>NC_068974.1:19328824-21922906 GCF_016808095.1 Vigna angularis | reverse complement strand
AATCTGCAAAATCATAGTTTGACTTCCCATTTTTGCTTGAAATTTGGAACTCAACAAGTCATATTGTGATTCAGTAGATTTTGGCACAGTTTGGTTTTTTCTATACATATATTTGGTGCATCAAAGTTCATCTTTACTGTTCATTTGGTCATTTTTACACCTTTGTGCCAAATCACTTCCTAAAACATCAAATTTGTCTCAATTGGGAAGTGCACTACTGATTTGTTGCTGCTGTATCATTCTTTGCTGTCTAAGTGTTTGTACACATCAAAATTGATGAGATAAACTTGTTTGACATATCATTGGAGCCTTTGATACACTGCCATTTGTTTTGCACACTGCTGTTCCAATTTTCCAGCCACATTTTTGGTGCAGTATGCATTTCTTTGCTGTTTTCTATACTTTAAAAGTTTGAATTTGAAATTTGGATTGGCAAAAGCTAGGGGATTCTGTTCCAACCATTTTTGAATCATTATACAAGTGAATTCAAAGCATCAAAAAGCACATAACCCCTGCAATCCAGTGTTCACGAATCCAAAACCAGAAAACACCAAAATCTGCTGTTCTTTGTGGCATTTTGTCAAACAGTTTGGCATTTTCATCAAACACTTTCACTACACTTGAATTTGCTCTTTGTTTTGAGTTTTTCTTGCTTTTCTAATCTGTTCTAGACCCTCTCTTAGGTACCTTTTGGGTGCTAACCTTTATTCCAGCTCCAAGTGTTTAGCAATCTTCTTTTCTTGACTTCCATATCTACTGTCATATTAATTCTGCATTTAAATTGGATGCACCTTGCATTTCATCACTCACGGGTTTTGTGATTTTTGGTGTGCTGGAATATCATTTGGTGGTGGAGTTTTAACATCCAGCTAGGCCTTATCAAAGGGGTAGCATCTTAAGGAGTGGAGGTCTTGCTAACATTGCTTCAAGTGGACTTCAAGAGCAATTTCCATTGGCTGTCCAGCACTTCCTTGCAGCAGAAAAACACCACTTTAAAGTTACATTTCAGCTCATTTATTTAGTTGTTGCTGCCACACTTGACTTTGTTTAAATAGTTCTACATTTCATTGTATATTTGGCTTTCTATCACGGAACCTTTGTAGTATATTCTTCTTTGCTTTTGAAACTTGAGTTACTTGGGGAAATTGCTTATCAAGCAATTCCAAGTACTCCATTAAACATTGTAATAGTCTAGTTGCGCATCTTAGTGTGGAAGTGTGTCAAGTGGCTCCCAGTGTCATTTGCACTTTCACTTAGGGCCGTTTTATTTTCTTTTTCCATTCATTTCATACTTTCTTTCTTTTGCTTGTTGAATATTTGTGTTCTACGTCTCCGTGATAGCTAGGTGCGCTACCATATAGACAAACCTTCGTTTGGTTTATTAGGGGCATAACATCGTTACATTCCAAAAAGGTTTTGAACGACTTCTATCTAGAAACTTGGGTAAGAAACGTCAAGAGACACTCTGGCTAAGGAAGGACAAGGTTTCTAAGCTTGTCCATTGTGACTCACCTCTCCTTCCTGGGAGCTATTCGGTTTCTTCACCTTTAGCATCTCTATAGAAGTCATTCACCAAATACAAACAAATCCTCTTTTCCAAAAGTTTTGATTCATACTTGTGCAAGGCTTTCAAATTTTGTGAAAACACTTTCTCTACTTCACAAGCATGAGTCACTCTAGTGTTCAAGGTAACACCAATCATGATCAGGACAACATAGAGTTGAGAGAAGAGCTCAATAGAACCAAGGCTGAGTTACATGAACTACGAAAAATGGTCGCCAATCTTACTCTCATTCAAAGAGGGCATTCACAAGGGGATCACTCTCATAGGCAAAACCATGATCATGATGATCATTCCCAACATAGTGATCACCATAGTTATCACCCTTATGATCACTATCAACGCCCTTCTAGGCGTAATCATAACCATAGAGACCATCATGTGGAACCTAAACTCGATCTTCCACCCTTCTTTGGACGAGACAATGTAGAAGAATACTTTGAGTGGGAGATGAAGGTTGAACAGATTTTTCTTCTGCACATCCTGGAGTAGTTTCCATCACGCCATCTGTCGCAACCGGAATCGTGACGGGACGATGATCCAAAAAAGGAACGGGTTTAGAAAAGAGATTTTGGAGTCGCCACCATGACGATCTTCAAGCTCGGCTAAAGGTGCTGCCACCAGTTGTCGCCAAGACCATCGATAACGTTAATCAGGGCAGGAGCGTTGCCCCTCTTCGTAGCGTTCCAAACCCTTCATTCTTCCTCTGTTTCTCTTCTCCCTCTGTTTTTGTGCTTTGTGTTTTGGTGTTAGCAATGGAGATGATGAAGCTTGGGGCTTACTTGTTCTCTGTTTTTCAGGCGTTGAACAAGATGGAGGAGAGAATGAAAGATGAATAGATGACGAGGAAGGCTAGTGAAAACGGATGTCGTGAGGATAAAGAGAAGTCAACTTTTGTCTGAGAGATGATTAAGGAATGTCTTTTCTTTTGTTCTCTGTATGAAAATGGGTTTGGAGTTTTGATAGTTGGAAGATGAAGTTGAAGTTGGGTGATGAAGGTGGTGTGATATCTGATGAGTGAATTGGGGAATCCATAGTGGCGTGATCTGATTGAATTTTTTATGTGAGTGTATCTGAGGTCAATGCTCCTCTGTTCTCACTTTTTCACATGCGAAAGATAGGGCACCTGCAATTTTACTCTGCAATCCAGCTACCCTGTTTTTTGCTCTCATCCGCTCTCATGGTCAGAGAAGATTTTTTCACTTTTGGTAATCAGCCAAAGATAGTGTAGGTTTGTGTGCATGGTTGAGCAAAATAATCTCATCCAGAAATGGAAGATAGCGTAAATAAAAAAAATAAGAAGAAAATTGATTATGATTCATAAAGTTGACTTTACTGAAATAGTGTGACCTAAATTGGACGTGTTCCATTTTTATTTTTTTTCTAGAATGTTTAACAAATGAAATAAAATAAAAAAAGATAAAATTAAATTAAATAACAAAAAAAACTAACGTAAAAATAGAATAAAATAAAAATAGACTAAAATAAAATAACTCTAAATAACAAAAGGTTAAAACAATAAAATAAAATTAAAACTAACATAAAATAAGAAAAAATAAAAATACAATAAAATACAATAACTCAAATTCACAAAATAAAATAACATAAAATAAAATTGAATAATAAAAAATAATATAAAATAATATAAAATACAATAACATAGAATAGAATAGAATAAAATAAATAAGATAAAATAAATTCAATAATTATTTACTTAGCGGTTGACACTTACTAATCATTTGTAATAAAAAATAAGGAAATATTAAAATATTAGTGAACTTCAATTTCTATTAGTACAGTGTAAATTGATAAAATAAAAGATAATTTAATTAGTCAAAATTAATTTTTAATTCAATTTTTAAAAATAAAATCTTTTATTCAGTTTTTTACAATTCAGTTCACTATATCCATTTTTTACATTGACATTTTATTAAATAAAAGATAATTTAATTAGTCAAAATTAATTTTTAATTCAATTTTTAAAAATAAAATCTTTTACTCAGTCTTTTACAATTCAGTTCACTGTATCCATTTTTTACATTGACATCTTATTAATAGATATAAATAATAATAATAATAATATAGATGAATTTATCTTTTTATAATTTTAATCAAGTGACATCATCCTTTTAGTAAAATAAAATATTTATTAAAATTTTAATAAATAGTCATGAAAAATGAAAAATTAATGTTCCAAACTACTAAAATGATTTAATTATAAAAAAAATGATCTCGTTTTGTTAAACATCCTTAAATGAAGTATAATTTTCCCATATTTTGGAAAGTACTACTCAATTTCAATAAAATGCCTTTGGGATGTGTTCCACGGAACAATTCCAAATTACAATATTTTGATTTAAGTATTTAAATTTAAAATGCTTTGTTGGAATGAAAGTTTAAATAAGTTTCTATTATATGTAACACAAATTAAATATATTTAAAAAATTAATTTAATGATTAAATATCAATTATTTTTAAAAATGTTATAAGAAAAAAATATACATAAATATGAAAAGTGTGAAAATTTTAAAACTTTTTTAATGAAGTTTAAATTATCATACGTTTAAATAATAAAATATTCTGATAATTTTTTAAAATTTATTTTATTAGAAACAATTCATCTAAATCATATACTTCACCATAAATTATTATACTTCACCATAAATTATTTTAATTTTTTTATAAATAAGGGATTTTTCATATAAAACTTCATCTAAAATACTATTTCAGAAACTTTGATTTCAATTTTTTCAAAAAAAAAAAGTTAAACATAGCATGAAACTTGGCACAAGAATGTGACCATTAAAACAGAAGCTTGAGGTTGTGAGAAAAAAACGAGTTGACAAACATAATTCATGATATTACCAAGAAGCTCATAGAGTCTAATCAACCACTCCAATTCATCACTACCAACATCTTAAAAGCTTAATGTTTGAACTACTTATTTCTAGTTCCAAGCATGGATAATACAACCAAGTTAAATTCAATGCAACATTGATTTAAGCATCTGCGATTTCAACAGATTCGGCAGCAGCAGCAGCTAGGACAAGCTCAGGATGAACATTTCCCACAGATTCCAAAGCACTGGGAAGTTTCAAAGATCTCAAAGCCAGATGAGCTGCTTTCTGCCCTGATATCATCATTGCTCCAAAGGTTGGACCCTGCATTTCCAATTGACCAAACCCCAAACAAATAAATTAAGTTTTTGAAAATAAAAAATTATTCAAAAAGTACTTAATATATAAAAAACACAAACACTCCCAAGAACTCATAATACATGCACCAGAGTACCAGCATGTCTAAGCAAAAGAATCAGTCTATCAGAACAGTCGTAACAGTAGAAAAAATCTAAATTTTTTCAACATGAATATGAAGAGAGAAAGTTTTACCATTCTTGGAGCACCATCAATCTCAGCAACTTCCATTCCAGTAACAATCATGCCAGGAACAATTTCTCTAGTGAGTCTCACAATGGCATCCTCAGCCATGTTCATGTCAAGGGCCTTCATTCCTGGCACATTATCAATCAAGCCAATGCTTTTGAGCCTCTTCACACCAGTGGCTCCAAAGGGTCCATCATGCCCACAAGAACTCACCACCACTTTAGCCTCCATCACATTGGGGTCCATGCAGGATTGAGTGTCATGGTTCATGGAAACCAAGGCCCAGTTAGTGACAACACCACCAACTCTTCCATTCTTCACGATCAAATCCTCAGCTGCTACGGCATTGAAGAGCTTCACGTTTGGCCTAGCCAACAGCTTGCTCATGATGGTCGATGTGAACAGTGCAGCGTGCTTGATCACCACGTAGTTATCTTGCTCGTCATACTCAAGACCGAGCTCGTCAAGGAAAAGATGTGCTGGCTTACGCACTATCTGCACTTTCACATTCACAATACCATTACATTTAGATTATCTGTTTCCTATCTCTTCACAATTTTCTACTACCATTCTTTTGTTTTCATCTACCTTTCAGTATTTCTCCTTTAGTTTGAAAGTCCCTTCAATACACTCTCATTCTATTAATTAAAATTTATATATATGATTCATTGACCCTTTAATATATTCCTTTTGTAATTCATTTTTTACCATTTTTTGCATAACCTTTAATAGTATTTTTTTTCTTTCTATAATGATCCTTTTAATTTTTAATTTACTCTTATATTTTTTAAAAAGGTAAAGTTATTAAATTATTATTCTTCACATTATTTAACATTTGATTCATAGCCTTTAATATGCTTTGTTTCATAATGACCCTTCAATATACTCTTACACTATTAATTAAAATTGATTAAGTCAATCACATATTCATATTTTTCACTATTTGTTTCTTACGCTTTGATACGATTTTTTTTCTTACAATAATTATTTAACCAAAAATTATTAAAACAATATACACCTATATTATATATTTTAAACCTATACATAATTTTCTAATAATAATATAAAACTAATACTAGAGGAAATTTTATAACATTTCTCTTTGTATAAAAGATAACCTTTCAAATCGAGTAATTAAAGGAAATATGTGATAAAAAAAATAGAATTCAACATATAAAAAAATGGAATGCAACTATTTTCCTTTGAATAAGATCAGTCCAAATTCCCTTCTAACAGGACAGTTCAGTCAGATATTAATAACTTAATTTTAAAACACATAATTTGATCAAGTTTCAATACATAATTTAATTTTAAAACACATAATTTGATCAAGTTTCAATAGGAATAAGCTCGAGTAAAATTTCTACTTTTATAACTGTTTTACTAAAAAAATAATACTTTTGTTACATTTGGTAAATTAATAATTAAAATATTTAAAAATTTAATAAATGTTTTAGTTATCTCTGTTTTTTATAACTATTTTATAGAGATTTAATGTGCCATTAATAATTATTTTTTTTCATTTATTAAAGTATTTAATAAATTATTATTATTATTATTATTATTATTATTATTATTATTATTATTATTATTATTATAATAATATTATGTCAAATAAATGCATTTTAGTGCAAACATGGTCGAATGTTCTAGATCTATGCCTCAAATAAGTACTTTTATTATTCTGATAAAATAAAAATTAATTTTTTTTTAAATTTATTCATATTTTACACATTTAATGTCCAAGAAACATTTTTATCTTGCCTTAAAAAAAATTTCATGTTCTATCGGAATACTAAAAAATTCTTCTGATCTAACATAGTCCAATACTAAATCTAAATAAAAAAATCCCCTAGCAAAATTAAAATATTAAATCATGATACATAAAAACTTATCCCTTCTATAAAGAAATATAGGTCTATGGTTATCATGTCTTGATTTACTTGAAATTAGATAACAAATTTTACTATTTCAACAAGATGTAAATACATTTGAATAAGACTTAATCTCATGCCATGGTATTTATTTTGTAATTATTTTTTTTGAATAAAATTATTTAATTTAATAAAAAAATTCATCTGAATAAAATAAACACTAAATATAAAATATATTTAAATAATTATTAATAATTTAAAAATATAATATTAAATAATTATTAATAAACACAAAAGTCATGCATGCGTTTCAGTAGTTATTTTATAAGATCTCCTTTTATTTTTTCCTAGTTAGAAGAAAATAAATATCAGAAACAAAATAATAACAGTAGAAGCAAGGTGGCTGGTCTTTAGAGAAGTTACTGACCATGGCGGAGAAGAGCTGGCCACCGAGCCACGCGCCGCCACCGGGACTGACGGACTGTTCGATAATGGCAACATTAACGGAAGGGTTCTTGCTGAGTTCATAGGCACAGGAAAGTCCCGCAGACCCAGCACCGATGATGACAACATCAGTGTCAGCATGTGTGACCATGTCGGTCATGTAGCGGCGCGTCATCTCACGTGACACAATCGACTCCTTGATTGGCTGGAACCTGAAAGAAGACAAGTCGTAAGGGGGTGGGGAAGCGACGGACATAGACGCGCGAGGCGCGTGGAAGCGGGGAGTGGGGGTGGCATGGGTGGGTTTGGTGGACAAGAGGGATGAAGAGGGTGGAGAGAGAATGGAGGCAGAGAATAAGGAGGAGGAGGTGATTGTGGAAGCCATGAAAAAGAATCAATAAGTGAAAGTGTGAGATGTGGTTTTGGTCTGGAGAGTGTGGTATTTATTGAGGAGAGTAGTTTGCAAGAATGGAAAAGTTTCAAAGGTGACAAATCAGAAATGGAGAGAGAAAGTTTGTGAGAACTGTTCTTTGATGGTGTGCATGGAAGACACGTGGAATTTTGTTGGAAATCAAAGGTGCAGAGTTTTCTGTTTTCCGAAGCAACCACTGTTTGGCACTGTTGCAGCAACTGTGACCACACTCATCTTATGTGGAAATATCTCCGTTGCAAAGTAGTAAAATGATTAAACAACTATTTCTGTTGTCATGTGATTATGTTTTTTTTTTGTGTTTAGAAAAATATATTTTGTCTTTAGTATTATTTAAAATAATTTATTATACTCTTTAAAAAAAAGCGCTACTTAAAAGTCACTATTTCACTGTTTGAAGTATTATTTAAATTATTTTATGAAAAAAAAATTTGTGAGGAATAAAAGATTTAAAATAAAATTTGATAATTTATCAATAAAGAGATTTTTAAATTAAACTAAAATACTAGTAAATAGATAGATATTTAAATTAAACTAAGCACATTAATATATAATTCTTTCCAATGTTTAATTCATTAGATGGGTCATTTATTTGCTAAGGAGGTGTTTTTCCAAAGATAAATTGTTAAGCGAGTAATTGAGATTGATAAGGGAGCTTGTCAAATTTTCTTCTTTTTAAAATGTGGATTGTAAGGTAAATTTTTATGTTATGGAAGAATGAAGTTTTAGGAATATAAAAGTAGATGAACAAGATAAAAGAATTGTCTTAGTATGTGAGGTACCAACTATGTATATACTTTGAAGTAGTTGTTTATTTTATTTTGGCTTGATATGAATGGAATAATAAGTAGTAATTTTTAGGATGGAAAAAAATATGTATTGTGTGTATTGAGGATAGGAACTAAAATAAAATCATCTTGACTCCACTAATAATTAAAATCACTTAAATGAAAATAACTTGTTATGAGAGTTGAAAAGTTCATATTTAGAGTATTGATAATGATTGAACTTGTTAGATATATAATTGGTTTAATACGTATTTTGGTCCCTCTTTTCGTAGGGTCTGTTCAAATTGGTCCTACTTTTTTTCAAAAGTTCACTAAGATCCCACTTTTCGCAAAAACGATGCACGTTAGTCCTTTTTTAGGTTTAATACGTATTTTGGTCCCTCTTTTCGTAAGGTCTGTTCAAATTGGTCCTACTTTTTTTCAAAAGTTCCCTATTTTGATCCCTATTTTGATCCCTCTTAGTGAACTTTTCGTATTTTGGTGAGCTGTACATTTTTCGTTGAGGTGAACTTTTGAGGGATTGAATAATAACAAATGTAAGATTTTAGTATGCTAGACAATACACCGGCCTTCTAGAAATTGTGTTTATGATTCTTAGTATATGAATGGATTATGAGAATTATTATATTTGGATGTAGATTGTATGATTAGTAAAAACTATGTAATTATTTTTTGAATTTCTAATATATTATCTTTTTATTTAAAACTTATTTAGCTTATCCTTTCTATTTTGATGGTATTGTTATTCATCTGTTATGTTCCTAAACTTTACAAAAACATATGATAATATAGGACTTAAAAAGAAACAATGTTAATACTATATGGAACGAGATAAGTAGATAACTTAATATAGATATAGTTTGTAATGTTATGCACTAATTATTTCTTTCCTTTTATTTTGAAATACTCTTGTCTCTATTTTGTGATAAAAAAGGACTATACATAATATCATATTAGATTTATGTCTTTTATATACTTATGTGATTACTTATATAATATTATTACATGGATTCTGTACAATTATTTCTTTTATATATTTCCGTTGGTCATTAACTTTTTATTTGCTAAATAGCAATTTAAATTGTTTTGCAGTAGTTATAAGAATATATTCTATTATTTGCAGTTAGAATAATCATTTGCAATTTCTATTATTTATTATTTAGTTTTTAAATTTATTTTTTGTCGTTGAAATTGTGAATAAAAATTTTAAAAAATTATTTAAAGAAACATACCCTCAATTATTATACTGATTTCTAATGGTAACTTCCAGACAGTTTCTGAAAATAGTTTATATAATATATGCAAATTTTCATGTGCCTGAAAATATTTTCTGTTCTTATCATTTTAGTACAAGATATATAAGTTAAAACATATTATTAATAATTCAGGCATAAATGCTAATAAATGGTTCAATTTATAATTTATATTAGATGTTTTAAATAAAACCATTGGACAGTTTCATTGATAAATTACATATATAATAATTTACCAGGATCTATTTTAATGAACTGTATTAGAAATGATGTTGAACCATCCATAAATAAATAATTTCATGAATGTCTCAAGGAATTTTTAAAATTTTACGTCAATTTCAATTTACACTGTATTAAAAGACAAACACCACCTTAAAACTTTCAATATTAAATTACAGTAGTTGAATAATAATATAATATAAAAAAAAAACTATATGTTAGGGTTTTTTATGTTATGAAATGATCATTCTGCATTATTCTAAGGGCAACAAGCATGATTCATGGATGAGGATTCTAGTAAAAGTTCATTATAGGGGCTTCCAAAATTTTAATGGTGTTGTGATAGGGTTCAATCTAACACTTTTTGTGATATTTACCCACCAAAAAAGGTATTCATTTTTTTTGTAATCACATGACTACGAAATTAAATATATGGCTTCACTTTCTTCTGTGTAAAGATATCACGGATTGCATCAAAATTATTAAACTTGTCCTTTGGAAATTTGAATTTATGAAAAGGCAAATATATTGCATTATATATATGGCTATCATTTGGATCTCTTTGATTTCTTCTGTAATGTTCATGAAGATACTTTGATTTGCATGGGAATTGATCTAGAGTATCTTTAGAAAAGTATTGCTTATTAATAAAATCCATTATTTGTATTTTTTTTTATGTTTAGGTTGGTTTTTGAGACTCATCAAGTTCAAAACATACTTTAATAATAATAAAAATTTATAGTGATATTTAAAGATCATCTAGGAACAAAATTTTTACATTTATACAATATGAGAATGATTTTGATGCAATGTGTTGTATCTTTTTTCTGTCTATACAAATAATTGGTTTCGTAGTGCTAAAAAAAGTAATGTTATTTTACTTCATTATTATTAATTTTTGTATAGTGAAATAGATAATTTATTTTTATTTATATCTTTCCTAGAATTTATTTTTCTCAATGTAATGAGGTTTCTATTATTCATTATTAAAAAAGTTTAAATATGATTCTTAAATTTTTATTATTAACACCAATTTCTTTTATCATTTTTCATGAAATTATAAAAAACAAAACAAAAAATGAATTAAGTTTCTCTCATATGCTAATTAAAATCAATTTGTATACTTAATTTTTTTTCATAAAATCTTTCAAGAAGATTTTTCAAAAAACAAAAAATAAGACCGTAGTATTTTCGAAAATATGATTTTCAGGCAAAATTCACACGTTAAATACACTACAAAAATATAAAATTTAATCAGGTATTATTTTTGACATTGACAGTTTTAATTTTTGAAAAATACTTGTAGTTACGAAAACCACTGGAAACAACAACATTGATAAAAAGTATTTACTGGCAGTTTTTTCAAAACGTTACGATTTTCGGAGTTTCAAGAAATTGCCGTTCTTTGCGAAGGTTCCAAACGTTGGAAATGTAAATCAGATAATTTTTTTATATTATTTAATTTATTTGATTATGACAAATATAATTTTTAAATATGTAATTAAATTTAATATATATATACTTTATATATATATATATATATATTTATTTATTTATTTATAAAAAAAATATTTTTAAATATGTAATTAAATTTAATATTCATTACTTAAAATCGTGATTAAATTTAAAAATTAAGAGTTATAAAACTTAAACGTCTATGCGTACGGTGTAATATATTTAAATAAGATTGTTCAATACAATTAATTACTCAAATAACATACTAAAAATTAAAAAAAAAAGCATGTTCTTAATAATCCTGAAGCTGTTCCATAATCCAATTACTTAACATGATGTAAACAACGTCAGTTTTCATTGAAGCAAACTTTCAGCTCATTTGGTCACTGTAACATGTTGTTGAAGATTTCAAGTGTAACACCCCAATTTTTTCTAAATGTTATGAATAATTTTTTTTTAAAAAAAAACTTAAAATATAATATATTACGAAAATTTTGGTTAAATAAATCTTCATATTAATTAAAAATAAATCATAATTCCAATTGATTACAAAATAAAATTCTTAATAAAATAATTTATATAAAATAACTCGTAAATTTCCTAACTCTATCAATTTGCTCGCCGTATCCTAACGCAACTGAATTATCTGCATAATCGTCTGTTCCTGTAATCATCGTAGATGAAAATTACAACCACAAATATAGGTTGAGCTAACTGAGAATCAATCATAAGAGAATTACATAACGCACATACGCTAAACATTCATCACAGTAATAAAACAACAACAACACACATAGAATTTCAACGCGGTCACCCATCATCATCACAAATCAATGATCGATCCCCTCGTACCCTACCATACTCCCTGTTCATCAAAACCAACCAGTTCGAGTCATTCCCCATTCGTCACCAGACCTATCATCTTTCCGCATTCACGACCAAAGAGAATCTTTTCCTCATATCCACGATCGTAAGTTATCCAAAACTCAATCTCATCTCTTCCCGAATCCATGGCCGAAGATAATCTCTTTCCCGCATCCATGACAGCCCTTTGAACGTCCGTCCTGGGTCGAGACAGACGTTTATAATGTTATAAACGTCCGCCCCCTAGGACGGACGTTTAATAGCTGGAGAAAGTGAACCCATGTCAGCCCTTTGAACGTCCGACCATGGTCGAGACGAACGTTCATAATGTTATAAACGTCCGCCCCCTAGCACGGACGTTTATTAGTTGGAGAAAGTGAACCCATGTCAGCCCTTTGAACGTCCGTCCTTGGCCGAGACGGACGTTCATAATGTTATGAACGTCCGCCCCCCTAGGACAGACGTTTAATAGCTGGAGAAGTGAACGTTTCAAGTGTCTATGCGTTACAATTCCCCATATAGGGACCTTAAACGTCCGTCCTGGGAGGACGCGGACGTCTAATGATCTGACAGGGGTGGTTGGAGATTTAATTGTATTCAGACCCTTAAACGTCCGCCCCCCCCCATATCGGACGTTTATAATATTATAGACGTCTGTGCCCTCCAATGGACGGACGTTTATGGGCTGGCATGGGGAGTTGAAACGTTTAGTTGTTCAGTGTCATAGACGTCCGTCGCCCTCAAAGGGACGTTTATAATACTATAGACGTCCGTGCCCTCCCATGGACGGACGTTTATGTGCTGGCATGGGAAGTTGAAACGTTCAGTTGTTCAGTGTCATAGACGTCCGTCCCCCTCAAAGGGAGGTTTATAATACTATAAACGTCCGGCTCGACCCAGGATGGACGTTTAAACCCACCCGCGAATATCATTTTTAAATTGTCAAAGACGTCATATTAGTGACGACCCGGACGTCTATAATATTATAGACGTCCGTGCCCCAGCGTACCGGACGTCTAAGTGCATTACTAGGCCTCCCGTGAACCCGTGACCAGTTCACTTTTGCAAAACGCGAAAGCACTGTTCATCGTCTTCCTCCGCGAACGCTGCTTCGCTATTGATTTTCCAGGTTCGTTTGCTCTATTTTGGACCGTTTAAATTCATTTTCAATCCGATTACATTGCTCTGTCATGAAATACCTTTGATTTGAACCGATTAAAAATCGTTTTCGGTCCGTTTTTTTGCAGTCTCTTGCGTGTTCTTGGGCGACTTCTTTGACTGTTTTTGGACTGCGTTTTAGGCCGTTCACTCCTCCATTCCCCTCCTTTTCATTTGGAATCTACTCTTCAGGTTAGCTTGTTGGTTGGATATTTTTTGTATGCATGTAATATCGTTTTGTGAATGCACGTTTTTTTACTGTAATGAGTGACTGTGTTATTGACTTTTGAATATATGTGTATTAGTTGTGTTATTATAAGTAATCATTGAGTGACACTTAGTTCCCGTTTGAAATTTAAGACAAACAATTAATCTTTTAATCGTTTGTGTTAAATTTTGAATTGTCCGATTGGACAGTTTGAGAAAATTAATTTTCATAATTTGCAATACCATGTCAATTGGAGTTTAAGGATAAGATTGATAAAATTTCGGTTTAGTACTTGTGTTGTTCTCCGGATGCATATTTGATTGTGGTCATCGTTGACTACTCTCATTTCGTGTATTTCGGAGACCAATGTGAAATGCTGCCGAAATCTTATCAATTTTATGATGTAGACTTCAATGCACGTGGCTGAGCAAATTATGAAAATTAATTTTTTTGAATGGGTAGGGCCTAACCTTGTGAGAGTTAAAACACTTGAACTGATGATTTTATGAACATAGTATGGATCGAAGCTGGATGAACGAACGTCGCATCAGTGAAGAATATGAGAAGGGTGTTTCGAAGTTCTTGCAATACGTTGAACAAAATGCTAAGTCTGTCAACGGGACATATTTTTGTCCTTGTGTGCGTTGTCTTAATCAAATACGGCAAGACTTAGGCAATGTGCGTGACCATCTATTCATGTACGGCATAATGAGGACTTATACCGTTTTGACTTGGCATGGAGAAGTACTAGAGCAGCCTACGACATCACGAGGAACAGATTATGTGGAAGAATGGATGAGTGATCATTTAGAGGACATGATACGTGATGTCGGTGAAGATAATTTTGGAAGGGCTAATTTGTATGATTCTCTTATTAATGATTCAAAGCAACCGTTGTTCCCAGGATGCTCGAACTTTACACGTCTGTCTTCAACTTTAAAGTTGTTTAGTTTAAAAGCAAGGAATGGATGGACCGATAAAAGTTTCACCGAGTTGTTGGAGTTGTTGAAGGAGATGCTTCCAGAAAATAATACACTACCTATTCGTAATTACGAGGCCAAAAATTTTTTATGTCCAATGGGTCTTGAATATCAAAAGATACATGCTTGTCCTAATGATTGTGTTTTGTACACAAAGGAGTTTGCTTCGTTAAAGTATTGTCCAACATGTGGTTTATCCCGATTTAAAAAGAAATCTGACAGAGTCACTGGTAATGAAGGTAATGATGGTGCACCTGCTAAGGTGATGTGGTATTTGCCTATAATACCTAGGTTCAAACGTATGTTCTCTGTTAAAGAAGATGCAAAGAACCTTAAATGGCACTCTGACGAAAGAAAGTGCGATAATCTTCTTCGACACCCTGCTGATTCTCCACAATGGAAAAAGATTGATGACAAATTCCCTGAATTTGGTGCAGATCCAAGAAACTTAAGGCTTGCACTTGCAACTGATGGTATGAATCCTTATGGAAACTTAAGTAGCAAACACAGTTCGTGGCCAGTTATGTTGATGATTTACAATCTTCCTCCTTCGTTGTGCATGAAGAGAAAATATGTGATGTTGTCCATGATGATATCGGGTCCCAGACAACCTGGAAATGACATTGATGTTTACTTAGCACCTTTAATTGATGATTTGAAATTGTTGTGGGAAGAAGGCATCGACGTGTTTGATTCACATGTCCAGGAACAGTTCCGTTTGCGTGCAATGTTGTTTTGTACTATAAATGATTTCCCAGCGTATGGAAACTTGAGCGGTTATAGTGTTAAAGGTCATTTTGCATGTCCCATATGTGAAGAAAACACTAGTTACCTTCAGTTGAAGCATGGTCAGAAGACAGTGTATACAAGACATCGAAAATTTCTTCCTCGTAATCATCCTTATCGTAGATTGAAAAAAGCATTCAATGGAAGTGCTGAGGATGAGGTTGTGTGCAGACCCCGGAATGGTGAAGAGGTGTACAACGAAGTCAAAAACATTGACATTGTGTTTGGAAAACATCATAAAAGTACCTCTGCAAACAACATTTGGAAGAAACGATCGATATTTTTTAAGCTTCCATATTGGTGTGAACTTGATGTTAGACATTGTATTGATGTGATGCACGTTGAAAAAAATGTTTGTGACAGTGTTATCGGAACTTTATTAAACGTCAAAGGGAAGAGCAAAGACAGAATAAAAGCAAGACAAGATTTGGCTGACATGGGAATCCGATCTGAGTTACATCCACAGATAATAGGGAGACGCACCTATCTGCCTCCAGCCTGTCACACACTTTCCAAAAAAGAAAAACAAAGTTTTTGTAACTGTTTAAGAAGTGTGAAGGTTCCGCAAGGTTATTCTTCAAATATCAGTAACCTTGTGTCTATGCAAGACTTAAATCTAGTTGGTTTAAAGTCTCACGATTGTCATGTATTGATGCAACAATTGTTACCTGTTGTTATTCGAGGCATATTACCTCATTCTGTTAGGGGTATTCTGACACATCTGAGTTTTTTCTTTAATGCCATTTGCAAGAAAGTTGTTGACCCTCGAGGTTTAGATGAATTGGAAAATGAGGGAATAAGACTACTATGTCAATTGGAGATGTATTTTCCACCTTCCTTTTTTGACATCATGGTACATTTGATTGTTCATCTAGTCAGAGAAATTCGAATATGTGGCCCGGTCTTCTTAAGGTGGATGTACCCAGTTGAAAGATACATGAAGATCTTAAAGGGATATGTCAAGAATCAGTATAGACCAGAAGCTTCAATCATAGAGCGATACGTTGCAGAAGAAGCCATTGAATTTTGTTCAAGTTATATGCCGTCTTGTGAACCCGTCGGTCTTCCCAAGAGTTGACATGAAGGAAAATGTGAAGGTAAGGGTGTTCGAGGTGTGAGAATTGAAAGTGTTACCAGAAAAGAAATTGACCAAGCTCATATGTACGTCTTAAACAACACTGTTGATGTCATTCCTTACATTTCTGACCACGTTAATGAAATAAAGGCAACAGACCCAAAAATGAGTGAAAAATGGCATCTTAATGAACATGTGAAAACCTTCTTGCAATGGTTTAAGAAAAAGATTTATGCGACTCCACATGTTTCTGAAACTTTATTGAGGTTATCTCGTAGGCCGAACACAGATGTCATTACATATGGTGGATACTATATAAACAATATTTCTTTTCAGACAAAGGTAGAAGATGACAAAAGCAGAGTTCAAAATAGTGGCATCACACTACAAGCTGAGGCTGTGCACTTTGCTAGTTCTAAAGACAAAAATCCAATCACAGCATCCATCAGTTATTTTGGAATAATACAAGAAATATGGGAAGTTGATTACGTCACTTTTAGAGTCCCAGTTTTCAAGTGTAAATGGGTTGATATAAATTCTGGTGTCATGATGGATGACCTTGGTTTCACATTGGTTGACTTAAACAAGATGAATTACACTGATGAACCATTTATCATGGCTAGTCAAGCAAGACAAATATTCTACGTAAATGATCCAGCGAATAACAAATGGTCAGTGGTTTTAGAAGGAAAAAACATGCATGGACATGACGATGACGATTCTCTTGATATACTTGAGACAACATCTGTTGCATGTAGACCCACTGAAGACCCAGTTGATGACGTTGCCGATGTCATGCAGGCAATTCGTAGTGATCACAACGAAGGCATTTGGGAAAAAAACAATTAATTAATAGGTTGATGTTTTCACTTTTATTGAGTTTATATGTATGTTCATCATAATTAAATTATTACTAACGTTGTCTAATTTTTCAGGTATGTCGACCTCAGACTCAGGATCGGGAAAGAGTAGACGTGGACGAGGCGTCACCCGAGTGGCAGATGTGACCTCCTGGCGCACGGACGTCTACATAGACGTCACCCGCATAGACGTCCGATCGCCCCCGGACGTTAAAGGACCCACAGAACGGACGTCTATAGCCCGTTCTGCACTAGTGTCACAAGCCAATAATCAAACAATTATTGTAACTATTTCAAATCAACCAAAAATATAAAACAATCAAACATATATTTGCTACCTGCAAATATCACATCAATATAAGTTAATCGAAACATCTAATCAAATCTTTACTAAACACACACCTCTTATTTAATTAATCACATTTCTAGTTAACTAGCCCAGGGGTCCCACACTATTTTAAAAGTTTCTTCCAACTTTATTTTCTACTAACGTAACTCCTGCATCTCTCTACCGATAATACTTCTTCAATTTAATATTATTCCATCTTCTTTTCCCTTTTTTTTTATGGAAAATGTTTCTTTGACAACATATTTTTACCAACTATTTGACAACGCCACATGTCATGTTATGATTAGTTGTTTATTTTAAATGGAACCGCTTGTTTAGGAGGGCATTTTTGGAAAGAAAAAATATTCAGAAACCCTTTTGGCAGGTTGAGTCTTCTTCTTTGCAAGATTTCGACTTTTCCGAACTCTCTCTCTGCCACTCTTGAGAAACACCCGTATTGTCTCTGTCCCTATTTTCGACTTGTTGTACCAAGGGTTTGTCTTTTCACATTGTGAGAGTTCTCTCATTTCCCCCTATTTGGAGGTTCGTCGGTGGTTTAATAAGCGCTATTTCTGGCAACGTTTTGTTCTTTCGCACACACCGGCGAGGTGGAGGTTTGTTTTTCAAAATCACCGGCAAGTTGGTGGTTGGTTTTTCGCACACACCGGCGAGGTGGAGGTTGGTTTTTCGAAATCACCGGCGAGTTGGAGGTTGGTTTTTCGCACACACCGTTACACTTAATACTTGATGCATTTCTCCATTTATAGGTTAGTTTTGTATGTTGTTCAAATTTGGGTTAGTGTGTAATAATAGATATAGTAATTTATTAATAAACTTTGATTTTTTTTGGAGAATAAAAAGAAAATTATTGGTTTTGCCCTTGGTTGTTTTTTTGTTGTAGGTAATTTTATGATTTAATTCTTGACTTGAGTGGAAACCGAAATGGAAGCATGTAATAGCAATGTAAGTAGAGTTTCTATATTTGTGTTGTGGTTGTTGTTTTGGAACATTAATTCTAATGTTTGAAATTTGGACTGTTTTATAGTGGCGCATGTTAGCATGGATGGATACATCGTACATTGTCCATATGAATTCGTTACTACGAACCAGACATCAAACGCACATTGAAAAGACTCCATTTAGGTGGTGTTTAGACATTGTTAAACCTCTAGAGGTCAGTTTAAAATTGGTAAAGCAGATGGGTTAGGCACCATCAATCATTTAGAGTTAGCCAAAATCTACTGCCATTCACTACGGTTGATGTTGTGATGACTTTAGGTTTAGGAGTAGGAGGTTTTGAGGTTTCGTGCGATGATTCAGTAGTTGGTAAAGTAGGTCAGATGTTGAATCCAAAAACAACCACTTTGAAAGACCTGATGAATATGTTTGATGGGGTCGTACTTAATGATGCTATTGAGGTAGATGTGATTTGTCGTTTGTATATATTAGTATGTTTGGTGGTATTTTATTTTCCTAGGAAGTCAATGTTTGTTTCTAACATGCCTTGTTTAGTATTAGATGATTTAGATAGGTTGTCTCAATATGATTGAGGTAGTGTTGTACATAAATATCTTGTACATAGTCTAATAAGAAAATATTGTCTAGAGCGATTGCTGACTCCTTGAGTATTAGTGACAATGCTGTTGTGTTACAAGTAATATGATGTATTGTTTGTTTTTGTTGTATTCGTTAAAGTGATTGTCACAATTTATTACTGAAGTTGTATTTGTGACATTGTAGCTTTGGGCATTTGAATGTCTTTCTTTGCATCGCCATTCATCTCATAAGATATTCCCGCGTGTGAGACAATTTCGTTCCTTTCATTTAAGCACGAAAAAAATTGATGCTTTGTTTAAGACAAGCGATATAAGTTTATTAAATTTTTATTTCTAAGAAAAAAATAAAAGAAGACCTAAGTGTCATTATTAATTGGGTTCTTGTATTTGCCAATCTTTGTAGGTGCTACCTAATTTGAAGCTTTTGGATCTCTCTTACTCAGACGAATTAGTTGAGATGCCAAATGTTGCAGAGGCCCTGAATCTTGAAGAGATAAATCTTCAAGGATGCTCAGAGCTTCCAACACTCAGTCCATCGATTGGTCTATTGAGGAAGCTTACGATTTTGAATTTGAAAAGATGTCTAAACTTAGTAAGCTTACCCAATAGCATATTGGGCCTGAATTCTCTTGAATATCTGGGTGTCACTAATTGTTCAATGCGTAAGTTTAATAATAAGTTATTAGATGAAGCAAGGAACACAAAGCATTTGAAGAAGTTACACTCAACATCCCCTTCAATAAAAAAAAATACTCTCCTCTCCTACTCTCCCTTGTTTGCGTGAACTCAATCTAAGATTTTGTCGCTTAGTTAAAATCCCTGATGACATTGGAAAGTTAAGTTGCCTAGAAAAGTTAAGTTTGAAGGGAAACAATTGTTACGTTGCCTAACCTCAAGAACCTTTTTAGACTGTATTATTTAAATTTACAGCATTACGACCGATTGAAATACTTGCCAGATCTCCCTTTACAAACTTACTTGCCCTTAAAAGCTTACAAGCTTCCGATACATTTCGAAAATATAAGAGAGAACGATGAAGATATAGTAGGATTAATCATGTTTGACTGCCCAGAAATAGTTGAGAGGGAACGGTGCACTAGCAAGAGTATTTCATGGATGCTACAAATTGTTCAGGTGTGCGTGTTTCTTCCTTATACTTTCCTTTTTTTACACTTTGTTCACTTGAATGGATTTGAGGGAGAGTGATTGAATGGATTTGAGAGGATTTGAAGGTAAATTTTTTTGTTGTTTATTTGAGTGGATTTGGAGGTAAGAGTAGATTTGGAAGTAAATTTTTTTAATATGTCACATCAATCAAATCCTACACTAATTTTCACAAACTTTACTTTCAAATCCACTACTTGTTTCCAAATCCACTCAAATAAATAACAAAATTTTTACCTTCAAATTCTATCAAATCCATCAATCACTCTTTCCCAACTCTATTCAAGTGAACAAAGCCTTAATTTATTTTTGGGATGGGAAACAACTACTAACGCATAACATAACTCTGTCGTGGTACAAGGCAATATGTCTTACACCCACTTTATTCAGCTCAAGTGTTGAAAGTATTATCCCTGGAAGTGAAATACCAATGTGGTTCAACAATCAGCTTCTGAGCATGGACAATTCAATAATCATAGACATCTGTTATGCATGACAATAATTGGATTGGTGTTGTGTGTTGTGCGATATTAGTGCAGTTAATCAGAATCGTGTAGACGGAGAAATAATTTCTCCGATTTTGAGACAAAATTATGTGTGGACCACTCAGATCATAAATGGCTATTTTATTTCTCTCGTCAACAGTGCCTCAGGGAACAACGCAAATTTTGTAACTCCAGATTGATATTTTCAGTATGGAACCTGAAAAGACTTCATAATGAAAGCAGGGACCACATTCCGGATATGATTATGTATGAAATAAAAAAGTATGGGTATCGGTTTGTAAATGAGCAAGATCTACATTCATTTGGCAGCTCTGCAGCGCAGGTTTTTAGTAATACATTCAAAAGACAAACATTGTTATTGTAAAATTCATTGTCTTTGTATTTCCTTGGTACATTTCATTCCTCATATTTAATTTTTTAGTTTGTCTTCGCATGAACTCAAGCAACTTAATGTTTTGTACAAATTTTAAATGTGCGAAGTTAACATTAAAAAACGGCTTACCTCTACTATCATATTTAAAACAGAGAATTGAAAAATAGAGTAAGAAAAAGGCTTTGTTATTTTTTATAGAGCCGTTATATTATTTTTTCTTCTTTTTAGTCTTACAATGCATTTCAGTTTTTGTTCCAGAAAGCTATTCCCATGTGTTACAATGTGCGAGGGAGTTACTAATTTTAGAGATTGCAACATCGACCAACATAGATTTAAAGAGTGCTAAGTTAAATAGAGGATGAATTGAAATTTCTAAATATTTTCTCAAAACTTAGAATCATATTTTAATGAAACCAGTCCATTACAAGATATTATAGGGTAAAGATAAGTCAAGTCGTCTTTCAATCAACACGATTAAGAAACATAAAAATAACAAAATTGGATTTTTAAAGTAATAAATGATAAAAGAAACAAAACAAATATAAAAGATAGATTGATTTTCAAGCTTTTCCATAATTGAATTCTTATTTATTATTATATGATTATTTTCATTTATTTTATAAATAGAGATGTTAAACTAACTAAATAAGTCTCACTTAATTCATTAAAACTATAATTCATTTTAAACGTCTTTAATGAGATTTAGTTATACTTTACTTATTGCAAATGTCCATGATTAAAATAATAATCCATTTTTCTTTTTTTATATTAAGCAAATCTACAAGTTTGAATTAACTAAACTGGTGTAAATTACTTATTTTAAACATATAGGATGAGAACCTATTAACACTTGATCCAAGAGTATAAGTTAAGTGTTTTATTACGTTATATATGTTCCAAGCGTATACATGTGAATATTTACTTTCTCACTTAACAAAATATTATTACAATTAAGAAAAATGACAAGAATTTTAATTAAAGATTAATTTAAACTATCAACAAATATTCTAAGACAATAGTAAAAGCAAAAATTAGAACTCAAAAAGAATAAAAAAAATGGTTTATGATTTAGATCAAATTTTTTTTACTTCAATATTTTCAAGCTACATCTTTTAGTGTAACACAAAGTTTATAAAACATGAATAATATAACTTGTTAGTGAAGTAATCTAGAATATTTGAATTATATTAAAATTAAGTTGACCAATTTATTT
The DNA here is from genome assembly GCF_016808095.1 of Vigna angularis. Lineage (NCBI taxonomy): Eukaryota > Viridiplantae > Streptophyta > Magnoliopsida > Fabales > Fabaceae > Vigna > Vigna angularis. Next base: position 21,900,428 of record NC_068974.1, on the reverse strand, counting down.
TTCCCATGTACGTAGTTTAGACTTGTGTTCCATGAGTTTCTGTAAATAGATTGTATTTACATAGCTTAAAGATATCCTGTAAAGAAACTTCAATTTTACGAACTCCTTTAATATTTTCTTTTTCAGCTACTATTCCTTCCTCATCTCGACACTCATCCTTCAGAAGATGAATGAGTGTTGTGTCCATAGAAGATTCTCCAACACTCAAGAAGTCTATTTAAGAATTAGAAAATAGTCCAAATGGAAATTAATGTGTAAAAGTAAAGTCAAACCTGGATTTCTGTTGTATTTATAATATAATTTTAAAATGTGTTGTCCTTTACGTGAATGGACCTGGTTGTGGTTCATGTGCCCAATGACTCATTTACCTAAGTTGAAGCTTACCTAGTTTTGGCTAAGTGATACTGAAGTTGTGAGAAAAAACTAGAACGAGGGTTAAATAATGTTTTCATAACTTTTTCTTCGCCGATAAGGGATTAAACATGATGTATGTAACGCTTGTGAGTTGATTGTGCTTCATTTGTAAACGATATCCCATTAAGATTGTTTACAAAACTAATTCAATATATCCCAAAAGGTGTATGTAGGTAGTAACTCCTTAGACGATGTAAATGCTTGTTGATGACTTGTTGACTTGTGTGGGTAAAGGTAGCTTCACTCTAGATTTATTTGTTTACCAAACGAGATATAACACACAAATAATTTTATATTGGTTCACTCGTTAGAGCTACGTCCAGTTCTCCTCTAAGTTAACTTAGAGGGTTCCATTAAATATTCAATGAAGTACAATTGAGTATTTTAAACCACTACTGGTGTTCCTAGTCATATTGAGTAACCATTATTACTTCTGACTAGTTGAGTTTTACTCCCTCCTAATTGCATAATATTATTCACCATTCTTGAAATCCCTAGACACTTTTAGTATCACTCTTATATTCTAGTTGAGTTTCACCCACTCTGGTTGTGAAGTATTCTTTACCACTCCTGTTATCCTTTATCAACGAATAACCTCTAGTTATCCTAGACCAGTTGAGTATTCTCACCACTCCTAGTATCCTCAGTGTTGAGATTGTTGATAAGGAGAGCACAAGTTTAGCTTAACCCACAATCTCAGTGATATTTGAGTTTTTGATGATGACAACACATAATTAATAACACATGTGTATTTTGTGTTACATGTTCTATGTTTACATGTTATATGTTTTTCTTTAATGTGTTAAATCTGTTAAAGCATATCTGAGAACATGTTTGTGTTGTTCATTGCATATCACTATGTTAAATATGTTATTTTCTATGTGTATGCATGACATGTTTTTTGGAAAAGGAAAATCACAACCACTATGGTTGAACTTTAAAATGTGTGGCAAAACAACAATTTTAAGTCGATTACATTATGGGGTGAATTGATTAAAACTCGTGTGTTTGCATATCTTTTTTGAAGTGTGTTGTGAGATTTTTCAAAGAGAAAAGTTTTCAAAACTGTGCAAAAAGATTTCACTTAATCCAATGCATGCTCTCTGTATTCGAATAAGTTAGTTGATGTTTTAAAAATCTGTTAAATGTTTGTAACAACTAACATAACGATCATATTTTAAATATTTTAACCAAGAATTAAATGATAGTCGATTGCATTAATTGTACACTCAATTATTTGTTTGACTATTGCTAAATCTGTTATAATTGATTGTTATATTCGATTACATTAGTAGCTCAATCGATTAAAAAACGTCTGATATGTGTTATACTATAAATTGACGCAAATTTGAATTTTGTAAGAACTTTTGTGATTCTAACAATTTCATATCTTACAAAAAGTTGTGGTCTTACAGAAAAAGAGGAAAAGCTCCAAGAAACAAGATTGACCGCGGTGATCAAGAACTTGTGATTTCTTGAAGAGCAAGACTGTTGTGTTTCAAAGACTGATCAATTTGAACATTTGGTGTTACAGCGTGATCAAATTCTGCAATCTCTTAAAGATTGGTTTGAGTTCCATGTTGTGACTACAGGAAGAAGAACGTGTGTGTTCTTGACTTTGAGGGTGCCTCAAAGGGGTTAGACGGCAGAAGAGGGAATTCTTGCTGCTGGTCTGGTTGTGTATTGCCTATATTTTGATTAGAGGGTCAGATAGGTGTTTTACATTTTTGACGTGAGGTCTTCTGTAAAAACCTTATTGTAAAAACCTTGATCATTATAGTGCATTTGCTTCCTATGGTTGGAAGGACACTGGATGTAGGCAGCTTGGCCAAACTAGTATAAAAATGCAGTGTTTGAATTTTATGATCCCTACTCTCTTTCATTCAATCGATTACTTTCTTTCCCTATTCGATTAAGTTTTCGCTGCATTGAAAATCTTTTACCTTGTGATTCAAGAAAAGTATAAAGACATCATTTTTTTGTGTAAAAGATTTTAAAAGCTTTTGTCTTTTACAATTTACCAAGTATCCTAGACTAGATGAGTATTCACACCACTCCTAGTATCCTCAGTCAACAAATAACTTCTTGTTACCCTAGATTTGATGAGTATTCGCACCACTGCTGGTATCCCTAGGCACTCTTGGTCGCCATTGATACACCGCCTAGTTGAGTTTCACCCACTCCTAGTTGTGCATTATTCTTCACCACTCCTAGTATCCCAAGTCAGTGAATAACCTTCAGTTACCCTAGACTAGTTGAGTATTTGCACCACTCTTGGTACTAGACAATTATGGTATCCTCTTATGCGCTGTCTAGATTTCCTTAACTCTCCAAAGTAATGTTGCAAGTTTTTTTATTCTCTTCAAAATTGCAATCAAAGATTGCTTACAAGTCATTTAGACTATTATTCTCGCAGAGAGGATATGAGTACAATACAATACAGTCTAAACACTCGCAGGTGTTTCTCTCCTCACTATTTTCTCTCATCTTACAAAAGTAAGCAAATACTACAGTGAAGCTCCAAAGTGTTGCTTGACTTATCTTTTTCTCTCTCTCTTCTCTCTTCTCTCTTCTTACAAAGGTAAGTAGATATTACAATAAAGCTTGAGAGAATTTCGTAATGTTTTACTCTATTACTCTCTCTTCTTTCTTCAAGTGAATCTTCTGATGAAGCTTCAGAGTATACTTCTTCTCTTGAGCTCTTCTCTTTCTCTTTTTCCTTGGTTAGATGAATTTATCTTTAATAGCTCATAGATATTTCCTTGCTCAATTGATGATGATATATCTTCATATCCATCTTTTCTTCATCATTGATGTGAATTCAACCAATGATGGTGACGTGTCACTTTGTTATAGATTTTAAGTAATTAGTTTTTTTTAAATAATGACCCAATCCTTTGTAAAATTGGTTACCAAATTATGTTTTGGGTTAATGTTAAGACTCCGACAAGTGTACCGAATCGTATCAAGTAATAAACATGGTAAGACCAAGTATCGTTTTCCTAGAGACTCACGACCTAAATAGTTATGTGATTTCTTAATTATATAAGACTTGAAAACAAACTTTTTTGGGTTTAGAATGCAAATATTGAAAAGTAAATAAGCATACAATTTGATCAATTGGACAAAAGTGCAAAGATGAACGGATTTGATATTATGAGATGAATATGTTGTTGGGGTTAGATTTCACCTATTTTACTCTCATGTATATACGAATTCTTATTCTTCATTAATGTCAATGTCACTCTCTAAAATACTTAAAACTCGATTCCTCGGCGAAGAAAGTCTATCCTTAACTATTAGTTCATACGATTCCTAGCATTCCTAATAATTAATTCTGAAGATCAGAAGCTTAAGACAACCAGAACTCATACCCTCATTCCTGAGCAATACTGCTTCTCGGAATAATTCTCCAGATCATGAATTGTAAGATACCTTCTGGTACTCATACAAATCATACATCATGCTAAAGAATGAGTTAAACGAAGCAAGCATTACGCAAAGAAGAATTACCCTAACAATTAATGAAAGAATCATATATAATCAAGAATCAATTCAATACATGAGAGTTTACAAAGGTTACATCATTCCCCAACAACAAATAGAGTTTAGTTCACCATTGACATGGTGAAACTAGATGAATAGTGGAAAAAGAATGAAAGATAAAACCCTAGAAATTGAATATAGGAGCTTCCGCATCCAAATCCGCCTTAAAGGGAGCAAAAAATGTGTTTTTGAGCCTATTTCGTCCAAAGATGTGAACCCTAGGACGTCCAAGTCCTTAAATAGAACATAAAAATAACAGAAAACAGGTCCAAGCCCACGAGACTGGCCCTTAGCACCCCACTTATGGCGCCCAGCAGTGTGCAGGTCAGAATTGGCGCTTAGGGTCAGCTCAGAAGGCAACCAGGCATGGTGCGACTCGAGGAAGTTGCGCTCAGCGCCCAGGCACGAGCCAGGGGTATCCTGTGCTGAGGGCTCCAGAAAAGGGCAGCCAAGCGTGAGACAATGTACTTTGGCGCTGAAGGCCCTTAAAGTGGCGCTCAATGCTGCTGCGATCCTCCTTTCTAATGTTTTTCCATCTCTTCCTAAGTTCCAACTCCTTACTTCTTCACTTCTTCTTCCAAATCATCTCAATTTTTGTTGAAAACAAGGAAATCTAGCACAAAACCATTAAATTCACCTTCAACTCTCTTATTCATCAAAATTATGACTCAAAGCTAGTTTCTAAGTCAAAATGATGTTTTTAGTATCAAAATTAAGTATCAAATAACGGTAAATTCAACCATTATCACTTTGTTATAGATTTTAAGTAATTAGTTTTTTTAAATAATGACTCAATCCTTTGTAAAATTGGTTGACCAAATTATGTTTTGGGTTAATCTATTAAATGGACCTTATTTTTTGGTTTTATTTCAAGTTGTAATAAAGGCCTAGTTGGTCAATTAGTCATTAGCTTTTGGGAGACCAAAAGGATGAAAAGTTGAATATTTTTTAGTGACTTTTTGCTATTACAATTGCAGTTACAATCAGTCATTAGCTTAGTGGGATCATTATTTGCTTAAGTGGAATATAATTGCAATTAATGATTTTTTTGTAATCATCATGGTTTAAACTTTTATATAAGTTGAATCATTTTAATCAAATGGATATGAACTGAGTTTTATTAAAAAAAATAATAGAGTTTTATCTCTTTTATCATGGTGAGAGTGATTTTCCTAAGTTCTTGCGTGATTCAAGAATCCTTGGTTGTATCAAAGGATTTTTCATCCTTTGTGTGTTGTCTCCCTTGGAAAGAGTGATTCTTTCCTTCCACCTTTCATATTCACCTCTTGCTTTTTCTTCATCAAAATTCAAAAAAACTAATTTTGTCCAAATTTCTTGCTTATTACCACTCCAACCTAGATAGATCCATAAACAAACTAATTCATCCCTCTGGATTCTGATCATTTGGTATCATAGTTTCGGCTTTGGGTTTCGAATGGTAATAGAAATTTTCTATACAAGGTGTTTAATCGAAGGTCACCCTTATTTAGTTGCATACAATCATTGAAGCATCAACAATGTTGTGAGTCAAAGATTGGTGTTGAAACTTCACTTACCAACAAGCTCTTATCTGAATCGAACATGGATCAGATTCACTACGGGGTAGTGTGTGCAAGAATTATCATGTGATATTGCTCCGATGGATTCTTGTCATCTTCTTTTAGGATGGTCATGGCTTTGTTTTAAAACATTCAATATTGACGAGCGCTCGTTTTATTTGAGGCATAAGGGAAACAAAATTAAGCTTTAATTTTATACACCAAGACAAGTCAGTAAGGATCAACATAGGCTAAAGGAGAAAATAGAAAAAGAAAGAATGAGAGAAAACGAATGAAGAGAAAATGAAGAAAAAGATAAAGAACTTGAGAAATAGAGCATGGAAAATTTATTTGTTAATGATATTTCTTCTACTGTTTGTCATGTCATTTTATAGAAACAAAAGGATGGGCATGTGAATGAAATAAAACAACTCCCCAGGTTTGAAAAGGAAGCTTGTTTGTAGTGCTTTATTACACATACAGTTCGCTAATGAAAAACAAAATCTGGAGGATAATAAAACACTTAGCATGTTGTTATTTGTTGTTACATATGAAGGTGAAAGGCTGTTGGCAAGAAGAGAGGAGCTCTAGGGATTGCAACCATTAGAACGGAAAAAATCTAAATTTATTCAAGTTGTATTTGATCTTGGAGGACGAGAATTAGTTTCTAGTTCTTGAGAAACAAAGTCCTTTACATGGACACAATAAACTTTTTACAAAACCAGCAAGAAAATAAATCTTTAAGATTCAGGATGAATCTTCTCAAAGAAGGAGGGTATGATGTGAAACCAACCAATGATGGTAATGTGCCACTCTGTTGCAAATTTTAAGTAATTAGTTTGTTTAAAAAAGGTTTAATTGCTTGTTTTGTCCCCAGTTTTGTTGAAGTGTGTCAAGTTCGTCCATTCTTTTAAAAAAGTTGCAAGTTCGTCCACACGTGGTTTAAAAGTGTCAATTGCATCCTAACGTTGAAAAATTTGCATCAATGAAGTCCTCTCCGTTAAATATAGACTAACAGTGTTAACTGATTGATGATTTGGCAGTAGAGAATTTTAACGTGACAAAAGAGTGGCAATATTGGTAATGACGTGTGAATGAAATGTTGGGTGACATGGAATTACAGTTTCAACTTACACGATTCCTAATATCAACTTGCAAGATTCCCAATTTCCCAATTCTGATTATCCTTCTGGGTCTTTATCAGTTTTCGCTCCTTGCATATTGTTCCCGGAAACCCTATACCGTGAATCAATAGAAAACCCAAATCACGAACTCATAACCACCCAAAAAGCAGAACAAGCTCAACAACCCTAATTTCAATCATCTTAATTCCAATTACATAAGAGAAATCTCCCTAATTTTTAAGAACAGGTTGGAAACCCTAACCTTCTCAATCGGAATCCTAATCCTAAAATTAGCGAAACCCAGACTTGCGCCGTGAAACCCAAAAAGATTTCCATAAATCAGAACCCTTGCGCCGTGAACTCGTCGGAGGGTAAAACATTCACGCCTTTAACCGCAAACCCTGGTCTTCTTCCCCATGAAACGGGTTCAAAGAATAACCTTCACGCTGCAAGTTGCCAGAGAGTTGAGGAAAAGACAGGTCGAACTGTTGGCGCCGTTGATAAGGAATAGAAAGGCCTACGTGGAAGGGAGATTCTCTGGAGATGAAATGGCGAGTCCCGTTGGGGCTGCTTACTTGGACTCGTTGTTCGGGTTGGAGGTGCCTGGACGTGGACAGATGGGGGAGGAAGAGCTCGTGACGCTCGTGTCGGAGGTTATCAGCGCCGGGACGGACACGAGCGCCACCGCGGTGGAGTGGGCGCTGTTTCATTTGGTGGTGGATCAAGAGATTCAGGAGAGGTTGTACAAAGAGATTGTGGACTGTGTGGGGAAGGACGAGGTGATTACGGAGAGTCACGTTGAGAGGATGCCTTACCTGAGCGCCGTGGTGAAGGAGACCTTCCGGCGTCACCCGTCGAGCCACTTCGTGCTGTCCCACGCTGCGACGGAGGATACTAAGCTGGGAGGGTATACGGTCCCGAAGAACGCGAGTGTGGAGTTTTACACGGCCTGGTTGACTGAGGATTCGAATATGTGGGAGGATCCGAATGAGTTCCGACCCGAAAGGTTTTTGAGCGGGGATGGGGTTGACGTGGACGTGACCGGAACGAAAGGTGTGAGGATGATGCCCTTCGGTATAGGGAGGAGGATTTGTCCAGCGTGGAGTTTAGGCATGGTGCATATAAACTTGTTATTGGCTAAGATGGTGCAGGCTTTCCACTAGTCGTCCATCGCGCCTAAAGCAAGAATCATTTCCCCTTCCTCATCGACGAAGACTAGAATCACTTTGACGCATCTCCTCAACAGATGTCTTCTTTCTAGTATCATCAAGCATCTTCATACGAAGTTTCACCTAATGCCATGTCACCCAACATTTCATTCACACGTCATTACCAATATTGCCACTCTTTTGTCACGTTAAATTCTCTACTGCCAAATCATCAATCAGTTAACACTGTTAGTCTATATTTAACGGAGAGGACTTCATTGATGCAAATTGTTCAACGTTAGGATGCAATTGACACTTTTAAACCACGTGTGGACGAACTTGCAACTTTTTTAAAAGAATGGACGAACTTGACACACTTAAACAAAACTGGGGACAAAACAAGCAATTAAACCTTTAAAAAATGACCAAATTCTTTGTAAAATTGGTTGACCAAATTATGTTTTCGGTTAATCAATTACATGGGCCTTATATTTTGGTTTTATTTCAAGTTGTAATAAAGACCCAGTTGACCACTTAGTCATCAGCCTTTGGGAGACAAAAAGGATGCAAAGTTGAATGCCTTTGGGTGACTTTTGGCTACATAAGCCGTTTAGTGGGATCATTATCAGCTTAAGTGAAATATAATTGTAATTAATGGTTTTTTTGTAATTATGATGGTTTATGGTTTTATATACGTTGAACCATTTTGATCAAATGTATATGAATTGAGTTTTATTAAAAAAAATATTAGAGTTTTATCTCTTTTATCTTAGTGAGAATGATTCTCCTAAGTTCTTGAGTGATTCAAGAATCCTTGGTTGTATCAAATGATTTTTCCATCCTTTGTGTGTTGTCTCCCTTGGAAAGAGTGATTCTTTCTTTCCACCTTTCATATTCACCTTTTGCCTTTTCTTCACCAGAATTCAAAAAAACTAATTATGTCCAAATTTCTTACCATTTCAACCTAGATAGATCCGTAAACAAACAAATCCACCCCTCTAGATTCTCATCAATCATCATTTTCTTCTTCTTTTTATCTTATATTTATACTCCTTAATGATATAACAATTTTGACAATACTTTTCTTGAGATTTTATAATATGACCGTTTGACAAAGCTTGTCTCGGAATCTTATCTCTTCTGGTTATTATTGTAGATGTCTGTCATAGGATGTGGTCTTTTTGTTAGAGTAAACATGTTTTTCAGAACTTTATCAAAAGCATATTTGACTTCTCATTTGGAAAACATTTTGATGAACGGATCATTCTTCTTTTATCTTCTTCTTTCCAACGTTCATTTTTTATTCTTATAAGATGAGGCAGATGAACGCTTGTAGTATTCGTCCTGCACAAGATTGAACAGAAGTATGTACAACATTATTGTCCTATTTCTTGTTTGCTTTTATGTTTTCAATCATTGAGCATTTAATGCTTTCAGCGTTTGTTCAAGGTTCTATGTTTTCTATTGTTTTGTTTGTGAGTGAGCTAGTATAAAATTTGTAGTTTATTGTTTTGTTATTTAAAACATTTTCCATTTACTCATCTCATAGCCAACGTCTAAACATCTTACAAATTATATATCTCCTTTACAAACCATAAAATGTTGTTTTCATTAAGGATTTTGAAGACATTGTTCACCTCCTCTAGTGTTTGCTTGTGTTTTAGCCTTAACCCCTATCCTCACATATTCTCATTATCCATCCTTTTCTATTCTCTTCATTTTTTACTTCTTTAATTCATGTTCTTTTATGATCAAGTCTTTATTGCTTCTGTACCTTCATGTTCATTTTGTTGTTGTCATCAATTATTGTTTTAGTTGAATCATTTATTCTTCTCTTTGAGCTCCTTTAAAGTAACTTTTACATCTAGATAAACTTTTGGTTATCTTAATGTCCAGTAGAAATTTTCTTAGAGCTTTCTTAAGCAACATTAAGTAATAAATCTGAATTTGGACTTTCTTTTAGGGTTTCTTACGTTGCTTAAACATTTTTGCCTATATATAGAGCACTAAATACAGGATTGATGTTAGATGATATTATCCTATCTAGGAAAAAATATGATCATTCTAAATTTAGATCATCAACACACACAAACAAAAATAAATCAAAGAAAAACAAGAAATAAGACAGAGATAAAGACGTCACAATCTAGCATATTGATAAGTCAATGAAGATTCACCACAAAAATTATCATCTTTGATAAGAATCATAGTTGAAGACGCCACAATCTAACAAATTGATAAGTCAAAGAAGATTTGCCACAAAGAAATCCATCTTTGATAAGAACCAGAGTTATATAACATAAACTAAGAGAATCCTCTTTTAATGAAAACCAATTTCATATATTGGTCATCCAATGTGTCTAAAAATGTATTTGGTGTCCCTATATATAGACACAAATGTTTAAGCCACGTAAGAAATCCTAAAAGAAAGCTCAAAGACATCAAGCCCAAACTCATTACATTACTCAATGAATTCACTCATCCAACGATAGTTACAAACTGTTAAAATTAGAAGAAAGTTACAAATATTTTTAATTGCATAAAAATATTCTATAATTGTACTATAAGCCATGATCTTCATGTCTTTTGAATTTCATGCTTCATAATGTATTGGATTAGGAGATTTAGGATATAACCTTCCATCATAACCTCTCTCTCTCTCTCCCCCCCCCCCCCCCCCCCCCCCCCCCCCGACCCTCCCCCCCCACCCCCCCCCCCACCCTCCCCCCCCCCCCCCCCTCCCACCTTCTTGAAGAGAGAAGTTCCCCTCAAATTGGTAGTGGTAGAAGTAGCTCCCTCCTTAAATTTATCCTTATCATTTCATGAAGTGGATGATTTCTTGTAGGATGTCTTCTCTTTAGTTGTTGTTCCTCTTGACCTGATCAATTTATCATTATCCTCCCCTTCTTATAGAGAATTCGACCACGAATTCTAGAAGAAATTTCACTCAAACACAAACATAAATTAAAGACACAAATATAAAATAATCCAAAATAGAAATTCTACTAAATTGAGATTTAGATCTAGATAAAACAAATCTCTTATTATTAAATGATTACTTAGAGATGGACAAAAAAGCTAACTGATCTGCATATATTTCCAAGCTTGTGTCCAAACTAAAAGAATGTCTTTGACTATCCAATGTAATTAATTAACAAGTAAGCTAATGGAGTGTCAGGTTAATTAAATTCCAAACTTGTGTCTTCCTTTTTGTTATCATTCTTTCTTTCCGTTGTTGATGTCATTATTCCTTGATAAACAAATCTTCACTAAGCATTAAAACAAAAAGAGACAAGTTATTGCTTCCTTTCAATTACAAATTAGCATGCTCTCTTCTTTCCTTTTATTTTTCTCTCTTTTATTTATTTCTTTTACTCTCTTTTCTTTCTCTTTTTTTATCTCTTTTCTTTTTCTTCTCTCTCTTTCTTTTCTCTCTCTTCTCTCTCTTTCTTTTCTTTCTCTTCTCACTCTTTTATTTCTCTTCTATATCTCTTTTCTTTCCTTTCTCTTTCTCTTATTTCTTTCTCTTACTTCTTTTGCTTCCTTCTCTCATGCTCTCTTTAACTTTTTCCCTTGTCTTTCTCTTTTCAAGACATCTACTTTTTGCAATATCTTTTCTTCCTCCTTTTTCAAGTATACAATGTAATTCTTGAAATCTTCATTAGTCATGGGATTTGCATTCAAATTAGGACATTGGTGAGTTTCATGACCATAACTTTCACATTTAGTGTGTCTTAGAGTACTTGTTTTGGCCCTTGGCAATGATTTGATGTCATCTTTGTGCTTTCTTCTAAGCTCACATATTTTTCCATTGAGATGTACTATGTGTTGTGCGATTTCATTAACATCCTCCAATGGGGCCACATAAACACTAGGTGTATCTCTTCATGTTACTCTCTTAGTACTTTCAAATCCTTTAACGTAATGAACCCTATTAAGAGTATTATAGGTTAAACCATGTGTAAAACCACTCCCAAAAAAATGTCTCTATTGAAACATTTTGCATTGCTCAATATTGCTAGATCTTGCAAGAAATGATATTAAAACAAAATAATAATAAAATATATTTAAAACTTAACCACTCTGCTAAGTGGTTCACTCAAAAATTCACTTTTATATCACACTTGTAAGCTCTTTTTTTCTTTTATTTTATTTTAAGTACTCTCTTGTCTTTTTCCATAAAATTCCCTTTAGCGTTTAACAAAAAAATTCCATTAACTTAAGCAAAGAGTGATAAATCAATGCGAAAAATATTGCAAACTCTAAATCTTGACTCAAGAGCTCAAAAATAAAAACAAAACTCTAGACAAAACTTTAGACAAAACTTTAAGAAATTTTAAAAGATACAAAACAATAAAATTGGAAAGTAATAGGATTATCAAAAAAGATTTAAATGAGATAATGTGCAGACTTTAAGGATGAGGCTAATTGTATCAATTAATCATTAGACCACAAACAAACAAAAAATACAGTAAAAATTTGTGTTGAACTCTTCAATTCTTTTTTCGTTTTTGCTTTTGGATTTTTTTTTATTCTTTTCTTTTCTTTCAAAATATAATTTGTTTTATTTTGTACTTGGATCGATTAACTTTTTCTTTTCAGTTCTAAACAAATTGTCCTTTAAACCTCCATATTCAAGTAAATCAATGTAATTGCACTTGTAAATAGTTAATTAGAATTATAATTAATAAAAAAAAATACAAAAATAGATAATTTTCACAAATCAAAGGTAAAAAGGCAGAATTTAAAATGAAAAATGCAAAGAACATGAAAACCCAATGGAATCATATAAAACCATAGGTGTTTTACTTCTTGCAAGATTCTAAAAATAATGAACCGAACATAATTGATAAACAAGTACATACATAAACATTAAAAAAAATTAGTTTTCAATATATGAACAAAAAAAATAGTACTTATTCAAACAAGATTCTTATTCTAAATACAAGATGATATAATCTTATCTAAAAAATAGTACTCGTTTTAAATTTGAATCCTCAAAAGTCATAAACAAAAATAAATCAAAGAAAAACATGAAATAAGACAAAAATATAAACGTCACAACTAACATATTGATAAATAAATAAAGATTCGCTACAAAGATTTTTATATTCGATAAAAACCAAAATTAAAAATGACACAATCTAACAAATTGATAAATCAAACTAAAAAAATTTCATCCTTAATATGAACCAGAATTTTATAATAAAAACTATGAATCATCTCTTAATAAAAACAAATTTTATATATTAATTATCCAAGATGTCTACAAATATATTTAATGTCTTACATATAGACACAAATATTTAAACCACCCAAAAATTTAAAAAAAAATTAAAAACATTAAACCCAAAAATAATTTAAAAATTTAAAAACAAATGATTTTGACGCTTAACAAATTCACTTACCCAACAACAATAATAAAATGATGAAATTAAAAAAAATACAAATATTTTTAATTGTATAAAACTATTCTATAATAGTACTCCATGATTTTTTTTGTTCTCTAAATTTCAAATTTGGTAAAATATATTAAAGTAAAAGATAGTCCTCTATCATTAAGACAACACCTTGCAATCACTCAAATTATAAGATAAACTTACATCACAGAAGATAGAAATGGATAGAATATGCCAATAGAAATTGATACAATACCACACGATGAATACCAATTTGGAATGACTGAATAATCATGTCATTCACAAATCCACTCATCAAAAATAACCATCTACGTAACAACACAATATATATTCAATGGTACATTGATCATGAGCTACATATCTCCACAACAATCTTTCAATGACGGCATAAGTTTGTTTTTGTTCAACTTGCTAAAATTCTAGACATTTAAATTAAACCATTATTTCTATAACAATATAATATATCACATGAGCTTGGTCAGCCTCCCACACAAACCTAGCATCGCTATGCCAGATCTTTTTCTAATTCTTTTCAATATCAACGTAATCTTATGATCAATCTAGCATGCACCATCTTTTACACAACATCCCATCTCACTTTTTATACCAACAAGTACCATCCAGGTCCATCCAACATTTTCGTCACCTTTACCATGACACTTCACAAAATCCAATTCAATAGAACTTTGGCAAAAATAACTGATTTATATTATATTATAATTAATTATACTATGTTATACTAAAAAAATTGATCCATTTTTACTAAAAATTCAGTTTTAATTTATAAAAACTAAACTTATAACATTTTCAATTCAGTTAACTGTAAATTTATCTATTCTTTCTTCTTCTCTAATTCCTATTTAACGATTTCGTCTAACCAAAATAACGTTATTTAATAATAAAATATTAATAAAAAAAATCATTCACATAAAAAAATTAATAATAAATTTTTTAAGACAAAATCTTTTAATCACAAATTTTTATATTTTTCTATCAATAAACATATATTACTTTTTAAATAATATTATTTTAAGAAATAAAAGTAAAACATATATTTTTTATTACTTTTTAAATAATATTATTTTAAGAAATAAAAGTAAAACATATATTTTTTAATTTAATTTTATTAAATGATTAAGTAATAGAAATCATAAAAGAAAAAAAAAACTATATAAAAAAATAATACTTTAAATATATTAAAAAAAACTTTTAATAATATTAAAATGTGTATAAACACACACTAAAATAATTATTTATTTTAAAAATCAACTAACTTTAAAATAAATATCAATATTATTTTTAAATAATAATATTTTACAGACTAAAACTAAAATATATTCCTTCTTATTCAAAAAATTTTATATAAAAACTCTGTAACCTGTACAAACGATCCGTTCGTTTTAAAAGAAATTAAACCAAATCCAAAGTCGTTACTGCCGCACACGACTCCTTCCTATTCATCATGTGGAGACTTCCTTCTTATACACGAGTTCCCCTAACTCTAATATTTTTAAAACTTGTCCATTTGGGCAATTTCTCCCCAAAAGTACACCAAGTTTGTAAAAAAAAAAACCGAAAAAAACACTAAATGATGTAATAAGATCAAATACAAGACCATTAAACTGTTTTTTCATATGTATTGAAAGCAAATAACTCACAATATTCTAGAATCCATAATCCCACATCACATGGTGTAGTACATCGAAACACAGAAATCCACAATCACATACACAACTCAGGTTATCTATGCCCAACACAGTAGGCAGGTAAGACTTGGGTAAGACTTGACACTTAAGACACCAACCACTCAGAAACCATGAATCTTGATATGCTCCTTCTTCACAATACCAGCCTGTTTATATTCACAGGTTAAAACAACCAGAAGGATAGTTAGATGAAGAATCCTGGTGTCCAAATATTTCATTGAACATGCTACAAAATTATTGTGCTAAGAACCAACTATGATTTGTGCTAAATACAGTTCATTAAGCTACAAACAAAACCGTGATTTATGTAGTTGCTTTCTTTATGTTTGTTTCTTTTTTCTTTTGCTTTCTTTTTCTTACACATCTAATAGGTTGAGTTAAATAAATTTACTACTCTTTAGAAGAGAATATGACAATTAGGTTCGCATTAACCATATAATTTCAAAAAGGTATTATATACGGTCTCCAATATGTAAATGGCAAACTACTTGGCAAAAGATTAAAATGACAAAAAGAATATTCTTCAAAAGGACATTCAGTTGGGTATACTATTATTAGATCATTCCCTAAACCAATAAAATGGAAGAAAAATGCACAATTCTCTAGAATGGGTCATTCCAATAGGCCATAAGCCTTGAAACAACTATGAAATAAAGCAAACAAATAAGAGACAAGAGATGAAAATCAAAAAACAATTCAATTATAGTAACACATTGCATAACACATATAAAGATATAGTTACCTGGACTAGAAAGGTCGAAACATTCTTCCGCTGATCACCTTGAAGTTGAATAACCTACAAACACAAACACGTAAGCAACAAGGGATAGATCATTATTTGACAGGAAGATGCCACACAGACCTGTCCTAGTTCTGGGTCCTGAACAACGGTGCCATTGCAACAGAACTCTTTCTTAACGTCTTTAAGTATCTTGTTATAGCTGAATTCTTTTTTCAATCCCTGAACAGTTGTCAGGCTTTTTCTACCATTTCGCTGCTGTACGCGAATATGCACATACTCCTTTGACCCAGCACCCGAGTCATCAGCATTTGCCTCAGCAAAAGGATCTATAAATCGAGGGCAGATCATTTATTAGATTTAACCACTAACCCTAATTGACATAATCACAGTATCTACGCACTCGTTATATACAATAGTGACAACAGTGAGAGCATGCATGTCTAATAACACAACTTTGGAACTGACGTACCAATGTTGAAAAAACTAAACATAAAATTCACCAGCAAAAACTATAAGATTGTCTGAATTTACAGTGCAACAGTCTTCAACCATGGAACATGATCAAATTTATATTGAAAATAACATGTCCCTGATAAAACTCAAAATTTGAAAAGATGAATACAAAATTCACTGTAAACCAACAATCAGAAAACCATGGAACATAATCAAATTTACAATGAAAATAGTATGTACCTGATAAAACTCAATTTTAAAAGCTTAGTATAAAATTCACTATAAACCAACAATCAGCAAACCGTAAGACGTCTGAATTTTCAGGACAACAGTCTTGTTCAACCGTGGAACATGATCATGTTCATGATGAAAATAACATGTTCCTGATAAAACTCAAAATTTGAAAAGCTGAATATAAAATCCACCATAAACCAATAACCAGAAAACTATAAAATGTCTGAATTAACAGACAGTCCTGTTCAACCATTGAACATGGTCAAATTTATAATCAAAATTACATGTCCCTGATAAAACTGAAGGGAAATACCAAATTCCACACTCAGGAGTACAAATGAACTTCATCCAGTAAGCAATTAAAATTTCCCTGAACTGTATAGATCAGATGGAATATAACTTAGAATTAAATGGAAAGTGAGCAGATACATATTTAGTCAGACAGTACTGAAATCTTAAAAAGAAATCTAAAGACGACCACGTATAAAACTACTATGGTGAAATAAAGGTAAAACATAAAAGTTAGAGCCTATAAACAACTAGAGCTGTCCTGTTTCTGCAAGTACATATATAATGATAATAACACATGTATAATGAACTGATAATTATTCCCTTAAGAAATATCACGGAGAAGACAATTCATCCACATACTAAAACATCTGCAAGAACTCACAACATACCGAAGGCAGTGGGAATTTGAGCGTCTAATTCAGACATAAAATTTGACTCTCTATGACCAAAGGTTCCACCAAACAGATTGCTCAGACCTGACATTGCAATAAACATGTTAGCTAAATTGATTTAGCATAGAAGCACACTTCAAAAAAGCACAAAAAGCAAAATCCCTCTCATTAATAATCTCCACCACACCAAAAGAATCTTCAACACAACAAACTAGAGAAAATTTCATCAGTGACCATCCATGTATTAAAAAATTTCCGACCTCTGTATCGAAATAAAGCTCCAAAATAATTACACTCAATGATTTAAAATGAGAGCGCTTGGAAAAAAAAACTAGTTTAACCTACACCACAATTTAAAACACTAACTACAGAAAAATTCAAAAGATCTAAATACCACATAGCAAAATCCCTTCCTAGATTTCAGATTTTGCATTGAAATCGATAGTCACAAGAACCACACAGTCAAGAACCATCACAGCATAAAAATACCATGCCTCAAATATCATTTTACACCCAAATCAACCTCAAACAAATTAAATTAAAAAAAAATAACCTTTTCACTGATAAGAAACACAAATTTCTAAATGAAAGATCCAATCAAGACTGTATCAGAATCAAATCCACCCACAAAAGACGAAAGATTTAGGAAAAACAAAAATAGGGAGTAAATATTTAGCACACTTAGAAGAAGGATGATAAGCAAAAACCCCAACCCTAAAATTAGTTAGGAAGAGAAACCAAATCTTAAAAAGGATGATGAGATATTACCTGATCTTGAATTGAAGGTTTATATACCTGAAAGAGAGGATCAGAAACCGAAACCCTAAACTGAAGTGAAACTTTGATCGGTTTCTCTATCTGGGAGACTCGGTGAGGTATTTGCTTTTGAAAGAAAATAGATTTATATAATAGAGAGATCAAAATCGTGTGTCCCGTGTAAAGAAGTCAGGATTTAGTTTGAGTAGACAACACGCATACCAGAAATTTGCTTTATCATAAAAGAATTCTCTAGTACTTTTTCTAGGTGTCTATCTACTTTTATTTTACACTAAATATTTTACTAAATTATAAGATAATTTTTAATTACTATTTTTATAAATAATAACGGTTTAGTATGTAAATGATTCTTTTTATTATAAACAATTATTTAAATTTAATAAAACAATTATTCAAAAGCAAAATTGAAAAATATTATTATGAATAATTATTTCAATGTAAAAAGTTATTACAAATATAAACTGATATATATATATATATATATAGTGAATTTCTTATATTAATAATACTGATTAATGATATCAATATAAACTAATATCTTCATTCTTTATTTAGTGAGAAAAATATAAAAATATATATATTATCATAATTACTCTAATTATAAAAATATGTTTATGAAAAATAATTATAAAATAAATATTTTTATATTTTTATCATATGTAGTTAATTTTTATAATTGTTATTATAAGTAGTTAATTGAGTTAAAAATACTTACAAAACTTAAATAGTAAAATAATAAAAATGAATATGTTAGTAACAATAAAGTTGGAAATTAATTATATACACTAAAAACAGTTATAAAAATAATATTTTTCATTAGTAGATATAGATTATTTTATTTTATAATTTATATTAAAAATAAAAGACACTACATATAATTTTGATAATATTATATGATTTATTATAGCATATACATAAATATAATTATTCATCCTATGCTTACCAGTTTACTGAATTAGAAATTAATCTGAGTCAGTTTATTTGCTTGTTATTTTAGTAATTAAGATATTCATATTCATGTAAACCCACATATGCATCAAAACCGTTTATCTAAAGATATTTCACATTAGTATAAAACTTGAAAAGGGAACAGATTACTTTTTAAATTAACAGTTGAAATATTTACATGAGAAAGATTTTCTCACCATGAAAAGAAGGGTTTGATTGTGGAATTAAGAAGAAAAAAAATTGGGTTTCTTGATAACACTTGGGAAATTCAAAGCAATGTAGAAATTCTTTAGAGGTTGGGTGTGAATAACATCAACAATAAATATTTTATGTTAAATTTGAATATCGAAAAGAATATGAAAAAAGGTTATAGTAATGATTCTTTAATGATAAGGATCCTTATTTAATTGTTCAATAATTATTTCTATATTTCTCTATTTTAACAAAAATAGATAACTCCTATAAAATTATCAAGCTTTACTTATTCCATAGTGGTTTTACAACTTTTGCTCTTTTTTCATAATAAACAGTAATCATAAAACAGTATTATTTTTTTAAAAACTACTCTAAATTATTTTTTTATAAATTAAAAAGCATATATATATAGACACACTCTGAACTTAAATATAAAAGTTTACCTAAAATTTCATGTGATTGGATATTCAGCAATAACATTAAAAAATTAAAGTTGAACATTTCGGCTTTTATCTTTGTGATTACAATTTTTACTGAGTGCACCTTCATTTTAACAGAAGAAAAAAACAGTAAAATGTTGGGTTGAAAAACTTGTTTTGAAAATTATTTCACATGTTCCAAAAATCTTGTAAGAGAAGTTCTGATCTAATCCCGAAGTCACAATTTTGAAGAGTAAAACGGGTTTTTAAAAATCATTGGGTGCAATTAGTAATTATAGGGTGTAAGGAGAAGAAACCAACTTTTTCAAATACTAAACCATAATCATTTCATATCTTAATCTTTAGGTGCTTGAAAACACTTGAAAGTGAACAAATCTCAATAAAAAAAACCTTCATTTACAGTGTTGTCGTTGAAAGATTTTCTTGATAAACAAGAAGTCCGGTATTTAAGAAATATTTCAAAATCTAGGCATTGGATTAGTTATCCCTTCATAGTGTGAATAAAATTAAAAAAATAATTCCACCAATTTTTCTAAGTTGCTTATGCTGGGAAAGAGCGATAAAAAAACAGTAAACATGTAAAAAGATCTTTGTCCGAGGAGGCACTCGTAGGAAAATCTCCAACTTATCATTTATTAGTAAACATGAAAGAATAGAAAGAAAACGAAAAGAGGACGAGAAAATGGCTTGGAAGACGTATAGTGAAATTATATATACGTATATACACATATATACCTATATACATATTTGTAGATATATCATATACATGTGAATATATCCACGAAAAATAGGTTTAAACCATGAGGGAAATCACATAAATTTGATGTGAATGTCTTTGAAGAACAACTTTCACTTAAATTTCAGTTAAAAAATTAAATTAAAACTCCAACCAAAATTAAATTTTAGAAAAAAGTTGTTAAATAGTATTTTGTAACAGCAACAGGACTGGTTTAGAACATCCGGAAAAACGATTAGGAGGTTAATAACTGATTATACGAGACTGCAATTTCTTTTTCTTTTTTCAAATCTAGTTCTTTTTTATAAAGAAAAAATAATACTAATAATATAAATATATAAAACATCACTGCAATAAAACGATTTATTTTCAACCAAACCACTAACATTTCTCCTATATTTCTCACCTATCTCTTTCTTTTCACTTAGGTTTTATTAGTGAAAAAGGATCGAATAGAAGTCCATTAAACTGGTTTTTCATATATGTCTTAAGCAAATAACACACAATGTTCTAAAATCCATATTCCCACACATAGAAGTTAAATACCAGAACACACTTGATATACCACAGTAACAGACAACTCAAATTATCTATGCCCAGCACATATTTTGGCAGGTAAGTCTGGATACTTGACACTCCAATAGCTCAGAAACCATGAATCTTGATATGCTCCTTCTTCACTATACCAGCCTGTTCCCATTCACAAGACAACAACCAACAAGATAATTAGATGGAGAATCCTTCTGTCCAAATATTCCTTGGTACATTCTCAAAAACAATTACGATTTTTTCCCACATATCCAGAGGAATGGATGGAAGTATACACTTGTTATGTAGCATGCTTGATCCCTTTTCTAGTGTTACAGATAGCATCAATTAAATTACAAAATCGAAAACATTGTGCTAAGACCCAACAATGATTTGTGCTAAATAAAGTTCATTCAGCTACAATAAAACAATGATTTACACAAATAAAAGCTATTTGTGCTTCCTTTTGTTTTTCTTGGCTTTCTTTTTCTCAAGCATAAAAAAAAGATTAAGTAAAATAAATTGTCTACAATTCAGCAGAGTATACAGGGCCTAGGTTCAAATTTGACCCAAAATTAAAAAATATTGGATATGGTCTCGAATATGTAAGTGAAAAATTACTTGTGAGAAGACTGACCAGTTACGTTAGTAACACATTTAAGACTAACGGAGTATTCTACAACAGGATATCCAGTTGCCTACACTATTACTAGGTCATTCCCAATAAAATAGCAGCAAAAGGCACTTATTCTCAGAAATGGGAGATTCAAAAAAACAAGCCTTAAAGCACAATAATGAAAATAGCACATAAAGAAGTGAACCGAAAAGATGAAAATCAAAATAGATAAGTAATCATAGAATACGCTTCATAACACAAAGATGAGGACGACAGTTACCTGGACTAGGAAGGCAGAAACATTCTTCCGCTGATCACCTTGAAGTTGAATAACCTACAACCACAAACACTTGTTACTTGAAGTTACAATAGGGTAGATCATTATCAGAGAGGGGAATGTCAACACAGACCTGTCCTAGTTCTGGGTCCTGAACAACTGTGCCATTGCAACAGAACTCTTTCTTAACGTCTTTAAGTATCTTGTTATAGCTGAATTCCTTTTTCAATCCCTGAACAGTTGTCAGGCTTTTCCTACCATTTCGCTGTTGTACGCGAATATGCACATACTCCTTTGACCCAGCACCCGAGTCATCAGCATTTGCCTCAGCAAAAGGATCTATAAATTGAGGCAAACTCATTATTCACCAAACTCGATCTTTAATCTTAGTTGCTTAATAACAGTAACAAAGTACTTCTCATAATATACAATAGTGAGCAAGCACGTGTAATAACATAACTTCCACAAATGATAAAACTAAAATGCAATACAATGTATGAAAAGCTCAACATAAAATTCACCATAAACCAACACTCAGAAAACTCGTACAACTAGCATATCCCTCTTTTGCACAATAATCTCCTATTCAAGTAAAAAAAACATAAGATAGTCTGAATGTACAGGACAATATTATTGGTGAACCATGGGATATAATCAAATTAGTATTCAAAATAACATGTCGTTCATAAAACTGAAAAGTCAAGGGAAATGTCTAATTCCACACTCAGGGAGAACAAATGAAAGGAACACTGTTCGCAACCAAATTTTCACTGAACTGTATATTAGAAGGTATATAACTTTGAGAATCAAAAGGAAAAGTGTATAATAAATATTTATTTAGGCGCATACTGCTGAAATATAAAGACAATCACACAAAATAACAACAATAAGACATAAAAGTTAGAGAACATATAAATATTCTATTCTGCAAGTACATGTAGCACAACAGAGTTAAGGAAGGAAAACATACGTTAATCACACATACAAAATGAACTGATATTTATTCCCTTTAGAAATATCACATATCGTGAACAAGACAAGTAATCCACAGACTAAATCTGATAGGCTAACAGAACTTACAGAAATATTCAAACAGACTCTTGAAAGATTTTATTACCAACAAGAATGTTTCTGCCAATGTGGTAGAAAACAGTAACAGAATAAAACAATTGAGGTTCCTTTGAGAGGACCTTACTCTCCCACCACTCCTTTCCTTTCTAAAATACAAGCTACCCTCCCTAAAACAAAACCCTGACTATTTATAATAGTCAGTTATAAGGAAACATCATCAGGAGGTTATAACTGTTTCATTTAATTATTTCTCCTTTTATACACCAGGCCAAACCTATCAAAATTATTTTATCAAGGAGTCGCAACATACCGAAGGCAGTAGGAATTTGATCGTCTAATTCAGACATAAAACTTGACTCTCTATGACCAAAGGTTCCACCAACCAGATTGTTCAGACCTGACATTGCAATCAACATGTTAGTAAAATTGAATAACAATAATAGCACACTTGAAAAAATTACAAAAGCCAAATCTCTGCCATTAATAATCTCCACATAAAAAGAATCTTCAACACAACAAACTAGAGAAAAATTCATCAATGACCATCAAATGTATTAAAAAAATTCTGACATCCGTACCAAGTTAAAGATCCAAAACAAATACACTATATTATAAATAAAAATGACTAAACAATCCACACTTAGTTTATTCGCCACAATTTAAAACTAATTTTAAAATTTTCAAAAAATCTCAGTAGCACAAAGCAAATATATCCTAGGGTTCAGATTTTGCTTTGAAATTGATAGTGACGATTTAAGAATTAAATCGTCAAAAACTTATCGCAGAAGAAAATTTTCATATCTCAAAAATCATTGTACACCAAAATCATCCTAAAGAAACGAATTAGTAAGAAACCCCTTTCACCATAACAAACACAAGATTTCTAATGGAAAGACCAGATCAAGACTATATCAAATCAAAAACCCCAAAAGTGTATAAGATGTCCGGAGAAACAAAAGTCCGAGAGAAAATTGGGGCAAACTAAGATTATTGGTGACAAAGGAAGAGCCAAACCCTAAAATTAGCGACAAAGATAAACGAAATCTTAAAAAGGATTAACAGAGGTGGTTACCTGATCCTAAATTTAAGGTTTCGATACGTCAAAAGTACGGTCAGGAACCGAAACCCTAAATTGGATAAGGCTGAAGTGAAAGTGTTATTGCTTTCTATGTCTGCAAAGCGCTGAGGAATGGTCATGTTTGGGAGAGAAGGATCTCTTTAATAAGGAACTTGAGAGCGGCACGTGTGTTGCACGTGCAGAAAGTTTTCTTAATAATAAATAAATATAAACACTCTTTCTATTCCATGACTAAATATAAATTTTTGGATTAATTATAATAAAATCTATTCTTTGATATATTTGATTTCATAATTTTAAAAACAAACCAATATAATCTTCATAACTGAAAAGTGCTAACTCTGTTTTATATGTTAAATGATATTTAAGATTCACATTTAACCTACTGTATAAATAACTCAAATTAATCCAAAATATTACTTAATACTTAAAAAAAATTAATATAATTAGATTAAAATAATTATATTTCATTTAGTTTTAAAATTTAAAAATTAAAATATATCAAATTTATGAATTCTAATTTTGAATTAAAATTTAAAAACTAAAACATATTTAACTTAACACGTTAAAAAATTTATCATAACTAAATTAAAAAAAAATTATATTTATTATTTTTAAATTTTAAAACAAAATCTATGAAAAAATTTAGATACGTCATAAAAAAATTAAAAATATATTTAATCCTATAATTGTTCATAATACAAATAAACTAATTATTTATTTGACGTAATTAAAATAAAGATTAATAAATTTTTGATCGAGGACTTTTTCATCTTTTTATTTATTTATTTATTTTAATTAATGTTATTTTAGATTAAATAATTTATTCATTTTGACATGTTAATTTAAGTAAGAAATATAGTTTTTTCAAAATTTACTAAAATTTTGAATATATTTTTATTTTATAAATTTAGGATATGTTTATACGAAGGAATTTTACTTTTTAAGAAGAAAGACGAGCGCATATTTGAGAGATAAAAAATGTTCGTTTTAATAGATAAGCGAAGAACGATTTTAGTTGATTTGCAAGATTTATAGTTTTTCATCACTTGCGAAAATGCTCAGATTTGAGAAGATTGTGCTTAAAAAGTCACATTTGTCCTTGACTTATTCCATAATACCATGGTGCATTGGTTTATTTTTTTGGCTAAGTTTTTCATGTTTTTGAGCTTGCAAGGATGTTCGTTGGAGATGAAAACCAAGAACGAGACTAGTATATGGTTCATGTGAGGTTGATGTCTATATTGAAGATGAAGATGAATAACAAATGCTTGAAAATGAAGATGAATAACAGAGTGCTTGAAGATATGAAGAAGATGGCGATGAGTGGTTGAAGATGAAGAACAAAATTTGAAGGAATTGAGTTCTTCAAATACGTATTTGGTTCCACGTGAACCATATTCAATTCCACTACTATGAATAAATGTAAAGGACCTGTTTTTGATTCCTGTATATTATATTCGGTTCCCATGAGTGAAACCATGATGTATTTAGTTCCATTCAACACTCCTTTAAATTTTTTTATCGCATCATGTAAAACATAAAGGTCATTTCTCCCTTCTTCACTTCTGAAAAACTGTTAATTTTAACTTCAACTTTTAAGATTTTGTACACTAAGCCCTCACTGTCAAATTTGGGAAAAAATATTGGAAGATGTCAACCAAACTTATCTCCTTCTCTCTAATACCCTTTACTTACCTACATAGTCTTTCTAGTTTGCTAGCTTCTTGGCTAATTTACTTTTCCTGTGATACATATATAAGTAGATAATTCCATGTCAACGAAGGAAACAGAAATAATAATTAATAATAATAATAATAACTAATAATAATTATTATTAGAACTAATAATAATAATAATAACTAATAATAATAATAATTAATAATAATAATAATTAATAATAGTAATAAAAATAATTAATAATAGTAACAATAATAATAATTTTTTTACATTTAAAAATAAATTCAGTTTTACTAAATTATAATTTTTTTACATTTTTAAAATTAATTTTAATAATTAGTGTTAATTTTTTACCCTTTATAAACATTTTTACAATTAAATACAACATTAATAATTATCATTTTATATTACTTTAATAACTATAGACATTTTTGGTAATCTTCAATTTCTACCAATTAAACAATTTCTTTTTATATGTCACATTAATCAAATCATACCTTAATTCTCACAAAGTTTACTTTCATATCTCTTCCAAATTCACTCAAATAAATAATAAAAAATTTATCTTCAAATCCTCTCAAATCCACCCACTCCCTCTCTTCTAAATCATCTCCCCAAAGTAAACACACCCTTAGTGTATTACACCGTTAGTGTAAGTAAACACACCCTTAGTGTATTACACCGTTAGTGTAGTGCTTCTTTTGTCTGTTAACTAATAAATGTTATTTTATTAGTCTTTTAGTATTTAATTATGTATAATATTTATGTAATTTATTGACATATAGAAGTTAATTAGGTTCATAATATAATAAAAGAATAACATTACCAATGTCACAATATTAATGTCATCTCAATTAAAATCAAACCAAAGTTACACTATATGTGATTCCAAACCATATATCGTTCTTTCGTGTCCTATAATACAAAACTTGTTTATCAAAATAGGGCGATTTGAGTCGTCCTGCCTTCACAGCAAGTGTAAGACTCGGAAAAATAAGGATATTAAAAATAAAGTAGTCTTGAAATTTTGGTAATTAGTGTTCTTGTGTGTATATCTTTGTTAGAACATAATTGTTATGTTATTTATCTGATTTTATTTATATGTTTGCCTAGAGACAAAAGGATCTTTTACCTTTTTATTTGTTAATTGCAAAAACTAAAATAAGGAGGTATAGAAAGGAGAAGTATGCAAAATAATAAATTATGTGAATTTTTTAGAAGATTGGGTAGTAGTCATTTTAAAAGCTTGTTAAGAAAGATACAAGATATAAACTTGGTGGGTTTAGAGATTGAAAGAGATATTATTATTAGAAAAATCATTATTAGATATTGTTAGATACTTTAAAAGATATCTTGAGATATTATTATATATAATTAGATATTATTGTTAGATAATAATATTAAAATATAATGCATTATTTAGGGACTTATCATAATAAATTAGAATAAAAATATTAAGATAGAATATGTTATCTAGGGACTTCTCAGAATTAATTAAGTGAAAGATAAATGTATTTTATCTTATCTATATCTTTAATCTTAGTTGGTTGTTATTACTCCTTATGGGCCTTTATTATAAATATATCCAATGCGTATATTCCACACAAGGAAAATTAATCCAACACATAGTTATAATCATATTAGACACCTTCTATAGAAACTCTGGCCATTAGGAAAATGAGACAAAAATTTTGAAGGTTAGAGGAAAAGAGAGTGAGTGAGTGTGAGGGTGCAACTGTAGTGGAAGAGATCTTTAGGTATAGACAAAGTTTTAGTATTGGTCATGGTATGGGAAAACTTACCTTGTTTGTTGTATGTTATATGTTCTTGATTATCTTAAAAGGTAATGCTTACTTTGATAATTGTGTATGTATGAGATCATGTCTTGCATGGTGATAGGGTTTATATGATGTTTGTTTTGGGTTTTCCTTATGAAAGCATGTATGGCTTTGTTGGGTTTTTCCATGATAATATGTATTGATACCAAGAGGGGACAAAGATATGTTTTTTGGGGGGTTTACCATGAAAATATCTATTGTAAAGAGTGGTATGATGATCATATGTAGTATGTTGGGTTTGTTTCAATTGTAATCTACATAATGATGGGTTTTGGATGATTAAAATGATGTAATGTATGTAATTGGGTGGGTATGTGAGGCTTGAATGCATGTATGATGTGTTAAGTATGTTTCCTCGTGGTTTGGGGACGATATATATGTGTTTTGAACATTTGATATTTGTCCATAATGAGTTTGTGCGTCATTTTTTAGTTTCATCACTAGAATAATCGATTATCTGGGATGATAATCATTTATCCTTTCATACGTTGTATAACTGAAAATTTGGTACTGCAACTGTTTGGAATAATTGATTATCATAAGGTGATAATTGATTATCCCAATGTATTTTTGCTGCAAAAGTGCGCTTTTGAGAAAAATAGAGAAGGGACAAGCTTCAAGGGCTTCAAATTGTGATGTTGAGCACGAAATGAGAATAATTGATCTATTTAGGGTCAGATTTGACTTTTGATTGGTAATGGAGCATGAATGGGTGATGGAATGCACAAAGGTGTGTGATTGATCAATGAGCATGAGACATGGAAGATGTGTATGCTTGTTGTACCTACTAAATCCTAAGATTATTTCTGTGTGACACGAGATATCAACTCTCTTTGACAATGGTTGTGAAAAATAAAATGGTGTTCGAGTGTTAAATCTTCTTTGTATGGAGGGAATGGTGTTTTGCTTAGTCCTGTGTGATAGGGAAACATATCCTTTAGTCGCGAAGGCGGGACGACTCGAGCGGGCCTGTATGGGGAAACTATAGATAACCACTATAGGGAATCTGTAACACCCCAATTATGGGATGCCACGAGTTTACAAAAACTTTTTAAAACTTAACTTTGATACTGATAACTCTCTATATTTGCACATTTTTCTGTGATTAGGAGTCATTCTTAGCTTATTTTAGTCTTTAATTGTTTAGAATTAGGCTAGTTTTAGGTTTTTCTTTAAATTCTTTAGTTTTATAAAATTGTAGTTAAAATTAGGTTTTTAGGAGTACTTTTTTTAGTGTTTGTTCATAAATAGGAAATTAGTTTTTTTTAAGAATTCTTTTCTTTATTTTTGTTTAGATAGGCTTTTATTTTCTGAAATGTTCTTTTCTTTAATTGTTGATTGATTTTTTTTCTGCAGATTGGGTTTTGGGCCTTGGTCAACTAGGCGATTTGGTCAACAAAAGTATATTGGGCCACTACTGCTGCCAATGATGTTGGGCTGCTACTGAATTGGGTTGACATATTGGAATTGATGCTGCTGCCACAATTGAGCAGTTGAGAACGTGCTGGAATTGGGCCGCTGCTTGTGCACATCTTGGGCTTAAGTGAAATGCAGCGTATTGAAGTCTTGGCAGCAGCTGCCTTAGGGGTCCCCTATCTTCCTTCTCATTTGCAAGACACTCAAGCACATTTGGCAGAAAAGCTAGATTCCAGCGAGAGAGGAAAAGAAAGAAACCAAAGCTAGGGCTTGGGCAAAGTGAAAGAAAGAAGAGCTTCATGGCTCAAGAGTACTTACTCAGAGACCGAGGCAGCCAAAGGAAAAGTGAATTGGATCCTGTCTAGAGAAGATGACCGGAGCTAACTTGCGTAACAGGTAAAGCTTGAAGAGGATCGAAGGGCTAAAGTTTAAGAAGAAGAGAAAGTGCGACTCTGATCGGACCTGCCCGGAGAAGCTGACCAGCAAGCAAACGGAGCTGACCGGAGATGCCATGTGGAGGGCGAAGATTAAAGCGTGTCAAGCAAGGTTCCCCTCTCCCATTTTTGTTCTTCTTCCGTTTTCCACCCTATAAAAAGGGTTTTTACCATGTAAATAAGACACTTACACATAGACAAACACTTTTCATACAAACTTTCAGATACCTTTAGTTTTACGCTATGTAGATTAGGGTTTACGCTTTCTATAGAGTAGGTTTTCGTTCTCCCTTCTTTTGGAGCGCACATCACGATGGTGACAGCCCGCGATGGCTCCGATTGCGCATTTATTCGGTACATTTTTGTAATTTTCTTTTCTCGTTAATAATACATTTTGTTCTTGATGTTTCGCTTGTTCAGTGTTTTGTGATTCTGTTATGTTTCGTGCTTCTGTGTTTCTTGTGTTGTTTCAATGAAGAAACAAATTTGACTCTGATTCTCTGCATTCTATGATTCCTTTTGGAATCAAATGACTTTGTACTGAGCATTTTTTTTATCGAGATGTGTTCTCGAGTCAGAGATGAGTCCAATGCATAAAGATTCATCTATTTCTACTCTTTTCTTTAGTGTATATCAGATTTAGATTTGCATTGATTGAGAATGAGTGGAAATTGCCATTGCAAGTTCTGAAATATGAACTATAAGACCCTGGATTGGGCTTACTATAATCAGAATATCAATCATTTGCACATTTAAATTATGTTCTATGCTTCCTTTCATTTGTTTGTGAATTTTAGATTGATGAATAGGCAAATGAACATTGGTTTGACAAATTAGTGGAAAGAGTCATTTCAAGGTTCTGAAATATGAACCTGAATACCCTGGATTGGGATTCACTTAACAGGATGTCTTCCTGAGAACTCTAAGCATTCTTTTATTCAATCAATGTGCATTTCACCTATGAAATCAATTCTATTTTTGAGTGTTATTTTGCTTTTGATTAGTTAGGATTTAGGCACTGACTTTGCTTTGTTTCATTTCTAAATTCTGTTCTTGATTGATTTCTGGTGATATATAGATTAGGATATAGTTAGATGAAGTTCAGTTTTGATTTTTAATGCCTTCGTATACTTGAGTGGTTGTTTTACAGTTTCTGATTTGATATTGTTTGTTTCAGCATTTAGATTTTAGATGTTATTTTTAATTCTCGTGCACATATTGCTTTTATGAATTGGTATTTGGTTTTATGTACTTTTAGGGACTTTTATGAGTTGATAGAGGATATAGTTGCTCTTAGGAGATTATTTCAGTTGAGAGTAGTTTAAGGTCCTTTATTTTGCTTAGCATTCATAGATTAGTTTAGCTATTGTTTGATTTGTATGCATAATTAGGTTTAATTTTTTCATTACTTCAGTGTAGGTTTTATTTCTTTGCATTTTATTTCTTGATTTTTCTTTTATACAGATTTGCTTTCTTTACTCTTTTCTTTTTAATTTGTTTTCATTTAATTTCATTTTCCCCACCTTGTCTGTTAGTTAGTAGTAATGAGAAAATAAAAGCAAGAATTAACTAAACATTTTCAACTTAACTATACCGAGTCCTTGGATTGATCATTGGTTATCCCTTTACTGCATTAGTAGGGAAACTGAGTTTGTTGGCTTTGATGCGACTAGAAGCGAGTTTAAGAGATACCATTGCGAGATACCGTTTAAATAAAAACTTTGATTTATTATAACTGAATTTAGAATTCTATTACAAAACTATTAACATTAAAATTAAAATCCCATAGTTCTTCCATGTACCTCGCTGATCAGCTTCGCTTTAGCTACTACATCTGTAACAACATCTACTCCCGTACAAGTACGATCATCGCAAGTAAAAACCACAACCATAATATACAAGGGTGAGCTAACAGAATAGATCATATAGACATACATAAATATTAAACATCAACTTAGAATAGATTCCTAAATAATACATATCTTCATACACCTACACACATTTTCACATGACATTACATACGTCATAAATCATCAAATCATTAACAATCGCACTATCGGAAATCACAGTCACCAACACATAATCAAACCATTATTTCGTCAAGGTAAACAATATTTCACACCCACACTTAAAGAGCTCCACCTGTCGATACATTTTACCACAACATTATATAATGACATTTCTCACCACTCTTTGGAAGGCTTCACCGGCAAGTACACTACTTCCCACCACTTTCTTAGAGCTTCACCGACAAGTATACATTTTCCACCACCCTCTTGGACTTCACCGGACAAGTGTACACCCCCATCACTCTACCCCTAGTGAGCTTCACCAAACAAGTACCAGTGCTACTCCCACCACTTTTCCAAAAGCTTCACCGGGCAACTCACAACATAAAATACAATTCCCATTATTTTTCACACGAAATCTCGATCGTATACCTTAACTTCTCAAAATACAAGGTTATATTATAACATAATAATTAATTCATAACTGGAAACAAACAATCTTAAATAACTCACCACAATTATAAATAAAGTCTTATCCTGAAACAACTCACTCTTAATTAATCTCTTTTTACTATTATTATTTGTACAAGAATCTTGAAAACCCAACACGCTGGCCTTTGCTCTAAACTTTTCAATTAATAATCCAATAAAACACCTTTAATTAATAACACAAGAAGACATTCACTTTCTTATAGACCCAAGTGCTAACATTTCAATTTAATCTTCTTGAATCCTGGAATTCCACCCCCTATACCTAATACAACACCATTTCTTAAAGTTTAAATCATTTTATCTTACACCGTGCGACCCATCTAAAATTAAATAATCACTCTTCTATTACTCCTCTCAATAAACAAGTAAAACATTCTATAATAAACTTATGTCCCTACACCCCTCTCCTATTCTCCTTCTTTCTTCTTAAATTTCTTTTTTATTAACCCGCGGATCCCACTAAAAGCTACTAACCATTCTAAAATTCTTCTTCCTTTTTCTATATATATATATATATATATATATATATATATATATATATATATATATATATATATATATGAAACCCTCTCCAAGCAAAATTCATAATTCCCTTCTTTATAAAAAAAGAACCAAAAGCATATATTCACGTACATACACATATCATCCATTTATATTTTATTTTCTTTCTTTCTAATTCTCTATCAATTAACGTAGAAACCCGTAAATAAGGAAAAATACCTTTTTCTTTCTTTATTAAAATTTACGAAGCGCACTGGAAGTAGAAAAAAACCATGCATGAACATTTCTACCTTCTAACTTTCACGTTCCCCCTTCAACTTCTGTAATCAAGTAAAATCTGCAACCTTTCTCTCCCATCTACTCTTTTACCAGCGAAACACTCACCCATATGTAATCCCCGCTCTTCTGTCATTTCCATTAAGCACACTCATGCGCACAACAACACTACCCCTCCACACAATCATGCCTTTACTCACTTTCTTTCACACACAACCACAACCCGAGATCCTCCTATATTCAGTGAGACACACCCTTTCTCAACCACATCAAAAAAATGCAAGAGAAACAAGAAGAGAATAATAATGCAATCCAAACACAAATATTCTAGTCACTCCCCTTACCTAGATCCAAGGATTGCTCACGTTCTTGAATGCAACGTTTTCTGGTGCTTACGCCCCTCCACAACCGCTGGTGTATTCCCTCCTAGTGACTCCCGGCTAATCTCCTTTCCCACTCCCTGTAGTCACGCTAAACTGTAAGCTTTTCTTCGTTCCTCTCACTCTCTCTCGATCTGTTAGAGGATAAATGAAGCTAGGGTTTTTATTTTCTATCCCTCCCTGACCCTTCTCTTCCAAGCTAACTTTTATAACCCTAAAAAATATCTCCTAAAACTAAGACCCACCTTTTCTTATTCCTTCCCGTTGAATCAATTATAATTTGTTAAAAAGAAACTGCTTCCCTCTGCGTGTGCATGCCCACCTCTACTACAAATAAATGTAGGCCAAACCCCTATATATTTTTTTCAAACAATAACACAAATACTTCTTCAAAAATTCTAAAAATTAAATAATAAAACTAAATTCAAATAAATCCCTATTCATCTCTACCACAATTTCATCAGCCACTAACACACCAGAGTTAAATCATGTTGTTCTTGTATGGGGTCGAGTCACCTAAATCTGCACGCTTTCTTATACGTTCGTCTGGTCTCTTCTTGTGATCCTTCCGTCGGTAGGTCGATGTGCGCCTGTGAGGGTACCTGTTAAAGGTGCTCCGATGCTTAATTCAGTAAAAGGTCTGATCAGTTGTTTCAGTACTGCAATAAATGTGCAATTAATGAATCTGCCTACCTCTTACCTTTGACTTGTATTTATAGTTTTGGTCATGGGCCTAAGATTAGCTGGGCCTTAATCACGGCCCAATCCCGAACCCAACCCTCTAATCAGTGTTTTACCTTAATCACCTCTACAAACCTACCTATCATGTCCGTCCGGTCTGAGTGCTTGAGTCCTACCGAACGTCCCACGTGTTTTGTTTAGGACCGTCCGTGGTCATTTGGTACACATGTAATATTATAAATCACACTAATAAATAAAATACTAAAATCAATAAATATTTTATTTATTACGGGTTTTACAGAATCTACAAGTGTTTGAGGTAGGGTACATGAGTGTGATGGAGTCTTTTCATGATAGAGTTCATGAGGTTGTAAATGCTCATGGTGATATTCATGATGGTGATGTTCATGATGGGGATATTCATGATGATGTGCTCATGATGGGGATATTCATGACGGTGGTATATTTATGTTGATGATCATGGTGTTGAAGATGCTTTTGTTTATGCTATGTTGATAGTGATGTTAATATAATAGTGATGATAAGGTAGTTAGCATAGGTGTTGAGCAGTGGTTCGACCAAGGATCTATGTGCGTGATGACATCAAGGATCGATGATTGAGGATTGAAGATCAAGGATCAATGATCGTGGATCATGGATTGAGTAATCTAAGATGATTTGAATTGTTTATATTTATAGGAGTAGGAATCTTATTGTTAATATTTCTAGGTATGAGGTAGTTAATTATGGTTGATATAATCAATGCGTATATATCTTGTTTTTATTATTGTTTTAATGGTAGCTTGCCCTATATTTGTGTGTGTTTGTGAATGAAATTATCGACGATGATCGTATAATGTATTATACATATGATGTTGTAGATGTTCCGTAAGCATGATATATTCGAGAGATAACGGGGAAAAAATTTGTGATTTCTTTTTAAAGTTCTTGTGTTGAGACTTTTGAGACAATGTAATTGGAGTTATTTTGTTTCCTTAGTTATTTTAATTATTTTTTAATAATGTAATTGCACAAGACTTTTGTAACTATTACATTTTGAATTAATTATGCAATTTAAATATTGAGATTTTTAAGAAATACATTTTCGCGGTATAAGAAAGTTTTGAAATATACAGTTTTTGTAATAACTCATGACACCCTAAATTTTGGAGTGTTACAACAAGGACCTGTCTCCCCTGATCCTTAAGAACTTATGAGTAAAAACTTCAATGTCACTCATCGAACACTATACTCAACAATGATCCAAAAAGCTATGGACAAAACATATTCCCCTTTCCATCGCCTCTCAAAGGTGAAATATGCAACACTCGAACCTCTCCTCTTCTATCGTCTCGCGTAGGAGAAGAAAACTACATTTCATTGTCTCTCATAGGTGAAAGGTACAACCCCTAGCTTTACAAGGTATAACAATAAGACATATCAACCAAACATGTCTTTCAGCTTCACACTAAACAAACCAACACACAACAATCATCACAACAACTCAACATCCTACAAACAACCTTGCTAACACAAGAAATAACTTGGCAAACATGTGCAACAGCTCGACCGACTCACATAATGCTCGAAAAACACAAAATCACAACTCGATATAAAATCATCACAACCTAGCTAAAACTACAAATAGCAAGACAACCAACAAAAACTTTTCGACCAAGATAAAAAATCCCAGGACCAACCTCAAAAATATCCAAAATCAAGCTTTAAAACCCCAAAGCTGAGGTAAAAAAACAACTTGGACAAAACTACCTGGCCAATGCAGCTCGGCCAATATAGCCTAGTCAACCCAACCTGGCCCAACACGACAACACACAATAGAACTTGGAAACAATATACAAAAACACATGACAACATGTTTAAACACTAAGAAATCATGTATATGCAGCTTGACAACACTTAAGACATTAGTATATCAAAGTTGTGTAGTTCAGACACACATAAAACCAAATTTGTAATCACGAAACAACACAACCATGGTCTAATCAAATGATTTTGAAGTAAACCATCATGAGCACTTGTTAAATAGCTTGACACAACCCTAAAAACATCATGGTAACAATTATAACATAAAGGCTCAAGCATAACACATAATACTAGAAGAGGAAACTACTTGACACATGCTTAAAATTCCATATAACAGTTTAAAACAACCTGACACCACCCAAACCTCATGACAGTATATCAGTACAACCTGACAATTATTAATATAGCATAAAACAGACCACTCCATCATATTAGACAACTACATAACTAGGTAAAATGTCTTAACATTATGGAAAACATCACAGATAGTCAAAATAGAATGGCCAAAAGAATAATTACTTTGTTCTAGTCAAAACATCACAGATTCAAAAGTACCCATTTCGGTTTTAAGGCAGATCAATACGGTTAAGAGAAAATCATGCAGATTTAGTGAAACCAATTCTTTCATGCAACGAAAGTAGTGTAGCATCGTCTTAATGAAAAAGAGCATGGCCAAGTCGACTTTAATGCAATCCACACAACCCAATCACTAAACAACATGATTCATAACAATTAACACAGTACAACAAAAAATAATCCCTTTATGTAGTATGGACTAACGCAACAATAAGACCTTAACTACACATGCACCAACCACAACGTGACAATGTACAAGTAATAATAGAACCCTAAACATGATTGAAACCAAGCACCTAAAGCAAAAAAAAACATCATATATGGTAACATCAAAGAAAAAGGAAAGTACCAACGACAACATGGCAATCTGCACTGGAAGGATAATTATATAAAACACAAAACAACTCTATAGTGAAATAGTCATCAAAACCAACATGATAACCCATCTAACACATAACAATAGCATGACCATAATTGCAAAGCATTACACAAAACTACACATCATATCATTCACATGTAAACATTGAAGGTTAGCTCCCCTTACCTCTCTTATAGTAAAAACTTCAACACCTATGTGTTTCCAACAACACGACTCAAAATTCCTTGCCCTTTTGCTCTTAGTAGGACCACAAACAATTTCTCCATACTCACGGTTCACTCAGTTTTTTCTTTCTATTTTACTGCGCTAGGTTTCTCACTTAGCAAAATTATTAGTATTCGACGATGAAACCTTGAACTTGCCATCAACTACACTCTCCTAATGTTTTCAGAATAATTTTATGTTAATTACCCATTTAATTGTGATTATATCTTTCCTTTTTCGGCTTTCAATCACATTTAAACAAAAATATGATAATATCACCATGATTGCATGTTAAAATTCTTATTCTTCATTACCTTATTTATATTAGTCTATTTTGTTTGTTTCCAGGTTCAACCTAAGCCATCTTCATCCTAAAAAAAGTAACAGAAAAATAAACTTACCTCAAGCTTAACGTCTTACACTAAACCAACTAAACTATCACAATTATCTTTGTTATATCCATGCACAAAAATTCACATAATCACATTCATACACAACACGTAAAAACACATATTTAAAATAAAGAAATGCATTTTATGCACACATAAGAATCAAACACATGACCATTAACCCATAACAAGGCACTCTAACCATGTATGCTACACTTTACGTGTGTTAAACATATAATTTCTTATTATAACATATCAAATTAACATTCAGTTACCTTTACATAACTTTATTTTTCATAGGCTGTTAGCATAAAGCTTAATAGAAGAAGTTTTGAAGATGTCTCAAAGTCAAGTCTTAAGTGCTCTTATTGCAAGAAGATCTTCGTGATGACTTGTTTTGTATTAAAGCTTTTGTAATTTAATAGATTTATGTATATGATGTGGTTTATCTTTGATTCTATGTAATATTTGCCTTAGGTTGCATTAAAATTCGTTTTGAAATAGAAAACCTCATTTTAAACTCAAGATAATCGATTATCAAATTGTAATAATCGATTATAAATAATCTATTATGACTTGCCATAATCAATTATCATGAACAATTATGAGAATTTTTAAGTAAGTTTTTTATCATTGTGCATTTATTAAATGCATAATCAATAACCATAAATGGATAATTGATTGTCACACGTTAATTAGTTGACATCAAATTTTGGAGGTATCCTTGAGTGAGATCTCTATAAATTATATTGAGGCTTTCATTCTAAAATACAAAATACAACATACGAAATAAGTTTATTTCGAAATTCTTATCTGCAGTGTGCAATGATATGTGTTTTAGGATTTGTATAACTCATATTCTGTGACTTTGAGAACTTGGTCTTTTGGCATAGAGCGAGAACTTTCATTGGGAGTGTAATTGAGTGTTGTTGTTGTTGCTAAGTTGAAAGTTTGTCATCCTTTATGAAGATTCAAGGAGGTATTCATCCTTTGTGAAGATTCAAAGGAGGTGGTCATCCTTCATGAAGCGTTGGGAGGAGGTGTTCATCTCTTGTGGGTTGTAGGGGAAGTGACTTTCATCTCTTGGGGTAACAAGAGAGGTGTTCTAACCTTCAACTTGATAATTTTCTTTATGATTGTAACCGTTTGTTGGTTTGTACTAGTGAAGCGTTAATTCTCAATTGAGATTAACAACTGGATATAGAATCTTTGTGATCCAAACCTGGATAAAAATTACCTGTGCAATTTTCTCTCTTCTTTACTCTTTTAATTTGTTTAAATTGTTTTAAGGAATTTATATTTACGTGAGAAAATTATTAAAAGAGCGATTTGCGATAAGAAACCAATTCACCCCATCTTGGTTTGTTGAATGCCTTAACCATTTCGCTGCGCCGCTCTAACAAGTGGTATGAGAGCTTGCTTTGATAGTAATTCAAAATGACGAGGAAACATCAAACCTTTACTGAGGGTGCCTTACCAATAGACCTTCATTTTTTAATGGAGAAAATTATGGTTTTTGGAAAGTGAGAATGCAAATTTTCATGGAATCTATTGATAGTGAGATTTGGGAAACTCTCACAAATGGTCCTTTTGTTCCTATTGTGTTTATTAACAATTTGCAGGAATCCAAACCGCGTGAACAATGATATGATGATAATAGAAGAAGATCCCAACAGGACGTAAAGGCTCGTAGCATAATATCATCTACTTTAACTATTGATGAATTTTATAGTATCTCAACCTATAAGACTGCTCAAGAGATGTGAGAGATGTTGAGAGTCACCCATGAAGGAACTGATGATGTTAGGAGAGTCAGAAGAAATACTCTAATCCAAGAGTATGACATGTTCTGCATGAAGTAAGGAGAAACTATATTAAATGTTTAGAAGTGATTCACACATATAGTGAATCATCTCATTGGATTAGCTAAGTCATTTGATGATGATGAATTAAATATAAAAATTCTTAAATCTTTGGAAAGGACTTGACAACCAAAGGTGACTGCCATTAGTGAGTCACAAAATCTCAACACTATGTCAATGACTCCATTGTTTGGTAAGTTGAAAGAACATGAACTAGATCTCGGGAGATTGAACAAGGATGAAGAGAAAGGAAAGAAAAAGACTTTGACGTTCAAATTTGAGATTGATAATAGGAAACATCTTAGTGAAGAAGAATACTTTAAAGAAGATGATTAAAATGTGGATCTCTTCATTAAGAAATTTAACAAGTTCATGAAGTCCAAGGTGAAAAGAAGATTTAAAAATGGGAAGAAGGAAAATAAGGAATCATCATCAAACTATCGCTGTTATGGTTGCGAAAAAAAAGGACACATGAAGGCAAATTGTTCAAACCCAAATAAAGGTGTAGAAAGAGGCCAAAGAAAATCTTCAAGAAAAAGAAGGCATATATTGCTTGGGAAGAAGATAATGAATCAACAACAAGCTCAAGCGACTCTGATGAGCAAGTCAAAATATTTTTGATGGCTGATGACATCTCTAAAAATCAAGTAAGTTCCTCTAGCGATTTAGAATATTCAAATTATAGTGAGAATGAATTACTTGACACCTATAAAGAATTATTAGTTGAATCAGAGAAATTAGATAATGCTCACAAGAAATTGAAGAAAGAATTTAAAAAATTAAAATCAAATCATGAAAAAAATTCTAGAAGAAAATAAAGATTTGAAAAACAACATTTTATATTATGAGAAAGGTAAATATACTAAAAGTGAAGAATGTATTTTATGTTCAAATAAAAAGAAGCATCTTGATAAAACAACCAACACTGAAAATAATAATAATTTAAAAATAAAAAAGGTGTTAACATCTTCACAAAAATAATTATAATTACTACGATTATAATTATGGTAATAAAATTAAAAATGTTCCTAAATATAATTATAATTATCATGATTATTATTATAAAAATCAAATCAAGTATGTTCCTAATTATAATCAAAATTATTATGATTATAATTAAAAATTAAAAATAAAAATAAATATAAAATAACTCATAAAATTTGTGTAAAGCAAGGAATTAATTAGAAAATCAAATGTTGCTACATGTTTTTATTACATGAAAAAGGATCATACATCAAATAAATGTAAAATAAAATATTACGGTGTTTCTTGTGGAGAGTTTCACTAGGGCTATAAAATAATTTAAATATTTGTCTAACTAACCTAAAAGACCAAGTATTTTTAGGTACAAAAATATTACTTTTCTATTTTGCAGGTTATTTCAAAATTAAGGAAGAAGCTTTTGGGTGTGCACCAAAACTTGGTAAAGTAAGGTTTGTCAAATTGAAGGGGAGATTTTAAAATGAAAACAAAAATTTGATAATTATTTATCTTTCTTCCTTAAGATACCAAATTTAGGGGTAGTTTATGTTTTTATAAGTTACTCAATAACGAGGAGTGCTTCTTTACATTCTTTATATTTATTTGTTATGATTTCAAAATTTATTGTATTTCCTATGTTTTGAATTATGCATCTTGTTTCCCTTTAATAAAAATTATGATAACTATTATTTATTTGTTTTACCTTTTCTTTTGGCTTATATTATGGAGAGTTTTATATTAAGGGGGGAATTTTTTTAATCATACATAGAGCCTTTTTAATAATGATAAAAAACGGGGAGAAATATGTTTAAAGACTTAATTATATTTATCTTTTGTCTACTAATCTCTTTTATTTTAGATATGTATGAGTTACAGATTAGTATAGGTTACAAGAGGCTTTAAACCAAAGGAGTTTTTCTATCATCATCAAAAGGGGGAAGATTGTTAACATATAGCTGAAGAGAAGAAGTTTTTATGATGTCTCAAAGTCAAGTCTTAAGTGCTCTTTTTGCAATAAGATCTTTGTGAAGACTTGTTTTGTGTTAAAGCTTTTGTAATTTAGTAGATTTATGTATATGATGTGGTTTATCTTTGATTCAATGTATTGTTTGTCTTAGGTTGCGTTAAAATTCATCTTGAATCAGAAAACCTCATTTTATACTTAAGATAATCGATTATCACATTATAATAATCGATTATCAACAATCAATTATGACTTGCTATAATCGATTATCACGAGCAATTATGATAATTTTTAAGCAAGTTTTTTTACCATTGTGCATTCATTAAATGCATAATAAATTACCATAATTGAATAATTGATTATCACATGTTAATTAGTTGACAATGAATTTTTGGAGGTATCCTTGAGTGAGATCTCTATATATTATATCGATACTCTCATTCTAAAATACGAAATACAACATACAAAATAAGTGTATTTCGAAATTCTTATCTGTAGTGTGCGGTGATAAGTGTTTTAGGGTTTGTATAACTTTTGTATTGGCTTTGAGAACTTGACGTGTTGGAATAGAGTGAGAACTTTCATTGGGAGTGCGATTGAATGTTGTTGCTATTGCTAAGGTGAAAGCTTGTCATCCTTTGTGAAGATTCAAAGGAGGTGTTGATCCTTTGTGAAGATTCAAAGGAGGAAGTCATCCTTTGTGAAGGATTCAGGGGAGGCGTCGATCCCTTGTGGGTTGCAGGGGCAGCGAGTTTCATCTCTTGGGGTAACAAGAGAGGTGTTCTAACCTTCAACTTGTTTATTTTCTTTGTGATTGTAACAAATTGTTGGTTTGTGCTAGTGAAGCGTTAATTCTCGATTGAGATTAACAATTGGATTTAGGATCTCTATGATCCGAACGAGGATAAAAATTACCTGTGCAATTTTCTCTCTTACTTACTCTTTTAATTTGTTTAATTTTTTTAAGGAATTTATATTTGTGAGAAAATTATTAAAAGAATGAGTTGCGATAAGAAACAAATTCACCCTCCTCTAGGTTTGTTGAACGCGTTAACCATTCCGCTATGCCGCTCTAACACAGGATGCAAAGTTCTTTGTTCTATAACAAGGAAATAGGACCATGCAAGCGTATGTTGATTTGTTTGAGTATCTAGCTCGATTCTCTACTCTCAAAACATGGGCAAAGAATGAAGGTGCAAGAGTTTGAGAAGGGTTTGCGACACGAGTTGATGAAGGTCATTGTGTCGATGAGGATCAAATAGTTTTCAGTTTTGTTAGAGCAGACCCAAATGGTGGAGCAATTGGAAGTGGACCCGAGTCAGGTTGTGAGAATGCAGAAGGGTAATTCTTTGGGTGGGCAACAATAGAAGAAGCCTTATGCTAGACCTCCAGAGATCATTCATGGATCCGTGAAATACTTTGAGTGTGGGGTAGCTCATCTTAGTTGGGATTGTACGAGACTCTCAAGCCATAAGACAAACGAAAAGAAGTGCTTTAATTGCCACACAAGCTTGGGCATTTCTCGATCTTTTTTCCTGAGAGGAAGACATGAAGTGGGGCGCAACAACAATAGAAGTATTATGAAGGTAAGCTATGGGAAATTAGGAGAGTGTTCATGAGGATAGGAACGTAAGCATCATTGTGAGGTAACTTAATTCAAGACAATTTTTCTTTGTATAAAAGACATGTATGTTTTGTTTGACTCTAGAGCTACGCATTATTTTATATCGCTTTTGTGTTTGGAGGAGCTTGGTTTACTTGTACGTGTCATAGGGTTTGAGCTAGTGGTTTCTACACCGACATCGAGACAAGTCTCAACTAGTTTAGTCTGTGTTAGGTGTCCCATTGAATTGGCGGGAGACAAGTTCAAGGTTATTCTAATTTGGTTGTCGTTTAAAGGGTTTGATGCTATTCTCGGGATGGATTGGTTGACCGCAAATCACGTCCTCAATGACCGTGGGCAACAAAAGGTGGTATTTCCAGACTTGAATGGTTTGGAGTGGATATCTTCATGGTAGGCTTTAAAGGACATCAATGATGGAACTTCTTATTTCATGGTGTTAGCATAAGAAATGAAGAAGATTTTGAAGAGAAGATCACTAGAGGTAAAGTAATAGTATTTGGTGGTGATTTCAGACAGATCCTTCCAGTAATTTCAGGAGGAACCAGATTAGATATTTTACATGCAACTATAAATGCTTCATATCTATGGGATCATTGTCAAATACTTTTTTTTATAAGAAACCATGCGTCTATCACAAGGTCATTTAGACAAAAACAAAGAAAAAGAAATCAATGATGGTATAATAGAAATTCAGATTCC
Organism: Vigna angularis; assembly: GCF_016808095.1. Lineage (NCBI taxonomy): Eukaryota > Viridiplantae > Streptophyta > Magnoliopsida > Fabales > Fabaceae > Vigna > Vigna angularis. Next base: position 21,857,545 of record NC_068974.1, on the reverse strand, counting down.
ATCATAGTTTTTAATCTTGGACTTTGATGATCCGATTAAAGCTATAGTCCGCAACACATACCCATACCTCATGCATATCTACTATGATTACAACCTTTTGTAGTCTAGAGGAATTCTTGCTGGTAGAATTGAAACTATGAATGGAATAAATAATTATGTTTTGTCATTAATTCCATGTACATCATTCAACTTAACAGTTAACTATGTTTATACACATGAATAACTTAGACTAATTCATTTCAAAATTGCAAGCTTAGAAAAACAACATTTAAGCTCTGATAGCATTAATAATACCTAAGGATTCACACAAAAGGCATTCCAACACGTTACACGAGAGTTCCTAAATACATTAAGTACATCTAGACTGTCAAATCATAACATTAGTTTGAAGATCGGGGCACTGATTATGCTTTTGAGGAACTTGGATCAAACCGAGGGTTTATGTAATGGTATTAGATTAGTAGTGACAAGATTGACAAACCATGTTATAGGATCAATGATTATTGGTGGGAATAAATGAAGTATATATACCACGAATGTTTATACGAGTGTTTATGTCACCATCATAATCACTATGGTCATGAAGTTTGCAATGATTTTTTCCTATACAATGACTATTAACAAATCCCAAGGACAATAATTAGCATCACTAGGATCATACTTACCACTCCAATTTTCAGTCATGACCAACTATATGTTGCAATATCTAGAGTATGTAGAAAAGATGGACTGAAAATACTAATCCATGACAACCAAAAATGCCTTTAGACTATACAACAAATGTAGTTTTTAAAGAAGTTATCCAGAATCTATGGCAAGTAATTACCAAACCAAATTGTCTTATGTCTTTATTACCACTTCTAACTCTAATTGTTCCATATCAAATTTAGCTTACAACAACACAACAAAAGGCTTGGTCTATAGGACTATCAAAGGACTCCACCCACATTTTTGTAACAACTTGGTAAATGTATCATTCAAACACTCTGATTATACGTAATCATGTTATCCTGTTACCTTAAACTTTATTGTAAATAGACAACTGTAAATTGTGTTTGCAAACTGAAATACCATATTATCAATTACTAGGTTGGGTACTTCTTCTTCCTACCCAAACACTTAACTTTAGCATAGAAATCATTCACAAAAACCACACCCGCATGAACAAAAAAAAGTTGTATCATGTGTACCAAGCAACATTTCTGCCTGAGTTGGAGCCGAGCTTGCCAAGCACAGATATAAAATTTGAGCACCAAGATATACTTCTACCATTATTTTGCATCCTAATAACCACCACACAACTACACATGGTCTTTTCTAAGTTCAGCTCATTAATTTTCTTATTGTAGCCCTGATCCATATTACTTCATACTTAATTACTTTAATAATAATATTTACAATAATACTATACAACCTAATTTTCATTGTATCTCATTATATAATAATTTTATTACTTTATATTTTTATATATAAAATAAAAACATTTATAAAATAAAATTCATACGTACACACACGGGTCACTTTGACTAGTATGATGAAAAAAAAACCATAGGGACAATTATTACAAAATACAAAATATTTTGAAATAACATATACTTTAAAAAGAAACGGTTAACAATTATATATTTAGAAAAACCAATTAACAATTATATTATAAAAGTTAAAACAAAAATAAAAATTATATACATTAAATAGAAATATCCTCTTCAGTATAGATTTATATAAATTATTTTATTATTTAAAGTTTATAATTGTTATTTTAAATTTAATTAACTACCTATAATAAAATTATAAAAAATATTTATTTTATATATTATTTTTAAAATAATTATGATAAAAGTTAATTTTTTTGTTATTATCATAGAAAGTAAAGAAATAGAAATACATAGGTGCATCTGTTGTTTTTAAATTAAGATATGTTTTAAAAAAGTCCTCTTTTAAAAAAATTAAATTAATTTGTTGAAACAATTATGAATGAAGGTTGGAGTGCAAAAACACTGGGGTTGTTGTGGGCACTGATCCAAGGTCGTACATCTTTGCTCAACTCATCGCCAAGCAGATCGCAGCAAAGCAGATTCTGAGAGTGAACTCCGACAATGCCTCCCGTCGCTCCTCGATCCGGCGATGCCATATTCGCCAACATCGAACGCGTTGTAAGCAACTCTTACCGAACCAAAACCAAAACCCTCTCTTATGCCCCATTTGGTTTTTCAGAAAATAACCCTGCAAGAGTTCCTCTTTCCCCTTGATTCTGCAACAATTTTCATTCCAAACAGTGGATTCGTCGATTTTGTATTTCTTTTTCCTTGAAAAATGTGAACTTTCTCTTTGCTGAAGTGTGTGGAATTCAGTGAGTTCGTTTCATAGGATCCTAATTGGTTTGGATTGTGCAGAACGCAGAGCTGTTTACTTTGACTTATGGTGCAATTGTGCGTCAATTGCTCACGGATCTGGAAGAGGTTGAGGAGGTTAACAAGCAGCTTGATCAAATGTAAAACTTTGAATCTCTCTCTTCTTCTGAATTAGATAAATGTGGATAGTTTATTGTTTTAGGTTAAAAAATATATATTTTTTGGCTTATTGGTTCAGTGTGTATTAATATGAATAAGGGTGAGCGTTTGGGATATGTTTGGGCTGGGATGTATAGTGGGAGGCTATCAGAGTTTGTCAACCTTTGCTCCTTGTAATAATAAAAACTCAGTTATGTGCCATGTGGAAATTTGTCCCGATTATGGGCATGTGGTGATCCTAGACCATAAAATAATTTCGTGTAAGGAAAGTAGGAGTGGAAAGAGAAAAGAAAAGGAAGAGAAGGAAAGTAAAATATGTGTGATCATACCAGTACGACATGGAGTGAAAGGAGATGAAAAAGAAAGAGGGTTTATTAGTATGATGTAATTACCCCATTCATATTTAGATTGCTTATATTGTGTAAGTGAATTTTGGTGGTTGATTGGTTTTTTCAGGGGTTATAATATTGGAATCCGTTTGATTGATGAGTTTTTAGCTAAGTCTAATGTCTCAAGATGCAACGATTTCAGAGAGACTACTGATGTAATTGCAAAGGTATTGTACTGTATTTTTTGGTCTCTACTTGCTGGTGAAAAATGTGTGAAGACTCATCCTCGTTGTACTGCAGAAAAAATTCTGCACTTCTGTTGTTCATTTGATCTATGTTATTTAATGTGCAGCTTGCTGAAATTAACTTGCAATTTAATGTTGTTGGTAGTATTAAAAAAGGGATGTTTTTGAATAGTGCTCTAATGATGCTTGTTAAGAAATCAGTAGAATGTTTTTCTCTGAAATCATGGTGAGAGTGGATTTGCGATATTAAATGTTATGCCTTCCTGGAAAATTTTTCCACTTTTGATTCATGAACTGATTCTTTTAAATGAAGCTAAAGCTTAAATGGACATGTTTTACAGAATTGTTTTACTTTTCTCTTCTCATTAAGAGGGTAATTCTTTATTATCTCATTTTCTCTCAGGCTTTTAATTGTATAATTTGAAAATTCATGTTACATCCTTATGAACTGTATTCCTAGTACGTATGTTAGTAACTTTTGTTTTATAGAAATGAGTATTTATTTTCATCTATACATGTCTTTTGAAAATACAACAATGGATTCAGGTGAGCTGCACCTTCTCCATACAATTTCTATTATTAAGTCTTATATGCACAGGTTTGTAGTTGGATTTTGGTTGTGCCCGCGTGTATAGTTAAAATAGTATGTTTCTGATATGGAATATACTAGGGTGTAGGAATTAGCTTAAATAAGAAGGTCTTCGACCCCTTATGAAGTGGAAATCCTTGGAAAAGAGACCTTTCTTTTTGTTCTGTTCATATTTAGAGAAGTGAAAAAATAATTCATTTCTTTAAATTCTTTTCTCTATTTGCTTTGTGGTTTCCTAGCAGATTTGAACTTGATTCTGCACAACACATTTGTAACCTTTTTTTATTCTGGAGGGAGGGGGTATAATTCCAATATAATGCACGGGGTAAGATTAAAAAATGAACAGCTCTTATGTTGAAGTTCATAGTGTGGCCGTTTTAAGTGCTATCTAAAAAGATTTATGCCTTAGAGCAATTGATATAATAACACGTTCCTTTGCAAATATAGACTTTCTATGAAAGGATGGGCTGGTGGAGGCCCAAAAGAAAAAAAAAGATTAAATTGTTAAAGGATTTTACATAATATAGTTAGAATATTGTTTAGTTTATAGTTTTATTCCCTGTAGTAAGATGGTAACAGTTGTACGTTCATCATTTTTGTTGGTATAGGTTACGTAAGAGTACTGTTCTCTACCCATTTGGAATATGAAAGTTTATCTTCTAGCTTCTGCTTAGCTTTAATGATAGCTTTTAGGCATTTAGAGTTTCTGAGCTTTATCTTCCTAACAATTTGGTGCTTTCATCCAGCTTACTCCCCTCCCATAGCCATCACCACAATGGAAGACAATCTCCAAGCTATTTTCCACCGGAAACTAGATGCCTTACAGACCCAAATCACCCGCTATGAAGAACAAAAAAATTCTCACAACACTACACGCTTACAATCCATTGATTCTTTTCTTGTCCCCTTCTCCTCTGCTATTAATGGTCTGTTCAACATGCTTGCAGTTGTCCCTTTATTCCACATCGTTGTATTTTCTCTTTGGGGTTACTCCCAAACGCCAAGTTTCCATCATACCATACACCAACTCCAACATATTCCACAATTGCAAAATAACAGATATCACCTCCACCTTCCATTGATGCAAATTATCCAAGATACAAGTTGCCATAACCACAACTGTTGCCGACACAGTGGCCTCCACAATGACCATGCAACTGCTGCCGGCACAATGGTCACACCAGTGGTCTTGACAACCAAGTTTTCCATTGTACCATGGGTTATGCTTTCCTGTATCTAACCCTTAAACAAGGGTTTCAAAGTTGCTTCCGATTTGGCAAGTTCGTGAAGATTTAGGGCTCACCATATTAGGGTTTTCTGATTTAGGTTGAGTGACGAAGCTCTATTTCTTGTTTGTCTCCTACAATTAACTCAACATTGTGCTTCGTCTCTACGATTTAGTAGTTGTCGCTCGCGTTTTGTCCTTGCTTGCCTTTTGCCCTTGTTCGCGGTCGTTGTTGCCACGATCTCGCCGTCACTGATTGTCGCATTGCGTCGTGCCTCCTTCAGTTGTCACACTGTTTCGCCTCTGATCGTGTGCTCTGTTTTTCGCATTCATCATGCCTTTATTTCACTAATATGCTCACAGCCCTTGGTTTGTGTCCTTCGTGTGGTGTAATGTAAGTGAAGCAATTTTTTTTTTCTGAAAAGTACTAAGCCTTTGTTCGTGTCTTTTTTTGCCTTCAACTGCTGCACTGTTTTTTTTTCCTTTATAGTTTTTAATAATTATATCATTAGAGGATTAGAGAATTAAAAATAGACACTTGATATTTTAATTTATGTTAATATTTTTATAAATAATATTTCAATAAATTTATTTATAGTTATATAATTTTGTGGACTTATTTAAATTAGACATTATTTATACAATTATTTTTTCATGTAAAATTTTATGAGTCGAGTACTTTGACTCACGAGTTTACGTAAACTCTCGAGTTTGATAACCTTGATCACATGTCACCCGATAGTGTGCTGCCCCACCGCACTTCCTTCGGATTCTCCTATGTGTTCACAACTTTCCCTTATACCTCCACCTCCCCACCCATGAAACTTTGTACCCATTATTGCCAATCACTCCTCCCCACTTTCGCATTTTTTGTTGACTCTACCCTTTTCCCAGCCATTAGATCGTTTTTTTAACAAACCCCTACAATCTCCATCTTTTCATCATGACTTTCCATTATTTATGTTGAAAGTCCCACATTGATTAGAAATAAGGCTAATTTACAATATATAAGTGGATGTAAATCTCATCTTACAAGCCGATTTTATGGGCTTGAGTTAGATTTAAAGTCCACTTCTTAACATAATATCAGAGCCATAATTTAAAGCCTATCCTAGTGAGATTTGTGTTTGTTGGACATAGTTCCACCCACTATCGGACTGTTATCAGACCAATCATTAATGTCTAGGCTCATGCTTGAGATGTTTATATCTTAGCGTGAGGGGAGTGTGTTGAAAGTTCTACATTGACTAGAGATAAGACCAATTTATAATATATAAGTGAGTGTAAATCTTACCTTACAAGCCGGTTTTGTAGGGTTGGTTTAGGCTTAAAGTCCATTTCTTAATAGTTTACATGTTCTAAAGGCAATTTTTGTTGATATATTTAATTGCTTGACCCTATAACATGATTGTTTCTTCCTCGTTTGCCCCAAGTTAACTTTCAACCACATTATTGGACCCCAATCTTTCCACGGCCTCCTATTTTCACGAACAGGTTCATGCAAATTTTAAGGACCTTGAGAACTAGGTCCAATGTGAAGTGGTGGATTGGATGGGCCTAAAGAGGCCAGAATGAAAATCAAGTGGCTTAAGGATTTTATAAGACGGTCTCAGAATACTGAAAATAACATTATTTATTTTAAATTTTTATTCCCTAAAGTAAGTGATGACACTTGTAGGGTCATCATTTAGTTGTTGGTACATTTTATATAAGTGTATTCCTTCATGCTCATATTATAATCAAGGAAAAGTATTAATGTTTATGTTTATCTTTCTTTTAACTATAACGGTTGTTTTTAGGGTATTTTCTAGTAGATAGTCTATAGATTCCTATCTGTCAACCTGATGATCAGATCCATGCTTTCGATAAGTGGGATTTTGGATTAGCTATTTTGGGAAAACAATTTCTCTCTCTATATGCACCTTTCAACAAAAGCTTATAAGAAAATCAATTATGTTACAAATGTAATCATTTGTTTAAGAATGATGAGTACTTATTTTTCTGGTCGAACCACTTGTTGTCACCAACTATTTAGTCAATCACTCACTTTGGTGAATTGTTATAGGAGGATATCATATATGTAATTCCTTTATGATTTTGTTCTATTATACTCCCTGGTTTTTGTCACATGTACTGATTGGTTTGGGCTACGGATGTTTATTTTAGGTATGTTACGTCTGGGTGACACTTTGATTGGTATGAGGTTCACAGCATTAAACATTCATTCTTGGTTGTCTGATCAACAATTTTTTGTTTGTTTATTAATTTTATTACTAGTAATGTGTATTTAAACGATAAGGTAAGTTTTTAATTTTATCAACTTTACTCTTGCTTTTTTACAGGTTGGTTTTAAAATGTTCCTCGGTGTTACTGCATCTGTGACCAATTGGGATGCTGATGGGACATGTTGTAGTATTGTCTTGGAGGATAATCCTTTGGTAGATTTTGTTGAACTTCCTGACAACTGCCAAGGTCTGTACTATTGCAACATCTTAAGTGGAGTCATTAGAGGAGCCTTAGATATGGTAAGTTCTGGTCCTATTTATTACTTCAATTTACTTGTTACTTCAACTTTATAGAACTTCAGTCTATCAAATACTAGTTATTTTGTTCCACTTTTAACAGTTAGGAAAGTTGGAAAATATAATAGTTTGATTACTGAATCCCTCCTCCGTGGTCTTCTAAATTTGAGTATTTTCTCAAACATGAAATAGATGACTCCTATATTGTTTGTGTAGCATAGTTGTAAATGGAAAGGGAAATTGTTTTATCAGTTTTTGCTTTCCGAGTTGTTGTTTACATTCTATATAAATCCTTAAAATATTTTATGAATGAATTCTTTTTGTGCAGAACTAGAAATAAAGTCAATGTTTAGCTTGATAATTTCCAATTTTGGGAAAGTTAAAATTGACCAATATCATGTCACTGAACTCAATCTGATTAAATTACTGAACACCTTTATGGTAGTAAATTGCCCTGGAGGAAAATGAGGCATGGTATGTAATATTCTGTTATATCTTGGGAATTGGGAATCATGGTGAGGCATTAAGGGTTTTTTTTTTCCACACCATAAGCTTTTGTTCTTTATTTTTAAACATGTTTCCCATATATCTATGTACAGGTGTCAATGAAGACTGAGGTAACTTGGCTCCGAGATGTGCTTCGAGGCGATGATGTGTTTGAGTTGCAGGTAAAACTTCTCAAGCATGTTCCAGAAGAGTATCCATACAAAGATGATGAGTGAATTTGTTTTTGTAGTGTTGTATACTCGATATTTTTATTACTTCATTGCTGCAGTATTAGATTGCCATATTCTGACTTGTCCTATGTGTATTTTGATGAAACACTATATACAGTAGAAAATCTTTAATTAAATCATTATCATATTGGTTTTGATAGTGAGCTACAATCTACATGATTTCTAAGGGACCTTTAGATTTTGAGTTCTTATTATTTTTCTCATTACATGATATAGATGCTCTAACTATTTGATTATAGTTAGAAAACATATTTCATGATTAAAATATATTTATGTTTGGAATCCCTGTATTATCAGTAATTGTATATTCGAATTACCTGATGCTTTTTGGATTATAATGTTCCTCGGGATTTAAGATCACTTGTTAATATAACTTCAGGTATATGTTTTTTTCCTCCTATTTAGATTTCTCAGAGATGCTATTTGTCGTGTACTGGTTTTTTCTCTTCTGAGAGCATCATGAATGGGAGCTCTTAGAAGTTCCTTATGTTTAAGGAAACCTTCCTTGTATTTGGAGCTTCGATCGTTACAACACTTAGTTTAGGAGCGTTCCTTCAATACAAAAAATTTCAGTGAGTTTTTTAGCAACAGAAAATATTTTTTAAACCAGAATTGAACCAAAGAAGAGGGAAAATAACAGGTGTGAGATCATCAAACATCCAACAAATGAAATAAACACTTAACCATAATAGAAGCTCAAAAGTAAAGAGAAAAAGGTAGAACAGATATGAGATGAAAAAATTTATAGTCATCCATATAAGAAACTTTAGAAAGGAGGTGCTCTAAATATAACAAATTATCATTTTATTCTTAATTTTGTTCTTGAGATTTGTATAGGAAACACCGAAGACAAAAACATTTTTTTTTTCTGAAAATGCCAGCTTATTCTTCTTGCAGTCCCGTATCTTTCCTATTATGTTTTTCATATTTTACAATATGAGAGGTGTAAATAATTTTTTCATTGAAGTAATTTAGAAAACAAAATTTTATTTTAAAAAAAAAACTAGTTTCCTCTTGTGCTCTCATTTCCCGGGAAAATTTTGAAGGAGAAATTAACGTGGCAATTCCGTTTTATATTTTACTTTATACGAAATTTTAAGGAGTTGAAAGAAAGATTTTATGAAGAGTGGGAAAAAAAACCGTCTTTATCCAATAGGACTCGTTTGGCTAACGAAAATCTCCACGGACATATCACTAATTCACTAATGACAGCAATGATTGTGTAAAATCTCGACACAAGTAACCATGTTGTCATTGGTATTATTATTATATATATGAAAAAAAATTAATATTTCATTAAAAATACAAAATGATATTTATTTTAATTCTTCTAAAGTTACCATGATACACTTGAATAAATGCTAAATAAGCACCCAAAAAATACCACTGCTATACCCTCGAACAAAAGAACACTTTCCACATCATAAAAAGATAAAAATACAACAACTAAATCCTTCCAAGTGGCTCAAAGGACGTCGAAGAGCAATTTTTTAGAAAGCTTACTAATATTAAATGGTGAAAGATGATGTTGAAGGAAACTGTTACTGCAAATTCTCCTTGTATGAGAGGAAACACAGAGAATATGTGCAACAAAGATTGACTCAAGTACCTCTTGCTGAGTAAGGCCGGCAGCATATTCTTATTTAGTAACGGATCACATTCCTTAACGACAAATGGCAAATATATAGAGATTGTTGTAGCTGCTCAGATCGAAGTGTGCACTTTCATCCAAGAGCGTTGATATACAATCAACCAATTAAAAATTATCTTAAATATGATTTTTAATTATACAAAATAATATAATCTTACATGAATGTCTTTAAACTCACTTTTTCACTCTCTCTATATCTATCTATTTACTTATATGGTTTGTTTTCTTTGTTGTTTTTCGGGTAGAATGATACCATTGAAGGCAAGTACATTCTGATAGATATCAAATGGAAATTTTGGATTCCTCGAGTGAGATTGGCCCTACATAACAATGCAAAGGTAGAAAGACATTTCCAATACACTTGTCTTGGAAATATCGGATCATTGCCTTATGAAGTTGGCAACAATACTTGACTTGGTCCAATTGGCAACACATCATATCCACGATTATAACGGGAATAATTCTTTGCATGAATCTATGTCATTGTAAGAAGTGCAAAAAGACACATTAACAGTGACCCTCGTGGAATTTTGTGCCGGGCTAATAAACTAGGTGCAACAACAACAACTATCAAACACTACATATATCAAATTACACAAACAAAGTTTTCAAAGTTTGAATAATGTAATTGCCCGGCCAATTCCACTCTTGCATGTTGTATCCATTACGGTTTTGGTTGAAAAAAGACAACAGTAAGAGCCATCTGTTGGCTGCTGATTTTGCTAAGAGAATATAGTTAGTATATATTAGTCTTTTTTGTGTTTTCACTGAGATTGGTTACAAAACTACTGAATCTTGAAAAAATAAATTGAGGGGTATCTCTTCATAGGGAGAGTTAAGGGGAAATGGGGAACAATAGTTTGTTTCGTTATGCAGATGGAGTGGATAGATTGCTGATGTTCTTTGGGACCTTGGGAAGCCTTGGAGATGGACTACAGACCCCTCTAATGATGTACATTCTTAGTGATGTGATCAACGCCTATGGAGACAAAAATAGTCACTTGCAAATGCATGATGTGAACAAGGTGAGCTTGTTCAATAAAATCTGTACCCTTCTTCTATATACAACTGGTGTACTATATGTGGCAGAAGTGCATCAGCTAGTTTAGTAAACAATTTTTCTGGAAACTGCTTATGTTAACTTTTTGGCAGTTATTTGATTTAGAAGTTAAAGTTGTCATGTGAGTTTCAGAAAAGAAGTTATTTGTCTCTCTAACTATAAGTATTATGAAACTTTAAGAATTCATTGGATCATGCACGTAGAAACTGATTTATGCATCTATGAAGAATACCACTTAAGCAAGGTCTTTCCTATGATTACTCAACAATTTTGCATTTTTTTCAGTATGCGTTGAGGCTTTTTTGTGCTGCACTTGGAGTTGGTCTTTCAGCTTTTATTGGTAAGTTGCACACTTGGTAGCTCATTTACTTCCCTAGAAGATTTAACATCAATTTTGAAGTTATGCAATTAGCATTGCTAGCATTAGAAAAAGCAAATCTAACTACTTTTCATGCTTGATACCAATTGATGTTGCCTACTACAGAAGGAATATGTTGGACAAGAACTGCTGAGAGACAGGCTTCCAGAATGAGAATGGAATACCTAAAATCAGTCCTAAGACAAGATGTCGGTTTCTTTGACACACAGACTGGTGGCTCTTCAACAACCTACCAAGTTGTTTCACTCATTTCCTCAGATGCCAATACAATCCAAGTTGTCTTGTGTGAGAAGGTTTTTCTGCAGTTATGCATTTCTAGTTCTTGTTTGGAATTCAGTGATGATCATGATCATAGATCTCCAAAAGTAGATAGGTCTTCTGGTTTAAACTAGTACATAAAAAGTGCATTAGCGACATATTTATGAGTAAATAGTGTATGCAGAAATAGTGTAAGAGACTTTTATACTGTTATCTAATCATAAATTCTCTTATTTAGTAAGTTCTATGACTTTTACCTTTTACCATAACTATTTTAAAAGTCATATCAATGGTCAAGTCGTTTGGCGTAGAAATTTTTTTGTTAACTGTTGGTCAATGATACAATAACGCAACTGTTTTAAATGTTGACAAGTCTACCATATCAATTGAAAAGGAACCTATTATACATGGAAGAATAAAGCATATCAAGAATAGACATCATGCAATTAGGGAAACAGAACGAAATTTCTATAAATTTATTCTTTGATTTATACTTTTTCTACCTGTGTCGAGTAAATACAACATTTGTAATTATTACTTTTTGTGCAATGTGAAACATGGCTTTGTAGCTCCACAAAAGCAACTCTTTGAGTTTATTTGAACTTTTGTAATTGTTGTGACTGTTAAGTATTTCTTATGATAATATTCAGATTCTTTCTTCCTTTTCATCTCATTTTTGTTCCTTTAAAATTTATTCTGCATTTAATGTAATTTTTCCTCTGTTGTTAACGTGAATTTGAAATCTAACTAATTTGGTAACGTTTTTAATGGATGAGTTTCAAAATCTGATAATAGCAGAACTCTTCATTTCTGTTTTATTAATTTATATTTTCTTCTTTCTGTGTAGATACCTGATTGCCTGGCTTATATGTCAACATTCCTATTTTGCCACATCTTTGCATTTGTACTTTCATGGAGACTTACATTGGCAGCCATACCACTCTCTGTCATGTTCATTGTTCCAGCACTTGTATTTGGGAAGATCATGTTGGACCTCGCAATGAAAATGATTGAGTCTTATGGGGTTGCCGGTGGCATAGCAGAGCAGGCAATATCTTCGATAAGAACTGTTTATTCATATGTTGGGGAGAATCAAACACTAAACAGATTTAGCAGCGCACTTCAGAAAACACTGGAATTTGGAACAAAGCAAGGTTTTGCAAAAGGGTTAATGTTGGGAAGTATGGGGGTCATTTATATAAGTTGGGGCTTTCAAGCTTGGGTTGGAACAATTCTGATCACTAAAATGGGAGAACAAGGTGGCCATGTGTTTGTAGCTGGCTTCAATGTTCTCATGGGAGGCTTGTGAGTGATTTTCTCATCTTTTAAATTCTAGTCTTTCATCGAACTCCAGATTCTCTGTTGGGTTTTTTGGTGCTGTCCTCTGCTGAGGATTAAAAGTACAATGATGTTGGTACTTTCAAAATCTTTTTAATATATTTTAAAACATCAAAATCCATGCCTATGAATGTATTTTGAATACACAACAGAGTAACAATAGAGAAAAACCCAGCAGAGAATCCAAATTCTCTTTCATCATATAGTTCACATTTTTAATCTGACATGTTAATGCTTATATGATTAACTTAATGAATTTCAGGAGCATTTTAAGTGCCCTTCCAAATTTAACTGCCCTCACAGAGGCAACTGCTGCAGTCACACGTCTCTTAGAAATGATTGATCGGGTGCCAACCATAGATTCTGAAGATAAGAAAGGAAAGGCCTTGTCATATGTGAGGGGAGAGATTGAATTTCAAGACATCCACTTTTGTTACCCATCTAGGCCAGACACACCAGTCTTGCAAGGATTCAATCTCACTGTTCCAGCAGGCAAGAAGGTAGGCCTTGTGGGAGGTAGTGGTTCAGGTAAATCCACTATCATAGCCTTGCTTGAAAGGTTTTATGACCCTATTGAAGGAGTAATACTCTTGGATGGTCACAAGACTAACAGGCTTCAACTGAAGTGGTTGAGATCCCAATTTGGTCTTGTAAATCAAGAACCTGTTCTCTTTGCCACTTCCATAAAAGAGAATATATTGTTTGGAAAGGAAGGAGCTTCAATGGAAAGTGTGATAACTGCGGCTAAAGCAGCTAATGCACATGATTTCATTGTCAAGTTGCCAGATGGATATGAAACTCAAGTAAGTTGGTCTCAACTTGTTTCCTCAGATGAACTATGAAAACAAACTAATATACATAAAGAGGAGAAAAAGAGGGAAACAGAACGAAATTTCTATAAATTTGATTGTGTTTTGAGCATGCTTCTTTTGAAATTTCATTATAATATCATTTAAAGGTTTCTACCTAATACTTTATAGCACCTAAGCACATCAAAATAGTTTGATCTTTTCTATTGTTTTAAATTAACAAGACTTTATTCCCCTTTTTATTTTGGTCTCTACATCCGAAAAATCAACACTTCAGTTTGGTCCTTACATGAAAAAATGTTTATAAATTGATTCTTACTGTTTAGCAAAGTCATTGCAGTTTCAGATTTTGCAGAGTTGACTAACATTTAATCCTATTTGGCATCATGCTATCTTAGTAAATGAACAACACGGCAAAATCTTTAACCTGCATACGTTCAATAATGGGCATGTACTAATTTACATTGAAATCTACATGTTATATAAAAAAAACAGTTAAAAGTAGAGAACTAATTGTATTTAAATCTTTGATGTAAAATTCCATTAAATCCTTGTTATTGCAAACCACCATGGTTTTCCTAGGTTGGGCAGTTTGGGTTTCAGTTGTCTGGTGGGCAGAAGCAACGTGTTGCCATAGCAAGAGCCTTGCTAAGGGATCCAAAGGTTCTCTTGCTTGATGAAGCTACCAGTGCATTGGATGCTCAATCTGAAAGAGTGGTGCAAGCAGCCATTGATCAAGCTTCAAAAGGAAGGACAACAATTATCATCGCTCACCGCTTGTCCACAATTCAATCTGCTCACATGATTGCAGTCCTTCAAGCAGGGAGAGTCATTGAAACAGGTACTCATAATGAGCTCATGGAATTGACTGATGGTGAGTATGCTCACATGGTAGAGTTGCAGCAAGTAACATCCCAAACTGATGAATTCAAACCTTCCAATCTTCAAATAGAAGGAAAGAACTCTCACAGGATGAGCATTCAACAGAGTCCAGCTGTAAGTTTCAGATCAAGCACTGTAGGCAGTCCAATGTTGAATCCCTTCAGTCAGGGGTTTTCCATGGGAACACCATACTCATATTCTATTCAATATGATCCTGATGATGATAGTTATGAGGATAACATGAAACGAGCTAATCATCCAGCTCCTTCACAGTGGCGTTTGCTGAAAATGAATGCACCTGAGTGGGGAAGAGCAATGCTAGGAATCTTAGGAGCAATAGGGTCAGGAGCAGTACAGCCTGTGAATGCATACTGTGTAGGAACACTTATATCAGTTTATTTTGAAACTGATAGCTCTAAGATGAAGTCTAAAGCTAAAGAACTGGCCCTCATTTTCTTAGGAATTGGTGTTTTCAACTTCTTCACTAGTATTCTTCAGCACTATAACTTTGCAGTTATGGGAGAAAGGTTGACTAAAAGAATAAGAGAGAAGATGCTAGAGAAGTTGATGACTTTTGAGATAGGGTGGTTTGATCATGAAGAGAACACAAGTGCGTCCATTTGTGCAAGATTATCCTCTGAAGCCAACTTGGTCCGTTCCCTTGTTGGAGATCGACTGTGTTTGTTGGCTCAAGCAGTTTTTGGGTCTGTCTTCGCCTACACTCTAGGACTTGCGCTCACATGGAGGCTTTCCCTTGTGATGATTGCAGTGCAGCCATTAGTCATTGGAAGCTTTTACTCAAGAAGTGTCTTGATGAAGAGTATGGCCGAGAAAGCTCGTAAGGCACAAAGGGAAGGAAGTCAACTTGCAAGTGAAGCTGTTGTAAACCATAGAACCATAACTGCCTTCAGCTCTCAGAAAAGAATGTTGGCACTTTTCAAATCCACAATGGTAGGGCCTAAAAAGGAGAGTATTAGGCAGTCATGGATTTCAGGCTTTGGTCTTTTCAGCTCTCAGTTTTTCAACACTTCATCAACAGCACTGGCTTACTGGTATGGTGGGAGGCTCTTGATAGATCATAAAATAGACCCAAAGGAACTCTTCCAAGCATTTTTAATATTACTCTTCACTGCTTACATAATTGCAGATGCTGGAAGCATGACTTCTGACTTGTCCAAAGGAAGCAGCGCAGTTGGATCAGTTTTTGCAATGCTAGACAGGAAAACTGAGATTGACCCTGAGACTTCATGGGGTGGTGAGAAAAGGAGGAAAATAAGGGGTAGAGTTGACCTAAAAAATGTTTTCTTTGCATATCCAACTAGACCTGATCAAATGGTTTTCAAGGGCTTATCTCTTAAAATTGAAGCTGGGAAAACAGTGGCTCTAGTAGGGCACAGTGGTTGTGGTAAATCAACAGTTATTGGTCTTATTGAAAGGTTTTATGATCCTGCAAAGGGAACGGTGTGCATAGATGAGCAAGACATCAAGTCCTATAATTTAAGAATGCTGAGGTCACAAATTGCATTAGTGAGTCAAGAGCCAGCCCTTTTTTCTGGCACCATACGAGAAAACATTGCCTATGGGAAAGAAAACACAACAGAATCTGAGATAAGAAGGGCAGCATCTCTGGCTAATGCTCATGAATTCATAAGGTACGAGAGAACTGTAAATAAAAGATTCAAAAAGAAAAGGTCTTTCAGTTCACTTTTTCTAAACATTCTTTGTTCAGATGCAAAAATTTCTTTCATTTTCCTAAACACAACATTAAGGAAACAAATAAGAATTAAAACTGACATACCTGCATGCTCAGGCTGCTAGAGAGAACAGCTAAACAATAGGTAACATTTGATACAACTTTTTTCAATTTCTCTTTTCCTTAAAAGTAAAAGCTTCTCTAATTAGCTTATATAGAAGCTCACATTTATTGAGAAAGTGACTAACATGAAATAAGCAGTTTCCATAATAAAAAATCAAACAGGGTTTAGCTTTTTATATAACAAGTAATTGTTTCCATAAGTAGTTTGTCATAAGTTATCATCTGCAAATATGTTCTTCCAACTAGCTTATAGAGGCTAATTTTATGTTTTAGACATTGTGTTTGGGCCACCTTATCCCGTCAAGGAGAAGAGAAAGAAACTCAAAATGTAGCTACTCTAAACATGACATAAATATTAAGTTTTGTATTGGCAAAATATTTTACGAAGTTAAACCGCATTAGCTCACCTTGAAACCTTCTTCCTCTTGGCCCTGACACCTTCTTTGTCTTTTTTGTCTTGATGGTGTTTGTGATGGCAGTGGAATGAATGATGGGTATGAGACATACTGTGGTGAAAGAGGAGTTCAGCTATCAGGAGGTCAGAAGCAAAGAATAGCATTAGCTAGGGCGATTCTGAAGAATCCTGCAATACTTCTTCTAGATGAGGCTACAAGTGCACTTGATAGTGTGTCAGAGATCTTGGTCCAAGAAGCACTAGAGAAGATAATGGTTGGAAGAACATGCATAGCAGTGGCTCACAGGCTCTCTACAATACAGAAATCCAACTACATTGCTGTGATTAAGAATGGGAAGGTTGTGGAACAAGGTTCACATAACGAATTGATTTCACTCGGACGCGATGGTGCATACAATTCTCTTGTTAAACTGCAAAGTGGTAGCTCTCCTAGATAAAATTTATTAGTAGTTGTAATATATGCTAGATTTTTTTATTTTATTTTTCTCAGTTGCTTTTCTAAGACAATAACGTACAAGTTATCGTAGAATTCGGGATTTCCCATGTTTGCATGCTTGAAAGCCATGTGAAAAGAAAATTCGGAACTATTTGTCTGTTTCAGGAGAAAGATTTATTGCCCTGATACAAACCAGTAAACTTTGCTTCACTGTTATACTTTATGGATTTGTTCCTAGTTTTATTTCTTTCTGAGTATTTTAAGAGGCTGTGAGTTAGATGTGGGTTCCTCCACTTACATATATACATACCTATATAAATATATTACCACTTCTTATACCATAAAAAACCACTATAATATTATCAAAGTTAAAATAATTATATTTAATCAATTATTTGACCTAATTATTATTAATAAAAAATTTAACTGTTCATATTAATGTTATTTACGATAAAATTTTTGGTTATTTTAAAACATTTTATCCATTTATCAAACTAAAAGATGACATATACATATATATATATATATATATATATATATATATATATAAAGATATATATATATATATATAAAGTGTTGAATATAGTGAAAATTATGTATGAGATTAATCTTCCTTGTATTCAATATACCCATAGGGTCCTCTATTTATAATAGAAGAAATGTGGACTAATCCCAAATACAAATAAGAAATAATAACAAACAAACTAAAGATAAAAGATAAAGAAAAGATAAAATAATATATCTAACACTCACCCTCAAGTTACTGCATACAAATTGTATGTACCAAGCTTGTTACTAATATAATCCATAAAGACTTAGTGAAAATATATGTTTCTACACTCGAGTGACACCAAATTGTTAATGATTTGTAAGACGACATAGAAGACGAAATTCCAACTCAAAAAACTCCCCTTGAGAAACAAATTTGAGAGGTTGCTTCATGTAAATCTTTCTTGCAAATCACCATTGAGGAATGCATTGTTGACATCCAGTGGATAAAGAGGTCATCGTTGGAGAGCCACCACGACTATAAATAAACTAAAAAAAGTCATCTTTTCCATGGGAGAAAAAATATATATGGACGGGTCAAACGCAATGATGACAAAAGGAAGGTTAGAAGAGACGACGGTGGAAGAAGCCATGGATGAACATGAGAGAGAAACCATAAAAATCCAAGATTCTCTAATCAAGGCTCCTAAGAAAGAAAAAAAAGCACTCTCAATGCTCTAAATAACTACTTGAGAGGAGACGAGACATGCAACAACGCACGATGAACCCGAAAGAGGAAAACAAGTGACCTCAATGTTCTGAATTGCTACTAGACATGCCACCATGCACAACCAAAAAGGAGCAAATTCACAACTTTTGAGAGCGTGTAGGAGCTCCGATGAAGGCGTTGTTGATGGCATGGTAGTCGCATGGCCGAAACGATCAAAACCATGTGATCGTCGGTCGAAACTAGAACTTTGGTAAAGGCAACGGTAGACGATTGCGATGTCGGTAGCGGTAGAAGATGACGTTGCCAGTAGTGCTAGATGGCGTCGCCGTCGCCAGTGACGGGTGTAATGTAGAGGCAACAAAAAAAATTTCTTCAAAAGAACTTGACTCTAGATACTATGTTGAATAGAATGAAAACTATGTATAAGACTAATCTCTCTTATGTTGAATGTACACATATGATCCTTCTTTAGTTATAGTGAAAGAAATATAGGCTAAGCCCCAAATACAAATAAAAAATAATAACAAACTAACTAAAGATAAAAGATAAAAGATAAAAAAAAAAGATAAAATAATATATCTAACATAAAGTATACATAAACTTACTTTAGCCTTAACGAAATTTGAAGTTTATAAGTGTTGAAATTGATATTATTTATGTAGACCTATATAGACTACAAGAAGGAATAAAAAGAAAGGAAGGGAGGACATTGCAATATTTATAGATGCGATTTTATTTAGGACTAAAATTCATGAATATTTAACGACGAATAATTATTTATTGACAAATTTTGTTTGTCAATAATTATTAATGGATTATTTTGTAAATAAGTAAAATTTATCGACGAGTATTTTATTGACAGAATTTTTTTGATAAATAAATAATGATAATTTTGATTTATCGACATACATTGATCATTATTGAAAAATTTTGATCATTTATAATTGTTTTTGTAGTAATATAGTTTTAATTATTAATATTAATTTTAATATTTAAGAATAACATTCTACTTATTAAATAATGATTTATTTAAAATAAATATTGAAAAATATATATCCTTAAAGTTTTATTTTATTAAAATTTTAGGCAATGTTTATATATATATATATATATATATATATATATATATTTATTGTGTTTCGGTTGAAATTGGTCTGATGGTTGGTCGTCCTTCCTTGCTTTACTCTCTTTTGATCTTCAGTCCTCTCCGACGACGCAACGCTCAAGTCAGATATGTTTCATAAAAAGGTCTCATTATGATTTTGGTATAAGATGGTTTACCTGATCATTCAACTTGCATTTATAGGCTTTACAATTGTGCAGCACATTGAATGTCCATTAATGCAGTATATTTTTACCTTAACATCATATATTCAGTGTATCACAAATAATATACCCTTCCAATCATTAATAAATGTAATATATATACATATGATACGGTAATTACTCACATTAATTACCCATTAATGTCCTTTAGTGTGCCTACCAGGTCGACTGGCACTTTCGTCCATATGGTCGATCTACTGTCCTCACGTCTTTGACCGATCGTCTCTCTTTAGTCTCTTGTCGGCGGATCCTGTATAGTACATAAGCCCCCCAAGTCCGAGCGACTAGAAAGAGTCGCGAAGGGTTTGAAATTGCCTAGGCTCCAAAATGGCGCGAAAGGAAGGCTAACCGTGGTTGTCGTGAGTTCGTCAATGGGCGCTCATCCGCTTGGAGAGTTTAAAGTGAGTTCGTCACTTGGTAGGCGCAGGGCCGCTTGGGGAGTTTATAGTGAGTTCGTCACCTGGTGGGCGCATGGCCGCTGAAGGAGTTTATAGTGAGTTCGTCACTTGGTGGGCGCATGGTCGCTTAGGGAGTTTATAGTGAATTCGTCATTTGGTGGGTGCATGGCCGCTCGGGGAGTTTATAGTGAGTTCGTCACTTGGTGGGTGCATGGCCGCTAAGGGAGTTTATAGTGAGTTCGTCACTTGGTGGGCACATGGCCGCTCAGGGAGTTTATAGTGAGTTCGTCACTTGGTAGGCGCATGGCCGCTCAGGGAATTTATAGTGAGTTCGTCACTTGGTGGGTGCATGGCCGCTTAGGGAGTTTATAGTGAGTTCATCATTAAGTAGCCTTCTTTAGTTGGCCGAGTGGTTTGTGCGCCAGATCTTATCATCTTTTAACAATTTGAATTCGAATGGTCAGAAAAATGCAGCCAATCAAATTAATATTAAAACAGTTTAGACTATGAACCCATATGACCGAATAAATGAGACCACTCCATCTTCGATTAAAGGTTTGAAGAACAGAGTGAGAAAGCGACGTTGTGATGTGTCACGGGTGGGTTGTAAGTGCGTTCAACAATTTTAATGAACTCTGACGTCGGCTGCCTGTGATTGGAATTATATGAGAACCGCTTCGTAAACTCTCGGATGAGGTTTTTCCTCTGTTTCACTTCTTCGAAGTCCCGTTTGATTATGCTCCAACATAGGATTACTGTAAAAGCCGAATGAGCTAATATGGGAATTATGTTGACCAAGAATATCACTTGAAAATACCATCCTCTAATCCGTTTTCGGAAGGGAATTTCCACGAGCCTATCCTTAATTGATAAACTTCCTTCACCATGAATTATAATTTTATCACATAGACCTTTGGGTATCCACTATTTGTTTTTGGCTTGTATTATCCACTGTAGCAAGCTGAGCAGCCCTTCCTTGCTTAATCTAGTATATTCAACTTTATCATTGTAATCAAAAGAATCGCCGTGGTGTTTATGCATTATGATAGGTGATATGTTGTCACCCAAACCTTGCCCACTTTGACCTCTTTTGAATTTGCATTTCATGATCAAGGGATCTTCTAAAACTGCCTAAAAGGGCACCTTTCTGATTTCAAGTATTCGGTTCGGGACAATGGTCTCCCAGAGAGCTATGGTTCCAGCTTTCTCTTGCTGAAAATATATAAGTTTATAGACAAAACCAAATTATTTCCTCTCTCCAAAGTTGATCGTGTATTTCCACCCTCGAGGCATCTTTTCTCACATCACAACAAATTAAGTATGCACGTGATGTATGAACAGGGGCAAGTTTGGGATGATCATCGATCTCGACAAAGACGATGTCAGTGGCGATAGCAGAAGCAGCCATGGTAGCGGAGGAAGGAGAGGAACTCGCCGCAGGCGCCGTTCGGCCAGGAGATGCGGTGGAGAGGCTGCCGTCAATAAGAATCGAGTTGGTAGGCTCGTCAACACACACGGGGTCATTGAGGTCGACGCTGCAATAGCCGTTGAACTCTGGAACCTCGAAATAGGAATATGGAGAAAGCAGATCTTGCAACGCTACACAACTTATTGAGATCCTCGTTTGTGAATGCTTCAAAAAAATTTTCACATACACATTAATTAATTTAGGTGATCCATTTGTTCGAGCCTGACGCCGGATAAAGGGTCCAACGTATACTTGCTTATCACTGATCAACATGTCATTCAACTATTTGATTGTTGTACTATACATGGCTAGTCGACAGGGTCATCTATACCGACCAGTAATTCAATGATTGTGAGTCAAGTAAGATCGATGTCATTAATGACTAATTAATACACTTGTTGACCATATCAGTGAGAAATATACGGTATTTATGGACAGTTAACAGATATATTATTAAATATTAATGGTTTGATTGTCGTATCAAATATGAATATACGACATTATTGTCATATCCAATATGAATTAATGAGCTTGATTGCCAAAAGCCCTATAAATATAGGGTTAATGTCTAGGTAAAAACATCTTAATCTATTATAATAAAATATAGACCTCTTTTTGAAAGATATCTGACTTGCGCTTCGGAGTGTCTTCTGCAGGTCAACCACCCA
This sequence comes from Vigna angularis, assembly GCF_016808095.1. Classification (NCBI taxonomy): domain Eukaryota; kingdom Viridiplantae; phylum Streptophyta; class Magnoliopsida; order Fabales; family Fabaceae; genus Vigna; species Vigna angularis. Next base: position 21,835,265 of record NC_068974.1, on the reverse strand, counting down.
TCGAAGTGGATTACGTCTTCGGGGAGCATTGGACGATCAAAAGAAAGCATAACAAAGAAGGACAACAGACCCTCAGACCAATTTAACCGAAACAATTGCATTTTGGGCGGAATCTTCGTTATCAATCTGAACAAAACCATACCTTTGTTATCAATTGATGTATCCTGGTTCTTGATGAACACATTGCCTTGTCGATTTTTCCGAATGTTTGGATCACGTTGAGAAGACATAATTTGAATTGGTTTCCCATTAAAAGGAGTGAAGTTCAAAAGTTCCCTGGCATTGGATGCGTCTTGGGCGTTAGAAAAATTGACATAAGCGTAATCGAGAGAGGATAGCTTGCTCTGATCTAGTGAGGTATTTGAAAATTGTCCTCTGTCCAATGCAGTTACGAGAGTCGCTGTTATTCACTACTCTTTCACACAAAGAATAAATGATACTCAATGGAAAGAAACAAAAATAAGGAATAACAACTTTTGAAATGAAAATAAACCAATCCTAGTTGTTATAATATGGTGATATCATTCTCTTTTTGGATTCTTTTTCTCCTCTCCTGAAAATAGAGAACTGAGGAAGATAACGAAAACGCTTCTTTAACACCAAATTTTTGACACAGTTTTGACAACGCCACGTGGCGATTGTCCATTGGCTGTTTTGAAAAAAAAAGAATAGGTATTTCATAAGGCGAGGGTATAATTGGAACAAAAAATTATGAATTTTCCTTTTCGGGGGTTTCATGTTCTTCTTTCACCTCTTGGCTTCTCTCTTTTGTGCCATTCCTTCATCTCTCAATGCAGTTCTCTCACCTCTATGGTGTTCAATCCCTAAAAACGAAGCCTTGAAGTCGACTTTTAGTTTTGTTCATTGTCGCTTTGTTGGACTTACGTCTTGTGCACGAGTGAAGCCCTGTTCGACGTTGTTATCCACCATTCGCGTTCTCACTGTCCTGGTGTTTTTTGGAAAGTACAATTGCGCAAACCCTAACCATCGTCTCCATCATTGACGTTTATTTATTTGGCAAACCCTAACCATGTTCTCGACATTGTTGTTTTGTTTATGTTATAACTACAGGTCCAATGGCATCCCAACAAGCAAATGTAAGATGAAATGTAATTTTTTATTTATAATGATGATTTTTTAGCCTCTGACTGTTAGTGAATAATTAATTTTTGTTAATGTTTTGTAGTGACGCCTTCGTATCTCGATGGAATCATCGAGCATTGTTGAAATGAATAGGTTAGTTGGAGACGCTCATGTAGAGCGCATTAGGATGACTCCTTTTAGGTGGTGTTTGCACATTCTAGACCCTTTGGAGGTGAATTTGAAATTATTGAAGATGATGGTCCAATGTTGGGCTGGGCATGATTTCAGTTTTAGAGTTAGTGAACAATTGGTCCCATTTTCTGTTCTTGATGTGTTCATGAGCACAGGTTTAGATATAGGTGGTTTAGACATCCCTTTTGACGAATCAGTAGTTGGATTGGTTGGTCAAATGTTTAATCCAAAAACCACTACATTGAAGGAGCTCATGGACATGTTTCGTTTGGTTGTCCGGGATGAAAACATAGAGGTTGATGTAGTGTGTAGGTTATATATATTAGTGTGTTTGGTTTCATTTTATTTTCCTAGGAAGTCTTTGTATATTTCTAACATGCCTTGTGCAGTGTTAGATGACTTAGATAGTTTATGTCTATACAATTGGGCGACTGGTGTACATATTGTACAAAATTTAAATAAATGTATGAAGAAAATAATGTATGGAGGAATTGCCTAGTCACTCAGTCTTAGTGGCAATGTGGCCGTGTTGCAGGTAACATGATTTATAATTTATTAACTAAATGAAATGTACAACATTGTGAAATTTGGCTAACTATTTATTTTGATATTTTAAGGCTTGGGCGATTGAAAGACTTTCTTTGTACGGTCATTATTCTCATAGGAGGTTCCCGCGCATATTGCGATTGTTCCCTTATACGGCAAGGACAAAAAAAATTGAAAATATGTTTAAGAGCGAAGATGTAAGTCTTTGAACATTTGTTATAATTTTGTTTTAAATAATGATGTTCTTATTTGACTAATTTGGTTCTTTGTGTATGATATAGTTAAATTTGGAGTGGTATGTAAGTAAGGAAGATTGTGAAGTGGCTGAAATCCGTGCTGTATTCCACATGGATGACGGAGGGATGGCTGAAGGATCGATGGCTGAAGGATCGATGGCTGAAGGATCGATGGCTGAACGATCTTGGGTTCAGGAAAGAGATGATGAAAGTTCTGATGACAGGATGTGGGAAGCAGGTGTCGAGGAGAGAATGAGGAAAAACAATCATGATATTATGACATTGAATGCCAAGATTGGAGTCATTACGCGGGAGTTAATTGACATTCGTCAAACTCCAATATTTAATGAACAAGCTGTATTTGGTCATGATGAAGAAGGTGTTGGTGCTGTAGAGGAAGCACCTGCAGGTGGAGGCGATGAAGAAGATGCTGGTGGAGATGATGAACAACCTGGAGGTCCCTATAATGAAGAAGTAGGGGATGAAGAACCACCACATGAAGATGACAAACTTGTAGCATCTCAGGACATTAAGATGAAGAAGCATCCTCGTGTTTGTATTGAAATTGATGATGGCGATGATGATGATGATGATGAAGCCAAGGTACCATTGGCGATCCCCCCTTTACGCAATTTTGTTGCTAACCCAAGCAGTACTGTCGATGTTGACCAATTGTACTATGTAGTCAGCGTAAGAGACAAACGACATAGGTAATTGTTATGAATTTGATTTGTCATTGGTGAAAGGTGATCGTTTGTGATTGAATGATATTTGAAATTTTTTCAGGGTTGTGTGTGAAATCATTGGGCAAACCTTGAGCACAACTTTAGTTCACACTTTAGCGCCATTCCAATATGTTGATAACATGGTAACTATTAAGTGACATGCGTTATTGTGTAACGTTGGTAGTTATGTTATTTATTTGGACAATTTTCAATGTGTAGGTGGTGTTATTTGATGCTACAATTTTTATGCACTTTGAGAAAAGGTTGAGCGGTAATGTTAAGAGGATTCATTTCAGTTCATTATACGCGGTAAATTACAATATTTTTGATTTCATATATTTGATGGTAGAAATAATGTGTAAGGCAATGTGGATTGATGAATTTGAAATTGTCCACAAAACCATGTTATTAGTGATTTTAGGAAACGTGCACAAAATCAACATGTGTATACCCTTCATAATTACCAGAACTATATGCGTTCTGATCATTTTGGACTTGGAGACATTGGCATAGTTGACTTTGTGAGTTAGGTTTAATTTGTAATGACTATCTTTGCCAATTTTTGTTTGTGCATGTATTGACATTTGGTTTTCTTTGTTTGTAGCTGTTTATTCCATTTGTCCATGATGATCATTGGTGGTGCTATTCAGTGAAACTTAGCACATTACAATTATTTGTAATTGACTCATTGGGCAATGGTGTTGAATAAATTGATTATTGTCATTTAATCTTGAACAATAGACCGAAAGGGAGTATTGGACCTTTGGCAATTGTACAAGCAAATATCCCCTCCCAACCAAACTTGTAAGTTGTTATAACCATTGTATTTAAAAATTTGATTTTTTCATTAATGTTCGTTCTCATAACTTGTATATGTTGTGGTTGTATTCTTTCAGACATGACTGTGGAGTTATAATGTTAAAAGCAATGGAACTTTGGAATGTTGAGGACAAATACAACGACAAGAGCATGCCTCAATATACAAATGTAAGTATCATTTTCATTGCTAGAAATAGTTCATGATTTTGTTAGTTTATAAACTACAAAATTTTGTTTTAAGAAGGAGATGCGTGTAATTAGGAAGAATTATGTAAGGGATTGGATCCTAGACGACAACATTAGAAGAATGGAAGCGCTAGCTGAATATGGATTGTTGTAGGACTGTTTATTTTAAGTTGGATTTTGTTATGTATTTAGAGAAAGTTGGATTTTTCCCAATTAGATTGTTATATGTATTGATTGTTACAAACAAAGATATATATGTACAAATTGTTATTGAAATAAATCATATATACAATGTCATTTTATTCAAGTTTTGTGTGTTTTATTGACAAACGAAAGCGCTATATTAATAATTAATTTAAATTAAAGTGGTTCACCAACTTAAGTGAAGTCCTGGAGCTTGGGCAAGAAAAATCACACTAGTAATTGTTTACAAGAGCTTGGTAAACGATTACACGAACAAAATCTGGGTTTTGTACAAAAACTCGTTTTGTAGGAGCCAACTTTGGTATCCTAGGTGACCATTTAAAAATTTCATATTTTTTAGCCTAAGTACAGTGGTTCAGAGTGAACGTTGTTGTTGAACTGTGTTTAGAGTGTCGGAGGTAATGTATTGATACCCCAGGATGAAGGAAAGGAACAATGATTATGAGATGAGCATCCTAGGTGAAGTCCTGGAGCTTGTGCAGGAAAAATCACACTAGTAATTGTTTACAAGAGCTTGGTAAACGATTACATGAACAAAATCTGGGTTTTGTACAAAAACTCGTTCTGCAGGAGCCAGCTGTGGTAGCCTAGATGACCATATTAAAAATTTAATAATTTTTTAGCCTAAGTACAATGGTTTTGAGTGGATGATGTTGTTGAACTGTGTTTAGAGTGTGGGAGGTAATGTATTGACACCCCGGGATGAAGGAAACGAACAATGATTACGAGATGAGCATCCTAGGTGAAGTCCTAGAGCTTGTGAAGGAAAAATCACACTGGTAATCGTTTACAAGAGCTTGGTAAACGATTACACGAACAGAATCTGGGTTTCGTACAGAAACTCGTTTTGTAGGCGCCAGCCGTGGTAGCCTAGTTTACCATATTAAAATTTTCATATTTTTTAGCCTAAGTCCAGTGGTTCTGAGTGGATGTCGTTGTTGAACTGTGTTTAGAGTATGGGAGGTAATGTATTGGCACCCTAGGATGAAGGAAAGAAACACTAATTACGAGATGAGCATCTTAGGTGAAGTCCTGGAGCTTGTGCAGGAAAAATCACACTTGTAGTCGTTTACAAGAGCTTGGTAAACGATTACATGAATAAAATTTGGATTTTCTATAGAAACTCGTTCTGCAGGAGCCAATTGTGGTATCCCTGGTGCCATATTAAAAATTTCATATTTTTTAGCTTAAGTCCAGTGGTTCTGAGTGGATGTTGTTGTTGAACTGTGTTTGGAGTGTGAGAGGTGATGTATTGGCACCCCACGATTAAGGAAAGGAACAATGATTACGAGATGAGCATCCTAGGTGAAGTCCTTGAGCTTGTGCAGGAAAGATCACACTTGTAATCGTTTGCAAGAGCTTGGTTAACGTCTACACGAACAAAATCTGGGTTTTGTACACAAACTCGTTCTGCAGGAGCCAGCTGTGGTATCTTAGGTGACCATATTAAAAATTTTATATTTTTTAGCCTAAGTCCAGTGGTTCTGAGTGGATGTTGTTTTTGAACTGTGTTCAGGATGATGGAAAGGAACAATGATTACTAGATGAGCATCCTAGGTGAAGTCTTGGAGGTTGTGCACAAAAAATCACACTGATAATCGTTTACAAGAGCTTGGTAAACGATTACATGAAAAGAATTTGGATTTTCTACAGAAACTCGTTCTGCATGAGCCAGCTATGGTATCCTAGGTGACCATATTAAAATTTTCATATTTTTTAGCTTAAGTCTAGTGGTTCTAAGTGGATGTTGTTGTTGAACCATGTTTAGAGTGTGGGAGGTAATGTATTGGCACCCTAGGAGGAAGGAAAGGAACAATTATTACGAGATGAGCATCCTAGGTAAAGTTCTGGAGCTTGAGAGGGAAAAATCACATTGGTAATCACTTACAAGAGTTTGGTAAACGAGTACACGAACAAAATCTGGGTTTTGTACAGAAACTCGTTTTGCAGGAGTCAGCTGTGGTAGCCTAGGTCACCGTATTAAAAGTTTCATATTTTTTAGCCTAAGTCCAGTGGTTCTCACATTATCTGGGCACTCAATGAATGGAAAAAAAATCTCAAACATTTCATTAAGGTGATCAAAATCAGTACAATTACAACATAACATGACATTCATAAACATAAACTCAATCTTAACAACACATGCAAGTCTATGTTATTAATGTTACAGTAATCCTACAAATTTTTTTAATGGTCATAAAATAATATCAGAGTTATCCGTAGAACTTATAAGTTCACCTACATTAGAAAATATTTATAAAATTATATATCATAAAACAACTAACTATTGTTTCGTTCTTTGGATGATGATGGTTCGTGATATGGTGGAACGAATTTGCGGAGGATGTCTTCCACATGCTTAATTTTTTCTGCCCACAAAGGTAGTCGAATGACAGGTTTTGGTGTTTCCTTGACCAGTTCAATTGTTGGAGGACAAATTTCAGCTGAAAAAACCTTCACTACGTTGCGATGCACTTTATTAAGTAGTAGTTTATTCCAAATGCACTGAAGGATTGTACCTAAATCCACATACATAATTTATATCAAAAACATCCATCAAAAGGAAATTAAAACTTATTTTAATATAACTACTGAAAGGATGGGTTACAAGATTGAGAAACATAATGGAGCCAACTCCAATATTATCTCTAAAGGCTTAATACCTCTTTTGGTCCCTCGAAAGAGGGGTTGTGTTCAAAATAGTTCTATCTGTTTTAAAAAGTAACAATTGGTCCCAATTTTTGAAAAAACTGTTCAAGTTAATCCTTTTCGCTAACGGCGACAAAAATTTATCGTTGCAACTACCCCCTGGACTAAACTTGATGAGGTGTCAATGTTAAGTGATTGCGTGGCAGTGAGGTTAAAATTGTAATAAAAAAATAGATTAGGTGGCATTTTTTTTACAGAGGTTAAAAAAGAGGGCTTAGGGTTTGTGAGGAAAAATGCGATTTTGAAAGCGAGGGAGGCTCGGAGTTGGGGTATGGTTTTGGGGACTCTTCGGAGACAAGGTAATCCGAGGATTTGGAGAGGTTGGAGAAGAAGATGAAGGAGAGAGAATTGGATTACACTGTGGTTTTGATGTCGGAGTTAAGTCTTGGGAGGGTTACTCTGTTTGAGGATTCTGTGGACGCCTGGATTCAGATTGCGTGTCCGAGGTTGTCCATTGCAATTAGTGATTTGTGATTGAGAATGTAGGAGTACACGGGGAGGTGAAAGTATGGTTTTTGCTTTAGGTGATTATTTTGTACATAGCAAATCATACTAACAGGGGTTAAGTTAGGGATACAGATATCAGTCTCTAATGACATATTTTGCAACATCTGTCCTGGATTTTAAGTTTCAATTCATGTTTCTAATTTTACCACTATAAACTCTTGAATTTGACCGATTATAATTGAGATGAAATTCGAAAATGACTAGCACGGGTGATAAACTTTAACTGATCTAAGCTAATGTATACACTAACATTCTTAGGACTTAACTCAAAAGGGGATAAAGTTACAATCTTCAAAACTATGAACCATTTTTACCATACAACTATTTTTTTTCTTAAAAACTTAGTGAAATGTGTAGTATTTCATTGACTATATCTCTAAAATACAAATTATTTCTATACACGAAAATAAATAAGAAAAAGAGAGAAAATATAATAAAAATATTAAGTTTCTATTGGTGATAAGCATAAAAACTAATTTGATAGGATTAATTTCAATACCCAATTTCATACCTAATTTTGTACGTAAAATAAATTATATAATTATAGTTTGTTTTTGTTTTTAGTTTTATTCTTTTGTAATTTTCATATTTACTTTTTAATTTTCATTTTTACCTTTTAATTTTCATTTTTACTTTTGTTTTAATATAATTAAAAAAGATAAAAAAGAAAAGAAAATGAAAGGTTTAAAAAGTGGGGGAGAAAAGATGACAAAGGGGAAGAGGCATTTTGGGAATGGTAGGACGGAGAAAAATAGGTAGAGGGGAATCTTCGAATTGGTTTTGACATCATCAGAATCATGAAGGAAAAACGCTTAACTCCCTTCACCTTCGTGGATCCAGGGACGATTGTACACATTCACCATAACTCTCATGTACCTGCACAAAAAAAGAAAATTGAATCTAAGAGAACAGAGGAGACTAGAACAAAAGAAAAAACCTTTTTTCTTCGTATCTAAGCTTTTGGTCCTACTCATGTATATGAATGCATGCTCCCATTATATGCGTTTGGATGTGAAGGAATGATGCTTGCACCAGAATGTTTAATCCCAAATCGCGATTTTGCTTCTAACCCTAACCCCAATTTTTTTTTAACCTCTCTCACAACATAGTACATTGCCACGCAGTCAATTTCTTTTCTGCCCATTTTAATTTTACACGTCAATAAACCTATTACTGCCACGTAATCACTTAACACTGACACATCATTAACTTTATTCCAGGCGGCAGCTGCAACGTTAAATTTTTGACGCCATTAGCGAAAAGGATTAACTTGAACAGTTTTTTCAAAAGTTGGGACCAATTGTTACTTTTTTAAAAAAAGTAGGACTATTTTAAAAACGACTCCTTTTTGGAGGGACCAAAAGAGGTATTAAGCTTATCTCCAAATTAAGGATCTTGAAGAACTTTCTTGTGCAACGAAGCCTTCATTGTCGTTGGTGGGTCCTGGTCACATTTAATCATTCATTAGATGACATAAACAACATATTAAAAACTTTAAAAGAAATAATACCTTGATAGTCAACTGCATGTCTCCTAAACCATTGGGCTTGCACTCTTTCAATATGCAAGCAACAAATGGAAGGACTTGTGATGATTTTGCCTCATTAAGGGAGTTGACGTTCTCGAATTTTCCATCAGTCACGAGATCTGCATTTGTCAAAGTCATGTGAAGAAGATATCATTTTGTGTAACTAAACATTTTTATTCACATTTTTGAACAAAAGTTCTGCGGTGGTGTTTAATTAACATTTGTATCCATTTTCACGCATTTGAATTGAAATCTCGTTCATATGTTGCGTCAGCAACACCACGAGCAAATTCTTGTGTCGATTTAGGTTATTTTGTTCTTGTCCAATTCAGGAAAGCCGCTTGAACATTACCTGTTGGACCAGGTTTAAGCGATGCCAAAGAATCACATTTTTTCAGAAATGATTCAAGGACGTCATCATCATAAACAAGGTCTTCTCATGAATCCATGATTATCCTTCAATAATCTGCAAGAATTTGAATTCGATGATATGGACACTACAACAATAGAATGACAATATTAGCACATAAGAATTGAAATATTTTAAAGAACTTACAAATATATTGAACTTGATTGCATATCAATGGGTGTGTGCGACGTATTTAAAGACGTTTTCACGAATTTATTGATATATAATTTAAAAAATTCTTAATATAATATAATATTATTACTTTTTTTACTTGATGTTTCAATTAATGACAAAAGCTTCGTTGATTAACGAGCCAGATACTTTTTGCCACAAATTGGTGAAAGAGAAAATCTTTTTGCTTGATTGAATGAACTTGCATTAAATGTAGGGAATGAAAAGTAAGTTGGAATTAATGTGAGGTATGAGAGAGAAACCCAACTTAATGTACACTCTTTCGTAGCTTGTATTTGGTGCTTGACAGACTTCTTCCCTCCAAAATACTTCATCTTTCTTCCTTCTCTGTCAACTTTCTTCTTTCATTAAATACACATTCTATTATCTTCTTCTCGAGGTTGTTGAGGACAACATTTAAAAATGGTGCACGTAATCCTTTAGTGGAGGTTGGTAACGAAAGCTTTAGCTTCACTAAAGGGTACAGTAAATTGAGAGTGTGTAGGTATGAATGTGTAAATTTTATTTTTATTTTTTAGTGGAGGCACTGAAATGTTTTTTTTTCATTTCACAGTCCCAATAATGTTTATTATTGTGTTTATTTTATTTTCATTTTATTTGATGTTCATACCCATTGTCGTATGAAGGATTAGATGATGATTAATCAAATATCACATTGGCCAACACATAAGATCTTTATGTAAGGATGGTGATGGACAAGCCCTCCTACGACACATTTCATGACACATTTCATCAATGAAAGATTTCAATAACGATTTCTTTTATGACATTGCATTGGATGAAGCAATACAATTTGTAGTGTCTTTTGGGCAGATGAAAGAACTCGAGCCGCCTGTGAAGAATTTGGTGATGTGGTGTCTTTCGACACCACTTACTTAACAAATAAGTATGAAATGCCATTTGCGCCTTTCTTCGGAGTTAACCATCATGATCACTCCATTTTACTTGGTTGTTGATTGCTCTCGTCGGAGGACACTGCCTCTTTTGTATGGTTGTTCCAATCTTGTCTAAGACGCATGGGTAATAAGCCCCAAATGGGATTATAACTGATCAATGTAGGGCAATGGCGAATGCCATCGAAGAAGTATTTCCAATTACTAGCCACAGGTGGTGTTTATGGCACATAATGAAAAAGTTGCCAGAAAAATTTCAAGGTTATAAACAATATGTGGCCATCAAAACTGATTTAAACGCACTTGTCTATGATTGTGGTTGTCCAACGGACTTTGGGAATGGTTAGGAAGAACTACTGATCAGGCATGGATTACAGGAGAATGAATGGTTATGTACTTTGTATGAAGAGAGACACATATGGGTACCTTGTTACTTGAGGAATCATTTATGGGTGGGCATGTCAACTACTCAAAGAAGTGAGGGAATGAATGCTTTCTTTCATGGATTTATAAATTCTAGAACCATACTTCATCAATTTGTGGTTCAATATGACAATGCCCTCAGAGTGAAGGCACAAAAAGAAATACAAGTTGATTTCTCGTCCCTCAACACCAGGGTTGCATGTGGCTCTCAGTCACCGATCAAGAGACAACTTCAATTAGAGTACACACATGCAAAGTTTGAGGAAGTCCAGACAGAGTTTCGGTCAAGGATGAATTGTTTCATCAAAGAAACCGTAAAGGACAACTTCAACACTTACACAATGAAAGAGGAATGCATGTGGGAGGGTAAATGTGTAGATAAATTTTATAAGGTGCAATTTGATCCAGTCACAAAAAATAACACATGTTCTTGCCTATTATTTGAGTTTAGAGGCATCATTTGTCGCCATTGCCTTTTGGTATTCAGTCAGGAAGATGTTTATAGTGTGCCCTCAAAATACGTTCTACGACGGTGGAGCAAAAATATCCGTAGAAGGCACACTCTGATTAGAGCAGCGTATAGTAATTCCAATCATGAATCGACCATGCAAAGATACCAAATTTTGTTCAAACGATTCTATGAAATAGCTGAGGTAGCTTGTGAGTCGGAAGCTGCTTCTAATGACTTGGAAAAAGAACTTCATTTGCTGGGAAAAAAGTTTGGATGTAGTTCATCCATCACAAATTACATAATTAGTGAAGGAGGCGAACTACGGTATGGCAATCCGGTCATTGGTACAATACCCGACACTACTAGTGCAAGTGTTGACGTACTTGTCTATAGCCCTTTAGCAGTGAAGCGAAAAGGACGACCACGCACCAACAGGTTAAAGTCAGCCGTTGAGAAAAGAACCAAAAAAGGGAAAACTTCATCATCCAAAAAAACTTCAACATCATTCGTACAAGATTGTGTAAGTAATGAAATTGTATGTTTCTTCCATTTATTACATCATTTTGTTACATGTATTCTAATTATAATTGTGTTCATTCAGGACAAACAATACCTGATGTGATAAAAAGTCCAGAGGTCGTGCAATATGGATCCCAATGTTACGAATGTTACCAAGTATCACAACAATCCGAAGTGCCTCCTTTTGGATTTATGTCTTTGTTGTCAGCTGTACATAACAATTTCGATAACAACATTGCTTGATGTAAATAACTTCCTACTTCTTTTTGTATGCATATAACATTATTGTGTAAATGTTGTGTAAATAAATACATGATTTTTATGGTAAAGCATTGGTTGATGACCACTTTGAAATTAATTGAATGGGCCAAAAAACCTTCTCATAATCGATTACAAGTTATCTATAATCGATTATAGCCCGTATTGCGTACATATAACTACTCACTCTTCAACGATTTGTCCCCACGTCCCACACTTTAGGTATCTTGCTTTGTCAATATAACTACCCAGTCTTCAACCTGCTTTCCCCACGTCCCTCACTTTAGGTTTCCTCTACTTAAGTACCCAGTCTTAAAGTTGTTGAAGTACCCTCCCAACATTAATGTTCATCTGATAACCCTAACAATCGTGCAATGGTTGATCGTGAAACAAAGAAACGAAGGCCATCTTCTTCTCGTGATGGACGTCGTCGCCATGTGTAAATGTTGTGTAAATAAATACATGATTTTTATGGTAAAGCATTGGTTGATGACCACTTTGAAATTAATTGAATGGGCCAAAAAAACTTCTCATAATCGATTACAAGTTATCTGTAATCGATTATAGCCCGTACTGCGTACATATAACTACCCACTCTTCAACGATTTTTCCCCACGTCCCACACTTTAGGTATCTTTCTTTGTCAATATAACTACCTAGTCTTCAACCTGCTTTCCCCACGTCCCTCACTTTAGGTTTCCTCTACTTAAGTACCCAGTCTTCAATTTGTTGAAGTACCCTCCCAACATTAATGTTCATCTGATAACCCTAACAATCGTGCAATGGTTGATCGTGAAACAAAGAAACGAAGGCCATCTTCTTCTCATGATGGACGTCGTCGCTAACGCAATCCAACACCATCCCACCACCACCAAACAATGAACTTTTCTCCTCTGATGAACAATATGAGAAATTTGCAAACCATTTTTTCAATTGTGAAATATTGGAAAGCAAATATCTCGAAGATGGTTACTTTGAAGGAAGAAATTTTCATTTCTACGGCATATTGTCTGAGGCTGGGCTGACGGAATTTGTGTCCTTAAGAATTAGTAAGAGTGTTCTACAACAACATGTCCATTTCGGATACCGGTGTTATTCGAAGCGAAGTCAAAGGGGTCAAAATCAGAGTATGCCCTAAAGTATTTAATGAGCTCACTTCCCTCCCATCCGCTAGTGTTCGTTATGAAGGAGGAATTATCGATGAGTGGAAAGAGCACTACGATTCTGTAAGTTTTAGGCAACTTGTGTGTAGAGATGATGCTCACATACAAGGCAGAATACTAGAAGGGCAAATGAAGGTTCAACATAGGATACTTCATTACGTTCTTACTCGAGTACTAATTCCTCATGCAACTAATATTGGCCAGGCATCCGAAGAGGATATTATGCTGCTCTGGGCCCTTTTCAATTCCATGGAAATTAACTGGGGACATCTTATCAGATACAGGATGAAAAGGGCATTAAAGGACAACGCTAGACTACCTTATCCTTATTGGATAACCATCTTCTTGGAACACTTTCAAGTCCCTACTGAGACTGATCCTTGTACACAAATTAAGGCCAAACAAAGGATGGAAAATGAAGTTATATGCTCATTCGGTTATGTGCAAAATCAAGAGGGAGTGTGGGTTCCAAAAGAGAATGCCCCCAATCAAGAACGTCAAGGCAGACAACAAGAAGATAATGAAGAAGTCAGTTCTTCTACAACACTAAATGATGTAATCAACCGCATCGAAGAACTGCAGACCTTTGTTGGTACAAGGTTTGGAAACATGGACATCGCAATGCGGACAAGATTTGATTCGCTGGAATCACGAGTTAGTAACATTGAGGACCAACTCCAACACTTGCGCACCCGCTTTGATAACGAACCTCGTACTTAGATTTGGTTAGATTTATTTATTGTCATTTTGAACATTCTTGGATTACTATGTTGGCAGTTCACTATTGTAATGTTTTTAAAACTCAAGCGGGTAATGGAAATTTAAAGTTCTCGTCATGAATGTAAACATCAACCTTTTACGAATTATTGTTGATAAATACGTACATGAATAAACCAAGCTCTGTAATTAACTTCTGAACAACAAAATCCACTAAAAATCATTAGAGTTATGCCAAGAAATGTAAATTTTAGACAAAGGTCTCCTAGGTTACCACAACTAGCTTCTGCAGTTGAAGTTTCTGTATAAATCCTACATTTTGGTCGTGTAATCATTTACCAAGCACTTGTAAACGATTACAAGTGTGGTTTTTTGTGCACAAGTTTCTTCACTTCACCCAAGTGGCTCATATCATAAACATTTGTGGTTTTCTGAATACTGGGGTTCCTAAACATCACTTCTAGCACTCTACTCATACATAAACAACATAACCAAGTGATAACTACTAGAGTTATGCCAAAAAAAATGTAAATTTTAGACAAAGGTCACCTAGGTTACCACAACTGGCTCTTGCAGTTTAAGTTTGTGTACAAATCCTGCATTTTGGTCGTGTAATCGTTTACCAAGCACCTGTAAACGATTACAAGTGTGTTTTTTTGTGCACAAGTTCCTTGACTTCACCCAAGTGGCTCATATCATAACGTTTTTGTGGTTTTCTGAATATTGGGATTCCCAAACATCACTTCTAACACTCTACTGACACTCCAACAACAAAATCAAGTCTAAACCATTGGAATAATGTCTAAAAATGAAAATTTTATTGTATGGTAACCTAGGTTACCACAGCTGCTTCGTGCAGTACAAGTTTGTGTACAAATACCATATTTTGTTCGTGTAATCGTTTACCAAGATGTTGTAAACGATTACAAGCCAGGTTATTGGTGTACAAGTCTTAGAACTGCAACTAACTTGCTCATCTCGTAAAATTTGTTCCTTTTCTGAAAATGCTTTTCCGAAACATGATTTGACATGTTTTTCTGTATATCCATAAATGATAGGGAAGGCAATGACCATCTTCGAATTTAAATGACGTTCGTATAGCAATAAATTCTAGCGAAGGCAATCACATGTTCAACGATAAAGTGGTCAAAATATCGGTATCGCAATTAAATTTTATTGGTTGGGTGGTGAAACGGTTTGACTTGATTAATGATACATTGAAGGGCCTTCAACGGTCCAACATTTTCCCAAACCCATTCAGGAGTAGTCAAGTCTTAGTTTTTTGGAAACATTTAATGGAGAGCTTTGACGAACAGTGTTGGGACTGTTCAACAAACATGTTAAGCAACTATATATATGTTATGGAGATATTTGTGGAAGGAACAAAAAGAAACATATCGACATATATTTTTTTTCGTTTTTGAAAGCATGGCTGCATCATCTAGCGCAGGACCGTCAACAATCCTGTGGGAGTTTGTCACCATCCACCTAACTGATTTGGTAAACATGTTCTTTGGTTATAAATTTTTCCACGTCTGTATTGTTATTCTAAATTTTTCATGTATTTCTGCAGGAATTTGGGTATGTCAATAGCCATTTCGTTGCAGCATTTGAAAATGAATTAGGAAGTACATGGTCGTTGGTAGACAATAATGGTCTCACACATTTGGTAACTTATAACATGAATACATTAGATCCTAGAATTATGACTGGATGGTCTTCAATGAAAAACATATACCATGAAAGGCTTAATGATGCCCACATGACCTTCCAATATTTGGGTCACAACAATTTCAAAATTATAATTTATTTTGGTCCTTGCACCGACAACAGCAGGGAATCATTCATTGATCAGTGTACTACTGATCTAGAGTCCTCATTGTTTGCTGTCAAATTGACTAAATCACAATGTCAAGGAAGTCATCTAGTACGTCTGGAATCCTTCAAAATTTCCCCAACCTTTGTTAAAAATAATATAATTTTACAATGTCATTCACTTTATATAAATTGTTGCGTAGGACTTGCATACTACATTTGCGAATGAAATTAGGAATAAGGGGTTGGTAGAGGTTATGCTTCTTGGTTATAAGGATGGCATGATGTGCAAAGTTCTAGTTTCATAGAGTAGGAATTCAACAAAGTTTGGAAAAGTATGGAAAGAATTTTGCATCGAATATGGCTTGAAGGAAGGAGACGTTGTTGTCTTCGAGGTTGACCACCATTGGAATGATCTTAAAGTTGAAGTTCACATTAATGGATGTAGTTGTAATGTTAATCACCCAATATCAGTGTGAACCAAATAGAAAGCTTCAATTTATGTTCATGTGCTTTAATTTTTATATTTGAATAAAAAAATTTGTTTATTATTGGTCTGAATGACATTGGTTTTACTCAACAAAATTTTTTCTTATGTCCAAAATGGGCTAACCAAATATCACCTCCCAAACAAAAATCACACTTAAACAACAAAATCACACCACAACCAATGGATTTATCCCAAAAATATAAAAATATTTAGACCATGGTCACCTATGTTAATAAAGCTGGTTCCTGCAATACAACTTTCTGTACAAAACCTACTTTCTCCTCGTGTAATCGTTTACGCAGGAGTTGTAATCGATTACAAGTTGTTTTCTTGGTGCAGGAGTTCTAGGACTCCACCTAACTAGTTCAACTAAACAGACTTGTTTCTTATGTCCAACATGTGGTTCCCAAACATCACCTCCGAAACTAAAATCACACTTAAAACCCAAAATCACACCAAAACCAATGGAATTATGCCAAAATTATAAAAATTTAGACAACGGCCACCTGTGTTACCACAGTTGGCTCCTACAATACAATTTTCTGTACAAATCTCACTTTCTGCTCGTGTAATCGTTTACGCAGGAGTTGTAATCGATTACAAGTGTGTTTTTTGGTGCTGGAGATCCATGACTCCACCTAACTAGTTCAACTCAACAAACTTCTTTCTTATGTCCAACATGGGGTTCCCAAACATCACCTCCCAAACTAAAATCACTCTTAAACAACAAAATCACAACAAAACCAATGGAATTATGCCAAAATTATAAAAATTTAGACAATGGTCACCGATGTTAACACTACTGGCTCCTGCAATACAATTTTCTCTACAAATCCTTATTTCAGCTCGTGTAATCGTTTACGCAGGAGTTGTAATCGATTACAAGTGTGTTTCTTGGTGCAGGAGTTCCAGGACTCCACCTAACTAGTTCAATTCATCAGACTTGTTTCTTATGTCCAACATGGGGTTCCCAAACATCACCTCCCAAACTAAAATCACACTTAAACAACAAAATCACACCAAAACCAATGGAATTAGGCCAAAATTATAAAAATTTAGACAATGGTCACCTGTGTTATCACAACTGGCTCCTGCAATACAATTTTCTAAACAAATCTCGCTTTATGCTCGTGTAAATATTTACACAGGAGTTGTAATCGATTACAAGTGTGTTTCTTGGTGCAGGAGTTCCAGGACTCCACCTAACTAGTTCAATTCAAGACTTGTGTCTTATGTCCAACATGGGGTTCCCAAACATCACCTCCCAAACTAAAATCATTCTTAAACAACAAAATCACAACAAAACCAATGGAATTATGCCAAAATTATAAAAATTTAGAAAATGGTCACCGATGTTAACACTACTGGCTCCTGCAATACAATTTTCTGTACAAATCCTAATTTCAGCTTGTGTAATCGTTTACGCAGGAGTTGTAATCGATTACAAGTGTGTTTCTTGGTGCAGGAGTTCCAAGACTCCACCTAACTAGTTCAATTCAACAGACTTGTTTCTTATGTCCAACATGGGTTTCCCAAACATCACCTCCCAAACTAAAATCACACTTAAACAACAAAATCACACCAAAACCAATGGAATTAGGCCAAAATTATAAAAATTTAGACAATGGTCACCTGTGTTACCACAGCTAGTTCCTGCAATACAATTTTTTGAACAAATCTTACTTTCTGCTCGTGTAAATTTTTACGGAGGAGTTGTAATCGATTACAGGTGTGTTTTTTGGTGCTGGAGTTCCAAGACTCCACCTAACTAGTTCAACTCAATAGACTTCTTTCTTATGTGCAACATAGGGTTCCCAAACATCACCTCCCAAACTAAAATCACACTTCAACAACAAAATCACACTTAAACAACAAAATCACACCAAAACCATTCTATTTATTGCAAAAAATAAAAAAATTTACACTATGGTCACCTATGTTACCATAGTTGGCTTCTGCTGTACAAGTTTTTGTACAAATCCCACTATTTGCTCGTTAATCTTTTATGAAATAGTTGTAATCGATTACAATTGTGTTCTTTGCTGCAGACTTTCCAGTCTTCTGCTAACTACATCATGTCACAAACATTGTTTCATTCCTCCATCAAATAGATGAATATTAAATCAAAGTTGTCACTTCATTCATTAACAATTGAAACAAAACCTCATTTCACCATCACAAAAACAAAGGAAATTCAATTAACATTAATAATATGTAACGCAACCAAACATGCATATTCTATAACATTGAACAAAATATATTCGAAATTACAAACATTTGTTCATCTATGTACAGTTTTGTATTACTTTCTCTTAAGAAATGTATACAAATATCACTCGTATTTTATTCTAAGAAATCTAGTGTAAGGAGTCCTAAGCACTCTACTCTTGTAACGCATTTGTGACCCCATCCTCACATACGTCTTTATTGAAGGTGGATTGGTGGACATTCCTCCCGTGGAAAAAAATCCACTGTTCAAGCACGGTTCTTCACGTGGCACACTCTGTCCACCACTATCTTCATTTCTTCTTCTAGCTTTCGCTTCGGCCAACTCTGCCTCCAAGACAACAACCCTCCTTTTAAGTTTGCAATTAGATTTTCTTGCTCGTCTAAAGCTCACATAAAACTTTCTCTGCGTTTTCTTTTTTGTAACTTCTTTGGTGTTGGTTGGTCATCTTTCATTTTTGGTCTTTGTTGGTCATCCTTCTTATCCTTCATTGAAGCACCAACATCAACATCATGGTGAACCTGAAATTGAACAATACATATCATAGTATCAAAGTTCAGTGAATATATCATAACATACAACAGTCAAACAATAAACCACATACCACATCCATCTCCATAACTCCTTTCACAAAGTTGTCTCCCAAATTTATATTCATCCAATGCAATATTCGTGGAAATTTCTCTATTCGATTTTTGGGAGGACTGAAATTCTCACAAAACCATACCTAAAAAAATGTTCATCTTACCATTTAGTCAAAAACATAAAGCAACCCATAACCCAAACAAAAAATGGGACATTTTAAATCAATAAATCTAAATTACCTGCAGCATGTAAACACAACCATTAACATAAATGTTGTGTGTACCTTTTCCTTTCTTCAAAGCATCTGAAGCTTTGCACAAACTACGTACCAAATAACGATACACTAAACTACCCCAACAATAATTACCCAAACCACTTAAATTATCAACAATTTCAAACATTGTGGGAAACACTCTTCCGCTACGGTGTGGAAATAATATCTCACATATCTCTACCAATATGTACAAGCTACAAAAATGAGAAGGAGGTATCTTTGTTTTATGTTTTCTCATCAAACATTTGTATACCAAATTCAAATATTTTGTTTCGTTGCCTATGTATTGCATACATGTACTTCTTTCCATTTCTTCATTTAAGTTAATATTTTGACCATCTGAACTCAACCCCAAACCAAAACAAAATTCCTTCTCATTCATAGACACAAGTTTATCTCCAATTAAAAAACCACTACTGGAATCCACCCATTTAACAAATAACTCACTCAAAATATTCCTACCTACTTTAACTTTACCACCCAAATCTAAAAACCACTAAAAAGGAGTCTTGCAATTAGTGACCGGTGCTCCTTTGACAAACGCTCGTTCAAAGTAGAAATATACTTTATTGAAAATGAGTGACTAACCCTCAACGGCATCAATGACAAACAAAATAACCAAAACATATAAGCACTAAAACGATAACAATAAAAAATTTAACATAACAGGGAAAACCCAAAATCGAAACCGAAAATGAAATGAACAAAATGGAGGAAGAACACATTTACCTTGCTCGTCGAAGGACCATGGTTACCGGAACTTGCCATTTCGCAAAATACACTAAACAAAGAGGACGACGTTCACCAAAGCGAAGAGATGCAATAAAAACGTACAACGAGAGCCACAACAGAGAGCGACAACCACAACGAAGACGGACACTGAAAACGAAAAAGAGAGGTACAACGAAGATGGTGAACAACAAGAAAGAAAGAGAACGGTGATTTCTAATGAAACAGGGCAAGGGTATATTTGGAATCCCAAATTTCTTAAACATTCATCAATTTCGACGTCACAATTTCAGAATAAAAGAAAAACAAATTTGGACCAATGAGCTGATGACACCTGGCGTTGTCAAAAGTGTGTTAAAATTTTGTTGTTAAAATATCGGATTACATGCAGATATATGTGGTTGTTAGATGCAAATATAGCGCTCTAAACAATTATGGAATTTTGTTTTTTCTTCGACTACTTCTTCCATTGAAGTGATGTACCGCCATTACTTTAATTTTGTAAACGAAAATCGTGCCTCAACCATTTTCGAAGGACCAACTACTAACAGTGATGGTGAAATTATGTAGGTAGAAGCAGTTATGTAGGTGGAAGCAGCTCTAAAAGCTACCATGTCAGTATTGAACAAGAAAGGTAATACACAAGTTGCCAAGTTTAGGAAGCATTTACCACTTTAAGAAAATAAAAAGATCTGCCAATTAAATAAGATGAATTTAGTAGAGATTTGAATCTTGAAAAACAGATACCAATGAAAATAAGGGCTGAGGCTAGTTAACGAAAAAGGTCACCTGTCTTCGATATATATATATATATATATATATATATATATATATATATATATATATATATATATATATATATATATATATATATATATATATATATATATATATATATATATATATATATATATATATATATATATATATATATATATATATATATATATATATATATATATATATATATATATATATATATATATATATATATATATATATATATATATATATATATATATATATAAAAGGGGAATAAGATGTCAACATTCTCGTTAACCTAAAATTATTTGCTCGTGATAAATCAATGTTGAATTAAATTATGCACTAATAGTAAAACAAATTTAGGATAGTAAAATAAATCTTGAATAATATATTTATGTTGGGTGTGTTATTGGAGTCTCCTCTTGGATAAATTAATTTTGAATAATATGATATTAAATTAATAAAACACCACAATAAAAACCAAGGAGAAGAGAACACTGTTCTCAAGTCATTGAAGTAGGCCGATCCAAAAGAACTCAGAAGCCTGTTATCCCAAAGCCTGAAACTACTAAACATCTCGTAGAAATGTCATATATTTTGACATAAGAAAAAGTTTATTCTTCTAAAGTTTTAATACTTATTTGTTTCATTATTCGTTTCGAAGTAGCGATGAGTAGGTCGAGCGTTCGTCTTGGTTTCTTGTGGTTTCAATGGGATGTCGCTCAACCCCACGGTAGGTTTTGCAATTGTCCATTAATGCAGTATATTTTTACCTTAACATCATATATTCAGTGTATCCCAACTAATATACCCTGTCAATCATTCATAAATGTAATATATATGCATATGATAAGGTAATTACTCACATTGATTACCCATTAATGTCCTTCAGTGTGCCTACCAGGCCGACTGGAACTTTCGTCTAGATGGTCGATCTACTGTCCTAACGTCTTTGACTGATCGTCTCTCTTCAGTCTCTTGTCGGCGGATCTTGTATAGTACACACACACACACATATATATATATATATATATATATATGATTAAGTTTTTAGAAAAGGTACAATTGATATTTATTGTTCTTACATAATCAAATATACCTTGCAAAGACTTCCAACTTTAAACACTTCTAGTTTCATGCATCCAGTAGTAATCCTTTTTAGGAAGTACTTGTCCCCTTCAGTCTGAATAGGAGTTGTGCCTATAAAAGACATTTCAAGTCTGAATAGGAGTTGTGCCAATAAAAGACATTTCAACCCTCAAGTTACCTAAATGCATCAAATGATGATAAATGCGATAATGAATGTAATTAATGTACCTCGTAAGATGTGTCATTTATACTACTATTTATGAATCCTTACCTGTCCTTACTTGGATGAGCTTGAACCATGTAGCCTAATTATCTATTAATATTAGGTTAACATTTTTCTTAACTTGATTATGGATTATCATAATTAATATATATGTCTAGCTAACTTGATGTCATCCTGGTCGAATATATATGGACGAGTACATGTCAACTTAGTCTCCTGACATGTACTCGACAAGGAGTACATCCTATATTGTCATCGCCGAGGTGTATTTGAACGTTTAGCCTGCCAAGCTTAACTTGCTATATGTTATAGATTTGTAGAAAGCTTATGTGATGTCGGATGTCGACCTTTGTTCTGCTTGAAAGGATATCGGTCTTCGCCACTCGGTGACATCAAACCACCCCTTAATCATCGTCGTGAAGCCTCTCCCACTTGCAGGAAACCAGATCCAGCAAAAACGAAGGCCACCACAACAGAGCTAAGATCTCCTTCGCCAACAACGATCCCAACAGATGAAACGCAAAACCATCGTCGCGATTCTCCACCTGCAAACTCGCAAACCACCTCTACTATATGTGAGCCATAGTGAACCCTAAAAATGTGAAGTTGAGCTCGCCGTCGTGACACAACACGTCTATGCCATCGCAACTTTCAGCATCGTGAGCATCTGGATCTAGAACGAGTGTTTTCCCAACGTTTGAGTGTAAGAAAAAGACCCAATGACGCACCAGAAAGGAGATATACCAAATTTAAGGTTTCTAAATATTAGGATTCTATATTGGGGTTTTTCTATGATTTTAATCAAAAACTATTCGAAAAAAACATTCATTAATGAAATGAAAAAAAAAGATTTCATATAAAATCAATTAAGCAAACAAATTCTAAATTTCAAAATATGATTTCTCATAAAATTGAAAAAGAAAATTATGATTCGTACCAATTAATTAAAAACTTCGTATTTCATAAGAGTGTTAGGAGGAAAGCAAAAATGTCGACTCCCATTAAATGTTAAAAGATGAGATAGTAATTATATATATTAATTATACTTTCTTGACATTGAATAATCTTTTACACCTTTTTATCTTATCCTTCATCATCTATATTTTCTTATAAATATAAAAATAAAATTTCCTAATAACAATATTATTTTTAAAAATGAATTGTAAAAATTAATTGTCAAATAAATGAAAAATGTTAAAATATCATTTCCCTGTTTCTCTAAAATCAAAACTTGGTGCTTTGTTTTCGTTATGTATCATGACGTCTTATCTTTTTTTTCTTGAAGTTTGCTATAGACTAAGAAAAATGAATATTTTTTATTTTTATAAAATCTATTTTGCAATTTCTTCTTCTTGTTACATTTACGAAAGCATGCCTGAAAAAAAAATGTAATTTTAATAGTTAAAAAAAGTGGAAAATATAATGCACTAACACAAATAATATTTCAAATGAATGACCTATTTTTCTTCCCTGATATTGCGATATATGATATTTAACACTCATTAAAAAATTAAGAGAAATATTTCAATTAAAAATTCATTTCTAAATTTTTTAACTAGGGTTAGTACTAATTAGTATCTATCTTAGTTAAAATGTGTGAATACATAAAAAATTTAACATATTTGGTGTTTCTTTTTCTCTTATAAATCAATGACAAGATACTAAAAAATGACAGAACTATTCTTAGATAACACCAATACTTACCACCATTTCCGATTGCATGAACTTTTTTACCCACCATATCAGCATCAAAGCAATTCAACACAATATAAATTACCAATTATAATTAAACATATCACACTCAATAGTCAACCGTCAACACAACTGAGAAAAAAAACTGTGACAAAAACTCCAACAACCGCCACATACGAACTCCGAACCATCGCAGCTCGGGACCCGAGCCTGGGAGGGACGTCTCCGAGCCTAATCGCTTTAGGCTCCACCTTCTCCCCGGAGCTAGCATTAATCTCAACATTAGCCCCTCCGACCAAATGGTGCCGTTTAATGTAAAACGACAGCCACACCTTGTACTTCACCCGAGTAGCGAACTCCACGCGCAGGAACACATTCCCGTTCTTCACCGCCGCCGTGCGGTTGAGTCGGGCTAATAAGCGCGGCGCCACGGCGGAACCCCACTTGCGCGCGGTTTTTCGGCGTCCCTGGTAGAATGGGAGGAGCGTGGCGTTGGCCAGAGGGCGCGTGGTGGTGTTGTCGAGGAAGAGCGCGAAGGTGACGAGAACGACGCCGTATTTGACACCCTTGTCCTTGTTGACGTTTTGAAGGGAAAGTTGGAAGACGACGGTGTCGTTTTCGGTGAGAAGAGAGAGAGATTGGAGGGAGCATTTGGGAGGGTCCGTGCGGAGACTGAGCCAGAGGAAGAGCGCCGAGAAACCCAGGGAGAAGACGATGCCGAGGCAACACTTGCAGAGGTCCCGGCAAATATCCATGCACGTGACCGAAGAAGAAAAAAGAAAAGAAGAAGAAGAAGGAAGTGCGTTTTTTTAAGTGAACTGGTGATGTATTGAGATGCTGACACGAGAATCGACGATGGAGTATTGCTGTTTGAAATTCTTTTCTGTTGTGGCGGTCTTCGAATGTGGTTACGTGAATGTGATGGAGCTTTATATTTAATTAAGGATAACGATTCTTTAAGAATATTTTTTTGACAATATTTTAACAGTATTTACATGTCATTTTATGATTGGTCTAAAATTATTTTATAATTAATAATAATAATCATAAATACCAACATGGATCAATTACATAATAATACACGTAGATGATGTTAAAATATTATCAAAAAAATGTTGTCAAAGTATCATTATCCATTTAATTAATTATCCTTACATAAGTCATTGGAAATTTTGACATTTCAAAAATATTTATTTCAAGTTTAACCGAACTGAACAAGATTAAAAAAACATAAATTTTTATTTTTAAAATAACCATATTGTTTCGGTACATAGGGACGACCGTCTTGTTCGATTGTTTTTCGATTCACTCCAAGTTGATTGGTAATTGACTACTTTGACGCTCAAGTTAGATGTGTCTCTCAAAAAGGTATAAAATGTACTTAATTATGTCACAAGTGTTTTTACCTCGATATCAAACCTTTATTTATAGAATTTTTAGTAATCAGACTTATTAATTAACCATTACTAGCCATTAAGATGTGAGTTAACCATCCATTAACGACCGTTACTATATTAATGAGGCTTTAATACCCTTTAACATCTATCACTTCTTATTGGTCATGTCCTGTCGGCAGTCAACTCGCTTGGATATATACCGATCGGTATAACATATGGTACATAGGCCCCTCGAGTCCCAAGCGACTTTAGTTGCGATGGGTTTATAGTTGTCACCGGTCGGTTAAGGTGTTGGTGCTGGAGCGCGGTTACTTGCAGTTACCATTATAAATTTAACCGTTTGTTAACCGCTGATCGTGGGACACATGGATACACAAGATTTGTTTTTATGCTGAAGATGAAAGGTCAACCATCCTTTGTTGTTTGATCAAAATGCGATCAACAGTCATGATCAAGGCCCATAAGCCCCTTTTATCGGCTATAAATAAGAGGTGGGGTCGTTGACATTGTCACACTTTTCTGCTTATTTCCTACTAAACCGATCGTTCTTCTTATCTTCGGATAATTATGTCGTTTGAGATGGAGTTGTCCGAAAGAGAGGGTCGGGGGTATGTCGATGATGCGACGGAGGCACTCTCCTCATCAGCTCAAAGGGCCGAAGATACTGCTAGGGTTTCTCCTATCGAGGTCAATGATTCTTCCGAGGAGGTCACAGAGGAGGAAATCGTTGTGGAGATAGAGATCGATACTACTAGAGAATGGAACGGTCGTTGTGTTCCTCTTGTCGTTGCTCCTGGGTATGGCTGGGCTCCTCATGAAGTAAGGCTTTACGCTCCTTCCTTCGTTACTGGGTTATCCTTGGAGGAGCTCGTCGGACGCGTGTACATCTTGGCTAGTGAAACTGACGCTAACAACATTAAACTGATCGTTTGTAAATTGAATGAACAAGCCTGTCACGGGCGAGAACAATTTAGTAGTGACTTTTTCTATGTGTACTCGACCTTGTTTCGTGACTTAGGCGTTCGTCTTCCCTTCTCCGACTTTCAAATAGTCGTTCTCCACGCGCTGAACGTTGCACCTACACAGCTCCATCCGAATGGGCGGGCAAGCTTTCAGCGTCGTTTGCACCGCCTTGGCTCTTACGCCCACTCTTGCTTCTTTCCTTTATTTTTTCCGAGCGTTGCCTCATCCTAATAAATCGTGGATATCGCTGATGTCCGTTAAAGATCGTCAGTTGCTCACATTGTTTAACACGTCGTACAAAGATTTCAAAACCAAATTTCTCAAAGTCGCAATAACAAAAGTCGGTCGGTCCAACTTCTTTACAGACGATGGTCAGCCGAAGTTTCCTTTCTACTAGACCGAGCACCCTAAAAGGATGATTTCATGGGCGAAGTCTAGTATGACCCCCGCCGAATGGGACGCAATCGGCCAGCTTGATTAGCTACCTCGTCGGACCTCTTCCCGGACGCTCATCGGCTTCTTGGGTTCCAACGCGCTATATACTAGAGTGTTCGGTAAGCGCTTTAAAGTATTTCTTGTTGGACCGTCATTTGTAACTTATCTAAATTTTAGTTTGCGTTGTTATGGACAAGGGAACAACCAGTGCTTTTGCCATGATGATGGCCCAGCGAAAAGAAGAACTCAAGAAGATGGGAGAAGGAACATCCTCTGCTTTCACTTGTCCTAAGGTTCCCAAGTCGTTGCCCTCCTCCTGGTCGGTCCTAGCCGCTTTGTGAATAGCCCCTAAGCCTGATCCCTCTTCTACTCCTAAAGCCTCTGAGTCGACCCCATTGCACAAATTTCGGCTCCCAAGGGTAAGATGTAAGACCCTTGAAATTTGTTGTAATTAAGATACTAGATATTTTTGAAATAAAAAATAATTTTATGTATAAATGCTACAATAAAATACGTATAATTTGCTTTTGTCTAATCCTAAATATTGAATATGGAGTATTTTGTTTCTGGATGATCTTGAATTTTGAATGAGAACATGCTTCTGTGATGAGACACAAGTTTGATGGTTGTAAAACGTGATATTGATTCTGTTATGCTAATTGTACGTTATTATTACTTAGAACATTTAGTTATTCCTTTTGCAATTTTGGAAGGATGAGGAGTTGTCTAACCGGCTCTGCCAGATTCAACTTCTTGTTTCCCCAGACCTTTTGTTGTTTCTTATCTCTTTATATTGTATTTTTGGAAGGACGAGAAGTTGTCTAACCGGCTCTGCCAGATTCAACTTCTTATTTCCCCAGACCTTTTATTTCTTATTTATTTATATTGTATTTTTGGAAGGATGAGAAGTTGTCTAATCGGCTCTGCCAGATTCAACTTCTTGTTTCCCCAAAAATTTTATTGTTTTATTTATTTTTTTTATTGCATCTTTCTTGAAGGATGGGAAGTTGTCTAACCGGCTCTGCCAGATTCAACTTCTTGTTTCCCCTGAATTTTTATATTAAGATTTTTTGATGGTAGGGGTGCTAATCCTTTCTTACATATGATATTTATACATATTATGATCATGAATATGAGTTATGAACATGTTAAAATTTTGGTAATGATAGTTATCTATTCACTTGTGTAAATTTAGTTTTCATGATTATAATTTTTCTTACTTTCGAGTTACTGTGGTAAAACATTCCTTTTAATTGTTTTTACCGTTGGATTTAGCTAAAATTTTGATATATGATTCCTAAGAAATATTACTATAATTTGACCGTTCGGATTCGTAATTAGAAGTCTATGTGTTGAGAAATAAATTTCGAAATTTTGAAAAATATGATGAACACTATATTTTTGTTCTTAAGTTATCATGGTAAAAACTTCATATATATTTCATTTAACGTTACATTGAGCCCAAACTTTAATATGTAGTTCCTAAGATATATTGATGTATTTTGGATGATCTATGACCTTTGATTGGTGAAAATATGTTGAGTTATACTCGTTATGGGAAAAAATGAGTTTATAATATGAAGTATGATATCTGGCAATATGTTTAATTTATTGACACCAAAATGGGTTATTGTCAATTTATGATTAAAGAATGAACATGATTGAGTTAGGTGGATAAGAGGGTATGAATTGTTGATTTTATGAAATGTTGGAGTGGATATAAGAAATCATTACTTATGAAATGATGTTTACTACTAGGAGTAGTATGTTCGGTTTATACCATGAGAGCTTGATATGAGCAAAGTAACACCCGAGGTTTATGAAAGCAGGCAGAAAGTGGTCTGACCATAAGGCTTTGACATAAACATATGATTCGTAAGTTTTATAGAAGCAGGCAGAGAGAGGTTTGACCATAAGGCTTCAGAAAGTAAGACATAGTATACAGGTAAGGCTTAAGGAAGCAGGCAGAGAGCGGTCTGACCATAAGGCTTCGTGAGTAAGCATGGTATACTTGTAAGGTTTATGAAAATGAGAAAGATGATTTTGAAGAAGTTAAAAAAAATGAATTAAAGACATCGGGATAATGGTATTTATAAATTGCAGAAATACATGATTGAAACATTTATATTATAAGTAAATTTAATGATTGTATGATATGGTTGGCTTACCCTTATTTGTCTGTGCTATGATCATATAACTCATGTTATATGTGAGCAGATAATGTTGCAGATGCGGTTGAAAAAACTTAGAGATGATGAGAGAGATGCGGGAAAAAACTTTCAGGGATTTTTGTAAAAAGAATAAATTTGCATTGGAAAAATATGTTGTGTAAGACTTATAAGTTTAATTTCGAAGTTATGTTAAGTGGTGAAGACTATATTGTTTAAAGTTTGTAAGTTTGGAATTGTAGTTTGGAA
Source organism: Vigna angularis (assembly GCF_016808095.1). NCBI lineage: Eukaryota > Viridiplantae > Streptophyta > Magnoliopsida > Fabales > Fabaceae > Vigna > Vigna angularis. The sequence goes on along the minus strand of NC_068974.1, from coordinate 21,806,404 downwards.
GAATTGAAATAAAGTTTGATTGTTTATATCAGATATCAAATTAATTTAGTCTTTACTACCAGTAATACCCTTTAAATTATTTGGGTGTTACATTGTGGTATCAAAGCAATGGTTTTCGAAAATATTTTGGGACTGTGGGGAGTGAAATTATTATTCTTAGTAAAACTATTAATGGTTTATGATGAAAATGACTATTTGAAGAAATTCATATCATATGCTAAATTGTATTATTATCTTTTTGAAGAAATCATTTAAAACTCGACAAAGATGCAGCAACAACAAGTTGATCAAGTACCTCAAAATCATTCTAGCTTGAATGACTTCTTAAGGCATGATCCTACTAAATTTAACAAGGAGGCTAGTCCTGATGAGGCCGACTCTTGGCTAAGGCAGAATGAGAAGATTAATTGATTTTCAATCCTTGTCATTAGCTCAGTTACAGTGCTTCCAATCCTTGATTTTCAATTAAGCGAAGATTAATTGGGTTTTCATAAAACGAATTAGGCAAATGAATTGCACACTAAGCATGTCCTAATTACAGTTGCACAAACAGATTGGATGTGAGCAAAGCAAGGCAGCAAAATTACATTGATAGTGCGAAAATCTCAAGGAAAACACTGCAGCAACACTAATGACCAACCTAAACCAGTTAAGCTTCAATTATTAAAACATAATGTAAACAGAACCAAGAACCAAGCATTGGCAACACCCAAACTCAGAAACGAAAACAAAATTGCAAAAATAGAATTGAAACTGGACAGCAAATAGAAAACGTACAACAACCTAGAAAACGAAATTCAATGAAGAAAATGCAAGTAGAAAACACAACATAATAGAAAACGAAATTGGGGGAAAACGAAATTAAAAATGGAGAATGGAAATGCAGAGGACAAAAAAAATGAGAATGAAATTGCAATCAAATGATAATTTGAATTTAATACATAGGAAAGGAAAAACGAAAAACAAAAACCAAACCTTAATGAGAGAGCCTCCTCTATCCAAGAGCTTCCAAATGTGAGAAAATGTTGAATGAAGGAGTCTCCCCCCTTTGGGCAGTAAACCCTAGGTAGTAAATCAGCCCCCACAATTGGGCTTCTCCAAAATGACCAATAATGGTAAGTCTGCCCAAAAATACATATCTGGTCCAAATAATAAAGGAAAAACGAAATTACAATTTAATTAAAACTAAAATGTTGATTTGGAGAGTAGAGAATAATGTGGCAACTCTCGTAATGTCCCAAAATGCATTTCCTAAAATTGTCCTGAAAATAATAATGGAAATAAATAAGCCCAGATAATTCAAATTAATTAAAATAAGAATTATTGGTCAAATTAAGACCAAATAGTGAAAATGAGACAATAATGGAGAATTAAACACAATTCATTAATACAATTCGATGCAGAAAGCTAAGTGAATAGTACAAAATAATGATTCATCAAAATAGACTACAAATAATCTTTTGCACTCTTGGGAAAAATCAAGATGCAGATCAAGGAACAATTCAGAAGACATCAAGATTGTGACACAACCTTAGGACACAAAAACAAAAAGACACAAACAGATTTACACAATTCTCAATGAATCTGGAAAAAGAAAATTAGTAGACAACATCCAACACAAAGAATCAGAGAAACCAGATACTCATGGAAATCATCCAAGAAATCCAGACATGGCAAAATAATCAATCAGCTCAAGAGGTGAATCAAAAGCAACAGAACCTCACAGATGCACTATCACTGTATCTCTCAAGTGTTTAGGGTAAACAATGTCAACTCATTACACTCAAGAAAGCAAGAAACAAATAGATTTGGCAAGGCTTTAATATCAACACTCAAAACATATGCGTGTTTAAATCGAAAGGCCTTTTCATGGTTGTAATGCAGTCAAGGACAAAGGAGGATAAAATATGCATGAGAAGCTACAAGCCAAAAAGAATAGAGGAGCAATGGGGAACAAGTGAAAATACAATCAAATCACACTAAAAACCTCTAATTCAATCATCTTCTTGACTCCATTATTCAAAAAAAAAATTCTCATTTTTTTTTATCTTTTCTTGTCTTGTCTCTTTTCTTTTTTCTTAGAACACAACTGCAAGAGACAAGATACACAACATATTGACAAAACAACTAAGAAGAGGAACCAACTAGCCAATTCATAAGAATCCCAAGAAGACCACACTTGTTCCCAAAACAATTCCAAAGCTCCAAAATTCCTTAAGGTTAAGGTAATCATGGTTTTTCACTTAAGGCTCATTATTGAGCTTGAAAGCAAAGAACAGGGGAAAACATATTGGCTCAAGGTAAGCTTATTTGACTAGAGAGGCTCAAAAACAAAATTTTCTTTATCACTTCCAAACATGCATATCAATCAAGAATTATCAACAAGAGTCAAGCTTGTTGAAACAATCGGTACCGTTATAGAATTTTGCACAGCGGAATAACTTATAAAGCGGAAAGCGTGTTTAGTCAAACTCTTAATAAGATGGTCAGTTTTAGAAATTTAATTTACTTAGAGACAAATTTCCAAACAGTTGATGTGTATAGAACAGTAAAGAGTATAGAGAGCAAGAAAATTCAACACAGAATTTTTATCCTGGTTCGATTCAAAAGAATCTACGTCCAGTTGTTAATCACTATAAAAAGTGATTAACGTTTTCACTAAAAATAGTTTCACAAGTTTACAATAGAGTGAATGAAACAGAAAACAGATAAAACCTTCCTTCGAACGAACGAACCGGAAGAACAGAAACTTTGCCAACTTGAAGAGAACCGCTCCGACCTTTGACCCACAAAGCGCGAGCTTCTCCTTTTCACAAGACTAGGCAATGCAATGAACAAACTTTTGGAACTTCCTCAGATCACACTGTATTCTCAAAAGCTTTTTGTTCAACTCTTTTCATTCTAATTTCTCCAAAACAAAATATATAGCCAAGTACACTGAATGCCAAAGGTCAACTCTCAACTGCCATGAATAATCGATTATTGTAAGTGATAATCGATTATTCAAGTCCGTTATAGGTTTTCGAAAATGTGATAATCGATTATATGAAGTGATAATCGATTTATTCAAGTATGACTTGTGATAATCGATTATTGCTTCATCATAATCGATTATTGTAGTTAAAAATGTAAGTTTACAAGTTTTACAAGAATTTCCTACTACATTTAATTTCTACAAATTTCCTTTTAACTAATTCTAATATCTTCTGCAACTAAAACTTCTTGTAGCATCATCAAAACAAATTTCTTCAAGATTTACCAATACTCCTTATTGGTAACAATCTCCCCCTTTTTGATGATGATCAAAAAATTTAATTTTAAAAGCAAGTTTGGCTTACCTGCAAAACATACAAGCTAACAAACAACAACAAGGTTAGCAATATCTGTAATAATTTATACTTCTCCCCTTGTATTATTCTTCTCCCCCTTTTTGATCAGAAGCAAAAAAATCAGATGTTAAAGGCTCCCCCTAAATATGATCTCCCCCTCAATTAATTAAAGGATGCATATAATCAAGAGATCATTTTATTTATGAAAATAAAGATTACATTGTAAGAAGACACATAACAAACAGAATTATAACATAGATGAAATGGCAAGTAAACAACAAAACAGTCTAACAGAGAACCTATATCTAAAACTCAGGACTAGGAGATCTCGCGGGAGGTTGAATGTTGAGATGATTCTCGATGTTAGATAGGCGAACATCAAGATCAAGAAATTGATCAACCATGTGCTCATCAACAGATCGTTGCCAATCATAAATCGCCTCAAAGTGAGTCTTTTGTGCAAGACTCATATCCTCCAATTGTTTAGATAACCTTGCAAAATGTTCTTCCATAGAAATTGAGGAAGAGGAGGGTATGTTGGATGGTCCAGCATCAGACGGAGCAGCGGCACTTACTGGGTCAGCCATATGAGTGTCCATGTCATCATCTTCATTTACATCAGGAGGATCATCATCTTTGTGAATAAGGACTCTGCCTCTAGTAATGAATCCCATCTGACGAAAGGTAGTATCGCCAATTTCCGAGCCAACAACTTGAGTGGCTTGGACAAATTCTCCGTCAACATTGACACCTTTGTACTCCAAGATTCGAGAAATAAGAAGAGCATTAGTGGTTGCGTAATTTTCTTGGGCAACATCTGAAGTCTTGAAAGTGTAGTAAATCACTCTGGTAGCTTGTCAATCTTTTGAGTCAAGACATGCCCTAATGCATAGTTGGATGCATCACACATTAGTTCAAATGGAGCTATCAAATCTGGTGCCTGAATGATTAGAGTTTTGGTCAAAGCTTCCTTAAGGCAATCAAAAGCTTGCTTACTTCTATCATCAAATTCAAAATCAACATCTTTCTGCAACAGTTTGGACAAGGGAAGGGATTTCTTGCTAAAATCTCTTATAAAGCGCTTGTAGAAACCTGCATGCCTAGGAAAAGACCGCACCTCTCACATACAAGAGGGGTAAGGCAATTGTGTAATAACAGATATCTTAGCAGGATCTACTTGAATACCCTCACTTGAAATGATATGCTCTAAAACTAAACCTTGTTCCACCATAAAGTGACATTTCTCAAAATTGAGAACAAGGTTGGTTTCAATGCATCTTTGAAGAACTCTATCCAAACTGTCTAAACATGAATCAAAAGAGGATCCATATACAGTGAAATCATTCATACACACCTCTATGCAACTCTCAAGAAAGTCACTAAAAATGCTAAGCATGCACCGTTGGAAGGTTCTAGGGGCGTTGCATAGGCCAAAAGGCATCCTCCTATAGGCAAAAGTGTTAAAGGGGCAGATGAATATGGTCTTTTCTTGATCTTTAGGAGCAATATAGATTTGAAAATATCTAAAGAAACCATCAATAAAATAGTAGTAAGACTTACCTGCCAGACACTCCAGCATTTGATCAATGGAAGGCAGGGGGAAATGATTTTTCCTTATTGCTTGATTAAGCCTCCTGTCAACACCCAATTTCGTCCGGATCATTTTTGAATTTTTACTGTAGTCTTTTCTCCTAGGTTTCATTATTTATTTATTTTTATTTATATTGTTGTTTTTATTTTGATTTTTATTTTCGTTTTTATTTATTTATTTATTTTTTATCTATTATTATTTTGTTTTTATTCTACCTTTATTCATATAAGTTATCTTATTTTATTTTATTCTCCCCTTTATTTATTATTTCTTTTTTATTTTTTTGTTTTGTTTTACCTCTTTATATTTTATTTTATTTAAATATAATTAATATAACTTAAAAAAAAAGAAAAAAGGAAAAAATGTTTGCATGTGTTGGAGCGAAAGGGGACAGAAACGATTTTCTGTAGAGAGCAAAAGTGGTGGCAAAGGCGGTTTTGGCATACGGATTGGCAGAGACGTTGGGGCATACGGATTTGGTACAAGGCAATTTGGCACATACAGAAGAAGCACAAGAAAAGGGGACGAAAAGAGAAAAAGAGGGATAGATTTGTTTGGGAGAGGAGGATCAGAAAGCAAGAAAAAAACTTTGCTTCATCAAGAGCTAGAGACGAGCTATCTGGGCATCATCACTGCCAGCACCAACTCCACTCCTGGCAGCCGTCGCTGGAGACGCCAAGCAATAACACAGGAGCTCCAAGAGTCTCTATGAGGAGGATTTCACACACTGTCACCTTCACCATTGGCACCTGCAAAGAAGAACAAGAGACATTATTCACAACAAAGAGAAGGGAAAAGTCAGCTACTCAAGGGAGAAGGGGATTCATTGGAGACGCAAGGTTGACCATAGCAAGCGGATCTTCGAGAGGTAAGTAATGTTGTTTTAGTGAGTTGTTTGCTTGCTCTTGCACGTATCTCTGTTGAAGTTGCTAGGCTTGCGTATGACTGTCGTTGAGTGCATTCTTAGTGTTGTGGATATTGGTTTATGAGTGTTATCGATCATCATCTTCATCCCTTTCCTCTTCATTCTCATCTCCAACACCTCATGACCACGGCCCATCATCTTCATCCCTTTCCTCTTCCTTCTCATCTCCAACACCTCATGACCACGACCCAGGGGCACGGGCTCTCCCATCACCACAAACCTTACCCGTAACCACCCCAACCACTTTTCCTTTTTCACTCTCAACTCCATTGCCTCCAACCCATCATCCATATTCACCCACTGCCACAGCCATCTTGACACCCACGACTATCATCAACACCTTTCCACTATTTCCATTCTCATCCTTCTCTCCTATTTCCCCTACATTAAAAAAAAACAGATAAGGTCAAATTAACATCGAGTTCAACTTCACCCATCTCACCAATAACCCATATCCACCCACCTACCACGCACAACCTCAAATAACCTTCACCATTTTTATTCATCTGAATTCATCATCCATCATTTTCCCACCTTCCATTTATACATTAGGACCCTCACCCTCAACCTACAAAACCAAATTCAAAACCAGAGATAGCCAAGCCGCCATAAACCCTACAATCCTTCTTCAATTCGGCTGATCCAATCACCCAAACAGTAGCTTCAACATCTTTCCCACGCGAGAATTGACTCAGCCACCGTGAATCTCCCTCACTGTTCCCCATTCAAACCGCAAGACCATCTTTTTCCTACAACCTCCACCCCCGAGTGCAACAGCCACTTCAAACTAATCATCACCGTGAAATCCCCAGCACCACCATTCACCATCACAAAACCCATTTGTCTCAACTCTCAACCCAATTCCAACCCTCAGGATTTCCTGCGCAAAGTTTTGATATAGCCATGGAAGAGTTTGAGTCTGTGGAGCGTGCCGCTAAGGTGGCGGCGGCAGCAGCGGAGAAGAGAAGGAAGGAGGTAGAGGAGCGAGGGCTTGGCGTGGTAACTGGCAGGATCTAAGGCAGCCATCGGCGCACTGGCGGCGGCCGGTCTTAGCGGAGGTGGTGGCGCACGTGTAGAGGAAGCAAACCCCTCCTTGGGTTGCCGTTTTCGAATGGAGAAGAGGGAGAGAAGGTGGTGGCGCCGCGGCCGGCAATGGATCCGGTGGCGTTCGGTGTCGCCGGCGAGGCTATGGGATGAAGTGGGTGCTTGAGGGGTGGAGCGAGTATGTGAGGGAGAGACTTGGATCTTGGATGTTGAGTGCAAGTGATAAAATGAGAGGAAGGAAGAAGAACCCCTGATGAGTTTCTGAGTAAAGAAGCTTTGGGCCTAGGCCAAGAATTACGTAGCGTACCCCCACTGCCCACTCGCACCCCTGTTCCGTTTTGGGCTTCAGCCCACTCTGTTTCTGCAAACAAACTTAACAACCCCAGTTTTGTCCTTGCACCCCTGATAAATACCAAGCTGGAAAGAAAAGGCTTTGACCCAAACTTAAGAACCTCAATTTCATTATGCACCTCTAGTTTTTATCTCTACACCCATATTCCTATTGGACTATTCTCTTGCTTTAATTTCATTTCTTGTTTTATTTCTTTATAATTTGTTTTATTTTGTGTTTTATTTTTATTTATTGGATTTGTTTGTTCCCCGCATTTTAAATATTAAAAAATATGATAAATCACAAAAATACAAAAATAGTTTTTTATTTATTTTCTAGTTTCTATTGTTTTATTTTAAACACTTACATAAATGTAATTTTATTTTATATATTCTTATGAGATCATTATTTTTATATTATAAAATTAAAAAGGGTAAGAAATAATAAAAACGTAAAATAAAATATAAAAATAAAATATAAAATAAAAAATAACAAAAATACGTTTTAAAGGTTAAACAAACGTGTGACCGCTCGCGTCGTCCTTGTGCTAAAAACCTCTTTCTCTTTCTCTTAAATAAAAATTTACAAAAATACGTTTTAAAGGTTAAGCACACGTGAGACCGCTCGCGTCGTCCTTGTGCTAAAAACCTCTTCTTCTTCCTTATATAAAATTTACAAAAATACGTTTTGAAGGTTAAGCACACGTGTGACCGCTCGCGTTGTCCTTGTGCTAGAAATCTTCCCTTCTTTCTTAAATAAAATTACAAAAATACGTTTTGAAGGTTAAGCACACGTGTGACCGCTCGCGTCGTCCTTGTGCTAGAAATCTTCCCTTCTTTCTTAAATAAAATTACAAAATACGTTTTGAAGGTTAAGCACATGTGTGACCGCTCGCGTCGTCCTTGTGCTAAAAACCTTTCTCTCTTTCTCTTAAATAAAATAACAAAATACGTTTTAAAGGTTAAGCACACGTGTGACCGCTCGCGTCGTCCTTGTGCTAAAAACCTTTTCTCTTTCTTATAAAAAATAACAAAAATATGTCTTAAAGGTTAAGCACACGTGTGACCGCTCGCGTCGTCCTTGTGCTAAAAACATTTTTCTCTTTCTTTTAATAAAAATAACAAAATATGTTTTAAAGGTTGAACACTCGTGTGATCGTCCGCATCGTCCTTGTGTTCAATACCTTTGTCTCTTATTTAAATAATTAAATAATGATATGAGTACTTGTGCGATCGTCCGCATCAGCCTAGTACTTAATATCTTCAATCTAAAAAATTAAATAATGGTATGAGTGCTCGTGCGATCGTCCGCATCAGCTTAACACTCAATACTCTTAAGTCTTCCTAAATAAGTAGATAACGGTATGAGTGCTCGTGTGATCGTTCGCATCGTCCTAGTGCTTAATATCGTTATTTCTCTTTTAAAAAATAATTAAAAAATATTTAAATACCATTCTAAAGGTATGAGTACTCGTGTGACCGTTCGCGTCGGCCTAGTACTCATTACCTTCTTTTTCTCGAAAATGTAAAAAACAAATATATAAAATCTTCAAAAGCTAAAAACATCAACACGTTCAAACAAACAAATAATCTTTCCCCCAGAACTACGTGATCTTTGATTCTCCATCAAAAGTGGAGATACGTAGGAGCAAGGTTAGCCCTTGTCAGGTTCACTTCCCCAAAAATCCAAATTTATCCATAATCAATTTCTCAAACAAATTTCTCAAACAATTCATCAAACAAAATTTTCAAACAGTTTCAAAAGAACTATGTAACCCTGATTTCTCATTTTGAATGAGAATACGTAGGAGCAAGGTCAATCCTTGTCGGGCCCAAAAAACTAAAAAATATGTTTTGTTTATTTAGAATTTTATTTTAGGGGATAGTTAAACATTTTGAAAACTACATCATATTCGTGCATTTAGTTAAAGGTACTGCCTTAGGGCAGGCGTTGTAGGGTGCTAACACCTTCCCTACGCGTAACCGACTCCCGAACCTAGAATCTGGTTTTCGCGGACCGTGTCTTATCATTTTATGGTTTTTCCGTAGTTTTCCAGAATAAACTATGGTGGCGACTCCAAATCTCTTTTTCAAAACCCCGTTTATTTTTTGGATCGTCGTCCCATCGCGATTTCCAGTTGCGACACCTCCTATAGTCAATGCAGACTCTCGAGGTTTTCTGCACTCTTGTGGGAATGAGCTCATCCCTCTCATTTTTCACCACAGTGAGGTTAGTCTTCTTTGGCACAACATGGACCGGGCTCACCCACTAACTATCCGAGATAGGATAGATGATCTCATCCAAAATCAATGGTCACCTCCTTCTTGATAACATCCAAAATCACTAAGTTTTGCCTCTCTACGACTGCCTTACTAATTTTGCTCCATCCTCCAAGTGTAACACTTATTCGCTCGTTTAATGTGTATATTTATGGATTTTATTCTCACTCTTTAAACCCTAGATACTCTTAATAGATTTCAAGTAATCTTTTAATAATCATAAAATATTAGGTATATCTTTTGTTACCTTTCAATTTCTATTTCTTAGAAAATATCTTCTCTTGTATATAATGAATATTCTACACATAATAAATCTGATATCTTTTTAATAAATTTGTTAAAGAAATAACCATCATATACAACTTGTTTATATTATAAGAATTACTTTATATACCTTTTAGGAAACTTATATTATAATAACCACTTTATATATCTTTTAAACAAAATAATTCTATTGAATAATTAGTATACCATAAATTTTTTTAAATAAAAAAATAATAAATCACTTTAAATATATTTTTTAATTATTATATTTTTTCAGGGTCTTCGCTCAATTCGATGGACACAATTAATCTTCTATTATAATATAACTATTTATTAAATATTTGTTAAGAAGCCATTTTTTTTCCTTTGCTATAATATCGCGTCCATGCAAAAAGCTTATAAAAATAAAATAAATTATAATCGCTTTAATTCTTAAAATTTATTCTATAATTGTGTTTGAAGCCATGATATTCATGTCTTCAAGTCCTTTAAATTACAAAGCATCATTTTTAAGTTCTTCTTGTATTGAATTAAGAGATAGAACTCTATCACTTCTCTAATTGAAGAGAGCATGCATGATTATATTTCTTGGTCAAACACTTAAACGAGGTCATTTATATTTTTAAGTTGAGTGTGCACTGTTTAACATCATTCTCGTGCTTGAATGAGGTCATTTGGTGTATTACACAATTAGTTTTGTTTTTTTCACAACTCAAGTCCTTATAAAGAAGAGTAATCTTCCTTTGGATGTCAACCCACAAGCAACATAATATTTGTGTGAAAAGTAAATAAAAATGATATTAAATTCATGACTATTTTTTGCTTGAAGATTATACATGTATCACTTGCTTAAGAGCTAGCAACCGCAGCATAGGTCGACGACAGACGGCAGTACAGAGTCGACGGCAGACGACGACGCATGGTGGACGACAACACACATTGAACGACAGCACAAAGTAGAGTTAATGACAACACTTGACGACAGCGGTGGTACAGGCGGCGAAGAAGAACCAATGTTAGCTTCTTTCAAATACTTTTCGTGCTTTTTCTAAAGATTGTTGTGGCCCAGTTCATCAATGATTCATAAGCTACCAAATCACTTCTCGAGACCCCTGCAGAAAATGCTATCCAATGTATTCTTAGACAAAGGTCAAGGGTTTATTTGTTTTTTTTTTTAAGGAAAGTATGTAAAAATTTGTCTGTATGCGTAGCATTCTTCATTTGCAACTTTGGTGCATGGATATTAGGAAACCAAGTGTGAAGAGGGTGTATGAGGATCCTCACGGTTGCAATGAGATCCATGGCAACATTTTCTTACCAAAACAGTAAGTTAGGTGTTGCATAAGCCGTTATTCTTTTCCCCTCTTTTGATATAAAAGGATTGAACTTTACTGTGGAAAAGAGCTACAAAAATGGACCCACCATTATCTCAGTTGCCCCCTTAGGATTTTGGTGAAAAAAATTTTCTTCTCAGCTCCCTTCTTTGATTGGCAGAAACGCAATGTGGCGGATCATGAAATGTACATATATAATCTCTTAACTGTTCTTATTAATCCTTGTCAGTAAAATGTGTTTGATATATTATAATTGTGAAGTGATGAGCACTTTTGATATCTTAGGACGGTAATCTCTTAGATGATATCCAAATATCATTTTCAGATGGCAGAAAACCAGATTGTGTAATGATATTTACATAACTTTATCAGGACAGGGGGTGAGTAGTGGTTAACCTTGAAATTGGCTAGAGAATATAGGTTAAAATGAAAAGTTGATGTGTCATTTTCATTAGGGAAGAAGAGTTATACGACACTGCATTGTAACCATTTGAGTGAACACTGCATTATAACTTATAATTTATAAGATTGACCGGTCTCTTTATTCCATGATATGCATCATAATGGATATAGTATTTTCTTTTTTAAGAAGATAACTTTCACAAGAAAACAAATTTAAACTTCAAGAAGAAGTATTCTCTTTATTCAATGTAACTTTTATCATTTCTCAATTTCTTTAACTCAATTTCAGATTCACAAAATTTAGTAATTTTTCCTTCATGTTATTATATTGTTAATTTGCTGTTGTTCTACTTTGGTTGGTTTCGTTTTTTAAATACTATGTTTGTTGATTACCTATGCTTGTTCTATTAACAGGTCTTGCGCTTTTGATTGATACTCCACCGGATAAAAACATAACGGGTAAATGTTATTAATGATCCATTTTGTTTTTTCTGCCTTTTGTTTTGTTTTTTGTTTTTTTGTTTTATTGAATTCCTGCAGCCTGCATTTTGTGTATTGAATGGGTGGGATATTCTTTTTTTCTGATTAAGATAACATTCTTTTTTTCGTTTGAATTTTCATATTAGGTATTATGCTTTATGTTGTTATCTTTTCATATATGGATAAATAATTTTAATATCATGATTTTAATTTGTTGTTGTCTTTTCATATTATGCTTTATGTTGTTAGCTATAATGATTTTAATAGTGATTTTGTGACCTTTAAACTTATTTGATTCATATTTAATAACACGATTTGGATTTATTTTGGGCATCTTTTGTCTTCTCCTTTTTCTACCTTAAATTTGCCTCTTAAATATGAACCACTTTAAGAGTAACCCTTTAACTTGGATTGATGATCTTGCATCTTAAACTCCTGGTCCATCTAAAAGTATTTCCACAAATAAAAAAGTTTTGGTTCCTCCTGAAATTCTCTTGTTGTAATGATTTATCTCTGTTGAAGTCAGTTATTTATCTCTGTTGAACTCAACAATCTCTGTTGTTTGGTGTGGGGAGGAAATTAAATGGTCAAGATATCCCAGTAGTTGGTATGGGATTCAACTTCTATGGTTTATGTAATTACTTATTATATTTTATGACACCCCATCCTCCGAAAAACACCAGAGAAGTACAAAATGCAAAAATAATACAATAGAAATTTGGTACAGGGGAAGATACTAAATAAATGTTGAAGATATCCCAGCATTCGGTGTAGGATTCAACTTATATTGTTGATGTAAATACATATATTTTATGACACCCCAATCCTCTAAAAAACTTTAAGTAAAGTAGATAATGAAAACGAATAAAATATAAATTTGGTGCAGGGAAAGAGATTAAGGGTGTGTTCTTTTGAGGGGATAAGGGGGAGATGATTTGGGAGAGATGATTTGAATGTATTTGTGTGGATTTGAGGGTAATTTTGTAGGTTGTTTTTTTGAGTGGATTTGTGTGTAATTGAGAGTGGATTTGGAAGTAAAGTTTATGAAAATTAGTGTAGGATTTGATTGATGTGATAGATTTTAAAAATTAGTTTAATTGGTAGAAAATGAAGATGACCAAATTGCCCCTACTTCTAAAAGTATTATAAAATGTTATTTTGTAATGTTATATTTATTTGTAAAAATGTTTATGAAGAGGAAAAAATTAGAAATAATTGTTAAAATTAATGATTAAAAATTATAAAAGTTATAATGTAGTAAAATGATTGTATTTTAAAATGTAATTATAAATTGTAATATAATTTAGTACGAAGCGATATGAATTTATAAGTCATTGAAGTGAGAATGATTAACATTAATCAAACAACCACAATCAACATGAATCATGCATCACCGAGGTAGTATTTTCCTACAATTTTGCACATACAAAGGTAATTAGTCACTACTAAATAACTTCATGCACATGGATTGTTTAGACACTGACCTTGGGGGATAACCAACGGATTATCTCGATCAAGAGCATTTTTTAAAATTCTTGAATCCGATGCAGTGCCTTCCCATTGATGAATCATTATTTTCTTCACTTCATTTAGTTTATTGTACTAAAATTAATCGGGGAATTGTGCTTAATTGTCCAGTATTTTCCCATTTTTCTTAATTGTGCTTAATTCGATTAGAAATTCTTATTTTAATTAATTTGAATTATCTGAGACTAATTATTTACATTATTGAGTGCAGAAAAATTCTGTAAATATTTTAGGACATTTGGAAGAATATTCATTTACACACTCATTTGGAAGAAGCTACTCTACATTGATTTATTCCGTGTGTTGATATGTGGAAGATGAAATATTTTTTGTTTGGATTGACTAAAAATTAGAAGTGCAAGGAGGAGAAAATCCGTGCAGCTGGATGGAAGAGAGCCACGGCCTTATTGTGGCAAGCATACACCAAAGCACATGTTTTGCAAAAGAGGAGGGACCACCTTTGTTTCGATTTGCCGTGAAGTTTGATAGAAATAGAAAGCCACCTCACGTTTTTTTTTTGTTTAGCTTGGTGCAGAATTTTTGAAGTGCTTTTCCACTTGGGAGTTCACGGTTTTGAGAAGAGAGAAATGCAGCAAGCTACATAATGTCACGGCCTTACACCATCATCCAAGGGCTAGAACGTTTGGAATTGATCATTAAATCAAGCTTTTGAGGAAACAACACAACAGCAAGGGACGGTCCAGCACCAACACTTTAAGCGTTCATGGCAGCAGCAAAATGAAGAAGGAAGTCCAGCAAAGAGAAGTCAATACATGGCCTTGGAAGAAGGGGAAGCATCCATAGAAGAGAACCATCTAGCAGCCATGAGTAAAGGGCTGGAATGAGGACGTGTTGAAGCAGCCGTGGAGGAAAAGATTTGATCCATTGTCTTGGCCTTGGAGAGGGAGACGTCATGTGCACAAGGAAGAAAGCATAAATGTTGGCTGGAAGAATCAAGGAGATGGAGTTGGACGTGTGAAACCTGGATGGAGAAGGAGCAGCAGTGATGAGTTGAGCGAAGCAGAAGAAGCCGTTTCCAGGAAGCAGTGTAATCGGTTACAAGCCTCGTAACCGGTTACAGCTATGCACACTTTCTTTCACATTAGTGTAACCGCAAAGCCAAACCTGTAACCGGTTACGCCTGCATCATCCACTGTTCATCATCTTCTCAAAGACGCCCATCCCCTTTCTTCATCTTCAACATCCACCTGCTGCATTCCAACAACACGCACAACCTCCTTCTTCCTCCTCCTCTACAACCCTGCAAATCAAAACCAACACATTTGTTTAATATATACCCTTCGTAATCGGTTACCCTTCACCATAATCGGTTATCTGGTGCAGAATTGATAGGATGCACTGGAATTTAATATAAAGTTACGGGGCACACACGACATTTTACATAAAATCACTGCAAATCTTCTCACTTCCGCGGGTGATGAATATTGGATGTATCCCGCAAATCGGTCCGCGCTTTTCTTTGCCAATCCTCTCAAACGAACAACACCTCACTTTCAATTCATCGCCCTGTAATTCGCATGAACAGTAAATTCTGTTCATGCGAACACAGCCTAAAGGCTCTAAGATATCCCAACATTTGGTGTATGATTCAGATTTTATGGCTAATGCAAATATTTATATTTTATGATGTCGTCGTAAAAAGGTTCTAAGAATGCAGAATTGTTTTGACTAGATTTTTTATTCTTTTGTGTCTGCATAATGCCTTATGTGAGTGATGTGTTTGATATAGTTTGATATGATGATTTTATATTTCTATATATAAAATTTGATAAAAAGAAAGGCCATGGACTCACTTGACCCATAGGACTTTGGAGGATTTTTAGTCATATGAGTTTTTTTAATAAATAATTTTTTGGTCCAAGGCCAAATCTTATCAAAGGAAGTCAACTCAATGAAATTATAATACTTGATGAATTATACTTTTAATTTGAAAAAAAGTATATTAATTGTTAATTATAACTTTTGAGTCAATTATAAATGTTCAATCTAAAAAAAAATATTTACAAACTCTGAAATGATTTAAATATTTTTTATTGATTAAAACAAAGTTTTAACTTATTAATATGTTAATTTCTTCTTTCTTCACTACTTTGAAAAACATTTTAATAGATTACTTTTTTAATCTATTCAAACTTAACAAACTTATTTAACCTTCTCCTAAACTAGTTCCAACTAATTTCAACACTAAAATTTAGCAAAATCAACGAATGCACAGATGTTTACACAAGATTACAGCTTTAAATCTAAAATATACCATTTCAATTTTCTAGCTACCAGTAACAGTCGGTGCAAAGTTTTCAAAAAAGTTTTGTATAAATTTTTCAAAAATGTTGAGATGTAAATGTAATTAAAGAAAAGGAGTAACTATCTAATATAATACCAAGAAGTAAATTAATAAGTATATCGATTTCATACCATTGTTATCAATTCTGAAGACAAATGAATTATTATAATTTTGAAAATTAAATTATTAATTTAGTAAAGAGCTTTTAGTTTAAAAACAAAAATATATATAACAGTCTGAGGGATAAAAAAAATTCTTGTTTGATAAAGAGTTTTAAAAAAAGTATACATTGACATTTTTAAAGAAAACAAGTGATTTGTAATTACATTTTAATAATATATATTAGTACTTTAAGATAAAAATTAAAAGCATGCATAATTAGGTTATTAATATATTAATTATTAAGTAATTGTTTTCTTTTCGATGTGTGTTATTTCTCTTACTGTTATTTATTTATTTTTTAGTCTCCTTTTTTATTATGATTTTCTTACGCTCGTCCCACACCCTCCGTGACAGCATTTTGTGATTCTGTGTACACGCCGTTCTTCGCCATTTTCACGTTGGTCTTTCGTATGCAGTAGTTGGGTTCTAACTTCAGCTTCGTACACCAACAAAAAGCGCATTTTTAGAACGAACGAAACTAACACTACTGCAACAAAACCTAAGCACCCAACAAGTAAACTCGTATTTTTCTTCCTTGTTGCAGAGCTTAGATGCGCGCCCCCGCCGGAAGAAACCTATCCACTCTCGCCGCCCTCGTTCGCTCTCGGTTAATCCGCAAACCCAACACCAGTGTTGAATCCTTTATAGCACCTTCTCCTGAATTCGAAGTCGGTTTTGGTTCTGAACTGCAACATTCCTTAGAACACGACCTCGCTGGTGACTTTTCCCTAGGTACCTTGTCAAGTTTCATTTTTTATGCCTGCCATTATTTTCATCTGTGTTAAGTTTCATAGAGGAGTCGTATTGCGTTAATGAGTTTTGTGTTTTTTGGAGCTAAAAAAGTATTGGGATTTGTGGTAGTGAATGCGTTGGTTTCAGTTGTTTTGTTTCTTGGGGGTTACTTTGGTGTGCCGTTGGGGTATTTGGGTGTGTAATGGTGTTGTTTTCCAATATTTTGGTGCAGGGGATTTGGTCGGCGAAGATGAGGGTACTGGGCAGATATCTGCTTTACTGTGCTGTAAGTGTTTGTTGAAATTACTGAGAGAATACTGGTCATGTGTTTTACTTTGGATGACGTGGTTACTTAGAGAATTGAAATGACTTTTGCTCATGTTTTTGTTTGTATCAATGTTGGGCATTTGCTGTTTTTTCCTTTGCAGCTAAACAGGACAAGGGGTCTGGTTACGAGGAAGTCGACCAGGAAGAAAAAAGGAAAAGTGCGTTAGAAATACCATGGATAGCAGACCTGTCTCATGGTAATCTATCGGTCAAACGAAAGGAGGTAGTGCGTGAGCGGAAGCATAAGTGGATTTTTAAATACTCTAGTAATGACCGTTTCAACAGGTTAATTAAATTGTGTGCACATAGGCTAGGAGCAACAAAAACAATTAATGTGTTTAGTCACTTGGGTCGAAAAACAGGCGTAAAGGAGTACAATGCATTGATAAAAGTGTGCATAGAGAAGGCTAGGGCGACTGATGATGAATACATAGCTGTAAATGAGATGAGTAAGGCTTTTCACCTTTTCAAATCAATGAGGGATTTTGGATGTCCGCTGGAAGAGCAAACATATGGTCCACTTCTCTGGTATCTAATTGATATGGGTCTGGTTCAAGAATTTCAACTTTTCTCTGATGTTATCAAAGCTGAGAATCCTCGTTCAGCTTCACGATTGGGTTACTATGAAATGTTGTTGTGGTTAAGAGTTGACAATGAAGAAATGATCCGGGACATTTGCGAGTTTATTATAGTTGATGATAGAGATTCAGCCTTACGAGGTTGGTTAATCAATTTTCATGATTTTTTTTATCCGATTTTGAACATCCACTGCAGGATTTTAAAAACAAGTTTTAAGAAATTTATGAGTTGCTTTATTTTTTTCATGCATGCTTTGGTTGATAAAGAGAAGAGAAATATGATGGATGAAAATTGTTTGAGATATGATTTCATTATGTTAGAGATACACGATTTAATTATATTACATAGGGAGATATGATATTTGATAGGGAAATATCTTACCAAATATTTCCCATTATTAGATATTTATTTCATTTTTTAGTATTATGTCTTTTCTTCGTTATAAAGAGGAATACTCATATGTACACATGACACTAAATTCATCTTATGGTTTTTCAATTTGTCTTATCCTTGGGTTTTGTTTTGTCACTAATAATTTGAATATGGTATCTAGACTCTCTTCAGAACTGTTTGGCTGTTGAACCCATTGTCTCTTTCCAAGTTTGCTTACTTTACTCTTTTTTTTAAAGCAAGTTGTAAGAAATTTATGAATGCCAACCTCGGTGGTTGCACATCTAAACTCCGACCAACAGCTGTCCAACTGCTGCACTGCTCTAGGCACATGTCTCAAGTGCCATCTTTTGGTGGTCAGAATCTTCTTAGACTACCACGGTTTGACTTGTTGGAGCATTTTGGGCCCATTTCTGCCCTTTGTTCTTCATTCTGGGAGCATTTGGTGCGACTTCTAGTGTTAATCACAGTTTTCCTCACTTGAAACCCTAGGCTTCTTTGTTGCATTTCTGGACTGTCCTCCTGCCTCTACCTTGCTCCTCATGTCTTTAGGGACTATCTCCTCTGCCATAGTTTTTAATTGTTAAAAAAGAGGCCATGGAACTAGAGATCAGCGTTCTTGCAGTAGAGGATGTCCTCAATGCACATATTGTAAATGAATGGATCACATCAAAGAAAATTGTTACTCTTTATGTGTCTTCATTGACTAGGCAGCCAACATTCCAAATTTGAAGTTTCTGAGCTAAAGTTCTCTAATGTAAAGTCTGGCAGCCAAGCAAAATCTTTGAACCAATTGGATAAGGGAAAAGATGTATGACTAAGACCCATATCAACAAGACCAACTTGTTTCCATCCCCTAAACCAAAAAAAGTAAAAGCAATAGGGACAACAATGGTGCCTTTTATAAGGCATTCTTGTTCTTGCTACCAGGGTATACTAAGTGACATGCTTTAAATGATAACTGCTTTGGGAATGTATGTTTGAGGCCTGTGTTACAATCAATGGTTTTTTCTTAATTCATGCCATGTTGGAAGCAGTAAGAAAATTGAATTTGCACTGAATCGTTTTCCCAGTATGTTGATGGATCCACCTACCTACAATAGAAGTGATTGTGCTAAGCATAATTATTTGAAAATTTGTGCATCTAGTATGATAACATTTATTAAAAACAATTCTTGTTTATTTTTATGTCCACGTGCCATTACCATTTTTGTTTCACGTGGTAGAGTAAACTCAGCTAAAATTAACTGTTGCAGTAAGTTACTTGATGGCTCTTTGTGAAAGTGATAAGACAATGCAACTTTTGGATGTGGTGAAGAATGTAGACATCATCAAGCTTTTATCTGCAGAATGTATTGTAAATATATTCCGATCATTAGGCAGGCTCCAACAGCAATCTGTTGCAGATGACATACTTTTGGATTTGAGAACACGTGGTATGATTATGATCTTATTTTCTTCTTAACTATTGTTGTTAGTAGGATATTAAATGTTTTACCAGAAGTTGTTAGAAGCTATTAGAAGGTTCTGGAGATTTTTTTGTTATTATTACTTAATGGTTAGAGTTTTCTATATCTCAATGCTGATGTACTATTTTAGATGAATTTTCATTTTTTCATATTAATCCTTTCAAGATGGTATTAGAGCTCCCAATCTTGGGAGTCGTGCTTCAACATTTCTTCTTTACCTCTTAGATATGGTTCCTTTTAAATTGTGGTTCTGCTGCTGCAGTCACACCGAGTTTGCTGTCCACTGGAGCTGCTATTGACCTTTGCTAGAGTTGTCCCCAGGCCTACTTCAGAGCTGTTGTTGGACCTTTGTCGAAACTGTCATTGGACCTTTGTTAGAGTGGTTGTCGGAGCTTTAGTCATTTCCATCGTCGGAATTGTCACTGTCATTGCAGCAGCCACTATTGATGCCTTTTGTTTTATTATTCTATTTTAGTTGAAGGGGGCTAACGAATCCCTATTGTTACTTAAGCATGACAACTCCACTAAACAATGTTGATCTTCTAACTTTAGAGGTACATGCACTAAGTGTTGATACTGAAATTCTGAAATCTTTCATGCTCTATCAGTAAGTCACCTTCTTTCTAGTACTTGCTCTCTAGCCATGACCGGTAATGTTAGGAATAAAAGAGAATGAGTTAGACACGTGTGAGACACGTGTAAGGAGAGTAATATGTTATAGTTGTTAGAAGAGAGAGAGGGTATAAATAATAAACTAAGTAGGGGGAGAGGGGTATCGGAGAATTTGTTCAGACTGGATAGTTTCCAGAGGAGGAAGGTTAGGCTTCCTTGGGGGTGATTCTTGTATTCTGATTCACTCATTCATCATTAATACATATATACATATTTTTCTATTCTTTATTCGAGAGTTGTGGTGAGAAGATAGTCTTGATTAGGTTATTGGCATAAAGTAACCTAACAAATTGGTCCGACCTGCCGGATCCAAATCGGCGGAGTTGCGCGATGGAGAACATGTTGAATGCACTGGAGGAAAAGTGGGAAGGAAGATTTGATTCCATGGAGGCGACGTTGGAGGATATTCAAGCGGAGTGGAGGGGAATGGCTCGAAAAGTAAATCGTGACCGTGGAAGACGAAACATTAATCGCGACCGTGGGAGAAGAAGGAACCAGCGTCGGAGCTCCGAAGGGAGTCGCGATTCCGTCAACGCTGAACGCAAACGGCGACCACCAGAGAAGTCGGAGGACGAAGCGGAAGAGGACAGAGGAGACGTGCAACGTAGCGGGATGAAGCGCATTGAACTCCCAACATTCGAAGGAGTGGACCCCCTGGGCTGGATCGCGAAGGCAGAGAAATTTTTCGATCTACAGAACTTGACGGAGAGGAAGAAGATGAAGTTGGTATATACCTGTATGGAGAAAGGCGCGAGCTACTATTGGATTCGTTTCTGGCGGAAGAAAACCCGACATCCAAATTGGAAGATATTCACGGAAGCGCTGACGCGGAGGTTCGGCGAACTGAATCGAGACACCGTTTGTGAGGAGCTGGCAGCGGAGCGACAGGAGGGAAGCGTTAACAAGGACTTCCAGGAGTTGGGAAATTCGGTGCCACAAGCATCGGGAAAACCAGATCACTCATTTTCTGTTTCTGTCGATCTTGGAGCTGGCATTATAAATGGTGTTGAGGTTGTGGGGGCTATTGAGCGAAGATCAGATACTTATTCGTTGATTGGTGATC
Organism: Vigna angularis; assembly: GCF_016808095.1. Lineage (NCBI taxonomy): Eukaryota > Viridiplantae > Streptophyta > Magnoliopsida > Fabales > Fabaceae > Vigna > Vigna angularis. The sequence continues at coordinate 21,785,199 of NC_068974.1, read as the reverse complement.
CGTTCGATCTTGGGTCGACAATGATGAACAGTGATTGCCTTCGCAATGACAAAGAAACCAAACAAAACAATTTGGCAAATAGACCATTTAATTCCGAAAGGGACAGTTCGGTGGAAAGAAAGATTGATGAGGATATTTTGAGCTCTCAGGAGAGGAGGGTTAGGGATTGGCACTACACTCACTTGGAGCATGATTGTGCTGCTTCACTTAATAATGTTTCTCTTTCCGATTGGAATCACGATGAAGTGTATAGGAGTTTTGGAGGAGATCATGGTATGATTATAAGGGGTCACAGTTTCGTTGTTGAGTATCTGGGAGAAAGAATCACAATTCCCTTGAACCACATTGTAACAAATGTGTCAAATGATATCAAGGAGCCTGGTCAAAATTATAAAATCAAAGTTTCTACAGCAAATAACAACGATTTCTTTGGTGATACTGTTCTTGTTACTGTTTTACTGGGCAGTTTGAAGGCTGGAACTATACAGTGGTACCCACCTTTGCCACAATGGAAATGTTTTTCGGGGAAGCGTTTTAGTCATGGAACTCTAAATACAGTGGTTCTGGAATTTCCTAGTGAAGTTTGGGATTATGCTGGGGACTACTTGGAAGCAACAAATGCGAGGAGAAACACTAGAGGTCACTACTTTATGTTTTGTAATGTTAGGAACGCAGTTGGGGTTCCTGCCCTTATTGCATTAGAAGTTGGTAAAGTAGCCATAGATGGTCAAAGCTGGAGCTCTTCGGGTCATCTCAAACATGCAATTAAGGTTCTCCGAAAATTTTTTGGGCAGGATTCAGTTCCAGATCATGTTACATATGTGGTGACTGATTGGGATACTGTTTGGGGGGCGATGATGAGTGGACTACGTGAGTCTGTTAGCAAAATGGACATATTGAGCACTGGAAATGAATATATTGTTGAGATGAAGGGATTAGAAATCAGAGACAAACTTTATCTCTTTGAGTCAGGAGATTTGGATGGGAATTTAGGAGCTACCTGTTTGGCATCCCTGGGAAAAATGAAAGTAGATTGGTGGCAGTTGAGCATGGAGATTGAGCAGGAAGAATGGAAGACATCGGTGGAGGATTCGAGGAGCAGAATGTTGGAAGTTGATAGAATCCAGGAAGAATGGAAGATATTGGAGGAGGATTTGCCACCACCCAAGCCTCCAGACTTAAATTAGCGGGCATCACCTGGGAAGGGAAGAGGAGCATTACGGCAAATAACAGTTCCCTAACTTCAACCTTGAGGACAAGGTTGATTTTGAGGGGTGGAGTAATGTTAGGAATAAAAGAGAATGAGTTAGACACGTGTGAGACACGTGTAAGGAGAGTAATATGTTATAGTTGTTAGAAGAGAGAGAGGGTATAAATAATAAACTAAGTAGGGGGAGAGGGGTATCGGAGAATTTGTTCAGACTGGATAGTTTCCAGAGGAGGAAGGTTAGGCTTCCTTGGGGGTGATTCTTGTATTCTGATTCACTCATTCATCATTAATACATATATACATATTTTTCTATTCTTTATTCGAGAGTTGTGGTGAGAAGATAGTCTTGATTAGGTTATTGGCATAAAGTAACCTAACAGGTAAGAACTCCAATTCCTCTTTTAATATTTCTAAAACTTTATGTAAGTACTCTTGGGTTCTAGACTTTGATGTGACAAGTCATATAATCCTTCATTCATCTCTTTTAACATCATATGTTTCTCTTTTTAGTAACGGCATTATTGTTGCTAATGAGACTTGTATCTCAGTAATTGGACATGGTAATGTTTACCATTCCTCAACATTAAAGGTGTTCTTTATGCTCCAAAACTTTCAATAATCTTATTTCTATTTATAAACTAACCAATGACCTAAAGTGTTTTGTAACCTTCTTTTCCACAATTTGTGTTTTCTAGGATGTTGCCATAGGGAGGATGACTGGAACTGTTAAAGATAGTATCAGTACACAAACAAGTATCACTTGTCTCCAATCTTGCACCACCTTTGCATCATTGTCTAGGGCATCATCCTTTTCTATTCTAATGTCCATGTTTCCTTCCTTATTTTCCAAAGAGTCTATTAAGTCACTTAAATGTGATGTATGTTAACTTGCAAAACATCATCGCACCACATCTTCCTAGTAATACAAAGAATGTCCATCCTTTTGATTTAGTTCATTGTGACGTTTGGGGGCCTACATTAAAACTATAGTAAATCTAATGCTAAGTGGTTTGTCATGTTTATTGATGGTTGTACCCATGTTATATGGATTTTTCTCATGAAAGGAAAATATGAAGTATTTACTCTATTTGTTAAATTCTTCCATATAGTAAAAACACAATTTAGGAAGTCAATTAAATGTGTACGTTCTGGTAATGGGAGGGAATGTGTAACCCATGAGATGTTTAAATTCCTTTCTGAAAATTGTGTTGTTCTTGAATTTACATGTGTGAATACACCATAACAAAATGACATTGCTGAAAGAAAAAATAAGCATCTTCTTGAGGTGGCATGGACATATTTTTCAAATGAGTGTCCGTAAATCATAATAGGGAGAAACTATCTTCACTGGTGCCTGTTTTATTAATCGATTACTCTCTTGAGTCATAGATGGTCTGACTCCATTGAATCTTGTATGAAAGGGATGTGTTGTGTTTGTCCATATTCATAGTCAGTTCTTTGGAAAATTAGATCCTAGAGCTATTAAATGCATATTTGTTTTGGTTATGCATCTAATAAAAAGGGATATCATTGTTACCGTCCTTCGAGTCGAAAGATTTTTACCTCCATGAATGTTACTTTTGATGAAACTAAGTCTCTTTTTATACATTGTCAACTTTGGGGTGAAAGTTCTTTTGAAGTTGAGTCTTTTGAATCTCTGAGTTATTTTGTCCCTTTCATACAAGAATCGTCTCATGCTAATACTACTCTTGGTACTCGTTATACTTCTCCTAGAAAATCTTGTATGGATATCTCTAAAGCTACTTCTTTTAAGGGCGTCTTTGTTCCCGAGTTAGGATCAACTTCAGAAATTAGTCGTGTTGCTGAAGTTACTCTTAACAAGGACATCTTTGTTCTTGAGTTAGAGACAATTCCAGAAATTAGTTGTCCAGATAATTTCTCTCATAATATCGGAGCAGGCAAAAGTAACCTAACCTGATCTAAGAACAACAATAATCATCTAACTGGGGGTAAGTGATCCTTATTCTAAAACCCTTGAACCTCTTGAAAATTCCTTGACTATTGATTGTGAACTTGACCTTGATGACTTGCCCATTGCTTTTAGAAAAGGACCTCGGTCTTGTACCAAGTATCCATTTTCTGATTTTGTGACTACTAAAAACATATCTATGCAGCACCAGAGTTTCCTCTGTCATTGATGCAATTATAGTCCCTACGTCAGTTCAAGAAGCATTGAAGGATGAGGATTGGGTTCAAGCCATGAATGAAGAGATGAATGTCTTTGAAAAGAACCAAGCATGGGAAATTGTTGATAGGCCATTGGATGAAAGGGCAATAGGATGTATATGGCTTTATAATGTAAAGTATAAATCTGATGGCACATTAGAACGTTACACTTAAGAAAGATACACAAGAATATTAGAATGAATTTGATAGAGTGACTTCCCTTCTCTTAGGATTTCATATTTATAATAACTCTAAGCCACCACATACAATGAGAGGGAAAATAAGGGAATTTGAAGAGAGACACCTAGGAACTAGTTTTGGCACATAGTACCTTACAATAAAACCTATTAAAGACTATTTATTTTAACACTTCCTCTCACTGTAGAGCATACAAATGATCGAGCAATAAGATTTTGTTTCTTGCTTTTCGAAGAGATACCATTTCCGTCTGACAACACACAATATCCTATCATAAGCGTCTATCTATAAGAGAACTAATCCAATCAACATTACAATAGCCAACAATTTGGGTATTCCTTTTATCTTCATAAAGAAGTCCTTATTTTGGAGCCTTTTTGAGATATCTTAGAATACAAATGATAGCATTTGAGTGATCAGTATAAGGATTTTGCATGAATTGATTCACAACACCAACTGCAAAGGACATATCTGGTATAGTAATAGTGAGAATATGCTATTTTCTTAAGTAGTATGGAGATATTGAGAATAATTTTTTATCGTAACAATATGCTATTTACAATTACACCAGTAAGAGTTAAAATAAACTATGCTTATATGCATAAACAAGTTTCAATTGGAAATTATTGGAGCTTTAGAATAAAAGATTGCCTTTAACTTTCTTATATCATAATGTATAATTTACTTAGATAGAGACCTAGTGTTATATAATATAAATATAGAGATATATTTTCTTTTAAAGCTTTAGTTGAAGTTGCAAATGCACTAATTTATGTTCTTCTAGTACTTTGCCAATATCTATTAGGAATTTTAATGGATGGTGGCAGAAAGATGAAGTATTATCTTCCTCTATAAATTTGTGGCATGTAACGCTAAGGATGTTGATGATGGATTGTTATGTGGTGCAGATTATGATGAAGATAATATTTCAAACTTCATTGTTAGTTATGCTGTTAGCATTCCTAATTTAGCGGTGAGGAACTTCTCATGAATACTACTGGTAAATGTCCGTGGTGCTGTATTATAATGTGATGTGCTTTTGCCTGTATTATATTTGCATTTCTGGATATTGAAGCAGAACGGCTGGCCCCAAAAGTGGGATACCAGATGACCACTATTCTAATATTATATATATATATTAAAGAATGAATTTATAAGCTTAAAAACATAAAACCTAAGTTATCAAATTATAATTTTGTAAGTCTTAATAATACTTGTTGAAATAAGAGGGACATAGGCTGAATCCCTAATCTGTTTTGAATTCATAGGGTTTTATATCTATAAATAGGAAAATCCAGAGATATGGACCTAAGCTCATTATATTTATCTCTCCCCTTAAGTTGGTGCATATAAATCATATGTACCAAGCGTTTTACAAATATAATTAGTTCTAAGTCCCCATAATTATTTTGTAAACACATGCTAGTTGGTCACGAGAATTACTAAACTCAGTCTTGATTTTTCTAGATATAATTTTTTCTCGAATAAAATGACAATCAACTTTAATGTTTGGTTTTTTGATGAAAGATGGGATTTGAGTTAATACAAAGAACAACTTGATTGTCACTTAAGTGCCATTTAAGTGTCCTCTCCAAATTGAAAATTTTTAAGCAATTGTTTAAGCCAAATAAGCTCACAAATATTTGAGGTTATAACTCTATGTTCTCTTCCACACTAGATCTTGCTACAATATTCTCTTTGTTGTTCTTTCAAGAAATCAAATTATCACCAATGAAGACACTATATTCGGAAGTGGATCTCCTTTTAGAAAGAGAGCCTGCCCAATCAACATTTGAATAACATATAATTCTAGCATGATTATTTTATCCATATAAGAAACCTTTCTAGGAGAACCTTAGATGGATTTCAATATACAAATGACAACATTCCAATGATTTGTACATGGATAATTAAGAAATTAACACACCAATTGCAAAACAAATGTTAAGATGAGTATCTGTTAGATAGTTAAATATTCTAACTAATCTTATATAATTCTTAGGATTTCAGAGTGGCTCCCCTTAATTAGGTAGAAGTTTGGCATTGGGATACATGGGTGTGTCACTAGGCTTTAAATTCATTGACCTAGTTTTCTCCAAAATATCCAATGCATACTTTCTCTGAGAAATAACAATTTCACTTTTCAATTGTGCTACTCCAAGTAATATTTGAGTTTGCCAAGGTCTTTGGTTTGATAGTGGTCACAAAGGGTTGCTTTACCTTTGAGATGCCATAGCGACCTTTACATGTAATCACAATATCATCAACATATATTACTAGATAGATACACCCAATGCTTGAGTGACAAAAATATTGAATGATCTGCCTCACTTCGAGTTATACCGAATTGTTGAACTACAATGCTAAATTTGCTAAACCAAGCCCTAGGAGACTGCTTGAGGGCATATTAAAATATGCGGAGATGACTTGCCAATTTAAAAGACTCTCCTCCCTTAGCAACAAAACCTGGAGGTTGCTCAAATATTGATTTCTTCTCGTACATCATCATTTAGAAAAACATTTTGGACATTCAATTGATATAGAGGCCAATGTTGAAGAGTACCCATGACTATGAATAAGCAATCAAAGGTCATTTTTACAACTGGAGAAAAAGTGTCAACCTAGTCCAATAAAAAAATTTGTGTATAACCTTTGGCTACTAGGCGAGCTTTGAGACGATCAATAGTATCATGAAGACCAACCTTGATAGCAAAAGTTCACCAATAACTAAGAACACATTTCCCAAAAGGTAAAGGAATGAGTTTCCAAGTTACACAATTCATAAGAGCACTTATTTCAACAAGCATGGTTTGACACCAACCAGGGCAAGTTAAGGCATCACCTACAAATTTTGGAATTGTAACATAGGAAATAGGTGAAAGAAAAGTATAAAGAGATAGAGATAACATATGATAACTCATAGCATTATTATGAAGAGAGGGATTACGGGTAACTCATAGGCCAAGATAGTTGGAGTCAGTGTGGTGAACAAATGATGTACTTGTGTGTGCAACAGAAGTAGTGGAACTAGAATTTTGACTATCTTTGTGCCGTTTTGAGAAATTTGTTGAAGATAGTATAGGTTGTCCTAATCTTTGAGAATCTTTGAAGGTACACGTCACATGGCTTTCACTTAAATGCCTTAAAGGCTAGCTTAAGAGAGAGGTCTTTGCTTATACTACTTGATTGAACAACATTCGCCGAGGCAAAACATATGCTTGTTTCCAATTGGGACTAAATCTTCTCCTTTTACAACAAAAAAGGAACAATAACCCAAAAAAACATAAAATCACAATAAACATATTAAAAACTGAATTTGAACTAAAAACTAACAGGAAGACATAATAAAATAAAAATAAGTGTACAAATGTAGGTCAAAACAAAGTAGGGTCAAAAGTTGTCTCCTATTTATAATTTTTTTTTCTATCACAAGTTGTCTCCTTCCTATTGTTTTTTTATATCCTGTGTCTTCAATTACTGTTTCTAAAAATATAAATGTAACATGTCTCTAACAAACTAGTTTTGTAAGTTTGAGTTAGATTGAAATCTAAATTTTAAGAAGTATATATTTTTTAAACTTGTGTGAAGAAAACTATATTTTAAGTTTTAATAGTATGCTGTTTCATTCCTATCTCATGTAACTTATTTAGGAATCAGATCATACAAAAAATTTGTGTCCAACAAATTCCATAAAGTTAGAAGTCCTATAATAAGTCTGTAATGATGTGATGTGATTGATATTTCGTGTTGTTTGGTAATATTGAAGGTTGAGGACATCATGGCAAAAGTCAATAATTTGCATGAATTACTAGAAGTCTTGCTTTCATCGTCATCATATGAAAAGCTTATTTTGCATTGCTGTGGTTTAGACCAGGTATACCTCTTTTTATTCATCCTTATATTGTGGGCATCACTTAACTTGAAAAACGTTAATCATAAGAAGGAAGGAAGAGAAGAAAAAAAAGATAGAACGAAAATGATAACCTGATCAGTATTGAGAGCCTTTTCAGAGCAATCAAACCTGTTTCAATGCATCCATCCCATGGGTAAACATATTCCAACACGAAATGTGATCTGTTTATTATTCACTCCAATTGCACAAAATATTATTAAATCAATTTATTTACTAAAGTTTTCTCCAATTCTCTTGAGAGCCTTTTCAGAGCACTCAACTTTTTCAATGCATCCATCCATGGCTAAACGTATTCCAAAATTGAACAAATATAAACAGTAATCTGTTTATTACTCACTCCAATTGCTCAAAATATTATTAAATCAATTTATTTACTAAAGTTTTCTCCAATTCTTTTTATTCTCTCCCACAATAATTGGTGTTTTTTTCTTCTTCCTTTTCAATCACTAAATTTTGGATCATAAACATCCTAATTAGATACGGAAATAATTCAAAATACAAAGGAGAATAAATGCTCAGAGATCGTCTTAGATACTCTAAAATATTCTAAAATAATATTTTAGATGTTTTTATGTTTCTAACAGTATTGGTAATGCAAAAGTATTTTTATTTAGCCAACTAATTTTCTGCATCTCTAATAGCATTCATCCTACTCAGAAAATGTTACATACCTGAGTACGTAAACTAGCCAAATACACCCTTTGACACTCTCACACATGTAATAGAACAATAAACAAATGATAACGGATGAATGAATCTCTTTTATTAATGGTAATATCTGAATAAACAAGGGTAAACAATAATTGGGAGCATAACCTCCTTCAATTACTTTGGAAGCATAACCTCCCTCACAAGACAATAATGTTTGTCACAAAACTCAATAATAAAAAACATGTCTTTAACTCTAGACTCTAACTTTATTTATATTAATTATTTCCCGCCCATCTCTTATTAAATATTTCTCTAGAATATATCTGCATTTAATATAAATATCCTTATATTTAATATTTAATATAAATATCCCTATATTTAATATAAATATCTCTCCGTATATTATCCTAGCATATATCCTTAATTATAAGTATCTTATATTGAATATTTTCCTAAATATATATTTATCTACTCTAATTAACTTATACTATATTTATTTACTCTAATTAACTTATACTAAATATTCTCTCTGCTCATATACTTTCCAACCCTTATTATTACCCCTACCTTATATCGTAACATTACACCCCGCTGCAAAACAACCTTGTCCTCAAGGTTGGAAACAGGGAGCTTGATCTCATGGCTCCTCATCAATTCATGTCTGGAGGTTCGGGTGGTGGTAAAACCTTCTCTAATGTCTTCCATTCTTCATCCAGCATTGTGGTTAGCACTTCTCCTGAATCATAAGCCCTGAGGGAATGGTTTTCAATGTCTCTCAGTACTTCACGTCGCTCTCTTCCTTCTGCCAGTGTACCAAACACTGCAAGCCCCCTGTTCTTTTTGTCGGCCCATCTCTTCACAGACTCCATCGTTCTCTCCAGGGTATTGATTCTTCCATCTGCCCTTCCTTCCAAAGCCTTCATTCTTCCTTCCAATACTAGACCGTTTGGTTCAGGTAGTTTTCTCACGTTTGGTTCTGGCCGTCTCCTCCCGTTCGGCTCGGTAAGTCCTCTCTTTGTAGGTTCCGTCCGTTCTTTCATGTTCGGATCCAACAGTCTGCTATCGTTCGGCTCTGGCAGTTCGCTCACGTTCGGATCCGTTAGTCCACTATCGTTCGGTTCCAGTAGTCCCTTCCCATTTGGAGCTTGGACTTAATGGCGTATTCCACTCGACTCTGCCTTCAACCTCCTTAGGGACAACTCCATGTTCTTTAGTCTCTGCCCCATGCTCTTCAGTTTCCCTTCAACTGCATGCATTCTTCCCTCCATGATGTCTTTCACTCATCTCTATTAGGATCCGGCAGTTTCCTCCCTTGACGTTCCGGCAGTTTCCTCCCTTGACGTTCCGGCAGTTTCCTCCCTTGACGATCCGGCAGGTCGGACCAATTGTTACGTACCTGAGTACGTAAACTAGCCAAATACACCCTTTGACACTCTCACACACGTAATAGAACAGTAAACAAATGATAACGGATGAATGAATCTCTTTTATTGATGGTAATATCTAAATAAACAAGGGTAAACAATAATTGGGAGCATAACCTCCTTCAATTACTTTGGGAGCATAACCTCCCTCACAAGACAATAATGTCTGTCACAAAACTCAATAATAAAAAACATGTCTTTAACCCTAGACTCTAACTTTATTTATATTAATTATTTCCCGCCCATCTCTTATTAAATATTTCTTTAGAATATATCTGCATTTAATATAAATATCCTTATATTTAATATTTAATATAAATATTCCTATATTTAATATAAATATCTCTCCGTATATTATCCTAACATATATCTTTAATTATAAATATCTTATATTGAATATTTCCCTAAATATATATATTTATTTACTCTAATTAACTTATACTATATTTATTTACTCTAATTAACTTATACTAAATATTCTCTCTGCTCATATACTTTCCAACCTTTATTATTACTCCTACCTTATATCGTAACAAAAAGTATTTTAGATCTGACTACTAGAGAGAGTGAGATAACAAAGAAAATACTTCCTACACCAGAAAGCGACGGTGAGAGTTGTTATGCCGGAATGGGGTCAGACTATGATCACCATGATAGCCAGAATGAGCATTTTATATTGGTTAAGAAAGTAGAACTCCTAGGTTTCATGGAAGATGAGTGTTAGAATAATTACTGTTACATATCATCATTAAGGCTAGTCTGCTAGACCAGTAATGAGTAGTACCTAGTTTTGTACCTAGAGGTCTAGTGCAGACTCTTGGTGTTCCATGTACTCTTGCTTTTTCAATATATATAGAAGATAATGAGAGGGATTTGTTAAACCCTCAAGAATATATTTTTATCAGTTTTTAATCTCAAGTATGAGGAGAGTATCACAGGGGCTCAAGGGTTTTTGAAGTAGAGAACACTGTACACTGGTTCAATAGACCAATTGAGTACGGAAGGATCAACTATACACTGGTTCAATAGATTGAAACAAACAGAAACCTCTTTCACATGGGAAATATTTAAAGTAACATTGATTGCAAGGTTTGGTGGAAGAAAGTTTGAAAATCCATGGGATGTTGGTTGAAATAGGAAGTGTAGAGGTCTTCATAGAGCTCATTTCTGTCCTCTCAAGCGAGGAAACTGCATGAAAGGCAATACTTTGGGTTATTCATAGACAACAACTTAACTCGCAAATTGCATTTGTATTAATTTTTTTGCCTTTCATTTTTCAATGCAGGTGGGCGATGCTCTAGATATTGTTGAACAAATGTGTGATGCTGGCTTTAACTTGTCAACTGACGTGTTACAATTCATATTACAAATCTGCGAGGAATCTTTTGAATATATTTGGGTATAATTCATCTTCCTTACATGTCATCTATTTCTTCTTTTTGATAATGTACCCAATGATCTATTCATCTCTTCTCACAACATAATAAAATTTTGGTCATAGATTCCCAAGCAGTCAATGTTGAGTATGCGTTAATTTGCAGAACTATTTTGTTTTTTAAGGTCCGTAGGTCTCAAAAGACTGACGATAATCCAAAACTACCTTGTGCAGACGTTTCGTTGACATTAGACATAGACATGTGCACTCAGAGGCATCATAGAAATTAATAGCTACTGAATGCTTTGAAAACTAAACAAAGTATTTTTTCTTTCAATTGATTGAAACTTGTCTTTCACAAGTAGTATGCATGAGTTTACAAATAATATTTGCTCTCTGTAAATTAAGCCCTTATAGAAATTATTTATCAAGCACATTTTGAATCATTTATACAATATGTCTAACATAATGAAACAATAAATCACCAAGGGCTCTAGTAACAAGTCATTATAAAATATTAGTAAACTAATTTCTTAAAACGATGTCTAGATGTACTATTGTATTGATGCTATTATTTTATTATATCATGATTATAAAATTTATATGTAGCAAACATGTAATGCATATGAATAATATAAAAAGAAACGATAATTAGAAATCAAACATCATTTTGAAGTGCATAATAATTATTTTCATGATGGTCTATTTTCATGATTTAACCCTTTACCTAGTAAGAAAACGGCTTTGTTTGCAATAAATCCATGCAAATGTCAATTTCTTTTAATTGAAATTTGGAACAGGTAAACTTCTTATTTGTTTTTCTTATAATTATCATTCTAGTGTGTTTAATATGCTCACTCACTTTATTTGCCTTTGAATTTGAGATGAATGATTTTTGATAGTTTTTTGTTTTTCTCCTTACAATAGCTGGGATTATTTCACTAATGTTGTTTTGGAATATGTTGAATAAAAGAATGTGAATAGTATGATGCTTATTTAAACTTCTTAATCTAAATAATGTAATCCATAAATGCACCCAAATAAAACTTGTAACTCATGAAAAGGCATGAGAGAGATAGGTCAAAGTGTATATGTAAATAGCTTAAGGGGACAACTCATGAACAAGCTAACTTGGCTAAACAGAACTGAAACTTAAGCTATGTAAATGGCATAGCTTGTATATAATATAAAATATAAAACATAATACAAATATATATATAGCAAGTGAGTAGCCATTGCGTAATTTTAAAATAATTGGTCATGGAGTCTCTAATACCACCTTACACTTTTCAACTTAAATGGCTTAAGATTCAAGGGAGAATTTGTAGTTAATTATAATGAAAATGGATTGTTCTGTCCACAACATTAGTTCCCAATTATCATAAAATTTTACCCTTTTTGTTGGTCAATTATCTAAAATGATGATGTTGGTTAGAAATGAAGAACTAATGTTTTACAATACCTTTGTCAAAGACTAAGCGATATGCACAACATAAGATAGGAAAAAAAGGTTATTGGACAAGAAAATTAGTCTTCATGCATAGATGGGAATTACATCATGGACTTCATTGTGCCCTTTTTGTATTTTCATGCAATTTCATTCTTAAAGTTAAGAAGTCTTCAATATTTTTATATTTCAGGAGAGCTTAATTCTTTTATGTGGAAATTGATTGTGTCATAATTTTTAATTGTTTTAAACCTTTATTCTTCATATTGTACTGATATCTTTCTTTTCTTCCATGCTTGACTAAAAATCAAGGTACATCGAATCCATTCAATAATATGTCGCTATCATTTGGAGTTGAATGGTGAAATATGCAGGTGCTTGGTACACTTTTGTGTGAGGATAAAAGATGTAAGTTGGATCTTTTATGTTTATATGGGTGCATGGGTATGTTGATTCAGAAGAAAATATAGTAATAAGCTTTAGTATGATATAAGTGTTTTGTTAGAAGTTATTAGAAGATTCTAGACATCTATTTGCAATCTTTACTTTAGGGTTAAAGTTCTCTATATATAGAGTCTGATGTGCAGTTTCAAATCAACGAATTATATGAAATCTCTTATTCAGATTAATCTTTTCAAGATGTCCGTTTCCTGAAACATGGTTTTTGTAAAGTCGTATAAAAGCTGAGGAAATTCTATTCCTTGGTGTATAGTTTTTATGTTAACAGAGTTATTGAATTACATTGTGAGAAATGATCTCATAATCAATTAACTTGAAATAGAGACGTGTTTGGGTGAATGTTTGCAGCATTGATTTTGGTTAAAGTTGATTTCGAAGAGGTTTATATTTTAATTTTTTTACCTTGAAAGCTAGTATGTTTCAAAGTGTAAATTTTTCAACCTATCGCAAAAGCACTTTTTATGGATGTTGTTCAATTCAAGGGGGTTTTGATAGTTCCCATTGTGAAGTCAAACATGCATGCTTGAAAGTTGTTGGATATTGTTAAGATAATATTAGATATTGTTAGTTACAATATGATGTGTATTTAGGCCTAGCCCATATTTTCCTATATGATTCTTCATTATAAATACATTACCTTAATGTATATTTTCTACACAAGGAGAATTAATCATGTACCTAGTCTTTTATTATTTTCACAAAAGTAAAACTGATGAACATTATTGGTTGAAATCACTTGAACAATGCTCTAGGGTACAAATCAAGGTGTATTTTGTAACAGTGAGATTTCTATATAAGTAGGAAGTTTGCTAACATTCACCAACTTGATTTTTGAAAGCAGTAAATGACTACAATTATTTAAAAATACGCCCAATGTGTAGCTTGTGGATGTACTTCTTCAAAAGAACAAGCCGGTGTATGCTAGCAAATGCATGTGTATATGTGCCTCTCTCTCCATTATATATATATATATATATATATATATATATATATATATATAGATAGATAGTTAAAAGAAATAGAAAGAAAAAAGAAAAGAAATCATAGTAGATAGGAATTCAAACTGTCGGTCTCATATTGGTGTCAACGTGTCAAGTATGCAGCAAACTTATTTTGTATTTACTTTCTTAATGCAGTTTGAAGGCGCATACAAAATAATTGGTGACATAGAGGAAATGAATGTTAAACTTACGGCAAACATGTTCAATGCTATAATGGCAGGATATTTTCGAGAGGTGACATTCCTGAATTTTTAGGATAGGTTTATCAGTCAAACATGCAACCATTTTGCCAACTATATTTTAATGTTTGGCATTAATATCAATTGCAATATGTTGCTATTTTTATCTTTTTCAACAATAAGTGAAAATAGCCTTCTGACACACATGGACTTATTATCTTATATGCATATACTATTTTTGAACTTTTTTCTCTTCATTATTGAAAATAGTATTGAATTTGTTTCAAATAATGCAATCTTTTTTAACCATTTTGATGTTTTGTAGAAGAATATCAGTGCTGGGTTAAGGGTCCTGAAACACATGCAAGGTGCCAATGTAGACCCTGATTCTCAGACTTTCAGCTATTTGATCAACAATTGTGAAACGGAAGAGGATATAATGAAGGTACCTTAAGCTTAATGTAATGATAGTAATACATGGCTCGTAATTGAGCATAAACTCTTATATTGATGTCAATTTATTAATTTTTGTCTAGTGTTCTTGTGAAATGGTTGTAATTATGGATATCATGATTGATTGAAATGAGTGAACCTCCAGTAATTGTTGATTGTTAAATGCTCCAGCATTCACACCCAAAAAGAAACATTTGATTAATGATTAATTGTTTTTTAATGCATCCATTCTTGTAGCTATATCCATCCACTTTTGATGACTTGATGTAATTGAGATTTTATGTTAACTGAAGTTCTGATGTTTAGATTCGATGTATGGACATTTTCAGTTGCTAATTACCATATTTTTTCGTAGTATTGTGATGAAATGAAGCAATCTGGAATTCAACCTACAAAGCAAGTTTTTATGGCCCTTGTTCATTCATACGCAGCTTGTGGAAATTTGGAGAAGGCAAAACAGGTATGGATACAAGCAGTAAACCTGGCATTACGGTTACTGGACTAAAAGGGTAATAGACGCATTGTGCGAAGTTTAAATTTCTAGATGATAGAACTTGCATTATCATGAGTAGCGGCGTGTAGATTGTCATGTTTGCACTTATTACATGCTAATGCTTTCAAGTAATTTTATCTGACTAATTTGATCTAATTAACCATAAATAGTTTCTGAATTCACATGCCCTGGGCTTGACATCCCTTTATGGGATTATTTCATTTCTATTTTAGCCAACTTTGATTCTGCTTTACATTTATGATACCAGCTGTAGCTTAAGTATAATAGAAGCTTTTTCTTTCTTATTCTCCATATTCTTAGTCTGATTGATTCTCTATAATTACTCTGCATGCCTTGTTTAAATACCTCATTGACTATAAATGTGGGAAAAGTAGAGCTTATAAGGGCTTGAGCAATCCTTACTCCTGATATAGATTTTGGGATTTGATTTGATCTAACTCAATTTCATGTGGTATTAAAACCTATCAGAGTTGATATTTTGACAACCCTCACGACTTTTTCCAGTGTATTGCAGTTTTCCTAATGAAATACAAAGAAACCTTTTTGACAATCTCCATGATTCAAATGCTTCCTATGCATACGGGCATGTGTTGACATCCCACATTAATTACATAAATTAAAATAAAAGAGAGAGAGGCATAGGCTAAATCCCTAATGTTTATTAAGCACATAGGGTTATGCATTTATAAATAAGAAAATACAAAGTGATGGGCTTAAATTGACCCCATTACATCTAACACTCCCCTCAAGCACATGCATTTAAATTGTATGTACTAAGCTTGTTACTAGTATAATTGTTGGAAGTCCCACATCGATAGATATAAGGTCAATTTAGAGTATATAAGTAGGTGCAAACCTCACTTTACAAGCCGGTTTTGTGAGGTTGAGTTAGGCTTAATATCCACTTCTTAACATGGTATCAGGGCCAGGTTAGAGTCTATCCTAATGATATTTGTTGTTTGTTGGGTATATTGTTCCACCCGCTATCGGACGTCAGTGTGAGGGGGATGTGTTGGAAGTCCCACATCGACGATGATCTAGCTCTGTCGCAGGGAGGAGAGGAACCAACTCGTGTGGGTTTCGCCTCTCAGTTCCACTTTGCCATATTCTCTTTTTTGTTCTCCAACGAGGGAACTCATGTTGCAAACTCTCTCATGTGCCACTCTTGATCTCGCAAGAGCCTTTTAATATTGAAACCCAAGCAACCAGTATTGTTGTTGTGCGAGCCTCTACTGAAGGGCTTTCTGACATGGGTTTCTTCTTCCTATTCGGACCTGTTCTCAAGAAACCAAACCAGGATACTGTTGTTCTCAACAATGATGTTATGAGTATCCCAACAGACCTCTCTCGATGCTACTGCGTCACCTCTTTCTTGGATGTTATTGGTCACTTTCTTCTTGGGCTAGAGTTTAGCCCGAACTTCTTGTGATACAGTGTTAAGTATCACCACTTGGGAGTTGTCCAGCAAAGAACTTTGGACCTCCAACCTATCTTTGGCCTTTTGATGCCATAAGTCCCAATCTTTGGTGTTTTGGTTTCTGCCATCAGTAATGTGAAAGACTCTCTTCACTGCCAAAGCTTTGTTATAACAACTCGTGAGTTGTTCTTTGAGACTGACCGCTGAATTCAATCTTTCGAAGTTATGGGTTTCAGATTTTTCCAAACCCTCGTACGGATCGGTTCTCAACAGTTCTTCCACCTTCACGTTTATGTCGTTCAGTCGTGAGGGGGAGAAAGTTTAAGCCGCTGCAGGGTAGTGTAGTCCCTGTAGCTTTGTTGCTGTTAGCCTTTGCAGAATAGTTATTTCCTGCAGGTTTGTTGTTGTTCAGGGTAGTGAAGTCCCTGAACACGTTTGATGCTGTTTAGGGGGAGTATGTTTCCAAGACACTGCAAGTCACATAAATATGGCAGTTCAAGCCACATAAGTATGGTAGTCCCTACAGTTTTGTCGCTTTCAGCCACTGCAAGCCCCATCACCCATCTAACTCATAGATGGGGATTCAATGGCAGTTCAAGCCACATAAGTATGGTAGTCCCTGCAGTTTTGTAGCTTTTAGCCACTATAGGCCCCATTACCCATCAATATCAGAGATGGGGATTCAGTCCTTGTAGTTTGTCATTGTCCACTCTCCTTCATCCACTTTTGAAGTTGAAGTTTCACAAGCTGCTGTTAGTTGTTCATTGACATGTGATAACCCATCTGTTTGCCTCACACTCTTGAAGACAAATCATCTAGTTCAAAACTGAGTTCATCTATTCCAAGCTTGGTTCATACAATTTGTATGTTCCAGTTTGAGGAGGAGTGTTAGAATTATTAATTATTGTGTGTGAACTATGTGTGAGCGTGTGTGTATGAGTTGTGTTCAAGTGTGTTCCAACTAAGAGTGAGTTGGAAATGAGTGTGGTTAGTTACTTTATTTCCCTATAAATGTAAGCTTAAGGTTAGAGAAGAGGCAAGCCCTCAAGTAATACATATTTCTGTATTCATTTCAACACTTTCAATTCACACCAACACACACGAAAGATAGCAAAAGAGAATGTATATTATTGCTGTAAAACAAATGATCCAATCAAGAATTACACTCAAGGGAAACTCCCTCCTACTGGAACAATGATCCAGTCTAACTATACAAGTCAAAAACTACCCCCCTGTACAATTTAAACCCTTATTTATAGTTTCTTCCCCTTTCTAACAAACTAACAAACTGCTCCTAATCACCAACCACCTTTCCCGTTATTTCCCACTATTTTTCTTTCTCCATTCATACATCTTTCATGCTCTACCAGAAGAGGCCATAGATAATTGTAGAAAGCAAAAATAATTATCAAGAGAAAGAAATAACCCTAAAAAAATTTAGCAAATTCCAATGAACTTCAATCACAATGAAAACTAATGATCCTGAGGGAGGATGGAGAGGCAAGTCTGACATTGATGGTCGCCGTCGAAGAAGAGGCTAGATGTGTTATCACACACACAGGAATTGCAAGCGTGTTAGAGCTCTAATCATTCTTATTCTTGTAGTGTGGTGGTTGTGTGGCCAAGATGAGCACAACAGTCAGTTCTAACCGTGGTAGTGGTGGCGGTTGCAACATGGCAGGAGTACCAGTCTGGGTGGTGGTAGCACAATGGTCTCAAAAAACAAAGAAAAGTACAAAAGGATGGACCTAAGCTTGTTACATCAATCAACATATATTGCCAAAATTAGATCTTATAAAAGGTTTGAGAGCAATTCTCACCTAAGAAGCTAGCTTTTGAGATTGTCATATGCCCAATCCAAATTAAAGCTTTTTCATATTTTTAAATTACACCATATTATTACAAGTGTTATTTTACATATTTATTATTCACCTAAAACTAAAATAAAAATAAAAATATTAGCTTTTACAGGCTCCACACTTAATTTAATTTTACTGGGTAAATACTTAAAATTAGCCTAATTATTAGTTTCTTCATGTTGTGTAGTATCCCATGCTTTTCTAGAATCCCCCTTTTGGAGTAACTTTGTGCATCACCTCGTTTTTCAATATTGGTGTAGAGCATAAGTTGTATTTCATGTTGCAGGTAGTTTTGGATCCAAACATACCAGTCAAGATCTTAAATGAAATCAAGAGTGTACTTGTCGTAAATCTTGTATCACATGGGCAATTGTCCGAGGCTCTCCTTGTCTATGAACAGATTAAGAAAGGTGGACATAAGTTGGAGCCAAAAGCAATTACATGTCTAATTGTAAGGTTTTGTATTAGTGTTATTTTAGATTATCTACCTTCAACCTTATAATTAATTGCTGACATTCCTAGGAAGAGTTGACTCAACACAATGGGGAGTTGGATGGATTGCTACTTCTACTCAACGAAATGAGTGATCTAGACTATTGGGTTGATGGCTGTTTCAAGGTCATCTTGTACTGTGCACGGAACAATAATTTGAGGTTTGAGGTTTACGCCCCATCCACCACCCCCCGCATTGAATTTTAGTGTTTCAAAGTTAGATTCTTTAAGTTGCTTATCTTCATACTCTGGTCTTATGGTTCAGCTCTGCTATTCTTTTGCTCAAACAACTCAAGGATACGTTTGAAAATGATGAAATGGTACTGGAAGCCCTTTTTGACGGAGTGAGTTCTATTTTCTCTCCTAGTTCAATTTTATAAACTTACATAATAGGTCAGGATACTGATATATTTAATTTAATGTCTAATTACTAAAAGGAAATGTCTTGCTAATGTCAACGGTGTGTCTATAGGTATTTTCTGCAATTGTAGCATCAGAGGCCACTCATTTACAGATTGGCCTGGACTTGCTTTGGGCAATCAAGGATGAACTGGGTCTTAGGCCCTCACGGCAGTGTCTTGATTTTCTTCTAAGTGCTTGTGCCAATGCTGGAGATTTGAACAATGCTCGCTTGATTTGGAGGGAGTACGAGATTGCTGGGTTTCCTTACAATGTATTAAGTTACTTGCGGTAAGTTGTTGGCCTTCTCTCCCTGACCCTGTTACAGTTTTTACACAGTTTTTATCTTTGCCTAATGGTTCTGGCTTTTAATTATTTCCATGGATGTAGAATGTATCAAACACTTTTGGCAGCTGGAGATGGCAGATCTGCATCCTTTATCCTTAAGAAAATTCCTCGAGACGATGCGGAGGTTTGTGCTGTCATCATGGCATGTGCGGAAACATATAGTGCTCTTAATTCTGTAGGAGAGAAGAAAGAGCAAGGAAAACGTAAAGGAAGAAAGAGCAAAACCTGAATACACTTTCCAGTGACATTTGTAGGGTAGGTAGGGGAAAGAGAGATATGCCTAATTTTTTCTGTGGCTTTAGACATGTGCTTCACACCTGACATGATGTATCCATTTTGTTATGTAGTAAGATATCCATTAAAATATCTTAAATATCTTAAACGGTTAAGATATTTATCAAGCCACTAATCACATTTTTAGGTAAGGTGGTTATTTTTATTTTTATAAATACAGTGACAGGACCAAAGTCCAGGTACGTTCTCTTTATGTCTAGAGACCCTAAATAATATTTCAGAGCAGTAATCACTCTCTTGAGAGCTGAGGCTCCATAACTCACATCTGACTTGAGCGTCGGAGTATCTTTGCAGGTACCTCCCCTTCCTTTGGCGAGTATGAACAACAACAATTGGAGAAGAGCAAGCGTCCCAGATAGCCAGGAGCAACAAAGACACACCGGAAAATATCTACACCGAAACATTTTGGCGCCCACCGTGGGGCCGAGTGTCATCTCACAAAAATCGCAAGAGGAGCACTCGACCTCGATGAATCGCTTTTTCGGAAAGAGCTACTTCCTCAAATCGATGCATTGCCGGGAACACCTCTGCGAAGTCGCGCCGATAAGTACCTTAATTCAGAGGTATCATCAAATCGGGGAATGTAAAAGATCAACTGGGAGCGAAAAACACTTGTACCTTTTTGTCCCATCGAAGTGCAACGGTGAATCCATTTCCATGAAATCGTGAACGCACATCGAATCTCTCTTGCCGTTATGTTTGACGACATCGTTCCTTGCTTATCCACTCAATAACACTCTTCCATTTCTTGTATCGTCCCTACTGGACGAAAGATCTTCCATGAGTGCGTCCAATAAATGGAAAGCAATGCCACCGCACCACCACCAGCAGCCTTTCTGCACTCGCACGCGCCAGATCAAAACCACAAACCCTAAATTCCCAAATCAAGGACAAGCCCTTTCGGCGCCTCCAGGTCTGCCGCATTGTCAGACCCATTCTCCACGTCTTCCGCAAGACTCGCTCCATCCACGCCTCGTTCGGTTCTGCCTCCACATGATCGGCCATTTCACCTAACGGACGTGCGGCTTCAAGCGTTCAAGCAATCAGCCGTTCGTCCTCGTCTTTGGATTCGAACGCTCGACACTTAATGTGGACGAGCCTTCAAACAAAAGACCGTGCGTCCTTGACCCTCGGATTCGAACGCTCGACAATGCCTGTGGACGAGCGTTCAAGCAATCAGCCGTTCGTCCTCGTCTTTGGATTCGAACTCTCGACACTTAATGTGGACGAGCGTTCAAACAAAAGACCGTGCGTCCTCGACCCTCGGATTCGAACGCTCGAAATTGCCTGTGGACGAGCGTGCAAAAAATCAGTCGCTCGTCCTCGATTCGAACGTTCGACAATGCCTGTAGACGAGCGTTCAAGCAATCAGCAGTTCGTCCTCGCCTTTGGATTCGACCGCTCGACACTTAATGTGGACGAGCGTTCAAACAAAAGACCGTTCGTCCTCGCCTTCTGGTTACGACCGCTACACGCTCCAACTTTCGTCCCTTCGACACCATTAATGTTGGCCACCCCTCTCAACGACATTCGGACGCTTGGGCTCAACCGTTCGACCATCCGTCTCATCGACGTTCGGCAGATTGGCATGAACCGTTCGGCCTTTCTTATTGACGTTCGGCCTTTACTATTCAGCCTTTAGCGTTCGGTCATGCATGATCTCAACACTCAATCGTTGGGCCATTCGGTCTCACCGCCGTTCGACAATTTGCAGCATCAATCGTCCAGCCTGCGTCCTTAATAACGTTCGTTCTGAAAATCAGCATGAAGCGTTTCAGCATTCATTCTAACGGCCGTTCGGCCTAAAGCGTTCGGCACTTCACTCACATTGACGTTCGGTCCCTAGCGCTCGACCTAGAACGTTCGGCATCTTGGCTTCAACCGTTCGGGCAAGAGCTTCATTAACGTTCGACAATTCCCGCAGGAAGCGTTCGGTCATTCGGACTCACTAGCGTCCAGCATTCGGCCTAATGGACGTTCGGCCACCAGGTTTGCAACTTGACCAAACGGTCTCACCTATATGTTTAATATTATTTCTTACAGTGCAGATAAGCATATCTTGTACGTAAATGCAGACACCTGAGAGTCGTTCATCCTGAAGCACTCCTAGACCCGGTAGATGTTCGCCCTAGAACACCCTGGTGCATTGAATAAAGGGATACACTCCCGCTGGTAGATGTTCGCCCTAGAACACCCAGGTGCATTGAACAAAGGGACGCACTCCCGCTGGTAGATGTTCGCCCTAGAACACCCAGACCATCAAACATGGGGGACCATCCTCTAGCCCAGCTTATGTTCGCCCAAGAACATCAAAATTTCAAAGATTCTGTCGTTCGACAATTCATTTCAACGAGCGTTCAAGAACCGCTCGTCAATCCATGTCAACGAGCGTCATAACATCGCTCGACAAATCATTTCAACGAGCGTTCAAGAACCGCTCGTCCATCCATGTCAACGAGCGTCCAGACATCGCTCGACAATTCATTTCAACGAGCGTTCAAGAACCGCTCGTCAAATCCATGTCAACGAGCGTCATAACATCGCTCGACAAATCATTTCAACGAGCGTTCAAGAACCGCTCGCCCATCCGTGTCAACAAGCGTCCAGACATCGCTAGACAATTCATCTCAACGAGCGTTCAAGAACCGCTCATCAATCCACGTCAACGAGCGTCAAAACATCGCTCGACAATCCAACAAGCATTCAAATACCGCTCGACAAGCCATGTGACGAGCGTTCAAACCGTCCACGCGTTCAACCTACATATCGAGCGCTCAAATCGTCCTCACGTTCAACTGCTCGACACTCGATTTGGATTCGGCAACTCGACGCCAACGACGTTCGTTCTATTGGGGCCACTCGTTCGGCCATTAGATCTCATGGACGGTCGGCTTAGAGCGTTCGTCGATTCGACCATCATCGACATTCGGCCTCAAGGGCCCAACACTCACTCAGTGATCATTCGGGCATCATTCCATCTCTTTGACGTTCGGCCTCTAGCGTTCGGTCATGCACGATCTCACACTCAATCGTTCGGCCAAACTCTCGTTCGGCCTCGCGTACGTAAATGACGTTTGTCCTTGAACGTCCCGCACTCGGCCTCGCGTATGTCAATGACGTTCGTCCTGCAACATCCCAAACTCACCCTCGCCGACAGTGACGTTCGTTCCGCCGGCCTCAACGTTCGGCCATTAGATTTCTCTGACGTTCGGCCTAGAGCGTTCGTCACTTCGCTCATCATCGACATTCGATCTCTAGCGCTCGACCTCACGTGCTACTCGACCGCTCGACAACTCATGTGTACGAGCGTCCACACAGTCTACCATTTGGTTTCGAACGCTCGATTTGTTGAACCTCAAATTTGTTCGACCTTTTGGTTTTCAAGCGCTCGACAACCCATATGTACGAGCGTTCAAAACAGTCGGTCGTTCGACTTCCCTTTGGTTTCAAACAGTCATCACGTTCGGCCTTGCATGCCACTCGGCCTCTACCGCTCGGTCATACGTATCCTCGCGGTCGGTCCTTCAAACTCAACCGTGCGGTCATCTTTGGTTGGAAACGTTCATACCACAGCGAATACAGCCTCTCTCAAACTCATAAGTCCTATAGTTACCACGTCCGTAAAACGGAACCGTTAACTCGGACTTGGGGGGCATGTTATGTAGTAAGATATCCATTAAAATATCTTAAATATCTTAAACGGTTAAGATATTTATCAAGCCACTAACCACATTTTTAGGTAAGGTGGTTATTTTTATTTTTATAAATACAGTGACAGGACCAAAGTCCAGTACGTTCTCTTTATGTCTAGAGACCCTAAATAATATTTCAGAGCAGTAATCACTCTCTTGAGAATTGAGGTTCCATAACTCACATCTGACTTGAGCGTCAGAGTATCTTTGCAGGTACCTCCCCCTCCTTTGGCGAATATGAACAACAACAATTGGAGAAGAGCAAGCGTCCCAGACAGCCAGGAGCAACAAAGACACACCGAAAAATATCTACACCGAAACACATTTTATGCTTAATATATTTCCTACAATCGCTCTTCCACACTGTGCACCCTCTTTTTGTCATAGAAAGTACTTTTGATCATCATTCAAGATGCTGATTCCGTTTAAGATATGATTTCATCTTAGTAATTAAAAAAATATATATAGCTAAAAGTTAGGGATATTCTCCACTATTAGCCCGATTTCATTATATTATATTTTGAATTATTATAAATAAAAGATTTATATGTGTGATTAAGCACATAATTCACAATAGCGCATACACTTAGGTCCCAGTAAATTCACAATGGTAAATGGTAGTTTTGGTTTCTCTCGTTGTAAAATCTCATTTAATAGTAGCATTTCATTTGCAGCTTCTAAACGTGTTTTTTGAACATGAAGTCTGGTACCTACCACTATTAATACATGATAAACTTCTTGAACTTGTTATTCTTTACTTTTATTAAGTAGTCAATAAAATAAGATTTATATTTATCTATATATTACAATTTATGTCACATCTTCAGAATCTGCATAATCTAATAAAAGCCTTTTTTATAGAGTTTGACAGATGATGTGATGTAATTCATTGACAATTCTGATTTCCTTGGTTGGCCTACCGAACGTTTATAAGATAATTTATAAACGACTAACTATGATTGATACTGGATTTTGCAGCATTAGTTGCACTAATTCATTGAAATGTTTCTGATTTGCGTGGTTGACGTACTACGTATTGTAAACATGTTTTGGAATAGTTTTTCTTTTTGTTAATTTTAGATGCAAATTATTGTTTTTTTAAATATTTAACGATGTGTAAGATATAATTATAATGAACTTTTGAAGAGGTTATAAAACAATAATAATGCAACTTCAATTTAAAAATAAATATGCAAGTAAATAAATACCATTAATTAATTTAAGGTTTAATCCTTTTCGATATCCCTATTTTTGTAGGATCGTCTCAAACAGGTTCTCATATTTTAAAGTCTCTTGGTTAGGTCCTTAATTGTTAAAATTTGAACCAAATTAAACCTTGCCGTTAAATTAGATAGACGGCGTCAAAAAAATTGATTTGTGACTTAGTGACTTGACTGAGTGCTGTTGATGTGGCACATATTGGTTATCTGAGTTGGCTTTTTTTTTTTTATTTATTCATTTAAAAAAATTAACTTTAATCAAAACGCAACGTTTTGTCTACAAAAAATGTATTTTTTAATTGAGTGAAGAATGTTTTAATTATTTGGGGGAATTTGGAAACTTAAAAGGGATTTGAATAAAACCCTAAATTGTAAGACTGAAATCCCATAAATGAAACGTCTGCCTGAGGAGAGCAAGAACGAAAGAAGCTTTCACATCTCCACTAGCGAGAACCAAAGGAAGTCGCTCCTCCATGGAAGCACCGGAGAAGAAAGAAAGCAACCAGAAAAAGGAATTTCATGGAGCACCACTTATGAATGCTGAAGAGCATGACGGTTTGAATTTGACTGACGTGCTTGATTTTGAAGAGATATTAGTCAGAAAAAAAGAGGAAACAAAATATTTTGCAGCGTGAACAAATGGTTTTTGCAGTGTGAACGCGATACCAAATCTGCGAGTGAAAGGGTTTTGCCATTGCCTGCATCTGCACGAGCTGAACCTGGGAAAAGAAGAAGCTTCTCGATGTGGTTCTCCCACACATAGAAGAAGGAAACCTAGAAAATTGATAACTAATTTAGGGTTCTCTGCAAATTTTAAATTAGGGTTCTAAATGGATTCTGATTTAGGAAAGGTTTAATCATTTGTTAATGTTTTTTATTTAAACGTTCATTTCTTCAATTTAGGGATTCCTTCATTTAAAACGTTCATTTATTCTGTTAAAAATCAAAACGTTGCGTTTTGATTTAAAAATTTCACTTTTTAAATATAAAAACTCACCATTAAGCCAGGTCAACAACAGTACTGTGCCACGTCAGTACCATTTGATCATCTCAGCAGCCCATGCATCAATTTTTTTAACGCCGTCCAGCCAACTTAACGGGAAGGACTCAATTGATTGCAATTTTCAAATTTTGACACACTTTAGAAAACGATGACCTATCTGAGACAAACCTGCACAAATAGGGATGTCGAAAAGGATTAAACCTTAATTTAATAAAAAATTCCAGTAAATATTAATGTATATTATACTAAATAAGAACGGCATATTTTAAAATTAATTGTACATTTGAAAAATTCTTATTGTTTGAAAAATGTGGTTGTAAATTACAATATTAAAATAATTTCAAATGTATATAAATAAGTAGAAAATTTTCTATTGTATTTGTTAAATCTCTTAAATAGTTGACATTTTTAAGTTGATAATAATTGGTTAAATAAAAATCAAAGTACGGTGTATTGGAAAGGGGTGGAAAGGATAAAAGGGAAGGATGACTTGACTATTGAAAATTTTGTATAAGGAATGAATATTGAAAATAAAAATTGTTAATGGTGCAATTTTGTTGGAATGAAATTAATTAGAAAAAAAAATGAATTGATTTGATGACATAATTCAATCACTTTTTCTTAGTTTTATTATAACATTTTAATTTATTATATAATTATTTATGGTATAATGTTAATTTCTATAATTAATTTTGGATGTCACATTAATTTGTTTTATATATAAAATATTTAATAGATTATGTAGAAATAAAAAGAATAGAGGTATTATGCTTTTTTATAGAAAAAAAAATTGTGTCTAAATTCGAACTGTATATTTTTCTTTTTGTTCACTGAATGATGTAACATTTGATGTTTCCTATATGCAAAATAGTTTTTAGAATATCAATTAGCACTAAATTATATATATATATATATATATATATATATATATATATATATATATATATATATAGTGTACTGATAGGTCCTCCCGGCATAAGACACGCCCGCCCAGTAATCCGGACGTCCGCCAAATAGTCTGGACCGTCCGTCCTTAGAAACCGGACGACCGTCCAAGGACGTCCGCCCAGGAATCAGGACCGAACGAGCGGCCAACCATCTGAGAGGTGGACGTCCGCCCAAGGTTGGCATGTCCGCCCAAGAAGAAGGACGTTCGCCAATGTGGAGCGTCCGCCCAATGTGGAGCGTCCGCCCAATGTGGAACGTCCGCCCAAGAAGGACGTTCGCCCGAGAGTAGGACGTCCGCCCGAGTGGACGTTCGCCCAAGAGTTGGACGTCCGCCCAAGAAGGACGTTCGCCCAAGAGTAGGACGTTCGCCCAAGCAGTGGACGTTCGCCCGAGAGTAGGACGTTCGCCCAAGCAGTGGACGTTCGCCCAAGAGTTGGACGTCCGCCCAAGAAGGACGTTCGCCCAAGAGTAGGACGTACGCCCAAGCAGTGGACGTTCGCCCAAGAGTAGGACGTCCGCCCGAGTGGACGTTCGCCCAAGAGTTGGACGTCCGCCCAAGAAGGACGTTCGCCCAAGAGTAGGACGTCCGACCGAGTGGACGTTCGCCCAAGAGTTGGACGTCCGCCCAAGAAGGACGTTCGCCCAAGAGTAGGACGTCCGCCCGAGTGGACGTTCGCCCAAGAGTTGGACGTCCGCCCAAGGAGTGGACGTTCGCCCAAGAGTAAGACGATCGCCCAAGAGCGGGCGTTCGCCCAAGAGCTGGACGTCCGCCCAAGGAGTGGACGTTCCCCCAAGAGCTGGACGTCCACCTAGGGTGACATCCCTGACCGACCATCATTCCCAACCGACGCACTCTATTGATTACATGGTTATACGCTAATGACACGTTAAAGTCCTAAATAAAGATTAAGGCATTATTGGGCCGTTCCCAGGCCCCCAAAAGGTAAAAGCCCATTTACAATCAGTATAAATAAAGGTCTCAGGTATGATTTCGGGACAGATTGCTTAGAACGCAACACATGCATGCATTATAGAACACTCTGTCATATTACTGACTTGAGCGTCGGAGTGCCTTTAGCAGGTACCCGGCCCCTCCCCAGCTTGGAGCAAGGAGCAGCGCTTGGAACAGGAGGGTAACCGCCCGGCTTGGAGGGAGGAACAGCGTTCGTCCGTCACGGCACCGTCCGCCCGGTCTGCATCAGCTGGAGAGAAGTGTCCGCCCGTTTCCAACGTTCGTGATCGTTCATCCGCCCGGCTCCAGCGTTCGTCATCAGTCGTCCGTCCGTTCGACTTCGTCGTCCGCCCGTCCGCCATCAACAGTAAGTTCGTGTGTTTTTGCAGGGTCCGCCCGGATCCGGCCGAAACATTTGGCGCCCACCGTGGGGCCGTGTAACTTCGGTTACCCAAAGGTGACTACGAGAAATGAGCACGGACCACCCCATCACCAGTACTTCATAGCCGCACGACATATGTCCTCGGCAATTCGGCCTCCACATATTTAAGAACGTTCGGCCTCAGCATAGTCTCGGCCGTTCGACCTCCTCATATTTAAGGACGCTCGGTCTCAGCATTGTCTCGACCGTTCGGCCTCAGCATAATCTCGGACGTTCGGCCTCAACCTATTCTCGGCCATTCGGACACATAGTTTCGACCCTACAAGGTACGAACATGTTTCCCTTATACTGCAGGTGACCAACCAAGCCGGACTGAAGTGTTCGTCCAATCCGGACCTAAGCGCTCGTCCGCCCGGATTCAAAGAGTGTTCGTCCAGATCTGGACTCAAGCGCTCGTCCGTCCAGCTTCAAAGAGCGCCCATCCACTTGGCTGAAGCGCTCGTCCATCACGCCTCATCAGGCGCTCGTCCATAAGGCCTTAACTCTCGGCCTCAACATATTATCGGCCCGCTCGGCCTCAGCGTATTGTTGACCGTTCGGACTCAGTATTTAAGGACGCTCGGTCTCAACATTGTCTCGGCCGTTCGGCCTCGTCATGATTTCGGCCGTTCGGCCTCCACATATTTAAGGACGTTCGGCCTCAGCAGTCTCGGCCGTTCGGCCTCCCCGTATTTAAGGACGCTCGGTCTAAGAACTATTTCGGCCGTTCGGTCTCGTCATATTTTCGGCCTCGGCCTATTTCGCCATTCGGCCTCCACCTGATTAAGAGCGTTCGGCCTCAACCTTTTCCCGGCCATTTGGCCATAGCATATTTTCGGCCTTACAAGGTACGGACACATCTTTCGTTAAACTTGAAATTCGCTATGTTCCCTTCATGGTGCAGGTAACCGGCAACGATGGCGACAAAGCGAAAAACCGTCCGCCCTACCAAACTCCAAGCTGGTGAAAAAGAGTGTTCCAACGAGAACAACTCTCAGCTTGGTTGGGCGACGGAGCGAAAGACTGTCCGCCCTACTAAACTCCAAGCTGGTGAAAAAGAGTGTTCCAACGAGAACAACTCTCGGCTTGGTTGGACGACGGAGCGAAGGACCGTCCGCCCCATTAAGACCAAGCTGGTGAAAAAGAGCGTTCCAAAGAGAACGACTCTTAGCTTGGTTGGGCAAAAGGACCATCCACCCCAGTAAGACCAAGCTGGTGAAAAAGAGTGTTCCAACGAGAACAACTCTCAGCTTGGCCGGGCAAGAAAGCAAAGAGCCGGCCGTCCATAACTTAGCCAAAGCTGGCATTCAAGAATCAGCCGGTCATCCGTAACTTAGCCAAATCTGGCATTCAGCGATCAGCCGGCCATCCGTAACTTAGCCAAATCTGGCATTCAGGAAGTAGCCGGCCATCCGTAACTTAGCCAAATCTGGCATTCAGGAATCAGCCGGCCATCCTAACTTAGCAGAATCTGGCATTTATCACCAATCTGGAGTAGGAGGACGTCAATCAACCATCCGGCCATTTGTCCTCCGTCTGGAGGGTACGCCAAGTCGACCTCCACATGGACCCAACAATTCGGGGACCATCTAAAAAATCCCTTCGCACAATCAAATTACGCTCGGGCTTGGGGGGCTTATATACTGATAAGTCCTCCCAGCATAGACTGAGCGAACGGTTAACAAGGCCGCCCCCCAAAATGGCAATCTGGCCGAGTGTCCAGCCATTTGGACATCCGCCCTAAGATGGCAGTCATGACGGACGTCCACCCATGTGGACGTCCACCCAAGATGGCATGTCCGTTCAAAATGACGAGCGGCAACCCGTGTCAAGCACCAAAGACCGAACGCCCAAATAAACATTAGTCCGAGTTTGCATGGATCCAGCGGTTTTCCAAAATGACGCCCATCCAGGCACGGACAACCCCTTCGCACAATAAAATTATGCTCGGGCTTCGGGGGCTTATGTACTGATAGGTCCTCCCGGCATAAGACACGCCCGCCCAGTAATCCGCACGTCCGCCAAATAGTCTGGACCGTCCGTCCTTAGAAACCGGACGACCGTCCAAGGACGTCCGCCCAGGAATCAGGACCGAACGAGCGACCAACCATCTGAGAGGTGGACGTCCGCCCAAGGTTGGCATGTCCGCCCAAGAAGAAGGACGTTCGCCAATGTGGAGCGTCCGCCCAATGTGGAGCGTCCGCCCAATGTGGAACGTCCGCCCAAGAAGGACGTTCGCCCGAGAGTAGGACGTCCGCCCGAGTGGACGTTCGCCCAAGAGTTGGACGTCCGCCCAAGAAGGACGTTCGCCCAAGAGTTGGACGTCCGCCCAAGAAGGACGTTCGCCCAAGAGTAGGACGTTCGCCCAAGCAGTGGACGTTCGCCCAAGAGTAGGACGTCCGCCCGAGTGGACGTTCGCCCGAGAGTAGGACGTTCGCCCAAGCAGTGGACGTTCGCCCAAGAGTTGGACGTCCGTCCAAGAAGGACGTTCGCCCAAGAGTAGGACGTTCGCCCAAGCAGTGGACGTTCGCCCAAGAGTAAGACGTCCGCCCAAAAAGGACGTTCGCCCAAGAGTAGGACGTCCGCCCGAGTGGACGTTCGCCCAAGAGTTGGACGTCCACCCAAGAAGGACATTCGCCCAAGAGTAGGACGTCCGCCCGAGTGGACGTTCGCCCAAGAGTTGGACGTCCGCCCAAGGAGTGGACGTTCGCCCAAGAGTAAGACGATCGCCCAAGAGCGGGCGTTCGCCCAAGAGCTGGACGTCCGCCCAAGGAGTGGACGTTCCCCCAAGAGCTGGACGCCCACCTAGGGTGACATCCCTGACCGACCATCATTCCCAACCGACGCACTCTATTGATTACATGGTTATACGCTAATGACACGTTAAAGTCCTAAATAAAGATTAAGGCATTATTGGGCCGTTCCCAGGCCCCCAAAAGGTAAAAGCCCATTTACAATCAGTATAAATAAAGGTCTCAGGTATGATTTCGGGACAGATTGCTTAGAACGCAACACATGCATGCATTATAGAACGCTCTGTCATATTACTGACTTGAGCGTCGGAGTGCCTTTAGCAGGTACCCGGCCCCTCCCCAGCTTGGAGCAAGGAGCAGCGCTTGGAACAGGAGGGTAACCGCTCGACTTGGAGGGAGGAACAGCGTTCGTCCGTCACGGCACCGTCCGCCCGGTCTGCATCAGCTGGAGAGAAGTGTCCGCCCGTTTCCAACGTTCGTGATCGTTCATCCGCCCGGCTCCAGCGTTCGTCATCAGTCGTCCGTCCGTTCGACTTCGTCGTCCGCCCGTCCGCCATCAACAGTAAGTTCGTGTGTTTTTGCAGGATCCGCCCGGATCCGGCCGAAACATATAGATATATAGATATATTAGTTAACGTTTGCAAACTTTTTATAGTAAACTAATTCTGTTGATTGCAATGTATTAAAAAAACAATTAATTATATTGTATATTTGATTACGCTTTGTTTATAAGAAAATCATATATTTTTTCTACCAACTAAAAAATTAGTTTACTGTTTTTTTCATTTAAAGCTTTTTTTTGTTTATTTTATTATTTTCGTCGGTGTAAATTTTAATTGATATGTTTTAATAAAACTAAATTGTTTTTGTTGTAAATTATTAATGTTGTTAACGTAAATTATTATTGTTATAAATATTTATTTGTTGTTTATTTATATTTTATTGGTATTAGTTGTATTCTATTTTGCTATTTTGTTATAATTTTAAATTTTTCCGTTGATAATTAATATTTTTATTTATGAAATTTTTGGAGAGAACATTTGATAAAATTAACATAAAACTATTTGCACTACTGAGTTGAGATATTTGAAGTATGGAAAATTATGACTGGAGAATGTTTATAATATTTCTTTGGAAATTGTGATTTGAGAAGTATTTTTGTCGAAGATAATTTAATCAAGGCAACTCTACTAAAGATCTTTAGTAAGAGAAAAAGAAGAATGAAAAGATGTTAATAAAAAAAATTTACTCAAAATAATGGTTTTATAAATGATAAATTATAAAATGAATTAATTTGTTAAATAATCATGAGAATTAAAATTGCATCTGAATTTTTTTTAATTTAAATGCATTTAATTTTACGTTGTTTGATTTTGACTCATCTATATTATGTTGTTGATGATCGAAAAATATATAAGTTCTGCAATTGAAAGATCAATATAATATTATATATAGGGGTTTGCTAATGCGCGTACACCTGTTTTTCAGTTGGTATATTTTAGCAATGTGTACCGGATTTTAGTAGACAAAAATACCCTTATATATCATGGATTTTAAGTTTTAAGGTTAAGGGTATTTTAATAATTTTCATTCTCAAAACTTAAAAAAAAAAAAAATCCCAAACCCTTACTCATCTCTCTCATTCCTCTCAATCCTTTCTCTTTCATCTCTCTCACTCCAACCTTTTCTCTGTCATCCCTACTGTACTTCCAATTGAAAAAATCAGAAACATTTGCCTTTAAACAATTTGCCTTTGTAAAGAGTTGAGTCATTGACATATTCACCTTCAGGCAAAGGTTCATTCAAGATCTCTTCAATTTCACCATCTTCATCTCTAAAAAAACCCTCCAGGCCAATTACCAATTCTTTTGGATGTCATTATGCTTGTGAAAATTAGATAAAATTATATACGACAAAAATTATAAAATGAAAATTCATTATAAAGTCATTTTTTGTAAGAAATTGTTTAACAATGAGTGTTTCTG
This sequence comes from Vigna angularis, assembly GCF_016808095.1. NCBI lineage: Eukaryota > Viridiplantae > Streptophyta > Magnoliopsida > Fabales > Fabaceae > Vigna > Vigna angularis. The sequence goes on along the minus strand of NC_068974.1, from coordinate 21,752,405 downwards.
ATTTTTTCCAGGCCAATTACCAATTCCTTTGATGTCATTATGCTTGTGAAAATTAGATAAAATTAGATAAGACAAAAATTATAAAATAAAAACTCATTATAAAATCATTTTTTGTAAGAAATTGTTTAACAACAAGTATTTCTGATTTTTTCCAGGTCAATTACCAATTCCTTTATGCTTGTGAAAATTGGATAAAATTAGATAAGACAAAAATTATAAGATGAAAACTCATTATAAAATCATTTTTTTTTGTAAGATTGTTTAACGGCAAGTGTTTTTTATTTTTTCAATTGGGGTTAGAGATGACATAGAAAAGATTGGAGTGAGAAAGATGAAAGAGAAAGGGTTGAGAGAAATTTTTGATTTTTTCAATTGGGGCTACAGTAGGGATGACAGAGAAAAGATTGGAGTGAGAAAGATGAAAGAGAAATGGTTGAGAGGAATGAGAGAGACAGAGAAAGATGAAAGAGAAATGGTTGAGAGGAATGAGAGAGACATAGAAAAGATTGGAGTTAGAAAGATGAAAGAGAAAGGGTTGAGAGGAATGAGAGAGGTGAGTAAGGGTTTGGGGTTTTTTTTTTTTTAGTTTTGAGAATGAAAATTATTAAAATACCCTTAACCTTAAAACTTAGAATCCATGATATATAAGGATATTTTTGTCTACTAAAACCCGGTACACATTGCTAAAACGTACCAACTGAAAACCAGACGTACGCGCGTTAGCAAACCCCTTATTTATATATATATATATATATATATATATATATATATATATATATATATATATATATGTTTATTTATTTGTGATGTCATGTATCTTTTCACGTGAATTATGGATCATCCAGTTTTCATTTATGGAATTTCTATGTTAGTCATGCTTCTTTCTCTAGTTTAAACAACTTGGTCTTCACGAGAATTTGAGGTAAGTTAGAAGTGATATTTTTTATTAGTTATCTTAAATTTGTCAAATTTACAAACAAGAGTGTTTTTACTTCTCATACACTTTTTAACTTGACTTTCTTTGAATTAATTAATAAAATAATTCAATTACAGTATTTATGTAAAATATAATAATTAACTTAAATATGATTTAATAAAATAAAAAGTTATTAACCATTAGAAAATTTGAGAAGAAAAAAGAACGTTAAAACATAAATTGAAAAGAGAAGATTAAAAAAGAATAAAAGAATTATTATTGAATTTCTCATTAATCAAGATTAGTATAAACCCTATGTTTTTCTGCTGCTATTTGATTTCAAATTGAAATCATAAGATCCGTATTATGATTGTGTTTTCTATTATTTTTTTTTAACTTTTATCTGCACTTTCAAGATTTTACGCTGTATCTCCAAGGCTTTCAAGTTGTACTTCTAATTTTTCTTAAAAGCCTATTATACTTTGTGGGAAAAACACTCAACAGATTTAAAATTTGATGAATACCTAATTAGATTTTAAAATCTAATAAAAACTTAATTAAATTTTGAATTTTGTTTAGATTTTAATCAGATTTCAAAATCTATTTTAATTTTTATTAGATTTCAAAATCTGAAGAAAACTTGAAAGTTTCATAATAATATATTTTCATGACCTACTATTCCTACTACCAACCTCAGGAAAGTATTTTGGATAACTTGAAAGGGATGTGAAATCTTATAAATACAGATGAAACGCCATTTAAAGATAATTGACATAAATTCTGATGATGGACCTATTGACTTCAATTTGAGTGCGTTGTTGGATGCAAATTGAATGAAATGAATTGGGAAAACAAAAGCACATTTGACTGTTACCTAAATTGGAAAGTTATGGATTGCAAAAAATCAAATAACTTGAGAATCTTTTGACAATGTTACGTTATTTTTTATATATATAATTTTAATATTTTTATTTGAATTACCCAGATGTTAACTTATAAATTATTGATTTATGAGTTAATTAAAGATAATGATTATTATTCTAAGGTATTTTTTGTTCACATACAAAATTATTAATTGTTCTTATATAATTAATATGAATAATAGTAAATAATATTATGTAATAGCTAGTTTGACTTATATATTCAAAGTATTAAGTAATTTTAATTTATGCATATTTTAATTATATAATATCCTTAACATGTAATGTATTTTTGTATTTTTCAAAAAGAGAACATAAGCATAGAATATTTATTTGCATTGAATATGTACTTTATTTTGTCTGTTCTAACTTTGTAGAAATAATTTCTTTTGTTCATATATGATTTACTAACATTATGTTCTCAGGTATGACAAGCTCTGAATCAAGAAAGAGCGAACATGATAGATATGTGACTTGGTTACTTGATATCACATCCCATGGATTGCCATAGAGAGGTTGGTGGTGGAGATTGATCCTTGATCGGGTACACCTAAAGGCCTACATACAGAAAAGTTTCGAAGTTATTTATGTTAGCAAAATGATGAAGATGAAGTTTTGATGATATCTAAATCAAGTCAAGAACAATCAAGACTCATGAAGAATGATTTTTGAAGACTTGTAACTTTTGTAATAACTGTATGAACATAGGAAATTAGTGGTTTTATGTATGCATTCAAAAGTGATATAAAAATGTACCAAGAAGCAAAAACTGTGCAGTGCTAATCGATTAACAGGGGTCAGTAATCGATTATTCCAGAGAGCAATGGAAAAGCTCAGCACTGCATGCTAATCGATTAACAAGGGCTGTTAATCGATTAGCATGGGCTGTTAATCGATTAGCAAGGTGTCCGTTTGAAAAACTAGCCGTTTTTAGAGTCGTTGGACTATCCGTTGGAGCGTTAATCGATTAACCACTTAAGATAATCGATTAACACAGTCAGAAAGGCTGAAAACGAAAAATGGAAGAGCCTTTGGATGAGTCTATAAATAGACTCTCATTTCCTCTCAAGTTCATCAACTACAACTCTTCCCTTGTGCTCAAATACTCAGAAACTCTTAAGAATTGTGTGCTCTTGCTCAACTAAGGAAACTCTGTTTGTAGAGTTGGTGAAATACTGCTACGGTGATAGAGGAATAGTTGGTTCATCCTTGGTGTGTCTAAGGAAGTGTTCGGAAGAGGAAGTCATCCTTCGTGAAGTATTCGGAGGAAGTGTTTCATCCTTTGTGAAGATTCAAAGGAGGTGTTGTTTCATCTATTGTGGCATCAAGAGAGGTGTTTTCTAAACTCTTACAAATTGTATCTGTGTGATTGTAGTTTGTAATTGTTTTGTGATTAGTGAAGTGTTTATCTTGTTTTGAGATAAGCGACTGGACGTAGGATTGGTAAGATCCGAACCAGGATAAAATCATCTGTGCAAATTTCTCTCAACCTTACTCTATTTTATTGTCTTTATTATTTGCTAAGTAAGTTTAATTGAGTAGAAATTTTTAAGGCACACGTTTTTAGTAAGAACCAATTCACCCCCCCTCTTGGTTTGTTATTCCACGCTAACCATTCCGCTGCAGCCGCTCTGACAATTTAGGCATGTAGGCCAAAACGCATGTCTTCATTGTCATTGCATATTGGGATGACGTACCAGAGATGGAGAAGAATCTCCTATGGCATGATATTCTAGTATGTTGACTTAAAACAAATACATTGTTTAATAGGTTTTACTTTAATCATTAGCATCTTTTTTGTTTTCAACAACAAAATTTTAACATTCCTGTTAGAAAAGGGAATCCTTATATCTTAAGCCAAGAGGGGGGAGGGTGAATTTGATTTTGCTTAAAAAATCGGTCTTTCAAAAAGCTTTGCAAAATCTTTGAGTTTTCTTGAAATCAATAAAACAAGTATATGAATCAACAATAAAAGACAAAGGAGAGAAAGATCAACACAATGATATATACTGGTTCGGCCAAGCTTACATCCAGTCTTCCTTCAACATCCTTAGTTAAAGGGATTTCACTATAATGATAGACTATACAAGCAAGAATACAGAGATATCCCCTCTCAATGCACTCTCCTTTCCCACTTAATATCACTTACAACAAGAAGATATAAACACCTCACAATCTTACCAAAACAGAGAGTAATCCCAACTCCCTAAACACCTTGAGAGCAATCCCAACTCTCAATGAAGAACACCACAGTTCTCTCCTCCTGCATGTCTTGCATAGGAACATAATCCACTTTATTAGAAACTGATCTTCAAGGAATACACCAATAGTGCAGATATGATCATAACTCTTTCAGCTCAGCTTTCTTACAAGAATATTGATGATTTAACCCAAATGTGATTTTGATTCTTCAAGACTTGTTCTTAGACGCTCCTGCAATCAATACTCAATCAACAAGTTAGTTATGAAATTGAAAGTTCATAGAATTGTATTGAAACAATGCGCAGGACATTTATATATAGGATTTTCAAATCCTGACGCACTTTAATCGATTACGCAATTAATGTAATCTGTTAAGCTTTTCCTTCTACTTTAACAGTTTTACATCTGTTTCAAATTTAACAGATTAAACAACACATGCAATTGATTAAGAAATTCACACAAGCCAACAACCAATTAATATGATTGTTATAGGTAGTTAAGGCTTTAAATGAAAATAATTTTCACAAGATAAACATTTTAACCGATTAGGAAAGTTATGTAATCAGTTATGTTTCATACTTAAGCAAATTTCCAAAACAATTTCCATTCCAAACATATCAATGCACTCAATAAACATATGTTGGTATAACAACATGTTTTAAACAATTATACAACTAATGTAATCGATTACTACACAACTATTTTGCCTTTGTTAAGCATGTATAGAAATATGGAGAAATTTAACAGATTATATACATTGTCTAATCGATTATTTCTACCGAAAATGTAATGTGAAATATGTTTAAACTTAGAAGTTTCTGCAATCTTTGATTTGTTGTTTCCCTAGACATGCGCGTCAGGAAGAAGAGTGAGGAGCTCTTAGACTTTGAGAGGGGATTCTCAAAGGTTTCTGCAACAAGGACAAGTGGTTCTGTGTGTGCAGGTGTATTCTGTTTCTATATTTGATTAAGAGTTTGAAAGGTGTTTACATTTGAGAGAGCTTTGTAAAACCTTTGTTGTAATACTCTGATCATTATAGTGAAATACTCTCCAATCTAAGGTTGATTGAGAGAGTGACTAGATGTAGGCATTGAAGCCGAACCAGGATAAAAATCTTGAGTTTGATTTTCTTTCCTTATCTTTTTATTTTCTTTGCATGTGAATTTACTTACAACACAAGAAAGTTTAAAGATCATTCTAATTTCTAAAAAAGATTTGAAAAGTTTAAGTTTTTATAAAACACCAATTCACCCCCCTCTTGGTTTTGAGAAACAAGCCTCCTTATTTCTGATGAAGTTACTCCAGCGGAAATGTCAGATGGAATGCAGCGGAACAAGGAATCCAGAGATGGCAGCAGAGATGTAGGGTGAAAACCAGTGGTGTAAGTGATGCTTGCAGAGCTGTTTGGAAGATGGAGATCTAGCTCAGGTGGCCTTCCACTGGAAGGAAGCTCGATGGAGAAGGGAAGCTCATTGGGATGACTTTTGGGCAGAGTTTTAGGTGCTGGAAAATGCATCAGCAGAGTAAAATTCAATATTCTCAAAAGTGTCTTTACAAGGATGGCTACCATGAATTTATATGTGATTCATGAAGCTGCCACAAGGAAGAAAGAGCATGACCCATGTGTAAAATGTGGAAGACTTATGAAAAACGTGCTAAAACTAAAGCAACACATGAGCTGGTGATGTTGAGGGATGAAGGTGCTGCCATGGTGTGCTTAGCAAAGAATGGTGGTGCATCTAGCAACTTTGACTATCAACTGGACAGTTTTACCCCTTCTCTTGGTATCTTCAAACTCCACTGAAATTGAAGGAAAAGAACGTGTCCTGTTGTGTCCATATCTTCAAGCTCTTCTTGAATTCTTCTAACCCTACTTCTAGTATTTGACCTTAATTATTTGATGGGCTTTGGCCCAAGTCATCATCCCCTCCCCCTTGGAAAGGATTTGTCCTCAAATTTGAAGGTTCGCTTGAGGCCTTATTTTTGTTGACGTTATAAGAGTTCTTCCTGGATCAAATATCCATCTGCAATAGGCATCAAACATATCTCTAATTAGTTTTATTTGATCTAGTAATATATATATATATATATATATATATATATATATATATATATATATATATATATGAATATGTTTAGAAGAAGGTTTTCCTAATTTTCAATTTTCAATTTTATTACAACAAAGAAACCTGTCTTCATTCAAAATGTTACTTTTGTCTTGAGTTAGTGATAACCATAAAGGTAACCTTAACTCAAGTGATGAATTGCCATATCCTGAAAGTTGTAATTTTTGAAAAGATGGAATGGCAAATTCTTTGAGAGAAAAGGTAAAATTTGAAAACTTAAGGAGAGATAACAAATTAAAAGATAGAAAACCTCCCCTTAAGAGTCTTGGTTCGATGAGGAGTGTGGACAGAGGTTCTATTCTCCCTTCTTTCTTTATTTTCTCTCCTCTTTGCTCTTGCTCTCCTTTGTCTTGTTCTCTTTTCTCTTCTTCCTTTCTTTCCTCTTGCTCTCTTTTTCTTCTCTCTATTTCTTCTTTTTCTTGTTCCATGTTGAGCTTCATTTGTGTTTGATCTTTGGCCACCTGGGTAGGTGACAGAGGATGAAACACAAATTTCTTATCATTTTTGTGCACAGTTATGGTATTGGTGAGACCATGGTGTGTAGTGTCATTATCAAATTGCCATGGTCTTCCTAGTAGTACATGGCAAGCTTCCATAGAAACTACATCACAAATAACATCATCTTTGAAGTTTCCTATGGAAATTGCCAATTTAACTTGATTCTTGACTGTTATATCCCCATCTTGATTTAGCCAATGAAGTTTGTAAGGTTTTGGATGGGGTATCACAGTAAGATTCAGTTTTTCAACCAGCCTTGTGCTACAACTGTTACAGCAAGATCCACTATCAATAATGAGAGAACAATATTTTTCTACAATTTGACTTCTTGTGTGAAAGATGTTCTCTCTTTGTGATAAGTGTTCTTTACTTGTTGGACTATTAAGCACCCTTCTCACCATGAGAAGTGGACCCTCACAAGGATATACTTTCTCCTCATTATCTCTTTCTTGTTCATTCTCACTTTCACTAGGGGTTTCACTTTCACTGCTATATGTGTTACTACCTCTTAAAATGATTGTTCTTTTGGTAGGACACTGAGCAGCTATGTGACCCCTACCCAAACATTTAAAACACTTAATCTCACTAGTGCGAGTGTGTGAAGAGGATTCCTGTTTGGGTTTTTCAGCTATATTGGCTAGAGGTTTGAGGGGTTCTTTTTCTCTTACAATCTTCTGTTCAAAGGGGGATTGAAATCTTTTAATAGAAGCTTTTCTCAAATTTTGTTGTTCTACCTTTATACACATTTGAACAAGTTCATTCAAATCTCTATAAGGTAGAAGTTCAACTTTATCCCTTATTTCCAAATTTAACCCACTCAAAAACCTAGCTAAAGTAGTTTCTTCTGCCTCTGTGATCCCTGCTCTCATTATGTATAGCTCCATTTGTTGTCTATAGCCTTCAACGGACATAGACTTTTGTTGCAACCTTTGGAGCTTATCCATGAGTTCCCTTTTATAGTAAGAGGGAATGTGCCTTTTCTTGAGAGCAGTTGTGAGTTCATTCCAATATTTAATGGGAGGAAGTTGTTGTCTTAGTCTCTCTTTGACTAGAGCAGTCCACCAATACATTGCATACCCTTGAAAACTAAGGGTAGCTAGAGAGACTTTCCTTTCCTCCGACACTTGTTGACAAGCAAATATTTGCTCTACTTTCATTTCCCCGTCAAGGTAAGCCTCAATGTTATCTTTCCCATGAAAATGAGGCAATACCACATTGATTTCCTTAGGAGGAGGAGGAAAATTTTCATAGTCACGCCTATGCCTTCTTGATGAAGAAGGATAGTAATCTCCTACTCTTAAGTTTTTTTGCTCACCTTGGGATTCTCCACTCATGCTTCTCTCCCTATATTGAACTTGTTCATCTCTTAGCATTTTCAACTCATTAGTAACCATGGCATTGTGCAATTCTCTTTGAATCTTTTCTTGCCCTATTTTCCTTTCAATCTCTTTGAGTTGATTGACAAGAGTTTGAAAACAAAATTGTTCTTTAGGCTCCTCATTAATTCTAGGGGAGTGTCTTCCAGACATTTTATGAACTTAAAAATTTTCTTGAAGTAAAGACTAAGAGAGTTCACTTGAGGACAATATTCCAGGTAAGAGAGGTGGACCTTGTAGGTCACTTAAGTACCAAGTCTTGCCTTGCCAAATATGTCCTTAGTTACTTATTAGAAGTCTTTAAATCAAAATCACTTCTAAATTCACTATATATATAGAGACACAAACAAACACAAAGAAAGAAAACCTTAGACTCTAAGGCCGGACTCTAAGACTTCCTAGGCGAAACTTGCAAAATAAAAAGAAATTAAAGGTGAGGTCTCCTAGGTGAGGCTTAGAAATTTTGGAATCTAAGACACACTCACCGTCTACCAATTTTAAAGTGATGAGACTTTAAGTCAAGTTAGCAAATGAGGGAAGAACACTTATGAGCTCTTCCACTTCACTTGCTTGAAATGGCCAACTTACAAGAATGGAAAAGAAAAACAAAAGCAATACAATGGAAATAACCAAATTTTGGGAAAGCAAGAAGGTAGTTTAATGTAGCAGCTTTGGTTGCTCTCAAACAAGTAATGAATCAGAAGTGATTCATGCAAATCTTTCAGCTGCAGAGTGAAATTATGCTGCTGTTGCAGCCACCAGAATTTATGCAGACCAGTAAAAACGTGGTCCTGCTGCACCAAAAATCAGCCCCAATGTTGATCTTTCCTTGCTCCAATCCACTCCCTAAGATGCTACCAGTGTTGTGGGACGTTTTGAGATAGTTCTGCATCCAACAGAGAGCTCATACAAACCACTAATAGTCAATGATTAAGCTAGAAAAATCAATACTGCTACTGCCAAAAAACTCTTAAACCAGAATGCACAACTGTAGTTTTATCAAACAGCTTATGTGCAGGATTTTTCAAACAACTTAAATCAATCAATTAATCGGTTTCCAATGAATGGTAGCACTCAAAATGATCTTAGGAAAGGATCTAGAGTGGATTTGAAAAGCAAGAAACAAGTATAAGTTGCAGATATATAAGATTCAAGCTCAATGAAAATTTGACGAATCTGTTTGACAAAATGCCTCAAAGAGATTCTGTGAATGATGCATCAGAATTTAAAATTTGCTTGGCACTGCTGGTTCACACAGCTTTTTAAAATGCATGATATTGTTAATTTTCAATGTTGCACTTCTTTATAATCACTTGAACCAAGCTTTTGCTACCAATCTAACACTGAATCTGATGCATTAATCATACCAAACTCTGAATTTTCAAAATCTGCAACTTATATCAGAAAAAATGTTGAAACTTGGTGGTTTAGATGGTCAATTTGCACAAACGTGTTTGGACTTTCAATTAAATGATTTGAACAACTTTAGTTTACCAAATATGACTTGTGCAAGCTGCCAGCAGAGGCTAAATGTTATCAAATCAAAATTTCACTAGTTCAGTTGTTTTTCAACCCCAAATTTGACCAATTCACCAACCAAACTTCAGCAGAGGATTCAAACGAAACTATAAACAACTTTTATGACTCCAGAACAGCAAATTAAACTTGAACAAGACTCTAGAAATGCAATTAAGAGATGTCCAGAAGGGAATTCTAAACTGGACAGATTCAAAAATCAGAAAAAATGGCTCAAACAATGATGATTGTAGTTCGGTCAAGTTGCTTAAACAAGGATTTCCAGATTCTGCAGAATGGTGCATCCAGTTTGCATGGTCTTAGACAATACAATGTTCATATGGTTTGCACATATTGTAAATTCAGCACATCAACACAGCCAAGGATGATGTTTCCATACGGTGCAGTTTCAGAGAAAACACATGATAAACCATATTTAAAACAGATTTGGATAGTCATTCATTGATACTGCACTGTGATGGAATTCAAGATGCACTAAGCTCTTTAATCATTGCTCTTGTGATGTGCATCTATTGAAAACCATTCCAGATATGCAGATTCACCCAGGCACTAAACTTACTCAGAATTTTGACAAAATCACAGCAAATGCACATGACTGGACATGACTGAATAAGATTGCAAAATTAAAATACTCAAGACAAAGATTGAACCGATTAAAATGATGGAAAAATAAAGCAATTAAAAGCTGGAACAAACGAATCAAACACTGGAATCTACTGGAATCAAAGTTGCAATGAAACAGTGTGCACAAAATGAAGAACACGAAAGAAATGGTGATGACAGAATGAAGGAACAATTGACTTAGCTTGAGCGTGATGCAGAACCTAAGCTCTGAATACCACTTGATGAAGTTGCTCCAGCGGAAATGTCAGATGGAATGCAACGGAACAAGGAATCCAGAGATGGCAGCAGAGATGCAGGGTGAAAACCAGTGGTGTAAGTGATGCTTGCAGAGCTGTTTGGAAGATGGAGATCTAGCTCAGGCGGCCTTCCACTGGAAGGAAGCTAGATGGAGAAGGGAAGCTCATTGGGATGACTTTTGGGCAGAGTTTTAGGTGCTGGAAAATGCATCAGCAGAGTAAAATTCAATATTCTCAAAAGTGTCTTTACAAGGATGGCTACCATGAATTTATATGTGATTCATGAAGCTGCCACGAGGAAGAAAGAGCATGACCCATGTGTAAAATGTGGAAGACTTATGAAAAACGTGCTAAAACTAAAGCAGCACATGAGCTGGTGATGTTGATGGATGGAGGTGCTACCGTGGTGTGCTTAGCAAAGAATGGTGGTGCATCTAGCAACTTTGACTATCAACTGGACAGTTTTACCCCTTCTCTTGGTATCTTCAAACTCCACTGAAATTGAAGGAAAAGAACGTGCCCTGTTGTGTCCATATCTTCAAGCTCTTCTTGAATTCTTCTAACCCTACTTCTAGTATTTGACCTTAATTATTTGATGGGCTTTGGCCCAAGTCATCAATTTCTAACAGTTTATTTGTGTGCTAGATTTTAATCATGTCCAAAAGAATCACATTTAATTGCTATAAAAGGAATTATGAAATATTTCAAAGGGACTAAAACTGTTGGACTATGGTACCCTAGAGGTGCAAATCTATCCCTTGAGGGTTATAGTGATTTTGATTTTGGAGGTTGTAAACTAAACAGAAAAAGCATCAATGGCACTTGTCATCTATTGGGATGCTCACTAATTACTTGGCATTTAAGGAAGCAGGCTTGTGTGGCAATCCACCACTGAAGCTGAGTACATTGCGACTAAAAGTTGTTGTGCTCAATCACTTTGGATCAAGAGTCAGCTTGAGGATTATGACATTCATTTATATCATATTCCTTTAAAGTGTGATAATATCAGTGCTATCAATTTAACAAAGAATCCCATTCTGCATTCAAAGACAAAGCATATAGAAATAAGGCATCATTTTATTAGAGATCATATCTCAAAAGAGTGAATTTAAAATTGAATTTGTTGACACTTTGCATCAATGGACTGACACTTTGCATCAATGGACTGACATTTTCACTAAACCTCTGTCAAAGGAAAGATTTTACACTATCAGAAATGAATTAGGCATTCTTGATCATAGTTGTGCTCAATAACCTGGAATGTTATTCTATTACATGATAATTGCACATAATCATTCATGAATCTTAAATTGCTTCACAATTGTTGTTTCATCATGTTTAATTGGTACTAACATTGTACTCTACCAAGAAAGTTGTGTTTTCATAATCTTCAATAGTTAAAAGATCAAAATTGTGTATTTGATCATATTCACGAATTTTAACAGATTAAACAGATCCATAATCTGTTAAAGAATTCGCTCTATAGTTATTTTAATATGTTACATTAATAATGTAATCGATTAAATGATATCAAATTGGTTTTCATGATTATAACTATTGATCTTCATTGCTAAACATGTTTTAAGTTTTCTCATATACATGTTAAGCATATTAGATATGTCATATGTTGCATATTGATTAAAAATGTTTTGAAAATCAAGATATATGCTTCATTTTGAAAATTGGACCACTGTTGTAGAAAATCTTAAACTGTTTACACATATTTTGCTGTTGTATTAGCTAGTATTATGCATTAATACTGCAATTATACTTTGTGCTTCATTTTATTTGCATAAATCATATTAAGTATTTGCAAATTGCACATGATATCACATGATTCCTTTGAAATCAGTATATGTACTCTGTTCTGTATACATTCTTATACCGTTATATTGTTTTCAATGTGATTAGTTCAACTCTAATTTACACTGTGATAAATCTATTACTGCTAATTCTGGTTAAGTGCTACATCACTTCATGATAGGGGGAGCATCACATTCTTAAATGGTTTGTAAGAATTTTATTTTGATGTTTCCCTTAGCACTTCATTTGCATGTTACTTGTATTGCCATTTTTTGCTAATGTCCAAAGGGGGAGAGTAACTGGAAAACAAATTTCTTGTTGTACATCATCAAAAAATGAGGAGATTATTGATAGGGGAGCTGTGTATAATTGAACCCATCTCACACACATGTTTTTTATGATGAACAAAAGAAATGTTTTATAGTTTCTTGCACAACAAATGGCAAACCAATTGTTTGATCATATCTGTATGTTTGTGCTTGAACTTATTGGTATATGCATTCATTGTTTGAAAATGAATCATAGGTTAAAACATATTGCACTTTGTATATCTAGTAGAAATAATCGATTACACTCATTACATAATCTGTTAAATTTCTTCAGATTTCAATACATGTTTATCATCGGCAAAACAACTGTGATTTAACCGATTACATTAATTGTATAATCGATTAAAACACGTTGTTATGCCAATATACATTTGTTGTGTGCATTGAAGTGTTTAGAATGGAAAATGTTTTCAAAATTGCTTAAGTATGGAACTTAACCAATTACATTATTTTTCTAATTGGATAAAATACGTTTCTTATGAAAATCATTTTCTTGAAAAGGCATAACTGTCAATAACGGTCATATTTATTTATTATTAGCTTGTATGATTTCTTTAATCGATTGCATGATCCATTTATTCTGTTAAATTTGAAACAAATGTAAAACTGTTGAAGTAGAAAGAAAAGCTTAACATATTACATTATGTGCTTAATCGATTAAACTATGTCAGAGTTTGAAAATTCTATAAATAGGCGCATTGCTCGCTGCCTCAACATCATTTTATGATCTTACACTTTCATAAGTGATTTTTTTGTTGAGAAATAATTGTAGGAGCGTTCTAATCTTCTTGGAGAATCAAAATTGCTTAATTGGAAGGAAATTCATCAAGATTCTCACAAAGAAGTTGTTCTTACACATTCCTGATTATATTCTACACTTGAGGTGTATACTATCAGGATCAATGCGTACCTACAATCAAGAGGATTGTGTTTCCCTGTTGTTGTGAGCCAGGAAGAGAAAATTGGGATTACTCTAAGGTTATAGAAAGTTGGGATTGCTTTTTGGGTTGAGATTGTGAGGTGATTCACATCTTATGCTATAGGTGATATTGAGTTGGGGAAGGAGAGTGCATTGAAAGGAGAGTTCTCTGTATTCTCTCTTGTATAACTCTATCAATATAGTGGCTCCTTTCAACTAAAGTTGTTGAAAGAAGACTGAATGTAAACTTGACCGTATAAATCTTTGTGTTGATCTTGCTATCCTTTCTCTTTTATACTTGTTCATACTTGTTTGATTGCATTCCAAGAAAACCTTAAAGATTTTGAAAAGTTTTTGAAAGAACATTTTTTAAAAGACTGACCAATTCACACCCATTTTGGATGAGATAATTGACATCACTTTTTCTATAGTTATATTACAAGATTCACATATACCTACACTCAAGATACACAATGTGGTACCCTAGACACGAATGACAACAAAAACGTGAACTTTATGAACAAACAACCTCTAGGAAAACACAAAATCAATGAAAAAGAAAAAAAAAATTGAATAGGAAAGAATGAAAACCCACACACCGACTTACTTTGGTGGAAAATAGAAGAAAGAACATGGAACAGTGAAGAAGGGCATAATGCAACTTATCTACAGCTAGGGCTGGGCAGAGTTAACTTAAAATACTTAAACTATAGTTAATCCATACTTTTTTAAACTTAAAAAACTAATAATACAGTTAACTAAAAACTAATTAACTAATTAATAGTACAGTTTAAAAATACTAAACTATTTTATATTAAGTACAGTTAACTGCAGTGCAGTTTAGGTTTATACATCCTTTCCCAATCACAGCTTCATTTTGCTTTCTGCCTTACATCTCACTCGATGCTGCTGTTGAAGGTTGCCGTTGTTGAAGGCTGCCATCGAGGTTACCGCTGGTGAAGGTTCGCCACCGTCGAAGGTTTGCCGTCGTCGAAGGTTCACCGTCGTTGAAGGTTCGCCACCGTTGAAGGTTCGCCGTCGTCGGAGGCTCACCGCTGTCGAAGGTTTTGCCGTTGAGGCTTAATTTTAATTGCTGTGAATATTATATATATGGAATATATAAATGATGTACTCCTCTTACTTTAAGAACTAGTTTTTTGGATTCAGTAAGGTAAAACTCAAATTTTTAAGAGCTAAACTTATCTGCACTGAACCATCATGCATCTGTTATCAGTAATTTAATTGAAAAACTAATAATAGCTAATAGCCCCTGTACTATTTTTTTAGCTAATAATACACAAATTTTAGAAGACCCTTGTGAAGATATAAATTTATTCAATATAGGAAAGATCCTTTTGTCAAATGGAGATTTAGATTCCATACTTAAGTCCATTACATACAATAATTAGAATAGCAGTAGTAGTGTTTGCTGTTGTTTAGGTTACATAACATGTTACAAAGCTATATCATCATCATTTAGATTTTTTCAGATCCTATATCATCATCATCATTTACAAAGCTACCATGTATTGACTACTGTTGATTAATATTACTATATATCCTAACTTTGTTTGTGCATGTTTTCATTCTACACAGTTTGGTTTGAAAAGGATTATGTGCTGGAGTTTAAGTTACATTGATTGAATTCAGTTACATTGATTGAATTCAGTTACATTGATTGAATTTGGATGATGGCACATATCATGAATCAGGATCGTTTCACTTATTGGTGTGTATAGCTCCTTTGGACCCGTTGTAGCTCTCTCCTGGTAGTTGAAATTCTGTCCAGAAAATTTCTCCTCTCAACAGTTTCCAAGATGTCACAGCTAGTATTGTTTTCCTTTGGCCATGACTAGGGACACTCTTTTATTTGTATCTTCTATATGTCATTTTAGAAATGTCTCATAAATTTTGGAGAGACAACTTCGAAGATCTTGCTAGTGTTTCATAATTGCAATCTTCAATTTCTTCATTTCTTGATGATGCAAGCTGTGTTTTGGAACAGATACTTCAGAACTTGTTTTTCTCCCTTCTATGTTTGTTGCTGCATTTCTTTTTTGCACTTTTTGTCAGTTGAATGGGTGCGGGGAGTGCATTCTACAGTATGCATATTAGAATAAAGTGAATTCTTGTACACATTTGGTATGCCAATAGTTTTTTACTCTATAAATATAAATTCTTATGGATCTTAACATATTCATAGAAGATTATCTTAATTCTTGAGTAATGAACTATAGGAATATCAAACTATTCAAAGTTTTTATCAGGATGAAGTGTTGAATCTTATGTTTATTTTGGAGCAATGCACATTTCATTATAATTTTTTTGAACTTTCTGTTTATTTTCAGAGCAAAAGAAACAAAAAGTTTCTGAAATAAAGACTGGAATTGATGAAGCTGAAGTTTTGGTACTTCTTTTTCTTCTGCATTGGAAAGCTGTATTTATTTTCTCTGTAGTCTGGTTCAGATGGTTTATTTAATGAATCTGTAGATTCGAAAAATGGACCTCGAGGCAAGAAGTTTGCAGCCAAACGTCAAGGGTGTGCTTCTTGCTAAGTTGCGGGAGTATAAATCAGATCTAAACAATCTTCTCATGTTTAATTTACAGGATGAAGTGCAGTTTTATTAATACAATTTTACTAGTTAGTGCTATAGTTGTTAGTGTTGTATAGTTAGTGCAGTTCTTGGTTAAAATTAGTATAATTTAGTTCAAAATTAGTATAGTTAGTAGTTTAGTTCAGTTTATAGTGTAGTTTAGTACAGTTAAGTATAGTTCAGTTCAGTACAGTTTAATAAAACAAAAACAATTCAGTTCAGTTTTTCTGAACTATTTTTTAGTGCAGTTTAGTTTTTCTGAACTAGTTTTTAGTTTAATACAGTTTTTAGTAGTGCAGTGCAGTTTAGTTTGATTTGCCCAGTCCTATCTACAGTGATGCAATTCAACAGATAGTTCACGAGTGTAAGACTTCATAACCTAATTCATTGGTGACCCCTTAAGTATCACAATCACTTTTGATCAATTCCGTTTAAGTATTATTTTAATAATTCATTCATGATTCAACTCAGTATTCTTTTATAACAAGTTTTTATTATAATAAAATATTATTTCCAAAAGCCACGTAGAATAAGTATAGATATATTTTTATGTAATACCAAATTAGTTTAAGTATGTGCGTTTTTATTTTTATTTTAACATATAAAATATTTTAAGAAAAATTAAATAAAAAAAATAACTTTTATTAGGTGTTGGATAGAGAAAATAAGGGTGAGAGGTGTCATGTATAATTTCCCCGGGGTGAGACAGGGCAAGATCATCATGATTCTTTTCCCCCAAGTGTCCCAAATTCGTCATTTGCGTTTCTTGGGTCGTCTTATCACGGCCCAATTTTTTATAAAAAAATATATAGAGGTGCGGGATGAATTTGCCGACAAAATAATTGAAGTTTATCTTCCTTCATGGACCATAACAGTGTGCAAGCATGTGATGATAGGATTATATTATTATGGCTTAATATCCTATTTTGTCTCCATTTTCGCTCGAAAATGTCAAATTAGTCTATCCTTTAAAAAGTGTATCAATTACGTTCTTACTTAATAAAATTTATATCAATAAAATCTCTTCCGTTAAATCCGTACAAACGGCGTTAATTATTAAAGTAGAAGAGAGAAAAAAATAATTAACGTCGTTTGTATGAATTTAACGAAAGGAATTTCATTGATATAAATTTTATTAAGTAAGAACGTAATTGACGCACTTTTTAAAGGATGGACTAATTTGACATTTTCGAGGGGACAAAATAGGGTAATAACCCTATTATTATCTTGTGTGTAACAAACACTCATTTACAACTTTTAGTGAAGTGTACCCAAATTGACTCAACCCAAAGCAAAAGAAAAGTCATTAATGGGAATTCAAAATTGTTGAACGCAATTACGAGGAACCAAAGTGGGAGAAATTTCCAAGAAAAAACCAACTCAATGCCCACAAGACTTATGTCAATTTATATTTGTTGAATTGTTTGTGCATACATACTTTGAATCTTAGCTGCTCATTCTACAAGTTCGCTTCCACTTTTATCATTTGCAATGCCTTCCAAGGCCATCATGAAATGCAGCTCTTCTTCATCATCTCAAGTCACAAGAACATACGATGTGTTTGTGAGTTTCCGAGGTGAAGACACTCGAAACAACTTCACTGATTTTCTCTTCGAAGCTCTTCGTAGAAAAGGCTTTCATGCCTTCAAAGACGATGCTGATCTCAAGAAAGGTGAATCCATAGCACCGGAACTGCAACAGGCAATTGAAGGGTCTCGCATTTTCATCGTGGTGTTCTCTAAGAACTATGCTTCCTCCACTTGGTGCTTGCGTGAACTTGCCCACATTTGCTATTTGGTTGAAGCACCAGGAACACATATTCTACCTATTTTTTATGATGTGGATCCGTCAGATGTGCGAAAACAAAGTGGATATTTTGAGAAACCCTTTGTCGAACTCGAAGAAAGATTTAGAGAAGATAATGAAAGGATGGATGAAGTGCAGAGATGGAGAGAAGCTCTCACCCAAGTGGCCAATCTCAGTGGCTGGGACATCAGAAATAAGTAAGCAATCTTCTCTCATTTAATGATAAATCTAAATTACTACGTATAAGACTATAAAAGGTGCACTTACCTATTCATACCATAGATATATTCATTTAATAAGAATATGTATTATATAAGAAAACATTACCTATATATAGTTGTACAATGAAACTTTGTGTAATACATAACTAGATATGGATCAACCTTCCTTTGTGAACACATTATGAGAATACAAAGAAATTTTTTGTGGGATTGGAGTGTAGATGAGAGTAAAATAGAATAGGTTAAATGGGAAACTTCATGTAAATCAAAGGGAGAGGGAGGTCTTAGCATTAAATATTTAAATATGTTTAATGTGGCCCTTCTGGCTAATGGAGGTTATATACAGAAGAGAAGGGAGTATGGAAGGATATTTTAGATTCGAAATATGGATGTTTTAAATTCAAAATATGATTCATGGAGAAGCTTAGATGATAGAAAGTGTAGATAGAGGGAATCTCGTTGGTGGAACAATCTCCAATAGGTATGCGAATTTAGTGAAGAAAGAATTTGGTTTAAGGGAAGTATAACTTTGAGAATTGGCCCGGGGACTATAATAAAGTTTTGGGAAGATGTATGAGTAAGGAAGAGATCACTTAGAGATTCCTACCTAAGAAAGAACCATAACCAAATGTGGGAAATGGGAAGATGTTAGGAGATAGAGAGTTTACGAGAGAAGGAATAAAACATTAAATGTCTAACTGCTAGGCAGTTAGGAAGGGCGGGGTTATTGGCTATATAAATAGCAAATAAACAATTGTAGAGGGGGATTGTTTTGATTGTAGTTCTAACAGAATTTGTCATCCTGAGGGGGGAGGTTAGGCTCTCTAGAGGGAGGTTATGCTTCCAAACCATTCTTTGTAAAGAGGATTCTTTTACTGTCAATAATAGAACCCATTCTTTCATTACATTTTCTACCAACTATTTGTGTTCTTGTTAGGTTCCAAACCCAGGAACCTAACAAATTGGTCTGACCTGTCGTTTCGAAGTAGAGGGTGAAGGATCAAGAAGTAATCAAGAAACTGTCGGATCCCAAATTGGGCACGAGAACGAGTTATGGAGAGAACGACGGAGGGAAGACTGGAGGCGTTGGAGATTACGATGGAAGGGGTGAGGGCTGGGTCCGCCGCCGTACGACGGGACCTGCAACAATTAATGTTACCCACATTCGAAGGGCTCGAACCTCACAGTTGGATCAATCGGGCTGAACGATTTTCAATATCCAGAAGGTGGCGGAGGAAGATAAAGTGGAACTCGCATACATCAGCGTGGAGGGCAGCACGAGTTACTGGTTCAAGTTTTGGAAAGAAAAGGCCACAAATTGTTCTTGGGAGGGCCTTAAAGCAGCCATGATCGGCCGATTTTGGAGTGGGTTTCGGGGGTTCATATTCGAACGACTGGCGACGTTGCGGCAGGAGGGAACCGTGGAGGATTACGTTCGCAAATTTGAGATGTTGGTGGGACAAACCCGTGGCGTATCAGAGGAGCAGGTTTTGGGTTATTTCCTTGCCGGACTGCGCGAGGACATCAAGGGGCAGGTTCAAATTCTTGATCCTCAGGAGCTGATGGTTGCGATGAGAATTGCGAGAGATGTGGAGGACGTGGCGATCAAAGCGAGAGGAGAAAGTTGGAATGAGACCAAGAATTCGCAATCTTGGCGACGAGCGATCGGGGCAGTGACAGGAAACGAGATCATTCGCCCTAATCCGAGTCAACCGAGCGGGGCAGAAAGCGTAGGATCGGACGGAATGGGAGGACCGAACGGCATGGGAAGACCGAACGGTATTGGAGGGAGCGACAGTCGAACCCGAACGGTGAGGAACCTGCCTTATCCTAAGTTCCTGAAGAGAAGAGAAGAGGGGCGATGCTTTCGATGTGGTGGACCGTTCGGCCCTGGTCACCATTGTCCAGAAAGGAGTTTGAGAGTGGTACTCTTAGCAGAGGATGAAGAAGACGATGAAGAGGAGGATTTGCCACCACCCAAGCCTCCTGATCAAGCTTACCTGTTTCAACCTTGAAGACAAGGTTGTTTTGGCCGAGGTGTAATGTTAGGAGATAGAGAGTTTACGAGAGAAGGAATAAAACATTAAATGCCTAACTGCCTTAGCAGTTAGGAAGGCCGGGGTTATTGGCTATATAAATAGCAAATAAACAATTGTAGAGGGGGGATTGTTTTGATTGTAGTTCTAACAGGATTTGTCATCTAAGGGGGGAGGTTAGGCTCTCTAGAGGGAGGTTATGCTCCTAAACCATTCTTTGTAAAGAGGATTCTTTTACTGTCAATAATAGAACCCATTCTTTCATTACATTTTCTACCTACTGTTTGTGTTCTTGTTAGGTTTCAAACCCAGGAACCTAACATAAGAGGATAAATGGGAATGGAATTTTGAGAGGAAGGAAAGAATGGTTTGAATGGGAGAAGAATTTATTCCAATCTTTTATGAAAGACTTAGAGAGAATAAATATTGATAGGAGATGCGTTGATAGTCTACTGTGTATATATGTTTGGTTCTCTTGGGAGACGACTTAACATTTCTTATTTTCAATAAATGGCAGGCCACAATATGCAGGGATTGAAGAAATTGTTCAAAGGGTGACAGATATATTGGGTCATAAATTTTCAAGTCTTCCAAATGATAATCTAGTTGGGATGGAATTTCGTGTCGAGGAATTGGCAAAACTCTTATATTCGGAGTCAAGTAATGATGTTAGAGTTTTTGGAATCACTGGAATGGATGGAATAGGAAAGACAACTCTTGTTCGTGCTTTATATGAAGGAATCTCTCATCAATATGATTTTACTTGTTATATTGATGATGTGAACCAGATTTATGGAGATTCTAGTACATTAGGTGTACAAAAGCAATTGCTTTCTCATTCTCTAAATGAAAAATGTGAAGAGATTTGCAATGTTTCTCAGGGAACTTATTTGATATGGAAAAGGCTACAACGTAAAAAGGCACTTATAGTTCTTGATAATGTTGATAAAGTTGAACAGCTAAAGATTTTTACAGGGAATCGAGACACTATGTTACGTGATTGCTTAGGTAGAGGGAGCATAATCATCATAATTTCCAGAGATGAACAAATATTGAGGATACATGGAGTAGATGAGGTTCACCAAGTTCAACCACTGGAGAACAAAGAGGCCGTTCAGTTATTTTGTAGACATGCTTTCAAAGCTAATGTTATTATGAATGGTTATGAAAAGATGGCAAATGAGGTACTATGGCATGCTCAGGGTCATCCTTTTGCAATTGAAATTTTGGGTTCATCGTTATTTGGTCTAAGTGTGTCACAATGGAGAAGTGCATTAGCTATGCTAAGAGAAAACAAAAGTAAAAAGATTATGGATTTGCTTAGAATAAGTTTTGAAGCGTTGGATTATACAAACAAGCAAATATTTCTAGACATATCTTGCTTTCTCCATGGCTATGAAGTGGAACATGTAGTAGAAATTCTAAATTTTCGTGGATTTTATCCCGAATATGGCTTGCAAGTTCTGATAAATAAATCACTCTTGATCGTTGAGGATGGGAGAATTAAAATGCATCGCTTGTTGATGGATTTGGGGCAGTCTATTGTTCGTGAAGTATCACCTAAAGAACCAAGAAATTGGAGCAGAGTGTGGAGCTATAAGGATCTCCAAAAAATACTGTCAAATAACAAGGTACAATAGTTTTTAATTATAAAATTTTATTATGTTCACATTTATCTAGGATATACAATATAGAATTTTGCTATCTTGTCTAACAGAAAGTTTCAGTGTGTTCCTTTTAAGTTTTACTAGTTTTATTTTTGGTTCCTTAACATTTCTCTTTTCTAGCCAAATTGGTCCTTTAACTTGGTGATAGATAGTAATAAACTTAAATTTTAGAGTTTATTTGTAATTATGGTAATATTTCTATTTTTTGTTTTTTTTGTTTATATATGTTGTCGATTTTTTGTTTTCTGTTGCCATATAGTTTTTGTTTTTATTTCAATGTAAGTGGTCAGTGTTAATTCCATGTAATCGGTCAGTATTTGGTTTATTTATGTACGCAATTAGTATTTTGGTCAGTATTATTTTCATGTACTCGATGGTGAAAATAATACTCGATGGTCAGTTAATGAGACAACTATTTCATCGCCCATTCCATTCAATGAATATACATATAGTTATCGTTCAAATATTTAGCTTGTGTTAGTTATTTCCCAACAAATAGTATCAAGCCTATTGTGCCTAAGTGACTGAGTGGAAAAAGAGAGAGCAAGTTTCCTTGAGTGTTTGAGGAAGAAAGAGTGAGATGGCCAATCTTGTAAATGATATGTCCCTGTTGTAGTTGACGAAAAAATCCAACTATGATAACTGGACTCTACAGATGAAGGCTTTTCTTGGATCCCAAGATGTGTGAGATGTAGTTGAGAATGAGTACTAAGAACCAATGGAGGATGAAGAGCAGATGATTGTGTTGGAACAACCGGTACCGATTTTACGCAGCAGAAATATCAAGACAGAGTACGATATGGATTGTTTAAAAGCGAAGAGCTTATTCGGTCAATTTAAAAAATGGTTCCTTTAATTTTCTCTTAAACGTTTTATCGAATAGTTGATGAGCAGAAAATATAAAGAGTGTGGGGAGTAGAAAAATCACACAATTGATTTTTATCCTGGTTCGAATCAAAAGATTCTACGTCCAGTCGTTAATCATTATGAATAGTGATTAACCTTTTCACTAGAACAGTTTCACAGTTACAATGAAAGTGAATAGAAAATAACAATAACAAAAACACCTTCCTTTGACAAACGAACCAGAAGAGTGCAACAAAAATCTTCCTTCGACAAACGAACCGGAAGAGATTCCTTCGACAAACGAACCGGAAGCAACAACTCTACCAACTTGAAGAGAACTGCTCCGACCTTTGACACAGAAAGCGCGAGCTTCTCCTATTAACAAGACTTGACAAGAGCAGGAACTAGCACTTGAGAACTTCCTCAGATTTGACTGTATTCTCAAATTCGCAAAGTTGTCTTCTAAAGTGTTTGGCAAAGAGATATATAACCTTGGTCCGAAACTGAAGAGACACATTACAACTGTCAGTGATAATCGATTATCTGCAAGACTTGGAACAGTTAGGATATTTAACTCTTCGACCGTTCAGCACCAGTTTTTCTCTCTCTACCGCTCGGTTTAATTTGACACATCCACATATCGTTCGGTTCAACCCCTTATCATCCTCTGCCGTTCGGCTTGGTTCCTCACAGCTTTCCAGCGTTCGGTTTGAGTCCTCATGGCCTTCTGTCGTTCGGTCTGTGTTTCAACTTGTGTTTGGGCTTCAAATGCGTCTGGCTCAAGTCATTATCACCTTTTGTCGTTCGTCTAGGTTCCTTACAGCTTTTCAGTGTTCGTCTTGATTCTTCACTGCCTTTCATTGCTCGGTCCGAACTGTTTGATCTCGACATGTTGCAACAAGAGTCTTCATATTCTTCACTTTGTAGCATCATCAAAATTATTAACTTCAAAACACCAATGCTCCTCATTGGTAACAGGTTGCACAAATTGTTGCACTGAGAAAAACACAAGTAAAAGAAAAATCAAGTTTGTACCTATTGTACAAAGTTGTGGACGAGTCTAGCTTTGAGAAGATATCAAAAGTTTCATCTTCAAAAGAAGCGTGGAAGTCCTGAATGACCGTGTTAAGCAAGTCCAACTTTAAACTCTCAGACGCGAGTTTGAAAACTTCAAGATGGAAGAGAGAGAATGAGTGACCGAGTATATAACTCGGGTGGAGACCATGACAAATCAACTTGGAAAGAATGGAGAACCATTGCTTGCCAGTCGGGTTATGGAGAAGATTCTAAAATCATTAGCAAATGATTTCGAAAGCATAGTATGTCCGTTTGACGAGTCTAAACACTTGCCAACGCTCTCAATTGAAGAGCTTGCCGCTTAAGGCGCATGAGCAAAGAAGAAGGAAGAAAATGATCAAGCACTTCAAGAAAAGCTTGACCTGAAGGGAGGAGCTCGGAACACTCAAGGCTGAGGTTCTAGTGGTAAAGCCTGAGGTAGCCGAGGACGATGAGGACGAGGCTAAGGTCATTTTGAAGATGACAGAGAACATACTAGGCTGCAGAACTGGCATGGCCGTGAACAAGGGAGTGGTCGAGGAGGTCTGTCAAATTCTAGAGTTGAGTGTTTTAAGTGTGGCAAGCATGACCACTATGCAAAACTATGGTAAGGTCAGTCACATTGCAAAGTACTGTCGTGTTAAGAAGAGAAAGGAGAAAAATTTCCTTATCGAAAAGATGACGAAGAGATAGGAATTCTAATTATGTCAAGGAGCTCGGACACCGAGCTCAAGACCGGATGTCGAACTAGGTTTGGGTTGTGTGATGACGAGGAGACCAGATGTCGAGCTGGATCTAGGTTGCGGGATGATGAAGAGACTAGATGTCGAGTTGGGTTCGAGTTGTGAGATGACGAAGAGACTAAATTTCGAGCTGAATCTAAGCTGCATGACATCAAGGCTATCGGGAGTTGGGTTGTGTTCGAACGGAAAATTAGATGTCGTGCTGAGTCCAGCTTACACAAACAACTTGGTTTGGTACTTGGGCACACGAGCGACGAACCATATGTGTGGACATTAGAGTCTGTTCAAAGAACTCTCCAAGGTTGACGCCAAAAATGTATTATTTGGAGCGACTCCAAAATGGCAGTGAAAGTATGGGGAACAATCCAGTATCTACAGAAGAATGGCCGAGTTGAAGAGATAAGAGATGTGTACTATGTACCCGATCTCAAAAGTAACATATTGAGCATAAGTCAAATGATGGAGAATGGCAACTTGGTTCTGATGAAGGACCGAGTACTGTACTTGAAAGATAAACTTGGTCGTTTGGTTGCACGAGTAGAGATAAAAAAAATAAGATGTATAAGTTAGAGCTATATATTCTACAGAAGAAGTGTCTGAAGCTTGATGTGAAGGACAAAGCCATGGTGTGGCATTTTCCTTTCATCCATTTGAATTTTGGTGGGCTGGTAGAACTCTCAAAGAAATAATTGGTGCACGAATTGCCGAGTATGGAGTTTGACAAGAAGTTTTGTGAGGAATGTGTACTCAAAAAACCTGAGGACAAAGTTTCCAAAGACAACTGAGTACCCAGCAAAGCAACAACTCAGATTGATACATATCGACTTGTGTGGACCGATTACTCCTAAATCTTTCAATGGTTAGAAGTATTTCGTTTCATTTTTGGATGACTTTTCTCGTAAGACTTGGGTGTATTTCTTACTGGAGATGTCAAAGGTGTTTGAAGTATTCAAAAGGTTTAGATTGATGGTTGAGAAGGAGACCGACAAGCACATAAAGGCTATGCACTTTGGCAAGCGAGGCGAGTTCACGTTAGGGAATTTTATGAAGTACTGTGAGGAGCATGACATAAGGCGGTTCTTAACAGCTCTATACTTGCAACAACATAACAATGTGGTTAAAAGAAAAAAACCATCCTTGATATGGTTCAAACCATGCTCAAAAGTAAGAATATGTCAGAGAAGTTTTAGGCATAATTGCAGTACAATGTGCTATCTATGTACAAAACAGATGCCCACATACTAAATTGGACGAAAAGACACCACAAGGAGCTTGGAGTGGAAAGAGGTTGAGTGTGAGTCATTTCGGCAGCATAGGTTATGGCCATGTTCCAGCTCATCACAAAACAAAACTTGAAGATAGGAGTAAGAGTATCTTTTTACTAGGTAAGATGAAGAAACGAAAGCATATAAACTATATAACCTAGTTACAGAGAAAGTTCTTATAAGTTAGGATTTCCAGATAGATGAGTAGAATGAATGGAGCTCTGGGACAAAATGAAGGAAAAGTCCTCTAGAAAGTCGAAATCAGGGAGAGAGCTTAGAAAGAGAAAGCAGGAGCCCAAAAATTGGTGGAAGGAGCTCAGAGTCCATTGTTGGGAAGAATAATGAGAATTTTGGTGAAGAAGATGAACCTTTACAACCTAGAACTCGGAGTCTATAGGATATTTATTGTTTGTTGACAGGTGCAAATGATCTTAGATTTGAAGATGTTATGCTCGATGACAAGTGGAAGAAAGGAATGGATGAAGAGATTGGATCAATCAACCGGAATGATACATGTGAGTTGGTAAATTTACCTACAAGAGCCTGATCCATTGGTGTAAAATGGGTTTACAAGAGAAAAATCAATGTGGATGGAGACAATACGACTGTTGTTCTACTTAGCAGTCCAACAAAGATGGAAAATACAACAGATGAATTTGAAGTCGACATTTCTTAACGGAGTTCTGGAAAATAAGGTCTACGTTAAGCAACCACTCGAATACATGCGTAGTGGAGAAGAGAAGAAAAAACTAAAATTGAAGAAGACGTTGTATGGCTTAAAATAGGTCACGCGAACATCGAATGAAAGGATTGACACCTTCAAGAAGAATGGGTATGAGCAGTGGTCATATGAGCATGCTCCGTACCTAAAGAAGATCAAAGAAGACAAGATGATTATGACCTTGTATGTTGATGATCTGATCTTCATGGGAAGTAGAGCCGAGGGTTGAAGAGTTTAAGGTGGTACCTTATTGGTTTGGAGGTCGTTCAAAGCATGGAAAGCATTTTTGTTTCCCAAAAGAGGTAGGCTGAAGTAAAAAATGATGAAGTGCAGTGTGGTTTCTACCGCAATAGAACCTGACACAAAACTGTCCAAACATGGAGATGGAGACCAAGTTGACACAAGCAGGGATCACAGTTTAATTCGAAGTTTGAGGTACTTACAAACACGAGAACAAACTTGATGCTAAGCATAGGGATCACAAGCTGGTTTATGAAGGAACTGAGGTACTCTCACTAGAAGGCGTTGAAACGAATATTAAGGTACATGAAAGAAACAATATCCTTTGGTTGTTTTATACCAAGTCAGACGATTACCGACTTAGTGGGTACTCGAACAGTGACTAGTATGGAGACATTAATGACGGAAAGAGCACAATGGGCTATGTTTTCTTCATGGGGAACACGACCTTCTCCTGTTTTTTAAACAAACAACCCATTGTGGCACCGTCAACATGTGAAGCCAAGTATGTTCTAGCATCTTGGAGTGTGTGGCACATTCTTTGACTTATAAACCTTCTAAGCGCTTTGGAATTGAAGTAAGAAGAGAAGGTGGTGATCTGAGTCGACAACAGGTCAACCATTGAGCTATCAAAAAACCAGGTTAATCACAAAAGAAACAAACACATTGATGACCAATTTCATTTTATTTGAGAAAAAGTAAAGGAAGAAAGCGTGAAGTTAGAACATGTGGGAAGCATAGAGTAAATTGATGATATGTTCATAAAGCCTGATAGGATATAAGGCAGGGGGACACGGACCGAACGGTTAAGGGAATGGAGGGTGAAGGACCGAACAATATGTTGGGTAGTTAGAAGGGGTTGCCTCTATAAGAAGGCCAAGGAGGTCTCGTAGAAAGTTAGTTAGTGATATTCTTTTGTATAAACAGGTCTTGGACCTTGTGAGGGGGATTAGGTCTCCGATAGTGTTTTTTGTGTAAATTGTTTTCGTATCAATACAAAAATCATTCTTTTTACTGTTGAGTTCTTGATTGTGTGTGTGAGAGATTGTCTGAGTTAGGTTCCATACCCAAAAACCTAACAAAGCTACTCCCTACACTATTGTTCCAGGAGTATAAGAAGCTGATCCGGATGAATGATGAAAAAATTGAAGTTTATAAAAGATTTTTATTGAAATAAATTTAAATTTTAGGGTTTATTTGCAATTACGTTTAAGTTTCTATTTTTTGGTTTTTTCTATTTTTATATGCTGTCGGTTTTTTGTTTTCTGTTGTCGTTTTTCTGTTTTTATTTCAATGTACCCGGTTAGTGGTAATTCCATGTAACCGGTCAATATTCAGTTATTTGGTTTACTATGTAATCGGTTAGTATTTTAGTCAGTATTGTTTTCATGTACTCGGTGGTCACTTGCCGATACACGGCTATTTAATGGCACATTCCATTCAATGAATATACACAAAGTTCCAGTTGAGGTATTTAGCGTGTTAGTTATTTCCCAACATTCTTAGTGTACCAGATCTGCTGTCAGAATTTTAATTTAATAGTTGTTAAATGATTTTTTAAGAGTATTTGGAGGCATCGATGAGTCTTCATGTTTTCTAACTATTACAACACAAACTTGTCAATCTTTAAAATGTTTGTGAATGCACTCGAGACTGTAAGAAAAACAAACTAAAAGCCCAAATTATCTTCCTTATGTTCTAAGTTTTTATATATACATCTTTGCAACAGAAAACTAAATGAGGTATGAATATCAAGCCACTACAGATGCACAACACACAAAAAGAAAATCACAATTGCTGGAGTACTTCTGATGATTCAAAAACTAGTCTCACTAGATATATTTCAAAAGATCATGAGGGAAAAAACAAATCTAGGAAGCATGAGATACTCTTCAACAATAGTTTCAAGGAGATTCAAAGGTTGTGAACAATCAAACTTTAATCTCTGGAGAGAGATTTTTAAAATGAAAAAAGTGAAAAAAAAGGAAAGTTTGAATGAATATTCAATGGAATTCTAAATCAGTGGTTGAATGAAGTCCCATGGAGATACAATCAATTATTGAAGAATTGTTGGTAAAATATTTACTTATTTGAATGAATAATTTAACTATATATGATGGATGTTATAGAAGAAACTAAAAGTTTGTCAACATTGATTGTTCAAAGGTGGATGAAGTAAATTAAATCCTATGGTGTATGTGGATTTGATTCCAAAATCATGTCTCATAGTCAATGTTCGAATGCCGCTATAAGGATTCTTGCTTGACAAACATCATCACCAATCATTCCCAAAGGAAGGAGAGAGATTTAAAGAGGTGTTAGAGTTTATGTACAAATATATATTGTCTTATGAGTACCTTTTCTCATACTAAAAATACATACTTTATTTTATTTATTGTTGACTTGACTAGCATGACATGGATTTCTTTTATGAGAAAAATATGAATTAATGTATTTAATAATTTAAGCACTTGTTATGAAACAAAGTGACATTTATAAAAATCTTGAGAAGTGATAAGGGAAAGGAGTATATTTCCAATAAGTTCAAAAGATTTTATGAAGATGAAAATAGACAATGGATTGTTGGTATACATCCCAACAAAATGATGTATCTAAGACAAAGAAGCAAACTGTGATAAAAATGGTAAAGTTTGTGTTCTTTGAGAAAGAAATGCCTCAAGAGTTTTTTCCCCAAAGGATGTTAATACAACAATTTGCATGTTGAATAAATGTATAACGAAGTTTGTTTATGTTAGATGTTAAGATGTGTGTTTCTGTTATTTGGGCTTAGTCTATTCTGTATTAAGGGCATTGGCCCATATCTTACAATATAAATAAACTACCCTATGTGTAGTCTAAACACATAAGGGATATTTTCTCCCAATCTTCTTTATTTCTCATATGGTATCTAGAGCACAGGAATAGTTCCAGTCAACTCCACGGTCTCCGGCACCCATCACTGCTACTGTTGTCGCGTCGCCACCGCCGCCGTCGTCACCGCTGCCGTCGCCACCGCCGCCGTCGCCAGAGCTCCAGAATCGACCGGCGACCACACCATCGGAAGCGTCTCGGCCGGGCGACCACCGTCGCACGAAGATCGCCGCGATCGGAGCTCTCACGCGCCTCCACGTGCCGCCGCAAGAGTCGCCGCTGCCGCCGCGCGTGCCGGCGCGTCGCCGAAGCTTTCCACCGCCGATCAGCACTGCCGTGATCGCCTCCTCGCCCTCTTTCTGGATCTGTGGTCGTTGCGTCAATCGGAGCACTTTGAATTTTTAGGGTTTCTCCCTCTCCATGGCGTCTTCCTCGTCTACAAACACCTCTATTGGTGGCTCATCTTCTGATCCCTCAATATATACTAATTATGTGAATGTACACTTGTTCATTGACAAGTTAGATGGCACAAATTATGCAACCTGGGCGTCCGACATCAAACTTTGGTTGAAGAGTCAGGGGTACTTAGATCATCTTACTCAAAATGTGACTACTTCTCTCATAGATGACACTTCCCGCTGGATGAAAATTGATGCTCAGTTATGCATTGTTATAAAGTCCACCATTCACTCCTCACTGAAACAAATGTTTCGATCCTATGAGACATGTTCAGAAGTATGGGCACAAGCGAAGTTGTTATACACAAATGACACTCAGCGTCTTTATGGTGTTTGTCAGGACCTATTAACTGTTATTGGTCCGTGCAATCCTGGTCCCATGGCAGAATATTTGGGTAAAATTCATGCCCTTCTTCATGACTTTAATGATATATTACCTCCTGCTTCCACTCCTGCTGAAGAATTGGAACAACGATCAAAGTTCTTCATGTTGTTGGCATTATACGGACTCTCTGATGATGTTTCTCATGTCTGTGATCAGATTTTGGGTTCTCCTGTCATACCCAACTTTACTTCTACTTGTTCTGCTCTTTTGCGTATACCGAGCAAACCCGTCACTGAGACATCTCCTCGTACTGATGATTCCTTTGTTATGGCTGCTCAACATGATGATCGAAGTCGGTCTCGCAAGCCAAGTAAAGGACGTCCAAAATGTGACCATTGTGGCAAGTTAGGCCACAAGATTGATAGATGTTATGCTCTCCATGGACGTCCTCCTCGACCTGTAGCAGTGGCAAATTCTGATCCACCTCCCCGATCACCGTCTGCAGACCATCCTACTTCATCTAATATCATAGACAAACCTGCAATCTTTAACGAATTTCTCAGATGGTATGAGGATCATCAGCACTCTGGTTCCACTACATCTGCATCTGTTGCACGTACAGGTACACCTTTTGTTGGTCTAACTCACTCCCTTGGACCTTGGGTCCTTGACTCAAGCGCCACCGATCATATCACTGGTAACAAGTCCTTGTTTTCTTCCTTGTCATGTCCGGCTAATTTACCCTCGGTAACAATGGCTGATGGGTCTAGAGTCTCATCTCATGGTATTGGTACTGTTAATATT
Source organism: Vigna angularis (assembly GCF_016808095.1). Classification (NCBI taxonomy): domain Eukaryota; kingdom Viridiplantae; phylum Streptophyta; class Magnoliopsida; order Fabales; family Fabaceae; genus Vigna; species Vigna angularis. The sequence continues at coordinate 21,721,267 of NC_068974.1, read as the reverse complement.
TTTCCATCCATATCCATTGATCATGTACTTTATGTCCCTGGGTCTCCCTTCAACTTATTGTCCATTAGTCGTTTAACTCGTACTCTTAATTGTGTTATTTCCTTTACTAAAGATTCTGTTTGGTTGCAGGACCGGAGTTCGAAACACATGATTGGCACAGGATGTGAGTCTCATGGCCTTTATCATCTCCGCCCTTCTCCACATGTTGGCTTAGTCATGGAGTCACCATCCCTTCTTCATGCTCTGTTCGGTCATCCTAGTCTTGCCAAACTACAACTTGTCCCGAGGTTGTCCACATTATCAAGTTTGTCGTGTGAGTCTTGTCAGTTAGGGAAGCATACTCGTAGTTCCTTTCCTCGTAGTGTCTCACAACGGGCGTCGTCCCCCTTTTCATTGGTTCATTCTGACATTTGGGGACCTAGTCGTGTTAAGTCCATTTTAGGTTTTCAGTATTTTGTTACCTTTATTGATGACTATTCCAGATGTACTTGGTTGTTTTTAATGAAGAATCGTTCTGAGTTGTTTTCTATTTTTCAATCTTTTTTCAATGAAATAAAAACACAGTTTGGGGTGTCTATTCGAAATTTACGTAGTGATAATGGCCGTGAATACCTTTCTCAACCGTTTAAACAGTTTATGGCTTCTCATGGCATTCTTCACCAAACCTCATGTGCTTATACCCCTCAACAAAATGGGGTGGCTGAGCGTAAGAATAGACACCTTATTGAAACAACTCGTACACTTCTTATTCATGGTCAAGTACCCTCACGTTTTTGGGGTGATGCAGTTCTCACAGCATGTTATCTTATCAACCGCATGCCATCTTCCGTCCTAGATAACAAAATTTCTCATTCTATCTTATTTCCTCAAGACCCTCTGCATCCATTACCTCTTCGAGTTTTTGGGTCTACATGTTTTGTTCATGATTTTAGTCCTGGTATTGATAAGTTATCTCCTAGGTCTCACAAATGTGTCTTCTTAGGATTTCCACGGTCACAAAAGGGCTATAAGTGTTTTTCCCCTTCCCTCAATCGTCATTTTATCTCTGCTGATGTCACTTTTGATGAGTCTTCTTTTTACTTTTCACATCTATCTTCTAGTTCTGTACCACTCCCTGTTACTGTTGATATTCCTCTTATCTGTGATCCTCCTGGTGATGCTCCACCCATTTTGTCTTCTCCTTCTTTAGACTCTCATTCACCACATGATCATCCTTCACCTCCACCCCTTCAAGTTTATAGTCGCCGTAATTGTCTCCCTCATGACTCACTTCCGGTGCCGCCTCATGTGTCTCCTCCGGCTCCAGCAACTGAGTCTGACTTGCCTATTGCCCTCCGTAAAGGTATACGCTCTACCCGTAACCCTTCCCCCCATTATAATGTTCTTAATTACCACAGATTATCTCATCTTTTTATACTTGTCTCTCATCCATTTCTTCTGTGTCAATTCCCAAATTTGTGGGTGATGCCTTAACTCATCCTGGTTGGCGTCAAGCTATGATGGATGAATTAAGTGCTTTACAGGAAAGTGGAACTTGGGAGCTTGTCCAATTACCATCTGGAAAGTCTGTTGTTGGTTGCAGGTGGGTGTATGCTATCAAGGTTGGTCCTGATGGCACAATTGATTGTTTGAAAGCTCGACTGGTTGCCAAAGGCTACACACAGATTTTTGGTTTGGATTATGGTGATACTTTTTCTCCAGTGGCAAAAATGACCTTTGTTCGCCTTTTCATTGCCATGGCCGCTCTTCGACAATGGCCTCTTTACCAACTTGATGTCAAAAATGCTTTTCTCAATGGTGATTTGCAGGAAGAAATTTATATGGAGCAACCGCCTGGCTTTGTTGCTCAGGGGGAGTCATCTGGATTGGTATGTCGTCTTCGCAAATCCTTGTATGGCCTAAAACAGTCTCCTCGGGCCTGGTTTGGTAAATTCAGTTGTGTTGTTCAACAATTTGGTATGTCTCGCAGTGAAGCGGATCATTCAGTGTTCTATCGCCACTCGAGTGTTGGATGTATCTATTTAATAGTGTATGTCGATGATATTGTTCTCACAGGAAGCGACTATCTTGGCATCTCTCAGATGAAACAACACCTTTGTCATCATTTTCAAACCAAAGATCTTGGCAAACTCCGGTACTTTTTGGGTATTGAAGTAGCACAATCCAATGATGGTATTGTCATATCTCAGAGGAAGTATGCGTTAGACATCTTGGAGGAAACAGGGTTAATGAACTGTAAATCTGTTGAGACACCTATGGACCCTAACATCAAACTCCTACCAAATCAGGGGGAGCCTTTCTCAGATCCTGAACGGTACAGAAGACTAGTTGGTAAATTAAACTATCTCACTGTTACGCGTCCTGACATTTCCTTCGCAGTTAGTGTGGTGAGTCAATTTCTAAACTCCCCATGTGAAGACCATTGGGATGCAGTTGTTCGTATACTGAAGTATATTAAAAGATCACCTGGAAAAGGTTTGCTATATGGCCCTAACAACGATACAAAGATCGTTTGCTATTCAGATGCTGATTGGGCTGGTTCCCCTTCTGATAGGAGGTCTACTTCTGGATATTGTGTCTCTATTGGTAGCAACTTGATATCTTGGAAAAGTAAGAAGCAAAGTGTTGTGGCAAGGTCGAGTGCAGAAGCAGAATATAGAGCTATGGCATCAACTACTTGCGAGCTTGTGTGGCTTAAACAATTGCTTAGTGAATTGAAATTTGGAGATGTCACTCACATGATACTTATATGTGATAATCAAGTTGCTCTCCATATTAGCTCTAATCCTATCTTCCATGAGAGAACCAAACACATTGAAGTTGATTGTCATTTCATTCGAGAAAAAATCATATCCGGAGATATCAAGACTGAGTTTGTTAACTCAAGCAACCAGTTGGCAGACATATTCACTAAGTCCTTACGAGGACCTAGAATTGATTATCTTTGTAACAAGCTTGGAACATATGATATATATGCTCCAGCTTGAGGGGGAGTGTTAGATGTTAAGATGTGTGTTTCTGTTATTTGGGCTTAGTCTATTCTGTATTAAGGGCATTGGCCCATATCTTACAATATAAATAAACTACCCTATGTGTAGTCTAAACACATAAGGGATATTTTCTCCCAATCTTTTTTATTTCTCATAGTTTGGAACATGATACCATCTGAAGTTTAGAACAGAAGAAAGCCTATTGTGAACTATCTTAAAAATTTTGGATGTGTTTTTATGCTCAAGTTCCCAAACTAAAGAGAACAAAGCTGGAACGTAGGTGATATATCTTTATTTGTTATAGTTTTGTGTCAAATTGGATATGTAGAGTTTACAATTTAAAGCCGAAGAAGGTGATAATCAATCAGGATATCGTATTTAATGAGCAGACTTCTTGGAATTGGTAGAAAGAAAAGATGGGAGGACAAAATAATTTCATCAACTATTTTGAAGCAAAGTTCAACACTTGAAAACGTGGAATATGAAAATAAACAATTAGCCCCAAATATAACAAGTTCTCACGCTCTCATCAAATACTTATAAATGTATGCAAATACTTATAAATGTTCTGACGTTTTCTTTCCACTTTTCAATGTTGTAGCCAGCAGAAAATCTGGAATCTGTAGTTTGTGAGTTCGCACTCTTTAAAACAACCTTGAGCGCAGATGGGTTTTCAAACATGAGGCATCTTAAGTTGCTCAAGTTGAATTATGTGGAATTTTCCGGAAGCCTGGACTATCTTCCTAGTGAATTAGGATATCTATGTTGGCATGGATATCCATTTAAGTCTTTGCCACCTCGTTTTCTACCGTACAAGCTTGTTTCGTTGTCCCTGGCTAATAGCAAAATCAAACAACTATGGGAAGATACAAAGGTACATTTACTTATAGTTCTTTTCTGTTTGAAGAATTATCACAAGTTATTTTTATGATTGTTTTGAAAATACGATGTATAGATAGTTATGGACTATATGAATGTTATGATATATATTCACATGCCATTATAATAGACGTATCAAGACAGATAGATGCAACTTAAGTGTGCATGTCAACATAGAATTAAAGAAACAAAAGAAAGGTAAGCGTCATTATTGACTTTGTTTCCCGTGTTGGCCTTTCAGCCTTTACACAATTTGAAGCGTTTGGATCTCTCTTCATCAGAAGACCTAATCAAGGTGCCAGATTTAGGGGAGGCCATAAATCTTGAGTGGCTATCTCTAAAAAGTTGTACAAAAATAAGGGAGATCCATCCATCCATTGGTCTTCTAAGAAAACTTTCTTATGTGACTTTGGAAGGCTGCAAAAGTCTTATAAAGTTGCCACATTTTGAGGAGACCCAAAATCTTGAAATACTAGATCTTGAGAGATGTATAAAATTGGAGAAGATCCATCCATCCATTGGTTTTATAAGAAAACTGAAATTTTTGAACTTGAAAAACTGCGAAAATCTTACCATGTTACCACATTTTAGAGAGGACCTAAATCTTGAAATTCTAAATCTCGAAGGATGTAGGAAGCTCGGGCAGATCAATCCCTCCATTCATCATCTAAAAAAGCTTACTGTTTTGAATTTGAAAGGCTGCAAAAGGCTAGTAAGCTTGCCCAACAGCATATTATGCCTCAATTCTCTCAGTTATCTGAATCTCTCGGCCTGTTCAAATCTGTCTTATATCCAGTTATTAGAAAAACCAAGGGATGAAGGTCATTCGAAGAGGCCTTGTGTAGGTGAAGCTTCTCTAAGATCTTCCATCATGAAAAGGTGGTTTAAGTCGCCTTTACACTTGTTCAATTCAAGAACCCATAAAGATTCATTTAGCCACTTGTTGCCTTCTCCCAATTTCTCATGCATTCGTGAACTTGATCTAAGTTTCTGCGCTTTACTTCAAATCCCTGATGTTATTGGAAATTTGCATAGCTTAGAAAGGCTAAACTTGAGTGGAAACAGTTTTTGCAAACTACCCAACCTCAAGGAACTTTCCAAACTGTATCGATTAGTCTTAAGGCATTGCAGGCAACTGAAATATTTGCCTGAGCTACCTTCACAAACTTACTTGCCATCAGTAATTTACGAAAGGCCATGGCCAACAACAGAATCTCCAGCATGGGCAAACGCACCACAAAAACCACTTCTACATGTTACAAACTCAGGTTTAGAAGTTTTGAACTGCCCAGAGTTAGTTGAGATTGAAAGGGAACGCTGTACGAGAATGACTGTTTCATGGATGATACAAATACTTCAGGTCTGCAAGCTCCTTCTTTCTCTTTCTCTAATTTTGTATGTAAATTCCAGGAACTAATAGTTTTTCTCTTTGGTACCAGGCGCAACGCCGCATAGATCCGTTGTCCATTCCAATGAACCCACTTTTTTCAAGTGTTATACCTGGAAGTGAAATACCAAGGCTGTTCAACCATCTGGAGTATAGCACGTTAACAAGGATTGATGAGTCTCCCTTTGGGCATGACTATGAGGCTGCTGTGTTTTGTGTAATATTCGAAGCTCGGTTCAAAAAGGGGATTGTGTCATCAATTTGTCCTCCGAAAGCAAAAGGAAAGTTTAATGACAGTAAGATTTCAATGGTTTTTGATTCTGATCTAGCCATCGCGGAATATGTTTCAGATTACCTGTGGATATCCTTTTTGATTAAAGAAGAATTCATTCATTATCAGGACGCACCTTTGTATGATGAAATAGTAGACTTAGTCGGGAATGACCATTATGATATAGATGTGAAGAAATGCGGGTATCGTCTGATATATGATCTGGATCTAGAACTATCAAACTTAGCAATGATGCTTGGTGGAAATTCGCCGGCCTTGAAGAACGACCTTTCGGCAATTGAAGATAACAAGTAGCAACACTGCATTTCCACTGAAGCTCCTTCATAATGAAGAATTGAAGATATGAAATAATACTGAAACAACTCTTTGCATATTATTTGGTTTCTAAACTGTTGATAGTCAATTTTACTGTAGCAACTTCAATGGGGCACTAAACAATTTCATGATTCGCCTTTCAATGATGCATATTGTTAGGTTTCGCTATGGCAATAGGATCATTCAAACACATGTATAGAAGATATTCTGCTGCAATATTGCTCATGGTGGTCATTCAAATGTATGAAGATATTTAGAACTACATTCTGCTGTATCCGTATGTTTGATCATATTATGTTCTGCCTTTTGATAGTTCTATGGTTTGAATCCCTGTGCCTAGCTTAAATTTCAGTTCCATTTCCATGTATTTGCTACTTAGTCTTGAGCTTTGTGTTTTTGCAAAGAGATCCTCTTCCACCAGTTATAAAAGGGGCTCTCCTATCAGAGCCAGGTTCTTTTGAGGAAAACATTTTTGTTGTTTTTGCCACTACACTCGCCACTGCTGACGGCGACACCATTTAGCGCTGTCGACGACATCATTGTCTACCACTTATTAGGTTTATAAAGGAAGAGGTTCATTAGAGAGATATAACATAAATGAGATTTTAGTCTAACCACATAAAGGATTGATATCACTCTCTATCCAAAACGTGAAGGCAATGAGTTAATGGGTCTTCACCTCTATATAATGTTCTACTTTCTCATTTCTATCCAATGTGAGATTTCACTAGTACAAAAATCGCGTATAACGTCGAATATTTTGAGTTTTTAATGGAGAATTCGCAAACGACGTCATATCAGGAAACGTTAAATTTACGTCGAATTTAAAAAATTCGACGTTAAATTTACGTCGAATTTAAAAAATTCGACGTTAAATTAACGTTGAATTTTGTTAATATACGACGTTAATTTAACATCGAATTTTGTCAATATTCGACGTTAATAAATTTTTTGTTTTTTTTAATTAATTGTGATCCTTTTTTACAATTCTACGAGACTTCAAAAGCAAAAAAATAACAAATTTCAGTTTTTGGTATTTTATAAAGCATGAACTATGAATATGTAGTGTAGTATCAACAACAAACAATAATAATCAACAACAAACAAGTTCAATCAAACAACAACAAAAAAGTTTAAGAAAAAAAAACAACAAACAAGTTCAATAAATAAGTTCTTCAAAACAAAAACGAAAACTAACCTTCAAAAGATGGGTTCGTCGGAATAAAGTTTTGTTACAGTGAGAGAGAAAGCAGAATGCGCCTATGAAGGACAAGAGCACGAAAATAATTGGTTAAAGCAAACAAAAATCATACATAAAGTAATTAATTAACATGCATTTGTATCAAATGAAAGAAAGATTACATGTGATGCTCGTCAAACTTCGCTTGAGAAAAGTTTGAAAAGAGAAGAGGGTATCGCGCACTAACATAAAGTGAATGAATTTTCAATCTCTTGCTCAAATTTTTATTGAATTCACTAACCGAATTTAAAATCCATTTGACATTTTATATCCTTTTACGTCGAATTACAATTCTAAACGACGTTTAATAATTGCATTTATTTACAAAAATGTCACCGCTCATATGTTGGTTATTCAGTGGTTCGACGTTGAACGCGTGATGTTATACGCTGTTCTTGTACTAGTGTTTAGACTCACACTTGGAATTCTAACAATCTCCCCCTTCAAAGGTGAGTTCCTTCTACATTGGTACACTTCCCATCCAACGGAAGCATTCGAGTACCCTTTTTCGTACCACCGTTCATCTTAATAGGACACGCTTACCTATAACCCTTTGCTAGGAAGACTTTTGATACAAGAACCATTGTACTCGTATAAGTCTAACTTAGCTTTGAAACCATGTTGAATATAATGAAAACTATGTATGAGATTAATCTCCCTTGTGTTGAATATGAACATAGGATTCTCTAATTATATTAGAAGAAATATGAGCTAAACCCAAAATACAAATAAAAAATAATAACAAACTAACTAAAGATAAATATAAAATAAAAATATATCTAACACTCTCCCTCAAGCTAGTGCATACAAATTATATATATTAATCCTGTTACTAATATAATCCATAAAGATTTAGTGAAAATATCTCCTTTTGCACTCGAGTTACACCAAATTGTTAATAATTTGTGAAGACAACATAGAAGACGAAATACCAACCTAGAAGACTCCCCTAACCAACAAATCTGTAAGGTTGCTCTATATAAATCTCTTCTAACAAATTGTCGTTGAGGAATGCATTATTGACATCTAGTGGATAAAGAAGTTATTGTTGAAGAGCCCCCACAACTATAAATAAACTAACAAAAGTCATCTTTGCCACGTGAGAAAAAACATATATGGACGAGTCAAATGCAATGGAGACAAAAGGGAGATCAGAAGAGACAACAATGGAAGAAGTCATGGATGAACAAGAGAGAAACCTTAAAACTCCAAGATTCTCCAATCAAGGCTCTTGAAAAAGAAATAAGAGCAACCTCAATGCTCTGAATAGTTATCTGAGAGGAGACAGGACGTGCAACCACACATGATGAACCTGAAAGAGAGAAAAAAGCGACCTCAATGCTCTAAATCGTTGCCTAAGAGGAGACGATACCTGCCACCAAATTTGTCCCAAAACAAACCAACCACCACTACCAGCCTCTGGGTTGTAAATATCTTTGTTTTCACCTTTTTTATGTTAATCAAATAAGGGGAAGAAAAGTAAGCTAAATGATTGATAACTCTAAACTCTGGTCATTTAGCTATCAACTGCATTGGCTACTTAGCTTACTCATTACTCTGACTATTTATATTTATTGGCTGGTACATTATTTCTATTGGGTACAAACAAAGTCCCACATCGGATAAAATAAGAAATGGACATGGGTTTATATACACATAAGATACCTCCATTGGTAAGAGGCCTTTTGGTGTGGTACCAAAAGCAAATCCATGAGGGTTTGGCCCAAAGCGGACAATATCTTACCAGTGTAGAGATCTATGTGTATGTGTATGTGTTGAACCTTCCTACAAATGGTATAAGAGCCCATGGTTCAGGTCTGGTGACCAGGCTCAGACGAGTATGTCCCTCCATGATCAGGTGAAGCCCTGACAGGTGGCTAGTGACTAATGGCAGATAGTCAGATGAATTATGAGAGGTGGAGGGCAAGAGATGCTTAGTGTTGTGACCATAGATTGTAAAAGAGAGCAAAGAGAAGTGGCGACCATGGCGCACTCGAGGATAAGAAGGGGATACTTTCATTGGTAAGATGCCTTTTGGAGTGGTACCAAAAGCAAATCCGTGAGGACTTGACCCAAAGCGGATAATATCTTATCAGTATGGAGATTTATATATATGTGTATGTGTGTAACCTCCCTACAATTTTTATTGATTAATTCATTATTACTCTGATTATTTTAGGTGTATTAATCTAATATAATAATAATGACTTATGGAAGTCATAAATCATTATTAGCGTTTCCAACCAATTGATATCAATGCTCTAATATTGTTGAACGTCTGAATGTTGTGAAGAAAAAAAGATTACTAAAATTAAGAGGAGAGGAGAGAAGAAATAGGTTATGAAAATTAGAACTACAAGACCATCTACCAAAATATGAATACCTATTCTTACTTCATCTGAGTATTTAATCGTCTAGTGTACCTGAAAAATCATAAACTCATACAAATATGCATGTTCTACTACATGGATGAATAGTTATTTTATTGTTGTTATGATAAAAATTAAACAACTCAGGGGAACTAGGAGTAAGAAAGAGCATACTTAAAATATACATTGTTCACAAAGATAGAAAAACTCTATAGAAAAACCCTATAGAAAAACCCTATAGAAAAACCCTAGCATTACTAGATGCTTTTAAAATCATCTTAAAATATATTTTGTTTAGTATGAATATTTGTAAACATCTTAGAACTTACCGGTAAATAATTTGTAACAAAACCTTCACTTGAAATGGCTAAAAGTGGTATGTAGTGAGGTTTTAGTTTTGGTACCAAAATTTTATCAACCAGAATTACCTTGGTACCATATTGAATTTTGTAAGCATGGTTAGTAGTTTGGTAACCTCCACCGTTGGCAGCAGCAATTAATGACTGTATTAAATAGACCCATCCTTCAACAATCTCATTCATTCTGGAATTTATAAATTAATGTCCTCCTAAACTTATGCTCGAATCCACAAAATAATGGTGAGTAGCGTACACATTTTGAGTAAAATAATATGAAATTTGACAAAGAGAAAATGAAGTTTTAAAAAGCCCAAGTCAATAAATTACGTCTTTGTCTTGTAATACAATTTCCATTGAAAAGGGACACACACTACATTTAGGATTTTTATTTTCTTTTCTGAGTAAAATATTAATTATTAATTGAAATTATTGTTATTATTATAATTATTATTTATTAATATATAGATTTAATTTAATTTATAATAAGAAATTAATTTAATAAAATTATTATTAAATATATACCTATTAATTTAATTTTTAGTATATATTTTTCTAAAATTAAATTAAAATTATTATTAAAATTTATTTTATTACTTAATTACTTTCTTTTAGTTGGAAATTTTAACTATATTTACGATTTTTAATTTTATTTCCTCATTAAAATATTAATTATTAATTAAAATTATTATTAGTACAATTAATATTTAATAATATATAAGTTAATTGTAATCTTTTAATCCATTTTTATTTAAAAGAAATTATTATTAAATACATTAATTCCAATTTTATTATATTTTTTTCTAAACTAAAATCAAAACTATTATTACAAATTATTTTATTACTAAATTATTTTCTTTTTCGTTGAAATATTACCTATATTTACTATTTTTGTTTTATTTTTCAATAAAATTATTAATTATTAATTGAAATTATTCGCGCAATTAATGAAATAAGTAATCTATCATGAGAAAAAGGTTGTTCTTGTGTCAGGTGTCAGAAATTTAAAAGAATGTCTTTTTTAAAAAAAAAAGTTTAATGTCTCAATAGGTTTCTATTTTCGTTCCAAATTTGAAATAGGTCCCTGTTATATTTGAAGTCTTAATTAAATCCTTATTTTTGTTAATTTGATGCAAATAAATCCTTTCCGTCAATTTCAGAAAACGGCGTTAAGGAGTGCGTGATGTGGCGTGTGTGAATTCAATTTTTTAATACTCAGAAATTTTGATTGAATTAAATATAGTATAATTCATGCTAAAAGTAATTAAACAGAGGGAAAATTTGGAAAAAGTGAATGTTTTTTTTGGTGAAACATCTCTAGAAGGGAGAAATCAAAATCAACTTAGGGATTTTTCTATTCTAGGGTTCGTGTCGTGTCAGAGTTGGGAAAGAGTGGATGTTGTTCGAGTGGATGCCCGAGGGAGAATCAAATGCAGAATTCACGTTCAACATGTTCTTCGACTTCCAATGGCTGGCGGAATGGAGAGGCGAAGGTCGTTTTTCGTGGTGCGTCACCCCTTTGTCTGTGTGGAGAGAAAACAGTGGCGAGAACAGCTGGAACGACTAAGAACAGAGGGAAACAATTTTGGGGGTGCCCTAAGTATAAGGTAACCGAAACGTGGATGAGTTGTTTGTTTTACTTCAAAGTCGTATTCATTGGGTTTTAATTTTTTTTTACAAAACGGGCATGAAAACGGTGGTTGCAATTTCTTCAAATGGTGCTGTGATGATGGTAATGAAAGATGTTATACGAATCTGAAGTGGGAAGGAAAGCATGAGTGTTTGTCAAAGACAGAGAAAAGGGTGGGGTAGCGAATATGGTGATTGATTTGAAAAATTCTATTAAGGTTGTGGAAAAATGGATGAAGTTGTTGATAGGGGCTGTTTGTTGTATTTGTGTGGTTAATATTATTGTAATTTCAATATGGATAACAAATCCATAATGTATTATGCATTTTCTTTGTCATAGGATGCAGTAGGTGATGAAAACGGGATGAACAATGTATTCAACTAGCAAAAATGAATGAAATCATGTTCTATTTTTGTTTTTCTTGTTATTGCAATACCAACCTAGAACCAGTGAGAAAGGGGGAAGAAGATAAATGGCAGAGAGAAGATATTGGAAATAGAATCAAACCTCCTTTGCCGCGAATTAGAACGGAGAGAACAAGAGGAACGTTCGGTTATTGCCTCGGTTCATAGCAGAAGCGAAACTGAACGGTCTTATTGCCTCTGTCCCAGACGACCGAGGCATATTAGTGGACAAAATTAACTTCGAACGTTCGTTTACTGCCTCGGTTCATAGCAGAAGTGAAACCGAACGTTAGTGTCAGAGAGGCCGTTCGGTCTCTTTAGTCACAGTGGCAGCAGAGGGATTTGTAGGTCGTTCGGTCAACTACTGCCTCGGTTTTGCAAACAAGCGATGTCGTTCGGTCTGTTCAGTGTGTACGTTAGTGGCAAAGAGGTCGTTCGGTCTGTTCAGTTTGTACGTTAGTGGCAGGGATGACAGAACTAAAGGCCTCGGTTCTGCAAACAAGCGATGTCGTTCGGTCTGTACAGTCTGTACAAGACTAAATGCTTCGGTTAGGCACTCAAGTCGAGGTCGTTCGGTCTCTTAAACAGGACTAAATGCCTCGGTTAGGCGTTCACCGAGACCGTTCGGTAAACTACTGCTTCGGTCACTCAAAAAACTGAGGTCGTTCAGTCTTTAGGTATCGGTTTGTTTATAACCGAGGTCGTTCGGTTTATACGCTTCGGTTTTTCTGAAACCGAAGCGTCATGTGCGAGTTAAAATACGCTTTTTTTCTAGTGCATAAAACTTAAGTGTATCAGTATCTGGAATATGCAGAAGTCACACCAGCAAGCTTAATAGCATTAAAAGAGTACATTAAAAGAGTAGTATTTCATAAGTGTAGAATTACATTAAAAGAGTACATTAAAACAGTACATCCAAAAGCTTCTACGGTGTAGCTACTTGGTCATTACAGACGTCAAATAATTGGGATGATGGCATTACAGGTTGTGATGAAGGAGTAGCTTTGGGGCAACGACTCCTGTTATGCCCAAGCTCCCTACATAGGCCGCATCTCTTACGCAGACCAGCCTTCATCATTCGAGATTCATCTTTTTTGAGCTCCCACTGTTCCATTCTTCTTTTCCTTTTAGGTCTTCGAGGCATAACTTTTTTGTAAGGAGGCATAACATCCAGATATGGTTGTATCTCCCACATGTTGTTGCCGTTGATGGGAAATACGATTGATGCATATGTTTCTTCATAGGTGGACTTCATAAAGCAAGTTGGAATGAATTGTTGTCCATCAATATTCAGAAACTTCACCGTCTTCTTGTACTTCACCATCATCATGAACTTGTCCTTCATCATTAGTAACATACTCAACCATATTTATCACTTCAGGCTCCGAAACAACATGTATAACGTATAAATGAACCTCGCCATTAAGCCTACCTAAGTTAGCCATATGCATGGCACCAGTGTCATCCCTCAATTCTTCCAACCTATTTTCCAAAACTGAACCCCCTCCTACACAGTACCATAATTCTTTAAAGTTATCATATCCAAACTTTTCACTACACTAACAACCACAAAATAACTCCAGACATCAGGGTCAAAGGACAAAGTTGTTGTCTCTCCTTCGTACTTCAACGTACCATCGGTAATCAACTTCCCCCCATGGTGGAAAACACAGTCAAAAACGTCGCCCATTATACGCACAACACAGTATCAATATATCTACACGCACAACACAGTATGACGAAAAAAAATAATATATTAAAACGCACTCACAAAGACTCATATAACTTTAAACATACATGGGGGACCACCAAAACGCAATGAAGAACGCATACCAAACCATAGGGGACCACAATCCAATATTATACTTTCCCAACTATAAAAAGCAAGACAATAAACCACAAAAACTTACCTTCCTTCAGATTAACCTCCACTCCAGTCAACACCTGCTTCAGCGTCGCGCTTCCAAGGACACAAGGTCCCACACTTCACCTCGTCCTTCAACCTTTTCCACACGCACATGCACCGGTAATTCACCCACCAACACTCGCGCATCCACTCGAACAATAACGTCTTTCTGATTCCTATTCCACTCGCGCATCCACTCTTTCCCAACTCTGACATGACACGAGCCCTAGAATAGAAAAATCCCCAAGTTGATTTTGATTTCTCCCTTTCAGGGATGTTTCACCAAAAAAAACATTCACTTTTTCCAAATTTGCCCTCTGTTTAATTACTTTCAGCATGAATTATACTATATTTAATTCAATCAAAATTTCTGAGTATTAAAAAATTGAATTCACACACGCCACGTCACGCACTCCTTAACGCCGTTTTCTGAAATTGACGGAAAGGATTTATTTGCATCAAATTAACAAAAATAAGGATCTAATTAAGACTTCAAATATAACAGGGACCTATTTCAAATTTGGGACGAAAATAGGAACATATTGAGACAATAAACCAAAAAAAAATTGAGACTGGACAAGAGAATAACAACTTTAACAAATTTGCTATTTGTGTTTCCTAATCTTATTGTATAATAGTTGGGGTTGGACGGCTCATGAGATAAGACATATCGAGAAGAAGATCAAATGGTGTTAGATAAATTTTTTTTCTGTAAAGATTAAGGTAAATAATAATTAGAGATATTGAACTGAGATTGAACCGAGATTAAAGTTTCACTAATCTCAAGTTTATATCAAAAATTATAAATAAAAGTCAAATGTTAGAATAGGTGATCGCATTTATTGTGCATTTAATACTATTACTTTGACTTTCGTACAACCAATTTGCTAACTTAAGCATCAGAGAACCTTTGGTATATACACTTTCGAATGGCTGGAGTAAAGACGAAGATTGTATGATTAGTTACCGAACGACATTTAAAGAAAAATTGTAAAGGTGTTAGAAGTGGCTTGATCTTATGTACTAAACATTTACATTTATAGATACCTTAAGAAGTTTATTTAAATTCATCCAATATACATGTTTATACTTATCAACAACTCTTTGAAAAAGTTGCCTGTATCCATATTATGAAAAAAAGTTGAAGGTGCACTTCAGTGGAACAAAATTGCTTTATTTTCTTCCATTCGATGATTTAATAATGCATAAATGCAAAGCCTTTGGCAAATCTTGTACAAAATCAACCTATGGACTTCTATCCTATATACAAAAGAATGCTGACCTACGAAAATTATTAAAATTTAAATACACATGACAGGTGTTAGTTAAAGTTGGTTCTTCAATTGCACCACTAAACCCTGCATGGACTCAATCTTTTCACTGAGTTCTTTGATAACAGTAAGGTGCTGAAAGGAAGAGTCAGAAGTACCAATGTCAGATATCAAATCACTAATCTTAGCCTGTGAACCAGCAACTGCTTCCTCAAGCGAAGTTAATGTTTCTTCCATAGGCTTTCTTGGACTTTCATTTGTTGGGTTTTGTAATGGAGAGAGGCCACTACTAGAAACACTACTATCTATGCTAGGCTTCTCAGGACAATTTTTTTTGACAATGTCTTTACTTCCTGCATATCATCATACCATTATTAGCATTATTAAGCGAAAGGACCAACAGCAACAAAATCAACCAAAGCCTCACACCCAAAGGAAAACTGATACTGTAGGTTGGTAACAGATAACAGAATGTGGAGGAGCAAAATGGGATAGATTACAAATGTAATATATGACCATTACGTAACGAATTCCTAATTAAAAGCATTGTGTACACAAGAAAATACCTAGGTTGCCAAGCCGGTCAATTACATATTGGCCGACAGAACTTTCAAGCTTAAATAGTCGTAAAATTCCAGCTATTATTCGGCCGACAGAATCGATTTCGGATTTGCACAGAAAAGTGAGGTGTTGGACGTCTTCCTTGCTTACAATTGCTTCATTCTGTACAGAAAAATCTTCATTACATTACACAGGAGCTATCAATAGAAAAAGTCAATAACCACATACTTTGAATACCAAGGGTCCATTACCGTTTGTCTTATATAAAACTTTAGATTCTCCACTGCCCAATTAACCATTTCATTATCCTCATTATCCTCATGTAATATCATGCCTACTTCAAGATCAATTCCCTCAACTTCTTCACTGAATTGTTCTACTCCATTTTCGGTTCTGACTGATGAAGGAATGTCCTTTTGGGCTTGAGGCTTAATGATTTTCAACCCTTGAACTCCAACCTGCAAGTTCTGGCACAATATTTAAAGGGTACGGAAGGACAGATTTACAGATAAGATAAACTAATAAAATGAACCAAAAGTGTGTACACTTAGCTAATATTTAAAAGTTATAGTGTTTTCACCTACAGTTTTTCTTTCATTAAATGTCCATTTAATTGAAGGGAAAATATTCGAAAAAATTTCCCTACTGACTGTCAGCTGTCAGCTGAGCCAGTGAAAGTTACTAGGGTCTTGGTTCACTTAATGGTGGAAAAGCATCTTCTCATATTTTTAGTTATATTTGAAACATTCTTTGAGAAACCTTTTGCATTTACTCACAATGTACGGAAAGTTGCCGCCCAACAGCTAAGCTTAATGAAATCAAGCATGTATATACACATACATTTAACACTAACACACTGCATCAAATTTGGAGAAAGAAGGATGCATGTATGTCTTTACCGTAACCACGTCCACAGGATATAGTTGTATTCTGTGTGATTGTGTTTTTCTTTCTGGAGCATTCTTTGGGCAACTTTTTGCATTTACCCGCAAGGTACGGAATGTTGTGTGCCAACACCTCTCTTCTCTGTTTGCATCATAGCTTGAGAACCGCATTCTTTCAGCCATGTCTTGCGCACCTTCAAGAGCAAATAACCAGTCTCTCAACTGTATAGTGATATCCACGGTATCTGGCTTCTTCAAGTGTGAAAAACTGGTACCTTTCCCTTCTCTTGTAGTTTCAACTGGTGTAAATGTTTGTAAGAAAACTACACTTTAAAGTAACAAACAAAACACAAGGAATATGACATAAAAGTTTACTATATATAAAGTAATGACACCTACAACAGAAAATGAGAATAGACTGTTTTTTACCATTTTCTAAATTATCAACAATCGGAGGTGTTGTCTTAAAAAGTTTTGCCAACGGTCCAGTTTGTAAGTTTTCCCACCCTTTACACAAACCATTCCCTGGACCACCATCAGGCCCTAGTACTCCAAATCGGTGCAGGAGGGCCTCAGAGTAGTTCATTCCCCCACCAAGACGAACACCAGATACAGAAGCTGAGACATTTAAAGTATGTACTTCCGTGTCTACTACACAAAATGGTATGACTTGCACCATATGTATGTCCAGAAAGGGGTATGAATGAACATTTCCATTAAGTGGCTGTTTTTTGTTATGCACCCAGAAAACAGGTCTCAGTTTAGGGTGTTCATGATCACTTATTGAGGGAAGATTTTCGCTAGTACTACAAGGTGAGTCATTTTCACATGTAAAACGCTCTTCAGAATCCACACAATCTATCTGAACTCTCTCCCAATTTATTGTGGATGAAACAGCAATAGCACCACCAAGAGTTCTATGAGTAACTCTAACAAAAAAATCATCTCCAACAAACTGTACTAGAGGCATTCCCTCCGAGTTCACAGAAGACGACTCAAGAAATTGAAGTTGGAGATTTTTTATTGTCAAACTTACAGAAGTGTCACTGGGAATCTTCTCCATCAGATTTCCACTTAAATATTTGTTCCTGACATCGTTTAATTGTTTCTTTTTTCCAACTATGGCTATTTTCTCACTAACAGTCCCAAAATAATCATAGACACCGAGGACAAAAAATAGTTGTTCAACTGAAGTGTTGGATAGATACTGTTCACAAGCAATACCAAGCCTCACGATACCGCCTGGAGGAGGAACCTTTAACAATGGACTACCATCAGCAGTTACCATAGCCGCTTCTATGCAAGCATCTTTCAGGTCAACACATCTCCACAATCCAGTTGTCCATCCGAGAGAGCTCTGATGTCCAGGCTTGTCAGTACTTACTTCCAGAGATAAAGTAATCTGGGATGCTCCAGTAGTCCACTTCTTCTGACTGGCATCAATTGGTTGACCCTCCCAAAGACAGAAGCAAGCAGGATCCTTCTCGAGGTTCAATATTTTCAGTTTCAATGAGGGTGAATCTAAAAAGAAAAGATTTTCAATCCGAAGCCTTGCTCCAGCAAAAGAGTTATTGACTGTATTGTTCATTTTGGTTTTAGAAATATCCAGATAGGTCTTATCCAAAGGAACTGTAAGATCCAGACCCTTGAGATTGAAAGTAAAAGATTTTACTGAGAAATCTGGTAAAATGTCACCAGGATTCACAACAATATCATCAGCTAAGAATGATGATATCTTGA
This sequence comes from Vigna angularis, assembly GCF_016808095.1. Lineage (NCBI taxonomy): Eukaryota > Viridiplantae > Streptophyta > Magnoliopsida > Fabales > Fabaceae > Vigna > Vigna angularis. The sequence goes on along the minus strand of NC_068974.1, from coordinate 21,703,043 downwards.
GGCAGGTTTCTTCTTGGAGGTGAATCTGGAAAACAAAGAAATATTCAGATAACATAATTGGCATAAAAGTATTGGAAAAGATGCACAAGCTGGCCATTTTTAAAAGAACTTGCACAAAGCCACACACCATTAGAGGTTGACAATCAATAACAGTTTGAGAAGCAAAAGATGGTGGAAGAGAAGGCACGATCTGAACAGAATGGAGGCATATTAGGGGAGTTCCCACAATTGATTGCCATTGCTGTTCTCCTAGTGGGTATATTGATGGGCAAAAGCTTCTTGCTGCCAAAAGACAGAATGGAAAAAATTAAGTAAACATAGCAACTTGCTAAAATGATACATTCTTTTAAAACTATCAATTAACGAATATTTAAATTTTTTATTCAGTGTTAACATAAAACTATTTTAGATTATCATACAATCGTGTTGTGACATTCATAGAAACCAAGCAATAACTAAATACCAAAGTTTGTATTATTGAGAAGATTATGCGGTAAAAGTATTGAGCTGATAGCTCTATAGCAACAAGGAAACCCCATAGCAGAGGATGACTCTCCTCCTAACCAACTCACCACTTCCTCTCGGTACCCCCTCCACATTCTCCCTTCTCTCTCCTATAACAGAATTCCGTCATCCCTGTATTCTTGACACGTCATTTCTCCTCTTAACTAACTTCCCACTGTTTTTTTTCCTAACCCCACTTTCTTTCTTCTTACATAAACATTCCATATTTTTGGCCTATCTATTCCTTTTATAATTTTTCCATGTTGAGTAACAGTCCATGTGCACTTCCCACATTATGATCCTTATTAGGAGTCCTATCATTACTCCCTCCTGCATCAGCAACCTTGTCATCAAGGCTGAAAGAAGGAAATTGCCACTGTAGTAGCACCTCATCTTCCCAAGTTGTCTCCTCCTCTATTCTTCCCTTTCATTCCACCAACCATTGTTTGATGATGTTACCACCCTTTGGACTCTCCCTAGCTGCTAACACTGCCTCATGCTCTTCCTTATCTTTCTCCTCAAGACTCAACTTTGTTGGTAAAGTCGGTTCTACTGCATGGATTCCAATAGCCTTTTCCAATAGCCTTTTTCAGTTGGAAAATGTGAAAAACTGGATGTACTTTGACTGATTTTGGCAACTGCAACTTATATGACACTTCTCCAATTTCTGCCACTACTAAAAGAAGCCCGTAATACCGAGGTGCCCACTTCTGATTAATACGTCGAGCTATGGTTAATTGTCTATGTGGTCGCAATTTGATAAACACCCACTCTCCTACCTCCAACTGCATGAATCTACGTTTTTTTATGCAAATTTCTTCATTTGTTGTTGAACTTGCAACAAGTGATATTTCAATTGCTGAATAGCTTCATCTCTATCAACCAAGTTATGGGTACAACTTCCACACGCATTTCTCCTTGCGTAAACGATTTCGAAAATAGTCTTTCCTGTCGACCCACTTTCTACCATAATTCTTCCCAAGGTAACCAATATGACAAATTCTTGAGCTATTCTGACACAAAACATCGTAAATAAGCTTCTAGATATCGGTTTACCACTTCCGTTCGACCATCGGTCTCAGGATGATAAGAAGAACTCATTTTCAGAGTTGTTCCCTGTAACCGAAATAATTCAATTTCCTTAGCAAACAATTCAGTAATCTTCCTTGCAGTGTAAGGATGTTTCAGGAAAATTAACTGGCCATATTTAGACAACCGATCCACCACTACAAATATAGCTTCCAACCCCTTTGATTTTGGTAAACCCGTAATGAAGTCTAAAGAAATATCTTCCCAAATTCTATCCGGAATAGGCAAGGGCTGAAGTAATCCTGTTGGGGACATTGCTTCATATTTTTTCAGTTTCTAACCTTGTAGTTCTAGATATTTGTCTTGCCAAAGAAAACTTAGAGTCATCTCTTCCCAATCAAAAGTAACCTTCCCAAATCTCCGCAACCAAGAAACTCCCAAAATCATGTCTATGTCTTCCAACTCCAACACATATGGCTCCACCGTAGTAGAGAATTCTCCTAGTTGAACGTCCAACTTCTCACATTTCCCCGCAATAGACACCCTATGCCCATATCCTAAACGCGCCCCAATCAATTTTCTTTTGTCCACTTTCAACTCCAGAGCAGCCACTACATGAGGAGAGATGAAATTGTGACTAGTGCCACTATCAATCAGCACTCCCAAGGTTACTCCATTGAGACGACCCTTTATGCACAGAGTTGAAGGGCGATTCCGACCATCCCACGACACTTCAACCTCTACGAACAGCTCCATAGAACCACACTCCAAGGTACGGTCATCTTCCTCTTCTTGCATCTCACTCTCGATAACCTCCCCCAGTTCATTTACTGTTTCGTCGTCAGCTAACACTACCATTCTTAGTTGTCGCTCCATACATCGATGCAAGGGGTGATATTTTTCACAGCATCTAAAATAAAGCCCCTGAGCTTTCCTGTTCAGCAATTCAGAATAAGGCAAATGCTTCATGCCGCGATTTCGATCGACAACCAGAGAACGATCACCGGAAACGCGACTGCTTTGTTGTGCCACCGAGCGTGACTCGTGAGGGCTCGAACTTCCTACCGATAAGGGTTTAGTTTGGGTACCCTGTGTTGGGCCTAATCCAACTGTTAGTCTTCCTTAATTTGGGCCTTGACCCGACCCAGATCCAAACTTCTCTCCCTGACCCATACCCCAATCTCGATTGCTTTTCCAACCCTGTACTCCTCCTCCACGCTGAAATTCCTTTCCTTGCAATTATGCTTCCACATCTAGAGCTAGGCACATGGCTTGGAGACGATTCACAGGGTTGAAGGTGTGAACCCTCCGCCGAATCCCCGATCTCAATCCTCCAATAAAATAGCCAAGATATTGCTCCTCCAATAAACGAGATACTTAAGACGAGATGTACTCAAACACTGCCAGGTACTCATCTAAGCTACCCGTCTGCGACAAATCTTTCAACTCCTGAAAGGATTATCGCTAGTTCGACCACCATAACGATCGATCAACTCCCTCTTTAACTTGGTCCACGACAACCCCGCTTCTGCTTCTTGTAGAAGATTGAACCAATGAATGGTTGCACCTTCCATACTTAATTTGGCTAATCGGACCTTCACCTCCTCTGTTGAGCCTTGCACTTCAAAATATGTCTTTGCCGTCGTAATCCATCCCACACGGTCAGTACCATCAAATGATAACAATTCCTCCTTCTTTGCTGCCATCCTATACTCTGCTCCTGAATTCATATATGAAAATGGAGATTCTCGACGATCTCCCACTTGCTCGTTATGAAACTTAGTAAACTCTTCCAACATTAAATGGTGAAATTCCCCAATGTCTCTCGTACTGACACTTCCATTGCTAAAAATCTCTCCTCGAATGCTTCAACTTGGTCGAACATTTTGGTTGGCATGGACAACAATGCTAGCTCTTCTCGGGATCCAGCAGGTCGAACCAATGATAGAAACCAAGCAATAACTGAATATCAAAGTTTGTATTATTGAGAAGATTATGCAGTACAAGTTATTGAGCTGATAGCTCTATAGCAACAAGGAAACCCTAGAGCACTAGACTCCTCCAGAGGATGACTCTCCTCCTAACCAACTCACCACTTCCTCTCGGTACCCCCTCCACATTCTCCCTTCTCTCTCCTATAACAGAATTCTGCCATCCCTGGATTCTTGACACATCATTTCCCCTCCTAACTAACTTCTCACTATTTCTTTTCCCCGTTTTCTTTCTTCTTACATAAACATTTCATATTTTGGGCCTATATATTCCTTCTATAATTTTTCCATGCTGAGTAACAGGTCGATGTGCACTTCCCACCTCATGATCCTTATTAGGAGTCCTATCAGACATCATTAAAATAATTCAACTTCTTAGGTAATAGATAATTGTAATCATAGTAAAACTTTTAAATGAAATTATGATATCAATGGATGATAGTTGTTAGAATGAAATCAACTGTAACAGTTTTTTAGAGAATTAAGCATTACATAATCTAACAAATTAGGATCAATTATTCCTAATTATTAGGTGTATTTATTATAATTGATTATGAATTATACTATAAATACATTCTATGTGATCTACATTAGACACAGAACATATACAATTCTACATGGTATCAGAGTCTAGTTAGAGTCTATCTTAGCGAGATTTGTTGTTTGTTGGACATATAGATCCACTCGTTATCGAGTCACTATTGGACCACCCATTAATGTCTAGTTCCACACACACATATATATACTTCGGCATGAAGGAGTGTGTTGGAAGTCTCACATCAACTAGAGATAAGTCCAATTTAGAGTATATATATGGTGCAAACCTCACCTTACAAGTCAGTTTTTGTTAGGAATAAAAGAGGGAATTAATCTAATACCGAACGGTGCATGAGAGGAGAAGCCGACCATTAAGACAAGTGAGGCCGAACTGTGCATGAGACGAGAAATCGTACGGTAAGGCACGGGGGAAGTGAGGCCGAATAGAGAGACAGGGGGAAGCAAGGCCGAACGGTGTGAGAGGAGAAGCCGAACGATAAGGCAATGGGAAGCGAGGCTGAACGGTAGAGGCTGACTGTTTTAAGAATTAGGAAGAGGCGCGAGAATGAGATACTATAAGTAGTCTTCCTGAACTCTATTCATTAGGTTATTTTCTTTAGAGTATGGACTGGGCATATTAACCAGTGGAGGAAGATAGGCTTCCTTGGGGGAGAGTATACTTGTATTTTTGATACTTTGCTGAATCAATAATACATACATACTTTTCAATTCTGTTGTTCGAGTGTTGAAGTGAGAAGAGGGGATCAAATTAAGTTATTTGCATAAAGTAACCTAACAAATTGCTTCGACCTGCTGGATATGTTTCGGAGGGAAGAAGAGCAAGTGAGGAGGAACAATAGCGAAGAAGAATGGAGGGAAAATTAAACGCATTAGAAGGAGGAATGGAGGGACGAATGGCGGCGATGGAGTCGTCAATGGAGGAATTGAAGGCGGAGGTGCGAGCGATGACTCTCGAGTTCCAAGGAGCTCGTGGACGACGAACCAGGAAGCAACATCGGAGCTCCGAAGGAAGTCGTGATTCCGTTAATGCTGGATGTGAACGACGACCGCCGAAAAACTCGAAGGAGGAATTGGAAGAAGACAGAGGAGAAGTTCGACGCAGTTGGAGGAAGCGCGTTGAACTACCTACATATTTGAAGGTGCGGATCCCGTGGGCTAGATCGCACAGGCAGAGAAACTCTTCAACCTCTAGAGCGTGACGGAGAAGGAGAAGATGAAGCTCGTCTATAGATGCATGGAGGGAGGTTTGGCGAGTTATTGGTTCTCTCAAATTTAGAAGGAATAGAATTCTTTCTTATTTAATTAAGATGTTATTAACCTCTATATAAATACATAAGTCTGCAGCATATTTTAGGAAATATGGACTGCTAATTCTAAGGGATAGATCCCTGTGATTACGGGATCAATCAAACATAAATGAACCTAATAAAGGCAGCACATAACTGTTACAAAAAATACAACACATCAAATATAAAACTTCCTGAAATACACCATGCCAATCTCTATCACATCAATCACGGTTTCTGACACTCCCCTTCAAGCTGGTGAATAGGTGTTTTCCATTCCCAACTTGAATATGATTCCTTCAAAGTTAATGCAGTTCAGCCCCTTGGTGAGTATGTCTGCAAGTTGGTTCTGGGTGGATACATATGGTGTGCAAATCATGCTACTGTCTAGTTTTTCCTTTATAAAGTGTCTATCAACTTCAATATGTTTAGTTCTATCATGTTGCACCAGGTTGTGGGCTATGCTAATTGCAAATTTATTGTCACAATATAACCTCATAGGTTCATCCCACTTTATCCTCAAGTCTTCTAATATAATCTTCAGCCATAGAAGTTCACATATTCCGTGAGCCATTGCTCGAAATTCTGCTTCAGCACTTGATCTAGCCACTACACTCTGTTTTTTACTCTTCCAAGTCACTAAGTTTCCACCAAGGAAGGTGCAGTATCCCATGGTTGATCTCCTGTCTACCACTGACCCCGCATAGTCCGCATCCGTATATGCTTCAAGACTTACACTCTTGTTCCGTTTGAACAAAATCCCTCTTTCGGAGGTCCCTTTCAAGTACTCGACAATTCTAAGGGCAACTTGTAAATGTGCTTCCTTTGGTTGATGCATAAACTGGCTAACTAGACTCACAACAAACGCAATGTCTAGTCTAGTGTGAGATAAGTAAATAAGCCTGCCCACTTTGATACATATTTCCTTGTCCACAACAATATCCTCCTCCATACTTCCCAATTTTATATTTGGATCAACTGGGGTGCTTGCTGGTTTGCAGCCTGTCTTCCCTGTTTCTTTAAGCAAGTCGGTAATATACTTTTGTTGAGATATGAAGATTTCTTTCTTGGAATGAGCCACTTCGATTCCTAAAAAATATTTAAGCCTCCCTAGTGTCTTGATCTCAAATTCAGTGGCAAGGCATCGCTTAACACTTGTTGTTCCTTTTTGTCATCTCCACTTACTATAATGTCATCTACATATACTAATAGAATTGTTACTCCCCCTGAAACTGAATGTTTGATAAATAATGTGATCCCCTTGGCTTTGTTTGTAGCCCAGACCTGTCATAACTTTGGTAAATCTTCCAAACCATGCTCTTGGGGATTGTTTCAGTCCATATAGAGCCTTTCTTAATTTGCAAACAGTTCCAGCAGCAACCTATCCATTGTAACCAGGGGGAAACTCCATGTATATTTCTTCTTCAAGGTCTCCATGTAGAAAAGCATTCTTCACATCAAACTGCTGCAGATCCCAATCATTATTTGCTGCTAGTGACAATATTACTCTAACCGTGTTCATCTTAGCAACCGGGGCAAATGTCTCCAAGTAATCAACTCCATAGGTTTGAGTGAAGCCTTTGGCCACCAACCTTGCCTTGTAACGTTCGATGGTCCCATCCGCCCTATACTTTATTGCATATACCCACTTACACCCTACTGGTTTTTTTCCAGTAGGTAGGGTGACAAGTTCCCAGGTCCTATTTTTGTTTAACGCCTCCATTTCCACATCCATGGCATGTTTCCATTTCCTGTCAGACAATGCTTCAGATACAGAGGAAGGTGTGTGTGTGGAGTTGAGGTTATTGAGAAAAGTTTTATGAGTAGGTGAGAATATTTCAAAGGATAAGAAATTTGATAATGGGTAAAGTGGTTGTTGGGTGCATTTTCTAGTTCCCTTTCTAAGGGCAATGGGTAGGTCAAGAGTTTGGTCCACCTGCGCTTTTAGATTTTCAGTAACAAATTCATTAGAATCATTGGAATTTATAGGATTTGAAGGTGTTACCTCATGCACTGATGGTGGTTTGGATTCTTGGATATTGCCAGGTTCTAGAATGGCCTTTTCTCTCCTTGAATATACCAGATTTTTCCCAAATTTTCCGCCGCCATCAGGTGCAGGTCTCGCTGGTGCAGGTCTCGCTGGTTCAAGTGCAGGTTCAATTCTTCCCTTAATTTCATGAACAACAATGCCATTTGTCCCAATTTCAGGTCCAAACATCATGTTTGGGAACATGAGAGTCTCATCTTCCTCTCTTACATTCTCCCCCTGAAGATGAGGCTGTTTGAAGTAGCTCTCTTGTTCGTTGAAGGTGACATCTCTTGATACATAGAATTTTTTGGAAAGGGGTTGAAAACATTTGTACCCCTTGTGTGTGGTAGAGTACCCTAAGAAAACACATTTGACAGCCCTAGGATCCAATTTTCCCCTTTCATTACTATGAACATGTACAAAGGATACACACCCAAATATTCTAGGTTGGAGTTTATTTGTAGGGTCTAAGTGTGGGTAGAATGAGGATAAAACTTCCATGGGACTTTTTGAGTTTAAAACTTTAGTAGGTAACCTATTGATTAGGTAGGTGGCAGTAAGAAGGGCTTCCCCCCAAAATCTCTTAGGAACATGATTTTGAAAAAGTAGAGCTCTAGTTTGATCTAAAAGGTGACCATTTTTCCTTTCTGTAGTCCCATTCTGTTGGGGTGTTTTCACACATGAGGACTCATGGACTATCCCTTCCTTTTGGCAAAAAGAGTTTAGTACAAGATTAAAGTAGTCCTTGGCATTGTCGGACCTAATTCTTTTGATATTGACCCCAAATTGATTTTTAATCATTGAGACAAACTGGACAAACACAGAGCTAACTTCAGATTTTTGTTTCAATAAAAAAACCCAAGTCACCCGGGTACAATCATCAATGAATGTTAAAAACCATTTTGCACCTGAAATATTAGGAACATATGCAGGACCCCATACATCAGTGTGAACAAGAGAAAACAGGAAAGGACTCATCTTGTTGCTAATGGGAAAAGGTACACGTTTGTGTTTCGCAAACTCACACACCTCACAATGGAAACTCTCCACATTTAAATTTTTAAACAAGGAAGGGAAAAACAATTTTATAACTCGAAATGACGGATGTCCTAGCCGGCAATGATAAAGTTGAGCTTTCTCTTTGTTTGTCATGGTGGATTTAGAGATGAGACTCTTGTTAGACAGATTAGGATCCTCCATGTAATATAGGCCATTCCATTCTCTAGCATGTCCAATCGTCCTCCCCGAGTTCTTGTCCTGCAACATACAAGTGTTGCTATAAAAAACAACATTACATGAAATATCTTTGGTGAGTTTTTGTATAGAAATCAAGTTGGTAGATAGTTTAGGGAATGAAGGACATTTTTTAAAGTCATAGATGGATTTATTTGGACGTCTCCTTGCCCGGCTGCAGTTATGAGTGTTCCATCTGTTGTAATTTGAGATAATATCTTTAGAATCTTCCTAATTAGAGGAAATAGATACATAATCTTTTATTTTATTTTATTTTTCCTAGTTTTCCTATTTCCCTTTTTAGGAGAACTAGATTATTACAAATAGAGGGTATGAGAATGTATTTTTTATGATTTGAGAATAATAAAATAAGTCTTATTTTCAACTTGGTGTAAGAGCTCCTGATTTTGGGGCTCGATTCCGCTGCAACAAGTCGCACTGTCGCCGCTGTCCGACCACCGCCGCTGCCGCTGCCGCTGTCGCCGGTTGGGGTCGTTAATAAGGTAGAAACGTGCGCCCAACACCGGCGATCACAACGCCGGAAGTCGCTCCGTGAGAGGAGCCGCCACGCGCCGCCGCCGTCACCAACGCGTGTAGCCCACGCGGCCACCTCTTACGAGACCCACTCGCCGCTGCCGTCACAAACAGAGTCGCCGGAGCCCCCTGAGCCTATTCCTAGGGTCGGTGACAACTCATTTTGACTGTATTTGAGTAGATTTTAGTTTTAAGCTTTGCTCTTTTTTCTCGGTGTGACCCACTCGCCGTCACCGCCACAAAAGAATCGCTGGAGCCTCCTGAGTCTATTTTTAGGGTTGCTGATGACCCGTTTGGCCTATATTTGAGTAGATCTGAGTTTTATGTTTTTCTCCTTTTTTTCTCGGTGTGACTCATACGCCGTCATCGTTTTGGAGACTCCTGGTTGCGTTCTACGGGATGTCTGGAGTAAAAATTATTCCTTTGAAAGCAAAGGATGAATCAATGAGTAAGCCCTTTGAATCATGTACTGTTGATCATGTGTCTCAATACTGTTGATCATGTGTCTCAAGGTATTTGGATCCTTGATACGGATGCAACTGATCATATGACACCTTTCAGTGTGTCCTTCGACTCATATGGTAAAAGAAATAAAGAACAACTTAGTACAGTTGTGAATGGTCAGGGTATACCTATATGCGGCTCTGGGAATATAATTTTGGACTCATCTATTGTATTAAAGAATGTTTTACATGTTCCTCAATTAGCTAATAGTCTTATATCTCTGCAAAAACTCACAAAGGATTTAAATTGTTTAGTAACATCTTTTCCAACTTATTGTGTTTTTCAGGACCTTGCCGCGGGGAAGACAATTTTAACTGCTAAGGAGCAGAGTGGGTTGTATTTTTTAGTGTTTAATGACCAAAGCAACACAAAAATCATGAGTCAACAAGCTACATCTGAGACGTGGGCAAAATCTCAAATATGGTTACATCATCAAAGGCTTGGGCATCCTTCATTTAGTCTTATCAAGTCCTTGTTTCCCCACTTGTTTACCAAAGACTTATTTGGGTAGGGGGGTCATATGGTCAGTGGCTCCAGAGTCTAATATCCAGTAATGTGTAAATGGTGTATCTGAAACATTGAGCCCAAACAAAAGTGGAAACTTACAAGAATATGTCAAGGAGCACGTACCTGTGGGCTTCTCCAATTTACTAAGGATGGATCTTACTTGTTCTATCTCTTCATGATTCAACTGGACAAGTTCTTCACCTTGTCCATTAGCAATGTATGCTTGCTCTTGCCCTCCTTTTTTCTGTGGACCTCCTTTCGGTCCCATTCTCGGCTTGGGTTTTTCGGCCCCCATTCTCGGCTTGGGGTTTTCCCATCTTCTCCTCTCGATCCCCATTCTCTACTTGAGGTCTTTCCATCTTTCAGCCCCCATTCTCGGCTTGGGGTTTTTCCATGTAATTTCAAACACTTTTTCCTTGTGTGGCGCGGCTTGTTACAATGGGTACACCAAATCTCCTCATGTTTTTTCTCCATACTAGGAACCCAGTTTTTCCTCTGGTTGGCAACCATGATTGTTCCTCCTTCAACTATCATTGCAGAGCTTTCGGTGGTTGAAGTCTCCAGCATCAACCCTCTTTTGCTTTCTTCACTCCGGATAATGGCTACCACTTTATTAAGCCCTACGACTTTCTCTTTTCCTAGGATTTGAATTCGGACCTGGCCATACTTAGGATTTAGGCCTACCAAAAAATCATAGACCCTATCTTGTTTAATAGACTCTTTTAGAATTGCTGAGTCTTCTGAACACTTTGCTTTTATAACTCGATAGTGATCCAATTCCATCCATAGAGACTTGAGTTGATTGGCATATTCTGTAATGGATTTGTTTCCCTGTTTGGAAGCCACGGTTTTCACTTTTACTTCATAAATTTGGGCAACATCCTTGGGCTTAGAGTAAGTTTGTTCGACTGCCTCCCAAATTTCCTTTGCTGATTTTAGAAACATGCAGGTATCACTGATTTCTGGGACCATTGAATTCCACAGCCACGCCATGATCATGGAGTCTTCTTCATCTCATGATTTGAATTTGGGATCAGTCTCATCAGGTACATCACCCGTTAGGTGACTGATCTTCCCTTTCCCTTTCAAGATGGTCTTAATGATTTGAGACCATTTGAGGTAGTTCTTCCCATTGAACCGATAAGTGGAATGAACATTCTGCAGTTCTCCAACAGTCTAGGGTCTGTCCCCCGTCTCCAGATTCACGACTTCAGCCATACCCAGGTGCGATCAAGGTAGAGAGGGTTGCGCTGCAATGAAGGCTTGTACCAAGGCCTAAAGGTGGCGCAACAATGAAGGCTGCAATTTAGGTTAAAGGTTGTGCAACAATGAAGGCTGTGGTTTAGGTTTAACGCCACGGTCAGAGACTCCCAAGGATCGGGAGCTCTGATACCATCTCAAATTTAGAGGGAATAGAATTCTTTCTTATTTAATTAAGAGGTTATTAACCTCTATATAAATACATAAGTCTGCAGCATATTTTAGGAAATATGGACTGCTAATTCTAAGGGATAGATCCCTGTGATTACGGGATCAATCAAACATAAATGAACCTAATAAAGGCAGCACATACCTATTACAAAAAATACTGCACATCAAATATAAAACTTCCTAAAATACACCATGTCAATCTCTATCACGTCAATCACGGTTTCTTACAGTTCCGCTTCTGGGGGAAGAAAAACAGGCATCCAACTTGAAGGATGTTCACCGGCGCTCTGACGCGGAGGTTTGGCAAACTAAATCGGGGTATCGTTCTTGAGAAAATGGTAGCGGTACGACAGGAGGGGAGCATCGACGAGTACATCCAGGAGTTTGAAATCCTGGTGCCACAAGTATCGGGAAAACCAGATCACTCCTCACTCTCTGTCTCTGTCGATCTTGGAGCTAGCGTTATAAGTGGTGTTGAGGTTGCGGGGGCTACTAAGCGAAGATCAGATACTTCCTCGTTGATTGATGATAAGTTGGGCCTTGAGTTGATAGTGTGGAACAATGATCTTCCTCGCTATGACATAGTGATAGAACATAAAGTTCCTACAAATATGGATGAAGCACTTGAAGGTGAATATAATACCCTTATAGAGGATATGGTATTGGTTGTTGCTCATAAAAGTGAACAAGACATGAAAATGTCTCTTGAAGACGGTTTAGAATATGGCCTCAAGATTTAGTGTATTGCACGCACTGAAAGCAGTAAAGAAACTTAACAAAACAATTCTGCAGATAGACCATTTGATGCCAAAAGGGACAGTTCCATGAAAAAAAAGCTTGATGAGGAGATTTTGAGCCCTCAGGAGAGGAGGGTTATGGATTGACACTTTGCTCACTTGGAGTATGGTTGTGCTGTTTCACTTAATAATGTTTCTCTTCCCTACTGGAATCTAGAAAATGTGTATGGGGGTTTTGGAGGAGATCATTGTATGATTAGAGGGGGTTACAATTTCGTTGTTGAGTATCTGGGACAAGGGATTACAATTCCCTTGAACCACGTTGTAACAAATGTGTCATATGGTATCAAGGAGCCTGGTCAAAGTTATAAAGTAAAAGTTTCTACAGCAAATGGCAATGAGTTCTTTGGTGATGTTGTTCTTGTTACTGTTCTACTTGGTTGTTTGAAGGCTGAAACTATACAGTTCTACCCACCTTTGCCAGAGTGGAAATGTTCCTCTGTTCAGCGTCTTGGTTATGGAGTTCTAAATAAAGTGGCTTTGGAATGTCCTAGTGTACTTTGGGATGATGCTATGGACTACTTTGGAGCAACAGTTGAGGAGAGAAACAATAGAGGTCATTGCTTTATGTTCTGGAATGTCAGGAAAACAGTTGGGGCTCCTATCTTTATTGCATTAGTGGTTGGTAAGGCAGCCATAGAGGGTCAAATCTTGAGCTCTTATGATAAGGTTAAACATGCATTGAAGGCATTATCTGAATCTTCCCTTGCTAAGTCCATCTATGAAATGCTGGAAGTTAATAGAATCCAGGAAGAATGGAAGACATTGGAGGAGGATTTGCCACCACCCAAGCCTCCAGACCTGAATTGGAGGGCACCACCTGGGAAGAGGAGAATTACATCAAATAACAATTCCCTGACTTCAACCTTGACGACAAGGTTGATTTTGAGGGGTAGGGTAATGTTAGGAATAAACGAGGGAATTAATCTAATACCTAACAATAAGGCAGGGGGAAGTGAGGCCGAATGGTGCATGAGGGGAGAAGCCGAACATTAAGGCAAGTGAGGCCGAACGGTGCATGAGATGAGAAGCCGAACGTTAAGGCATGAGGGAAGTGAGGCCGAATAGAGAGGTAGTGGGAAGCGAGGCCAAACGGTAAGGCAGTGAGAAGCGAGGCCGAACGATAGAGGTTGACTGTTTTACCAATTAGGAAGAGGCGTGAGAATGAGATACTATAAATAGTCTTCCTATAACTCTATTCATTAAGTTATTTTCTTTTGAGTATAGACTGGGCATATTAGCCAGTGGAGGAAGATAGGCTTCCTTGGGGGATATTATACTTGTATTTTCGATACTTTACTGAATCAATAATACATACATACTTTTCATTTCTATTGTTCGAGTGTTGAAGTGAGAAGAGGTGATTGAATTAGGTTATTTGCATAAAGTAACCTAACAATTTTGTGGGATTGAGTTAGACTTAACGTCCACTTCTTAACACGAGTCTTGAAGAATATATTATCCATCACAATCAGTTGCTTGTATCTTCGTTGTATCTCATGCTCTTTCAGGTCATCCTAGTCCTACCAAAATGCATCTCATGCTTGTTAAGACAAGATCGTTTAGAGATAATAAGTTGTCTAACATCTTGGAGTTTTGAAGTTTAACAAACAAAATTTAACGAAATATCGTTTAGAGATGTATAGCGTCTGGACATTGTGCACATCAGAACATTCTTACTAAATGTTCATAAGAGAAACTATGATGTGTTAAGTTAAACAATTAAAACAACAATCAACAAAAACGCGTCTAGTGAAAGAAGTCATAAACGCTAGAAAAAGCTCAGACTTGCATTAAACGCTTATTATACGAAACATGCTCCGAAGCCTAATTATGAGCTATGGCTCTAGAGGTGTATGAATTGTTTTGGATGACAATTATACTAAATGATCTTAAAGTGGCATGTGAAGAACTTGTAATCCTTTATCTTAAAGTGGCCTTATCGCTACTTCCTATGTTTCATTAGGACTTCAATTAGCATATTTGTTTACAAAAGGTATTCCTACTGAGCAATTTCATGATCTCACATTCTAGTGCGAATGATAGATATTCATTCACCAATTTGAAGGAGAGTGGTGTTACTTGGATATTAAATACAGTACTGAAAGTTGTTGGTAGGATATTAAATTATTAAAAATAGTTAGAAGATTCTAGAGATATAATTATTACTTTAGGATTTGAGTTATCTATATATATATTGAATATACTATTTCGAATCAATTGAATACAGATCTTCTTTCTTTTATTTTAATTGTTTCCAGTAGTTTCAAACAAATAAATTCAAATTCTTAACAACTCTTTTATCCTAAACAACCAAAAATCAGAAGAAAAAAAATCTCCAACATAGTCTTACTGGATAAGAACTAAATTCATACCAAATGTTGGTACTTGGAAAGCATCCCCTATGACCAATTGCGTCGATGGTTGCACTAAGGTACATGGAGGAAATGAAATGGTGTCCCTGCATTTCAGCATGAAAATGGTACAATTTGGTTACATAATAACATATTAACTATGTAAGGAAATAAGGAATTATTTTATTGATAACAATCTCATAAATTACCTTGTCGCACTCTCACCAGTAGTGATCAAATTCTTTAAAAGAAGGAAATAAAAATATGTCGAAAACTATGGAGTGAATCTAAGGATTTTTTTCCCTAATCACTATGGAGATATTGAAGATATTTTTATCCTTAGAAGAAAATAGTTTCTTTCTTATTCAGTCTCATTAATTATATATATATATATATATATATATATATATATATATATATATTTTTTTTTTTTTGATTGGATAATTTAGGAAGTAAACAAATCCTTGAGATTTTGGGATTCATAAGCCAGTAATAAGACCATGATACAACCAATATACAAAATTAAAACTAGCTGGAGTAAAATTTGAAATTTTCTAAAATATCTCAAAATAAAATCTAAAACCTCTTGAAATATTTCCACACTCCTCTTTAAGTTGTTAAATAAGTGTTCTCTATTCTTGGCTTGGATATCATTCTCTCAAAGTTAATGTTGTTCAGCCCATTCTTGAGTATGTCTACAAGTTGTCCTTGAGTACACACATATAAGGTGCAAATCAAGCCAATATCAAGCTTTCCTTTGATAAAATGTTTGTCCACTTCCATTTGTTTAGTTCTATCATGTTGTAAAGGGTTGTGAGCAATGCTGATTACAAACTTATTGTTACAATATAACCTCATAGGCTCACCCCAATTTATCTTTAAGTCTTCTAGTATAATCTTTAGCCATAATAGTTTACATAATCTTTCAGCCATTGCTCAAAATTTCACTTTGACATTAGATCTAGCAATAACATTTTGTTTTTGACTCTACTAAGTTACTAGGTTTCCACCGAGGAAGGTGCAATATCCAGTAATTGACCTATTATTCATAAATGAACTTGGATAATCAAGAACAATATATGCCTCAAGACTAGCGACCTATTATTCATAACTAAACTTGCATAATCAAGAACAGTATATGCCTCAAGACTAGCATTGTTCTTACTGTTGAACAAAATTCCACTTTCTCGTGTCCCTTTTAAATACTAGACAGTTTTAAAAGCAACTTATAAAAGTACTTCCTTTGGTTGATGCATAAATTGGTTGAATAGACTCAACAAAAGCAATATCAGGTGTACTGTGATAGAAAATAAGTTTCCCCACAAGTCTTTGGAACAATTCACTATCCACACCAACATCATCCTCCATACTTCTCAACTTTGTATTTGGATCAACATGTGTACTTGCTAGTTTGTAGGCTGTTTTACCAATTTCCTATAGTAAGTTTGATAAGATATATGAATGTTTATGTTAGGAGGAAGGTTGTAAAAGATAGGTTGTTACAAGTGGTTTGGGCTGCTATAGTCTCCTTAGTGGGACGACTGTATATAGGTATAGTTGCACTAGTGCAAAATAAGTCTTCCACGTCTCGCGTTCAACATAAGAATAGAAAAAAAGCCAACATTAAATTTGACCAGTCACATTGTTGTAAATCAATGTTCAAAGTATACATTGAAAATATCATTTTTCTAACGTCAAATGGGCATATGATGTCCAAAATCTCAAATTCTGAATCCAATTGACATTGGAAATTCACTTTCTCGATGTTATATAGTTGCATGAATCATTACAACCTAAATAGAAATGACCCTTCGGCTGTTAAAATATAAATTAGACGTCGAAAATCTAAAATTCTGATGTCAATTAGGTCTTTTGGTGAGGATGTTTTTTGTTAGTTTGAAAGGCTAGAAAAGATTAGTTGCATCTTGTGTGAAGGAAAACATTTTCCCTTGGTTGTTTTCTTGTACTCGGGTTATGGTGAAAGAATAAATACCTTTTCAGTGTTGGGTGTACGTAACACTGGTGTTTTTGGGTGTGCAACTGTATGTTTTAGGTTCCTTTTAATCAAGAAACCTAACATTTGGTATGACTTGCCAAATCAAGAAAAGGAAGTAGCATGGAAGGTAGAGTGAATACACTTGAAAGATAGGCCAACGAACAAGGAAAGACAATGCAAGAAATGAGGGAAAGTATCCAAGAAATGAAAGAAATGATGCGGAACTCTAAAAATCATGAGAGGGGATCTAAAGGTAGTCAGAATTATGTTCACGGAGGAAGAAAAGGACAAAGAGAAGAACCAGTTTAAGAATTAGAGGGGGAAGAGGAGGAAATTCAAAAGTGTTGGATGAAAAAGGTGGAATTACCCACTTTTGAAGGGACAGATACGATGGGGTAGATATAAAGAGTAGAAAAGTTTTTCAAAATCCAAAACATTTCATCAAAAGAAAAACTCCGCCTAGCATTTATTAGTACGATAGGAGGGGTTGGCCATTGGTTTAGATTATGGAAAAAGAAGTGTTGAGATTGTTGATAGGGGGAGCACTAGTTTAGTTGAACCCACAATCTCAATAATATATGTGTTTTTGATGATGACAACACATAATTAATAACACATGAGTATTTTGTGTTACATGTTCTGTGATTACATGTTATATGCTTTTGCTTACTGTGATAAATCTGTATAAGCATATTTGTGTTGTTCATTGAATATCACTGTGTGTTAGGATACTTTATGCGAGTAACCTAAATTCTATACTCTCTTCTCACTCAAACACTCGAACAATAGAAATGAAAGTATGTATGTATGTATTATTGATTCTGTAAGGTATAGAAAACTACAAGTGTAATCTCCCCAAGGAAGCCTATCTTCCTCCACTGGCAAATATGCTCAGTCTTTACCCAAAAGATAATCCCCCCTGAACAGAAATAAAAGAAGACTATTTATAGTGTCGCCTTCCCGTGCCCTAACCTTTCTGATAACCCAATCTGCTTCCACTAAATACCGTTCGGTGTATACTTCCCCCTTGCCTGACCATTCGACTTCTCCTTTCACACCGTTCGGCCTTGCTTCCCTTGTCTTTGTTCGACCTCACTTCCCCCTTGCCTTACCATTCGGTCTCGCTTCCCCCTGTCTCTGTTCGGCCTCACTTCCCCCACCCACCCCCCCTGCCTTTCCGTTCGATATTAGGTTAATTCCTTCCTCTTTTGTTCCTAACATTACTCTACCCCTAAAAATCAACCTTGTCCTCAAGGTTGAAGTCAGGGACCTGTTATTTGACATAATGCTCCTCTTCCTAGGTGGCGCCCTTCAAATTCAGGTTTGGAGGTTTTGGTGGTGGCAAATCCTCCTCCATTGTCTTCTATTCTTCTTGGATTCTATTAACTTCCAGCATTCTGCTCACCTCTTTTCCAAAATCATAAGCCCAGAAAAAATAATCTTTAATGTCTTTTGTTTGCCATGTACCAACCCAATAATAAATTAAACCCAAAATAGAGGTTGAAGTGAATGATTTATCTCTTTCCATGTAGTACGGAAACATCTCTGCTTTTAAATCATCTAGAACTTGTACCTGTTTCCCTCCCTTCTTAGGAGCATCTAATGCCTCGTAGTATATATTGATCAACTTAAGTATATTTTCTTTCAGATTTTCCTTCCCCTTCTCATTCTCTTCACAGTAATTTTTTAATGTCAAAAGATGATCCATGAGCGCCATCCAGCTGTCAACTGCCAAACCCATTGCATTACTTGGTTGGAAACGAATTTTGAGGAATAGTCTAAAAAGTTCATCCTGAAGGTCCATGGTTGAAAATGTACTAGGCTTTTTAACACTGGAGTCCAATTGGACAGATTGGCAAGGGCCAGAATTTTCCATCCAAGAGTCACTCTTTCTGAAATACTGTAAAATCTGAGGATGTTTGGGAACCCAGTATAAATCTCCATCAAAATCACCTCCAGCAATTTCATCTGCCACTGAGCGAGTCCCAACACACGAGAAAAAAATTCCATACTGGCTATGTCCAACAAAAGATTCTAACTTATCCCCATATGTGGTACGCATTATGTGAATGTCGCCAACATGTAAACCTGGAATTCTGTAGACCAACACATCCCCGGTAATTTGGTCATTCTCATGTATTATACAATCTTGATCCTTCTCTAGGCATCCAGTGGGATCCATAGTCCCCATTAAATAGAAACAATCAGGCATATATAGCTTCCCTCCTCTAAGCTTCTTGCCTTCCTCCCTTGCATGTATAGACAGATGATACTGCAAAAATGGCTCATCCAGAGGAATTCCACATAAAATCATTTTTGCCACAATGTATTCATCCATGGTGCCATTATTAATGGATGCTCTGAGTGCAACACGCTCATTGGAGAAAACTTGATTTGCATCTTCCAAATTACTCTCTAGTAGAGCCTTGAAGAATTCATTTGGCACTCATCCATAGCTCAAAAGTTTAATCATATTTTTAGATAAATAAGTTCTATTTGGCTTGATGCTTGTGTTCACTACCTCCAAAAAATTTATGCTTTGCATATTCAGATTAAGGTCTTTCTCAACTTTAATCATTGAATGCCTAACTTGTATTGTTCTAGGAAGAAGCTTTCTGTTAACCAAAAAAGTGCCCTGAATTGTGCGATCTATGTGAAAGAGACAACAATGAATCAGCAAAGGCGGTTGATATGTGCTCAGCTTCAGTGTTGTTTCTCCCATTCCCTTACCCACATCCTCCAAATCCAAGAGATTGTTAATTTCCTCATCTTCTTCGTCTTCCTGCCCTCCGCTAGCGTTGAGAGATCCTTCCTGTCGCACCTTTGCCATCTTCTCGCAAACGGTGCCCCGATTTAGTTTGCCAAACCTACGTGTCAGAGCGTTGGTGAACATCTTCCAAGTTGGATGCCTAGTTTTCTCCCGCCAGAAGCGGAACCAATAACGCGCCAAACCTCCCTCCATGCATCTATAAAGGAGCTTCATCTTCTCCTTCTCCGTCATGCTCTAGAGGTCGAAGATTTTCTCCACCTTTGTGATCCAGCTCATGGGATCCGTACCCTCAAAAGTAGGTAGTTCAACGTGCTTCCTCCAAAAGAAGACTATTTATAGTGTCGCCTTCCCGTGCCCCAACCTTTCTGATAACCCAGTCTGCTTCCACTAAATACTGACAAATTTCCCATCCCCGTAATTGATGAATTATTGAACGAAGTAGGATCGGCTATACTATTTTCCAAACTGGACTTAAAATCTGGTTACCACCAAATTCGAATGAGGGACGAAGACATTCCAAACACAGCTTTTAGGACACATGAGGGGCACGATGAATTCTTGGTCCCTTTCAAGCTCTTATGAACAAGGTCTTAAAACCATATCTAAGGAAGTTTGTGTTGGTATTCTTTGATGACATTCTAATCTATAGTCCGGATGAGGGAAGCCATCAAAAACACCTCAAATTGGTGCTTCAATTGTTGCGGGAAAATAATTTATTTGCAAATTCCAAGAAATGTAATTTTGAGCAGCAACAGTTGAGATATTTGGGACACTTGATTTCGGGAAAAGGAGTTTCGGCAGACCAAGACAAGGTTAATGAAATGATAAATTGGTCGGTTCCGAAGGATTTAAAAGGGTTGAGAGGATTCTTGGGGCCCACGGGATATTATAGGCGATTTGTTAAAAATTATGGCAAGATTGCTTGGCCACTCACACAGTTGCTCAAGAAGGAAATTTCAAGTGAGGAAATGATGCTCAACAGGCTTTCGAACAGCTCAAGGCTGCAATGACCACTTTACCTGTCTTAGTTATTTCGAATTTTAATAAATCTTTTGTAATAGAGACAAATGCTTTTGGCAAGGGAGTAGGAGCTGTGCTAATGCAGGAACGCAGACCCATAGCTTACATGAGTCAATCATTGTCAGATAAAGCTCAACGTAAGTCTATCTATGAGAGAGAATTAATGGCTATAGTGTTGGCATTACTTGATGGGTAGCCATTTTGTGGTGCTTAGGGATCAGAAAAGTTTGAGATTTTCGGGTGACCAAAGGATTATGGGGGAGGGCAGCAGAAATGGATTTCAAAATTAATGGGTTTTGACTTTGAGATAAGGTACAAACCTGGTTGTGAAAATAGGGCAGCAGATGCCCTCTATAGGAAGCTACAATATTTAGCACTTTCCACTCTACAATTCAATGAATGGGACGGGTTGGAAGATGAAATTCAAGCTAATGCTAGATTAAGGGGGATCATCCAGGATTTATTGAAACAACATGATTCAGATCCGGGGTTTCAATTAATAAAAGGAAGATTGTATTATAAAGGACGGATGGTAATACTAAAGAATTCCTCCAAAATTCCTCTAATACTTAAGAAATTTCATGATTCAGCATTGGGTAGGATTATGGATTTTTCAGAACATATAAGAGAATTTCTGGATTATTATTTTGGGAAGGGATGAGAAAGAAATACAACAGTATGTATTGAGCTGTGTAGTTTGCCAACAAAATAAGTATAAAGCCTTGAACCCAGGTGGGCTGTTACAACCTTTGCCAATACCTACTCACACTTGGTTCGACATTTCGATGGATTTTATAGGAGGATTGCCTAAAACCCAAGGGGTTGACACCATTTTAGTGGTCGTGGACAGGTTAACCAAGTATGCGCATTTTATAGCTATTGCTCATCCCTACACTGCTAAGGACATTGCTGAAATTTTCATCAAAGATATTGTCAGGCTGCATGGGTTTCCCTCTTCGATTGTGTTTGATCGGGATAGAGTTTTTATCAGTCATTTTTGGACAGAACTATTTAAAATGGCTGGCACCAAGCTGAAATTCAGTTCTACCTATCACCCTCAAACGGACAAATTCAGTTCTACCTATCACCCTCAAACGGACGGGCAAACTGAAGTAGTGAATCACTGCTTGGAGACCTACCTTCGGTGTCTCACTGGGACTAAGCCTAAACAGTGGCGTAAACGGCTTAGCTGGGCAGAGTTTTGGTACAACACTAACTACAACTCCTCTACTAAAATGACTCCCTTTAAGGCTTTATATGGGAGAGAACCTCCAGTATTAATTAGAGGAGATATGATACAGTCTTCGGTGGAGGAGGTCAATAGGTTGCTGGCAGATAGGAATCATACGTTGGATGAGTTAAAACAGCATCTAGTACAGGCCCAAAACAGAATGTGCAAGCAAGCCAACAAGCACCGACAGGAGGTGGAATTTCAAGTTGGAGATGTAGTGTATTTGAAGATACAACCTTATAAATTAAAGAGCTTGGCTAAAAAGGTCAATCAAAAGTTAAGCCTGAGATATTATGGGCCTTACGAAATTGTGAGGAAGTTTAGTCTTGCTGCCTATAAACTGCAACTACCTTCAGGAAGCAAAGTGCATCCATTTTTCCATGTTTCTACACTTAAGAAATCCATCGCTGCAACCACTACCAGCCAACCATTACCTTTATTTTTAGCAGATGATTGGCAATTAAAAGTTCAATCAGCAGAAGCACTTGCTGTTAGAAGGAATCAACAAGGGGATCTTGAAATTCTTATTAGGTGGAAAGATTTACCAGATTTTGAAAATTCGTGGGAAACTTTATCTACAATCAAGGAGCATTTTCCTGATTTCCACCTTGAGGACAAGGTGCATCTTGTGGAGGGGAGTGTTGATAGGAACCCGAAAATAGTTAGGCCTAAACCCAAAATATCTAAGGTGTATGTTAGACAAAGAAGGAATGGCAAAGTAGGGGATCAAAATGGCAAGATAGAGAATGAGAAGAATCATTCCATGTAACAATATGAGCTGGCACATTAGGAAAGGAGTAATTCTATTGTATGGGTATAAGGCGTGGAAAAATAGTGGAAGAAGGGAGGGCTGGAGTTGGTTGGGAATTGGGAGAGACTAGACACTCTATAACTGTCTAGAAATATGTTTTTAATTGCTTTACAGATCTGTATTCTCTTCCTAGGATATGCACTTTTGTTTTTCTTTAATAATAAAGTGACTATTCAGCTATTGTGTGCTTCCTTATTTCTGGTATCTATCACATTACCAAACTTTCTCCAAGAAATAGAATGTACTCAGAGGTAGATTTTCTGATAGTAATAAAACCTACATAGCCTATATCAATATATACTTTTAAGGTCAAAGTGCTTCCCTTTCTAAATCTTTCTCCCTTTGTTGTTGACAACAAGTATTGAAGAATTCTATCACCTACTTCCATGTGTCTCTTTCTTGGTTCATGTATAAACCACACGAGCTATGTAAGTAATGTCTAGTCTCTTGTGGGATAGATAAATAAGTTTTTCTACCAATCTTTTTACTTTCAATTTAATGATTTTGTTCATTAGCCCCCGAAGTTCTACATCTTAGCTTACCTATTTCTTTTAAGAGATCAAATATATATTTTCATTGAGTTTTCCAAATCTTCAATTTCAAGTTGGGTCGTCAATTTTTTCGTTTTAGTCAATTTCTCAAGTATGATGTTCTTAGCTTTGCTTGTATCCTAAGAAACCATTACTACCTAAATCTCTCAAATTATGCTCTTGGAGATTACTTGAGACCATATAAGGCCTTCTTTTGGAGGCATATTTTATTCCCTGCACTATGGGCTTCAAATCCTGAAGCAATCTTCCTGTATGTATCCTTCTACTAAAGCTCCATGAAGAAAGACCATTTTCACATCCACCTATTGTGAGTATCAATAAAAATTAACTACTAGAGTAAGAAAACTTCAATTGCATTCATTTTTGCCATGAGAGAGAATGTCTCCTCATAACAATTAAGTTTTTTCAGATCTTCATTTTCAAATTGGGTTGCCATTTTTTCCCTTATAATTAATTTCTCTATTTCATCATTCTCCTATAATAATCATATGATCCACTTAAATTTTCTTTGCTTGTATTCTAAGGAAACCATTACACTGTAAATCTCTCAAATCATGCTCTTGGAGATTGCTTATATAAGGCCTTCTTTTGGAGGCATGTTTTATTCCTTCCGCTTTCGGTTTTAAATCCTAAAGGAATCTTCTTGTACCCTTCTTCTTCTAAAGCTCCATGAAGAAATAACTTTTTCACATCCAACTAGTGTAAGTACTAACAAAATTGAGCTGCTAGAGTAAGAACAACTTGAATTGTATTTATCTTTGCCAAACAAGAGAGAAAATCTCCTCATCATCAATTCAATGACTTAAAGTATATGTTTTTACAACCAATCTAGCTTTATCTTTGTCTATTGTCTCATTTGCTTTATATTTCACTACAAATATTCATTTGCACCTTACAAATCGATTTTCACTTGGTTTGCCAATAATCTTCCATGTTGAATTTTTTTCTCATGTATTTACCTACTCTCTCATGACTTGAGTTCAATGTTCACTTTTCATGGCTTCTTAGATCAAAGTAGGAATAACTATGGCCTCAATGGTAGAAATAAGGCTTCATTGTTTATTGAAATAGTGTCACTTGTGAAGTGTAGTTTGTAGTCACTTATACATTATATATTGGTCTTATGTCTACTTGTTCTAGGGTCTCCAATAATCCACCCATATGCTCAGGCATGTAGATCTCAAAAGTGGAACTATATATCTATGTTTGGTCCAATAGTAGATGACACGATTGGCCCAACAAACAACAAACATCCTTAGAATAGGTTTTAAATTGTAGATGACATGATAGGTCCAATAGTTTGATACTATTAAAAATGAATTTTCAGCTTAGCTCAACTTGAAAAAACTGACTTGTAAGGTAAGGTTTGTCTCCACATATATACTCTAAATTGGCTTTAATTCTAATCGATGTAGGACTTCCAACACAACCCCCTCAACCAGAGGTATATACATCTCGAGTGTGAGACTAGACATTAATGGGTGGTCAGATAGTGGTCGATAACTCAACCTCATAATAGACCTAACAAACATTAAATTTTGCTGGAATAGGCTTTAACTCATGGCTCATATACCATGTTAAAAAGTAGATTTTAAGCTTAACTCAACCTTACAAAACCAACTTATAAGATGAGGTTTCCGCTAACATATATACTTTAAATTGGTTTTATCTAAAGCTGGTGGGGGACTTTCAATAGATACCATGTTAAAAAATAGTTTCTAATATTATTCATGGGGAAGCAATTGCTTTTAAATAGAATACATAGACACAATAACTATAAATCCTAATTTATGACAAATATAATATATCCCTACAATTGAGGATCAATGATCTTGTACAATAAATATAAAATATACTATCAGCCTATTAATCCTCCTGATTATGAATTGTAATTAAATATCTTAATATGTAATTAAAACTACATAGGAAAATATTAACTACATAAAAATCTAGGGATTTTAAAAGTACTATTTATAGATCGAGTATGTGATCCAAATCATGTAGTCATGGATTCAATCATTGCTCTCAAACAATTAGGTTACCTTTAATAGACTTTGATACTAGATATTGAAAAAAGAGATAAAAAAACCCTGAGAACACGTATGCCAAAACAACCAAAACCAAAATCAAATATACTTAAACAAAAGCCAAATCAAACATTACTACCCTTCGAAATGGGCTTAGGAGGTCCCACAACCTTGTCTGTGGCACAGTACATAGTTGGTTTTTCTAGGCAAGGCACATGGACTGCATACATTGATATTGGTGGTGGCACATAAGAATGTGTGGCAACTCTATTGATGATGCAATAGTACCTTGTGATTGTTCGATGGGGATAAACCCATGTAAGATTTCAACTTAAAATCAATTGATATTAGAATGTAATTTACCAAAACACACACATACATATATATAAGTTGTACGTCGAGGATTGATGAAGGAAATGTGGAACTTTGCAACTAAAAACAACTACCATAAACTAGCTTGCTAGGTGTGGTTTTCACCCGCTTGTATATTATAATTTGGTCATATCTCTAGTCGATATGTAATCTCCAACACATCCCAAGTCGAGAGTTGATATCTCAAATGTGATAATAGATACTTATAAGTAGTCTAACCATGATCTGATAATGGCCTAATAATGGGGTAGCACAATAGATCCAACAAAGCTCACTAGGATAGACTTTGATACCATCTTAGATAATGGCCCTAACTCAACCTCAAAATTGGATGAAGTTTGCACCTATTTATACAATATAATATAGACAAATGTCTAGTTGATGTGGGATCCCCAACATTGTTGAATGGGGAAGACTTAAACATGACAAACATTTGAATTAGAAGTAACAAACATGAGCAACCACTAATCTAATACAATCTTAGAAATTGACCCTAACTCAACCTCAAAATTGGATGAGATTTGCACTCACTTATATAATATAACATAGTCAAATGTCTAGTCAATGTGGGATCTTGAACATTGTTGAATGGGGAAGATATAAACAAGACAAACATTTGAATTAGAAGTAACAAACATGAGCAACCATTGAGTAGTTATACAGGTAGAGTACAAAGACAAACCTTAAGAATACTCCTCCAACTATAATTCTGGTCAAGTTACTATGATTATCTCCTTGAGAGAGACTGACCTGCAAAGTTAATGAATTAAAAAAATGGTTCTTTCCTTAGAGAAGCTAGATATCACGGTATGGCATGGCAAAGGGACTATGAACAAGACAAGAAGTTCATATTTTTAAATGGCGTTTGTCATTTCAAAACAACAATTGAAAAATAAGTAAACCTATTTTAAAATCATCAAAAATAAAACGAACTCTCTTTCTCTCGGTATTTTCTTATGAACTGTTAGTTGATAACTAAAGATTTAAATTTATCATGCCAAACTCAGTTACAGAACATGTGTATTGTGTAAAACTTTCTATTATGTAATTGTTCCCCTTGCTTTTTGAATCCTTCAATTTATAAGAGAGAAAATATGAATAAGAATCTTAGAAAGTGAGGGTTTTAAGCCTCACTAATCTCACAAAACAAGCTTCCAAAGTGTTGTTTTCATCCACATAACAAACTATAATTTGGTCACATCTCTATTCGAGGTGGGATATTCATAAGTGTTCCAATAATGGGTGGCACAGTAGACCAAACAAACCTCATATGATAAGCTTTGATACCATGTTACAAAGCTTATTTGGTCCTAACTCAATCCTGTAAAATTGACTTATAAGGTGATTCAATAGAGGTTTTATAGTAGTTGGCATGATGGGCCCATCAAACCTTAGTAGGATAAGCTCTCATACAATTTTTGAAAGTGAATTTTTGCCTAAATTAACCTCAAAAACAAGTTTCCAAGATGAGTTTTGCACCTATTTATATACTATGATTTGGTCACATTTTTAGTCGATGTGACATCTCCAAAACAAAAATTTTTATTTACCGTATTATAGGCTAATTACATAAATATAGAATCAATCTAATTAATCGTAATTTTACCATAATCAGCATAAGAATACTCGATGAATCGATTGTGCTCATTTGTCTTCATCCAAAAGACCATTTTCTTGAGCTCATTTGATGTATCAAACAATCTGGCTCACTGCACTTACTGCGAACAAGATATCTTAATAGGTAGAACTAAGGTAGTTCAATTCCCTATCAATTGTTTATACTTTTTAGAATTTACAAATGGGTAGCCTTAATTTGGTAGGAGATTGACATTGGGATCTGTTAGATATATTATGTTTATCTTATCTTTATATTTTATCTTTAGTTAGTTTATTATTATTTCTTATTTGTATTTTGGGCTTAGTGTAACATCCCAGAAATATAGCACACAACTATATACAGGTGTCAACATTTAATAATATGATAGAACAATTACTACAAAATTAAAGTCAAACTTACAGTTATTACAAAAATAACCATAAATTTTTTTGAACTTTACAAGAGCTTCCTATACTACTATCGAACGTTCACTATATAACCGAACGGTTATATTTACAGAACAAAATAGTGAACAGTCGTTTCACCAAAACTATCTATATTATATGACTGAACGGTCATCTCCTATTCAGCAGGAGTCTCACCGTCCAGCTCCTGTTCCAACGTAAGCCCTTCCCCTTTTGCTCACATCCAACAAAGATGATCATTGCAATAGAAAACCGAACGACAACATGGATAAAAGCATAAAATAAGGGTAAGCTACTATAATTCAATTAAGCATGCATTCGTACATGAAATAAAACTACAAATCATTACAGACCGAACGTTATAGCATACAAGAGCCAACGTAGATATCACACATAACTTGAATATCATAATTCACGTACAATTGACACTTGACATGACCATCCAGATTGTATGAATACACTCGGGTGGTGGAGTAACTGGAAAACCATCAGCTGCCACCCGAGGTTAGTCCGTTATAACTCACCCAAGAACCTATGGGCTAGGACCTCCCGCCATTCTCACACAATGACTTACCCATCTCTACTTGAGAACTGGTAATCATCAGAATATCAGGATGAACTCCGTGAATTTCACTATCCGTATTCATACTTTACCACAACATTATCCTTACACTGAGACATTCCTCCCCGGAATTCTCTTCCACATTACTTGAAACATAAAATTTTACTTGAATACCAATAATACTTCCCATACATAATAGATCATTGCGGTAATAAACAACCAGCACCAAACCATAACATCAGCATTGAAAGATCAAACAACATTTCACATAAGAAGATCGAACGCTCAAATAACACCACCCTTAGCTACCAACGAACGAAAAGGATCTAAACAATAGACGAATATAACCGAACGTTTATTTAATAGATATGACTTTGACATGAGCCGAACACAGCTTAAGAATAGAACACTCTAATTAAACCAAATACTTAATATAAGACTGAACCATATTTAACTATCCTCAATACTCGAACAAACGGTATTTCAATATCCTCAAAGTAATAACGAACGATATTCTACTATACTCAAAACAAGAACGAACGTTATTTCACTATCTCACAAAACCGAACGCTTAGAGCTTATATCGAACACTTATAACTACTGATCCTTGGTGTAAGACCGAACGATATTTTACTTATTTTACAAAACCGAACGCCTAGAGCTTCTACCGAACACTTATAATTACTCCTACAAACTATTCATCAAACCTAGTACTTTTAAGGAAACCGAACGTTAAGACATTTTAGCTGAAATACCCATAAACTTGTATCTGATCATAAACGAACGTAATTTAAGTCTAGTCTAAGTACGAAGTCTACTAATAATAAGATGAGCTATCACAAACTACAATACCTAATCCAATAAGACTGATTATAAAGGTATATAACCAACAACACGTGATATATTAATCACTTCCTATAAACCGAACGATTATACCCTGGTAAGGCTAAAATGCTAACTCTATTGATAACATATTCCCTGACCATAACCGAACGGTTGAGACCGAACACCCAACTATTCTACATAATTTTGCAGAATCCTTATAGACTTATACAGAACCACCCAAAACCCAGAAACATGCATTTCATACACTCATATACAAATCATCAATCAATTCATTCCATACATACACAAAATCATCACATGCATAATTAAATTTAATAACTTCCCTTACCTCTTAACAGACCAATCGCTCACAATATGAACTTTGCACCACAACCAACACTCAACCTCCTAGATTCACTGTTTGAGTAAAACAAACCACCCAAAAGACCAGAAACGTGATCAGAACCTTAGAAGAAGAAGAAGATAAACACATGCAACAGAAACTTGGTTTGCATGTGCCCCAAACTAGACTTTATTAGAATCAGGAAGACCTACCAGTTCAAACCACTAAACGATCGGTTGAAAGGAGGATCCTTGCCACCAGCAACCTTACATACACTCTGATGGATGATCAGATGGAAGAAAACGTGAGATTTAATGGAGGAAAAGATGATAATTTTAGAGAAAAGTTAGAGAGAAGGAGGAGAAACGAGTTCAGAAGGTTTGGAGGAGAAGATTGCATGCAGAAAGTGGAACCAACTTTCGAAATTTTAGCTTATATATTCCCTCAGAAAACCGATCGTCCACTCTCCTGCAGCCACCTGTCTTCCACTTCCTAAGGCTCGTTCCCCTCTTGCAAACACACGTTTCCCATTAAGATGGGGAATTTAATGATTCTGACACAAGGGAGATTAATCCCATATTTCTTCTACTATATATAGAGCATCATATGTGTATATTCAACACAAGGGAGATTAATCCCATACATAGTATTCATTATATTCAACATGGTATCTATTAGTGCCAGCGACACCGTCGTCTACCACTGCCAGTATCGGAGTTTCAGTTTTGACCCACGATCACACAGTTTTGATCGTCTCGGCCAAGCGACCACTGTGCCATCAACACGCCTTCATCGGAGCTCCTTCTTCGTCATGCGTGGTGGCTCTTCAACACGACTTCTTTATCCACTGGATGTCAACAATGCATTCCTTAACAGTGATTTATAAGAAGAGATTTACGTGGAGCGACCTTCCAGATTTGTTGCTCAAGGAGAATCTTCTGGATTGGTATTTCGTCTTCTATGTCGTCTTCTCTAATTATTAACAATTTGGTGTCACTCGAGTGTAGAAGTAGATATTTTTACTAAGTTTATTGATTATATTAGTAGCAAGCTTGGTGGATACGATTTGTATGCAAAAGCTTGAGAGGGAGTGTTAGATATATTATGTTTATCTTATCTTTGTCTTTTATCTTTAGTTAGTTTGTTATTAGTTTTGTTAAGTGGACTTTAAGCCTAACTCAACCCCACAAAATCGGCTTACAAGGTGAGGTTTGCACCCACTTATATACTTCAAATTAGCCTTATCACTAGTCGATGTGGTACTTCTAACACACCCCTCACTTTAAGCCTAACTCAACCCCACAAAACCGGCTTCACTTTCAACACCCCCTCACACTAAGGTAATGGATGTCCGATGGTGGCCCGATAAGGGGTGGAACAATATGCCGAACGAACAACAAATATCGCTAGGATAGGATCTAACTTGGCTCTGATACCATGTTAAGAAGTGGACTTTAAGCCTAACTCAACCGCACAAAACCAACTTGTAAGGTTAGATCAATTTTCCTACCAATCTCTGATATTGGGCCTTCTCTACAAGAGTAGTTTCATCACTTCCAATTCTATGATTCTATTCTATAGGAATTGTTAAGGTTCTACATCCCAGTTTTCTTGTTTCTTTGAGGAGATCAGGTACATATTTCCTTTGGGAGATGAAAATTCCGTTCTTGGAGTAGGCAACCTCTATTCCAAGAAAATATTTGAGTTTTCCTAGGTCTTTCATTTCAAACTGAGGTACCAATTTATCTTTTAATGCCAACTTTTCTGTTACATCATCTCCTGCAATAATCATATCATCCACACAGACAAGCAGTAGAATGAGTTTACCTGTAGAAGAGTGCTTTATGAATAAAGTATGATCTCCTTGCCTTTGCCTATATCCATAGGAAACAACTTCTTTTGTAAATCTTCCAAACCATGCTCTAGGAGAATGCTTAAGACCATACAATGCTTTCTTTAGGAGGCATACCTTGCTTCTTTCATTTTTCACTTCAAAACCTGGGGGAATCTCCATGTACACTTCCTCTTCTAGATTTCCATGAACGAAGACATTCTTTACATCCAACTAGTGTAAGTCCTATCCAAAATGAGCAACGAAAGCAAGAACAACTCAAACTGTATTCATCTTTGCCATTGGTTAAAATGTCTCCTTATAGTCAATCCCATAAGTTTGGGTATATCCTTTTGCCACCAATCTACCTTTATATCTTTCTATTGTTCCATCTTTTTTATGTTTCACTGTGAATATCCATCGACACCCTACTGCCTTCTTGTTTCTTAGCTTATCAACAATCTCCCAAGTTAAATTTCTTTCTATTGCATTCATCCCAAGTTGAATTTGTATATTGGGCTTAGCCTATATTTCTTCTATTACCCACTTATATACTCAAAATTGACCTTATCTCAAGTCGATGTAGGACTTCCAACAAACCCCCCTCACGCCAAGGTATATAAATATCAAACGTGAGACTAGACATTAATGGATGGTCTGATAATGGCACGATAACGGGTGGAACAATATGTCCAACGAACAACAAATATGCAAGGATAGACTCTAACCGGGCTTTGGTATCATATTAAGAAGTGGACTTTAAGCCTAACTCAATCGCACAAAACTGGCTTGTAAGGTGTGGTTTGCACCCAGTTATATATTATAAATTGTCTTTATCTCTAGTCGATGTGGAACTTCCAATACACCCCCTTCACGTCGAGTTATATACATCTCGAGCGTGAGACTAGACATTAATGAGTGGTTCGATAGCGGATCGAACAATATGCCCAACAAGCAACAATATCGCTAGGATAGGCTCTAACCAGGTTATGTTAAGGAGTGGACTTTAAGCCTAACTCAACCCCACAAAACCAGCTTGTAAGGTGAGGTTTGCACCCACTTATATATTATAAATTGTCCTTATCTCTAGTCAATGTGGGACTTCCAACACACCCCTTCACGCCGAGGTATATACATCTCGAGCGTGTGAATAGACACTAACAAGTGGTTCGATAACGGCCCAATAACAGGTGGAATAATATGCCTAACAAACAACAAATATCGCTATGATAGAATCTAACCTGGCTTTGATACCATGTTAAGAAGTGGACTTTAAGCCTAACTCAACCCCACAAAACCGGCTTGACTTTCAAATAGAGGACTTTATGTGTATATTCAACACAAGGGAGATTAATCTCATACATAATTTTCACTATATTCAATAGGATCAAATGGGATATTTAATATTCCTATCTCTTCCAAAATATCCATGACATACTTCGTTTCGGATATGATGATCCCATTCTTAGACTGTGTTGCCTTTATCACCAAGAAATATTTTAGTTTCCTAAGATCTTTTGTTTTAAACTGATTGAAAAGATGTGACTTCAATTTTGCAATACCAAGATTATCTCTACCTGTGATGAATGTCATCAACATAAACAACTAAATGGATGCAATTAATAATTAAGATAGAGTGGATAGCCCCACTCCATCCTATCTATACGAATTGTTGAATAACAATACTAAATCTTTTGAATCATCCTTTAATTGATTTTTTTGAGACCTTATTAAGACTTTGACAGTTAACACACAGGACTAAAAGACTTCCCTTTAACAAGAGTAAGGAGATTTCACCACATAGACTTTGTCAAGTAAATAACCATGTAAAGAGGCATTACTTTTGTCCACCTAAGAGAGAGACCAATTGATGTGACCATAGAAAAATGAGGAGGAAGATAAGACTTTTTTGAAGAGGGTAAAGCATTTCAATAAGCTTCAACAAGAAACATAGGTAAAGAAAAACAAGACGAAGAAATAAAGAATAAATATTTATAAGAGAAAGTCTAAAAAGACTAGAAGAAAATATTAAAAGGCAAAGCAACTTGTAAATTTTAGAAGATTCTAGAATATCCTAGCTTCAAGAATGTCTTAAAACCTCTTAGAATTCATGTCGATGTGGGATTGTCAAAGCATGAAACGTCACATGTAAAAGGTTGTAGCTTCCTACAACGATCATTTTCAAGACATATGAAGGATGTAACTTCCTCTACAGCTCATTTCCCAGACATATAAAGGTTGTAACTTCCTCCAACTTGTCACTTTGAAGCCGGTGTGAAGGTTGTAACATCCTTCACATGTCAACATCATCACATGGGACATCCAAGAAGTACATGGGTTCTTAGCTTTGTGTGTTCACTTTGGTTCCTACCCATTTTGTAGCATAACTGGCCAAATTTTTCCGCTATAAATAAATTACTTCTCTTGTAAAAGGTACACTTGGTTAATAAATTCAAATTGATATGTGAGAGTTCTGAGCGTCTTGAAAGTATGATGTCATTTTACACGGATTCTTATCTTGGAGTTTTTTCGAGTAGCAAGTATTCAACGCATTTATCCTTGGTGATCTAACTATGGTGGTTTGTTCTTTCAATCTCTTCATAAATCCATTTGTTCTTTTTAATTTGCAACTTGTTTTGTTCTTCCTTTCTAAATTGCCGCAAAGTTCAAAGTGTTAAGACCCAAGACGTTCTTACACCTATCTAGAAGGCTATCTCCAATAAAGGCTCTTCTTAGGGATTAAGGTAGCACAATCTAGCAATGGAATTGTTATTTCTAAGAGAAAGTATTCATTAGATATTTTCAAAGAAACTAAGTTAATGAATTCAAAGTCTATTGCACACTCATGTATCCAACACCAAACTCCTACCTAAACAGGATTAGTCACTCTCAAATCCTAAAAAGCATAAGAGGTTCTTTTGAAAATTAAATTATCTTATAGTTATTCGTCTCAACATTTTATGGTGAATCAATTTCATAATTCTCCCTGTGTAGATCATAAGGAAATAAAATAGAAAAAGAAATTTTGTTATCTAAAACTAAAGATGACATACATTTAATGAGCATGCACCAGAAACATCATCCCAAAAACATTGAAGAACCTCGTTATAGATCAAAATTTTGCAAGTTGTTTCAATGAGACGACTTTTGTAACATCCCTACTTTTAAATAACTATATTATTTATTTTATCATTACTTAAAAAATAATAGTTAGAATATTTTATGCTTTAACTCTTAGGATTAAATTCATATATTAAAAATATGTTTCTTATTTTACCTAGATAAAGTATGAACATTGAAAAAC
The DNA here is from genome assembly GCF_016808095.1 of Vigna angularis. Lineage (NCBI taxonomy): Eukaryota > Viridiplantae > Streptophyta > Magnoliopsida > Fabales > Fabaceae > Vigna > Vigna angularis. Next base: position 21,668,621 of record NC_068974.1, on the reverse strand, counting down.
ATATCAAGTAGCTTTTATAAAATATTGTGACTAAGTAAATTGAAAATATTAAAAATAATAATAAGAAAACAGCACAAATAAAAAAATATTAATCAATTAACTAAATATTAATTATTATTATTATTATTATATATATATATATATATATATATATATATATATGTGTGTGTGTGTGTTTGTATATATTAAAATTATCCTTTGAAAGAACCTTCTAAGGGATAAGAAGGAAGAATAAAAGAAAAGAAATAGAGAGAGAATAAGGAGATAAGAAGTGATGAGATTACATTTAATGCATGTAATCATCACTTGAAAAATTTTGCTTATAAATGGGTGAATTGGAAGAGGTGTAAAAAAATGAAGCAAAGGTAAGATACAACAGAAAAAGAGAAGAAAACAGAAAAAGAGAAGAAAACAGAGAGAGAGAGAGAGAGTTTGGATCAATAGACTGAAAAAAAAAATATTCTTCTAAAAGTATTTATAGTGTATCATAAGGTAAGAGTGGAGGTTAAGTTCTTTTAAAACTAATCTTAATAAATTTATGTGTATTTTATTATGCATTTATTCATTTTGAATTATACATTGTTTTATTTTTATACTTTCTATATATGGTTAGATAGTGTATAGATTATTAATCAAGAAAAACATGACATATTTTGATAATCATCACATTATGTGGTATTTGAAAATGTCCAATCCAAGAGGATGTCAATTGAGAAAGAGACTTAGGTTTGGTTAAAATAAGTTGAGGCCAACCTAATGTATAATTGTCTTATGTTTGAGAAGTCACAGTTTGATACATTATAAGCTTAAAGTCAAAGTATATTGAGGTTTAAGGAAGTTTTTACCAAGTGAATATTTGGATAGTTCATAATAACACCTTGAACTAAGATATTCTTAGGAGGAACTATATGATACCTACTTAGCATCGTCGAGGTTAGATAGTGAGTATATATCTCTTTGATGGACAGGTAAATGGTTGCTATTCTCAAGAAAAGTAATTATGATTGTGCCAATGTTTTTAATGAGAAATAGTCAACTACCTAATCACTACTCAACGTAAATTGAGAAAGGGGTTTAGGTTTGGTTAAAATGAGTTGAGGCCAAACTATTGTATAAGTGTCTATGTTTGAGAAGTCACAGTTTGATACACTATAAGATGAAAGACAAAGAGTACAGTGAGGTTTAAGGAGGTTTTTACCAAGTAAGTGAATATTTGCATAGTTCATAATAACACCCTGAACTAAGATATTCTTAGGGGAACTATCTGATACCTGCTTAGCATCGTCGAGGTTTGGTAGTGAGTACATATCTCTTTTGTGGACCGATAAATGGTTGATATTTTCAAGAAAGAAGTAATTATGATTGTGCCAATGTTTTTAATAGAAATACTCAACTACCTAATCACTACTAAAAGTAAATTGAGAAAGAGGTTTAGGTTTGGTTAAAATGATTTGAGGCCAAACTAATGTATAAGTGCTTATGTTTGAGAAGTCACAGTTTGATATACAATAAGATGAAAAACAAAGAGTATAGTGAGGTTTAACGAAGTTTTTACCAAGTAAGTGAATATTTGGATAGTTCATAATAACACCCTGAACTAAGATATTCTTAGGGGGAACTATCTGATACTTGCTTAGCATCGTCGAGGTTAGGTAGTATGTATATATCTCTTTTGTGGACCGGTAAATGGTTGATATTCTCGGGAAAGAAGTAATTATGATTGTGCCAATGTTTTTAATGAGAAATAATCAACAACCTAATTACTACTCAGTAAATTTTGATGTTCACAGTGGATCATCATAAGTGAAATACAAATCCATATGTATGAAAAAATGAGATTGAGTCTGATGGTTGTAGGTCAAATCCTAGACCCCCATTATTTGTATTGTTTGTGGAGTTTATTAAGATTGATATTTAGGGCTTACAAGAAGAATTAATCTAATTGATCCTAATTTCATTAGTTATTATTTCTATATAATTCTAACATAAATATAAGATTCTAACACTTTGTAATTTTATTGTTTCCTTGTTTAATTAGAGTTAGGAATAGGAATCCTTTTTTATTACAAAGCTTGAGCATGTACCTAGTAGCATTACATCATTGAATGGTCTAGTTCTGACTATAAACATGGGTTAGTTCTTTGTATTTATAACATATACCTAACAACCTAATATCAAAATATTCAGAATAAGGGAACACCAATGAGAAAGAAGAAGAAATACATGGAGAATGAAGTGCACAAGAACATAATGAAGTAAATTACCCGAGAAAAATGGAGGGACTGCATTAAAAGCTCAAGTTGGAAGTCTACAAGTTAATGCCAATTGTAGGATTATTTTCATGCTATGTTTACATACCAAACTAATAGCAATACAATATTTCAAAATGATCAAAGGAGATATAAGTTGACATAATAGTTTAGGCTAAAGACATACCAGATTCTTTAATGCAAAGAAATATATGGTCCACAACAATTGAGACAATAGAATGCCTAGCAGCTTCAGTTGATCGCTGTCATGATTGATTCAGAAACACACCATGATATTGCTATATCAATAAAATACAATTGAAAAATAGTTTTTTCAAAGGATGAAGTAGTTAAGGCAATATGAAACCTTCGGTGCCTTGAAATCTACATTTCCCCTGTTTAGACAGACATGTAATCCTGTTTTAAAGCGAAGAAATGCACGCAGTCCTGTTGATATAAGTTTTAGAAACTTCATGTCACATCTTTGCTTTTCATATCAACTAAGTATGGATAGTACAGACCTGCCAAAGCTTCTTTTAGTTACCTGGTTCACTTAATGCAGGGCAAACAGCTTCCGTGACATGTAACTGAACCTCAAGTGCAAATGGACTGTTCAATTCAGTTCTCTGAACGGTGATCTAGTAATATAAAGTTCAAGCTGTATTTCACGATTCATGACAGATAAAATTCTAGAAGAAAAATAATATTCATTAAAACTAATTGGGGGAACTATATTTCTTACAAATGCTTCTCCCGATATTCCTTCTATAAGACGCTCGGCTCCAAATAATACTCGCTTTTCACCATCCTCGTCTCTCAGGTTTGCTCCCTCTTGAGAGCGGCCTATAGTACCATCCGTGAACATGTCAGGATGAGGCAAAAGATCAAAAGACAAAGATTCCCATTCTAGTTTCTGAAGAGAGGGAGGTGGAAATAAGAATTAATAGGTGATAATAAAAAAGGCTCAAACCAACTGACTCAAGGTTACATACACAAACTCAAAAAAGGGAAAGGGTATATATAATTCTTAAATAAAAATGAAATAGTACTTTGAAGACGTATATATACTTCTTATTACTGGAGAATTCCCGTGCCTCTTTAAGATTTACAACCTGATAACAGAATAAAAAAACTATAAATTTCATATTTGAGTGCCCTGACTTTTTTGCAAGAATGAGTATCATCAGAGTTACCTCCCAGCTTTCATTTGTGGTATACAGTATAAAGTTGTGCATGGTAATAGATGCCACAGGTGGTGCCCTACGAACAAAGTTAGGGAACAGGCATGGTTATAAATAGATTTTAGATTAAATATACAGAAGTCTCTAAGTCAAACAGATATTATAGTACAGGATTTAGACATAAGTTACCCCATAGAATGATCCACCACATCAATGCTATACAGTAATATCAATTTTCAATTTATTGAAATCCACCCTAATAATTGAGGGTGATTCTAGAACAGGCATGCTTATAAATAGATTTTTGGTGAAATATGCAAAAGTCTCTGAGTCAAACAGATATATAGTACATCGGGCTTTAGACATATGTTACCACATGAAATGATCCACTAAATCTATGCTAATACAATAATATCAATTTTCAATTTATAGAATCCACAATAATAATTGACAATGATTTATAGAGCATAAACAAACTGAAGATGCTACCCAATTCAGAGCACCTACATAAATATCTTACCGAGTTGCTTCCCCTTGGCAACAAGCACTTCCACGAGTTTCAAGTAATAGATTAACCATACGAATCTGTACAGTCATTCCATCTGCAATCTGGTGACTTCCCAAAGTCAATATAAATTACAACATTAAAACTACATATTTATATTAATTGGCAAGTGAATGGCATTTGAAGTGTTGGAAGTCCCACATCACTTAGAGATAATGCCAACTCAGAGTATATATGTAACTGCAAACCTCTCCTTACAAGCCATTTATGTGAGAATGAGTTAGGCTCAAAGTCAACATTGGTATCAGATTCAGGTTTGAGTCTATCCTAGTGAAATTTGTTGTTTGTTGGGTTTAATGTTCCACCCGTTATCGGACCCATTAATGTCTAGTCTTATGCACAAGATGTATATATCTTGGCATGAGAGAGGTGTGTTGGAAGTCTCACATCAACCAATTCAGAATATATATGTGGGTGTGTTACGTATTCGAGTAGGAGACGTAATTAAACACGATCACAATAGGTAGAAAAGACAATGAACGAATGATAATTGGATGAATGAATCTCTTTTATTGATGGTAATATCTGAATAAACAAAGATAACTGGAAGCATAACCTCCTTCAATTACTTGGGAGCATAACCTCCCTCACAAGAACATAGCCGCCTGTCACAAGACTCAATAATAAAAAGCATGCCGTAAACAATAACATCTAGCTTTATTTATATTAAATATTTCCCTAGAATATAATTCTATTTACTATAATTAACTTATACTGAATATTTCCCTAGGATGGCCTTATTTACTATAATTATTTCCCGCCCATCCTAACTATTGTCCCAGTTAGGATAGTCACTCTTCAACCGAACGACTCTAGCTCTTCACCGCCTTCCGTTCGACTTGCTTCCCCCTGTCTCCTACCGTTCGGCTCCAACTCTTCACCACCTTCCACCGTTCGGCTTGCTTCCCCTGCCTCCTACCGTTCGGCTCCAACTCTTCACTACCTTCCACCGTTCGGCTTGCTTCCCCTGCCTCCTACCGTTCGGCTCCAGCTCTTCACCGCCTTCCACTGTTCGACTTGCTTCTGTTTGCCTCCTATCGTTCGGCTCCCTTGCCTTCTAACCTATCACCCAGTATCCTATCATTACACCCCGCTGCAGAACAACCTTGTCCCCAAGGTTGGAACCGGGGAGCTTGATCTCATGGCTCTTCTTCAATTCAGGTCTGGAGGTTTGGGTGGTGGCAATTCCTCCTCGTCCTCCACCAATATCACGACTCTCAAACTCCTGTCCGGGAAGTGGTGACCAGGACCGATCCCCCGCACCTTATACACCTTCATTCCTCTCTCCGTTTCAGGGCTTTTGAATAAGCCATATTCCTGGTGTTTCTCCCATTATTATCACTACCCTCCTTCCGTACTGACCCCACACTCTTGGAGACTCCGGATCGGCCTTGCTTATAGCGATTTGCCCTAGGCCGTATCTCCTCATCGTTCGTTCCAAAGACGATGGGTTCTTTGTCACGCTCCAGTTTCCAGCCTTTGTCCCGCCGTGGGCCTCCTCGACATCCCTTGCAATTCTCATGGCGATCATCAACTCCTGCGGATTAAGCAGTCGTACTTGATTACGAATCCCATCATGTAATCCTGCCAAAAAGTACCCCATCAGCTGTTCTTCGAGCACTCCTTTCGTCTGACCCACCAAGATTTCAAAATCTTGGATGTATTCTTCCACGGATCCGATTGCTTACTGGCCGACAATCTTTCGAAGACTGACCCCCTATTTCTTCCTCTGAATCGGATCACCATCGCCTCCTTCAAACCCGCCCACGAACGGTCACTAGTCTTCTCCCTCCAAAATTTGAACCAGTATCCGGCACTTCCCTCCATGCTGATGTAGGTAGGTGCACCTTTTCTTCCTCAGACACCTCTTGTAGTTCAAAAAATTTATCAGCCCTATTGATCCAATTCAACGGATCACTCCCTTCAAACGTCGGTAACTCTACCCTTTTCCTCCAATTTGCTTCCTCCTACGCACCACCCTCTTTCTCGCCTTCCTCTTCATCTCGTCGGTCCCTCCTTTTTCCATTGACAGACCCTTGGCTTCCATCTGAGTTGCCATCTAGTTGTCGGTCTCGGCCTCCTATCATCCTCATTAGTTCTTGGAATTTTTTTTGCATTGTCGCCTCCAAAGCCCCCATGGACAGCTCCAGGTTTTCCAGCTTCAGCCCCATGTTCTCCAGTTTCCCTTTGACTGCATTCATTCTTCCCTCCATATCGCATTTCACTCCTCTCACAGGATCCGGCAACGCTCCCTTGACAATCTGGCAGGTCGGACCAATTGTTACGTATCCGAGTAGGAGACATAATTAAACACGATCACAATAGGTAGAAAAGACAATGAGTGAATGATAATTGGATGAATGAATCTCTTTTATTGATGGTGTTGTAATTTGAGATAATATCTTTATAATCTTCCTAGTTAGAGGAAATGGATATATAATCTCTTTTTATTTTACTTTCCTAGTTTCCTTATTTCCCTTTATTTTACTTTCCTAGTTTCTCTATTTCCCTTTTTAGGAGAATTAGATTATTACAAATAGAAAGTATCATAATGTATTTTTTATGATTGAGAATAATAAATTAGTCTTATTTTCCACATGGTATCAGAGCTTGTCTAATCTGCTTCCGCTGTCTTTGCTGTTTGCCGGCGGCCGGCTGCCATGGCCGCCGACGGCCCCCTAAAAGTCTCTTCTTTTCTGATGGCCTTTCTCCAATATTACCAAATACATTTGTTTTTTTTTTCTGATAACAGCTACACTAAGTTGTGTTGTGCTTCCATAATCTGGCCTAGCTATAAGCTATACTTTCAATTAAAATCTGACCTAGCTATAAGCTATACTTCCAAATTTTAATCTGACCTAGCTATATGCTATACTTCCAGAATTTATCTCAGAATGGGTATTTTAAGTGATGCCCAATCTTTTTGGCATTCTCATTAGCTGCCAATCAAAGACCGAAAGTCTCTTCTTCAGGGAACCATGAAAGGCCATTGCCTTCACTAATAATTACGTTGTGCACCACTGCCGTCCTCCATCCGCCTCCGGCCACCGTCTGCTGCCGGCCATCGTCTGTCGCCGGCCACCGTCTGTCGTCGGCCACCATCACAGTTTCAACTGGTGACCAGCGGATCTGGATCGTCTCCTCGAGCGACAGTCAACCCCGCCGGAGTCAAAACCAGACTCCTCTCAATGCGCCGCCTTTCTTCAGCTGGTCTCGGGTGTGTGTTTCTCACGCGCCGTCGTCCCGGTGTCGAAATCACACCGCGCCGCTGCCGGTCGTCTCGCCGGACCTTCATCTCTTTGTTCTGACCCTCCATAGCAGCCATTGTTGTCATCTTCGTTGTCTCCACAACTACCTCCTTCAAAAACGCAAACCTCAAACCTTAAGCTTTCTCTCGGGTTCGGTTTTTATTTCTCTTTGTACCACGAAACCCTAGGTCGTATTTTAGATCTATTTTCGTCTCTCCTTTTCAATCCTCTTAATTCGTCTTCGATTAGAGATTAAGGATGGTGTCGGACGCTAGCAAGAAGAAGGCTGCTCAGAAGACGGCCGCTGCCTCTACCGTCGCCGCCGCTGCCGTCGCCATCGCCACTGTCGTCGCTCGCTGCATGCTTCTGCATTGCCAGACCTCTCTCTCATTTCTGTGTTCTGGTTTGGTGCGTGTGTTCTAGTTTATGCCTCCACCAAATGACCAGGACCTTTCCTCCTCCTATTCTCACTTCGTTTCTATTTCTCAAGCAACAGTGCTTCGTTCCACCGCTACCACAGTCGGTGTAGGGTCAGTCAGCCGTCGGCACAGTCAGTCGCCGTCACCGCTGTCAGTTATTGCAACCTCTGCAGTTTGTCGCTGCCGCCTCAATAACCTACCGCATTTTCTTTGATCAAGAGTTTCCGCATTTTGCCGTGAGGGGAAATATTTTTCAGCCCGTGCCGAGAACTTTCTTCTTGGGCTAGAGTTTAGCCCGTACTTTTGTGATACAATGTAAGTATCACCATTTGGGAGTAGTCCAGTAGAGAACTTAGGACCTCCAAAGTGTCTTCGATATTTGGTGTTTTTTTGTTTCTACCATCACTAATGTGAAAGGCTCTCTTCACCGTCAATGTTTTGTTATAACAGCTCACTTAGAGTTGTTCTTTGAGACCGCCCGCTGAATTGACTCTTTCGAAGTTTTGGGATTCAGATTTGTCCCTCATACGGATCGGTTCTCACCAGTTCTTCCACCTTCACGTTCTGTCATTGACGTGCATATGATGTTCAGTTGTGAGGGGAAGAAAAGTTTCAGCCGCCGCAGGGTAGTTGGTTCCTGAAGGTTTATTGTTGTTTCAGCCGCTGTAGGGTGGTTAAGTCCTTATAGGTTTGTTGCTGTTAGCCACTGTAGACAGTTCAATTCCTGCAGGTTTGTTGTTGTTCAGGGCAGTTAAATCCCTAAAGGTTCGTTGTTGTTAGGGCAGTTAAGTCCCTTTAGGTTTGTTGTTGTTCAGGGTGGTTAAAGTCCCTACAGGTTTGTGGCTGTTAGCCTTTTAGTGCCGCTGCAGGGTAGTGTAATCCCTGCAGGTTTGTTGTTGTTTAGGGCAGTTAAGTCCCTAAAGGTTTGTTGTTATTTAAGGTAGTTAAGTCCCTACAGGTTTGTGGTTGTTAGCCTTTGAAGGCCTCCCATATGTTACTCATGGAAATCATGTTCTTGAAGTTTTGTTGTTGTTCGCCACTATTGATGGCAATCAGTCCCTGCAGTTTGTTGTTGTTCGCCACTACAGGCCCTTCATCTGTTCTTGTAGTTTGTTGTTGTTTGCTGCTGCAAGTCATCATCCATTTTTGATGGAAATCTCCCTCGTCCATTGCTATCCAAGTTGAAGTTTCATGGTGCTAGTTCGTCTCATCCATTGCTGTCCAATTTGGTTTATTGATGTTCTCTACAATTGAGTTTGACTATTCCAAGTTTGGTTCATACAATCTTGTATGATCTAGCTTGAGGGGGAGTGTTGTAATTTGAGATAATATCTTTAGAATCTTCTTAATTAGAGGAAATACATATATAATCTTTATTTTATTCTACTTTCCTAGTTTCAGTTGAAAATAAGACTGATTTATTATTCTCAATCATGAAAAATACATTCTCATATCCTCTATTTGTAATAATCTAATTCTCCTAAAAAGGGAAATAGGGAAACTAGGATTACCTATTGGCTCACTACACTCACGGCATAAGCAATGTCTGGTCTTGTGTGTGATAGATAAATCAATTTTCCTACCAATCTCTCATATTGAGCCTTCTCTATAGGAGCACTTTCTTCTCTTCCAAATCTGTGATTCTGTTCTATAGGAACTGTTGAGGTTCTACATCCCAACTTTCCTGTTTCTTTGAGGAGATCAAGTACATATTTCCTTTGGGAGATGAAAATTCCGTTCTTGGAGTAGGCAACCTCTATTCCAAGAAAATATTTGAGTTTTCCTAGGTCTTTCATTTCAAATTGAGCTGCCAATTTATCTTTTAATGCCAACTTTTCTATTTCATCATCTCCTACAATAATCATATCATCCACATAGACAAGTAATAGAGTGAATTTACCTGTAGAAGAGTGCTTTATGAATAAAGTATGATCTCCTTGGCTTTGTCTATATCCCAAGGAAACCATTGCTTTTGTAAATCTTCCAAACCATGTTCTAGGGGATTGCTTAAGACCATACAATGCTTTGTTTAGGAGGCATACCTTGTTTCTTTCATTTTTCACTTAAAAACCTGGGGGAATCTCCATGTACACTTCCTCATCCAGATTTCCATGAAGAAAGACATTTTTCACATCTAGCTGGTGTAAGTCCCATCCAAAATGGGTAGCCAAAGAGAGAATAACTCGAACTGTATTCATCTTTGCCACTGGGCAAATGTCTCCTCATAGTCAATCCCATATGTTTGGGTATATCCTTTTGCCACCAATCTAGCTTTATATCTTTCTATTGTCCCATCTGCCTTATGTTTCACTGTGAATATCCATCTACACCCTACTGCCTTCTTGTCTCTTAGCTTATCAACAATCTCCCAAGTTGAATTTCTTTCTAATGCATTCATCTCTTCTTTCATGGCTTGATTCCAATGTTCAATTTTCATGGCCTCCTGGATTGAGGTAGGAATTTTTGTGGCATCAATGGCAGCAATAAAACTTTTGGGCTTATTAGAGAGATTGTTAGTGCAAACATACTGAGAAATAAGATATTTAGCACATGATCTTCTTCCCTTTCTCAATGCAATGGGTAAATCCTCAGTAATAGTTACCTCCTCCTCATTGATATCTTCAGGGATCCTCACCTCCGGATTAGACAATTTTCCTTGCTCGTGAGTTGAAGTGGGTTGTTTTCTTCTTTCATATTTGTTGCCAAAAAATCTGTCTTCTTCCTCTTCTTCCTCACTGTGGACTATGGTAGCTTCATTGCTCAGGTCTCGGGCATCCTGCAAAGACAAACGTGGTAATGACAAGAAGGAGAGTTCATCCACTTCAAGTGCTTTCTCCCCCTGAAGTGGTGGACTGACATAAAAGGATTGTGTTTCATGAAAGGTGACATCCATGGTGATAAAGACGCGACGACTCTGAGGATGATAACATTTGTACCTTTTTTTATTAGAAGGATACCCAATAAAGACACATTTTAAGAGCTCTGGGATCTAATTTACCAAGGTTAGGATGATGAGAGTGAACAAAAACAACACATCCAAAGACTCGACTAGGTAGACTTGTTATTATGGAAGAAGGAACAAAAGACAATAGAGACTCTATAGGACTAATGCCATTTAAGATACGAGTGGGTAACCTGTTGATGAGATATGTGGCAGTTAACACAGCTTCTCCCCAGTAATTTTTTGGAACAAACATTTGAAAAAGAATAGCTCTAGTTACTTCAAGAAGATGACGATTCTTTCTTTCAGCAACCCCATTTTGTTGAGGGGTGTTAACACAGGTTAGTTCATGAACAATACCATTACGAGACAAAAAATTGAGAAATTCATGATTCATATATTCAGTACCATTATCAAACCTAATTCTTTTGATATTTTTTCCAAATTGATTTTGGACAAGATGGAAAAAATTAACAAAAATTTGAAAAACTTCGGATTTATTTTTTATAAGGTATCTCCACGTGACACGGGTACAATCGTCAATAAAGGTAACAAACCATTTGGCTCCGGAAATAGAATCTATGACAGGACCCCAAACATAAGAGTGAATTAAATCAAATGGAGAAATACTCTTTTTATTACTAATAGGATAAGATGCAGTTTTGACAATTGACAAATATCACAATTAAAAGACTCAACAGACTCTTTGGTAAACAAATGGGAAACAAGGACTTGATAAGACTAAATGAAGGATGCCCAAGCCTTTGATGATGTAGCCATATTTGGGAATTCGCCCACGTCTCAGATGTAGCTTGTTGACTCATAATTTGTGTGTTGCTTTGGTCATCAAACTCTAAAAAATACAACCCACTTTGCTCCTTAGCAGTTAAAATCGTCTTCCCCGTGGCAAGGTCCTGAAAAACACAATAAGTTGGAAAAAATGTTACTGAACAATTTAAATCCTGTGAGTTTTTGCAGAGAGATAAGACTATTAGCTAATTGAGGAACATGTAAAACATCCTTCATTATAATAGATGAGTACAAAATTATATTCCCAGAGTCGCATATAGGTATACCCTGACCATTCGCAACTGTAATAAGTTGTGCTTTATTGGTTTTACCATATGAGTCTAAAAGACCCACTAAATGGTGTCATATGATCATTTGCACCTGAATCAAGGATCCAAATACCTTGAGACACTTGACCAACACTATTGAGACAAATCTTACCTTTTATGGACAGAGTACATGATCGAGAGGGATTACTCATTGATTCAACCATTGCTTCCAAGCGCTCTAGTTTCTCCTTATAAGCTTTCATATCAAGATCTGGTGGTTGTAGATTACATTGTGAAGAACTAGATTGATTGGTGGCTTCCTATTCTGAGGTAGTATGATTTACCCATCTTTGAGTAGACCCTTTATTGTTTCCCATGCGTTCGAGACATTCTTTCTTCCATGGAGTTTGAAGCATATTTCATTGGTATGTCCAGATCTTTTACAGTATGAACAATAGTCCCCATGAGTACCTTTTTCAAACGTCTTTCCCCCAGCATTTGTTCCCTTGTGGACTCCCTTTCCAGTTGTCATGGCAGAGCCTGTGTTGGAGATCCCTCCATTTAGCATGACAGTTCTCCGAGTTTCTTCTCCTCTTACCATAAAAAAAAACTTCTGACAGGGATGGTAATTTTTCTCTTACCATAAAGATTCTTCCCCTTTCAATGAATTCAGCAAGAGCGGCAGCATCTGTTTTACTCATCTTTATTGTTTGGTTCTGATCGAATTCCATCCAAAGACCACTCAGGATTCCGTGATATTCTGATACGGAAAGGGAGCCCTGTTTTGTATTAAATATCCTATTCTCAATGTCATAGTAAGCAGCAAGATTCTTTTTTAAAGAAAAAGTGCTCTGTAAATCATCTCATATTTCTTTTGCAGAAGAATGGAACATATAATTTCTCCTTATCTCAGGAATCATGGATTGCCACATCCAAGTCATAATTAATGAATCTTCATTGTCCCAAATTGAGAAATAAGTGTTATCTGGTCCTGGTCCTCCTCCATCTATGTGATCAAGTGTTGAACGACCCTTGAGAACCCTTCGAATAATTGGCTCCATTGTAAGTAATTATGACCATCCAACCGATCGGTACCTCCTATATTTGGTAGGTCATTAGGTACTCCCAAAGGAACCTTTTTTACTTCAGACATCCCGTAGAACGGAACTAGGAGTCTCCGGTGACCTTTTTCGAGACGACGACGGCGTGTAGGTCACACTGAGCAGAGGAGCAAAACCTTCAAACTCAGATCTGCTCAAATATAGGCCAAACGGGTCATCACCGACCCCAGGAAGAGACTCAGGAGGCTCCAGCGACCCTGTCTGTGGCGGCGACGAGTGGGTCTCGCCAGAGGTGGGCGCGTGAGCTACATGCGCCGGCGACTGTGGTGGCGCGTGGCGGCTCCTCTCACGGAGCGACTTTCGGCGTTGTGATCGCCGGTGTTGGGCGCACCTTTCTACCCTATCAACGACCCCAACCGGCGACGGCGGCGGTGCGACTGTTGCAGCGAAATGGAGCCCCAAGATTTGGAGCTCTAACACCAAGTTGAAAATAAGACTGATTTATTATTCTCAATCATGAAAAATACATTCTCATATCCTCTATTTGTAATAATCTAATTCTCCTAAAAAGGGAAATATGGAAACTAGGAAAACAAAATAAAATAAAAGATTATATATCTATATCTTCTAATTAGGAAGATTCTAAAGATATTTTCTCTAATTACAACAGTTTCCTTATTTCCCTTTATTTTACTTTCCTAGTTTCCCTATTTCCCTTTTTAGGAGAATTAGATTATTACAAATTGAAAGTATCATAATGTATTTTTTATGATTGAGAATAATAAACTAGTCTTATTTTCCACAGATGGTAATATCTGAATAAACAAAGGTAAACAAAGATAATTGGGAGCATAACCTCCTTCAATTACTTGGGAGCATAACCTCCCTCACAAGAGCATAGCCGCCTGTCACAAGACTCAATAATCAAAAGCATGCCCTAAAAAATAGCATCTAGCTTTATTTATATTAAATATTTTCCTAGAATATAATTCTATCTACTATAATTAACTTATACTGAATATTTCCCCAGGATAAAATTTTATTTACTATAATTAACTTATACTGAATATTTCCTTAGGATATAGCTCTATTTACTATAATTAACTTATACTGAATATTTCCCTAGGATGGCCTTATTTACTATAATTATTTCCATACCTCCACTTCGTTCATCTTCAGTAAAGCTTCGGGTTCCACCAATCTTCTAGCCAACGTGGGATCCCCTTTAATGACCACCTTCTTCCCCCCTTGACTGAACACCATCATCAATTCTCCCCAGTTCATGGTCACTTCTCCCAGCTTGGCTAACCATTCCACCCCTAGTATTACATCAACTCCCCCTAATTCGAAAAGATGAAACCTCTCCTCTATCTCGGTTTCCCCTATGTTTGATCACGACCTTCTCACAGCAACCCCTGGTCTTTTTCCTCTGCCCATCTCCTAGACTCACCTGATAAGGTGGTGTGTCCTCAATGGGTAATCCCAGCTCCTTTACTAGTCATCTGCTAATGAAATTATGGCTAGCACTACTGTCAATCAAAATCAACACCTTCCTTCCCCCTTTTTGTCCCTGAAATTTTCGGCTGTGTTAGGCCTCCAGCCGAGAAAGTGGATAACTCCATTTGTTTCTGGTCTACTTCGGTCACTTCTTCAGTTTCTTCCTCTTCATTCTCCGCTAGTATAACCACCCTCAAACTCCTCTTCGGGCAATGGTAGCCGGGATTGAAAAGTCGCACCTGAAACAACGTCCCTCTTCTCTTCGTTTCAAGAACTCTGGGTACGACAGATTCCTCCTCTTCCTTCCCCTATTATCACTTCCCACCGTATTTCTCACCTTCGTCACACCGCTAATAGTGTTCCCCTCCTTCCTGACTAACCCCACACTCTCGGAAACCCCTGGTCGTCCTTGGGTATTGCGACTAGGCTCAGATCGCGTCACCGTTCCAGTCGTACGCCACTAAGAGGATTGATTCTTGGTCACACTCCAGTTCCCAGCCTTCGCACCGCCGTGAGCCTCCTCTACATCCCTTGCGATCCTCATCGCCGCCATCAATTCTTACGGATCATTGGGTCAAACTTGATTTCGGATGCCTTCTTGTAGTCCTGCGAGAAAATACCCCAATAACTGCTCTTCCGACACTCCCTTTGTCTGACCCACCAAGATTTTGAAATCTTGAATGTACTCTTTCACAGTCCCCATCTGCCTAATTGCTGCCAACCTTTCAAAGATGGTACCTTGTTCCTACCTCCGAATCTCATGATCATTTCTCCCTTCAAGCCTTCCCAAGAACGATTCTTCGCTTTATCCTTCCAAAATTTGAACCAATAGCCAGCGCTACCTTCCATACTGATGTAGGCCAGACGAACCTTTTCTTCCTTCGCCACCCCTTGCAGCTCGAAAAACTTCTCAGCCCTATTAATCCAATTCAATGGGTCGAGTCCCTCGAAGACTGGTAATTCTACCCTTTTCCTCCAATTGGGTTTCCCCTCATGGCGTTCGACTTCTCTCACTCCAACGTCTTCTTCTCGCCTTTCCCTCCGGTTCTCATTGACGGACGCTTGGCTCCCATCCGAGTTTCCCTCCTGGTTTCAGTTTCGTCTTCCCAGGATTCGCATGACTTCTTGCAAGTCTTGGCGCATCGCAGCAGAGTCTTGGCGCATCGCTACTGTCTCCGCCTTCAACCCATCCATTGTAATCTCCATGGCCTCCAGTTGCCCTTCCACTACGTTCAATCGCCCTTCGACTCTTCCCTCCATTTTGCCTTTCACTCCCAAATTGGATTCAGCAGGTCAAACCAATTTGATAGGTTTCTGGATATGAAACCTATCTAAGACAATCACTCACACACTCACAAACAAGAAATCCAACTTTAAAAGAATGGTTTTTTGTATTCAATTCAACAAAGTTCAATGTACAACCAATAAACGGGAGCCTAATCTCCCTCCACAGGACAAATGTTCCTGTCTATACAAACTAATGTCAAAAGCTACCCAAAACAATGTACCGAACTCTATTTATACAAATCCCAACTTCCCGCCTCTCCTAACTGCTAAAATAGTTAGGACATTAACTTTTCCTTCTCCTCTCATAAACTCTCCACTCCCTAACATAGTTTCTATACTGTCAATTTCAGCACAGATTAATTAGTTCTTTTTTGTCAACTCTATGCTATAATTTGTTAACTTCATGACTTACTCCCTTACATTATTATCTTAATCCCCAACTTAATTATGTTCATGTTGAAAGGAATTTTTGGCCATGAAATTAAGAAATGGAGGGACAATTGTATACGTGAAAACATTTAGAGACCAATCAACGGAGATTTCCATTTTCAGGGACAATTGTAATTTACTCATATTTTTCATGTTACTTAAAATTCTCCTAGAAATTAGCAACAACTTCAACCGAAGGAAAAGGGGAAAAACTGACAATCCCCTAAAGGCATGAAGTGAATAAATCAAATTTCCCCAAAATGAGTGAAAGTGTTATTGTTTTCCTCATCCTCTCAATCCATTGAGAAATTTACAACTATTGCATGACTAGTAGTATTGGATGTTACTCACTCATGCAAATAATTTACAGTTAGAGATGAAAGAACCAAACCTTATCAGAAAAACCATAGCCGCTACCCTTTGATGAGGAACTTGATGTGGTGCTACTGCAAACAACAAAGTAAGTAGAAGGAAAAAAATAACTTAAATGTAGTAACAGAAAAATCATTACTCTACAAGACTCCTCACAAAATAATTGGCGAGGCGCTAATTTCTCTACCTTGCTGGATTTTCAGATGGCTGAAAATCAGAATTTTCTTCAAGAACCAAATTTAGCCTATCAACTTGCACGATGATAGGCTCTGTCTGTACATTGCTCACAGACGGCAACTATAAAGCAACACAAACTGCACTTGTTAAGAAACCATACAAGTTCATTTGAATACATGAATTGCACTTGTCTCTGATCGATTTATTTCTCTGTGCCTTAATTGCACATAATTGTAATGACTAAAATGAAAAAGAAAATGGTCTAAAATAGTCTCAACTCATTGAGACCATCTTGCAAGGGAAAGGAAAGGCTAACCATTTAACCGATGATGCTCCTGCTAAATATGATCCTACATTTAGGTCATGGGACAAAGAAGATTCCATGATCATAGCTTGGTTATGAAACTTAGTGGTTCCAAAAATCATTGACACATGTATGTTTTTCAATTTAGCAAAAGCCATATGGATTGCAATAAAACAAACCTATTTTAAAGCAAAATATGTTGCAAAAATTTATGATGTGAAAGAACAACAACGAATGGTGGTTACAGATCAAAGGAAAGGAGGATCTCTTAAAAGATGGAGAGGAAAAATGAAGGAGTATGATGTAACAAGAACTATGTCTTATATTATTCATAAAGGAGCAGTTGCTCTTAAATAGAATACATAGATATAATAAGTGAAAATCCTAATTTATGATGGATATAATTTATCTCTACAATTCATATTAGCTTTTCAGGAGAGAAGTAAACATTAGCATACGAAAATTAATGAAAAATCTGCTTTATTCAACACATGTGAATGTACAAAAACAAGAGTCTTATCTAAAAAATAAATGTCACACGACACCCACAAGCATACCACAAAACCAAATATAAAGACTAAAGTAAACAATAGCTACAAACCTGTATAACCACCCAATAACTGCAAAATAAATTAATTTGAAATTGTAATTGAATATGAAATTTTACAGATTATTAAACACTTAGGCAAGACTAATAATTCAAGCTCACTGTACAACAAATATAAATATATTATCGGCCTATTAATCCTTCTAATTATGAAATATAATTAAATCTAGTTACATAATTAAAATTGTACAAGGAAATATAAACTACAACATAAATCAAGGGATTCTGACACTCCCCCTCATGTTGGTAAGTTGATGTCATCCATTCCCAACTTGCCAACAATAGACTGAAATGTAGCACCAGTTAGCCCTTTCGTCAATAAATCTGCAATTGATTTTGAGAGTATACAAATGGTGAACATGTCCCATTATCCAATTTATCCTTTATGAAGTGTTTGTCTACTTCAACATGCTTAGTTCTATCATGTTGAACTGGATTATGTGCAACATTTATTGTTGATTTATTATCACAATGTAGTCTCATAGGCTTCTTCCAATCAATCTTCAAGTCTTATAAAATTATCTTAAGCCATAGTATTTTACAAATTCCAAAGGCCATGGCTCACTTTGGCTTTGTACTTGGTCTTGCCACACCATTTTGTTTCTTGCTGACCAAGTGACTAAATTTCATCCAACAAAAGTGAAATATCAAGAGGTTGATCTTTTGTGTCTATGTAGGCTTCAAAGATCATTTCATTCCCGTTTGTAAATAGAATTCCTTTTTCCAAGAGTTCCTTCTAAGTAATGTAGAATACGATAAATAGCTTTGAGATGAGTCTCCTTTGAATTATGCATGAATTGACATTCAACCCCTAATCTCAAGCCTAGAAGAAAATAATTTCTCTCTTATTTACTCTCACTATATACATCCACTATATACACATACATACATTAATTGGATAAATTTGGAAACAAGCACTACCTATGCTAAAAAGTAAATCCTTGAAATTGTGGGATTGATGTGCTAGTAATAAAATCAAGACACAACCAATATACAAAATTCAAAACAATGGGAATCAATTCTAAAACTTCTTAAAATATCTTGACACTTCCTATCAAGTTGGTGAATAAGGGTCCTCCATTCCCAACTTGGATATGATTTTCTCAAAGTTACTACTGTTCAACCCTTTAGTAAGTATGTTTGCAAGTTGTCCATGAGTAGACACATATGAAGTGCAAATCCTATCAATGTCAAACTTTTCTTTGATAAAATGTTTGTCTAGTTCAATATGTTTAATTTTATCATGTTGCATTAGGTTGTGAACTATGTTGATTGTATATTTATTGTAACAATATAACCTCCGATTCTTCCCACTTTATCTTTAAGTCCTCCAATATAATCTTTCAACCGCCAATAGTTCACATATTCCCTCAGTCATTGCCCAAAATTCCGTTTCAGCACAATATCCAGTAGTTGATCCTACCCACAACTAACCTGCATAACGAAATCATTATATGCCTCTAGACTAGCACTATTGTGATAGGTTCAAGGGAAATGTTTATATTAGGAGAAATAAAAGGGACAGACAGTTATAACTGTCTGTGGGTAGGTTTTGTTGTCTCAGACTTTTATAAAGTCTGTGTAGGCAGTTGTTTTTAACATATTTTAGGAAAATTTGTAAAGGGAAGGCTAGGGAGAGACTAGTCCTCTCAAAAGACCAAGTCTAGTGTAACACTTTAGATTATTGTGCTGGTTTCATTGTTAATAAAGTTGTCTGGTTTTTCTGGATGAACATCCAAGAATCTGTCTTGGAAGTCTTTACAGTTTTAAATAAATCTGGGTACCTATCATTAGTATCAGAGCCACTTTCCTGGTGCTGTGGTGGCTGTGCGGCATGAACAATACAAGAATGGAGGCAAGATTGGATGGATTGGAGTGCATAGTGCAAGAATAGGAACATGAAAATCAGAGAATGTTCCTAAGGTTGGAGGAAATGCTTACAGGGTTGACGTGATTGGTGGAACGTTTCACATCCTCTGATAAACAAACAGCGGATAGAGCTTTTGTTGCCAAGGAAGGCAGTACAGGCAGTCTCAAGAATGACGAAGGGAATGAGAGTGGACGTTCAGGACTAATTGGGGAAAAATGGAGGAAGCTGGATATTCCTGTTTTTGTAGGAGAAGATGCTTATGGCTGGACTAATCGGTTGGAGAGATATTTGTGGTTGAAAGAAGTCAATGAGGAGGAGAGGAGGAGAGGATGAGGGCTATTATGGTGGCTTTGGAGGGAAAAGCCCTAAATTGGTTCCAGTGGTGGGAGACTTGTTATCCGAATCCCACATGGGGGAGGCTTTCAAAGAGGCAGTTGTTCAACGGTTCCAACCAACAATGCTTCAAAATCCTTTTGGAGTCTTGATTAGGCTTAAACAAATTGGGCAGGTAGGAGAGTATATTGAACAATTTGAGCAATATGCCGGATTCTTGAAAGGTATAAGGCAAGATTATTTGACTGACATTTTTCTGAATGGATTGAAGGACGAAATAAAGGCAGAGGTTAAGTTGTATGAGCCCAAGAGCCTTGCTGAGTTAATGATGAAGGCTCAAATGGTGGAGGAAAAGGTTAGAGTCACCACCAAGGGGGACTCGCTCACTACTTCAAAGTAACACCTACAGACAATTGCCATTTACTTGTAGTTACTCAAAGGAAGGGGGAAATTCAGTGGGTTTTACGAACTCCAACAGAGGAAGTGGAGAAAGCAGTGGCTGTCTGAGCACCATCAATAGTTCTCCTGCTGGGACTCAACAAGGAGGGGCATCATTGAGGATCTGTTGCCTGCATTCATAAAGAAGTTTTGGACTTTCACCTTGAGGATAAGGTGCACCTTCATGGAGGGGGTGTTGATAGGTTTGATACAGTTTACAAAATAAGGAAAAAGGAAGTTAGTTCGTACAGTTGAAAACACCTCTCATCCATTGAAAACAGCTAGGAAGATGTTACTACCATCAATAAGGAATTTCCTGCTTTTCACCTTTAGGACAAGGTGAAACTTCATGGAGAGGGTATTGATAGGTTCAAGGGAAATGTTTATATTAGGAGAAATAAAAGGGACAGACAGTTATAACTGTTTGTGGGTAGGTTTCGTTGTCTCAGACTTTTATAAAGTCTGTGTAGGAAGTTGTTTTCAGTAGTTAGGAAGTTTTGTAAAGGGAAGGCTAGGGAGAGTCTGGTCCTCTCAAAAGACCATGTCTAGGGTAATAGTTTAGATTACTGTGCTTGTTTCATTTTTAATAAAGTTGTCTGGTTTTTCTGGATGAACATCCAAGAACCTGTCTCGGAAGTCTATACAGTTTTAAATAAATCTAGGTACCTATCATATTGTTTCTTTTGAACAAAATTCCTCTTCTTGATGTTCCTTTCAATTACCGAACAATTCTAAGAACAACTTGTAAATGTGTTTTCCTTTGGTTAATGAATAAATTTGCTACTAGACCTACATCAAATCCAATATGTGGTCTAGTGTGAGATAGACAAATTAGTCTTCTCACATGTCTCTATTACATTTTGTTGGAAGTCCCACATCGACTAGAGATAAGGCAAATTCATAGTTTATAAGTGGGTGCAAACCTCACCCTACAAGCCGATTTTGTGGGCTTTGAGTTATTGTTAGATATATTATATCTTTTATCTTTTAGTTAGTTTGTTATTATTTCTCATTTGTATTTTGGGCTTAGCCCATATTTCTTCTATTATAAATAGAGAACCATATGTGTGTTAACACAAGGGAGATCAATCTAATATATAGTTTTTCACTATATTCAACATGGTATCAGAGCCATGGTTAGAGTCTATCCTAGCAATTTCTAAGTGGGCATTCTATTCTTCTATTCCACCCGCTATCGGGCCGTTATCGGACCACCCAATTTCTACTATCACACACGAGATGTCTATACCTCGGCGTGAAGGGGGTGTGTTGGAGTCCCACATCGACTAGAGATAAGGTTAATTCTTAGTTTATAAGTGGGTGCAAACCTCATCCTACAAGCCGGTTTTGTGGGGTTGAGTTAGGCTCAAAGTCCACTACTAACATGCGACTGGCTACACTGAGAAAATGGAGGTCGGCCGCCGGCAGACAGCAGAGACCACTATAAGAGGATCAGAGAACCTGCTCTGGTACCATGTTGAATATAGTGAAAAACTATATATTAGATTGATCTCCCTTGTGTTAACACACATATTTCTTCTATTATAAATAGAGAACCATATGTGTGTTAACACAAGGGAGATCAATCTAATATATAGTTTTTCACTATATTCAACATGGTACCAGAGCAGGTTCTCTGATCCTCTTCTAGTGGTCTCTGCTGTCTGCCGGCGGCCGCTGCCATGGTCGCCGGCAGCCCTACAGTTTCAGTCGGCAGTCCATTTTCTCTTCTTCTTAGTGCAGCCAGTCTCTTCTGCCGTCGACCATCGCCGCTTTCCGCTGCCGTCGCTGCTATCGCTGTCGCCGCCACTTTTCGTGGCCAACCACCGTCGCCGCCGCCGCCGCCGCTGGCCACCGCCGGCCACCACCGCAGTTTTAGCCGGTGACCTGCGGATCTGGACCGTCTCTTCGAGCGACGGCCAACCACGCCGGTTTCGAGAGCCAGTTCTCAGTCACGCGCCGCCACGCAGCGCTTCTTTTCGGCCAGTCCGTCGCCGGTCGCCGGCCGCCGTCACAGTTTCGACCGGTGACCAGCAGATCTGGAGCGTCTCCTCGAGCGACGACCAACCCCGCCGGAGACAAGACCAGACTCCTCTTCACGCGCCTCCACGCGCCGCTTCTTCTCCGTCAGATCTCGGGCACGTGTTTGTCACGCGCCGCCTTCCCAGCGTCGGCATCAAATCGCGACGCTGCCGGTTGTCTCGCCGGAGTTTCCTCTCTCTGTTCTGACCCTCCATAACAGCCATTGCTGCCATCTTCGTCTGTCTTCATAGCATCTTCATCTCGTCGCACGTTCCACATCGTCGGACCTTCCTCTCGCTTCTGCGATTCTGTGCTTCGTCTCAACTACTGATGCCGCTGTCCGCGCCGTCTGCCGCTGTCCGCGCCGTATGCCGTTGTCCAGGCGCCGTATGCTTCCAACAACTGTAGGCCCCTATCCCCTCGTCAGTTAGTGATGGCACTCCCTGTAGTTTTGTCGCTTCCAGCCACTACAGGCCCCATCAGTCAGTGATGGCAATTTAGTCCCTACATTTTTATAGCAGTCAACCGCCACTGCAGTCGCTACCGCCTCAGACAGACGCAACTGCGTCAGTTCTTCTTGGGTTAGAGTTTAGCCCAATCTTCTTGTGATACACTGCTAAGTATCACACTTGGGAGTTGTCCAGCAAAGAATTTTGGACCTCCAACATGTCTTTGGATCTTTGATGCCTTTATTTCAGCATTATAGCTTAGTATTTTGTTTGTGTTTTAGTGGTCCAGCAACTGTGATATTCCACATTTCCGCCCTTCACACTAAGGGGGAGTACGTTTCCAAGACACTGCAAGTCACATATATATGGGTGTAGTCCCTGCAGTTTTGTAGATTTCAGCTACTACTGTTGATCCCGTCACCCATCCATCATTGATGATGATTTAGTGTAGTCCCTGCAGTTTTGTAGCTCTTAGCTTTTAGCTACTACTGTTGATCCCGTCACTCATCCATCATTGATTGGGAATCAGTCCTTGTAGTTTGTCATTGTCCATCACTGCTCTCCTTCATCCACTTTTGAAGTTGAAGTTTCACAAGCTGTTGTTAGTCCATCTATGTTTGCCTCACACTCTTGAAGACAAATCATCTAGTTCGACACTGAGTTCATCTATTCCAAGCTTAGTTCATACAATCTGTATGCTCCAGCTTGAGGGGGAGTGTTAGATATATTATATCTTTTATCTTTTAGTTAGTTTGTTATTATTTCTAATTTGTATTTTGGGCTTAGCCCATATTTCTTCTATTATAAATAGAGAACCATATGTGTGTTAACACAAGGGAGATCAATCTAATATATAGTTTTTCACTATATTCAACAAGGCTTAAAGTCCACTTCTAACATGGTATCAGAGCAATGTTGGAAGTCCCACATCGACTAGAGATAAGGTCAATTCATAGTTTATAAGTGGGTGCAAACCTCACCCTACAAGCCGGTTTTGTGCGGTTGAGTTAGACTTTAAACCCACTTTCTAATATGGTATTAGAGCCTATCGGACCACCCAATTTCTACTATCACGCACGAGATGT
Source organism: Vigna angularis (assembly GCF_016808095.1). NCBI lineage: Eukaryota > Viridiplantae > Streptophyta > Magnoliopsida > Fabales > Fabaceae > Vigna > Vigna angularis. Next base: position 21,645,029 of record NC_068974.1, on the reverse strand, counting down.
CTATACCTCGGTGTGAAGGGGTTGTGTTGGAAGTCCCACATCGACTAGAGATAAGGCCAATTCATAGTTTATAAGTGGATGAAAACCTCACCCTACAAGCCAGTTTTGTGGGGTTGAGTTAGGCTTAAAGTCCATTTCTAACATGGTATCAGAGCCAGGTTAGAGCCTATCCTAGCAAGTTCTAAGTGGGCATTCTATTCTTCTATTCCACCCGCTATCGGGCCGTTATCGGACCACCCAATTTCTACTATCACGCACGAGATGTCTATACCTCGGCGTGAAGGAGGTGTGTTGGAAGTCCCACATCGACTAGAGATAGGCCAATTCATAGTTTATAAGTGGGTGCAAACATCACCCTACAAGCCGGTTTTGTGGGGTTGAGTTAGGCTTAAAGTCCACTTCTAACACATTTCTTTATCCATAACAACATTATCCTCTGTACTTCCCAACTTTAACTTTGGATCAGCATATCTATTTGTTGGCTTAGAGGCTATTTTACCAATTTCTTATGATAGATTAGTAATGTATTGTTGCTGAAATATGAAGATCCCTTTCTCAGAATGGGCTGCTTCAACTTTTGAAAACTATTTCAACTTTCCTAAGGTCTTGATTTCAAATTCTTTTGCAGGATATTGGCTCAACCTTTGTTGCTCCTTTTCATCATTTCTAGTTATAGTGATATGATGTAAGTTCATCTTATATTTTGAACGAACGCAAGATGTTTGGTTAATGTTGCTTAAGAAAACTCCAACAAGATTCTCACTCTGACATTAAGATAACCAAGAGATTATCTAGATGTGAAGGTGCACTTTCAAAGGAGTTCAATGATAGGAGTAGATGATTCAATTGACAAAATAAAGAACACAAGATAACACCGACAACATACATTACAAAAGCAAAAATTGGACAAGAACATATATGAACTTGAAATAAAGAACGAAAGAGGGAGAGAAAGGAAATAGAAGGGGATAGGGAAGGTGCCATGCCACTTGGGGGGATAGACTAACCCAAGATGAGTGATGGTTGTCACCAGTTGAACCAAGGTTCAAGATAAGAACAAGGGGTAGACTCACTCTCAATAAGAGGCACTCACAACCAAAATTAGCTACAATAACTCTACTTCTTCATTCAACAACCCATTACAAGTGTAGAGGAAGTCCTCTTAAATAGGCAAAGAGAGTGACCTCCTAGCAATAATACAAAGTAAGAGGTCTCCCTAGAAAAATAAAAGAGTATCTTTCTAGAAGCCTAGTGATTAGGAGAGGGAGAATATTCTCTGCCCATTACAAAATCATCAAAAAGGTGTATTCTCTCCCCTCCAAGTGCGCATGGTGGCTCCACTCTAAGATGCACTTTTCGCTACTTCTAAGATGCTCTCCTTTTCCACTTCTAAGGTGTCTTCTTAGCAACTAGGGGTGTGGTGAGAACACTCCCTTGGGCTAGGCTCCTCATAAGCCCATCATTCTTCTACAAGGAAGCATCCTCAAAAGGTGATGTGCCACTAGCAATCCTACAAAACACAACACAAACATGATTTTAATTTTATGACAAAAACTAAACCAAGTAAAAGAAGGAAGGTGAAGAATCTTCCCTTCTAAACATGTTTATTTTTCCCTAAGAACTTCCCTCCATCTTTGGTAGGGGTTAGGGGTTCATCATGATATCATCTGCATAGACCAATAGAATTGTTACTCCTTCTGAACCCAAATGCTTGATAAACAAAGTGCGGTCCCCTTAACTTTGTTTGTATTTAAGGCTCATCATGAATTTTGTGAATCTCCCAAACCCTACTCTAGGTGACTGTTTCAACCTATATAGTGCTTTCCTTAGCTTGAAAATGTGTTGGCCTTAATATGCCTTGTATACGTAGATGGTACCTTTATATATGTTTCCTCTTCAAGATCCCTATGTAGAAATGCATTTTTCACATCAATTTTATGCAGGTTCCAATAATAGTTTGTAGCAAAGACAAAAATTACTCGGCTGTGTTCATTTTTGCAATTGGTGCACGGTCTCCAATTAATGGTTGTGGTTCTATTTTTAAAAGCAATTGGGAGATTTAAATTTTTATCTGCCTATGCAATAGGTTCTATAGAAGGGAGTTTGTTACCAATAAGATCATCACAATTAGTAGAATTAAGATGTATAGAAACAGACAAATTTACCTCATGTAATGATAGAGGGTTGAACTCTTGAACATGAGTAGATACCCTTTCCTCTTCTGGTATACACCAGAATTTTTCCAAACTTTGTATCACCATGTGGTTTAATAACTAGTCCTATAGATTTAGATATTTGACCTATAAAGTTAGGACTTTTATCCACTTCTACTCTCTTCCTTTTGGCTTTAGTTTCAATACGATTACTCTTTCAAATCTCATTTTCTAATAAAAAAATAGATTTAGAAATATAAAGGCTCGTCATCTTTCTCTCTTAAAATCTCCCTCTAAAGATAAGGATGATTAAAATAGCTAACTTGCTCATTAAAGATGACATCCCTTGACACAATTTTTTTTGGAAGGAGGATGAAAGCACTTATACACATTTTATGTGACAAAATAATCTAAGAGAACACATTTAATAGCCCTTGGGTCAAATTTTTCCCTTTTCTGTATGCGAACATGTACAAATGATACACACTCAATTACTCTTGGTGGAAAGTGTAGTGTAAGAGTTATGTATGGATAGAATGAGTGTAGAACTTCTATTGGACTTTTTAAAGAAAAAATAGTAGAAGGTAATTTATTATAATTAAGTGGTAGTGAGTATAGCTTCCCCTAAAAACTTTTTGGAACAATATTTTGAAAACAGAGTGCTCTATTTTGTCTAGTAAGTTCCCATTTTTCAGTTCAACAACTCCATTTGGTTAGGGTGTTTATATACATGAGGATTCATGAATTATCCCTTTCATGTGAAAGAAATATTCTAAGGTATGTTTGAAATAACCTTTAGCATTACTAGACCTAAACCCTAAACCATAATTGATTCTTAATCAACGACAAATTGCATAGCAACAAAACTAACCTCAGATTTGTGTTTGAGAAAATATTGGGTTACCCTTATGTAATCATCAACACAGGTGATAAACCATTTAACCCTTGAAACATTGGGAACTTTAGAAGGACCTTACGTATCAATATGAACAATTTAAAATGGAGAAGTGCTTATTTTACTCATAGGAAAAGGTACATGTTTGTGTTTAGACAACTCATACACCTTACAATGTAGATTTAAGTTTCTAAAGAAGGAATGAAACAAAAAGCTTTATAACATGAAATGAAGGATGTCGTTGATGGACAATGTAAGAACTAAATATTTGTGTTAGAAATGAATCTATAAGCACTCAACACTGAAGGCTACAATTTAACAATGAAGGCTGAAATTAGGTTTATACAGCAATGAAGGCCGTAATTAAATCATACAAAACTACATACATGTAATATATATATATATATATATATATATTAATTGGATAAATTTGGAAACAAGCACTACCTATTTTAGGAAACAAATCACTAAGATTGTGTGCTTGATAAGCTTGTAATAAAATCAAGATACAACCAATATATAGAATTAAAAACAATAGGAATTAAATTTGAAACTTCCTAAAATGTATCGACACCTACAACATAGGCAATGTCAAGCCTAGTGTGAGACAAGTAGATCAATTACTTGACCAACCTTTGATAAAAATTTCGGTCCACAGTCACGTCTTCAATTAATTCACCAAGATTTTTGTTTTGTTCAGTAGGTGTCTCCATTGGTTTGCATCCTATTTTACCAGTTTCAACTAATAATTTTAGCATATATTTTTGTTGAGAGATGAAAATACCATGATGGGAATAAGCCACTTCAATGCCCTAGAATTATTTCAAATTCTGTTATCAAATATTTTAAAGGCTTCCATTCCTACCTGATCATTTCCTATTACAACTATATCAGTGTAGTAACTCCCATTGAAGCTAAATGTTGGAAAAACAGTGTATGGTCACCTTGGTATTACTTATATCCCATGGTCTTCATTAAAGTAGTAAACCTCCCAAATCGTGTTCTTGGAGATTGTTTCCCCATGGTCTTCATTATAGTAGTAAACCTCCCAAATCGTGTTCTCGGAGATTGTTTCAATCCATAAAGTGTCTTCCATAGTTTACACACCTTCCTTTCCTCGACTTTAAACCCAACCGGGACCTCCATGTAAACTTCTTTTTCAAGATTTTCATGCAAAAAGGCATTTTTGATATCAAATTGTTGCAAACTCCATCTATAGTTAGTTACCAAAGACAATAAAATTTTAACCGTATTCACTTTTTCAACAAGTGAAAAAGTTTCAACATGGTCAATCCCATATGATTGAGTATATCCCTTAGCTACTAATTTTGTCTTATACCTTACTAATGTCCCATTTGCCTTGTATTAAAAATTAAATGCCCACTTATATCCAACAAGATTTTTTTCTTTTAGTAGATCCACCAACTCCCTCCTTACTATTCAAGGTCTCATCCACACTAGAATAGTGATAGTATTTAGATGACCAATAAAGCTTTTAAGATTACTGGATAGTTTGTCATAAGACACAACATATTAGACTCAATAGATAGTGGAGTATTAATAGGACTTAATTTTAGGAAAATGATGTTATCTATCAAGAATTAATTTTCCTTATCTTCAATGCATGAACTTTCCTCCTGAAGATAAGGTTGAAAATATTGTGTAGGCATTGGAGAAGAATGATACACGGAAACTAGTCATCCTACCAAATGTGGAAAAATTTGTTGGGCACATATGGGTTTACACAATAAAATACAAGGTTAATGGGACTATTGGGAGGTATAAGGTCAGGCTGGTGGCCAAAAGGTTTATTCAAACTTATAGTAATTTTGTCTTTGGCACATGTATGGGTCGAAACAGTCTCCTAGAGCATGATTTGGGACATTCAGCAAAGTCATGATAACTCTTAAATGCAAATAGAGACAAAGGCACTACATGTTATTTATCAAGCATTCTAATTCAAGTGGAGTAACATTTCTATTGGTCTATATGGATGATATTATTGTACTGGAAATGATGAAAAGGAGCAACAAAAGTTGACTCACTTAGCCAAAGAGTTTGAAATTAAGACACTAGGAAAGTTAAAAAATCTTTTCGGAATTGAAGTAACCAATTCCAAGAAAGTGATCTCCATATCTCAACAAAATTACATGAATGACCTATAAACCAACAAGTACACCTATTGATCCTAAGACACAGTTGGGAACTACATAGGATGATGTTGCTTGTGACAAGAGACTTGTAGGAAGACTTATTTATCTATCTCATATTGGACCAAATATTGCTTTTTTAGTCAGTCTAGTCAGTTAATTTATGATCAACCAAAGGAAGCACATTTACAATATGCTCTTATAATTGTTCAATATTTGAAATGGACACCAAAATGAGGAATTTTGTTTAAAAGAAACGAGAATGCTAGTCTTGAGATGTATATTGATGTTGATTATGCGTTTTCACTTATTGATAGAAGGTCAACATTGGATATTGGATCTTCTTGTATGGAAACCTAGTAACTTCAAAGATTAAAAACAAAGTGTGGTAGCTAGATTTAGTACCAAAGCAAAGTTTTGAGCAGTGACTCACGGGATATGTGAATTTTATGGTTGAAGATTATAGCAGAAGACTTAAAGATAAAGTGGGATGAAAAATAAATTTGCAATCAACAAAGCTCACAATCCAGTACACATGATAGAACTAAACATATCTAAGTAGACACACATTTTATCAAAGAAAAGCTTGATGGTAGCTTGATTTCAATTCCTTATGTGTGATCTCCAGGATAGCTTGTAGACGTACTCACCAAGAGGCTAAACAACTGTAACTTTGAAATAATTATATCCAAGTTGGGAATAGAGAACACTTATTCACCAGCTCGACAGAGAGTGGCTAGATATTTTAGGAAGTTATAGATTTTAATTCTATCAGTTTTAATTATGTATAATGGTTGTATATTGATTTTATTACTAGCAGATCATTCCTTCAATCTCAGGGATTTGTTTCCTAGAATAGGTTGTGCAAGTTTACTAAATTATCCAATCAATGTATCGCTATATATCAAATGTATATAATCATAATGAATAAGAGAGAAATTATTTTCTTCTAATCTTGAGAGCTTTTAAATTCCGTATCAAATTCAGCTAACTAATTTTTTTATCGGTTTAGCTTGGTTTGGGCTTGATGGAAATTTTATACAAGATAAACAAAATTGAATCAATCAATTTTGATTTAGATTCTATTCAATCAATTTTGATTTAGATTTTATTCTCCCCTGAGCTAAAAAAGAAACCTATTTCTGAGGACTCCATGTAATTTAAAAAAGAAAACTGGTAATCATCTACTCTACGCTACAAAATTTATGAACCCGTTTTACTTGGAGTGAAAATCAATAATAATTCAAGAAATTACAATTATCAGTCATTTTAGTCTTAAATTATAATAATGAATCATTTTAGTCCTAAAATGGCAAAAAAGAACGATTTTGGAAACTGCTATTAGTTAGTCCATAATAACACTAAGACCTGTCAAAAACCATGATTGACGTGGTAGTAATTGTCGTGATATATTTTAGGATGTTTTTATATTTGATGGGCTGTATTTATGCAACAGTTATGTGCTGCATTTATTAGGTTTATTTATGTATGATTGATCCCGTAATCATAGGGATCTGTTTCTTAGAATTAACAGTCTGCATTTCCTAAAATATGCAGCTAACCCATGTATATTTATAGAGGTCAATAACCTCATAATGAGAATAAGAAAGAAATAATATTCCTTCTAAATTTGAGATGGTATCAGAGCTCCCGATCCCTGGGAGTCTCTGACCGTGCCACCAAACTGCAGCCGCAGCCTTCATTGCTGTGCGATCTATAACCTAAAATCGCAGCCTTTATTGTTGCGCCCCGGGGCTAGCCTTCATTGCAGCGTAACTCCTTCCACCTTGATTCCTCCTTGATATGGCTAAAGTAGTGAATCTGGAAACTGGGGACAGTCCCCAAACCACTAGAGAAATGCAGAATATTCATTCCACTTATAGGTTAAATGGGAAGAACTATCTCAAATGGTCTCAAATCATTAAGACCATCTTGAAAGGTAAAGGGAAGATCAGTCACCTGACTGGTAATGCACCAGATGAGACTGATCCCAAATTCAAATCATGGGATGAAGAAGACTCCATGATCATGGCATGGCTATGGAATTCAATGGTCCCAGAAATCAGTGATACTTGTATGTTTCTGAAATTAGCAAAAGAAATTTGGGAGGCAGCTGAACAAACTTACTCTAAGGCCAAGGATGCTGCTCAAATTTATGATGTAAAAGTGAAGACTGTGGCTGCCAAACAGGGAAATAAATCAGTCACAGAATATGCCAATCAACTCAAGTCTCTATGGATGGAACTGGATCACTATCGAGTTATAAAAGCAAAATGCTCAGAAGACTCAGCAATTCTAAAGGAGTATATTGAACAAGATAGGGTCTATGATTTTTTGATAGGCCTAAACCCTGAATATGACCAAGTTCGAATCCAAATCCTGGGAAAAGAAAAGGTTCCAGGGCTTAATGAAGTGGTGGCCATTATCCGGAGTGAAGAAAGCAGGAGAGGGCTGATGCTGGAAACCTCAACCACCGAAAATTCTGCAATGATAGCTGAAGGAGGAACAATCATGATTGCCAACCAAAAAAAAACTGGGTTCCCAATATGGAGAAAAAACATGAGGAGGTTTGGTGTACTCATTGTAATAAGCTACGCCACACAAGGGAAAAGTGTTGGAAATTACACGGAAAACCCCCAAGCCGAGAATGGAGGCTAAAAGATGGAAAGATCTCAACCCGAGAATGGGGGCCAAAAAACCCAAGCCGAGAGTGCGGGCAAAAAGGAGGCGTATACAAAAAAGGAGGGCAGGGGCAAGCATATATTGTTAATGGTCAAAGTGAAGAATCTGTACAGTTGAATCATGAAGAGATAGAACGGGTAAGAGCCTTTCTTAGTAAATTGGAGAAGCCCACCAGTACAGGTACGTGTACATTGACATACTTTGGTAAGTTTCCATTTCTGTTTGGGCTCAATGTTTCAGATACACCATTTACTTATAACTGCAGCCGGACAAGGAGAGGTCCAACTAAGCCCATCCATGACCTTAAAAAATGTCCTTCATGTCCCTAAACTATCACCAACTTGATTTCCATACAAAAACTTACCAAAGATCTTTCATGTAATGTTGTCTTTTACAGCAACGCTTGTATCTTGCAGGACACGAACTCGGGGAGGACGATTGGACATGCTAGAGAATGGAATGGCCTATACTACATGGAGAACCCTAATCTGCCTACCAAGAGTCTTATATCTACATCCATCATGACCAATAAAGAGAAAGCTCAACTTCATCATTACCGGCTAGGACATCCATCATTCCGTGTTATAAAAGTGTTGTTCCCTTCCCTCTTTAAAAATTTAAATGTGGAGAGTCTCCATTGTGAGGTGTGTGAGTTTGCAAAACACAAGCGTGTACCTTTTCCCATTAGCAATAAGATGAGTTCTCTCCCGTTTTCTCTTGTTCACACTAATGTATGGGGTCCTGCCCATGTTCCTAATATTTCAGGTGCTAAATGGTTTTTAACATTCATTGATGATTGTACCCGGGTTACTTGGGTGTTTTTATTGAAACAAAAATATGAAGTTAGCTCTATGTTTATCCAATTTGTCTCAATGATTAAAAATCAATTTGGGGTCAGTATCAAAAGAATTAGGTCTGACAATGCCAAGGACTACTTTAACCTTGTACTAAACTCTTTTTGCCAAAGGGAAGGGATAATCCATGAGTCCTCATGTGTAAACACACCTCAACAGAATGGGATTGCAGAAAGGAAAAATGGGCACCTATTAGATCAAACTAGAGCTCTACTTTTTCAAAACCATGTTCCTAAGAGATTTTGGGGGGAAGCCCTTCTTACTGCCACCTATCTAATTAATAGGTTACCCACTAAGGTTTTAAACTCTAATGCATTGTTCTCTTGAGTGGATTTGAGGGAGAGTAATTGAGGGGATTTGAAGATAAATTTTTTTGTCCTTTATTTGAGTGAATTTGGAAGTAAATGAGAGTGGATTTGGAAGTAAATTTTTTTAATTTGTCACGTCAATAAAATTCTATACTAATTCTTACAAACTTTACTTCCAAATTCACTCTCATTTACCTCCAAATTCACTCTCATTTACCTTCAAATTCACTCAAATAAACAACAACAAAATTTATCTTCAAATTCTCTCAAATCCCTTCAATTACTCTCTCCCAAATCCACTCAAGAGAACAAGGCCTAAAAGTCCCATGGAAGTTCTATCCTCGTTCTACCCACACTTAGATCCTACAAATAACCTTCAACCTAGAATATTTGGGTGTGTATCCTTTGTGCATATTCATAGTAATGAAAGGGGAAAGTTGGATCCTAGGGCTGTCAAGTGTGTCTTCTTAGGGTACTCTACCACACAAAAAGGGTACAAATGTTTTCAACCCCTCTCAAAAAGATTCTATGTGTCAAGAGATGTCACCTTCAACGAACAAGAAAGCTACTTTAAACAACCTCATCTTTAGGGGGAGAATGTAAGACAGGAAGATGAGACTCTCATGTCCCCAAATATGACGTTTGGACCTGAAATTGGCCCAGAAATTGACCCTGAAACTACTCCTGCACCTGAACCAGCAAAACAGCCTGCACCTGCAACTCCTGCACCTGAACCAGCAAAACAGCCTGCACCTGCAACTCTTGCACCTGAACCAGCAAAACAGCCTGCACCTGCACCTGATGGAGGCGGAAAGTTTGGGAAAAATCTGCTATATTCAAGGAAAGAAAAGGCCATTCAAGGATTCGGCAATGTCCAAGAATCCAACCTACCGTCACTGCATGAGGTAACACCTTCAAATCCTATAAATTTAAGTGATTCTAATGAGCTTTTGTCTGAAAATCTAGAAGCACAGGTGGACCAAACTTTGGACCTGCCTATTGCCCTTAGAAAGGGAACTAGAACATGCACCCAACAACCACTTTACCCACTGTCAAATTTTTTATCCTTTGAAAAATTCTCTCCTACTCATAAAACTTTTCTCAATAACCTCAACTCCACACACACACCTTCCTCTGTATCTGAAGCATTGTCTGACAGGAAATGGAAACATGCCATGGATGTGGAAATGGATGCGTTAAACAAAAGTAGAACCTGGGAACTTGTCACTCTACCTCCTGGAAAAAAACCAGTTGGATGTAAGTGGGTATATACAATAAAGTATAGGGCTGATGGGACCATTGAACGTCACAAGGCAAGGTTGGTAGCTAAAGGCTTCACTCAAACCTATGGAGTTGATTACTTGGAGACATTTGCCCCGGTTGCTAAGATGAACACGGTCAGAGTAATATTGTCATTGGCGGCTAATAATGATTGGGATCTGCAGCAATTTGATGTGAAGAATGCTTTTTTGCATGGAGATCTTGAAGAAGAAATATACATGGAATTGCCCCCTGGTTACAATGATCAGGTTGCTGCTGGAACTGTTTGCAAACTAAGAAAGGCTCTATATGGGCTAAAACAATCTCCAAGAGCATGGTTTGGAAGATTTACCAAGGTCATGACAGGTCTGGGCTACAAACAGAGCCAAGGAGATCACACATTATTTATCAAACATTCAGTTTCAGGGGGAGTAACACTTTTATTAGTGTATGTAGATGATATTATAGTAAGTGGGGACGACAAGCAGGAACAACAAGTGTTAAGTGAGTGTCTTGCCACTGAATTTGAGATCAAGACGCTAGGGAGGCTTAAATATTTTTTGGGAATTGAAGTGGCTCATTCCAAGAAAGGGATCTTCATATCTCAACAAAAGTATATTACTGATCTGCTTAAAGAAACAGGGAAGACAGGCTGCAGACCAGCAAGTACTCCAGTTGATCCAAATATAAAATTGGGAAGTATGGAGGAGGATATTGCGGTGGACAAGGAAATGTATCAAAGACTTGTGGGCAGACTTATTTACTTATCTCATACTAGACCAGACATTGCCTTTGCTGTAAGTCTAGTCAGCCAATTTATGCACCAACCAAAGGAAGCTCATCTACAAGCTGCCCTTAGGATTGTTCAGTACTTAAAAGGAACCTCCGGAAGAGGAATTTTGTTCACGCGGAACAAGAGTGTAAGTCTTGAAGCATATACAAATGCGGACTATGCAGGGTCAGTTGTAGATAGAAGGTCAACCACGGGATACTGCACCTTCCTTGATGGAAACTTAGTCACTTGGAAGAGTAAAAAACAGAGTGTAGTGGCTAGATCAAGTGCTGAAGCAGAATTTCGTGCAATGGCCCACGGAATATGTGAACTTCTATGGCTGAAGATTATATTGGAAGACTTGAAGATAAAGTGGGACGAACCTATGAGTTTCTATTGTGACAATAAATCTGCAATTAGCATAGCTCACAATCCGGTTCAACATGATAGGACTAAACATATTGAAGTCGATAGACACTTTATCAAGGAAAAACTTGACAGTGGCATGATTTGCACACCATATGTGTCCACTCAGAACCAACTTGCGGACATCCTCACCAAGGGCCTGAACTGCAGTAAATTTGAAGGGATTATATCCAAGCTGGGAATGGAAAACACCTATTCACCAACTTGAGGGGGAGTGTCAAAAACCATGATTGACGTGGTAGTAATTGTTGTGATATATTTTAGGATGTTTTTATATTTGATGGGCTGTATTTATGCAACAGTTATGTGCTGCATTTATTAGGTTTATTTATGTATGATTGATCCTGTAATCATAGGGATCTGTTTCTTAGAATTAACAGTCTGCATTTCCTAAAATATGCAGCTAACCCATGTATATTTATAGAGGTCAATAACCTCATAATGAGAATAAGAAAGAAATAATTTTCCTTCTAAATTTGAGAAGACCCATCAATTTTTCTTTTGGATAAACACGGAATTTGTATGGATTAATCATCCCAAGAAGTAATGACTAAACATAACCTATGAAGACCGTAAGTTACACGGTAAGCATTCTCCCCTAGCATAGTTTATTCCAGACTCAAAGTGACAACCAAGAATTGAAGCCTAGTTAAGACACATCAACTTAATACTTAAAGCTTTGGAAGTTCTGAGTCACTTTAATCCCTAAGTTTAGTTCCCACTAATCAATTTCATCCCTCATTTTACTTGAAAAACACATTGACTGTGGTCATCAAATTCAGAGAATAAATTAACTGATCGGAAATGTTCGGGGACAAGTGGTGCCAATTTTATGAAACTAAATTTGCTTCACAAAACTACCAGCTTCAACAGCAGGGCCTAATTCTAGACTCGTTTTACTTGTGCATTGTGATTCTGAGGAACCAACATCAAAAAGAGCAAAACTAATTAGTGAAAGTGAAAATCGACAAACCATGATCTCCAATTTGCCAACTTTGGCGGTGGTGACACTGAGCATGGGTGGAAATCCAAGGCTGGAATGCAACGCATCCCCATCCAACTCTGAACGCAAAACTCAAAATTCAAAATCGACACCAATTCCAATCATCACAAACCCTAATTCAGAATTGAGAAAAGGAAAAAAGAGAAATTGAATTTAGAATGGACCTAGATTTGAAAGCTGAGCAGTGCGACCCTGCAACTTGAACTGGTCTCGGGAGAACGATTTGAGCCAATACTTGAGAGTGTACTCCAAAGCTTTTGCCATGATCGACTCCATGTCTGAGAACTTCGGAAAAGCCCCGAACGAGAAGCTTCAAAAAATATTCTTCGAGAATTTAGTCATAGCAGAATCGACATTGACAATGTGGGCATTGCATAGATCGCGATGCAGTGCAGTGTGCAATGAAAAAGGCAAAACGAGAAAGACATTGATTAAATGGGTTTGGGTCGGAGCATTCGGGTCCGAGAGAATTTGGATTTTCTTTCTGGTTATTTTTTGAGAGACAATGAAAAGATGTGGGTTGATGCGGCCAAACCACGTGCCGGAAGATTGTGAGTACAATTTGCAGTGATGAGGGAGAAGGAGATAGGTGTGGCACGTGCGAGTGGGAGTTAGTTAAATTCTAGCGGGAGAAGAGAGATAGTTTTTATTAAAAGCGGTCAAAAGCCATGATTCGGTGGGCCCTTCGAAAGTTAGTTATGACACATTAAAATCCAAATATCATATGTTGAATCACTTAACTTATATTGAATTGTTATTAAAAATTAATTATTTTTTATCGATGACTCCACAGAAAGCTTTTTTACGCTCTCGATCTTTCTATTCGAGATACTATTCCTCGGTTTCAAAATGTTAACAAGTGTAGATATGGTCCAATATCTACCAATAGTCTCAAACACACATCAACAAGATTCATGCAATCAACCAAGAATTACATCACGAATCAACATCAATAGTTATGTTTTCTCATCCTCTAACCTACTTGTATCCTATTGTTTATTTAACCTCCTCACATCCATCTTGTCTCTTTCTACAAGCCTTATAAATACAACTACATTTAAGTTTAAAACTTTACGACCTGACCACCCTCTCCCTGCTTCCACAAACCTTACAAGTTTACTTTGCTTAAGCTTAAAACGTTACCGTCAAAACTCGTTTTCCCTACTTTTATAAGTCTTACGAGTAAAAACTTTGACACAAAACACATTGCAACTTAGCCTAAAGCCTTACAAGTGAAACAAACTTCCCATTCCCTGCCTCACACAAGAAAAAGGGACAAAATTTGGCTTTACACTTACAGCAATACAAGAACCTAATACAACCAACCACACCAATAATTCAACTATCTCAACCACTAGTAACTCAATCATTCTTATATACAATTCAGCTTTCACATTACATAACTTCGAAAACAACAGTATATTATTCTAAAACCACAAATACAACTCGCATAACATGCATAACTTTGAATAACATGTATAGTTTAGCAAAACAACATAAATAATTCCATCAAAGACACCAAAAAAAGCTCGACACAAACAAAACAAAACAACACATCAACTTTTATTAACAAAACAAAAACCATTAATAGCTCATTTTATAAAGATAAAATAATAACTTATTCCATGACCATACACCTAGCAACATGAAAATAACTTAAGAAAAATTTTGAAACAGCATACACATTTAACACTTGTATGGTAGGATATCTGAGTCGAGCGATTGTCAATAGTAGATTGAACTAGCGACTGAACGATCGCTTTTACCCAAACGACTACCAAGAGTAAACAAGTCACATATTAACAAGTTATCAGACGATCACTCCCGAACGATCGTCAACCTACTACATAGAACGATCGCCATATCATATGCTCGTCATTATCGCTCCTAACATCAATCGTCAAAATAGCGATCGTCTGTTACTTAAACAAAACGATCAACATGGGTCAAATAAACCCAGTCAAAGGTAAAAGTCAACAGACGTTCGTTCAGCTTTAGTCAGACTGGATCAATTAATCTGGATAAACTAACGAATAAGTGGTTAGAAATATCTGGCCATGATATCGCAAATCACGGAACCAACTAATCCGGTACCAAGCACGACCAAGCGGTTGTTCTCTAACCAACCAGATTTTTAGGTAAACGGTTTATCTTACTTTTAGGTTAAATATGAAAAATCAGGAGAGAAAAATGTATGTTTTCTGATAAGAGAGAAAGAAAGGAAAAAAGATTATTGAGTCCATTATTGAACTAAAAAGGTTTTGTCATTCCCTTTTTTCTGACTTGAGCGTCAGAGTGCCTTCGCAGGTACCCACTCCATTCTCCCTGAAGAGCCCTGTGCAAGAGGAAGATATAAGGATACCTACATTGCTGGAAAGAGAGGACGTCATTCATCAGGTTCACATCTCGGCCTCAACGATTATACTGAAACATTTTGGTGCCCACCGTGGGGCCGAGACTTGATATCCCAAAGAAGACCACAAAAGCTATGGAAGAAAACAACACTCGAGATTTGATCAAGCAACTGCAGGCACAGATCGAAGTGTAGGCGAAAACCATACGAGAATAGCAGGAAATTCAGCGTAAACAAACAGAGGAACTTGCGGCGCTAAGGGCGCAACGTCCTCCACCGGAGGTATCGGCCTCCAACAGCCAGGACGATAATGAAGGAAGCCACCATGGAGGACCATCCGAACCTGTCAGAGGAGGAAGGAAATGGCTCGCTTCTCTGCGGCTCACCAACCTGCTTCCATTTACGGAAGCCATCATGCAAGCTCATATGCCAGAAAAGCCCCCTCCAACGTTAGAAAGATACGACGGCTCAGCAGACCCTAACAACCATCTCTACAACTGTATAGATGTCATGGCGTTCTACACAGATAATGATCCCGTCATTTGCCGAGCTTTTTCGTTGTCCTTGAAAGATGAGGCACTAGAGTGGTATCACACCCTCCCTCAAAATTCAGTGGATTGCTTCGCTACCGTAGAAGCTCTTTTTCGAAAACAATATGCTACCAACAGAAGACCAGAGATGACTCCGGCTGAGCTCGTAAACAACAAATAGGAGAAAGATGAAACCGTGAAAGCTTTCATGCATAAATACAACGAGACCGCCAAACGCGTAAAAGACGTGAACCACACGTTTATAATAAACAATCTACCTTCGTGTTTAAGGCTAGGGTATTTCATTGAATAATTGTATGCAGATCCTCCAAAGTTTATGGAAGAACTCCACGCAACGGTCGCGAAATTCATACGCATTGAGGACCTCAGAAACTCCAGAAAAAGGCAACAGCAAGAAAGTCCTAATAGTGGTACCAAGAAAGACATGAAGCGGTCGTCCAACGACTATAAAACTGATAGACCTCCTCGAAAAGAATCGGGGTGGACTCCCAAGTACGATCGTTATACTTCCCTCAACGCACCCAGAACAAAGGTGCTCGAAGAGGCGCTGCACGCAGAAGTCCTCACCGTTCGGCGGAAGGCCACTCCAAAGGATGCTGATGGCAGTAAGGCGTGTCGTCTTCATCTAAACCATGGTCATGATAACGAAGAGTGTAACATAGTAAAAGATGAGATAGAAAGACTCATTCGCGCGGGATATCTCCAAAAATACATAAAAGAGAGAACATTCACCAGAGCAGCGACTACCAACAGGAAGGAAACCTCCCGACGAAGTCCCAAACGATCACCTCCCAGGGACGACCGACGAAGATGACGATCCCGAAGCCAACCCCGACACCCGGAGAGAGAGAGGTCGGTCCGACGGCGAATCGACACCATATCCGCCCGGAAACGAGATTTGAGAAACTTAAAAACGGTGCACATGGTAGATCGACAACCTCGATCCATGCCCAACATCACTTTTACAGATGCAGATTTCCACGCTCCTGACCCTGATCATGATGATCCCATGGTCATCACTACCGAGATAGTCCGTTACGATGTCAGGAAAGTGCTCATCGATCAAGGTAGTTCGGTCAATATCTTGTACTGGGCCACATTCCAGAAAATGGACTTATCCGAAGACCTGATAGCCCCTTTCAACGAGCAGATTGTAGGCTTCGCAGGGGAAAGAGTCGACACTCGGGGATACCTCGACCTAAGAACTTGACTCGGAACAGGTAGGGAGGCGAGAGAGCTCAGAGTCAGGTTCTTACTGGTAGAGGCAAATACTTCATATAACGCTTTACTAGGACGACCTTGCTTGAACGCTTTCGGAGCCATCGTATCCACCCCTCATCTGGCAATGAAGTTCCCGACAGAAAGAGGCACCCTTTGTACAGTAAGGGCCGATCAGCGAACGGCTCGACAGTGTTACGTTGCCGATTTAAAGGTCACCCCTTTCATGCCACCAAGAAGAGCCAGAGGAGCCAAAACAGCGGCGATTGACTTGGATCCCAGAACCAATATAGACGAACGTCTCCATCCACAGGGTGACGTCAAAACATTCTAACTGGGAGCAGATGCATCGAAAACCATGACCATCGGTGGAAGCTTGGAGCTGCACGATGAACATGATCTGACAGAGATACTCAAAGCCAACGTCGACCTATTTGCGTGGGTGGCCGCAGATATGCCGGGAATCCATCCGGGAGTAATGACACATAAGCTGTCAATCTTCAGGGAAGCGCGTCCGGTTGCGCAAAAGAAACGGCGATTCGGGGAAGAAAAACGAGAAGCCATACGAAAATAAGTCAACAAACTGATAAACGCCTAGTTTATCAGAGAAGTAACTTACACGACGTGGTTGTCGAACGTGGTCATGGTCAAAAAGCCGAACGGCCAATGGAGAATGTGCGTGGACTTCACCGACCTTAACAAAGCATGCCCTAAAGATTCATATCCCCTTCCGAGCATTGATCGGTTGGTAGATGGAGCTTCAGGACATATCGTACTCAGCTTCCTTGATGCATATTCGGGATACAACCAAATCCTCATGTACGAACCCGATCAGAATAAAACAGCCTTCATTACCGAACGCGCAAATTACTGTTATGAAGTAATGTCGTTCGGTCTGAAGAATGCAGGCGCCACCTACCAACGTCATATGGACAAAGTCTTCTACCATCAAATCAGCAAATGCATGGACGTCTATGTAGATGACATGGTCATCAGAAGTCAATCTGTGGAACAACATCTCAAAGATTTGGCGGAAGTTTTCCTTCAGATACGACGATATAACATGAGACTTAACCCATCTAAATGTACCTTTGGCGTCCTAGTTGGGAAGTTTTTGGGTTTTATGTTGACATGCAGGGGAATCGAGGCCAACCCGGACAAATGTAGAGCCATACTAGAAATGCAGAACCCAAAAAACCTGAAAGAGGTACACCGTCTAGTTGGCCGAATGACAGCGTTATCACGCTTCATTCCGAAGTTGGCTGAACACATCAGGCCTATCCTAAAAAACATGAAGAAGGGCACCACCCAACACTGGGACGATGAGTGTGGAAAAGCCTTCAGTGCTGTTAAACACATTCTCACCAGCCCTACAATCATGGCACGACCGGTAGCAGGATCCGACTTACAACTGTACATCGCAGCATCCCATCATGCTGTAAGTGCCGCTTTGGTACAGGAGACCCCCATCCTTAAGCTGATATATTTTATCAATAGAACGTTACAGGGGCGGAGGAGCGGCACTCCCAAATCGAAAAGGTAGCCTTGACCCTGCTCACGGCATCACGTCGACTTCGACCATATTTCCAGAGTCATCAAGTGGTTGTCCGAACTAATCACCCAGTCGCCAAGATCCTTAGAAAACCCGACCTAGCAGGAAGGATGGTGTCATGGTCGGTGGAACTTTCTGAGTTCGGATTACGTTTTGAATCTCGGGGACCATCAAAGGACAACATCTGACAGACTTTGCAGCCGAGCTAACGCCCATACCTGATAGCTCAGAGCCAATATGGCTCCTTAACGTGGACGAATCCTCGGACAAAAGAGGGGGAGAGCTGGTATTATGCTAGAAGGACCAAATGGTCTAGTCGTCGAGCAGGCCATCACATTCCGATTTCAAACCAGCAACAACCAAGCAGAATATGAAGCCTTGATTGTTGGTCTAATCTTAGCCAAAGAATTGACGGTCGCTCGATTGGAGTGCAGGATGGATTCACAATTGGTGGTCGGGCATATGAACGGAACCTATCAGGTTAAAGACAATCAGTTACTGCGCTACTTTCACAAAGCAAACACCCTCCTCAAAGATTTTGTCGATGTTAGTATCATTCATGTGCATAGGGAACAGAATGCAAGGGCAGATCTCCTGTCCAAGTTAACCCACTCAAGGGAGAAAACAAAGTTATCTTCAATCATCAAGATGACACTTGACCACCCAATTGTGGAAGCTTTCGCCACCGATGTCTCAACACACGAAGCTGATTGGAGACAGAGTATACAGGACTTGATGATGAAGTAGGAGCGAGGAGAAAAAGTCACCGCAAGTGACTCAAAACGCATCGCGCGTTTTCTACACATAGGTGACGACCTATACAGGCGTGGCCACAACATACCCCTGTTAAACTGTATATCGGCAGACGAAGCAGATTACGTTCTGCGTGAACTCCATACCGGGATCTGCGGTTTTCACTCAGGGAAACGCACGCTCAGAGCGCGCGTGCTACGCGCGGGATATATTACTGGCCAACGATCGACCAAGACTGTGAAACATTCGTCAAGAAATGTCTCTCTTGTCAAGCGCATGGTCATGACTTCCGCGTCCCTCTTGAAGAATTGCACGGCATCATCTCCCCATGGTCGTTCGCCCAATGGGGAATAGACATAGTTGGACCGTTACCGATCGCAAAAGCTCAGAACAAATTCCTCTTGGTGGCGGTCGACTACTTCACTAAATGGATATAGGCCGAACCACTGTCCATAATCAGCGCCCAACGAGTATAGAAGTTTATATGGCACCTGATATGCCGGTTCGGTCTGCCCCAAAAAATCATCACGGACAACGGCAGGCAATTCATCGAGAAAAGGTTAGAAGATTTCCTCAGAAGCCTGGGGATTAAACATGTGACCAGCTCAGTAGAACATCCACAAACTAATGGACAAGCAGAAGCCGCAAACAAAGCTCTGCTTACAGAATTGAAAAAACGACTTGGCGAGGCTAAAGGTTTATGGGTGGAAGAACTACCAGAAGTCCTATGGGCGTACAGATGCACACCACACGGATCCATAGGGGACACTCCATTCAATTTGACATACGGCACCGATGCCATGCTTCCAGTCGTGGTCCGAGAGCCATCACTAAGACGCAACATCACCGACATGACCCTTAATGATGAACAACTGCAGATGAATCTCGACACGCTACCTGAGCGGCGAGAGGTCGCCATCGTTCGTGCAGCAGCCCAAAAAAGAATGCTTTCCCGTCGTTACAACATTAAAGTCAAGCCCCGAGCCTTCAAAAATGCCAATCTTGTGTGGCCGAAACGAGGAGAAGCAAGAAAAAACCGAGCGCATGGAAAACTAGCAGCCAACTGGGAAGGACCGTTCCGCATTACGGAGGACTTGATGAATGAGGCATACCGCCTTGAACTCCTCAATGGGCGAACCGTCCCCAACACTTGGAACGCCACTCACCTTAAATATTATTTCAGTTGAAGTTTATATTTTTCATGTTTATGACACATTATTTTTCTACTTACAATAAGGAATGTCTTTTCCATTCTTCATTTATTTTATTCTTACATTTCGAGTCCCAAGGACAAACTTTACGAAACCGTTCGGCCTGATAGATGTTCGCCCTAGAACATCCAAATCACGGCGCATAAGGATACACTCCCTCTAGTAGATGTTCACCCTAGAACATCCAGATCATGGCACATAGGGATACACTCCCTCTGGTAGATGTTCTTTCTCGAACACCCAAGTGCATTAGTCAAAGGAATACACTCTCACTGGTAGATGTTCATCCTAGAACACCCAGCACATTTAATCTGAAAGATCATTCACAGGTCTTAACAACGTCTATCTCACACCAGTATTAGGACACTTTACTATTCACATAACAGTGATAACAAATGACAGCAAATGCTCTATTTTATAGGTAATCAATATATAACGTCTTCCCAAGTCAATGCGAGACAAACAAATAAACATCAAAAGTTCATGGCCACGCCAATATCCTACAGCCTAATCTATTACAACATCTGGTGACCCAGCAGCAGATCCTCCGGTAGCTTCGACATTGGGTTCCTCAGTAGTAGCTACTCTAGCGTCGACACCTTCTTCAGGTTCCATGAAAGCATCATCCGGGATCTCATCTAAAGGCACCAGTTAACCCTCGTATGCATCCTTCCTCAGATCAAATGCCACTCCCTCAGTGGACACTTGAAGGAGATGCGCGACCTGCCTCAGAGCCTTCTTGAATCCTCTAGTATGTTCCACAATTATTGCTTCACTCATTTCCTCTCTTATTTCTTGCTCCTCAGCAGCCGCAAGAAGTAGACTGTCCCTTTCTTTAGTTAAAGCAGCCACGGTTTTCGTTGACTGTTCTAACTCAGTCGCCAACTGGTCCCGTTCTCTTTGCAACTGATCCCGTTCTCTCTTCATCGCATATTCGGTTGTCTGCACATTACTCAACAGCGTTTGAGCCTCACTCAACAACTGCTCAGATTGTGTTTGCCTCTATTCGCAGTTAGAGTGGACGTCCACTAGGTCCTTTAGCTGAGTCCGCGCCTTTTCCAGCTCGACCCTCAAAACGCCCCTGTCAGATGCGTATGCCATGTGCCAAGCGGCCATAGCTGCTCGACTTGCCAATTCCAACATCGCATCGGCCATTTGTTGCTCAGTCATGCTCTCCACAACCTTCTTCTCAGAGTCGTCCAGGTTAAAATCAATCTTGTGGCTGAGATTGAAGGATGAATCCCACATGCCATTAGGAAGAGGACGACTCGTCTCCTCTTCAACTTCTTTCATTCTCTTTGAAGCAGCGCCTGTTGTATCGACAGCCTTGCCTCTCCATTTCCTTATCAGTGGCTACTCCTATATGATCGCCACTTCATCAGGGGAGGACGACCGCACATTAGGAGGAGGTAGAGGAGGTTGAGTGGTCCTTAAAGATGGGCCTGGACGCCCAATGCTCGCTTTACCACTGTCAATGGCTTTGAACTAATTGCGGACTGGTCCCTTTTTCCCTATGATATCTGCAAATATAGGTTCCTCCCACACGGTCAACAATAATCGAGTAATATACAAAAACAACAATAAGGGAAACATACCGAACACCCTTGAGTCGAAGTCATCGTGTTCAAGGCAATTTATGATTCGACAAGAAGAAAAGGGGTGAGGCAGTGCCGTCAACACACTCAAAGCTTCTAATTCTTCAATAGTCATTTTATCCTCAGGCCACGAGGTGAATCTTAATGGATTTTGCGTCCAATACAAAGGAAATTTCGGGCTCCCATCTTCATCAAAAAAGAGCGCCCACCCTGAATCGAGAATCGACACTTTAAAGAATTTGTCCTTAAAACCCCTGTACGACTGCGAGTAAAGTTCCAGGAGGGCGTCACCAGGCTCAGAAATTAAAGATACCCAACCCCTTTTCGCGACAGGACGACATCTAAAGAAACGCAGAAACAACGACACAATAGGCCTTATGGCCAAGGCCTAACATACAACAACAAACGCCTGAATGTATCCCCAGCTATTGGGGTGCAGTTGAGTTGGAGCAACATTTAGGGTTCTTAGAACCTCCATCTGAAAACTGGTCAAAGGCAATCTAATGTACAGATCATAGAAGGGCGAAGAATAGAAGTAGAAAAAATCATTGGTAGCATTCTCTCTTTCGTGAAAAACCCTTTCATTCTCACGGCAAGCCACCAACTTGATGCAAGACCTATAACCTAGAGTTCTCAAAACGCAACTATTTTCTACCCAATCTTCTAGCACTACTCTACTTCTAAACAAGCTACGAAAATCACTTACTTCCCGTGAAGCCCAATCGTAGCTGCTATCACAAGACGACGAAGTAGCACAGTCTTCTGCGTCTTCAGTCAATACATTACCATATAGAAACGCATCTTCGCCACCAAGAATGGTGGCGATTTCATGGCGCTCCCCCGCCGGCGACACTTCCGGTATGTCAACATTTTCATTTTGCCCCTTTTCTTCCATCGTCAACGGTGAATAAACTAGAACAGGGAGAAGGGTTCAGGTTTACCTGGCAAGTTCGTAAAAGAGAAGAGTAAAGTTGCAGCGAGGCAAGAGAACTGTCACTAGAGCAGGAAGGATGTTGTTGCTACTACAATGTCTTACGCCTCTTCACGTTTTCTTTCATGTTATTAAAAGAACAACTGATGGCAGAACACCACACGCTGTTGGATCAGCATAATCCAACGGCTCTGTTTTCATGCCGTTACACATACCTTCAAAAGCGGGAAACCCTAAAACCTTTCGACAAAACGGTGCGTGGCAATTACCTTACTCAATAAATGTACCCTCAACGTCCTACAGTAAACTCACACGCTTAAACTGCATTTGTTAACTCGGACTTGGGAGTCATTATATATGGTAGGATATCTGAGTCGAGCAATTGTCAATAGTAGATTAAACTAGCGACTGAACGATCGCTTTTACCCAAACGACTACCAAGAGTAAACAAGTCACATATTAACAAGTTATCAGACGATCACTCCCGAACGATCGTCAACCTACTACACAGAATGATAGCCATATCATATGCTCGTCATTATCGCTCCTAACATCAATCGTCAAAATAGCGATCGTCTGTTACTTAAACCAAACGATCAACATGGGTCAAATCAACCCAGTCAAAGGTAAGAGTCAACAGACGTTCGGTCAGCTTTAGTCAGACTAGATCAATTAATCTAGATAAACTAACGAATAAGTGGTTAGAAATATCTAGCTATGATATCGCAAATCACGGAACCAACTAACCCGGTACCAAGCACGACCAAGCGGTTGTTCTCCAACCAACCGGATTTTTAGGTAAACGGTTTATCTTACTTTTAGGTTAAATATGAAAAACCAGGAGAGAAAAAGGTACGTTTTCTGATAAGAGAGAAAGAAAGGAAAAAAGATTATTGAGTCCATTATTGAACTAAAAAGGTTCTGTCATTCCCTTTTTCTGACTTGAACGTCGGAGTGCCTTCGCAGGTACCCACTCCATTCTCCCTGAAGAGCCCTGTGCAAGAGGAAGATATAAGAATACCTATATTGCTAGAAGGAGAGGACGTCATTCATCAGGTTCACATATCGGCCTCAACGATTATATTGCAACAACACTTAATAAAATCTAGAATAGATTCCACTATTTACTACACATCACATAAATTCCAACAGCTTGATTAACTATTTTATCCATCCGAACAAGTCTGCACACATGAAGAATTTATTCCAGCAGCGCACTCAAAACCACCTAGTAGCACCTTTTAAAACATTCTGACCCACCCTTATTCACTAATAACTACATAACTCACATACAATACCAAGCCTTCATTCCCTTTTCATGCTTAACTAACAACTTCCACACTTCATCGAATATCAATCTTAATATCATTTTTCAAAACCAATGCCTCTAGAATTACATTCATGCATTGGCTACAAAAAAATTATGTGTTAGTTTTCAAACCATTTCCAGCAAAAAATTCATTAAATTAACCCTTTTATTCGTCAACTTCAAGCAAAGAAATTATCCAAGCTTAACATTATAACAACCAATTATGTATATTGTAGTTGAACAAAAAATGTGACCACATAATTATATACTAAACCCATTAAAATTCCCCAGCTTTGCCAAATTCTCTTCACAAAACAGCAAGCATAATATCCAAAACAAAAAAATACTGCACTGAGACAACGTTGTAACCACTTCCTAAAACCCTATATTCCTACACCAAACAACATATATGACAACCAATAAAAATATTGCATTGAAACCATGCCTCTTACTAAACTCAAAATTTTGCGTCAAAAATAGCTTGAAACATCTATTCTGAACCAGAAAAAAACAAGCAATTTAATCCCCTAATTATACCAATTATCATAACCATTTTACTACACAAAAAATTCAAAATTTCCTAAACTAAAAGATTTATTACATACCTATCTTGCCACTCCTGAAATTGAGTTAAGCACTATAAAATACATGATTATATACCTACCTAAAAATCAATCCGTGCACACCAATAATCCCTAATAGCACATAAAAAAATTCACGTTCAGCCCCATAAAACCAACAGAATATCACAAAAGACAATCATAATATGCGTCCAACCAAGCTCTACATGAACATCCAACCACACATGCTCATCATACCATATCTTGCAAAACCAACGACTAAGGTTTAACTCCCCTTACTTCTCTTCCAGAAAATATTCATTATCTCTTAAGGTTCCTTGTAAGACCAGGAAAAATAGAGGTCTTAGAAATAAAATTTTGTTAAGACTTCAGTGTGTTAATTTTTAAGAGTTGATATGTCTACTAAGGTGTGGTGTGAGAATATCTTATTAAAATATAATTATGTTAATTCTTTTACATTATTATTAATAAAGTGCAACACGTGATTGGTATGTTAATAATTGGGTGATCGATGTGTGTGCGATACTATCAATGTGACGTGTTGCCTTGTTAATAGAAGCACTACAGTAATGAAGGGCATTACCGAAGGCCAAAATCCTTCGGAAAACGCCAAAAGCCTTCGGTAACGACCCATTATGGACGGCCTGCCGACGGTCAAAAAGCCCTCGGTAAACCCCCTGTCGGTAACCATTACCGAAGGCCGTAAGCCTTCGGTAATTACCGAAGGGCGTAGACCTTCGGTAATTACCGAAGGGCGTAAGCCTTCGGTAATTACCGAAGGCCATAAGCCTTCGGTAATTACCGAAGGCCATAAGCCTTCGGTAATTACCGAAGGGCGAAGGCCCTCGGTAAAGCCTTCGGTACGGTGCTGAGAAATATCAGTTTTAATTGTTTTGCTGTTCTAGCACACATACCTGCATATCATATTCACAACACACAGACCTGTATAACAGTTTCAATTTACAAACAAACAGACCTGCATATATATATTGTCCATCCCAAAATTTGATATTCATTGATGGAAAAGCATAAAGTACTATAACATTGTTATCATAATGTACTAACATCAATTATATTCTAACAATATCATAATAACATTTAAATGTACTATGATCAATAACAAAATGAAACTAAAAATCTACATAGTCTTCAGAAAGATGTTCATCCTCCTGGTCATCTGTAGATGGCTGGACTGGTGTGGGCTGGACTGGTGTGGGCTGGACTGGTGTGGGCTGATGAGGGACGGCGGGTGACAGGGAGGGTCGTGGCTGGGTCGGAGGGGTAATGGAAGGAGTGTCTGAAGTTTGAGGCAGCGCTCTCATGACCAGGGTCTTGAAGCTTGAGAACTCATCTCTCAAGTCACTATATTCTTCTCTCAATGCACGGTTTTCCTGGTCACGTTGGTCCAATAGCTGTGTCAAGCGCTGGATGGCCTCGTCAGCAGAAGAGGTGGAAGAAGAAGGTTGATGCTTCAGTGTACCTCCTTTCGATGCTGTATACTGAGATGCAAGTTGTCCTGCACCGTAGACTCGTCCCTTTTTCTTCCCACCAACGACATCGACCCAGCACTGTGTCCTACGGATGTCGTCATCTGTATTACTCGTATCATCCGGTGTAGGAGCTGACCCATGTTCGGATCTAACCTGTGAAAGTCTCATAGAAAAATCTTCCTGTTCAAACAATAAAAGCAATGTCAGAGAATGATGAAGATAACATAATCATGTGGATTACTAATACTAGGAGTGCTATTTGCTTACATGAGTCTTGCGAGACCTTTCATCAACGAATTCATTAGTGCCCTTCCGAACATGGGTCTGTGCAAAGACCTCGTCAACATGGACCGCTCGTCCAAGAGCTTGTGCCTGTAACATAATTTAGACTTAACATGGAATCCAATAATGTGGAAACCAAAGGAGATAAACCCAGCTTTTTCCAATCCAAATTCGAAATTTAACTGTGACTAAAAACCAAACAGCAACTAAAATGTACACTTAAGCAGCAAATTGAGTAGAAAAATGATGGTTTCAGTGGTAAAAATGAGTGGCAGTGGTTTTAGGGATCAAATGACACCTAAAGGAAGTTTATATCATCATATTGAACATGTAGAAGCAGTGAAAGAAGCAAGAAAAAATCTACTGCAGAATTTCAGTTGTGCACTTGGTAAAAGTGACCAAAATTTGGTCATGTAGCAAGTATATTTCGGTTTGGCTCAAAATTGACCATATGAACAATAGAAAACAACTTTCAATTCACCAAAAATGACTCCATAAGCAATGAAACACAACCAAAACAGTCAAGCTCTCAATACGAGGTGTGCACTTGCAAATTTAAGGCAAAAGTGATGGTTCAAAAGGTGATTTGGTACAGTGGCTGGAGAAAGACCAAACGAACAGTGCTAACAACTTTAAACCATCAAATTGAAAATGTTTAAGCACTAAGACAGTCAAGGGACACAATGCAGCAGAAAATCACAAGTTCACTTCCACATTTAGGCAAAATTTGGTGGTTTAATGGGTCATTCTGCATAAACACGTTTGGAAACATTATTTGATGGTTGGGGCAACTTTTATCATCAATTTGAACATGTTTAGACACTAAGACAGCAAAGAATCACACTGCACTAGAAAATCACTACTTCACTTCCAAAATAAGGCAAAATTGATGGTTTAGGAAGTGATTTTGCATATGAGCTCAAATTTGACCAAATGAACAGTGCATACATGTTTCAAATGGTAAAATACAGTTGCACAAATGTGTAAAATGCACTGAAATGGACAGATTCAACAAAACACCCCTGCTGTAGCCAATTATGCAGCACTTTTTACTAAAAAAATTGCACTAGAATTCAAGGAAACACTTCAATCATGTTTATCATCATCAAATAAATTTGTTCAAAGTTGTAGATGCAAAAAAAATCTGAACAAAACAGATTGCACATGTCAAACCAGAGAAGTATTTTTATGCAGATTTTTAAATAAGTTTATGATGAACTCAACCACTCATTTTGCAATTAAGTGATTAATATGAGTTGCTACACCTTTAGCAATGCTTATCAACATCAAACATACTTGCACAATGCTTAAGAGACAAGAAAATCTGGACAGAAACAGCTTGAAGAGATTACCATACGAATGGCATGCTCGTGAATCGTGATCGACCCACCAGTATGCAAGGCACCACCCCTTTCAGACGATCTATTCTTCTGGGCTGTAGCAGACTTCTTACGAAACTCTACTGTGTTCCAATGTGCAAGCAAAGAGTTCCAAATAATTTCGCCCATCCAGTCAGGGCGCTCCCCTGCAATCCTGGCATCCCTAAACATCTCTGAGAGCCGATGAGATGCTTTCATGTGAAAATTTCTATGAATTTGACTTTCATGCTCAGCTTTCCACTGCACCTTCTTCTGTAATGATGAACAAAACAAACATTGATTAAGACATGGTAAGATATGAATGATAATTAATTTAAAGTGTTCTTGACCTTAAAACGCTCCCAGAATGGCTTTCTGTCGTCTATAGGTATGGCTCCCCAAGTAGGCCATGGAGTCAAATACTGTTGCTTAATTGAACGTGTTATGGCCTGGGAAGCAACTCTGGAGGGAATAAACCTTCATATAAATAAATAAAAGTCATTTCAGTAAAGAAAGTTTAAAACATCAATCAAAGTTAAAACTGGGATTAAAGTATTTACCCTTTTCCATATGGCTCAATCCATGGTCGATCATGGAAAGGCGGGTCAACATCTTCAGCATCACCAGCTGAAGGCGGTGTAGAAGATGAGGAAGCTATAGAAGTAGGGTCAGGGGGAGGAGTGGGGGTAATAACCTCAGGGGGAGGAGTGGGGGTAATAATGACAGGGGGAGGAGTGGGAATAATAATCACAGGGGGAGGCAGAGGCTCTTCTGCATGGGTAGGAGCAGGAGGGTGTACAACAGGGGTAGGAGGAGGAGGATGTACTGCAGGGGTAGGAGAAGGAGGGTGTACTGCAGGAGTAGAGGGAGGTTGTACTGTACGGGTAGGTAGTGTACTAGGCACCCTAAGTACATACTTTGGGGCCTTCCGTTGCCTTTTTTTAGGCCTGGCTACCCCTTTTCCTTTATCAGGTTTATCTGAACCTTGTCCTGTCATTGCTGCATTTGAAAGGATCACTATAAATTAAAGTGAATTTAAAATTACTACATGCATGACAATAACGAAGGATGACTACAAATGAAATATTGTATTTTACATAACTCAATTGAAATGATAGTTCAATTTGCTACAATATTTAAGATAGTCGAAATTCAATCATCGTCATCATGATCTTCATCTTCATCTTCATCTTCTTCATCATCATCTTCATCTTCTTCATCATCTTCATCATCATCATCATCTTCTT
The DNA here is from genome assembly GCF_016808095.1 of Vigna angularis. Classification (NCBI taxonomy): domain Eukaryota; kingdom Viridiplantae; phylum Streptophyta; class Magnoliopsida; order Fabales; family Fabaceae; genus Vigna; species Vigna angularis. The sequence goes on along the minus strand of NC_068974.1, from coordinate 21,616,095 downwards.
CTTCTTCTTCTTCTTCTGCTTCATCATCATCATCATCATCTTCTTCTTCTTCTCCTTCATCATCATCATCATCATCACCACCACCTTGTGCAGGTGCTTCTAATTCATCTCCATCACCATCAGGGTCGCGCAATGCGGTTATAGGTTCAACTTCAATAATTTGTTGTGGTTGTGACATTTGGTCAAGTTGGTAGGCAACATCCTCCTCAACCTCATTTGAGTCAATGCGACCTCTAGGCTTGGTTTGTACTGCTACAGCCCAACCACGCTTGTCTATACTGCGGAATGGTGGATATGGCACGTAATAAGCCTGTCTGACATTAGTTGGAAGAATGAAAGGATCAAACGGTCTATATTTGTTTCTCAAGTGGAGTTCGACAATGTTAAACCTAGGATCCACTCTAGTACCAGCTCTAGAAGGATCAAACCATTCACAATAAAAAAGTACAACTCTGTTTGGAGAAGTAGTGCTGTTGTACTCTAGCTCATATATTTTTTGAATGATGCCATAGAAATCATCATAACAACCCTCTGTAAGGCCCTTGACGTACACACCACAATTTATTGTTTTCTTTCCTTTAGACCATTCATGTGTATGGAATTTGTAACCATTGATGAAGTAAGTGTGCCATTCTTTCACACATCTCAATGGCCAATTGGAGAGATGTCTTAACTCTTGAACCGTTGGACTCAATGCCTGATTAAAAACCTACAAAGATACCAAATTCATTTTTAAAGCAAGCGTCAAATTAACCTTGCTCAAAACATAGGAAAAAGTATGGACCTGATTTCTAAACCATTGGGGAAACTCTGAGTGTATTCTACCAGAAGCATTTCCTTCTACGACTTCCTCAGCCACAAGAAATGAGCTGGTACAAATGAAATGAATTAGTGTATAACAATGTAAGCATTGCAAAGGTAAGAGTTGAATGATAACATACTCAAGGTACGGTTTAACTTCACTGCAATTGATTAAGACATGGACATGAGCAGAGTTGAATTCAGCATCACTTAACCAATGAGTGAATTCTTTCCCGGCATGACGGCCTAATTGTCGAAAAACTGATAATGAACCTTGACGTTGTTCAGCTTGCCATTGCATTTCGTTTCTGACATTAGTGGGGGACAACAAGAAGTTTTTGAAATAATGTGAACAAAAATAAGTTGTCTCTCTGTGCAAGTAAGCTGCACAAATTGAGCCTTCTACTCTAGCTTTATTTTTAACCGAACGTTTGGATTCTCCCATAAACCTTTCAAAGGGATACATCCACCTGTATTGCACAGGTCCCCCAAGCCAAGCTTCATATGAAAGATGGATTGGAAGATGCTCCATTGAATCAAAGAATGCAGGAGGGAATACTCTTTCTAATTTGCAGAGGATAATTGGAATATTTTCGTCCATCTTTCTTAAGCAGTTTTCCTGTAGTGTCGTGCAGCACAGATTTTTAAAGAAGTTACTGATTTCTATCAGTGGATGTATCACGTGCTGTGGCAAACAACTAAAGGCAAGAGGGATTAAAGTCTCCATGAATACATGACAATCATGACTCTTCAACCCTTGAATAGTACCATTTTGAACATTGGCACATCTGGACAAGTTAGAAGAATATCCATCTGGCATTCTAAGCTCTTTGACCCATCCACACACTATTCTTGCCTCATCTTTTGACATGACGTAGCTTGCCTTTGGTTTCAAGAATCGACCGTTACCTTGCGCCTTCAACTCTAAGTCTTTTCGTGCACAATACAGAGGTAAATCTTTTCTGGCTTTGTCATTATCTTTTGTCTTACCAATAACATTCATAATTGTGTTGAAGATGTTGTCAAAGAAATTTTTTTCTATGTGCATGACATCCAGGTTATGTCTTAGCAAGTTGTCTTTCCAATAAGGAAGATCCCAAAATATGCTTCTTTTAGTCCAATTATGCCATTCTCCAAACCCTTCTATCCTATTGTGTCCAGATTCAGTGACTTTTGGATAGTCTTTCACTCTTCTCCAAACATGTGATCCACTCAACTTTGGCGGGGGCATATCCGTTTCAACTTGCCCTTTGCGAAATGCCTTTTTGTTTCTTCTAAAGGGGTGATCAATGGGCAAGAACCGCCGATGACAATCAAACCAACAACTTTTTCGACCATTAGTCAATTGGAATGACTTTGTATGTTCCATGCATTGTGGACAAGCTAATCGACCATGGGTGCTCCAACCAGATAACATGCCATAGGCTGGAAAGTCATTAATAGTCCACATCAAAGCTGCCCTCATAAGGAAATTTTGCTTCCTTGAAACATCATACGTCCAAACACCATTCCATAGCTTTTTCAGATCATCAATCAAAGGCTCCAAATAAACATCAATCCCTGATTTGGGATTAGATGGACCTGGTATTATACACGTTAAAAACATATAAGGCTTTGTCATACACATCTCAGGTGGCAGATTGTATGGGGTAACTATGACGGGCCAACATGAATAAGGTGATGCAGACGCCTGAATGTACGGCGTAAATCCATCAGAGCATAGACCAAGTCTGACGTTACGCGGTTCACTAGAAAAGGACGGATGTTTACGATTGAAGTGCTTCCAAGCTTCACCGTCAGAAGGATGACGCAAAACTCCTTCAGTTTTCTTACCATCATGCCATGTCATGTGTTGTGATGTTTGCATTGAAGTGAACATTCTTTGTAATCTTGGAATAATGGGCAAGTAGAACATTGTCTTTAAGGGAATTGCTTTTTTCTGCCTCCGTCCTGCATGCATCGTATGATATCGAGGAGAGCCACAAAACTTGCATTCAACCAACAAAGCATCATTTTTGCCACTATCATTGTCATAGAATAACATACATCCATTAACACAACAATCAATCTTCTTGGCTTCCAATCCCAACATTGAAACACATCTTTTGGCTTGATAACAATTCTTCGGAATAGAATTGTTTGGTGGTGTCAGATCTAAAATCAATTTTGTATAGTGATCCACTGCTTGATTGGGAACGTTCCAATTAGATTTACCAGCCAACAGTCTGATGGACACTGACAACTTTGACTCAGATGAACCTTCAAATACAGGTAGATTTGCCTGTGTCAGTAATTTGTAAAACCTCTGAGTGGCTTCATTTGGAGACTCTTCATCATGACTACCGTTTGCTTCTTGTTCGTCATGTCGATGAAGAGCATTGTTGACCATCTCTTGCATATAGGCAAATTGATCTATCTCAGATGTATGTACAACAGTATTCGAACCTGATGCAAGCCGATTTTGAACTCTATTGGAGGTCGAAGGATTTTCTTCACCATGAAATGTCCAAACCGTGTAATTAGGCATGAACCCTTTTTGGTATAGGTGAACTTTAATCTCTTCATCTTTCAAAATCCTTGTACATTCGCACTTCATGCATGGGCATCGAATCCCTCCATCAATGGCATAATAATGACTGCGTCGAGCCGTCTCCACAAACTCTTGAACTCCGATGACAAAAGATTCCTTCAAACCTCTCCTTCCGCTATAACAACGGTCGTACATCCATGCACGATGGTTGAGAAAATAGGCCATGTTCTGTGACAAGCCAAAAAAAAATCATTGTCAAAACAGCAACACTCCATGCGACATAAGTAATAAACCTATTACTATTCAAGTCGAACATGGAAGGCAATTTGAACACTTCGGTTACTTTAGGTGAATTCCCAATTTCTCACCTATTAGTACACTTTTTTAGGTTTTACTTTAGAATAGTTTAAGACTAATTCTACTTAGTGTAGTTTAGTGTAGTTAATGGAGTTTAGCCTAACTCATTCTTCAAAGTTTGTTTATGCTATTTTAGTTTAATTCAATTGGTGTGAAGTGATTTTCTTTAGTTCACTTTGGTGGAAGTTGATTGGTTAAAGTGATTTTCCTTTCAGCTATAAAATGGTCCCTATGTGGGCACATTCCTACACCTCTTACAAAGAGTGTGATGGGTGTGAGGGTTTTGGGTTTCTCTTCTTCGAAGTGGAAGAGAAGGTGGAATGAGTGAGGGTTGTGGGTTTTGTCTTATTTGGTTTGATCACATTTAGGGTAAAAAAAGTCAACCTGAGCAATCAAGCATGATCAATTTGAAAAATATTCTAACTCTAAAACAATGATATCATTAGCTTGGGAACTTAGAATGTCAATAATTGATACAAGTAAGAAATAACAGTTATGAAACACATAGGGAGTCAAAAGGAACGTAAGATATGTGGTAGAATAGATTTCAAAATGCAATGCCTTTGATGCAGCAATCAAAATAAGCTTTCTATATCACAAATCTGCAACTATACCACAAAAAATGCTGAAATATTGGTGGTTTGAATGGTCATTTTGCACAAAAGTGTTTATAATCATAATTTTATGGTTTTAGCAACTTTTCTTTATGAAATATGACTTGTACAAGCTGCCAGCACATGCTAAATATGATTAAATCAAAATATCACTGTTTCAATTGCTCTTTAACACCAACTTTAACCATTTTCACCAACCAAATTCAAGCATAAGAATCAAATTGGATTGTAATCATGTAATCTGACTCTAGGACAACAATTGAGATGTGAATAACACTCTAGGAGTGAATTCAAAGATGTCCAGAGGTGAGTTCTAAGCTGGATACATGAGAAAGAGACAAGATTGGCAAAATTACTTTTAAGCACGAGAATAGGGGACAACAAAGTAGAAACCAAGAAACCTATCACATGCTACCTAGGCCTCAGAACAATGAGGTTATGGACTTCTAATACTTTAGCAAGTCATGAATAAGATTAAGTTATCATGACAAATTCAGTAAACCATTGTTCTTGCAGCAACAGCCCAAGTTTATGGCTATTGGTGTCAAATTTGCTTGAAATATGGTCACACTGCCACAGTCAGAGGCTTTGACTTCATTGACAGAATAAAGACCCTTGTTGAGTTTGAATGCCCTGGCGTGGTCTCTTGTGCTGAAGTATAAGCAGTAAACCATTGATGTCACCATAGACACCATTGTAGCCACAGTAAGAGCTTAATCTTTATCAAGAAAGCTGAAGTATAAGCACAAAACAGTTCTGCTTAGTCTCTATCTTGACACTTTGATTTTGATAACAAAAAAATACTCATTATGGAGGAAAGTTCCGACAGGTTGAAGAGATGGGGTAGTCTCTATCTTGGAGGAAGCCATAAATAACATTCCTGCTCCATTTGACAACATCACCACCCTGCAAACATTGTTTGCCAACCAAGGACTTGATTTGAAGGACTTGATTCTGCATCTGCAGTCACTGTACTCTATTTTATACTTTTATTTCAAAAGTTCAGACATTTCAAAGTTTGCTTCCATATCCTCAACACCATTATTATTTTAATAGACATCCATGTACTTAGAAACTTGAATTAGTTTGACTTATAAATAGATTGTTGTTGGGTACTGTGGAAGACAAGAGGATGAAGTGTTTCTATGGTGTTGAACAACTATAAGCTACTGCTAATAGGGCAACTTGGTTTAGAAAATTTAAACAAGGAAACTGATGAAATCTACTTGAGATTCCAGGTCAGTGTTTGACTATACCAACCCTCCAAGTGGTGAAATCTACTTGAGATTCCAGGTCAGTGGCAGTGCAGGGATTTATTGGGTTCAGTCCAGGAATGCTATCTCTAGTGATTGGACGGCCAGAGCAACATATGACACTATGGTGCAGCTTAATTAGGAACAAAAAACCACTTCAAGATTCCAGGAACATATTCAAATTCATCTGGCATTCTAGTATTCAATTTGTTTCTGTTTAGTTATTGTCATCAATAGGAATGTTTGTGTGTACTGCTGTATGTGTGTCTATTGTTGGGGACTAAAATTATGGGAATTCATGTACTTTTCCATCTTAGAAAACATGAATTTGGATAAAATAAATGTATCATCTCCTTTCTCCTTTATTGGTATCTCAGATCTCATCTTTAATTTTCTCTGTTATCTCTTTTTTATTTTGCTCAATTACCAAGAGAAATGAAACAGTCGAGATTAGAATGGAAAAGTAGAAACTCTACTCTTCTTTTGTTGATAAAACTAATTTGTATTAGTAAACAAGGCATAGTACGAGGCTTACGTTCCATAATGGCTGCTCATAGTGGAAGATTTCACTCACACTCATACACTATAATTTGTTCTTACATGGGATTTCCAACACTTTTTTCTAGGTTCTAAGTCTAAAAACTCTTACATATTTGACAATCAAATTCAAACAATTCAAAACAAAGTTAGACAAAACTCAATGTATACAGTATCATAAACTCCATTCAACATAACTTAACATTCAAAGTGGACATTCACAACATTTTATAACAACATCAAATTCATGAAACAAGAATGAAAATAACATATCACATATAATCATGGAATTTTAGTTTAGGTGACCATACCTTCGCCTTTGTTATCCTTTCCTGCTCAAGTCTTCTTTGTAGACTCTCTTCCTCCCCTTCTGACCACAATTGCTTTAAAAACTCACCTAAGACATCAAATAGAAGTGTATTTAAGGTTATTCATTAGATATTGTTCCATTAATTTAATAACCACAGCAACAGTTTAAGCATTACCTAATAGTATCCAAAAAGGTATTTAAACACACAGCTCAATGTTCAACCAACTTTGTTTGATGATTTTATTTGTGTTTAAACTCTAAAATGAGTTATAAACAGCTTGAAGCTCAAAATCACTACTCCGCTTCCAATTTAACTCAAAAATTGATGGTTTAGAAAGAAAATCTTAATATAAACCTAACTATGACCCAATGAGGTGCATAAGACTTTACTTTTAATTCTTTCTTCGTTTTTTAAACTTTTCCAAAGTGTGAACAAAGTTCAAATGGGAACATTGAAGAGTGCTACTAACAGGTATGAAGACAGTGAGGTGTTGGGTTAACTTCAACAACACTTTTAAACCATTCAATCAATATATATCAAACTTCATTTCTAATAAACACTTTTAAATAATTAAAAATAACATAAGCTCCCCAACCATACAATTCAAATAATTCATGACAATTAAAAATCAGAATCAATTATCAGTTACCTAAAGAATGTGTTGAAACATATTTCTTTGGTGCAGAGAGAGTAACTCAAGCTCTTCTTCCTCTGGTCCAACTCTCCACTTCACTAAGGATTGTCACATTCTTTGTTTGAGAATGAAGAAACCATCAATTAATCTCTGCCAAAGCAATGAAACCAGACAAGTTTTTATCACTTCTCTTCCTCTGGTTGCATACATTTTTACTTATGAATACATATGTCAAGTTTCACTAAATCCAAATAAGAAAACAAAGTCCTTGACTGTGACAAGTTACAGTGTCTACTGTTTAACTTACATGTATATATAATGATATTTTGTAATTGAATTATCCTTACACTAACACAAAAAATTGTCTTTTACATCAAACGATCAAATTGGTACTATATATCTAACAATGGAATTCACACGGTACTCTTCTCTTAGAAATCAATCTCAACATTATAGCACCATAAAGAACATACAATTATTTTCATAACCAAATCACAAAAACACATACATATGAACTTAACTCAAATCAATAACTCAAATCATTAATATATCTCAGCAGCTAGCTAACAGTTTTTTCAGTAGACATAATTATGAAATTAACTCATCTAGATTCTCACCTTGTGTATATATAGAGCTGTTAAAAACTTCTTAATAAGAATTAGTGTGAATAATATAGTTTCAAACACCATGATTGAATGCTTTTTTTAACATCTCAGCATTACTATATTCTTTCAGTCTTTGAAATCTATATTTATTTTCTTCATATTCAATTCATTTGTATCATGCAGCTTGTGGATTGGGTTTGGGAAGAAGGGATGCTAACTATTTATATCAGTAAAAAAAGTCAGATGTTAAACCAGAACAAGTTAATGCAAATTAGTAATATGTTAATCAAATGACATTAAATAATTCACTTTTGAACAAATTTTGAGCATATTATATGTATCCAACAACAGAACAAGGTGATTAATGTTGATGATTGTTAAATCCAGCATGCTGAATAATCCTTAAGGAAGAAAGATACATGGAGATAAAAATGCAAGCCAAGAACTGATATGTACGAAAACCTAAAGAAACAATAGCATTCACGGTTTAAAATGAAACCAAAATATTTTGCAGTTTGATAGGAAAAGAATGTCAGCAGAACCTGACATCATAATTTAAGAGGGCAGAGTGTCCATATCCAAGCACGATTACTAAGCAGAGTTCTAATGTTAGTTGATGAATCAATTGCTTAAAGTAGATGGTATAATGGTTGAAGGGGATGTCAAATTAAAGAGGAAAATTCAGGTCATGGCACATACTGAGATGTATTTTACAGAGCAATTGTAGTTCTAATGTTAGTGAAATATTTTGTGTCAACTTAAGAAGAGTTCAAAACTATGTTCAAACTCTGGATTAGCTCAACATTAACAATTCAGGGGAATTTAATCCTTCTACATCAATACATCCTTCTACATCAAGTAGTAAGATTAAAGATAAATCAATCCTAAGTTCAGTAATGAATTTGGGCATCATACTTTGCTTGAGCATGTGAAGAACAATATGGAATTTTGTAACACTACATACTAAAACAGAACTTACAAAAACAATGATTGAGTTCAGCCATTACCTTGAGATCAGAGAGACCAATCACAGCAGTGCCAAGATATCCTCCGTCGACATCCTCCGTCGAGATCAGAGAGACCAATCCGATATCCTCCGTCGACAATGGTAGCCTTCAACTCAGCCACCCACCACCTTCCTCAGCTCAGAACACTGCAAAACGCTACAAGGAAAAAGGTTACACCATTGACGCGTAATCCAAAACAGTAACAGGAACACAAAATGAGATGGGAGAATGGGACACTTCACCTATAAGTTCGGAGTGGAGAAGAACCGTACCAAGATTGTGCTTAGGGTGGGAAGCAGTCTGCACAAGCCACCCACTGAGTTCGTCGATGAAGTTAGGGCAGAGAATGTGAAGATTGGAGGGAAAACGGAGTTTTCGCGAAATGCTTCCCAAATATCTGACTTACTAATTTGATGAACGTTACCCACTTACCGACGGTCGTTTGCCTTCGATAATCACTCAGGCCCATTACAGACGGCCAAAACCCCTCGGTAAAGTGATGTAACACAAGCCCTCGGAAAAGCCTTCGGTAAATTACATTTACCGAAGGCCAAAAGGCCTTCGGTAATTAACCGTCGGTATTAATTGATTTTCCTGTAGTGAAGGGTGATTTAGAATTGAATGAGTGTAGGTTCAATTCTAAGGAGAAAGAGAGTTAAGGAAAATCTTTGTTTTATTTGTATTTGACTTAGAGGCAAAATGATCTTTTATCTTTATTTAATTGGTGTAGAAATTAAATAAAAGGGGTGTAGAAAGTAAAAATGTGTAAAATAGATAAAATAAAAAGATAGATGGTGGACGTGTGATAGAAGAAGAATAGAGATTTAGATAGATTTGGTTTTTAAAATATATTATTATAGGTGAGGAGATATTAGAGATAAAGTTTGATTGTTTTATAAATATTAGGTTTAATAGGTTTGGAGGTCCCTATATTTGCGGGTTCGTTTCAATTGGGTCCTCCAATTTTGGAAGTGATCAATTGGGTCCCAAATTTGGTCAATTTGATTCAATGATAGCATTTTCGTTAAATGCAGTTAACGACGTTAACTTTTTTAACAGGTGACAAGCTGAGGCATCCAGGTGGCACCGTTTGAACTGTATAGGTGTATTTTTAACATTTTTAATTGTTAAATATATTAATAAATGAAAATATAATTTAAAATCGGCAATGGCACTAAGAGAACATGAATGGGTCTCTCCCTCTTTCGAAATTAAAGACACAAGCTCTTCATCTTCCCAGAACAGATCATTTTGAAGCAAAGCCAAAGGAAAAGATTGCAAATTTCTCCCAGATGGGTCATCGTCGTTGATCTCACACTCAGCGTCGTTCGCATCGAAATCTTCGTCGAAGGTGTCACCCTCTTCGCAAAGAAGCGCATCGAGGATGGAGGGAGAGTGGTGTTGTGCATCGTCACCGAGAGCCATTCTCTTCAAAGAAAGAAGTTCTTCATGGTTGGTAAGAGAAGATGTGTAGAGCCATTTTCAACTGTGCCTATGTTTGTTTCTTTGTTTCTCTCACTAGGGTGAGTTGAAAGAGAGTAAGAGAGAAAGAGAGAGAGACGATGTTAAAATGTTTCAACTTGTGTCTTTAATATAATTATATTTTCATTTATTAATATATTTAATAATTAAAAATGTTAAAAATATACAGCTCAAACGGTGCCACCTGGATGCCTCAGCTTGTCACCTATTAAAAAAGTTAACATCGTTAACTGCATTTAACGAAAATGCTATCATTGAATTAAATTGACCAAATTAGGGACCCAATTGATCACTTCCAAAATTGGAGGACCCAATTGAAACGAACCCGCAAATATAGGGACCTCCGAACCTATTAAACCTAAATATTAAGATATAGAAAGGGGTTGCTTTTGTGTTTGGAAACCATAGAAACTCTAAATCAAAGAGAGAAGCAAATGAGAGAGAGAGAGAAGTGTTGGAGAGAAGAGAAAGAGCAACAAAACTCTTAGAGCGAAGGAAAGATTGGTGGTGTTTTAAGGTTGTAGATAAAGCCCTAGTATTGGCCAAGGTATGGGGAAACTTACCATTGTTTGTTGTATGCTATGCATTCTTGATTTATTTTCATGAAAATCCTTGTTTGATATATGTTTATATGATTATGATTATGTTTATTTCTTGTTATTGTTAGGCAAGGATTTGTGTCTGCATGAGAATAGGTTTTTGGTAATATTTGTGATGGTTTTTTTCCTATGAATGTATTGTGTATGTTTTGTTGGGTTATCCCAACAAAGGATTTGATGTTGAGGGAGAACAAAGTTATGATGCTTGGGGGTTTCCATGCAAATATATGTTGTAAGGGTGTGGTGATAATCATATGTAGTATATTTAGGTTTTATTGGGGTTTAACATGTCAATGATTGCATTTGGATGATTCAAGTGATGTAATGTATGTATTAGGATATGTTCATAAGGATATGTGAGGCTTGAATGCACACATAAGGTTTTGGGGGAGTTTCCCTTGTGATTAGGGTTGTTGAATGTATGTTTGCAGACTTGAATTATGTTCAGGATGTGTTTCGATTCAGTAATAATCGATTATCATTAGTTATAATCGATTATTTGCACATTGGTTGTGAGTTGCATTTCAGGAATAATCGATTATTTGGGATGATAATCGATTATCCCTTCATGCGTGATGAATTCTGGTGATTTGTTGTGTGGAACCACTAAGATAATCGATTATTTAAGTGATAATCGATTATCTTAAGTGATAATCGATTATCACAGTGTATTTTGTGTATATGTGTATATTTCGGGAATGATCGATTATCACTTTTCCTAGAATATTTTTACTAGAAATAGTGTGTTTTGATGAAGAATGGACATGGACCAAGCTGGAGGAATTGTGGAATGTGATGATAATAAGATAATGAGATTAATAGTTGTGTTAGGATCAGTTTTGACTTGTGGTTGAGAATAGAGTATGAGTGAGTGTTATAATGTACCTGAGTATGTGATTGATGAGCACGCGAGTGAAGGAGAAGTCTACTAGTTGTACCTAGTAAATCCTGATGTTATTTGTAGATAGGTGTTTCCTTTTGCCTTGTGTGCATTAAAAGGGTTGTTCGGGTATTGAGCCTTTCTTGTGTGGGGGTGATGGTGTCTTCCTTGTCCTTGTATGGCATGATTACATGATCCTTTGCTAGATTACGGGACTACTCGAGCATATCTATAGGGGAGGCTACAAATGAGGTATAGGAGCAACTACAGTCGATGAGGTAGGGTACAAGAGCGAGACAAACTCTTTCCACTATGGTGTTTATGGTAAAGTGATTCTCATAGTGTTGTTCATGACTTGAATAATCATGATAGTGGTGTATCTATGATGATGATCATGGTACTTGAGATGTTCCAAGTGATGTTATGTTGATAGCGATGTTACTATGATGGTTATAGTAAGTAATTAAGATATGTACTAATGGATACATAGACCAAGGGTTTAAGTGTGAGATGTTAGAGATGACATCAATGGTTAAAGATCAAGGGTCGATGATCGAGTAATTAATTATGTTTGAATTGTTTATGTTAGACGATTGGGTATCCTATTGTTATTACTACTATGCGTGGGATGGTTGTTTATGGTTGATATAATTAGTGTGTTTATATCCTATTTTTATGTTTTTTTATCGGTAGCTTACCTCATACACGTTTGTGTTGTGTGTTTGTGAATGAAATTATCAGCGATGATCGTATAATGAGTTATACGTGAGCAGATGATATTACAGATGTTCCAAAGGCATGATAGATTCGTGAGATGACGGGGGACAGATTTGGGTTTTTTAAAAAGTTCTTTTGGTATATACTTTTGAAACAATTTAATTTTAATTGTTTTATTTTTCCTTAGTGATTTTAATTACTTTTGGAATAATGTAATTGGACAATGCTTTTGGAACTACTATATTTTAAATAAATTATGCATGTGTAAAAGTTAAGGTTTTTGAAAAATACGTATCCGCATTATAAGAAATATCAAGGGTTTGCTAAAGCAAAAAGGCAACAACTCCAAGCTCTACATGCAAAATTTGAAACAACTCAAATGAAATTTGGTAGATCAATCTCATATTACTTCTCTCGTGTGATGATAATTGTGAACAAGATGCACATCAATGGAGACAAAATGAAAGAAGTCATTGTTGTTGAAAAGATACTTCGATCTTTGTCACCAAATTATAAATTTTTTGTATGTGTTATCAAAGAGTCCAAAGACATTTATGAGCTCTCACTTGACGAACTACAAAGTTCATTACTAGTGCATGAGTAGAAGCTCAAACAACCAGACACTCAGGTCAAGCTTTGAAGGCTTTTACAAATACTCATTCCAATAGCTTTAGAGGAAGAGGTAGAGGTACAGGTAGAGGATGGGGAGGAAACAAAAATTTCAGCAAGAATCACAAAGGCAATAATGACCAGTTTCAAGACAATGGCAGAGGAAAGGAACATGACAAGTTCAAAGTAGAATGCTTTGTCATAACTTTTGGCATTATGCTTCTGAATGTTATACCAAGTTGCCTTGTGACAACAATGAAAATGGGAAAGGTCTAATCTTGTGGAGATAAAAGAAGAAGAGACTTTGTTGATAGCAGTTCAAAAAGCAAAGAATATTGAGACAAGTATTTGGTATGTGGATATAGGCTACAGTAACCACATGATGGGTAATAAGTCTTCTTTTTCTTATTTAAATGAGAATTTTCACTCTAGTGTAAGCTTTGGTGATTGCTCTAGTGTGCAAGTGATGGGAAATAGGAGAATGTTAATTGTGTGTTTATATGTTGATGGTGATGTAATGTTTGGGAATTTTAAGAAGTTTATGATGCTTGAATTTGATATGATAGATCTTGAAAATTGCATTATTTTTTGGGCATTGAAGTAAAACAATCAGTTGTGGGAATTTTTATTTCTCAAAAAAGATATGTGCATGAAACTCTAAACAGATTCAAAATGATGGATTGCAATCCAGTCAACATACCTATGGAGACATGTTTGAAGTTGGTTAAAGAATCTCAAGGTAAGAAGGTTGATAAGACTATTTACAAGCAAGTGGTTGAAAGTCTAATGTACTTGACAACAACCAGACCAGACATAATGAATGTTGTAAGTGCTATCAACAAATACATGGAATGTTCAGAAGAAATACATCTTCTTGTAGCAAAAAAAAATTGTTACTTGAAAAGACCATAGCATATTTTATCAAAGCGATGAAAAGTCATATTTGTTTGGTTTCACATATAATGATTATGCATGTGATCTTTGTGATAGAAAAAGTATGATATGATATGTATTCATGATGGATTCAACTTGTTACCAATGAGGAGCATTGGTGTCTTGAAGATATAATGATTTTGATGATGATACAAGATGAAGAACTTGAAAACTTTAGTTATAATTCATTTAAAAGCATTTTTGTAGAATTAATTGTAATAGGAATAACTTTGTTGATGTAAACACTTAGAAGTTTTCCTGCCATTAGAAAGTTTGCGCAGATAATCGGTTATTTGGTGTAATAATCGATTATCAAGAGCTTATTTGAAAAAAATCATTGCTCGCCCAAATAATCGATTATTGGTCGAAATAATTGATTATTTTAGTCTAAGTCAGTGCTGCCCAAGTCGCGCAGATAATCGATTATTCCTCAAGATAATCGATTATCACATTTTGAAAACCCCATAACGGACACGAATAATCGATTATCACTTTTGATAATCGATTATCACTAGTAGTTGGGAGCTGTCTTTTAAGTTTCAAACCTTTGAACTATATATACTCTTTGCCAAACCTCTTAGAGGTTTATCTAAGCCACTTGAAAATACAGAGACGCTCTAAGGAAGTTTTCAAGTGTTAGTGGTGCTCATATAAAGTCTTGTGAATAGGAGAAGCTTGCGCTTAGTGGGTCTAAGGTCGAAGCGGTTCTCTTCAAGTTGATTGAGCAAGTTCTTCCATTTGTTTGTCGAAGGAAGGTCTTTTTTGTTCTTACTTTATATTCCATCCTATTGTAATCTGTGAACAATATTTTAGTGAAAAGTTAATCATTGTTTATAGTGATTAACGACTGGACGTATAATCTTTTAATTCGAACCAGGATAAAATATTTTGTGTGATCTTCTCTTACTCTGCTCTTGTTATTTACCAACTGTTCGATAAAAGTTCTAAGAGAAAAACACGATTTTTAAAAGAACCATTTTTATCTTGGCTATTGATCGTAACACATTTTTTCGCTCTAAAACTCTTTCCGCTACGCGAGACACCGATACCTAACAATTGGTATTAGAGCTTGCTTTGATAATTCTTCAAACTTTTTGAAAATGACCGATCATCATAACCAAGTATATGATGAGGGTGCTTCTTAGGCGCATTCTGCTTTCTCTCTCACTGGTGGAAACACTTTATTCCAACGAACCCACCTTTTGAAGGCTAGTTTTCGTTTTCGTTTTCGTTTTGAAGAACTTATTTGTTGAACTTGTTTGTTGTTGTTATTTGGTTGAACTTGTTTATTGTTGTTGTTGTTTAATTGAACTTTTTTGTTGTTTGTTATTGTTGTCTGTTGTTGATACTATACTACACGTTCATAGTTCATGCTTTATAAAATACCAAAAACTGAAATTTGGTTTTTTTTCTTCTTTTCAGGTCTCGTAAAGTTGTAGAAAAAGATTACAATTAATTAAAAAAAACAAAAAAATTGCTTAACATCGAATATTAACAAAATTTGATGTCAATTTGATTAATGTCAAATTTTTTAAATTCGACGTCAATTTAACGTCTCCCAATATGACGTCGACTTCGAATTTGATGGAAAAGGCAAAAAAAAAAACGAATTTATACGATATTTTTGTACTAGTGAAGGCGCCTTTGTGAAAAATAAAATGTGTAGTGTTTGTTGCTTTTATTGCATGAAACATGGTCATACATCTAACAAATGCAACATTAAACATGTTGGAGTGCCAAATGGAAAGTATGCATGGGTTAAAATTATAAAATGATGATTGTTTGTTTGTACTAACCCCTAAGGACCCATAGTGAGATTGGGGACCTAAAACTCTTGCTCAACTTGTTTTGTAGGAACCTTCTAAGTCAAAGAAGTTATTGTGGTACCTTGATAGTGGTTGTTCAAGACACATGACCAGTGACAAGAAGAGGTTCATAGCTTTTGAGAAGAAGAAGCAAGGATTTGTTACATATGGGGATAACAACAAAGGAAGAATAATTGGAACCGGAAACATTGGAGGAGGAAACACTTTGACCATAAAAGACGTGTTGTATGTTGAAGGTCTCAAACACAATCTCCTAAGCATAAGTCAACTATGTGATAAGGGTTTCAAGGTAACCTTTGAAAGTGATAAATGTATTGTATATTTTAAAATTCTTCTGATATTGCTTTACAAAGTGTTAGACATAATAATATTTATTTGATTGACATTGAAAGTGCATCTAGTCATAGCATAACATGTTTAGTTGCAAAAGAGGAAAATCCCTGGGTATTGCATAAAAGGGTTGCACACATTCATATGCAACATTTGAATAAACTAATTTCTAAAGATCTTGTGATTGGTTTTCCAAAATTGAAATTTGAGAAAGACAAACTATGTGCTGCTTGTCAAAAAGGAAAACAAACCAAATCCTCTTTTTCATCTAAAAGCATGATTTCTACATCAAAACCTTTAGAACTTTTGCATATGGACTTTCTTGGTCCCTCAAGAATTAAAAGTTTTGGTGGAAACTGTTGAGATTGTTGATAGGGGGAGCACAGGTTTTGCTTAACCCAATCTCAGAAATATTTGTGTTTTTGATGATGACAACACATAATTAATAACACATGTATATTTTGTGTTACATGTTTTGTGTTTACATGTTATATGTTGTTCTTTACTGTGTAAAATCTGTATGAGCATATATGAGAACATGATTGTGTTGTTCATTGCATATCACTATGTTAAATATGTGATTTTATATGTGTATGCATGACCCCTAAACCCTAAACCCTAAACAGATTTTATATGTGTAAAATCTGTATGAGCATATATGAGAACATGATTGTGTTGTTCATTGCATATCACTATGTTAAATATGTGATTTTATATGTGTATGCATGACATATGTTTTTGGAAAAGGAAAACCACATGCACTTTAGTTGAACTTTAAATATGTGGAAAAACAACAGTTTTAAGTCGATTATATTATGGGGTGAATCGATTAAAACTCGTGTGTTTGCATAGAATCTTTTCAAGTGTGTTGTGAGATTTTTCAAGAAGAAAAGTTTTCAAAACTGTGCTAAGTATTGTTGCTTAATCGATTGCATGTGATTTGTATTCGACTAAGTTGGTTGATGTTTTGAAAAACTGTTAAAAGCTTGTCACAACTAACATAATAGTCATATTTTTAATTGTGTTGACCAAGCATTAAATGATAGTCGATTGCACTAATTGTACATTAAATTAATTGTTGTGATTGCTGCTAAACTATTATAACTGAATAGTGTATTTGATTACATTAGTAGCAAATTCGATTAAAATGCGTCTGATATGTGTTTAACTATAAATTGACGTTGATTTGAATTCTGTAAGAACTTTTTGTAATTCTAACACTTTCATATTTTTACAGAAAGTTGTGTGATCTTATAGAGAAGGGAAAAGATCCAAGAATCAAGACTGACCATGGTGATCAAGGATTCTGTGATTTGTTGAGGAGCAGGGTTTGATGTGTTTCAAACTTCAGATCAATCTACACATTTGGGTGTTTACTGCGTGATAAGGATTTGCAATCTTTTGAAGATTAGCTTGGTTTCCCTGTTGTGATTACAGGAAGAAGAACGGTGGTATTCTTGACTTTGAGGGTGCCCCAAAGGGTTAGACAATAGAAGAGAGTGTTCTTGCTGTTAATCTTGTTATTTACTACCTATATTAGATTAGAGGGTTAGAAAGGTGTTTTATATTTTTGACGTGAGGTCTCTATAAAAACCTTGTTGTAAAAACCTTGATCTTTATAGTGCATTTGCTTCCTATGGTTGGAAAGACACTGGATGTAGGCTTGGTCGAACCAGTATAAAAACACAGCGTTTGAATTTTTTGATCCCTACTCTCTTTTATTCATTCAAATAAGTTCTTTTCATATTCGATTAAGTTTACGCTACATTGCTAATCATTTACCTTGTGATTTAAGAAAAGTGTAAAGGCATCACATTTTGTGAAAAAGATTTTAAAAGCTTTTGTTTTTACACTTCACCAATTCACCCCCCCTTTTGGCGTGAGAAATTGAGTCATTCTATTTTAACATAAACTATTATGCACTTGTGATTGTAGATGATTACTCTAGATTTACTTGGACATTCTTTTTGACTTTGAAAAGTGATGCTTTTAAAGCATTCAAAACCTTTGCTAAACGAATACAAAATGAAAAGGATTTGAAAATCAAAATCTTAAGAAGTGGTCATGGTGGAGAATTTCAAAATGAGTCTTTTGAAAAGTTTTGTGATTAGCATAGCATAACTCATAATTTTTCTGCTCCTAGAACTCCCCAACAAAATGGGATTGTTGAAAGGAAAAATATATCCTTAGAGGAGTTAGCTAGAACTTTATTGAATGAGTTTAATGTGCCAAAATATTTTTGGGGTTGATGCAATTAGTACTGCTTGTTATGTGTTGAAAAGGATGCTCATTAGGCCTATTTTAAAGCTAACTCCTTATGAACTGTTTAAAGGAAGAAAACCAAATGTATCACATTTGAAAATTTTTGGTTGTAAATGCTTTGTTCTGAATAATGCTAAAGATAACATAGGAAAAATTGATGCTAAATCTGATTAAGCAATTTTCTTAGGTTATTCACTAACTAGTAAAGCATATAGAGTATTCAATAGAAGGACTTTAATCATTGAAGAGTCCATGCATGTTGTTTTTGATGAAATTGTGGACCTTGAGGTGAACCCTCTTAAATCAAACAAGCCCATTACAAGTGATGAGGACTTTTTAAGGGAAGCTCTTAAAGAGATGTACTTAAATTAGAATAATCCTATGGAGACCCCAATTGTACATTAAGAAGTTCAACAAAGAATCTTTCAACAACCACGAGGCCTCTCTTTGGACAACATCATCGGAGACATCTCAAAAGGGGTAACTACTAGACATAGTCTAAATAATTTTTGTCTAACAATTGCTTTTATGTCTCAAATAGAACCCAAAAACATAAATGAAGCTCTTCAAGATGATAAGTGGTGCATTGTTATGCAAGAAGAGCTAAACTAATTTGAAAGGAATGATGTTTGGGAACTCATTCCTAGAGAATATCATCATCAAGTGATTGACACAAAGTGGGTGTTCAAAAACAAACTGGATGAAGATGGAAACATCACCAAGAACAAAGCAAGACTTGTTGCTAAAGGATACTGTCAAGAGGAAGGTATAGACTATGATGAAACATATGCACCAGTAGTAAGGTTAGAAGCAATTAGATTATTACTTGCTTATGCATCTTTAATGAAGTTTAAATTGTATCAAATGGATGTGAAGAATGCATTTCTAAATGGTTTTATAAAGGAAGAAGTATATGTTAGTCAACCTCCTGGGTTTGATGATTTTAAATTTCCTGATCATGTTTATAATTGAAAAAGGCATTGTATGGCCTTAAACAGGCACCTAGGTCTTGGTATGAAAGACTTAGTACCTTCTTGATTGAAAATGACTTTTTTAGAGGAAAGGTTGATTCAACCTTGTTTATTAAGAAAGTTGGAAGTCATATTTTTCTTGTTCAAGTGTATGTAGATGATATCATCTTTGGGTCAACTGATGATTTCTTATGTGAAGGATTTTCTAACATAATGCAAGGTGAGTTTGAAATGTCTATGATGAGTGAATTAAATTTTTTCTTATGACTACTTATAAAACAAATGGAAGGGGGAAATTTTATCTCCCAAACCAAATATTGTAGGGAAGTTCTTAGAAAATTTGGGATGGACACTTCTAAAGAAGCAACACACCTATGGCAACCTCGTGCTACCTTGATAAAGATGAATCCGGGGAAGAAATAAATCAAACAATGTTTAGAGGCATGATATGATCATTGTTATACCTTACAGCTACTAGACCAGATATTATGTAGAGTGTATGTGTTTGTGCTAGGTACCAAGCCAATCCTAAGGAATCCCATTTAACTACTGTTAAGAGAATTTTGAAATAACTTAAAGGGACTACTTCTTTTGGTTTATGATGTCCTTCTGATGCAACACCTAGTTTAATAGGATATTCTGATGCTGATTATGGGGGTTGTAAAATTGATAGGAAAAGTACTAGTGGAACATGTCATTTTCTGGGTTGTTCTTTGGTGTCTTGGCACTCAAAGAAACAAGCGTGTATAGCCTTGTCTACCACTAAAGTAGAATACATTGCTACTGGAAATTGTTGTGCCCAAATTTTATGGATGAAACAACAATTAGAAGACTTTGATATCTTCCTTGATCACATTCATTTAAAATGTGAGAACATTAGTGCCATAAACCTGACTAAGAACCGTATAATGCACTCCATAACCAAACATATAGAGATTAAGCATCATTTCTTGAGAGATCACATTCAAAAGGGTGATTTCCAAATAAAATATATTGGTACACTACATCAATTAGCAGATATTTTTACCAAGGCATTACCCAAGGATAGGTTTTATGATCTTAGAAGAGAATTGAGAGTATTAGATATGTCTTAGAATCAAAATTCTTGAAATTTTTAAGTTGTTCGTAATCTAGCGTAAATAATCGATTATCAAGAGGCTATAATCGATTATCTTTAGCTTTAAGAAAAAGTCTTAGGTTCGCAAATAATCGATTATTACAAGCCATAATCAACTATCGTTTCTTGTTCTTCAAATCTGGGTTTACATAACAAATAATCGATTATCTTCATCGATAATCGATTATCCGTGCTTATTTGATAATCGATTATCACTCAACGCAAGTTCAAAAATAGAGTCATTACAATGTTAAAAAATGGCCATAAACGTCTAGTTTCTTCATTTTCTCTATAAATACTCTCTTATAATCGATTAAGAACCACTCATTGCACCCATATTCTGCCATACTCAATTTTCACCAAGTCTTTCACTCTCCTTACCCATATCTTCTCTCTACATTCTATTGGAATCATGTATGATGCAAGGAGGAAGATGACTATAAGGAGACGCATTGGAGGTGCATCTTTCTCTCGCCTTAGAGCTCCCCGTCCTGCCACCATTCAATGATGGATCTCTGATCCGGAGAAACAAGCATAATTTGCTCATTTATGGCAGGAGAGACACATAATGAGAGTTAAGTATGTCAGGTTGGGATACTAAAGATTCTATGGCTTTCAATTCCCTAATTTATCTCAAACCCAATGTCTCACAAATTTGGTTGAGCAAAAAGGGTGTATCTATCCTGATCTTATTAGGGTGTTCTACCACAATCTACATTACCATGATGGCATTGTGACTTCTAAAGTCAAAGGAGTCCAAATCATTCTTGATGACGATATCTGGACAAATGTCACCAAACTCATTATGATTATGTCACTAAGAGGTTTCAAGACTTTGATACTAGATTGGGAAATATTGAGGGGCACTTAAATCTTCAACCCCCATACTATCCTCCATCCCCTTCTTTTTAGAGTTCTATTTGTATTAGGATTTGAGTTTCTATGTTTGCTTTATTTTCCTAATGTACTGTGTTATTTTATATTATGAAAATTTTGAATTTTCCTTAAGTCTTGAAGTGCATTTATTCTTTTTTTGAGGGGGAGCAACACTTGAGGGGGAAATTTTATTTACTTTTTGCTTTTGATAAAAAAGGGGGAGAAAAACTTTCTAGTGCAGTTATTACCAACTTGTTCTATGCTTGTAAGTTTGAAATTTGTGCAGAAATTCAAAGATGCTTTTAAACAAGAGATTTTTTTATCATCATCAAAAAAGGGGAGATTGTTACCAATGAGGAGCATTGATGTCTTGAAGATATAATGATTTTGATGATGCTACAAGATGAAGAACTTGAAGACTTTAGTTGTAATTCATTTAAAAGCATTTATGTAGAATCAATTGTAATAGGAATACCTTTATTGATGTAAACACTTAGAAGTTTTTTTGTCTTTAGAAAGTTTTTGCAAATAATCAATTATTTGATGTAATAATCGACTATCACGAGCTTATTTGAAAAAACCATTGATCGCGCAAATAATTGATTATTGCTCGAAATAATCGATCATTCTAGTCTGAGTCAGTTCTGCCCAAGTCGCGTAGATAATCGATTATTCCTCAGGATAATCGATTATCACATTTTGAAAACCCCATAACGGACACGAATAATCGATTATCAATTTTGATAATCGATTATCACTAGCAGTTGGGAGCTGTCTTTTTAGTTTCAGACCTTTGAACTATATATACTCTTTGCCAAACCTCTTAGAGGTTTATCTAAGCCACTTGAAAATATAGAAACGCTATGAGGAAGTTTTCAAGTGTTAGTGGTGCTCTTATCAAGTCTTGTGAATAGGAGAAGCTTGCACTTAGTGGGTCTAAGGTCGAAGCGGTTCTCTTCAAGTTGATTGAGCAAGTTTTTCCGTTCGTTTGTTGAAAGAAGGTGTTTTCTTTTCTTACTTTTTATTCCATCCTATTGTAATATGTGAACAATATTTTAGTGAAAAGTTAATAACTGTTTATAGTGATTAGCGACTGGACGTAGAATCTTTTGATTCGAACCAGGATAAAATATTTTGTGTGATTGTTTCTTACTTTTCTCTTGTTCTTTACCAACTGTTCCATAAAAGTTTTAAGAGAAAAACACGATTTTTGAAAGAACCATTTTTATCTTAGCTATTGACCGTAGCACGCTTTTTCGCTCTAAAACTCTTTCTGTTGTGCGAGACACCGATACCTAACATAATCGGTGCTAAAAAAAAAATAATTGTCACTTTATCAACAAATGAGGTTGAGTTTATAGTTGCAAAAACAAAGACATGTCAAGCTATTTGGTTGATAAATATACTTGATAAAATTTAATTCAATTATGAACCAACAATCATTTATTATGATAATAACTAAACCATAAAACTTTCTAGAAATCATGTTTTATATAGAAGAAACAAGCACATCAATATAAAGTATATGAGAGATCTAGTAAAAGATGAAGTTATTGATCTTGTTTAAGACATGAGGGTCAATTTGTAGATTTATTCCTAAAAGCTGTTAAGATAGACGCACATTGAGAAAAATATGGACATGAAAGATTTTTAGTTTAAACTAATGTTATAAATATTAGTTTATTTAGGTAATTTTTTATTTTTTTTTCTAATAAAAAAGAGAAGTGTTGAGACAGTTATCTTTCCTATTTTTTAGTAGATAGTTCAGATTTTTGTATACTTACTCAATCGTTTTTTTTTATATTTATTTAACGAATTTATTCTTTAATCAATAAAATAGAAAATAATTTCTTCCAATTATTCTTTATATTTTATAAAGTTTCTGTCACTTTTATTTTTACAGTTTGAATAACCACCATCACCACCTGCATTTGGTATTTCTCATTGACTTGGGACATTGAACAAAAACAAATAGCAAAATATAAGAATAAAAAGAAGAATAAAAATGAAGAAAAGTGAAATCCAATCATTGTTGGTAAAAAAATGAAAAGAAAAAATACATTAAAATTGAAGATAAAAAACCAATCAAAGTAATTGAAAATGAAAAAAAAAAAAAAAATGAAGATTGAAAACAAAAATGAAAAATAAAAATAAAAGATATTACGAAATAACAAGAAATAGTTCCATTTCAACTGTAAAGATCGAGTTACACTTTTTTATAAAGATAGAACAATTGTACAACAATCAAATAAAGTAATTGTCCAATAATAAATTAAAAGATTTTGGATATTTGTAGCATTTATAAATTTATGTTTTGTTTAAACCAATGATCTAAAGTGTAAATAAAAAGTAAAAAATTAAAAAAAATGTTTTAATAAATTTTTTGTTAATTTAAATTGAGTTCAATTTCAGTCTTGGAAGTTTGTTCAAATGCAATATTATATTTGAAAACATTTTAGTTTATTTATATTTTTTCAAACCCTACTTTTATTAATGACATTGATGATCATATTTATGGTTTAGTTTTATTTTATATTTGATAAAACTATATTAATCCAATAATTTGTATATGCCTGTTTATGAATAATATTTATATAAGATTTAAAATGTGTATTACAAGTAATATAAAATTGTAAATTTAATATCAATGTATCGTTTAACTGATAAAAAAAACATTTATAATTAAAAAAAGTTCAGAGATATTAGGGAGAAAGAAAAAGTGAGGCACACACGTAAACCCATGAATGAAGTTCCTTTTTATTATGCATTTATTTTATCTGATTTTGCCTCCTTGTTATCCTGTTTTTCTCTCTCTACCTTTCTGTTTTTTCATCTCCTCTCTGATCTCTTCCTGTTTTCAGGTTATTTCCGGGTTTCTTTTCCAAAACCCTAAAATCTCATTAACGAATTCTGTTTTCCTTTAATTTTCGATCAATCTTCTCTACTATAAGTAAATAGTTACTCATATTTTTTTAATTAATTAATACTAATAATTCCATATTATTTTCCCACTATTTGTATTATTATTTCATTTGTGATGATCATAATCATTGTCCATAATTTGTAACTTAACCCGGGAATTTTAGTTTTTAATATTTTCGTGGGTTTCAATCAAAGTTAGAAGAAAGGAATAAGTTTTGAAATTTGTTCTTTTTTATTTTAATTTTTCAATTTCTGTCTTGCCGAACCGTTTCCCTCTTGTCATCGTTGTGTTTTTTCGGTGTTTTTGTTTCGAGGGAAAAAAACGGGAGGAGGGGAAAGATTTTGGAGGCAAGTTTTGTTTTGGGGTGGTTGTGATTTAGATTGTTTCGGCTTTTGGCTTATTTTTTTTCAAAACAAAAAATCGTTTTTGTTTTGGTTCTTGATGGTGGAGGAAGGGTGTGATGATTGAATTTAAGGATGGATTTGAAGAATCACTGGTGACCCTTTTGTTGTTGTGTCTGTGGATAGCTGTTATTTTCATCTCTTTGGTTTTGGGGATGAGTAGAAATGATGACCAGAAACAACAGCACCTTCTTCACGGAGGTGTTGCTGCTGGTAGTGGCGGCAAAACCAACAGCAAGAACAACCGCAATGGCTTTATTCCCAGCACCTTTCGTACTTTCTCTGGTTACCTCAAGATTGTTTCATCAGGTGCTTCTACCGTCGCTCGGTCAGCTGCTGCCTCCTTTGCATCGTCGATTTTGGATAAGCATGGGGATACTGACCGTGATCGGGTATGTATATTTGAGTTATAACTGGTGGAACTAGAAAATAGTAACTTGCTTGCTCATCATGGCTATCTAGTTTATGAATTGCAGCTTGTTTGCTGTATTGCAATCGGATTAATTATGAAGTTTATTATTATGATATTTGTGGATGGTAGTTAGATTAATATTAATTATTTGCTTTTATTGCTGATACAAATGCTGATTCTATCTTGTCCAATTAGATTAGGTTTTGTCAAACATGAGTTAATAGTTTATGCAATTCAAGTTGAGTAGTAAAATTGATATAAATCTGTTCGTTCTTGGGAGGATCGCATGTCACGTGCAAAGTGTACAGTATAGAGTTTGAAGTTAAATATGGGAGAATTATCGGTTTAGATATTTTGAAATATAATCACCTGAATGTGAGAATCGACTCTCTTAATTTTCTCCTTCGTTGTTTACCATTTGAGTTTTACTCTTTGAAGTAGAAGCCTGCTTTGTAGAGAACACATATTTGTACTTTAGATACGATAAGTGATGACTAAGATTATTTTTCAGTTCCTTTAGTAATTATTTGCTTGAATTTGTTGTATTCTGGTTTTCACATATGGAAGTGTGTTGTACGTCCTTTTAAAAAAGATCTATATGTACAATTTCTTATGGCAATGAGGATTTCATCATTTATCCCACGACCAGGTCAACAAGAGTGCACTTATTCGTGTATATGGCCTCTCTAGTTTATGAAGTTCTTGAGCATGCTTGCAATGTTCTCTCCATAGCAACCCCTCATCGAACAGAATGTTTTAAAAGATGAAATTTGGAATAGGTTTTATTAAGAAAAAAGCATAAAGTGCATTTTTGCTACTCATGTTTTATGAATTTTCTTATCAAGGAGTGGCTTATTTATTGGAAAGTGGCGCATTCAATTGGTATATATTTGATTTTTTTTTCCTTTTTATAATAGAAGAAATTAATTAAAGAGAAAAGAATTACAATAAAATTCGTTAACTAGAGATTCGCCCTAACGGATAAGTGGACCAATATGGAGGAAAAAACACAAATGGATCTAAGCTGCACAGTCCGCTGGCATAGAGGACCATGAGGTACACACCAACTAGAAGTGAAAAGCCCAATCTTTATTCTAAATTGGCTATTGTGCCTAAGAAACCTCATTACAGATATGAGATCTGTACTCCAGCAATGTCTATTTGTAACATAGTATA
Source organism: Vigna angularis (assembly GCF_016808095.1). Classification (NCBI taxonomy): domain Eukaryota; kingdom Viridiplantae; phylum Streptophyta; class Magnoliopsida; order Fabales; family Fabaceae; genus Vigna; species Vigna angularis. Next base: position 21,589,932 of record NC_068974.1, on the reverse strand, counting down.
CTGTAAGAGTTTCACTCCACTGTTCTGTGCATCAGTCATCAGATACCGGACATTTGACTCAACTAATGTACTGTGCTGTTCTTCGTAATGTCCCTGAACATCCATCAAATGCATCCATGAGTTCTAATGTGATAGTTTCTAAAGTAGAAAAATGAAGCTGGTTTGGTAGTATTATATGATATATTTAATGTTCTTATGTAATTTATTATATATCCAGTATCCTTGTGTTTCGGAACTATTGGGCCTTTTATCTTTTGCTGTTGCATTGTATAAATGATGCCTCCTATTCTTATATTTACTTGTTTATTTCCTTACGTTAAATGGGTGTTTGTTTAGGATGGATATATGCTATGTATGATTTTTCATCTGCCCTTTCATGCTTCTGGGTCTGATTTCTGTTTGCTTCTTTACTTATAATATTCAAAAATTGGTACTTTCTATTTTCTTTTCTCTTCGATTACATATTTCAATTTAGTGTCAAGACTGAGGTAACACTTGTCAATTTTCCTAATATGTGTAGGTTATTTGGGCTGGGTTTGACACGTTAGAGGACCAGGGAGAAGTCATTCGGCAAGTACTTCTTCTAGGCTATTGGTCCGGCTTCCAGGTTTGGGATGTTGATGATTCAGATAATATCTGTGACCTTGTTTCCAAACACGATGGTCCTGTTTCTATTATGCAAATGGTACCTAGTCCAACTGTATCGAAGAGACTGGAGGACAAGTTTGCAGACAAGCGCCCATTGTTGGCAGTATGTGTGAATGATTTGTTGGTGGGGAGAGGCAAAATACAAGAGGGGTTGGTTGCCACTTGCGACGTGGGCACTTTAAACCACCATGACCAAGAGAATGGAAACTATCTGCCATCAACTGTTCAATTTTATTCTCTGAGATCCCAATCATATGTTCATACACTAAACTTTAGATCAGTTGTTTATTCTATAAGATGTAGTTCTCGAGTAGTTGCTGTTTCTCTAGTCACTCAGGTACCCTTTCTATATCTATATTAAGTTCCTCTAAATTTGTTTTACTCTAATGTTTATTGGTATCTATATTTTGCAGATACACTGTTTTTCTCCCACAACTTTATTAAGGGAGTATATTTTACATACTAATCCTGTAGTCATGAGTTGTCCTGGTTCTGGAGGCATTGGATTTGGACCACTGGCAGTGGGTCCAAGATGGCTGGCCTATAGTGGAAGCGCTACTGTAATAGCTTCTTCTGGGCGTGTCAGCCCACAGCATTTAACACCTTCTGCAAGCTTTCCTGGCTTTTCTTCAAATGGGAGCTTGGTTGCACACTATGCCAAAGAGTCTAGCAAGCATCTTGCTGCTGGGATTGTGAACCTTGGAGATATGGGGTACAAGAAACTTTCCAGTTACTGCTCAGAACTTCTCCCAGAAAACAGTGGTTCAATACAATCTGTGAATTCAAGCACAAAAGGAAATGGAATCATCCATGGCCATTCAACAGATGTGGAAAGTGTTGGGATGGTAATAATGGTTCTTTATAATAAATTTTCATTCACTTGTAACTCTGCACATATTGTGCTTGATTATCTTCTGTACCCAAATACATATGATAGCATCTTCCCTGTCTTAGGCTGTACAGACCTGGTCTTTCCTTACCATTGGCTCAAATGTAGTTGCAAACGTAGTTGTGATTCTGGAAATAACAGTCTAGTACAATTTTGCAATTGCTCATGAGTTTTACATTGTGTATCATCTCAAGTTGGATTCTTGCATGTTTATTTTGGTCTTGGTTACCCTTGTACAATATAGCAACTGATGCTAGTAGTGTTAATATTTTTATTTTACTACCATAACTTATTCTTCTGTTTCAGGTCATTGTAAGAGATATTGTCAGTAAAAATGTCATTGCTCAATTTCGGGCCCACAAGAGCCCCATTTCAGCTTTATGCTTTGATCCTAGCGGCACCATCTTAGTGACTGCTTCTGTTCAGGGGCATAACATTAATGTTTATAAGATAATGCCTGGATATGACAGAGTGTCAGCATCTGATGCTGGCTCTTCTTATGTTCATCTCTACAGGCTGCAACGTGGCATAACAAATGCAGTGAGTTTTCCTGCCCAATCTTTCTTTGGATTAATACATGTTCATTTTTATTTTAAAAATGCATCATTAAGTAATGGAGACCTTTTCTAAATCTGTATTTGACTTTTCAGGTTATTCAAGATATCAGTTTTGGTGTTGATAGCAGGTGGATTATGATTAGTTCTTCAAGGGGAACTAGCCATCTGTTTGCTATAAATCCTCAAGGAGGACCTGTAAATATTCTATCATGTGACAATAGTTTAACTGAAAAGGATGGTTTGAGTGTTATGCCTAATCAGGCAGTTCATTGGCCTTGTAGTTCAGCTGTAAAAATTTGTAAACAGCAGAGCCTCTGTGCTGCTGGTCCTCCTATCACACTCTCTGTTGTTAGCAGAATTAGGAATGGATCTAATGGCTGGAGAGGCACTGTAACTGGTGCCGCTGCAGCTGCAGCTGCGACAACTAGGTTGAGTTCCATTTCTGGGGCTATTGCTTCTTCTTTCTATAACGTAGAAGGCAGAAGTACCTTGTGTGTTAATGGGAACTATTCCAAGGAAAAGTATCATCTGTTGGTCTTTACATCCACAGGTTCAATGGTACAATATGCTCTGCAGACAATTAACTGTCAAGATTCAGATGTTTCTGGAGTAATTCCTGCACATGAGTCTGCCCCTGTGACTGATGCGAAAGTAGTTATTGAGCCTATCAAGAAGTGGAATATAAGTTGTAGGCATAGTTGGAGAGAGGGAGTAGAAAATATAGACATTTATGGAGAGAATGGAGTTTCAGACATCAATAAAGTATGCTCTGAGGAAGTAAAGGATAATATCATCAGCCCTAAAATGAAGAATGTATCCATGAAATCGAATCCACGTTCTGAGAAAGAACATCATTTGTATATTTCAGAAGCTGAACTGCAAATGCATGAAGCAAAGACTCAATTGTGGGCAAAGACTGAGGTATGTTATCTTAAAACTGGAAAATGCATTTTTTTAATGTTTTGGAAACATTATAGTGCTTGATAGTTTGACATTTAAACATGTGATTCGGTTGCCGACCAGATATATTTTCATTCAGTGGCTAAAGAGGCTGGTTTGATGATGGATGAAGAAGCTGCTTCTGGAGGGGAATTTGAGATTGAAAAGATCCCGACTCGTGTGATAGAAGCTAGGTCGAAAGACTTGGTTCCAATTTTTGACTTTATTCAGACTTCAAAATTTCAACATACAAGGTTTGATGACTAACTAATTTACTAATTAGTTATTATTAGGTAAGCCAAAAGGTTTGGGCTGTGGATATTGCGTGCTCTTTATTATTAGGTTGTGATGACATTTCCTCACTTTCAAAGGGTTCTATTTATTTTTGCATTAACTCTCATCATTTAAGCAGACTGTGTATTTATGTAAATGAAAAAAATATTTTCTTGCAGGACTCCTGCTGTGGATAACAAGTTAAATGAACAAGTTTTGCATCAAAATTCCAAGTTGTTTGAAAAGGGAAGGATTCCACCCAGTAGTAGATTTCCTGGTTGTATGCCTAATTCTGGTGGAAATATTGCTGAATTGAAAAGTGGCATTGAAGGAAATGAGTGGGATTATGGTTTGATTCCAGCAGAAGCAGAGGGTCTTGTAAATAACAATAACACCGTTAAACCAGATACTAGGCCAGAGACTGTAAATAATAGAAGGGAGCACATAAACATGGATGTTCATCACATGTTTGTAAATAGCGACAGAAAAGGTCTGAAATTGGAGAATCACCATGACGAAAAAGGAGAGGAATTTGATTGAAGGTAGTAGTAATATTTTAATTTCTGATATAGATTTGTCAAGCGATTAGTTTTTGACATAATTAAATTGATTTACTGAATATGTGATATTCCTGAACAATAATCTTCTTGTTTATGTGTAATTGAGCTATGGTTGCTAATAACCGAATGCAATTTTCTTTCTTTTCATAGGCATGAAATATTCTTTCATTTCTCACTGGAGGCTTTGTTAACTTTGTTGGTTATGGTTGAAGAGGTAGAGAAGTTTGAGTTGTAAGGGCTTGACTTCCATACCAAAATGTGGATATTATTACATTGGGATTCTTCTGTTGACTTTGTAAATAACAGACAAATTCATATCATAAATAATTTGTTTTGATGGATTTAGTTCTTGTAAATAGTAAACATGTGTAAAGAAGGTAAGGATGCATGAATATTCGACTAAGGATTCAAAATCAGTTGTACTGTCCAGTGTAAATAATATCTTATCATTTTTCTTTCATTCTATTTAATTAAATTGGTTTCTTCAAAAACAAAGTTGTGTAGATTGCTATCAAACTCATGGTTAAAGATTTTTAGCTTGTTTATTGTAAGTAGTTACTAATGTTTTCATAACTGAATCTGTCATTGAACTATGACTAATTTAATATAAAAAAATATGATTGTAAAATAGTTAAATAATATTATAGAAATGTAATGTCTTAATTTAATAACATAATTTAAAAAAAAAACAAACATTATATTATAATATTTACGTCAAGGGTTTAATAAGAAAAACATGTTTTTTTAACAATAACAAGTTTGAATTTATAATTGAAAAGAAAATTCAAAAACTAATTTAGTTCTTTAATAATTTTTAAGGAAAATGACAAAATAACAAAGAACTTTGTTAAAAAATATTTTTCAAGGAAAGTATTTATGATTAGCAAGTTAAAATTTGGTTTTTAATTATTTTTTCTTTTTGTATATGTCAATCCATCAATTTTGGTCCAATTCAACTGAAAACATGTTCTAGTAATATATATAAATTTTGATATTTATGTCTGATCAGGATGCATCAGACGTAAATTTTCTTTAGAATGTTATAGTTGTTGTTTACATTGTACAAACTCTTGTATTGATTATTGGAACTAGTTTTTCTTAAGAGAAAAATTGAGTTTTGATGTTGGATCAGTGGTAATATGAATTGTTATAAATTCTGGTGTGTTTCTTTATTTTTTTATCATCTTGTATTGCTATTTCATATCTTGTATCAATAAGATTTAAGAAAACTGCATTCTATGTTTTTGAAGTTTATGAAAAGTTTTTGAACTATTACACAATTTTATTAAGAATTTCATATGGTGAAGGATCATCATTTACAAATTCAATAAGGACTTATTCTTGATGATTTTATACTTATTCTTATGTGCCAAACTGTGCTTAGTTTTCAATCAATTTCACTGGTGAAACACCAAGCAAACAAATATTGTAAAAATAAAAATGAGTACTTTTCATATCTCAACCACATTTAGGTAAAATAATTGGTTTAAACCTTTGGATCATTCTCGTATTTGTTGGAGAATCTTAAGTTGGTTTTCGTATTTTTAACGGTCTTAATTGGGTCTAAATATTTAAAGAACTGAGTCAATTTTGCTCCGTGTTAACATATTCTGCTGTAATTATTTTTAAGAGGATGTGTTATTGTGACTAAATTTAGTGAGTGATGTGTTCTACATCTCAATTCCACCTAACATTTAAAGAGGTGTGAGAAACTTCTCACTCAAACCAGATCTTCTCCTCCTTCCCCTCCGCGTCCTCCCCCATCGCTACTCCACCGACGCCACCACCAACAACCACCATCGTCCAAACGAAACACTAAATATTCAAATTTTATATTTAATCAAAATTTACTCATCTAAATTTTATATTTAATTAGAATAATTTTTTTAACCAAACAACCATAGTAGAGGAAAGGGCACTGAGAATACAAAAATGTCTCACAAATATCATTACCCTTTACCATTTTCAATTCACACATAAAGATCAACCCAACTTGCAAAATTTGTTATTTTATGAAACACATTTTGAGTTCAACATGCAAACTTCTTCTTCACCATAATTTTATGAGAAAATTATTAGATTTAGGGTTTTGTTTTCAATTAATTTTGGTAAAAACCCCTAAGGTTTAATACATCATTTGGTCCCTACTTTTAGGGGTTTGGTTCAAAGTAATCATACCTTTTGAAAAAGTTCGGTAAGACCCCATATTTCGTGTTCAATCCGGTCTTTTCCGCTCATGCCGTTAAAAACATAACGGTGCAAATGTCAATGTGGTATCTCATAAGCACGTGGCACGCAAAGACGTTAATAGGTGGACTTAAATGATTTTTTAATTTAAAAAAGGTTTAAAAAAGTCCCTGCCACATTACCACCATCTCCAGACAAACCCTAATTTCTCTCCAAGAAACCCTAGCCGCCGCACCATCCAGCGTCGTCACCGCCATCTCGCCGACAACCGTCCTCTCCAATGCATCACGCGCCACCACCAAAGCGTCTTCTCCCTTCTGTTGCACCTCCATCACCTTCGCATCTCACCTTCGTTCTCGCGCTACCACCCAACGCGATCCCTTGCTATGTCACGACCACCAATCTTCACCATTTTCACCCTCGCACCAGCCAAATCATTGTCGCACCAGCAGCACTGTCGTCCAATCTCTACCATAGAATCGTCCACCATACGTCGCTGCTGCAGATCGCGAATCGCCACTCTTCTTCACCACTAACCGCGCCGCTTCTTGCCTCCACCTGCGACCACAATCAGACCTGCAAGCAAACCAGAAGCCAAGTTCAAGTGTCGTCGTATAGCACCGTGGAGAGCTAGGGTTTCTCGCGTTCTCGACGCATAGCTTTGGTGGTGACGCGTGATGCGTTGGAGAGGACGGCTGCCGGTGAGGATGGCGGTGAATACGTGGCTTAAAGTAGGGATCAGATTTGCACAACTCACTCAGGTTTGACCACAATGGCATTTGCACCGTTATGTTTTTAACCGCGTGAGCAAAAAGGACTAGATTGAACAATTTTTATCGAAACATGGGGCCTTTATGAACTTTTTTAAAAGGTAGGATGACTTTGAAGAAACCCCTAAAAGTGGGACCAAATGATGTATTAAACCAACCCCTAATTCTGAAATACAATTCATCTTTCTGTGGTTCTTGGTGCCAACCTTGATCTGGAGTCCAATTGGTATCAATCATGATCTCACATTACACCAAAAATCAGACACCAGAAATTTGGAATTTTTTGTTCAGAAACCCTAAAATTTGGGAAAATTTTCCCAATTATGTTGTTTTATTTCTTGGTGGGTTTCGAACCCCAATCGGCAACCCAAATACCCTAAGAATTTGAAATCTCCTTTCTACCTCATCTTCTTCGCGAACCCAGAACTCTAATACTGCCACCACTGTTTTTCAAGCTTCTTCTTTTTACTTCTAGTGTTGTGGTGGAAGCGCGACAGCTTCTTCTCCCTTCTCGTTCTCCGTCATAGTGGAGGATTGGCCTCGCCGTGTGGTCTGGTTTTTCTGTAGGTGGTTTGCAAGCGTCGTCTGCGATGGAGTTCTCGCAAGCGCAGCGATGGCCGCCGAAGACGCAACGATTTCTCGTCGCATTGGCTAGCCTCTGTCATGCGATCTAGTTTGATCCTGGCTCACAGTGTGGAGGATATGTTTTTCGTGTCGCAACAATGGTGTGTCTATCTAGCGACGGTGGCAGCGTTGTTGTTGTGCTCGTGGTTGTGCCTGGACACGCGTTACATCGTGGTGACCATTTGTGATTGAGTTGACCATTGTCTTAATGTTGGTCTGCATCCTAGATTGGGGCAAGATCTATCACATGTGCGATAGAACTGTTGATTAGGATAAAATATTATAAAATAATAAAGTTTTAAATAATTCAATATTGTGCCACGTCAAAAGCGGTTATATAAATAAAAAATTTCACGTAATATAACATTTTACACCACGTAAGCATTTGTTAACGCCGAATGTAAAAACTTAACAGACAGAGCTTAATTGGCTCAATTTTTCAAATATAAGGACCCAATTGAGATAGTTGCAAAAACGATTACCCACTTGAGATTTTCCAACCAATATAAAGACGATCCGAGAGTTTAAACCAAAATAATTCAAATATTATTTGGATAAATGTCACTCTTAGCTTAAAAACTCAATTATTTTTGAAATGAAGTCGTTTTTGAAAAAATCAAATATTGTTTGGATCAGCTAAAATTTGAGTATTACAATCACTCTAAAATAAAACTTAAATATTGTTTGAAATGCAATTATTCTTGATCAAATCATTTAATATTGTTCAAATCATAATCACTTCTTTATAAAACACTTGAAATTACAAAAGGATGCTATCAAAAGATCATTAGGTTGTTAACTAAGAAAGTTATTCAGTCATAAGAAGAATACAATAAAATTTACTCCTTTAGTTGCTTATGAACACAAACAATATTTTTTTATAAAGTTTTTAGGACATAATATTTTTTACTTTAGGACATAACAATCATTAACCTTCATCTTGAATTCTCTTGTATTCAGCAGTGCTTCAAGAAAGTTAGCATTACAAATCCTTTTTGCTAATTGAGAAGTTTAAAAGAAGAACTTTCTCAACTTGCGATTGTCCACATATAAATGTACATAATGTTTTCCATCATCAAATGCTTATATTCACTTCGAGCAACATTTTGATGGTTGGTTTGGCTTATCAACCTCAAGTCAAAGAGCTTTCAAATTGGAGTAAAACATAGGACTAAATATCCCTTCTAGAGTTTATACATGTGTTAGGATGATTGTTGGTTAATAAAAAAACTTTAACACATTCTCACTACAAAAATAATATAATATAGAAGGGGTTTCTTTCCCGCAATTCAGAAAAACCCCACTAATTTCCTGCGGTTTTTGTAAAATAGCGCAGTTAACTTTTATTTTTTTCTTTAAAATTATTTTTTCGGCAGTTTTACAAGAAATGGCAGTTATATTTTTAGTTTTATTTTTTTTTAAATAATTTATTTGCGGTTTGGGAAGCAAAGCCGCAGTTAACTTTTATTTATTTACTTTTTTCCAGATAAGCAGTGAGAGGGGTGCCCTAATTGTTCTTTTGTCCGCGAGAATAGAAAAGAAAATGAGGCAAAATGGATTCAGACGCAGTGGCAAGGCATTCGTGAAACAATCTCGCCAATCTCTATCAGGAGGCTTCCATGCTTTCCTTCGAAGGCCAGAAGATCCAAGGCGCCCAAAACATTGTCGCCAAGCTGACTTCCCTTCCCTTCCGCCAGTGCCAACACTCCATCACCACTGTCGATTGCTTGCCCTCAGGCGTTGGCACCGACATGCTCGTCTTCATCAGCGACAACCTCCATCTTACCACCGAACAACGTACATTGCTCCCTCTCTTCTCTTCTTCCTTTAATATAATTTTTAGGGTTTTCTAATGGATCTAATGTATTCTACTTAGGTTTTCATGGAATAAATTTATCCATACCTCTTCATGGAAAAAAAAGTATATAATGAGTTTTTCGAAAATAAAAATATATTTGAGGGATGACTTTAGTTAGTAACTGCCAGAATGTTTTTTTTTTTTAAAACTCACTTGCGTTGCGGTTTTAAGCATAAATCACCGAAATTTATTGAAGGTTTTCAAAACCGCTAGAACAAAACCCCTCTTAAAATTCACTATTTTTGCAGTAAATAAAATAAAATTATAATAAAATTAGTTTTAACCAAACAAACAATAAAATAATATAAAATAAAACTGAATATTATATATAAAATAAACTACATTCAACATATTTATATATTTATAAAACTAATTATTCATATATTACAAAAAAAAATGTTCAATACTAAATTAACATACTAAAAATATGGTTGTTACATTACTAATAAAAGAAACTAATAAACAATGTCTAATTTTGTTTGACCTCCGCTGGCTATCCATGAAAATCAAATTTTGCCACTTTTCCTTGTACATCTTTTGGTATAGCAAACCTCTCAAATCAAAGACTATATTATAATCAAAACACATTAACCAAAAATAAACCAAAATTCGGAAGTAAATATACCTGGCCAAGCATTGCTGCCTCTACTTCAATACCCCCAACACCCCATCCAGTAACTCCAAGCTAATCAATCATTATTGTATGTAAATCAGTCCCAACAACACTGTCAAGATAAAGCAGGCCTTCATTGTTGAAGACAACACGTCCAAGATATTCAAGATTGACCTACAACAAAACGTAAACACTGACCAGGTTCCTCATCTTCAACATCAATCCCTTCATTCCCACTCAGTCACATCAAACCTTAATGACTTAATTAATTGGTATGGATTCCCTTTCTCAATTAATAAATAATGCTAATTGAAGTTTAGTTGAGAAAAACAGTTTCTTTGTAAGTAATGTAAGAAACGTATTTATAAAGATGGAAGAACAAAATTCCTATAACTAGTGTAATCCCCAAAACTCATTATATACTTTTTTAATATTAGAAAAGGGGTGTTGCTCCCTCCACCACCACCCTATACTTCCTCCACTTCCCCACATTATTTTAAATACAATTATATCCTTAAGTTAAAAAGATTTTTACTTTTACTCTATTTTAAATAATTTGAAACCCTAATTTTACTTTCCCAACACCCACCCACGGAACTCTCTTCCCCTTTCCCCATTTTCGTTTCACCTCCCCACCTCCCGCACTTCCATTCCTTTTTCTTCCCAGTTTTTTTTTTTTGGTTTGAAAGCTTCCATTGCCGCCGTGGTGTGAAGGAGCGTCGCCGTCGTGGTGTGGAGGAACATCGAGGAGCGTCCAGAGCATCAATCAGCGTAAGGAAGTATACATCAATGGAGGTGATATCCTTCAAGGGATGTCCCCTAGTAAAACAAACTCTAAAATAAAAACAAAGTAACCTTTAAACAGAGGTGACATCTTCAACGAATGTCAACATCCGTTGAATGATGTTGACATCCGTTGAAGGATGTTGACATCCGTTGAAGGATGTCACCTCCGTTTAAAGGTTACATGTTTTATTTTAGGGTTTTATTTCAAGTTTATTCGAATACGAGAAAGCACGACATGCACTGCACCACTCCACGCACTGCACCACGAGAGCGATACTACACCACGAGAGGGAGACTGCTTGATAATTCTTTCCACCACCACCAACCTTTGCAACTTGTAGTATCTCACAATGATGAAAGGAAAAGAGGAAGAAATATAATGTTAAAATGAAAAAAAAGTATTTTACTCATGTACGGGAGTAGAATAGGTTATTAGTGAAATAGATTGTGAATGGGTAAAATTAAAAAGTAATAACCCTAAAAATAAAATTTTACTGAGGGACAAAATAGTAAAGGGGAGGTGGAGGGAGAAAGGTGTGGTGGTGGAGGGAGCAATACCCTTAGAAAAGTTTTCCCCGCATATTCATTTCTAATTCCCTAAGCCCTAATTTCCTTCCTCCTAAGCACTTTCATTTTCTGCTGCCTTCATCACAATCTTTCCCTGCTTTGGTGAGTGTTCATGTTCGTCTGCTTTGTGTCTTCCCCTGCTTGGGCTGAGCATCATGGTCGAGGCGGCGAGGTCGAGGCAGCGAGGTCGAGGTGGCGAGGATTGTGCTGAGGCGATTTTTATCACTTTCGTCTCCCTGGTATGTTCATCTTATCTCTTCAATCAGATTATTCTCTCTACGTTCTTTTCCTCTTGTCTGAGCCTCCATTCCTAATACTTCCTAGTTCCTCTCGTTCTTCTTTTACTCTTACCTAATCTTCATCTATCTCTTTATCTATATCTTCATTTTTAGCTCTAACCTAATCTTCATTTTTCTTGTCTTTGATATGTGTTCTGATTACAAAATTAAGGTCCTATAATTTGTTGAGTATTAATAGTGGAGTTTAATGGTCTAATCATCAATGAAAATATTTAGGGCGATTGTCTTGTATCCCAAACTAGTTGTACGACCCATCAGAATATTTATAATAAGTTTATATTGTTATTCTTGAACAAATATTTTTAATTTTATTGGAAGTATTAACATATCGTAAATTAGATGTAGGATAGGATAATAAAGAAGATTTTGGTTGACAAAGTCAAGTTCTATTAACCACCTCAATCCACCACGCTAACTAGTTTCTCTGTTACTGGCATGTGGTGTTTTGAGGTTTTGACTGTGTACTTGGTGTTTTTACTATTTTTTTAATTATTAAATATATCTTCTTTTATACTACAGATTTGATTGTTTTGAATTTTAATCTGACCAATTGATACTTTTAGCAGGCACAACATCACTATGCTATAGGTTTGAGGATATTGTATCAGTTAGTTTTTGAGATAAATCAGGTCAGAATCAATGCTTTATATTTCAACAGGAAGTAATAGCTTGATTATTAAAAGCCTTGGTGTATCTATGTTATTCTTCAGCCCTTAAAGCATTTGTTTCACACTTCTCAAGACTACACTTTTATTTTGTTGTGTTTTATTTTTTATTTGTAGTTGCTGATTTGTTTTTGTATGCTTTGCCTGAAGTCAATGATGGTTTTGTCTTTAAGTTATAAGTTTTCTAGTATTAGTTTTCTGTGTCTTCACACTTGAGAGTAAATTTTGAGATTTGAGCATCTATTATATACGAGTACTAGGAACTATTTGTTTGCATTATGTTTGCTTTGTTTGGTTTGGCTGCTGCTATCTTGGAGACTAATTGATATGGGATGTCAAAACTGTGAGTTGTCAATATTAGCATCATATTGTGTATGTTATATGGTTTGGTACTGTGACATCGTCTTTTTTTAACTCATATCCACTATTTTAGCATTGCAAGGGTTGATGGGTAGACAATAGACTTAATGGGTAGACAATAGACTTAATGCCTCTGAAGCAAATTACCTAAAGAAGTCATGGATAACTTGTAATTGAAATGACTGCACCTCTTATACTCAGAAAAAATATATATATGAAAATCAATTAGTGTTAATGAGTTTCCTTGACTATGAATGAACTAGTTATTGTAAAGGTAAAGAAATAAACATACTTATATTTATTGGATCCCCTTAATTGGTCTGTATCTACATTAGACATTCCATAAGTTAAAAAAAAAAGCGTTAATTTAAAAGACATACATACTACATTTCAGAGAAGACAAAATATACATCAAAACGTAAAAAGTCATTCAAATATCACATTGTATAGATACTTATCATTATAACTAAACATAATTACCAGGTTTTAGATCGCGGTGAATAATGCCATTTGCACGCAGATACTCCATGGCTTGAGAAATATCCAAACCAAAACTTATGGATTGCTATAAACTAAGAGCATTTGGATAAATGCTCTCTAGGTATTTATGTAACGAACAACCTTCCAAAAGTTCTGTAATTATCATCATTGTTGCAATGGGAAATAAACAAATCAAGTAGTAAGCAACCATGGTTACTAATATAGATGGTGTTCAATAATATATTAAATGAAGATTTACTAATCGATATCAAAGCCTTCATTAAGGGGAGAACAAGCAGTTTAATTGCCTGCAATTCAAGAAGAAAAGGTGGTATAAATAGCAGCAAATACTGTGTATGACTTTCAGTCCTTCAGTTCAGATTGTCTTTCTTTTTTTATTTTGTTGATAACCAATATGTGTATATATATAATATATGTAGGAGTTAGATGAAAGAGGTAATTAAAGAGAAGGCAGGAAGATGGTGAGACATGATTTTGCCTTAACTTTTGGTTTTAAGGGGTCTCATCATTGCTTTATGAATTCATTCAAACTGTTAGTATTTTATGGTTGTGAAAGGAATAGTTGGGATAGAGAAAATGTAGAGATAATTGAATGTAGAAGTAAATGTGGAGATAGTGGAATGTGGAAGTAGTAGTTCAAAGAAGTGTTGTAGTTGTCTTTATTGTTGTAGATGTTAGCTTCTTACAAATGGTAGATGTTGGCTACATCTTACATCAAATGGTAGAGTTCATGGGTATTTATAGACCCATAGATTATTCTAGAACATGCTAGCCACAACTTATGTGGAATGTTCTAGATATTTACCTATGTAGAATATTCTTGATTTTTCTTCCTATCTTAGGCTTTTCTACAATATTCTAGAACTTATATTACATTTCAATTCTTCTATCTAAGGAGTCCCTACATTCTTCTAGAATTTTCATTACACTTTAATACTCCTCCTTAATGCAAATTCGGTAACTCCAAGCATTGTGCGCAAATCTTGGTCTTGGTAATGCCTTCGTAAATATATCTGCAATTTGGTCTTCTGTTGGGCAGTACTCGATTTAGTTGTCTCTTCATCTCAAATGAAGTGATATTTAATGGCTATGTGTTTTGTTCTTTGATGATGGACTGGATTTTTTGCTATTTCTATTGCCGATTTGATGTCGCAATAGATAATAGTCGGTCCATCTTGTGGTTCGCCCATTTCTTCAAGTATTCTTCGTAGCCATATTGTTTGACTCGTGGTTTCAGCAGCTGCTAGATACTCTGCTTCTGTTGTTGATTGTGCCACGGTTGCTTGCTTCTTTGATGCACAAGATAAAATACCCGATCCTAATGAGAAAGCATATACTAACGTACTTTTCATGTCGTCCATTGATCCTGTCCAATCACTATCTATGTAGCCAATCATCCTTGAGTTAGTCATGGTTTTGTACCATATACCAAACTCCTTTCTGCCTTGTAGATATCTTAAAATTCTTTTTCCTACTCCATAATGAATCTGACTTGGTTTTTGCATGAATCTTGATAGAAGACTTGTAGCATACATAATATCTGGTCGTGTGGCTAAGATACAGGAGACTTCCAATTAAACTCCCGTAGCGCGATGCATTTGCCTCTTATGCTCCACCATCTTTTTGTAGTTTCTCGTTTACCACCAGTGGAGTAGTGACAGGTTTACAACCATTCATCTTGAACTTCTTTAATAGAGCTTCAATATATTTCTTTTGAGAGATAAATATACCTTCCTTGTCTTGTTTCACCTCTTGTGCCTTAATATATAGTGTTGGCTCACTCTTGCTCCTCTTGAATCCTTGATCGATGAAGTATTTATCAATCTTGCTATACCATGCTCGAGGAGCTTGCTTCAGGCCATATAATGCTTTTCTAAGTCTTAGTACTTTGCCTTCATTTCCTTTGTTGATATAGCCTTGTGGTTGTTCAACATAAATTTCTTCTTCGAGCACTCCCTTTAGAAAGGCTGATTTGACATCTAGTTGATAGATGTTCCATCCTTTTTATGCTGCAAGAGCTATTAATACTCTAATTGTATCTAAGCGAGCAACTGGAGCAAATGTCTCATTGTAGTCTATTCCTGGTTTTTGTGAGTAGCCTTTAGCAACTAATCTTGCCTTGTGCTTTTGTATAGTTCCATCAGGATTAAGCTTTGTTTTATATATCCATTTCACTCCTATGATATCTTTTCCATGAGGGCAATTTACGAGTTCCCAAGTGTTATTCTTCTCAATCATTTTAATCTCTTCTTCCATAGCCTTGACCCATACTTCTTGCTTTGATGCTTCTTCATAACAGTTAGGCTCAATCATGGCTATATTGCAAGTTTCATATATGTCTACCAAAGATCTTACTCTTCTTGGACTAGATTCAGGTGAAGAATCTTCCTGTTGTGGAGGTGGAGAAAGCGTATCTGAATTTTCTGTCTCTTCTTGAATTTCTTCTTGAGATTGCTGCATTGGAAGTAGAATGTTGCTTTTAACAACTTTTTCTTCTTCCCAATTCCAAGAAGCATTTTCATCAACTTCAACATCTCGACTGATGATGAGTTTTGTTTGTAGGTTGTAGACTCGATAACCTTTTGATTGTGTGCTATATCCCAAGAATATTCCTTGTATAGTCTTATCTTCAAGCTTGTGCCTCCTTTGATCAGGAACATGTATGAAGCAGATAGATCCAAATACTCGTAGGTGTTTAGCTGATGGCTTTCTTCCACTCCAAGCTTCAATAGGAGTCTTGTCTTGGACTGCTTTAGTTGGACATCTGTTTAGAATGTAAACTGCAGTGTAGACCGCTTCAGCCCAAAAAGTGTTAGGCATACTTTTCTCTTTCAGCATTGATCTTGCCATCTCCATAACTATGCGATTCTTTCTCTATGACACGCCATTTTGTTGTGGAGTATATGCAACTGTAAGTTGTCGCTCTATGCCTTCATCTTCACAGAATTTGTCAAACTTGTGAGATGTGTACTCCTTGCCACGATCACTTCGAACTACTTTTATCTGTTTTTCGCTTTGCTTCTCAACAAGGGCCTTAAATTTCTTGAATACTCCAAAAACTTCTGACTTTGCCTTTAAGAAATAGACCCATGTCATTCTAGAGAAGTCATCAATGAAGAGGATGAAATACATGTTGTTATGATGTGAAGGTGTTCTCATCGGTCTGCAAACATCAGTATGAATCAACTCTAATAAGTCTTTTGCTCTCCATGCTTTGTTTGTCGAGAATGATAATCGATGTTGTTTTCCGAGGAGACATCCTTCGCATGATTCATTATTCTCTTTCAAGCATGGAAGATCTCTCATCATGTTTTTCTGATATAAAAGCTTTAAGGCATGTGTGTTGAAGTGGCCAAATCTCCTATGCCAAAGCCATGAGTCATCAACTTCTACCTTCATGACAATATGAGTTCAGGTTTGAAGCTTATAAGAAAGCTTCTATTTCTCTTCTCCATTTTTACTTGGCCAATTTCTATCATTTTACTGTCATAAATTTTGCATGTATCTTTCTCAAAATGAAGAGAATATCCATTCTCCATCATTTGGCCAATACTTTAAAGATTCTCTTTAAGATTGGGAACTAATAAAACATCCTTGATGAATTTCGTACCTTTCTTTGTCTCCACCATGATAGTTCCTTTGCCTCGAGACTCCACTGTGGTGTCATTTCCTAGCCGAACTTTGACATTGACAGATTTATCAATGTCTTTGAAGATGCTTTGATCTTTCGCCATGTGATTGCTGCATCCACTATCTAAGTACCAACTTCCTTCTCTACCAGAAGATTCTTGATTGGCGTAGAATAAGAGTTTCTCCTTACTATATTCTTCCGCAAAGTTTGCTTGATGCTTATTTTCTTTATGACAATACTTTTCTACGTGACCAAATTTCTTGCAATAGTGGCATTAAAGTTTTCCATGATGCCAACAATCATTTTCCAAGTGACTTGTCTTTTTACATATGCCACATGGAGGATATTTTTCTTCACGAGTCATAGAGAAGCTTCTAGGATTTTCTTTATTTCTAGAAATTTCTTCTCTACTTTTATTTCCTTCATATTCTTTATTCTGAGACCGTAATTTTAGTTTTGATTGAAAGGCATTTTCAACCGAGTCTTCTTCATGCCTTTTCAATCTTTGTTCATAAGCTTCAACAGAGTCCATTAGTTGTGTGACTGACAATGTAGCCAAATCTTTTGTTTGTTCAATCGCGGTTGCGATTGCATCATATTTTTGGGGAATAGAAATTAAAATTTTCTCAACGATCTTTTTGTCAAGAATATTTTCCCCATTGATGGACAAATTTATGATCACCAAAATAGGATGTCACAAACTTGTTTTACAATCGGCAAGTATGACCGAATCGTTCAAGTAATAAACTTGGTAAGACCAAGTATCGTTCTCCCAAAGGACTCACGGCCTAGTTTAGTTATGTGATTCGTTGATTAGCTAAGACTTAAGAACGAAATAATTGGATTTTAATATGCAAAATGGAAAATAAACATGTATGCATGAATGTGATGAATGGCTAAAGCAAAATACAAACACTTTCAATGGAATATATGGATGAGTATGTTGTTGGGGGTCAATTTCATCTTATCCACTCTCATATATTTTAGGAATTCAACATTCAAGTCATCATTGTTAATGCCACTCTCTAAATTACCTTGTCAAGAAGGCCTATCCCCAATTACGAGTATATACAATTCCTAGCATTCCTAATAATTAGTTCTTTTAGCACAGGAGCTTAACAACAACCAATATACTATTGGGAGTAATTCCCCGGATCTAGACTTCCCCGTACGTTCCCGTATCGACAAAATCAATAATCATGCATTGAATGAGTTAAACAAAGCAAGCCTTGAGCAAAGAGGAAAAACCCTAACTAATGATGAAAGAAAGCATAAGTCTTAGATTAAGATGCAAGCACAAATTCCATATATGAGAGCTTCAAAAGATTACATTGATTCCCCAACAAACATACAAGGTTTAGTTCACCATATTCATGGTGAACCTAGATGAACAATAATGAAAGAATGAAAGATAAAACCCTAAAAAGGTGAAAAGGTAGCCTGAGCATCTAAGATCCTCCTTCAAAGGGGTGGAAGAGAGAGTGTTTGCTTCGTCCCAGCCAAAGATACAAACCCTAGGAAACCCTAAAGCTTATATACTATTCGTAAATTACAGAAAATTAGGCCCAAGCCCAAAAATAGTGCCGCTCAGCGGTAAATTACCGCTCAGCGGTGAGTGCGTGAGCCCGGTTCTTCCCCTCAGCGGCCATTTTGCCCCTCAGCGGACCTCCCGTGAGCTTCTGAGTGCCGCTGAACGGTAAACTGCCGCTCAGCGGTAGTTGCGGCTTCTCCATTTGCACTTTTTGATGTCTTTTCTGATTCCATCTCTCTCCTTCTTCAGTTCTTCCACCAAATTCACCTTAAAATCTGCACAAAAACACTGAAATCAAGCATAAACCTGTCCAGCTCTCTTATTTCTGAAAATATGAGTAAAAGCATGATTTCAAGCTAGTTTCTAAGTATAAAGGTTGCTTTTAGTATCAATTTTAAGCATGAAAATAACAGTTTTTCAACTGTTATCACAACCCCAAACTTAGAACTTTGCTTGTCCTCAAGCAAATAAGATGTAACTCAATCTTCAACCAATTCATATGATGGTTCCCTTATTCAAAAATCCTCTTTTTCAAGATAAGTAAAAACTTCAATCAAACTTATGACCAAGAGTTCAATCAAGATGTGCACATGCTTTAGTGTTCACAAAGTCATTTAAATTCCAACAAATGCTATTTTTCATTAATGATCAATCAATTAAGCATGGATGTTCATGTGTTCATGGAATATTTCCTCACTAGGTAAAGTGTTTCACTCACACACAAGTGTATAAGAGGTAATCACTCATTCACTCTACTATCACAATGTCACATGAATCAACTTTGCCTTTCATTTTACCACAATAAAAAACATTCACAAGCATGCATCATCACAAGGACTTTTCAATGGCTTATAATGTGGCTGGGCTAACAAGAAAATTGGTTTTTCTGGATCACAAAATCCTTGAGTTAAGAGAATCATAATCAACACAATTAGTCTTATTTTTTCCAACTTGCCTTTTGCATTTGCATTGAGCTTTGCTTCTTTTTCTTTTCTTTGCATATTCTTCCTTTTTAGCTCTTAGTTCAATGCTTTTCCTTTTTCATGTTTTCCCAACAACCCCAAACTTGAACATTTAACAATACCACACAATATCTTCTACTTAACTCAAGGTAAAGATTTTCAAGGGTTTTCAATTTATGTTCAAGGCTAAGGGTTCAAAGGATAGAACACAAAGTGTTCTCTTTTAGTGGGCTAACTTTATGAATTTGGCCAATAAAAAGGGTTCCAACAAACGGCCTTGATCACATGTTGCAAAACAAGCAATTGATTCAATCATAGAAAACCTGGGCAAAATCATTCATGTTTCCAAAGTAATAGCATTCAACAATAACAACTCTAGAGCTCAAAACCTCACATATAAGCTCATTCACATTTGACATACACATCCTGCTTAATCTCACAATCACAATCATAATATCCTGCATTTGTTCACAAAGCTTGTGAATCACCTGTATAAGCATTTTAATGTGCTCAACATCAATCAATCAATAAGCATCATTCAGCATTCTTATCACACAATCACAGTTAATAGCAAACCATCATAACAAACCAGGTTTCCAATAGAGTACATCAAACCCTAATCTAAACATAAATAAATAAGACAAATCCTGCTTTAGTGCTTTGAAAAACTCAGCCCCATCAATGATACTCTCTCCCAACCCCAAACTTAGATGAACAACAAGTAAGAAAGTGAGTGGAAAAGAAATTTTCTCAAAAAGGATTAGGGAAAAGTTATAGAAAACTTTGGAAAAGTATGCAGGAGTGTGTGTGCAGAGAAGAATAAAAGGAGAGGCCAAGGCGCAGCTTAGGGTATAAAAATACCTCTAATGGGCTCGGGTCCCGCTGAGGGGCAACCTAAGCCCCTTCTGCGACACTACCGCTCAGCGGTAGTTTGCCGCTCAGCGGCACTTACGGGAAGTGCCCTCCTTCTCCTTAGCTTAACCTAAATGCGTCCTAACCATACCCCTCACTGGCTTCATGCAATAAAATTTTCAGATCATTCATGCACAACCCTATTATGCAACTAAAGCAGGATCAAAACAAAAATTATACAGAAATATCAAGCAACTAGGTTGCCTCCCAGGTAGCGCTTGTTTAACGTCACGAGCCTGACCCAAAATCCTCCAGCACCCTTCAGTAGGTGCAAATTTTCCTTACCAACACCCATCAGTAGGTGTATACAAACATAGTATCCTTCAGTAGATACTCTTCTGCCTAACATCCATCAGTAGATGTAAATCTTGTAACAAACTTATAACAAAAACAAAAATACCCAAAAGTTCAAAATTACATCACCAAAACAAAAATTAAAAAGTTCTTAAATCACTGGGTTGCCTCCCAGCAAGCGCTCTTTTAATGTCACTAGCTTGACCCAAACTTTCAAGGATCAACCAACAGCATCATTGTGGAAAATTGTTGCACCTCTCCCCCTAGATAGGGCTTGAGACGTTGACCATTCACCACTCAACTTCTCTGTGGATCATCAGCAGCTGGATTAAATATTTCAATTGCTCCATGCAGATGTACTTCTTTTATCACAAATGGTCCTGACCATTTTGACTTCAGCTTCCCAGGAAATATCTTCAATCTTGAATTGAACAATAGTACCTGTTGTCCTGGATTGAAAACTCTATTCACCAACTTCCTGTCATGATAAAATTTGATCTTGTCTTTATAAGCCTTGGATGAATCATATGCATGTAATCGCATTTCTTCAAGCTCCAAAATCTGCCTTCTGCGTGTGCATTGAGTTTCATAAGGATCAAAATTCAAGAATTTCAAAGCCCATAACGCTCTATGCTCCAATTCTACTGGCAAATGACATGCTTTCCCATATACTAATTGAAATGGTGATAATCCCATATACGTCTTCATTGCCGTCCTATAAGCCCAAAGAGCATCATCCAATTTGAGAGATCAATCATTTCTTGATGAAGTCACTGTTTTTTCCAGGATCCTTTTTATCTCCCTGTTAGACACCTCAGCTTGTCCATTGGTTTGTGGATGATAAGGTGCAGCTACCTTATGTTTCACTCCATAGTGTTTGAGTACTTTCTCTAGCTGATAATTGCAAAAATGAGATCCTCCATCACTAATCAACACTCTTGGAGTGCCAAAACGTGAAAATATCTGCCTCTTCAAGAATTTAATTACTGTGCTAGCATCATTTTTAGGACAAGCTAATGCTTCCACCCATTTACTCACATAATCCACTGCTACCAGAATATATTCATTGTTGAAAGATGGAGGGAAGGGTCCAACAAAGTCAATACCCCAACAATCAAAAACCTCAACCTCTAAAATACCTTGTAAGGGCATCTCATGACGTTTAGTGATCGTCCCTGCTCTTTGACATTTATCACAATTTCTAGCATGATTATGGGCATCTTTAAATAAAGTTGGCCAATAAAATCCTGATTGAAGAACTTTTGTTGTTGTTCTTTCTCCATTAAAATGTCCTCCATAAGGTGAATCATGACAATGCCAGAGAATTCCTTCTGCTTCTTCATTTGTCACACATCTCCTCAGAAGATTATCTGCTCCAATCTTGAACAAATAAGGATCATCCCAAATAAACTGCTTGGCATCATGCAAAAATTTCTTTCTATGTTGCCAAGTTAAGTCTTCCGGCATGACCCTTGCAACTTTGAAATTAGCCATATCAGCAAACCAGGGCCTCTGCTGAATATACATGAGTGTTTCATCTGAAAAAGATTCCCAGATTTCGGATTCCTTGCTAGTGACCTCATTGTTGACTAACCGTGACAAATGATCAGCAATCAAGTTCTCACTTCCTTTCTTATCACAGATTTCTACATCAAATTCTTGCAACAGTAGTACCCATCTAATCAGACGTGGCTTAGAATCTGGCTTTGTCAACAAATATTTGATAGCTGCATGATCTGTATAGACAGTCACCTTAGACCCAATAAGATAAGGTCTAAATTTCTCTAGAGCATACAAAATGGCAAGAAATTCTTTCTCTGTGGTAGCATAATTTAGTTGAGCATCATTCAACACTTTGCTAGCATAATAAATTGGGTGAAACTTTTGTTCTATCCGTTGGCCGAGGACCACTCCTATTGCATAATCACTTGCATCACACATTAATTCAAAATTTTGATTCCAATCTGGCGCTACAATTACTGGAGCTGACACTAACTTCTTCTTCAATGTGTCAAAAGCTTTCAAACAGTCTTCATTCATCACAAAAGGAGCATCCTTCATCAAAAGATTACTCAATGGTTTAGCAATTTTTGAGAAATCTTTGATGAATCTTCTATAAAATCCAGCATGACCAAGAAAACTCCTAATCCCCTTTACATTTGTTGGTGGAGGCAATTTCTCAATGACTTCTACTTTAGCTTTATCTACCTCAATTCCTTTAGCAGAGATTTTATGTCCCAGTACAATTCCTTCAGTTACCATGAAATGACATTTCTCCAGATTAAGAACAAGATTAGTCTGAACACATCTTTTGAGGACAGTGTTCAAATTAGCCAAACATCTTTGGAAAGAATTTCCAAAAACTGAGAAATCGTCCATGAATACTTCAATGCATTTTTCTAAGAGATCTGCAAAAATTGTCTGCATACACCTCTGAAATGTAGCTGGAGCATTACATAATCCAAATGGCATCTTTCTGTATGCAAAAATACCAAAAGGACAACTAAAAGTCGTCTTCTCCTGGTCTTTTGGATCCACCACAATTTGATTGTATCCAGAATATCCATCTAAAAAACAATAGAAAGCCTGCCCTGATAACCTTTCTAACATCTGATCCATGAAGGGAAGAGGAAAATGATATTTCCTAGTGGCTTTATTTAGCTTCCTGTAATCAATGCACATACGCCAGCCAGTAACTGTCCGAGTAGGAATAAGTTCATTCCTATCATTATGAATTATTGTCATCCCACCTTTCTTTGGAACCACCTGTACTGGACTCACCCATTCACTATCAGAGATTGGATAAATGATACCAGCTTCTAGCAGTTTCAACACTTCTTTTCTGACCACCTCCTTCATAACAGGATTTAACCTTCTCTGTGGTTGAGCACTTGGTTTATAATCTTCTTCCATAAAAATCTTGTGCATGCAATAAGTTGGGCTAATACCTTTAAGATCTGATATTGACCACCCAATTTCTTTTTTATTGGCTTTCAGAATTTCCATCAACTGCTCTTCTTCTTGTAGAGATAAAGAGTTATTGATGATGACTGGCTTTGTTCCATCTTCTTCTAGAAAAACATATTTCAGATGTGATGGTAATCTTTTTAACTCTGGCGTCTTTGCTTTAACTTCTTCCTTATCAATTATTTCGAATATTGGATCTTCCTCTGGATTTGTTTTCAATGTTTCCAAGTCCATCAGACATTCCTCAATCAGTTTCTCTTCTTCTTCATCTAAATCTTCACATGCATCAATGAGAGTTTTCTCTAGTGGAGAAATATTTCGCACCATCCTTTCTTGCACCATACAAACTTCATCAAGTTCATCAAATTGAAAACATGCTTTGTCATCATTTGGATATGTCATGGCCTTGGATACGTCAAAAGTGACCTCTTCATCATCAACTCTCAATTTAAGCTTACCATTCTCTACATCAATTAAAACTCTAGCAGTCTTCATAAAAGGTCTCCCAAGAATAAGAGGAACATCACTATGCCCTTCCATCTCCATCACAATAAAATCCACTAGGAATACAAATTTATCAACATTCACTAGAACATCTTCAACCACTCCATATGGATATTTAAGAGACTTGTCCGCTAGTTGAAGAGCCATTCTGGTTGGTTTGATTTCCAAACCATGAATTGTTCTGCACATAGATAGCAACATTAAATTAATGCTAGCTCCCAAATCAATCAATGCTCTTCCAACTTTCAAATCTCCTATGGTACATGGAATAGTAAAGCTTCCTGGATCTTTAAGTTTAGGAGGTAATTTCTGTATGATTGCACTGCAGTTACCCTGTACATTGATAGTTTCCTTTTCAATGTACTTGTTTTTCTTTGTAAGGAGTTCCTTCAAAAACTTTGCATATGCTGGCATCTGTTGCAATGCTTCAGAGAATGGTATAGTGATCTCCAACTTCTTAAACAACTCCATGAATCTTTCCAACTGCTTTTCTTTCTCCTTCCTTGAATAACTCTTTGGATAAGGAAGTGGCTTTTCACCCTTTTTTTCTTTTTGTCTCTCATCTCTCTCTTTTTTTTCTCTCCTCTCGTCTTCTTCTTTTTTCTTTTTCTCTCTCTCAACTCTTTCTTTCCACTCACATAATTCTTTTTCGCTTTCACTCTCCTTTTCTTTCTCCTCTCTTTCTTTTTTTTTCTCCTCTAACACTATACCACTTCTGGTCATAACAGTTTTACACTCCTTTCTGAGATTATCATGTTTCATCTTGTCAACTATTCGCTCAACATAGATCTCCATATTTTTAAATGCAGCATCCACATTCTGACAATAAGATGCATTCGTCTTCAAAAATCTTTGGAAAGTCTCTTCAAGATTTATTGTCTTCTCAGATGGAGTAGATTGCATTTGCCATTTTTGTTGTTGTCCTTGAACCATTGAGACCTGTTGTATTTCTTGTGGTATTTGAGAAAGCTTCATAATTACTTCTTCCAGCTGTTGAGAGATAATTCTATTTTGAATAAGCAAAGCATCATTTGATTGTAACAACTCCTTCTGATTCAGATATCCTCTTTCAATATTGAGTTCGTTGTCACTAGTAGCCATATTTTCAATAATTTCTGTTGCTTCCTCTGGAGTTTTCCATTTAATATTTTCTCCTGCTGAGGCATTAAGCATCATCTTGGTTTGTGAACCAAGACCTCCAAGGAAGGTTAGGACTACTTCCTCTTCTTTGAATCCATGCATGGGTGTTTTTCGTAGCAAGCTTTTATACCTATCCCATGCATGCCCCAGTGATTCTTCCATGCCCTGCTTAAATGAAGAAATCTCTTGCTTGCCTTTAGTCACCTTTGATTGTGGAAAGTACTTGTTTAAAAATTTGGTTACCACTGCTTCCCACTCTGTGAAACTTTCTTCTGGGAAAGAATTTAACCAAAGCTTAGCATTGCCTCCCAATGAGAAAGGAAACAAGCTAAGTTTGATCGCTTCATCTGGCACCCCATTTATTTTGACTGTGTTGCAAATCTCATTAAATGTAGTGAGGTGCTCATACGGGCTTTCATGAGATAACCCGTTGAATTGATTACTCTTCACCAGTTGGATTAATGCTAGTTTGACCTCCATGTTAGCTGCGTTGACTCTAGGTCTAGCTATACTGTTAAAGTGCTGAGGTCCAGCAATATTGGTGTAATCAGCAAGAGTTCTTCTATTATTATTGTTCTCCATATTTTCTGTGCTAGGGTCAGAACCTTGTGGTGATGGTTGCAACAGAGTTTCCGGAGAAGGAAAGAGTTCTCTAGATGTTCGGATTCTTCTCCTCCGTCTACTCTCGTCTAGACCTTCAAGAAGAGGTTCTGCTGTTTTCTTGCTCCTTGTTCTAATTGCTTCCTACATGCACAAGAAAACAAAACCCTAAAAAAAAATTGGTTAGCACAAAAAGATATAGGAGAAGATATAATATTCAGAGAATAAAATAAAATAAAAATAAAATAAAATAAAATAAAATAAAATAAAAACTGAAAAAATAAAAAAACAGAAAATAAAAACAGAAATTCAAAATTAAAGTCAAAGATAATCAATAATCACACAAATTAACCAGTTAAACCACGAGTCTCTGGCAGCGGCGCCAAAAACTTGATGGACAAATTTATGATCACCAAAATAGGATGTCACAAACTTGTTTTACAATCGGCAAGTATGACCGAATCGTTCAAGTAATAAACTTGGTAAGACCAAGTATCGTTCTCCCAAAGGACTCACGGCCTAGTTTAGTTATGTGATTCGTTGATTAGCTAAGACTTAAGAACGAAATAATTGGATTTTAATATGCAAAACGGAAAATAAACATGTATGCATGAATGTGATGAATGGCTAAAGCAAAATACAAACACTTTCAATGGAATATATGGATGAGTATGTTGTTGGGGGTCAATTTCATCTTATCCACTCTCATATATTTTAGGAATTCAACATTCAAGTCATCATTGTTAATGCCACTCTCTAAATTACCTTGTCAAGAAGGCCTATCCCCAATTACGAGTTCATACAATTCCTAGCATTCCTAATAATTAGTTCTTTTAGCATAGGAGCTTAACGACAACCAATATACTATTGGGAGTAATTCCCCGGATCTAGACTTCCTCGTACGTTCCCGTATCGACAAAATCAATAATCATGCATTGAATGAGTTAAACAAAGCAAGCCTTGAGCAAAGAGGAAAAACCCTAACTAATGATGAAAGAAAGCATAAGTCTTAGATTAAGATGCAAGCACAAATTCCATATATGAGAGCTTCAAAAGATTACATTGATTCCCCAACAAACATACAAGGTTTAGTTCACCATATTCATGGTGAACCTAGATGAACAATAATGAAAGAATGAAAGATAAAACCCTAAAAAGGTGAAAAGGTAGCCTGAGCATCCAAGATCCTCCTTCAAAGGGGTGGAAGAGAGAGTGTTTGCTTCGTCCCAGCCAAAGATACAAACCCTAGGAAACCCTAAAGCTTATATACTATTCGTAAATTACAGAAAATTAGGCCCAAGCCCAAAAATAGTGCCGCTCAGGGGTAAAGTACCGCTCAGCGGTGAGTGCGTGAGCCCGGTTCTTCCCCTCAGCGGCCATTTTGCCCCTCAGCGGACCTCCCGTGAGCTTCTGAGTGTTGCTCGGCGGTAAACTGCCGCTGAGCGGTAGTTGTGGCTTCTCCATTTGCACTTGTTGATGTCTTTTCTGATTCCATCTCTCTCCTTCTTCACTTCTTTCACCAAATTCACCTTAAAACCTACACAAAAACACTGAAATCAAGCATAAACCTGTCCAGCTCTCTTATTTCTGAAAATATGAGTAAAAGCATGATTTCAAGCTAGTTTCTAAGTATAAAGGTTGCTTTTAGTATCAATTTTAAGCATGAAAATAACAGTTTTTCAACTGTTATCACCCATAGGCTCTCATCTGACTAACTATTTCTTTTATTCTATAATAGTAGTCTTTAATGGTCTCAGATTCTTTCATTCTTAATAATTCAAACTCTCGTCTTAGAGAATGAAGTTTAACATTGTGTACCTCGTCACTTCCTTGAAACTCCTCTTGTATTGTGTTCCAAGCTTGTTTTGCACTTGTGGCACCAATTATCCTTGGAAAAATTGTCATCAACTGCTTGTTGAAGAACAAATAAAGCCCTTGAATCCTTCTGCTTGTTTTCTTTCAACTCCTTCTTTTGAGCTGCAATAAGAGTAGAGGTGTCTTCTGGAATAGTGAATCCCTCTTCTATGATATCCCATAAATCTTGAGAGCGGAAGAATGTCTTCATTTTGACACTCCAGAAATCATAATTTTCTCCTGTGAAAATAGGTACTGGAATTGATGATGTTTGATTAGTAGTAGCCATGTGTTGAGAATATATTTGGAAGTAGTAGAATGAGTTATAGTTTTGTTTGAGGTAGTTGAAAATTTTATCTACGCCTAGTAGATGACCGAACGTAGCTCTGGTACCACTGTTAGTATTTTGAGGTTGTGAAAGGAATAATTGGGATAGAGAAAATGTAAAGATAGTTGAATGTGGAAGTAGTAGTTGAAAGAAGTGTTGTAGTTGTCTTTGTTGTTGTAGATGTTAGCTTCTTACAAATGGTAGATGTTGGCTACATCTTACATCAAATGGTAGAGTTCATGGGTATTTATAGACCCATAGATTATTCTAGAACATGCTAGCCACAACTTATGTGAAATGTTCTAGATATTTACCTATGTAGAATATTCTTGATTTTTCTTCCTATCTTAGGCTTTTCTACAATATTCTAGAACTTATATTACATTTCAATTCTTCTATATAAGGAGTCTCTACATTCTTCTAGAATTTTCATTACACTTTAATACAAACCAAACAATGCTTTGTGAGTATATCAGTAGAGAATGTTTGTCAAACCAAAAAGATAACTAAATCCGCTTTCACAAAAGCTATCCAAAGTGCTTTCACAGCTTTCCTTTTACCCACTGTTTACTTTATTCTCTTATTCATTATTATTATCATACACATATATATCTGTACCACAAAAGCACCAAAACCTTCATCATAGTTTTTCTACGATGCATTATAAAATCTAACCCTAACCAAGTAAACTACCACCCAAATAGAATCTCATTATACCATTTGTTTAGCAGGTCAAAAATTCAAATATAACTACTAATTTAAAAACAATACAATGTATTACTTTGTCCAAAAGGAACACATAACATTCAGCATTATTCACATGTATGAACTATTAATGTTCAAAACATGCATTTGTCAAAGTCATTAAAATCGTTTTTATGGTTGATTTCGTGCTCTGGTTTCTAACAAACAAGTTCTCTTATACCACAGGAATGGTATATGCATAATGCATATATATATATATATATATATCTCTCAAAGGCATGATAAATACAATTTACTTTTCTAGATTTTGGATATCAAGTTAACCTCCTGCTGAAATTTTTTGGATTTGTCACGGATATTGTAATAATTACATTACAGCAAAGACTTTTGGACAGTGAATCAAAGAGCTTTAGTTTGACTATTTAGGTGAAAAATTATTAGCTTTAGTTTTCATTTCTTTCATATATATATATATATATATATATATATATTTGATTATTCTCTACTCAGAAACAAAATTATTTTTCATTTCTTTCCTCTCCCTTCTCTTCCCCTCTTACGAAGGTTTTATTCATTAGTGTTTTACTCAGAAACAGAATTAATTAATCTCTACTTAGTGTTTTATTCAATCAACATTTACTTTTAACATTAAGTAGGTGTACTACTACGTATTAAATTATTCCAAGCAACAATTTCATAACTAAGTAGGGGAACTACTTAGTTATGAATTCTTCAATTCCATAAACTTAGTACTACTTAGTTTTATAACCAGTTTAGTAAATTCATCTTATGTAGTGTTTCGTTGAATATTGTCACTTATTCTAACTTTTCAATCCTCATGGCATGAACATAGGTCATTTTAATGGATAAATCATGGATAGGCATGCCTCGAAATACAAGTTAAAATTGTTTGAAGTTGATTTTTCTTTTTCCTTAGTTGTCATGTATTCTAAAATTTCAGTTTTAGAATTCTTCTTATATTAATCATTGCATTTCTTATGGATTTTGTTTTCTCATTTGTAGTTAAATGCTGAAAAAAGCCCCTTCTAGAGAATGCTATGATGTTAAATACTTGATGGATGGACTTGGGGTGTTGTTTTTTTGTTAATGTTAAAGATTTTGACACACTTTATATGTTATGTTCTAATATTCCAGTTGTTCATATAGTTGTTGTGCATTCATATTGGTTGTTGATACATACATATATTTGCCATGGGTAATGTGCTTAACTTTGTTAAACCGATTGGTTATTCTATATTGCTATCAAGTGCAGTCAAATGGAGATGTTCTTCATTCACCATCTCAAGTTGGAGGAAATTCTCATTTACAAGATGAACATGAACAAGATGAAATTCAGGATAGTTTGTTGGAAGTTGAACAAGAAAGGCCACCAATACACAAGGGAGCATGGTTGGTTGATATCATTGGTAAGACACAAGTTCAACATATTAATGCTTGCATTATGTTACTTATATCTGCTGAAGTTCTTTGACAAAAGAGTATTTGACACAAACTTTATTTCTTCACAGATGATCAAAGTAAGATGACTACCAAACACTTAAAAACAAATGATGTTTTGAATTTTCCTCAAAATGAAAGGATTATTGTACGTTGGAATGATGAGTATCAACCAATTGGAGACGTGCATTATTGAATCGATTCTTAGGGAGTATTACTAGAAACTTCAAGGCATTCCCTATATGTTATTCTAATTGGAAGAAGATTCCTAAAACTTACAAAGAAGATATAATTCAAAATACCATTCAAGTAAGTAATGTAAATTCATAATACAATTACAAAGAAGCATTCACAATTGATTTATTATGTAATTGTTAATTTTGATTAAAATATGTTTTGAAGACAAAGTTTGCAATCAATTCTGATATTCAAATCAACTACATCTTGAAAGCACTTAATCATAAATGGAGAGATTCTTGACAAGAATTGTGGCAACAAAGAGATGATGGCACACATACTAGAGATGAATTGATTGTCATGGCTCCAAAAGGAATAGATAAAGATTATTAGGCTTCTTTTGTTGACTACCGGCTTGATGAAAGAACAAAGGTAAAACCTAAATTTCTTTTTCTTAAAATTATGTTATAATTTAATAACTTTTTATATGACAATGTTAGGAGATTGCCCAAAAAAATAAGCATAATAAGACAAAGCTTTCTCACACAAGGGGTCGAAGAGCATTGCAAGGAAGAGGGAAGAAATGATGAACTGTTATTATTTTTCAGCTTTCTATTTCTCATTATATTTATGACATACTTACTATGCATTCGTCCATTTTCATAAGAAAGAGAGTGTGGGCACAAAGTTAGTAGAGGAAAAGTCTGGATAGCTACCCATAAGAAGACCAATGGAGCTTTTGTTAGTGATGAGGCAAGAGAAATTGGAGTAAGTTTTATTCTTGCTACATATGTATAACAGTTTAGTGCAGCAGATATGAAATTTATAGATGTAATTATGAGTTGAGTTTCATATTGATTGACGTTGTGCCATTAAAAATTGCATTCTTAAATATTGAGTTTGAACTATGAAGCAAATGAGTTAATATGATTAGTAATGCTATCAGTATTGGTTTAATAGTATGATTAGTATCAGAAGACTCTTAAGCCCACATCCTAGGAAGAAGTCATGCTTCACACTGTTACGTACCTTCTCTCTCCCCTCTTTCATTGAGCTTCGGTTGTTGAGAAGTGATTTTTTATTAATAATTTTATATCCTATGAGGTTCCGTATTTTCAAGACTTTAAAATATTTATTTATTTTATTTTGCACCTTTTCTACTGTCAAAACCGTGATTGGAGTGGTATTAATTGGCATAGTGTATTTTAGGAAGTCTTTTATTTAAATGTGTTGTATCTCTGTAACTGCTGGGTGCTGCCGTTAATAGGCTATTTATGTTTGATTGATCCCGTAATGTTAGGGATTTGTCTAGTAGAATTAGCAACCCATATTTCCTAAAATATGCTGCTGACTTATGTATACAAATAGAGGTTAACAACCTCATAACAACCTCATAACAACCTCTATCCTAAATTTGAGATGGTATCAGAGCTCCCGATTCTTGGGAGTCTCTGACCGTGTTATTTATTCTAAATCACAGCCTTTATTGCTGCTTGACCTTTAACCTAAAACTGCACCAGCCTTTATTGATGTGCCACTATCAAGCCTTCATTGCTTATCGTGAGTGCACCTAGTCATGGCTGAAGTGGTGAACCTGGAAACTGGGGACAAAATCCAGAAGGTTGGAGAACTGCAAAATATCCATTCCGCTTATAGGTTAGATGGAGAAAACTACCTCAAATGGTCTCAAATTATTAGGACCATACTGAAAGGGAAAGGGAAGATCAGTCACCTGATTGGTAATGCACCGGATGAGATGGATCCCAAATTCAAGTCATGGGATGAAGAAGACTCCATGATCATGGCGTGGCTGTGGAATTCAATGTTTCCAGAAATCAGTGATACCTGCATGTTCCTAAAATCAGCAAGGGAAATCTGGGAGGCAGTAGAACAAACTTACTCTAAGGCCAAGGATGCTGCTCAAATTTATGATGTAAAGGTGAAAACCGTGGCTGCCAAACAGGGAGGTAAATCTGTAACGGAATATGCCAATCAACTTAAGTCCCTATGGATGGAATTGGATCACTATCGGGTTATAAAAGCAAAGTGTTCAGAAGACTCAGCAATTCTAAAAGAGTTTATTGAACAAGATAGGGTCTATGATTTTTTGGTGGGTTTAAATCCTGAATATGACCAGGTCCGAATTCAAATCTTGGGAAAGGAGAAAGTCCCAGGGCTAAATGAAGTGGTAGCCATTATTCGGAGTGAAGAAAGCAGAAGAGGGTTGATGCTGGAAACCTCAACCACCGAAAGCTCTGCAATGATAGCTGAAGGAGGAACAAGTATGGTTGCCAACCAGAAGAAAAACTGGGGTCCTAGTATGGAGAAGAGACATGAGGAGATTTGGTGTACCCATTGTAACAAGCCACGCCACACAAAGGAAAAGTGCTGGAAATTACATGGAAAGCCCCCAAGCCGAGAATGGGGGCTGAAAGATGGGAGGACCTCAAGCAAAGAATGGGGCCGAAAGGAGAAGATGGGAAAACCTCAGGTAGAGAATGGGGATGGAAGGGAGGCCCACAGAAAAAAGGAGGAGGGCAAGCATATATTGCTAATGGACAAGGTGCAGAATCTGTCCAGTTGAATCATGAAGAGATAGAACGGGTAAGATCCATCCTCAGTAAATTGGAGAAGCCTACAGGTACGTGCTCCTTGACATATTCTGGTAAGGTTCCATTACAGTTTGGACTTAATGTTTCAGATACACCATTTACACATTACTGGATATTAGACTCTGGAGCCACTGACCATATGACCCCACTACCTAAATACTTCTCCACATATTCCCCATGTCCTAGTAACAAGAAAATTTCCACAGCAGATGGAACCCTCATAACTGCAGCCGGACAAGGAGAAGTCCAAATAAGCCCATCCATAACCTTAAAAAATGTCCTTCATGTCCCTAAATTATCCACCAATCTAATTTCTATACAAAAACTCACTAAAGATCTTGCATGTAATGTTTTTTATAGCAACACTTGTATATTGCAGGACAAGAACTCGGGGAGGACGATTGGACATGCTAGAGAACGGAATGGCCTATACTACATGGAGGATCCTAATCTGCCTACCAAGAGTCTCATTTCTAAATCCACCATGACCAATAAAGAGAAGGTTCAACTTTATCATTGCCGTTTAGGACATCCGTCATTTCGAGTTGTGAAAGTACTCTTTCCTTCCTTGTTTAAAAATTTAAGTGTGGAGAGTCTTCATTGTGATGTGTGTGAGTTAGAAAAACATAAACGTGTACCGTTTCCCATGAGCAATAAGATGAGTCCTTTCCCATTTTCTCTTGTTCATACTGATGTATGGGGTCCTACTTATGTTCCTAATATTCCCGGTGCTAAATGGGTTTTGACATTCATTGATGATTGTACCCGGGTGACTTGGGTTTCTTTATTGAAACAAAAATTTGAAGTTAGCTCTGTGTTTCTCCAGTTTGTCTTTATGATTAAAAATCAATTTGGGGTCAGTATCAAAAGAATGAGGTCTGATAATGCCAAGGACTACTTTAATCTTGTACTAAACTCTTTTTGCCAAAAGGAAGGGATAATCCATGAGTCCTCATGTGTGAACACACCGCAACATAATGGGATTGCAGAAAGAAAAAATGGTCACCTTTTAGATCAAACTAGAGCTTTACTTTTTCAAAATCATGTTCCTAAAAGATTTTGGGGGGAAGCCCTTCTTACCGCCACTTATCTAATCAATAGACTACCTACTAGGGTTTTAAACTCAAAAAGTCCCATGGAAGTTCTATCCTCATTCTACCCACACCTTGACCCTACAAATAAACTCCAACCT
Source organism: Vigna angularis (assembly GCF_016808095.1). NCBI lineage: Eukaryota > Viridiplantae > Streptophyta > Magnoliopsida > Fabales > Fabaceae > Vigna > Vigna angularis. The sequence goes on along the minus strand of NC_068974.1, from coordinate 21,555,969 downwards.
AGAATATTTGGGTGTGTATCCTTTGTACATGTTCATAATAATGAAAGGGGGAAATTGGATCCTAGAGCTGTCAAATGTGTTTTCTTAGGATACTCTACCACTCAAAAAGGGTACAAATGTTTTCAGGGGGAGAATGTTAGAGAGGAAGATGAGACTCTCATGTTCCCAAACATGACGTTTGGGCCTGAAACTGGGACAAATGGCAACATTGTTGCTGAACCCGTGAGATCTGCACCTGATGGTGGTGGCAAATTTGGAAAGGTATACTCAAGGAGAGAAAAGGCCATTCTGGAATCTAGCAATGTCCAAGAATCCAACCCACCATCACTACATGAGGTAACACCTTCAAATCCTATAAATTTTGATAATTCTAATGAGTTTGTTTCTGAAAATCTAGAAGCACAGGTGGACCAAACCCTTGATCTACCCATTGCCCTTAGAAAGGGAACTAGAACTTGCACCCAACAGCCCATTTACCCACTATCAAATTTCGTATCCTTTGAAAAATTCTCACCTACCCATAAAACCTTTCTCACTAACCTCAACTCCACACACACACCTTCCTCTGTATCTGAAGCATTGTCTGACAGGAAATGGAAAAATGCCATGGATGTGGAAATAGAGGCATTAAACAAGAATAGGACCTGGGAACTTGTCACCCTACCTCCTGGAAAAAAACCAGTGGGATGTAAGTGGGTATATGCAATAAAGTATAGGGCTGATGGGATAATTGAACGGTACAAGGCAAGGTTGGTGGCCAAAGACTTCACTCAAACCTATGGAGTTGATTACTTGGAGACATTTGCCCCGGTTGCTAAGATGAACACGGTCAGAGTATTATTATCACTAGCAGCAAATAATGATTGGGATCTGCAACAGTTTGATGTGAAGAATGCATTTTTACATGGAGACCTTGAAGAAGAAATATACATGGAGTTGCCCCATGGTTACAAGGAACAGGTTGCTGCTGGAACTGTGTGCAAATTAAGAAAGGCTCTATATGGGCTGAAACAATCTCCAAGAGCATGGTTTGAAAGATTTACCAAAGTAATGACAGGTCTAGGCTACAAACAGAGCCAAGGGGATCACACATTATTTATCAAACATTCAGCTTCAGGGGGAGTAACAATTCTATTAGTGTATGTAGATGATATTATAGTGAGTGGGGACGACAAAAGGGAACGACAAGTGTTAAGCGAATGTCTTGCCAAGGAATTTGAAATCAAGACACTAGGAAGGCTTAAATATTTTTTGGGAATTGGAGTGGCTCATTCTAAGAAAGGAATCTTCATATCTCAACAAAAATATATTACAGACTTGCTTAGAGAAACAGGGAAGACAGGCTGTAGACCAACGAGTACTCTAGTTGATCAAAATATAAAATTGGGAAGTATAGAGGATGATATCGCATACTAGACCAGACATTGCGTTTGTTGTAAGTCTAGTCAGCCAGTTTATGCACCAACCAAAGGAAGCACATCTACAAGTTGCTCTTAGAATTGTCCAGTACTTGAAAGGGACCGCTGGAAGAGGGATTTTGTTCAAACGGAACAAGAGTGTAAGCCTTGAAGCATATACGGATGCAGACTATGCTGGGTCAGTGGTAGATAGAAGATCAACCACAGGATACTGCACCTTCCTTGGTGGAAACTTGGTGACTTGGAAGAGTAAAAAACAGAGTGTAGTGGCTAGATCAAGTGCTGAAGCCGAATTTCGAGCAATGGCCCACAGAATATGTGAACTTTTATGGCTGAAGATTATATTGGAAGACTTGAAGATAAAGTGGGATGAACCTATGAGGCTATATTGTGACAATAAATCTGCAATTAGCATAGCCCATAACCCGGTGCAGCATGATAGAACCAAACATATTGAAGTTGATAGACACTTTATAAAGGAAAAGCTAGACAGTGGCATGATTTGCACACCATATCAGAACCAACTTGCAGACATACTCACCAAGGGACTGAATTGCATTAACTTTGAAGGAATTGTCTCCAAGCTGGGAATGGAAAATACCTATTCACCAGCTTGAGGGGGAGTGTCAAAACCGTGATTGGAGTGGTATTAATTGGCATAGTGTATTTTAGGAAGTCTTTTATTTAAATGTGATGTATCTCTATAACTGTTGGGTGCTGCCGTTAATAGGCTATTTATGTTTGATTGATCGCGTAATGTTAGGGATTTGTCCAATAGAATTAGCAGCCCATATTTCCTAAAATATGCTGCTAACTTATGTATACAAATAGAGGTTAATAAGAAATAATAAAAAAGAATTCTATCCTAAATTTGAGATCTACAATGAAAGAATAGGACTTTTATTCATTATTTATTGTACCTGCAATACAACACCCTATATTAAACTTTTCCATATTGAAAAATGTGAGGTTACTCTTTTTCTCTTTTGTTTTTAATTTCCTTTTTAGTTTTTATAATTATGCAAATATTACCTTTTAATCTTGTATTCAAAACTATTAATTTTAGTGCATATTTTAATTCTTGTACGAGTGAAAACGCATGCATTAAGATATATTGAAAAATAAAAGGAGAGCTTGCAAGAGTTAATAGTTATATAACTTGTATATAAATTACACTTAAAAGTAATATTGAAAAAAATTGTGTACACTAAAAGAAGGATATATAAGCATATTTATCATATTTAATCTCTTTTTGTTCTTATTGTTTAAACTTGTAGAAATAAAAAAAATAATATCTAAGGGTTCAATATTTTGGTGATTTGTTTGACAGAGAACTAGGATCCTTACAATGGAAAATATCGATGAATTGAGTAAGATATAGCCTTTTAAGTATTTAGCAAATGTGAGCTTATGTGGGAGTATTTGTAGAGGAGGGGAAAGGGTAGGAATTATGTGTACTTTTTGTGCTTGTTATGTTATTCTTATGTTATGTTATTCTTTTATATTTTCGAGTGATGTTTCTAATTATACGTGTGGTACGTTTCTTTGTCATAATATTCTGCTTTGAATATAGTGTGGTTAATATTTTGGTTGGGTCCAGTAGTACCATTAATATTCCCTTTTCATTAATATTCCCTTTTATCAGGCAAAGACACTGAAATGGGTTGATGAAGGGTATGAGCTTCTTGTATTTACTGATGAATGTATTGTATCTAGAGTTGAAATGTCACGAGACTTCAGAAAGAATTACGGGATGCGGATATATTAGTGATTATTGTTGTTACAAACAAGGAATTAGTTGAGTGGATTAATAACAACAGCAAAATTATTGAAAATGTAATATGCCTTGACTCTTCATCGGATTTGAAGAACAAATTAGGAGGCTATGATGTTCCCAAAGAAAACTAAAGTAAAAGTCTTCTGATAGTGTAGTAAAAATAGTCCTCTGGTTCTGGAAACTAGAATCGCAACTCTTTAATCTGGTGTTGTTTCTGTTTGGACTAGAATCAAATTGTTTGTGCATTGATAATTGTATATCTACTAATAATGAAATTGGGCGAATTGTTTTATCTGATTTAGATGATTTCACTATTTTATTAAATGCTGTATGTAGGAAAAAATTGAAGCATATGAATCTATAATATCATCGACTCAATCAAAAGAAATATCCAATTCAGATTCATTGGCTCATGCTTTAGGAATCAAAGAGCATTGTGGACGCGTTCGCGGTTTAGGTTTGGGTCCTTGCCCATCTAAAGTCTTTGGAGTCCATGCTCGTTTTCATGGTAGATCATCTTCAACTTCTGTTTCTAATGTTGAATTACAAACTCAGGTTAATGAATATTTTATCAATTACTTGGTTTGTTCTTTATCCGGGTCAATTGCCTTCACAGCTTGCTACATTTCAACCATTATCGATAATAATTGCTAAATTTATTTATATGATCTTTTTTTAAATATATAACAGACTAACTATTATGTTATATTGTAGGTATCTAATAAAAAAAGTGTGTCAAACGATGGATGTAATGAAGAAGAAGAACCTTAGACATCTTTGTATTTAATTTTTAGTATTGAACATCTTTGTCTTTAATTTTTTTATAGCGAAACTGTGCAGAGAATTCAAAATGGCATAACATTGAATTTTGTTTGGAGTGTGCCACTCTCTGAAAACAAACTTGATCGAGAGGCTACTTTCGGATGGTGAAGTACTTCTCTATATATCCTTATCCTCAAAAATGATATATACAATAAAAATTGTGTGCTATAAAGTTCTTACTTTCATTCTGGTGTATGGGAACTAAGGTGCCTGAAAAATCTATGTTGAAAAGAAACAAAAAAGGTAAAAGTCATTGTAAGCAGAAGTATAATGCATCCTGATACCTTTAGATGTTTACTACACTAATGATAATGCTATATATAGTTAGTAATAAAGTATGAATATAAGATAATTTATTTGTTCCATTAAAGGTTTATGGATCCATTAACAAAAGGAGATTATCCAAAATTTACAAAGAAGCATTCCAGATTGCTTATTAATTCATTTGATTTTATTAGCATAAACTACTATAGTGCTAGATAGGTATCTGATGCATCAGAATTAAGAAATTCTCCAATTTCAACCCAAAAAAAAAATTGTATGCATTTCCGGCGGTTTTGGATAAAAACCCGGAAAATTTTCAAACCCAGCTACGTTCGACGGTTCGTAAAACCTTGATTAGTTCCGGCAGTTCTCCAGAAACCCCTGAAAAAGGGGTAGTTTGCAGAACTTAGTGGGTGTCGGCGGTTTCCCAGAAACCCCTGGTAATAGGGGCGGTTTTAAGGAACCCCGATTAGTTCCGACGGTTCCCAAAACCTAGTGCCATCAAAATGGGTTGAAACCCGTGACTCAACCTGGCTCACCACGGGTTTGAGCCGGGTTGGTTTGGAAAAAAAATGCAAATTTTTTTATGCGAGCCAATTTTGACCCGGCTCACTAAGAACTTGGCTCACACGGGTTGAACCCGTGGTGGGTCGGGTTGGCTCACCAACCCACCTATTCTTTTTAATTATATTAAATTAATTATTCAAATCCTATTTTTTTATTGAAATCAAATTAATTAAATTAATTATTCAAAATGCACAACCTTTACTCCCTTTTCAAATAAAACCCTTAGATTATAGATTGGATAATATTATAGATGAAGATAAAAAAGAAGATGCTTCAAGAGAGCATAATACTGTGAATTTATCCATTTAGGACTCCAATTTAATAGATGGATAATATTATAGATTGAATAATTCAGGAATATATCATTTGTTTTATCTTGTTTTTAGACCTATACAAGCATGACATTTTTATTTTGTGTTATATATTTTTGTTAACGGCTATATGTAGTTTCCTGGTCAAACGGTTGTGTATGTCTCATTAAATTAAATTGGCAAATTTTTATGCTTCATAGCTTAGAATATATATAACAATATATTTCTTTTGTTTCATTTTCTTTTATATCAATTGGTCTAATTATTATTATTTTAATTTGATCGATCAAAGTAACATGTTATAAGAATCTGAGAAGAAGAGGGTGAAAAAAAAGTTAATTAAGTGAGCCAATGAGCCAACCCGTTTAACCCACCAATCTGTGGTGGGTCGGGTCGGGTTCGAATTTTTTTAGCTCGCTAATAAATGAGCCGGGTTGGGTTGGCTCACTAAGTGGCCAACCCATGGTGGGTCGGACCGGGTTACTCGTTTTGACAGCTCTACCAAAACCCCTGGAAATTGGCAGAAAACCGCCGGTAAATTTGTGACGGTGGTTTTCCCAATGATTCTTGTAACCTCTGGAAACGTATTTTACAGGAGTTAAAACCTCCAATAAAATTAAAATAACCCGTACTAAAATTGGAGACTTTTTGTAGTGTCTTCAAGAAATTGTTGAAGTAGACATGTGCTTTATAAGATTCTTTTGATAGATGTGGGATGAAAACATTCTCTACAACAAAATAAAATAAACAATATTTTGAATCGTACAACATTAGCTTAATAATTATAGTTTGATACAGATTTTTCTTATCGGACAAAGCAAAGATCAAAAGATATTGTTTCTTAGGCAAAACACTTATATCATACAAGATTGTTGTTTTAGAACGCTTGTGTCTATCCGACGAAACACATTCATGATTTATATTTTATTATAAATGTACTAAATCAAGATTAACAAGAATCACTTTGAACTTTATTCTAACATTATTAAATAAAAATATGTAGGGCTTCAATATTCATAATAGAGTATGAACCACAATGCTCGACCACGAAACGAGACTAGTCCAAAACGGTGAAGCACGAAACCATAATCTTAAATCCTAACTTCTAAAATAAAATAAAAAAAATAAAAACAAATTATTACTTATGGAGACAAAGTTTCATGATTGTCACAAAAGATAGAATATGAACAAAGACATGAGAACGATTTTAGAATGATAGTTGTTAAGAAGCTTTGGGATGTGGTTGAAGAGAGTTAAGTGGTGAACATGGATGGATTGTGACAACCATGGATGGTGGTGATAAGCTTGGAGTGATGGCCAAGGACATGGATGAGGAATTTGACCATGTGAGAGACTAATATATAGAAATAATATTTTGTGAAAACATATAATATTGTAATTAGAGCAGTGAAAGTTTGAAAGCTATTTTGTGAAAACATATAATCTTGACCTGATTTTACTCATACTTATTAGGCTTCGCAACAAATTGGTTTAAATTAAAATAATTATACATTACTTATAATATTTATTATTTTTTTCATAGATATTTATTCCCATAAAAAAGATCATATTTCATACAATTTTCCACATTTTGTAAATTGTTTATGAAATATTTTTATATATTTATAATTAATAATGAACATAAATACGTGGAAAATATTTTTGTGAATATATAATTAAGCTCCGTATAGTATCTAGTTGTATTTTTGGTGAAAAAGAAAAGAAAAGGTTTGTTATACACTTCTAGGTGCTTCTACGAAATCTATAATAATTGTCTTGACAGTTTAGCAAACGAGCTTTAATAATGATTCTTATTTTCAAGCATTGATCTAAAAATGAGCAAAGAATTACAACTTTTCCATGCATACAATTTTCAAAACCATACCCCAAATTTTGTTTTCTACGTTTTTTTGTTTGTGGGAGTAGTAGACGTAGACGTGTGTATAAAGCATTTGAAAGAACATAATAATGTATGCTTCTAGAATTGGTGGTTTTCAAAGGTCAAACTAGTCTAAGAACTTGTATGTTTTGGACATTTTACCTTATGTACCATTTCTTGGATGCAAATTCAATTTAGCACAATTTCACACTATCAAATACCAGGAGTGTCTTTAAAGACTTCAAAGGTTCGCTCGTAACAATGAAAGTCCCAATGTTTTTCTCTCGAAAGTTAAGATTTTGTTTTTATTTTATTTTACGTCGATGAAAGTTGCTTAAAGAGATCATATGGGATAACTTTTCGTTATTGTGAGAAGTAGAATGATAAAATATAAATTACTATAAATTTTTAAATAGTTAAGATTAAAATATAATTGTATATATGAATGTTAGCCTATCGATTTTGAAGTACAAACAGTTATGCTTTTGTCTCACTTCATGTCAAATGTCAAGCATGAGAGTTCAACGTTAATATGTAACTTTTTTTCAGCTAAACTTATAATAGTGATACGTGAAAAAGAGCAAGAAGTGTAAGAAGAAGCTGAATCTCATAAAGTAGATTTGCTTGTGTTCTTGTAATTTTCTTTTAGTGGTAGCAATCCATGTTTTTCAGTTCAGTTAGCACATCAACACATTAAAACATAAATGATGGTCAAGCAACAATTTTTTAATATGTCCACCTAAATATTCACATCATTAATCAACAATTAATATTCTATTGTTACTTAAATCCTGTTAGTTTATTACATGGCCACCATCTTGATGCTGTGAAATGGTAGTCATCGTAAAAATCACATTTAATTTTTCATAACTTCATAAAAAAATATTTAACTCTCACAGTTTTAAAAGAGTTAAATATATTTCTTCTCTTTAATTTATATTTTCAAAAATTGTGTTTCATTTTTAAACTAAATTATATAACTATTTCATCCTTATAATTTGTGATAGTCATTTATGACAAACATAATTTTACAATGAATTACCATATAATCATTAGGTGTTGTTTACTAAAAAAATATTTTATATGACTTTCATAAAATGTAGAGATAAAATAGATATATAATTTAATTTAAGAACAAAATACTTTAAAAAAATTTGAAACATTTTTAAAATGAGGTTTTTGAAATAAAATTTCCATAACAAAAATTTATACGACAAAATGCATGAAATTAAGTTTGGACATATGGGTTTTTCAGAACATATATGATAACTTTCAAAACAAACTTTCCTAAATGGACTTTTTACTAGAACGAGTTATCTCTTCTTCTGAAAATGAAGATGTAGTGACGATAGCATAACAATAATAACGTGGATAGTGGTGACGATATTGATAACAATAGCATGGTTCAATAAAGATGATATTTTAATCTTTTCTCATTAGTATGGAAGAGCAGTTAATAATAATAATAGAATTTTATCTAGACTCTTCCTTTCAAACTTTAGGAGGATTTTCAAGAGTTTAAGTTGAATCATCATTGTAACTTTATGAATGAACATCGAGAAAGTTAATTAGGTGCAAATGTCAATATATATTTACAGGAGGAGAATTAATCCGTTACAAAGAAAAATTATTCAATATTATAAATTAGTTGCTCCTTATTAATATTTGTTCTTACCTATAAAAAGTTTCCCATACAATTACTCGCACTAGTAAAAAAACTGCTTTTTAACTCGCGTTATAGGCTTCGGTTTAGGTGAAACTGAAGCCTATCAAAATGCGGTGACATTTTTGTAGTTTAAGCGAACTTATATGCCTCGGTTCAAAATTAATCAAAGCATATAAGTCATATTACCTCGGTTAAAGCAACGACCGAAGTCTAAAAGCCCACCTGCCCCCTGACAGGTCTTTGAAATTTGAATTCTGTGTAGAGCCTATGGCTTCGGTTCGTTCAAAACCAGTGCAAAATAGTGTTTATGCCTCGGTTTAAGTGGGAACCGAGGTATATAATCATTTCATTTTTTTTCTTCTGAGGACTATATGCCTCGGTCGGGTGTAGAACCGAGACATATATGCATGTATTGTTTCGGCCGAGCATAGAACCGAGGCATATATGCACGTATCTTAACCAAAAAAACGTAACCTTTCATTTCCTTCTTCCTCGAGATCTGACTTATTCATTCCCTCGCTCTCTCGCTCTCTCGCTCCCTCGCTCCCTCGCTCTCTCGATCTCACTCCGTCGCTCTCTCGCTCTCGCTCTGTCGCTCTCGCTTCCATTGCTCGTGTTTATTCGTTGCATTCCTCGCGTCGGTGCCACCATTGTCGCTCCGTCCGAGCCATAACCCTAATGATAGGAGAGAGACTGTGCTTTGCATCGTTCTTAGAGTTTTCCAAAATGTTAGGGTTTGATTTGTCTCTGTTATCTTCCAATTTCAGATTTTGCCAACCCGAGGAAGATTGTTGGACACAATTTGAGGTGTGGAAGGGAGAGGAGAAGGGGGTGGTGGGGTATCGGAGAAAACGATTTTATGGAGAGAGAGGTGGCTGAATTGGGGTTTGAATTGCAGAGAGAAAAAAGGGGTCGGGGTTGGGGATAGGGAGAAGTTAGCGGAGAAGACGAGAGGGGAGTGGGTCGGTGAGCCCAAGAGGCCCAGGCACGACTTAAGAGAGACAGAGAAGGATTGAGAGGCAGTGGGCGTGTAAGAGACTTTGTGGTGTGGGCCTGATGTGAAGTTTAAAGAGAGTGAGAAGCAAAACTCGGAAACGGAGTTGGTGGCGATGGCAGAGTCGCTGTGTTCGTGGTGGTTTTCATCACCCTGGAACTTCAAGGACTGCTTCATAGTGAGTGATGGGGGTGTTGCTGCAACCACCGTGCTATGCAATAGACAGAAGATGACAACCACCAATCTCGTCTTTGGGCCAAACACTAATCTTTGGCTTTCTTTTATCAACAATTTAACCAAAAAATAAAAAATAAAAAAAATAAAAACATCTATTGCTTCGGTTAAGGCAATAACCGAGGCAAAATTCTACCATTTTATGCCTCGGTTTGCACCCGAAGCAAAAAGAAGTAGACGTTTTGCCTCGCCTGAATATGCCTCAATTCGGGAACCGCTGCCTATGGGCAAAAATAACCGCTGTCATTTCCCCTTACTGTACTAGTGTCGTTAGTTTCTATTTCCTTTTTCATTTGGTATCCTAACTTTCAAAAGTTTCATGATTTTATTTTAAATGTTGGTATTATACTAAATTAACATTTTTCTTTGATCTATTGAATTATATTTAATGAATTTGATCATATATCACTATAAGTAAATTATTAAATAGTCGACGAACAAAATTCATTGATAGTTCAAGTTTATTAACGAATTATCGATAGTCAAAAATTCGTCAGTAACATCTTCGTCAATAAACTTAACTGACAGATATAAAATTTCATTAATAATTACTTATAACAAAAAAAATTGTCCATAAATATCTATACACTAGTGCAGAAAAGGCTTTAAACATCTGTTATTTTGGGTTTTTTACATTTGAACCCGACCTGACATCTATCCGGGTGATGTTGATGGGACGTCGGACTCCAGTCAAACGTCTATATAGACGTCTGACCTATAAAGATCGGACGTCTATATAAACGTCTGATCTGAACAGATCAAACGTCTAAAACGTTGTTGTATTTGATTGGATCTTTCTCCACTTAAGGCCTCTCAGGTTGCTCATGGTGATTCGAGTTTAAAACTTTATATTTTAGTTAAAGAGAATGTATTGTACGTTTTTTTGTATTGGATGGTTTTAAAAACGTAGTGGAGGGAATTGGAGGAGTGCAAAACGCAAGAAATCGCCGCCCAAGAATGCCGCCTTAAGACACGAGCAAAACTGCACTAAAATTCAACGAAAACGCATTTTAATCGGTTCAAATGAAAGATAATTCATCAAAGAGTAATGTAATTGGAGTAAAATTAATTTAAATCGGTGCAAACGTGAGAAAACGAACCTGAAAAACGTAGCCCGTGGAGAGAAAACGCGAGGAAGATAATGAATAGTGAGTGCGCGTAACAGCTGCCTCGCGTTCACGGTGTTTTAATGCAAACATTTAGAAGTCGGAGTGGCGAGATCAGACGTCTAAAAATGGAGTTAAAAGTGACTTTTTAAATTATTGGGTTGAGTATTTAGAAGTCTATTTCCCCCATAACAGACGTCTAAATGGCTTTAAAAGTCAGAGTGGTGGGATCAGATGTGTAAATGGAGTCAAAAAGTGACTTTTTAAATTTTTTGACTAAATATTTAGAAGTTTGTTCTCCCATAACAAACGTCTAAATGGAGTCAAAAAATGATTTTTTAAATTTCTGGGCTGAGTATTTAGAAGTTTGTTCCCCCATAACAGACGTCTAAATGATTTTAGAAGTCGGAGTGGCGGGATCAGACGTCTAAATGGAATCAAAAAGTGACTTTTTAAATTTCTGGGTTGAGTATTTAGAAGTTTGTTCTCCCCGTAACAAACGTCTAAATGAATTTAGAAGTCGGAGTAACGGGATCAGACATCTAAATGTAGTCAAAAAATAACTTTTTAAATTTTTGGGTTGAGTATTTAGAAGTCTGTTCCCCCATAACAGACGTCTAAAATAGACTATAGACATCAGACATCCCAACTGAGACGTCTAATAGTAATAAAAAATTCATTTTTTTTTTACTTTTACGTATTTTTATGGCGTCCAATGGAGCTGTCTGACGTCTAAATAGACTATAGATATCAGACCCCAATATCAGACTTCTATTTACTCTCTTTAATTACAAAAATGCTATCGATCATTTTTTACGTTTGATATTTGGGGGTCAGACATCTAAATGGTGACGTCAAAAACATTTTCTGTATTAGTGATAATTAATTATTAAGAACCTAAATCCATTAGCAAATATTGATCAATAAATGTTTGTTGGTAATTATTGAATTTTAATAAATATAGTGATTAAGTATTTTTCTTCCTCTTCTTATTCTTCTTTTCTTTTCTTTTTTCTTCTTTATTTTTCCTCTTCTTCTTTCACTACTGCTTGCGTGTTCGTCGTTTTCAGCTCTTCATCTTTTTCCTCTTTCTCATTCTCATCCTTCCTTTTATTTTTCTCCTTCCTCCTCTTCAACCTTCAATCACCATTGATTTCGTAGTCTCCACTGTTGCATTGTCTCTACACTATCACCGTGTCTCTGCCACTATAACTTAATTTATAAAACAATCCTATCAAGCTTGACGAGAAATTTGACAATCTTTTTGTCGACAAAAAAACATCTGTAAGTAATAATAATTATAAAGAACCAATAAATTTTATTAAAAGGTTTTAAGACATATAATTTCCAACAAGTTTTATTGATAGATTTTATTCAAATTGATAAAAATCCAAAATAGAAAGTGTGGTACTATTTTACTAATAAAATGTATTGACAAATTCATTAAGGATAATTATTTTTGTTAATAATTAAAATTATAAAATTTATCAATAAAATTCGTTATAAATTTAGTTTTACCAATAAACTTATTTCTACATATAAAATTTTATCACTAATATTATGAAAATTATTAGTGATATGACTAACTTTGAAAACTAATGTATCATAATTTTTATTTACACACATACTTTCAAAGATTTTCGTGTTATCCTAATATATAGTAAGTAACTAAAATATGATTACTTTTTTTTATTAAAGTTAAACGCAAATAATTCTTAAACAATTTGAATTTGAATTCAATATATTAATTACCTATGTCCAATTCTTTAATTGATAATCTATCATATCAATTTGAACACGATTAAAACTGATAGCATGATAAATTAAAAGAAAGGATTAATCTATTTTTTTTAAAACTTGGAAAATAAAAATAAAAATAATAGTGAGAATCATAAATTCAACTTAATCATATATATATATATATATTATAATAGTTGTTTCATTTTTTAGTTCTAAGGTGTAATGTCTATGTAGGATAAGTACTAATCTTGGATTGTTTATTGAACATGAAAATGTGTGCGAATAGTACATGTCAATTATTTTTCAATTTTGTTCAACATTAGTAGTTGAATCTCATCGAAGAGGTAGGTAAAGAGATTGCATTAAACATGTGCTAGTTCATTGCTTCTTTCTCATCCTATATGTAAAATTTGAGTACCAATAATAAGTAATTTAATATTCTGTAGCAAGTTGCATTAATTATTTTGTATTGATTTTTAAGTAAAACAAATTATAACTTACCATTAATCCTAATTTTTTTAATAATAAATGTTCAATGTAACACATCTTACCAAAAATAAAATTTTCTTATTATTAACTATTTGAGAATTTGTGTTTGTATAATACGAAAAATACTTCTATAGATATTTTTAAATTTTAATAAGTTAATGTTATAATAATACTTGTTTACTTTTAGACAAATTTATCATAGAGATATTCTTAAAATATTGAATGCTTAGTTTCTCTTTATTAGGTTTATAAGATTTTCTAACTAGTGCTATATATATATATATATATATATATATATATATATATATATATATATATATATATATATATATATATATATATATATATATATATATATATATATATATAGTATGATTCTTTATTTACTAAATAAGTCAATTAATAATTTAATATTGTAATTTCATTCTGACAAAAATTCTTAAAACATAAAAGTTATATCATATACATATTTTAATTTAAACATATCAGGCAACGTACCAAATCACCACCAACCCACTTCCAATTATGTAGCATTTAATCTTTTGGTAAACTTACTAATTCTTTCCTTTTATCCTAAGAAAAGATAAACACACATCCACATCAATACATTCAATTTTTATATTACAAAGTCGTGTGTTTTCGTGACAGTATCTTATCATAGTTTTGTATTTGCATATAAAATTCACAACGGAAAAGAAAATAAATATTACAAATAGATATACAAATAATGAGTACGAGTACTTTTTATATAACAACACGGTATAAATATCATAATATTTGTATTTGTTGATACCAGTAGTTAGATGCAGTTTTTTCATTTAATATTTTTGTTTAATTTAGATGCAATTATTTATTCTCTAACCTCTCTATCTCTTCTACCACGGGTTCATCCTTATGTATTCTTAACATGATTAGTTATTAGTTGTCTATTAGAAGTGAGTTTTGGGTAGAATAGAAAAATAAAATACCCACTTAAAACTCGCTAGGATAAGCTCTAACTTGACTCTGATACCATATTAGAAAGTGAGTTTTTAAGCCTAACTCAACCTTACAAAACCGGCTTGTAAGGTGAGGTTTGCACCTCACTTATATATTATAATTTGGTCTTATTTTTAGTCGATGTGAGACTTTCAACACACCCCCTTCACACTGAGGTATAGACATCTCGTGCGTGATAGTAGAAATTGGGTGGTCCGATAACGACCCGATAGCGGGTGGAATAGAAGAATAGAATACCCACTTAGAACTCGCTAGGATAGGCTCTAACCATGGCTCTAATACCATATTAGAAGGTTTAAAGAATAATTCTGATGTATTATTTCAAAGAGTATAGTACCATATATATACATTCAAGGATCCTATAATTCTTCATCTATTAAAGGAATGACGTGCACAAATCTGCACAAATCTATGGAACGAATTTCTACTCCTAAGAAAGGTGAATAATGGGACAAAATGTTTATAATGTTAGTGAACTAAATACAGGAAAATCAAATAAAATTAGTTGATAATTTCACAACAAATAATGCTATGGATTGAAATTTACGGAATGAGATGAGTAAAAATAATGTCTCTTATGGAAAATAATATATATCGTATCATCTTCATTGTATATAATAAATCTTCTAGACTTTTTGATCATCAAATAGGAAAAATCATCATTTTTAAAAGTCATGAAAATTTAATTGGATATAATTTTAAATACAAAATTATAATTTTGTGTATAAAATAATAACTTTATACAAAATATTATATGACCAAAACTAAAATTAAAAATAAACTTATGAAATAAACATTGAAGACGAAAGATTAATTGTAATATCTCATTTAAATAGTATAAATATTATTAAAGAAATATTACAAAGTCAATAAAACTATAACAATTAACTAGAAGATATAAAATATCCATAAAGTTATAAAAAATAATCATAATTCAAATTTATATATATAACTCTATTAATAATTATTTACTTATTTACAAAAGGTTTCTAAAATTCACAATCCAAAATTTAACATCTACAATACTAATCACTAAGCATCTACATCATCTCTTCCGAAAGCATGCTCTAAGAAAACCTTATCTCCCTCTCTTGACACCCATTAATTGTTCATTCCAAAGTATACAACAAACACAAACAAATAAAAAACAAAACAAGAAGGGTAGGCTAATATTATTAAAATAATTCATTTATGCAATTATAAACATCATACAACATAATTCATTCCAAACCAAATTCATTCTCAGCATGTATATGATGTTTATACTCGACCAATTCAAATATAAATATTAATGTCGAACTATGACAAGTTGTAATACTTTACTTAAACACCTTGTTAAGAATTTCCCATGAAATTCCCCTTTCGCAACACTCATCACATTATCTCTCTCTCACACACACACACATATATATATATATATATATATATATATATATATATATATATATATATATATATATATATATATATATATATATATATATATATATATATATATATATATATATATATATTATATAAAGATCATTTATAGTAAGATTTAAGTATTGATCAACCTTAAAAGAAACCACAAAAGTAGAAGAATCACACAACAAAAAAAATATGTAAAAGCCCTTGGCGGTGAGCGACACATCCTTGTCGTTGAGCACCATTCTTTGCGCAAAGGTGCTTGAGTGCCACCCTACTATAGTTGAGCACCAAAGCTCTCGGCTTTCTGGTGCGTAGGCACCGCTGATTTTTTATTCTAGTCAAGAAAATTAGGAGTTTTGACATGTGAAATCAAGGACGAGTGGTCTTTATACCAACAGTTTTAGATCTTTATACCAACATATTCACCAAAATAAAAAATCTAAAACTCATATTTCAGATTCCATACATTTCTCCTCATATTTAATTGAACTAAAAGCTACACAAGTCTTAAATCACCTAAGAACAAACCTTAAACCTCAATTTTCCCGCTAATTATTTCGCTTGACGACATTACCGACGGATTTACCGAAGGCTTCTGACCGTCGGTAAAAATGCAAAAATTTTCCGGCTCTAGTTTCGCATCCAGTGCTAATATATGTGGCAAACACTCATTTCTCCTTCTCATTTCTCTCCATCTCAGTGTAATACTTCTTCCTATCGTTGCTCTCCACCGCCGCTGCTTTCCACCACCGCTGCTCTCCACCACCGCTGCTCCCCTCCATCGCTGCTCTCCACCACCGTTGCTCTCCACCACCGTTGCTCTCCACCACTGCTGCTCTCCACCACCGCTGCTCTCCACCACTGCTACTCTCCACCACTGCTGCTCTCCACCACCGCTGCTCTGTTGCAATCCACCGCTGCTCTCCACTAAGAATTGTAGAAAAACTCTCCATGATTCCCTATGATTTTAACTATTGAAAATAAATTGGTTATTTGATTCTTTGGAAATTAGTTTGTTACTGGCGTGATGCTTTTTTGGTGGCGGAGTTCATGAAAACGAAAAAAAAAATGACACAGATGGATGAAGGAAGAAAAAGAAGAAGAACCAGATCGCGGTAATTACCGACGGATTTACCGAAGGCCAAAAGCTTTCGGTAATTACCGACGACTTTACCGAAGGTCAAAAGCCTTCGATAATTACCGACGGCTGAAATATCCGTCGGTAAAAGTTACCGACAATGTTTTTACCGACGGTATTTTGACCATCGGTAAACCGTCGGTAAACGACAATTACCGACGGATTTGATACATTATCGATGAATTAGGACCGTCGATAATATCAATTATTCTTGTAGTGTGTGATTAATTTAAGTTTTAAATTAGATTTAGTGTAAAATTAAGATAAATAGGATTGTCCTAATTTGATTTAGTATTTTACAGTATTGTAAAACATTTATAATGATATTAATTTACAATATAGTTTTTCAAGAGGGTAAAATGTACCTTAAAATTCAATTTTATATTTCTTTTATTATTAGTACATTATCTTAAAATACCATCTGATATATTTCACTCGAATTTAAATTTAATTAGTTTAGTTGGACAGAATTTTGAATTGGATAAAGAGAAGTTTAACTAGTCAGACAAATATTTTAATCTATGTAACTGAAAACAATACTGATAACTTTCTGTCACTGATATTGATGTAACCATGGATAATACCAAAACAGCTGCATTACTGACAGTATTATGAGTATACCAGCAACTTTCGTCTGTAAATAGTAAACTCTTTCTTTTTTTTATTGTAACTTTATGATAAACAAATGGCATAAATAACCATTTTTTCTTGTATGTTAAATAAAAAATTATGAATACATTACTACTTTGGTTAAATATTAAATGATCATTTATATGAACAACTGTTAAAAGAAAAAGAAATGTCTGCAGAAGTAAACAAGGTTAGTAATAAAAGTTTATCAGATTCAGCAAGATATCAATATTCCAGAAACCAATGAGAATGAGCCACCCTTTTGGAAATTCATTGTTCTTCAGGGAATGGAATTAATGTTTTCTGAAGTTTTACTCCAACAACCACATCCTGAACCCCACACACTAGAGAGAGAAAGGGAGGAAGTCATTTTCCATGTAGAAGTTCCGTTCTGTCATAGTCTCCAAACTCCAAACTCTGCATAACAGACAGAAGAACTTCGTGTGGAGGCAAAGCCAAGAACACGCCAACGTGGTTTTTTTTTTTTTGTTTATTTTCTTTTGGGTTCATTTTTCTACCCTTTTTTCCTTAATTTGCCTTCTTGAGAACCAAGTCAATAGACTGAAACTTGAAACAAACAACATGGTCCTTCTCAGTCTTATGTCTCTTTCTCCTTAACAACCCCCTCCTCTCATAGCCCTCCACAACAATATTAAAAGCCTCAAACACCCCCATTGACATGCTGCCTGTCCCAAATGCTAAGCAAGGTTAGGTGAAGATAGCAACGTTGAGCAGCATCAAAAACCTTCCTTTTTGCAGAATAACCTGACGTGGGATCTTGAAGTTTTTTCAACACTGTCATTGATCAGATGGTGAATTTTGTCAAATGAAAAGAACTAAAACTACTGGTTGAAGAGGAGGGACTCCGGGCAGTGTTGGTGTGTTTCCACTTTTTGGTGTTTCCTTGCCTTGTTGTGTTTTGGATAAAATGTTGCTACAGATATCACCCAGTTTGAGGCATGTCACTGTGCTTCCGGGAAAAGGGTTGAAGGAATTTATCAAAGTGAAGGTTGCATCAAGGAGGCTATCTTATCGGATGCTCTTCTATTCACTCTTGTTCTTCACATTCCTTCTTAGGTTTGTGTTTGTTCTGACAGCAGTGGATAACATTGATGGAGAAAACAAGTGTTCTTCCATAGGTACATTATCACCCTCTCTCTCTCTCTGACTTACAAAACATACACATGCATGAACAGAAACACATAAAGATGTGACTCCGTGAATGAGGCTTGCATTTTTCAATATATCACAGCATACATGAACTTTTCATGATTTATTAATGGCTATATTTATGGCTGAATTCAAAGTTTTTTATGATTATTGATTAACGGCACTTCTATAAATTAAAGGACTGGAATTTTGGATACTTATCTATATTTATTTTCCTTTGCTGGAATGGAACTTTTGTAATATGTATTTGGCACTGTATTAGTGTGGTAAGATTCATCATTGGTTACTGTTGGGTAAACTTGTGTCCTGCTATTGTATTTTCTTTTGATGCTATGTTACAAAACTTGGTATGAATCAACAATTTGCAAATATCAAGTTCTAAAGATAATGATACATTCTGCAACCTTTTGAATTTGAAACAACTGCATGACTCTCTGAAGTCTAGAAATTATAAATTCCACCAGGTATTTTATTTATGCATGTATATGACCTTTTGATTAACGTTTGCAGGTTGCCTGGGAAAAAAATTGAGGCCAAAGATTTTGGGAAGAAGTCTTGAGTCAAATGTAATGTCCTTAACTCCTAGTAATTATATTTGTCATGTGAATCTATCTGTTAACTAATTGACCACAATTATCTATTGGTGGCTGAAAATGACACTTGTTTGTGATAGGTCCCAGAAGTAATATACAAAATATTAGACCAACCTCTTGGAAAAGATGAATTAGAGCAAAGGACTGATATACCTCAGACTTTAGAAGAGTTCATGGTCCTAATAAAGGAAGGTGGATATGATGCCAAGACATTTGCAATTAAACTCAGAGAAATGGTACCATTTTCTCACTCTTTCAAATTAGAGCAATTTAGAAGACTAATCTAAAACAAAAGTAGGAACTTTCCAAGTTCAAGTTCCCACTTAAATTCTGAACATTTTCTTAGGTGACCCTTATGGAACAAAGAACCAGAGAAGCCAAAATCCAAGAGTATTTATATCGTCATGTAGCATCAAGCAGCATACCAAAACAGCTTCACTGCCTTGGCTTGAAGCTGGCCAATGAGCACACCAACAATGCAGCTGCACGCCTTCAGCTACCCTCTGCAGAACTTGTCCCTGCTCTGGTTGACAACAACTACTTTCACTATGTTCTTGCCTCCGACAATGTGCTCGCTGCCTCTGTGGTTGCAACATCACTTGTTCGCAACAGTTTGCAACCTCAGAAGGTTGTTCTGCACGTAATTACAGACAGAAAGACTTACTATCCCATGCAAGCTTGGTTCTCCTTGCACCCTTTATCACCTGCCATAATTGAAGTCAAGGCACTGCACCACTTCGATTGGTTTACAAAGGGAAAGGTGCCTGTGCTGGAAGCAATGGAAAAAGATCAAAATGTGAGATCACAGTTTCGAGGAGGATCATCAGCTATTGTTGCAAATACTACTGAGAAGCCTAGAGCAATTGCAGCAAAGCTGCAAACACTTAGTCCTAAGTATAATTCAGTAATGAATCACATTCGCATACATCTTCCAGAGGTAAAAGTGATGGAATCATGAAGAAAAGTTCTTTTTGTATGTTTACCTTTTTCCTGTGATGATGCTTACTGCCATAATACATTTTTCAATGCAGCTGTTCTCAAGCCTTAGCAAGGTGGTCTTCCTGGACGATGACATTGTGGTACAAACTGATCTTTCACCTCTGTGGGATATTGACATGAATGGAAAAGTCAATGGAGCAGTAGAAACATGCAGTGGAGAAGACAAGTATGTTATGTCAAAGAGGTTGAAAAGCTATTTGAACTTCTCACACCCTTTAATATCCCAAAATTTTGATCCCAACGAATGTGCTTGGGCTTATGGCATGAACATTTTCGACCTTGATGCTTGGAGGAAGACCAATATAAGCTCTACATACCATTACTGGGTTGAGCAGGTATTGATATGTTAAAAACTAAATTTCAGTCCCCATTTTGGAAAAACATAGTATAATAACACGTAATTTGTGTTATGTTTTATGCAGAATATAAAATCAGACCTCAGTTTGTGGCAGCTAGGGACATTACCACCTGGATTAATAGCATTCCATGGTCATGTCCACAGTATTGATCCTTTCTGGCACATGCTGGGATTGGGATATCAGGAAAGTACAAGTTTTGCTGATGCTAAGGGTGCTGGTGTCATCCATTTCAATGGCAGGGCAAAGCCATGGCTAGATATAGCTTTTCCTCATCTAAGGCCATTGTGGACTAAATACATTGACTTCTCAGATTACTTCATAAAGAGCTGCCATATCAAGGCATTGTAACTTTGATCATGAGAAAAAAAATGGCTTTTTTTGATGGGTGGAATGAATGGTATGTGCATATAGAAGAAGATGGAAATGAGAGGACTTCTTCAAAGCATGTGCCCTTCCACCACCACAAAGAAGTGGCAAGACAACAATCTATGGGCTCCTTGGAAAGATGCACGCTTTTGTTTCAATTTTCCTTTTTAACTATTCAGTTGAAATTCTTTTTCTCTTCAATTCGCAATGTAAGTATGAGTATTAGATCATATATATAAGAAAATGCAGTTCTTTGGAAAACGAACAGGGCACTTAATGGATTAAGATGCTAAATGAAGAAATAAAACTTTTCGAGGAGACAGGTAAAGACCACTGAAAAATCTTTTTCAAAAGGTGACCTCTAGTCACATTTGTACCATGTTCTATGCTATTATAAGTTTTTTGAAATGAAATTAGAATTCGTCCGTATAAAAAATATATTTTCATTTCAAAAATAAATATATATAGTTCTTTTGTCATAACACTATTAAATTTCTTTCCTAATGTTAATCCACGTTTGGCATTTAAATTAGAACGTTTTATATATTATAATATTGTTGGGACTGCGTCAACTATGACTAGAACAAACCTGAACTCCTGCAGTCAAATTTGACACAGTTTACCCCCAAAGTCTCAAACTTATTGTTTAGTTATGTTATAGTTCTATGAGGGTTGAAATAAACATACAATATTTATACACATTCTAACATAATCAATTACGTTAAAATTATAATGGATTATGATATTTTCTTCGCAAATCTACTCTAAATTGCACGAAAGTTGAGATATTAAAGTTATATCTTGATTTTGGTGTCTTAACATTTTTCTGTGTATACATTGAATTTTGAACTTTCTTCTTTACATTCGTTTGTGTGAATAGTAATCCATTGGATTCAAACCCACTATAAGGCTTTGTATATTGTTTGGATTGAGGAGGTGATGGAAAGGGAAAGAAAAAAAGGGAAAAGGAAAGTTGTTTGGATATAGCCTATGTGCTTCTAGTTATGCATTGTTCACACAAAAATAAGAGCGATGATTGTCCTTGTTTGCATTTGTTGATTTGAGTGAATATGGAAGGAAATAAAGACGAGGGTGTGTGGCTAGCTTTTCCCTCTATTAAAGTAGCATATAGGATAAAACGTGAAGAGAGACTCGCGTGGGGAAGCAGCGAAGGCTTTGAAGACCTTCATAGCAGAAACACGTTTCCTGAAGAGGATGAAGCAAGGTGCAGAGAAAGAGAGACAGCAAGACATAGGAGAAGAAGAAGTGGCAGAGAAAGGTAAGTACTTTAACATTCAATAATATTTCTATATATTGTACAAGAAGAGAAAAAGGGGGGAAGGAACCCTAAATATATAGGGTTCCTGAAACGCAGAGAAAAGAGGGATTTTGGTAGAAAATCCCTATCTCTTAACAAAAAAACTAACCCTGACAACCAATTACTCCTATTGAGGAACAATCAACCTAAAACAGAGAACGTCAATAGTCTCCCCTCAAGCTGGATGGTGTATATTGACTAATCCAAGCTTGGGGATGATAAATCTGAAACGAACACGGTGAGGAAAGTTAGTAAAAATATCGGCGAGTTGTTCTTCCATCGAATAGGGAGGAGATGCAGAAGTTTCGCTTGAATCTTCTCTCTCACAACATGACAGTCTAGTTCAATGTGTTCGGTCCGTTCATGGAAACTCTGGTTGTGTGCTATATGCATGGAAGAGTTGTTGTTGCAGTAGAGAACAACAGTAGCAATAGGTTGCATGTAAAGATCCTGTAAAAGGTAGTGAAGCCACTATATTTCACATACGGTGGCAGCGAGAGCATGATACTCAGCTTCTGTTGAGGATCTCGAAACAGTACTTTATGTCTTTGACTTCCATGAGATGATGGAGTGTTGAGATTGTTGATAGGGGGAGCACTAGTTTAGTTGAACCTACAATCTTAGTAAAATCTGTGTTTTTTATGATGACAACACATAATTAATAACACATGAGTATTTTGTGTTACATGTTCTATGCTTACATGTTATATGCTTTTGTTTACTATGATAAATTTGTATAAGCATATTTGTGAACATGATTGTGTTGTTCATTGCATATTACTGTGTTTAATATGTGATTTTATATGTGTATGAATGACATGAGTTTTTGGAAATGGAAAACCACAAGCACTTTGGTTGAACTTTAATGTGTAGCAAAACAACAGTTTTAAGTTGATTATATTATGGGATGAATCGATTAAAACTCGTGTGTTTGCACAAACTTTTATCAAGTGTGCTGTGAGTTATTTTGAAGAGAAAAGTTTTCAAAAATGTGCTAAGTGATGTTTCTTAATCGACTACATGCAATGTGTATTCGACTAAGTTGGTTGTTATTTTGAAAACTGATTGAATGCTTGACATAATTGTCTTAACGATCATATTTTTAAATATATTGACCAGACATTTATTGTAAGTCCATTGTATTAAATGTGCATTCAATTAATGAGCTTGACTAATGTTAGTGTGTTATAACTGCAAGATGCATTCGATTACATTAGTAGCGAAATCGATTAAAACACGTATAATGAGTGTATTACTATAAATTAACGTTGTTTTGAATTCTGTAAGAACTTTTGTGAATCTGACATTTTCATATCTTTTACAGAAAGTTGTTTGATCTTACAGAGAAAGAAAAAGCTCCAAGAAACAAGATTGATTGTGGTGATCAAACACTTCAGGTTTCTTAAGAAGCAAGGCTTGCTGATTTGAACGTCTGATTAATCTGCACAACTGGGTGTATTCTGCATGATCAGGATTTGCAATCTTTGAAGATTGGCTTGGATTCCCTGTGGTATTAGCAGGAAGAAGAATGGTGTTCTTGATTTTGAGAGTGTCTCAAAGGAATAGACAGCAGAAGAGGGTGTTCTTATTGCTGGTCTTGTTTGTGTTGTTGCCTATATTTAGATTAGAGGGTTAGAGAGGTGTTTACATTTTTGACGTGAGGTCTCTGTATAAACCTTGTTGTAAAAACCTTGATCTTTATAGTGCATTTGCCTCTTGTGGTTGGAAGGACACTGGATGTAGGCTTGGCCGAACCAGTATAAAAATCAGCGTTTAAGTTTTCTAATCCCTACATTCTTTTATTAAGTCGATTACGCTGTTAGTATATTCGATTAAGTTTACTGCTGCATTGCATATCTTTTAACTTGCGATTCAAGAAAAGTGTAAAAGCATCTTATTTTGTGAAATAGTTTTTGAAAGATTATATTTTTTACAATTCACCAATTCATTCCCCCCTCCCCCCTTCTTGGTGTGAGAAACGAAGTCATTCTATTTTAACAGGGTAGAACCAAGGAAGATGCAAAAACCTATGGTGGATCTTCTGGTGTTGGGACAAGTAGCCCAATCAGAATCACTAAAGGCCTTTATTTGGATGTCAGAGTCAGCAGCAAAGAAGAGTCCTTCTGAAGGGTTGGACTTTGTGTATCTTACAACATGCTGCAAAGCCTAATAATGGTGGCTGGTAGGTTCCTGCAAAAATTGACTTGGAAGATTGATAGTAAAACACAAATCAGGTCTAGTGTTAGTAAGATAGAGCAACTTCTCAATCAATTTGCGATAAAGACTAGGATTATCCAAGTAATTCTCGGTTTTGTACAAGGAATATGTGTTGCTCAAAAAAGGGGTAGAACAAGGCTTTCTCCCCATCATTCCTATTTCTTCAAGGATGTCAAGAGCATATTTTCTTTGACAAAGATGTATGCCCCTCTTAGATCTAGCAACCTCAAATCCTAGGAATTATTTGAGTTCTCCTAGATCTTTTATATGAAATTGATGATGTAGAAGTGTCTTTATGTGAGTAATTGCAGCCATAGAATTACCTGCGAAAACAATATCATCTACATACATAGGCAAGGTAGTGAAATTTGTAGGTGTTCTTTTGATGAAGAGAGGATGGTCAGATTTTGATTGGATGTAATTTTGAAAAGAGAAAAGTAGATAGTTTTTCAAACCATTGCCTACTGGCCTGTTTTAGGCCATAAAGAGATTTTGTCAGTTTGCAAAGATGTCCTTTAGTGTCAGCATCTAGACTGGGTGGAGGTTCCATATAGACATCTTCTTTTAGATCCCCATGCAGAAAAGCATTATCCACATCAAGTTGGTGTAGGAACCAATTTTTTGAGGCAGCAAGGGCTAACAATAATCTGACAAAGGTTAGTTTAGCAACAGGAGAAAAAGTGTCCATAAAGTCTATTCCCTCTTGCTGAGTATACCTTTTTGCCACCAAACGGGCCTTATATCTTTCCAAAGTACCATCAGCTTTATGTTTAATTTTGTAAACCCATCTACACCCAATAGGCTTCTTTCAAGGGGGAAGTTGAGTTAAAATCCAGGTGTTATTGTCCTGTAAGGTTTTAACACTAGTACAAAAATATCGTATAACGTCGGTGTTTTCTGGCATTTCACGTCGAAATTAAGGTCGATGTCATATCAGGAGATGTTAAATTGACGTCGAATTTAAAAAATTCGACATTACCTTATTTAACGTCGAATTTTATTAATATACGGCGTTAATCAATTTTTTTATTTTTTTAATTAATTGTGATCCTTTATGATACTTTTTTACAACTCTACAAAGACTTGAAAAACAGAAAAACAAAACATTTCAGTTTTTGGTATTTTATAAAGTACGAACTATGAACGTGCAGTGTAGTATCGACAACAAACAAGTTCAACCAAACAACCACAACAAACAAGTTCAATCAAACAACAACAAGAAACAAGTTTAACAAATAAGTTTTGCAAAACGAAAACGAAAGCTAACCTTCAAAAGGTGGGTTCGTCGGAATAAAGTGTTGCCACCCGTGAGAGAGAAAGCAGAATGCGCCTACGAAGGACTAGAACACGAAAATAATCGGTCAAAACAAACGAAAATCATACCTAAAGTAGTTAATTAACCTGCATTTGTATCAAATGAAGGAAATATTACATATGATGACCATCAAACTTCGTTTGAGAAATGTTTGAACAGAGGAAAAAAGTCTCGCACGCTAAGATAAAGTGAAAGAATTTTCAATCTCCCGCTCAAATTTTTATTGAATTCACTAACATTTTAACGTTTAACGCTAGGGCATTCGACGTCATACGTAAGTATATTTTCACCTTCGGACCAAACATTTTTGCAAAATTTATCCAATAGGACGTCGAACATCTCAATATTCGACGTCTTATAACAAATTGACGTCGAATTACAGTTCTAAACGACATCTAATAATTGTATTTATTTACAAAAATGCCACTGGTCATTTTTAACGTTGGCTTTTCAATAGTTGGACGTTGAACGCGTGACGTTATACGCTGCTTTTGTACTAGTGTAATTTACTTTTGCATAGAATCTGTCCATTCAGGACTATTTCTAGCTTCATTATATGAATTGGGTTCATTGCTTTCAGTTAAAGCTAGGGTGTACTTTAAGTGTTTTTCAGACAAAGACCCATAAAATAAAAATTAGAGATAGGATAAGGAGTTTTCAAACCATTTTTGATACATAGAGATGTGGATCAAGGTTAGTCAGCTTCAAGAATGTAATATTTCAAGAGTTCTTTTAATTCTGCTGGATTTTCTTTGGCTGTGAACTTCCTCATTCTCCATAGGATCAGTGTTTTCAACACTGGTATTGACATCCTCAGTGTTGTTTTGTCAATTTCTGCCACTCTCAGTCAAGTTTTGCTTGTTGATAGAATCACAATTGCAAGACATATCATTTAGAAAAGACATTCTATCTTCTTCATTATTATGAGCATCTTTATTGTTTTGTTCACTTCTGTATGGGAAAACATCCTGATAAAAAATCACATTTCTACTTATAAAGATCTCCCTGGTGTTATTGTCAAGAATAATGTAACCCTTCATACCATTCTTATATCCTAGAAAAATACATTTTCTAGCTCTAGAGTCAAATTTACTTATAATATTTTCCAATGTAGAAGCAAAGCACAAACAACCAAAAACCTTTAAGTTTATATAGGTAGGAGGGTTATCACATAACACTTCAAAAGGAGTTCTTCCATTAATAACAGGAGAGGGAAGCCTATTCATTAAGTATATGGCATGGGACGCAACATAAGACCAATAAGCATAGGGAATGTTAGATTAAAAAAGTAAACTGCGAGTAACATTCAATATGTGTTGGTGTTTTCTCTCCACAACAGAATTCTGTTGTGGGGTTTCAAAACAACTAGTTTGATGCTCAATACCATGAAAACCATACACATTAGAACAATTAAACACAGGCCCATTATCAGTTCTAATGATCTTGATGGTTTTGACAATTTGAGTTTTAACTTTAACAATGAAATTTTGTAGTAAATCCGTAGCCTAACCTTTATTTTGCATAAGAAAAGCCCAGGTGTGTCTACTACAATCATCAACTTTGGTGAGAAAGTATTTATGCCCATCAATAGAGGGAATGGAGATAGGTCCCCATATATCACAGTGTATAATTTCAAAACAATTAGTACAAACAGAAACACTTTTGGGAAAGTGTAATCTGTGTTGTTTGACATAATGACATATATCACAAGCATCATTAGAAGTAGTTTGAACATAAGGAAAATTCTTGCATATCTTTTCAACAATTTTGTGTCCAGGGTGGCCTAGCCTATAATGCCACAAGTTTATGCTTACATGTTCATAGGAGAAAACAAACTTAACAGTTAAATCTTGGTCAAAGACAGGGAAAGATTGCAAATAGTAGAGGTCATTGTAGACATTAGCACATCCAATCATCTTCAATGTAGAGTTGTCCTGTATTTGACACAACTTAGAAGAAAAAATTAATGTGCAATGTATGTCCCTGGTTAAACTTTGGACAAATATAAGATTGAAAGAAAATTTAGGTATGTATAAAACATTGAAGATAATAAAATCTTTTGAAAATTGAACTGTCCCGGCATAATGGGCAGTGACAATGTCATTATTGGGCAGCCTAACAGATATAGGTTTAATCTTACGGAAAGTGACAAAGTTGTTTTTGTCATGGGTCACATGATCAGTGGCCCTTGTATCCATGATCTAGGAAAACATACCTTGTTTATCCTTTATGGTGTTTCTCTGAATTTGACTTATGCTGTGAGAATGATTGTCAACCTTCTCTATCATTTGTAATATCTTTTGCATTTGTTCTAAAGTAAAGGTATTAGGAGCATAATTAGTGTTGATCTGGGCAGAGTTAGAATGTGATTCTGCAGAGGCGGAATTGACAGAATTCCATTCATTTTGTCCTCTTTTTCCTTAGCTGGTGTTATCCCCCTTTTTGAACCAAGGTGGATATCCATGCTTGGAGTAACATTCATCCACTGTGTGATTCATCTTATGGCAGTAGGAACACTGTTTCCCATAGTTTGAATTCTTTCCTCTTCCTCTTCCTTGACTACAAGACCCATTTCCATGTCCATTAGGTTTCCAACTCTGATCATTTCTCCACTCAATTTGCTTGTTAGTAGTGTTGGCAAGGACCTTAATCTCAGTATTCTGGCTATTGACTCCAGAATCATGCCTTTCTTGCCTTTCTTGTTGTATGATGAGGGAGAAAACACGGTTAATACTAGGAAGAGGTTCCATGAGCAAAATTTTTGTTCTCACAGTATTGTAGCAGTCATTCAAACATTTCAAGAAGCAAACAACATGCTCCATTTCTCTGTATTTGTGAAAAATCTTGGACAAATCACAGTTGGAAGGAACTTTACATATGCAGCAAGGTATGGGTCTAAGAGACTCTAATTCTTCCCACAAGATTTTTAGATCAGTGAAAAATTGACTAACCATTCTTTCTCCCTGCTTGATGGAGTGTATCTCTTGAAGCAAATTAGAAATCTTGAACTAGTCCCCTTTAGAAAACCTTTCTTTAAGTTCTTCCCATAGCTTTTTGGCATCCTCCACATATATAACACTCTCTTCAATCTGAGATGAGAGAGTCTTGATGATCCAGGAAAGCACCATCATGTTGCACCTCTCCTAGGAATCAAAAAGAGGGTCATCTCTCTGGGATTTTTTGATCCCTCCGTCAATGAATTTTAACTTGTTCTTGGAGAGTAGAGCTCTTCTCATGTTTCTACTCCAAGAAGCATAATTGGTCTCATTAAGGACTTGAGAAATAAGAGTGAGGCCAGGATTCTCTCCTGGATGTAGATAGAAAGGGCTGGAAGGATTATTGGTCTGATCTGTGTATTCCATGATCCAAGAACAACAAAGAGAATAGGAAAGAAACCAAGAACAGAGCGCAACAGAGGCGAAGCAGGTACTAGACCTTCTCTGATACCATATTAAAGTAGCATATAGGATAAAATGTGAAGAGAGACTCGCGTGTGGAAGCAGTGAAGGCTCTGGAGACCTCCATGGCAGAAACGCGTTTCCTAGAGAAGCTGAAGCAAGGTGTAGAGAAAGAGAGACAACAAGACCCAAGAGAAGAAGAACTGGCAAAGAAAGGTAAGAACTTTAACATTCAATAATATTTCTGTATATTTGTTAAGACCTCGGCAAGTGTACCGAATTGTATCAAGTAATAAATATGGTAAGACCAAGTATCGTTTCCCAAGAGACTCATGACCTAAATAGTTATGTGATTTCTTGATTAAATATGACTTGAGAACAAAATCTTTTGGTTTAAAATGCAGAAAATAAACAGGAATGCAAGTGTTGATCAATTGACAATAAGAATGCACAGGTGATTTGTTTATAAAATATAGAATGATTATGTTGTTGGGGGTTCGACTTATCCTATCCACTCTCATGTATTTATGAATTTGTCTTATTCATTAATGTTAATGCCACTTTCTAATTTACTTTAGACCCGATGTCTCGGCGAAGAAAGTCTATCCTAAATTACTAGTTTACAATGTTTTGTCTCCCTAGCAATTAATTATGCATTATAAACGCACAAAGCTTAAAGGCAACTAACCCTCATATCCTTATGTCTAGGCATTACTGCTTTTGGGAGAGATTTCCCAGATCTAGATTTCCCCGTATGTGTCCATATCGACAAAATCAATTATCATGCTATGAATGAGTTAAACAAAGCAAGCATGGAGTATAGAGGAAAAACCCTAACAATTAATGAACAAAGCATTTAAAATAAGAATCAATTCAATACATGAGAGTTTCAAAGGATTACATCGTTTTCCCAACAACAATTGAAGTTTAGTTCATCATAGACATAATGAAACTAGATGAATAATCGAAAAGAATGAGATAGAAAAACCCTAAAAGTTGAAGATAGGAGCTTCTGCCTCCCAATCCGCCTCCCAGAGAGTGTTTATGCGCCTCTTCTGTCAAAAGGTACCAAGCCTAGGACGTCCAAATCCTTAAATAGAGCACAGAAAAAGTCCAAGCCCACGAGATTGGCGCTCAGCACCCCAACTTAGGGCGCCCAGGCATGACTGCGAAAGCATCTGTGCTAAGCGCCCCCTGAAAGGGCGCCCAGGCGTGAGTTCCGGTACTAACTGGCGCAAAGCGGCACAAAAAGAGCGCTCAGGCTTATCGGAAGCCTTCAACGCAAGCACATGGATAAACTAGCTACGTGTAAATTCCAAGACTATTCAAAAGTTATGTTTGTTAGAATCTCAAAATATTAAAAGTCATTGAAACCACATATTCTTTGTAACCCTTTATATTAGTCCCATTGAAGTTGCATTCTCCTATTCGGTTATGATGAATAATAATTTTTTTCTATCTCATTGGACTCAAGTTTGGGAGCTATGTATCATCTTGGATATGATTCTTTAAACAATCCAAATCAACTCATAAAATTGAGTGTTTTCAATGTATGAGTTGTAGTTAAGTTTTTCTTGGTTATTTTGATACTTTAGATTTTTAGGGCATCTTAATAGTATCTCTAACATATAATGAGGTTGGTTTCAACATAAGCAAGTGATTTGGTCTCTCTTGGATGATTGGATAGTCTAGATGGTGTAATAAAAACAAATTAGTAGTTTATTAAATGATTAGGTCGTCTCTTAGGCGATTAAGTAGTTCAAATGATCCATTAAAAACAAATTTGGCTAAGATTTTGAAAAATATTCAATTGTCTTCAAATAAGGAGTACTTTATGGATGATCAATTTTTCTATATCCCTTGTGTTTCTCTCGTACTCATTTCTTACTTTATGGATGAAAACCATTACCAAACATAGATATCTTCAACCAAGAGGAGTGAGATACATATCAAAAGTTGGAGAAACATTAGTCAAATTTCTCAATGAAAAAATGGAATCAATTAGCATGTTACATTATGTCATTCATGTATTTTTCAAGTGATTGTTTATTTTTACCATTCATAACATTTATTCTTCTTTGTATGGATTGAGGATTAAGTTTCCTTTTATTTTAGTCCTTGATTCATTTGTATGAATAAATATATTAGTATGTCTTGTATGTGTTGATACTACCTTGGGATGATTTTGATGAGATGAAGGAAATGAACATGCAAATTATTTTAGTGAACATGATAATATGTAATGATATGATGAAATGTGTATGAGAATGTATGGTGATGCTGAGAACATGGTAGTACATATATGAGATGCTAAATGTTGTTCTGCATGATGATATAAGCATGGTTGTGTTTGCCATCTTATGGATCATTGTAGATCTAGTCAAAACCATGAGGAAAGGTTTTGAGGGGAATACTAGAGGGTGATGAGATGGGTGAGTCCAAAACTATGAGGATAAGGTGTAGAGTTTGGAATTACTTGGTTAGAGGACACTAGTGAGAAAGGTCAAATGAGGCACCATGTCTTAGAGGCGACATTTGATGGATCAGTATTAATTTGATGGGTCAAACTAGATTTGGTACTCATTAGATGACTTTGGGCCATTAGGCAATTTGGGCTATTAGACAATTTATGGTTATTAGATGATTCGACTCGTACACAATTCGACTCTTAGACGACTATGTATATTAGACAACTCGAGCTATTACATGATCTCGCGCTACTAAACAACCTAGTCGTTAGACGCGTGGTAGTCTATTGGAGCATTATATACTCATACATACTTTTAGATATATTATCTTTTATTTTATATTTATCTTTTATCTTTAGTTAGTTTGTTATTATTTCTTATTTGTATTTTGGGCTTAACCCATATTTCTTCTATTATAAATAAAGGATCCTATGTGTATATTTAAAACAAGGGAGATTAATCCCATACATAGTTTTTACTATATTCAACATGGTATCTAGAGCATAAGGTTCTTTGTTCGTTGGCCTTGTCCACTAACAGTGTCGTCGCCGTTAGAGTCGACATTGTTACCGTTAAAGTCTTCATCGTCGTGGTCATCATCACTAGAGCATTAGTTTCAACCGGTGACCATAATTTTTCTCGTCTCAGTCAAGCAACCACAACGTCGTCAACATGGCTACCAGTTGAGTCCAGACACGCTCTCACACACCGATCACAGTTTGCTTCCGCTATACTTTCTAGTCGCTCGTGACAGCATGTGTCTCGTTGTCTCCGTCGCCCACCATCTTCGTTGGACTCATCACAACCTCCCTTATCTGGATCTAGCCTTGTTGTGTTGATTGGGCCTCTTTTGAGTTCTAGGTTTTTACTTTCTTGCTTGTTCACGGCTTCTGACTCGTTCATGTATACTAACTATGTCAATGTGCATTTATCTATTGATAAGTTATATAGTACTAATTATGCGACTTGGGCATCAGACGTTAAACTTTGGCTTAAGAGTCAGGGGTATCTTGATCATATTACTCAGAATGTGACAACTATTGATTCCGTTGCAGTTACCCATTGGTTGAAAGTTTATGCTCAGTTATGCATTGTTCTCAAGGGTACCCTTCATTCCTCTTTAAAACAAATTTTTCATTCCTACGAAACATATTTTTAAATCTAGGAACACGCCAAATTATTGTACACTAATGATACTCAACGTCTTTATGGTGCTTGTCATTATCTTCTTAATGTTGGTTCTCCTCGGCATCAGGACTTTATGACTGATTATATGGTAAAATTCAAGCTCTTTCTCATGAATTTAATGAATTATTGCCACCTGCCTCTACTCCTACCAAAGAAATAGAGCAATGGTCAAAGTTCTTCATGGTATTGGCATTGCACAGCCTTGCTTATGAGTATTCTCATATTCGTGATCAGAGTTTGGGTTCACCTGTTGTTCCCACTTTTACTTCTACTTGGTCCACCCTTTTGCGTGTACCTAGTAAACCTATCAATGATACATATGTTTTCTCTATGTTGGCATATCAACGTCTTGATCGCAATCACTCTTGCAAATCGGGAAAACGACGTCTCAAGTGTAACCAATGTGGCAAGCTAGGCCACACGATTGACAGGTGTTATGCATTGCAAGTGTTATGATATTCTTACTGCATGTTATCTCATCAATCGCATGTCCTCTTCTATTTCAGATAACAAAATACCTCATTCTATCTTATTTCCTCACGAACAACACCTTTACCTCTAAAAGCTTTTGGGTCTACATGTTTTGTTCATAATTTTAGTCCTAGTCTTGATAAGTTAGCTCCTTGATCACACAAATATGTTTTTTTAGGCTTTACTAAATCAAAGGAATGATACAAGTGTTTTTCTCCTTCTCTTAATCGCTATTTTATATTTGTAGATGTCACCTTCAATGAGTTTTCCTTTTATTTTAACAATCATTCTTCTTTTGATATGTCTCCTTCTAATACTATCAATATTCTTGTTGTTTGTGCTTCTCCAATTATGCCTAGTTTACCAGGTGTTTCTCAACAACCACCAAGTGGGAATTCAAGTGCCAACTACATTGTCTTCTCCAACTCCGACAATTGAGTCTACCCTTCCAATTGCCCTCCAAAAAGGTACACGTTCTACTCGTAATCACTCTCCACATTATGTTGCTTTAAGTTATTATAGATTGTCTTCACCTTTTTGTACTTTTCTTTCGTCTATTTCTTCTGTGACCATCCCAAAATCTGTTACTAATGCCTTAACCCATCTTGGTTGGCGTCAGGCCATGCTAGATGAACTAAGTCTTTCTTTAGAGTAGTGGAACTTGGGAGCTTGTCCCATTACCATTTGAAAAATCTGTTGTTGGTTGCAGGTGGGTTTTTGCTATCAAAGTTGGTGCTGATAGAACTATTGATCACCTCAAAGCTCGTCTTGTGGGCAAAGGTTACACACAAATATTTGGGTTGGATTATGGTGATGTTTTTTCTCCAGTGGCAAAGATGACATATGTTCGTTTATTTATAGTCATTGCGGCTCTTCAGCACTGACCTCTTTATCAACTGGATGTCAAAAATGCATTCCTTAATGGAGATTTGCAATAAGAGATTTATTTGGCACAACCTCTAGGATTTATTGCTCAGGAAGAGTCTTATGGGTTGGTATGTCGTCTTCGCAAATCCTTATATGGCCTAAAACAATCTCCTAGGGTTTGGTTTGGAAAATTTAGTAATGTTGTTCAACAATTTGGTATGACTCAGTGTGAGGTAGATCATTCAGTCTTTTATCGTCACTCGATTGTTGGATCTGTCTACTTGATAGTATATGTTGATGACATTGTTCTTACAGATAGTGATAGTCATGACATCATACCTCAGATGAAACAACATCTTTGCAACCATTTTCAGACCAAATATTTTGGCAAACTTGGATATTTCTTGGGTATTGAGGTGGCACAATCCAACGATGGTATTGTTATATCTCAAAGGAAATATATATTGGATATTTTGGAGGAAGCTAGGTTGATGAATTCAAAACCAATGGACACACCCATGGATCCTAATATGAA
This sequence comes from Vigna angularis, assembly GCF_016808095.1. Taxonomy (NCBI): domain Eukaryota; kingdom Viridiplantae; phylum Streptophyta; class Magnoliopsida; order Fabales; family Fabaceae; genus Vigna; species Vigna angularis. The sequence goes on along the minus strand of NC_068974.1, from coordinate 21,521,261 downwards.
ATTTCTACTAAAACAGGGTGAGTCTATGTCAGATCCCGAGAAATATAGAAGACTAGTTGGAAAATTGAATTATCTTACAGTTACTCGTCTTGACATTTCCTTTGTAGTTAGTGTGGTAAGTTAATTCGTTAATTCTCCATGTGAAGATCATTAGAATGCAATTATTCGTATATTAAATACATTAAAGGATCTCCTAGAAAAGGGTTCTTATATGGTTCTAGTAACCATTCAAGAGTGGTTTGTTATTTTGATGCTGATTGGACAAGATCTCCTTTTGATAAGAGATCTACATCCAAATATTGTGTCTCCATTGGTGGTAACTTGATCTCTTGAAAAAACAAGAAACAAAGTGTTGTGGAAAGATCTAATGCAGAAGCAGACTAAAGAGTTATGGCCTCAGCCACTTGTGAGCTTGTTTGGCTTAAGCAATTGCTTAGAGAGTTATAATTTAGAGATGTCACTCAAATGACGCTTATATGTGACAATCAAGTTGCTCTTCATATTAGTTCTAATCTTGTCTTTCATGAGAGGACCAAACACATTGAGATTGACGGTCATTTTATTCAAGAGAAGATTGTATCTAGAGATATCAAGACTGAGTTCGTCAATTCAAGTGATCAGTTAGCAAATATTTTCACTAAAGTCTTTATGGAACTAAGAATTGATTATATTTGTAACAAGCTTGGTACATACGCTTTATATACACCAACTTAGGGGGAATGTTAGATATATTATCTTTATTTTATATTTATCTTTTATCTTTAGTTAGTTTGTTATTATTTCTTGTTTGTATTTTGGGCTTAGCCCATATATCTTCTATTATAAATAGAAGATCCTATGAGTATATTCAAAACAAGAAAGATTAATCTCGTACATAGTTTTTACTATATTCTAACACATACAAAAATAAATAAATATATATATATATATATATATATATATATATATATATATATATATATATATAACAATTACAATTATTGATTTTAATATGAATAATATTGTAATTATTTACTGCATAAGTACCTCCCATTGTTAATTTTTCGAACTGCAGCTCGTATGTCTTTTATGGACATAATTCCTTTCTTCCTATTAAAAAAAATCACAATATTGAAAATAAAATATACATGTCTCTAGAAAATAACTTTTTATTGCTTTATTTTTGTTTCAATATTTTTATTGATATTAATATATTAAACAATTATAATTGTTGTTATTATAATTTAAAAATTATCTATTTAAAAGAAGTAAATATAGAACATTAGTTCACTTTGTCTAATTTGTCCAACAAAAAGTTTTGGACAAAACATTGACTCATTAATTGCTTATGTAAACAAAAAAACATATTTTGAATAGTAAAAACCAACAATCAAAATTTCTTTTATTTTCTTACAATCAATAATAATAATAGCAATAGTGAATAACTAACACTAACATTAAGAATTAATACAAATCCATACACAATGCAAAATTTCTTGCATTTTCATGCACAATTTTCTTTATACTACACATGATACAAATCTTATGTATTGTCATTAAAACTTTTTTTATGGATTTAATTACCATTGTCTAAATAATTCAGCAGAGATTTTGGATAATGTAAGTTAACAATCTTTGCTTGCGTAAGGAAATATGGCAGCACTAAATTGAAAACTGGAGCACTATAGCTCTGTTGCTTCCTCGATTGTTAAAACCTATCTATATCTTCTACTAGCAACAATGCCCTCTCACCTATTTTGCATGGCCTAAGCTGAAATAATGTTACTGTGAACCTAAAATCGGATTATCTTAGAATCCAGTAGCTAGTATTAAAACTGAGACGAGGACAGCTAGACAGACAAGCTTATTTAACATTTACAAGCAAATAACAACATTAATCATAATAGTATCATATGCCAAATACAGACCGTTGTCACCACTGGGTCCAGTTAGAATACTTGGAAGAGAACTAACAAAGCCAAGAAGGTATTGGTAAAATGGATACAACTCTGGGCCAAAATGCAAGCTCAGAGAATTGTACAGTGCCAGCTTAGGCAACTGGTGGACGGAGTACGTGATCCTGTGAGGTATCCACTGCAGCAGGTGGCATAAATTGCCACATTGCAACTCCAGGATAACTAATAAAAGGTACCAACTTGTTTCCGTGGGCTTGGCCTTGCGCCGCAAATGCAGCAGGGATAGCAGCAGGGGGAGGCATGAAACTGGGTTGTGCATTCAAAGATTTCAGCTGCTGCTCCAACTTCTCCTTCTCTGCCTTGAGCACCTGTTTCTCATCCCTAAGTTCATTCTTCTCAGCCTACACAACATGTAAGGAATTTGATTTCAGAAACAATTAGAATTGTGAATTTTTCAGTGTTAGGAAAAAAAGTGGAGGCAGAAAACTTACGCTGCCATTGGATTCGAAAAATATGTTACTACTTTTACTTTAGTTACAGAAATGTCATCTTGCTTCCACTTTATTTCAACAGTTTGATAGGAAACAGTTTGCTTCGTTGCTATATAAATCTTTGAAAACAATAAAAATAAAGGTGGAACTTATGTAATTTAATGTGAAAACAGAAAGAGGAGAACTAGGAACACACTCTCTAACACACACACACACACACTTTATGATTGGCTAAAATTCTTGAGAACTACAATATCAGGAGAGAATCACTAAAAAAGTAGTGGAACCAACCAAAATTTGTGAATTTCCAAAATATCTAACTTATAGTAGAGTATGTTGTTATCATTTCTCAAACAGGAAATACTTCCCTAAACAAATTTCTCCCCAAGTGATCCACAATATGTAACTTCCAACCCAAAAAGTCATTCAAATATGAGTATCACCTTTAACTCTTTAATCTTTTCTTGAAGACCCTGATTAGAGTCTTTCAACTTCTGCGCTTCACCCCGTAAGTGTGTCACCATACGGACAGCATCAATCAGGATAGCAGCCTTATCAGTTTTCGTAGGCCTTCCAGGCTCCAAAATGGAGCCCAATTCAACAAACCTAACAATGTCCATCATATTAGGTACATGCCTCAGCTACATATTCACATAAAAGCTCAAGATGAGTATAGAAAGACAGGAACTAGTTGAAATTTTGAAGTAGAAAGTATACTTGTCGTTAAGCTTATCTCTTCGCAACTTCTCCCGACATGCCTTGGTGCTAGAAGCAGCACATGTCTCAGATCTAACCCTGCAAATGAACAAAGCTATCTAGATTGGATTCACTCCTTTTTCAGAAGTTTAATCATTTGATCAAATTTTGTATTCCAAATTAGTGCAGTCAATGAAATAAGACAAGAAAAATGATTTTGGAAATCTGATCTTATGCCAAGAAAAATAATGTTATACTCGAAAAAGATAATAGATGCAATGCAAGGATTTGCAATATGTTGACTGCACCAATTAGCCTCACCCTATGACTGCACTACATTACTACACATCTGTCAGTTCATAGAAGATCATCTATGACAATTGCCAAGCAAATTCTGTAAATTAGCTAAGCAACTAGTATTGCCTCAAGATTTCACTTCATTCTGCAATCATTATTAATTTATTACCGTATAAAAGGAAAGAAAACGAAAAAAAAAAACACTAAATCATCTTAATACTTGTAATATAAAGAAGCACTCAAGCAAAAGAGAGATTAGGAAATCAAGCAAAGAAAAAAAAGCTACAGAAGAGGTGTTTCAGAATAAGATACACATGTTGATTCTTTTTTTTTTTTCCTTTAACAAAATTATTTCATTCAATAAAAATGAAAGGCTAATAGAACACTGTGTACCTCTTCTTTGAGCCAGACTCTTTGAGACCATCAGAATCCACCAGTGAACCGTCAGCTTCAACACTAGGAGAACATAATGGTGTAAGAAAGACAAGGCAGTAAAAGAAATTGTTTATTATGAGGACATGTATAAAGAGGCAGATAGAAATCTGAATAATGTATTATGAACAATTTCAGAAGCCATGTTTGACAAACAAAAAGTGTATGGCCTCAAGTGACAAAATGTAAAAGAAAACATTTGAGTATACGAGAATTGAAATATATGCTTTACATAAGAATATATTAATAAGAATGGTATTAAAAATGTAGCATTCCATATTTTATAGGAATCTTACAAAATTGATAAATTATCAGCATGATTATGTATAAAATCATTTCTCATTCTCATATTGTTAAAACCTACAGAGGAAAATTTCACTATTGGGAGTTAGAACAATAATCTAATTTATCTCAGGTGTTGCTTTATTTGGCTCTAGCAGTAGCCAAATTTTAGTAAAACCATTTACAAAACACTTTTCTTAATGGTGTCTCATAACACAAACTAGAATATCCCCTTCTCCTATTACAAACCTCTCTCATTGCATACTTTCACCAATCCAATGATTCACCTCACCATTCTCGTCTCTTACACATTCATTTCTTATCCATAACATTCACTTCATTAGTGCATTAAAAATTGTAAGTCATAACTACACAGAATAATCTCACCTAGTCTTAAACAATAACCTCCACGATTATAAGTTATGACTGAAGCACATCTTCATTTGATCCACCTAGCTGGACTCCTATATGAGAATTAAGATGACCCTATAACTTAAGAAAGTAACTAACCACCTAGCTAGGAGGTAGAAAATGATCTTCAACTTCATATACAATCAACATAATTACACAAATATTGATTAAAAAAGCTTGAATTAAGACAATCCACAGTTCCAAAACAACACATTGCCTTGAAAACAAGACAGAAAAATACATCAATAGAATAATCTAAACAGTCAATTAAGAAATTAAAGCTATCTCATGCAAGAATGTCCCGAGGCGCTAGAATTAATTCCAGCCAGTCCATGTCTGGATTGAAGTTGGGAGAGTTTAAAAGTACCATTCCTCTAAAAGAAACAGTTTTCTTCTTCTTCATTTAGTACATCAAAATTCATCAGAGCATTTTTCAAACTTCAATTCAAACATAACATTATACACCCCCTTAGGCCAGATTCCATCACGCAACATTAAAAACAAAAATCATCAAATACAACCTCCCAATAAAAAAAAATAAAATAAATAAATAAATCACATGTATTGGAAAAGACAAAATCCTACAGCCGTAGAGCTTCCTAAACACAGCCCTAAAATCAAATATTCACAAAGTCAAACCAATCAAACAACAAAGCACAAACCCTAATCACGTCAAGGAGAAAAATCAGAGAATACAGCATCGAAAGCTTGAAAAGGAAAAGGCAATTGGCAAAACGATCTGCATATACCCGACATTGGAAGTGGCATTCAAGGCATTAGGAGGCCATGTGAAGCCGGAGGAAGGGACGGTGAAGGAGGCATCCGGGACGGGAATATCATCTATCAAGCCGTAATCAAAGAGCCAATTGGTGTTTTCCCGGGAAACCATTGTGCAGATTCGATTCCCGGAAAATTGAGGATTTTCCGCACGGAAAACGCGTTTTTGCTTTGTTTTCCTGGAAAACAAACAGGGGCTGCGCGTGGTGTGCGTAGGTGTGTGGTGTGCGTAGGTGTGTGGTGTGCGTAAGGTTTGCTTGCACGTTTTGAAGTTAAGAAGAAGAAGGGTGAAAAAGAGAACTTATTTATTATTTTTTTTTATTGAAAATAAACCATTTGATTAAGACTAGGTAAGTGACAACTTAGATTATTTATAAAATACGAATTATGTTTATTAAATAATATTATCATTATTAGGTATTTAAGTATTAATTTTTATTAAATTACTAAATAAGAAATTTAGTAAATAATTTTAGTTATAAATTACTAGTAGAAACATATACATACTATATGTGTTTACCCATTTTTATTATGATAAAAAATTTATTATCACAATAGTTATTAAATATAAAAATTATTAATTTTATAAAATAAATAACTTTCGTAATTTTGTTATAATAATTTATTTATTATACAGATAGTTTTTATGAATAGTTATTTAAGTTTAGAAAATTAATTATTAAAAAGATAAAATTAAAAAATAGTTTATACAATAATAAAACTGAATTCATGTTTAATGATTCAGATTAATAATATTAACTTATTGATATTAAAATTTTATGGAAACATGTGAATGTGAATGCACAGTCAATGAGAAATATTGGTGGCAACTGTCTATTGGGTATAGTGGCCGCGAAAGTGTTCGTCATTGGATTTTACTACAAAACGGTTCAGGTCTTGGAATGCGTAAATTTAATTTTATAAAAAGGTTTAATATCCAATTTTGTCCCAGTTTAGTTCGGAAATCTCAATTTAGTCCCTCTATATAAAAGTAATTGTAATGGATCCTTACTTGTAATTATGTGAATCAAATTAATCCTATCCGTTAAATATAGGCAAACGGAGTTAATGGGCTGATGTGGCAGTAGTCACTCATTAGGTGTCAACAGGTAATTGAGATTGTGCTTACGTGGTGTTAGAGCACTTGATTTTAAAATTGGGTTTTAATTAGAAATTGGGGAGGTTTGGACGTGCGATGAAGACGAACCCCTCCCTGGGTTGCCGGTGTCGGAGAGAGCAGACGGGATCGGAGAAGCAGTGACACGGTGGATTGAGTCACGAAAAAAAAAACAGTAATTTGGAAGAAAGAAGCATGGTTGTTGAGATACATCTTTTTGGAGCAATGATAGCGGCTAGAGGAGCTACCGCACTTTCCAAAAGGCAAGTTCTCAGAGCTGCACTTCCTCTTGAAAGAGGAGGAGGAGGAGAGGGGAAGCTTGACGTGGGAGGGGAGTGGTGATGTGGAAAGAACCCGGCGCAGGCAGGGGCGGCGAGGAGGAAGAGGGTTGTTTTGTGTGGGCGTCGGCGGTGAGGGAGGAGATGAAGGAAGTGGCGGGGGAGGGGTAGGAGAAATAATTGGTTTTTGAAGAGGAGTCGTTGAGGGTGCCGTCTGTTTTGGGGATTTGGTGCAGAGGGGTGGCGTGGAAGAGGGGAGGCTGGGAGGGTTGTGTGGAAGGAGGAGACGGAGGAGGAGGAAGAGGAGCTCTTCGGAAGCGGGCGTGGCCGGTTGGGGTTGGGCCTGGGTCGAGGAGCGAAATGACGTTTTTGAACTAGGTGACTGGACTGTCACATTACCCTGTTTCCGTCAAATGTTGCTGCCATCCCATGCCAATTACCAATTACCAATAACAATCAAACACTCTATCCAAACGAAGGGCTTTTTGCGGTAGACAGAAGGAGAGTGTGTCGGCCTCGCGCGCGAAGAAGAGAAGGCAGCGGCGCCGCGGTCGGCAGTGGTTCCGGTGGGGCCTGAGGTCGAAACGACGCGGTATCGGCGGTGGCTCCGACCGGTGGGAGGGGAGCGTAGGCGAAACCATGGCCTGGTGTTTGTTTGTCCATGAGAAAGTGGGGGTTTCTATTTTGTGTTGAAGAAGAGGAGATGAATTAGGGGTAAGGGCAGCTTTCTTGGCTTCTTTTGTTTGAAGTAGAGACGCTGTTGTGAATCTAGAAGAAGGAAGAAACCTGGTTTCTGATCTGAGAGGGAGTTGCCACGCAAACAATTGCATTTTGACACCTAACCACTAACTACTGCCACTTCATCATTCCATTAACTCCGTTTGCCTATATTTAACGGAAGGGACTAACTTGACTCACAAATGTACAAGTAAGGATCCATTACAATTATTTTTCTAACGAGGGACTAAATTGAGATTTTCGAACCAAACTGGGGACAAAATTAGGTATTAAACCTTATAAAAACTAATAGCCTAAAGAAAATTTAAAAACTAAAAAAGAATATGTTTGTTTTAAACATATGTAAATTAATACCAAAAACTAATTGGCATCCTTTCTACAATTAAAACTCCTTTTCTAACATAAGTAACTAAGCTTTTTGTTCTCAACTTTTAGCATTTGTAGCATTTTGTATTAATTAATTACTCTGTTTTTAATCTTGAATATTTAAATACATATAGAACATAAATAAAATTTTGGTTGAAGTGTAAATTTTAGTTTGTCATATGATTCAACCTAGTTCAATTACTAATTATTAAAGTTATTATTTACCCTTAAAAATAAGGGGGAATATGAACCCAACCCATAATAAATACAAGAAGTCTTTAATTAAAAAAATATTATTACTCAAATGTACTTTTTAATTTAGATAGTTATTTAATAAATTTATTATTTTTTAAAAACAATAAAATTTTATTTTTAAAGTTTATTTATTACATCTTTTTTTATAATTTGAGATTTTTGACATGTTTTCCTTAATTTAAGAAATTTCACACAATACTTCACAAATTAAAATAACATAAATAAATAAAGAGAAAATATGAAGTTTTTTTTAATGAAATTTTCAAACATAACATGTTTCAAGTCATAATAAATAATCTTACTTTTATTCAAATCTTTTTAATAATGATAATAATAATAATAATAATAATAATAATAATAATAATAATAATAATAATAATAATAATAATAGAAATAGTAGTAGAATAATACATTACAAACAATATAATTTAAATTTTATAACAAAATTAAATACCAATGTAACAATAAATATACTATAGACATTTAAAGTAATAAATATTTACTTTTAAACAATGATAATTTAATGGCAACAACCATTTCTAAATAGAAATAAACATTACAGTAATAATTCATAATAATAATTTATAGTACCAATAATTTGATCTAATAAAACACAATAAATTTATAATGACAAAACAACAATAAAATACAGAAAATTTAAATATAATAAATAAAAAATTATTTTTTATGTTGTATTTTATTTTTACAAAAAAATAATAATATGAGAGTAGAATCAAACATGAAAATAATTAATTACTTTTATAAAATTAAATACATTAAAATTAATAAAATAATTTTCTTAATTCAAATATAAAATAATAAATTTTACTATGTATTTTAAAAATATTTATGTAAACACTTAAAAATTAATCTAGGAATAGTTGTGATTTAAAAAAAGTGATATTTGATTATTTTATTAATAAAATTTCAACACTATAAATAAAATTTATATTGGATGACTCCATTTTGTAAAAAATCATAATCTCTATAGTATTTTTTTAATAAAGTTATTATCTACCTTTATTTTATAATTCAAACTTCATTTTTTATTCTTTTCAAGATTAGAGACCATAGATCTTAAGAGAAAACTTTACAAATTCATCACTAAAAATAGAGTAAGTTCACTTTTTGTTTCTTTTTGAGTTCGAATTTTTTAGATTACATATGACTTATGATGATTTAACGCATATGACTCAAAATAGCTTAAAGTGAAACTATCTTTTTGTTTGTTATTAGAAGGATATATTTATAATTTTTATTGGGGTTTTAATTATTTAGTTAGATCATCCTATGAGAAATAGATTTCTAAGGAACATTTTTGAACTATAAGGTTTTTTACTTAAGGTAAGACAAGCTAATAATGTTTTATTCTAATATTACTTGGTTGAATTTATCTATTATATTTAGTATGAATGAATTGACGGGAACAAATTATTTAGAATTGTGCTTGAATAAAATAAATTTATATACGAATGAAATTATGTAATTAGTTGAATTGATTGAAATATATGTAATACTTATATAATGTAGTGAAATGAACCATTAAGGAGACTCGTATTGGTCAAATTAGTCTATCTCTAAAAATCTAATGTGGAAATCTAATGGTGTACATATGTTTTAGGATAATGATACTTTGACAATATCTTTTTGACAACATTTTAACATCATCTACGTGTCATTCTGTGATTGGTCCATGTTGGTGTTTATGATTATTATTATTGATTGTGGAATAATTTTGGACCAATCATAGAATGACATGTAGATGATGTTAAAATGTTATCAAAAAAATGTTGTCAAAGTATCATTATCCTATGTTTTAAGAACCAAGAAATGTGTAAAAAGAGTGAGATAGGCTAAATTGGAAACTTGATGATTTTTTAATTAATTCAAACTCGCTAGGCAAGCCAAATCTCCGTCGAGAAAGCATAAAAAATAGGGATAACAAAGAGCATTAGAGCTTTTCACTTGTTGAATGAGTCAGAGTTCGTTGAGCGAGCTTGATTTAAACAAGCTCCCAAACAAGTGACTAAATAGTTGAGTGAGAGGAAACTTTAAAATGACCGACGCTAAACAAGTGACTAAATAGTTGAGTGAGAGGAAACTTTAAAATGACCGAGAGGCAGGAGCGATTTGTTCATTAAGTGAGTCCAACTTCAATAGGTGAATTTATGTGTTTTTGGTTCTAGTGCTTGACTTGTTAAGTGAGTCACTTATTTGTTGAGTGAGTACATCCCTAGTAGTAACTCGTTAAGTGAGCACATGATTTTGTTGAGCGAGTCTATGATTGATTAATAAGATATATGTTTGAAATTTAGAAATTTTGCTATGGATTACCAAGGAATGGTGATAAGTTTAAGAGGTTGAAAGAATACTAAAAAAATGGAATGATTTATATCAAGATGTATGCATTATATGTATATGGTCTTTCATGAGGTGGAATGCCATATTGATTTGTCTAGTGTTATGCATGAGTAAGGTCCATGTTGGGAAGTCATCCTAACTCTATTAAACTCATGTACTCATATAGAGAATGAAGGTTAGGTGGTGAGAGTTAAAAGAGGTTCCTTTAGCAGGATTTGGGACGAAGATGCTATAAGTGAATTAACCATATCATGAGGGATTTAGACATGGTAAATTTTAGTTGATCTTGACATTGTATTTCATGGTTATATGATAAGTATATGACTTCACGAGTACTAAACTCAATGCATAAATATTTTGGAATTGGGTCTAAAATAGCCTATGTCATGGCGTTGAGCTATGCTAATGGGTGCTAAGTGTCAGTTTTAAATTCCAAATCAGGGGCTACTTTCACGTTAGGGCGTTGGATGATAGAGAGTATCGTTGGGCATAGGTTCCAATGGCCTTTGGCATTGAGCGCTAGGTAACACCATTAGGCACCCTCACTACAAAAAGCTTTAGGGTTCGCTAACATTGGGCACCAACCTAAGCTGTTGGGTGCTCCAAAGACGTGAGCCCTTATGAGCCAACACTAGGCGCCCCCTTCACTTCATAGTTCTTGCAATATTTTCTAGTTTTGTTGAATTTCTTGTTCATGGGTTGTGGCTTTAAAATTATTAATATTATGCTTTTAAAGAGATTGTATTAGTGTAGAAGATGATGAAAATTCAAGGAAATTCTAAAGGGAAGATCCTATTGTTATGTTTCTTTAGTGTATGCATTGGTGTATGAATTCAAGTAAGGAGATATCTTTACACTCTAATAATTATTCACACTCATATGAAGTAGTCTAGGAGTTTTTCCTTGGTCAAAGACATGCAGGACACTAACCTTTTGTGTGGTAGGATGAAATTCATTGGCAATACCTCTGCAGAGTAGTAAAGGCCACAACAAGTGCATGTCTCTAGTGAATTTGATATCAATGTATGTATCTGGTATCAATATATGTATATGGATAATTGAGTTATAAAAGTCATAATTACGTGTTTACTTTGTGACTCTTTGAAATGTTTGATATTATAATGAATCTACTTATTTGATATATGTTAGTTTCTTTTACAAACTACATCACCCTATCCTGTGTTTCCTCTTGGTTTATTTTCTTCTTTTGCAATAATTATTTTTATCGGTTTGAACAGATTAAGAAGCAAGTGATGATGTACCCCATAGAATGTTATAGATGTAGTTGTCTAGTTTGTAGGCTTGGTTAGCATGGTTATTGAACATTTTGAAAGATTTTAATAAATTTGTATTTGGTTAAACTTTAATTTATAGAGTTATTTGTATTTAAACGTATGTTATACCATGGTTATACTTTTGGATGACTAGTTGGATGTTAACTATTATATTTTTTATTATCCACTGTATAATGTTTTATTTAGTAATTTTATACCATGAGACTTTACAATTATATTTACAATATATATATATATATATATATATATATATAAATAAATAAAGTGATTATATATAGTAAAAATAAATCTATCAATAAAAGCAAAGTAAAATTATATAAATGAAATAGTTGAATTCTCCACCAAATCAATTTGCTCTTCTGAAGATAGTTCATTTTCAAAGTTACATCATTCACAATGTTTTTTTCTTATATCCATTATTTTCTCTATTTTTTCTACACTAAAACCATAGAGTAACCTTCAACCATCTTAAAATGATTAAATTTAAAAGACTAATCAATTTCTAAGATACTTGAGGGTTACTAACTTTTTACTTTTTTTTATCACCATAAATCAATGGGCTTAAGTTTATAATCTATTACATAATTTATTATCTCAAATAATAATTGATAATCTTTGTCAAAATTTGTTTTCACGAATTTCACAAACAATTTTTTACCGTAAAATTTATTCGATTGTGTTAAATAATTAAAAATATACACTTTTGTAAATTATCAATTATATTTATAATAATAATTCACTATACTCATTAGTGTTTCATAAGTTACTTTAATAAGTTTAACAAACAATTGATTATCTTATAAAGTAACAATAAGTATTTTCAAACTTCTTTAAGAAGGAAAGCATCCATTATTTTCATAATTAACAAGTATTTCCAAATGTTTATGAAAGTTTTTTAAGTGGTTTTCCCAAAGACAAGTTTTCTTGAAGAAGCATATTTTACATTTGAAGAAATATTGTTATTCAATATCATCAGTAAAGATTGGAAGTGTTATAAGTTTTATCATATAATTTTTTTAAGTAATATTTGTCATTTTGTCTTCGTAATTTTTGTTGTCATTGTTGTATGGTTGTAGGTATTTGAACATTTTCAATAACTTGTTTTTTTTATTAGAGGGTTTTTTTTAAAAAAAAAAAGAGTCATAAGATTTTTTTGTTTTACTTGTATAAGTTTTCATAACTAAATACTTCAATAACTTATAAAAGTTGTATAAGAATGATTTGTAAAAAAAAGTACTTAAATGAGGTCATTCATGAGTGATTGAAAGTCAAAAGAATACATATGTTAAATCAATAGTGACTTCAAAAATAATACTTAATTGAACTAGGAATCATTTCATAAAAAAAAAAATACTTGTTTGTACTTCACATGAGTTTATTGGTTTAATAGGTTCGGAGGTCTCTATATTTGTGGGTTCGTTTCAATTGGATCCTCCAATTTTGAAAGTGATCAATTTGGTCCCTAATTTAACAAAATTGAGTCAATAATACCCTTTCCGTTAAATGCAATGGACGTCATTAACTTTTTAAACATGTGGTATGTTGAAGCATCCTTCAAATAAAACTGTGCCACCTGCAAATAAAAGGATGCCTCAACATGCCACATGTTTAAAAAGTTAACGCCGTCCATTATATTTAACAGAAAGGGTATTATTGACTCAATTTTGTTAAATTAGGGACCAAATTGATCACTTTCAAAATTGGAAGACCCAATTGAAACGAACCCACAAATATAAGGACCTCCGAACCTATTAAACCTGAGTTTATTTAATGAAACTTAATTAATTGATTAATAATTGGATGTAGTTGGTGTGACTAGACAAATCACTAAGTATATTTTTCTTTTCTTTGATATTTCATACTGCGTTTTATTAGTTTATTCATATATATATATATATATATATATATATATATAAATTGTTTGATAATGCTTGCACGTATAATACAATAAAACAACTAAAAAAAATTTAAAACACATTCAATCCTTTTTTTTGTTATTTTCTATTTTTTACATTATGGTGATTTTCTTTGATTCATTGAAATTATTATGATTTTTATCCTTAATATTAGAATCTTTTAGAAGGATTTTTCTTTTTAAATCACAAGAAGTCAAATTTTAAACGAATTCACTCCCTTGTGATTTGAAGCATAATTTATTTTTACATTTATCTCAAACTTTTTGTATGTTTTGGGATATGATATTTTATGTGGTAATTTTTTATATTTGCTTACTAAATTTTTACCTTTTAAAGAAAATAAAAATACTAGTTAAGAAATATCCAATTTAGTTTCCTAGGATTTTAAGATTAATTAACATTTTATATCAATGGTCAATAGCATTTAAAGAGATCATTTTAGAAATATCATTATGTGACCCAAGTCTAGAAGGGAATATAATGAATGTGTTTAAGAAGCAATTTTGATAAAAGAAAGTGTTTTTGCCTTTTTATTTTGTTTCCTTTCTAATAATATTTGTTTTTTCAGAGATTCCTTAAAAGAATAGTTGATCAATGTACTCTTTTGTCTTCCTAATGGAACACTAGGACATAGCACTAATGACGATTAATTGGCACTAAATAGCTATTTCGTGGCTTAACTATTTATGGAGAGAAAAAAAATAATAATTTGTTATGATGCCTTTATTTGAATCTTTTTAATTCATTAAGAAAATCGAGTTTTCATCAACACTACAATTAAAACCTTATTTTAAAAAAATTCATTATTAAATTTTTGGTTTAATATGTAAATTTATTATTTTTATGCTTTTATTCTCAAAATTTATATATTTTTTTAGAGAGATGTCACATATTTTAATAGTTACATGTTTATATAGATTAGTTTAGAGTTGTTTTTGTGTCTAATTTTTCTTCAATAAAATTATATTTTATACAAAAATAAGTTTCATGAGAAAAGATTCGAGATGATGAAATAAAATTTCTTTGTAACATTCAACTAACTAAAAAGTAATTCTTAAAAAATCATTAAATTTATTTCAAATTTTAATTTTAAGTAGATTAGATCCAATTATATTTATATTTTATACTTAGAATAGATTATTATTATTATTTTTATATACAAACTATTCTAGACCGGATTGAAATCACTCATTTCATGTCTTTCTCTCCCAAAATTATATTATTATAGAAAAATACCAGCAACACATTTTTTTAAAACACATTCTTAATTATTAAACTTTATTAAAAAATCACCAAGAAAAATATGAAACCTACTTCTTAATTTTTAATTATTTGATCCTGATTACTTGTAAAAGAAAAATGTGTCCATTAAAATTGTTAAGGAAATGTATTCTTAAGTTTACCAATAATGATATCTTTGATTGAGAAGTTAATCTTTATTTAACCATCAACCATTTAAGGTGTGTGAATTTGAACTAAATGATTTAAAACATGACATACATGAGAAAGTAAGAAAGTTGCATTGACCACAAAGAATTTTAACAGAAAAAATTAAGATATTATTTCAATAAAATGAATACACTAAAATAATTTTGTCCACTGGAGCTCCTCCATTCATCAACAAAAAGGTAGCATGGCTTTGATTTCCATCTTGGAAGTTCCTAGATAGAGCCACACAATGCACAGCAGCACAACAGAAAAGTTGGTCATGAGAATAACTTACACTCAGCAATTATGCATTACAAATTTGTCTCTTGAAACCCTCCACAAAAATTATATTATAAGCTACCAATTGATATCATTAGCAAAGTCACACTTAACACCAATAATGCCATTATTATAAGTTAAAATTGAAATGGAACTTGATTTTAATATATTATGTGTACTGACATATAAACAGTAACACATGACCTCAAAGTTAGGTTTGGAATCCAAAAGTGAACAGTCTCATTCACCAGAGGCTTTGATTTCCAACTTGGAGGCAACTTCTATCACATAAACAAAATGCAACAACAGTATAACAAAAAGTGTTATAGGAACTATGAATTAATACAGGTGATAGATACTCAGGAATGCACAGAGCTTTTGCCCTTTCAAACCATTCATATATATAATGGTAACAAAAGATATGACCTATTCTAGGTCACCGTTTTCTAACATCATCTATTCTAGAAAACTTCTTTATAAAAGAAAAGAAAAATGAAAGTTTATGTGTTTAATCCCAAAGTATTTAATCCTTATAATTTTTAATGTTAATGTCAAACATCTTTCTAAACAAATGAAAAGTTATATTTTAGTTTACATGAAATTCAGTTTATCATATGTGAAATATTTTGTATATCGTTTATTATTAGAAAAAATGTTTTACATTGATTATCATAAAATATATAAAATTAAATATTTTATTATTTAATTGAAGAAATATAACTTTTTATAATGATTCTAGAAAAAAAGAAACATGTTAAGCTTAAAAGTAAAGGTTTAGTTTTAAAGACTTCAAACTAACAACTTTTTTTTTGGGAATATAGATTACAAAATTTTGACTCTAGTGATTCTTTGCATTAGAAAATAGTTTTTGTGGACAGCCCTTTATAATATTCACTGACAATAGTTAGCATAGCATGTTCTGCCAATTAGAAGCACTGACTTAGAAATAGATGAATTGAAAATGAGAGTTGTGGTGGAATATGGTGACCTTTCCCACTATAGTTTACACACAAAAATTACCTTGACCACATCAACATCCACATTAGGAAAGTGAATATTTTGATAGGTGGAGGCCAGTTCTTGAAAGAAAGGATTCATGGCTATAGAGGGTGTGCACCAATAAGCAGAAAAATGAACCATAAACCTGCAAATTATTTATAGGAAGCATAATAAGAGAGCTATATATATGATAGAGCTTTACGACACATCAGAACATTCTTGGTGCTATTTGATGCAGATTCCTTAACCAACCAATTGTAGTGATTAGAAATTAAAGAAATGAGACTCACAGGGAATCCTTTATTGGTAGCATCATGTGGTATTCCCATCATTTTCTTGAGTCAATGTTCACAACCTTTGAGTTTTTTAGCTGTTTTTGGCCCTTCATTTCCTTCTTCTGCAACTGATTCTTCCAAATATTGATTTATATATATACGTAATTCTCAGAGAAAGTAGCAGCACAGTAGAAGAAATGATGTATGTTTTCTCTCTTGAATAACACATTTGTTGAATTGGTTTATATATATCGCATTGGAACATGATTTACATTTCCACAAATTCCCACCAATATAATAGGTTAGCTTTTATGTTCTTTAACAAGTATAGCAATATTTTGTTTCTAGTCATAATAAATTTAGTGATTTTATTTTGTCTTTCATTCTTTCTAAATGAAGCCTTTGGTTTTCAGTTGAAGAATAAAAACAACAAAATAAATTAGAAATAAAAGCAAAAGTCAATTTATTTACAAAATCAAAATATATTAAAATTTATTGGTAAGGTGTATTCTTTAAGAGTTAATACTGGAAATGTTCGAACAATGTAAGATTCTATTTTAATAACGTAGTACTAATAAAATAAAATATTTTATTATAAATATTTAGAAAACAACTTATTTAGGGTATAATTTATATTAATACAATCATCCAAAATCATCCAAAAGATAAGACTATAATGATATAAGATATACATCCCAAACTTCTATACTATAGTTTTATGCCAAAACTATATCTAGCATGACCAAATATCACTTCACTACTCAAACAACTAACTCTTCATTCACAAGAAGTATCTTTAAACCTGCATCTTCATTAGCTTACACCAATAAAATGATCATTGCAAAAAGAAAAAAACAATACATAACAGAGCCTACAAACACAATAGGATAAGCTAATTTCCAAAAGAGACATCATATATTAATGAAACAAGTTGTATCACAATACAATGTAATCCAAACAATCATATAGATAGAAACTATATAGTCAAAGACTCTTCTAAACTCAATAATTCGGATAAAATGTAAACTACTTAGAAGTTTTAGCACTTGTGATGGATAACCTCCACCCACAAGGTTAATCCTATACATGTCCTTAGAACTCAATGTCCATTAGATTAAGATCTCCTGCTAATTTCAACTCCAAATCCATTCTCCTCTACTTGAGTTTGAATGATTAGTAGTGTGAGGATAACTTCCATTTCTGAATCCTTACTTCAATGCATACCTAAAGAAACACATATCAAAAGGATTTTCGCCTTGGAATTCCCTATATCATTCACCATTTCATACCTCATTTGTATTCCAAAAAGCTCATATTATCCAAAACATTTAATACATTCCAATAATCATGATGTCACATCAGATAAAATTCCACACAAGAAAAGAAAAGTCATCTGATCCCGCCTAGCGTCTCAGAATTCCGCCTAAAACCACTAGTCCAAAGGTTCCTCTAGAAGGCTATCGCTCAGTGCCACCCAAAATGACGCCTTATACTTTCTTGCCCAGTCAGCCTAGGGCGTGCTCAACAAAACCACCACCGAGATTTAAATCCTGAAAATGGTGCCCAACGACAGGAAGTGGTGCCCAATGAAAATCCAAACCAAAGAGCCACTTGACAAGTGATGCCTAGCAGTATCAATGTCACCCGATGTTATACAGAAACCAGAGTTCCCCTTTTGAGCTTCAATTGGTTAATTTGACACCTCTTGAGTTAATTCTCACTTCATAGACATTCTTTTTTCATAAAATTTCATGTCCTTGACTCAAGTAGAGTCATTACCCAATTAAAGTGTTGAGACAATCGTCTAGAGAGAGACTAGATCGTTAAAAGCATCTCTAGTTTTGAAGTTTAACAAACATCATTAAATGAAACAATGATGGATAATTAAATATTTAAGAAAATAGAAGAAACATAGATATATCTCGCAAAGAAAAAAATTTCATTCTCTAATAGTCATAAGGAAAAGTGCTTGAATATTAGATAATGGATAACATATAATCATTTAAGCGTAAAGCTAAATCAAAGTGAAAACCAAACGATTTATCTTAGGCTACACAAGGCATATAAATATGAAAAAGCGAAAGAGATAAGTTAAACTAACATGACATATCCTTGAAAAATAACGTCCGATCAATTGAAAAAATATACATAGACTTGTCATGACATAGTGCTTAAAGATACATATATACTCACAAAGTGATGGCTATAAAAGTGTCTAAATGAATCTCGCTATGCAAGAGGCGTAAAAATTGTCAAATGAAACAAGCGTTACAACATCGTATAAAGAACATATGCATAAAATGAAAGAATATACCTTAAGCTAGAGGACTTTACTCCTGAGAAGACATATAATACAAACCATTATTGTCACACAATTAATTAAGTGCTATAAGAGGAGAGGAAGATTGCTAAGACAAGGTTGGATCATCTAGCATCCTTATATGTTTTGAGGTTCAACGAACAAAAATACACGAAATGAGCATTTGACAAAGCATAGTGAAAAATAATATCGTTAAAAGACAAGCATTATGTGAAAAAGATTTATAAAATTTGAATGTCTAAAGGAAAACTTTAGTAAACACGTTGATATCTCAGCAAATGCACTAACAAACTATATTTCACTAAACGTGTCAATATGTCATAAAAAAGTCTTGCTAAATGCGCTCTTGCTATACATTGCTAAACAATGCTAAAACGAGCTCTCACTATATTTTGCAAAATAATGTGCAAGTGAATGAGACTTACATATAAAGAGAAAAACAGATTGGCCAAAGAAAGGAGTAAAAAAACCAACTTACTTAAGTTGAGAAATTGATCTCTTGAATTTGAAAAACTCTTTGCGAGGATAAGTTGAACAGTCTCAAATTTTCAAATAAATGAATCGAGGATAAAAAAACTTAGAAAAAAGACAAAATTTTTAGAAAATGATTTTTATAGATAATATATTTTAAAGTAATAAAACTCCTTATAAACCTTTTATTATTATATTTAAATATTTTAATATTAAAATAATCAAGTTTTACTGTTTTAAAATCTCTTAATTTTAAAATATTATTTTCTAATTTCTCATATATATATATATATATATATATATATATATATATATATTAGGTTGAAGTGAAATGGGAAATAAAATTTTAAAAAAATAAAAACTTTCCATCAAAGTTTATACGAAACAGTTTTGGTCTATTAAATTTTAAAATATATTTTAAATCCTCTAACCTGAAATCTATATTCAGAAAACTTTATTGAAACAATTGTTATTCTATTTTAGATAAATACGGAGCTAAACATGATCATGTGTGAGTGCTAATTTTTACGTGTATGCTTTATTTGTTGGATTTTCGGTCAACATATTATTTCATTTTGATTATCATGAATCAACCTTATCTCTTTAATTGATCAAATTAATGATTATGGTTAAGCTTATCAAGATAATTAAGTAAGGAATTTAGTATACATAATTAGCACGTCAGAGCATAGACTCCCAACAATTCTGCTTAATAAAAAATATATTCCCTATATTTTAGTCAACATGGCCTGACCAGCAAATCATTTCAACTTATATTTAAGAACACCATAATCTTACATGATCAATTCTAGTACGGACATTATATTGCCCAAGTTATAGAAACTGTTTCACTCCTATTCCATATTTCTCAATTTTGCCATGTTAAATTAATTCAATTTTGGTTATTATGACATTATTCTAATATTTAAATTTTTTCACCATTTATGTTCACCTTTTAAATAAAGGTATAATGCAACATAGTTAAAGTTTTAATAATATAATAATATAATAATATATAATAGTGTAATATATAATAGTATAATATACTAATAATACACAGTGATGAGAATGAGAAAGAAGAGATGAAATTTCATCCCTTTGTTACCTTTCCCATGTCTGCATCATCAAAATTTCTGCATCATCGTAGACTCAGTTCTTTTCCCTTTTGTTATTAATTTCTTCTTCTAATCACATCCATTTTAAAAATGGTTTAATAGCACTTATGGTTCAATTTTTATCAGTTTTATTTGAAATAGTTCTAATTTTTTTTTCAAATGTTCAATGTAGTTTTAAAAATTGTAATTTGTGTTTAATTTAGTCCTTTTTACAAACGTCGTTTAAATCGTTAACAACATAGTGTCAAAGTCAGCAATAAATAAATGATGTAAGCTATTTGATCTGACGTTGTTGCCTCTTGTCATCTTCATCCTAGCCGCTTCATCATCTTCCATGTTTTAGAATTTGGGAACCCAGCCTCTTTCACCTTCGCCTTCTTCAAAATTCCCCTCCTTCTCCTTCACGCTCTCTAGACCTACATACACCCTGATTCCCAATCCCAATCCAATGGCCTCAGAGTCACCATCCATTGCCCGACATCGATGGCTACCAGCCCCTTTTCTCCAAAACCGCCGCCAAACTCAAGAAGAGGAACAAGTCCAATCACCCCGAATAATGGGTTCTTCGGGGTTTTCGTTTCCATTCTTATATCAATTTTGAGTCTTTACATGTGGGGGACACTGCTCATTAAGGCTACGTTTGAGAGATCCACGTCCAGAAGGTCCGACAAGCAATTGAGCATTTTTTTTTTGGGTTTTTGGGGCTTTACTCATGTGATCCTTTATGCAAATCATGTGTTAGTTATATTTGTAGCTTTGTTGTGGATAACCCCCTTGGTTGAGATTTTTGTGAATAGTGGAGATGGTGCGACAAAGAGTGAATTTGGTAATACGGAGAAATTGGTGGGGAAAATGGGGTTCTTTCCTTATGATTTTGGAAGCTTTAGGAAGTGGTGCTTCTTGGGGTCTAGTTTGTTGCAGATTGTGGCTTTAAGGCCTAACCTGTAGATTGTTGCAAATGAGGATTATCCCTACTCCCACTGAACCACCACCATGTGAGAAATGACAATTTCGGTGGCCTAAGCTATTGCAACAACAAGAAGAAGAAGATTGAGAAGTAGACATGGCTCATCAACCACCAAGATTGGGAATAAGATTGTTTAACCTCCAACGACACTATGACTTTCACAGAAGAAAAGTATAAAAACCCTAATTTCAGAATTCACCCTCATCAAAAATTGGGTTTCACTAAATAAATGACATATCTTTCATAATCCACTTCACTGTGACTTAAGGTGTTCACGTGAACAGTTAAATATCATCTCATTTAGGTATTGCACAACTAAATAGGTGATCGTTAACGATTTAAACGGTATTTACAAAAAAGATTAAATTAAACACAAATTATAATCTTTAGAATTAGATTTAACATTTCAAAAAAAAATTAACATCATTTCAAACAAAACTTACAAAACAGAACTTTCCATGCTAATCAACCATACTGCCTTCCATGCTAATCCCAATAAACACATCAATATATATCCAAAACAGAACTTTCCAACCTGCACATTCAGTTCTTATAAATACTAATTTTTTTCTTTAACCAATAATATAACTTCACTGTGACGTTACCACGCACCAATTTCACTTTGCTATGATTCACGTAAACACCGTCTTTCTTCTCTATTTTATGCCCAATTAAACTTACCTACCCATTTTCTCATGCCAATAACCGAACCAACCAACATAAAACTCAAATGGTCCAAACAAGAGTGCTGCACAATATCTATTTTTATCTAGAAAAATTTCCCTGCACCTAACTAATCCATTTTCCAAAAAGAAAAATTCACTACACTAAACCAATCATATTTAAACACTAACTTCCAAGATCATGCATCAAATTTTGTTTTTTTAGATTTTCCAATAACTGAAACCTTTTAACAACCATAATACAAACATTCGTACGTTAGCTTTAATAAATCCATTTTCAAGCAAAAGAAAAAAACATTGCACTAACTAATAAATTAATTCCACACGTTTTTTTCCTCCAACCTTGCACCAATTTCCAATTAATTTTCCAGAATTTGAACAATGAAATAATACATGATACAATTTTTCTTCCCTATTAAACCCAATTTTTCTTATCAACACATGATACAAAACCACCAATATCCACTGCACTTAAACATCAATATGCCACCCCTAGAACACTCTATTTCTACACCAAAACAACATGTACAGCCCCTACTAAATTACTGCACTGAATCATCAACCATGCCTTTTACTAAACTCAAAATTTTGTATCAAAACCAGCTTGAAAACATCTATTCTGGACAAGAAAACAGCAAACACTTTAATCCCTTAATTATGGCACAGCAAAAACTTTAATCCCTTAATTATACCAATTAACACAACTATTTTATTGCATAGAAAATTCAGAATTTCTAAATTAAAAGATGAATTACATACTTGGTCTTGCTACTCCTTTGATTGAATTAAGCACTACAAAATTACAGGATTATATTCCTACCCAAAAACCAACAGATGTGGTCACAAAATAATCCCCAACAACACATAAAAGAATTCACGTTCATCACCAAAACAACAATTATATGCATCAACCAAACACTATATGAACATCCAACCACTCATGCTCACCATAATATACATAACCAAGGACTAATGTTTAGCAAATACATCAAACCACATAGACTATCACAATCTTGTTACTATAATCATGTACAATAAACTATATAAATATACACACATATACCATATTATTCAATAAAATAATTAAAACAAATTTTATATCACCACTAACCCAAATAATGAGTTATAACTATCTGTATGACACTTCACTTATGTTATATATGTTATTTTTATTTTTAATATATATAATTCTCATCCAAACCACCCTTAAAATAATTTATTTTCCCTAGGTTTTGCATTGTGCATGTGTTTGACAAAATAATTGTGATAGTCTATTTGGTTTAGTGTGTTTGCTTGGAACCTTGGGATGGTGTGTCTGAACCTTAAATAAAGCAAAAGTATATTGTTTCTTTGGATTTTGCGTTTCAGTGAAAGGGATGGAAATGTATTCATTGTATCTAAACACAATAAATAAAAGTTACTTAGACTTGGATGAATATAAGCGTGCATTTTAACATGAAAATTAAAGAGGATATTCCTACATTTTGTGAGCAGAATTTTATGTGCTAAATAGGCAGATTAGGAAAAAAAAATTTTAAAAAAACATTTCAATGAAGAATCAATCAAAATTAAAATATATTTTATTTTGATTTTATGGGCTTTTACAGAAACTTGAGGATAAACCTAGACACTCTAAAATTAGGGTTGGATGTGCCTCCTATTTATAATAGGTTAGAAACCTTAGTCAACGAGAAAAAGAGGCACAAACGTGAGTGTGCTGTGAGATAAAATAGTGATAGTGTTGAAGATTTGTGAGAGCTTGGAGTGTAGTAGAAGGGCAATTTTTTGACTAAGGAAAGTGAGTATGGAAAATCTAGGTAAGGGGAGTTATCCTTCTATATGTATGCTATTTTTCACTGAAACTGTGTTGTTTTTCGCTAAAACGGTAAAACCAAGCAAGTCCAACGCATATCAAGTTACGTTAAGGCCAAAAACACGTTTAAGACAACATTTTGATAGTTTTAGCGTTTGTTGATTGTTTTACTTATAATTTTTTTTACAAAACTTTAAATGAAATAATTTTTTTTTGTTGAAAACTAGACTCAAATAGTTTTATTTGAATATAAATATATATTTTCTTGACATATGAGTAGATACAGTTAATTCTTAAAAACTCGTTGTAGTTTAATAAGCTCCTTAGGTTTTGCATCAGTCATGGTGCATTATTTTCTTATTTGGAGCGTTTGATTTATTTGTGTAATGTAGTTCGGTGATTTTCATGCAAGTGTATATAAGATTAACAAAAAAGCATGAAAAGGAGACAATAACAGTATGTACGTGAATTCAATGGGTTGTAAATTATATTCTTAGATGAAAACCAAGTTGTTGTTATCTTCTCTTTCTTCTTGGTGGGACCCGTGGTTGGGCTGCATACGTTTTTATTCTTGGAAAGAAAACAAGAGAAGACTACCATAAAAACAATCCAAAACACGAAGAAATCAAATTCTGGAAGACATGCATCATGTTTTGGGTAAAAGGGGATCCGTTTGGAAAACTTCTCCTACCAATCTTGTAATCTAACGTTTAGTAGCTGCCATGATTGGTTTGTTAGTGTTATTTAAGAAAGCAAAGAGGAATAGGAAGGGAAGGAAAGGAAGGAAAGGAAGGAAGAGAAGAACGAGAATTAACTTAGAAAAAATGGGTATGCTTTTTTTAGTGGAGAATTAAGTGTAGAGTTACTTCTTGTAATGGTGCAGTAATTTTTTAGTAGTTCAATACATAGAAATGAGCTTGGTATAGTAGTATATTTTTGTGGACAAACAAAACTTAGTGAAGATGAAATGGTTGAATGAAGTAGTTTAACATGGTGAAACTTTGAGAGGAAAAATTAACGTGCAGGATTTTATTTATGGGTATTTGGTGGCTGTTTTTTTTATTTGACCAAGTCCTTGGTCATTTCATTGAAAATTGACACATTAATAGGTTTTATGTATAGTGAAGTTTTGGAGATTGTATGTTGCCAACTAATTTGGAAAAATGGTATAGGACCATGGAGGACTTTCTTGGATTGGTTTGTGAATGCAATTGGTTCTTTTTCATTAGCCAACGAATTTTGTTGATATATGATAATAAGTCTTGATGTGGAATTGATAGTTATTAAAAGAAAAATTTTATGTGAGAAAGCTAGTGATGCGGGAAAGTTTGGTATGTATATATATTGAGATGTTATGGTGATTAGCATGGAAGAATATGTAGATAGGCATAAAACAAAGAAGGTAGGGACATGAATGAATAGTGTGGTTTGACCACTTAAGTTGAGGTGTTACGTTGGATTGCTAGAAAAATAATAGACAACCATGCAAAGAGACAAAGCTATGGGGCATACATGAAATCATATTTTAATATGGTTGTATAGGTGCTATATACAATAATTTAGAGTGATTATGGATTCTATGTGTGGTGTAGTTTGGGAATGAACATTAGAATGAGGTGCAGGATTTTTTTTAAGGCATAGAAAAGTGAAGGAGGTCATGGGTAAACTTATCCTTTGATGGTAGGATGAACAAAGGTGGTTCAGAGTTTTATCTTGGTGTTAAATGGTTTAACCAAGCTGCTGGATTGTATATAATATGGTGCATAATGTTGTTTAATTTTTGTGGTACAACCGCAAGATGTTTAAGCTAGGAAATATACTAATTAAATTTTCAAGTGTTAGAATGAATCCTTTAATGAGTAAGAAGTGATCATGAGAGAACTGTTTGGAGTATGAGAGGACTGTTTGGAGTAGCTTAGTAAGATGCAGTTTTGGATGTAATACTATGAAATGAATAATTTAATAATATTTATAATAAAGTTGAATTGAAAACATGTTGAAAGAAAAAAGAATGGGCAATACTTTTCGTGTGCATGGAAATAGTCATATATTTCACATGACAAAAGTGAATGAGTACAACTAAATCAAATTTGGTAGACACTATTAAATTCACAAAAATCCTCTTCTGTAAAAAAATGACATCCAACCATACGTATTATGCATGAAAATAATTAACTTTTGCACATGAAAACAACAAATGTCAATTGTTTCATACAAAGTGGTGCAAATATGGACAAAACATTGAGCGTGACTTGTCAGACCTTCAACATGTGCGAAAACAATAAATGCATTCATTCATCTCTACTTGTTTATTGTTAACCCTTACATTAAAGTGATACACAATGTGCATAACCAATATCTCAGCCTATAAATGAAGGAACTTCTACCTTATTTGATCAATCCAATCAAGTCACTAAAAGACCATTGTAAACAACCATGACATCTACACCATTACTTGTGTTAGTGTACTTCAATGGCAAGATCTTCACAGAAGAAAATTATTTCGAAACATACATTAGTTCCTAAACTGCTTGGGTCACCATTGTTGATACGATGAATATTGTCGAAGTGAAGAAAACAATCCTCAACCACTTCAACATGTCAGCGCTAAACCAATATCAAGTTGAATTAGATAACCAGTCTACATATGTGGTGACACTGCACATTATAATTCATGTATGATTTCTACAAATGACGACTTAGAGGTAATATTTTTTATGCCAACACAAAAAGTTGTGTAGGTTCATGTTGAGATAATGACATTTATTACACCAATTCAACCAAACACAATCCCTAATGAACTTTATTACGATTTGTCTAATAACTTCAATTTCTCACCAAATTTTGATTGAGGATGACCTACCTTATTTTTCAAAAATGTAATGAAGTATTGCATGTTATTTATCGTTGTTTCACTTATCTGATGTTAGACTACACATCAATAAATGAATGTATTATTGCAAGTAACATCATCAACTAAGCTATTGTGCACCTTTTACCTATAAAACATACACATTTCAATCATTTACAATACACACATTCAAACATCTAAATTTATTTTTCATTGTGTTGTTCTTCGTAATTATTCATCTTCTTCATAGTTAATTTGGTTTCAAACTTCTTTTTTTAAATTTCAATTATACTAAAACTAATAATTAATTAAATATATTTTAAATTTTAAATTATTCAAACAAATTTTATAAAATATGTTAACTTCTAAATCAGATATATACATTAATTTTATTTATTTATTTTTTTATTATTGTTATTGTTGTTATTATTATTAATTGTATTATTATTATTAATGTAATATATTTAATTGCTAAAACATATTATTTATTAATGTAAAATATTATAAAAATTAACAAAATAAATACTAATGGTTTTTGAAACCGGTTAATGAAGTAAAAATTTTGATTTATGAAACATGGATAATGATAATTGTTTTTTTAATGTGCATTTTCCAGGAAATAATCTTCTACCACCACTTAAAATGACATCTTCCATCTATGCATGCATCTACGATAATAGCGACATTGTTCCTGATCCTACACAGTCATCATGAAAGTGTATAAGAATATGTTTGGGGAGATACGATATGAAGAATATTAGCCATCATACCAAGGCACAAAATTTTGGCCTCATCCAGCCACAAAAAGGAATGCAAAGGGTCGACCAAAATCATCCAGAATCAGGACTGAAATGGCCATCAGGAAATGAGCACACCCACGAAATTGCTCATACTGTCAAACCCTAGGCCACACAAGAAATCATTATCCTCACAATCCTAGCATTAGAGGGTCACATCCCATTATGGGGAATGATTAGTTAATTTCTAGTTTTAATATTCGATGTAGTCATAATGTCAACCGTGTTTCAAACTTTATTATACAATACAATTATGATATAATTAAAGAAAATGTTTCATTCACTAACGTCAACTACTTCGTCCTCTATTAAAGTTAATTATTGTGTCTTGAGTCAAAAAATGGATTGTGACGTTGAACTTTCTGTACAAATGGCCATTAGGCCCCTGGTAATTGATTACATGAACTCTGTAATCGATTACCAGGGGCCTGAGGGCCATTTGTACAGAAAGTTCAACGTCACTCCCCAGTTGGAACAACATCAATCACCATGATAATTTTTGGTCTGTTTTAGGTAAATTTTTCCATTTTTTGAGATGGGTGAGTGAGTTCAATGTGAATGAGTGGTGTTTAAGTGCAATGATGGTCCTATTATCCATTTTTTCATTTTTTGGACTTCACCTATCTTACTTCTATTACTCATATAGCCTTTTTCCTCCACATTGAAATGGAATAAGATGTTGTTCATGCACTCAAAATTGATGTTGTTCCCACATGAAATTGAACAGAGAAAGACGAGAGCTTCAACAAGAGAAAGGAGAGACCTTCAACCTTGAACGAGAGAAAGGACAAAGCTTGAACCCCAACATAGAGAGTGTGGAGAGAGAACCAGTTTTCATTTGTGAGAGAGAAAGAAAAGACAAAGCATAGTGGAGTGGAGAAAGTAGAGTGGAGTGAGGATGGTTTTTGGTTCAATAAAATAAAATGTGATTTGTGCTAAGTTAGAAAAAAAAATTAAAGCTAGAGTTCATGTAATCGATTAAACATATGGAAAAATGAAAAAAATGAAAAAGTGGTTAATAAGACTATCATTGCACTTAAACACCACTCATTCACATTGAGCTCACTCACCTATATCAAAAATAGAAAAATTGACCCAAAATAGACAAAAAACCATCATGGGGAGTGTTATTGTTCCAGTTGGGAAGTATAATTGAACTTTCTGTATAAATGGATCTTAAGCCCCTGGTAATCGATTACACGAACCCTATAATCGATTACATGAACCTTGTAATTGATTACTAAGGGCTTAAGGGCCCTTTGTATAGAAAGTTTAACGTGACTCTCCAACTGGAACAACAACACTCTCCATGATGGCTTTTGCTCTGTTTTTGTAAAAAAATTCCATTTTTTGATATGGGTGAGTTAGTCCATTGCTATTTGGTGTGTTTCTTGCACCAATTATGGCCATTGATTTCTTCAAAAAAAAAATGTTCATTTAAGTGGTTTACTCCAACTAAGGTAAGGTGCATGGCCATTATTCCCTTTTTGAAGGCATGATAAGGTTCAAAATATAAGTCAGAATTCGGTTTACTGGAAACCAAATTCCAATATACTTTTGTAAAAATGCTTAGAAAATAAAAGTCATTTGATTTTCTAAAAATTGAATTCTACCCTATGTTTATAAAAAAAAATTAAAATATAAGAATTTAGTTTCCAGAAACGAAATTCCAACTTAAGTTTTTCTCAAAAATAATACACAATAAATTCAAAATTTAATTTTTGAAAAAACTAATTCTAATCTAAGTATTAATTTTGTTACTTGTGTAAATTTAATGCATAGTGGTTATTTTAAATGGGAAAACGTTTTTTTAATAACTATATTTTGCTAACCTTTTGACAACATGAGG
The DNA here is from genome assembly GCF_016808095.1 of Vigna angularis. Lineage (NCBI taxonomy): Eukaryota > Viridiplantae > Streptophyta > Magnoliopsida > Fabales > Fabaceae > Vigna > Vigna angularis. Next base: position 21,491,807 of record NC_068974.1, on the reverse strand, counting down.
TGGCGGAACGAGATTGGTCCATTTTAAATGTTTTTCTAAAAGCAATAATGTTACATGGTGGACGTTTTCGGAAGAAAAAAGGGTTTCACGGTTTTATTTGAGAAGATCCCTATGCTTTGTATCTTCTTCCTCTCGCGAAAGCTCTTACTCTCTCTCCACCAAAGCTCTCACTCTATCTCCCTCATCTATCTGTCTCGCTTTTCCTTTCCCCATCGTTGACGAACTTGGTCCCATTACCATTCTCGCTTTTCTCTGTCGGCATTTTCCCCTCTCTTCCTCTTTCTCTTATTGTTTGTGTCGCGTTATTTTCCCTTTCTCTCTCGCGATTTGTCCTTGCTTTCTCATCCATCCATTGCAAGCTCGAAGGTAACCTCCCCTAACGTTGCTCCATCAGCTTTGTAGCATTCCACCTCTTTGCCTCTCTCGCGCTCTCCATCAACGAGTAAAGGTATCTCCTTTCTCTAAGGTTTGAACTTTGTTTGGTGAGAAAAGGGTTTTTTTTTTTTTGCATGGTTATTTTTATTTTGTGGATATTGGAGTTTGAGGGAAATGTAGTAACTGAGTTTGTTTGAAAAGTAAATGAAACGATTGATGAATAATTCATTATGAGATTTGTGTAGTTGAAAGTTAATTTCATATAACTAATTGAAAATTTATAGTGTCTTCTTTGGCAGTTAAGAAAGATTTGAGAATAAAATAGAATTTAAATTATTATTTTCATTGTGGTTATTATTATTTATTTGGTCATATTATTTTATTGTTTTGTTTTGTTTATAGATATTAGTTGGGGTAAAGTTTATCTCAACATGGCCTTTTCTTGGGGTAAGTTGTTGTCTATTGGTTTCTTGGGGTATTGAAATTATCAAATATGTTAGAAATCTTTGTATCTCTTAGTTGTTTATGCTTTTAGAAAATTATATTATCTTTTTAATTATTTTTCTATATTTACATATTTGGAATTTTTGCCTTTTTTATAGACTTTTGTAATAACTAATTTATTGGGAGCCTTGGTGATTGAGAACATTAGGTATTATGCTCATCAAACATATGATTTGTTGATGTTTGATAATAGATGTTTCAAATATAATTTGTTAATGTGATTAACTAGTTGGTGTGTTAAACTTATTTTAGTTTTTTAGCATTTTCCAGGCACAAAACCTGAGTTATTTTTTGGTATTTTGTTGAATAATTGAATTGTGGGATGATGTTCTCAAATATAATGAGAAAAGTATGCCTGATTACAGCTTATGGAAGAGTGCTCGGAGAAGACAACTGTAGGCGTGATGCGAATCCTCGAAGCTTCCTCTAGTGAGAAAGATGCAGCGGAAATGAAAAAAACTTGAACAAGAACAAGGAACAGAGGATTAAAATTGATAGAAACCCGAGAAGAAGAAGGAAGCCTATTTTGAACCGATTGATCGATGTAAATCAAAGTGTAATCGGTGGAAAAGGTTCCTAATGGTGAAAACAAGGTTTTAATCGGTGGAATCGAAGGAAAATGGTGAAAAGGAGAAGAAACCCTAACGGAGGGTTTATATCTATGAATGTTTCGGTGGAAAATGGAGGATAGAGGAAATGGAGATGATTCTGTGAGTGAAGAAGGCTTATCGTGATGATGAAAGGCTCTCGAGGAAGACGAACGCTCCCGCAGATGTCGAAGGTGAGAATGAAAATGGAGATTCTGCGAGTGAGAAACGCTCTCAGCGAGAGAAAATGTCGATGTGATGAAGTGAGAGCGCGAATCACAAATGACGATGTGGCGAGGAGTGATGGCATGTGCCACAAGGAAGAAACGTAGCTGTTGAGGCATGCCACGCAGAGGAAATGGATTGGTGGAGAAGTGACGTCGTGGAGGAAAGCAATTGGAAGCACAATGAAAAGTTAATGGAAAATGAGAAATGGAGGTAGTATGCTAGAAGGTGGCTAGAGGAAGTCCTTGGACTCTCTAGCCTTGACTCTCAAGGGAGAATTGTTTCTGGTTTCAGAAAACTCAATTCTCATTAATCTCAAAAGTTCATTACAAAGAGAGGAGCTATGTATTTATAGTAACCCATGTTCCTTGCAAGCTAATACACGTATACAATAAAATGTAAAAGTACTAAAAGAGAACACTGAAGAAGGTTCGTCAAGTAGGATTCCATCATATCCTCCCTTTTAAAAAAAGATTTATCCTCAAATCTGACAATAGCCTTATGAAGAAACTTCACACATCTTGGGAGCATGGCCATCTTGGACTGGCCTTATTCTTTTGTATCCATTTTTCTTCCTCCTAGATCAAAAACAAATCTACAATAGGCATCAAATTTATCTTTAATTAATATCAATCCAAGAAAGAAATTTTCTATAAAAACAAGGAAATAAAGACTTCTAATATTTTGTTTTGTAGTCTTTTGAATTTTTAGAAGTCCAAATTCATTTTTGTCTTGAGTTATTTGTTTTCTTAAAGATAACAATAACTCAAGATTTGAATTGCCATTTGAAAAAGTATGCATAAAATATGGAATGACAATTTGTTTAAAAGAGAATTTAATAGTTGAAGAATAAACAATTATTGGAAAAAAAGTAAAGAATTGGAAGCCTTCCTTTTAGGTTTCATAATTTTTGAAAGAATAGGATTTGCCTATAGCAATTTCTCCTTTTCTTGCTCTTCTCTCTTCTTTGCTTCTCTTTTCTTATCCTCTTCTCTCTTCTTTTCTTCTCTTTTCTTATCCTCTTCTTTTATCTCTTTTTTTCTTTCTTCCTCTTCTCTTCTCTCTTCTTCTTTTCTTCTCTCTTCCTCTTCTCTTTTCTTTTTTTTCTTCTCTCTCTCTTTTTTCTCTTTCTCTCTTCTCTTCTTCTCTCCTTTCTTCCTCTTCTTTTCTCTCAATCTCTCTTTCTCTTTTCTTATCCTCGATCTCTTTAAGTCTTGCCCCAAATTCTAGTTCTCTACGAAGAAAACCATGATCATTTAAACTCTCAAGAAATAATTTACCATCTTCAATGCAATCTCTAATTAATTTTAGGTTCCTTTTAATGCTTGAAGGCACAAACTTTCTTCTCATGCAAGCTTTTAATTCATATCAATCACGAATGGAGGACTTTCTACCTTTCCTAACATGATATTGTCTTTCATCCCACCACTCACTTGCATGCTCTTCTAACTTAAAGAGAATGCTAAGAACATAAATTCACTCTCTCTATAAAACCAAGGATTTATTTTATCAATTTCTTTTTCCCAAGCTAGGTATGTTAATGCACCTATGTCTTTACCAAAGAATGGAAGATTCCTAGCTTGATTAAACATTTCATCACAATTTTCTATCCAAGATGACCTAGACGACCTATAACAAGACATCTTTGTTTTTATAAGTTTTCTTAATCTAAAGGGTTAAAAGCTTCCACTTAGACAAGTCCCAGGTAAGAGAGGTGAGCTAAAGAGCTTCTTAAGTACCAAGTCTTGCCTTGCCAGAAATGTCTTGGGCTACTAACTAATTACCCCTTAAACTAAAATCACCTTTAAAATCAAAGGACACCACTCAAAAACAAACACAAACAATTAAACACTAAAAGACTATACTCCTCGGACTCTAATGTGGCAAGTCTTAGAGTTTAATCTCTTTTAGCCTATTCACCCCTAACTGTGCACACAATTCAAAAATTCAAGCAATCAAGAAAGTTGCCAAGAGTTGAAAGAGCACCAAGGACTCTTCCAAAGCACTTGGACTTTTTAAAAGGCCTTTTACAAAACAAGCTAAAGCTAACAGTAGGCTAACACAAGCCTATTACAAACAAATTGAAGAAAACAATTACAAAAGTAAACAATCCTATGCTACGGTCCTGTTCATCCTGCAAGAAAATCACGTGCCCAATCTGGCTTCTTGACAGCTTAGTCTTGGTTCAACTTTGTTGCTTCTGGAATCAATGCTTTTGAATCTCCAGGCCAGTATAATCCTACAATCACAAATCACAATTGGAATCAATGCACCTTATCTACACACAGATAGCAAGAGGAAATTACACAGGATAAAATATTCCTCCCTTTCTCTCGGATTGGTGTAGTTGGTGCAACAAAAGATCCTTGTTGCTCTTAATTAATGGTCTCAACTTATACTGCACAAACAATTCCAACTAAATCAACAGATCAAACAATTCTAATCCTAACGATTGCAGGCCATACAAAACAATTTAAGCATATAAGAAGCAATTTGAGATAAAAGAAACTCCCTTCAGTTCAGATGGCGACTATTGTTTGCTCAAGCTATACTCATGCTCATTCTAAACTAATCTCAACTTCTATTGTACACCCTGCACTGGTTCATTTATGCACACAAAATCAAACCCAAATCCAACAAATACAAATAGGAATGGACATTAACCAGATTCAAATATATGGAATTCAATCCTTAGACCAACTAATTAAACAACCACCCCAAGCTAATCATATCAATGGAGAAAGATTAACGTGATGCAATGTAGAAATTGGCAGTTAAAATAGTGTTGATGCAGAAATGAAGAAGCTCAAAACTAATTCAGAGCAGCATTTGCAATTCCTGATGCATTTACCAAGTTCCCATAGGTCTTATCAAATCAGAATCAACATTCATATTCAAAACAATTAATATACCAATGATTTCAGTAAACAACTTATAATCTAAAATGAATGCAACAAAATGCAATAATCAGATTCAATGCAAGAAAACTTTCTCTCTTGGTCCAATGGGTTGAATTCTAGCTTAATCAATCTCACTTTCATGCACAAGTAAATAGTCAGCAACACAGTTAAGTAACATTGATTCTCTCATACAAATGTGGGAAGGAATTGGGCTAAGTCAGCCTCACAAAACTCACAACACTCAAGGCTTCTCTTTAGAAATTTAAATCACACAAATGAAAGGTTTGGAAGGGTAGTTCTCCTTGGCAGTTCAAGGCTTGAGAGTCTTTCAGACCACCACCACCTAATATGCTACCCAACACACAAACCTTCTTTCAAATTCCAGAAACCAAAGTGTAACAGCTTCTCAATAAAGAAATGGCTAAGCTAAGGCAACGTGAGGATAGAACAGGACAACCATAAATAATATAAGCACCAGAAGACAGCAAAGCAGACAAACTCAAGACAAACTCTAGATCAGATTATAAAAATCATTAAAAGCTCAATTAGGAACAGCATATCAGAGTTCACATGTGATGGACAAAACCAGAGTTAGCAATCAAGACAAGCAAGAAACAAGACAATTTAATAAAGGAAATCACAACAAATAGATCCTAAGGAATAGAACTAGAACAAATTAGTAAAGCAAGAAAAAGGACTTAAGTTGAACCAATACTAATCAGATTTGATTTATAAATTGACATACCAAATTGTTTGACATCGTGCCTCATAGAAACTTGTTTTAGTTTTCATATTTTATGTTCTGAATTAGAGGCAGCTATTGTGAATTGTACTAAGTCCTTCAGCTCTTTTTTTTATAACTTGTAACAGTAGGATTAATCCTTAATTGCTTTAAATGTTATTGACTTACAACTCTTTCTACAATCCACAATAGACTAAGATCAATGCAGTTTACAAATTAACACTTTACTTGCATCAAATTAATGGTTCAACTTAATAAAAAGAAACACACAAAATTGGTTTCATTGATAACTTTTGACTCTAGCATCAAATTTCACTCTTAACCAAAACTGTAGAAATTGAACTTGAATAACAAAACAACAAACACAAATGACTCTTGAATATGATTGAACTAGAAGCTTAGCAATGAACTAATACCAAGCAGAACAAACACACACTCAAAACATTAACACAAACTTCAAAGAAAAACCAGTTCGATGTAGTTGGCCAAATCACAAATCTATTGATTAATCAATGTGCAACCGAGCTAGGCTGAGCCTTTCATTGCTCACTTGGTATGCACTTGTTACTGATTAGGTAGAAACCAAACAAAGCTATCATTAACTAGATTCAAGAACTTGAGATTCATTATCTCTACCACTGAAATCTGCCACCAAGCTCATTTATCCAAATGTCATAGCTTATATATGGTGAACAGAACTTACTCAGTGCAGGCAACTCAAATCAATCAAAAAACACAAGCAAATTCAACTGAAAACCAGACTTCATTTGCAATTAACACAAAAATTGAAAACTGATTTAAGCTTAATGCAATGGCCAATTCAGATCTATACTGCTGCCAAATAAACTTTCACCCGAGCTCTTAGTCATACTTTTCATGACTCATATGGTGTGCAGTTGTGAAGCAAACAACAAGACTCACTTCAGAATCAAGAATCATGAATTCAAGGCTCAAACTGGAAATTAAATGACAAAATAAACAAATAACATGACTAAGACATGACAGAAATGGATTTAGAAATTAAAAGACTCAAACCAAGACTTGCACCGAAATAAAATGAAATAATACTCAATATAATACTCAAAGGCACAGAACAAGCACACACAATTATAGAATCCTAAACATTGAGATTTGAATCTCAAACAGAGAAGACAAAATCAATAACTTGCACATTACATGAACACAAATTGAATCAGATCAAAAAGATAAAACTAAGAAAACAAGGAAAACAGAAAACGCGATACTAATCGAAACAACGCGAAAATGAACAAAAAAAATAAACACGACTCAGAATCAAATGAACAAAACATAATCAAGACAGAGATGTGAATCAAACTTAACTCAGAAATTGAAGGAAACTCAGAAGAGAGACGCGAAAGAGTAAATACAAAATCAAACAACAATGAGAAACTTATCTTTGAAGCGTGCTCGGCCTTGCTCTGATACCAACTGATGGAAGAGTGCTCGAAGAAGAAAACTGTAGGCGTGATGCGAATCCTCGAAGCTTGCTCCAGAGAGAAAGATGCAGTGGAAATGAAAAAAACTCGAAGAAGAACAAGGAACAAAGGATTAAAATTGATAGAAATCCTAGAAGAAGAAGGAAACCTATTTTGAATCGATAGATCGGTGTAAATCAAAGTGTAATTGGTGGAAAAGGTTTCAAATGGTGAAAACAAGGTTTTAATCGGTGGAATCGAAGGAAAATGGTGAAAAGGAGAAGAAACCCTAATGGAGGGTTTAGATCTATGAATGTTTCAGTGGATAATGGAGGATAGAGGAAATGGAGATGATTCTATGAGTGAAGAAGGCTTACCATGATGATGAAAGGCTCTCGAGAAAGACGAACGCTCCCACGGACGTCGAAGGCGAGAATGAAAATGGAGATTCTGCGAGTGAGAAATGCTCTCAGCGAGAGAAGATGTTGATGTGATGAAGTGAGAGCGCGAATCACAAATGACGATGTGGCGAGGAGTGATGACGCGTGCTGCAAGGAAGAAACGTAGTTGCCGAGGCGTGCCACGCAGAGGAAATGGATTGGTGGAGAAGTGACATCGTGGAGGAAAACAATTTGAAGCACAATGAAAAACTAATGGAAAATGAGAAATGAAGGTAGTGTGCTGGAAGGTGGCTAGAGGAAGTCCTTGGAATCTCTAGCCTTGACTCTCAAGGGAGAATTGTTTCTGGTTTCAAAAAACTCAATTCTCATTAATCTCAAAAGTTCATTACAAAGAGAGAAGCTGGGTATTTATAGTAACCAATGCTCCTTGCAAGGTAATACACGTATACAATAAAATGTAAAAATACTAAAAGAGAACACTGAAGAAGGTACGTCAGGCAGGATTTCATCAACAACAATGTAAGTATCAGTAACTTTGTTAAAATACTTGATGATTTTGGTATTGTGTTAATTTCTTAAAGTGGCTTGTGTTGATTTCAGGAGCAGTTGCAAGTATTTAGACAAAAATATGTATGGACTGGATTCTAGACAATGATAACGTGCAAAGACAACAAGTGCTGCAACACTTAGGATTTTAAAGGTTTTCAATTGTACCTTGATTAGTTACCTAGATTTTTACATTGTATGAGCCTTGTACATGTTTCTTGTATACAAAAGATTATGATTATAAATGTTGGGTAATATGTACTTATAATATATTATATGAATAAAATTTCAATTTTGATCTAATACCATACGTTTTCTCCCAGTTTTGTTCGACCATATATATTGAAACCTTTATTTGGTTATGAGTGTTTGGTACAAAAATTGATTCTTTAAGCGACCTTGATAGGCTTGAGTGTTGGTGCCTAAAAAAAAGATCCAATTCAATTGAATGATTTTGTCATGTTTTTTCCTTGGAAGAGGGAGTTCCCTCATCATTCAATTGGGTCTTTTATTCCAATTTTCATATGGATGAGTTAGTTTCATGGTCATAGGCGGTGTTTTTTGCACCAATGAACACATTAGACCATTGAATTGTTGAAAAAAAGGTCATTTATGTGCTTTCCTGTAAGCTAGATGAGATCCATCACATTTTTGCCATATATTCAATGGCCTAATGTGTTCATTGGTGCAGGGAACACACCCATTCACATGGAACTCAGTCACCCATTCACAAGAAATGAAAAAGTCACAAACTAGAGCAATAACCACCATGGGGAGTAGTGTTCATCTAGCTTGGGAGTACAATTGAAGTTTCTGTACAAATGGCCCTTTGGCCTCTAGTAATCGATTACAAGACCCCTATAATCGATTACCAGAGGCCAGAGAGCCATTTGTACAGAAACTTCAACTGTACTCCCTAGTTGGGAGAACTTGACTCCCCAGGGTTATTTTTGTGTCCTTATGGGTGATTTTTTGCATGGATGTCTCATGTTGCTGATCATTGATGGTGTCAAGTGCATCAAAGGACAATTACCCCACTCAATTATGGATAAAATAGTTCATATAGGTGTTTAAACCAAGGTAGGTGAAGTCCATATAAGTGTTTGGCTTATGCTAGTAGAATCACATCACACCTTAATTATACTACTATTTTACCTTGAATTATGGACATTTTATAAAGAAATAAAATAAATTAGAATAATATAAGAAACATGAGACAATAACTTGAAAGTAAACTCATTTAGGATGCTTAGAAAAACGTTGTTTTTGGGAAATTAACTGCATCTACTAAATTTGTCTAAAATTTATGAGTTAGTAATAATTTAAAAGATCTTTGAGTCTACATTCCAACAAAACAAGAATAAACTCATTTGGAGTTCGGTAGAGAAAGTTATGAGCAAAACAACCAACAAAGGTCAGAGGTGGCAGGAATATATAAAACGTTAACTTTAAGGAATTAACTGTACCTACTCAGATGTCCAAAAATTACAAATTAGTAGTAATTGGAAATATTTTTTAGTCTATTTTCTAATAAAAAATAATCACATCATTTGGAGGTCTGTGAAAAAAGTTATGATTAAAATAGTCAGTAAATGTCAAAGTTGACAACATGCTATCTTATACGTATATCTTTCCCTCTTGTTGACATATCTATTATTTGTTGAAAATGCCTTTTAAAATTTGTGCATTGTAACAACATTGGATGACATATTTCTTAATTAATAAAATGAAAAATTTTCCTATAAGACTCCGAGAAAGGGTGTCACAACAATGGTCATGCACCTCACCTGAGTTGAAGAAAACTACCTAAATGGACATTTTTTTTTTGAAGAAATCAATGGCCTAACCTCACTATTGGTGTAGGTAGGAAGCACACCCAATAACATTGAACTCACTCACCCATCTCAAAAAATGAAAAAATTCAACAAAAACAAAGCAATAACCACCATGGGGAGTAATGTTCATCTAGCTTAGGAGTACAATTGAAGTTTTTGTACAAATGGCCCTCTGGCCTCTAGTAATCAATTACAAGACCCTTGTAATCGATTATGAGAGGCAAAAGAGCCATTTGTACAGAAACTTCAACTGTACTCCCCAGTTAGGAGAACTTGACTCCCCAAGGTCATTTTTGTGTCCTTATGGGTTATTTTTTGCATGGATGCCTCATGTTGCACATCATTGATGGTGTCACGTGCATTAGAACACAATAGAGAAATAAAATAAAAAACATGAAACAATAACTTGTAAGTAAACTCGTTTGGGAAGCTTAGAAAATGTTGCTTTTGGGACAGCATAATCGATTACCACGACATGTGTTGGCTAAAAATGTTGTAGGACTTCTCCTACCTGCTAAAAACACCAAAATGAGGTTTTTCATCCACAATGAAGTGGGCAACAAGAAGCATGACCAACAAGTTTCATCCATTAAGAAAATTTTAAAAAGGTACCCTTAAGGACACAACAATGGTAAGGTACTTCACCTATGTTCGTCCAAACACTCATATGGGCTCTTTCCTTTTAAGTGCAATGTACTATGATCTTCTCTATGCAATAAACAACATAATTGATGATTAAAATCACTCATCAATTACTTCAATAGTTATTTGCACAAATTATCAGAATCATCAAGTCAAATCAATTTCTCCATATTTATTATAATTGTCAATATTACTTACAATCAATTTACATCTACAAAATGTTCATAAATCTTCTTCTATTCTTAATAAACATTGAATATAAACAATACTATTGTTTCAGACCAGTTCCTTTGTACAAAGTTCTTAGCGCACGACTCTTTAAACGTCTGCGTCCACCTTCCTTCATCCGCGTGGACATATTGCTTTAATTCATGGGAATGCTTTCCTTGCCTTCAAAGATAGTGTTGATGTTTGTTGCTTCATAAGGGGTACTTCCACCAAATTTGGTTTTGAATAAATGACGCACATTCAACTGCATGAAAAATAAAACAATAACGGCTGAACTCAAAATGGAAATGGATACATCCAAAGCAAATGAAAATGGAGTAAGGGGAAAGGAAAAAAAGGGAAATGGAAAATGGAAAACAGAAAATGAAAAAGGGAAAGAAAATACATTTTCATCGGAGCTTTCCATTGCTTCACCGGAATCTCACCAAATTGTCTCACCAGAAAATATGAAGCTTGCTTCATCAGAGAGAAAGAGTGAAAGGAGAGAAAACACACACACAAAAATGAAAACTAAAATGTACAATAGAGGGAAAATGAAAACTGAAAATGAGAAGAGACTTTCGGAAGCCAAATTCATTAACCTTACATGCTAACTTTAAAAAAAAAAGTTATTTTAGATGATCCAATAGTTTTTTGACACATATACGTTATTAAATTATTGTTAAAACTACGTTGTCACGATCCTTTTAAATGGGATCTTTGCTATGTGAGAAAAAAAAATCAACTAAAATGCACGTCACCTATGATAAAAGAAAAAGAAAATCATTTGATGGTACCTGCGATGACTTCGGTGAAATAAATAATCAGTTTGAAGTCTACCTAAGGCATACGAACCAACATCATCCTACTGGTATAACTTCACTTTTTTTTAATTTCGTCCTTAAAGGCACGACAATTATACTTTAATATTTGAATACCATCAAATGCACGAGTGACTCAACAAATTATAAGCTAATTACTTTATTTATTAAAATAAAATGCTGCGGATAATCTGAATAAATACTTAATTAATAGAAAAAGCAAGTTTTAAGCGGCGTTTTTCCCAAGGTGAACTTCGTTGAGAAGCTTCAACAAATCATCCAACTCCCTCTGCGAGCTACCACCACTCCTAACTGCCCGCAGCGCCGCGTCCCTCAACTCTTCAGCCCTCTCTCTCTCCTTCGTTTTCCCCAAAGCCTTCTGAATACTCTTCGCCAACTCCCTAGCCTCTGGAAGCTTCTCACCTTCAGCACCACGAATCGCCACACCCAATTCATCCACAAAGAGTCTCGCGTTTGGGTACTGATCGCCACCCGTCGGCCACGTCACCATCACCACCCCCGTAAGCAGTGCTTCCACCATCGAGTTCCATCCAGAGTGATTCAGAAACGCACCCACCGCGCGGTGATTCAGTATAATCATCTGCGGTGCCCACCCCTCTATAAAAAAACCCCTCCCCTTCACTCCCTCCCGATCCATGAACCCACATGCCGCCTTACCCTGTACCCGCCCTTGAGGGTCTGAAACCCTAACCGACAAAACAAAGTTTACCCCACTGAGTTCCAAAGCCTGTGCCAACACCTCCATCTGCGAACTCGTGAGAACCGCAAGGCTCCCGAAACACACATAGATAACCGAACATTCCTCGCGTGAGTCCAACCATTCAAGGAGTTCGCGTTGCGAAACGGTGCTGTTGCCTCCATGCTCAACCGGTTCCGCCGAACCGTTTTGAATCGGTATAACCGGGCCCACCGCCCAGACTCTTTTGTGTCCGAGTTCTTTCTTCATGTTGTCTATATAAACTTGTTCCGCCTCGGTGAAGGTGTTGAAAACGAAGCCCCAGGAGTCGATATTGAAGAGTGTGTTCTCTCGGTGAAGCTCCCATTCGAGTCCTCCTCTTTCGTTGTCAGTGTACAGGTGCGTGATCTGCCACCAAGGATAAACCGGGGAGTTGGGAAGGTTGGGAAAAGAAACGACGGAATTTGGGTCTTGGGGGTTGTGATTTTGCGGGGCGTCGCGCCATAGGGAATTGATGACGGCAAGACTGATGGCGCTGCAGGGGGAGAAAACGATGTGCGGCACGCCGAGGTCATCTCCGAGGAGGTGAGTCCAGCCGAGGAAGTAATCGGAGATAATGGCTGAAGGGGGAGTGGACTGGGTCTTAGCCCAGTCCACTATTAAGGGGTGGTGGTGGTGACGCATTGAGTTCATAAGGTCGGCCAGATCTTTCAAGTTGGGATTTGACAACTGGGGTTCGGGAAGGAGTAGGGTTTGGAGAAGAGGAGAAGGGTTGGTTGCGACCAAGGGATGGGTTTTTGGGGTGACGAGAATGGTGACTTTAACACCGCGAGAGAGAAGGACCTTGGCGAAGTCCAGGAGGGGGATCACGTGACCGGATGCTGGAAAGGGGTATGCCAGCACGTGAAGTGTTGCAGTAGACATGTTTGGACTTGTGTGAGTGTGAGTGTGAGTTTGGGAGACGATGATGGTTGGTTGAAATAGAATGAACAAAAGTGCAGAAATGTATATGGTGATTTAAAAAACACGTGTGCTAGAAATAAAATCGTAGTTCAACGAGAAACAGGTCAGCTGTGTAGACATTTAATGACACCATTACATTGACACCATACATTCATCACATTTAATTGTACAATTATACTGTCTTGAATATATGAACACTTTACACCATACATTTAATGACATTTAATTGTGCACTGACACTGTTTTGACTATTCGCCCACTAGACACCAGACATTTTAAGTGACTCTTATGAATGTGGTCCACTGAGACATCATGCTTTTTGTATAAATAGTTTTAAACTATTAGCCAAATTTATAAATAGTTAAAATTAAAGAAACAGTTACTTAGAAAATAAAATTGATAAAATAATTATATTAATTTGAAAAATATATTTAATTAAATAGTAAAATGTCTATCTAATCCTTCAACTACAATCCTTCTCTTCACTCTTGATGGTGATTGTTTATCTAATCTTTTCTACACTTCATCGTCTTCAATCTTTCGTTTTTAATATGACAAAACGTTGTAAAATGAAAAGAATTAACGTTGTTATTTAACTACATTCCTTGTGACCTATGGGCAACTAAAAATCTATGCATCAGGTTTGTTTGTGAGAGTAGATTTACATGAACGTAGTGTGGCATAGTCTCTGATAAAGTAGATATATAATAATAGATGAGGTAGTTGTGTATTTTGGTTGATCAATGTGGTGTTGATGAGCCCTGAATGATGCTTGATGCATCCATGCCTGGTGGAGTGAATGTCTCTCTCAAGATTGCCACCAACACTCCTAATCTATACCTACCACAATTATAGGATCTGTTCCATTTTCCCTTTACTTTTCTTTTATAGAGAAACATTTTTTTTAAACCAATGCTACCTCGACAAGAAATGGTAAACACTTTTGTGACCACCTCAAAAGATTCAAGTGTTCTGTCTAGTCTTGAAAGGGTGATCTAGCTGTTGTCTAGCACTGTGGCTTGCTGTCAAGTTATGATCCATTTACTATTTTATTGGAAAAAAACAAATCATGATTGGCTGAACATGTAAATCCAAATTGGTTGAATGGTTTAGCATGTTTTGAATTATAATCTGGCTTGTGTGTGTCAGTTTGACTATATTGTTGAATTAGAGTTGACGTATATGCTTTTGTTTTCTCTTTGCCTAATTGGTTGAGTGATAATTGCATGTGTTAAGTACTAGAATGAAAGGAAATGGGGTTTAACTCTGGCCACGTTGGTGTGAATTCGAAATGGAATATTTCCAGAAGCTGTTGGGTGCAGGTCTCCACGCTGTTTTTGGTCCCCACTAATCAATTTGCTTCTGTTTTCTTATTTTGTGTCTTAAAGATTTAATTTTATATGATTGTTGGAGTAATCCCAAGCCAATGATATCTACTGTTTTGGGTTAAATGATTAAGTTTGGAGTCTTTTCTTTGCTCCAAAATCACAAATACTACTTGTGGTTTGTGAAGAAAAATCTAGAATTTTGTTTGACTAGGAGGACTTACGTTTGAAATGAAAGGCAGTGGATGTTACTGGTTTACGTAAGTCGTAGTGCAGTGCTGTCATTAGTTGTTTAGAGAGGTAATTTTCTTTAGACCTTAAAATTGTTAAAAGTGTAGAATATTTTGTTGGCTAGTGGTTGTAATATATGTGGTTTGGTGTAGTTTCAATAGATATTATGATGTCTAAGTTTTGGAAATTCTCTGTTTCTTTTTAAACTGAGGAATAACTTGTTTCACACCAAATATTTGGTTCTCGTTAGGCTTAGTGCAGGGTCTATTTTCCTTTTGAATGTATTGTTGTTGGGGTGTTGTGTCAAAGTGTATGTTTTATATGATAATTAGAGTTGTCAATTTGACCTATGTTCCATCAATTAGTTTAATTCATTTTTGAAAAATTTTCTCTTAAAAAGTTCCTCAAGTAAAGATAAAAACATGCTCCAAACTCAAAACTCCTCTCAAATGGATCGAGTGAGGATTAAGGTGAGTATAGTTTCACTACAAAATTTTAATTAAATTTTAAAATCAATATCATCTATATATAAAATTATATATTTTATTAGATAGTTTAATATGTTTAATTTTATTATATTTAAATCAATATTTTTATATCATATTTATTTATTATATAATTAAATAAAATATATAATAACACTTCATATATTTTTTGAGTTTCATATATTAAATAAAATATATATTTTTATATCATACTCGTATAAAAATATTTATGTATGAAATAATACTTCATATATATTTATTATATAC
This sequence comes from Vigna angularis, assembly GCF_016808095.1. Taxonomy (NCBI): domain Eukaryota; kingdom Viridiplantae; phylum Streptophyta; class Magnoliopsida; order Fabales; family Fabaceae; genus Vigna; species Vigna angularis. The sequence continues at coordinate 21,476,618 of NC_068974.1, read as the reverse complement.
CACTATACGACCACGTCAAATATTTAATAATTTTATTAATTGTTAACTTTTGTAAAAAGAAACTGAGTTATATCGCTTCTAACATATTTTGTAACTAAATATAGTCTTTGTCAAAAACAAAATTCACGTTAAATAAATAAAATAACTTTTCTTTATTTTAATTAGGTTTTACCTTCTTTAAAATTAAATAAACATTTTAAAATATATAAATGACTTATTTAATTAATAAGAAATTATTTTTTTCTTCTTAGGGTGTCTCTTACTAGTGCCGTCAAAATGGATTGAAACCCGTGAGTTAACCCGGTTCACCACAGGTTTTTAGCTCATCACGGGTTTGAGCCGGGTTGGGTTGGAAAAAAATGTGAAAATTTTGATGCAAGCCAATTTTGACCCGGCTCGCTAAGAACCCGGCTCACCCGGGTTGAACCCGTGGTGAGCCGGGTTGGCTCACCAACGCACCTAATTTTTTATTTTTGAAATTAGATTAATTAAATTAATTATTCAAAATGCACAACCTTTACTTTGCAGCAGAGCTTTTCGTGCTGCGTTGTGCTGTTGTTTATCCAAAAGTTTTCCTCTGCTATATATTTTTGTTAACGGTTATATATGTGTAGTTTCTTGATCAAACGATTGTGTATGTCTTATTAAACTAAATTGGCAAAATTTTATGCTTGATAGCTTAAAATATATAACAATAGAGTTCTTTTGTTTCATTTTCTTTTATATCATCGGTCCAATTATTACTGTTTCAATTTGATCGATCAAAGTAAATGTTATAAGAATCTCGGAAAAAGAGGGTGAAAAAGAGTTAAGTGAGTCAATGAGCCAACTCGTTTAACCCACCAACCCGTGATGGGTCGGGTCGGGTTCAAATTTTTTCGGCTCGCTAATAAATGAGTCGGGTTGGTTTGACTCACTAAGTGGCCAACCCGTGGTGGGTCGGGTTGGGTCGGGCCGGATTACCCGTTTTGACAGCTCTATCTCTCACAAATACCTCCAATTAAAATATTTTTTTGAATATAATAAATTTCTATTAATTTTTAAATAAGTATAAATTTAAATATTGTCTTCGTATCTAAAATTTTTTATGTAAACTAATTGTAAAATTACTTTATTAAAACATAAAATTAACTTTTGTTGATGATGAAATATTTTACTAAAAATAACTATACATATTATTCCAAATGTTTTAAAGAATATTCCTATTCTTTACACCTCGTTTTCTAAATAGTGAATTCATTAAACATATTAACTTTCCCGTGTTAAATGCTATAAAAAAAACTTGAAGAGTTACAATATATATATATATATATATATATATATATATATATATATATATATATGGAAATTATACTTAAATGAAATTATATTGAATTGTTCAGGTGTAACATCCCAAAATATATAGTATAAACTATATAAAAGAGTAGTCTACATTATAATATAATAGAACAATTAAAGACTTGTAGATAAAGAGTTAATCCTACAGTCATCCAAAAATGGCTATAAAATTTAAAACTTTATATACAATAGAGTATTTCAAAACTACACAAAACAAAATAGATAGCCTGGCTAGACTATACAACTGAGTCATCACCCTCCAAGACCTGCTCCAAAGGCACCTCATCTACCTCTACTCACATCCAATGGATGATCATTGCAAAATGAAACACAATACATACAAGATACAAACACAAGCAGAAGGGTGAGCTAGATATACAAAGATCATACTTATTACAATAACACACATACATGCTTAATTCAAGTAAACTGAATCACACATCATACCATGTTATACTTTAAACTTGACTCGTCCGGACTTAGAATGATTGTCGAACTATGGCGGGTCATGCACTCGTGGTGACATCTACTGCTTTGCAAAGCCATTGCCAATGGGTTTCACCCTACCACACTCACGAGGTTAGTCTGTTCCACGCCTTGGAGCATACTGAAAGCCTCCAAGACTAAGACCTCCTACTACTCCTCACGACATGGATCAATCCTCTCTACATGAGAATGAAAGACCATTGGAGTTTCAGGATAACCCCCATGACTGAGCTCCTGCATTCAATCTAAACATACTCGATTCTCAACAAGAGAATTCACTTCGAATCACAACATAGGGCACCACCATGTATCCTCTCCTTGAGGATCATGGAATTACGTCCGTTAACCATACTTTCACTTTAAACACCATTCATATCTCTTATATTCATATACTTTTAATTTAGCAATATACATCAATCATACTTTACATCTCAAACAACATTTCACTAAATTCAAACCAAGATAAAGAACTAAAGATTACACTAGACTCAGATGGTTTGCTCAACGCACCCTATCCGCAAGGCGAGACAGGAGTTGCTCGCACAATGACACCTTTCGCTATGCGAATTAACTCGCAGAGGTACCAAACCTCAAGCACCTCTCATAGCGCACACGGGTCGGTATGCGAGAGCCTAGACAGAGACCACACCCCCAAACACCTCGCTGTACGCACAAATTCGCCATTTGAATTAATCTAGCAGTGATTCCAGACCACTACCAGTCGCACAACGGCCAGATTCGCTATGCGAATCAGCAGACATAGAGCAACCCTCTCCAGTGACTCCCACAACGCACCAACTCGCTATGCGAATGAATAAGCAGAGAGAACTTCGCTATGAGGACTCGCTGTGCAAAACCATTCGCTTCAGCGAGTTTGCATAATCTGCAGAACCGAATTATGCAACTCACACCCCATTTACCAATTCTAATCATTTTCCTCAAATTCTAACACCCCTAGATTGTGTTTTATACCTAATCAGACTTATCTAAGTGATTCTAAACCTTCCTAACATCAATCCATAGTGTTTAAAACTAAATTCATACTCTAAAACACCAAATTCAACAACTTAATGACCCAAATTCAATTTTATCACTTTGCACCCGTTTTTGACCAGTTTGATGACTCTAACAAGTCATAAATAACTAACCTAGACTGCCCCAATAGACCACAAGAGCCTTTGACCACTAACTCTTCAATTCATTACCTCACTTCCTCTAAAATAACCTAAAACACTACCAAATTCATTTAACTTCAACATAACAACTATCACAATAGATTACGTTCATCTAACATACTCAATTACAGTTACACATCACATTTACATCAGTTCATAAGCATCAGTTCACAGATTCACAGATGAACATTCCAGTACATACCATTCCATACACTCAAAACTTAAAATGTAACCCAAACAACAAAATTAATGCATAATTCAGTATATACACATAACATATAACTAGTTATAAGGAAGTATTCTAGCTCCCCTTACCTCAAAGATCACAACCTAGCTCACCGGATCACCTCAACAGCACCTTACACAGCAAGGAAACTCAACAAAACCCTACAAACCACCAATTGGTGATAAAAACAGCTCTTGGAGCTAGAATTGAACAGAGAATTTAAGAAGAACGCTACAAGACGCATGCAACCAGCAGAAATTGCATGGTCTAAGTTCAAGAACAACGGAGAAAAGGGAAGAACAGCTTACCCGCTAAAATTTAGAAATTGATCGGTCAGTTGTGTAGCCCTCTACGCCGTGAATGTCTGGGCACCCCCTGATCGTCAATCCGACAACTCAGTAGCTTAATTGATTCCACATTTGTTATAAACCCTAAAAATCAAACCTATTTTTTTTAAAATATATATTTTTTAAAAATGAAAAAGAAAATCATTTATATTTAATTTCTTTTTCAATGTCTTTTTAAGAAAATAAAAAAGCATCATTTTTCTAATCTAACTTATAGCCTAAAAAACATGCTGGACTAAACATGTGAATTTTAAATTTATGAAATGAACTCTGCATTCTATACTCATAGAATTTGATTTAATAAATATTATCACTTTGCTTTTGTTTCTTGATCCTAGAACTCTCCTCCTCTAAGAATTTTATATTGTATGACCACTCGGTCAACCAAGAACTGAACAGTCAATTATCTAGTGAAGAAATGACCTATCCGTCTAGAATAGTCATTAATTGGTAATTATTCTGAGCAATAATAGATATTAATGGACAGTTAAGGAGAATAATAGTCATTGATTGAAAATTAATAAAAATAATATGGGTAATTAATGGGTCATGCGAAACAGTAAGCTTATTATGATATTTATAAATATATGTCTGAATGAGAGGTCAAGTAATTAATTTTGATTACTCATCTTTATTATAAGAATTATTGAGTAAATCACTGACTTGAGCATCAGAATGCCTTTGACAGGTGCTCAACCTTACGGCCAAGACAAGGAGAAGAGAGAGAACAATGTAACTTAGATGATGGAGGATATAATCCAGTTTTCAGGACAATTTAGAGTGCTTTGAGTAGGGGACCACAACCTCAAGTTTTTCAAATGTCGCGATTGAGCGGTTTCCTCTGTCCTTGGGTTTAAGGCTCCTATTCGTGACCAAGCATCCCAGCTTGTTCAACTTCAACAGCTATGCTTATCAGTCCCGCCTAGTCATACCTATTCTTCAAGTTTTATGCCCTTTGCTTGCTAAATCAACTAATGAAAATGAAGATGATGATTTTGCTCCAAATCAGGCTGTTGCAGAAGCTATTGATGTTATGGCTTTAAACATCCCAAAGCATGTTTTTCAAGTTACTACTTTGGGTGTCATTTTAGAAGGTCGTTTAGAGCTCATAAAAAGTAAGCTCGAACATGTTCTTCATATTGTCCTAGGAGCTTTGAGGGATCCAGAACAAGTGATCGAAGGGGTTTAGGATTTCGTCTATGGACGCTCTCAAATTGTCGTTACCACTTGACTTGTCACCCACACCCAAATTGATGGGATCCAAGGGTTTCTCGCTAATTCAAAATGAAGTTGCAAATATAAAAATAGCAGGCGAGTTTTCCTCCAGCAACAAATTTGTTGAAACTCAACTTTCTAAGAATTCTAGTTAGCTTCCCGATCTCAAGGGTGAAGAGGCATCCAGAAATTCTCCTAGCGGTAATGAAAAAAGTAGTCTTGTAATTAATTCTAGATTGGAAGGTGTATCGTTACAACGAAAAGCTGCAAAATCCAACAGGAGGTGGACTACTCCAACATGAAAATGTCCACTTGCCAATTGAGTTCAGTTTGTGCAACAAAAAGTCTTGGTAATGGGGATAAAGAGCATTCATTAGATACATCCTCATCAGAAGGATCATTGTAGCGAAACATAAAGTTCAACTAGTCCGCTTAACTTCCCATTACATCAGCTAAAGGATGTTTTGGAACGACTTGTAGTCCATCCAATACAGTAATTAGAGTCTTTGCTGCTTGATGTGTCCAAGCCTACTACCACCACAAAGAATAGTAATAATGACCAACGCTCTGGCAAGTAGTTGTCTCGTCGGCTTAACCTTCCTGCCTTTACATGGTCACATGCTTTTGGTGGTCATTCTAGAACTAATTTTGATGCAGTTAAGTCATCAGCGAATAGAAGCACATGCCAAGGTAAATGGTCGAGGATAAGTATCATTACTGGATCTAAAAATACTGATCGTAGTTCCTTCACAAACCTTGATACATTCACTTATGATCAGAGCCTTATTCCTTCTTCTAGTAGTTCAAAAAAGAAGAATTTCTCATCTTTTTTTGCTAACCTTCCTTTCCATCAGTTGGATTCTTCATCTTCTGTATCTTGTTCAGAAGACTCTCAAGCTAAAGCAGAACTTGGAGGCCAAGATGATACTAAATAAAATGATAAGCGTTGTCCAAGAATATTAGTTGTTGCGCAAACTCTCTATGAAATTGCAACTCGCTCTCTAAGGCAGAGCTCCGATGGAATATTAAGATGGCAAAGGAAAAATTCACAAAAAGTCGTGAAAGCATGCCACTATAAATCAAATGAGAAACTTGAAGAGATGACTTCAAGATCAATTTCAACGTTTGACATTGGCTGAAAAAGAATTGTTGGCATCGCTTACACATGTAAAAACATTATTTTCATAAAATTTTGATTTTGATAAGTTTGATGGTATAGCTAATCGAGATCGTACCCAAATCAAATTATTATGCAATTAAAGTGCAGTATAAACTAGGAAGTGACTCCTAGGTCGTCTCTCAAGGACCAAAATTGGTTCAGGCAATAGGTCGAACACGTGGTTGGGAATGGTTTTTGGACAATTTTGTGTGAATAGAAATGAAAAAATTAAAGCACGAAATTAAACAAAAACGGGTTGGCATCTAGATCAATTGCAATGCTCCAATCACAGATTAACAATAATTAAACGCTACTTTCACCCCTAATCCAACACGAATAAACCAGCTAGGCGAAGGTTAATCTGGTCTTCAAAAATGTGAATTAAGCAAACACATTGCACACACTCAATCAATTATGCACTATCACAAATTAAGAAACTGTGACGACAACTAATTAAGCGATGATTAAACACAAATTGAAAAACTAAGCATATACCCAATTGCGAGCACAAAACTGAATTGACATCATGCAAAGCAAGAACAACACCATCAATTACAAACAAGAAATTTCAAGGATACAAAGCAATATCCCTAATCACCAACCCACACAGATTCAAGCTACCATCAAGATGAAATGCCAGCAAAGTAAAACAAAATTAAAATGCAACGAACTGAACACGTAAACAAAATGCAATGGGGAAAACGAAATGCAATTGAAAAATAAATGAAATTGAAAACAAAATGGTAAGAACAAAAACATAAAGACCAAACGAAAATTAAATTTGCTATTGAAAATGTAAATGATTCATTACAAGGAAGGGGAAAGAGAACAAAACCGAAAACCCCCAAGGGATGGGGGGGTGGGACCCGAAAAACGCAAAATGTAGGAGAGGATCCTACCCCTAAATCTGATTTGGGTATTTAAAAACCCCTTTGGAAGAAAATGCCCTTCATATGAGCTTCTCCCAAAATTGACCAAAAATAGGCCCAAAACTCAAATTTGGTCCAAAATTTAAATAATAAAAATTACAAACAAAGTTAAATGTTGTGGCAGCCCTCTTGAAGTCCTAATTATAATTCCAAAATTGTCCTGCAATTAATAATGAGAATAATCAGACTCAGATAATTCAAGTTAATTAAAAATATGAATTACTGATCAAATTAAGCCTAAATAATGAAAATGAGACAATAATGAAGAGTTAAACACAATTCACTAATAAGATTCGGTGCGGAAAGCTAAGTGAATAGTACAAAATAATGATTCATCAATAGTCCAAGCAGACCTTGGTCTCTCTCCCGCTTAGTCACTTGGAGCGCATATGTTCAACCTTGTTAGGCTTCAACGGTTGGCTCTCGTTCGAGCCTCAACTGACACATCAACCCTTATTTAGCATATCCTGAGTTGGGACTGTCCACATTGATGAGTGTTAACACTTCGGCAAGTGTACTTAATCGTATCAAGTAATAATAAATGGTAAGACCAAGTATTGTTTCCCAAGAGACTCACGACACTAAATATTATGTGATTACTCAACTAATTAAGACTCTAAAGAACAAATTTTGGGGGTTTTGAATGCAAATGCAATAAAATAAACATGAATGAAATTTGATCAATTGAGGCTAAACACAAGAATCAATGGATGAAGTTGATGATATTGTTGTTGGGTTTAGATTTCACCTAATTTACTCTCATGCATATATGAATTCATCTTCTTCATTAATGTTAATGCCACTTTCTAACTTACCTTAAACCCGATGTCTCGGTGAAGAAAGCCTACTCATAATTACTAGTTCACAATGTCTTGTCTCCCTAGCAATTAATCATGCATTACATTCGCACAGAAACTTAAAGGCAACCAACCCTCCTATCCCTATGTCTAGGTAATATTGCTTTTGGGAAAATTTCCCCAGTTCCAGATTTCCCCGTATGTGTCCATATCGACAAAATCAATTATCATGCTATGAATGAATTAAACAAGGCAAGAATATCAAGAACAATTAATGAAGTAAAGCATATATAATCAAGAATCAATTCAATACATGAGAGTTTAAGAGGTTACATCTTTCCCAACAACAAATAAGGTTTAGTTCCCCATGATCATGGAGAAACTAGATGGACAATGGAATAAAAGAATGAAAGAGATAGAAAAACCCTAGAAAGAGAAGAGGAGACTCTTGCATCCCCAAATCTACCCCCAAGGGGTGAAAAGTATGTTTTTGTGCTCAAGCCATCAAAATATACAATCCCTAGGACGTGCAAGTCCTTAAATAGAACTAAAAACTAACAGAAAATAGGTCCAAGCCCACGAAACTGGCGCTCAACGGTAACTGCGGCACTAAACTGTCGCTCAGCCCAAAACTGGCGTTCAGCGCTACTTTTCTGCACTCTAGTTGACTTTTCTGCATTCTGGTTGACTTTTCTGCATTCCAACTATTTGATACTTTAACTCTTCTTTCAAATCATTCCAATAGCCTACAAAATCAAGGGAATTTAGTGATAAAATCATCAAGTATAACCTCAACTCTCTTATTCACAAAACTAAAGCAAAAACATGAGTTCAAACAAGCTTCTAAGTCAAAAAGGATGTTTTTAACATCAAAATTAAGTATAAAAATAACGGTTTTTCAACCGTTATCAATGAGGTGTTTCAGTAAACTCATCTACGTAAGAGATTTGACAAGTTTGTTGAGGAGAGGTTGTAGAGGACACATGTAAGCAAACTCTTTTGCAAATGTGAAACTTGTATTATTTTGTTCCTTTTAAACTTCTTCCTTCTACTTACACTTTGCATATTCTTTAATAGGAAGAATTTTCCATTAAACTCTCAAGTCAAATCTGAGCAAGGATCATGGCCTCCTAATGATGCATCACAAGAAAAAATACTAATGACGAAGACATCACTAGGACACAGTGTTGGGTGGACGTCACCAATGGAAAAAATAAAGGATGAGAAACGTAGGGGAATGAATATTGCTGCAGTAGAGATGCTATGGAATCAAGTCACATGAAGGTGTTTGATGAAAGTCTGAATGAAAGTATGGTGTGTGTATGATGCCTTTAAGCTCAGAAGGTCTTCCTACTAAGAAAGGAAGCCAGAGGAGAGTGAGAGAATTGGAATTCTCAAGTGAATGAAGAGTAAAAGAAGTTGGAATTAATCCTGCAACATTTTGTTAAGCCTCAAAAGAGAGAAAATACAATGGTTGGGCTCCCTTATTTATAGGCAAGGGAGAGCCTCTAATCTGAGCTAAATTCCCTCCAAAATTCAAATGAAAACCAGCAAGAAAGACCAGTTGTAAAAGGTCACGACTTATATGTTGATTTACATGGAAAACACAGCAAAAACGTGTAGTAGGCAGCTACGCTAGCGCTGATGGCGTCTGGCCGCGCTTGGGCAGAAAAGGTTGTTTGTTGAATGGGGTTCGCCAACTCTAAGAGCCCCCGATGTTGCCAAGCTTGAAAATGCTTCCAAAATTCTAGTTGGTTGGTCAGTGGTTCCTAACTTTATTGAATCCTACAAAAACAAGAATTGTAAGTATTTAGAATCCCTCTATGGCTTAGAGGAAGAAAACAAGAAAGAACTTTTAAAAGTCCTTCTTCTACTTCCCTTTCTTAGCCTTAGCTTAAGTTGATACTCCTTTGAATGGATTCCCTGAATAGGTTTCCATCAAGAATGCTGACTAGGTTTATGAAGAGTTGAGACAACAACTGTAAGTTTGTGACCAAGCTTATGATGATCTCAAACAAAAATTTTGTCAGAGCGGTGCAGCGGAATGGTTAGCGTGTACAACAAACCAAGAGGGGGTGAATTGGTTTCTTATCACAAATAATACCTTGAATAGTTTTCTTGTAAAATATAAATTCCTTAATAACAATTTAAACAAATAAAAGAGTAAGGAAGAGAGAAAATTGCAAAAGTGATTTTTATACTGGTTCGAATCACACAGATCCTACATCTAATTGTTAATCTCAAACGAGAATTAACGCTTCACTATCACAAACCAACATATTGTTACAATCACAAAGAAAATAACACAGTTTAAGGTTAGAACACCTCTCTTGTTACCACAAGAGATGAAACTCAGTTCCCCTGAAACCCACAAGGGATGAACACCTCCTCTGAATGCTTCAAGAAGGATGAGAACCTCTTTTGAATTTTTACAAAGGATGACAAGCTTTCACTTAGCAACAACAACAACAGTCAATCACAACTCTTGTGAAAGTTCTCGTTCTATGCCAAGACCAAGTTCTCAAAGCCACAAGCACAAGGATTACACAAACCCTAGAACACTTATCACAGCACACATCAGATTAGAATTTCAAATTCAACGTACTTTTTATTTTAGAATGAGAGTTCCAATCCAATTTGTAGAGATCTCACTTAAGGATACCTCCAAAAATCCGTGATCAGCTAATTAACGTGTGATAATCGATTATACACTTATGGTAATCGATTATGCATTTAATGAATGAACAACGGTAAAAAATTTGCTAAAAATTCTCATAATTGCTCGTGATAATCGATTATGGAAAGTCATAATTGATTACTGATAATCGATTATTATAAGTTTATAATTGATTATCTTGAGTATAAAATGAGATTTTCTGATTCAAAACGAATTTTAACGCAACCTAAGGCAAACAATTCATAGAATCAGAGATAAACCACATCCTATACATAAATCTACTAAATTACAAAAGTTTTAACACAAGACTGTTACCAATAAGGAGTATTGGTAAATCTTGAAGAAAATTGTTTTGATGATGCTGCAAGAAGCTTTCGTTGAAAAAGATATTAGAATTATTTAAAAGCAATTTGTAGAAATTAAATATAGTAGGAAAGTCTTGTAAACTTTGTAAAACTTGCATTTTTAACTGCAATAATCGATTATGGAATGGCAATAATCGATTATCACAAAGTCATCCAGGAATAATCGATTATCACCTCATATAATCGATTATCACATTTTTGAAAAACCTGTAACGGACTTGAATAATCGATTATCACTTACAATAATCGATTATTCGTGGCAGTTGGGACATAACCTTAGATATTCAGAACAGCTGGCTATATATTGGGTTTCTGTGAAGATCAAAAGTGGAAGTTGTTGAACAGAAGCTCTTGCAGAATACTGATTGTCAGAGGAAGTTCTCAGAAGCTATAGTTCAAGTTCCCTTGCTTGGTCTCGTGAACAGGAGGGGCTCGTGTGTCGTGTGTCGATAGTCGGTGCAAGCTCTCTTCGAGTTAGCAAGGTGCTCTGCCTGGTCTCGTGAATAGGAGAAGCTCGCATTTCGTTTGTCGATAGTCGGAGCGGTTCTCTTCGAGTTGGCAGAGTGTTCTTCTTCCGGTTCGTTCATCGAAGGAAGGTTTATTTATCTGTTTTATTTACTATTTGTTGTAATCTGTGAAACATCTTTTTAGTGGAACTGTTAATCACTTTTTATAGTGATTAACGACTGGATGTAGATTTTGTTGAATCGAACCAGTATAAAAATTACTCGTGTGATTTTCTATTCCCTACATTTTTTATCTTTTACACATATCAACTGTTCGATAAATTTTCTGAAAGAAAATTAATTTTCTAAAAACAGACCAATTTATTTTAAAAAGGTGACCGAACACGCTTTCTGCTACTCTAAGATTTATTCCGCTGCGTTACACTCTGTCTGGTACCAACCTCCCCAACAACAATAGGATTAAGAAGAAGAAAGAAATAGATCTAATAATAACTATGACGATTATTATATATTAGTTAGTTTATGTACATATTATAGGATTTAAAAACACTTCTATACGTTTGTATTTACGATATTATATTATGTTTTTAATGATATGAACTTCATTATGACCACTACATTGCTTGATTGATTTTTGGATGTATCTGGATTTTGTGATTTTGATTGTCTTTGATTGTCCAAGTTCAAGGTGGTGGGAAGCAAATGTTGCTCACTACACTTGAATCTGTTTCGCATATTATCGATGGATCACCGACGGATATAGACCGTCGGTAATTACTAACAGATATAGGTCGTCGATAATTGTTTCCTATAAGGACATTATCGATGAATCTAAACATATCAATAATTCGTTAGAAAATATGCTATACCAATGGATTTTGGATATTTTTGACAGCTTATATTCGTCTTTAATTGCATGTATTTTTGAAAATTGGAATCGATTCCAAATATATTCTCTTTTGTTTGGAACTAATTCTAAGGTGTTGGATTCTATTCTCTCGTGCTTGGAACCAATTCCAAAGCTTTGGTTAGTTCTAAAATATGTGTTGTGTAGGAGGAAACATTAAACTAGTTGTACGAGGTGGTTCGAGAGTTGAACCAAAGGACTGTGGTGGTCATTGGTGGAGGTGACATGGTGGTGATTGTTTGTGGTGGATATGACTTCATTGTATGTGGTCATTGGTGGAGGTGACATGTTGAACGTCACCTTTTTGCGAGAAGTCTAGTGTTGGGCGTCACCTCTGGGTACTGGTAATGTATGTGTGAATATGTTTATCTTTTTTTACTATTTGAGATAGAGATAGATTTAAAATGAACTTTATGTATGTTTATGAGTATTATGATGATATTTTATTGATATGTGTGGTGATGGTGCTATGAGAATTTCAAAGAGAAATTCTTTGTGATGTAATTGTGTATGCATTGAGACATTAAGGGGGGGGGGTGTTAATAAGGAGATATCTCAATATTCTACCAACCACTCAACTCATATAGAGAGGAATGGTGGGGGACAGAATGACAAGAGGTCTTAGCCACTTTATTGTTGGTCTTAAGCACGAAAGGGACTAACTTTGTGAGTAGTAGGGTGATAACCTCTTTATTTATGGCTTTACAGAATATAAATACTACTACAAGTGCATGCCTACAATGAAACTCAATATCAAAGACATGTATTTGGATAATTGAGTCTAATGTTAACTATTTATGTGTGTTTATGAGTTATTGTATTTCATTAATGTTTAACTTATATATGATATGATTTAATTGTCTTAGAATAACTCTTTTGTGTCGCTTACCTTGTTGTTTTCTTTTGATATTTCTTATGTATTCGTTTGGTTTTTTTTTGTGATGATTACCTTATTAATATGAAAATATGAAGGATATGTATAGATATGTATGGATGCATATCTGATAGAAGACGATAATACAACAAAGTTTTCTCTTGGTCATATAGAAGTAATCCTTAGTTCTTTTAAATATATTTATTATTATAATTATTTCTTTTAGATAATGATATTAATAATATATTCATATTTTGAGACAATTTTTTTATTTTATCAATTTTATAACATTTTATTTTAACAATTATAAGCTGCTAAAATTAAGATATTACATTCAAATTTTTTTTCTATTTCCTCACGCTCATTCTTTAATCTATAGAGTGCTTAAATGCTCATACACATTTCTTTTACAATAAACCATGCACATGGCTCATTCCACATTACCATTCACACTTTTTAACCATGATAAAATATATAAACTAGTTGAACTATCATGTAAAATATAGAAACTCGGTTAATACTTCCTTAGTTCTAAAGATTTAGCATTTACAACGTCTTAAAATAATTTATGTTCTAAATTTACTATGTATTATTAATTTATTTTTGAAGTCGTGGTGCATAAATTACTTCAATCTTATTTATTGGAATAAATGTAATGTATTCATTAAGAGTGAAACTACTTTAGTAAATTTGTATAAAAAGATATATACTTATTGATATTCTTAATCTATGTTAAAACGTCAAAGTTTATGTAATTTAGGACGAAGGGAGTGTAAACCTAATGAAAAATTAGACAACAAACATAAAAGGTATAGATAAATCCCACAACTAACGTTCACATCTAATACTTTTTTCCCTCTTTTAATATATAAAAAATACTTATATACATTAATATTTAAAAAAAACTAGTAAGCGTGAGTTATTTACTATATAGAACTTGCAATTATGTATTTATATAATTTCTTTTACAAAGTAATATCAGTTTAGGGTTCACTGTGAATGAAAAAATCATGATCGAAAGGGATGAAGATGGTTAACTAGATTATTGGATAAAGATTAATCATTACAAAATTAAAAAATATAGTCAAACATAAACAATTCAATTAGAAGGAAGAATAATATAGACAGACGTAAACAATTCAACTAAAAAAAGAAAAAGAAGATAAAATTGAGAAAAAAGAAAATTACAAAACACTGTATCAAGTAGCTAAGAACGGCTTCTTCCTCCATCCCCATAAAATTTAAAATTCCTGTTCTGTTATATTAAAAAAATAAAAAAACATCTGCATGCTTCCTGCCAATGCGACCATTTCTAACTGCACTATTTTAAATAATGAATTAAAAGATTTTTATATGATGCTTATTTTTTTATTTTTATTTAATATAAAACTTAAACTCATCATTGTAATGGTGAAGTTTCTGTTTCTGATGGCTGCAGTGGACAACATATGGTTCAACCCATGGACGAGAGGGATGCGACCAGGGAGACTCAATCCAAAAGAGAACCAAAAATTTAAAAATACCTTCTCAAATATTTATTTTGAAACGTGACTAATGTATTTCAAAAGAAGAAAAAATATGTAAGACATTTTTTATTCACTATTTTAGAAGATTTTTTAGATTTAAAAATATACTTAGAATACTCATTTTGAAAAATATTTTTATACTTTAAATTAGATGTATTGAAATATATTTTTGGATTTGAGAACACCTTTTACAACATTTAATTCAAAATATAAAATATTTTTCTGAAATAAATATTTTTCAAACTTGAAATTTTTTTGATATATTCAATTCAAAATATAAAAATATTTTTAGATGGAGTGTTTTAAAATATATTTCAAAACATCAAATTAAAACTAAATGTATCTCTTTGTACTTTTTAGATTAAATATTTCAAGATTGTATATTTCAAATTACAAAAATTTATGAAACTGTATCTTGAAATTATGGAGGTGCGGGAAGAAAGACCCATATTTATTAGCTTTAGTTCACATTCAGTATCTGATGCAGAATCAGAAAAAAACAAACAAAAAATTCTCTTTTTGTGCAGAATCATATCCCTTTTTATTGTATTTTTCTGTTTTATTAGTGGAGAAAACAACACTAGTAATGTAAAACAAAAAGGAAATTTTTGTATCAAATTTAGACTGTGTAGAAAACAAATTTTGACTTTCTTGGAAGAACTCTCAAGACTGGTTCTTTAATAAAAGAAAAAAAAACTAAGCATTATGTAAAAACATACTGTTTTTTAGTCAACACAGCTTTTGATTGGTTCTTTCACACTGCTAAACGAAAATGCTTTATTTTAGATGGGTTTGGATTTTAGTTAAGAAATTTAAATCAATTTTTATCTCTCATTTAACGTTTGATAATTTTTCTTCACTTCCAGTTATAATACTAAAAGCAAACCAGTGTTATTACAGAAAGTGAGGTTATTTAGTACTTTCATTTTTGGAATATATAATAAAATCTTTTCATTGATATGCTTTGCAATCAAACTAGTTTTCCATTTCCACTGTCACAGACAATTCCTTTCCAATTTGTATAAGAGAAATGTTAGAAATAAATATATAACATTGAGCAGAATAACAAATTGAGCTGCTATAATGGGTTCTAAATGCATGCTTGGTAACTTTTCTTCACTATACAAGCTATATGCCGCTGTTAGAATCAATCTCATTTTCATTTTATTGTGGTATTCTCTCACACAGGCACTTGGTTGCCACAAAATGGTTAAAAAAACAAATACACATCTTTGAATATCAGAAATAGCTCAAACGAGACTCCATGGTACGTCCATTGGTTTGACGCCTAGGTGTTCCAATCTCACAAGCATTGACTCTTGATGCAAATCTGAGTGAGCACAGTGACTCACCAACAGAAGAAGGATCAGGTGAAATGTTCACAAACATTAGTGTCTTCGAGTCTCCACCTAGACATGGCTGTTCATCCATCATGTTCAAGACATTATTGTTAGATCATATCAAACCATCCCAGAGAAGACTTTGAAGACTGTTAGTATAAAAGTTAGCAAGCTTTCAACAACACATGATGATATATGGAAGGAAATGATTTAATAAGTCTTAATTTTTATATGGTTTTATTTTCTCATTTCTATCAATGTAAGACTTAGACTCATATTTAGAATTCTAACATTTACCTGAAGCAGATAGGTGAGCTTTGAGTTTCTGAATGGAACATGGTCCTCCTTCTTGGCTAAGGCAAATATAACATCACTCAATGATGATAAACTTTTGTTGATTGCCTGATCACAAATCAAAGAGTTTAAACCATTTGAAATCAAATAAGTACAAGAAAAAGTGAAAAGCAACATGGTGTTACATACCTGAGTTTCTTTCAACCTGTCCCCAGTTGATCCACTCTTTGAAAGACGCTCGCTACCAGCAAGATCAATGAGATTCAGAACACCTTGTACTTGTTGGTCAGTGCTCTGGAAGAAACACAAAACAGGTTGCATGGTGATGCAAGTAAGTGTGCCTATCAATGGTTGACATATATAAAACATGGTTTCCATAAGAGAAATATATATATATATACCTCATTTACACCGTATATTCGAAGAGTGAATACGAAATGACTTCTTGATGATTGTTCATTCATCTGGGTTTTTCCTACAGATCTAAAAGGATATAACCAGAAAAAGGAAAAACAAATACAGTTAAGTTGGGACATAAGAAAGGTAAGTGTTGTGTTCTGACTACTAAGAAAAACTAAATCAACATTTTGTTGCATTGAAATTATGTCAAATTATGTTGCACCAAACCAACCGCTCATTTTCTTAATCCTATTCAAAGCTATATAGTGATATTTTCTTAATACATCAACAAGTGTAGGACTACGATTTTAGTCATGAAATGGAAAAATGGAAATTTCAAACTCAGTAAATTGGTTACCTGCTATTTGCTGCTTGATTTAAAAGAAATGCAACCTCTTTAGCACTTTGAACATCCACTACCGTAAGGTCAGAAACTTGTGTATTTCCATTTGCATCATGTTTGATTGTATATTGTTTTCCAGGAGTACCATTTTCCACACGAGTTGTTGTAGATATCAGATCTCGAATCGTTTCATTGTATATTTCTAACATTGACACCTGCAAATTTTGCAAGGAACACCTTGTGATCTTTACTTCAACAACTTGTTTAAAATTTATACTAATTGCAGTGATGTGTGAAATTAAGAAAGACAAATATTCTACCTTACCTGCATTTCATATTTCCAGCCTTGAGGTTGTTGAGACTGCTTTGTTTGAAATATTTGTTCTAATGAACGAGGTATCAAGCCCTTTTCCTCAGGATGTCCAGGCCTTCCCATCATTGTATAGGTTTTCCCTGAACCTGTCTGACCATAGGCAAATATGCAAACCTGAAATGGAAAAAATATCATCATATTGCTATACATGCATGTACAAAAAGTATACATATTGGTTTACAAACAAGTATTCAAGAAAAGCAACATCCAACACCAAATCTAACAGATGACATGTGTCTTACAGTGCAGTCAGAACCATAGAATCACAAGGCAAAATAAGAGTGAGTATGAAAATAAAGGCTTTTAGAATTATGTTCTTCCGAAATTGACTAGTAAACTATGTAATAACTTTAAAGCTACCTTATAACCATCGAGAGCACTTTGTACAAGCTGTGAAATTTCTACAAAAACTTCTTCTTGTGATGCCTCTGGTGTAAAAACTTTATCAAATGTAAAAGCATGCTTTTGGCCTAAGAACAAAACAAGGGGCAACATGAGTTGACATTTTGGCAACATAATCTAATTCAACCAAGAAATAAAAGTAGTTTCAAATACATCACAACAGATATATACCATTTTGGGCCAGGTCAATGGCTCGTCCAGAAGTTTCCATTGATGTTGGATAACTGAAAATCTTGCCTTCTGTGCTACAACTTTCATCAGGTAATAAAGGCCTCACTCGACAGAATACACGAATGTTACCTTTTAACTCCTGTTAAAATGGAGATTATTAAGGTGTTAGCTTTTTTAATATTACCAACAAATATTTTGATTCAGTCAATTACCAAAATGGTATTATGCAATTTTTTCCGAAGCCTTTCCCCTTCTATAAGTTTATATTCTGCATCCGCCAACCGTCTTTGTAAATCATTTACAAACTTCTGTTGTCCTTCAAACTCTGTCCTTGTCTCGAATGCAGATATATCAGACACCTAACAAGAAACAAAAACAATAAATTAGAGCTAGATACATACCATAACGCATATGTCAAGGACTTACTCTCTCACGCTTAAGTTGTTAGCAAGAGGTTTATGGATAGTTTCATATCTAACAAGTTCTTCATCCGAGATCACTTGATCTTAAACAAGGCCAATGCATAAAGTCATTCTCCCTTACATTAAAATTAATATTGTTCCGGTAAATTCAATAGTTCCATATTGTCTAGGAGTCATGATTAAAAGTAATTTAAATACAACTTCTTTCTTCAATATTTTAATATGTTTTTTAAAGATAAAATCGTGACAGATTTCTGAACTCTTAAGCGATCAATACCTCGTATGTGATTATTGATCTTGGCGATGCTACTTAACGGACTTAAGGACAAATATTTCTTTTATTATAAGAATAGGGGCACCAATGATCAAACTTGCAGGACTTCACCATAAAGTTCAAATGCCATATCAAGGACCAACTCTCCTGAAAGCTTAAACTATTATGTAAAATTCATGAATGATACTGGTCTTTATCTAACAATATATCAAATGGCTTTACACCAAATAGTATACACCTTTTAAAAAAATGTCTTGATTACCTCCAGTTTCTTCTCTGCAGTTGCTAGCTGCTCTTCCAGTGCCTTTATCTGATTATCTTTCAAAGAACATTTTACCTGGGCAGGAAAATCATCTTCTCATGACCCAGCAATAACAAAATGACTTTCTATTTAATAAATAAATGGTGCACACACACCAACCTCCAGGTCATTCGCTTTTAATGTCAAGCTGTCCACTTCAGTGGAAGACTGTTTAGTAGATTCTTTAATTTTCTCTAATTCAGAACTTAGAGTTTGTACTTGAGATAATTGCCTATCTCTCTCATCTCTTACTTGCTGCAACTCTCCTCTAAGAGACGAAACTTCGGTAGCCAAGACATCCTTCTGTTTTATGGCCTCTTCTTGAGAAGACTAATCAAAGAACCAAGAAAACTGGGTAATATACCAGTGGCATGACAAGTAAGAAACACAGATAGAACCAAAAAGACAGAAAATCTAAGTTTAATAACTATGCTTATCCTAAATTTAGTGAAAGATAGTTATGATAAATTCAATTTCTAAAATTAATATATATATATATATATATATATATATATACATATAAATATTGCATCAGCTCTTAAAGCTCTGCAATGAACTGAATTTGGAAGGATATTGGCACTTTCAGTTCTTTAATCCTTCTTAAGAGATATAGCCCAGTCATTCAAAAAACCTATAGAAGAATTTTCAAATGTACAATATATTATTGAATATAGTCTACAAGCATTCATCTAATCATCCCCCATTGACACTAAAACACGAATAAATCATAATATTCTCCCCAATCACCTATTCATATCTGCAAAAATTTACAACTACCACCTTTTAGTGCTCATCGCAAAACCTTTTATGTGTATACAGATATAGAAAGTTATATATACACACATACATACATATATATATATATATATATATAGTTTACATGAATTCTTAATTGAAACAGTTTCCTGTGAAATAAAACTCACAACTGAAACAGTAAGTTGACCCCTTAACATGGTGATGTTCTCCACTACATTAGCCTTCTCTTTCTCTACGCGTTTAAGTTCATCTTCAACTGATGAAAGCTCAGAATGAAGTTTTCCATTGTACTGTTGTAAGCTTGTTATGTAATCCTGTAACCGCTTATACATTTCATTTAGTGATGCTATCTGCAGAAATTCAAAGGTGGACATTTATTTATCCGCATAATTCACACAACGGTTGAAGAAATTGAGGAGAAATATAAAGAATCGAAGAAACTCATAGCATTGGAATTGTAGTGTTGCTTTACCTTCTGATTTGCACTTTGGATTTCTCGTTGGGCTCTTCCAAGGTCCTCTGACAGAGTACTATGTGACCTCTCAATGTCAAGCCTAGCCTCTCTCTCTTTAGTAAGAGATTCCACTGCAGTCTTGCATTCACAAAGATAATAAAAAGTTTAGAGTTTATGCTAAACATTTCCTTTCACTATGTTTGTTTTCAAGTTTTAAAATACAATTGACCAAAAGATCTTTCTTACCGTCTTTTCTGTTTCTTCCTTTATCAGTTTTTCTTGCAAAGAAGTGCAATTCCTTCTCATTTCCGTAATAATTGAATTTAATTCTTCTTCCTTGATTTTAAGCAGCAACTCTATGATTCAAAGCATTCTATCAGTGAAAATCAACAAGGGTGTTTCATAATTGAACGGGGAGAAAATTGAAAACTAGTCTTACCAATTTCTGTGCATTTTTGCTGGGTCAATTCCAGTGAATTCTTTAACTTTTCCTGCTCTAGCGAGTAGTACATCTCAAGGTCTTGGAACCATCTGATGCAAACCTTAAGCCGTTTTATATAATCCACCATATTTTCACATCTTTCCTAAAATTATAAAAATTTGAAATTAAGATATGAGTAATCAAGGAATAACTCAAGTAACACTTTGTACCAAGTAAATCAAACAACACTTAATGCCATCTACCCTTCACAATTTGATTTCAAATCCAAATATCAGAACAAGCAATACACTCGAAAATTAAAATTCCAAACTTCAATAGACCTTATAATTAAATCTGTCTTTTCTCTTGGCTCTCTCATTTAGCAATGCTTCCACGTCCTCTCTTGTGAACTCTATGGCACCATAATCCGATCCAGCATTGCTTGGAGGAGCACTACTGGGGCCAAGATCGTGGCCACCGCCATTGACAACTGTGAAAGCTTGCCTTGTTCTTCCATTAATAGGAGTGCCCACCATTTTCTCAGCTCCAACTCTTTGCTCTATGTTGTCCAGAAGGAGCACATCACCCTCAAAGTTCTGAAACCTCAGCATGAAAAAAGACAATATTTTTAAGCATTGTGAGGCAGTGAAATTGAAGAACAAGAACAACCCATGATTTAAACTGAGGTAGAGATTGAAAACACGAATATAGAAATGGGAAGAAACAAAAGGGCACCTTTGAAGGAGGTGGAGGTGTGGATGTGAGTCATAATGGAGGCCGGTTCTGGTTTTTGGTGACCATTTTGAAGCACGGGCACTTAGTTAGAGAGGCATATGAGAGAGAGTGAGTAGTGTGGGGCCATGGATTGTTTTGAAAGATAACAAATACAAATATATCAAAAACTGTTGCTTTAGCAGGCAGGAAGATTGATGATCCACAAACACAAAGAAGAAAGAGAGAGAAATGAATAGTGTGGGAGAAGAAAGTAAAAAAATATGAAACAAAGTGAAACTTTTATACTTTGTTTCTTAATGCTTCTGCTTTAGATGATGATAGATTACATGCTGTTCTATTTGTTACTTTGTTTGGTACTGTGATGAATGAGTTCAAGTTTTAGTTTGGATTTCACCATCTTCTTTTGAACGTTCAAAATTAGCATAAACTCTCTGATTAAAGAAAAAATTTTAGTTTTAATTTTTGTTCTGAAAATGTGCATATTCAGAGGAGTTAATATCGGTGTATCAGAATGTAGGTTTTGGTTATTTCGATAAGATTTGTGACCGAATCTCAAAGGATGATAACATGTTTTATACAACAATAATTTGAGGATATTTATTAAATTTTAACATTTTTCTTTGGGTTTCACGTGTCATAAGATTCTTGTATAGCAGTCTCGTTTTCCATTATTGCCTTTTATCTTTACAAGTATTACAATCATAATATTCATCATTACAAATTTTGTTGAAGCTTTTAACCATCGAAATTTGAAAATATCAAACTTAATTATATCTATAGAGTAAATAGTGACTACTGAAAGTTAATGTTTTTAAATATCCAACATTACTATAATAGAGAGTTTTAATCTATAAACGGACATAGACCTTTTGATAAAATGAGATAACAAAAAGTTTATGGGGAAAATTATAGATAAAATATATTATTCAAGAAAAAAACATACCAACCCTTTGTAGAAAATTTATTCTTTTTTCTCTCTTTTACTAATATATCTTTGCTTTGCTTCTATCCACTCATATCTATAAGCATCAATTATTTAATTTGTTGACAAGTTATCTAATTATGGAATATTTGTTAGCAACCACTTAGGCGTGAGATTCAAATGAAACTTAGATACTAATTATATAGGTTTGGGTTGTTGCGTCTACTTAAAATAATAAAGTGCAAATTGAAAATGTTATGTAGTTATAAAATATCCGAATAAGTGTATAAACTATAAATGAAACATTTTTTTTCATAGTTTTATACCTTGATGAAATAGTATAACAAATGCTAACAAAACGATTATGTATAGTTTATATTATATATAAAAGATCTGAGTTGGATTAAACAAAAGGTATATGTACCTATGTATTGATGAACACATCAAGAAATTCAGAACTTTTGGTCATGAACAGGGTGATGTACAAAAATTGATAGTTTGGTGGAATCAAAGCTACCTTAAAGAATAAGAAATGGATGCTTTAACATGTAAGAATTATTGAACTATGTGCTTCGTTAAATTAGAGCATCAATTTGTACAAACTGAAATTACGATTTGCTAAACTACATTACGTCCTAAATTAAGTTTGTTAGTATTTATTTAAATTTCATTGAAAATTAATAAAATTCAGAGGGTGTTGTTTGTATTATTATGTTGTTAATAAAATACATATACATAATTCATCTGGTTGTCTGTCATCGACCGTCTGCCAAGACTTCACCTTACCATGGATGCACCTTATCATGGAGGAACGGAATTGTTTGAGTCGGTCATCAAAACTAACCTAGCTCTGATACCAATTGTAGGTGATTTATTACACACATGGTTCTCCATAATGATAAGATATTATCCGTTATGGATCAAATCCTTACAATTTTTTTTTTACCATTCTGAAATGTTTCTTATCATTCTGAAACTAATAGACATTAGTTTTTGAAAGGGTTAAATATGTTTTTAGTCCCTAAACTATTCGCCGTTTCTGGTTTTCGTCCCTCTTTCAAAGTAAGGTACAATTTGGTCCTCATTCTTTTCGAAACGTTCGTTTTAGTCCTCGAAATTTTGGTTTTAGTCCTCATTTGTTGCTAAATGAGGACCAAATTTTCAAACAGTGTTTAGTTTTCAAGGACTAAAACGAACGTTTCGAAAAGAATGAGGACCAAATTGTACCTTACTTTGAAAGAGGGACGAAAACCAGAAACGCCAATAGTTTAGGGATTAAAAACATATTTAACCCTTTTTGAAAATAATAAGGAAGACTTTTAGAAATAAATTTAAGCCAATACACAAGATAACTTAATCTACTTGCAATTTTATTATTTTTGACTTTTTCTCAATTATATATTATTCAAAATAAAGGAAACAATTATGTTGAAACCGATGGGTTGCTGAATATTTCATTTTAATCAAACTTCCCTAGCTATCTTGAAGGATATTTTTTGCTAAATATAATCTTTAAGCATAATTATGTTGTGCATGTGAATTTAGACAAGAATGTTCAGCAAAACTAGACAGATTCCCAAAATTATAAGTTATTCCTAAATCTCCAAGATTTCCACTTTAATGTTCCTCGCAAATAAATAAGGAAAAAAATAATATTTATTATTTCTCCTCTTGGTGCAAAAGGATCCAACACTTGCTCATCCAAATCCAAACGTTTTGCCAACCTGCTTAGAACTAAACAACTATTTTCTGTGTTGCTTTAGATTGAGGCTAGGAATTTTCTCTTTTATTTTCCAAGAAAAGTTAGTAACCAACTTTCTGTGCCAGCTTATAGTACTAGAATGGAATATACAGTGAAAGCACATCACATACCACCTCACATGCTTTAAGTCGTTGGTGTTTCCAATCACTTCTTGGTACTCAGCAACATTCTCTGTCCTTTTCCTCTTACTCCTTTATTAGGCTTCTTCTTCACCTATGCTTACAGAATTAATTCATTTTCTTTTTTAATTTATTGAGGTGCAGATCTCTCATTATTTAGATATAATATTAAATTATAGTATATATTTGATGAAAATAGTTAAGTTTAAAATTTATTTACATGTATATAATATAAGAGTTTATTTTAATAAAATATATTGGATCTATCATATTTGTGATTTGGTTTTAACAACAGAAATAACCTCACAAGTTTTAAATGAGTCATACACGTTGCATCTTGAATCTTGTATATTTTCTCATGTACATCGGATGCTGAGCTGAATTCTGATAGAGATGTTAGTAGTACTTAAATTGACGATCAAATTAACAAATATTATAAAGTAATAAATATAGTAATAATTGAACCTTCTTTTTATTTTATGAACATTGTTTATTTATATTATTTTAATGAACTTTTACTATTTTTAATGATCAACTTTCCATGTTGATTAATAAAAGATAATCTTATTAAATTGAGGATTTTATATAACATTAACTTACATCATTTCGATCCTATAATGTAGAGTATTTATATTTGACTATTCACAAATATAAAGTTGTGGTAAGTAGAATATAAAGTTATGTATGCAATTGAGTATCATATTCTCATATTGAGAATATAAAAGTTGATGCAATTGAATTTACATATAATAGTGTCGAAGTCATGGTAAGTAGAATAAAGTTAAAAAATGTTGATGTCTACATTACAATATGCTCAGATCTTGCTTGCCCTTTAAAGGTAGCAATTCAGTGTCAGCTAAAGTTCCAAGGGATCAATCAGAGACCCTTTAGTCTTTTCTTTGCATGAAATCTAGCAGCTTAATTAATATCTGAAAATGAATATAGATCTCACTAAATGACTCTTCTTAATCCAAAACTCCTAATAATTAATGTACTTTTTCTTTCATCATGATTGCTAGTTTCTCAAATAATCACTAAGTCACCCTTCAGATGCAGAAATATATGTCACTGTGGAATTTGGTGTCATTAATTTTGAAGAAAAAGAGATATTGATTTACCAATCACAACCTATGTCATATGCTTAATTATCACTTGGGTGTGTTATACACAAAGGTGTCTTCATCTACCAATTCAAGTAATTAGTTTATAAATAATATAGCATTATTTTTAGTTCTTCCATATTGCTGGAATTGACCAATTTTAAAAAAAATATATATTTTATTTTACATATGAGTTGCACATGATAACCTGAATATGACTAACTTATATATCTGGCTATTTTTTTCAGCGAGTTCAAGAGTGGTGACAAATGAGAAAGAGAATGAATTCAGATGAAAATATAAAAGTGTTTTTTATGGCCTTAGACAAACACGTTCTTTCGAATAGTAAGTGACAAAGAAAATTTAGTTTATTTATCCACCGTCTTGAAAATTAAAATAGTACTACTTTTTTTTTAAATTATCCTATTTGCTATGTCTGAAAATCCCGAGTAAGTTAAACATAAAATAATAATTTGGTCAGTGCTAAGTAAACCGTTACACTTTTTTTTCGTTAGTGACCGTTACTTATTTCAATTTTGATTAGATTAGTCGTTTGAAATCTCGTCCTCGGGAATAATTCTGTATTTTTTTTAATTAATAAATACTTGTTTGAAATTGTTTTCTAGTTAAACTTTTCTAATAAAACAAATCAGCACGAGAACTAAAAGAGAGTATTCCTTTGGTTTCTTTCTTTTATTATCATTTAAAGATTTTTTTTAATTGAAAACTAATGATTTTTCTTTATCTTAATAAAATAGTGAGAAAACATTTTTTTTATTTTTTTCGTTTTTATATCCACTATATATGTGTGTAAATTGATAATGATTACAAAAGTAAAGAGAACATAATTTCTCCTTTTACTCCAAATTTGGAAACTAAGTTTAAATTGAAATAAATGTTTGAGAAAAAAAGTCAACAATTGAAAAAAAACGCCAAAAATATGTGCTTAAGTATGTTTTCCTAGACTATTATTTCTTCCACAGTAAAACATTCCAATTTTTCATTGTTAAAATCTATAATTAACTCAAAATTATATAATTTAAAATAAAACTTCATTTTCATCTTATTAAAAAATTTAATTACAAAGATATTTTATTGAAAAAAGAAACTTAAAAGACATTATATTCCAAATATCTCCTGATTGATTATTTTCTCTAAAATCAAAACATTTTATAAAAGAATAAAAATTTTCAAATAATTTTTTTAATAAACTAATAAAACAAATATAAAATAAATAAATAAATTTTTTTCCATACGCAACGTGTTCAAAAGGCAGACTTTTCAATAAAAAATGAAGTAATTATTCAACGGGCAATCTCCTTAACAAAAAGTGAAATACATTATCTTATAGCCTCCCTAACTAACCAAGATTGAAACATATCACATTGACACGGTAGTCTCTCCGACAAAAAGTGAAACATTTTGCCTTTACACAATAATCTCACCAACCATAAGTGAAGCACATCACCCTCACATAGTAGTCTCTCCAACCAAAAGTGAAATACATCGCCTTCACACCGCCTTTCTGACCAAAAGTGTAACATACATAGTAGCCTCTCTAACCAAAAGTGGAACATATTGTCCTCAAACAACAACCTTCCCGACCAAAAGTGAAACACATCACTCTTATATACATTCACAAATAACAAAACACATGTTCACCTTTACAAAACTCATCATTTGAATCCATGCACCCAAATACTCGTGCAATTTCAGAAAATATCATCTTCATAATTTTAAACAATAAATTCAAAATACTCATTAAAATTCGAAACATCATTCTTCTTAAATTCAAAAGACATATACATACAAGAAAACAAGAACACAAAAGCTTTCATACTTTTTTTTTTCACTTATTTCTCCTTCCTCTTCAAAAATCAACATTTACTCTTTTGTGTTTGAATCTTATTCTTACTTTTTCTTCAAATCTACTCAGTTATTTTTTTCTCATCCAAGTATCCACTCACTCTTAGTATATATATTTATAAGTTTCGTTCTCACTCTTAAAATCTTAAATATTTTTAAAAAAATTTAGATAATCTTCTAATAACCATAAAATATCACACACACACATATATATATATATATATATATATATATATATATATATATTACCTTTCTATTTCTCTTAGAAAATCTTGTTAAATATCATGTATATAACAAAAATCACACACATAATAAATCTAATATTTTTTTAATAAATATATTTTAAAAAAATCTCATATATAAATTATATTTTCAAAAAAATTATATTATAATAATAAATTTATATCTTTTAAATAAAATAAATCTCTTAAATAATTAGTAAACCTTAAATCTTTTTAAATAAAAAACAATAAACCACCTTGAATATATATTTTCTAATTATTATAATTTTTATAGAATTTTACACTTAAATATAAATAAAAATATTTAATTACATTCCAATTAATTAATTAATTACATTCATTTATTTTTATAATTTCATAAAAAGATATTTTTTATCCTTTGTTAATAACTATGTAAATGCCTTCACGTAAAAATATTTTTAAAATAATAAAATTAAATAAAAATTTACTCATAATTGGATCAGCCAAACGTAAATACTTTTCATATTAAGTTTGGAAGAAGTACAAATCAACATCTGTATGTAAATACATGGGACAAAAATATGAAATAAAAGGAAAATATTATAGGAGACTTTCTAGTATTCATTTCAATTAGAGTAAATGAAAATATTAAAAATAAAATATCATTCATTTGCTTAAATAATGTAGCATGGGGATGTAGCTCAGATGGTAGAGCGCTCGCTTAGCATGCGAGAGGTACGGGGATCGATACCCCGCATCTCCACTTTTATATGGCAGTGAGAAAATTTTTATTGGACCTTCTCCATATTTTTATTTATTTTCTTAAAATTTTGTTGACTGGTTTTCATTATATTGTGTGTCTAGGCATAAGGTTGTAAATTATTGAAAGAAGCAATAATATAATATAAAGAAAAAGGAGAAGAAGATGAAGGAAGCAAAAGAAGATAATAGTGGGTTTGTTTGGTAGTACGGAATAGCATGTGGATGTAAAGAATGAGTAAGAAGAATAATAATAATTAGTGTAGGTGTAGATGGAGGCATGAGTTTGAGTTGGATCAGAATGTTTCATTACCTACGCCCACATGTTAAAACCGCGACAAATTATAATTAATACATGCTACGTAACTCACTCTAAATACATAATAATATAGTTTCTAAAAAACAAAAATTGTTGGAAATTGAGTTTCAGCCTGTCTATTAAAGAGAATTTTTCCCTTGAATCTACTCTCTAAAAGATTGAATATAGAAGATTCTAAAACTGGATGTGATCATAGACTTAATGTGTGAATTATAGGATAATTATATCATTTTGTTAAGTTGTAAGAGATAATTTTGTCAATAAGTTATACTGTTTTGAAAGTGAATAAATATTTAAATTGATAATTGATAAGTTTTTGATTAATATTTGTAAAAATTCATCTACATAATTGATATTCTGTATTAAACATAAAAAGAATCGTGTCTCCTTATAAATACGACTTAAACGTAATATAAAAAATTGAAAATTTCAGTTTATTTACATGAAAAGTTTCAATTAGAGACCTATTTTCTATAAGATACTTATTTAAAGACCAGTTTAGGTATTAATTCTGAATTTGATCATGATATTTATATTTTGTTATGACTAATATAATAAAATGTACAATTCAAATAGATTAATTCATAATTTGTATAGTAAAATGTAATTGTTATATTGAAACGGTTTAAATAAGAATCAAATACAATATCTTTACATAGATCATCCTCATAACAACGAAGTGCATCTTTAATCACTATTTCAACTAATTGGACTAAATTGATATTGATTTATCTATATATCTATTACTATATGTGATGTGATGCATAATAATCTTGGTTGTTTTCATGCTTATAAAGTTTGAAATGATTATTTTTTTCATTTGTCATGAGGGTCACATTAAAGAGAATCCAACAAATAAAAAAATATTACAAGGGGTCCATTATAATTTGGATTAGGAAGTATGTGATTATATAGTTAGTGAGGGAGGTGTTGTTTAAATGACAAGAAGCCACTTTGTTCAATGCATTTTGTTTTGAGTATGATTGTGTGAAACTGTTTTCACATGTAAATCTTTAATTGCAACAAGAATTTTTGCCCATCCATGGGGCCTCTATTATTATCCTGTCTCCAATCATTCTATTTTCTTTCCATTAATCATGTTGCCAACATTACATCAACTTAACCAGTTATTAATTATTACCATTATTTACTACATTTTCCTTCCAAAAATCCGACACTTATTTACTAGGAAAATACGGGCAATTAATTATGTTTTTTTACGACAATTATTCAGGAATCATTATTGTTGAAACATTATACTAAGTTAATTAATTTTAACTTTTTTTTATAATGAGAAACAAACCACAACAGTTATTTATAAAACTTTTATTATATTGAAACAATTTTGTGATATAATATTTCCTCAAAGTACTAATTTTTTTAAAATCGTTTAATATAGACTTCAATTTAAGAAAAATTAAGTTTTTTTAAAATGTGGTGACATTTTTAAACTTTTTTACATAATTACAGGTTGGATTTTAAAATAATCAAAATCTATACTAATTTTGCAAATAAGTATAATTTTAAAAAATAATTTTAAAATATTATTGATGATTTTTTAAAAATATTTGTGCAATTATAAAAGTGGAAACCTAAAATTATTTAAATTTTTTAAAAAATATTATTATTATTATTTTTTAATTTTATCTATATATAGAAAGAGGATAAACTTCAGTTTTACAAATAACCAAAACCTATTCTTATATTAGAGTTAATTTTTCATATATTTAGAATTGTACTAAAAGCGTTTGATTTTGTTTTATTGTCCGGATTCAACAAATCGTCTTTTTTTATTTCCTTAGCTAACATGAAAACTTTCAACTCTGCAGAAATAGAAGTGATGAAATTAAAGTAGTTTGCTTGGAATAATATAGAAAGATTTGGGAGAAGAAAATGAAAAAGCAGTAATATTTTAATTTTATTTTATATTTTAGATTTGATTGTAGTTTTGGTTCTAATTTTTTTCTACAATTTTAGTCCCTTAATTTATAATTATTCATAATTTTGTTTACGAAATTAATCTCTTAGTTTTCAATTATAGATGACTATGTTCCATTTTGAGTTTAATTATTCATAATTTTTTACTACTTTAAATATGACACTGAGAAGTAAAAAAAACGCACGATACTTATAACTTTCATTACATTATTAACAATTATAGCAGCTATATAAGAACTTGATATTGAATGTAATTTGACAGTGATATAGTTTTAAAACTAAAAATTGAAGAAAAAAAAACTTATGTATAATTTAAAATTAAGAGATCAAATTTTGTAAAAAGAAAATTTGTGGACCAAAATTATATAACTTAAAACTAAAATCAGGAAGAGAAAATTTAGAAATCAAAAGTGTGGATTCTGTACAATACGGAGCGAAAATTACAATTAAGTATTTTTATATTTTGTTTCAACTAAATATATATTTGATTTTTGTATTTTTTTTTCATAGGCTTCTACTAACTTTTTTCTTTGCTTTCATCTATTCAATTTTTTGTTATATTGAACCCTTGAATTTTAAATTGTATACCTGATATTTGTGTCCCTCATATTTTCTTTAAACATTTAATTTGAGAATTCTTGATTCCAAACATGAAATTGGGTAGGTCATTCCTCTTTCTAGATATTTAGTTTCTCATGCTCCATTTCCTTTCCTTTCATTCAATATTTTTGAAAAGGCCAGCACCACTTGTACGCCACATGCCTATAATATCTACGGAAAATATATTTTAACATATTTATGGAATATGTTGAAAAGAATGAAACAAACTAAAATATTCCCTATTCAATTTATAGGTATAAATAACTTACCTATTCATCATAAAACTTTCCTTAATATTAATTCAATGTGTCCCTTATACCCAGAAATTATGACATAATATAAGACTTTCTTTTGTTCTAGAGACAAAATATATTATATTGTAGGTTGCGAACCTCGCTTTACAAACCGATTTTATAAAAATGAGTTAGGCTTAAACTTATTTTTTAATATAGTATGTTGAGTCTATCTTAACGAGATCAATTTATAAAAATAATTTCAACCCTCAATCTCAAAAACATTTGTGATTGTAAACTGTTTCAGTATAATTGTTGAGGCCGAGATGCGAATCTGATGAATGACGTCTTCTCCTTCCAGCAATGTAGATATCCTTATGTCTTCCTCTTGCACAGGGCTCTTCAGGGAGAATGGAGTGGTACCTACGAAGGCACTTCGACGCTCAAATCAGAAAAAGGAATGACAGAACCTTTTTAGTTCAATAATGGAAAAATAATCTTTTCTCCTCTCTCTCTGAATTATCAAAAACGTACCTTTTTCTCTTCTGGTTTTTCATATTTAACCTAAAAGTAAGATAAACCGTTTACTTAAAAATCCGGTTGGTTGGAGAACTCAACTGCTTGGAAGACACAACCGCTTGGTCGTGCTTGATACCAAGTTAGTTGGTTCCGTGATTTGCGATATCATGGCCAGATATTTCTAACCACTTATTCTTTAGTTTATCCGGATTGACTGATCCAGTCTGGCTAAAGCTGACCGAACATTTGTTGACTCTTACCTTTGATTGGGTTGATTTGACCCATGTTGATCGTTTGGGTTAAGTAACAGACGATAGTTATTAAGACGATTGATGTTAGGAGCGACAATGACGAGCATATGATATGGCGATCGTTCTGTCTAGTAGGTTGATGATCGTTCGGGAGTGATCGTGTGATAACTTGTTAATATGTGACTTGTTTATTCTTGATAGTCGTCTGGGTAAAAGCGATCGTTTAGTCGCTAGTTCAATCTACTATTGACAATCGCTCGACTCAGATATCCTACCATACATAAACATTTCACTAAAATTAATTGTCCAATAGTATGGTTATACTATTATGGTTCTATGTTTGTGAAATATAATACATACTGTTACAACCTCTACTATAACTTAATCTGCATGAAACCACATCAAGAACACTTTGGTATTCTTACTTCCAAAATTCTTCCATTACGAATGTGAGCTTCAATAATCTTCAAATCTGCATTCTCTGGCATCTCTAACCTTCGAACATATCCATGTTCCCACCAATGGCCACACCTCCAATCACTTGCCTTTGAAACTTTTTGTGGCTTCCACTGTCCACTAATTTCCACAACCTTCCCGTTATCAACATGGATTTGAATGTTACTTATCTCAGTTCCTGTTTCAACAAAATCAAAGTTAGAGTTCTACTAGTAAATCACTTTTCCACCCCAGGCTTCATCTCATTCTCAATCACTCAATTTCATTTTTGGTTCGTTATTTGATTGATTGATTAACTCTATGCTTAGTTACATGAGAAGTTTCTATATTTTCTAACACACCTTTCTCTTTTAAAAATTATGTGTATAAGAGTTAAATAAGAAGTTAACATTACCAAATTTTACTGATTCTCAATCAAGTTTTGTCAATGATAAAAAATAAAATTTAAAGTTTTTAGTTGTGATATATAAGTATGTTTTATTTTTTGTTATTGAAATAATTCCTTATTTTTTTTACTCCTTCTAAACTTGAAAATTATTATAATCTATTTGAAAATTATTCTAATTAATATGTCACTTACTAGTGTTTATTTGTTAAAAAAAATCAAATGATCATGGCAAAGTGTATGCATGTTACTATAAATGATATAATAACAGCACCAAATATATATTTTATAAATTAAGATATATACAATATATATTATTTATCTATCTTAAAATGATTTTTGAAATCAAAATAATTAGTTTAAAGTTTGAAAAGATGTAAACAAAGAAAAACAATTATTAGGAATTAAAATAAAAATTCATACGTTTTAAAAGGAGTAAAAACAATTTAAATACAATGGAATTAAAAAAATTATAACAGCTAACTTATTTTACATGCATTTTAATTAGGTTTGATGTGTGAAGCCTTGAAATATGTTTAAAATAATAAATGGAATATTAAATTGTTAATTAACATTTCTCATTTCCAAATATTGAATCATATGGTAAAGAAGAATTTGATACCAAGCGTGGAGGTTTCCTTGTCTCCACCCATAGTTTCTCCAAGATATAATAAAATTCATTATGCTTTTTAATTTACAGATTTTAAAAACATTATATGACTTTTTGAACACATTCAGATGATGAAAACAACTATAAAACAAGAACGGTAGGTGTAATTGCAGAACTTTGTGGTACCTGGTATTTCTGCAGTTAACATGTAACCTTCATCTGTTTGATACCAATCTACAGTGTTGTGGTTGGAGAGATGAGACAGCAAGATGTCTGACTCAAACTCCCATAGAGGGAAGGCATCAGAAGGATCAAAGAACTTTCCAAACAACATTGGACTGAAAAGTGAGCCATCACCAAAAATCTTGAGCTGTGCTGGATTGGCCTGGCTCAACAATCTTCTGAAAACATCTTCTCCAAGTGGAACACACCATTGATGTGGAGTTTGATCATCTGTTCCAACTTGGAGCTTCTTAGAACTTGTCATTGATCCAACGAGACTCAATAATTTGAGAGATTGGTAGAGGGAAATTTTCTGGTCTTTCTCTTGTGATGGAAGGGAAGCACTTTATAAAGTAGAGAATAATTTCATTTAGAATATTTGGAAGCCTTTATAGCTAAGCAGAATATTTTCTTTTCAATACCTTGCTTTGAAACAAAGATAAACTATGTCATATATCAAGTCTATAAATAAACTTCCATGAACACTTTTTTCATGAAGAAAAATAAAAATAAAAAAATGATTTGTTTTCAAAAGTTAAAATTAAGAATTTAGAGAAATTATATTAGAACTTAGAGATATAATTTAGGTATAAATTAATTTTAGTTTATATTACTTTTTAAGTATATTTTATCCGAAATTTATTAGAATATATTCGTATAATTGCATATAATATTCAAATAATGTGGGTGACTAATGTTTTTATTAAGCTCCAAGCTTAATAAGTGATATTGTAATTATGTGATACGGGGTTTATTATTGTTAACATGGAATATGCACTAGTACAAAATGTGCTTTTAAACTCGCACAATAGACCTCTCTTTAAACCAAACCGCTGTCTATTCAGATACGGTGGCAGTTTCGTAATTAATGAGACCTTATAGGCCTCGGTTCAGACTAGACCGGTGCCAAAAAGGGCTACCACTTCGGTTGTGAAAGCAACCGGTGCCTAATTAGTGGTTTTTGACACGGTTTCTGACGCGGTTAAGAGAAACCCGAGGTGGAAGGGGTATACTGCATCGGTTGGTAGGAAGGACCGAGGCGTATAAGCCTCTACTACCTCAGGCCCAAGAAGGACCGAGGCATATAAGCCTCTTATTTCCCTAAATTTTTTCCCCAAATTGAACGAAAACCTAGCCCCCTCGCTCTCGCCTACCCTCGCTCTCGCCTCCCCTCGCTCTCGCCTCCCCTCGCTCTCGCCTACCCTCGCTCTCGCCTCTCCTCGCTCTCGCCTCCCCTCGCTCTCGCCTCCCCTCGCTCTCGCCTCCCTCCCCTCACTCTCGCCTCCCTCCCTCTCGCCTCCCTCCCCTCGGTCTCGCCTCCCTCGCTCTCGCCTCCCTCCCCTCGCTCTCGCCTTCCTCCCCTCGGTCTCGCCTCCCTCGCTCTCGCCTCCCCTCGCTCTCTCGTTGGCTTGCTCTCTCGCTGGCTCGCTCTCTCGCTCCGTCGCTCTCTCGGTCTCGCTCTGAAGACTACTGCTCCAAAATCTCCTGCGAGTGCGTCGCCTTTGGAGGGAAGAGCAAGCGGTGGTGGTGCGTCAATGGTGGCGGCGGTGATAGTGGTGGTGGTGGTGGTCAGATTAGGGTTTTTCTGATGTTGATGGTGGTGGTGCGAATTAGGGTTTGATGACGGCGGAGGAGAAGGAGAAGCGGCGGAGGCAAATGCGGAGGGCGGAGGAACGATGCTCATGAGCGCCGCTTCGGGTAGCTGCTTCAGGTTTCAGGCAGCTGTGACCGTCGCTGGAGAGCTTTTGACCGTAGTTGCTTTGGGTTTTGCATTTGGTTTCAATAGAGTTTTGCATTTTGTTGAATTGAATCTGAGAATGATCTTTTGAATCTGAGATTTTGTTTTGATTTGTTTTACTTGCTTCCTTTGTACGTTTGTTTGGTCTGGTTTTGAATCTGAGCATGATCAAGTTCATTGGAGGTGCTGTTAACTTTGTCAAGGAGACCGACCCCGAGGCACCAAAATTAAATTCCTGTGTTAATTTGCCATCATTTTCAAAGCAGGCTAATGTGCTCAGATCTGCAAAAGGGGTGAGGGATTTGGAGAAAAATGAAGAGCTGGTCTAATGTGTATATCAGTCTTTTAGGAAGAAAAGAACTCCATGGTTTTGCTTAATCGAGTTCTCTCCTTGTTCAAAGTTTCTTATTTGTGTAATTTGCAACGAAGATGTGAACTCTCTAGGCAAGTTAGTGTGTAATCTGTTAGTGAAAATTAACTAAGGTAGATTATTTGTGTGCATGTTTTCAGTCTTTGAAATTACGTTGAGCATAATAACGCTCATAGTTTGTGATTATTATCTGTGCCACTGCCATAATACTCTATGACAGTCTAGGAAAATCATAACGAAAAAAAAAAAGACCCTACTGCCTCGGTTCAGCCTCCAACCGAGGCAGTAGAGGGAGAGGAACAATTTCGGTTCTAATAACCGAGGCCGAATCGTACCATTTTTTGTCTCGTTTCAAAACCGAGGCATAAAGTCTACCACTTTTTACCTCTCCTGAATATGCCTCGGCTCAGGAACCGGTGCCTATCAGCGAAAATAACCGGTGTCATTTCCTTTAACTGTACTAGTGATGGATTTTTGGACAAGTAAGCAAAACTCAAGTGGTGATTTGAATGTTTTTTATGGTTAGAATCAATTCTTTATTATTTAGAGATTTCACATAAAAAAAATTTCCATGAAAAAGTCAATAAGAGAGTTTTAGGATCTATGAGTATAGTAAGAGAGTGTAGGCACTACCACAGAAAAAGTTTTTAACGTATGTTATTCAGGCCTTTTGGTGTTTGATCCTTTCCCGACATCTTATTGGGTGACGTTAATGGGTCCGACGTCTACTTGTGTTGGGCACGAAAACAATGAAACTGACACTGTAAGGCATTTGACGTTTGTATGTGCACTGACAGACGTCAATAGACGTCAGACATGACCATTACAGACGTCTATTGTGTTTTTTTTTTAATTAATTTATTTTTACAATAAAACCACACTTGAAAAACAGAAAATTGACGCAACACTGCATAATATAATATATATTATGTGTTTCAAGTTAACAAAATACTAAATAATCTAAAAAACAATCCAAAACCTAAACTATCAAAAGTTAAACTTAAACTAAATGTAATTAATGTTCAAAACAATAGAAGTCTTCCTAGATGCATCTTTGGAGAAGATAAGTTGCCCACTCTTGTCTTATCTTTTTAAATGCGTCCTTTGGTATAGAAAAGATGTGCTTTGTCTCTCACACCAAAAGGAGGGGGGGGGGGGGGGGGGGGGGGGGGTTGAATTGGTGTTGTATAAAATGATCGCTTTTGAAATCTTTTTCGCAAAACAATAAGTCTTTAAACTTTTCTTGAATCGCAAGTAAAAATGTATGCAATGTAACAGTATGCGTATTAGAATACAGATAGAGTATACTCGATTTAGTGTAGAGAGATAGGTATAAGAAAATTCAAACTCTGAGTTTTATATTGGTTCGGCCAATCTGCCTACATCTAGTGTCTTTCCACTCAACCCGAGATTGGAAGCCAATGCACTATAAAGATCTGAATTTTTAGAACAAGGACTTTACAACGACCACACTGTCAAAATGTAAATCACCTCTCTAACTCACTAATCTAATATAGGCAAATACAAAAAGACTAGCAGCAAGAACAATCCTCTC
Organism: Vigna angularis; assembly: GCF_016808095.1. Classification (NCBI taxonomy): domain Eukaryota; kingdom Viridiplantae; phylum Streptophyta; class Magnoliopsida; order Fabales; family Fabaceae; genus Vigna; species Vigna angularis. The sequence goes on along the minus strand of NC_068974.1, from coordinate 21,439,518 downwards.
TTGCAGTCACCCCTTTGAGACCCTTCTCAAAGTCAAGAACCACATTCTTCTGCCTGTATACACCCATGGGGAAACAACAATACTCAGCGTTTGCTAAAGCTTCTGATCAAGCAATAAACACCTCTGTTGTGCAGAACGATTAGACTTTACGAATCAATCAATCTTGCTTCTCAAGAAATCTTCAAGACTTGTACACCCCAAAAATTCTTGCTTCTTGGAGCGTTTCTCTCTTCTGTAAAACTTCAAAGCTCAATCTGAAACTGATATGAAAAATGTTAATCACAATTGTCTTACAAAATTTCAAATCACGCTCTATATATAGAGTAAGTCAAATCAGATGCATTTTAATCGATTATGCTATTAATCTAATCGGTTTCATTTCACAGTTATAACAGATTAACAGCAGTCAAAGCCAATAATTGAATGCTCAACTAATGTAATCAATTTGCAATAAATGCTTGGTCAACATATTTAAAAATATGACTGTTGAGACAGTCATATCAAGCAATGAAAATATTTTCAAATCTTTAACATACTTAATTGAATACATGATCCATGTAATCAATTAGGCTTTTTAACACTTAGCATATTTTTGAAAACTTTTCTTCTCAAAATCCATCACAACACTCTTGAAAAATATTTGTGCAAACATACAAATTTTAATCGATTTAACTACTAACGTAATCGATTCAAAATTTGTTGTTTTGCCACAATTTAAAAGTTAAGCTGTCTGATGACTTTAATTGATTAACACACCATTGTAATCGATTAAGTCATACATATATGCTTGGTGCATGTGGTTTTTCCATTTCCAAAACCCATATTATGCATACACATATATAATCACATATCAAACACAATAGTATGTAATAATCAACACAATATGTCCAACACTATGCTTATACAAATCTCAAAGTAAGCATAAGCATATATAACACAAATAACACAGTACATACACATGTGTTTTTATTAATATAATTCCACTTTCAATTTTGTTAAGTTAATATAATTGATTCTAAGTAATAAAGAATCGATTCAAAGCGTTATAAATTAAGAAATGAAAATGAGCTTTTAATGATTATTTATGGTGACATTAATGACAACATGGTTGGATATTGATCACACGTTTGTTAAAATACTAAAAAGCAAAGAAAAAAAATGCATGAGAGAGGTCAAATTTGTTTTTCTAATAATGTTAATCATAGTATTTTTTGATATCATAATCATTTATACTAATAACTTATTATAACTATTAATTTTTTCAATATAATTTATTTGAATGTGGCCAAATTTTTGGTCTAAGAGTTCGTTTGAATTTTTATCGTTGTCAACTTTTTAAATTCGAGTTTTTTATAACCGCTTATGTGGTAGCTCGTGATTGGTCCGTTTCAAATATACAGACCAATAAAATAGTGACACATAGTCTATTGTCAAAAAGTTGTTAACATATCATGGTCTTTAACAAAATTTTGGTTGTGGTCGAATTTTGCCAAATTTATATCATGAACTGGCCCGTGCATCTCGACTTTTTGCTTGGATTGAAGGTTGATAAGACAAAGATGGAGATGCCACAATGTAGCAGATTGATAATAAGAGGAAGATTCGCCACAAAAATGTTAATCTTTGATAAGAATTAGAGTTGTAAACCAAGAACCAAGAGAATCCTCTCTCAAAAATGCAAATGCATATATTACAACTTCCAAAGTGTCTACATATGTATTTGGTGTCCCTATATATAGGTATAAATGTTTAAGGCACCTAATAAACCCTAAAACAAAAGCCCAATGACATTGGGTCCAAAAATAACTTGAAAAATAGAAACAAATTATTTGCAATTAAAAGAAAAATACAATTTATTTTATTTCCTATATTAATTATTCTTCATGAGATAGTCCTCTATCATACATTTGGCTCGGGTCAGTCCATCCCGACCTTTGGCTTAGGCCGACCCGTTTGGACCTTCAACTTATGTTAGTCTGTCTAGACCTTTAGTCTGAATTAACCCATCCCAACATTCATTTTGGGTCAACTAGTCTCGACTGTTAGTTAAACTTAAGCTGCCTTAATCTTCGACCCAACCCATTTTGTCTTAATTTTTGGTCCAAATCGGTCTGTCTCTACCTTTAATCCAGGACGAGTCTTGGACTTCGATACACCCTGACTATTCTCCATACATGCTGTCTTTTCTTGATAATGGTTGAAAATATTGTTATCTGAGATGCAATTTTGATACTAAATCAATCCTTTTTGACTTAGCTTGAACTTATGTTTTTAGTTTAATTTTGTGAATAAGTGAGTAGAGGGTATACTTGATGATTTTATAACTAAATTCCCTTAATTTTGTAGGTTATTTGTATGTTTTGGAAGAGAGCAAAAGTATTAAAGAGTCGGAGTATCAAAGAGGGACAACAAAACAACAAAAAGAGAGAGTTCGTCGGCGCTGAGCGCCAGTTTGTACCATTGAGCGGTGGAACCCAGAAAAAGTAGTGCTGAGCGCCACTCCAGGGGCGCTGAGCTCCAGACTTCAATTGTCGCACCATGCTTGGGCCCTCTCTGAGGGGCCCTGAGCGCCAATAGTCGCGCAAGCTCGCCTAGTTGCCCTAAGTGAGGGCGTTGACCGCCAACGTTATTGGGCTTGGACTTTATTTTTGATCTATTTAAGGACTTGCACGTCCTATGATTGGTATCTCTTGATGGCTTGAGCACAGAAACACACTTTTCGCCCCTTGGAGGCATATTTGGGGATGTGGGAGCTCTCCTCTTCAGTTTCTAGGGATTTTCTATCTCTTCCATTCCATTGTTTATCTAATTTCTCCATGATAATGGAGAACTAAACCTTATTTGTTGTTGGGGAAGATGTAACCTCTTAAACTCTCATGTATTTGAATTGATTCTGATTTATATATGCTTTTTTCATTAATTGTTAGGGTTATTCTTCTTTGCTTAATGCTTGTTATGTTTAACTCATTCACGACATGATATTTGATTTGTTTGAGTATCGACAGATATCTTACAATTCATGAGCTGGGGAATTTCTCCCAAGGGAACTATTGCCTAGACATAAGGATAGAACATTTTGTTGTCTTAAGCTTCCGTTCGTAATGCAAAATTAATTATTAGGGATGCAAGACATTGTGGTCTAGTAATTGAGGATAGGCTTCTTTCGCTAAGACATTGGGTTCTAAGTAATTTAGAAAGTGACATTGACATTTAATAAAGAAGAAGAATTCTTAGATGCATGAGAGTGATTAGGTGAAATCTAAACCCCAACAACATTATCATCTCATATTATCAATTTCATCCATTCATTCTAGTGTTTATCCTCAATTGATCAAATTGCATTCATGGTTATTTTTATTGCATTTACATTCAAAACCCAAAAAAAATGTTCTTAAAGTCTTAATTAGTTAAGTAATTACACAACTGTTTAATGTCGTGAGTCTCTTGGGAAACGATACTTGGTCTTACCATTTTATATTACTTGATACGATTCGGTACACTTGCCGACATCTTAACACTTCTTGATCTTTGGCTTAGTTTGATGCATCTCAATTATTAACTTGTCTTAATATTTTTTTCTAACTGACCTATCTCAATTTTTGTCCACAATAATCTATCTTAAATTTCAGTTTATCACTCAACTTAATTTTTTTTTGTCAAATTTAAAGTATTATTTTTTAAATATCAATCAAAGTCTTTTAGTATAATCACACCTATCTTTATCCTAAAATTAACACACACCTAGAAAGAGACATTGAAGACTTGATTTATGTTTTATCATACCTATCTTAATCATAAAACTTTTAAAGGAGAGGAAAGAAATATAAGGTTTGGAAATGTTATTGAATCTAATAAAAAAAAATATTTACGGTGTAGACTATTTTTCATTTTTTATATGAAAAAAGTTAGTTCAGATGTTAAAAAAAATTCATTTCACATGACTTTTAATAATATAATAATATTTATTATGATTTTAATTATTGTGATATGTAACTAAAACTCAATTATCATAAATTATTATTATTATTATTTTCCATATGAAATTAAAATAATATTTTAAAGAAATAAAATTTTATTCTCTTTAAATTTCACCAACAAATCTTTCTTATATTTTATAATATGTAAATATTACAAGATAAATTTACATAAATTTATAATATAAAAATATAAAAAAAATGTAAATCTTATCTTAAAATATAATGGTAATGGGAGGTTATGGGAGGTTTATAAAGAAAAAAAGGAAACAAAAGGGCGCAAGGCTGAAGAAGTAAACGTCGAATATCCGTAGAATTCGACCTATCCTTTGTCTTTTTCCAAACTCTTTGTCTTCTGGCTGAAAATTAGTACGTCGATGCATAGTATAATTCGATGTATCCTTTTTATTTTTAAAGCTGAGAAGTTGAGAAGTTAAAAACTCTAGATTGTGAAAGACGTTTTGAGAATTCTATTCAAACATGGCTTCTTCATCATCATCATCAAGAAGAAAAGAGAAGGTTTCCCGGGTTACAAAAAATGCAAACCCATCTGGATGGATAAGTGATGAAGAGATCCGAGGAAATTTTTTATACTGGAGACATATAAAAATTGTAGTTCCTCACAAGTATCTGGACCTGCAATTGTTCAAGAAAGAAGGGTTCCTTTATCAAGAATGGATTGCATATCAAGGGCTTACTAGTTTTGTCCAGATGAAAGGAGATTACTATCCAAATTTGGTAGAGGTTTTCTACACAAACCTGAGGGTTCTAAATGGGGTCATTCACTCAAGGATAAAAGGTGTTAAAATTACTATTGACGATAATGTTTGGTCAAATATTGCTGGACTGAAAGCTGAAGGTTTAGATTCTCATATCCGTGATTCTGACTCAAACAAATGGCTAACAAAGAGAGCTATATATATAAATTTCTTAAGATATCCAGGAAGGTACAAAGTGGATAAGCAGTACCTAGATGATGGCTTAAACAATGAGGAGAAAATTATTTCTTATGTCCTGACTTGGCTACTGTTGCCTAGAAGATTTGTCGAGGACATAATGTCAACAGAAGATGTATTTCTGTTGAATGCTATCAAGACTAGAATCCCAACCAACTGGGTTGCGGTACTAAAAGACCACATGATCGATGCAAGAGATAAATGTGCACACAAATTGCCATATGTAGTATTTATCAGCAAGGTGTTGGTACTCCAAGGAGTACATGTATTTGAAGAAGACAAACTTCTATTCAATAAGTGACAAGAAATTGGTATACCAACTCTGTTTTCTATTGGGCTGGAAAAGAGCGTGAATGGATGGTTCTTCACTGATGAGCAAACTGTTGGAAGTCCGCCTACTCGTGATGAAGATCATACTGCCTTCATTCCACAAACTGATTTTAAGAAATATGTTGTTGATCAATTTAGAAAGACGTCTTAAAAGGATGAGAGAGTTGAAAAGACTCTTTTCAGACTGGAGAAGAAGGGAGATGTGCTAAAGAAGAATGACATTGTCTCTAAAACTGAAAATTCTGATGATGAAGATTCAATGGAATCTTCTTGATAATAATAGGGACTAGTTTTCTAAGTTTTTTTTTTATTATTTTGTAATCATGGCTATTAAGCCACCTCTGATTTTATGTACTGCTTTTGGTTTTATTTTGAAATGAAATGAAGATTTATTTTAGTAAACGATCTATGAATCGTGAATGTTGATTGCATTGTATGTGGACTAACCCTCAATCTAGTTGAGAAGAGAAGATTATGTAGTTCTGATATTGATAAAAAACTGATCACTAGTTAAAAGTGCAAATTTCAGTACACTGCTAACTTGAATCGATTAAGGAAGAAGTAAAAAGAAAAAATTTCATGTCTGATTTTAAAGAAAAAAGAATCATAATAGCGCCACCTTTTGCTATTGGCGGAAGAAAAAAACGTCAAAGCTCTATCGAATACGACGTTCTATTAATGCTCTGGTAAGAGCGCACCATTAATGCTCCCAACTACTTCATTTCCTAGCCCGCAGCCTTCGACGTTTTATGGGAGGGGAAAAAGAAAAAAGATCCAAAATTACGATACTTTTTGATACTGGCGGCAGAAGAAACTTTTGGCTTCCAATAGTACGTCTAAGTCCCTTCATATTCGACGTAACCTTTGCAATTGATAAGAAAAAAGAATAAAAGAAAGATGCACTGTTTTAAATATTTACCATCATAAAACGTCGAATGGTTTACGACTTCAACGCTTTATTTAAATAAAACGCCGAATTTAAATTGTATTCGACGTGGAATCTATTTTATTGAATGTAAAAACATAACACAGTCTCACTGTTTCTTCGCGCTTCCATTTCTGCTTGAACTTTCTTCTTTGAGGACGAAGGTTATTTTTAAGTTGTTTATGTCTTTCTAATGTCATTTGGTACTCATTTACTTTGTTTTTCATGTGGGTTCATGTTAACTCTCTATTTTTTCCCGTTTTTCTATGGTAATACTCTTCTTTTAGGTTAGTTTAGGTTTTAATTTTCTAGAATTAAGATAGATTAGTATAATTAGGGTAAAAATAGGTTTTTGTAAAAGTAGTGTTAATTTTCTCTTTTTTGTTAAGTAAAATAGTTTTTTTTATAATTAGGAATTTTCTCTTTTAGAAAAAATATTCAAAAAATTTAATAGATTTTTTTTAGGTTTTTATCTTTTCTTTTTGCTTTTTAACACTCCTAATTTTTTCTCCAGATCTAGCATTGGGAGGCATTGGGCTGAAGAAAGCTATTTGGGCCCAACTAAATCTGGTCAAAAGTGATGCGGTGTTGCTCCCTCCACCATTACACCTTTCTCCCTCTACCTTTCCTTTACTATTTTGTCCCTCAGTAAAATTCTATTTTTAGGGTTATTATTTTTTAATTTTACCCATTCACAACCTATTTCACTAATAACCTATTCTAGTCCCGTAGATGAGTAAAATACTTTTCTTTCATTTTAACATTATATTTCTTCATCTCTTTCTTTCGTCGTTGTGAGATACTACAAGTTGCAAAGGTTTGTGGTGGTGGAAAAAATTATCAAGCAGTCTCCCTCTCGTGGTGCAGTGTCGCTCTCGTGGTGCAGTGCGTGGAGTGGTGCAGTGCGTGTCGTGCTTCCTCGTATTCGAATAAACCTTGAAATAAAACCCTAAAATAAAAAACGTAACCTTTAAACGGAGGTGACATCCTTCAACGGATGTCAACATCCTTCAACGGATGTCAACATTCGTTTAAGGAAAAACGGATGTTGACATCCGTTGAAGATGTCACCTCCATTTAAAGGTTACGTTTTTTATTTTAGAGTTTGTTTTATTAGGGGACATCCGTTGAAGGATGTCACCTCCGTTGATGTATACTTCCTCACGCTGGTTGATGCTCTGGACGTTCCTCGATGTTCCTCCACGCCACGGCGGCGATGTTCCTTCACACCACAGCGGCAATGGAAGCTTTCAAACCAAAAAAAAAACTGGGAAGAAAAAGGAATGGAAGTACGAGAGGTGAAACGAAAATGGGGAAAGGGGAAGAAAGTTCCGTGAATGGGTGCTGGAAAAGTAAAATTAGAGTTTCAAATTATTTAAAATAAGGTAAAAGTAAAAATCTTTTTAACTTAAAATATAATTGTATTTAAAATAATGTGGGAAGGTGGAGGAAGTATAGGGTGGTGGTGGAGGGAGCAACACCCAAAGTGATGAAATAGATGTACTGAAGTTGCTGTGTTGGGCCAAGCAATCTGGGTCGGCGTTGATTTGAAAGACTAGGCTGAAATGAAGCCAAAGTTGTGCGTTTTGAAGGAAAAGAATTCTGAAGCGTTGTCTAGACTATGGGCTTAAGTGTGCAAAATAAGCTTGGTGTGGAATTGGGCTGCAGCCTTTAGAGTGGATTAATGAAACACTGTGTTTCAAGCAGCGGTGTTCTAATTGAAGAAGCAAATAGGGGGTAAAGGCAGTGGAGCTCGACCATTTGGGATTTTTCCCCAAATTCATTCAACCATGTGCTAGGGTTCATCAAGCAGAGAGAGAAGAAGTGTTGTGACGAAGCAAGACGCGATCTCCATGGGCCATTTTGGAAGAAGACCAGAAGCTCCATGACCCAAGAGGAAGCTGGCCAAGAAAGCAAATCGGACCGGAGAAGAAGAATCGTGATCGGAGGTTTGCGGAGCTGGATCGATTGAAGCAGAACGCTTAGGAAGTTAGTTGGAAAAGCTTCACGAAGCTTCTGAGTTAGTTACCGGTTCTTTCCCCCTTTCCCATTTTCTTTTCTTTTTCTGTTTTGGACTTTCCCTATATAAAGGGAAGTCTTGTAAAGTGAATAACATGGTTGGTGGGTAATAGGCACCATTCTTAGGTTTAGACAATGCACGGTAGTGGATGGCAGACGCTACCTTTTCCAAATTCTTGCTTTAGTTTTAGATTTTCAAAGCTTTCCTAGAAGTAGATACACTCTCTGCTTTACTGGGGATTCTTGGATCATTCCATTGGGTGACATACAGTGGTTCTCTTAGAAACTCTGGTATTTGTAATTCTGAATTTAGTTTTCAATAAAGCACTTTTATATTCCAGTTTCGATTCACTTTACATTTTGAGTTTGTTCTGTTAGATTCTGCACTTGATTTTACTTTCCCTGCTTTATCATTCAACGATTTTACATTTCAATATTAGATTTTGAGTTGCTTTAGATTCGTTTATTGTTCCTTTATGATTTCAGCATTTGATTTGGGTTACTTTCTCAGACCATGTATATAGATAATATGCATTGGTTGATCATATTTTTCATGCATTCAGAGTTTATGTTTTCTTTGCATTCATTTACAGGATTCAATTTTACTCTCATTTGCATATTTTAGTCATATCATTCATAGGTTTAGGTTTAAGTTTCGTTATTGCATTGCAGTGGTTTCATTATATTAGGTATTTCATAATTAGATAGTGCTTTATTCTAGTTTAGTTACCATTTTAATTTTGTCCAGATTAATCATTCTTTCATTAACATTACATTTTAGTTCACTTTAACTAAGTAGATACATATTGATCATTCACTCTAGTTTAGGAATCATGTTCTTATGCATTATCAATTACTTTTTTCTTTTTTGGATTTCATTAATTTTCTTTCCCTACCTTGTTTTTAGTAAATACATAGGCTATAATTCTACAATTCTATACTTAATAAGTACCAAGTCTTTAGATTGATACCCTAGGTTGCCCCTATACTACATTAGTGGGAAATTTAGGTTTTGTTGACTTTTGTGCGACCAAAAGCTTGTTCAACAGTTGATCGATTAATTTTCGTTTATCTTTAGGCTGTTTTTCGTACGTGGTCAGCGAACTTCATCATCTTTTCCAGTGACACCATTTGAAGTTTGTTTTTTTTTCCTTCAATATTTCTTACGTATGATATATGTGTTCGTGTTTGTGTTGTGTTTGTCAATTCTGGACGTATGATATATGTATTACGATAGATATTTGTGTTCGTGTACGTTTATTATGATAGTTTTTTTTCTTTCAACGTATGATTGGTATTTTTTTTGGTTCTGAACTTAATTTAGTTTTTTTTTCGTGGATTCTTTGCTTTTAGAGTAGTACTATGGATCGAAGCTGGATTCATTAGCGTCGTATTAGTGAAGAGTATGAGCGAGGGGTTTTTGAGTTCATAGAATATGTTAAAGAACACGCAAAACCAGTGAACAAGGTATATTTTTGCCCTTGTGTTCGTTGTGTCAATCAAGTATATCAAGACTGTGACAACATCCGTGATCATCTGTTCATCTATGGAATAATGAGAAGTTATACAATTTGGACTTGGCATGTGGAAGTATTATATAAGCAAACAATGTTAAGAGGTTTAGATTATGTTGAGAATGGATGAGTGATCATTTATACGAAATGATACATGACATTGGCCAAGAAAATTTTGGAAGAGTTCATTTATACGATAGTCTTAAGAATAATTCAGAGCAAGAGTTGTACCTAGGATGCATCAATTTTACAAGGTTATCGGCTACTTTGATATTGTTTTGTTTAAAAGCAAGAAACAGATGAACCGATAAAAGTTTCACGAAATTTTTGGAGTTGCTGAAGGAGATGCTTCCAAAAAATAACACGTTACCTATCCGTAATTACGATGCGAAGAAAATTCTATGTCCAATGGCTTTGGAATACCAAAAGATACATGCATGTCCCAATGACTATGTATTGTATAGAGATCAGTATGCTTCAATGAAGGTGTTTCCGATGTGTGGTTCGTCACGATTTAAGAAGAAACTTCATGGAAATAACGATGAACACAATGAAGGTTCACCGGCTAAGGTCATGTGGTATTTACTTATAGTACCTAGGTTGAAACAATTGTTTTATGTTAAGAAGATGCGAAGAATCTTATGTGGCACGTTGATGGAAGAAAATGTGATAATCTTCATTGACACCCAGTTGATTCCCTACAATGGAAGAACATTGATGGCACATTTCTGGAATTTAGTGCAGAGCTAAGAAACTTAGGACTTGCACTTGCTACCGATGGTATGAATCCTTATGGCAACTTACATAGCAAACATAGTTCATGGCCAGTTACGTTGATGATTTACAATCTATCTCCTATGTTGTGCATGAAGAGAAAATACATTATGTTGTCTATGATGATATCGGGTCCTAGACAACCTGGAAATGACATTGATGTTTATCTGAAATCGTAAATTGACGATTTAAAAATGTTGTGGGAAGAGGGCGTCGAGGTCTTCGATTCATATTCAGAAGAAAACTTTCGTTTGCGTGCAATGTTGTTTTGCACCATAAATGATTTCCCAGCATATGGGAACTTGAGTGGTTACAGTGTTAAAGGTCATTTTGCATGTCCGATTTGTGAAGAAAATACTAGTTATCTTCAACTGAAGCATGGGTAGAAAACTGTGTACACAAGACACCAAAGATCCCTTCCTCGAAATCACCCTTACCGTAGATTGAAAAAAGCGTTTAATGGAAGTCCTGAAGATGATGTAGTGTCCAGACCCCGTAATGGGGAAGAAGTATACAACCAGGTGAGGAACATTGATGTTGTATTCAGAAAACATAAAAAGAAGACCGTTGAGAAAAACATTTGGAAAAAGCGATCAATATTCTTTAATCTTCCATATTGGTGTAAACTTGATGTGCGACATTGCATAGACGTGATGCATGTTGAAAAAAAATGTATGTGATAGTGTTGTTGGGACTTTACTAAACGTTAAAGGAAAGACGAAAGATGGAGTGAAAGCAGGACAACACTTGGTTGACATGGAAATTCGTTCTGAGTTACATCCGCAATCCATAAGAAGATGTATCTATATTCCTCCAACTTGTCACACTCTTTGAAAAAAAGAAAAGCAAATTTTTTGTCAATGTTTACATAGTGTGAAGGTTCCACAAGGTTATTCGTTGAATATTAATAGCCTTGTTTTTATGAAAGATTTAAGGTTGTTGGTTTAAAGTCTCACGATTATCATGTTTTAGTGCAACAACTTTTACCAGTAGCTTGCTAGGCACGTTTCTCTTCATCTATAAAAGATAAGCCAAATCCTTTGTAATGGTAACTTGAGTTTGATAATGAAATGCTGCTGAAATCCAACCATTCTCTCAAGTTCATTGCTTAAAGTTATTTTAGCTTGTCTCCCTCTAGCTCCTTTCCCCTTAGGAAAGCTGTCTGAGTTAGAATTCCTCACCACACCACATCCAAACACTGCTAGACATTTCATCGAACACCTTCCAAGCACCACCAACTTCATCCGTGATCTCCATTCCGCTGCCACTTCTGGATCAAGGAGCCGCTCTTGAACGTGGAGGCTGCTTCCATCATTTGTCATCAAGAGCCAGGTCGTCCACGCTTGTCTTCAAGAGATAAGTCACGTTTTCATTCACTTTTCACTTCTGTCATGTGTTGTCCAACTCTATCACGCTATTTTTGATTTTTTTTTCAATTCTGTTTGGCTTAATTCGTGTTTGTGCTTGTTGTACTTGTGTTTTCACTTTTCCTTAGTGTTTGTTCTTCATTTTAATCGGTGCAATTCATTTGTTTGAGTTCAATTCGGCTTAATTCATAATTTCCAGTTGTGTCACGGTCATGTGCAATTTTTTGTGCAGTTTTACCTCTGCCATAGTGTTTGATTCCGTCAGCTTGTAAATTTTTTCGTTTTAATCAAGTTCAGTGTAGTGATAGCCATTCATTGATCATATAAAGCAAGCAGACATTGTCTAGCTTTGATCACATGAGCTAAAGCATTGATTGCAACTTGATTCTGTTTTAACAAATCTGCATAAATTTCCAACTCTGGTGCAATATCTTAAATCTGTTTCAGTGCAGATTTCTTGCTTCGTAAGCCTTGTGCAAGTCTCTTTGGTGTTGTTAAGCAGTGCCAGAAGTATAACAACTCATATTAATCACATAATTGCAAAATGAATGGTTGAGTTGATTAAATTATGGTTTCCAAAACTGTCACAGTTTTAAATCAAGTTTTTGCACCGTGCTTGACATCCTTGCTGTGTCTTAGGTCATTTAATTCTGCAAGCTCATATTCTATAGCTAGATCTAGTCATTTAGGACTTCTTTATTCCTTTGATTGTGCTAGCCAACTTTGTTTCTATTGCTTTCTTAATTCTGGTCTAGTTTTTGCTTCAAAATGCTACATAATTAGTAACTCAACCTGTGATTTGGAGCATTTGGTTGTTTCAGTGCAGTTTAAACATTTGTGCAACTATATTTTACCATTTGAAACTTGTGTGCACTGTTCATTTGATCATTTTTCAATTTATCTACAAAATCACTATCCAAACCATTGAATTTGCTTGAATTTGGCAAGTGGTGTGTTGATTTTCTATTGTGGTCCCTTTCTTTGCTGTTTGATTGTTTTCACACCTTCAAATCATTAAAACAAAGTTGCCCCAAAAAATCAAATTTTGTTTCCAAACGTGTTTATGCAGAATCACACATTAATCCATCAAATTTAGTTCAATTTTGAAAGTGAACCAGTGACATTCTGCTATGGCCTTTGCCTTTACTGTCTAAGTGTTGGAACATATTCCATATTATGATACAAACTTCTTTGAAGTGTCATTTGATCATTTGCATCACTGAAAATCATTTTGGATACTGTTGTTCCCAATTTAAAGCCATTTTTCTGATGTAGTTATCATTTTGTTGCTGTTTGAAAATTTTCAATCTTTAAAACTCATTTCTGGATTGGCAAGAGCTGGTATGTTGTTTCCAAATGGAATTATATGATCAAAAAATTATAGAACATCTATAAAAAGTACAAGAAAACCATGCAATCCAGTTTTGAACCCCAAAACCGAAAATTCCAAATATTTGCCCTTCTTTGGGGACTTTCATAAAACACTTTGCAAAATTATCAAACAGTTTACTACTTTTGGCTCTTCGTTTTTTATTTTTCTTGCTTGTTTAATCTGATCTAGTGCCTCTCCTAGGTTCCTTTTGTGTCCCTCCATTGATTCAAAGCTTAAAACTACTTGAAATAAACTTTTTTGACCTCCAATTTGTGCCACCAAACCTGGTATGCGAATTTAATTTCTGGTGTAGTGTAATTTTTGTTGTAACTAGTTTAGTGTATGGCAGTGGTGCTGTTATGCTGTGGTGAAGGTTCTACAAGTTCAGATTGCTTGTTCCAAAGGGGTAGCATATTAGGGAGTGGAAGACTTGTTAAATTGGCTACAAGTTTGGACTCCAAGTGCACTTCCTTCTTGCTATTCCAACATCAATTTCAGCAGCAGTTTCAGCAACCATACCACCTTTTTGCTCATCATTTTGGACCAGCACTTTGTGACACAACAACCACACTTGGCTTTGCTACTTTTGTAAACATTTTACTTGTAATTTTGGCATGGTATCAAGGAACCTTTGTAGTTTCATTCAATTTTGTTTCTCATTTTCAACTTAAAGTGACTTGGGAAAATGCTTTTCATGCAATTCCAAGAGCACCAATGAACAATGTAATAGTCTAGTCTACGCATCTTAGTGTGAAAGTGTGTCAAGGGGCTCAAAGTGTCACTTGCACTTTCACTTAGGTCGTGTCTCATTCATTTCCGTTTGCTTTACTTTACACTGCTTGTTGACTTTTATGTTTTAAGTCTCCGTGGTACTTAGGAGCGCGTTTCATATAGATAAACCTTCATTTGGTTTCTAGGTGCATAGCATTCTTGCATTTAATTTTTTTTTGAAAGATTTCTACCTAGACACTAAGGTAAGAAACAACCAAAGAAACTCTGGCTAAGGAAGGACAAGGTTCTTAAGCTTGTCCATTGTGACTCACCTCTCCTTCCTGGGAGCTATTTGGTTCATTTTACCTCTAGAATCTGTCTAGAAATCCTTCTCCAAAATCTAAAGAGTTTGATGTCGTGTTATGATTCCTATAGGTCTTCTTCTTCATATAGGTCTTCTCGATCTTCTAGTTTTGATCAATCCATTAGTTTCAAAGAAATTAAAAGAAAACTTGATGAAGCTAGAAGAAGGACTTGTTCCTTTCATGAATTTGATCGGATTGAGGATGAGTTGTATAAACAAGCTAGGGCAAATATTCCATTCTTTGGTATGGATATTGGTGCATTAACATACCTAGGTTGGGAATGAGAAATTGATGACCTGCATCCATTCATTGCTAGAAAAAGTAAACCTGAATCCTATTTCCATTCTAGCAATAGTGCATCTTATGTCCTTAGTCTCTACACATCTAGATTTGAAGTGCATGCAAGAGAATGGTGGGATGAAAGACAATATCATGTTAGGATAGGTAGAAAGTCCCCAATTCGTGATTGGTATGAATTAAAATCTTGCATGAGAAAAGAGTTTGTGTCTTCACATACTAAGAGAAACCTCCAATTCTTGAGAGATTACATTGAAGAAGGAGAAACATTTCTTGAAAGCTTAAACGACAATGGGTTCCTTCTTAGAGAACTAGAATTTGAAATTAGACTTAAGGAGTTAAAAGCTAAGAAACTAGAGTTGAAGGTTAACAAACTACAAAGAGATGTTGAGAGACAACAAGAGGAAATAAGACAAGACGAAGAGAAGAGAGAGAAGAAAGGGAGGGCAGAAAAGAAGAGAGAAAAGAAGAAGAAGATAAAAGAGCGAAAGAAGAAGAGAAAAGTGCGAAAGAAGAAGAGAGAAAGGAAGAAGAGAGACAAGAAAGAGAAATAACAGAGGTAGAAAAGAAGAAAGAAGAGGAAAATAGAGAAAAAGGGAATTTACTACTGATGGCAAATTCAACTCTTCCAAAACTCATGGAACCTAAAAGGGAAGGTTTCCAATTCTGTACTTCTTTTCCAATTATTGTGCACTCTTCCATTATTAATTTTTCTTTTAAATCAATTGCCATCCCATATTTTGTGCAATCATTTTCATAATATGGCAATTCAAAACTTGAGCTAATGTTACCCTTGTGTAAACCAGAACTCAAGATAAAAATCAAATAACTTGGGAATATGGAATTCTCCATTTTTCCAAGACTAATTTTCAGAAATTCTTTTTCAAAAATACAAGACTTTTCTTTTGTCTTCTTATCTTTGTTTACATCTTCTTCATCATACTCATTTTTGCTATCTTTTGTAGATATATTTTTGATCCAGGAGGACAACAAAAACCAAAGTTGTGCTTCTTTCTTTCTTCCTGATTTGAGAACAAATCGTTTTTAAAGAGGGAGGGAATGATGACAAACCCTTTAGGGACTTCCTATCCAAAGAAGTATAAAGTAAAACTAAGACTAAAGAAAGGAAAGTAGAATAAAGATTGCTAAAGCTCTTTCCTTATCTAAGTCTTAGATAGATTTTCTTTAACTAATTCCATTATTTTGTAGGATAATAAAGGTTGGAAGGATCCTAGGAAGTTGCCAAGTAAGAGGGAACAAAGGAGGCATGGAAGAGTACAAGAATTGCACATGGCGCTCAACGCACGCGTTGTGCCGCTCAGCGACAACAGGACAAACTTATCTTATATTTGAGCACGTTTTCAATGTTTACCATATGGAACATGGGGCCAGCTGTATAGCTTTTCCTGCACACTTCTCTTAGAGCTTCATGCACATTGCTAATATGTCTAGTAGCTTGTGAGGCACATTTCTCTTCATCTATAAAAGAGAAGCCAAATCGTTTGTAATGGTAACTTGAGTTTGATAATGAAATGCTGCTGAAATCCAGCCATTCTCTCAAGTTCATTGCTTAAAGCTATTTTAGCTTGTTTCCGTCTAGCTCCTTTCCCCTTAGGAAAGCCGTCTGAGTTAGAATTCCTCACCACACCACATCCAAACCCTACCAGACATTTCATCGAACACCTTGCAAGCACCACCAACTTCATCCGTGATCTCCATTCCGCTGCCACTTCTAGATCAAGGAGCCGCTCAAATCTTGAACGTGGAGGCTGCTTCCATCACTAAGGCTATGATCATGCCATATTTTGGCCAACTAGCGGTATTATATTCTTATTTTTATTATCTTAAATCTTCAAGTTATAATTAAATGATTCCTAACTTTTGTAAATGTAACTTGCAGGTTTATCGTCATGAGAAAAAACCAATGCCTCAACTTGTGAATGAGGGTCATGAGGAAGCAGAAGATGATGATGATCCTCTATCCATATTGACATCGGGATTAAATAAGTTGAGAAAAGGACTAATAGAGCTGGAGTGGGAGTTAAGAACATTTGGCCTCGAGTTCCATATTCCATTGTATATTGCTTTCTATAATGCATTCAAGATCATTGGTGGAGAAGCAATGTTGAACATTTCATGCATACAACTATGGTGCATGTAAATTTTTAATTGTTATTTTCCAATTTGTATATTACTATTATTACTTTTTAATAAATATACTTAACTTTATTGTTATAGGTACATGAACACCGTTGTAGTGGAATCAGGTTGGGCGTTAGTTTATGATTTTCTTGAACCTCAGACCATTTAACCATCTAGAAACACATTAGAGTCCAGGAAATCATATATGCAAACATGGATGACTGAGTCTAATAGAGAGATGTATATCGCGCCATACATTGATGCGTATGTGTTTCCCAATATTGTCAACTTTTATCAAATTTTAATCAATAAACTCACTACTTGTTGGTACATGATAAAGGACATTGGCAACTAATGGTGATCATTCTAAAAAAAGCACAAGTTGTATGGTTTTGTGCTCTTCATAGAAATATGAAATCGGAGTTGAAGTCCTTGTTACAATCGTAAGTATTACATTCATTCATACCAATTCATGATGATATTAATATATTAACTTATGTTTCTAATGTTTTAAATGTTTCAAATTTGTTTAGAGTTGTTGCTAGGACCAGAGGACAACAAATTGAAATTATATATCCTAAGGTTGGAATTCGTTGATCTTTAACCGTTAATTTTCATGTCAAATTTAAACGATTACATTTAACTAAGTTCTTTCACATGTTTAGTGTAACAAGCAGAATGATTCTTGGGCATGTGGCTAGGGGTGGGCAAACTGTCTTATAGTGTATTGCACTGTAAAAGTTTATAGTTAACTATAAACCAATTTAGAAAAACTTCACTGAACTAAAAAATAGTTCAGAGTAACTGAATGAACTATTTTTTAGTTCACTTATAATGAAGTGCGGTTCAGTTAACTATTTTTATAGTGCAATATACTGCTCACGGTCCAGCCAACTCTTTCAACACATTAAGAGTTTTCCTTCCTTTCAAGCTCAGTTCTTTCTCCAATACTGAAGCCTGCTCCTCTAGTTTTTCAACGCTGAGCTCTGCTGTGGGGATAAGTGAGATACTTAAAAATTTAACTCAACCAAATACTTAAAAAGGAAATTTAACGAAAAATCAATATTAACAGATAAAGTAAGTATAATGCCATGGACAAAACGTAGATAGAAATCCCTTAGTGCTTTTGGTGTTCTATGATCAAAATTAAAGTTTCAATTTAGTAATTGGCATAATATAGGTTTGGGTTAAAGATCAACACAGTTACTGATGTATTTAAATTTTTTCCTTAAAACACCAATAGTTTCATTCCAATTTACCAATCAAGAAATCAATACAAATAACATTTTTTATCTTTTTTTTCCTTAGATTTTAACAATATTATGCATAAATGACTTAAACTACAGTTTATGGGATCCAATCCTCATACAACACAAATATAAAAACAAGGAAGGAGATAGAGATTTGAATAAAATTTGTTGTTTGCTTCAAAGGTTTAGAGGGAAGGGAAAATGAGGAACTCAAATACCTCCCCTCCAATTAAGAGTTCTCTTATAAAAAAAGATGCTTTTATTTTTTTCTAGTTCCTCTCCTCACTTGAAACTAAACCATAAGTCCAAGGTTCTAAATTGCAACTACAGTGATGGTTTTGTCACAATCCAAGACATTACCGAAAACTAAATAAATAGAACAAATGCGGCTCCATTTATAACTGGAGACCCCAAAAAGCCTTGAAATTGTGGCACAATTGCAGCTGCAAATCATTTTTGAAACCTTGAAAGAGTCTGTAGATCTTTTAAACCTTGAACAAGATTTTAAAAAAATAGTCCACAACCACGCTGCAATTTCCTGCAATACCAAGAACTCAACAAAAATAGACTCTGCGACCATAATTTAGAACCTTAATCTTCAAAGAGTTCCTTAATCTTAATCCACGAGCCAAAGGAAACAAAGAGAAACAACCTAGAATCACAAAAAAAAACCAATTTTTCAACAACAAACATTAAGGAAACAACACAAATGGGTCCATACACTGCAACATATCACAACTTACCACACGAACAGAAAAAAAAACAAAAGAACCCCAGTTTCTCCCACTCCACACAAGTAAAACAACAGAGACACTCATCAAAATTCCATAAAAAAAGGTACCACCTTTTCCACTGAAAAGGGAGAGAGACATACCAAAACAAAGAAATGGCAGCATTTCAGCTTGTGCGGTGCTATACGTAGCAATGCCACAACATTAGAGAGACAGCGGAAAAACTTCAATGGCGGCGAACCTTCGACGGCGACGAACCTTCGACGGCGACGAACCTTCGGTGATGGTGGTAGAGCCGATAGTTCGGCGACGACAGAATGCGGAAAAACCTTCGGTGAGTCTTCAACGGCGGTGAGCCTTCGACGGTGGAGAGCCTTCGACGGCGGAGAACCTTGGACGGCAGCAAGCTTTCAACAGGGCGAGAGTTGAGAAAGCATTGTAGGATGTAGGAGACGGGGAGAAAATTGTGATAGAAAATGACCTAAACCACAGTTCACAGTTAACTGTACTATTAAATAGTATAATTGGGTTTTAGTAATTGGTTTTTAAACTGAACTATTAAACAATATAATTGGTTTTTAGTAAAAATAGTTTAAGTTTTTTAAGTACAAAACAGTATAGATAAACTGTAGTTTAGAGTTTTTAAGGGAACTGTGCCCAGCCCTACATGTGGCTACTACATCATGTCATGGATGAAAGCAATCATCCGAGCAGAAATCAGAGGAGATTGGACTGAGGTAGAAATTTACATTTCACATTAAAATGAATATAATAGTAAAGTTTCCTTGATTTTGCAGCAGTTCAACACTACCTCTACATTGTCAGATGTAGTAATAAAAACGATAAGAAAGGAATGGGCACAATATTTAAATAAACATTTTAAATAGCTATAGCTTTAGGTTTTTCCTTTTATGATAGTAGCATTTGCTTAGCTTTTAGTTTTACTTGTCCAGCTTTTTTAATGCATGAATTGATAATAGCATCGTTTAAACTGTGATAGATGAATACTGTGAATAGATGAATGAAAAATTGGATTCTTTTAAGCTTTGATGATAGTATTAGCGTCTTTTAGTTTTACTATTTAATTGGAATTGATGATAACATGGTTTAAATTAATTAATTCTGTGAATATATGAATTGGAAAACTGGTTTTTGTATTTCAGGTTTGGTAAAATGAGCTATAACGAACCAAATTTAAAAAAAAATGTGGCGTTGAGCTATACACTATTCGACGTTCATATTGAATCTTAACGTCGAACTATGCACTAATTGACGTTCATATAATACAGTGGATGTAACGATCAAAATGCAACGCTGGGCGAGAAACTCTAGGGCTCAATGGGGTAACGTCAAGCATAAACTAGTTCGACGTTAAACTTACGTCAGGCCTCCTCATGTATGACATCAAATTTTCATTTAAATATAAATATTTATTCAAATATTAGATGTCCTTTCTCTGCTACTCGACGTGTATATCAACAAAACATGACGTCGATCGGTTTACTTCGACGTCAAAGTTATGCCAGCTTTACGTCAATCCCCTTCCAATTGACGCCAAATTTTGCTTTAAATATAAATATTTATTTAAATATTAGACGTCAAGCACTTTAATATTCGACGTCTCTATAAACAACAAGTAACGTCGCCTACATAAATTGACGTCAACGTTACGTCATACATCTTTGTCCTTGACGTCAACTTTACGTCCCCTCCCCATACATTTGACGCCAAATCTTCCCTTAAATGTAACTAGTTATTCAAATATTAGACGTCAAACTCTGTAGAGTAGACGTGGATATAAAAGCGTAATGTCGAACGATTGGTGTTCGACGTCAAAATTACGTCTCACGATATGACGTCGAACACGAATACGTCGTTAAAAGTCAAAATTATTCAACGTTGTACGCTGTTTTTGCACATGTGAATAGTTGTTTTAATGATGAAACTTGATTATTTTATTCATAAAAAGGTTGAACTGTAAATAGATTTTCTATAAATCAAGTTCCATTACATAAGAACAACTATCTCTCTAAAACTCTTTCTTTGGCTTCACTCTAGATATTTGATTATATCCTTCATTTGTTCCAAGATCGGAGTATGCCATAAGATTCCTGATGACTCGGTTTATAATCCTACCAAATCAGAATCATGAATAGAGTAAGTTCATCTTTTGTCCTTGTTTTTGGTCTTTTAAGAAATTTGTTGTATGTTGGATGTTTTGGGACGCATTTAAGGGCTAAAGATGGATATTTGTTCAGTTACAATTGTAAGGATATGTTATGATCATTGATAAGAGTTTTCTATATGCAAGTACAACAACATGTGTAAGGTAGGGTCTGGGGAGCACATTTGAGTCCATAAGTGTTTATTCAGTTAAGGAAATTTAGTTATTTAAAAAATTATTGTATTTTTTATTGAGATTGTGGTTGAAGGATTGATGAGTTGTGTTTGTTAATTTGAATGATTGATTCTATGTTTAGTGTCTTAACTTAATATGTCTTTGGTAATTTGGTTTCTTAGAATGGCTGATACCATCTTAAGTTAGAAATAACTAGAGATGGATCACATTTAAGTATACTAGGTTGAAAAATTGGTATTAGGTTAGCAACAATCTTTATATGCCGAAATTGACTTTTTTGTGTTGCTTTAACTATTGATGAGAGATTTCTCGGAGACAATTAATTGTTCAAATTAGTGCTTCATGAGCTAAGATAGCATATGATCTTATCATGAGCTAAGATAGTGTTATGAGCTTAGGAAGAGGAAACTTGATGAATAACACTCATAAAGAAATTTTAAACATCTAGTGCAGCGACGAGTGCCAATGTAGTGCCGCTAGGTATAAATTGGGTAGGGGACACAAGCTTGGCCAACATTGGTGGGACTTTATCACTATTAGGAGCAACCAAGACAGTGAACTCACTAACTTATTGGTCTTCAGTGCCACTTATGGATTGTTAACACTCTTACGTTAGTGTCTTCCTAGGGGTTTTAGCGTCAAATGAGATTTACCCAACCCTGGGGGTTACCTTGTTTTCTATTGTGAGTTATCTCGGGAAAATTATGATTCCTATTTTGTTAATCGTTGGACTGAGCTAGAATGTTGGTCCTAGACACATGATTCTTCACATTAACCATTAGGGTCTTTGATTAGAAGTATGTGGTTAGAGTACTGCTTTTCGCTATTTTAATGTACTTGTGCAAATAGTATAAGTGAATATTATGCTAATGTAATTGAAAATAAATGATGTATTATTAATATTTCAATTGAACTAAATGATATGTGGTAAGTTTGGATTGAAGTAAGATACACGTGTATAACATGATTTGTTAATTTAAGAATATACGATAATGTGATGTATGAACTATGTGTGAATGTTGTATAGTAATTAGTTTTACTTTGGTTTTATATTACATGAATATATTGACGAAGTAATGACTCCAAAGGTAGGGATACTAGAACATGATGTGTTGTGTGAGGTGTATTGACGATAGGGATCAAAAGGAGATTTACTTTACTCTACTAGTAATTCACATAAATGAAAGTAACTAGTTGTGAGAGTTGAGGGAGGTTCATATCTAGAGTGTTGAAAGTGGTAAAACTCGTGACATATTATAGTTATATCTCTTGAGAATCAAGAATGATTGAACAATGACAAGGGCATGATCTTTATGTATTAGTTAATACACTAGTCCTTTGAAACTTGTGTTTATAGTTATTGATATATGAATGAGCTATGAAAATCTTTATGTTTAGATAATGATTGTATGTTTTGTGAAGGATATGTAGTTATTTTCTAAATTTCTAGTATATTATCTTTTTATATAAAATTTATATGTTTTAAATTATCTCTAACTTATTTTGTGTCTTGTGTGTGATTTATCCATGTGTGATGATCGTACACTATACGTGATTAGATGATAATGTAGGTGAGAGTTCTCAATAGTGAGATAGCTTAAGAATGGTATAGATAGAAGAGGGTTAGATATGTATATTTTCTTTAATATTTTACAAACTTCCTTAAATTTACAACATATTTATGTTTTGTGTAATACTTTTTATGTAAATTACAGGGAATATTATAATATATAGCTTATATTATGTTTCATTTTTCTTAATATCAAATTTAAAATTCTTTAAAATAGTAGAGTTATTCTAGTGTATTACAATTTTAATAGTTCAATTTAGCATATTTAAATTTTTATGTTAATAACTACAAAGTATTTATTCAATTAATTAACTGTATTAATGTGAAATAACATAATAATAGATTTAGTGTAATATTTTTATAAAATAAAGGCTTAACATTTTAGCAAACATGTATTACAACCAATCCATCACTTGCTAAAATGACCAGTTGTCTTGTGACAGAGGCTTGTTGTTGAGATTGTTGATAGGGGGATCACTAGTTTAGTTGAATCCACAATCTCATTAATATCTGAGTTTTTGATGATGACAACACATAATTAATAATACATGTGTATTATGTGTTACATAATTAATCGATTATACATAAAGGGTAATCAATTTGTTTTTCAAATAACTTTTGAAAACCAGCTCTGGTGCCAATAGTTAGAATTAATGAACCTTGTTTCTCAACACCAAGGGGGCGGGGGGGGGGGGGGGGGGGGGAATTGGTGTTTTATAAAAATGTGAACTTTTCCAATCTTTTTTGCAAATATGAATGATCTTGAAATCTTTCTTGTGCAGTAAGCAAATATGTATGCAATGAAACTGAAATGTAAAGAGATAAGGAGAGAAAATCAAGCACATTATTTATCCTGGTTCGGCCTCAATGCCTACATCCAGTCACCCTCCTAATCAACCTTATATTGGAGAGTATTTCACTATAATGATCAGAGTAGTACAGCCAAGGCTTTACATAGAACACTCAAATGTAAACACCTTACAAACTCTCAATCAAATATATAACAGAATACACCTGCAAACACATAACCACTTGTCCCTGTTACAGGAACCCTTTGATAATCCCCTCTCAAAGTCAAGAGCTCCTCACTCTTCTTCCTGACGCCTACGTCCACAGAAACAACAAATACGAGATTGCAAAATCTTCTCCTTTTAAAACTAGATGCACCTTCACTCGTGCTAATGTGATTAGCCTATACAATCCAGTGAAATTGCCTCTCAGGAATTCCTTAAGATTCTTCAAATTCTTGGCTTTCTTGATTGTTGGAGCGTTTGTTCAACCTGTAACACTTTTCTCACAAAGAATATCAAATATAACCAATTTTAATTTATAAAAAGAACGCTTTATTTCAAAGAATGCGTCAATATATAGTTTTTTATCAGTTCTGACGCAAAACAATCTATTACTATACTTATGTAATCGGTTACATTAAATAGATGTAACAGGATTACAACAAACTCAGCTCTTAATCGAATGCACATTTAATGTAATCGATTTGCAATTAATGTTGGTCAAATATATTTAAAAATATGACCGTTAAAACAGTTATGACTAGCATGAATTCAATTTTCAAAACATAACATACTTAATTGAATACACAAAACATGTCATCGATTAAGCTTCTCACTTAAAAGAATTTTGAAAACTTTTTCTTCACAAAAACTGATCACAACACATTTGAAAAAGATATATGCAAACACACGAGTTTTAATCGATTTCACAACTAATGTAATCGATTCAAACTAGTTATTTTGCCATAGTTCAAAAACCAAGCTGTTTGTGGACCTTAATTGATTACTACAGCACTGTAATCGATTTTAGTCATGCAGAAATGCTTTTCAATACACAGAAGCATATAGTGTGCATACACAAATATAATCACATCATAATCACAATAGTATGCATAAACAACACAGTATGTCAACATATGCATTTGTCACAATATATTCTTTTATCACAGTAAGCATGTACAAATTCACATATGTGTAACACAATAAAGAGAGCTTTTTCTGTTGTGACATGACAACATTCATGTTTTGTTGCTATTAATGTGTTGTCATTAGCAAAATCAACATAACAAGGATTGGGTTCAGCTATCACAATGCTCCCCCTATGAACATTTTTAAAGTTAAACCAATTCACCCCCCTCTTGGTTGAGAGTATTGACGTATCCTTTTCAAGAATAATTGATAAATCTACCGATTAATATAATATCAAAGTCATGTAAAACCTAACTTAATGAAGTTTAATAAAGGTTGTTGTGTATTTGTTATTGAACTCTTAATAGATCATTCACAAATATTTACTTTTAGTCTCCAAATATTTATTCTTCTTAGTGTGATTGGTGTTGAAGAAATTTTATATCAATTAGAAATGAATTTGAATTATAATATATAAGTGAAATGTAATCTTCACCTTAAATTATGTTAGATATAGTTTAAGAGTAATAGTGATTTTAATGACGTGATTTGATTATTGTTTTTCATAAAAAGTTGAATTATAAATAGATTTTCTATTAATCAAGTTTCATTGGCCAACACTAGCAGGACTTTGGCATTGTTAGGTGCAACCAAGACAGTGAACTCACTAACTTATTTTCCCTAGGCATCACTTTTGGATCGTTGGACACTCTCACGTTAGTATCTTCTTAAGCGTTTTAGCGTGAGCTAACCCCAGTCGTTACCTTGTTTCCAATTGTGAGCTATCTAGGGAAAATTATGATTCCTACTTGATTAATCATTGGACTGAGCTAAAAATGTTGGTCTTAGACACATGATTCTTCACATTAACTTTTGGGGTCTTTGATGAGAATTACGTGATTAGAATAATGCTTTTCGCCAATTTGATGTACTTATGTATTATTAGTGAATATTATGTTATGTAATTCAAAATAAATGATGTATTATTAATATTTTAGTTGAACCAAATGATATCTGGTAAGTTTGGAAGTAAGATATACAAGTATGGCATGATTTATTGATTTAAGAATATAGGATAATGTGATGTATGAACTATGTGTGAATGTTGTATAGTAGTTAGTTTTACTTTGGTTTGAACTTGTTTGTTGAACTTGTTTATTGTTTTTGTTTGTTGTTGATTGTACACTACATGTTATACATCTAAGTTTTAGGGTAGAATTGAGAGTATATTGAAAACAACTCCAAATGACTTGGAAATTTGTTCAAAGCACCAAAATTCATGAGAAGCCCCCACAAAAATTAGATCAAAATTCAAAGTCTAACTATTTTAAATATTTTTGCCAATTTGAAAAAAACAAAATAAATTTTCACAAAATAGAAAAAACCATTCTCTGGAGAATCTAGAATGATTAGCTAGCTATGTGAGGTTCCACGGTATCATAAATTTTTTTCTATCTCAAATCCATATATAACAATAGCAAATTAGATAACTGGAACAAAAGTTATGGTTGTTTAAAGATCTATCATTGTTCACTTTCAAAATAGTTTTGATACTTCACACAGACACAAAGTAAGAGCTCCTGGTGTTTTTCCCTGAACTAGGGGTTCTAAAGGAGTGGTAAAAAAAGATTCAACCAAAACCAATAACCATAGCTATAAAAACCAAAAATCCCACGTTAATACTGTTGAAAATAGAATGGCTTAATTTCTCACACCAAGAGGGGGGGTGAATTGGTGAAATGTAAAAACAATGTTTTCTATAAATCTTTTTTCGCAAAGTGGATGCCTTTAAAAGCTTTCTTGAAACGTAAGGAAAAAGATTTGTTTATGCAGCAGAAATATAATCGATTAAGTACAGTAAGCAGTCGACTGAATAAAAGAGTACAGGGATAGAAAGATCAAACGCTGAGTTTTTATATTGGTTCGGCAAAGCCTACATCCACTGTCCTTCCAACCACAGGAAGCCAATGCACTATAATGATCAAGGTTTTTACAACAAGGTTTTTATAGCGACCTCACGTCAAAAATATAAAACACCTGTATAACCCTCTAATCAAAATATAGACATATACAAAACAAACTAGCAGCAAGAATCCCCTCTCCTGCAGTCCAACCCTTTGAGCCATCCTCAAAGTCAAGAACACATAACGCTCTTTTTCCTGTAATCACAACAAGGAAACCTCAATCCAATCTTTACAAGATTGTAGCCTCTGATCTTTCAGTTACACCCAATGTGCAGATATGATCAGCCGTTGTAAGTGCAGTTAACTTGCTCTTCAAGAATCCAGAAGTAGATGATCACCACAGTCACTTCTTGTTTCTTGAAGCTCTTTCTCTTTCTTTGTAAGAATGCACTTTCTGCAAAAAAAATCACAAACTGTTAGATTCACAAAAGTTCTTACAGAATCAAGTTCGCGTCAATTTATAGATAAACACAATTCTGACGCATTTTAATCAACTAAGCTATTAATGCAGTCAAATGTAACAATTCAGTCAAAGCAATTAGCAACAATCAATGCAGTTAATTGAATGTATAATTAATGCAGTCGAATCACAATAAATGCTTGATCAACATATTTAAAAATATAGTCGTTGTAACATTTAACATAAGCATTAACAAAATTTCAAAACTGTAACAGACTTAGTAGAATGCAGGTTGCATGTAATCGACTATTCAACACAGTTAAACAAAGTTTTGAAATACTTTTTCTTTGAAAATACTCACAGCACACTTTGAAAAAGTTTGTGCAAAGCCACGAGTTTTAATCAACTCACCCCATAAAGAAGTTGACTTAAAATTGTTGTTTTGCCACACAATTAAAAGTTCAACATAGGTGCTTGTGGTTTTCTTTCAATAAAACATTAGACATGCATTCACCAATAAAATCAATTATATAGCACAGTGAAATGCAAGGTATTAACACAATTATGTTCTTAATGCTTTTAAACATATTTACACATTGATTAAAACATATATCATGTAAGCAATAGAACATGTAACACATAAACATCACATGTGTTATTAATTATGTTGTCATCATAAAAAACTAGAAGCTTTGAGATTGTAGGTTCAGTTAAATCAGTGTTTTTCCTATCAACAATCTCAACGAATACCACTATTGTTGTCATAACTTTTTTGTGTTTTTCCTTATAGTTCATAGTTCATAGTTCATGATGTATAAAATACCAAAAGTTGGATTACATTTGATGTTTTTCTCCTTTTCAAGTCTCTTAAAGTTGTAAAAAAAATCAAAATTAATTAAAAAATAAATAAGTTTATTAACATCGAACAATGGCACAATTCGATATTAATATACGATAATTAACTTCGGAAAATGCCAATATCTGACGTAAATTTGCTTATAGGGGATGTCGGATTACTCTATGTCCAATGTTAATTAACGTCAATTAATGTTGAATTTTTTAAATTCGATGTCAATTTAACATCTTCCGGTATGACGTCGACTTGGAATTTGACGTTAAAGACCGAAAAACACCAATATTATATGTTGTTTTTGTACTAGTGAATACTAGCTCATGACATGCTATGTGAGGTCGATTGACAATAGGGATCAAAACGAGATTTTTTTGACTTTACTATAATGAGAGACAAGATCCCTTAATGTGTGCAACCCATAATTACCTTTAATAGTGTCAATCACTACAATTAGTGTAATTACCAATCCATAATTGTCAACATTATTTGTTGCCTTATTTGCTTCCAGTACCTTAATATTAATCTTAATTAAAAGATCATCTACTACTACCTTGTTTTTGGTATATATTCTTTTACCTTCTATTACTTTTCTTTGTTGTTATCAGAGTTGTAAATCTCTGAAGGCTCTTGATCCAATAAAAATCATGGCATTTGTTGCCGATTCAAAATTGAAATGGCAACACAATTGTTGCATCGAGAAACCTAAAAAAAACTATGGGATGAAGCCAAAAGCCTAGTAGGTGCACACACAAGGTCTCGAGTCACTTACCTTAAATATGAGTTTCACAGCATCAGAAAAAGAGCAATTATAATAGAGGAGTATCTAGTCAAGATCAAAAATCTCGCGGACAAGCTTAAAGTTGTAGGTAGCCCCATTTCCAATTCAGATCTAATCATTCAAATTCTAAATGGGTTAGATTCTTAATACAATCCTATGATGGTAAAGTTATCTGATCAATCTAATCTCACCTTAGGTGATTTGCAAGCTTAATTACTAACCTTTGAGAGTATACTTGATAAATTGAATAAGCTCACCAACCTTACTCTTAATGCCTCAACAAATGTTGTCAAGGAAACTAACTACAAAGGCAACAAATTCAACCCAAATAACAATTGGAGAGGTTCCAATAATAACTGGAGAGGCTCTGACTTTAGAGGTTGGAGAGGAGGCAAAGGAAGAGGAAGAATGATGAAGCCAACGTGTCAAGTTTAAAACAAGGTCGAGGACACAACAATATATTGGTACTATAGGTTTGATAAGTCTTACTCAAACTACAAATATTCAACAAGTAGTGACAAACAATGAGCAAAAAATGCCATTATAGTCTCACAAAGCTCTCCTCAAGATAATGATTGGTACTTTGATAATGGTGCAAGTAATCATGTGACACACCAAACTGACAAATTCGAGGATCTGACCAACCATCAGGGTAAGAACTCATTAATAGTTGGAAATGGTGAAAAATTGAAGATTGTTTTCACAGGTTCCTCAAAAATAAAAACACTTAACTTACATGATGTCCTACATCTGCCCAACACCATAAACCTATTAAGTGTGTCAAAATTAACTGTTGACAATAATAAGTTAGTTGAGTTTGATGCAAATTATTGCTTTTTGAAGGACAAGTTAACAGGGATGGCAATTCGAAGAAGGACACTTAAAGATGGCTTGTATCAACTCTCAAGGAAAAAAGGGACTCGTGTGCTTATGTGTCTATCAAGGACATTTGGCATAGAAGGCTTGGTCATCCAACTTGAAAAATTGTAATGTCAAACTATCATATAGTGATCATTTTAATTTTTGTGAAGCTTCTCAATAGCTCAAAATGCATTTCTTACCCTTTGAAACCTCTTACTCTTTGAAACCTCTTACTCTCTTGCTAAGGAAGTTCTCGAATTAGTTCATACTGATGTATGAGGGCTTGCACCAATAACATCTCCTTCGGGTTTCAAATATAATTATGTTCACTTTCTTAATGACTTTAGTAGATTCACCTCGATTTATCCTCTAAAACAAAAATCAGATATTGCACAAGCCTTTATCCAGTTTAAAAACATGATAGAAAAGTTGTTTGACAAGAGAATTAAGACAATCCAATGTGATGGTGGTGGAGAATATAAAGTTGTACAAAATCATGCAATAGAAGCAAGGATAAAATTGTAGGGTTGAGAGAAAACACAGGCATCTTGTTGAACTTGGCATGACACTATTAGTGCAAGCCAAAATTCCTTTACACTATTGTTAGGAAGCTTTCTCCACGACAACTTATCTCATAAACAGACTGCCCTCTCTAGTCACCCAAAATGAAAGTCTTTACTCACTACTATTTAGAAAGGAACCTAACTACAACTCCCTAAAACCTTTTGGGTATGCGTGTTATACTTGTCTCAAGCCCTATAATCAGCACAAATTGCAATTTTACACAACCAAATGTGTGTTCTTTGGCTACAGTAACTCCCACAAAGGATACAAATGTCTAAACTCTCATGGAGGAATTTTCACTTCAAGACATGTTGTCTTCAACGAAGAACATTTTGCATTCCATGATGGTTTTCTCAATACAAGAAGTCCCTTAAAAACACTAATTGAAACTCCATTTGTCTTCTTTTCTTTGCCTACTGCACGTAACTCACATACTAGAGAAACAACACCTTTAGATGACAACAATTCTAATGTCGAACCAGAACCCGTCATTCTAACTAGGAGTTGTAGTTAATTCCAACATATATCAGACTACAAATGATTCACGTGCTCAAGATGCGAATGATTCAACAAGGAGCAACCCAATTTCTGATGACACTAATCCCACATAAATAGTTATTGAAGCTCCCCAAGCCTTTGTTGAACCAAGCACAACCATCAACCCTCATTGGGCCAGGACCAAGGCCGAAATTCACAAGCTAAAACCTGCAAATATGAGAAAGAACTAGTAAATGTCACAGAAGCACTCACAAGGCCATAGTGAAAAAAAAAGCTATGGACAATAAGTATAAGGGACTCATCTCAAATCAAGCTTGGGTTTTGGTACTATATCAAGAACAAGAAAACATCATTGATTCTAAATGGGTCTTCAAAACCAAGTACAAAGCAGATGGGAAAATTGGAAGGAGAAAAGAAAGATTAGTTGCAAAAGGAGTTCAACGTTGAACTATGAAGAGACTTTCAATTTCAGTTGGACATAAACAATGCATTCCTAAATGACTACCTCATTTATTCACAAACTTTCATAAGTTTTCCTCTCAAATCCCTTCATTTTGTACCATTTTTTTTCTTAATTCAAACAACCTCATTTATCCTTTCAAATCCATTGAAATCCAATCCTTCAAATCTTTCTTTAGAAACAAACAACTAAGTTAAAAGCTTGACAATGCAAATTATAGTCACACTAAATCCAAACCGTATAAAACCTTTACTTCACCAAACCGTGTAAGTAATTACCACAAGCCTAAGCCTAACCTGTTTCAACAAATGACTCCTTGATAATTTGATAAAGGATATAAATAAAATTTGCAGAAACATAGTTCAAAAATAAACAAAAATTCCCTTCAACCAAGACCACAAGCAAATTGCTACAACACATTCAAAGAAAATATGTTGAACTAATTCCTCCTTCTCTTTTCACAAAGAACACATGGAGCAAAAAGTGAGACCTGCGCGTTGTACTTCTGTCAACAACAAGAACTAGATTCTGCATACTTTAAAGTTCAACATTGCACTTAAGAATTATAAAACAAATCATATCAGTGAAAACAAAAATGAAAACCAATCTTTATTTAATTTAATTTTCAAACATAGGTTTTATTTTATTTTCAAATTACTTATATTGTTTAAATTACTTCTTCAATTAATAATATAAAGTTAGTCTAATTAAAATATTTTCGTCTACTTTAAAAAAAAACACTCTTAATGTACTTAAATATTTAATAGTTTTATACACAATTTTAATATAATATTGCTTGTTATAAAATATCTAATCATATTCCTGTAGGAGTTTAATATCAAGTTTTCCAATTTGTTTATTTTTATAACGATTTTCAAGTTTATTAACCATCTTTTAATTATTTAGTAACCCGTTCAAGTGTAATTAATAATATTGTTTTTACTACTTTAAAATTTTAAATATCTTACGATTTCTAATGTATTTTTTAAATATTACAAATTTTTATTTTTATTTTAATGTTGAATAATTGTAATGCAATTTAAAATTTTCCTTTATTCATCTGTTTGATTAATTTTTTAATAACAATTTATGTTAATTATTATACTGTATGAACGGTTATTAATAACAATAATTTACATTCAAAATTCTTGTATTTCTTGTAAACACATTTTATTTTATTATTGAATTTGTAATACTTATTTTTCTCATTTTCCTTCTACCGAAGACTTTTGCCTTTCCTAAAGGTAAAAGCTATCGGTAATGTTTAGCGACAAACGATTTATCGACGAAAAATCAGTCTTCGCTAATTTGTCAGTAACAGGAATTATTGACGTTTTTTTTTTTATGTTTTCGACAAACTAGGATCGTCAGTTCTCTGTCTTTATATGTGCAATCTTGTTTTAATGTGTTTTTTTTCAAAATCCAAATGTTCTTTACGGTAGTTGGAGAACCCATAACCATTCTTACTAGAGCTTTGAAGTAAGTGTTTTAGAGAAGAAGAAAAATTCTGATATAAAAAGTTATTTTAGCTAAATAATACGAGTTTAAAACAAAATCATGCATTTGTGAAGATTTTTATAGCAAGATAATTATTTGTATGTTAACTTTAAAGTTTTTGTGTTGCATATTGAGTTTGAAATTCCAGGGTTATTTATAAGAGTAAAACTCTTCGTTGGAAATTGAAGAACATTCATTATATTTGTGCATAATGGTTTTGAATATCATATGAAATATAAAGAATTTTATCAACTGCATTTGGGTCTAATGTGCTACTACACTCAAAAGTGGAAAAACATTGGTTGTATTTACATATGATGTTCTCTATTTTTCATGTAGAGTTGGAGAACATATTTTGTGGCAACATTTGATGTTCCTCGTTAGCATGTAGAATATGAATAATAATAATTGCATGTGCATTTGGTATTTTATAGTTGCACATGTGTTTTGCAACTACTCACAAGGAATTTAACTTTTGGTGTAGCATAAAAGCATGTAGCTCTTCTTTTATAAAAGAGGTTTGATAGAAGTTTATTGGTGACATATGTTAATATTGCAAAAAAACCTTAATATCCAAAGATGATGTTTTCATAGTGTTTAGAATTTATTTTATGAGATATAATTAGCAAGTGGTCAAAAAGATTTCAAAGAATTATAAGTGTTGTAATTGAGTTCCAAATTCTTCTTTTAATTGTGTTACAAGATTATTTTGATATGTAGATTTGTTTAAATGTTTTATCACAAAATGTGATATGAAGAACTTCTAAAATTTAAGAAGTTTTTTATTTCCATTATTTAACTTTATGGAAGAACAAGATAAATATTTGGTCTCTGGTAGATGAATTCCAACCCACATCAATATGGATCAACAAAGTTCAAGATTCGATTTTTTTAATAATTAAATTATAAACGTGTGTGAACTTGTATTGTCGATTTGAATTAATTTTCAAATGCATGTTTATTGATAAATTTCTCAATGTTTCTAACACAAACATCTGCATCTACCGGTGGTTGCATTACAATAATTCTGACATGGTGGTGGAGGACAAACAGATAGGCAATCAACACCAGTTTTACATCTATCTTCCTTGAATCATAGTATGTTGGATGGACATTGACAAACATTGTTAACACAAAGAGCTGAATCTCTGCATAAAGCTACCTTTCCCTTGCAATCCTTATTCTCGTTGCATGTATCCTTGAATCCTAGTATGTTGGATGGACATTGACAAACATTGTTAACACAAAGAGCTGAATCTCTACATAAAGCTACCTTTCCCTTGCAATCCTTATTCTCGTTGCATGTATCCTTGAATCCTAGTATGTTGGATGGACATTGACAAACATTGTTAACACAAAGAGCTGAATCTCTGCATAAAGCTACCTTTCCCTTGCAATCCTTGTTCTCGTTGCATGTATCCTTACCTAAGACAAATCCTACAAAAACACATCCCACTATTAGAATATAAAATCATGTTAAATATCAAATTTTAACATTTCAACTAGGTTTATTTCTTAAAACTCTATTAATCTCATAAATTAAAGTTAAATATCTATATGACATGCCACAAAAATATTTATCAAATGAGAAAAGAAAAACCTCAAACACCATACCATTACAAGCTATCAAAGCAAAAACAATTGCTACCAAAGTAACTTTCACTAAGGCCATCTTTTGTCTTATTTTGTTTTACTATTTCTCCAACTCTCTTTCAAGTATATCTTATTTTTTTTCATTTCAGTATTCAACTGATACACATATTTATAATGTCAGAATGAAGTCATATATGTTGTGTAAAGTAATAAGAATTCTCTGGAACTTATGTATCTTTGTCAAAAAAGAAAAATATTAAATCTATTACTTACGATGATTGAGTCAAACTTTTTCTTATCTTATTAAAGTAATATTTTATTAAGATTGAAATATTCATTTAATGAATGTACATCCAAAACAAGAATATAAAACTTTTGAAGTAATATATTAGAATATAAAAAACTTTTTCTTTTTTATATAACATTCTTCTTATCTTATTAAAGTAATATTATATTATTAAGATTGAAATATTCATTTAATTAATGTACATTGTTTTTATTTTATTAAATAATTAATATTATATCACAAATATATTCATTTTATATTACCAGAAAACAGGACAATATGAATGGAATCAAATTAATTTTTTTTTTTTATGATATCGGTGAATGTTAAATTTAACAATGTGTTTTTTATCGGTTCTGTCATTTTTAATGTAATCCTCATTCTGGACTCTAACTGGTAACATCGATATTGATTATATTACTCAAGACATAGATATTTAGCAATGTATTTTTGATATAAAATATATTAAATTAAAATAAAGATTATTTATTTTATTTTCTGTTTAAAGTTTCTATTAGTACCTTGTATTTAGATGAATGCAAATACAAATAATTTACTTATTTTTTTCGATTTATCATATTGGAACGAGCAAACTGTTGTTGGAAAACTCCACAACAAGAATATAAAGAAACATTTAGATAATCTTTTAAGATCCCAAAATTAAAACAAAATTGTTAAGATAATATGTTGATATGATGTAGCCAATAAAATTTAAACATGAATATTATTTAAGATCTTGAGACTCTAGTTATATAATCCAATTATTATTTTAATTACAAAACTTTGAATAAAAGAATGATTCTTATAAAGGAAAATTCAAAGAGGGTTTAATGTTCATGTAACATACTTAAAATAATGCTAAATAATTAAAAAGTTTGCTACATTATAAATGTTTTTAATTATTACTTTTGATATTAATTAATTAAGTTTGATAATGTAATATCCACATAACCTGTTATATTTACTATGAGCCCAACGGAATCTTTCTACAAATCATTTGGTTTCAAAAGACCATTAAAACAAAACACACATGTATTGCGCATGCTTTCTAACAACTGCATCTAAACTATATTTGTAGTCCTTTTTCAAGATATGAATGCAGAATATACAATAATTCAAACAATGATTCAAAAATAATAGTAGGTGTTAGACCTCAAATTCATAAACAAAATCGCAAATGAGCTAAATATACAATTACATATTCTATTTACATTCACATTTAATATCGTTATTTACTCAAGGTTTAAATATGTTTTTAGTTCTTTACTATAATGTAAAATTGGATTTGGTTCTTACTCAAAACTTTTATTTGAAATACATGAAAACACTAGCAGGAGGAGCAGACGATATCTAAATAGTGTTTCAAAACCTTTTGCAAAAACAATGTTTAATAACCATTGCGAGTGTTAGTTAAACTATATATAATAGTTTTTAAATGTTTATGTTTTCAAGTAAGTGTTTAGGAAAACATTTTAACAGAAAATACAATAACACAAGTATTTTTATACTGTTTCACTCAACTTGAGTTACGTCTAGTCTCCTTTAAGAACTCTTTAGGGGTTCCACTAATCTTATACAAAATTATGAATAAGTATTAACCTAAACCACTCCTAGTTCCCCTAATCAATCTTGACTTATTTGAGTTTAGCCACTCCTGGTATCAATCCTAGACAACTCGTCTAGAATGCTTAACTCTCCTATGCTAAACAATACAAGTGTTTTAATTTTCTTTAGAGAGAGGATAAGTACAATAAAATATTGAAATCTGGTAACTTGGAAACTTTTTCTTTTGTTCTATGAACACACTCAGACGATGTAAGCGTATAGAGAGAATAACAACGTAACGATACAATGCAAAAGTTCTTGTATTCTATTATGTTAGTCCTCCTTATATAGCTTTCGTTGAGAGATTAACATTACTTAGATAGAGTTGACATTCTTCAGAGTAGGTGGATTCTCATACGAAGATATGTACTTTTCTGTGCCTTGAGAAGAGCAACATTGCTTTCGTAGTGAGAGCTTGTATGACTATGGTAGGACATAAAGCTTTAGGAAACATTCATGGAATATCTTTGTGATCCACGTGCAGTGCTTTTGAGTGGATCTTGATATTATCAATATCTACACAGATAAAGAGAGAAAAAACATATGTAAAAAGTCTATTCATGCATTTAATGTTCTAAACATTGATAAAGTGTTGAAGAATGATTCGTAATACAAGTGTTTATCGTGAGTCTAAGCGTTATCAAAGTAGTATCAATTGATAAGATATCTATAGCATTTACTACTTCTTTCATTAGACGTGCTTTTGTCAAATATTGTTGTACCTTTTATAATTGACATGTCACAGTTTATCATACAAGCGTTTAATAAAGATGTTCTAATATGAACTTTGATTAGACGTTATACTTCACTACAAGATATTTCTTTAAATGTTGTTGTAAACATCAAAACTAAAGTTGCTAGATAGTCTAGTCTTTCTATAAGATATTGTCTTAACATTATTATGTTTGATACCCTCTCACTCAACAATGTTAAATTTGCTTTAACGTGTCAAATGACTTTTGCACCGTGACTTATGCATAGTTTACATGTTTTGTAAACATGCCAACTTATATTTGCTCCTCACCATTTTTACACACTAAAACAAAAGCCATCATTATTTCTTCATTCATCATTGCATTCTTATTCACCTTCATTTCTCCAATAATGATATCCACTACCATTCACCTCCCCTATACTAATTTTTCTCCTTCTTCACCCTTCTCAAATTTCCAATCATCTGCCTTATAATAACATCACACACAAAGCTACAAATCATTTGGTTTCAAAAGACCATTGAAACAAAACACACAATATGCACATGCTTTCTAAAAAGTGCATCTAAACTATTTTTGTATTCTTTTTTCAAGATATGAATGCACAACTTGGATATACATAACTTGTATATGCATTGGTATACGTACACAGTACATTCATAACATATTATTAAAATAAATTTTCAACATAAAACAAATAAAATAAATATATATAAAAAGAAACATTTTAATTAACAGTTCATGGACTAGTTCAATCTCATCAAACATAAATATACACAATCATATAAATCACATATGAATTGTAACATTAAAGATATTAATTGAGGAATATTTACTTAAACCATCTAAAAACCTTGTATTAAATACTTATGACAACCTATGACTAATTTTAGAATTGCAAGAATGCCCTTTAAGTACATGTAATTTCAAAAGATATTCATATTTTGAACTCACACTTAGCATTTTAATGATACAATAAACCTCCTTTATTAAAATACAACTCTTTATTTAATACAACAAATCAAACAATGAGTCAAAAATAATAGTAGGTGTGAGACCTCAAATTTATACACTTAAACAAAATCACAAAATGAGTTAAATATACAATTACATATTTGATTTACATTCACATTTAACATCCTTATTCAATTATAATGTAAAATATAGGAAAACATAATAGCACAAGTATTTTTATACTATTTCACTCAACTTGAGCTACGTTCAGTCTTCTTTAAGAACTTTTTAGGGCTTCCACTAATCTTATACAAGATTACAAACGAGTATCAACTTGTCTTATTAATTTCTAAGTATTATAAACCACTCATGGTTCCTCTAGTCAATCCTAAGTTGTCCGAGTTTAACCACTCCTAGTATCAACCCTAGACAACCTGACTAGAATGCTTAACTCTCCTAAGATAAACAATACAATTGTTTTAATTTTCTTCAGAATATCCATACACAACCAGTATTTAAGTGCAAGTGAATATTTGAGTCACTCTTAGAGAGAGAAGAAGTACAATAAAATATTGAAATCTAGTAACTTGAAAATCTTTCTTTTGTTCTATGAACAAACTTAGATGATGTAAACTTATAGAGAGAATAACAACATAATGAGTAACATGTGCACGAAGCATAAACTTAGAACTTACTATATCCTAATACTGCATACTTTTATATAGTTGAATTACATAATTAGATAGTGTTTTTCTTACAAGTTTAAGTGACTTCTCTAGATTTGAAGTAGTAAAATTAAATTTTTGTATAAAACACAATGATTTCAATTACTGTATACGAAATCTAAACTATAGAGAAAATAAAATTCAAACCAAAATATTACCGTTTCCCATCCATTAGTAACATGTGCACGAATAGTGGTCATCATCCAATACATGACGTAGTAACCACACTCATATAACTTGTTTTGTCTATTACACTACAGTATATCATCATAATTATAAAATGTTAAGTAACATCATTAGAATGGTACAAAATGTAACAAAGTATAGACTAAAATACCAAACCTTAAGGGCCAACCATGGAAGCTTTTTAGCTGTAGTGGTTAATCTCCCAAACAACATCATATGTGCTGCAAGGGAACTATTAAAACAAAAATCGCTTTAGCATACATTTATAAAACAAAGAAAGTTGAAACATTGAGGTTCTTACCAATCTACTACTTGTCCAAGAGGGTTGGGAGGAGAATTAATGAGCAAAACCAAACAACAATGTTCTTCGGTATGGAGATCACAAGTAGTTGCCAATGACGCCTGAAATTGGTAATAACTTAATTGTCATAAACTAAAATCATAAATGAAACTTTAAAGTTAACAAAATTCACTTACCCAAGTATATAAGGAAGAAAATAATTCTCCTTCCCCATTGCAAAAGCTGATGATGTATGGTTGGATGTCATGAAGTCTATTTCCTTCGTGAGTCATATAGGGGTCAATGAACCCATATACATCATTGAACCCCATCTTGTTATTGACACCAAACATATACTTGAAATCAAGAAATGATCTGATATAAGTAATTTGAAAAATCAATTTTATATAAAAAAGTTCCCATAAACTTACTTCAAGTCCCTGGTCATGAGAGCGCTGCCTGATGCTTGAGACATTCATTCCACCGTCCCTCCTACCCAGCCACAACCCTCCCCGTCACCCGTCGTCCCTCAGCAGCCCACATCAATCCAGCCCACACTAGTCCAACCATCTATAGAGCAGCAGGATGATGAAGATAATTTTGATGACTTGTAGATTATTAGTTTTATTTTGTTATTGAACATAGTTGTTAGAACATTTGGATGTTACAACATTATGTTTCATGTCTAGATGATATTGTTTTATGTTTCCTGTTTAATTTATAAATAAAAGTTCTTAAATTGAAGAATACAAATGATGTTATATTGTTGTTTTTGTCATTAATGATTGGATGATTTTGGGATGCATATTATGGAGGTCTGTCTGTCTTGTGAACATTTTATGCAGGTTTGTTTGGTTGGATAAGAAATACAAATAGGACTTAGTTTTTGCTGGATCATACCGATGGCTTTACCGAAGGTTATCGCCCTTCGGTAATTATCGAAGGGCAAAGATCGTCGGTAATTGTTAGTGACAAGTGATTTATCGACTATATTTTGACCGTCGATAAGCTGTCGGTAATAGGTCATTTCTTCTCTTCCTGACGCAAGCTCCCTAACATCTTGCTGATGCAAGTACAATGTGATCTCATCATGTCTTCCAAATGTAGTAGAATCCCATGGTACCATCATCGGCGCATCTGCAATGATGTTACAAAGCTTGTCTAACGCACCAAGAGGGTCGTCCTCAAATAAATGAGTCCTCTTCAGTGTAGGACTTCCCTCTTGACATGTTTACTATTACATGAAAAAATAGTTATGTTCTGACTTCAATAAGAAGTAAAGTTTAAAATTTAGAAGTATATAGTAGAAGTGTTTACTCGGGGGTCAGATACAACACCAACCAATTGTCTAGGCCAGGCGGTGAAACACTTAAATGCCTGTGCCACAGTGAAAAACTCCTTTGTAGGCACAAGAACAATGACATCTGCTACGAAAACTTCATCCATAGAGACCTTGACCTCATCTTCTCCTAGCTCCATACCATGCACTATAGTGGCTGCCTCATAGATTGTGCCACAAGCCATTAGCATGGTCCTGGTAGGAGAGAGAACATATAGCTCGTCCATGTCGTCTCTTGGGGCACCGACAGCTGAGCAACTTCCTTTGGCGCTTCTACTTGTCAAATTAAATGTCAGGTTATACAAAATGTAAATTAATAAACAAAAATGATTATTAAGTTTACCTATAGGAGGGACATGTTCCGCTATAGGAGATGGCGCAAGATGCATGTCATAATTCTCAAACTACTGTTGGAACTGGCGCATAACCATTTCAACAACTTGATCATACAACTCTGTCCTAACCTTCTTTGTGATCTCATGCGTGATCTCTTTTGTGAAGATTACTTAGATTACTTAGATTCTCTTCTTTATAAAGATTACTTAGATTCTCTTCTTTTGTGTCAGCAATATGAAGTTTACTTAGATTCTCTTCTTTATCTTCAATTTGTCTTATTCGTTGAAGAGCGACATACCAATAGTCAGACGTAGGATCTTTGACATAAAACCCTGACTGCTTGATATGCCATGATAAACGGTTCGTCTCCATAACCTACTTTCGAAAATCAACTAGTGTCATACCAGATTCATCTATTTTGACACCACTCTTATTGTCAACCCACTTACATTTGAAGAGTGCAACCGAAAACTTAGTGTAATCAACCTCCCATATCTCTTCTATTTACCATAATATCTCATTGATCCAACTATAGGATTTTGATCTTTGGATGTGGAAAATTGTAGCGACTCAGCTTCTAGACTAACACCACTATTTTGTATTATGCTTTTATCATCCAAAGTCTTCGTATAAAATGTGCAATTATTAATTTCATAGCCCGTACAACATACAACATCAAACTTTAAACCATTTGCTAGCCACAACATTGTTTCAGAAGACCGTGATTCTTTCAAAACTTCATATTTGAACCAGGACAAGAATGTTCTGTTATGCTTCATCAACTACCATTTCTCTTATTGTCTTGGATACTTGTCCTTTACAACAACTTTTTGTGCTTGCAAAAACGGGATCACCTCATCTGTGTTGTTTAATATGTACAGATGTTCTTGCATCAATTCGTCACGACTTTTCGTTACCACATTCACACCTCAGATGCTTTTGTTTGTACAACATCTATTCAACCATGATGTTCGAGGAACTCCTATCGGATTTGCTTTAGTCATATAATCAGAACAAAACTCGATACTTTCTTCAGCAACAAACCTTTCAATCATTGAACCTTCTAGATGATATTGATTTTTGACGTACCCTTTCAAAATCTTCATATAACGCTCAATAGGATACATCCATCTTAAGTATATTGGTTCACACAACTTGAATTATCTAACCAAATGAACAAGTAAATGCACAATGATGTCAAAAAAGGATGGAGGGAAAAACATTTCTAGCTAACACAAGATGATTATAATGTCGTCTTGAAGTTCATCTAACTTTGTAGGATTGATGACTTTTGTTAGAAAAGATGTGCTTTTTTTCGAAAAGTCTTATCGTTCTGAACAGATGATTATAATGTCGTCTTGAAGTTCATCTAACTTGGTGTTGTATAAAAATGATCGCTTTTGAAATCATTTTTGCAAAACAATAAGTCTTTAAACTTTTTCTGAATCGCAAGTAAAAATGTATGCAATGTAACAATATGCGTATTTGAATACAGATAAAGTATAATTGATGTAATGCAAAGATATATGGAGAAGAAAATTCAAACCCTGAGTTTTATACTGGTTCGACCAATCTGCCTACATTTAGTGTTCTTCCACTCAACCCGAGATTGGAAGCCAATGCACTGTAAAGATATGAGTTTTTACAACAAGGGCTTTACAGCGACCATACTATCAAAATGTTAATCACCTCTCTAACTCATTAATCTAATATAGGCAAATACAAAAAGACTAGCAGCAAGAACAATCCTCTCCGGTAGTCACCCCTTTGAGACCCTTCTCAAACTCAAGAACCACGTTCTTCTTCCTATATACACCACAGGGAAACAACAATATTCAGCGTTTGCTAAAGCTCCTAATCAAGCAGTAAGCACCTCTGTTGTGCAGAACGATAAGACTTTTCGAATCAATCAATCTTGCTTCTCAAGAAATCTTCAAGACTTGTACACCATGACAATTCTTGTTTCTTGGAGCATTTCTCTCTTCTGTAAAACTCCAAAGTTCAATCTGAAACTAATATGAAAATTATTAAACTCAATTGTCTTTTTTTGAGAATTTCAAATCATGCGTCTATATATAGAGTAAGTCAAA
Source organism: Vigna angularis (assembly GCF_016808095.1). NCBI lineage: Eukaryota > Viridiplantae > Streptophyta > Magnoliopsida > Fabales > Fabaceae > Vigna > Vigna angularis. The sequence continues at coordinate 21,396,961 of NC_068974.1, read as the reverse complement.
TCAGACGCGTTTTAATTGATTATGCTATTAATCGAATCGGTTACACTACATAGTTATATGAGATTAGCAAGAGTCAAAGCCATTAATTGAATGCTCAATTAATGTAATCGATTTCTAATAAATGTTTGGTCAACATATTTAAAAATATGACCGTTGAGACAGTTATGTCAAGTAATGAAACAATTTTCAAATCTTTAAAAGACTTAATTGAATACATGATCCATGTAATAGATTAAGCTTTAACACTTAGCATATTTTTGAAAACTTTTCTTCTCAAAATCCATCACATCATAGTTGAAAAATATTTGTGCAAACATATGAGTTTTAATCGATTTAACCACTAACATAATCGATTCAAAACTTGTTGTTTTGCCACACTTTAAAAGTTAAGTTGTCTGATGGCCTTAATTGATTAACACACCATTGTAATCAATTAAGTCATACAGATATGCTTGATGCACGTGGTTTTCCACTTCCAAAACTCATATTATGCATACACAGATATATTCACATTTCAAACACAGTAGTATGTAATAATACACACAATATGTCCACAACTATGCTTGTACAAATCTCATAGTAAGCATAAGCATATATAACACAAATAACACAGTACATAAACATGTGTTTTTTCTAACAATGTGTTGTCATCATCAAAAATAGATATCATAGAGATTGTGGGTTCAGCTAACACTGTGCTCCCCTTATAAACAATCTCAACAACTTTTCTACAAATTGACGAGAAAAATTAGCACAATCGAGTTATGGTCTGCTTAACTTTTTTGGGAAAAATTCCATGAATTTCCTCCGGTAACAATTGTTGCATGAAGACGTGGCAATCATGAGAGTTGAGTCCAACAAGCTTTAAGTCCTGCATTGATACTAAGCTCTTGATATTTGAAGAGTATCCTTGTGGTTCCTTGATACTCTTTAAACAAAGGCAAAAACTTATCTTTTCTTGTCTGGACGTTGTGTAACATGCATGAGGCAAATAAGTACGTTTACCAATCTCACTTGGTGCCAACTCTTCTCGGATCTTCATGTCAACCAAATCCAAACGAGCATTCACTCCATCTTTTGTTTTTCCCTAGATGTTGAGTAGTGTACCAATCAAGTTATCACAAACATTCTTCTCTACATGCATGACATCTATGCAATGTCTAACATCTAACTTTGACCAATATGGAAGATCAAATAATATTGATTTGTTCTTCCAAGGGGTCGTTACAGATGACTTCTTGGACATTTTCCCAAATACATGATGTACTTTTTCAAGAACTTCAAGTCTAGTAAGTGGAATGAGTGCTTTGTATTTCTCTTGTTATCCATTGAATGCTTTTTTAACCTTCGATATGGATGATTAGATTGTAAAAATTGCCGATGAAGCATATACACTGTCTTCCTTCCGTGTTTTAATTGATGAGTTGCAGTGTTTTCTTCACATATAGGACATGCTTTATGATCCTTCACACTGTACCCCGACAAATTACCGTAAGTTGGGAAGTCATTATGGTGCAAAATAACATGACATGCATCAAGAAAGTTTCAGAAGCGAAAGCATCAAATATTTCAACCCACAACAACTTCAAGTCTTTAACTAGTGGCCTGAGATAAACATTTATGTCATTTCTAGGCTGTTTTGGACCAGATATCAACATTGACAACATCATGTACTTTCTTTTCATGCACAATCCAAGAGATAAGTTGTAAATTATCAATATAATGGGCCAACAATTGTGATCGATACTTAAATTACCAAAAGGTTCATTCCATCGGGTAGTTAAGCCAAACCTAAGATTTCTACATTCTTGACCAAATTGGGGCAGTTTTTGATCAATATTTTTCCATTGCTTTGAATCAGCTGGATGACGAAGTAGCCCATCGGTTATTCTCTCATTTGCATGTCATCTTAGGTTTTTAGCGTCTTTGGGATTCGCAAACAAACGCTTAAGTCTGGCCACGAGTGGAAGGTACCAAACTACTTTAACAACAGAACCATTCTTTTTTGTGTGACCACTATCTTCACTGTTGTTTTTTGACTTGTATCGTGATAACCCATATTTTGGAAACTTTGTCAAAACTTCATACTCATTCCCATATAATATGCAATCATTTGGACATGCATGTATCCATTTGGACAAAGAAATTTTTTGCATCATAATTACAAGTGGGTAATGTATTTCCATCTAGCAGTATTTCATTTAACAACGACAACAATTATGTAAAACTCTTATCGGTCTATCCACTCCTCACCTCTAAATTCGTTAGCCTTAACACCATTGACAACCGTGTGAACTTAGTTGAACGGACATGCAAAGGAGTCTCTAAGTTGTCTTCTTCCAGTCGATCTTCCATATCCATGGTGGAATCATATACATTTTCAGTTCGAGAGATATTTGGAAAGTCTATTAATTCGCCATGCCATATCCATGTTGTATAATTTCATACGAAACCATCACAAATAAGATGTTCCCTAATATCGGTTGCGTTCAACTTCGTCCCATTTAAACAGTTGACACAGGGACATCTAAACTTGACTTCATCATCACTTGTACTCGCATTATGTTGCGCAAACTGTATAAATTCTTCTACCCGTCTCTCATACTCGACATTGATGCGTGGAAAATTAATCCAATGTCGATCAGTACGCATATTTACTGAAATTGTTTACATAATTTCAGTAATCTTGAATGATCACTTTGATCGCTTTTGTATTCAAGGTGTGACCTTATCCCATTCAAGAAGATTTACTTGTTTTAGCTTATTAAACATATAAATTTTAAACAACATGTTTAAAATTCACGAAGTTTTTTGCAGCATTTCGCATTGGTCTTCAGGTAACACGAAATGAAAGTGATTATAAATCAAAATTAAATATGCACCCGAAGATCAATACAAAACACAACTGCAAAATTTCACGAAATTTAAGACATGTATATTAAAATTTATATATATTAATAAAGAATTCAAGATTCAATACTTGTAAATTATTATTACTATCTCCTTTCTATTCATTTGTAAAAATTACATATCTTCAAAAAAATATGGAGAGAGTAAATAATTTTGGTATTGAATCTCAAATGGGAAACTAAGGCTTATTAAAAACAAGAATATATTCAAACAAACAAATAATTACATATGCAACATACAATATATTCAAGCAAACAATATATTCAAGAAAATTATATATTCAAGAAAATAAATAATTACATATGCAACATATACAATATATTCAACCAAACAATATATTGAAGCAAACAAATAATTATATGCTTTACTACTTGTAGAAAAATTTAAACAATATTTACCTGGGAGCGTCAAAGCCAGTCAATAATGGAGAAGGTCCACGTTTTATAAGTTATGAAACCTCACCACAAAAACATAATATCTCCTCAAAAACAAACAACACATTAATTAATGACATTATTGCAACAAAACTAATCTTCTTTTTACTCATAAACTAAGTAGTTTCTACCATGGACTACACGTATTCTTAGCAGAAACTAGCATAAAGTAAGTAAGGCTCTTTCCTAAGCTTTGAAATTATCTAATTACAATATAATATATAGTCTACTTGAACCCAAAAATTAACAGCGCCAAACACAACCAAAAAAAAAAATTCACTTACCAAGCCAAGAAGTAGTGCAGCAGCAATGACGAGGACCGTGGTAGCGAGGACGACGACAACAATGAGGAGATAGCACGACGACAAGAGCCAAGGAGGACCATGGTAGCGAAGGTGGCGGCGATGGCGAGGCAGCGGCTACAACGGTGTAGACGCAATGATTGGAGTTTTCGCACGAGAAGGAGGCAACGCTAGAATAGAAGACAACAAGGTAGCACGAGGCAAGGCAACGGCGAGGCAGGGGCAAGCAACACTGTGGAAGAAGAACACCGCAAGAAGAGGCAACGCGATAACTCTGTAGCGGCGGCAATGGAGCATCGGCTCTGTAGCGGCAACGATGATGGAGAGGTGACCCTGTACGACAACGACGATGGAGAGGAAGGATGCAGCAATGGAGAAGAAGAGAAGAACAGTGCAGCAGTAGGGTAACTTCCTTCGCGCTGTGAAAATATTAAACCTATATTGCCTCGGTTATCAGATTAACCGAGGTAATACAGTGATACTGCCTCGGTTCAATACAATAATCGATGCCTATACTCACATTATATGCTTCGGGTCTATGGGAAACCGAGGCATAAAAGTAGACAAATTGTCCAAGAGTCTCACCGTCAATTTGGATAGGACCTACTGCCTCGCGTTTGTTGGAAACCGATATAGTAGATCGATCTACTGCCTCGGGTGTTCTGGGAACCGATGTTGTAGGTTCTTTTCAGATAGTTGTTAGCACAGGAGTCAGGTCCACGTGGAAATTTACAGATGCTTTCTGCCTTGGTTGTACAGAGAACAGAGACCGTAGGGAATTTCAAAAAGTTGTCAGTTGAAAGGATAGTTTTAGGTGTAAAGTTGCAGAAGTTACACTTCGATTTAGCTTTTAACCGAGGTAACGTGGGTTGTATGCCTCGATTCCCCTACAACCGAGGCCTATAAGTTCATTGAAATTGCAAAAACTTCATCGCCTTTGCATATGCTTCAGTTCCGCTACAACCACAACGTATGACCCACTTTCTTATCCGCGTTTTAGAATAGTGTTAATAAAGTTAAAAATTGTTTTAAAAATAAACAAATTGGAAAACTTGATTTTAAATATGTACAAGAATATGATTAGATATTATTATAACAAGAAATATTATATTAACATAGTGTATAAAATTATTAAATACTTAAGTACATTAAGAGTATTTTTTTTAAAGTAGACGAAAATATTTTAAATTTGACTAACTTTATATTATTAATTGAAGAAGTAATTTAAAAAATATGAATAATTTGAACATAAATAAAAACTATGTTTGAAAAGTAAATTAAATAAGGATTGGTTTTTATTTTTTTTTCACTTATATGATTTTTTAAATTCTTACATCAATAATTCTTTCTCTTAGAGTAAATGGAAATTTTTCGTTAATTTATTTGTAATATGGGTGTTAGACAATAGATCTTCTGTCTCCTTTGTTGTTTTGTATTTCTGAAGAGGTCTTCAGTAGAGGAACTTTGGACTTCTTTGATGCAATTTAGATTTTTCAAAAGAAAAATACTAAAAACTTTTATTCTTTTAATCTTCTATAAATTGGCTTGGTAGTAAGGAATATTAGCATGTGATTTTACAAAACATATTTTGGGATATTCGTAATGGAGAAAAGATACATATTTGGAATCATTTGTGGTGCTCACATAGATGTATATATATTTTTATTGTTGTTTGTATTGCTATTAGGGTGTTTCTTAACTTAAAAGTTTCATTTGGTAGAATTCTTGGTAGATATCTTCTTTCTTAAGTGCAAATGTTGAACTATCACTAGTGTAGAATTGGCCTTTAACGTCACCCGTAGACATCGGACCACAAAATAACCAATGTAAATTATTGACCGGTGGCATTTTCGTAAATAAGTTGGGCATATAGACGTCTATTAGGAGGGGCCCCGACGTCTATAGCATTATAGACGTCGGGTCCCTCCTAATAGACGTCTATATGCCTGACAGGTAGGTGAAAAGTCATTTTTTTCCGCCATATAGACGTTTGATCCCGCCATCCCGACGTCTATATATGATTATTGACGTCGGCCCCCCTGTAACAAACGTCTATATGGATGATAGGGTAGGTGAAAAGTTAATTTAGACGTCGGGCACCCTCCTAACCGACGTCTATATGCCCCGTGAATATTAATTTTTAAATCAGAAAGACGTCATATTAGTGAAGGCCCCGACGTCTATACTATTATAGATGTCGGTCCCCACCAGAGCCCGATGTCTATAGCCTATTATACTTGAAAACGCAAACCCGCGAGGAGTTACGCTCACTGTTCATCGTCTTCCTCCTCGCGTTTTCTCTCTGTGGCATTGCATGTCCAGGTGCGTTTTTCCTCTTTTGGACCGCTTAAATTTACTTTTACTCCGATTAAATTACTCTTTCATGAAATATCTTCCATTTGAACCGATTCAAATTCGTTTTCGTTGCGTTTTGGTGTAGTTTCTAGCGTGTTCTAGGGCGACATTTTTTACTTTTTTTGGCCTAGATTTTTGGGTGTGCACTCCTCCATTTCCCTCCATTGCTTTTTTAATCTGCTAAAAAGGTTAGCTTCTTTGTTGAAAATATTTTTTGTATGCTTGTTATTGGCTTTTGTGTATGGATGTTATTGGCTTTTGTGTATGCATGTTATTGGCTTTTGCGTATGCATGTTATTGGCTTTTGCGTATGCATGTTTTTGGCTTTTAGGTATGCATGTGTTATTGGCTTTTGAATATGCGTGTGATAAAGTTTAGTTGTGTTACTATAATTGGCATGTTAGATTATAAGTATCAAATCATTGAGTGAAACTTAGTTCTCGTTTGAAATTTAACACAAACGATTAATCTTTTAATCGTTTATATTAAATTTTGAATTGTCCGATTGGACAGTTTGGGAAATTTTATTTTCATAATTTGCTATAACATGTACGTTGGAGTTTATGGATAAGATTGATAAAATTTCGGTTCAGTATTTGTATTGTTCTCCGAATGCATATTTGATTGTGCTCATCCTTCACTACTCTCATTTCGTGTATTTCGGAGACCAATGCGAAATCCTGCCGAAATCTTATCAAATTTATGATGTAGACTTCTTTGCATGTGTCTTAGCAATTTATGAAAAGTAATTTTTCTGAATGGGTAGGGCCTAACCTTGTGAGAGTTAAAAAATTGAAACTGATGAAGTATGTTACGAACATAGTATTGATCGAAGCTGGATGAATGAACGTCGCATTAGTGAAGAATATGAGAAGGGTGTTTCGGTGTTCTTGCAATATGTTCAATAAAATGCAAAGTCTGTGAATGGGACATATTTTTGTCCTTGTGTTCGTTGTCTTAATCAAATGCGACAAGACTTAGGCAATGTGTGTGACCATCTATTCATGTTCGGCATAATGAAAACTTATACAATTTGGACTTGGCATGGAGAAGTACTGGACCAACCTACCAAGTCACGAGGAATGGATTATGTGGAAGAATGGATGAGTGATCATTTAGAGGACATGATACGTGATGTTGGTGAAGATGATTTTGGAAGAGCTAATTTGTATGATTCTCTTATAAATTATTCAGAGCAACCGCTGTTCCCAGGATGCTGGAACTTTTCACGTCTGTCTGCAACTTTGAAGTTGTTTAGTTTAAAAGCAAGGAATGGATGGACCGATAAAAGTTTCACAAAGTTGTTGGAGTTGTTAAAGGAGATGCTTCCAGAAAATAATACTCTACTTATTCGTAATTACGAGGCAAATTTTTTTTTATGTCCAATGGGTCTTGAATATCAAAAGATACATGCTTGTCGTAATGATTGTGTTTTATACATAAAGGAGTTTGCTTCGCAAAAGTATTGTCCAACATGTGGTTTATCCCATTTTGAAAAGAAATCTAACAAACGTTCCAATGGCTATAGAGGTCGGATGTGGATACATCTGACGTCTATATAGACTTCTGGTATACCCATATCTGACGTTTATATAGACGTCCGATATATCCACATCTGACATCTATATATACGTCTGATATATCCAGTCTGACGTCTATATAGACGTTTGGTATATCCAGTCCGACATTTTATTAACGTCACCCACAAAGATGTCGGATCTGGATCGGACGTTAAAAGGCCAAAATAACAGAAGTCTAAAGCCCTTTCTACACTAGTGTATAAAGTATGTATAATCTAGTTCTTTGTTATTGACAGAAGTACAATGCGCAAGTCTCACTTTTTGCTCCATTTGTTCTTTGTGCAAAAAGAAGGAGGAATTCATTCAACATATTTTCTTGAATGTGTTGTAGCAATTTGCTTGTATTCTTGGTTGAAAGGAACTTTGGTTTATTTGAACTATGTTTCTACAAATTTTATTATATCCTTTATGAGTCCTTTGTTGAAATAGGTTACGATTATGCTTGCAGTAGTCACTTACACAATATAGATGATTTGGAAGATGAGGGATAATGATAGATTTCAAGTTATCTAGAGAGATTGTATTTATGATCCTTAGAGAGATTGATACTTGTGTTGCTATAAATTTATTTTATTAGTGGAGCCTTTTAAGTAGAATGCTTAACGGAGAATTGCACATAGTCTATAAAATTTGGATGCACGACTATAAAAATCTATTTTACACTTTATTTGTTTTTTGTTGGGTATTTCATATTCAATTGTATGAAAAATTCTTAAGTATTTATTCAACCCCCTTCTTCTAAAGTCATTCCCACCTCTATCATGTTATTAGACATTTTGTTGATAAGTCCAATATAGGAGTCTTTTTTTTTATGTATTCCATGTGCTCTTTGTGCAAGCAGCATGAGAAGTCCATTTCACATATCTTTTTCATTGATTTATTGTTATACAAATTTGGAATTTCATTTAACAAGTTTTACATGATTTGTCCCCTTTGTCTATAGAGTTTTTAATCTGGTTGCAGTTAAATTTTCAAAATTGACGGGCAGACAATAAGTTAATTTGACACTATTTTTCGTATATAATTGGTTTTCAACTTTTCAAAAAATAATTTCAAGGTTTAACTAAGATGTCACTAGTGCAGAAAGAGCTTTTAACGTTTGTTATTTTTGCCTTTTAACGTCAAATCCAGACCCGACGTCTTTGTGGGTGACGTTAATCAGACGTTAGATTGTATACACCATACGTCTATATAGACGTCGGACTGTATACACCGGACATCTATAGAGACGTCGAATATGTATGTACCGGACGTCTATATAGACGTTAGATGTATCTGTGTCGGACGTCTATAAACCTGGAACGTTTTGTCCACTATAACTCATTGGACGTCTGTTAATGCATTGACAAACGTTTATAGACGTTAGACATGGCATTAACAGACGTCTACTAGTTTTTTTTTACAAAAAATTAATTTATTTTTACAATAAAACCACACCTGAAAAACAAAAAATTGTCTCAAAACAGTATACTATAATATATATATATATATATATATGTGTGTGTGTGTGTGTGTGTGTTTCAACTAAAGAAAGTTTTAATTAATCTAATAAACAATCCAATACCAAAACTATCAAAATATAAACTTAAACTAAACCTAAGTAATGTTCAACAACAAATATAAGTTTTCCTAGCTTCATCTTTGCAGAAGATAAGTTGTCCACTCCTGCCTTATCTGCCTAATTGTGTCCTCTGGTATAGGAGATGTACTCTTCAAGCACTGCAAAATAAAGAAAGATTCAATATGGTTTCATATATGTTCAAAGATGAATTTGATTTGTAATGTATTGAAGGTATGCATCATTACCTCATTCCAGTCATCTGTAATGACAGCTCGAATGATGGTCTTAATCCAAGACATGACATAAAAGCCACATTCCCATGAATCTAGTTGCTTGTTACACTAAAATGACAAACTAAATAGTCAAGAATTGTGATCATTCAATAACATAGAAAATAAATTAGAACTATAAATGACTTACAACCTTTGGATACAAAACTTGAACTATTTGACCTCGGGATTTACCCATAACTCTATTTAGATTGAAAACACAAAGTAAAATTAATATAACTATTTTTATGATAAAAAATTAAGATCAACATGAAATTCAAAGTCATTTTTGGAGAAACACTTACCCTTGAAGCATGCATCTCAAGTCATTTTTCATCTTCCTGTGCAGCGAACAAAACCATATAATTTTACCTTGTTTAGGGATGATGACCATCAACTGCTAGTGAGACCTATCATGAATCATAAATAGTTAGTAAACTAATTAAGTAAACTTTAATGAACTTTTACATAAAACAAAACATACCCATCAATGTATGGCACAAAGTATTGACTCAGTCATCCATGATTGCAAATAATATTTTTTGCTTTCAAGTGTGTTACCAGAAGCTTGAATGGTCTGAGGTTCAACAAATTCGTACATGGAAGACCGACCTTGGTCTATAACGATTGTGTCCATGTACCTAAAACAAAAAAGTTCCGTTGTTAGAAACTAGGAATCTAAATAAAACTAATATGGAAGACAAAATTAACTATCTTACATGCACCATAGTTGAAGGATGGAAATATTCAACATCCTATCTCCCCCAATGATCTCCAATGCATCATTGAATGTGATATATAATGGCACAAGGATGGAAATATTCAACCTGGGTAATCTTATCATTAGCTTTGATAGAGGATCATCCTCTGCTTCAGCCATCTCATCATCTTCATCTATGACTGACTCATGCATTGGCTGCTTCTGAGGACGTGTGAACTGAAGATAAGAATTCCAAAGTTATCAATAGATATTTTTAAATTTAACATACAAATACTAATAATAAAAATATTATACCTGTGGAGTAGCAATGTGTGACATGAGCAATGGTCTAGGCCAGGCTATAAATGATCCTATGGCCTCCGTCACAAAATGAATTTCTGGAGTGGGTACAAGCACCTGAGCTTGGGGATCCTGAACCTCGTTAATCGTCACACACGCGTGCTGGGTTAATATGGGAACACCATGAATAGTCTACCCTCCCTCAAGTACTCGTCCGACAACCACAATGCGTGGGGGATCCCCATCAACCAACAGCTCATACTGACCACTATACTCAGTAGGTTCTACAATAGAGCATGATCCTCTAGCGCTAACTCGAGGTGCTGTGGGAGCTTCAGATGGCAACCCCATGGTGTCCTGCGTCATGGAATGCAGCTTCTCTTCAAGCGCTCTTTGTATTTCTTTTTGTTTTTGTAGCTACTCCATGAATCGTTGCTCCATTGATCTCATGCTTTGGTTGAGTCTTTCCTCCCACTGAAGATCCATCTGCCTTAGTACGTCCTGACTCTTTGTTTGAGTGTTTTTTTGTGTAGGGCCAAAGTAGTCACGAAGACTAATCGCCCTAGGAACTCGACATACACGTCCTGGGTGCTCGAGCTTTCCAATGGCTGTTGTTAGAATGTCCTCCCTACATTGGCCAACAAATGTTCCCTGAGTCTGCTGCTCAACCAACTCATCCTGCACATAAAAAAAGACTTTGTTACTTAAAAGACATGCTATGATAAATACACAATCAAACAATGTTTAGAATTTGAACTTACAATTCTTTGTGAGATCAAGGCAGCTGTGGAAGATGTCATGTTCCCATCAGATTTAGTCCGAGCAGCCTTCCACAGCTCGTACCTAGCAGGTGCAGGTGCTAGGTCGGGGGACTCAAGCCCCAAGGCCTCCGCTCGACTTTTTCTAATTTTCTTCTCAAGTTTTGCATAACCACCTCGTGATAACAAGTGTGGTGCATCATTTAGCCTTTTCCTTTCTTGGGCGGCTAACCTTTTACCCTGTGAAACCATGTATATTCGTAAGTGTAAAATCATAATAAACTTCATGAAAGACTTTGTAGATGTTAAGAAACATACCTTCCATTCCTCAAACTCTCTAGATGCACAAAATTGCATCCACTCCTCCTCTATGAAGGTATAATGCTGACATGGATTCTCATGTTGTCTGTCTCCAAAGACATATAGGCGTGTCAGTCTTGTCCATCAACTCATCCGGATGTCACATCTGTCAATCGTGTGACACCTCGACCACGTTTGGTTTGTCCTGATTTGGAGTCTGAGGTTGACATACCTGAAAAATATATACAAGGTTAGTACTAATTCAAATACAATGAATAAAACTACATATAAAGTCATTACAAGAAATATCACAAAACCTATTCAGATATTATTTCTCCCAGAGCCCTTCCGTGTGATCACTACAAATTGCGTGGATGTCATCGGCAACGTCATCAACTGAGTCTTCAATGGTTCTTGATGCAACAGATGTTGTCTCAAGTATATCAAGAGAATCTTCATCATCATATCCGTGCATGTCTTTTTCCTTCTAAAACCACTGACAATTTTTTATTCCCTAGATCATTTACGTAGAATATTTGTCTTGCTTGACTAGCCATAATAAATGGTTCATCAGTGTAATTCATTTTGTTAAAGTCTACCAATGTGAAACCAAAGTCATCTGTCATAACACCAGAATTTATATCAACCCACTTACACTTGAAAACTGGGACTCTAAAACTGACATAATCAACTTCCCATATTTCTTGTATTATTCCAAAATAACTCATGGATGTTGTGATTGAATTTTTGTCTTTAGAACTAGCAAAGTGCACAACCTCAGCTTGTAGTGTAACCCCACTATTTTGAACTCTACTTTTGTCATCTTCTACCTTTGTCTGAAAACAAATATTGTTTATATAGTACCCACCATATGTAATGACATCTGTATTTGGCCCCGAGATAACCTCAACAAACATTCAAAAACATGTGGAGTCGCATAAATATTTTTCTTAAACCATTGTAAGAAGGTTTTGACATGTTCATCAAGATGCCATTTTTCACTCATTCTTGGGTGTGATGCCTTTATTTCATTAACGTGTTCAGAAATGTAAGGAATCACATCAACATTGTTGTTTAAGATGTACAAATGAGCTTGATCAATTTCTTTTCTACTAACACTTTGAATTCTAACACCTTGAACACCCTTACCTTCACATTTTCCTTCATATATGCTCTTGGGAAGATCCACTGGTTCACAACTTGGCATATAACTTGAACAAAACTCAATGGCTTCTTCTGCAACGTATCGCTCTATGATTGAAGCTTTTGGTCGATGCTGATTCTTGACATATCCCTTTAAGATCTTCATGTATCTTTCAACAAGGTACATCCACCTTAAGAAAACCGGCCCACATATTCGAATTTCTTTGACTAGATGAACAATCAAATGAACCGTGATTTCAAAAAAAGAAGGTGGAAAATACATCTCCAATTCACATAGTAGTCTTATTTCTTCATTTTCCAATTGATCTAAACCTCGAGGGTCAACACCTTTCTTGCAAATGGCAATAAAGAACAAACTCAGATGTGTCAGAATACCCCTAATAGAAGGAGGTAATATGCCTCAAATAACAACTGGTAACAACTGTTGCATCAATACATGACAATCGTGAGACTTTAAATAAACTAACTTTAACTCTTGCATAGAAACAAGGTTACTAATATTTGAAGAATAACCTTGTGGAACCTTCACACTTCTTAAAGAGTTACAAAAACTTTGTTTTTCTTTTTTAGAAAGAGTGTGACAAGCTGGGGGCAGATAGGTGCGTCTTCCTATTATCTGTGGATGTAACTCAGATCGGATTCCCATGTCAGCCAAATCATGTCATGCTTTTATTCTGTCTTTGCTCTTCCCTTTCACATTTAATAAAGTTCTGATGACACTGTCACAAACATTTTTTGTGCATCACATCAATACAATGTCTAACATCAAGTTTACACGAATATGAAAGATTAAAAAATATTGAACTTTTCTTCCAATTGTTTCTTGCAAAGGTAATTTTATGATGTTTCCCGAACACAATGTCACTATTTTTGACTTCGTTGTACACCTCTTCACCATTCCGAGGTCTGGACACAACCTCATCCTCAGCACGTCCATGAAATGCTTTTTTCAATCTACGATACGGGTGATTAAGAGGAAGGAATTTCCGATGTCTTGTATATATCGTCTTCTCACAATGCTTCAATTGAAGGTAACTAGTATTTTCTTCACGAAAGGGACATGCAAAATGACCTTTAACATTATAACCGCTCAAGTTTCAATAAGCTGGGAAATCTGATGGAATCATGCCTGACGTACCTTCTTCGGTGTTCTCTTTTAGTAATTTTAAATTTTATTGTATATGTGTATTAGCTTGCAAGGAGCATGGGTTACTATAAATACCTAACTCCTCTCTTTGTAATGGAACTTTTGAGATTAATGAGAATTAGGTTTTATGAAGTAGAAACTATTCTCTCTTGAAAGTCAGGCTAGAGAGTCCAATGACTCCCTCCAACCACCTTCCAGCACACTTCCTCCATTTTCCTTTGTGCTTTCTCTCACCCTAACACTGCTTCCATATCCACATCAGCTTGCACCGTTAGCCATTCCTTCGCTGACACATGTTTAGTGTCTCGCGCACGCGTCACAAGCATCCCACATCATCAGTGCTTGATTTTCGTTCTCACGCTCAGAGAACCACTTCATTTCCCATTCTCTTAGCCTCACAACCTCTGCATCAACCAAAGTAAGCCATTTTTCTTCCTAGAATCTCCTTCTTCCTTCATTTCTTTGCTTTGTCTCAGCCATTACAAACCTTTCCACCGAACATCTTCATCCAAACTTAGGGTTCCTTCATCATTTTCACTTTATCTTTCGATTTCACCGATTGATTTACCTTTTTGACCGATTAAACACCTCTCCAACCTTCGTTCTTCCTTTTTTTACTGATTGAACATCGTTTCTCACAGATTATTCGGTTTTGTTTAGTGACTCCTCACCGTTGGTTTTCCACCGTTTAAACCTAGGTCTAGGGTTTTTCCTGTGTTCTTCTCTGCTTCACTTTCGATCTAGACTCTCTCTTTTCTTCCGCTGCATTTTACTCGTCAGAGGAAGCTTCGAAGGAGTTGCATCAAACCTTCGGTCACTTCTCGGAGCAACTCTTCCATCAGTTGGCACCAAATCTTTGGTTTCGTCCACGTGTCAAAGGTAAGTATATCTGTTTCGAGTTTTCTTCTATTCTTGTGTTGTTTCAAATTTTCTTGTGTTCATTCATCTTGTTTTGTTTGGGTTTGATTTTGATTCTGAGTATTTTGTGCTGTTTCTTTCCATTTTTGTGTTGTTCGTCATTTTCCTTCATTGTCTTGAGTGTTCTGACTTGTTTTGTGCCTTGAGTCATTACTTTGAGTTTTATTTTCATTTTATTCGGTGATTTCACTTTATTTGAGTTTTTAATTTCTAAATCCTTTTCTGTCATGTTCTGATTTGTTTTATTTTGTAATTTTTAATCTGAGTTTAACCTTTCAAATTTCTTATTCATGATTTGATTTGATATTTGCCTTGCATGTCAATCATCAAGAGTCATGACATTCAATTGAATGAGCTCAATGACAGATTTTTGTGGCAGCATTGGTTGATGTATCATGTGCTAATTGTGTGATTCATGATCTGAAATGTGTTTGAATGTGAATGTCATTGCACACCAAATGAGTGATGAATTGAAATTGTGAGCTCGGGTTCAATTGACTAAATCAACACTGTTTTTCACCAATTACACCGAAATTGGAAGTTGCTTTGAAGAGTCTGTGAGTCATTCATACTTGGTTTGAAATTCTTTGCCAAGTTCTGAGTCAATTTTTTCCAGTATTGTCTTTGTTTCTTTGGCATCTATTGAGGTATATGAATATGCAGAATTGCATTAAAATTGCTTACAACAGTGATTGAACTTAGTTTGAATTTATGAGTTTGTGATCCATAGTTTGCATTCACTGTTTTCATACTTTGCTATCAATTTTGCAATTGAGAATAAACTTTTGGTCACTCAAGGAAGCCTAAACCAGTGGTATTAGAAACTATAATTATGGTTGAGAATGATTAGCCTCTTGTTTTGCTTTGGATTTTTCTTTGAGTTGAACCATGTTCACTTTCCTTTGGCAAAAATATGATTAAGTTGAAAAATTGATTAGGTGATTTGTTGTGAACTATGACTGAAAATAGCAAGTTCTAAAGTGTCATCCAACTCTGATTTGGCTATCAAATTGTAAAAAAAAAAGCAAAGAGAACTAGTGTATTTCACAAAAGAGTTCACTGTTTCAGTAGACTATATCTGCCAAAATCAGATATCATTTTCTTCAATCATAACTGGTTCAACTTAAGTCCTTTTTCTTGCTTTACTAATTTGTTCTAGTTTTATTCCTTAGGTTCTATTTGAGTGCTTACTTTGATCAAAAGCTTTGTTTCTTGCTTGTCATTGTTGAATGTTCTGGTTTTGTCTAAGTGCACGTGTAAATCTGATCTGTTGTTCCTAATTGAAGCTTTTAATTGCTTTATTAATCTGTTCTAAAGTTGATCTTGAGTCAGTTTCTCCACCGTGTTGTCAGTTTCATTATCTAGTGCTTACATTGTTGGTGGATGTCCTAGACTGTCCATTACTTTGCCTTAGCCAAGCCATTCTTGTTTGAGAAGATGATCACTTTGGTTTCTAGAATTTGAAAGAAGGTTTGTGTGCTTGGTAGCATCTTAGGTGGTGGTGGTCTGAAAGATTCTCCAGCTTTGAGCTACCAAGGGAGAATCTCCCTTCCAAACCTTTCATTTGTGTGATTTAAATTTCTAAAGAGAAGCCTGAGTGTAGTGAGTTTAGTGAGGTTGATTTAGCCTAATTTCCTTGGAAAATTTGTGAGAGAAAATTGGGTTTTACTCATCTGTGTGGCTAACTGTTTTGTCATTGTTCATTATGCAGGGAAAAGAGTTTTAGTGATCAGATTTGAGCATTTGTGCTTGTTTAAGCTACTATTGCATTCATTTTACATTATAAATTGTTGTTGAAAACATTGAGATATTAATGTTTTGAATGTGATTGCTGACTTGAATACGCTTGCATACCACCTAGTTAGCTGTGTTAGCTGTGCATGAACTAATTTGTGCATGAATTGATTTGTTTGGAATAATTAGATTGTGCATCTACTCTTTAGAGTAAAATTGATTTCATGATTTTTAAGAGCCATATCTGATTTGAAAAGTTGATCAACCAATTTATTACACCATGTTCTATTTTGTTCCTGGTTTGGTATTTTGATCTGTGCCATAAGTCTGGTATTATAGTGTTTGTAGATTTGGATTAACTAATCTGAATTTTGAGTTAAGAATTGCAAATACTATTCTGAATTAGAATTCTTTCTAAATTGCATTAGATTGATCTGAGTTTGATTAGCTTAGGGTGGTTGCTTAAATAAGTTTGGTTCAACTTTGACTTACACTTATTTGCATCTGGTTTAACATCCATTTCCATTTGTACCTTGCTAGAATTTGGTGTGAAATTTTAGTGTGCAGAGCTTATCTGTTTGGGAGTTTAGTTGGAATTACACAGCTAGAACCAGTCTTGTAAATAGGGAAGCTGCTTAGCTTACCTAATTATAGTTTGCTTAGCTATTTCTGAATTTCATTTGACATTGCTTTGCATTGTGTACTCTGCAGAACTAGTTGTGAATTTTCTATGTAGTTTGGGAAAAGCGATACGGATTGTACTGTAGCAGATTGTAAATTGTGATCTGATTCAGTGAAGACAAGTAGCATTTGCAACTGGATGTGCAAAACTATTTTGGGCTTACAATTTAAGAGCAATAAGGATCTTTGAGCTGCACCAATTGTACAAGACCAAGAAAGGAGGGGAACAACGAGCTTCTTGATCTAGACCAAGAGAGTTGAAGCAACAAAGTTAAGCAACAAAGCTGAATGAAGTGGACCAGGACCGTAGCAGCCTAGCACAGTTTTGTTTTCTTTGTATTTGATTTGTTCAAATTTTTTGTAATAGGCTTTTGTTAGCCTACTGTTAGTGTAGTTTTGTTTCGTAAAAGGCCTTTAAAAAGTCCAAGTGCTTTGGAAGAGTCCTTGGTGCTCTTTCAACCCTTGGCAACATTACTTGTTTGACTTGAATTTTGATTTTACGTGTTAGGAGTGATTTAGGCTAAAAGAGATTAAACTCTAAGCCTTCTAACATTAGAGTCCGCTAGTCTGTGTTTGTTTTAGAGTCCGCTAGTCTCTTAATTGTCTTTGAATGTGTTTGTTTTTGAGTTGTGTCATTTGATTTTAAAGGTGATTTTAATTTAAGGGGTAATTAGTTAGTAGCCTAAGACATTTCTGGCAAGGCAAGACTTGGTACTTAATTAACTCTTTAGCTCACCTCTCTTATCTGGGACTTGTCTAAGTGGAAGCTTTTAACCCTTTAGATTAAGAAAACTTTTAAAAACAAAGATGTCTTGTTATAAGTCATCTAGGTCATCTTGGATAGAAAATTGTGATGAAATGTTTAATCAAGCTAGGAATCTTCCATTCTTTGGTAAAGACATAGGTGCATTAACATACCTAGCTTGGGAAAAAGAAATTGATAAAATAAATCCTTGGTTTTATAGAGAGAGTGAATCTTATGTTCTTAGCATATATCTCTCTAGGTTAGAAGAGCATGCAAGTGAGTGGTGGGATGAAAGACAATATCATGTTAGGAAAGGTAGAAAGTCCTCCATACATGATTGGCATGATTTAAAAGCTTGCATGAGAAGAAAGTTTGTGCCTTCAAGCATTAAAAGAAACGTAGAACTAATTAGGGATTGCATTGATGATGGAAAATTATTTCTTGAGAGTTTAAATGATCATGGGTTTCTTCTTAGAGAATTAGAATTTGGGGCAAGACTTAAAAAACTCAAGGATAAGAAAACAGAAAGAAAGATTGAGAGAAAAGAAGAGGAAGAAAGGAGAGAAGAAGAGAAGAGAGAGAAAAGAAAAAGAGAAAAGAGAAGAAAAGAGGAAGAAAGAAAAGAAGAGAGAAGAAAAGTAGATAAGAAAAGAGAAGAAAGGAAAGAAGAGAGAAGAGAAAGAGAGAAAACAGAAAGAAAGAAAAGAGAAGAGGATGAGAAAAGAGAAGAAGAAAAGAAGAGAGAAGGGCAACAAAGGGATAAGAAAGAAAAGGAGAAATTGCTAATGGCAAATCCTATTCTTTCAAAGACTATGAAACCTAAAAGGAAAGGTTTCCAATTCTTTACTTCTTTTCCAATAATTTTTTTATTCTTCAACTATTAATTTCTCTTTTAAACCAATTGTCATTCTGTATTCCATGCAAACCTTTTCAAAATATGGCAATTCAAATCTTGAGTTATTCTTATCTTTAAAGAAAGAAATAACTCAAGACAAAAGTGAATTTGGACTTCTAAAATTTCCAAAGACTACAAAACAAAATATTAGAAGTTTTTATTCTCTTGTTTTTATAGAAAATTTCTTTCTTGGATTGATTTTAATTGAAGATATATTTGATGCCTATTGCAGATTTATGTTTGATCCAAGAGGAAGAAAAGTGGATATAAAAGAATAAGGCCACTCCAAGATGGCCATGCTCCCAAGACGTGTGGAGTTTCTTCATAAGGTTATTGCCAGATTTGAGGGCAAATCTTTTTTTTAAGAGGGAAGGTATGATGGAATCCTGCCTGACGTACCTTCTTCAATGTTCTCTTTTAGTAATTTTACATTTTATTGTATATGTGTATTAGCTTGCAAGGAGAATGGGTTACTATAAATACTCAGCTCCTCTCTTTGTAATGGAACTTTTGAGATTAATGAGAATTAGGTCTTCTGAAGTAGAAATTATTCTCTCTTGAAAGTCAAGCTAGAGAGTCCAAGGACTCCCTCTAGCCACCTTCCAGCACACTTTCTTCGTTCTTTCATTTCTCCATTTTCCTTTGTGCTTTCTCTCACCTTCGACGATGCTTCCATGTTCAGTGTCAAGCGCACGCTTCACAAGCATCCCACATCATCAGCGCTTCATTTTTGTTCTCGCGCTCAAAGAACCACTTCATTTCCCATTCTCTCAGCCTCACAATCTCTACATCAACCATAGTAAGCCATTTTTCTTCCCAGAATCTCCTTCTTCCTTCATTTCTTTGCTACGTCTCAGCCATTACAAACCTTTCCACCAAACATCTTCATCCAAACTTAGGGTTCCTTCATCATTTTCACTTTGTCTTTCGATTTCACCGATTGATTTACCTTTTTGACCGATTAAACACCTCTCCAACCTTCGTTCTTCCTTTTTTTACCGATTAAACATCGTTTCTCACCGATTAATCGGTTCTGTTTAGTGATTCCTCACCGTTGGGTTTCCACTGTTTAAACCTAGGTCTAGGGTTTTTCCTGTGTTCTTCTCTGTTTCACTTTCGATCTAGACTCTCTTTTTTGTTCTGCTATGTTTTACTCGTAGGAGGAAGCTTCAAAGGAGTTGCCTCGCACCTTCGGTCACTTCTTGGAGCAGCTCTTCCATCAAAATCATTTATAGTGCAAAAAAACATTGCACGCAAATGAAAATTTTCTTCAACATGTGAATCGAACACTTCGACCCCTTCTTCCTACAATAATTTCAAATCATCAATGTCATTTCTAGGTTGTATAGGACTCGATATCATCATGGACAACATCACATATTTTCTCTTCATGCACAATAAAGGAGAAAAATTGTATATCATCAACATAACTGGCCATGAACTGTGTTTGCTACTTAAGCTCCCATAAGGATTCATGCCATCAGTTGCAAGTGCAAGTCTTAAGTTCCTTGGATCTGCACCAAATTCTGGAAATGTTTCATCGATCTTCCTCCATTGTGGTGAATCAGTTAGGTGCCGAAGAAGATTATCACACTTTCTTCCAGCAGCGTGCCATTTAAGGTTCTTTGCATCTTCTTTAACAGAACACATACATTTGAACCTAGGTACTATAGACAAATACCACATCACCTTAGCAGGTGCACCATCATTACCTTCATCACCAGTGTTTCTGTCATATTTCTTTTTAAAATGGGATAAAACACATGTTGGATAATACTTTAGCAAAGCAAACTCCTTTGTGTACAAAAAACAATCATTAGGACAAGCATGTATCTTTTGATATTCAAGACCCATTGGACATAAAAAAAATTTTGCCTCTTAATTACGAATAGGTAAAGTATTATTTTCTGGAAGCATCTCCTTCAACAACTCCAACAACTTTGTGAAACTTTTATTGGTCCATCCATTCCTTGCTTTTAAACTAAACAACTTCAAAGTTGCAGACAGACATGTAAAGTTCGAGCATCCTTGGAACAACGGTTGCTCTGAATAATTTATAAGAGAATCATACAAATTAACTCTTCCAAAATTATCTTCACCAACATCACGTATAATGTCCTTTAAATGGTCACTCATCCATTCTTCCACATAATCTGTTCCTCGTGACGTAGTAGGCTGGTCTAGTACTTCTCCATGCCAAGTCCAAACGGTATAAGTTCTCATTATGCCGAACATGAATAGATGGTCACGTACATTGCCTAAGTCTTGCCGTATTTGATTAAGACAATGAACCCGTTCATAGACTTTGCATTTTGTTGAACATATTGCAAGAACACCAAAACACCCTTCTCATATTCTTCACTGATGCGACGTTCATTCATCCAGTTTCGATCCATACTATGCTCGTAACATACTTCATCGGTTTCAATTTTTTAACTCACAAAGTTAGGCCCAACCCATTCAGAAAAATTATTTTTCATAATTTGCTAAGTCACGTGCAAAGAAGTCTAACATGATAAATTTGATAAAATTTCGATAGCATTTCGCATTGGTCTACGAAATACACGAAATGAGAGTGGTCACGGATGACCACAATCAAATATGCATCCTGAGAACAAATCAAATAATTTGAACCAAAATTTTATCAATCTTATCCATAAACTCCAACGTACATGTTATAGCAAATTATGAAAAATAATTTTCCCAAACTGTCAAACCGGACAATTCAAAATTTAATACAAACGATTAAAAGATTAATCGTTTGTGTTAAATTTAAACGGGAACTAAGTTTCACTCAATGATTTGATACTTATAATCTAACATAACAATTTAACACAACAAAACTTAATCACATGCATATTCAAAACCCAATAACACATGCATACCTAAAAGCCAATAACATGCATACACAAAAGCCAATAATATGCATACAACAAAAGCCAATAACACCATACACAAAAAGTTTTCAACAAGTAAGCTAACCTTCTTAGAAGATTAAAAACTCAATGGAGGGAAATGGAGGAGCACACGCCCAAAAACGCAGGCCAAAAAGAATCAAAAACGTCGCCAAGAACACGCCATAAAGTGCACCAAAACGCAACGAAAACACATTTTAATCGGTTCAAATGGAAGATATTTCATCAAAGAGTAATTTAATCAGAGTAAAAGTAAATTTAAACGGTCCAAAAGAAAGAAAATGCACCTAAAAATGCAATGCCAGAGAGAAAACGCGAGAGGAAGACGATGAACAGTGAGCGTAACTCCCCGCGGGTTCACGTTTTCCTGTATAATAGGGTATAGACGTCAGGCGTTGGGAGGGACTGACGTCTATAATAGCCTAGACGTTGGGGCCTTCACTAATATGACGTCCTTTTGATTTAAAAATTAATATTCGCGGTGCATATAGACCTCGGTTAGGAGGGTCACCGACATCTAGGTTAACCTTTCACCTACCCTGTCAGCCCTATAGACATTCGTTACAGGGGGGCCGACGTCTATAATCGTATACAGACATTGGGGTGGCGGGATCAGATGTCTATATGGCGGAAAAAAATGACTTTTCACCTACCTATCAAACATATAAACGTCTTTTAAGGGGGATCCCGACGTCTATAATATTATAGACGTCGGGGGGGCCCTTAACAGACGTCTGTATGTCCAACTTATTTACGAAAATGCCATCAATCCATAATTTACGTTGGTTAGGAGGGTGTCTGACGTCTAGGGAGTGACGTTAAAGCCCAATTCTACACTAGTGTGTGATGACAATTATGGAGATACAAGACTGAGGAGAAAATATTATCATCATAAAATCAAAATAACTCAAAACATGACCTAAACCCATGACACAAATCTAAAACTCTGCACATGTTCAAATAGAAAATAGAAAATCCTAAGCACATAACATAAATTATTCAAGAAGAACAAATAGTTTGAATCATCATTTCAAGACATACAACACATAACCATGGATCAAACAACATACGGGATTTAAAAAATGAAACAACAAGGAAATGACAAGAACAAAAATGGGTAAAAAAAAGGGGTAAGAACTTAAGACACTTAGCCCTTGTAGACTTCCAAGACAGTAACCAAAGATCTAGATACCAAATGATGAAGGTTTCTTTAAGGATGCTCCTTCAATAAGAGATGATCCCTAAGATAACTTGATGAAGCTTCTTCAAAGATATGAACTCCATGTGATTGATGGAAGTAGCTTAAGAAAATAGAGATGAAGAAATGAAGATGTTGGTGTTGAATGGTCTTGGTAGATGTCCCTCTACGATGTTAGGCCAACCATGAAGTAGAAGGTATGAAGAAGTCTAGAAGAAGACATTTCATAAGGTGAAAACTAAAGAAGAGAAGACTTCCAATTTTAGCAAAGTAACTTTAAATTCAACTAAGTTATAAAAATTATAAAAGGGTTGCCTTTCCTTTTATAGGTGAAGGAGGGAGCTAAAGTACAAAAGAGGATCCTAAGATATTTAATGGAGGAGCCTAAACATTACCGAGGATGAGCTTTTAACTAACTAGTGCAGCACTTAATGCAAAAAGCTCCTTGTAACTAATTCCTTCCAAAACTCATTTTGGACCCATTTCTAATCCATTTAGGTGCCACTTTCTTTCTAAGGTCCTATTAATGTATTATTCTCTACTTTAAACAAGACTAAACAAAGTTTCTTGGCCAAATACAAGGCCTTATGAAGATATAGTACATATTTACAAAAGTGTTCAAGATAAAAGAAGAAGATTAAAAAAATGTGATCCTGTACAAGAATAGAAAACGTGAAGATCCATATTCTTCTTCCATCTTCTTGACCATTGTAATCTAGTACAAAAACAGCGTATAAAGTCACGCATTCAACGTCCAACCACTGAGTAGCCAACGCTAAAAACGAGCGGTGACATTTTTGTAAATAAATACAGTTATTAAACATCGTTTAGAATTGTAATTTGACGTAAAAAGATATAAAATGTCGAATACCTTTTAAATTCGACGTCAAAAAGTTAGTGAATTAAATAAAATTTGAGCGGGAGATCTAAAATTCATTCACTTTATCTTAGAGCGTGATACCCTTTTCTTTTCTCAAACTTTTCTCGAATGAAGTTTGATGAGCATCACATGTAATATTTCTTTCAATTGATACAAATGCATGTTAATTAACTACTTTATGTATGATTTTTGTTTGTTCTTACTGATTATTTTTGTCCTCTTGTCCTTCATAGGTGCATTTTGCTTTTCTTTCACTGGTGACGACACTTTATTTCGACGAACCCATATTTTGAAGGTTGTTTTCGTTTTCGTTTTGAAGAACTTATTTGTTGAACTTGTTTGTTTTTTTTTTGTTGAACTTGTTTGTTGTTGTTGTTTTGTTTGTTGTTGTTTGATTGAACTTGTTTGTTGTTGTTTGATTGAACTTGTTTGTTGTTGGTTATTGTTGTTTGTTGTTGATATCACACTGCACGTAGTTCATGCTTTATAAAATACCAAAAATTAAAATTTGTTGTTTTTCTATTTTTCAGGTCTTGTAGAGTTGTAAAAAAGGATCACAATTAATTAAAAGACACAAAAAAATTGATTAACGTCGTATATTGGTAAAATTCGACGTTAAGTTAACATCGTATATTAACAAAACTCGACGTTAATTTAAAATCGAATTTTTTAAATTCAACGTCAATTTAACGTCTCCTGATATGACGTTGTTCGCGAATTCGCTATTAAAAGCCCAAAATATTCAACATTGTATGCAATTCACCCCCTCTAGGTGTTGAGAAACAAGCTTCTTTATTTCTAACAATAATTTTATAAATAACATTTTCACGTGACACCTTTGTTTTGTGATTTCATGATATATTAAAATAATTGTTTTATTTAAGAACGTGGAATTATGGTTTGGGTTGGTTATAGTAATATTATTTATATAGTATATAATATAGATTCATACTTATATGCAGTGATAATATATAAATAAATAATTGTATTCAAGGTTGTTGTAGTGTTTAAATATTATTGTTAAATAAT
Source organism: Vigna angularis (assembly GCF_016808095.1). Lineage (NCBI taxonomy): Eukaryota > Viridiplantae > Streptophyta > Magnoliopsida > Fabales > Fabaceae > Vigna > Vigna angularis. The sequence goes on along the minus strand of NC_068974.1, from coordinate 21,372,186 downwards.
TACAACAAAATATATTTGTAAAATATATTTGTTAGTTGTGAGTTTCTTCTATATAAATGTAATTGTAGTTTTTATATTACTTTATTATATAATTACTATAATTGTTATAAAAGTTAGCATATATATGGGATGATAGTTTAATTAGAAGATTTTGGATAATTCAATTACAAAAGGATATTATTAGATATTGTTAGATATTCTAAAAGTTATTCTTGGATATTGTTACATACTACATATATTTACAAATTAAAAGATATCTTACGATATTATTAATTGGATATTACACTAGTGCAGAAAGGGCTTTAGACGTATGTTATTTTGGGCTTTTAACGTCAGATCCCGATCCGACGTCTTTACGGGTGACATTAATGGAACGTCGGATTCTATAGAGTCCGACGTCTTTTATAGACATCGGATTACACCATAGCCGACATCTATAAAAGACGTCGGACATGGCATTAACCGACGTCTACTGCAGCTCGTGTCTTTGGGTAGCGTAGTAGCACCTTCTTCCTTTGCTAGTTTCCTCATAAGAAAAGCTTGCTTTAAGAGATCCAAAAGACGCAAGCTTTTCTTTCGAGGAAACTAGCAAAGGGAGAATGTGCTACTACGCTACCCAAAGACACGAGAAAAACTACAACAAAACACAATGAAAACTTAATTTAATCGGTTCAAATGGAAGATAATCCATCGAAGACTAACTTAATCGCAGTAAAAATAAGTTTAAACGGTTCAAAGAGATAAAACACACTTGGAAATGCAATGCCGCAGAGAGAAAAGGCGAGGAGGAAGACGATGAAGTGTGCGTAACCGCAGGTTCGCGATTTTTGATTTAAGAGGAATCAAGACGTCGGTGCCCCCAATGCCCGACGTCTATTTTCGACTAGACATCGGGGCCCTCACTAATATGACGTCTTCCTGATTTAAAAATTAATATTCGTGGGGGCATATAGACGTTGGACATGGCCGGATCAGACGTCTATATGGCGGAAGAAAAATGACTTTTCTCCTACTTGCCAGCGATATAGATGTCAGTTACAGGGGGCGACGTCTATAATATTATAGACGTCAGACGTGGCGGGATCAGACGTCTATATGGCGGAAAAAAATGACTTTTCACCTACCTGTCAGCCATATAGACGTTGGACATGGAGGGATCAGACATGTCTATGGTAGAAAAAATGACTTTTCACCTACCCTGTCAGCCATATAGACGTCTGTTACAGGGGGGGGCGACGTTTATAATATTATAGACGTCGGTCTCCCTCATAACTGACATCTATATGCCCACTTAGTTTTGAAAATGCCACCGATCAAAAATTTACGTTGGTTATTTTGTGGTCCGACGTCTACGGGGTGACGTTAAAGGTCAATTCTACACTAGTGTTATTGTTAGATAATAATAATAATAATAATAATATATTGATAGAGTTATCAAAATCAATTAGAATAAATATATTAGGATAAAACATTATTTATGGACTTATCAAAATCAATTAGAACAAAGATAATTTTATTTGATTATATTATAAAAATATTGGGTTTTTGTAAAGATTTATAAATAAACTGAATAGAGAGAGGCATGCCTCATGTTTATATTATGTTAGCATAGAAACCTTGGCCATTAGGAAAAAGAATCAGAAACTTTGATGGTGAGAGTTTGATTGAATGAAGATCTTATAGACCTCAAAGGTGTTATTGAAGGACATTGGTTATTCTAGAAAAAAAGTTTTAGCAGGAAACCCAGGTAAGGGGAGCTTAATTTATTGATTCTTGATTCTTGATTTCTTTATTCTTGATTCTTGATTTTTGATTTGTTTTCTTGTTTTCTTTTCTTTCCTTGTTTGTATGTGTACATTATTAATTGAGTAAAGTTAGTATTCGTTTTGGTTAATACATGTTATTGAGAATGTGTAATGATTTGTGATGTGAATATGAAACTCTGTTATTTCCTTGTAATGTTGTCGGTCATGTGTGAGTTTTCGTACTGTGTTATGTTAAGAATGTTGAAGTCTCATGTAGAAGTAGAGATTCGAGTGTCATTGCGAGGTGGTGAATGTCTCGCCCAAAAGGCTTCGGCTCGTGCTAAGTATATTGCACCGGTCCGCATAGTATAGGTGTTTTTACTCATAAGTCTTTGAGAAGTCGGGAGGATAGGTCGAAAGTTGTGATGGAAGACGACTCGAATCGTCCTATTAGTGAGAACAGGTTATGACGATACAATAGAAGAAAATGACATTGGTTCATGAATGATTGGAAAGTGTACCAAATCATATCAAGTAATATAAAATGGTAAGACCATGTATCGTTTCCCAAGAGACTCGTGTCACTAAACAATCATATAATACCTTAACGAATTAAGACTAAAGAATGATTCCAATTATTGAAATTAAAATGCAATAAAATTAAATATGATACTTTGAATGTAAATTGATCTTTTGAAGCTAGAACAGGAATGAATGAATGGTATTGATATAATATGAGATGATGATGTTGTTAGGGTTAGATTTCACCTACCGACTTTCATGAATATAATAACTTGTCTTCTTCATTAGAATGCTAATGTCACTTACGAAATTACTTAGAACCTAATCCCTTGGCATAAAAAGCCTAGTCTTGATTATTAGACAAAAATCCCTTGAAACCCTAATAACCATATCCGCATTAAGAAAAGAAGCTTAAGACAACCAAACGTTCTATTTTTATCCCTAAATAATAGTTCCTTTAGGTGAAATTCTCCAGATCATGGTTCCTAAGTATTCTCCAATAACAAAGAAATCCAAACATCAAGCTATGAATGGCCAAAACATAACAAGCATTAAGAATAGGAGAAAATCACTAACATTCAATGAAAGAAGCATAAGATATTTAAAACATGTTCAAATACATGAAGTTCAGCGGTTACATCTTTCCCCAACAACAAATGAATTTAGCTCTCCATTGTCATGAAGAACCTTGGCTTACAATGGAAGAATGAAAATGAGATGGAAACCCTATAAAGAGAAAAGGAAAGCTCTCGCATGCCCAATCTTCCTCCAAAGGGTCGAAAATAGGGTTTTTGTGCTTCAGCTGTCAAAAGATGTGAACCCTAGTGCGTAAAATCCTTTAAATAGATCAAAAGTATGACATAGGCCCACGTTACCAGCACTCAGCGCCCCAACTAGGGGCAATCGGGCGAGACTGCGCGAAGAGTGGCGCTCAACGCCTTGGCTGAGGGCAACCAAGCATCTTGCGGTGGGTGTAACTAGAGCTCAGCGCCCCAGAGAAAGGCAACCAAGCGTGGTTGTGTGACCTTCTCCGCTGAGTACCCCAGAAGAGGGCAAGCAAGCATCATTGCGTGACCACTAGTGCTGAGGGCCCCTGAAGAGGGTAACCAGGCGTGATTGTGTGGCAACCAGCGCCCAAGGCTCAAGAAAAAGGGCAACCAACCATCCTTGAGCCTTTTGGAGCCTTCTATTCTTATGCTTTTGTTGTTCTTCATGGGTTCCAACTCCTTGATACTTTGCTCCTCTTCCAAAACATACCAATAACCTACAAAATTGAGGGAATTAGTGATAAAAATCATTAAGTATAACCTTAACTAACTTATTCACAAAATTCAACTAAAAACAAGAGTTTAAGAAAGCTTCACAGTCAAAGAGCAAAATTACATCACAGATAATGGTAAATCAACCGTTATCACAACCCCAAACTTGAAACTATGCTTGTCCTCAAGGAAATGTAGCCTGGCTTAAACAAAATAGTCATACTTCAATGGTCTAGCACACCAAAAAGCATTTTCTTTTAAGACAAGTAATCACTCATGTTTGCGCATCATAGAAAGATCAGTCAAGATATAAGGATGTCTTAGCCAATCAAGCTTCAACTATGGTGCTCACATAACAAAGAATACACAACTGATGCAAAGGCCGTATGAGTGATCAACAACCAAGCAAAATGTTATCCTATAGTGCATGGAACCATTCCTCACAAAAGAAAGTGTTTCACTGAAGCTCAAATGTGTATAGTGAGGTGTATCTTTCACTCTACCATCACAATGTCACATAAATCAACTTTGCCTTTCATTTACACACATCAAACACATTTTGCCTAGGTTGGCCAGGACTAACCGAACTATTTTGCCTAGGTTGCTTCTAGACCTCCTTTTCAGTGTTTTGAAACTCATTTTGGACTTTCTATAGGCCGGTCTGGGACTTTCTGACCCTGATCGAGTTGCTCGTGGTGTTAGCTACGTTGTTTTAGGTCTTGGTTGAGTTGATGTGTGTAAGACCGAGTTGTGTTTTGTTGTTTTCTAGGTTCGCTGAATGATTACCAAGCTTGTTTTGAATAAATGTAAAGTTTTTTGGAGTGAATGTCAAGTTATTAGATGAGTTTTTATTTTCTCTTTTTAATACCAATATCAAAGAGGTTCTCAACCTCATCAAAAACTTATTTTAACCACACCTATATGAGAAAGGAAGAGAAAAGCATAAGCAAGATTATGCAAATTGCACACCAAAATTGCTCTTATTACATTTACAAGTATATTGTACTAAGAAAATTACCTAGCTTTGGACATTTCCATCGAAAATGTTTCCTCTTCTTCATTTTCCATTCCCTTCCAGATCTTCGAACGCCTCAATGCGAATGAGTTTTATATAATGTCGTAGTCTGTCAAACTTCCAACTAGAGAATGGTCGCCAACGTTACTCTTCTTTATTATCGTCGATGCAAGTTGGAAAAACAGTGTCAATAGCCATAATTTCTTTACTTTGTGTGTGATGTTCTGTATAAGGAAGATGTTTGGAAATCTGATAAGGGTAAAGATGGTGAAAAGTGCTAGAGAGGAAGACAATGGTAGTGGATATGATTTTTGGAGAAATGAAGGTGAATGATAATGGAAATGATGATTGAAGATATGATGGTTTATTTTGTTTTAGTGTGTAAAAATGGTGAGGAGCAAAAAGAAGGTTGCCACGTCTACAAAAACACGTAAACTGTGCATATTTCACGGTGGAAAGTCATTTGACACTTTAAAGAAAATTTAACATTGTTGAGTGAGAGGGACTATATCCAATCATTTATGAAGTTAGGGTACTAAACATAATAATGTTAAGACAAGATCGTCTTGAGATATTAGACTATCTAGGAATTCAAGTTTTGAAGTTTAACAAACATCACTTAACTAAATATTGTTCAGTGAAGTATATCATCTAATCAAAGTGCATATTAGAACATCTTTATTAGAAGCTTGTATGATAAACAGTGACGAGTCAATTATAAAAGGTACAACAATATTTGGTAAATATCTTATCAATTGATACTACTTTGAAAAAAGATTAGACTCACCATAAACGCTTATATTACAAATCATTCTTCAACCCTCTATCAATGTAAAGAACCTTAAATGCATGAACGCACTTTTCTTGTATCTATTTTCTCTCTTTATCTCTACAAATATTAACAATACCAAGATCTACTAAAAAACATTGCACATGGATGAAAAAGACGTAAAATAGAAAGATATTCCAGGAATGTTTCCTAAAGCTTTATGTCGTACCATATTCATACAATCTATCATTGCAAAAGCAACGCTGCTCTTCTCACGGCACAGAAAACCACATATCTCCGTACGAGAATCCACCTACTCTCAAGAAGGTAAACGTTTTCTATGTGACGTTAATCTCTCGAAGAAAGGTATATAAAGAGGACTCGCATAAGAAAATACAATAACTTTTGCTATCATTGTATCGTTACGTTGTTATACTCTTTATTAGCTTCCATAGTCTTAGGATGTTCATAAAACAAAAGAAAAACTTTCAAATTACCAGATTTAAATATTTTATTGTACTTATCCTCTCTTTGAGAGTGACTCAAATCTTCACTTGTAATCAAACACTAATTGTGTTTGAATATTCTGAAGAAAATTAAAATACTTTTATTTTTTAGGTTAAGAGAGTTAAGCATTATAGACGATTGAAATGGACTAACCTTGTATGGTAAATTGGATTGAGCCAACATTATTACCACGACAGGTGCAGGAACCACTATAAGTTGACATTCATACTATATTTGGATGAGTTAGGCCTATGTGTATTATATGTTTCTAAAATGTTCTCGAAAAAGGTTATACAAGGAGGACTCACATAAGAGAATACAAGAGCTTTTGCTATCATTGCATCGTTACGTTATTATTCTCTCTATAAGCTAACACCTTCTGAGAGTGACTCAAATATTTTATTGTACTTATCCTCTCTCTGAGAGTGACTCAAATATTCACTTATACTCAAATATTGGTTGTGCATGAATATTCTGATGAAAATTAAAACACTTGTATTGTTTATCTTAGGAGAGTTAAGCATTCTAGAGAGGTTGTCTAGGGTTGATACTAGGAGTGGTTAAACTCGGACAACTCAGGATTGACTAGGGGAACCAGGAGTGGTTTATAATACTTAGGAATTAATAAGAGAGGGTGATACTCGGTTGTAATCTTGTATAAAATTAGTGGAACCCCTAAAGAGTTCTTAAAGGAGACTGAACGTAGTTCAAGTTGAGTAAAATAGTATAAAGATACTTGTGTTATTGTGTTTTTCTATATTTTACATTATAGTTGAAGGACAAAAAAATATTTAACCCTTAATTAAATAAGGATGTTAAATGTGAATGTAAATAGAATATGTAATTGAATTTGAGGTCTCACACCTACTATTATTTTTGAATCATTGTTTAATTTTTTGTATTAAATAAATAATTATGTTTTAACAAAGGAGGTTTGTTGTATCATTAAAATACTAAGTGTGAGTTCAAAATATGAATATCTTTTGAAATTACATGTAGTTAAGGACATTCTTGCAATTCTAAAATTAGTTGTCGTCAGTATTCAATACAAGTTTTTTAGATGGTTTAAGTAAATATTCCTGAATTAATATCTTTAATGTTACAATTCATATGAGATTTATATGATTGTGTATATTTATGTTTGATGAGATTGAACTAGTCCATGAACTGTGAATTAAAATGTTTATTTTTATATATATTTATTTTATTTGTTTTATGTTGAAAATTTATTTTAATAATATGTTATGAATGTATTGTGTACGCATACAAATGCATATAAAAGTTATGCATGTCCAACTTGTGCATTCATATCTTGAAAAAAAGACTACAAAAATAGTTTAGATGCACTTTTTAGAAAGCATGTGCATATATGTGTGTTTTGTTTTAATGGTCTTTTGAAACCAAATTATTTGTTTAAACAATCCATTGTGCTCATAGTAAATATAACAAGTTATAGGATATTACATTATCAAACTTAATTAATTAATATAAAAAATAATAATTAAAAACATTTATAATGTAGCAAAGTTTTTAATTATTTACATTATTTTAAGTATGCATATATGTGTGTTTTGTTTTAATGGTCTTTTGAAACCAAATTATTTGTTTAAACAATCCATTGTGCTCATAGTAAATATAACAAGTTATAGGATATTACATTATCAAACTTAATTAATTAATATAAAAAATAATAATTAAAAACATTTATAATGTAGCAAAGTTTTTAATTATTTAACATTATTTTAAGTATGTCATAAGAATCATATTTTTATAGTTTAAAAAATTTATTTGACACTTCAACGTTTTAACCCATTTCTAACCCATTTAAGCACCACTTTCTTTCTAAGGTCTTATTGGTGCATTCTCCTATACTTTAAGGGCATTAGTCCCTCTAAACAAGACTAAACAAAGTTTCTTGGTCAAATTCAAGGCCTTATGAAGCTATGCTACATATTTAAAAAAGTGTTCAAGATAGAAGAAGAAGACTAAAAAAATGTAATAATCCTTCACAAGAGTAGAAACCTTCAAGCTCCATCGTCTTCTTCCATCTTCTTGACCATGGCTTTTTGTGAGTGGTCTAAAGTCCTCTAAGGCTTGAGAGAAAGAAAGAACAAGCTTGAAAGTCCTTCTTCTTCTTTCAATCTCCTATCCTTAGCTTAAGTTGATACTCCCTGGATAAATCTCCATTTAGTTCCCAAAAGGGATTCCATCAATAGATGAGTTATTAATTGTACAAATATTTAGTATTACATGAGTCTCTTAGAAAATTATACTGGTCTTACCATGTTTTTTTACTTGAACTATTGGGTGCGCTTGCCCAGGAGTTAATAGACATGTAGGACATTATCATGGTGTACGAATTGTGCCGAGTTGTATTTAGCAAGTTGCCATGATATAGTATGTTTGACCGAGTTGCAAGGTGGTCGGCCTGGGTTGGTGGGCTATTCTACCTAGGTTGTTTCTGGACCTCGGTTTTGGTGTTTCCAAACTCATTTTGGGACGTTCTATTGGTCGGTCTAGGGCTTTTTGACCTTGACCAAGGTGCTCGTGATATTGGCTGAGCTATTTTAGCTCTTGGCTGAGTTTGTGTGTGTAAGATGGAGTTGTGTTTTGTAGTTTTTTAGGTTCGGTGAATGATTATCGAGCTTCTTTTGAATAAGTGTCAAGTTGTTCAGAGTAAATGTCGAGCTATTAGATAAGTTTTCTTTTCTTTTTGTTAACACCAATATCAAAGAGGTTTTGACCTCATCAAAAACTTATTTTAACTACATCCATATGAGAAAGGAAGATAAAAGCATAAGCAAGATGATGCAAATTGCATAACCAAATTTCTCTCATTACATGTACAAGTACATTGTACTAAGAAAATTACCTGGCTTTGAACATTTCAAGGGAAAGTGTCTCCTCTTCTTCATCTTCCATTTCCTCCAAAATCTTCCCATCCTTTAATCTCTAATGAACTTTATATAATGTCGTAGTCTGCCACACTTGCAACTAGAGCATGGTAGCCCATGTCACTCTTCTTTGTTATACTCCATGCAAGTTGGCAAAATAGTGTCAATAGCCACAATTTCCTTACTTTGTGTGTGATGTTATGTATAAGGCAGATGATTGGAAATTTCAGAAGGGTGAAGAAGGAGAAAAATTAGTATAGGGGAGGTGAATGGTAGTGGATATGATTATTGGAGAAATGAAGGTGAATAATAATGGAAATGATGATTGAATAAATAATAATGGCTTTTGTTTTAGTGTGTAAAAATGGTGAGGAGCAAATATAAGTTGGCATGTCTACAAAACACAAACTATGCATATGTCACGGTGCAAAAGTCATTTGACACGTTAAAGCAAATTTAACATTATTGAGTGAGAGGGTATCAAACATAATAATGTTAAGACAATATCTTCTAGAGAGACTAGACTATCTAGCAACTTTAGTTTTGATGTTTACAAACAACATTGAAAGAAATATCGTTTAGTGAAGTATAACGTCTAATCAAAGTACATATTAGAACATCTTTATTAAACGCTTGTATGATAAATTGTGACGTGTCAATTATAAAAGGAACAACAATATTTGACAAAAGCACGTCTAATGAAAGAAGTAGTAAATGCTATAGATATCTTATCAATTGATACTACTTTGATAACGCTTAGACTCACAATAAACACTTGTATTACAAATCATTCTTCAACACTTTATCAATGTTTAGAACATTAAATGCATGAATGGACTTTTTTCATATGCTTTTTCTCTCTTTATCTGTGCAGATATTGATAATACCAAGATCCACTCAAAAGCACTGCACGTGGATCACAAAGATATTCCATGAATGTTTCCTAAAGCTTTATGTCCTACCATAGTCATACAAGTTCTCACTATGAAAGCAATGTTACTATTCTCAAGGCAAAGAAAAGTACATATCTTCGTATGAGAATCCACCTACTCTGACGAAAGCTATATAAGGAGGACTAACATAAGAGAATACAAGAACTTTTGCATTGTATCGTTACGCTGTTATTCTCTCTATAAGCTTACATCGTTTGAGTGTGTTCATAGAACAAAAGAAAAAAGTTTCCAAGTTACCAGATTTCAATATTTTATTGTAGTTATCCTCTCTCTAAGAATGACTCAAATATTCACTTGTAATCAAATATTGATTGTGTTTGGATATTCTAAAGAAAATTAAAACACTTGTATTGTTTAGCTTAGGAGAGTTAAGCATTCTAGATGAGTTGTCTATGGTTGATACCAGGAGTGGTTAAACTCAAATAAGTCAAGATTGATTAGGGGAACTAGGATTGGTTTAGGTTAATACTTGTTCATAATTTTGTATAAGATTAGTGGAACCCCTAAAGAGTTTTTAAAGGAGACTAGACGTAACTCAAGTTGAGTGAAACAGTATAAAAATACTTGTGTTATTGTCTTTTCTGTTAAAATGTTTTCCTAAACACTTGCTTGAAAACATAAACATTTAATAACTATTATATATATTTTAACTAACACTCGCAAAAGTTATTAAACATTGTTTTTGCAAAAGGTTTTTAAACACTATTTAGATACGCCTGCTCCTCCTGTCTAGTGTTTTCATGTATTTCAAATAAAAGTTTTGAGTAGGGACTAAATCCAATTTTACATTATAGTGAAGGACTAAAAACATATTTAACCCTTCATTAAATAACGATGTTAAATGTGAATGTAAATAGAATATGTAATTGTATCACTAGTACAGTAAGGGGAAATGGCATCGGTTAATTTTGCTTATAGGCATCGATTCTGAAACCGAGGCATATACGGACGAGGTAAAAAGAGGTAGGCTTTATGCCTCGGTTCTGAACCGGGTTAAAACGAGATAGGATTATGCCTCGGTTCTTGGATAACCGAGGCAATAGCGTTTTTTTTTTCAATATGCATTTGGATGGTCCAGCGTGATTCAATCCCTTTCACAGTTCAACCTTGTCATCAATCAACAACATCAACACTAATTAAAATCAGACTTTTACTGTTGGGGACATGGGGATGCACAACATGAATGTTTCATGTCTTGCAGGCCAAAACCAGCATTTGCAAACTGTTCAGACTCAGGTGTACAATGATAGTTTCTTTGATGGAAGGATTTGTTTGGACAAGGATGTCTTTGGCAACAACATGTATGTGTGTTCTCTAGAAAGCAAAAACCAGCAACAGGTGCAAAATGTTGGTGGTACCAGTGGCCACAGTTTGAATGCTGAAGTGTCCAATGTTGTCCATGGCAATTTGTCAACATCGATAATAGTGGATTCCCCCTTTGCATGGGATTCAAACAATTCCCAAGCTGAATTTTTGGACTGTCCTTTGTTGACAACAGCAGACCAGGATCTCCTTTGGCCATAGAGTTAAGGAAAAAAAAGTTAAAAAATAGTAAATTACTTGTCTTAACTTTCACGGTAAATATCCATTTGTGGAGTTAAATAACAGAGCTTTTGTAAGAATCACCATGCGCCTCTGCCAATCCAGGATCTTCTTCTTCAACGCTTCACAACCACCATGCGCCTCTGCCAATCCATCCCACACAGCCCACACAGCCTACTCCACTGGCGCAACCATCAACAACCCTCACCGGATCCCCAAAAAGAAATTCCCCACACTAAAAACCCTAACTTTCTCAATCGCCGTGTCCCGCCGCTCCTCTGGCACACTTTCGCCGTGCTCTCGTCGCCTCCACCACTGAGACGCCTACTCCGTCGATTTCGCATCCTCTTCCCAGCAACCAAAATAGAACCAGAAAGAGAAGAGGGAAGAAGAAGAATGACCAATCGCACCACCACGAGCCACCACGAGCACCGCTGTGAGCCACCACGAGCGCCGTTGTGAGCCACCACGAACGCCGCCTATCGCGCCATCTCCACACCGTCGCTGCAAATCATCCTTGCTCCAACGTGGTCGTCTGCGGTGAAGAGAAATGGAAGAAGGAGAGGAATTCTCCCTGGCTTGTGCAGGATGAGGATAAAGAGAGAAAAGTATTTTTAGGGTTGGATGTGCGAGAAGGAGAGAAATTCTCCCTGGTGGACGCGACCCATGGGCTGGTCCGTGAAGAAATGAGAAGTCCAGTGTTATGGAATCCAAAACGCTTTTTTAGGGTGTTAGGCCTCGGTTAGAATATTAACCGAGGTCATATGATGTGTATATGTCTCGGGTCCCCAATAAACCGAGGTAGTAGATCAAAATTAAAAAAGTTATCAGGGCAAAAGTTAAATCAACAGGAATTTTGCAGGATATTATGCATCGATTGAATATTTAACCGAGATCATATGATGTATATGCCTCGGTTCTCCTTGAACCAAGGCAGAAAAGTTCGACTAAATTACAAAATTGCCACCGCGTTTTGATAAGCTTCGATTACTCCTAAACCGAAGCATATTGTGCGATTTTAAATCCTCTTTTTTTACTACTGTATATTTAGCTCATTTGCGATTTTGTTTAAGTGTATGAATTTGAGGTCTCACACCTACTATTATTTTTGAATCATTGTTTGAATTATTGTATATTCTGCATTCATATCTTGAAAAAGGACTACAAATATAGTTTAGATGCAGTTGTTAGAATGCATGCGCAATACATGTGTGTTTTGTTTTAATGGTCTTTTCAAACCAAATGATTTGTAGAAAGATTCCGTTGGGCTCATAGTAAATACAACAGGTTATGTGGATATTACATTATCAAACTTAATTAATTAATATCAAAAGTAATAATTAAAAACATTTATAATGTAGCAAACTTTTTAATTATTTAGCATTATTTTAAGTATGTTACATGAACATTAAACCCTCTTTGAATTTTCCTTTATAAGAATCATTCTTTTATTCAAAGTTTTGTAATTAAAATAATAATTGGATTATATAACTAGAGTCTCAAGATCTTAAATAATATTCATGTTTAAATTTTATTGGCTACATCATATCAACATATTATCAAGATCTTAACAATTTTGTTTTAATTTTGGGATCTTAAAAGATTATCTAAATGTTTCTTTATATTCTTGTTGTGGAGTTTTCCAACAACAGTTTGCTCGTTCCAATATGATAAATCGAAAAAAATAAGTAAATTATTTGTATTTGCATTCATCTAAATACAAGGTACTAATAGAAACTTTAAACAGAAAATAAAATAAATAATCTTTATTTTAATTTAATATATTTTATATCAAAAATACATTGCTAAATATCTATGCCTTGAGTAATATAATCAATATCGATGTTACCAGTTAGAGTCCAGAATGAGGATTACATTAAAAATGACAGAACCGATAAAAAACACATTGTTAAATTTAACATTCACCGATATCATAAAAAAAAGATAATTAATTTGATTCCATTCATATTGTCCTGTTTTCTGGAAATATAAAATGAATATATTTGTGATATAATATTAATTATTTAATAAAATAAAAACAATGTACATTAATTAAATGAATATTTCAATCTTAATAATATAATATTACTTTAATAAGATAAAAAGAATGTTATATAAAAAAGAAAAAGTTTTTTATATTCTAATATATTACTTCAAAAGTTTTATATTCTTGTTTTGGATGTACATTCATTAAATGAATATTTCAATCTTAATAAAATATTACTTTAATAAGATAAGAAAAAGTTTGACTCAATCATCGTAAGTAATAGATTTAATATTTTTCTTTTTTGACAAAGATACATAAGTTCCAGAGAATTCTTATTACTTTACACAACATATATGACTTCATTCTGACATTATAAATATGTGTATCAGTTGAATACTGAAATGAAAAAAAATAAGATATACTTGAAAGAGAGTTGGAGAAATAGTAAAACAAAATAAGACAAAAGATGGCCTTAGTGAAAGTTACTTTGGTAGCAATTGTTTTTGCTTTGATAGCTTGTAATGGTATGGTGTTTGAGGTTTTTCTTTTCTCATTATAAATATTTTTGTGGCATGTCATATAGATATTTAACTCTAATTTATGAGATTAATAGAGTTTTAAGAAATAAACCTAGTTGAAATGTTAAAATTTGATACTTAACATGATTTTATATTCTAATAGTGGGATGTGTTTTTGTAGGATTTGTCTTAGGTAAGGATACATGCAACGAGAATAAGGATTGCAAGGGAAAGGTAGCTTTATGCAGAGATTCTGCTCTTTGTGTTAACAATGTTTGTCAATGTCCATCCAACATACTAGGATTCAAGGATACATGCAACGAGAATAAGGATTGTAAGGGAAAGGTAGCTTTATGCAGAGATTCAGCTCTTTGTGTTAACAATGTTTGTCAATGTCCATCCAACATACTATGATTCAAGGAAGATAGATGTAAAACTGGTGTTGATTGCCTATCTGTTTGTCCTCCACCACCATGGCAGAATTATTGTAATGCAACCACCGGTAGATGCAAATGTTTGTGTTAGAAACATTGAGAAATTTATCAATAAACATGCATTTGAAAATTAATTCAAATCGACAATACAAGTTCATAGTTATTATCCAAATTAAAACTTCTTTTTAGGTTTCTTTACACGTTTATAATTTAATTATTAAAAAAATCGAATCTTGAACTTTGTTGATCCATATTAATGTGGGTTGGAATTCATCTACCAGAGACCAAATATTTATCTTGTTCTTCCATAAAGTTAAATAATGGAAATAAAAAACTTCTTAAATTTTAGAAGTTCTTCATATCACATTTTGTGATAAAACATTTAAACAAATCTACATATCAAAATAATCTTGTAACACAATTAAAAGAAGAATTTGGAACTCAATTACAACACTTATAATTCTTTGAAATCTTTTTGACCACTTGCTAATTATATCTCATAAAATAAATTCTAAACACTATGAAAACATCATCTTTGGATATTAAGGTTTTTTTTGCAATATTAACATATGTCACCAATAAACTTCTATCAAACCTCTTTTATAAAAGAAGAGCTACATGCTTTTATGCTACACCAAAAGTTAAATTCCTTGTGAGTAGTTGCAAAACACATGTGCAACTATAAAATACCAAATGCACATGCAATTATTATTATTCATATTCTACATGCTAACAAGGAACATCAAATGTTGCCACAAAATATGTTCTCCAACTCTACATGAAAAATAGAGAACATCATATGTAAATACAACCAATGTTTTTCCACTTTTGAGTGTAGTAGCACATTAGACCCAAATGCAGTTGATAAAATTCTTTATATTTCATATGATATTCAAAACCATTATGCACAAATATAATGAATGTTCTTCAATTTCCAACGAAGAGTTTTACTCTTATAAATAACCATGGAATTTCAAACTCAATATGCAACACAAAAACTTTAAAGTTAACATACAAATAATTATCTTGCTATAAAAATCTTCACAAATGCATGATTTTGTTTTAAATTCATACTATTTAGCTAAAATAACTTTTTATATCAGAATTTTTCTTCTTTTCTAAAACACTTACTTCAAAGCTCCAGTAAGAATGGTTATGGGTTCTCCAAAGAACATTTGGATTTTGAAAAAAAACACATTAAAACAAGATTGCACATATAAAGACAGAGAACAGACGATCCTAGTTCGTCAAAAACATAAAAAAAACGTCAATAATTCCTATAATCGATGGATTAGAGAAGACTGGTTTTTCGTTGGTAAATCGTTTGTCGCTAAACATTACCGATAGCATTTACCCTTAGGTAACGCAAAAGTCTTCGGTAATTACCGAAGGGTAGATTCGATAAGTCCTTAGATAAGAACTAGACATAATTTAGTTATATTTGTATTTGTTATCCAACTACACATACCTGCATAACATGTTCACAACACAGACAAACTTGCATAACATTTTCAAAGCACAGACAAACTTCTATAATATGCATCCAAAAATCATCCAATCATTGATAGAGTAAACAACAATAAATAACATCATTTGTATTGTTCAAATTTAAGAACTTGTATTTGTAAATGAAACGTGAAATATAAAACAATATGTTTATCTAGATATGAGCAAATGTAGTGTAGCAGAATCATAATGTTCTAACATCCAAATGTTCTAACAACTATGTTCAATAACAAAATAAATCTAATAATCTACATAGTCATCCTCAGAATGGTCTTCATCATCATGCTACTTTGTAGATGGCTGGACTGGTGTGGGCTGGACTGATGTGGGCTGCTGAGGGACGGCGGGTGATGGGGAGGGTTGTGGCTGGGTCGGAGGGACGGTGGAATGACTGTGTGAAGCTTTCGGCAGGGACTTGAAGTTTGTAAACTTGTTCCTTAAGTCACTGTATTCTTCTCTCAAATCAGGATTTTCCTGGTCACGTTGTTGTAGTGGCTGTGTCAAGCGCTCGACGGCCTCATCAGCAGTGGTGGTTGAAGAAGAAGGTTGGTGCTTTAGAGTACCTCTTATGGCTACTGTGTAGTTTGCAGCAAGTTGTCCTGCACCGTACACTTGCCCTTTTTTTTTCCACCAACGACATTGACCCAGCATTGTGCCCTATGGAATTCGTTGTCTTCATTACTCACATCATCCGGTGTAGGAGCTTACCCATGTTCAGATCTAACTTGTGAAAGTCTCGTAGAAAACTTTTCCTGTTCAAACATTAAAAGTTAGGGAATGATACAGTAACATAAATAAAAATTACTAGCTACTAGTAGTAGTGTTATTTTCTTACATGAGTGTTGCGAGACCTTTCATCAACGAATTCAGTAGTTCCCTTCCGAACATGAGTCTATGCAAATACCTCATCAACATTCCATCCCAAAGCTTGTGCCTATAACATAATTTAGAGTTAGAAGTGTACATGAAATAGAAAATATACACGTTATATATGAAAGAAACATAAAAGTAATGAAGGTTTACCATACGAATGACATGCTCATGAACTGTCATCGACCCACCGGTATGCAGGGTGCTACCCTTTTCAGAAGCTCTATTCTTTTGGGTTGTAGCACACTTATTGTGAAACTCTGCTGAATTCCAATGAGCGAGTAAAGAGTTCCAAACGTGCTCGTCCAGCCAGTAAGGTCGCTCCCCTGCCAAGCGGGCATTCGTAAACATCTTTGACAATCGATGAGATGCTTTACTCTGGAAATTTCTTTGTATTTGAGTTTCATATTTAGGTTTCCACTGCACCTTCATCTGTTACAATAAACAAAAGAAACATTGATTAATGAACATACTTTGACAAGAATGACAATTAGTTTAATGAGTTGTTCACCTTAAAACGTTACTAGAATGACTCTTTGCCGTTTTTAGGTATTGCTCCCCAAGTAGGCTATGGACTCAAGTATTGTTGCTTAATTGAGCGTGTGATAGCCTGGGAAGCAACCCTGGATGGAACAAACCTACATATGTGAAATCTAAATAATATCATGTGAAATCTAAAGAATATCAAGTGCATTTGGGTTTAATGTGTTCCTTCACTCAAAAGTTGAAAAACATTGGTTGCATTTATATATGTGATGTTCTCTATTTTTTTATGTAGAGTTGGAAATATCTTTTGTGCCAACATTTGATGTTAGGAGTTAGTATGTAGAATATGAGTAAAAATAATTGCATGTGCATTTGGTATTTTATAGTTGCACATGTGTTTTGCAACTACTCACAAGAAATTTAACTTTTGGTATATCATAGAAGCATGTAGTTCTTCAATTATACAAGGGGTTTGACCTAAGTTTATTGGTAACATGTTTGATATTGAAAAAAACCTCAACATATCCAAAGATGATGTTTTCATAATGTTCTCCTATATCAAGCTTAATTTATAACTTTCTCACTTTTAGTTCTTTCACACAAGATATTTGTTAGAATTCTATAAGACATCACACAACCTTTAAAATTGAATTAAAATTATTTAAATGTCTTCCAAAATTTAAAAGCGAAAACTGAATTTTAGTACCTATAATCTACTACATAATAAATTAATTTGTTCTTTATAGATTCTAAGAATAATATATTAGATTATGCAAGAAAAAACCTTACTAAACATGCTGTTTTTTCAAGATTTTAATTATATTGTCAGATATATAATTGATTATATTATTTTTATGATAAATTTAATAATCAATTTTTTCAATTAATGAGAAGCTTGTTTAATCGATTAAATGGTATAATAAAAGATTATTTAGAAAGACATTACAATTATATATGTTAACTATATATAAGAATAATGGATTATCAACTAATAAATCAATTATATATGTTAGTACACTTGTTTTGAAATTTTATTTTTAAAACACTATCAACTAATAGAATCAATTATATCAATCCTAATATTTGTAAGAACTAATGCTAATTTTACAACTATGTTCTGAGATCAAACTACAATCAAGTACTAAAAAAGATTTCAAAGAATTATCAAGTGTGTTATATTATAGTTGAGTTCCAAATTCTTCTTTTCATTGTGTTTACAAAACTAACACAAAGAAAACAAAATATGTTTAAAGATGCTAGGCTCTAACAAAACTTGCATATTTATTGATAAATTTCTCAGTATTTCTTACACAAGCATTCGCATTTACCGGTGATTACATTACAATATTGTTTATCACATGGTGGAGGACAAACAAATGGGCAATCAACAGCAGTTTTACATTTATCTGGCTTGAATCCTAGTATGTTGGATGGACATTGACAAACATTGTTAACACAAAGAGCTGAATCTCTGCATAAAGCTACCTTTCCCTTGCAATCCTTATTCTCGTTGCATGTATCCTTGAATCCTAGTATGTTGGATGGACATTGACAAACATTGTTAACACAAAGAGATGAATCTCTACATAAAGCTACCTTTCCCTTGCAATCCTTATTCTCGTTGCATGTATCCTTAAATCCTAGTATGTTGGATGGACATTGACAAACATTGTTAACACAAAGAGCTGAATCTCTGCATAAAGCTACCTTTCCCTTGCAATTCTTATTCTCGTTGCATGTATCCTTACCTAAGACAAATCCTACAAAAACACATCCCACTATTAGAATATAAAATCATGTTAAGTATCAAATTTTAACATTTCAACTAGGTTTATTTCTTAAAACTCTATTAATCTCATAAATTAGAGTTAAATATCTATATGACATGCCACAAAAATATTTATCAAATGAGAAAACAAAAACCTCAAACACCATACCATTACAAGCTATCAAAGCAAAAACAATTGCTACCAAAGTAACTTTCACTAAGGCCATCTTTTGCCAACTCTCTTTCAAGTATATCTTATTTTTTTTCATTTCAGCATTCAACTAGAAACGTATCTATAGTATTAGAATGCAGTCATATATGTTGTGTAAAAGTGATAAAAATGCTCTTGGAATATCTTTGTCAAAAGAAGAAAAATATTGAATCTATTACTTAAGATGATTGAGAGTCAAACTTTTCCTTTTTTTTAACATTCTTCTTATCTTTTATTAAAGTAATATTTAATTACGATTGAATTATTCATTTAATGAATGTAACATGGTTTTTATTTTATTAAATAATTAAAATTATATCATAAATATATTCATTTTATACTTCTAGAAATTAGGAGAATACGAATGGAAACAAATTAATTAATTTTTTCTATGATATCGGTGAATGTTAAATTTAAGGCTTAATACCCTATTTTGTCCTCAGTTTCGCTCGCAAATGTCAAATTAGTTCATCCTTTAAAAAATGCGTCAATTACGTCCTCACTTAATAAAATTTGCATCAATGAAATCCTTTCTGTTAAATCCGTATAAACGGCGTTAATTATTTTGCATCAAGATAATTAACGCCGTTTGTACGGATTTAACGAAAGGGATTTAATTGATGCAAATTTTATTAAGTGAGGACGTAATTGACGCATTTTTTAAAGGATGGACTAATTTGACATTTTCGGGCGAAACTGGGGATAAAATAGGGTATTAAGCCTAAATTTAACAATGTGCTTGATGGCAACCCTTTAGGGCCTTCCCATCCTAAGAAGTATCAACTTGAGACTAAGAAAGGGAAGTTGAATAACAAAAGTTCTTTTCTTTCTAAGTCTTAAAATCTATGTCTTTGCTAAAATACTTTATGTTGTTTTGTAGGCCAAATAACAAGGAATTGGAACCTATAATGATGCTACCAAAGAAGCCTTGCTGCTGCACATTAATTAGCCATGAAAGAAACACGTTTTACACATTTTACATGTGCAAAACGTGAAACACAAGCAACCGGGTGACTTCCTTCATTTAACACCTTTTCCATGAGGAACATATGGAGCACATGGATTGGAAACAACTGTTGCACTTGGAGTCTGCACGTTTTACATTTGTAGACTAAGATAGCTTTCATAGCACACTTCCAAAGCTCATCTTTGCCTATAAAAAGAGAGCTCATCCATTGTAAATTCAACTTGAATTGAAGTAAAGAAATGCTGCCAATTTTCAGCTATTACTCTCAAGTTCACCTCTGTGCTTTGTTATCTAGCACCTCCTCTAGCTTCTTTCCCCTTTGAAAAGCCTACTGAGCTAGAACTCTACCAAACACAACCACTCAAACACCTCCAGCATATTATCAAACACCTTCCGTGCATCCAGAAATTCCACTGCATTCTCTCAATCCGCTGCCACTTCTCTGAGTTTTGGAGCTTCTTCTGCATATCCTGGAGTAGCTTCCATCATTTGGCATCAAGAGCCAGGTTCTCCACGCAAGTCTCCAAGAGATAAGTCACTTTTTCAGTCATATCTCACTTTTGTCATGTGCTGTTCCAATGTTTGTCACTGTTTGAATTTTTTTTCTCTCACTTCTATGGTTTGATTTCGTGTTTGCTATGGATGTTTGTGTTCATACATTGTTCCTTAGTGTTTTTTTTTTTCATTTTAATCGGTGCAACTTCTTTAATTTTCGTGTGAATCCAGCTTAATCATCATTCCAAGTCTTCCAAGTGTTTGATGTTTTTCACTGTCTAATTGGTTTACTTCTGTTCCAGCATTATCTCTTGTTGTTTAATTGTGTTCAATGCATTGGCTAGCTATATGTTGATCATATAAGCAATGGCTTAATGTCCAGCTTTGATCATTAGAGCTACTAGCAGTGCAAACTTTGTTTCCAGTTTCAAAAATTTGCATCAAAATTCTTCACTATTTCACAATTCTGCATCAAAACTTAATTTCTGGTTTGATGTGGTCAATGCTGTTTCTGTCCAGATTTCTTGTGGTTTCAAGCCTTGTGCACGTTTGTCTACTGTTTTTGAAAGTGTCTAAAGCTATAACAACTCATATTACTCTCAGAAAAGCAAAATGTGTGCTTGAGTTCATCCAACTCTGATTTCAATTTTCTGCAACAAAAGTCATTTTTAGCTTGATCAAATGCACACTGTGTTGTTCAGATTTGCAGCTCATGAAACTTTGGACAATGTGCTTTTCACCGGTTCTGTCATTTTCAATGTAATCCTCGTTCTAGACTCTAACTGTTAACATCAATATTGATTATATTACTTAAGAAATATATATTTAGCAATGTATTTTTGGATATGAAATAAATTAAATTAAAAGAAGGATTATTTATTCTATTTTATATGTTCAAAGTTTCTATTAGTACCTTGTATTTGGATGAATGCAAATAAAAATAATTTACTTATTTGTTTCGATTCATCATATTGGAACGAGCAAACGCTTGTTGGAAAACTCCACAAGAATCACTAGTATAAAGTAGGGGTACAATATCTAACGTTCAACGTCTCACAACCAATAGCATCCAACGTTAAAAATGATAAGTGATAATATTATAAATAAAATCACACAATTAACGTTGGTTGATTGGAGAAATCGATGTTAATTGTCTTTTTGAAATCTGTTGGTAAAAGAACAAACGTCTTTTAGTATTCTAATTCATAAAAAATTAAGCACAAAGATATTTTAATAGTCCCATTAGACGTCAGTTGGTTAGAAGAACATACGTTAATTGTCGTTTGGAAGTCTATTGGTGAAAGAACAGAGAACTGACGATCCTAGTCCGTCGAAAACATAAAAAATAATTCCTATTACCGATGGATTAGAGAAGACTGATTTTTCGTCGATAAATCGTTTGTCGTTAAACAATACCTACAGCCTTTACCTTTAGGTAAGGCAAAAGTCTTCGGTTGAGGGAAAATGAGAGAAATAAGTATTACAAATTCAATAATAAAATAAAATGTGTTTACAAGACATACAAGAATTTTGAATGTAAATTATAGTTATTAATAACCGTTCATACAGTATAATAATTAACATAAATTGTTATTAAAAAATTAATCAAACAGATGAATAAAGGAAAAATTTAAATTGCATTACAATTATTCAACATTAAAATAAAAATAAAAATTTGTAATATTTAAAAAATACATTAGAAATCGTAAGATATTTAAAATTTTAAAGTAGTAAAATAATATTATTAATTACACTTGAACGGCTTACTAAATAATTAAAAGATGGTTAATAAACTTGAAAATCGTTATAAAAATAAACAAATTGGAAAACTTGATATTAAACATGTACAGTAATATGATTAGATATTTTATAACAAGCAATATTATATTAAAATTGTGTATAAAATTATTAAATATTTAAGTACATTAAGAGTGTTTTTTTTTAAAGTAGACGAAAATATTTTAATTAGACTAACTTTATATTATTAATTGAAGAAGTAATTTAAACAATATAAGTAATTTGAAAATAAAAGAAAACCTATGTTTGAAAATTAAATTAAATAAAGATTGGTTTTCATTTTTGTTTTCACTGATATGATTTGTTTTTTAATTCTTAAGTGCAATGTTGAACTATAAAGTATGCAGAATCTAGTTCTTGTTGTTAACAGAAGTACAATGCGCAGGTCTCACTTTTTGCTCCATGTACAGTAATATGATTAGATATTTTATAACAAGCAATATTATATTAAAATTGTGTATAAAATTATTAAATATTTAAGTACATTAAGAGTGTTTTTTTTAAAGTAGACGAAAATATTTTAATTAGACTAACTTTATATTATTAATTGAAGAAGTAATTTAAACAATATAAGTAATTTGAAAATAAAAGAAAACCTATGTTTGAAAATTAAATTAAATAAAGATTGGTTTTCATTTTTGTTTTCACTGATATGATTTGTTTTTTAATTCTTAAGTGCAATGTTGAACTATAAAGTATGCAGAATCTAGTTCTTGTTGTTAACAGAAGTACAATGCGCAGGTCTCACTTTTTGCTCCATGTGTTCTTTGTGAAAAGAGAAGGAGGAATTAGTTCAACATATTTTCTTTGAATGTGTTGTAGCAATTTGCTTGTGGTCTTGGTTGAAGGGAATTTTTGTTTATTTTTGAACTATATGTTTCTGCAAATTTTATTTATATCCTTTATCAAATTATCAAGTCATTTGTTGAAACAGGTTAGGCCTAGGCTTGTTGTAATTACTTACACGGTTTGGTGAAGTAAAGGTTTTATACGGTTTGGATTTAGTGTGACTATAATTTGCATTGTCAAGCTTTTACCTTAGTTGTTTATTTCTAAAGAAAGATTTGAAGGATTGGATTTCAATGGATTTGAAAGGATAAATGAGGTTGTTTGAATTAAGCAAAAAAATGGTACAAAATGAAGGGATTTGAGAGGAAAACTTATGAAAGTTTGTGAATAAATGAGGTAGTCATTCAGGAATGCATTGTTTATGTCCAACTGAAATTGAAAGTCTCTTCATAGTTTCTCATCTGCTTTGTACTTGGTTTTGAAGACCCATTTAGAATCAATGATGTTTTCTTGTTCTTGATATAGTACCAAAACCCAAGCTTGATTTGAGATGAGTCCTTTATACTTATTGTCCATATCTTTTTTTCACTGTGGCCTTGTGAGTGCTTCTGTGACATTTACTAGTTCCTTCTCATATTTGCAGGTTTTAGCTTGTGAATTTCGGCCTTGGTCCTGGCCCAATGAGGGTTGATGGTTGTGCTTGGTTCAACAAAGGCTTGGGGAGCTTCAATAACTATTTATGTGGGATTAGTGTCATCAGAAATTGTTGCTCCTTGTTGAATCATTCGCATCTTGAGCACGTGAATCATTTGTAGTCTAATCTATGTTGGAATTAACTACAACTCCTAGTTAGAATGACTTGTTATAGTTCGACATTAGAATTGTTGTCATCTAAATGTGTTGTTTCTCTAGTATGTGAGTTACATGCAATAGGCAAAGAAAAGAAGACAAATGGAGTTTCAATTAGTGTTTTTAAGGGACTTCTTGTATTGAGAAAACCATCATGGAATGCAAAATGTTCTTCATTGAAGACAACATGTCTTGAAGTGAAAATTCCTCCATGAGAGTTTAGACATTTGTATCCTTTGTGGGAGTTACTGTAGCCAAAGAACACACATTTGGTTGTGTAAAATTGCAATTTGTGCTGATTATAGGGCTTGAGACAAGGATAACATGCATACTCAAAAGGTTTTAGGGAGTTGTAGTTAGGTTCCTTTCTAAATAGTAGTGAGTAAAGACTTTCATTTTGGGTGACTAGAGAGGGCAGTCTGTTTATGAGATAAGTTGTCGTGGAGAAAGCTTCCTAACAATAGTGTAAAGGAATTTTGGCTCGCACTAATAGTGTCATGCCAAGTTCAACAAGATGCCTATGTTTTCTCTCAACCCTACAATTTTATGCCTGCTTCTATTGCATGATTTTGTACAACTTTATATTCTCCACCACCATCACATTGGATTGTCTTAATTCTCTTGTCAAACAACTTTTCTATCATGTTTTTAAACTGGATAAAGGCTTGTGCAATATTTGATTTTTGTTTTAGAGGATAAATCGAGGTGAATCTACTAAAGTCATTAAGAAAGTGAACATAATTATATTTGAAACCCGAAGGAGATGTTATTGGTGCTAGCCCTCATACATC
Source organism: Vigna angularis (assembly GCF_016808095.1). NCBI lineage: Eukaryota > Viridiplantae > Streptophyta > Magnoliopsida > Fabales > Fabaceae > Vigna > Vigna angularis. The sequence goes on along the minus strand of NC_068974.1, from coordinate 21,347,512 downwards.
AGTATAAACTAATTCAAGAACTTCCTTAGCATGAGAGTAAGAGGTTTCAAAAGGTAAGAAATGCATTTTGAGCTATTGAGAAGCTTCACAAAAATTAAAATGATCACTATATGATAGTTTGACATTAAAATTTTTCAAGTTGGATGACCAAGCCTTCTATGCCAAATCTCCTTGATAGACACATAAGCACACGAGTCCCTTTTTTTCCTTGACAGTTGATACAAGCCATCTTTAAGTCTCCTTCTTCGAATTGCCATCCCTGTTAACTTGTCCTTCACAAAGCAATAATTTGCATCAAACTCAACTAACTTATTATTGTCAACAGTTAATTTTGACACACTTAATAGGTTTCTGGTAATGTTGGGCAGATGTAGGACATCATGTAAGTTAAGTGTTTTTATTTTTGAGGAACCTGTAAAAGCAATCTTCAATTTTTCATCATTTCCAACTATTAATGAGTTCTTACCCTGATGGTTGGTCAGATCCTCGAATTTGTCAGTTTGGTGTGTCACATGATTACTTGCACCATTATCAAAGTACCAATCATTATCTTGAGGAGAGCTTTGTGAGACTATAATGGCATTTTTTGCTCATTGTTTGTCACTACTTGTTGAACATTTGTAGTTTGAGTAAGACTTATCAAACCTATAGTACCAATATATTGTTGTGTCCTCGACCTTGTTTTAAACTTGACACGTTGGCTTCATCATTCTTCCTCTTCCTTTGCCTCCTCTCCAACCTCTAAAGTTAGAGCCTCTCTAGTTATTATTAGAACCTCTCCAATGGTTGTTTGGGTTGAATTTTTTGCCTTTGTAGTTAGTTTCCTTGACAACATTTATTGAGGCATTAAGAGTTAGGTTGGTGAGCTTATTCAATTTATCAAGTCTACTCTCAAAGGTTAGTAATTAAGCTTGAAAATCACCTAAGGTGAGATTAGATTGATCAGATAGCTTTACCATCATGGGATTATATTAAGAATCTAACCCATTTAGAATTTGAATGATTAGATCTAAATTGGAAATGGGGCTACCTACAACTTTAAGCTTGTCTGCGAGATTTTTGATCTTGACTAGATACTCCTCTATTATAATTGCTCTTTTTCTGATGCTGTGAAACTCATATTTAAGGTAAGTGACTCGAGACCTTGTGTGTGCACCTGCTAGGCTTTTGGCTTCATCCCATAGTTTTTTTTAGGTTTCACGGTGCAACAATTGTGTTGCCATTTCAATTTTGAATCGGCAACAGATGCCATGATTTTTATTGGATCAAGAGCCTTTAGAGCTTTACAGCTCTGATAACAACAAAGAAAAGTAATAGAAGGTAAAAGAATAATGCTATGATTTTCTGGACAATTATAGAGTACATATATACCAAAAACAAGGTAGTAGTAGATGATCTTATAATTAAGATTAATATTAAGGTACTGGAAGCAAATAAGGCAACAAATAATGTTGACAATTATGGATTGTTAATTACACTAATTGTAGTGATTGACATTGTTAAAGGTAATTATGGGTTGCACACATTAAGGGATCTTGTCTCTCATTATAGTAAAGTCAAAAATATCTCGTTTTGATCCCTATCGTCAATAGACCTCACATAGCATGTCATGAGCTAGTATTCACTAGTACAAAAACAACATATAATATTGGTGTTTTTCGGTCTTTAACGTCAAATTTCAGGTCGACGTCATACCGAAAAATGTTAAATTGACATCGAATTTAAAAAATTCAACATTAATTGACGTTAATTAACATTGGACATAAAGTAATCCGACATCCCCTACAAGCAAATTTACGTCAGATATTGGCATTTTCCGAAGTTAATTATCGTATATTAATATCGAATTTTGCTATTGTTCGATGTTAATAAAATTTTTTATTTTTTAATTAATTTTGATTTTTTTTACAACTTTAAGAGACTTGAAAAGGAGAAAAATATCAAATGTAATCCAACTTTTGGTATTTTATACATCATGAACTATGAACTATAAGGAAAAACACAAAAAGTTATGACAACAATAGTAGTATTTGTTGAGATTGTTGATAGGAAAATCACTGGTTTAACTGAACCTACAATCTCAAAGCTTCTGGTTTTTTATGATGACAACATAATTAATAACACATGTGATGTTTATGTGTTACATGTTCTATTGCTTACAAGCTATATGTTTTAATCAATGTGTAAATATGTTTAAAAGCATTAAGAACATGATTGTGTTAATACATTGCATTTCACTGTGTTATATAATTGATGTTACTGGTGAATGCATGTCTGATGTTTTATTGAAAGAAAACCACAAGCACTTATGTTGAACTTTTAATTGTGTGGCAAAACAACAATTTTAAGTCAACTTCTTTATGGGGTGAGTCGATTAAAACTCGTGGCTTTGCACAAACTTTTTCAAAGTGTTTTGTGAGTATTTTCAAAGAAAAAGTATTTCAAAACTTTGTTTAACTGTGTTGAATAGTCGATTACATGCAACCTGCATTCTACTAAGTCTGTTACAGTTTTGAAATTATGTTAATGCTTGTGTTAAATGTTACAACGACTATATTTTTAAATATGTTGACCAAACATTTATTGTGATTCGACTGCATTAATTGTACATTCAATTAACTACATTGATTATTGCTAATTGCTTTGACTGAATTGTTACATTCGACTGCATTAGTAGCTTAGTTGACTAAAATGCGTCAGAATTGTGTTTATCCATAAATTGATGCGAACTTGATTTCTGTAAGAACTTTTGTGAATCTAACAGTTTGTGATTTTTTTTGCAGAAAGTGCATTCTTACAAAGAAAGAGAAAGAGCTCCAAGAAACAACAATTGACCGTGGTGATCATCTACTTCTGGATTCTTGAAGAGCAAGTTAACTACACTTACAACGGCTGATCATATCTGCACATTGGGTGTAACTGAAAGATCAGAGGCTACAATCTTTTAAAGATTGGATTGAGGTTTCCCTATTGTGATTACAAGAAAAAAGAGTGTGCTGCGTTCTTGACTTTGAGGGTGGCTCAAAGGGTTGGACTGTAGGAGAGGGGATTCTTGCTGCTAGTCTGTTTTGTATATGTCTATATTTTGATTAGAGGGTTATACAGGTGTTTTATATTTTTGACGTGAGGTTGCTATAAAAACGTTGTTGTAAAAACCTTGATCATTATAGTGCAATGGCTTCCTATGGTTGGAAGGACACTAGATGTAGGCTTGGCCGAACCAGTATAAAAACTCAGCGTTTGATCTTTCTATCCCTGTACTCTTTTATTCAGTCGACTGCTTATTGTACTTAATCGATTATATTTTTGTTGCATAAACAAATTTTTTTTCTTGCGTTTCAAGAAAGCTTTTAAAGGCATCCACTTTGTGAAAAAGATTTAAAGAAAACATTGTTTTTACATTTCACTAATTCACCTCCCTCTTGGTGTGAGAAATTAAGCCATTCTATTTGCAACAGTATTAACTTGGGATTTTTGGTTTTTATAGCTATGGTTATTGGTTTTGGTTGAATCTTTTTTTACCACTCCTTTAGAACCCCTAGTTTAGGGAAAAACACCAAGAGCTCTTACTTTGTGTCTGTGTGAAGTATAAAAACTATTTTGAAAGTGAACAATGATAGATCTTTAAACAACCATAACTTTTGTTCCGGTTATCTAATTTGCTATTGTTTATATATGGATTTGGGATAGAAAAAAATTTATGATACCGTGGTAGCTCACATAGCTAGCTAATCATTCTAGATTCTCCAGAGAATGTTGTTTTCTATTTTGTGAAAAAAGAAATTTCAAATTGGCAAAAATATTTAAAGTAGTTAGACTTTGAATTTTGATCTAATTTTTGTGGGGGCTTCTCATGAATTTTGGTGCTTTGAACAAATTTCCAAGTCATTTGGATTTGTTTTCAATATACTCTCAATTCTACCCTAAAACTTAGATTTATAACATGTAGTGTACTATCAACAACAAACAAAAATAATAAACAAGTTCAACAAACAAGTTCAAACCAAAGTAAAACTAACTACTATACAACATTCACACATAGTTCATACATCACATTATCCTATATTCTTAAATCAACAAATCATGCCATACTTGTATATCTTACTTCAATCCAAACTTACCAGATATCATTTGGTTCAACTGAAATATTAATATTACATCATTTATTTTCAATTACATTACATAATATTCACTAATAATACATAAGTACATCAAATTGGTGAAAAGCATTATTCTAATCACGTAATTCTCATCAAAGACCCTAAAAGTTAATGTGAAGAATCATGTGTCTAGGACCAACATTTTTAGCTCAATCCAACAATTAATCAAGTAGGAATCATAATTTTCCCTAGATAGCTCACAATTGGAAACAAGGTAACGATTGGGGTTAGCTCACGCTAAAACACTTAAGAAGATACTAACGTGAGAGTGTCCAACGATCCAAAAGTGGTGCCTAGGGAAAATAAGTTAGTGAGTTCACTGTCTTGGTTACACCTAACAATGCCAAAGTCATGCTAGTGTTGGCCAATGAAACTTGATTAATAGAAAATCTATTTATAATTCAACTTTTTATGAAAAACAATAATCAAATCACATCATTAAAATCACTATTACACTTAAACTATATCTAACATAATTTAAGGTGAAGATTACATTTCACTTATATATTATAATTCAAATTCATTTCTAATTGATATAAAATTTCTTCAACACCAATCACACTAAGAAGAATAAATATTTGGAGACTAAAAGTAAATATTTGTGAATGATCTATTAAGAGTTCAATAACAAATACACAACAACCTTTAATAAACTTCATTAAGTTAGGTTTTACATGACTTTGATATTATATTAATCGGCAGATTTATCAATTATTCTTGAAAAGGATACATCAATACTCTCAACCAAGAGGGGGGTGAATTGGTTTCACTTTAAAAATGTTGATAGGGGGAGCATTGTGACAGTTGAACCCAATCCCTGTTATGTTGTTTTAGATAATGACAACACATTAATAGCAACAACACATGAATGTTGTCATGTCACAACAGAAAAAGCTCTCTTTATTGTGTTATACATATGTGAATTTGTACATGCTTACTGTGATAAATGAATATACTGTGACAAATGCATATGTTGACATACTGTGTTGTTTATGCATACTATGGTGATTATGATGTGATTATATTTGTGTATGCACACTGTATGCTTGTGTGTATTGAAAAGCATTTCTGCATGACTAAAATCGATTACAGTGTTGTAGTAATCAATTAAGGTCCACAAACAGCTTGGTTTTTGAACTATGGCAAAATAACTAGTTTGAATCGATTACATTAGTTGTGAAATCGATTAAAACTTATGTGTTTGCATATATCTTTTCCAAATGTGTTGTGATGAGTTTTTGTGAAGAAAAAGTTTTCAAAATTCTTTTAAGTGAGAAGCTTAATCGATGACATGTTTTGTGTATTCAATTAAGTATGTTATGTTTTGAAAATTGAATTCATGCTAGTTATAACTGCTTTAACGGTCATATTTTTAAATATATTTGACCAGCATTAATTGCAAATCGATTACATTAACTATGCATTCGATTAAGAGCTGAGTTTGTTGTAATCTTGTTACATCTGTTTAACGTAACCGATTACATAAGTATAGTAATAGATTGTTTTGCGTCAGAACTGATAAAAAACTATATATTGACGCATTCTTTGAAATAAAACGTTCTTTTTATAAATTAAAATTGGTTATATTTGATATTCTTTGTGAGAAAAGTGTTACAGGTTGATCACATTAGCACGACTGAAGGTGCATCTAGTTTTAAAAGGAGAAGATTTTGCAATCTCTGATTTGTTGTTTCCGTGGATGTGGGCGTCAGGAAGTAGAGTAAGGAGCTCTTGACTTTGAGAGGGGATTCTCAAAGGGTTCCTGCAACAGGGACAAGTGGTTCTATGTTTGCAGGTGTATTATGTTATATATTTGATTGAGAGTTTCTAAGGTGTTTACATTTGAGTGTTCTATGTAAAGCCTTGGCTGTAATACTCTGATCATTATAGTGAAATACTCTCCAATATAAGGTTGATTAGGAGGGTGACTGGATGTAGGCATTGAGGCCGAACCAGGATAAAAAATGTGTTTGATTTTCTCTCCTTATCTCTTTACATTTCAGTTTCATTGCATACATATTTGCTTACTGCACAAGAAATATTTCAAGATCATTCATATTTGCGAAAAAGATTGAAAAAGTGCACATTTTTATAAAACACCAATTCACCCCCCCTTGGTGTTGAGAAACAAGGTTCATTAATTCTAACAATTGGCACCAGAGCTGGTTTTCAAAAGTTATTTGAAAAACAAATCGATTACCCTTTATGTATAATCGATTATTTGATCCTGAAATGGCCTTTGTTTCTCTAATAATGAGGAAGAGTGAATCTATGTTGGATTGCGTGTATGTTACTTGCAATGATAAATGTATCTCTACCACTAATGGTTTTTCTAAGTCATTTGGAACATGATTATCCCAGAAATCATTCCAAGGAAGCAAAGTTCGTATCAACTAGATTCACAAGTGTTAAAATAGAATGCCTCAATTTCTCCCACCAAGAGGGGGGGGTGAATTGGTGAAACGTAAAAACAAAGTCTTTTTTAAAATCTTTTTTGCAAAAGGTGATGCCTTTAAAGATTTCTTGAAACGCAAGGTAAAAGATTTTCTAATGCAGTAGAAACTTAGTTGAATAAGTACAGAGTAAAGTCGATTAAAAGTAAAAGAGTAGGGATCAAAAATTCAAACACTGCATTTTATAGTGGTTCGGCTAGCCTGCCTACATCCAGTGTCCTTCCAACCACAGGAAGCAAATGCACTATAAAGATCAAGGTTTTTACAACAAGGCTTTTATAGAGACCTCATGTCAAAAATATAAAACACCTCTCTAACCCGCTAATCAAATATAGGCAGTACAATAACTAGACCAGGAGAAAGAATCCCCTCTTCTGTTGTCTAAACCCTTTGAGACACCTCACAAAGTCAAGAACGCCGCACGCTCTTCTTCCTGTAGTCACAATAGAGAACCTCAATCCAATCTTCACAAGATTGTAGACTCTGATCTCACAGTTACACCCAATTGTACAGAATTGATCAGCCCTTTGAATACACAACAAACTTGTTTTTCAAGAAATCACAAGGAGATGATCACCATGATCACTTCTTGATTCTTGGAGCACTTTTTCTCTTTCTAAAAGATATCACTTTCTGAAAAATATCACACAATCTTTTAGATTCACAAAAGTTCTTACAGAAATCAAATTTGTGTTAATTTATAGTGTAACACATCTTTGATGCATTTTAATCGACTAAGCTACTAGTGCAGTCGAATATAATAATTTTGCTATAGTAGTTAGCAATAGTCAAAGAAATTCATTGAATTCGCAATTAATGCAGTCGAATGACATTTAATGCTTGGTCAACATATTTAAAAATGACCGTTAGACATTTATATCAAGCATTAACAGAATTTCAAAACAATAACATACTTAGTCAAATGCAACACGCATATAATCAACTATGTAACAGTGTAAATCATAGTTTTGAAAAACTTTCTCTTCGAAAAATCTCACAGCACACTTTGAAAAAGGTTTGTGCAAAGACACGAGTTTTAATCGACTCACCCCTTAATGAAATCGACTAAAAACTGTTGTTTTGCCACACAATTAAAATTCAACATTAGTGCTTGTGGTTTTTCTCATCCAAAACCATGTGTCATGCATTCATGTATAAAATCACATATATAACACAGTAAAATGCAATGAACAACACATCAACAACACAATCATTTTCTCTTATACGCATATAACATGTAAGCATAGAACATGTAACACATAATACACATGTGTTATTAATTATGTGTTGTCATCATCAAAAACTCAAATAATACTAAGATTGTGGGTTCAGCTAAACCAGTGGTACCCCTATCAACAATCTCAACAATCTCGCCCTTTTTTGATGATGCACAACCATGATTAATAATCAATCATGTTTCACAACTCAATACATATTATCAATCAATTACCAATCAACATAATTCTCCCCCTTTGGGCATTAGCAAAAAAGGTAAAAACAATGGTATTGATATGCAGATAATCAAGCATACAAGGATGCATCAGATAATCATCACAAATCAAATAATGATGCTCTCCCTGTTAAAGATATTCACATGATATAATATATACTCTCCCCCTTAAATGGAGGCATGTGAAACATCTCAATGTATATGCAATGCTCCCCCTGTCATTATGCATGTTTTAATCTTAAAACACAGATGCATAATACAGTATTCACATATATATCAGAGCAAATATCAGTATATGTCAAAATTATATCAGATCAGAAACAGTACAAAAACATCAATGCAACAATGATACAATATCATTCATCAAAAGCAATATAACCTCTTAATCATCTCAAGTCAACTATAGCAAAGAGATATATTGAAAGAAAACAGTTAATAGCACATATGTCAATAGTTAAAGATATCAGATATCCAAATATTGGAATCTTTAACCCCTGTTGATATACAGTCGACTTGCCCTCAGTCATAATCGACTTCATTGCTTCCCCGTGAATTGATTTGCTAGTTTTATCCATCCAGTAAGCAATGTTCCTGCAAAATCTTTCAAGATCTTTCTAAATCAATAATTTTAGAATCAATATGATACAGGAATTAACACAAGTATGCAAATGTATGAATGTAACAGTAATCAACAATTCATTCGCATACAGGCATAGCATAATCGATTTTAATCTATTTTATACTACTGTCATCCAAAATTCCCAGTACATTTCAAATAGTATAAAGTCTTTCTTTGTTCAAAGGTTTTGTAAATATATCTGCCCATTGATGTAAGGTATCTACATATTCGACCTTAATTTCACCCTTGAGGATGTGGTCTCGTATGAAATGATGCCTTATTTAAATATGCTTAGTTTTAGAATGGAGAACAAAATTTTTAGTCAAATTAATTGCACTTGTATTATCACATTTTAAGGCAATACGATCTAAGGATATGCCATAATCTTCTAGTTGACTCTTGATCCAAAGAGACTGAGCGTAACAGCTTCCAACTGCTATGTATTCAACTTTGGTGGTGGATAATGCCACACAAGCTTGTTTCTTTGAATACCAAGAGACTAGTGAATATCCAAGTAGATGACATGTGCCACTAGTGCTCTTTCTGTCTAGCTTGCAGCCACCAAAATCAGAATCACTAGAACCTTCAAGAAAAATATTTGAACCACTGGGATACCACAGTCTAAGATTCTTGGTTCCTTTAAGGTATTTTAAAATTCTTTTTACAGCAGTTAGGTGTGATTCTTTTGGTAAAGACTGAAACCTAGCACAAAGACATACACTATGCATGATGTCTGGTCTATTGGCAGTTAAGTACAATAGAGATCCAATCATACTTCTATACATTTTTTGATCAACTACTTTGCTTGCTTCATCAAGATCCAGATAGTAGTTTGTTGCCATGGGAGTTGCAACCTCCTTGTAGTCCAGCATTTTATATTTTTTTAACAGATTAGTGGAGTATTTTGACTGATGAATGAAGGTGCCATTTTTTGCCTGCTTGACTTGAAGACCTAGGAAGTAAGTGAGTTCTCCCATCATGGACATCTCAAACTCATCCTGCATGGTCTTAGAAAAATCTTTGCACAAAGTAGGATTCGTTGATCCAAAAATAATATTATCAACATAAATCTGAACATAAAGTTTATCTTTGTTGGAGTTCTTAATAAAAAGAGTTGAATCAACTTTACCCCTAGAGAATCCTTTCTTTTCTAGAAACTCACTTAGTCATTCATACCATGATCTAGGAGCTTGTTTCAACCCATACAAAGCCTTTTTGAGTTTGAAAACATAATCTAGATGTTCAAAATCTTGAAAACCTTGTGCTTGTTCCACATAGACTTCTTCCTTAATGTAGCCATTTAAGAAAGAACTCTTGACATCTATTTGGTACAATTTGAATTTCATCATGGAGGCGATAACAAGAAGAATTCTTATTGCTTCCAGTCTGGCCACTGGTGCATACGTATCATCATAATTGATTCCTTCCTCCTGATTGTAACCTTTAGCAACCCACCTTGCCTTGTTCTTTGTGATTTCCCCTGAATCATCCATCTTATTTCTGAAAACCCATTTACTTGCAAATTTTCCGTTCTTGGAACCAGCTCCCATACATTGTTTCTTTTAAACTGATTCAATTCCTCTTGCATGGCCATCATCCAATTTTCATCCGCAATAGCATCATCCATACTTTTAGGCTCAATTTTGGAAACATACGTCACATTCATACAAAATTGATTAAGTTGACGTCTAGTGGAAACTCCTCTTGAGATATCACCAATAATGTTGCTTGTCGAGACATTCCTTGGTGTTTTCCATTCCTTAATCAATTCAGCTCTAGGAGAATCGATTACATTTTCAGAGTTTCCTTTTCCAGGTTCTCTTCATTTTCTTCTTCCTCTCCAGTGGAATCATCAGCTTCTGTAGACTGTCTAGTTTGTCCAGGATTGATGGTAGTTTCAATATACTCATCAAAAGCTATAGAAACTAATTCTTCAACACACATCGTTCTCTTGTTATATACCCGATAAGCTTTGCTTGTAAGAGAGTATAGCCAATGAAAATAGCTTCATCAGCCTTGGAATCAAACTTACCAAGGCTTTCCTTACCATTGTTTAGCACAAAACATTTGCATCCGAAGATTCTTAGATGTGAGATGTTAGGCTTTCTTCCCTTGAATAGCTCAGATGGAGTTAATTTCAACATTAATCTTATCACGGTTCTGTTCAGCACATAACAGGTTGTACTTACTGCGTCTACCCAGAAGTACTTCGGTAAATCTCTCGTTTATCATAGTTCTTGCTAATTCTTCTAGTGCCCTGTTCTTTCTTTCAACCACTCCATTTTGCTGAGGTGTTCTTGGTGCAGAAAAGTTGTGAGAGATCCCCATTTTCGCACAGTATTCATCAAATGCTTCATTATGGAACTCCTTGCCGGGGTCACTTCTAATCGATTTAATCCTGAGTTCCTTTTCATTTTGGATGATAGCAACAAAGTTCTTGAGCACTTTGAATGTTTCACTCTTGGTAGAGATGAAGAAAGTCCAAGTGAAGCGAGAGTAGTCATCAACAATTACCAGACCATATGAATTTCCTCCTAGACTTTTTACTCTTGAAGGACCAAATAAATCCATGTGTAAGAGTTGTAGAGGTCTGGTGGTTGAAATTTCTCTTTTATTCTTGAATGACTGTCTTGTTTGTTTTCCCTTTTGACATGTATCACACAGTCTCTCAAAGGCATAGTGAATGTTAGGAAGTCCAATGACAAGATCCTTAGACACTAGCTTGTTTAGTTGACCCATGTTAATGTGAGCTAGTCTCTTGTGCCAAAGCCATGCATCATCTTCTTTAGTCATCAAGCAAACAACAGATTTGAAAGAGGTTTTTCTAAAGTCGATTATGTAGATGTTGTTATATCTCTTCCCCATTAGTAATAACTCATCAGTTGAACCATTGCTAATCAAACAGTACTTAGGTTCAACGTTATCTTTAGTCCTCTGTCACACAACTAACTAATGCTGAGGAGATTGTGTTTTAATCCTTCAACAAGAAGCACATTCTCAAATTCATAGGTAGAGGGAGTTTGGATTTTACCAATACCGAAGATATTTCCTTTGTTGTTATCATCGTATGTGACATGGCCAGTAGTCTTGTAAGAGATGCTTGTGAATTTTGTTGGATCTCCTATCATGTGTCTTAAACATCCACTATCGAAATACCACATGGAGCCTTTTGCTCCTTGTTTCAAACACTCTTTTGCCGTCTCAGATTTTGCCATCATGATGAGATCACTTTCAAACACGTTCTTTTTGTTATCACTTTGATGCCCATGAATTTTCTTCTTATTGAGAAATTTCATAAATCTTTCAGCATGCAGATTGACTCTTTCTGATCTAGATTCCGACTTATCAGCACAATTTTTTTATTTTGCAAGAACCCTGTTTCAAAAGATTCATAGAATTCGTTAGTAATAGAATTTTGCTTGGTATTGCAAGTAACTGATACACATTCAAAAGCAGATTTACTTGTCCTTCCCGTTTGAGAAAAAGAAGCCATTTTCTAGGATCAATCGATTAACCAAAATAGTAATCGACTAGTTTTTCAAATATTTTATGAAAACCAACTCTGGTGCCAATTGTTAAAATAGAATTGCTCAATTTTTCACACCAAGAGGGGGGTTAATTGGTGAAACGTAAAAACAAAGTCTTTTAAAATCTTTTTCGCAAAATGTCATGCCTTTAAAGCTTTCTTGAAACACAAGGTAAAAGACTTTCTAATGCAGCGGAAACTTAATCGAATAAGTACAAAGTAAAGTCGATTAAAAGTAAAAGAGTAGGGATCAGAAATTTCAAACACTGGTTTTTATACTAGTTAGGCCAACCTGCCTACATCCAGTGTCCGTCCAACCACGGGAAGCAAATGCACTATAATGATCAAGGTTTTTACAATAAGGCTTTTATAGAGACCTCATGTCAGAAATATAAAACACTTCTCTAACCCTCTAATCAAATATAGGCAGTACAATAACTAGACCAGCAGCAAGTATCCCCTCTCCTGTTTTCTAAACCCTTTGAGACACCTCTCAAAGTCAAGAACACTGCACAGATTTCTTCCTATAGTCACAACAGATAACCTCAATCCAATCTTCATAAGATTGTAGACTATGATCTCACAATTACACCTAATTGTGCAGAATTGATCACCCCTTTGAATACACAGCAAACTTGCTCTTCAAGAAATCACAAGGAAATATCACACAAACGGTTAGATTCATAAAAGTTCTTACAGAAATCAAATTCGCGTCAATTTATAGTATAACACATCTCTGACGCATTTTAATCGACTAAGCTACTAATGCAATCGAATATAATAATTCTGCTATAGCAGTTAACAATAGTCAAAGCAATTAATTGAATTCGCAATTAATGTAGTCGAATGACATTTAATGCTTGGTCAACATATTTAAAATATGACCGTTCGACATTTATATCAAGCATTAACAGAATTTCAAAACAGTAACATACTTAGTCGAATGCAACACGCATATAATCGACTATGTAATAGTGTAAATCATAGTTTTGAAAAACTTTCTCTTTGAAAAATCTCACAGCACACTTTGAAAAAGGTTTGTGAAAAACACGAGTTTTAATCGACTCATCCCATAATGAAATCGACTTAAAACTGTTGTTTCGCCACACAATTAAAATTCAACATTAGTGCTTGTGGTTTTTCTCATCAAGAAACATGTGTCATGAATTCATGTATAAAATCATATATATAACACAGTGAAATGCAATGAACAACACATCAATAACACAATCATGTTCTCATATACGCATATTACATGTAAGCGTAGAACATGTAACACATAATACACATGTATTATTAATTATGTGTTGTCATCATCAAAAACGCAGATATTAATGAGATTGTGGGTTCAACTAAACTAGTGGTCCCCCTATCAATAATCTCAACAACAAGCCTCTGTCACAGGAAAATTGGTCATTTTACTTACAATGATAACAGCAAGGGTAAAATCATTAGTATTGGTAAAATTCAAACACCGTCATCCTATGAAATTGAGAATGCATTACTTGTTGAAGGTTTAAAACATAATTTGTTGAGTATTAGTCAATTATGTGACAAATGTAAGACCCATGAAAAATATTTATAGTAGTAAATTTTAGCATTTTATTAGTAATAATAATTTTAGTGGATAGAAAAATGTAAATTTTGGATATAAAATTATAGTAATTTTAGAAGGAGAGGTTCAAATTTTTGGTAACTTATTTAGTAAATTTTTTAAATTGAATAGTAAAAAGTGAATAGTAAATAGTAAAAAGTGAATAGTAAAAATAAATTTTCAGCATTTGGATTCCTTAGCATGGAAGTAAGTAGTAGGTAGAAATTAGGATCAGATTTGGTGAGAAAATGATTGAAATATTATTTTTAAATAATATTAAAATAATAAATAATATTAAAATATTAAGGAATAGTAAATTTTTTTTACTATAAATAGCCATGGGAGGGAAGGGTATTTTGCACCAAGAAAAGAGGAATCAAGTGAGAGCTTGAGAAATAGAGAAGAAAGAGTTAGGGAGAAATTTTTTAGTTGCAAGAAGAGTAGAGGTTCTGAAGGGTTTCGGGGAAACAAAGTCGGAGCAGGAGATTAAGTCTGGAATAGAGGTAGGGGAGCTAATTTTTCTAAGCTTTTATATTATGATTTAGTACTGTTTTATTACTATTCATGTCTTGAAATTATGTATGAATATTGTTAATGCTTACTGTATGTTTATCTATATTGATATTCGGTGTAAATATTATATGTTGTTGTTTTGAATCTGTTAATAAGAAATTTGTTAAAAACTAGTTGAGGAACACTTTGGCTAAGGAAAGACTTGGTACTTAAGTTGTCCATTGTGACGCACCTCTCTTTCCTGGAAGTCTACTCGACAGGTTTTTAACTTAAATCTTGTGTACAGATTATGTACTGTTAAATTATCATGTAATATATCTTGTTGGAATATATTCAGTTTGTATGATTTCTGAAATGATTAAAGTTTATTTGATTTGAATTTATGCATTTGAACATGTATGAGTATTACGGGGAAATGTCGTAAGGGTATAATATGAGTCGAGGAATGTGAGTATGGTATGAGTCTCGCGGAGAGATTCTGTAATGTCATGGTATGTGTATGAGGATTATGGGTAGATTTCGTAATGGTATAATATGAGTTAAGGAATGTGAGCATTGTATGAGTTTCGTGGAGAGATTCTGTAATGACATGGTATGTGCGTATATGTTGATGTTGAGGGTCATGAAGTTGGAGGTTATCCTGATACTCTAATAATCATTCAGTCTCAAGTAGAGAATGATGAATTATGTGGTGAGAGGGGCAGGAGGTCCTGGTCTATGTGCCAATTTAGGACATAGTGAGGGGACTAACCTTGTGAATGGTATGGAGGACAGAATGTCCTGGTCTATGTGCCGGTTTTGGACATAGTGAGGGGACTAAGAATGACATCACAAGTGAAAAACCTTCCGTTGTATCGCTCATCAACATATCGTTGGGATAAGTGCCTATTAGGTATTGTGAAATGAGTGTCTATTGGGTATTGTGGTGTCTATTGGGTATTGTGAGACGAGTGTCTAATAGGAATTGTAGTATGAGGGTGTCGAACATAATTATTATATGATGTTTATATCAAGGTAATTATACATGTTTTATAAATGATTTGTTGCATGTTAGCTCACCCTACTTGTTGTGTTTGTTTTGTGTTTGGGTATGTGCGATGATCGTATAATTCGTTATACGGGAGCAGATGAAGGAATGTCGTCTGATCCAATGACAATGAAGAGAGAGACAGAAGAATAAGTTAGAAGGATTCGAATTATATTTATGAGTTTATAGTTGAAATCTGAGTTTAAAACATGTGTAGACATATATTAACTATGAATTTATAAGTGTGAAATTACGGAATATTACCGTAAATGTAATATTACAATATATAAATTATGAATTATCCAGCGTGAGATATTGGGATGTTACATTAATGGTATCAGAGCAGTTCGTCCTTAGGATGACCTTTGTGTCGTGGGTCTGTTGTGTCTTCTCTATGAAGAATTGAGTCTAAATGGTATACTTATCATTTTCTCCAAGCTAGATAGTAGAGTATTGTGTCTAACTACTCATGACTTTTACGAGAGATGATTTTCCTTTCTTAATTCTCAAGGTTTATGAAAGATATTAGAATTAGTTAAAGCCTTCATAGGGAGATATAATACTAGAATCTGAGTTTCAAAGGATAAGTGAAGATGTTGGTGTTTAGAAGTTATGTTTTAAGATGTTTGCAGGACAAAATCAGGAGATTAGATATCTTACGTTTCACAAAAAGGAGTTAAGTTCAAAGGCTAGATTAAGAGAAGCTTTGGATAAGCATGAATGTAGCAAGGTTTAAGAAATTAGTTTGGTTTAGTATATCAGTAATGTTAGATGTCAGAAGAGAGGGAAGTGTTGGTGAGAAACAGAGTGGCATTGTGTGAGATTGGTAACATGGATCGATGTATCAGTGATGGTTGGAATCTGAAGAAAGAAAATGGTGGAAGATTTGAAGATAAAGTTTAAAATAAAAAGGGATAGGAATACTAAAGTAGATTAAGGATAAATCAAATATTAGACGAAGAAGAGTTTGGAAATAGTAAAAAGGAGAGTTGCAATACTAATGTGATTAGGGAATTTGGAATAATTAAGAAGTTGTAGGTTGTGATTGGAGCAATTTTCATCAGGTATAGTTATATGGTAGTACTCAAACCTCAATGGTGATGTAAAGGATGGGTAAAGATTTATATGTCGCACCTTGATCTCTGACCAATGATGTGTGTGAGTGAACTTATTTATATTTACTTTTAGTTCGCATAAGATAAAAATTTGAGATTTGGTTAACACTAAATATCCTGGGGATATGGTTCTGATCTAAGGAAGCACGTTATAATTGAGGTTGGTTGTGGTTGATTGCCTTGATAATCTCTAGATCATTTAACTTATGTGGCATAAGTGGTTTATTTAAATGAGTAGGTGTAGTACTGATAAAGAATATAGTTAAATTCGGCCTTATTGAGATTAAAATAAGTTGTTTCAGAATTTATAACATTGTTGATTGAGTGATCTGCTGAGTCTTATTAGAGATACACAATTGTTAGGTACTGGGTTAGAGACAACGTTAAGTTTGTGGATTCATGTTAGGTTAGGATGTGGGAAGGTATTTTGAGGACAAGGTTTATATTCCTAAGATTTAGAGTTTATAAGTTAATTCTTGGAGAATGTTTTAACTTAGGCTAGTAATGTTTGCTAGGAAAACAATTAGATGAAGGTTGAGGTAATTTGGAGTATAATCTTGAAAGAAGCTTGATTATTCTAGTTTTGTCAAGTATTTCAGAAGTGTTTATCAGGTGAAAAAAAAAATAGTGGTTCAACATTTAGTGTGGGTTAAATAAAGGATGAGGATCAGTATTTTAGGGATATCTAACCAATGCAAGTGAAGGATAGATATTGTAGTCTAGAGTATGATCGAAAGGATGGTTTGGTCATGTTCCAATATGTTTTTAGAAGTTTATAGTCTTCAAGAATTGTGAGTTGATTGTTGAACATTAAGTGTGGTTAAGGGTGAAGGCAGTATTACCGAGAGTCAGATAAGTTCATCAAGTACGAGTGAAGGAAATGATGCATGATCTTAAGTGTGGAAGGGTTTCTATGGATGTTATAAATCATATTCAATATAGGTATTATTTTTGGACAAGTTCTTGTTAAATGAGTATAGAAAAGAAAAACATAAAGGATGAATTGTTTAGTAATAGTGTTTTGGACTCCGTGTAATCATCAGAGTAATTATAAATTTTACGGAGAATAGAAGTAGAGGGTAAGGTGGAACAATCTAGTATAATTTTGGTAAACATAAGTGGCTTTTAGAGGTGTACGATTTCTAGGAGTAGAAATTGTGTTGAGAAAATATAATGGAAGGTTGTTACGGAAAAAGAATGATTCCTAGAGTTTTACAGGGTCATGAAAGTCTTAAATAGGGATCTATAAGGAGAATCACTTTCTGGTTATAGTAGGAATAAAAAGTTTTCTGGAATTTTGTGATTAATAGTTTATGAGTAATGAGTTCTTTTAAAACATTAATGGATTATTTTGAGACTAGTGGGGTATGTTTAATGGTGGTTTTGACGAGGCTAGAAGTGACAAGTAAGAGTGTTCTGAAGGTTTATGATTTTAAATTTTTCGTGAGTACATTTCAATTTGAGATGCTAAGAATTTTTATGCACAAAATAAGTAGAGTAAATGAGTTTACAAGGAAACTAGAAGATAAGGTGAAATAATCATAATTTTATTTTTAGGTCGAATTTTCGAATTTTCGAGGACGAAAATTTTTGTTGTTGGGGAGAATGTAAGACCCATGAAAAATATTTATAGTAGTAAATTTTAGCATTTTATTAGTAATAATAATTTTAGTGGATAGAAAAATGTAAATTTTGGATATAAAATTATAGTAATTTTAGAAGGAGAGGTTCAAATTTTTGGTAACTTATTTAGTAAATTTTTTAAATTGAATAGTAAAAAGTGAATAGTAAATAGTAAAAAGTGAATAGTAAAAATAAATTTTCAGCATTTGGATTCCTTAGCATGGAAGTAAGTAGTAGGTAGAAATTAGGATCAGATTTGGTGAGAAAATGATTGAAATATTATTTTTAAATAATATTAAAATAATAAATAATATTAAAATATTAAGGAATAGTAAATTTTTTTTACTATAAATAGCCATGGGAGGGAAGGGTATTTTGCACCAAGAAAAGAGGAATCAAGTGAGAGCTTGAGAAATAGAGAAGAAAGAGTTAGGGAGAAATTTTTTAGTTGCAAGAAGAGTAGAGGTTCTGAAGGGTTTCGGGGAAACAAAGTCGGAGCAGGAGATTAAGTCTGGAATAGAGGTAGGGGAGCTAATTTTTCTAAGCTTTTATATTATGATTTAGTACTGTTTTATTACTATTCATGTCTTGAAATTATGTATGAATATTGTTAATGCTTACTGTATGTTTATCTATATTGATATTCGGTGTAAATATTATATGCTGTTGTTTTGAATCTGTTAATAAGAAATTTGTTAAAAACTAGTTGAGGAACACTTTGGCTAAGGAAAGACTTGGTACTTAAGTTGTCCATTGTGACGCACCTCTCTTTCCTGGAAGTCTACTCGACAGGTTTTTAACTTAAATCTTGTGTACAGATTATGTACTGTTAAATTATCATGTAATATATCTTGTTGGAATATATTCAGTTTGTATGATTTCTGAAATGATTAAAGTTTATTTGATTTGAATTTATGCATTTGAACATGTATGAGTATTACGGGGAAATGTCGTAAGGGTATAATATGAGTCGAGGAATGTGAGTATGGTATGAGTCTCGCGGAGAGATTCTGTAATGTCATGGTATGTGTATGAGGATTATGGGTAGATTTCGTAATGGTATAATATGAGTTAAGGAATGTGAGCATTGTATGAGTTTCGTGGAGAGATTCTGTAATGACATGGTATGTGCGTATATGTTGATGTTGAGGGTCATGAAGTTGGAGGTTATCCTGATACTCTAATAATCATTCAGTCTCAAGTAGAGAATGATGAATTATGTGGTGAGAGGGGCAGGAGGTCCTGGTCTATGTGCCAATTTAGGACATAGTGAGGGGACTAACCTTGTGAATGGTATGGAGGACAGAATGTCCTGGTCTATGTGCCGGTTTTGGACATAGTGAGGGGACTAAGAATGACATCACAAGTGAAAAACCTTCCGTTGTATCGCTCATCAACATATCGTTGGGATAAGTGCCTATTAGGTATTGTGAAATGAGTGTCTATTGGGTATTGTGGTGTCTATTGGGTATTGTGAGACGAGTGTCTAATAGGAATTGTAGTATGAGGGTGTCGAACATAATTATTATATGATGTTTATATCAAGGTAATTATACATGTTTTATAAATGATTTGTTGCATGTTAGCTCACCCTACTTGTTGTGTTTGTTTTGTGTTTGGGTATGTGCGATGATCGTATAATTCGTTATACGGGAGCAGATGAAGGAATGTCGTCTGATCCAATGACAATGAAGAGAGAGACAGAAGAATAAGTTAGAAGGATTCGAATTATATTTATGAGTTTATAGTTGAAATCTGAGTTTAAAACATGTGTAGACATATATTAACTATGAATTTATAAGTGTGAAATTACGGAATATTACCGTAAATGTAATATTACAATATATAAATTATGAATTATCCAGCGTGAGATATTGGGATGTTACAACAAAGGTCTGAAGATAACGTTTGAACCAAACTATTGTCTAATAAGTAATGGGTCAACATATGAACTGTTATTAATTGGAAAAAGATACAACAACATCTACATGATTGATTTTAGAAAAACATCATTTAAGTCTTTTGTGTGCTTATTGTCTAAAGAGGATGACTCTTGGTTATGGAAAAAAATATTAGCTCATATTAATATGGATCAGTTAAATAAACTAGTGTCTAAGAATCTGGTTATTGGTCTTCCAAACATACAATATGTGTCTGATAGACTATGTGACGCTTGTCAAAAAGGGAAGCAAACAAGGACGTCCTTTAAAAACAAAAGAGAGATGTCTATCACTAGACCTCTTGAACTGTTACATATGGACTAGTTTTGTCCCTCAAGAGTCAGAAGTCTTGGAGGAAATTTGTATGGATTGGTGATTATTGATGATTACTCTCGTTATACCTGAACTTTCTTTATTTCTACCAAGAGTGATCATGGCAAGGAATTTCAGAATGAAGTGTTTGATGACTACTATGCAGAAATGAGGATTTCTCACAACTTCTTTATACCTAGAACCCCTCAACAAAATGGAGTGGTTGAAAGGAGAAATAGAGCATTGAAAGAAATTGCGAGAACTATGTTGAATAAGAGAGATTTTCCAAAGTATTTCTAGTCAGATGCAGTCAGCACAACATGTTATGTACTCAACCGGACTATAATCAGATCTATGCTAAAGCTTACTCCCTACGAGCTATTCAAAGGAAGGAAGCCAAATATCACGCACCTGAGGATCTTTGGTAGTAAGTGTTTTTTTCTCTACAACGGTAAAGAGAGTTTAGGCAAATTTGATTCTAAAGCCGATGAGGCTATCTTCATTGGATATTCTCTTTCAAGTAAAGCATATAAAGTGTATAACAAAATAGCTATGTGTGTTGAGGAATCTGTGCATGTTGCATTTGATGAATACATTGACACTACTACTAATCAATTGCATCTTAGAAAGTGTGTAGATGTAGGTGATTTGTAGGTGAAGAAGAGTAAAATGAAGAAATTCAAGAGGATGAAATTCCAGAGGTTACTAATGATCCTCCTAGAATTGAAACTATGAAAGAATGGAAAACTCCTATAAATATTTCTACTAGCAACATCATTGGAGACATCACAAGAGGAGTTTCTACTCGATGACAACTTAATTAATTTTGCATGAACGTTGCATGTGTATCAAAGATTGAGCCTAAGAATATTGATGTTGCTCTTGCTGATGAGAATTGGATGATGGCAATGCAAGAAGAGTTAAATCAGTTCCAAGGGTAAAAACTCAACAGATTGGATGTTTTGAAATAAAATGGATGACTCTAGTGAAATCATCAAGAATAAGGCCAAATTGGTTGCAAAGGGTTATAGTCAAGAAGAGGGAATCGATTACGACTAGACCTATGCTCTAGTGGCTATATTGGAAGCCATAAGAATTCTTCTAGCCATTTCCTTGGTGATGAAATTTAACTTGTATCAAATGGATTTAAAGAATGCCTTTCTAAACGGTTACAACAAGGAAGAGGTATTTGTTGAACAACCTCTTACATTCCAGGATTTTGATTTTCCTAACCATGTATTCAAATTGAGAAAAGCCTTGTATGGACTAAAGCAAGCACCTAGATTATGGTACGAAAGATTGAGTGAGTTCTTAATCAAGAAGGGTTTCTCAAGGGGTAAAGTTGATTCAATCCTTTTCGTTAAAAATTCTGGAAAGGATAAACTGTTTGTACAAATATATGTAGTTGATATTATCTTTAGCTCTATTAACCCTCTATTATGCAAAGAATTTTCCAATACCATGCGAGATGAGTTTGAGATGTCCGTGATGGGTGAACTCACCTATTTTCTCGGACTTCAAGTGAAACAAGATGACAGTGGCAATTTTATTCATCAATCCAAGTATTGCACAAATCTATTGAAGAAGTACAAAATGCTTGAATGCAAGGTGGCTGCCACACCAATGGCAACAAACTGCTATCATGGTTTAGATGAAAAAGGTAATTTTGTGAATCAAAAGCTCTATAGAGGTATCATCAGATCTTTGTTGTATCTAACTATTAGTAGACCAAACATCATTCATAGTGTTTGTCTTTGTGCTAGATTTCAATCACAACCAAAGGAATCACATCTAACTGCTGTGAAAAGATTTTTAAAGTATCTAAATGGAACTAAAAATCTTGGACTGTGGTACCCTAGTGGCACAAACATTTTTCTAGAAAGATATAGTGATTCAAATTTTCTTGGTTGTAAATTAGACAAGAAAAGCACCAGTGGCACATATAATCTCTTACGTTGCTCTCTAGTGTCTTGGCATTCAAAGAAACAGGCTTGTGTGGCACTATCTACCATAGAAGCCGAGTACATTGTAGCTAGGAGTTGTTGTCCTCAGTCTCTCTAGATCAAAAGTCAACTAGAAGACTATGGTATATCCTTAGGTCATATTGCTCTAAAATGTGATAATACTAGTGTTATAAATTTAACTAAGAATCCTGTACTTCATTCGAAAACTAAGCATATTGAAATAAGGCACCACTTCTTAAGAGATCAAATTCTTAAGGATGAGATCAAAATTGAGTATGTTGACACCTTGCACCAATGGGCTGACATTTTTACAAAACCTCTGAATAAAGAGAGATTTTATACAATAAGGAATGAACTAGGAATTCTAGATCATAGTAGTATTAAGTAGCATTGAATTTGATTTTATCACCTGTATGATTGCAATTGAATTGTTCATTGTTACACTATTACATTGCATATTTATACTTAATCTGTGATAATGTTTACTTTTCAATAATACTGCATATGAACTAACGCTTAATCTAGTTGAGATGAAAAGATTATGCAGGTGGTATCAGTATGCTGATTAAACACTGAATTGAAATGGAAGTTCATGAGTACTTTGTCGGCCTGAATCGATTACAAGAGAATAAAAATCAATTGCATTTCACAAAATGTGGATTGAAGTTTCTAATTATTGAATCATTTACTGTGTACCATTCTTTATTATCTTATATGTGTAAATTCATCATAAATCTCATTGTGTATAATCCGTTGTTAATCAAATTGAGGTTATAAATTATTACATTTGTTTATATTAGCTTCAAGTTGTATGAGCATTACTCTGATATCTGTCATATTCTGTGATACATTACTTGAAATTGTGTCTGATAATACATACTTTGTAATATCTCTATTATGCAACTCTGATACTGAAATAGGATACGCATAATGATAAGGGGAGATTTGTATTCTATTACATGACATTCACATGTTAAAAAAGGGAAGAAATTAATATCATGTGAATATTGCTGACAAGGGGAGCATCATGTTTTTCTGTTTACATATGCTGATGCATCTCTGAAATGACTCAATATCTCTATGATTTAATTATTTTGTGCTATAAATCCTTTTACTAATGCCCAAAGGGGGAGAAATAATTGAAAATTGAATGTATATGTTTGTTTGGAATTGTGTGAAACAAATTTTTTATTGTGAACTGTTCATCATGGTTGTTTCATTAATCATGTTTGTGCATCATCAAAAAAGGGGGAGATTGTTGATAGGGGGAGAAATATGAATACTAAACACAATCCCTGTTATGTTGTTTTTTATGATGACAACACATTAATAGCAACAACACACAAATGTTGTCATGTCACAACAAAAAAGTGTTTCTGTGTTGTGTTATACATATGTGAATTTGTACACGCTTACTGTGATAAATGAATATACTGTGACAAACATATGTTGGACATACTGTGTTGTTTATGCATACTATGGTGATTATGATGTGATTATATTTGTGTATGCACATTGTATGCTTTTGTGTATTGAAAACCACAAGCACAAAAGCATTTCTGCATGACAAAATCGATTGCAGTGTTGTAGTAATCAATTAAGGTCCACAAACAGCTTGGTTTTTGAACTGTGGCAAAATAACTAGTTTGAATCGATTACATTAGTTGTGAAATTGATTAAAACTTGTGTGTTTGCATATATCTTTTTCAAATGTGCTGTGATGAGTTTTTGTGAAGAAAAGGTTTTCAAAATTCTTTTAAGTGAGAAGCTTAATCAATTACATGTTTTGTGTATTGAATTAAGTATGTTATATTTTGAAAATTGAATTCATGCTAGTCATAGCTGCTTTAACGGTCATATTTTTAAATATGTTTGACCAACATTAATTGCAAATCGATTACATTAATTGTGCCTTCAATTAAGAGCTGAGTTTGTTGTAATCCTATTGCATCTATTTAATATAATCGATTACATAAGTATAATAATCAATTGTTTTGCGTCAGAATTGATAAAAACAATATATTTACGCATTGCTTGAAATAAAAAGTTTTTTTTATCAATTGAAATTTGTTATATCTGATATTCTCTGTGACAAAAGTGTTATAGGTTGAACAAACACTCGAAGAATCAAGAGCGTGAAGAATTTGAATAATCTTGACGCATTCTTGGGAGGCAATTTGACTGGGTTGTATAGGTTGATCACATTAGAACGACTGAATGTGCGTCTGGTTTGATTAGGAGAAGATTTTGTAAGTTGAAGAAGATATTGGGTTGTATAGGTTGAAGAATCTTTGATTTTTTTTTCCCTGGACATGCGCGTCAGGAAGAAGAGTGAGGAGCTCTTGACTTTGAGAGGGGATTCTCAAAGGGTTTCTGCAACTGGGACAAGTAGTTCTATGTTTGTAGGTGTATTTTGTTCTATATTTGATTGAGAGTTTGTAAGGTGTTTACATTTGACTGTGCTCTGTAAAGTATAAGTAGTATACAAACAGACTAGCAATAAGAATCCCCTCCCCTGCGATCCAAACCCTTTGAGTCACCCTCAAAGTCAAGAACGCAACACGCTCTTCTTCTTGTAATCACAACAAGGAACCTCAATCCAATCTTCACAAGATTGTACCCTCTGATCTCCCAGTTACACCCAATGTGCAGATATTATAAGATTTTGTACGTGTAGTTAACTTGTTCTTCAAGAATCCACAAGTAGATGATCACCATGGTCACTTCTTGTTTCTTGGAGCTCTTTCTCTCTTTCTATAAGAATGCACTTTCTGCAAAAACATATCACAAACTGTTAGATTCACAAAAAGTTCTTACAAAAAACAAATTCGCGTCAATTAATAGATAAACACAACTCTGACGCATTTTAATCAACTAAGCTACTAATGCAGTCAAATATAGCAATTTTGTTATTGCAGTTAGCAGCAATCAATGCAGTTAATTGAATGTACAATTAATGCAGTCAAATTTCATTTATTGCTTGGTCAACATATTTAAAAATATGGTCGTTGTGACAATTATATCAAGCATTAACAATTATTCAAAACATAACAAACTCAATCGAATGCAACACGCATGTAATCGACTTTATAACAAAGTAAAACAGTTTTGAAAAAGTTTGTGCAAAGACACAAGTTTTAATTGACTCACCCCATAATGAAATCAACTTAAAACTGTTGTTTTGCCACACAATTTAAGTTTAATAAATGTGTTTATGGATTTTCTTTTACAAAAACATGTGTCATGCATTCATGTATAAAATCACATATAAACACAGTGAAATGCAATGAAAAACACAAACAACACAATCATGTTCTCAAAAATGCATATAACATGTAAGCATAGAACATGTAACACCAAATACATGTGTCTTATTAATTGTGTGTTGTCATCATAAAAAACACAGATATCATTGAGAATGTGGGTTCAGCTAAACTAGTGCTCTCCCTATCAACAATCTCAACAATCTCCCCCTTTTTTGATGATGCACAACCATGATTAATAATCAACCTTGTTGCACAACTCAATACAGATTATCAATCAATCAACCAAAAATTCTCTCCCTTTGGGCATTAGAAAAATAGGTAAGCACACAAACGTATTGATAGACAGATAATCAAGCATACAGAGATGCATCAGATAATCATAAAACAAGTAATGATGCTCTCCCTCTCAAGAATATTCAAATGAAATTAAGATATTCTCCCCCTTAAATGAAGGCATGTGAAATATATCAATGATATGCAATGCTCGCCCTATCATTATGAATACTTCAATCTCAAATTATAGATGCACAATGCAGTACACAGAAATTGTCAGAGCATTTATCAGCATGTAATAACACAGTATCAGATTAGATAAATCATAGTAATAACATGTAGATACAGATTCAATCAAACAACATATTTCAATCTCTTATCATCTTAGATATTTTATCCAGTAGATAAGCATAGAGATATAAGAATAAACAATCAACATCAAATAAAGCAAGATTTAAAGATATCAAATATTCAAGTTTTGGAATCTTTAAACTTCTGTTGATGTTCAATCGATTTGTTCTCAGTCAAAGTCAATTTCTTGTTGTAGCATTTCTCAGATTATCCAGTTCCATCCAGTTAGCAAGTGATAATCCTGCAAAACCTTTCCAAGTCTTTCCAGATCAAGCATTTTAGAATCAATGTAATACATGAATTAATATGTGAGTATGCAAATGTTATGAATGTAACATTAATTAATAATCCATTCACATACAAGCATAGTGTAATCGATTTGATCTATTCAGTTTAATTCAATCACAAATTTATTTAACTATAAATTCTGATTTCATTGATATTATAATCAGGAAGTACAATCAGATAAGCACAAAACAAAGATGACATATAGACTCATCTAATACAACCAAAACAGAAAAACATAAAGCTTTAGACAGAAATAGCAGATTCATCAATTTTTGATTTTTTTTCTTATTTTTCTTCAATATGTTTCGAGAGGCATGTCACTATTACATTCATCAGCGACATCTTCATCCATACTTTCCTCTTCCTAAAATTCTTCTTCAGAGCTTAGTCCAGGTGTACTACCTTCCCCACCTAATTCCTCTTCAGCTGCAATCTCTTCATTCTGCTTTTCCAAATTTAGATGTTCTTTTATTTCAGCAATATCATCTCTGGTTTTCTTACACATAATCTTAAGAGACTTCATTTCTCTCAATATTGTCCTTTCAAACTCTGACTTAGCCCTGTATGGAATTGAAGATGATCCTTCTGCTTCTTCGTCTTCTTCAGTGGCCTCAACCTGGAACACCTAACCCTCTAGAGTATGCTGCATGCCCATTTTATGTAAAGCAGACTTGTTAATCAAGCTATTTCTATTGTATGTTTCACTTAATTCATCAACACAGTCAACTCCAAAATGAATGAGGATCTTGGAAATGAAGACACAATAAGGAAGCATTGCAGATTCTAGTCTGGTTACTTTTAACATGTTATCCGAAATTGCTACAAGATATATTACCTGGATATTTTCTTTGAAAGCCTTAAGCAAGTACAAGTCTTCAGTTGTTGCCTATGCATGGTTACTTCCTCTAGGCATTAATATCCAAGAGATAACAAAAATAGCTAGTCGATCATCCTTCTTCATTCCTCAAGTCTTGTAATGAGAATAATCACGGACATCTTCAGGGTTTCTCAAACTATCCTGATATAACGAGAATTTATGAAAGCCATCCATTCCCAAATGACACCTTTCTCCTTCTATTTTGAACCCTGCTATATCACTCCACACTTCATATGTAAGTTTGATGTCAAAACCTTTAACATTTGAGCATATCGTCCCTTCGCTTATCTTCAGATTGCAATAGAACACCTTTACTAATTCTGAATACCAAGGATCGGCCATCTCAACGAATTTCTTCAGCCCTTAGCATTTTAGCCAACCTTGAAATTGGAAACCTTCATTACTGAAGAAGCTAAGTTTCAGGAATTTATGCGTAGTTAATTTTCTCATTTTCCAACAATCAACAAACTTGGATTGAGCTTCATCATCACTATTCCATCCTTCCAGCTGTGATGGTCGCCTCAAGTATTTAGTGCCCAAGGTCTTTACTCTTTTCCTTTGAGATGAACTGGACGTCATTTTTGTTTAGAGAGAGATATTGATTGTAGGATATCAGAAGGAAGGATTCAAATGTCTACTAAGAAGATTAATGACACGCTTCTGTGTATTAGGGTTTTAATAAAAAAATTAAATTTGGAGGCAACACAAAAATCCATTTTAGTGCCAAAAACCGAATTCATTAAATTTAAATTTTCAAAACATAAGAAAGTTCAAAACAGAGACTAATAATCGGTTTTATTAAAAACAAAGTCGACTTAATGTTTTGACATAGTGTTACCAAAAACAGAGAAACACATACACGCAAAATATTCGACTCAACAATTAATACAATCAATTAAAAGTCGCATAGTAGTATTTTCACAGAAAAACAACAATTCAGGCATCATATAGCAAGCATGCATATAGCAATCAGTCATTCAAATATTTATGATGCATGATGCATGTAAAAGTTTAGATACAGTTACCACAACCAGTGACTCAAGAACTTTTTTATTTCATCATGATAGTTCATCCTTGAGTTGAATACTGCTTCAGCAGCTACTGCTCCTTTCCTGCACAATAGTTAAACGGTTTTGACGTTGGTACCCATTTGAATTTGGTCCTGTCTTGTTATTAGCAAGAAGTTGTTCCTTGGGAACCCATTTGTATTTTCTCTTTGGAACACCAACATTTCTAAAATAGCAGTTTCTAATAGTGTGACCAATTGTGTTGTAGTAAAAGCATGCATTAGTAGTAGGTTTACTTAGATCAATAAATTTCTTTGAGTTTATCCTAATACTTTTGGCCTTATAATCAATACCTTGTCTGTAGATAGCTCTTCCAGATGATCTTAACACAACATCAAGATTTTCTTTGCCTTGAGTGAATTTTTCCAGCATGCTGGTTAAGTACTCAATTTTCTCAACATGTAGAGGACAATTACCACATTCTTTCTCAACAACTTGTACTTCGATCTTTACTATGTTTGTAGATTTCAGAGCTTCTTCAAGATCTTTTTCAATCTTTTCATTATCCTGCAAAAAATTATCAATTATGTATTCATAATCTTTTCTCTCAGATGATAATCGATTCACTTTATACTGAAGTCACATGGCTTCTGCATGAATTTCTTGAAATGCATTCAGTAGCATGTAGTACTTGACTTCAATTGGTTAATTTTCAAATTCACGATCACTATCATCATCAGATTGTGCAGAGCCTGCCATAAAGCATAAGTTTGACTCCTCTTCAACACATATGTCATCATCACTTGAAGAGTCTTCATCATTGTTTTCCTAGGAAATATAAGCTTTCCTCTACTTCCTGTTCTTGTCTTGAGGATACTTGGAGAATTCTTTCTGCTTGTTCTTTAAGTCTGGAGAGTCCGGCTTGATATGACCATCCTTTCCACATTCATAGCATTGAACAACATTGCTTCTTGAGCTCTTCTTTCCTCCTTCATAGCATTGAACAACATTGCTTCTTGAGCTCTTCTTTCCTCCTCTTGAGAAACCTGCATTGTTAGTTGCATAATTTTTATATTTCATGAATCTGTTAAATTTTCTTACCATCATATTCATCATTTCCTTTTCTGGTATATCTGCATCTGATTCAGTTTCAGGTTCATGAATCTTTGTAGCTTTCTTGCTAATGGCCTTTAAAACAATTGATTTCTTCTTCCTCCTTTAGCCTTCCAAGCTCTAATTCATGTTCTCTGAGTTTTCCAAGTAATGTAGCCAAGTTCATGCATGTCAAGTCTCTTGATTCAGATATAGCAGTGACTTTCGGTTGCCAACTTCTATTGTGGCTTTTCAAGAATTTTATGTTGATTTCTTCTTTATCAAACACTTTCCCGAGAGCCATGAGGTGATTGACTATGTGTGTGAACAACTCATATTCTTGTATAACAGAGTTCTTTGTGGCCCTTTTTACTTCATACGTTCCTTCATGCGTAACCTTAAGAACCTCCCACATTTCCTTGGCAGTCTTGCATTGTAATATCCTAAAAAATTCATCCATTGTTAGTGCGGAAGCTATTACATTCCTAGCCTTAACATCATATTGTGCGCTACGGTTTTCATCTTGAGTCCACTTAGAAAAGTTTTTCAAAATAGTTTTTTAATTCACAATTTGAGTGGGTTCATATGGATCGTTTAGAGTTGCATCCCAAACTCCTTTATGCACGAATTCAAGAAAGATTTGCATCCTAATTTTCCAAAAAGAATAGTTTTCTTCAGCAAATAGTGGTGGTCTAATTGTGGATGTACCTTCACCAAAGGTTTGAAAATTGAAAGCCATTTTCCAGGATCAGTCGATATAATGAAAACAATAATCAACTAATTTTTCAAATATTTTATGAAAACCAGCTCTGGTGCCAATTGTTAAAAAAGAATGGCTCAATTTCTCACACCAAGAGGGGGGTGAATTGGTGAAGTATAAAATTTAAAACTTTCAAAATCTTTTTCACCAAAAGTGATGCCTTTATGACTTTCTTGAAACACAAGGTAAAATATTTGTTCATGCAACGGAAATTAAATCGATTGAGTACAGTAAGAAGTCGACTGAATAAAAGAGTGTAGGGATAGAAAGATCCAATACTGAGTTTTTATACTGGTTCGGCCAAGCCTACATCCAGTGTCCTTTCAACCAGAGGAAAATAATGCACTATAATGATCAAGGTTTTTACAACAAGGCTTTTATAGCAACCTCCCATCAAAAATATAAAACACCTCTCTAACCCTCTAATCAAAATATAGGCAGTATACAAACAGACTAGAAGCAAGAATCCCCTCTCCTGTAGTCCAAACCCTTTAAGTCACCCTCAAATTCAAGAACGCAGCACGCTCTTCTTCCTGTCATCACAACAGGGAACTTCAATCCAATCTTCACAAGATTGTAGCTTCTGATCTCCTAGTTATACCCAATGTGCAGATATGATAAGCTTTTGTAGTGTAGTTAACATGCTCTTGAAGAATCCACAAGTAGATGATCACCACGGTCACTTCTTGTTTCTTGGAGATCTTTCTCTCTTTCTATAAGAGTGCACTTTTTGAAAAAGATATCACAAACTGTTAGATTAACAAAAGTTCTTATAGAAAACAAATTCGTGTCAATTTATAGATAAACACAACTCTGACGCATTTTAATTGAGTAAGCTACTACTGCAATTGAATATAGTAATTTTGTTATTACAGTTAGCAACAATCAATGCAATTAATTGAATGGACAATTAATGCAGTCGAATTTCATTTAATGCTTGATCAACATATTTAAAAATATATTCGTTGTGACAGTTATATCAAGCATTAACAGTTATTCAAAACATAATAAACTCAGTTGAATGCAACACGCATGTAATCGACTTTATAACAGAGTAAATAGTTTTGAAAACTTTTCTCTTTCAAAAACTCTCACAACACACTTGAAAAAGTTTGTTGAAAGACACGAGCTTTAATCGAGTCACCCCATAATGAAATCGACTTAAAACTGTTGTTTTGCCACACAATTTAAGTTCAATAAAAGTGCTTATGGTTTTCCTTTTACAAAAACATGTGTCATGCATTCATGTATAAAATCACATATATAACACAGTGAAATGCAATGAACAACACAAACAACACAATCATGTGCTCAAAATGGCATAGAACATGTAACACCAAATACATGTGTGTTATTAATTATGTGTTGTCATCATCAAAAACTTAGATATTACTAAGATTGTGGGTTCAGCTAAACCAGTGCTCCCCCTATCAACAATCTTAACAAACATATTATGGGACTAAATCACAGTAGTGTGATTGTGTTATAATATTATTTAATATCATATATCAACAAAATATATCGTTAAACAAGTAAAACATTCTATTATTGTTATTATTTTGCTAATTTAATATATCAATGGTAAGTAGTTATATTTGTTGATATTAATTTATATTCTCTTGATATTATTAGGTTTTACAACAAACCTCATAGGACTTAGAAACCCTATAAATACATATAGTATTTCACTAGGAAATACACACAATTCTCTCATGCATTCTTTTACTTCCATCACTAGATGAGTTATTAATTATACAAATATTCAGTATTACATTAGTCTCTTAGGAAATGATACTTGGTCTTAGCATGTTTTATTACTCGAACTATTGAGTGCGCTTGCCCAGGAGTTAACATACATGTACGACTCTGTCATGGTGCATAAACTGTGCCGAGTTGTATTTAACAAGTTTCCATGATATAGTATGTTTAGTCGAACTACATGGTCGTCGGCCTGGGCTGGTCGACCTATTCTACCTAGGTTGTTTCTAGACCTCAGTTTCAGTGTTTCAAAACTCATTTTTTGACGTTCTATAGGTCGGTATGGGGCTTTTTGACCTTGACCAAGGTGCTCGTGATATTGGCCGAGTTGTTTTAGCTCTTGGATGAGTTGGTATGTGTAAGATCGAATTGTGTTTTGTGATTTTTAGGGTTCAGTGAATGATTGTCGAGCTTGTTTTGAAGAAGTGTCAAGTTTTTTTGAGCGAATGTTGAGCTATTAGATAAGTTTTGCTTTTCTTTTTTTTAACACCAATATCAAAGAGGCCTTAAGCCTTATCAAAAACTTATTTTAACAACACCCGTATGATAAAAGAAGAGACGATGATGCAAATTGCATAACCAAATTTCTCTCATTACATGTACAAGTACATTGTACTAAGAAAATTACCTGGCTTAGGACATTTCAAGGGAAAGTTTCTCCTCTTCTGCATCTTCCATTTGCCCCCAGATCTCCCCATGCCTTAATCTCCAACGAACTTTATATAATGTCGTACTTTGTCACACTTGCAACTCGAGCATGGTCGTTGATGTCACTTTTCTTTGTTACTGTCCATGCAAGGTGGGAAAACAATGTCAACAGCTATAATTTTCTTACTTTGTGTGAAGTTATGTATAAGGAAGATGATTGGAAATTTGAGAAGGATGAAGAAGGGCAATAATAATGGAAATGATGATTAAAGAAATGATGGTGGCTTTTGTTTTAGTGTGTAAAAATGGTGAGGAGCAAAAAGAAGGTTGTCACGTCTATAAACAAGTAAATTGCGCATATGTCAGGGTGGAAAGTCATTTGACACGTTAAAGAAAATTTAACATTGTTGAGTGAGAGAGACTATACCCAATCATTTCTGAAGTTACGGTTCAAAATATAAAAATGTGAAGACAAGATCGTCTAGAGAGACTAGCCTGTCTAGCAACTCGAGTTTTGAAGTTTAACAAACAACATTTAACAAAATAACGTTACCCCATAGACATCCGTCCACAAAAGCCCCAACATAAATAATTGACGGGTGGCATATCCGTAAATAAGTGAAACTGTAGACATCCGTTGTGGAGGGGGTCGGACGTCTATAATATTATAGACGTTCGGGCCCCTCCCACGGACGTCTAAGAGGCTGAAGAAATGAAGGCTTTAACTTCCTTGTCAGCCTCTTAGACGTCCGTGGTGGAGGGGGTCGGACGTCTATAATATTCTAGACGTCCGGGCCCCTACCACGGACGTCTAAGAGGCTGGAACAATCACCTCTTCAACTCCCTCTGTCAGCCCTTAAACGTCCGTTGTGGAGGGGGTCGGACGTCTATAATATTATAGACGTTCGTCCCCCCATATCGGACGTTTAGGGTGCTGACGGGTGGTTGAAGAATTAATTGTCTTCAGCCCCTTAAACGTCCGTTGTGGAGGGACGGACGTCTATAGTCCGACCCCCTCCACCACGGACGTCTAAGGGGCTGAAGACAATTAATTCTTCAACCACCCTGTCAGCACCCTAAACGTCCGATATGGGGGGACGGACGTCTATAATATTATAGACGTCTGACCCCCTCCACAACGGACGTTTAAGGGGCTGAAGACAATTAATTCTTCAACCACCCTGTCAGCACCCTAAACGTCTTATATGGGGGGACGAATGTCTATAATATTATAGTCGTCCGACCCCCTCCACAACGGACGTTTAAGGGCTGACAGAGGGAGTTGAAGAGGTGATTGTTCCAGCCTCTTAGACGTCCGTGGTAGGGGCACAGACGTCTATAATATTATAGACATCCGACCCCCTCCACCACGGACGTCTAAGAGGCTGACAAGGAAGTTGAAGCCTTCATTTCTTCAGCCTCTTAGATGTCCGTGGGAGGGGCCCGAACGTCTATAATATTATAGACGTCCGACCCCCTCCACCACTGACGTCTAAAACCCCCCGCGAATATCAATTTTAAATCCCCATAGACGTCATATTAGTGATAGCCCCGACGTCTATAGTCTTATAAACGTCGGGGCCCCATAGTACATGACGTCTATTGGTTTTTATAGTAAAATGCGAACCTGCGAGCAGTTACGCTCACTGTTCATCGTCTTCCCCGCGAATTCTCTCTGCGGCATTGCTTTCCAGGTGCGTTTTCTCTCTTTTGGACCGTTTAAATTTACTTTCAATCCGATTACATTGCTATGTGTTGAAATATCTTTGATTTGAACCGATTAAATATCGTTTTCGGTGCGTTTTAGTGCAGTTTGGTGTGTGTTCTTGGGTGGCTTTTTCGACTATTTTTGGTCGTGCCCTCCTCGATTTCCCTCCCTTTCATTTGGAATCAACTTTTCAGGTTAGCTTGTACGTTGATAAAGGTTTTTTGTATGCATGTTATTGGTTTTTGTGTATGCATGTTTTTGACTCTATAAGGTATGCATGTGTTATTGGCTTTTGAATATGCATGTATTAGTTATGTTATTATAATTGTGATATGTTAGAATGTAAGTATCAAATCATTGAGTGACACTTAGTTCCCGTTTGAAATTTAACACAAACGATTAATCTTTTAATCGTTTGTGTTAAATTTTGAATTGTCCGATTGGACAGTTTAAGAAAATTAATTTTCATAATTTGCAAAACATGTCAATTGGAGTTTATGGATAAGATTGATAAAATTTCGGTTCAATATTTGTGTTGTTCTCCGGATGCATATTTGATTGTGGTCATCGTTGACTACTCTCATTTCGTGTATTTCGGAGACCAATGCGAAATGCTGCCGAAATTTTATCAATCTTATCATGTAGACTTCTTTGCACGTGTCTTAGCAAATTATGAAAATTAATTTTTTTGAATGGGTAGGGCCTAACCTTGTGAGAGTTAAAAAACTTATACTGATGATTTTACGAACATAGTATGGATCGAAGCTGGATGAATGAACGCGCATCAGTGAAGAATATGATAAGGGTGTTTCGGAGTTCTTGCAATACATTGAACAAAATGCTAAGTCTGTGAACGGGACATATTTTTGTCCTTGTGTTAGTTGTCTTAATCAAATACGGCAAGACTTAGGCAATGTGCGTGACCATCTATTCATGTACGGCATAATGAGGACTTATACCGTTTGGACTTGGCATGGAGAAGTACTGGACCAGCCTACCACGTCACGAGGAACGAATTATGTGGAAGAATGGATGAGTGACCATTTAGAGGACATGATACGTGATGTCGGTGAAGATAATTTTGGAAGAGCTAATTTGTATGATTCTCTTATTAATGATTCAGAGCAACCGTTGTTCCCAGGATGCTCGAACTTTACACGTCTGTCTGCAACTTTAAAGTTGTTTAGTTTAAAAGCAAGGAATGGATGGACCGATAAAAGTTTCACCGAGTTGTTGGAGTTGTTGAAGGAGATGCTTCCAGAAAATAATACTCTACCTATTCGTAATTACGAGGCCAAAATTTTTTTACGTCCAATGGGTCTTGAATATCAAAAGAAACATGCTTGTCCTAATGATTGTGTTTTGTACACAAAGGACTTTGCTTCGCTAAAGTATTGTCCAACATGTGGTTTATCCCGTTTTAAAAAGAAATCTGACAGTATCACTGCTAATGAAGGTAATGATGGTGCACCTGCTAAGGTGATGTGGTATTTGCCTATAATACCTAGGTTCAAACGTATGTTCTCTGTAAAAGAGGATGCAAAGAACCTTAAATGGAACTCTGACGAAAGAAAGTGCGATAATCTTCTTCGACACCCTGCTGATTCACCACAATGGAAAAAGATTGATGACAAATTCCCAGAATTTGGTGCAAATCCAAGAATCTTAAGACTTGCACTTGCAACTGATGGTATGAATCCTTATGGAAACTTAAGTAGCAAACACAGTTCGTGGCCAGTTATGTTGATGATTTACAATCTTTCTCCTTTGTTGTGCATGAAGAGAAAATATGTGATGTTGTCCATGATGATTGATAACAGTTGAAAAACTGTTATTTTCATGCTTAAAATTGATACTAAAAGCAACCTTTAGACTTAGAAATTAGCTTGAAATCAATGCTTTTATCTATATTTTCATAAATAAGAGAGCTGGACAGGTTTATGCTTGATTTGAGTGTTTTTGTGCAGGTTTTAAGGTGAATTTAGTGAAAAGAGTGAAGAAGGAGAGAAGTGACATTAGAAAAGACAAGAAAGAGTGCAAAAAGAGAAGACGAAGGCACCGCTCAGCGGTAATTTACCGCTGAGCGGCACTCAAGGAGTCACGTTGGAACCGCTGAGGGGCAGAATGGCCGCTGAGGGGAAGAAAGAAGACGCGCAACCACCGCTGAGCGGTATTTACCGCTGAGCGGCACTTTTTGGGCTTGGGCTTTTGTAATCTTTTGTAACTCTAGATTAGTATATAAGGGCTTGCACGTCCTAGGGTTAGGTATCTTTGGCAGAAACGAAGCAAACACTCTCTCTTCCACCCCTTTGAAGGAGGATCTTGGATGCTCAGGCTACCTCTTCACCTTTATTGGGTTTATTCTTTCATTCTTTCATTATTGTTCATCTAGGTTCACCATGAATATGGTGAACTAAACCTTGTATGTTTGTTGGGGAATCAATGTAATCTCTTGAAGCTCTCATATATGGAATTTATGCTTGCATCTTAATCTAAGACTTATGCTTTCTTTCATCATTAGTTAGGGTTTTTCCTCTTTGCTCAATGCTTGCATTGTTTAACTCATTCTATTGCATGATTATTGGTTTTGTCGATACGGACACGTACGGGGAAGTCTAGATCCGGGGAATTTCTCCCAATATTATACTGACAATATTATATTGGTTGTCGTTAAGCTCCTGCACTCATGAACTAATCATTAGGAATGCTAGGAATTGTATGAACTATTTGATTAGGGAGAAGCCATCTAGAATGGTACTTTAGAGAGTGGCATTAACAATGATGATTTGAATGTTGAATTCCTAAAATGTATGAGAGTGGATGAGATGAAATTGACCCCCAACAACATATTCATTCATATAATCCATTGAAAGTGTTTATCTTTAGTCTTTGCCATTGA
This sequence comes from Vigna angularis, assembly GCF_016808095.1. NCBI lineage: Eukaryota > Viridiplantae > Streptophyta > Magnoliopsida > Fabales > Fabaceae > Vigna > Vigna angularis. The sequence goes on along the minus strand of NC_068974.1, from coordinate 21,310,289 downwards.
TCAATTCATGCATACATGTTTAGTTTTCGTCTTGCATAATATAATCCAATTATTTCGTTTGTAAGTCTTAGCTAATCAACAAACCACACAACTAAACTAGGCCGTGAGTCCTTTGGGAAGAACGATACTTGGTCTTACCAAGTTTATTACTTGAACGATTCGGTCATACTTGCCGATTGTGAAACAAGTTTGTGACATCATATTTTGGTGCTTACAAATTTGTCCATCAAGTTTTTGGCGCCGCTGCCGGGGACTCGTGGTTTAACTGGTTAATTTGTGTGATTATTGATTATCTTTGACTTTTTGAATTTCTGTTTTTATTTTTTCTGTTTTTATTTTTTCTGTTTATATTTTTTCTGTTTTTATTTTATTTTATTAGGTTAGATTAGATTTTATTTTATTTTATTTTATCTTTTAGGTTAGGTTAGATTTTATTTTATTTTATTTTATCTTTTAGGTTAGGTTAGATTTTATTTTATTCTATTTTATCTTTTAGGTTAGGTTAGATTTTTTTTTTTTTTTTTAGATTAGGTTTTATTTTATTCTATCTTATCTGTTTCTATCTTCTAAATCTTTTTATCTTCTGAATTTATATCTTCTTCTATATCTTTTTGTGCTAACAAATTTTTTCTAGGATTTTGTTTTCTTGTGTATGCAGGAAGCAATTCGGACTAGGAGTAAGAAAACAACAGAACCACTTTTTGAAGGTCTAGACGAGAGTAGAAGGAGGAGAAGAATCAGAACGTCCAGAGAACTTTTCCCTTCTCCAGAAACTCTCCTCCAAACATCACCACAAGGTTCTGTTCACAGCACAAGAAGTATGGAGAATAACAATGCTAGAAGAACTCTTGCAGATTACACCAATATTGCTGGACCTCAACACTTTAACAGCATAGCTAGACCTAGAGTCAATGCAGCCAACATGGAGGTCAAGCCAGCATTAATTCAACTGGTGAAGAGTAATCAATTTAATGGGTTATCTCATGAAAGCCCATATGAGCACCTTACAACTTTCAATGAGATCTGCAATACGGTCAAGATTAATGGGGTGCCAGATGAAGCTATCAAACTTAGCTTGTTTCCCTTCTCATTGGGGGGCAATGCTAAGCTTTGGTTAAACTCTTTTCCAGAAGAAAGTTTCACAGAGTGGGAAGCAGTGGTCACAAAATTTCTAAACAAGTACTTTCCACAATCAAAGGTGACCAAAGGAAAGCAAGAGATTTCGTCATTCAAGCAGGGCATGGAGGAGTCACTTGGACATGCATGGGACAGGTATAAAAGCTTGTTACGCAAAACTCCCACGCATGGTTTTGAAGATCAAGAAGTAGTCCTAACTTTCCTTGGAGGGCTTGGTTCACAAACTAAGATGATGCTGGATGCCTCAGCTGGAGGCAATATCAAATGGAAGACTCCAGAGGAAGCAACTGACATTATTGAAAATATGGCTACAAGTGACAATGAGCTACACAGTGAGAGAGGAGCCCCTACGCAACAAAGAGGGGTTCTGCAATTACAAACCCATGATGCCTTGCTAGCTCAGAACAAAATTCTAACTCAACAGCTGGAGACTCTGACTAAAACTTTGGCTCAATTACCTAAAGAGTTGAAATCTGCTGCACAGGTACAAACCCAGTTGTGCGAACTATGTGGAGGTGACCATATCAATGGTCAATGTGCTTTGCCAGTGGAAGCCGTGGAGGATGTTAATTTCATGGCTAATCAGTTTCCATACCGCCAAGGGAATTACAATCAAGGGTGGAAACCACATCCAAGCATTGGCCAAGGACAAACTGGGCAAGCTAATCAATATAACAAGCAGCAGCAGCAACCAACCTTGTGGCAACAGTTGTCTACGCTTAATGAAAGGCAAACCAGGTTGGAAGAAACTCTTAATCAGTTTATACAGAAAACAGAATCTTCTCAAAAGAGCACTGAAGCTGCTATAAAGAATTGGGAGATTCAAATGGGTCAGATTATCAAGCGATTGGAAGAAAGACCAGACAGAAATTTTGGGGCTAATACTGATGTTAACCCCAGAGAAGAGTGCAAGGTGGTAGAGAGTGTTGATGATGAGAAAGTTGAGTTAGATACAGAAGAAAGAAGAGAAATAGAGAGCAAAAGCACTTTTCCAATCCATCAAGACTTCACAGAATTATTCAAAATGGTGGATAATGATGCACCTTGGGAACAGATTCTACAACAGATTACAGTTTACACTAAATCTAATGAAGAAATCTCTACAAAGAAAAGACGCAGAGATGATGAGGCAAAGGAGTGTATAATTGTTAAGCAAGAGTCATTCCCTCCTAAAGCACCAGATCCAGGTAGTTTTTCTATCCCTTGCACTATAGGGAAGAAAAAGGTGAAGAAAGCTCTCCTTGATTTAGGTTCAAGTGTTAACTTGATACCTTATTCTTTACTGGAGCAAATTGGCAATGTTAAAGTGAAACCTGTAAAGGTTAATCTAGTAATGGCCGATGGATCTTCAAAGGAGCCATGTGGGATTGCTGAGGATATTATAGTTTGTGTTGGCAAACTTCAGTTTTTAGCAGACTTTGTGGTGATGAAAATGGAGACCGAGAAGATACCTATCATACTTGGAAGACCGTTTATGAAAACGGCCAGGGCCATCATTGATGTACATGAAGGTATAGTGGTGCTCCAAGACAGAGAGGAGAGAGTGGTGGTGGATGTCTTCAAAGATGAAACACAAGCAAAGGAGGAAGAGGCTAGTTATAAAGCTGCATTTCGAGATGCACCCATGACTAGAAGTCAAGATGAAAATCTTGAGGTTTCAGGTAACCACTGTTTGTTGTTTCAGGTACCCAAGGATGAAGAAGAAACTGGAAAAGGAGAAGAGAGTCCTAGGGACTGGAAGAAAAGAGAACCCCAACTTGGCACACCTGTGAGACTCAAGAACAAGTTGTGGGTTGTGAAGGGCTTCAAAGAAAAGGAGATGATAGAGATAGAGTCTCCATATTCTAGAAAAACCAAAACAGTCCAAAGGAAGCAGTTGAGAAGTTGGTGGAAGGATTACATCAACTATACAGAAGATGGAACGTGAACTTTATTGGGTCAAGCTAATGACGTTAAAAGAGCGCTTGCTGGGAGGCAACCCAGTGATTGAAAAACTTTTAATTTTGATTTGGTTTAATTTGTGAACATTATTCTGTAAATATTTTGTTGAATTTAGCATCTACTGAAGGATGCTAGGTGGTTAAGTATCTACTGAAGGATACTAGGTTTGTAACACCTACTGATGGGTGTTGGTAAGAAATTTTGCACCTACTGATGGGTGCTGGTAAGTTTGAAACACCTACTGATGGGTGTTGGTGGATTTTGGGTCAGGCTCGTGACGTTAAACAAGCGCTACCTAGGAGGCAACCCAGTTGATTGATTGTTTCTGTTTGTTTATTTTTAGTTAGGATTTGCATAAGCATTTTTAAACATTGAATTGCAGGGAACCTATGAGGGACATGTAGGGAAGGCACGTAGGTCAAGAAAAGAAGGAGAGGAGCACTTCACGAAAGTGCCGCTGAGCGGCAATTACCGCTGAGCGGTACTATCGCAGATGGGCTTAAGTTCCCCTTAGCGGGACCCGAGCCTATTAGGGTATTTTTATACCCCAAGCTGCGTTTTAGGGTTTATTTTCTGGCTTCTCTCTGCACAAACACTTCCACACACATTCTCTTAGGTTTTCCACATCTTTTCACTCTTCCCTCTTTAGAAAATCTCTCTTTCACTCACTTTTTCACTAGTTTTCCATCTAAGTTTGGGGTTGGGAGAGAGCATCATTGAAGGGGCTGATTTCTTCATTGTGGTTTACTAATGCTTAACAATGTATCTTTTGGTTTTGTGAATTATGTTTGATGCAGGGATGGCCTCCTCATCGGGCAAAAAGAATCAAGACTAGAAGATCCAAGAAGAGGAAGATACAGAGGACAGCTCAGACTGATGAGGAGCTGAGATAGCATTTACTGATGAATGCTATCAAATGATTATGCTTTTGTGGTTTAAGTTTTCTAAACTCATTTGTTTTTGTTTTTAGATTAGGGTTTGATGTACTCTATTGAACACCTGGTTTGTTATGATGGTTTGCTATTAACTGTGATTGTGTGATAAGTACTACTTGATGATGCTTAGTGATTGATTGATGTTGAGATAGATGTGCACATTAAAATGCTTATACAGGTGATTCACAAGCTTTGTGAACAAATGCATGATATCATGATTGTGATTGTGAAATTAAGCAGGATGTGTATGTCAAATGTGAATGAGCTTATATGTGAGGTTTTGAGCTCCAGAGTTGTTATTGTTGAATATTATTACTTTGAAAGCATGAATGATTTTGGCCAGGTTTTCTATGATTGAATCAATTGCTTGTTTTGCATCATATGATCAAGGCCGTGTTGTTGAAACCCTTTTTATTGGCCAAATACATAAAATTAGCCCACTAAAAGAGAACACTTTGTGTTCTATCCTTTGAACCCTTAGCCTTGAACATACACTTGAAACCTTTGATTGAAAATCTTTACCTTGAGTTAAGTAGAAGATCTTTTGTGGTATTGTTAAATGTTCAAGTTTGGGGTTGTTGGGAAAACATGAAAAGCATTGAGCTAAGAGCTAAAAAGTAAGAATATGCAAAGAGAAAAGAAAAGAAAAGAAAAGAAAAAGCGAAGCTCAATGCAAATGCAAAGGCAAGTTGGGAAAAATAAGAATAATTGTGTTGTTATGATTCTCTTAACTCAAGGATTTTGTGATCCAGAAAAACCAATTTTCTTGTTAGCCCAGCCACATTATAAGCCATTGAAAAGTCCTTGTGATGATGCATGCTTGTGAATGTTTTTTATTGTGGTAAAACGAAAGGCAAAGTTGATTCATGTGACATTGTGATAGTAGAGTGAATGAGTGATTACCTCTTATACACTTGTGTGTGAGTGAAACACTTTACCTGGTGAGGAAATATTCCATGAGCACATGAACATCCATGCTTAATTGATTGATCATTCATGAAAAATAGCATTTGTTGGAATTTAAATGACTTTGTGAACACTAAAGCATGTGCACATCTTGATTGAATCTTGGTCATAAGTTTGAGTGAAATTGTTACTTATCTTGAGAAAAGGATTTTGAATGAGTGAACCATCATATGAATTGGTTGGAGATGGAGTTACATTTTGTTTGCTTGAGGACAAGCAAAGTTCTAAGTTTGGGGTTGTGATAACAGTTGAAAAACTGTTATTTTCATGCTTAAAATTGATACTAAAAGCAACCTTTAGACTTAGAAATTAGCTTGAAATCAATGCTTTTATCTATATTTTCAGAAATAAGAGAGCTGGACAGGTTTATGCTTGATTTGAGTGTTTTTGTGCAGGTTTTAAGGTGAATTTAGTGAAAAGAGTGAAGAAGGAGAGAAGTGACATTAGAAAAGACAAGAAAGAGTGCAAAAAGAGAAGACGAAGGCACCGCTCAGCGGTAATTTACCGCTGAGCGGCACTCAAGGAGTCACGTTGGAACCGCTGAGGGGCAGAATGGCCGCTGAGGGGAAGAAAGAAGACGCGCAACCACCGCTGAGCGGTATTTACCGCTGAGCGGCACTTTTTGGGCTTGGGCTTTTGTAACTCTAGATTAGTATATAAGGGCTTGCACGTCCTAGGGTTAGGTATCTTTGGCAGAAACGAAGCAAACACTCTCTCTTCCACCCCTTTGAAGGAGGATCTTGGATGCTCAGGCTACCTCTTCACCTTTATTGGGTTTATTCTTTCATTCTTTCATTATTGTTCATCTAGGTTCACCATGAATATGGTGAACTAAACCTTGTATGTTTGTTGGGGAATCAATGTAATCTCTTGAAGCTCTCATATATGGAATTTATGCTTGCATCTTAATCTAAGACTTATGCTTTCTTTCATCATTAGTTAGGGTTTTTCCTCTTTGCTCAATGCTTGCATTGTTTAACTCATTCTATTGCATGATTATTGGTTTTGTCGATACGGACACGTACGGGGAAGTCTAGATCCGGGGAATTTCTCCCAATATTATACTGACAATATTATATTGGTTGTCGTTAAGCTCCTGCACTCATGAACTAATCATTAGGAATGCTAGGAATTGTATGAACTATTTGATTAGGGAGAAGCCATCTAGAATGGTACTTTAGAGAGTGGCATTAACAATGATGATTTGAATGTTGAATTCCTAAAATGTATGAGAGTGGATGAGATGAAATTGACCCCCAACAACATATTCATTCATATAATCCATTGAAAGTGTTTATCTTTAGTCTTTGCCATTGATCAATTCATGCATACATGTTTAGTTTTCGTCTTGCATAATATAATCCAATTATTTCGTTTGTAAGTCTTAGCTAATCAACAAACCACACAACTAAACTAGGCTGTGAGTCCTTTGGGAAGAACGATACTTGGTCTTACCAAGTTTATTACTTGAACGATTCGGTCATACTTGCCGATTGTGAAACAAGTTTGTGACATCATATTTTGGTGCTTACAAATTTGTCCATCAATGATATCGGGTCCTAGACAACCCTGAAATGACATTAATGTCTACTCACAACCTTTAATTGATGATTTGAAATTGTTGTGGGAAGAAGGGGTCGACGTGTTTGATTCACATGTTCAGGAACAGTTCCGTTTGCGTGCAATGTTGTTTTGCACTATAAATGATTTCCCAGCGTATGGAAACTTCAGCGGTTTTAGTGTTAAAAGTCATTTTGCATGTCCCATATGTGAAGAAAACACTAGTTACCTTCAGTTGAAGCATGGTCAAAAGACGGTATATACAAGACATCGAAAATTCCTTCCTCGTAATCCTCCTTATTGTAGATTGAAAAAAGCATTTAATGGAAGTGCTGAGGATGAGGTTGTGTGCAGACCCCGGAATGGTGAAGAGGTGTACAACGAAGTCAAAAACATTGACATTGTGTTTGGAAAACATCGTAAGACTACCTCTGCAAAAAACATTTGGAAGAAACGATCAATATTTTTTAAGCTTCCATATTGGTTTGAACTTGATGTTAGACATTGTATTGATGTGATGCACATTGAAAAAAATGTTTGTGACAGTGTCATCGGAACGTTATTAAACGTCAAAGGGAAGAGCAAAGACAGAATAAAAGCACGACAAGATTTGGCTGACATGGGAATCCGATCTGAGTTACATCCACAGATAATAGGAAGACGCACCTATCTGCCCCCAGCCTGTCACACTGATGGATGCTTAGCCATGCTTAGAATGACCTGGGCCTTGCAGACAAAGCTTCAAAAACTGAGAACAGTATTGGTGCAGCGGATTGAAATCAGCAGTCTGGATGCAGCGGAAATTGAGTGAGATTGATTGATGGTTGGTGTGTTTGAGTGGAATGAGTATGTGTGGGAACCTCACAGCTCAGAAGGCCTTCCTACAATGGAAGGAAGCTAGAGGAAAGGGAAGAGAAAGTAGAGAGAATAAATGACTCAAGAGCAATAGGGCTGGAAGTTAATTTCAGCAGTAATTTACTAAGCTCAAAAGTTGCGCGAACACGAACTTGACCTCCTCGAAGCTTCTCCGACGAAGAAGGATGCAGCGGAATGTTGAGGAACTCGAAATCGAAGAATGACTCGAATGAAATCTAAGGAAACCGAGAGTGAACACAACGAAACCCTAGACCTAGGTTTAAACGGTGGAAAATGGATTTTAAATGATGAGAAAGGTGTTTAATCGGTGGAAAATGATAAACAAGGTGAGAAGAGGTTTTTAATCGATCCAAAAGCGAGATCAAACGGTGAAAATGAAGAAATGGTGAAAAGGATGTGGAATCTGTGAAGAGAATGATGCTTATAGATCATGAAGAGGTGAATCTGTGAAGATAGAAATGGAGTAGAATCTGTGAAGATAGAATCTGTGATGATGATGCGTTTGAGAGGGAGAAACCCTAGCAGATGAGGTTTCTTCGAAGTGGAAATGTGAGTAATGAGGATGCGAGAGTGGGAAAATGGAAAGTGATGCATTGACGATGATGTGACAGAGAACGCGTGGCTGAAAGAGCTTTGACGCGTGCCTGAACCAGATTGGAGGAGAGGTGATTATGCGTGGATGATGAGAGAGAAGCACCGTGGAATAGAAAATGAAAATGGAAGTGTGTGCACGGAAGGTGGCTAGAGGAAGTCCTTGGACTCTCTAGCCTTGACTCTCAAGGGAGAATTGTTTCTGGTTTCAGAAAACTCAATTCTCATTAATCTCAAAAGTACCAATTACAATAAAGGAGTTGGGTATTTATAGTAACCCATGCTCCTTAAGAGCTAAGCTATGAAAGGTAAAAATACAAAAGGAGGACTACATCAGGCAAAATTCCATCATACCCTCCCTCTTAAAAAAAGATTTGTCCTCAAATCTGGCAATCGCCTTATGAAGAAGCTCCACACAATCTTTGGGAGCATGGCCATCTTAGAGTGACCTTATTCTTTTATATCCACTTTTTCTTCCTCCTGGATCAAACACAAATCTACAATAAACAACAAATATACTTTCAATTAATATCAATCCAAAAAAGAATTTTTCTATAAAAACAAGGAAATAAGTACTTATAATATTTTGTTTTATCACATTTGGAAATTCTAGAAGTCCAAATTCACTTTTGTCTTGAGTTAATTGTTTTAAAGATAACAATAACTCAAGATTTGAATTGTCATATTTTGAGAATGTTTTCATAGAATATATAATGACAATTGGTTTGAAAGAGAAGTTAAAAATTGAAAAATAATCAATTATTGGAAAAGAAGTAAAGATTTGGAAACCTTCCCTTTTAGGTTCCATGGTCTTTGAAAAAATAGGATTTGTCATCAGTAACAATTTCTCCTTTTCTTTCTTCTCTCTTTCTTGCCTTTCTCTCTTTTCTTCTTTTCTCTCTTTTTCTTTTCTTTCTTCTTCTTTTCTTTTCTCTTCTTCTCTTCTTCTTCTCTCTTCTTCATTCCTTAATTCCTCTCTTCTTCTCTCTTCTCTTTTCTCGTTTTCTTTTCTCTCTCTCTTATCTTCTTCTTTCCTTTCTTCCTCTTCTTTTCTCTCAATCTCTCTTTCTCTTTTCTTATCCTTGATCTCTTTAAGTCTTGCCCCAAATTCTAATTCTCTACGAAGAAACCCATGATCATTTAAACGCTCAAGAAATAATTTTCCATCATCAATGCAATCCCTAATTAGTTCTAGGTTTCTTTTAATGCTTGAAGGCACAAACTTTCTTCTCATGCAAGCTTTTAAATCATGCCAATCACGTATGGAGGACTTTCTACCTTTCCTAAGATGATATTGTCTTTCATCCCACCACTCACTTGCATGCTCTTCTAACTTAGAGAGATATATGCTAAGGACATAATATTCACTCTCTTCATAAAACCAAGGATTTATTTTATCAATTTCTTTTTCCCAAGCTAGGTATGTTAGTGCACCTATGTCTTTACCAAAGGATGGAAGATTCCTAGCTTGCTTAAACATTTCACCAACATTATCTAACCTAGAAGACCTATATGAATTATAAGAAGACATCTTTATTTTTAAGAGTTTTCTTAATTTAAAGGGTTAAAAAATTTCACTTAGACAAGTCCCAGGTAAGAGAGGTGAGCTAAAAAGCTGCTTAAGTACCAAGTCTTGCCTTGCCAAAAATGTCTTAGGCTACTAACTAATTACCCCTTAGACTAAAATCACCTTTAAAATCAAAGGACACGACTAAAAAAAAAACCAAACACATTCAAAGACTAGACTCCTAATTACGGACTCTAATGTGGTAAGGCTTAGAGTTTAATCTCTTTTAGCCTAATCACCCCTAAACGTGAACACAAAATCAAACAATATTTAAAGTCTACTCCTGTGGTGAGGCTTGTAGCTTTGGCTAATCAAGACACACTCACCTGTCTAGCTATGCTAAAATTAAAGCAAGTAAAGTTGCCAAGAGTTTGAAAGAGCACCAAGGACTCTTCCAAAGCACTTGGACTTTATAAAAGGCCTTTTACAAACAAAAATGAAACTAAAAGAAAGCTAGCCTATCAGCCTATTACACATCAAATGGAACAAAAAAATACAAAACATGCACGTTGCCACGGTCTGGTCCTGGTTCAGCTACAGTCACTTTTGATGCCAAATCCTTGTGCTAAAAACACGTACACTGATGTTGCTGTTTCTGGCAGCTTTGACCCTTTTCTAGCTTCTGGATTCCACTCTCTTTGGATCTGATTCACCACTCCTTTAGTTCAGAAGACAACTTCTAGCCTGCTCCAACTAAACTTTTGCTCAACTTTGTTGCTTCTTGACAGCTTCTAGAATCAATGCTTTTGAATCTCCTGGCCAGTATAATCCTACAATCACAAAGTTGCTATGAGTATTCACTTGGTTAATACAGATTGCAAAAGAGGATATAGGGTAGTAATAACTTCCCTTTCTCTTGGCTGCACAAGCTTTCCAAGCTTTCCACTAAGATTCTACTGCTACTCAATTAATGGTCTCAACTTATACTGCACAAACAATTCCAACTAAATCAGCAGATTAAACAATTCTAATCCCAACGATTGCAGGCCATACAAAACAATTTAAGGATATCAAAAGTAGTTTGAAATAAAAGAACTCCCTTCAGTTCAGATGGCTGCTACTGGTTGCTCAAGCTATACTCATGCTCATTCTAAACTAATCTCAACTTCTATTGGACACCCTGCACTGGTTCATTTCTGCATACAAAATCAAACCCAAATCCAGCAAATACAAATAGGAATGCACATTAACCAGATGCAATGGGTGTAATTCAAAGCTGAACTAAACTGATTTAAACAACCATTCAATTCTAATTTAAAATCTGATAAATCCAATGGGTAAAAAGAATGATGTGCTTAATTCAACCAGGAAGTCAGAATTGGAAATTAAGTGCTTTAGTCACTTCTTAAACAAATGGAATGATGCTTTGGCAGTTAAAACAAGTTCATGCACAAGCCTAATTACTCCAAGCAAATCAATTCATGCATAAATCAGTCCATGAACAACTAACTAGGTGGCATGCAAGGGTATGCAATCAATCAATCTGAACAAAACTGAAATCTGCATGTGATTAATACCAGGAAAATATTTTCTATATGCATTCGGAAAAATGATCTCAACAAAGAAAGAGTGATGGTGCTAATAAGGACTCAACAGATTTCAACAATTGTAAGCAAACCATGAAATCAGTAATCACATTCAGACATATAATATCTCAATGGTTTCAGCAAACAGTTTATAAGCCAAAATGAATGGAATGTCAGTTTAAGCAAATCACAACTGCTCCAATCTAATTGATCCAATTTCTTTTCCTGCACAATGAACAATCACAAAACAGTTAGATTAACAATGAATTCTCTATTTCAAAGTGCCAAGGAATTAGGCCAAGTCAGCCTCACTAAACTCACTACACTCAGGCTTCTCTTTTGAAATTTAAAGCACATAAATGAAAAGGTTTGGAAGGGAGATTCTCCCTTAGCAGTACAAAGCTGGAAAGTCTTTCAGACCACCACCACCTAAGATGCTACCAAGCACACAAACCTTCTTTCAGATTCCAGAAACCAGAGTGTAACAGCTTCTCAAACAAGAATGGCTAGGCTAAGGCAAAGTGATATGCAGAACAGAACAGGACAACCACAAAACAATGACAGCACAACAGATCTATTGCTTAAGACAACTCTAGATCAGATGAATAAAGCAATTAAAAAATTCAATTAGGAATAGCATATCAGAGTTTACACGTGCACTGAGACAAAACCAGAACATTCAACAATGACAAGCAAGAAACAAAGCTTTTGATCAAAGTAAGCACAACAAATAGAACCTAAGGAATAGAACTAGAACAAATTTTAAAAACAATAAAAAGGACTTAAGTTGAACCAGTTATGATTGAAGAAAGTTATATCTGATTTGATTTTGGCAGAGATAGTTTACTGAAACAGTGAACAATATTGTGAATTGCACTAGCTCTCTTTGCTCTTTTTTTTTCACAATTTGATAGCCAAATCTGAGTTGGATAATACTTTAGAACTTGCTATTTTCAGTCACAGTTCACAACAGATCACCTAATCAGTTTTGCAACTTAATCAGATTTTTGCCAAAGGAAAGTGAACATGGTTCAACTCAAAGAGAAAAAAAAAATCCAAAGGAAAAACAAGAGGTTAATCACTCTCAGCCACAGTTATAGTTTCAAATACCACTGGTTTAGGCTTCCTTGAGTGACCAAAAATTTATTCTCAATTGCAGAATTGATAGCAAAGTGAAAACAGTGAATGCACATTATGGATCACAAACTCAGAAGTTCAAACTAAGTTCAATCACTGTTGTAAACAGTTTTAATGCAATTCTACATATTCATATACCTCAATAGATGCCAATAAAACAAAGACAAGAATGGAAAAATATTTGAATCAGAACTTGGCAAAGAATTTAAAACCAAGTATGAATGACTCACAGACTCTTCAAAGCAAATTCCAATTTCGGTGTAATTGGTGAAAAAACAGTGTTAATGTTAGTCAATTGCACCCGAGCTCACAATTGAAATTCATCACTCATTTGGTGTGCAATGACATTCACACTCAAACACATTTCAGATCATGAATCGCACAATTAGCACATGATACATCAACCCATGTTGCCATTGAAATCTGTCATCGAACACATTCAATTGAATGTCACGGTTCTTGATGATTGACAAGATTCAAACAAGGCAAATATCAAATCAAATCATGAATTGGAAATTTGAAAGGTTAAACTCAGATTAAGAATAACAAAATAAAACAAAGCACAAGACTAAACATGACGAAATGGATTTATAAATTAAAACTTAATCAAATTGGATTCACCGAATAAAATGATATAAGACTCAAAGCACAGAACGACGCAACACCACAATTGAACTGAAATCAACCAAGATAGTAAAATAAATGAATGAACAACGCATAAGCTAAACAGATCAACACGATTTGAATTAGAGACGCGAGACAAAACAAAAACACGACTGAATCAAATGAAACAAAACTCAAAACAGAAACAATGAACACAGAAACGCGAAAATGAAAGAAGTTAAACGCACAGCGTTAAACCAGAACACAAAGACAAACACAGATTACAACAAATCAACAGAAGACAACACATGAATCAAGACAAAACGAAAAGACACAAGGAAAGCGATACTTATCTTCGAAGCATGTTCGACCTTGCTCTCATACCACTTGATGGACGAATGACTCCAAGGAAAGGCCGATTGAAGTTGCGCGAACACGAACCTAACCTCCTCGAAGCTTCTCCGACGAAGAAGGATGCAGCGGAATGTTGAGGAACTCGAAATCGAAGAATGACTCGAATGAAATCTAAGGAAACCGAGAGTGAACACAACGAAACCCTAGACCTAGGTTTAAACGGTGGAAAATGGATTTTAAATGATGAGAAAGGTGTTTAATCGGTGGAAAATGATAAACAAGGTGAGGAGAGGTTTTTAATCGATCCAAAAGCTAGATCAAACGGTGAAAATGAAGAAATGATGAAAAGGATGTGGAATCTGTGAAGAGAATGATGCTTATAGATCATGAAGAGGTGAATCTGTGAAGATAGAAATGGAGTAGAGGCTTACTGTGATGATAATGCGTTTGAGAGGGAGAAACCCTAGCAGATGAGGTTTCTTCGAAGTGGAAATGTGAGTAATGAGGATGCGAGAGTGGGAAAATGGAAAGTGATGCGTTGACGATGATGTGACAGAGAACGCATGGCTGAAAGAGCTTTGATGCGTGCCTGAACCAGATTGGAGGAGAGGTGATTATGCGTGGATGATGAGAGAGAAGCACCGTGGAATAGAAAATGAAAATGGAAGTGTGTGCACGGAAGGTGGCTAGAGGAAGTCCTTTGACTCTCTAGCCTTGACTCTCAAGGGAGAATTGTTTCTGGTTTCAGAAAACTCAATTCTCATTAATCTCAAAAGTACCAATTACAATAAAGGAGTTGGGTATTTATAGTAACCCATGCTCCTTAAGAGCTAAGCTATGAAAGGTAAAAATACAAAAGGAGGACTACATCAGGCAGGATTCCATCACACACACTTTCTAAAAAAGAAAAACAAAGTTTTTGTAACTCTTTAAGAAGTGTGAAGGTTCCACAAGGTTATTCTTCAAATATTAGTAACCTTGTGTCTATGCAAGACTTAAAGCTAGTTGGTTTAAAGTCTCACGATTGTCATGTGTTGATGCAACAATTGTTACCTGTTGTTATTCGAGGTATATTACCTCCTTCTTTTAGGGGTATTCTGACACGTCTGAGTTTTTTCTTTAATGCCATTTGCAAAAAAGTTGTTCACCCTCGAGGTTTAGATGAATTGGAAAATGAGGGAATAAGACTACTATGTCAATTGGAGATGTATTTTCCACCTTCCTTTTTTGACATCATGGTACATTTGATTGTTCATCTAGTCAGAGAAATTCGAATATGTGGGCCGGTCTTCTTAAGGTGGATGTACCTAGTTGAAAGATACATGAAGATCTTAAAGGGATATGTCAAGAATCAGTATAGACCAGAAGCTTCAATCATAGAGCGATACGTTGCAGAAGAAGCCATTGAATTTTGTTCAAGTTATATGCCATCTTGTGAACTCGTGGGTCTTCCCAAGAGCAGACATGAAGGAAAATGTGAAGGTAAGGGTGTTCGAGGTGTGAGAATTAAAAGTGTTAGCAGAATAGAAATTGACCAAGCTCATTTGTACGTTTTAAACAACACTGTTGATGTGATTCCTCACATTTCTGACCACGTTAATGAAATAAAGGCAACAAACCCAAAAATGAGTGAAAAATGGCATCTTAATGAACATGTGAAAACCTTCTTACAATGGTTTAAGAAAAAGATTTATGCGACTCCACATGTTTCTGAAGCTTTATTGAGGTTATCTCGTGGGCCGAACACGGATGTCATTACATATGGTGTGTACTATATAAACAATATTTCTTTTCAGACAAAGGTAGAAGATGAAAAAAGCAAAGTTCAAAATAGTGGCGTCATACTACAAGCTGAGGCTGTGCACTTTGCTAGTTCTAAAGACAAAAATCCAATCACAGCATCCATCAATTATTTTGGAATAATATAAGAAATATGGGAAGTTGATTACGTCACTTTTAGAGTCCCAGTTTTCAAGTGTAAATGGGTTGATATAAATTCTGGTGTCATGACAGATGACCTTGGTTTCACATTGGTAGACTTGAACAAGATGAATTACACTGATGAACCATTTATCATGGCTAGTCAAGCAAGACAAATATTCTATGTAAATGATCCAGCGAATAACAAATGGTTAGTGGTTTTAGAAGGAAAAAACATGCATGGACATGATGATGACGATTCTCTTGATATACTTGAGACAACATTTGTTGCATCTAGACCCACTGAAGACCCAGTTGATGACGTTGCCGATGTCATCCAAGCAATTCGTAGTGATCACAATGAAGGGATTTGGGAAAAAACAATATCTTAATAGGTTGATATTTTTGTTTTTTATTGACTTTATATGTATGTTCATCATAATTGAATTATTACTAACCTTGTATAATTTTTCAGGTATGTCGGCCTCAGACTCAAGATCGGGAAAGACCAGACGTAGTCGAGGCGTCACCCGAGTCGCAAATGTGACATTTGGATGTGTGGATGGTCAGAGGAGACATGTTGACACTGACCCCAGATCAGGTCATCCATTAGGGCCAAATGCTGATAGGCTTAGGAGTTATCTGGGTAAGTTAGCAAAAAGTCATGTCTCTATCCTTCATGCATGTTGGGATGACGTCCCAGAGGTCGACAAGAACATCTTATGGCAAGATATTCAGGTATGTTTATACTTCATGCAATTTCTATATACTTATCTTTCATGTTTTATTATCAATAACATGTTTTTTGTTTTTGACAGCAACATTATGATATTCCAAACACAATACAAATTAGAAAGAAAGTGTTATCGCATATAGCAATAAGATGGAGGGATTTCAAGACAAGGCTGACACGACTCTATGTCTTTGGAGACAGGCAACATGAAAATCCCTATCAGCAATATACATTTACAGAGGAGGATTGGATGTAGTTTCGTGCATCTAGAGAGTCTGAGGAATGAAAGGTATGTTTCTTAACATTTGAAAATGTATTCATTGAGTTTTTATGATTTTACACTTATTTATATACATGGTTTCACAGGGTAAAAGGTTAGCCGCCCAAGAAAGACAAAGGCTAAACGATGCACCACACTTGTTATCACGTGGTGGTTATGCAAAATTGGAAAAGAAACTTAGAAAGTCTAGAGCGGATGCCTTGGGACTTGAGTCGCCGGACCTAGCACCTGCACCTGCTAGGTACGAGCTGTGGAAGGCTGCTCGAACTAAATCTGATGGGAACATGACGTCTTCCTCAGCTGCCTTGATCTCGTAGAGAATTGTAAGTTCAAATTATAAGCAGTTGTTTGATTGTGTATCTATCACAGCATGTCTTCTAAGTAACGATTATTTTTTTATGTGCAGGATGAGTTGGTTGAGCAGCAGACTCAGGGCACATTTGCTGGCCAAGGTAGGGACGACATTCTAACAACGACCATTGGAAGGCCCGAGCACCCAGGACGTGTACGCGGAGTTCCTGGGGCGATTGGTCTTCATGACTACTTTGGCCCTACACAGAAAACCCCCCCATCAATGAGTCAGGAGACACTGAGGCAAATGGATCTTCAGTGGGAGGAAAGACTCAACAAAAGCATGAGATCAATGGAGCAACGATTCATGGAGCAGCTACAAGAACAAAAAGAAATACAAAGAGCGCTTCAAGAAAAGCTGCATTCCATGACGCAAGGCAACATGGGGGCCGCTGAAACTCCCACACTACCTCGGGTCAGCACTAGAGGATCATGCTCTGCTGTAGAATCCACTCAGTATAGCGGTCAGTATGAGCTGTTGGTTGATGGGGATCCCCCACGCATTGTGGCTGTCGGACGAGTGCTTGAGGGAGGGCAGACTATTCATGGTGTTCCCATATTACCCCAGCACGTGCGTGTTACGATTGACGAGTTTCAGGATCCCCAGGCTCAAGTGCCTGTACCCACTCCAGAAATTAACTTTGTGGGGCAGGCCATATGATCATTTATTGCCTGGCCTAGAGCATTGATCATGTCACACATCGCTACTTCACAGGTATAATGTCTTTTTCCTTAGTATTTCTATGTTTATTCTTCAAATATTTGTTGATAACTCTTTGACGTAAATTCTTATCTTCAGTTCACACGTCCTCAGAAGCAGCCAATTCATGATACAGTCATACATGAAGATGATGACATGGCTGAAGCAGAGGATGATCCTCTATCAAAGCTAATGACAAATTACTTAGGTTGAAGAAAGCACCATTATAACTATACTGGGATTTGAGAGTATTTGGTATTCCCCCACATGTGCCAGTTTATATCACTCTCTCTGATGCATTGAAGATGATTGGGGGAGACCGGATGTTGAATATTTCCATCATTCAGCTGTGGTGCATGTAAGATAGTCAATTTGGTCTTTCATATTACTTTTATTTAGATTCTTATAGTTTCTAACAACTTAACTTTGTTGGTTTCACTACTACAAATTCATTGATTACCGAAGGATTATTACCGAAGGCCTCTTACCCCTCGGTAAAAATGACAATACCGAAGGATTTCCCGACGGTCATTAAAATTGGTCATTACCGAAGGCTTTTTCCCTTCGGTAATACACAGACGATTTACCGAAGGCTTTTGGCCGTCGGTATATGCATTCACTTAATAAAATCTGAATTTGGGATTTCCCTCCTCCATATCCCAAATGCTTTTTGGGAAAGCTTCTCCCAAATTTTCACTCCCGTCCCCGCGCCACCACCGCTGCCCTTCCTGGGATTTCCCTCTTCCATTCACTGGAACCGGACGTCCATGGTCGCCGGACGCCTACCGCAGTCCGCACCGCCGCTCCTGGGATTTTGCTCCAGCGCCCACCGCTCCTGCAGTCCGCACCGCCGCTCCTGGGATTTTTCTCCTGCGCCTACCGCTCCTACAGTCCGCACCGCCGCTCCTGCTGTCCGCACCGCCGCTCCTGGGATTTTTCTCCACCGCCCACCGCTCCTGGGATTTTGCTCCAGCGCCCACCGCTCCTGCAGTCCGCACCGCCAGCACCGCCGCTCCTGCAGTCCATGGTCGCCGGACGCCTACCGTGATGAAGCCTGGCTCCGCCGCAAGGGAAACTGGAAGAACCCTCCCCAAGACCACGACCATCATGACCACGCCGTCTTCCTCTACCGCATCTGACTGCGAAGACACTCCTTCCCCGCATGGCCCACTCTGCCATCTTCACCACAGGTACTTAATTAACACTTAGCTGAGTTTAAAACTTGGTCTTTCTATGCTTAATTTGTGTTGATTGTGATTTGAAGTAGATTAAGATGTGATGATGTTTTTTCTGAATTATTGGGTTGTTTGATGTGAATTAATTATGAAGGTGATAACCCTCAGACCGTGAAGACAAGACTAAGGCAGTGGGCTCAGGTTGTTGGATGTGCAGTGCGTCAAAGAAGCTGTGTGATGAGATGATAATTGTTTATTCGAGTTGTTAAACCTAAACCATTGCAATAGAAGCTGTGTGTGATTGATATAAATGACAACCATTGCAATAGGCCCTCGGTAATTACCGAAGGCTTTTGACCCTCGGTAATTACCGAAGGCTTTAGGCCCTCGGTAATTACCGAAGGTCAAAAGCCCTCGGTAATTGTTAGCGATAAGGGATTTACCGAGGGCTGATTGGCCGTCGATAAGCCGTCTGTAAATGGCATTTTCCGAGGGCTTTTGGCGTTTTCCGAGGGCTTTTGGCCTTCGGTAATGCCCTTTTTTTTTGTAGTGTTTAGGTACATGGACACAATCGTTGTAGACCAAGGTCGGTCTTCCATGTACGGATTTGTTGAACTTCAGACCATTCAACCGTCTGGTAACACACTTCAAAACAGACAACAATATTTGCAAACATGGATGGATGAGTCAAAAAGATACGTATACCTTGTGCCATACATTGATGGGTAGGTGTTGTTATATGTGGCCAGTTCATTATTATACTTTCCTTAATTAGTTCAATAACTATTTATCCTTATGATAGCATGCACTAGCAGCTGATGGTCATCATTCCCAAAGCATGTAAAATTATATGGTTTTGTTCGTTGCATAGGAAGATGAAAAATGACTTGAGAACAATGCTTCAAGGGTAAGTGTTTCTCCAAAAATGACTTTGAATTTGATGTTCACCTTCAACTTTTATGATAAATATAGTCATATTAATTATACTTTGTGTTTTCCATATGTACAGAGTTATTGGTAAATCACGTGGTCAACTGGTTCAAATCTTGTATCCAAAGGTTTTAAGTCATTTATAGTTCTAATTCATTTTCTATGTTATTGAATGATCTAAATTCTTAACTATTTAGTTTGTTATTTTAGTGTAACTAGCAGCTAGATTCATGGGAATGTGGCTTCTACGTGATGTGTTGGATTAAGACCATCATTCGAGTTGTCATTACAGATGACTGGAATGAGGTAATGACGTATACCTTGAATACATTACAAAGCAAATTCATCTTCAAACATATATGAAACCAATGAATCTTTCTTGAATTTTGCAGCGCTTCAACAGTACATCGCCTATACCAGAGGACACAATTAGACATATAAGGTAGGAGTGGACCGCTTATCTTCTGCAAAGATGGAGTTAGGAATAGTTTTATTTGTTGTTGAACATTGCTTAGTTTTAGTTTAAGTTTTATCTTGATAGTTTTGGTAGTGGATTATATTTTACATTAAGTAGAACTTTGTTTATATGAAACACATATATATATTATTGCAAAATTTTTCTGGGACAATTTTCTGCTTTTCAGGTGTGGTTTTATTGCAAAAATAAATTAATTTTTAAAAAAAAACGCCCAGTAGACGTCGGTTAGTGCACTATCGGACGTCTATAGACGTCTGGCAGTGCACACACTGACGTCCAACCCCACCCCTAGCACAAAACAATTCAGGCATGTGGTCGTCGGGTGATACACCTCGGATGTGTGTATAGACGTCGGGGGAAGGTCAGACGTCTAAAAGCCAAAAGAACGAACGTCTAAAGCCAATTCTGCACTAGTGAAGTACATTGTACTAAGAAAATTACCTGGCTTAGGACATTTCAAGGGAAAGTTTCTCCTCTTTTGCATCTTCCATTTGCTCTCAGATCTCCCCACGCCTTAATCTCCAATGAACTTTATATAATGTCGTACTTTGTCACACTTGTAACTAGAGCATGGTCGTTGATGTCACTTTTCTTTGTTACTGTCCATGCAAGGTGGGAAAACAATGTCAACAGCCATAATTTTCTTACTTTGTGTGAAGTTATGTATAAGGAAGATGATTGGAAATTTGAGAAGGATGAAGAAGGGCAATAATAATGGAAATGATGATTAAAGAAATGATGGTGGCTTTTGTTTTAGTGTGTAAAAATGGTGAGGAGCAAAAAGAAGGTTGTCACGTCTATAAACAAGTTAATTGCGCATATGTCAAGGTGGAAAGTCATTTGACACGTTAAAGAAAATTTAACATTGTTGAGTGAGAGAGACTATATCCAATCATTTCTGAAGTTACGGTTCAAAATATAAAAATGTTAAGACAAGATCGTCTAGAGAGACTAGCCAGTCTAGCAACTCGAGTTTTGAAGTTTAACAAACAACATTTAACAAAATAACGTTGAGTGAAGTATAACTTCTAATCAAAATGCATATTAGAACATCTTTATTAAACGCTTGCATGATAAACAGTGACGTGTCAATTATAAAAGGTACAAAAATATTTGACAAAAGCACGTCTAATGAAAGAAGTAGTAAACGTTATATATATATATATATATATCTTATCGATTGATACTACTTTGAAAAAGCTTAGACTCGTGATAAACGCTTATATTACGAATCATTCTTCAACACTCGATCAATGTATAGAACATTGAATACATGAATGTACTTTTTTTCGTATGCTTTTTCTCTCTTTATCTGTGCAGATATTGAAAATACCAAGATCTAAACAAAAGCACTTGTCTAAGGTTGACACCAAGAGTGGTTAAACTCGGACAACTCAGGATTGACTAGGGGAACCATGAGTGATTTATAATACTTACGAACTAATAAGAGTAGGTGATACACGTTTGTAATCTTGTACAAGATTAGTGGAACCTCTAAAGAGTTCTTAAAGGAGACTAGATGTAGTTCAAGTTGAGTGAGGCACTATAAAAATACTTGTGTTATTGGCTTTTTTGTTTAAAATGTTTTCCTAAACACTTGCTTGAAAGCATACACACTTAACAACTACTACAATTTAACTAACACTCACAATGGTTATTAAATGTTCTTTTTGCGAAAAGTTTTGAAACACTATCCCCTCACGCCTTCTAGTGTTTTCATGTAATTTCAAATAAAATTACCTGGCTTTGGACATTTCAAGGGAAAGTGTCTCCTCTTCTTCATCTTCCATTTCAAGGGAAAGTGTCTGCCACACTTGCAACTAGAGCATGGTAGCCCATGCCACTCTTCTTTGTTATACTCCATGCAAGTTGGCAAAATAGTGTCAATAGCCATAATTTCCTTACTCTGTATGTGATGTTATGTATAAGGCAGATGATTGGAAATTTGAGAAGGGTGAAGAAGGAGAAAAATTAGTATAGGGGAGGTGAATGGTAGTGGATATCATTATTGGAGAAATGAAGGTGAATAATAATGGAAATGATGAATGAAGAAATAATGATGGCTTTTGTTTTAGTGTGTAAAAATGGTGAGGAGAAAATATAAGTTGGCTTGTCTACAAAACACGTAAACTATGCATATGTCACGGTGCAAAAGTCATTTGACACGTTAAAGCAAATTTAACATTGTTGAGTGAGAGGGTATCAAACATAATAATATTAAGACAATATCTTATAGAAAGACTAGACTATCTAGCAACTTTAGTTTTGATGTTTACAACAACATTTATAGAAATATCTTGTAGTGAAGTATAACGTCTAATCAAAGTTCATATTAGAACATCTTTATTAAACGCTTGTATGATAAACTATGACATGTCAATTATAAAAGGTACAACAATATTTGACAAAAGCACGTCTAATGAAAGAAGTAGTAAATGCTATAGATATCTTATCAATTGATACTACTTTGATAACGCTTAGACTCACGATAAACACTTGTATTACGAATCATTCTTCAACACTTTATCAATGTTTAGAACATTAAATGCATGAATGGACTTTTTACATATGTTTTTTCTCTCTTTATCTGTGTAGATATTGATAATACCAAGATCCACTCAAAAGCACTGCACGTGGATCACAAAGATATTCCATGAATGTTTCCTAAAGCTTTATGTCCTACCATAGTCGTACAAGCTCTCACTACGAAAGCAATGTTGCTCTTCTCAAGGCACAGAAAAGTACATATCTTCGTATGAGAATCCACCTACTCTGAAGAATGCCAACTCTATCTAAGTAATGTTAATCTCTCAACGAAAGCTATATAAGGAGGACTAACATAATAGAATACAAGAACTTTTGCATTGTATCGTTACGTTGTTATTCTCTCTATAAGCTTACATCGTCTGAGTGTGTTCATAGAACAAAAGAAAAAAGTTTCCAAGTTACCAGATTTCAATATTTTATTGTACTTATCCTCTCTCTAAAGAAAATAAAAACACTTGCATTGTTTAGCATAGGAGAGTTAAGCATTCTAGACGAGTTGTCTAGGGTTGATACCAGGAGTGGCTAAACTCAAATAAGTCAAGATTGATTAGGGGAACTAGGAGTGGTTTAGGATAATACGTGTTCATAATTTTGTATAAGATTAGTGGAACCCCTAAAGAGTTCTTAAAGGAGACTAGACGTAACTCAAGTTGAGTGAAACAGTATAAAAATACTTGTGTTATTGTCTTTTCTGTTAAAATGTTTTCCTAAACAGTTACTTGAAAACATAAACATTTAACAACTATTATATATAGTTTAACTAACACTCGCAATGGTTATTAAACATTGTTTTTGCAAAAGGTTTTGAAACACTATTTAGATATCGCCTACTCCTCCTGTCTAGTGTTTTCATGTATTTCAAATAAAAGTTTTGAGTAGGGACCAAATCCAATTTTACATTATAGTGAAGGACTAAAAACATATTTAACCCTTCAGTAAATAACGATATTAAATGTGAATGTAAACAGAATATGTAATTGTATATTTAGCTCATTTGCGATTTTGTTTAAGTGTATGAATTTGAGGTCTCACACCTACTATTATCTTTGAATCATTGTTTGAATTATTGTATATTCTCCATTCATATCTTGAAAAAGAACTACAAATATAGTTTAGATGCAGTTGTTAGAAAGCATGCGCAATACATGTGTGTTTTGTTTTAATGGTCTTTTGAAACCAAATGATTTGTAGAAAGATTCCGTTGGGCTCATAGTAAATATAACAGGTTATGTGGATATTACATTATCAAACTTAATTAATTAATATCAAAAGTAATAATTAAAAACATTTATAATGTAGCAAACTTTTTTAATTATTTAGCATTATTTTAAGTATGTTACATGAACATTAAACCCTCTTTGAATTTTCCTTTATAAGAATCATTCTTTTATTCAAAGTTTTGTAATTAAAATAATAATTGGATTATATAACTAGAGTCTCAAGATCTTAAATAATATTCATGTTTAAATTTTATTGGCTACATCATATCAACATATTATCTTAACAATTTTGTTTTAATTTTGGGATCTTAAAAGATTATCTAAATGTTTCTTTATATTCTTGTTGTGGAGTTTTCCAACAACAGTTTGCTCGTTCCAATATGATAAATCGAAAAAAATAAGTAAATTATTTGTATTTGCATTCATCTAAATACAAGGTACTAATAGAAACTTTAAACAGAAAATAAAATAAATAATCTTTATTTTAATTTAATATATTTTATATCAAAAATACATTGCTAAATATCTATGCCTTGAGTAATATAATCAATATCGATGTTACCAGTTAGAGTCCAGAATGAGGATTACATTAAAAATGACAGAACCGATAAAAAACACATTGTTAAATTTAACATTCACCGATATCATAAAAAAAAGATAATTAATTTGATTCCATTCATATTGTCCTGTTTTCTGGAAATATAAAATGAATATATTTGTGATATAATATTAATTATTTAATAAAATAAAAACAATGTACATTAATTAAATGAATATTTCAATCTTAATAATATAATATTACTTTAATAAGATAAGAAGAATGTTATATAAAAAAGAAAAAGTTTTTTATATTCTAATATATTACTTCAAAAGTTTTATATTCTTGTTTTGGATGTACATTCATTAAATGAATATTTCAATCTTAATAAAATATTACTTTAATAAGATAAGAAAAAGTTTGACTCTCAATCATCGTAAGTAATAGATTTAATATTTTTCTTTTTTGACAAAGATACATAAGTTCCAGAGAATTCTTATTACTTTACACAACATATATGACTTCATTCTGACATTATAAATATGTGTATCAGTTGAATACTGAAATGAAAAAAAATAAGATATACTTGAAAGAGAGTTGGAGAAATAGTAAAACAAAATAAGACAAAAGATGGCCTTAGTGAAAGTTACTTTGGTAGCAATTGTTTTTGCTTTGATAGCTTGTAATGGTATGGTGTTTGAGGTTTTTCTTTTCTCATTTGATAAATATTTTTGTGGCATGTAATATAGATATTTAACTCTAATTTATGAGATTAATAGAGTTTTAAGAAATAAACCTAGTTGAACTGTTAAAATTTGATACTTAACATGATTTTATATTCTAATAGTGGGATGTGTTTTTTAGGATTTGTCTTAGGTAAGGATACATGCAACGAGAATAAGGATTGCAAGGGAAAGGTAGCTTTATGCAGAGATTCAGCTCTTTGTGTTAATAATGTTTGTCAATGTCCATCCAACATACTAGGATTCAAGGATACATGCAATGAGAATAAGGATTGTAAGGGAAAGGTAGCTTTATGCAGAGATTCAGCTCTTTGTGTTAACAATGTTTGTCAATGTCCATCCAACATACTAGGATTCAAGGATACATGCAGCGAGAATAAGGATTGCAAGGGAAAGGTAGCTTTATGCAGAGATTCAGCTCTTTGTGTTAACAATGTTTGTCAATGTCCATCCAACATACTATGATTCAAGGAAGATAGATGTAAAACTGGTGTTGATTGCCTATCTGTTTGTCCTCCACCACCATGTCAGAATTATTGATAGATGTAAAACTGGTGTTGATTGCCTATCTGTTTGTCCTCCACCACCATGTCAGAATTATTGTAATGCAACCACCGGTAGATGCAGATGTTTGTGTTAGAAACATTGAGAAATTTATCAATAAACATGCATTTGAAAATTAATTCAAATCGACAATACAAGTTCACAGTTATTATCCAAATTAAAACTTCTTTTTAGGTTTCTTTACACGTTTATAATTTAATTATTAAAAAAATCGAATCTTGAACTTTGTTGATCCATACTGATGTGGGTTGGAATTCATCTACCAGAGACCAAATATTTATCTTGTTCTTCCATAAAGTTAAATAATGGAAATAAAAAACTTCTTAAATTTTAGAAGTTCTTCATATCACATTTTGTGATAAAACATTTAAACAAATCTACATATCAAAATAATCTTGTAACACAATTAAAAGAAGAATTTGGAACTCAATTACAACACTTATAATTCTTTGAAATCTTTTTGACCACTTGCTAATTATATCTCATAAAATAAATTCTAAACACTATGAAAACATCATCTTTGGATATTAAGGTTTTTTTGCAATATTAACATATGTCACCAATAAACTTCTATCAAACCTCTTTTATAAAAGAAGAGCTACATGCTTTTATGCTACACCAAAAGTTAAATTCCTTGTGAGTAGTTGCAAAACACATGTGCAACTATAAAATACCAAATGCACATGCAATTATTATTATTCATATTCTACATGCTAACGAGGAACATCAAATGTTGCCACAAATTATGTTCTCCAACTCTACATGAAAAATAGAGAACATCATATGTAAATACAACAAATGTTTTTCCACTTTTGAGTGTAGTAGCACATTAGACCCAAATGCAGTTTATAAAATTCTTTATATTTCATATGATATTCAAAACCATTATGCACAAATATAATGAATGTTCTTCAATTTTTCAACGAAGAGTTACTCTTATAAATAACCCTGTAATTTCAAACTCAATATGCAACACAAAAACTTTAAAGTTAACATACAAATAATTATCTTGCTATAAAAATCTTCACAAATGCATGATTTTGTTTTAAATTCATACTATTTAGCTAAAATAACTTTTTATATTAGAATTTTTCTTCTTTCCTAAACACTTACTTCAAAGCTCCAGTAAGAATGGTTATGGGGAGGGTTGTGGCTGGGTCGGAGGGACGGTGGAATGAATGTGTGAAGCTTTCGGCAGGGACTTGAAGTTTGTAAACTTGTTCCTTAAGTCACTGTATTCTTCTCTCAAATCAGGATTTTCCTGGTCACGTTGTTGTAGTAGCTGTGTCAAGTGCTCGACGGCCTCATCAGCAGTGGTGGTTGAAGAAGAAGGTTGGTGCTTTTAGAGTACCTCTTCTGGCTGTTGTGTAGTTTGCAGCAAGTTGTCCTGCACCGTACACTTGCCCTTTTTTTTTCCACCAACGACATTGACCCAGCATTGTGCCCTACGGAATTCGTTGTCTTCATTACTCACATCATCTGGTGTAGGAGCTTACCCATGTTCAAATCTAACTTGTGAA
This sequence comes from Vigna angularis, assembly GCF_016808095.1. Lineage (NCBI taxonomy): Eukaryota > Viridiplantae > Streptophyta > Magnoliopsida > Fabales > Fabaceae > Vigna > Vigna angularis. Next base: position 21,283,397 of record NC_068974.1, on the reverse strand, counting down.
AGTCTCGTAGAAAATTTTTCTTGTTCAAACATTAAAAGTTAGGGAATGATACAGTAACATAAATAAAAATTACTAGCTTCTAGTAGTAGTGTTATTTTCTTACATGAGTGTTGCGAAACCTTTCATCAACGAATTCAGTAGTTCCCTTCCGAACATGAGTCTATGCAAATACCTCATCAACATTCCATCCCAAAGCTTATGCCTATAACATAATTTAGAGTTAGAAGTGTACATGAAATAGAAAATATACACGTTATATATGAAAGAAACATAAAAGTAATGAAGGTTTACCATACGAATGACATGCTCATGAACCGTCATCGACCCACCGGTATGTAGGGGGTGCTACCCTTTTCAAAAGCTCTATTCTTTTGGGTTGTAGCACACTTATTGCGAAACTCTGCTGAATTCCAATGAGCGAGTAAAGAGTTCCAAACGTGCTCGTCCAGCCAGTAAGGTCGCTCCCCTGCCAAGCGGGCATTCGTAAACATCTTTGACAATCGATGAGATGCTTTACTGTGGAAAGTTCTTTGTATTTGAGTTTCATATTTAGGTTTCCACTGCACCTTCATCTGTTACAATAAACAAAAGAAACATTGATTAATGAACATACTTTGACAAGAATGACAATTAGTTTAATGAGTTGTTCACCTTAAAACGCTACTAGAATGACTCTTTGCCGTTTTTAGGTATTGCTCCCCAAGTAGGTTATGGACTCAAGTATTGTTGCTTAATTGAGTGTGTGATAGCCTGGGAAGCAACCCTGGATGGAACAAACCTACATATGTGAAATCTAAATAATATCATGTGAAATCTAAAGAATATCAAGTGCATTTGGGTTTAATGTGCTCCTTCACTCAAAAGTTGAAAAACATTGGTTGCATTTATATATGTGATGTTCTCTATTTTTTTATGTAGAGTTGGAAATATCTTTTGTGCCAACATTTGATGTTAGGAGTTAGTATGTAGAATATGAGTAAAAATAATTGCATGTGCATTTGGTATTTTATAGTTGCACATGTGTTTTGCAACTACTCACAAGAAATTTAAATTTTGGTATATCATAGAAGCATGTAGTTCTTCAATTATACAAGGGGTTTGACCGAAGTTGATTGGTAACATGTTTGATATTGAAAAAAACCTCAACATATCCAAAGATGATGTTTTCATAATGTTCTCCTATATCAAGCTTAATTTACAACTTTCTCACTTTTAGTTCTTTCACACAAGATATTTGTTAGAATTCTATAATACATCACACAACCTTTAAAATTGAATTAAAATTATTTAAATGTCTTCCAAAATTTAAAAGCTAAAACTGAATTTTAGTACTTTTAATCTACTACATAATAAATTAATTTGTTCTTTATAGATTCTAAGAATAATATATTAGATTATGCAAGAAAAAACCTTACTAAACATGTTGTTTTTTCAAGATTTTAATTATATTGTCAGATATATAATTGATTATATTATTTATATGATAAATTTAATAATCAATTTTTTCAATTAATGAGAAGCTTGTTTAATCGATTAAATGGTATAATAAAAGATTATTTAGAAAGACTATGTTAACTATATATAAGAATAATGGATTATCAACTAATAAATCAATTATATATGTTAGTACACTTGTTTTGAAATTTTATTTTTAAAACACTATCAACTAATAGAATCAATTATATCAATCCTAATATTTGTAAGAACTAATGCTAATTTTACAACTATGTTCTGAGATCAAAATACAATCAAGTACTAAAAAAGATTTCAAAGAATTATCAAGTGTGTTATATTATAGTTGAGTTCCAAATTCTTCTTTTCATTGTGTTTACAAAACTAACACAAAGAAAACAAAATATGTTTAAAGATGCTAGGCTCTAACAAAACTTGCATATTTATTGATAAATTTCTCAGTATTTCTTACACAAGCATTCGCATTTACCGGTGATTACATTACAATATTGTTTATCACATGGTGGAGGACAAACAAATGAGCAATCAGCAACAGTTTTACATTTATCTGGCTTGAATCCTAGTATGTTGGATGGACATTGACAAACATTGTTAACACAAAGAGCTGAATCTCTGCATAAAGCTACCTTTCCCTTGCAATCCTTATTCTCGTTGCATGTATCCTTGAATCCTAGTATGTTGGATGGACATTGACAAACATTGTTAACACAAAGAGCTGAATCTCTGCATAAAGCTACCTTTCCCTTGCAATCCTTATTCTCGTTGCATGTATCCTTGAATCCTAGTATGTTGGATGGACATTGACAAACATTGTTAACACAAAGAGCTGAATCTCTGCATAAAGCTACCTTTCCCTTGCAATCCTTATTCTCGTTACATGTATCCTTACCTAAGACAAATCCTACAAAAACACATCCCACTATTAGAATATAAAATCATGTTAAGTATCAAATTTTAACATTTCAACTAGGTTTATTTCTTAAAACTCTATTAATCTCATAAATTAGAGTTAAATATCTATATGACATGCCACAAAAATATTTATCAAATGAGAAAAGAAAAACCTCAAAACACCATACCATTACAAGCTATCAAAGCAAAAACAATTGCTACCAAAGTAACTTTCACTAAGGCCATCTTTTGCCAATTTCAAGTATATCTTTTTTTTTTCATTTCAGCATTCAACTAGAAACGTATTTATAGTATTAGAATGCAGTCATATATGTTGTGTAAAAGTGATAAAAATTCTCTTGGAATATCTTTGTCAAAAGAAGAAAAATATTGAATCTATTACTTAAGATGATTGAGAGTCAAACTTTTCCTTTTTTTTAACATTCTTCTTATCTTTTATTAAAGTAATATTTAATTACGATTGAATTATTCATTTAATGAATGTAACATGGTTTTTATTTTATTAAATAATTAAAATTATATCATAAATATATTCATTTTATATTTCTAGAAATTAGGAGAATACGAATGGAAACAAATTAATTAATTTTTTTTATGATATCGGTGAATGTTAAATTTAACAATGTGCTTTTCACCGGTTCTGTCGTTTTCAATGTAATCCTCGTTCTAGACTCTAATTGTTAACATCAATATTGATTATATTACTTAAGAAATATATATTTAGCAATGTATTTTTGGATATGAAATAAATTAAATTAAAAGAAGGATTATTTATTCTATTTTATATGTTTAAAGTTTCTATTAGTACCTTGTATTTGGATGAATGCAAATAAAAATAATTTACTTATTTTGTTTCGATTCATCATATTGGAACGAGCAAACCCTTGTTGGAAAACTCCACAACAAGAATCACTAGTATAAAATAGGGGTACAATATCTAACGTTCAACGTCTCACAACCAATAGCATCCAACGCTAAAAATGATAAGTGACAATATTGTAAATAAAATCACGCAATTGACATTGATTGATTGGAGGAATCGATGTTAATTGTCTTTTTGAAATCTGTTGGTAAAAGAACAAATGTCTTTTAGTATTCTAATTCATAAAAAATTAAGCACGAAGATATTTTAAGAGTCCCATTAGACGTCAGTTGATTAGAAGAACATATGTTAATTGCCGTTTGGAAGTCTATTGGTGAAAGAACAGATGTCTTTTAGTGTTCAAATTCATAAAAAATTAAGCGCAAGGATAATTTAAGAGACCCATTAGACGTCTGTTGGCCAGAAAAACAAACATTAATTGCCTTTTGAAGTCTGTTGGTGAAAGAACAGACGTCTTTTACCCTTTGTTCACTTGAATGGATTTGGGGGAGAGTGATTGAGTGGATTTGAGAGGATTTGAAGATAAATTTTTTTGTTGTTTATTTGAGTGAATTTGGAGGTAAGTAAGAGCGAATTTGGAAATAACGTTTATGAGAATTAGTGTAGGATTTGATTGATGTGACAGATTAAAAAAATTTACTTCCAAATCCACTCTCACCTACCTTCAAATCCACTCAAATAAACAACAAAAAAATTTATTTTCAAATCTTCTCAAATCCATTCAATCACTTTCCATATTCATACTTACAAATAAGAAAAAAGTACATCAAAACCTGGACCAGTCGCTCAGTGAAGCCCTCGCTGAGCGACCCCATACTTCTCTCGCTGAGCGACCCTGCTCGATGTGCGAATAAAGCTTACAGTGCTCTCAGACCTCAACCCCTCGCTCAGCGACCCTACTCGTTGTGCGAAAACAGAAACAGTGGGTTCTACTTACTCACCTCTCGCTTAGCGCACCAAACCTGTTTGCTAAACTCATTTTTAACAAATGGCTACAAGATCTCAACCATAAACTCACAAAAAACTCAACTTAGAGAATCAAATTAAATTATACCACTTGTAGCACAATTTCAAGAACCTTAGAGACTCTAACAAGTCCCAAATGACTTACTAAGACTATCCCAACTAACCATTTGAACACAAAACTCCTAATTCAAGTTTTCACTAGTTCACTTCCTCAAATTGAGTTTTAAACCAAGTAGACTTCTACACATTCACAACCACGCAGTCCGAATTCAAATTTCTACCATTTTAAAGTGTTGAACATGTCCCAAATGATGGAAGACCATCTAAGACGCACATTGGACCTCTTACTAGAGCCATGGCAAAGAGGATTCAAGAGGAAGAAGGATCACCTACCATTTTGCTTTTATGGAAGGTAATTTACATTGATTCTTTTTCCCATAATTAAAAGCACATTTTTCCTTGCTTTGTAGGATTAATAAAAAGCAGCTGCCAATATAAAGACTTGGGGGAAAAGCTTGTTGCCCAAACTATAAAACAAAGGTGTTTTACATGTGTGTTGCTGACCAAAACCATCAAAACAAAATTTGGCACTTTCCATTTTCAAACTTGCTGCCCAAGAATTCACATGAGCTGTGTGAGCTGCTGCCCAAACCAAAATTGGCGTCATTCATTTCAGTTTCATTGTCATTTCATTTTGAATGTCATTTCAGATCTGAGGCTCTTATTTCCCTATAAATAAGAGACCTCTTTCACCATGTAAAGGACTTTTGAGCTTAGTAAATTGCTGCTGAAATTAACTTCCAGCCTATTGCTCTTGAGTCATTTATTCTCTCTACTTTCTCTTCCCTTTCCTCTAGCTTCCTTCCATTGTAGGAAGGCCTTCTGAGCTGTGAGGTTCCCACACATACTCATTCCACTCAAACACACCAACCATCAATCAATCTCACTTAATTTCCGCTGCATCCACACTGCTGTTTTCAATCCACTGCACCAATACTGTTCTCGATTTTTGAAGCTTTGTCTACAAGACCCAAATCATTCTAAGCATGGCTAAGTTTCCATCAAGTGGTATCTAGAGCCTTGGTTGTCCACGCAAACCAGAGCTAAGTTCCTCTGCCATTTTCTGTTTCAATTTTCCAAATCAGTGTGTTCTGTTTTGTTTCCAGAGGTGCTGTTTTTCATTTCTGTTTTGCTGTGTATTACTTTTCCAGTAGTTCAATTTGAGTTTCCTTTGTGTGTTGATGTTTTCTTTTCATTTTAATCGGTGAAACTTCATTGTTTGAGTCAATTCCAGCCTTATAATTCAAAATTCAGTGTTGTTATAGTCTTGTGCAATTGTTGTAGTATTTTCTTTTTTCTGTTTTGTTTAGTTTCCTGATTCTGCTGGAGTATTTTGTGTTAATTGATTTGCAAGTGCTAAACAAGCTGTATATATACCAAATAAGGCAATGAGGACTTGATCTAGCCTGGGTTATACAAGCTGAAGCATTAAAAGTGCAAATCAGATTTGAATTTGGTGTGAATTCTATTGCAGAAATTAAATCTGGTGCAACACGTCTAAAACTGTTTCAGCAGTTTTTATTTGATTCTGGAGCTTGGTACAACATTGTATAATGTTGTTGAATGTGTCTTAAGGTATAGCAAACCAGAATAAGCACTAAAATGCAGTATGCATAGTGTGGTTGCTCAAAATCCTTAACCATTCACCATTTCAGCTTCAAATTCTAGCTCTTCACCGTGCTAATCTATTTGAACTGGTCTAATCTGAATTTGGTCATACTAAGCACATTGAATCTAGCTTAGATCTGTGTTTATACACTTCTTAGAGTCATTGCATTTGTTGTCCAATCTTTGATTCCATGAAAAGCTAAATTTGGTTGGTTCATTGATGGTTTTGCTGCATAATTGAGCCATAGCATGCGTGAAATTTGGAATCTGCTTTTTCTATGTGTTTGGACAGTTTGAACAAGTCTAAATGGATGATTAAAGGTTGCTAAAATTGTTCATTTGTTCAAAATTGAAGTTATATGCAGATTGGATACTTAAACCATCAATTTTGAGTTAAAATTGGAAGTGGACCAGTGAATTTGAGTAGTAAGCATTAATTCAGCTGTTTAAGAGTTTAAACATGTTTAATATCATGAATAAAAGTTGTTTGAACATTCATCCAAGCTGCTGAAACACTGCTACTCATTTTGGGTTCCAAAACCACCATTTTAGTTCATTTTTCTGGTGCAGTTTCTGTTTTTCCAGCCACTGTTTTGGTAATTTTAGTGTAAAATTCATTGTTGGATTGTGAAAAAGCTGGTTCAATGTTTAAAAGTGAAAATACATGATCAAAAGAAGAAGAATCAAGTGTTAAAAAGCTGTTAGAACCAACCAATCCAGATTACAAGTCTTGAAAAACAAAGTTGAAACTCAGTGAGGCATTTTATCAAACACTTTTGAAAATTATCAAACAGTTTGTATTGGAAGAATTTCTGAACTGTGCTTGTGTTTTTCTTGCTTTCTTCATCCATTCTAGTGCCTTTGATAAGTTCCTTTTGTGTACCTTTCATTGGTGTGCTGTTCCAAATTGCTGTGTCTATTTTGTTTGGCATCCTAAGTTTCAAAACAGCAGCATAGTTTGGTGCAAATAGCAGCATAGTTTGGTGCAGATTTTTAAACTGATTGGTGTGATTTTGCTGAGTTTTGGAGTGTATGTGCAAGCTGTTTGGGGCATCCAGTACCAGAATCCTTCTCCTACTTTGGTAGCCTCCTAGGAAGTGGTTTGAGCATTGAAAGTGGAGCAAGAAGGAAGACTCAACAGCAGCTAAACATCACTGTCCAGCAAGCTGTAAATTCTGTTACAGCAGCAATTTGCATCTCCAATTCAATTAGCTTTATGCAGCAGCAAGAAGACAAAGTTTTCATTAAATTCTTGGCCTCATTTCAAGTCTATATCACGGAATTTGCTGTTTGAAAAGTGTATTTCAATTTACTTTTGTTGTTTTGAGTTAAGTGACTTGGGAAAATGCTCTTGAAGCAATTCCAAGTTCACAATTGAACATTGTAATAGTCCAATTTCATTTTCTTTAGTGTGGAAGTGTGTCAAGGGGCTCCAAGTATCACTTACACTTTCACTTAGGGCCGTTTAGCATTTACATTCTTGCATCTTTATTTTTTTCATTACTTTGTTGCTTAATCTTTTTGTCTCTGTGATATATAGGATTGCATAGCATTTAGACAACCTTTCTTTGGTTATAGGTTCATTTCATAACATTTGAAAAGAATTTGAAGAATTTCTAAGTAGAAACTTAGGTAAAAGATAACTCTAAGGAAACTCTGGCTAAGGAAGAACTTGGTTTTTAAGCTTGTCCATTAGTGACTCACCTCTTCTTCCTGGGGGCTACCTAGAAACATCTTTCACCTTTAGAATCTCTTTAGAAATATTTCACCAAAAACAAAGAAAAAAATTGTGAAAATCTTTTCACTCATTACTTGTCAAATATTTTGAAAACCTTGTGAAAACCTTTTTCATTTGACAAGAATGAGTCAATCAAGTGTGCAAGGTAGCATTAAACCCAATAGTGAGAGTTCTTTAAGGGAGGAATTTCAACAAAAATTTGAACAAAGGGATAGAGAGATTAGTGAGCTCAAAGACATGATTAGTCAACTTTTGAATAATCAAGACAAAAGAAAAGAGAGATCTTCCCATGGGAGAAGAGAAGAATCATCATCTTCTCCTAGTGAGCTTGAGAAAAATAGTAGTCATCACAATGATGACCACTACCAAATGCCTCCTAGAAGACATCATAGAGTTAGAGAGCACCATCCAAGAGAGCCCAAAATTGATCTTCCTTCTTTTCATGGAAAGGATGATGTGGAAGAATATCTAGAGTGGGAAATGAAAATTGAGCAATTGTTTGAGTGCCACCAAATAGATGATGAAAGGAGAGTCACCATGGCTTCTCTAAGCTTTCAAGGCTATGCCTTAATTTGGTGGACAGCCTTGGTCAAGGATCATAGGCTAAGACACTTACCTCCCATCAGATATTGGAATGAGTTGAGAACTGCCTTGAGAAGAAGGCATGTACCAACCTATTATGATAGGGAATTAATGGATAAGCTCCACAAACTCCAACAAAGGAACATGAGTGTTGAGGAATATAGACAGAAAATGGAGTTACTCATGTTGAGAGTTGGGATAAGAGAAGAACCTAGGATAACAATTGCTAGGTTTCAAAGTGGACTCAACTATGACATAAGAGATAGGGTTGAACTTATACCCTACAATGATCTCAATGAGTTAGTCCAACTTTGTGTGAGGGTAGAGCAACAACTCAAGAGGAAAAGCTTCACCAAGAAAGATTACCCTCATAGTTCTAACCATAAGAAAGAGTATAAGAGGGAGGGTAGTCTAACCAAGCCAAGATATGAAGAAGTTAGAGAGAGAGAGGAAAAGAAAAAGTCAAAGAACCTTCAAGAGATCATAAGAGTAAGGAGACTAAGTGCTTTAGATGTGGGGAAAAAGGGCACCATGCATCTGAGTGCCGCAATAGAAGGTCAACTTACATCCTTGAGCATGAGAGTGAAAGTGAGGGTTCTCCATATAGTGAGTCTGAAACATCCATTTCTGAAGAAGAAGAAGCTTTACCTTGTGATGGTGACTTACTTATGGTAAGGAGACTCCTGGAAAGTAAACATGTAGAATTAGAATAGTCACAAAGAGAGAACCTATTTCACACAAGATGCAAAGTTTTGGAAAAGACATGTTCAATGATTGTGGATAGTGGTTCTTGTTGTAACTGTTGTAGTTCTAGAATGGTAGAAAAGCTTGGCTTAACCATTACTCCTCATCCTAAACCTTACAAACTTCAATGGATCAAAGAGGATGATGGAATAGTAGTTAAAGAACAAGTAAGAGTACCCATTTCCATTGGAAAATATGAAGATCAAATTGTTTGTGATATAGTACCAATGGAAGCTGGGCACATATTACTTCGAAGACCTTGGCAATATGATAAGCAAGCTTTACATGATGGAGTCACCAATAAAATCACCATTCAACACAAGGGAAAGAAAATTATCTTGTGTCCTCTTACACCTTCACAAGTAAGAGAGGATCAAATAATTCTTAAAAAGAAGTTGGATGGAGAAAAGAAAAGTAGGAAAGAAGGAAAGGAGAAAACCCTAAACCATGCCTCAAATAAGGAAGTTGTCCAACTTCAAACTTTGAACATTTCTAAAAATCTTGTTCTTGGACAACCTCATTTTCTTCTCTATTGCAAAGAGGCACTTGTTTCAATAAATCATGAACTTGGTTCTCTACCAAAGGGGTTGCAAAAACTTTTAAAAGAATTTGATGATGTATTTCCTAAAGAGGTACCAAGTGGATTACCACCTTTGAGAGGAATAGAACATCAAATAGATTTAGTGCCTGGGGCCAACCTTCCTAATAGGCCAGCCTATAGGACCAATCCCATGGAAACAAAAGAAATAGAGAAACAAGTCAATGAATTGTTGAATAAAGGGTGGATCCAAAAGAGTTTAAGTCCTTGTGCTGTGCCTGTGTTGTTGGTTCCTAAGAAGGATGGATCTTGGAGGATGTGTACAGATTGTAGGGCCATCAACAATATAACTGTCAAATATAGGCACCCCATTCCTAGATTAGATGACATGTTGGATGAATTACATGGAGCAAACATTTTTACCAAAATTGATCTCAAAAGCAGATATCATCAAATAAGAATTCAAGAGGGAGATGAATGGAAAACTGCTTTTAAGACCAAGTTTGGTTTGTATGAATGGCTAGTCATGCCCTTTGGCTTAACCAATGCTCCAAGTACATTCATGAGGTTAATGAACCATGTTCTTAGAGAATGCATAGGGAGGTTTGTAGTGGTCTACTTTGATGATATCCTAATCTATAGTCAAGGCCTTCAAGAACATCTTAACCATGTCAGAAAAGTCTTGCTTCTTCTTATAAAATATCATCTCTTTGCCAACTTTGACAAATGTACTTTTTGTCAAGAAAGTGTGATTTTCCTTGGATTCAAAGTTGGAAAAGAAGGTGTACATGTTGATCCAGAGAAGATCAAGGCTATACAAGAATGGCCAACTCCCAAAAATGTAGGAGAGGTGAGAAGTTTTCATGGACTAGCAAGTTTTTATAAAAGATTTGTGAAAGACTTTTCCACCATAGCCGCTCCTTTAAATGAGCTAGTCAAGAAAGACAAACCTTTTCTTTGGGGTGATAAGCAAGAGTTGTCTTTTGAAACTTTGAAGCACAAGTTAACACATGCACCTATTCTAGTTTTACCTGATTTTTCCAAAGCCTTTGAACTAGAATGTGATGCGTCTAGGGTAGGTATAGGAGCTGTTCTAATACAAGGAGGACACCCCAAAGCTTATTTTAGTGAAAAACTTAGAGGGGCAACTTTGAACTATCCTACCTATGACAAAGAATTGTATGCCCTCATTAGAGCTTTAAAAACTTGGGAGCATTATTTGGTAACTAGAGAATTTATAATACATACTGATCATGAATCTCTCAAGTACATTAAAGGGCAAGCAAAGCTAAACAAAAGGCATGCAAAGTGGGTGGAATATCTTGAGCAATTTCCCTATGTCATCAAACACAAAAAGGGGAGTACTAATGTTGTTGCGGATGCTTTATCTAGAAGACATGCATTGTTAATAACCCTAGGATCTCAAATATTAGGATTTGATGACATAAAAGATTTATATGAAAATGATGAAACATTTGCATCTACTTATTCATCATGTCTTAAGAAGCCTTTTAATGGATTCTATCTTTCTGAGGGGTATCTTTTTAATAAAGGAAAACTTTGTATACCCCAAGGATCCATTAGAAAACTTCTTATCAAAGAGAGTCATGGAGGAGGTCTCATGGGTCATCATGGAGTTGATAAAACTCTAAATATTTTGAAAAGTAAATTTTATTGGCCACACATGAGAATAGATGTTCAAAGGCATTGTTTTAAATGTATAGCTTGTTTACAAGCTAAGTCCAAGATTATGCCTCATGGACTCTATACACCTCTTCCTATAGCTAATACCCCTTGGGAAGACCTTAGCATGGACTTTGTCTTAGGATTGCCAAGAACTCAAAGGGGGTATGATTCTATATTTGTGGTAGTAGATCGTTTTAGTAAAATGGCTCATTTTATACTTTGCCACAAAGTAGATGATGCTAGCTATATCTCTAGACTCTTCTTTAAAGAAATAGTGAGATTGCATGGCTTACCCAAAACTATAGTGTCTGATAGAGATGTGAAGTTTCTAAGCCATTTTTGGAAAACTTTATGGGAAAAGCTTGGAACTAAACTTCTATTTTCTACTACATGTCACCCACAAACTGATGGGCAAACTAAAGTAGTAAATAGATCTTTATCTACACTATTAAGGGTAATATTAAGAGGTAATAACAAATCTTGGGATGAACATCTACCTCACATTGAATTTGCTTATAATAGAGTAGTCCACAAAACTACTAATCTTTCTCCTTTTGAGGTTGTTTATGGCTTTAACCCTATCACACCTCTTGATTTACTACCTCTTCCAGAATCATCTTCTTTTTTCCATAAAGAAGGTAATTCTAAAGCAGAGTTCATCAAGAAGTTACATGAGAAGGTCAAAATCCAAATTGAAAAACAAACTCAAAAATATGCAGAATACAACAAAGGGAGAAAGAAAATAGTTTTTGAAGAAGGAGACCTAGTTTGGCTTCATTTGAGAAAGGGAAGATTTCCCTCTCAAAGGAAATCCAAACTTAGTCCAAGAGGAGATGGTCCATTCAAGGTGGTCAAAAGAATAAATGATAATGCATACATCTTAGATCTCCCTGAAAGTTATGGTGTCAGTCATACTTTTAACATCTGCGATTTAATTCCTTTCATAGGGAATGATCAACATGGTGAATCAGATCTGAGGACAGATCCATTTCAAGAGGGAGGGTCTGATGGAAGACCATCTAAGACGCACATTGGACCTCTTACTAGAGCCATGGCAAAGAGGATTCAAGAGGAAGAAGGATCACCTACCATTTTGCTTTTATGGAAGGTAATTTACATTGATTCTTTTTCCCATAATTAAAAGCACATGTTTCCTTGCTTTGTAGGATTAATAAAAAGCAGCTGCCAATATAAAGACTTGGGGGAAAAGCTTGTTGCCCAAACTATAAAACAAAGGTGTTTTACATGTGTGTTGCTGACCAAAACCATCAAAACAAAATTTGGCACTTTCCATTTTCAAACTTGCTGCCCAAGAATTCACATGAGCTGTGTGAGCTGCTGCCCAAACCAAAATTGGCGCCATTCATTTCAGTTTCATTGTCATTTCATTTTGAATGTCATTTCAGATCTGAGGCTCTTCTTTCCCTATAAATAAGAGACCTCTTTCACCATGTAAAGGACTTTTGAGCTTAGTAAATTGCTGCTGAAATTAACTTCCAGCCTATTGCTCTTGAGTCATTTATTCTCTCTACTTTCTCTTCCCTTTCCTCTAGCTTCCTTCCATTGTAGGAAGGCCTTCTGAGCTGTGAGGTTCCCACACATACTCATTCCACTCAAACACACCAACCATCAATCAATCTCACTTAATTTCCGCTGCATCCACACTGCTATTTTCAATCCACTACACCAATACTGTTCTCGGTTTTTGAAGCTTTGTCTGCAAGACCCAGATCATTCTAAGCATGGCTAAGCTTCCATCACCAAACCAGTTCCTAACCAACCCCAACTTCAGTCAATCAGTTCATCAACCATTTCTCACCATTTCACTACCTTAGTCCCTATTTTAGACCAAATAACCAACAACCAAGATTACTCTTTTCCTTTAATAGTTCAATTAGCACAGTTCACTTCATCCACATCAATTTCAACATCATAAACATACACACCGTAGATTCCACATGTTTACAACATCCATCAACATACAAAGCATGAATTTCACCCAATTATTTAAATTATTACTAACACACAAAACAACATTTTCCAGCTAAACAGTTTAATCCTCATATACCATCAAACTCACACCAAATACTTCAATTAAAAGTAATTATCTAGCTTCCCTTACCTCTAAACCAACTGCCAAACTTCTCAAAATGCTCCGCTGATTACTTGAACCGCAATGAAATATCTAGACGAACCTACGAAACACCAAATTGGAAACGGACAAAGTCCTTAGAACTCTAGATGAATCAAGAACGTGTAGGAGATGCACTACTACACATGCAACAATACAATATTCCTATTAAACAAATTTTGGAATGAAAGGGGAAAAAGGAGTCGAAACTTATTTGCTCTATTGAAGAAACTGATCGGTTAGATTTGTAGACCTTGTTGTCATGGTCGATTGGGTACTTCCTGATCGTCAAAGCGATGACTCAGGAGTTAGAACTCTTAGAGAGAAGGTAGAGAACTTGTTGATGGATCGACAAGTGTACCAAGTCGCACAAGTAATATAAAATGGTAAGACCACGTATCGTGTCCCAAGAGACTCTTGGCACTAGACAGTCGTGTGATAACTTGATTAATTAAGACTTAAAGAAAACGAGATCATTGGATTCAAATGCAAAATCAAAAAATTAAATATGAAAGCAAGTTGATCGATAGCAGAGTAGCACAATGATGAACAAATGTTGTTTAATATGAGATAAGTATGTTGTTGGGGTTAGATTTCACCAAGTTCCCTCTCATGTATGTAAGAATTCTTCTTTATGCATTAATTTGAACGTTGATAACAGTTGAAAAACTGTTATTTTCATGCTTAAAACTGACACAAAAAGCAACCTTTACACTTAGAAACTAGCTTGAAATCATGCTTTTATCCATATTTTCATAAATAAGAGAGCTGGACAGGTTTATGCTTGATTTCAGTGTTTTTGTGCAGGTTTTAAGGTGAATTTAGTGAAAGAAGTGAAGAAGGAGAGAGATGGAAGAAAAGTCAACCAAAAACCAGAAAAGTCAACTAGTCAACCAGAAAAGTCAACCAGTCAACCAAAAAGTCAACCAGTCAACCAGAATACGAAAAAAGTCAACCAGACGAGTTTTGGGCCAGTTTTATGCGATTTTATGATCTGTTTGGGCCTGGACCCATTTTCTATTATTTTTATGTCCTACTTAAAGACCTAGATGTCTTAGGGTTGGTATCTTTGGCAGAAACAAAGCAAACACTCTCTCTTCCACCCCTTTGAAGGAGGATCTTGGATGCTCAGGCTACCTCTTCACCCTTCTAGGGTTTTATCTTTCATTCTTTCATTATTGTTCATCTAGGTTCACCATGAATATGGTGAACTAAACCTTGTATGTTTGTTGGGGAATCAATGTAATCTTTTGAAGCTCTCATATATGGAATTTGTGCTTGCATCTTAATCTAAGATTTATGCTTTCCTTCATCATTAGTTAGGGTTTTTTCCTCTTTGCTTAATGCTTGCTTTGTTTAACTCATTCAATGCATGATTATTGATTTTGTCGATACGGGAACGTACGGGGAAGTCTAGATCCAGGGAATTTCTCCCAATATTATATTGGTTGTCGTTAAGCTCCTGCACTTGATGAACTAATTATTAGGAATGCTAGGAATTGTATGAACTCGTAATTAAGGAGAAGCCTTCTTGAAAGGTACTTTAGAGAGTGGCATTAACAATGATGATTTGAATGTTGAATTCCTAAAATATATGAGAGTGGATAAGATGAAATTGAACCCCAACAACATATTCATATATATATTTCATTGAAAGTGCTTGTCTTTTGCTTTTGCCATTGATCAACCTCATGCATACATGTTTATTTTCGTCTTTTGCATATCAAAATTCAATTATTTCGTTCTTAAGTCTTAGCTAATCAACAAATCACATAACTAAACTAGGCCGTGAGTCCTTTGGGAGAACGATACTTGGTCTTACCGAGTTTATTACTTGAAACGATTCGGTCATACTTGCCGATTGTTCAACAAGTTTGTGACATCATATTTTGGTGATCATAAATTTGTCCATCAAACGTCACTCACTAAATCACTTAAACTCGATCCCTCGGCGAAATAAGTATGTCCTTAATTACGAGTCCATACAATTCCTAGCATTCCTAATAATTAATTATGAAGATCAAGAGCATAAGATGACCAAGAATCATACCCCCATCCCTGAGAAGTATTACTCTTCGAAGTAATTCAACAAGAACCTGAATTGTAAGGAACCTCCCAGCACTCATACACCACGCAAAGCATGCAATAATCACAGATTAATTACTCTAACAATTAATGAAAAAGCATATATTATTAAGAATCAATTCAAATACATGAGAGTTCACAAGGTTACATGATGGCAATCCCTTTAGGGACTTCCCATCCAAAGAAGTATCAACTTAACACTAAGACTAAGAAAGGGAAGTTGAATAAGAGTGGAAAACCATAGCCAATCAACCAAAGAAGCTTGGTGAGCTAAGGGAAGCAAATGAGGTAAAGAAAGGAAGAAATGAAGTGCTTTTTGGATTGGAAAAGCAAAGTTGATACACAGCATACGGCCAACCAAGCAAACCAGCGTTTCCACTTTCTTTTAAAGCATGTTTTCAATGTTTACCGTATGGAACATGTGGCCAGCTGTATAGCTTCTCCTGCACACTTCTTATAGAAATTCATGTACATTGCTAATATGTCCAGTAGCTTGCTAGGCACGTTTCTCTTCATCTATAAAAGAGAAGCCAAATCCTTTGTAATGGTAACTTGAATTGAAGTAAAGAAATGCTGCCAATTTCCAGCTATTACTCTCAACTTCACCTCTGTGCTTTGTTATCTAGCACCTCCTCTAGCTCCTTTCCCCTTTGGAAAGCCTACTAAGTTACCAAAACACTCATCCAAACAACACCAGACAATTTCACAAATACCTTGAGTGCATTCGAACATCCACTGTCATCTTCCATCCGCTGCCATTCTCTACGTCTTGAAGCATCCTTTTACGCGTCATGGAGCTGCTTCCATCATTTGGCATTAAGAGCCAGCTCGTCCATGCAAGTCTCCAAGAGATAAGTCACATTTTCATTCATTTTTCACTTCCGTCATGTGTTGTTCCAGTTTTGCCACTCTTTGATTTTTTTTCCTCACTTTTGTGGTTTGATTTCGTGTTTGTTGTGGATGTTTGTGTTCATTCAGTTGTTCCTTAGTGTTTCTTCATCATTTTAATCGGTGCACTTTGTTTGTTTGAGTTCATATTCAGCTTTATAAATCAATTTCAGTTTCTGTCAAGTCTAGTGCAAATGTTTTTGCTGTTTTCATGCTGTCAAGTGTTTAAATCTGTTCCAGCTTTATTTCTTCGTTGTTGATTGAGTCGTGTGCATTTGCTAAGCTATATGTTGATCTATAAAGCAAAGACAATCAGTCAGCTTTGATCATTGGAGCTTATACAGCATTGCACTCTATTTTGTTTCAAATTCTGCAGCACATTGCGTTGTATCGGGTTTGCATTTTTCGATCTGATTTTCGTCCAGATTTGAAGGTTTTCAAGAGTTGTCCAAGTTTTCCTAGTGATTTCAACTGTGTCTCAAGTGATAGTAACTCCAATCAATCACAAATTTGCAAAATCAGTAGCTGAGTTGATTTAAATCTGGATTTTACTACTGTCACAGAATTTTGTTTCAGTTTTGCACCATGCTGTAATCTTTGCCATGTCTTAGGTCACTTATTAATCTGCTAGTTGGTAATCAGCAACTAGATCTAGTGGATTAGGATCTTTCTTGTGCATTTGATTGAACCAACCATCATTGAATCTGCTGTTTTCAACATTCTGAACCAATATTAATGCATTTTTCTGCATTTTGAGCAACTGTCACAGTGATTTGGTGAACCAGTGTTTTTCAATGCAGTGTGACCATTTGAACAAGTTTATTATGTCATTTGAAACTTGTGTCAACTGTGCCTTGGTCCATTTTCATTAAATCTGCAAAATCATAGTTTGACTTCCAATTTTTTTTGCTTGAAACTTGGAACTCAACCAGTCATATTCTGATTCAGTGGATTTTGGCACAGTTTGGTTGTTTCTATACATATATTTGGTGCATCAAAGTTCATCTTTACTGTTCATTTGGTCATTTTTTCAGTCCATATTCAAAATCACCTTCTGGATCATTCATTTTGCCTACATTTGGAAGTACACTAGTGAAATTATGTTGTAGTGTATTCCTTGGTTGTTTAAGTGTTTGCACACATCCGATTTGATGATATAAACTTGTTTGACAAATCATTTGAACCTCACATACACTGCTGCTCATTTTAGCCATTGCTGTTAATTTTTCCAACCACTTTGTAAGGTGTAGAGTTCATTTTTATTGCTGTTTGCCATTGTTCTTCTTTGGTTTTTCATCTTTGGATTGGCAAAAGCTGGGTTTAAGTTTCCAAATACATTTATATGCTTATCCAAGTGTATAGCAATCATAAAAAACACTTTAAACATTGTAATCCAGATTTGAAAGGTCAAAAACCAGAAAACACAAAATCTGTTGTTCTTTGTGGCATTTTGTCAAACAATTTGGCCTTTTCATCAAACACTTTCACTGCACTTGTATTTGCTCTTCGTTTTGAATTTTTCTTACTTTTCTAATCTGTTCTGGACCCTTTCTTAAGTTCCTATTGCGTGCTAACCTTTCTTCCAGCCCCAAGGTGATTAGAAATCAATTTTTTTTGGCTTCCATATACTGTTGTCAAATTATTTCTGCATTCAACTTTGATGCAGCATAGTTTTTTATCAATCACGGGTTGTGTGCCTTTTTGTATGCTGAAACATCATCTTTTGGTGGAGTTTTAAAATCCAGCTAGGCCTTATCAAAGGGGTAGCATCTTAAGAAGTGGAGGTCTTGCTAACATTGTTTCAAGTGGACTTCAAGAGGATTGTACATTGGCTGTCCAGCATTTCTTTGCAGTAGAAAAACACCATTCTAAAGTTCCATTTCAGCTCATTTACGTTGCCTTGCAGCCACACTTGGCTTTGTTTAAATAATTCTACATTTCATTATATATTTGGCTTTCTATCACGGAACCTTTGTAGTAAATTCTTCTTTGCTTTTGCAACTTGAGTTACTTGGGAAAATGCTTATCAAGCAATTCCAAGTACTCCATTAAACATTGTAGTAGTCTAGTTGCGCATCTTAGTGTGGAAGTGTGTCAAGTGGCTCCAAGTGTCATTTGCACTTTCACTTAGGGTCGTTTTTCTTTTTCCATTCATTTCATACTTCCTTTCTTTTGCTTGTTGAATATTTGTGTTCTACGTCTCCGAGATAGCTAGGTGCGCTACCATATAGACAAACCTTCGTTTGGTTTATTAGGGGCATAACATCGTTGCATTCCAAAAAGGTTTTGAAAGACTTCTATCTAAAAACTTGGGTAAGAAACGTCAGGAGACACTTTGGCTAAGGAAGGACAAGGTTTCTAAGCTTGTCCATTGAGACTCACCTCTCCTTCCTAGGAGCTATTCAGTTTCTTCACCTTTAGAATCTCTATAGAAGTCATTCACCAAATACAAACAAATCCTCTTTTCCCAAAGTTTTGATTCATACTTGTGCAAGGCTTTCAAATTTTGGGAAAACACTTTCTCTACTTCACAAGCATGAGTCACTCTAGTGTTCAAGGTAACACCAATCATGATCAGGATAACATAGAGTTGAGAGAAGAGCTCAATAGAACCAAGGCTGAGTTACATGAACTAAGGCAAATGGTCGCCAATCTTACTCTCATTCAAAGAGGGCATTCACAAGGGGATCACTCTCATAGGCAAAACAATGATCATGATGATCATTCCCAACATAGTGATCACCATAGTTATCACCCTTATGATCACTATCAACGCCCTCCTAGGCGTCATCATAACCATAGAGACCATCATGTGGAACCTAAACTTGACCTTCCACCCTTCTATGGAAGAGACAATGTAGAAGAATACTTTGAGTGGGAGATGAAGGTTGAACAAATTTTTGAGTGCTACCACATAGATGATAGGAGGCGAGTGACCTTAGCTACTTTGACCTTTCAAGGAGCAACCCTCTATTGGTGGACATCCATCATAAGAGATCAAAATATGCATGGCGACTACACCATCCAATACTGGAATGAATTGAAAGCAGCCTTACACAGAAGGCATGTCCCGGCCTATTATGCTAGAGAAGTCATGGACAAGCTCCATCGACTTCAACAAAGAAACATGAGTGTTGAGGAATACCAGCAAAAGTTAGAATTACTCATGTTAAGAGCTGGGATAAAAGAAGAGGAGTGATTCACCATAGCTAGATTCCAGAGTGGATTAAACTATAAGATTAGAGATAAGGTAGAACTCTTACCTTACTTAGATCTAAATGACTTTGTCCAGCTATGTGTGCGAGTGAAAGAACAAAATAGAAGAAAAGCTTCCACTAAAAGGAATTACCCTACCACCTCCGACTATAGGAAAGATCTTAAGAGGGAGGGTAGTCCAAGGAGGTATGAAAAACCTCAAGAAAAAGAAAAAGAAAAAGAAAAAGAGAAAGTGAGAGGTAAAGAAAAAGAGAGAGAGCGAGAAAGAAATACCTCTCACAAAGAATCTTCAAGAGACACAAGGGGTAGAGAGACCAAATGCTTTAAGTGTGGAGAGAGAGGACATTATTCTTTTGAGTGTCCTCACAAAAGGTCTACTTATCTCTTAGACTATCAGAGTGAAAGTGAAGATTCTTCTAGTGACTCAGATACTTCTGTATCTAAGGAAGAAGCCTTACCTTGTGAAGGTGAGTTATTATTGGTAAGAAGACTTGTTGGAAGTCAATCCCAAGAACTAGAACAATCACAAAGCGAAAATTTATTCAGAACAAGATGCAAAATCTTTGAAAATACTTGTTCATGGATTGTGGATAGTGGTTCCTCTTGCAATTGTTATAGTTCTCGAGTGGTGAACAAATTGGCCTTACCTACTATTCCTCATCCCAAGCCTTATAAGCTTCAGTGGATAACAGAGGATGAAGAAATAGTAGTCAACACATAGGTAACCATACCAATATCCATTGGCAACTATGAAGAAAACGTTTTATGTGATGTTGTTCCAATGGATGCTAGGCATGTATTACTTGGTAGGCCATGGCAATATGATCATAACTCCACTCATGATGGCTATACCAATAAAATCACTTTCCTTCATAAAGGAAATAAAATCACATTGATTCCTCTTACACCTGAACAAGTGAAAGATGATGAGATAACAATTAAAGAAAAAATTGCAAAAGAAAGAAAACAAGAAAATAGGTTAGAACAACAATCTTATCAAGAAAAGAAGGAGACAAAGGTATGCATGTTGTTAACTTCTTCATTAAAAGGTAAATACCTTGACTTTTCATTTCAAAAACATCACTTTGTTTCTTCATTTTATCATGGGGAATGTTCAAAGCAAAGTGAATCCAAAAATATATTAAAGGCCAAGACTTCTTATCATAACATTTTTGTCAAAAGGCCTTCATTTTCTCTTTTTCTCTTTGCATATATCTCATTCATCATACTAATTTTTGCTATTTTTTGTAGATATATCTTTGACCCAGGTGGACAATAAACACCAAAGTTGTGTTCTTCTTTCTTTCCGATTTGATGACAAATCGTTTTCAAGAGGAAGGGAATGATGGCAATCCCTTTAGGGACTTCCCATCCAAAGAAGTATCAACTTAACACTAAGACTAAGAAAGGGAAGTTGAATAAGGACTTTATCTTTTGTTTCTAAGTCTTACAATGTTCTCTTTAACTAAATACATTTACCTTGTTTTGTAGGTCACTAATAAGAGTGGAAAACCATAGCCAATCAACCAAAGAAGCTTGGTGAGCTAAGGGAAGCAAAGTAGGTAAAGAAAGGAAGAAATGAAGTGCTTTTTGGATTGGAAAAGCAAAGCTGATACACAGCATACGGCCAACCAAGCAAACTAGCGTTTCCACTTTCTTTTAAAGCATGTTTTCAATGTTTACCGTATGGAACATGTGGCCAGCTGTATAGCTTCTCCTGCACACTTCTTATAGAGCTTCATGTACATTGCTAATATGTCCAGTAGCTTGCTAGGCACGTTTCTCTTCATCTATAAAAGAGAAGCCAAATCCTTTGTAATGGTAACTTGAATTGAAGTAAAGAAATGCTGCCAATTTCCAGCTATTACTCTCAAGTTCACCTCTGTGCTTTGTTATCTAGCACCTCCTCTAGCTCCTTTCCCCTTTGGAAAGCCTACTGAGTTAGAAATCTACCAAAACACTCATCCAAACACCACCAGACAATTTCACAAACACCTTGAGTGCATTCGAACATCCACTGTCATCTTCCATCCGCTGCCATTCTCCGCGTCTTGAAGCATCCTTCTCCGCGTCATGGAGCTGCTTCCATCATTACATCATCCCCCAACAACAAATAGAGTTTAGTTCACCCTAGACATGGTGAAACTTGATGAATAATTGAGAAGAATGAGATAGAAAAACCCTAGAAAGAAGAAGAGGAGAGTTGTCACATCCCTAAATCTACCCCCAAGGGGTGAAAAGTGTGTTTTTATGCTCCTCCTTCCAAAGATACAAAACCTAGGACGTCTGGGTCCTTTAAATTGACCGTTCAACATATCTTCTACCACTTCACTCAGCTTCTCCTTTGACAAACCGTTCGGTTTGTTAAGCTTTTTCTCTAGCCATTTGGCCAGCCTTGCATCGTTCCCGTTCGGCCAGCCTTGCACCTTTCGACAATTGTCTCTCTTGCTTACT
The DNA here is from genome assembly GCF_016808095.1 of Vigna angularis. Taxonomy (NCBI): domain Eukaryota; kingdom Viridiplantae; phylum Streptophyta; class Magnoliopsida; order Fabales; family Fabaceae; genus Vigna; species Vigna angularis. The sequence goes on along the minus strand of NC_068974.1, from coordinate 21,261,433 downwards.
ATTAACCCTCGACAAGTGTAACCGAATTGTATCAAGTAATAATAAAATCGTAAGACCAAGTATCGTTTCCCAAAGGACTCACGGCTTAAACAGTTATGTGATTTGTTGATTAAATTAGACTTGTGAACGAATTCTTGTAGGTTTAAATGCAAATACTAAAAAGTAAATATGAATGCATGTATTGATCAATTGGACAAAAGAAGCAAAATGTGATTGAAATATATGGAATGATGATGTTGTTGGGGGTTTTCAATTCATCCTATCCACTCTCATGTATTCAAGAATTCATCTTCTTCATTAATGTTAATGCCACTTTCTAATTTACCTTAAACCCAATGTCTTGGTGAAGAAGCCTACTCCTAATCACTAGTTTACAATGTCTTGTCTCTCTAACAATTATTCATCATTACATTCGCACAAAAGCTTAAAGGCAATCAATCCTCCTATCCCTATGTCTAGGCAATATTACTATTGGGAGAATTTCTTCAGTTCTAGATTTATTCATATGTGTCCATACAAATAACATCAATGATCATGAAATTGAATGATTTAAACAAAGCATTCATAGAGTATAGAAGAAAAACCCTAACAATTAATGAAAGAAAACATATAGATTAAAGAACCAATTCAATACATGAGAGTTTCAAAGGATTACATTGATTCCCCAACAACAATGAAGGTTTAGTTCACCATAATCATGGTGAAACTAGATGAAAAATAATGAAAAGATGAAAGATAGAACCCTAGAAGTTGAAGAGTAGAGCTTGAGCATCCAAAATCATCCTCCAAGGGGTGAAGAAAGTGTGATTTTGCTTTGTTCTGGCCAAAGATCCTAACCCTAATTCGACTAAAGCCTTACATAGCTTCCTAAAGATTACAGAAAAGTGGCCCAAGGCCCATAAAAATGATGTTCAACGGTAAGCGCGATTCTTCAGATTGGCGCTCAACTATAGTTTTGCCCCTCAACGGTGATTGTGGGTCTTCAAAGTGCCGCTCAACGGTAAAAGTGGCGTTGAGCGGTACTTGCGACTCTTCTTTTGTGCACTTTTTCTTCCTTTTCTAAATCCAACTCCTAGCTACTTCACTTCTTTCATTCAATTCATCTTAAAACCTACAAAAACAAGGAAATCAAGCATAAAACCTATCCAACTGTCTTATTTTCAAAACTTAAACAAAAACACGATTCCAAGCTAGTTTCTAAGTCATAAAGTTTGTCTTTAAGATCAAAATTAAGTATAAAAATAACAGTTTTTCAACTCTTATCACTTACACCGTTCGCCTAGGTTCCATCATCTTCACACCGTCAGCCTTGCACCGTTCGACAATTGTCTCTCTTGCTTACACCGTTCGGCCTAGGTTCCACCACCTTCGCACCGCTCGGTCTATCTTCTTCTCTGTTCGGTCTATCTTCTCCTCTATCAGACCGGTCGGTCTGGATTCTTAACTGTTCGGTCTATCTTCTCCTCTATCAGCGATCTAGTGTTGTTTCTGTCTTTTCTGGGTTCCAACTCCTTGGTACTTTTACTCTTCTTCCAAATCATATCAATAACCTACAAAATTAATTGAATTTAGTGATAAAATCATCAAGTATAACCTCAACTCTCTTATTCACAAAACTAAAGCAAAAAGCATGAGTTCAAGCTAGTTTCTAAATCATAAAGGGTGTTTTTAATATCAAAATTAAGTATAAAAATAATGGTATTTCTTCCACCAATCAATACAATGGTTCAATCCATTCAAAAACTCTTTCTTCCAAGACAAGTAATTACTCAAATAAGCTCATCAAATAGAATTCAGTCAAGATGTACACATGCCTTGTTTAAAATAACTCATCATGGTGTTCACATACTCACATAATATCCAACAGATGCTATTCTCATGAATTATCAATTAACTAAGAATAGATGTAATCATGTATTCATGGAACTCTTCCTCACCAGACAAAGTGTTTAACTCAATCACACAGGTGTATATAGAGGTCACTCCTTCACTCTACTTATCGTAATGTCACGTAGAACAAATATACTACTCTCCAACAACCCTACTAACATGAAAAACCTTGTGATAACTCTCTATATTTGCATATTTTTCTGTGTTTAGAAGTCTTTCTTAGCTTATCTTTGTTCTTAATTGTATAAAATTAGATTAGTTGTAGGTTTTTCTATTAAATCTAAGGTTTTGTGAAATTTTAGTTTAAATGAGGTTTTTAGGTATAATTTTTAGTATTTTTGTACATAAGTAGGAAAATAATATTTTATTTAAGAAAATGTTTTAATAAAAAAATCCTTTTCTTTATTTTTGTTTTTAATCTTTCTAATTGGTGAAATGCCCTTGACCATAATTGCTGATTCTTTTTAATGGATTGCAAATTTGGGTCCTAATTCAATTGGGCCGCTGGAAGGCTGTTGCTGCATATTGAAGATTGTTGTTGACTACAAGTAATTGGCGTGCTGCTGGACAGATTAATTGAAATGCAATTGGGCTGAAATGTCATTGTTGATTGGGCTATTGCAATTGGAGGACACTGGCTTGTAGGGATTTGGGATTAAGTTGAACGACGTCGTTTTGGTGCTAAATCTGTTGCTGCTGCCTTAGGGGTCTTCTCCCATCAATTTCAATTGTAAAGGGCTCGAGATACTCATTTTGGAGAAAAGCTAACTCTCGAGCAATTGGAAGAGAATAAACACCCAAGTTAGGGTTCGTGAGAGAAAGAAGCGAAGTGAGAAGAAGAGTTGGAGCTCGCAGACCTGACTAGAGCTGCCCGACGAAGGTGACCGGAGCTGAACCAGCAAAGATGGAAGCTGATCAGAGGGCTTAAATAGAAGGATGAACAGTCGCCGTCAATTATGAAGCTTCTCGAGCAAGGTTCCCCTCTCCCATTTTTTTTCCTTTTTCCCCTTTCTTTTCTCTTTTTTTTTCAAACCCTATATAAAGGGGCTTCTCCACCATGTAAACCACACACTTTTAGACTCTACAGTTTTACACTCTTTAGGTTAGGGTTTTACGCTTTCATATAAGTAGGGTTGTTGGCTGCTGGATTTCATCGATAGGCTTCGAGAGTGACAATTGCGAGTGGTTTGGTGAGTCTGGTAGTGTGTAACTTTTATTTTCATGTTAATAAAATTTAGTTATGTATTTTTGTTCTATTCTTGTTTGCGTTTCGATTTTGTTCTTTGTTTTTTTATTTCTGCCATTGTTATGTTTTGAGAAAACGAATTGGACTCTGAATCTCTGCATCTTTGCAATTCCCTTGGTAATTAAATGACTCCATAGTGAGCATTCATTTTCGAGATGTCTTCTCGAGTCAAAGATGAGTCCAATGCATAAAGACTCATTCGAATTTGTGTTTCTATTCCTTTCTTTCTATTATTTCTAGTGTGTGTGATTTTAATGTTGTAATTGGACTGTGTTTGAGAATTTTGAAGGAAAAAATCCACATTTTTACATCTATCTTGGATCTAATAGGACCTTGAGGTGGGCTTAAATTTTCAAGAGGTCTTCTTGAGAGATGTTAAGCTTCATAATTGCCATACTAAGTTCAATTTCAATTTTGTATCTTTGTTTCTTGTGAAAGTGTGCATTGGTTGGAAAATTGAGTGAGAATTGCCAATTCATGTTCTGAAATATGAACTAAAAAGCACCCAAGAAGGGCATAAATTTCTCAGAATGTCTTTTTGAAGAGGAATTGAGACTCTTTCATTCAATCTATTGCACATTTTCCTTTGTTCTATGCTTATCTTTGATGTTTAGTTGAATCTAGGGTTAACTTCCGTTGATGTTTCATTTTATTGCATTTGATAGCTGGGTATAGGTTTCAATTTTAGATTCTGAACTTTGATTTCAAGTTTTGATTTGAGTTTTGGTTGAAATTTTGTTATTATCATTCTGGAATTTAGTTGTTTTTATGTCTGTTTTAGATTCTAAGTTTTACTTTTGATATTTTCTTGATGATTATGTTTAGTGTTGAGCTTAGGATGTGTAGGTTTGGTTAGTGTTTTTGAATTGTAATTAGCTTAGGAAGATGTATGTTTCTTTTTGTTCTTTCGTAATGAAAAAGGTTTTAAAATTGAGTAATGATTTCTACTTTTCTATTTTGATATTTCCAGTTGTAATTGATCATAGTAGTGCTTGTAAATGAGGTCCTGTTTCTGTCATAGGTAGTTTAAATTTCTATTTTCTTTTATTTTATTTTCCTTACATTTTATTTTCTTCCTTTCTTTTTAAACATATTTCTTTTCTTATTTCTTTTCTATTAAAATTTCTTTTGCAATCAATTTCTTTCCCCACCTTGTCTTTTAGTTAGTAGTTAATAAATAGTAACAAGAATTAATTCTACACTTTAAGCTTAATTCTAGTCGAGTCCGAGGATTGGTACCTAGGTTGTCCCTATATTTCATTAGTGGGGAAACTTAGTTTGTTCTGATTTTAGGAGACAAAAATCAATTTAACACCTTGCTTCTGTGCTAAAATGCTCTAGTGTTCCATAGTGTAGATTGGTCTAACCATTATTCTCAAAACAAATCTGAACCACTACACCTCAAGTCTTAAGAACCTTTCTTTCACATAACCAACCTTAATAGGTCTACCACACTGCCAACCCCTCATCTATCCTTCGCTACTTCTTGTAAATCTCCTCTAAAACCTCCGCCAGTCTTTAATTCACATCAACCCTTTGACTGATCCTCTTTTACTTCCTCTTTCTTTTTCTGAGAACCATCATACTACTGACTTGATCACAACAACTTCTGATTTAACTACCAATTGTTGTGTTCTTGATCACCTTGAACCATGTCCATTATGAGAGCTTCACATTGCTTTATTGATCTCCACTCTTGAGTAGCATAGTTTCCACTCTTGAGTACTATGTAGCTAAGAACTATGTTTCCTCCTTTAAAATTCGACCTTCTTTTCCTCACATTTCTCTCTCTTTCACCATCCTCTCTCTTTCTCTCTCCAATAGGTTTTTGTGTGTGTTTCAGGAACATTTGTCCCTCTCTTTGCTACCACGATTTTTTTCTCTCTCTCAAAAACATTCTCACGTACAACTCTTCTCACCCTAATCTCACCCTCTTTCTTTTTAGTTTTAAAACTTGAAATCCACCCACTATCTTTCCCTATTTTCATGTAACAGATTTTTAAAGAAAAACTTATTTGGATTTTGTTGTTCACGTTTCCCCTCCTTTGTTTTTCGGTTTGTATCACTTAAGGTGCATGCTTTTATTTTCTACCCCTATACTTTTAATTTTTGCACCTAAATTAAAAATTAAAAATACATTTTAGCCATTTAGAAAAAAATTACATTAAAAGGTTCCCTTAAAAGTTCTTAATTGTCTATGATAATTTATTTGAAGCGTTAAACGCTACTCTTTAAGTGCCTAAATGATATAACAACGTATAATAGCATAAAAGCGTCTACTATATGCGTGATAAGCTCTAAATGTTATAAAGTTTATAACAGAACATGTAATCGCGAAAAGTCTACAAGAAACTTAGACGACTTAAGATACATATAACCAACACAAAACGCTTTATATCCTAGACGCTTTAAAGTTACTTAAAATAGACAAGCGTTAAATGATAGTGCATGTACCATGCCTAAACGCTTAATTCATCTAACACTTTAATGCGTGTACATTCATGTACTCATTTGTATGTAGTGTTGTGCTCTCTTTTTTATGCAGATTACGAACTTTATAAAAGATTCTTCTCAGAATCAGGAGAACATTAAGAGATATAAGAATATTCAAGGAATGTTTTCTTATGCTCAATATAGTTGATTTGTAAAGGGGGACTAGTTTGACTACTGGAAGAAGAGAATGATGTCATTCTTTGAGTCCTGACATATAGAAATGTGGGATGTAGTCGAAAATGGAAACTATATACCCATTAAGGAAGACAGTGAATTACTTGTCAAAAGCGGATGGTCAAATGAACAAAAGCAAAGGTATCTTTTTAACTTCAAAGCTCGTAATTCACTAATGTGTGCTTTGTCTGAAAAAGAATACAGGAAATTTCACGCCTACAAGGGTGCTAAGGAGATGTGGGACACCTTTGTCATCACATATGAAGGATATAAAGAAGTTAAAAGGAACAAGTTGAGTTAGTTGACTGAACAATAAGAGTTGTTCTTAATGTTGGACGATGAAAACATCTAAGCTATGTTCAACAGATTCTCAAACATTCTTAATGAACTAAGATCTCTAGGTAAGTCTTATGATATTGATAAAATTTTGCGCAACCTCCCAAGATAGAGGAGACTACAAGTAACAACTCTCAGAACCTCTAAAGACCTTGGTGGTTTAAGTCTAGAAGAGTTGGTTTGGATCTTAAAGGTTCATGAGCTTGAGCTACAACAAGATGGCATGTTGAGAAAGGAAAAGAGCATCGCTCTTAAAGCTTAAAGACCGCTAAGAACGATTCCTACAAAAGCCTTCAAAGCTGAAAAACCTTCTAAAGAATCCAACAATGAAGAAGAATCAAATGAAGATGATGAAGATCATCGCTAGGAAAATACAATCCATGTGAAATAAGAAAATAAATACTTTGTTTAGAGGAAGATATGTCGGGTCTACCTCAAGAAATGAGCAAAAAGACAAATGTAAAGATAGACCTGTCGTATTTCAGATTAAAATGTTCTGATTTGGAAAAATATAAAAAATGGTCTTTCACAAAAAGGAAAATAAGAAGGTACTAATGAGTACATGGAAAGACCTGAAGTCCTCAGAATCGGAAGAGGAACTGGGGGAAGAAGAAAATATTTATAAGAAAGCTTACGAACTGTTCGGACCTATAATGAGCTTTTATCGAATTCCTCCAAATTATCAAAAGCTTACGAACAAATAAGAAAGCAAAATAAAAGGTTTTAAAAAGAAAATCAATCTTTGAAAAATGAATTGACATAATCGAGAGACGATTCTAAATCATTGAAACAAAGCAATAGAAACCTTGAAAGGAATCTAGTTAAGTATAAAAGTTAAATTAAAAACATGATTTCAAGGAATGATACGATCAAGGGTTGTAGACATCCTTCTGATAAAAGAGGATTAGGTTTTAAAAGCAAAAGTACTCATTATAAGCCTAAACCTAAAATTGCCTCCTTTGTTATGGAAAATGATAAAAAATGAAATCATGGGAAAACACTAGAAAGGAGACGGGGTTGAATAGTGTTTCTTACAAATTTGTAAACTAAAGTTTAATAACTATTTTAGGGATTAGACGATTTGCAATAGTTGCTATAGGTTTGTGATTTTAAGCAAGCATTTAGAAAAATATTTTAAGTTGGAAAAACAATTACACAAGTACAAAAATAGTGTACAACGTCAAAACAGTGTACAACGTCAAATATTTTGGACTATTAACGACGAACCTGCGATCGATGTCATATCCGGAGACATAAATTTGACGTCAAATTACTTAGGCCGACATTACTTGTTTATTGAAACGTCGACTAATATAGGCTTCGACGTCCAATATGTGACTTAATAGTTGTATTATAAAGGAAGATTTGACGTCCATTGTAAGGGGAGGTGACGTAGAGCTGACGTCAAATATCTTATGAAAATGACGTTCTCCTTGCTAAGCCAGAGAAAACCTCGCCCAACATTGCATCTTTGTGGTTACCCACTGTAAAAGGTTTAACTTCGTTCAGTGTATAGGTCGACATTAACATACATAATAACGACGAGTAGTGTATAATTCGAAGTCCATTCGAGTGTTTTTTTTTTAAAATTTGGTTCGTTTTTTCTCATTTAACCAAAACTGAAGTATAGAAACCAGTTTTCTAATTCATATATTCACATAATTCATTAATTCACAGTTTAAAGAGTGTTATCATCAATTCATCAATTTCAATTCAAAAGTCAAACTAAAAGACTAAAGCAAAGGCTATCATCACAACCAAAAGAACCTAGTTTTCCAATTCATATATTCACAAAATTCATCAATTCACAGCTTAAACCATGCAATCATTAATTCATCCTTTCAAAAGTAAAACTATAAGCTAAGAAAATTCTACCATCAAAACGCTGCAAAACTTTAAGGAAAAACCTAAAGCTAAAGCTAATTAAAATGTGGATTCAAATATTATGCGCATTCTCCTATTATCTTCTATATTACGGCCTCTGGCAATTAATTGGTATTGTTGGACCGGTACAAATCAAGGAAACTTTACTATTATATTCATTCAAATGTGAAAATTTTATTGGTATTTGTAAGATTTCAAATGTAAATTTTTACCTCAGTCCAATCTGTTGTGATTCGGGCTCGGATGATTGTCTTCATCCATGACATGATGTAGTAGCCAGATGCCCAGGAATCTGTCTGCTTGTTACACTAAATATGTGAAAGAACTTAGACAAATGTAATGGTTTAAATTTGACTACAAAAATTTATAAGCTAAAGATCAACAAACTCCAACCTTATGATATATAATTTCAATTTGTTGTGCTCTAGGCTTAGCCACAACTCTAAACAAATTTCAAACATTTGAAATATTAGAAATATAAGTTTATATATTAATATCATAATGATTTGATATTAATGAATGTTACTCACGTTAGTAACAATGACTTCAAATCTGATTTCATCTTCCTAAGAAGAGAACAAAACCATACAACTTGTGCCTTTTTTGGAATGATCACCATCATTTGCCAATGGCCCCTAACATGTACCAATAACTAGTGAATTTATTGATTAAATTTTGATAAAAGTTGACAATATTGAAAAACACATACCCATCAATGTATGGCGTGATATACAACTCTCTTTTAGACTCAATCATCCATGTTTGCGTATATGATTGTCTTGAATCTAATGTTTTTCCAAATGGTTGAATGGTCTGAGCTTCAAGAAAGCCATACATTGTTGTGCGACCTTGTTCTACTATGATGGTGTCCATGTACCTATAACAATATAGTTAAGTATGTTTATTAAAAATTAATAATACTAATATTCAAAAAGTTAAATAACAATTAAAAAACTTACATGCACCACAGTTTTATGCATGAAATGTTCAACATTCTTTCTCCACCAACAATGTCCAGTGCATCATTTAAAGAAATATATAATGGCACATGCCAGTGGACGCCAAATGTTCTTAACTCCCACTGCAGCTCTATCGGTCCTTTATTCAACTTATGTAATTTCTTCATCAATATGCCTAGAGGATCATCATCATCTTCTACTTCCTCATGATCTTCATTGACAGGTTCCATTGGTTGTTTCTTAGGACGATAGAACTGCAAGTCACATTTACAAAAGTTAGGAATCATTTAATTATAACTTCAAGATTTAAATAGTAAAATTAAAAATATAATAACGCTGGTGGGCCAAAATATGGCATGATCATAACCTTAGGGTAAACTATAAAAATTCCTTAGGCCTCCGCACAAATTGGATTTCAGATGCAGGCACTAGCACTAAAGCCTGGGCATCTCTAACTTCATCAATCATGACCCACGCGTGAGTGGGCAATAAAGGAGCACAATGAAGGGTCTGGCCTCCTGCAATCTGTCGTCCCACGACCACTACGCGCGGAGGATCCTCATCAACCAAGCACTCATACTGACAAGTGTAATCAGTAGGATCTACAGTAGAGCATGAGCCTTTGGTGCTCACACGAGGTGCGGTAGGATCATCTGTGGGGACGTCCTCCTGTTGTTGTTGGGACATCACCTGAAGTTTTTCCTCAAGAAGCTTTTGATATGTTGCTTCTTGTTGTTGGAAGCGTTCATTCATGTGCTCCTCCATCTTGAGTTACATCTCTTGCCTTAGGCTACTAAGCGCTTCCTGACTCATGGCCTCTTTACTTCTCAGTGTAGGGCCAAAGTAGTCCCTCAATCCAGTAGCTCCTCCAACAGCACACACACGACCTAGACGGTCTAGCCGTCCTATGGCTGCTACTAGGAGGTCCTCCCTACCTTGCCCCACAAATGTGTCCTGAGTTTGTTGCTCAACCAACTCATCTTGTATATCATAATGAACTTAGATACATAAAAAAGTTTGTTACATAAAATGTATATGAACTATGGTAATTAATTAAAAGTTTCCACTTACAATTCTCTAGGATCTAACTTGAGCCGTCTGGGATGTCATATTGCCATTTCCCTTTGTTCGTGCAGCCTTCCAAAATTCATACCTAGCTAGTGGAGATGTTAGGTTAGGTGACTCAAGATCTAAAGCCTCAACACGACTTTTTTTCATCTTTTTCTCTAATAATGCATAACCACCATGTGACAGTATGTGTGGTGCATCATTAAGCCTCTGCCTCTACTAGGCGGCTATCCTTTTTTCCTATGAAATAATTATAATTATTAAGCATAAATCACAAATTAACATCTTGTGTGACTAGAGCAAAATATTAAAAAACATACCTGTCAATCGTCAGAAAGTCTAGATGCTTTAAATTACACTCATTACTTCTTAGTTATTTTATATTTTGCACAAGGAGTTTCGTCCTGTTTAGCACCAAACACGTATAGATGTGTGAGTATTGAACTGTAATGTGGGATAAAGTCTTCTTCCTTATCCTCTAATTATTAAGAATATCAAAACAAATTTGTTAAAAGAAAAATTAATGTTAAAGCATGTTCAACAAAAATAAGTCAATGATGGAAGTAAAACATCTTAAATATACCAAAATATCCTGCCACAGTATATTTTTCTCAACCTCTCGGACATCATCCCAACAATCAACGATAACAGAAACATGTGTTTTTGCCAACATGCCCAAGTAACTCCTAAATTTTTCTGCATGTACCCCAATAGGAGCACCCGATTGGGGATCAATCTCCACCGTCAACTTCTCCTCCGCAACCCGACGGGATGTGACATCAAGCAACCAATTCATAGTCTACCACGTCCTCCCGTCCGACCTGATCTAGAGCTCACCATACCTGTTTACAAAGTGTTAGTAATAAAGTTAGAACAAACAAACTAAAAAAATTCTATAAGTAATTAAACAATAAAATTTTATGGTGCAAAATAACATTGCACACAAACGAAAGTTTTCTTCTAAATATGAATCGAAGACCTCGAGGCCCTCTTCCCACAACATTTTCTTCGCCGACGTCACGTACCATTTCGTCTAAATGATCACTCATCCATTCATCGACATAATCCGAACTTCTTAACAATGTTGGCTTATATAAAGCTAACTTATGTCATGAACCAACAAACACAACCACAAACACGAACACATATATGATGGAAACCCATCTAAGACATTTCCATGTGTTCTTGGTTTGGGATTCGTGATCCAGCCACCTAGCCTCTCCAGCTCGACTAGTATTTGAATTTTGGAGGGAAATTTGTTCATAAAGAAGGCTCCTCTTCACCTATAAATAAGAAGGCTATTACCTTGTAAAAGGTACTTTTGGATGTAATGAAATGCTGTAGAATTGCTTTCTCAGCCTCTTATATCCCTTAGTCACCTCTGAATTTCGAATTCAGCTACTCTCCTCTAACTTCCTTCCTTAGTAGGAAGGCCTTCTGAGCTTGGAGGAATCATACACACACCATACCTTCATCCAAACTTTCATCAAACACCTTCTATGCATCCATTTCACGGCACCATTTTTCATTCTGATGTGCATCTGTTTTGGAGCTTCTTCTTGCGTGCTTAATGCTAGCAGAAGGTTCCATCAAGTGGTATCATGAGCTTAGGTCGTCCACGCACCAAGAGCTAAGCCATTTCATCTATTTTCCTTTCCAATTTTGTTTTTATTTTTGCATTTTTTCCATTTTTTGTTCCAGCAGTGTTTCCATTTTGCTTTGGTTTTGTTCTTCTTAATTTGGTGTGTTTAATCATTGTTTTGTGTGCTTCCATTCTGTTATCATATTTATTCTTTATTTTAATTGGTGAATTTTCTATGGTTGAGTCATTTCCAGCTTTAATTTTCAAATTCAGTAATGTCTTAGTCTTATGCACTTTATAGTTGCAATTTTCATTTTGTCTCTGCTTAGTATTCATTTCTACTGGTTCATTTCGTTTTTGCTTGAGTTCAAATGCTAGACAAGCTATATATCTACCAATAAAGGCAATGAAGAATTGTTCTAGCCTTGGTGATACAAGCTGAAGCACTCAAGCAAATCTGATTTCAATATTGTTTCAATTATGATGTAGAATTTTTATTCTGGTTTAAGTTGTTAAATTTGTTCCAGTTGTTTTCCATTGAGTTTGAAGCTTGGTACAACATTGTTTAGTGTTTCTGAATGATGCTAAAAGTGTAGAAAACCATTATAAGCAAGGAAATGCAATTTGCATAGCTTGGTTGTGCATAAACACTAACATTCCACTGTTTCAGATTTTATTATAGCTTTTCACCGTGCTAAACAAACACCTTTGCTTGGTCTATTCTGAGTTTCTTCATACTAAGCACTTTAATTATAACTTAGTTCTGGGCAATGAAATCTTCTTGTGTCATTTCTTTGCTGTCCAACCCTTGAATCCTTGGAAAACTATTTTTTTGTTGGTATAATGGTGCATTTTGCTGCAAAAATTGGCTATAGCAAGGGTGATTTTTGAATCTTGTTGTTTCTGTGCTTTTGAAAAGTTTGAGCAAGCTTAAATTGATATTTTAAAGCTTCTAGCACTATTCATTTGGTTAAATTTTAGCCTATATGCATATTTACCAATTAAACCCTCACTTTTTGAGTTAAAAAGGGAAGTGAACCAGTGAATTTGAGTTTTAAACAATTTCTGAGTTGTTTAAGAGTTTGAACACGCTTAAAATCATCAAGCAAAGTTGTTTTGTCACTCACATGTGCTGTTGAATCACTTCCACTCATTTTTGGGTTTAAAACCACATTTCAGTCCACTTTTTCTGGTGCAGAAAACACTTTTCCAGCCATTGTTTGCTTATATTAACTTTGCATAATTCAATTCTGGATTGGTAAAAGTTGGTTAAATGTTTAAGAATGATATTAAATTATCAAAAGAAGTATAATCCAGTGATAAAAAGAATATAGAACCTTTCAATCCAGATTAGAAGCCTAGAAATTCAAAAATTCAATATCTGAAACTCATTGGGGCATTTTATCAAACACCTTTGCAAAATATCAAACAGTTTGGGTCTAGACTTTGTTTAATCTGTGGTTTTAATTTTCTTTCTTTCTTAATCCATTCTAGAACCTTTCTTAGGTTCATTTTGTGTGCCTACTATTGTTCGACACCTATAATCACTTGATTTCCCATTTCTTGACCTCTAGAATGTCCATTTCCAATCTATTTTTTTGAGAACTCTGGTGCAACGAATTTAATTCAGTTTGGTGATTGTGTTGGCTGATTTCAATGGTGTTGTGAAGTCTAATTGGAGCATTCAACTTGCAGAACCCTTTCCCTACCAAGGTAGCATCTTAGGAACTTGAGAGGAAGTTGAATTTTAGAATTCAAGTGTGTTGTCCAGCAAGCATAAGTTACATTTTTCAGCAGCTTAAAACACTGAAATTTTGGCAACTTCACTAGCCAGATTTTGAGATACAAACCAAACAGTTGAGTGATGGTGAGATTGAGTATCTATCATCCAAAAAAAGTTGTTAGTGGAGATAAAACACCTGAAACAGTCCACGAAGTGAGATTTGGGTGCTGCACCTAAAGCCAAGCTTTTGTTGAGAAAATGAGTGATCAGTTTTAAGCTGCTACAATTTTTTTATATTGGTTACTGTCACTGCATCTAACCCTCTTCTATTTGTTGATTGAATTGCTTTTTGACAATTAAAGGTGCAAATTTTAGTTTATCAAAGTGTCCAAAACACATCTCTTCACACTTTGTTTAAACTAAATTGTTCCTTTTCTTGTTCTAGCTAGTTTATTTCTATCTGGAATATATGCTGGCTGTGATTTAACATAACAGTGCAGGTCTGTGAATCTTAAAGGAAGATATCTAGTTGTTCAAACAACATAAAATGCAAAACAAAATCAGCCTTATGCTGGTGTTCAGTGCTTGAACCAATTGATCAATGTCTGTGCTGCAATCATAAGACCTTTGGCTAGGCAACCTGTAGATCATCAAGCCTATATATGTTTGCATCTCAAAGAGCTGAATACAAGTTGTTCTAGTGCAGAAACTATGTTCTACAATATCCAGTTCAGATCTACAAGGGATGAATATTGATCAGATGGTGAACTTGTTGTTTGTACAAAACTGTGTTTGAAAACTGATATTGCAAAGGTCTCTTTTAACTGAAAACAGTGCATCAATTTAAAGATCTTGGTAGACCTTCCAAGCAAGTCTGGACAGAACCAATTCTCCAACAAAACAACTTTCATCTTGGAAACATGGCAGACTTCTACTCAATTTCTCCACAGCAAGTCCAAGGAGGTTTAAGACCAAAGTAGCATATTTAAATCAATGCAACCAAGGGAGCAGCTGAACCAATTTCAAATACAATGCGCACATGGAGCAGTAGTAGCTTGATCTTTTGTAGTTTTGAATTTGTAGTCTGTTTTAGATTTAGTTTACTTTTGTTTTCTTGTAAAAAGGCCATTAAGACCAAGTGTTTGGAAGAGTCCTTGGTGCTCTCTCCAATCTTGGCATTTTTCTTTGCTTGCATTGATAGTAGACAGTGAGTGTGTCTTGTTAGCCAAAAGCTACAAGCCTCATCTAGGAATTCCTTTGCTTTATTTTTCTTATTTCCACGCTCTAGGTTTTTGCTACATTAAAAGTCCGAAAATTAAAAGTCTAGGTGTTTTATCTTTCATTTTGATTATTTGAGTCCATTTTTAAATTCAATAGTGAATCTTACTTTGAAAATGGTCAAGTAAGTAACCTTAGACATTCTGGCTAGGTTAGACTTGGTATTTAAGAGGCCTTTGGCTCACCTCTCTTACTTGGGAATTATCTCTTGGTAAAATCTTAAACCTTTTCAAACTAAGAATCCACTTTTGAAATTAAAAGGATGTCTAAGGAAATCATGATCACCAAGAGAGGAATAGAAATGAGTGAGCTTAGGAACTTGTTTGCCCAATACATGAAAAATCAAAATGAAGGTGAACAAAAAGAAAGAAGGAAGGATGAAAGGTACAACCAAGCTAGGAAAGATATTCCATTCTTTGGTAGAGACATTAGTGCTTTAACATATTTAGCTTGGAAAAGAAAAATTGATAAAATACATCATTTTCTTGCTAGAGATAGTGAATCCTTTGCTCTTAACATATATGATGGAAAATCATCAAGAAATCACATTGGACCTCTTACTAGAGCAATGGCTAGGAAGATTCAAGAAGAAGAAGGATCATCTAACATTTTACTTCTATGGAAGGTTACTTATAAAAATCCTTCTTCTCTTAACTAAAGCACTTATATTTTGTTTTGTAGGAATTAATAAATCTTGGAGACTAGGATTGAGCCATCCAAGAAGAACCAAGCAAAGGAGCCAAAAAGCAAGGGAGGTGCTTACGGCATGCACCAGCATTTTCCACGTGAATTGGCTGATGTGGAAGGAAGCACACACCTTGCTGGATGAGCTGAAAAGAGGCATGGACTTTGCTTGATCAAAATAAATCTGAATCATTTGAATTTAGGAGGGAATTAGAATTAGAAATTAGGCTCCTCTTCACCTATAAATAAGAGGGTCTTTTCCTTGTATTGATTCACTTTTGAGCTTAATGATATGCTGCAGAATTGGTTTTCCAGCTTTTGTGCTCTTAAGTCACCTTTGAATTACTACTTCTTCTCCTTTCCTCAAGCTTCCTTCCTCTGTAGGAAGGCCCTCTGAGCTGTGAGGCTTCACCCATACACCTTTCCTCCATTAAAACACCTCAAACACTGCATCATTTCATCCATCCGCTGCACCATTATTCAGTACTGGTTTCCTCTGGTCTGGAACCTCTTCCTACTCGTTTCCAGCTGGGAATTGGTTTCCATCAAGTGGTATCATGAGCTTAGGTCATCCACGCACCAAGAGCTAAGCTATTCCTCCATCTTTGCACTCCATTTCTACATTCTGTTGTGCTCTCTGTTTCAGCTTTTCCAGTTTCTGTTTTGAGTAATTTTGTTTCTGTTTTGTGCTTTTACAGTTATTAATTTCGTGTTTCCTGTTGCATTATTTGTGTTTCCAGTATTCATACATGTTTGTTACTCATTTTAAATGGTGAATCATTCTTGTTTATGTCTCTTCTAGCTTTATTTTTCAATTCCAGTTATGTTTTAGTCTTGTGCAGTCCATATTTGCAGTTTTAATTCTGTTTCACTTTGGTTTTCTGTTCTGCTGGGTTTCATTTTGGTTTATTTGAGTTTAGAGTGCTGGAAAAGTTTTAAATCAACCAAATAAGGCAATGAGAACATGTTCTAGCCTTGGTGATAGAAGCAAAAGCACTAGAAACTAATTCTGGTTTCAAATCTGCTCAAGAAATTCAAATCTGGTTTTAAAATTTGAAATCTGTTTTAGCTGATTTTATTTGATTCTGCTGCTTGGCAAAAATTTGTTTGCTGTTATTGGAAGTGGCTAAAGGTGTGGCAGACCATTAAAAGCAAGGAAATGCATCTAGCATAGCTTGGTTTCCTTAAAAACCAGTAGCCTTTGCTGTCCAGTTTGTTTCTTTTTCTGTTCTAGCTTTTCACTGTGCTACCATTCTTTGCTTAGTCCAGTCTGAGTTTATTCATACTAAGCACTTTAATTCTAGCTTAGTTCAGTGTAATAACATTCTCTGGAGTCATTGTGTGTGCTGTCCAGCCTTATATCCACAAGGTTCTTAAATCTGGTGCAGTTTTGGTGGGAATTTGCTGCATAAATAGGCTATAGCAAGGGTGAATTGTTGAATCTTGCTATTTCTGTGCATTTACAACATTTGAGCAAGTTTAAATTGTCATTCCAAAGTTGTTTGCACTGTTCATTTGGTCATTTTTTAGCCTATATGCAGATTGGCCTTTTTAAACCTTAAAATTGCCTTTAAAATGGAAGTGCACCAGTGAATTCACATTGCAATCTGTTTTCTAGCTGTTTCAATGTTTAAACATCTTTAAAATGATGATACAAAGTTGTTTGATGCATCAATTGAACTGCTGAATCACTTCCAATCAATTTTGGGTTTAAAACCACCATTTCAATCCACTTTTTCTGGTGCAGAAATCATTTTCCAGCAACTGTTTTGATCATTCTTGTTCAAATTCATTTCTGGATTGTAATAAGAGCTGGTTCATTATTTTAAATTGAAAATAAATTATCAAAATAAGTCGGAACAAGTGTTAAAAAGCCTGTTGAATCGTGCAATCCAGTTTTTGGCAGTTAAAAACCCCAAAACACAAAATCTGGTTGTCATTAGGGCATTTTAACAAACACTTTGGTAAAATATCAAACAGTTTGGTCTGGATGAGTTTGTGATCTGCTATTTCTGTTTTTGTTGCTTTCTTAATCTGTTCTAGTACCATTATTAGGTTCCTTTTGAGTGCTTTTTGTTATTCCATCCCTGTTCCCATTTGATTTTCCCATTCTTGGCTTCCAAATTGTCAAACATTCAAAAATCTGGTTTGAAATTCTGGTGCAGTTTGCTAATTCTGTTTGGTGTGTTTTGAGTGGAATCTTGAGGTGCTGTGGTAACTATTGTGAGGCATCCAGAAGCAGAAACCTTTCCCTACTGAGGCACCATATTAGGAAGTGAAAAGGGGGCTGAAGTGGGAACAAAAAGGGAGCTTTTGAGCAGTTGTAACTCTGCTGTTCCAGCAGCTAAAAATACACCAGAAAAGCTTGAAGTGCAACCTGTTTTGGAGTAGCAATCTGCAGCAGCAAGAGAGTGAAGCTTACATTAGTTTTAGGCCTTCTTTTAAGTTTGTTTACACCACATATCACGGAACCTTTGCTGTTTAAAGTTGATTTTCATTTCTTGGCTAAGTGAATTGGGAAAATGCTCTTGAAGCAATTCCAAGATCACATTTAAACATTGTAATAGTGCAATTTCGTTTTCTTAGTGTGGAAGTGTGTCAAGGGGCTCCAAGTGTCACTTGCACTTTCACTTAGGGTCGTCTAACATTTACATTCTTGCATCTTTATTGCTTTCTTTAATTTCTTGCTTAATCTTTTTGTTTGTTTTTAAGTCTCCGTGGTATATAGGATTGCATAGCATTTAGTCAACCTTTCTTTGGTTTAGGTTCATTTCATAACATTTGAAAAGAATTTGAAGAATTTCTACTTAGAAACTAAGGTAAAGGATAACTCTAAGGAAACTCTGGCTAAGGAAGAACTTGGTTTCTAAGCTTGTCCATTTGTGACTCACCTCTTCTTCCTGGGAGCTACTTAGAAACATCTTTTGCCTCTAGAATCTCTTTAGAAATTTTTTCACCAAAAACAAAGAAAGCTTGTGAAAATCTTTTCACTCATTACTTGTCAAATATTTTGAAAACTTTGTGAAAACCTTTGTTTCTTTGACAAGAATGAGTCAATCAAGTGTGCAAGGAAGTTTGAAACCCAATAGTGAAATGTCTTTAAGGGAAGAATTTGAGCAAAGATTTGAACAAAGGGATAAAGAGATTAGTGAGCTCAAAGATATGATTAGTCAACTTTTGATTAATCAAGATAAAAAAAAAGAGAGGTCTTCCCATAGGAGAAGAGAAGAATCATCATCTTCTCCAAGTGAAATTGAGCAAAATAGTAGTCATCACAATGATGACCACTACCAAATGCCTCCTAGAAGACAACATAGAGTTAGAGAGCATTACCCAAGAGAGCCTAAAATTGATCTTCCTTCCTTCCATGGAAAAGATGATGTAGAAGAATACCTAGAGTGGGAAATGAAAGTTGAGCAACTGTTTGAGTGCCACCAAATAGATGATGAAAGGAGAGTCACCATGGCTTCTCTAAGCTTTCAAGGTTATGCCTTAATTTGGTGGACAGCCTTAGTCAAGGACCATAGGCTAAGACACTTACCTCCCATTAGGTATTGGAATGAAATGAGAGCTGCCTTGAGGAGGAGGCATGTACCAGCCTACTATGATAGGGAGATAATGGATAAACTCCATAAACTCCAACAAAGGAACATGAGTGTTGAGGAATATAGACAAAAAATGGAGTTACTCATGTTGAGAGCTGGGATAAGAGAAGAACCTAGGATAACAATAGCTAGGTTTCAAAGTGGACTTAACTATGACATAAGAGATAGGGTTGAACTTATACCCTACAATGATCTCAATGAGTTAGTCCAACTTTGTGTGAGGGTAGAGCAACAACTAAAGAGGAAAAGCTCCACCAAGAAAGATTACCCTCATAGTTCTCACCATAAGAAAGAGTATAAGAGGGAGGGTAGTCAAACCAAGCCAAGATATGAAGAAAGATAGAGAGAGAGAGGAAAAGAAAAAGTCAAAGAACCTTCAAGAGATCATAAGAGTAAGGAGACTAAGTGCTTTAGATGTGGGGAAAAAGGGCACTATGCATCTGAGTGCCACAATAGAAGGTCAACTTACATCCTTGAGCATGACAGTGAAAGTGAGGGTTCTTCATATAGTGAGTCTGAGACATCCACTTCTGAAGAAGAAGAAGCTTTACCTTGTGATGGTGACTTACTTATGGTAAGGAGACTCCTGGAAAGTAAACATGTAGAATTAGAACAGTCACAAAGAGAGAACCTATTCCACACAAGATGCAAAGTTTTAGAAAAGACATGTTCAATGATAGTGGATAGTGGCTCTTGTTGCAACTGTTGTAGTTCTAGAATGGTAGAGAAGCTTGGCTTAACAACTACTCCTCATCCTAAACCTTACAAACTTCAATGGATCAAAGAGGATGATGGAATAGTAGTTAAAGAACAAGTAAGTGTACCTATTTCCATTGGCAAATATGAAGATCAAATTGTTTGTGATATAGTACCAATGGAAGCTGGGCACATATTACTTGGAAGACCTTGGCAATATGATAAACAAGCTTTACATGATGGAGTCACCAACAAAATCACCATTCAACACAAGGGAAAGAAAATTATTTTGTGTCCTCTTACACCTTCACAAGTAAGAGAGGACCAAATAATTCTTAAGAAGAAGTTGGATCGAGAAAAGAAAAAAGAAAATAAGAAAGAAAGAAAGAATTTGGTAACCCATGCCTCAGCCCAGGAAGTTGTCCAACCTCAAACCTTGAATATTTCCAAAAATCTTTTTCTTGGACAACCTCATTTCCTTCTTTATTGTAAAGAGGCATTTGTTTCAATCACTCATGAACTTGGTTCTCTACCAAAGGGGTTGCAAAAACTTTTAAAGGAATTTGATGATATATTTCCCAAAGAGGTACCAAGTGGATTACCACCTTTGAGGGGAATAGAACATCAAATAGATTTGGTGCCTGGGGCAAGCCTACCCAATAGGCCAGCCTATAGAACCAACCCTATGGAAACAAAAGAAATAGAGAAACAAGTTAATGACTTGTTGAACAAAGGGTGGATCCAAAAGAGTTTAAGTCCCTGTGCTGTGCCTGTGTTGTTGGTCCCTAAAAAGGATGGGTCTTGGAGAATGTGTACAGATTGTAGGGCCATCAACAACATAATTGTCAAGTATAGGCATCCCATTCCTAGGCTAGATGACATGTTGGATGAATTACATGGAGCAAATCTCTTCACCAAAATTGATCTTAAAAGTGGATACCATCAAATAAGAATTCATGAAGGAGATGAATGGAAAACTGCTTTCAAGACCAAGTTTGGTTTGTATGAATGGTTAGTCATGCCCTTTGGCTTGACCAATGCTCCAAGTACATTCATGAGATTAATGAATCATGTGCTTAGGGAATGCATAGGCAGATTTGTAGTGGTCTACTTTGATGATATCCTAATCTATAGTCAAAGCCTTCAAGAACATCTTAACCATGTCATAAAAGTCTTGCTTCTTCTTAGAGAACATCATCTCTTTGCCAACTTTGACAAATGTACTTTTTGTGAAGAAAGTGTGATTTTCCTTGGATTCAAAGTGGGAAAAGAAGGTGTACATGTTGATCCAGAGAAGATCAAGGCTATACAAGAATGGCCAACCCCTAAAAATGTAGGAGAGGTGAGAAGTTTTCATGGGTTAGCAAGTTTTTATAGGAGATTTGTGAAAGACTTCTCCACCATAGCTGCTCCTTTAAATGAGCTAGTCAAGAAAGATATGCCTTTTATTTGGGGTGATAAGCAAGAGTTGTCTTTTGAGACTTTGAAACATAAGTTAACACATGCACCTATTCTAGTTTTGCCTGATTTTTCCAAAGACTTTGAACTAGAATGTGATGCATCTGGGGTAGGAATAGGAGCTGTTTTAATACAAGGAGGACATCCCGTAGCTTACTTTAGTGAAAAACTTAAGGGGCCTACCTTAAACTATCCTACCTATGACAAAGAGTTGTATGCCCTCATTAGAGCTTTAAAAACTTGGGAGCATTACTTGGTAACTAGAGAATTCATCATACACACTGACCATGAATCTCTCAAGTACATTAAAGGGCAAGCAAAGCTAAACAAAAGACATGCAAAGTGGGTGGAATATCTTGAGTAATTTCCCTATGTCATCAAACACAAAAAGGGGAGTACTAATGTTGTTGCGGATGCTTTATCTAGAAGACATGCATTATTAGTAACCCTAGGATCCCAAATATTAGGATTTGATGACATAAAAGAGTTATATGAAAATGATGAAACATTTGCATCCACTTATTCATCATGTCTTAAGAAGCCTTTTGATGGATTCTATCTTTCTGAGGGGTATCTTTTTAATAAAGGAAAACTTTGTATACCCCAAGGATCCATTAGAAAACTTCTTATCAAAGAGAGTCATGGAGGAGGACTCATGGGCCATCATGGAGTTGATAAAACTCTAAACATTTTGAAAAGTAAATTTTATTGGCCACACATGAGAATAGATGTTCAAAGGCATTGTTCTAAATGTATAGCTTGTTTACAAGCTAAGTCCAAAATTATGCCTCATGGACTCTATACACCTCTTCCTATAGCTAATACCCCTTGGGAGGACATAAGCATGGACTTTGTCTTAGGATTGCCAAGAACTCAAAGGGGGTATGATTCTATATTTGTGGTAGTAGATCGTTTTAGTAAAATGGCTCCTTTTATACCCTGCCACAAAGTAGATGATGCTAGCTATATCTCTAGACTCTTCTTTAAAGAAATAGTGAGATTGCATGGCTTACCCAAAACTATAGTGTCTGATAGAGATGTGAAGTTTCTAAGCCATTTTTGGAAAACTTTATGGGAAAAGCTTGGAACTAAACTTCTATTTTCTACTACATGTCACCCACAAACTGATGGGCAAACTGAAGTAGTAAATAGATCTTTATCTACATTATTAAGGGTAATATTAAGAGGAAATAACAAATCTTGGGATGAACATCTACCTCATATTGAATTTTCTTATAATAGAGTAGTCCACAAGACTACTAATCTTTCTCCTTTTGAGGTTGTTTATGGTTTTAACCCTATCACACCTCTTGATTTACTACCTCTTCCAGAATCTTCTTCTTTTCTTCATAAAGAAGGTGCTTCTAAAGCGGAGTTTATCAAGAAGTTACATGAGAAAGTTAAAATCCAAATTGAAAAACAAACTCAAAAATATGCAGAATACAACAACAAAGGGAGAAAGAAAATAGTTTTTGAAAAAGGAGACCTAGTTTGGCTTCATTTGAGAAAGGAAAGATTTCCCTCTCAAAGGAAATCCAAACTTAGTCCAAGAGGAGATGGTCCATTCAAGGTGGTCAAAAAGATAAATGATAATGCATATATATTAGACCTTCCTGAAAGTTATGGTATCAGTCCTACTTTTAACATCTGCGATTTAATTCCTTTCACAGGAGATGATCAACAGGATGAAGCAGATCTGAGGACAGATCTTTTTCAAGAGGGAGGGTCTGATGGAAAATCATCAAGAAATCACATTGGAGCTCTTACTAGAGCAATGGCTAGGAAGATTCAAGAAGAAGAAGGATCATCTAACATTTTACTTCTATGGAAGGTTACTTATAAAAATCCTTCTTCTCTTAACTAAAGCACTTATATTTTGTTTTGTAGGAATTAATAAATCTTGGAGACTAGGATTGAGCCATCCAAGAAGAACCAAGCAAAGGAGCCAAAAAGCAAAGGAGGTGCTTACGGCATGCACCAGCATTTTCCACGTGAATTGGCTGATGTGGAAGGAAGCACACACCTTGCTGGATGAGCTGGAAAGAGGCATGGACTTTGCTTGATCAAAATAAATCTGAATCATTTGAATTTAGGAGGGAATTAGAATTAGAAATTAGGCTCCTCTTCACCTATAAATAAGAGGGCCTTTTCCTTGTATTGATTCACTTTTGAGCTTAATGATATGCTGCAGAATTGGTTTTCCAGCTTTTGTGCTCTTAAGTCACCTTTGAATTACTACTTCTCCTTTCCTCAAGCTTCCTTCCTCTGTAGGAAGGCCCTCTGAGTTGTGAGGCTTCACCCATACACCTTTCCTCCATTAAAACACCTCAAACACTGCATCATTTCATCCATCCGCTGCACCATTATTCAGTACTGGTTTCCTCTGGTCTGGAACCTCTTCCTACTCGTTTCCAGCTGGGAATTGGTTTCCATCAATATATCTTTCTAGATTAGAAGAACATGCAATTGAATGGTGGAATCATAGGCAATATAGTGTCAAGAAAGGTAGAAAATCCTCCATTCATGATTGGTATGAACTAAGAGCTTGCATGAGAAGAAATTTTTTTCCTCCTTTAGCCAAGAGAGACCTAGAATTAACGGGACACCTCATTCAAGAGGGAAAAACATTTATGAAAGGTCTAGATGGTTTCTCTAGTAGGGAAATTGAATTTAAAGAAAAACTTGAGAAACTCTTGGATAAGAGAAGAAAGAGAGAGACTAGAAGGAGAGAAGAGGAATTAAGAGAAAAGATAGAAGAAGAAAAGAGAAAGAGAGAAGAAGAGAAGAGAGAAGAAGACGAGAGAAGAAAAGAAGAAGAGAGAAAAGAAGAAGAAGAGAGAAGAGAAAAAGAAAAGAGAGAAAGGAGCAATTGCTACTGATGGCAAATTCAATTGCTACAGTTCAAAGGGAACGAAAAAGGGAAGGTTTCCAATGCTTTAATTCTTCAATTATCTTTAAGTCTTTGCATGATAACTTCTCTTTTAAACCAATTGCCACACCAATTTTCATTATACTACCGTCTTCAAAATATGGCAATTTAAATCTTGAGTTATTGTTACCTTTAGGGATACAAGAAACTCAAGATAAAAGAAAAATAACTTGTGAATTAGGACTTTCAAATTTCCTTAAAACTATAAAACAAAGTCCTTATTCTAAAGTTACTTCCATTAAAAAATTCTTTCCTTCATTGATACTAATTGGAGATGTATTTGATGCTTATTGTAGATATATTTTTGATCCAGGAGGAAAGTGATAAACCAAAGTTGTGCTTCTTTATATCTTCCCGATTTGAGGACAAATCGTTTTTCAAGAGGGAGGGTATGATGGAAACCCATCTAAGACATTCCATTCAAAGGAGCACCAACTAAAGCTAAGGCTAAGAAAGGGAAGTGAAGAAGGACTTTTAAAGGCTTTTTCTTAATTTTCTTTCTCTAAGTCTTAGAAGGATTCTCTTTAATATGTTTATATGTTGTTTTGTAGGGTCTAATAAAGCTTGGATATAATGGTTGAACCACCCAAGAAGCATGAGAAGCCAAGGGAAGCAAAGGGGCAAAAGTTAGGTAGAAATGGGTGGAATTCCAGATTGGGAGTTTACCTTCCAGATTAGAGTTGTGAAGAAAAATGGCTTCCGGATTAGGATTTGGCTCAGCCAAATTCCTCGTGCGCCCAGCCTCTGCGTGACAGCTATACATTTTGCAATGTTTTCCATGTGTTCTTGGTGTGGGATGCGTGATCCAGCCACCTAGCCTCTCCAGCTCGACTTGTATTTGAATTTTGGAGGGAAATTTGTTCAGAAAGAAGGCTCCTCTTCACCTATAAATAAGAGGGCCAACCTTTTAAAAGGGACTTTTGGATGTAATGAAATGTTGCATAATTGCTTGCTCAACCTCTTATATCCCTTAGTCACCTTTGAATTTCGAATTCAACTACTCTCCTCTAGCTTCCTTCCTTAATAGGAAGGCCTTCTAAGCTTGGAGGCATCATACACACACCATACCTTCATCCAAACTTTCATCAAACACCTTCTATGCATTCATTTCACTGCACCATTTTTCATTCCGCTGTGCATCTGTTTTGGAGCTTCTTCTTGCGTTCTTAATGCTAGGAGAAGGTTCCATCAATATATCTATCGTAATACATTGTAGGAAAAAAAACTAACCTAGAAATGGTCCAGAACCCACAAACACAACCGTAAACACTAACACATATATCTAACGTAATACATTGAAGAAAAAAAAAACAACCTCAAAATGGTGTTGCTGAAGAAGAAGATGAAGTCTCGTTGATCACGTATGCAAAAAGCCTAAAGATAAATGAAAATCAATGGGTCAAACCAAATGAAAACCAAAGTAAATGAGTATCAAATAACATTCTCATGACATAAAGGACTAAAAACTAACCTTCCTTGTTGTTCGCACTCGTCCTCGAAGAAGAAAGTTCACGCAGAAATGAAAGCCCGAAGAAATTGTGAGACTATGTTATGCTTTTTACATTCATTAAAACAGAATCAACATCAAACCTAAGGTAAATTCAACGTTCTATTTAAATAACACGTCGACGCCACATATAATTCGACGTTATATGGTGGTAATTATTTAAACCAGCCGCCATTCTTTTTTCTTTTTTGTTTTAAACCACCAATAGTACGTTGAATTTTGTGGGGCTTCAACGTAATATTTGTCAGCCAGAAGCCAAAGAGTTACCCCCTTTTTAATTTTTTTTTTCTTTTTTCTTTTAAACCACCAATAGTACGTCGAATGTTATAGGGATTCGACGTATTATTGTTAGCCAAAAGCCAAAGAGTTACTCCTTTTTTAATTATTTTTTCTTTTTTCTTTTAAACCATCAATAAAACGTTGAAGCCTCTAGGGCTTCGACATGATGGGCATTGGAGTGGTTGGGTGCATTAATTGTGTGTTGTTACCAATGAAGTTTTTCACGTGGATTTTTAGGAGGCTTCGACGTAATACATGAGAGGATTCACGTTTTCTCTACAGGATCGCGATAGGGTTTCACGATTTAGTGTTTTCTTGCTTCTGATTTTCTTTAGTTAGTAGGCTTTAATGCTTGCGAAGGAGAAGCTCTCAAAGAACCTCGCCATGGATGAAGGCATAAGGGTTTCTGTCGCGATTCTGATTTGGTTTTCTACGTTTTCAAGTTGAAGACTTGACGAAGAAGACGAGTTGGCGCATGACTCACTGTCTCGTTGCGCGATCATGGTTGTTGGTGGCGTTGTTGTGCTGGTTTCATGGCGGAGCGTCGAGGTTCAATGATGATTTGACGACGTGGACTAGTGAAGGTTGGAGAAGACGCGATTAAGGTTTCGCCTTCTGCGTGGTGGCACGATTCCTGGAGGCTGGTGGTTGCGTGAGGAAGATAGTGTAGATATGTGATGGTATGTGAACTCTCGACGTAGTAGAGGCTGTTCCGGTAGGCATTGCGGGGTAGGCTCACGGAGAAGACGATGGAAGCACTGGAGCGTATCTGCATCGCGGTGGCGGCGGTTGCATTTTGGTGCGCAAGAACGCGTTTGAGTGGCGCGGAGTATCTACGGCAATGGCGACGACGAAAACACATGGGATTGATGGTTGCGGCACGACATCGCTGTCACGTTGAAGAAGAAGACTTCGTGTGGTGCATTGTGGTGGTCCGGTGAAGGTTGCGGTGGTGCATGGAGATTGTGGTCTGGCGAGACAAGGATGGTGATTGGCCGTGGCGGCGACTTGCAGCATTGACAGCTAGGGTTTCTTTCTAGACGGAAATTAGGGTTTTTGTGGAGAAGATGATGTTGAGATGTCAGGGTTGATGATGTGTCACATTCTGGTTGGTTAACTTTGTTGGTATTGGATTGCCACATGGCAATATATGGTAGAGTCTAGTGAGGAGGGGTGTGTAGGAAATTAGGAGGGTGCAAGGGCAAAATCTGACTTTTGGGCCTGGTTAAGAAAAGAGGGGTGTATGTAGGGAAATTTAGGGGGCTGTAGTAGTAAAAATTATCTGTTTGGCCCATTTGTATATTCTTTTCCAAACAAAAACTTATTTTGGGCCATTTTTGCCAATTGTGCGACTTATTTGATACTCAGTTAAATTCTAATTTCAATTGTATCAACAAACATTATAACATCCAAAAATAATTTATGTGCTAAAACTCAGTTTTTACGTCTCTTTAATTCCCAAACCCAACAATTCCAATCGTCACAAATTCACTTTAAGTCAACAATTTAAGCACAAGAATCTCACTAAAATTTTTAATTTTAAAGCATAAATATGGGCATAAATATGCACTCATCAGCAGACCATGTCTTCTTTTATATTCTTTCCCTAGTTTTCTATAATAAATTATGGTAGTGACTCCAAAATTTAGTTTTCCAACTAGTAACTGCCGCGATTTCGGTTGCGACAAGAAGAGTAGTGAAGCTTTAACAGTTAGAGCTTGTACGACTAAGGTAGGACATATAACTTTAGGAAACGTTCCAAGAATGTATTCCTATTTAACAACGTCTTTTTGATCCATGTGCAATGCATTTGAGTAGATCTTGGTATTCTCAATATCTGCACAGATAAAGTTAGAAAAAACATAGTAGACAAGGTACAGTATATACATGAATTTAATGATCTATACATTGATAGAGTGTTGAAACATGTTTCAAAATATAAGCATTTATTCCAAGTTTAAACTTTTTCAAGTAAGACAATTGATAAGATATATAACGTTTATTGCTTCTTTCTCTAGACCATTTTTGTCAAATGTTGTTTAATCTTTTATATTTGACACGTCATGGTTTGCCTTATAAATATTTAATAAGAATGCACTTTGTCCAGACGTTATACTTCTATAAACGATATTTCATTAAATGTTGTTTGTTAAACTTCAAAACTCGAGATGTTAGACAATCTATTCTCTTTACATGATCTTCTTTTAACAAAGAATACTTGTTATGCATTTATATTTGAAAGGAATAAGATGTCCAAAACTAGCAAGATAGGAATCAACGCAAGGTGGGTACCTAAAGATAACATCATTTGTTGTCCTAATGTGCTTTACACTAGAAAAGAAACCCCTGTGTTGATACTTGGACAGTGGGTGCTCACGTCACATGACGAGAGAAAAGTGTTGTTAAGACAAGATCATGTAAGCAAATTTTGTTTTGAAATTTGATATAAAGTCTAAAATGAAATAGTTCTTAATTATCTAAGACAATTTATTTGAAGCATTAAACGCTACTCTTTAAGTTCCTAAACTATACAACAACGTATAATAGCATAAAAACGTCTATTATATGCCTAATAAGCGCTAAATGTTATAAAGTTCATAATAGAACGCCTAATCGCGAAAATTCTACAAGAAACTTAGACTACTTAAGATACATATAACCAACACAAAACACTTTATATCCAAGACGCTTTAAAGTTACTTAAAATAGACAAGCGTTAAACGATGATGAACATATCATGCCTAAACGCTTAGATCGTCTAACATTTTAATGCATATACGTTCAAGTATTCTTTTGTTTGTAGTGTTGTGCTCTCTTTTTTTATGCAGATTACCAACTTATAAAAGATTATTCTAAAAATTAGGAGAACATTAAGACATATGACGATGTTCAAGGAATGTTTTCGTACGCTCAACACAGTTTATCTGTCAAGATGCAACATGGCTTTTGACTCTACCTTAAAGGCTACATCCCTAGATGAAAGTCAAAAACTCTGTAACAGATCTTTTTCGAAGACGTCTATACAAAAAGGTGTTTGCATGAAGAGAAGAATAACAATTTTGCTATCAAGTTTTTTGGCTATCAAGAGGTAAAATAATAGACATGATTAGACATAGTAATATTTAATTGAAAATGTACTTCGGTTAAATTTCCTATAATAAATATACAAAGTTATTGCTTTTAATTAAGAATGCCAACAATTTAATTGATAATGTACATTGATTAATTTGAAAATCTAATACAATAGTTAATTGAACAAAATTCTTTAGATAACCAATGATGAATCCCATTTTGAAAAACTAGTGAAATAAACATATTTTCCTTATCATTGTTTTGATATAAACCTTTTATATCTTTTTATAAATTTTTTTTCTTTAATCTTTAAATGTTCTTTAAATTTATAAATGTTCTTTAATCCTTAAATTTGTAAATGTTCTTTAATCTTTTATTGATCTTTATCTTCTTTATCATTTTTTATTTTACTAACCCTTTTGTATAGTTTTTATAATAACTAATTTATTAAGAATTAATTTTGTGTTCGTTAGGAGTCGATTTAGGGTTGACTTTACCCTTTTTTTTGTTGGGTACTATCTAAGGTTACTACACTTTAGTATTAGGTATAATACCTATTTTGGTCCCAATTTTAGTTGGAAATGTTCAAAATGGTCCCAATTTTTTTTTTGTTCAATGTTGTCCTAAATAACGTAATTTATGTTCAATTTAGTCCTTTTTGCAGACGGCGTTTAAATCGTTAACGGCCAGATGTCCAGATGTTCAATAAATGACACATCACCCTTGACACATCATCATCATCTCCTACCTCTATAAGCCCTAATTTCCCCTACACACAAACCCTAGCCACCACCTAACCCTAACCGTCGCCACCACGGTCACGGCCAACCACCATCTTCACACCTCCATCATCTTCTCCACCACCTAAGCCCTAATTTTTGAAAATGTATTTCTGATTAGGGTCTCAGCTCGTCAGACCACCATCTTCATATATCATCTTCCTCGCGCTTCCAAAACCTTAGGCCGCCACCACCGCTGCGTAGGAAAGCCCATTTCAGGCCACCGTAACAATCGCGCCACTCAACACGAGAACCTGCAACCACCACATTTCCATCTACGTCGCCATCAAACCTGCAGCAAATCGCGAGACTTCTTCCTCTAGCACCAACCTAAATCGCGAGTTTCGTACAATATTCATAGCCAACAGCGGAGTCTCCATGGCCGCCGCTACTACTACCACTCTCCCCTCTTCCACGCGCCGCCGCGGCACACACCTCCATCATCCTCCCTAACCCCAAACTTGCAAACCACAAGAACCAGAAATCTGAAGGACCATGAGCTTAAATCGCAAATCCCTCTGGCGAACCAATCGGCTCCCGTGCTTCCACCGTTCGGTAGCCTCACCCCCTCAGCCATTCGGTTCCCTTCTTCTTCTCCCTCATTGATCGACTTCTTCCTGCCTTCCAACTCACAATGCCACAAAGGACTCCAAGTAAGCCAATACATGACATTTCACTCTGTAATTGCACATCTGGACATCTGGCTGTTAATGATTTAAATGATGTTTGTAAAAATGACCAAATTGAACACAAATTACATTCTTTAGGACTACCTTAAACAACAACAAAAAAATTGGGTTAATTTCGAACATTCCCAACCAAAATTGGGACCAAAATAGGTATTATACCTTAGTATTATTATTTTGATTGCGTCAATGACAGTATTTCACATGTCTACTAAAGTCTTTGATAGAAAAAATCTCTAATACCTACTTCGTATTAGCATAAGAATTTGATAAACATAAAAAAGGGAATATTGTTAAGACAAGATAGTTTATGCAAACCTTGTTTTGAAGTTTCACAGAGTGTCTAAACGAAATGGTGTTTGATAACATTTAAACCGTCTATGATAAAAATAAAAAGCGATAAACATTATATATTAAAAATATCCTAAATGTCATAAGTTACTTAAACAGACAACGCCTAATCAGTAATACACACACAATGCCTAAACGCATAGGATCGTCTAATGCTTTAATGCATGTACGTAGATGTACTTTTTTGTCTATTTTTATTCAAAGGTCTCCATCAGAATCAAAAGAAAGTTAAGAGGCAAAAAGATATTCTAGGAATCTTTCCTTCATACTTTCTACCTATCTCTTCCATACACAATACAGTTGCCAGTCCAAGACGCAACATAGATTTTGACTTAGTACAAAAGGCTACCTCCCTATGTGAAAGTCAAAAACTCTCAGTAACGATTCTTTTTCAAAGAAAAACCTATAAAAAGAGGACTGCACACTAGTGTAGTAAAGGAAAATGACAGCGGTTATTTTTTACTATCTATAGCGGTTCCCTAACCGAGGTATATACAGGTGAGGCAAAAAGCCAACCACTTTTTGCCTCGGTTCTGAACATAGGCAAAAAGGTGTATGCTTTTGCCTCGATTCAAATGCAACTGAGGCAGTAGAGGGTGTTTCTATTTTATTTTATTTTTTCTCCAAACTTTTGCCCTCAATTGTTGGTGAACCGAGGCACTAAAGGGGGTCTTCTACCTCGATTTTGGGTTGAACCGAGTTAGTAGAGGGGTTTTTTTTGTCAACCTTTCCAATCCACAATCCCAATCATAACAATCACGTAGCGGATACAAACACTAGTGTAGAAAGGGCTTTAGACGTCCGTTCTTTTGGCTTTTTGACGTCTGACCTTCCCTCGACGTCTTTGTGGGTGACATTACTCACACGTCGGGGGGTCTACATCGGATGTGTGTATAGACGTCCGATGTGTCAGGCCCGACGCCTATCTAGATGTCCGGTGTGCACCCCTCGGACGTCCATATAGACGTCCAATGTGCCCCCTTTGACGTCCACACAAACGTCCGATGCCTCCTCTCCCCGACGTCTATACAGACGTCCGAGGTGTATCCCCGGACGACCACATGCCTGAATGGTTTTTTGGTAGGGGTGGGGTTGGACGTCGGTTTGTGCACTGCCAGACGTCTATAGACGTCCGACAGTGCACTAACAAACGTCTACTGGGCGCATTTTCTTAAAAAATTAATTTATTTTTGCAATAAAACCACACCTGAAAAGCAGAAAATTGTCCCAGAACAATTTTGCAATAATATATATATGCGTTTCATATAAACAAAGTTCTACTTAATGTAAAATATAATCCACTACCAAAACTATCAAGATTAAACTTAAACTAAAACTAAGCAATGTTCAACAACAAATAAAACTATTTCTAACTCCATCTTTGCAGAAGATAAGCGGTCCACTCCTGCCTTATCTGCCTAATTGTGTCCTCTGGTATAGGAGATGTACTCTTGAAGCGCTGCAAAATTCAAGAAAGATTCATTATGGTTTCATGTATGTTTGAAGATGAATTTGATTTGTAATGTGTTCAAGGTATACATCATTACCTCATTCCAGTCATCTGTAATGACAACTCGAATGATGGTCTTAATCCAACACATCACATAGAAGCCACATTCCCATGAATCTAGCTGATGGTTACACTAAAATGACAAACTAAATAGTTAAGAATTTAGATCATTCAATAACATAGGAAATGAATTAGAACTATAAATGACTTACAACCTTTGGATACAAAATTTGAACCAGTTGACCTCGATATTTACCAATAACTCTGTATAGATTGAAAACACAAAGTAAAATTAATATAACTATATTTATCATAAAAGTTTAAGGTGAACATCAAATTCAAAGTCATTTTTGGAGAAACACTTACCCTTGAAGCATTGTTCTCAAGTCATTTTTCATCTTCCTATGCAACAAACAAAACCATATAATTTTACATTGTTTGGGAATGATGACCATCAACTGCCAGTGCGACCTATCACAAAGGACAAATAGTTAATTAACTAATTAAGGAAACTATAATAATGAACTGGCCACATATAACAACACCTACCCATCAATGTATGGCACAAGGTATACGTCTCTTTTTGACTCATCCATCCATGTTTGCAAATAATGTTGTCTGTTTTGAAGTGTGTTACCAGACGGTTGAATGGTCCGAGGTTCAACAAATCCGTACATGGAAGACTGACTTTGGGCTACAACGATTGTGTCCATGTACCTAAAACAACCAAGTTAAGTTGTTAGAAACTATAAGAATCTAAATAAAAGTAATATGAAAGACCAAATTGACTATCTTACATGCACCATAGCTGAATGATGGAAATATTCAACATCCTGTCTCCCCCAATCACCTCCAATGCATCAGAGAATGTGATATAAACTGGCACATGTGGGGGAAGA
This sequence comes from Vigna angularis, assembly GCF_016808095.1. Taxonomy (NCBI): domain Eukaryota; kingdom Viridiplantae; phylum Streptophyta; class Magnoliopsida; order Fabales; family Fabaceae; genus Vigna; species Vigna angularis. The sequence continues at coordinate 21,228,345 of NC_068974.1, read as the reverse complement.
CCAAATACTCTTAAAGTTGCAGACAGACGTGTAAAGTTCGAGCATCCTGGGAACAACGGTTGCTCTGAATCATTAATAAGAGAATAATACAAATTAGCTCTTCCAAAATTATCTTCACCGACATCACGTATCATGTCCTCTAAATGGTCACTCATCCATTCTTCCACATAATCCGTTCCTCGTGACGTGGTAGGCTGGTCCAGCACTTCTCCATGCCAAGTCCAAACAGTATAAGTCCTCATTATGCCGTACATGAATAGATGGTCACGCACATTGCCTAAGTTTGGCCGTATTTGATTAAGACAACGAACACAAGGACAAAAATATGTCCTGTTCACAGACTTAGAATTTTGTTCAACGTATTGCAAGAACTCCAAAACACCCTTATCATATTCTTCACTGATGCGACGTTCTTTCATCCAGCTTCGATCCATACTATGTTCATAAAATGATCAGTATAAGTTTTTTAACTCTCACAAGGTTAGGCCCTACCCATTCAAAAAAATTAATTTTCATAATTTGCTAAGACACGTGCAAAGAAGTCTACATCATAAAATTGATAAGATCTCGGCAGCATTTCGTATTGGTCTCCGAAATACACGAAATCAGAGTAGTCAACGATGACCACAATCAAATATGCATCCGGAGAACAACACAAATACTGAACCGAAATTTTATCAATCTTATCCATAAACTCCAATTGACATGTTATTGCAAATTATGAAAATTAATTTTCTCAAACTGTCCAATCGGACAATTCAAAATTTAACACAAACGATTAAAAGATTAATCGTTTGTGTTAAATTTCAAACGGGAACTAAGTGTCACTCAATGATTTGATACTTATATTCTAACATATCACAATTATAATAACACAACTAATACATGCATATTCAAAAGCCAATAACACATGCATACCTTAGAGTTAAAAACATGCATACACAAAAACCAATAACATGCATACAAAAAACCTTTATCAACGAACAAGCTAACCTGAAAAGTAGATTCCAAATGAAAGGGAGGGAAATCGAGGAGGGCACGGCCTAATCGGTTCAAATCAAAGATATTTCATCACAGAGCAATGTAATCGGATATAAAGTAAATTTAAATGGCCCAAAAGAGAGAAAACGCACTTGGAAATGCAATGTCGTAGAGAGAGTTCGCGGGGAACACGATGAACAGTGAGCGTAACTGCTCGCGGGTTCGCGTTTTAGTATTAATACTAGTAGACGTCCGGTACTTTAGGGCCCCGACGTTTATAATACTATAGACGTCGGGGCCATCACTAATATGACGTCTTTGGAGATTTAAAATTGATATTCGCTGGGGGATTTTAGACGTCCGTGGAAGGGGCCCGGACGTCTATAATATTATAGACGTCCGACCCCCCCCCCCCCCACAACAGATGTCTAAGAGGCTGAAAAAATGAACGCTTCAACTTCCCTGTCATCCCCTTAAACGTCCATTGTGGAGGGGAATGAACGTCTATAATATTATAAACGTCCGGGCCCTTTCCACGGACGTCTAAGAGGCTGGAACAATCACCTCTTCAACTCCCCTGTCAGCCCCTTAAACGTCCGTTGTGGAGGGGGCCGAATGTCTATAATATTATAGACGTCCGGCTCCCCATATCGGATGTTTAGGGGTTGACAGGGTGGTTAAAGAATTAATTGTCTTTAGCCCCTTAAATGTCCGTTGTGGAGGGGGCCGGACGTCTATAATATTATAGACGTCCGTCCCCCTCCACAACGGACGTTTAAGGGGTTGAAGACAATTAATTCTTCAACCACCTTGTCAGCACCCTAAACGTCCATTGGGGGGGGGACAGACGTCTATAATATTATAGACGTCTGGCCCCCTCCACAACGGACGTTTAAGGGGCTGACAGGGGAGTTGAAGAGGTGATTGTTCCAGCCTCTTAGACGTCCGTGGGGGGCCCGGACGTCTATAATATTATAGACGTTCTTCCCCCCCCACAACGGACGTCTATAATTTCAATTATTTACGTTGGTGCTTTTGCGGACGGACGTCTATGGGGGGACGTTAAAAGCCAATTCTGCACTAGTGAAAAATACACAGTTTCAGGACTCCCCTATCATCTCTTTTAGTTCAATTAACATTTACATGGACATAAAACTCAACACAATTACTAACTTAATTTAATTCAATTCTTCAAGATCAAAAAGCTCTACACTCGTGGTTCAAACTTAACTCAACCACAACATATATTCATTAAGGTATTTGGAAACAAGTTAAAAGTGCCTTTGAGCACTTCTCTTCTAAAAACATATAACTTTGTATAACAAAGAAGCTCCCAAAAGTTCTCAAACAGACTTTAAAATCATCAAGAACACAACATACCTTGATGGTCGCAACCAGTCCCAACCTACAAAATCATCAACCACATTAGCCAATCCCTCAATCATAAACATTACATAAATCACATTTCACAATAAAAACTTAAAAAATAAACCAACAAGAGGTAATCGTTTCAAAAAAACTACAATAAAACATTAAACGACATTAAAATCCTCATAAGGAAGCAAGGATATTGACTCGTATGATACCAATTCCCAAAACCACTAAAATGACAGTTAAAGTTTTGGACTCATTCATTTATTCATTTAATTTGTAGAGTGAGGTCAAAAGTGAAAATATAGTATAAGATGGGGATCTGGATTGGAACCCTAGGAAGTCACCTGTCCGACATGGTAACGATGGTCTTAAAAGCCAGGAGGAGGGTGCGGTCGAGGTTGGAACTGTGGTTCTGCCAACACTTGACGGAGGAGGAGAAGAACTCAACGCCAGAGCCGTGTGGCTTGGTTGTTAGAAATGATGAGCTTTGTTTCTCAACACCAAGAGGGGGTGAATTGGTGTTTTATAAAAATACTAGCTTTTGAAATCTTTTTCGCAAATAGAATGAATCTTTAAACCTTTCTTGAACAAGAAGCGATGGGTATGCAATATAACAATATACGTATTCGAATGATGACAATAAGTAATCGATTAATGTAGAGAGATAGGTTGAGGAAATATCAAACTCTGAGTTTTATACTGGTTCAACCTCAATGCCTACATCCAATGTCCTTTCAATCAACTTGAGATTGAAAGTCAATTTGCACTATAAAGATCTGAGTTTTTACAACAACGGCTTTACAGCAACCACACTGCCAAAATCTAAATCACCTCTCTAACTCATTAATCTAATATAGCCAAATACAAAAACCTTGCAGCAAGAACAATCCTCTCCTACAGTCACCCCTTTGAGAACCCTCTCAAAGTACAAGAACTCCTCGTTCTTCTTCCTAGCAACACGCACAGGGCACAACAACACACAGATTGCGAAACTTCTCCTGATCACACAACAAGCACCTTAGTTGTGCAGAAATATTAGAATCTTCAAATCAGTCAAGCTTGTCTCTCAAGAAGTCTTCAAGAATAGTCCACCACTTCAATTTCTTGTTTCTTGGCGCGTTTGATCACCTCTATAAAACTTTTAGCACAATCTAAATCAAATATGAAAATGTTAATCTCAAATTGTGCACATGATTTCCTTATCACTAAAACATACAATATTCATACACAGATATGATCACTTTACAAACACAGTATGCAACAATCAACATATTATATGTTCAACACATGTGGCAATCACAATATGTGCATATTTCACAATAATAATAAACACATACAACATAAAACATATACCTCAGTACATATTCATGTGATTTTATTATCAATGTGTTGTCATCATCAAAAATTGGGTTCAACTATCACAATGCTCCACCTATCAACAATCTCCCCTCTTTTTTGATGATGCACAACCATGATTAATAAAACCGTCTTTGTATAGTAGATAATCAACAACAGTTTACACAGTTTCAACCATGCTCAATTATCTCAATCAAGTTTCAATTATCTCTCCCCCTTTGGGTATTAGCAAAAAAGGATATGTAATATGATGTAATTGAAACATAGTTAATGAACCATGTAGAGATGCATCAAACAAATTGTCAGAAATGTAATGATGCTCCCCCTTTCAATAATATTCTTATGAATTTAGCATTTTCAACATTTGAACTAGCATATAACAGGATAATATACTCCCCCTATCATTATGCATATCAAATTTCATTATTATAGATGCATAACAAAGATATAATAGAGTATGTATCATCCAGATATGTTCAAGCAATGTACCATACAAAATTACATTTACAGTATCAAAGCAACTTAGATACAGCTTGAAACAATTAAAGCTAGTTTAATTACATATAATCTCATTTCAGATTCACAGCGGATTAAACAAATTGAGATGTATGATGAACAAACATATCACAAATCATTAGTCAAGGTTTAAAGTATAAGAATCAGAAGTTTAGAGACTTCAAACCAATTGACGAATCATAACTGATTATTGCTTCCTTTTAATCGATCTTATTCTGCAGAGTAATGTCAAATTCACTTCTCAGCTCAGTCAACAATAAGTATTCCTGCATAACCTTTCAACTTCATCTACATCAAACATTTTAGTACTTATGCAGTAGAATAATCATTATCACAGTTTATGTATGATTATGCAACAACAAGATGTAACAATGAGATATGAAAAATGCATACAAACATACTAGTGATTGAATTTATTATTAATCATCTCAATGCAGTTAATAACCAGAAATATAATTTTCATTCATAGTCCAAACAATTACAACCAGACAAAGGAAAATATATGGCATGTAAGGCCATTCATTACAAAACCAGACAAAACAGAGTAAAACAAAACAAAAAAAAAACTAAGAAAACACAAAAACTCCTATTCTGATTCAGATTCTTCCATTAAATTCTCTTCACTAGATTTATCATCTTCACTTGATTCTTCTATTGAAGAGGAGTTGTCAACATAATTTTTAATGAGCTCTTCCAACTTGTTTTCCATTTTGAATAAAGATTTTCTCATTTTTTCAGTCCTTCCAGATACTTTCTTGAATTTATTCGTATAAAATCTCTCAAATTTAGATTTGGGAGAAAATGAGATAAAATCATCAGCAAGGTTAGACAATTCCTCTGTATTTCCAGATTGATTCTGAACATCACTGAATACCCAGCCATCAATAGTCTTTTTCATACCAATACATGTTAGTGTTGCTTTTCCAATTTCATTTGTTCTGTTGCATATGATTTTGGTTTCCCAGAAAGAACTACTTGATAGAGCTTCAAGATTTTACTAATGAACACCCCACATGGTAAGTTATGTTCATCATTGATTCCGATATGAATCATATGTTCCTTGAAAACAGCAACCCAGTTAGTTGGTATTCTTGATTTAACGGCATTTAGTAAATATAAATCTTCTTTTGTCAATCTATCGCGTAGATATCACCTTGGTAGTAATAGCCATGCAAGAATGTATGCACACATCTTTTCTTCTCTATTCAATCCTTTATGCAAATACACCTTATCGCAACCGGGATCGCGACAGGACGACAAGCCGAAAAACAAAAGAGTTTGAGAAAAAGATTTTGGGAGTCCCCACCATAATTTATTATGGAAAAACTATGGAAACCATAAAATAAGACATGGTCTGCGAAAACTAGATTTTAGGTTCAGCAATCGATTACGTGTAAGGAAGGTGTTAGCACCCTATCGCGCCTACCCAAAGGCAATACCTTTAATTAAATGTATAAAATTGACGTGGTTTTTCAAAATGTTTAATTTTCCCTAAAAAATAATATAAAGAAACTATTAAGAAACAAAAAATATTTTTTTGTTTTATGAACCCGATAAGGATTGACCTTGCTCCTACGTATATGCATTTATGATGGACTATCAGGGATCACGTAGTTCTTTATCTAGAAAAAGGTTTGTGAGTTTGTTTAAAAATTATTATAGATTGATTGAGATTTTTGAAAAGCGAACCCGACAAAGATTTGGTTTAACAAGATTGACATTTTTTTTTGGTTTTAAAGATCTTGTATTTTTTTATTTAAGAATGGTGGGAAAAAGAAAGAAACCAACCATAGGCCGACACATACTTATAAAAAATTTATGATTTTAAAAAAAAAACATTACTTGTGTGTAGGAAAAATAATACCTTTTAGGAAAAACTTCAAAGTACAATAAAAAGAGAAAAAGAATGGTGTAGCGCTGTCATACCTTTTTAGCTTTCAGTACTCTTCTATTTCTTCTTTGGTGATTGTCGTTGACAGAACCCTTATGGGTGAGAACCTATTTTTCTCTATACTCTCTTTCTCTCTTTTTATTATTTTTGCATGTTTCTCGTTCTCTCTTTTTTTCGTCCCTTTTTTCTATGACAGAGTGCGTATTTATATACACACACTGTAATATTATGGCAATCTTGCCTTAATTGTGAATTAAATGACAATAAAACAAAATAGGGAAAGAAATGGCCTTGGTTGCCAGAAAATAAATTAAATAATATTCAAAACATTGATTATCATTATTGTCAGAAAATTTGTCCATTTTTAAAAATCATATTTTCCTCTTTAAAAGCAATTGCGTAGCAAATTATATTAATATACTATTTTAGTTATTGCTTATAATTATTAGCATAATATTGATTCAAATTATTACCATTTTAAAGTAACATTTCAAAAATATTGTGTCGTGTATTAAAGTCATTATTTTATCCTTTTTACCCACCATTAATTATTATTCTTTTATTCTTTATTTTTATTTGTTTACTTACCCGGACGAAATTAGGTGTTGACACCTTTACTCCTTTGTACCTACCAGGATATCTAAGGCAGTCTCTGTATATCTGCTTCTTTATAATCCTCTTGTTGTGCAAAGAATCTTTTATATGAGACATACAACCCTCAACTTTGAGTCCTGCGACAAGTAGCCAAACATGATTATTGATTATGATGTTTACTCCTTTTACCCGCGAATGAATATCGTCATTTACGACACGAAGATTATTGTAGAACACTTCAACTAACTCTGGATAGCAGTCACCTTTCATTTGAACAAATTTTGCCAATCCTTGATGAGTAAGCCAATTTGGAAATAAGAACCCTTCTCCACTGAACAGATACAAAATGAGTGACTTATGCAGAAACATTTTCTTGATTTTTCTGCAACACAAGAACTTATTCCTAGCAACATCATCACTTATCCATCTAGTTGGGCTTGCGTTCCTTTCAGTTCGACCAACACTCTTGTAGCGTTTGGATGAAGAAGATGAGGCCATTTTTGTGAATGATTCAATGAAGAATCTTACTCAGTCTAGGTTTTACATTTTTTCAAAGGATCAGTGCATTATAGATTTCCAAATCCAGTACATTTAAAGGCGTGTAGAAGAGCTTCAATCAAACAGGCTCATTTAAATTTTCAAAGCAAGAAAGTCCAGGTCGTAATATTTAATCAATTTTATCAATTTCATAATTGATTTCAATTTTAACAGATTCAACTAAACCAAGGAAACACATAGCAACTCTAATCGATTTCGGTTATAACACAACCGATTAAAAATCGTGAAAATAGTTTTGCATACAAAAACATCAATCAGACATGCAATCATCAATCATACACACAACCTTCATTCACATACAAAAACTTATAATACATGAGTGCATGAATTTAACAGTTTTCGTTACCACATTGAGTTACTCAAGAATCTGTGATTTTTCACTGAATTCCATCCTTGAGCACATCTCTACCTTTGTAGCAGCTTACTTTCCTACAAAACAATCAAAAGGTTTCGATGCAGGTACCCAAATAAACTTGGGGCCTTTATGGTTAGTCACAGGAGGTTGTTCCTTTGGAATCCACTTGTACTTTCCTCATGGAACACCAACCTTTTTGTAGTAACAGTTCCTGACAGAAAGCCCAATGGTATTACAATAAAAACATACATTTGTAACGGGGTTTGCTCAGATCAATAAATTTCTTAGAATTAATTCTATTGCTTTTAGCCTTATAACCAATACATTGCCTGTTAATTGCTCTACCTTGTGACTTTAACATAGCTTCCAAATTATCTTTACCAAGAGAAAACCTAGATAGCGTATTGGTCAAGTATTATATCTTTTCAATATGAGCAGGGCAATTTACACATTCTTTTTCTGCAATCTTGATCTCAGTTTTAGCATTGCTAGCAGATTTTAAAGCAATTTCAAGTTCATTTTTAAGCTTTTCATTTTCATCAACAAGGTTGTTAATTTGATATTCGAAGTCTCTTCTTTTAGAGTTGAATGGATTTACCTTGTATTGTAGTTTCATAGCTTCTGCATGCAGTTCTTGATATGTGTCCAGTAGCATGTGATACTTTACTTCGATAGGCTCATTTTCAAAATCGTTATCATTGTCTTCTGAATGCGCTGAACCAGCCATGAAACAAATATTTGACTCCTCCTCTACACTTTGATCATCATCACTTGATGAATCACCATCACTATTTTCCCAAGCAATGCAAGCCTTCCTTTGCTTACTTATTATCTTGTCTTGTGGATACTTGGAGTCAGCCTTTTGTCTGTTTTTCAACTCTAGGCACTCCAGTTTGATATGACCATCTTTGCCGCATTCATAACATGTAATAGTACTGGTCTTGGAGTTTTTTCTTCCTCCTTTAGAGCTACCTACATAGTCAGTTGCAACAGTTCTATTTTTCATGAATTTAGTAAACCTTTTTACCATCATATTCATGACCTCTTTCTTAGTTATCTTTGCATTAGACTCAACATCAGATTCAGCCTTCTTGGATGATCTTTTGTTTGTAGCCTTGAGTGCAATTGGTTGTTTCTGTTCAATCTCCTCTTCTTCCCTCAATCTACCAAGCTCCAGTTCATGTTGCCTGAGCTTGCCAAACAAAGTGGTCATATTCATGTTAGTTAAATCTTTTGACTCGGATATGGCAGTTACCTTTGGTTGCTATTAACACATCGGTAAGTGTACCAAATCGTATCAAGTAATATAAAATGGTAAGACCAAGTATCGTATCCCATAAGACTCACGGCACTAGACATTCATGTAATACCTTAATTATTAAGACTTAAGAACAATTTCATTGGTTTAGAATGCAAAAATGCAGAAAAGTAAATATGAATGCAATTTGATCAATTAGGGCAAAACACAAAAGTGAAAGGATGATTTTTATAATATGAGATGAGTATGTTGTTGGGGTTTAGATTTCACCATCCTTACTCTCATGCATATAAGAACTCATCTTCTTCATTCAATTGTTAATGTCACTATCTAAATTACTTAAAACCCGATCCCTCGGCGAAGAAAGCCTATCCTTACTTATTATACCACAATCCCTTGCATCCTAATAATTAATTTTGCATTAGGAACAGGAGCTTAAGACAACCAAACCTCCTATCCCCATCCCTAGGCAATATTGCTTTTGGGAGAAATTCTCCAGATCGTGGTTTCTAGGTATTTCCCAATAACAAAGAAGACCATAAAATCATGCCATGAATGATCAAAACATAACAAGCATAGAGCAAAGGAGAAAATCCCTAACAATTAATGAAAGAAGCATATAATAATTCAGAACAAATTCAAAGACATGAGAGTTTAGAGGTTACATCTTTCCCAACAACAAATGAGTTTAGTTCTCCATAATCATGAAGAAACTAGGTGTACAATGGAATAAAAGAGATAGAAAAACCCTAGAAAATGAGGAGGAGAGCTCCCGCATCTAATTCTTCCTCCAGAGAATGAAAAAGTATGTTTTTGCGTCTCTACTACCTAAAGATACAAACCCTAGGACGAACAAATCCTTAAATAGAGCAGAAAATAGAGTCCAAGCCCAACACGCTGGTGCTCATCGCCCCTACTTAGGGCAGAAAGGCCCTGCTACAAGAGGATTGGCGTTGAGGACCCTGAAAAAGGCAACCAGGCGGTGTGCGACACAAGGAGGATGGTGCTCAACGCCCCAGGAAGGGCGCTCAGGCGTTGCTACGAGGCATCCTGCGCTGAGGGCTCCAGAAATGGGCAGCCACGCGCCCATACGAGACATCCTGCACTGAGGGCCCGAGAAATGGGCAATCAGGCATCCTGCAACCTTTTGTAGCCTTCTTTTCTGGTGCTTTTTTTTCCTTTATGGATTCCAACTCCTTGGTACTTTAACTCCTCTTCCACATCATTCCAATTTTCTACAAAATCAAAGGAATTTAGTGATAAAAATCATAAGTTCTAACCTCAACTCTCTTTATTCACAACTTAACTAAAAACAAGATTTCAAGCAAGTTTCTAAGTCAAAAAGGGCTCATTTAATATCAAAATTGAATAAAAAATAATGGTGAAATCAACCTTTATTAGTTCCTAGCTTCTGTTTAGGCTTTTCAGAATTTTGATGTTGATTTCTTCCTTTTCAAGAGCCTTGCCGAGATCCATCAGATGGTTGACTATATGTGTGAACCTTTTTTGCACGTCATAAATGGTCTTTCCAGCTTTCATCCTGAACATTTCATACTTCTGCACCAGGGAATTCTTTATGGCCCTCTTGACTTCATTTGTTCCCTTATGCGTGACTTCAAGAATTTCTCACATTTCTTTAGCTGTCTTGCATTAGGAAAACCTAAAAAACTCATCCATAGTAAGAGTAGAGGCAATAACATTTCGTGCTTTTACATCATATTGTGCTCTCCGGTTTTCCTCTTTAGTCCACTCAGAAAAAAAATTTCAAACAATTTTTCCATTAATCACAAGAGTAGGTTCAAATGGTCCATTGAGTGTAGCATCCCATACACCCTTGTCTACTAATTCAAGAAAAAATTGCATTCTTATTTTCCAAAAGGCATAGTTTTCACCCAGAAATAGAGGTGGTCTATTTGTGGATGCACCTTCACCAAAAGTCTGACAAACAAAAGCCATCTCAGGATTGAACAATAGATTATACAAAAAAGTTAATCAATTTGTTTTTCAAATAAATTTTGAAAACCAGCTCTGGTGCCAATTATTAGAAATGATGAGCTTTGTTTCTCAACACCAAGAGGGAGAGGGGGGGGGGAATTGGTGTTTTATAAAAATACTCGCTTTTCAAATCTTTTTCGCAAATAGAATGAATCTTTAAACCTTTCTTGAACAGCAAGCGGTGTGTCTTCAATATAACAGTATGTGTATTTGAATGATGATAGTAAGTAATCGATTAATGTAGAGAGATAGGGAGAAGAAAAATCAAACTCTGAGTTTTATACTGGTTCGACCTTAATGCCTACATCCAGTGTCCTTTCAATCAACTTGAGATTGAAAGCCAATTTGCACTATAGAGATTTGAGTTTTTAAAACAAGGGCTTTACAATGACCACACTGTCAAAATGTAAATCACCGCTCTAACTCACTAATCTAATATAGCCAAATACAAAAACCCTACAGCAAGAACAATCCTCTCCTACAGTCACCCCTTTGTGAACCCTCTCAAAGTACAAGAACTCCTCGTTCTTCTTCCTGGCAACATGCACAGGGCACAGCTTCACACAGATTGTGAAACTTCTCCTGATCACACAGCAAGCACTTTAGTTGTGCAGAAAGATCAGAATCTTCAAATAAGTCAAGCTTGTCTCTCAAGAAATCTTCAAGAATAGTCCACCACTTCAATTTCTTGTTTCTTGGAGTGTTTGATCACCTTTGTAAAACTTTTAGCACAATCTAAATCAAATATGAAAATATTAATCACAAATTGTCTTATAGAAATCCAATCAAATATATAGTTTTAGTCAATTAAGACACAATTTAATCGATTACTCTTTTAATATAATCGGTTACATTAAATACTTGTAACAGATTTCTAACCAATTAAGCTCCTTAACTAAATTCGCAATTAATGCAATCGATTTCGATTTAATGCTTAGTCAACACATTTAAAAATATGATCATTGAAACAGTTATGGCAAGCATGAAACAATTTTCAAATCAATAACATACTTAATTGAATACATAATCCATGTAATCGATTATGCTTCAAAACTTAGCACATTTTTTAAAACTTTTTCTTTCTAATTCATACACAGCACATTTGAACAACATATGTGCAAACACATGTGTTTTAATCAATTCACCAATTAATGTAATCGATTCAAAACAAGTTGTTTTGCCTCAGTTTAAAAACACAAGTTGTCTGATGACCTAAATGGATTATCACACCTTTATAATTGATTTAGTCATTCAGATATGTTTTTGTGCACATGATTTCCTTATCACCAAATCCTACAGTATGCATACATAGATATGATCACTTTACAAACACAGTATGCAACAATCAACATATTATATGTTCAACATATGTGACAATCACAATATGTGCATATTTCACAATAATCATAAACACATACAACATATAACATATACCTCAATACATATTCATGTGTTTGTATTATTGATAACAGTTGAGAAACTGTTATTTTTATACTTAAATTTGACATCAAAAACAACCTTTATGACTTAGAAACTAGCTTGTAATCATGCTTTTGGCTATGTTTTGGAAATAAGAGAGTTGGATGGGTTTTATGCTTGGTTTCCCTGGTTTTTGCAGGTTTTAAGATGAACTGAATGGAAGAAGTGAAGTAGCCATAAGTTGGAGTCAGAAAAGGAAGAAAAAGTGCATAAAAGAAGAGTCGCAAGTACCGCAAAGCGGCACTCTGAAGACCCGCAGTCACCGTTGAGGGGCAAAACTGCAGTTGAGTCTCAATCTGAAGTATCGCACTTACCGCTGAGCGGTAATTACCGTTGAGTGCCATTTTTATGGGCCTTGGGCCACTTTTCTGTAATTTTTAGGAGTTTATATAAGGCTTTAGTCGAATTAGGGTTAGTATCTTTTGAAAGAACGAAGCAAAATCACACTTTCTTCACTCCTTGGAGGAGGATTTTGGATGCTCAAGCTCCACTCTTCAAATTCTATGGTTCTATCTTTCATTCTTTCATTGTTTTTCATCTAGTTTCACCATGATTATGGTGAACTAAAACTTCATTGTTGTTGGGGAATCAATGTAATCCTTTGAAACTCTCATGTATTGAATTGGTTCTTTAATTCATATGCTTTCTTTCATTAATTGTTAGGGTTTTTCTTCTATAGTCTATTCATGCTTTGTTTAACTCATTCAATTGCATGATCATTGATTTTATTTGTATGCACACATATGAGTAAATCTAGATATGAAGAAGTTCTCCCAATAGTAATATTGCCTAGATATAGGGATAAGAGGATTGATTGCCTTTAAGCTTTTGTGCGTATGTAATGCATGAATAATTGCTAGGGAGACAAGACATTATAAACTAGTGATTAGGAGTAGGCTTTCTTCACCAAGACATTGGGTTTAAGGTAAATTAGAAAGTGGCATTAACATTAATGAAGAAGATGAATTCTTGAATACATGAGATGTTAGCAAAATGATGAAGATGAAGTTTTGATGATGTCCAAATCAAGTCAAGAACAAACAAGACTCATGAAGAATGATCTTTGAAGACTTGTAACCTTTTGTAATAATTGTTTGAACATAGGAAAATTAGTAGTTTTATGTATGCATTCAAAAGTGATGTAAAAATAAACCAAAAAGCCAAAACTGTGCAGTGCTAATCGATTAACAGAGGGTGTTAATCGATTGTTCCAGTGCGCCATGGAGAAGCCCAGCATTGCAGTGTTAATCGATTAACAGAGGGTGTTAATCGATTAACAAGGGCTGTTAATCGATTAACACAGTGAACGTTTGAAAAATTAGCCGTTTTTAGAGTCGTTGAACTATACGTTGGGTTGTTAATCGATTAACCACTGTAGCTAATCGATTAACAAAGTAAGAAAGGCTGAAAACGAAAAATGGAAGAGTCTTTGGATGAGTCTATAAATAGACTCTCATTTTCTCTCAACAACAACTTGAGAAACTCTTCCCTTGTGCTCAAATACTCAGAAACTCTTGAGAATTGTGTGCTCTTGCTCAGCTAAGGAAACTCTGTCTGTAGAGTTGGTGATATACTGCTACGGTGATAGAGGAATAGCTGGTTCATCCTTGGTGTGTCTAAGGAGGTGTTTGGAAGAGGAAGTTCATCCTTCGTGAAGTATTCGGAGGAAGTGTTTCATCCTTTGTGAAGATTCAAAGGAGGTGTTGTCTCATCTCTTGTGGCATCAAGAGAGGTGGTTTCTAAACTTTTACAAATTGTATCTTTGTGATTGTAGTTTGTAATTGTTTTGTGTTAGTGAAACTGTTTATCTTGTTTTGAAATAAGCGACTGGACGTAGGATTGGTAAGATCCGAACCAGGATAAAATCATCTGTGCAAATTTCTCTCAACCTTACTCTCTTTGTTTGTCAATATTAATTGCTAAGTAAGTTTAACTGAGTAGAAATTAAAAGGCACAAGTTAGTATTAAAAACCCTCTTGGTTTGTTATTCCACGCTAACCATTTCGCTGCAGCCGCTCCTGACAATTGGTATCAGAGCTTGCTTTGATAGTCATTCAAATGGCGGGATCGCATCAAACATTTGCAGAGGGTGCTTCTATCAATAAACCACCACTATTCACAGGTGAAAATTACGCATTCTGGAAGGTAAGAATGCAAATTTTTATGGAATCTATTGATATAGATATTTGGGATGCTGTTGCATCTGGTCCTTTTGTTCCAATTAACATTATGCAGGAACCAAAGCCCCGTGACCAATGGACTGCTCAAGATAAGAAAAAATTTGGTAATGATGTAAAAGCTCGTAATATTATTTCATCTGCTTTAACTGTTGATGAGTTTTACAGGATTTCTATTTGTAAAACTGCACAAGAAATGTGGGAAGTACTTAAAGTAACCCATGAAGGTACAGATGATGTTAAGAGAGCTAGAAAGAATACCTTAATCCAGGAATACGAAATGTTCAGGATGAAGCAAGGGGAAACAATAGTAGATGTTCAAAAACGCTTCACCAACATTGTCAATCATCTCATTGGACTAGGTAAATCTTTCGATACTGATGAGCTTAATATAAAAATTCTGAAATCTTTAGACAGGTCTTGGCAACCAAAAGTGACTGCAATTTCTGAGTCACAAAATCTGAACACCATGACTATGGCGGCACTTTTTGGAAAGTTGAGGGAACATGAACTTGACCTCGGAAGACTAGATGAAGAAGAAGCAAAAGCAAAAAATAAGAAAAAGAGTCTAGCCTTGAAATCTGAGGTTGAAAGAAGCAAAGGTAAATCGGAAGATGAAGACTCAGACGAAGAAGAAGAATTGAGACTCATGATAAAAAGGCTCAACAGGTTCATGAAGTCTAAAGGCAAAGGAAAATTTAGATACGAAAAGAAAGATAATCCAGTATCTTCCTCAAATTACCGATGCTATGGTTGCGGAGAAAAGGGACATCTAAAAGCAGACTGCCCAAATCAAAAGAAGGGTGAAGAAAAGAAATTCTTCAAGAAAAAGAAGGCATACATTGCATGGGAAGACGACAATGAGACCATTTCAGATTCAAGCTACTCAGATGAAGAAGCAAACATCTGTTTAGTGGTGAACGACGACGCTGGAAGCCAAGTAAGTACATCTAGCGATTCTGATAATTCTAGTCAAATTAGTGAAAATGAATTGCATGAAATTTATGCTGCTTTAATAGTAGAATCTGAAAAATTAGATAAAGCCCATGAGAAATTGAAAAAGGATTTCAAAAATTTAAAATTAAATTTTGAAAATATTTCTGAACATAATATAAATTTGAAATCAGACTTTGAAAATATTCTTGAAGAAAATAAGAATTTAAAATTAAATTTGGAAAATATTTTTGAAGAAAATAAAGATTTGAAAAATAAAGTTTTAATTTATGAAAAAGGTAAATTTACTAGTAGTGATAAATGTGCATCTTGTGTTAATCATAAGAAACTACTAGATGAAACAACCTCGGGAGAATGTAGTAAAAATAATGAAAATAAGGTTGTTAAAAATAAGTATGTTCCTAGAATTAAAAATAAACATAATCATAGAACCCGTAGAACATGGGTAGAAAAAGGAACAACTTATAGGAACACAAATGTTGTATCATGCTTTTATTGTATGAAAAAGGGTCATACATCTAACAAATGTAAAATTAAGCATTATGGTGTTCCAAGTGGTAGATATGTTTGGGTTATAAAATGATTTCTTTTTTCTAAATCTAACCCAAAGGACCCATACAAAATAGTTGGGTACCAAATGTTTCATATTTAAGAATATTTTTAAAAAAAAAAAAATTGTTTTTATTTTAAATATTTGAAAAGAAGAATTAAAGAAATTTTTATATGGAACAATTTTTAATATACAAAGCATATATAGTTTTCAAACGAAAAAATAGAAAAATGTGTGCATGTTGTCTTTGATGAAATTGTAGACCTTGAGGCAAAACCTCTTGAGTCATTTGAATTACATGCAGACAATGATAAAGATTTGTAGAAAACAACAAATGAAGTAAAGAATGATGACAATCCTCAAGATGAAAATCTAAACAAAATGTGGAAATAACCTAGAGGATTCTCATTACGAAATTGGAGGCATATCTAAAGGGGTATTTTATGCTTCTATGCTTTTTGTTGTATGTGTGCTATATATTTAACTTCTTTGTATGCTTGCCTCTTTAAATTCAATAAAATGTATGTTGTTTTTCCTTAATATTTCTATGCATACATGCTTTTAATGAGGGGGAGTATAATTTCTAAATAAATTTAGGGGGAGCAATTATACATCACTTTTTAATAATGATCAAAAAGGGGGAGAATTATTTAAAGCCTTAAACTTATTTCTAAGTACACTAACAACTGTTTCTTCCTTAAGTTGTGTTTTATATACAGATTATTACCAAAAGCTTTAAATCAAAAAGAAGGTTTTGATCATCATCAAAAAGGGGGAGATTGTTAGCAAAATGATGAAGATGAAGTTTTGATGATGTCCAAATCAAGTCAAGAACAAACAAGACTCATGAAGAATGATCTTTGAAGACTTGTAACCTTTTGTAATAATTGTTTGAACATAGGAAAATTAGTAGTTTTATGTATGCATTCAAAAGTGATGTAAAAATAAACCAAAAAGCCAAAACTGTGCAGTGCTAATCGATTAACAGAGGGTGTTAATCGATTGTTCCAGTGCGCCATGGAGAAGCCCAACATTGCAGTGTTAATCGATTAACAGAGGGTGTTAATCGATTAACGTTAATCGATTAACAAGGGCTGTTAATCGATTAACGTTAATCGATTAACAAGGGCTGTTAATCGATTAACACGGTGAACGTTTGAAAAACTAGCCGTTTTTAGAGCCGTTGAACTATCCGTTGGGTTGTTAATCGATTAACCACTGTAGCTAATCGATTAACACAGTAAGAAAGGCTGAAAACGAAAAATGGAAGAGTCTTTGGATGAGTCTATAAATAGACTCTCATTTTCTCTCAACAACAACTTGAGAAACTCTTCCCTTGTGCTCAAATACTCAGAAACTCTTGAGAATTGTGTGCTCTTGCTCAGCTAAGGAAACTCTGTCTATAGAGTTGGTGATATACTGCTACGGTGGTAGAGGAATAGCTGGTTCATCCTTGGTGTGTCTAAGGAGGTGTTTGGAAGAGGAAGTTCATCCTTCGTGAAGTATTCGGAGGAAGTGTTTCATCCTTTGTGAAGATTCAAAGGAGGTGTTGTCTCATCTCTTGTGGCATCAAGAGAGGTGGTTTCTAAACTTTTACAAATTGTATCTTTGTGATTGTAGTTTGTAATTGTTTTGTGTTAGTGAAACTGTTTATCTTGTTTTGAGATAAGCGACTGGACGTAGGATTGGTAAGATCCGAACCAGGATAAAATCATCTGTGCAAATTTCTCTCAACCTTACTCTCTTTGTTTGTCAATATTAATTGCTAAGTAAGTTTAACTGAGTAGAAATTAAAAGGCACAAGTTAGTATTAAAAACCCTCTTGGTTTGTTATTCCACGCTAACCATTCCGCTGCAGCCGCTCCTGACATGAGAGTGGATAGGATGAATTGAAAACCCCCAACAACATCATCATCATCATATATTTTAATCATGTTTTGCTTCTTTTGATCCAATTGATCAATACATGCATTCATATTTACTTTTCGGCATTTGCATTCAAATTACAAGAATTTGTTTTACAAGTCTTATTTAATTAACTAATCACATAACTGTTTAGGCCGTGAGTCCTTTGGGAAACGATACTTGGTCTTATAATTTTATTATTACTTGATACGATTCAGTTACACTTGTCGAGGGTTAGTAAGTTTTTGGGGCCGTTGCCGGAGACGTGCGGTTTAACTATTCTATTTGTGTGATTAATGATTAACTTTGACTTGATTTTTTTTATCTTTCTATCTTTGTTTTTATCTTTATCTTTTTATCTTTTTAGTTTATCTTTTGATTGTTTTAGTTTTTATTCTTTTATCTTCTTATCTTCTGTTCTTAATCTTTATCTTTCTATCCTTTTAGTTTATCTTTTCTATCTTTTTGTGCTAACAAATTTTTATAGGGACTTTTTCCTTGTGTATGCAGGGTACAATTCGGACTAGAAGCAAGGAAATTTCGGATCCTCTTCTTGAAGGATTGGACGAAAGTAGAAGGAGAAGGAGGATTCAAACTTCTAGAGAACTATTTCCTTCTTCGGAAACACTTCTACAACCTTCACCACAAAGGTCCAACCAAAGCACTGAGGATATGGCAGAGGAGAACAATGGTAGACGTACTCTGGCGGATTACACCAAAGTTGTTGGCTCTCATCACTTTAATAGCATTGCTAGGCCGAGGGTCAATGCTGCAAACATGGAGGTGAAACCGGCGTTGATATAGTTGGTCAAGAGCAACCAATTTAATGGGCTATCACATGAAAGTCCATTTGAACATCTCACCATATTCAACGAGATTTGCAACACTGTAAAGATCAATGGTGGGCCAGATGAAGCAATAAAGCTTAGTTTGTTTCCTTTCTCATTGGGAGGCAATGCTAAGTTATGGTTGAATTATTTTCTAGAGGAAAGTTTTACTGAATGGGAAGTCGTAGTTTCAAAGTTCTTAAACAAGTACTTCCCACAATCTAAAATCAACAAAGGGAAGCAAGAGATCTCTTCTTCTAGACAAGGCATGGAGGAGACGTTAGGTCAAGCCTGGAATAGATACAAGAGCTTGTTAAGAAAGACGCCCACTCATGGCTTTGACAAAGCAATAGTAGTCATTCTTTTCCTTGGAGGTCTTGGTTCATAAACCAAGTTGATGCTAGATGCCTCAATTGGAGGTAATATCAAATGAAAAACTCCAAAGGAAGCCACTGAATTGATTGATAATATGGTTGTTAATGACAATGAGATGCATAATGAGAGAGACGCATCTTTCAACAGAAGGGAGTTTTACAATTGCAATCAAATGATGCCTTGCTTGCACAGAACAAAATCATAACTCAACAGTTGAAGAATTTGACAAAGACACTTGATCAGTTGCCAAAGGAGCTAAAGAGTGTTGCACAGGTCCAACAACAACTTTGTGAACTGTGTGGTGGTGACCATATCAATGGTCAATGCGCTTTTCCAGTGGAAGCTTTAAAACATGTCAATTTCATGGCTAATCAATTTCCTTACCGTCAAGGGAATTATAATCAAGGATGGAAATCACACCCAAGCATGGGTCAAGGTCAGAATGGACAAGTCGGACAAGCAGGACAATTCATTAGACCATAACAGCAACCATCAATTTGGCAACAAATATCTGCATTAAATGAGAAATCATCAAAGCTTGAAGAAACTCTTCAGCAATTTATTCAGGTGACCATCTCCAACCATAAAAGTACTAAAGCTACAATTAGAAATATGGAGATCCAGATTGGCCAAATGGCTAAGGATTTAAAGGAGAAGCCTGAGAAGAATTTTGGGGCTAATACTGAGGTTAACCCTAAGGAAGAGTGCAAAGTTATTGTAAGTGCAGATGATGAGAGGGTGGATGATGAAAAAAAAAGAGTTGAGTTAGTAATAAAAGAAGAAAAAGAAGAGAGAAAAGAAAGAGATGAGAGAAAAGAGAAAGACAAGAAGAGGGGAGAGAAAAAGATAGAGAAAAGTGATAAAATTCTTCCTTACCCTAAGGGGAGTGAAAAGATTGAAAAAGAGAGACAATATGGGCGCTTTAAAGATATCTTCAGGTAATTGGAGATTTCAATACCTGTGAATGAAGCATTACAGCAAATTCCAACTTATGCAAAGCACATGAAGCAAGTCTCCATAAAGAAGAAATTTCTAGATGAAAAAGGAGATTGTAGTGTTATTGAGAAGAAGCCACTTCCTCCAAAAGTGAAGGATCCAAGAAGCTTTACTATTCCTTTTGTCATAGGGAAGGACAAAATAAGGAAAGCCTTAATTGATTTAGGGTCAAGTATTAATTTGATGTCTTTATCTCTGCTTGAAAGATTTGGTGATCTTGAAGTCAAGCCAACAAAGGTAACCTTGCTAATGGCAGATGGATCTTTAAAGAAGCCCTGTGGTATGGTGGAAGATGTTGTGGTGTGTATTGACACATTAAAATTCCTGGTGGACTTTGTGGTGATGGAGATGAAGGAGGATGATAAGGTTCCAATCATTCTTGGAAGACCGTTTATGAAAACGGCAAAGGTAATCATCAATGTGGATGAAGGGACTATAGTGCTTCAAGACCGAGGAGAGAAGTTGATCTTTAATGTCTTCAAAGAGGAGTAGTATATTCAAGAGAAGGAGGCTAGTCATAAAGCTGCATGTAAAGATGCACCCTTGACTAGTTCAAAGGCTGCAAAGCCAGGCTTCAAAGGTAAAAATTGTTTTTTGTCACAGGTTAGGGAAGAAGAAAAAGATGGCAAAGGAAGGAAGGTTCATAATGACTTGATGGAGGAACAACTCAAACTTGGTACACTTGTAAGATTCAAGAACAAGTTGTGGGTTGTGAAATCACTAGTGCAAAAAGGACTTTAGACATCTGTTATTTTGGGCTTTTAACGTCTGATCTCTGTCCGACGTCTATATGGGTGACTTTAATGAGACGTCGGACCCTTTAGGTCAGACGTCTCTATAGACGTCAGACCTATATAGGTCCGACGTCTATATAGACATCTGATCCATACAGGTTAGACGTCTCTGAGGTTGCTCCTAACTCATGGTGATTCGAGTTTACAACTTTATATTTTAGTTGAAGAGAATGTATTGTACATTTTTTTTATTGGATGGTTTTAAAAATGTAGTGGAGGGAATTGGAGGAGTACAAAATGCAAGAAATCGCCGCCATAGAACGCCGCCTAAAGACACGAGAATAACTGCACCAAAACCCAACGAAAATGCATTTTAATCAGTTCAAATGAAAGATAATGCATCAAAGAGTGATGTAATCGGAGTAAAATTAATTTAAAGCGGTGCAAAAGTGAGAAAACGAACCTGAAAAGCGTAACCCATAGAGAGAAAACGCGACGAAAATGATGAACAATGAGTGCGCGTAACGGCTGTCTCGCGTTCACGGTGTTTTAATGCCAAAATTTAGACGTCGGTTCCCCCAATAAACAGACATCTAAAGTGCTTCAGAAGTCGGAGTGGTGGGATCAAACGTCTAAACGGAGTCAAAAAGTGACTTTTTAAATTTCTGGGTTTAGGGTTTAGACGTCGGTTCCCCCAATTAACAGACGTCTAAAGTGCTTTAGAAGTCGGAGTGGCGGGATTAGACGTCTAAACGGAGTCAAAAAGTGACTTTTTAAATTTCTGGATTTACAGTTTAGACGTCAGTTCCCCCAATTAACAGACGTCTAAAGTGCTTCAAAAGTCGGTTCCCTCCATAATAGACGTCTAAATAGAATAAAAAATTATTTTTTTTAACTTTTTCGTTTAGTTTTGGCGTCTATTCGGGGGAGCCAACGTATATGAGTATTTAGACGTCGGGCCCTTCCATAACCGACGTCTAAATAGTTGTTTTATTTACGAAAAATGCCACCGGTCATTTTTTACGTTGGATATTCGATGGTCAGACGTCTAAAGGGTGACGTCAAAGGTCTTTTTTGCACTAGTGAATACTATAAAGAGAATGGAGTGATAAAGATTGAAGCTCCATATTCAAGGATAGTCAAAAAGGTGGACTGGAAATAGCTGATGAGTTGGTGTGATGAAATAAAAAGGAACACCAACATTGAAGATGGAACTTGAACTTTATTAGGTCAAGCTAGTGACAATGAAAGAGCGCTTACTGGGAGGCACCCGAGTGATTTCAGAACATTAATTTTTTATTTTGGTTATGTAATTTTATAAACTATGGACATTGATTTTTGTTTGAGATTTTGTGGTATAGCATCTACTAATGCATGTTAGGTGGTTGAGTATCTACTGAAGGATACTACGTTTGTTTACACCTACTGATGGGTGTTGGTCAGAAAGGTTTGCACTTACTGAAGGGTGCTGGAGGATTTTGGGTCAGGCTCGTGACGTTAAACAAGCGCTACCTGGGAGGCAACCCAGTTGATTTACTTTATTTGTATTTGTTTGTTTTGATTCTGCTTTAGATGCATGATAGGAATGGAATGCATGAGTGATGTGAGAACATAAATGCATAAGGAGAGTAAGAGGCTTGATTATAAGACACCTAGGGCGAGCTAGGAAGAAGAAGAAGAAGAGGTGCCACACATGCCGCTCAGCGAAAATTTCCGCTGAGCGCCAGCACTGCAGAGTTATGTGGGCTGGTTTGGCTCATTTGCGCTCGGCGAGATTAGGCCTATTTGGGTATTTTTATACTCTAGGGCGCGGTTTTGCTTCTGTTTTCAGATTTTCCTCTTCCCACACAAATTTCAAGCACTTTTCCAAGAGTTCTCTCCACTTTTCTCTTCTTCCCCCTTCACGAAACCTCTCTTTCACTCACTTTTGCACTAAGTTTCCATCCAAGTTTGGGGTTTCGTGAGAGCATTGTTGTTGGGGGCTGATTTGTTCACATTCTTAGAGATTTTTTCACTCATCTAGCATCTCCACCCAAGTAAGTTCAAGCATTTTCATTCTAGGGTTCTTAAAAGCATGAATTGATATGAACATGGTTGTTTAAGCATGATTCTTTAGGGATTTTGATTTCTATGCATGATTAGATGAATTAATTGTTGTTTGAACCAATTAAAATGCTTGATTTGGGTTTGGAACTGGGAAGATTGCAAGTGGGTGGAGATTAGGATGTTTTTAAAAATGATTTTGAAAAATCTGCAGAATCGTCGCTCAACGGAAATTAACCCTAAGCGCGATTCTGACAAGTTGATTTTTTGTGATCTTTTGGTTGTTGGCTTGTTGTACAGGTTGTGCTGAGGGGTATTGTTTGCCCTCAGCGGTGATTAGGAATGGTTTTAGGATGTTGCTTATGGTTTACTAATACTCAATGATATTTCTTGTGGTTTTGTGAATTGTGTTTGATGTAGGGATGAGAATTAAGACTATAGGATCCAAAGGAAGGATAAGGAACCAGAACGCTGATGACAAATTTCTGAACACTGAAAAACGGCGCCAAAAACTTGTTTAACCCTCGGCAAGTGTACCGAATCGTATCAAGTAATAAACATGGTAAGACCAAGTATCGTTTTCCCAAGAGACTCACGGCACTAAACAGTTATGTGATTACTCAACTAATTAAGACTCTAAAGAACATATTTTTGGGTTTTAAATGTAAATGCAATAAAATAAACATGAATGCATGAATGCGATTTGATCAATTGAGGTTAAACACAAGAAAGAATGGATGAAGTTGATGATATTGTTGTTGGGGTTTAGATTTAACCTAATTCACTCTCATGCATATAAGAATTCATATTTCTTTTACATTAATGTTAATGCCACTTTCTAATTTACCTTGCGAAGAAAGCCTATCCTAAATTATGAGTTCATACAATTCCTAGCATCCCTAATAATTAATTCTGAAGCACAGAAGCTTAAAGGCAACCAACCCTCATATCCCTATGTCTAGGCGATATTACTTTTGGGAGAAATTCCCCGGATCTAGATTTTACCGTATGTGTCCATATCACTAAAATCAATAATCATGACATCGAATGAGTTAAACAATGCAAGCTTTGAGCAAAGAGGAAAAACCCTAACTAATGATGAAAGAAAGCATGTATCTTAAACAAGATTTTTAAACACAAATTCAATACATGAGAGTTTACAAAGGTTACATCTTTCCTAACAAAAATAGGGTTTAGCCTCCAACGTCATGGAAAAACTAGATGAATAATGGAATGAAAGAATGGAAGAGATAGAAAAAATCGAGGAAGAGAAGCGAAGAGCTGTCACCATCCCCAAATCTACCCCCAAGGGGTGAAAAATGTGTTTCTGTGCTTAAGCCATCAAAAGATACAAACCCTAGGATGTGCAAGTCCTTAAATAGGGCATAAAAATAATAGAAAACAAGTCCAAGCCCAAAAAAACAAAAGAAAATCGGTCCAAGCCCACTTAGAATGGCGCTCAGCGGTATTTTACCGTTGAGCGGTAATAGCGCATGATCCATTTTGCCCCCAGCTGTTGTTTTTGCCCCTCAGCGGTGATTTTGGCACCTGAAAAGTGGCGTTCATCGGTATTTTACCGCTCAGCGGAACTTTTTCTGTATTCTGGTTGACTTTTCAGCATTATGGTTGACTGGTTGACTTTTCTGGTTGACTGGTTGACTTTTCTGCATTCCAATCATTCGGTACTTTAAATCTTCTTTCAAATCATTCCAAAAACCTACAAAATCAAGGAAATTTAGTGATAAAATCATAAAGCATATCCTCAACTCTCTTATTCACAAAACTAAAACAAAATCATGAGTCCAAGCAAGCTTCTAAGCCAAAAAGGGTGCATTAAGTATCAAAATTACGTATAAAAATAACGGTTTTAAACCGTTATCAAACGCTCCTATGCTAACAAGTTCCTTTCATGCAAGCATGAGCGCCACTTCAAAGTTGTCCAAGATAGGAGGCTTTTAATGGAAATGAAGGCTGGATTGATACCTGACTTTGCTCCACAGTTTGGGGAGCAATTGGAGAACAGGAATTGGGGGAGACTAGCCACTTACCCTGCACCAGCTAACATAGTAGTGGTAAAAGAATTCTACACCAACGCAAGAAGGTTGGGTGATCATCCTGCTGAAGATTATCTGAGCTATGTTAGAGGACACGTCATTCGGTATGACCCTGATTCCATTAGTAGATTCTTAAATACTGAATGGGCTGGTGAGCAGTGTCAGTTTGCTGTCAATATGGAAAAAGGAGCAGACTTTGGTGATGTGGAAAGTGTGCTATGTGTGCCTGGTGGACACTTTCAGAGAAATAGGAATGGTGTTGTAGTGAACATCAGGAGAATTGATCTGACTCCTCTAGCAAAGTATTGGATGCCATTTTCTCATGCCAGCATCCAGCCATGCTCACATGCTCAGACATAACTATCAGCAGGGCGCTTCTCTTGTACTGTGTGCTCAGAGGGCTGAGCATTAACATTCGACAGGTTATAGCTAATGAAATACAAGTATGAGCCAACACTATGAACAACAAAGCACCTCTGGGGCATCCCTCTTTGATTACACACTTATGTGAGCTAGTTGGGGTGAACATCTCTGCACCACCATTTGAGAGGCCTAGGAAAGTTATTGATGAGGCCTATTACAGACAGTATTGTGGAGGTGAAGAGGTAGCTCAGCCAGTACCACCCCGCTGTCCTCGCAAAGCGAGGGGACCACCACATAGCCAGGCATCTGGAGAGCCTTATGAGGCAAAGCCATTCAGATAAGGGATATGTATATGTCTCTTATAGATGCCCAGATGCAGTCTATTCACAGAGAGCAGGTGGCCACAGCTGAGATGATTATTGGGATGTATGATACACCCCAACACATAGGTGGACCATGGATGAGTTTCATAACGTGGTTGCATGGCCAGAGGAGCAAGCCCATGGCAGTGAAGCTGGAGCAGCTGGAGCTTCTGCTATAGAGGATGATGATGATGATGATGAGTTTGAAGATGTTGATGCTGAGGATGATGAAGAGGAGGAAGATTCAGATGACAGCATGGGTTGATGAGGAGCTGAGATAGCATCTACTGATGGATGTTATGATACAAGAAGGCCTAGCACCATTGGGCCTATCACAAGAGGGATGATTAAGAAACTACAAGATGAGTACCCTCCCAAAGGCCAAACCCTCTTTGCTATCTTTGGATGGAAGATTGGAGATCTAGAAGATGCTTTTAAGATGCCAAAACATGGAGAAGGGTAAAAGTGGACTTTGGCACATGGGGGGGGGGGGGTGTGCATAGTAGCCTAAGGGGTAGTATTAGCTTATTTTAATTCCCTTATGCGCCTATGTAATAAGCCACGTGAATAATATGGCTTCTAGAAATCTATCACATTTTGCACATGTGGGTGAGGTGGCATTTGATCCGTATTTTATGGATCTACTTACCTCACATGTATAAGCATTGCCTGGACTTGAGATTTAGCTATATAATCTCCTGGGCTAAGCATGTATTTCACTTTTGGAAATATATAGAAGATGAATTCTGCACTTTGCAATTTTCTCTCATCCGAAAGTCATCTCTACTTGCTTGCTTTTCCATTGCTATCTTCTTCCATTGTGGAAGCCGCCTAAGATAGTCTACCATTCCCTCAAGCAAACTTCCATTTCACCTCACCATAATCACTTCAATCCGCTGCATACATTTCACTCAGTCCAGCCAAAACAGAGAGCCTTCTCGGCTACAACTGATCCAGCACTGCACCAAGCTTTTCTTGATTGTTCCATTGATTCTTCAGTTGCAGCAGAGCTGGTTGCTTCCTCCAGTCTCACGGATCTGCGCCTATGCATCCTCCTTGATGCATCAAGTGGTATCAGAGCCAGGTTCAATTTAGAACCGTGAGATAAGTCCAGATTTCTTTCATTTCTTTGCTGTCAAAAATTTCCTGGTTGTTCTTGATGTTTTCTGAAAATTCTGCACTGTTTTCTGAAAATTCTGCACTGTTTTCATCAATCATTGTTGTGTCTAGGATCTACTCTTACTTTCATTGGATACTAGCTGTCTTTGCTTGAGTGTTCCTTCATTTTATTCGGCTGTTATTGGTTGTTTGAGTTTATTTTACTATTTAAACATCATTTCTGGTTTTGTCTTAAGTCTTGTTAGTTACTTTGCTGTTTTTGTTATCAAGTCTGGTTTTCAACCAAGTTTTACCAAAAATCTGAGTTGTTTGAATGTGACTACACCAATTAAGAGCAATGAATACTTCAGAAATGAGCTCAAGTGTTTAGATCTACCATTCAAACTCAAATCTATGCAGGTTGTTCAAATCTGACAGCATTTCAGTTTCTGTTTTCTTTTGTGCTGCATTGCCACTGGTCTTATGGTCATTTATTGTTCTATTGAACAGCAGTTGAGTGATCCATTGTCTGAACAGTTTGGAAGATGAAATGAGTTGATTACAAATAGTTTGTCATATGGCAAGAGTGTCCAAGCATTTAGCCGAGATGCATGTGTTTTCCTTGAGTGAATTCTGCCTAATTGTGTGTGGTTAGTATTAGATCATTGCTAACCATTCTCAACACTGAATTTCTGCATTTGTGCAACTTTCAAATACCATTTCTAACTCCTCTTTTCTGTTTTCAAATCAGAATTGCTTTTGAATCAGAATTTGACCATGCTAGTTGTTAAATTTAGCTGAAATTTGGTACTGCAGTAGTAATTTTCTGTTTTATATAGTTTTGATGCATCCAATTAGTTCCAACAAGTCATAATTCATCATCAAAACATGTTTGAATCATTGGAAAATAACTAGGTGCAGTACTATTCATTTGGTATATTTTACTGCATTGAAAAATTGACTCTGCTGCTGGTTTTTTGTCAATTTCTACACTGTATTACTTTGCTTGATTCATCACATTTAGATGTAGTAAAAGCCATGGTCCATTTAGAATATCAAGATAACAATTCCAAAGAGATATTACATATTTAAAAGGCACTTAGGACCATTGCATCATCAGTTTCGAAAGTGAAGTGTATAGTATTGTTGCTGTTAAAATCTGGTGCAGAAATCTGGTGCAACTCATGCAGGCATTTCATCAAACAGTTTTGTCAATTTTCAATACATAACCAATTCGTGTGTGATTCTGATTTAAAGTCTTTTCTTGTGTTTAAATCTGATCTAGAACCCTTCTTAGGATCTATTTGAGGTGCCACCGTGTTTGAAAACACTTTCATTGCTTGATTTTCGAATTTTTCTACATTCTGCACACCAACTGTTTGAAAAATTTCCTGGTGTTGCTGTCTTTTGGTTGTGAAAAATTACAGCACTTGAGGTGATATTTTCAGTGATTAATTGGCTTGTTGGGTAGGTGGTTTATACCTCAGGAGGTGTATCACAATTGGAAGCATCAAAGAAGGTTCAATGAAGAGGAGCAAAGACAAGAAGATGGTACTTGGGATGGAAAAACCGTGACAATTCTGCACTTCCAAAATGTGCTGCAGCAAGTGCTGAAACAGCAGCCAGCAGAATTGTTGCTGCAGAGTTGTGTTCTTGAGTGATCACTTTGCAGCTGAGAGAATTGTTTAGAATCCAGTAGATTCAAGTTCTTTGAGAGTAACCAAAGCTGCACACATTGTTCCTTAGCCTATTCTAACTTTCCTTTTCCAAGTTACCAAATTTTCTTTGTAATTTCCATTGTTTTCTTTGGTTGTAAGTTCCAAATCCAAGCAAGTGAGGTGCTAGAGTTCACAAGTGCTCTTCCCTCATTTGTAACTAGACTCAAAGAAGTCTCACAACCTAAAATTGAGTAGACGGTGAGTGTGTCTTAGATCCAAAGTCTAAGCCTCACCTAGGAGACCTCACTTTAATGGTTTTTCCAATCTTCGACTAGATAGCATATATCTTGTGCGAATAGGAAGCTCTCTTAGGGGTCCGAATTTAGAGTTAGGTTGTGTTCTTTCTTTGCTTTGTGTTTTCTTTGTTGTCTTTAAGACTTAAGTGGATTTAAGAGTGATTTTGATCTAAGGACTCTAGTAAGTAGCAAGAAGCATATTTGGCAAGGATAAGGCTTGGTACTTAAGCATTCCTAGTGAATCACCTCCCTTACCTGGAATATTGCTTCAAGTGAAAATCTCTAATCTTTACTTCAAGAATAACATTTAAGTCCATCATAATGTCTAGAAGGCATTCTCCTAGGATTAGTGATAGTGAAAAAGAACATTTTTCTCTTCAAACTTTAGTTAATGAATTCAAGGAAATAAGAAGAGAAATGAATGAAGAGAAAGTCAATAGAGAGCTTCAAAATGCTGTTATTCAAGACGAGTTGAGAATGATAAGGAAAAGTAAGTCTAGGGGAAGTCAGAGTGAAAACTCTCAAGAGGGAGGGATGTCTATGAGTCTGCGTGATTATTACCCTCATCAGCCTTCTACTTCTAGAAGGCATAGGAGAAATTCACATGCACCTCCAACCCCTAAAGAAGTCAATGTTGTGTTGCCTCACTTCCATGGGAAGGACAATGTAGAGGCTTATCTTGATTGGGAGATGAAGGTGGAACAATTATTTGAATGCCACCAAGTGAGTGAAGGGAGGAAGGTCTCTCTAGCTACCCTAAGTTTTCAAGGGTATGCAATGTACTGGTGGACTGCTTTGGTCAAAGAGAGGCTTAGACATCAAGCCCCTCCCATCCACTATTGGAATGATCTCAAGTCTGCCCTTAGGAGGAGACACATTCCCTCCTACTACAATAGAGAACTCATGGATAAACTCCAAAGGTTACAACAAAGGTCTATGACAGTTGAGGAATATAGACAAAAGATGGAGTTGTATATGATGAGGGCAGGTATAGTGGAGGGTCCAGAAATTACTTTAGCTAGATTTTTAAGTGGGCTCAATTTTGACATAAGAGATAGGGTTGAACTTCTACGTTATAGAGATTTGAATGATCTTGTTCAAATATGTATAAAGGTAGAACAACAAAACTTGAGAAAATCTTCTTCTAAAAGAATTCAAGTTCAACCTACTTTTGAAAAGAAAATTTTTAAAGAAAAAGAGCCATTTAAACCTCTAGCCAAAATAGAAGAGAGACCCAAGAAAGAAACACCCTCACACACCAGAACCAGTGAAATCAAATGCTTCAAATGTCTAGGAAGGGGTCATGTAGCTACTCAATGTCCTACAAAAAGAAACATTATTTTGAAAGGCAAGGACATTTATAGTAGTGAAAGTGACACCCCAACTAGCACAAGTGAGAGTGAGGAAGAAGAGAGGGAAGAGGAAGTATATACTGATGATGGGCAACTGCTCATGGTGAGAAGGATACTTAGCAACCAACCAAGTCTTGAACACATATCACAAAGAGAGAACATCTTTCACACAAGATGTAAAATTCAAGAAAATCATTGTTCTCTCATTGTTGATAGTGGATCTTGTTGCAATTGTTGTAGCACAAGGTTGGTTGAGAAGTTGAAGCTTGATATTATACCCCATCCAAAACCTTATAAACTTCATTGGCTAAATGAAGATGGGGATATAATAGTCAAGAATCAAGTGAAGTTGGCATTTTCCATTAGGAACTTCAAAGATGAAGTTTTGTGTGATATAGTTCCCATGGAAGCATGTCATGTGTTATTGGGGAGACCATGGCAATTTGATCATCAAACTATCCATCATGGTCTAACCAATACCATCACTATCCATTAAAAGGACAAGAAGTTTGTGCTTCATCCTTTGACTCCTACCCAAGTGGCTAAGGATCAAGCACAAATGAAGTCTTTAAGAAAGCAAGAACATGATCAAAAGAAAAAGTCAAAAAGAAAGGAAGGTATAGCAACAAATGTGTCACCTAAGGTCACTCAACATGAAGTCCTTTTAAACAAAAAGACTTTAATCAATACACTTCAAGTTGAGCAACCTTCATATCTTCTTCTTTGTCAAGGGACACTTACATGCACATCTAGTGATTCAAAGACTTCAACTCCTTCTCCTTCCATTCAAAAACTTTTGAAAGAATTTGATGATCTATTTCCACAAGAAATTCCAAAAGGGCTTCCACCCATAAGAGGAATTGAACATCAAATTGATTTCATTCCAGGGGCAATTCTTCCTAATAGGCCAGCCTATAGGACAAACCCCCAAGAAACTAAGGAGATTGAGACACAAGTCCAAGAGTTGCTAGATAAAGGCTTAGTTCAAAAGAGTCTAAGTCCATGTGCTGTACCAGTGTTGCTTGTCCCAAAAAAAGATGGTAAGTGGCGCATGTGTTGTGATTGTAGAGCTATCAACAACATCACAATCAAGTATAGACATCCCATTCCTAGGCTTGATGATATGTTGGATGAATTGCATGGAGCACAAATATTTTCAAAGGTAGATTTAAAAAGTGGCTATCACCAAATAAGAATTAAAGAAGGTGATGAATGGAAAACTGCCTTTAAGACCAAGTTTGGATTATATGAATGGCTAGTTATGCCTTTTGGTCTTACAAATGCTCCAAGCACATTCATGAGACTTATGAATCATGTCCTTAGGGATTGCATTGGGAAGTTTGTAGTTGTTTACTTTGATGACATCTTGGTATATAGTCAAAATTTGCAAACTCATGAAAATCATTTGAGAGTTGTTTTAACAATTCTTAGAACACACAAATTGTTTGCAAACTTTGACAAGTGTACCTTTTGTGTTGATAGTGTCATATTTCTTGGATTTGTGGTCACCAAAAATGGGGTTCATGTGGACCTAGAAAAAATAAAGGCTATCCAAGATTGGCCTCCCCCAAAGAATGTAGGAGAAGTAAGGAGCTTCCATGGGTTGGCAAGCTTTTACAGAAGATTTGTTCCTAACTTCTCTAGTCTTGCTTCACCCCTCAATGAGTTGGTGAAAAAAGATGTTACATTCCATTGGGGGGATAAACAACAAAAAGCTTTTGAGCTACTCAAAGAGAAGCTCACACAAGCACCCATTCTAGCTTTTCCAAATTTTTCCAAAACTTTTGAGCTAGAATGTGATGCTTCAGGATTTGGCATAGGTGCAGTATTATTACAAGAAGGACATCCAATTGCATACTTTAGTGAAAAACTTCATGGTGCCTCTTGTAATTACCCCACCTATGACAAAGAACTATATGCACTTGTGAGGGCTCTTCAAACTTGGGAACATTACCTTGTTGCCAAGGAGTTTATCATTCATAGTGATCATGAATCACTTAAGTATTTGAAGAGCCAACACAAGTTACAAAAGAGGCATGCTAAGTGGTTGGAATTCATTGAACAATTCACTTATGTTATTAAATACAAGAAAGGAAAATCCAATGTGGTGGCTGATGCTTTGTCAAGAAAAATTAATCTATTAGCCACATTGGGAGCTCAAATTCTTGGATTTAATAACATTCTTGAATTATATTCACAAGATCTTGATTTTGCTCATACCTATGAGGAATGTCTCAATAAGCCTCAAGGAGGATTCTATGTGAAAGAGGGGTATCTTTTTAAAGAAGGAAAAATTTGCATTCCCCAAGGTTCACATAGAAAACTCCTTGTTAAAGAGACACATGAGGGAGGATTAATGGGGCATTTTGGGGTAGAAAAGACCCTTGGCATGTTGAAAGAAAAATTCTTTTGGCCTCACATGAGAAGGGATGTTCAAAGGCATTGCTTTAAGTGTATAACTTGTTTAGAAGCTAAATCTAAATCAATGCCTCATGGACTTTATACTCCTTTGAATGTTGCTTCCACCCCTTGGGAAGAAATAAGTATGGATTTTGTGTTAGGTCTTCCCAAAACTTCTAGGGGTTTTGATTCTATCTTTGTGGTGGTAGATAGATTTAGCAAAATGGCTCATTTTATACCTTGCCACAAAGTAGATGATGCAAGCAACATTGCAAAGTTATTCTTTAGAGATGTGGTTAAACTTCATGGTCTACCTAAGGTAATAGTTTCGGATAGAGATACAAAATTTCTTAGTCACTTTTGGAGGACCTTATGGTCTAGATTAGGGACTAAGTTATCTTTTTCTACTACTTGCCATCCTCAAACAGATGGTCAAACTGAGGTAGTAAATAGATCTCTTTCCACTTTACTAAGGGTAGTTCTAAAAGGCAATCAAAAATCTTGGGATGAGTCTCTTCCTCATGTCGAGTTTGCCTACAATAGAGTAGTTCATGGAACTACTAAATTGTCTCCTTTTGAAGTTGTTTATGGTTTTAATCCTTTGACACCCATGGATTTAATACCCCTTCCAAATTCTATTGATTTTGTTCATCAAGAGGGGGTATCTAAATCTAAGTTTATCAAAGAATTACATCACAAGGTTAAAAATCAAATTCAACAACAAAATGAGAAATATGCCAAGCAACACAACAAGGGCAAGAAAGAGTTAATCTTCAATGAAGGTGATCTAGTTTGGGTTCATCTTAGAAAGGAAAGATTTCCTCAACTAAGAAAATCCAAACTCAATCCTAGAGGAGATGGACCTTTTAGAGTGATCAGGAGGATAAATAACAATGCATATCAAATTGATCTTCCCCCTGAATATGGTGTTCATGCTACCTTCAATATATCTGACCTTAAACCTTTTGCAGGTTATGCAAGTGAAGATGACGACCCTATGGATTTGAGGGCAAATCCCTCTCAAGAGGGAGGGGATGATACAAGAAGGCCTAGCACCATTGGGCCTATCACAAGAGGGATGATTAAGAAACTACAAGATGAGTACTCTCCCAAAGGCCAAACCCTCTTTGCTATCTTTGGATGGAAGATTGGAGATCTAGAAGATGCTTTTAAGATGCCAAAACATGGAGAAGGGTAAAAGTGGACTTTGGCACATGGGGGGGGGGGGGGTGTGCATAGTAGCCTAAGGGGTAGTATTAGCTTATTTTAATTCCCTTATGCGCCTATGTAATAAGCCACGTGAATAATATGGCTTCTAGAAATCTATCACATTTTGCACATGTGGGTGAGGTGGCATTTGATCCGTATTTTATGGATCTACTTACCTCACATGAATAAGCATTGCCTGGACTTGAGATTTAGCTATATAATCTCCTGGGCTAAGCATGTATTTCACTTTTGGAAATATATAGAAGATGAATTCTGCACTTTGCAATTTTCTCTCATCCGAAAGTCATCTCTACTTGCTTGCTTTTCCATTGCTATCTTCTTCCATTGTGGAAGCCGCCTGAGATAGTCTACCATTCCCTCAAGCAAACTTCCATTTCACCTCACCATAATCACTTCAATCCGCTGCATACATTTCACTCAGTCCAGCCAAAACAGAGAGCCTTCTCGGCTACAACTGATCCAGCACTGCACCAAGCTTTTCTTGATTGTTCCATTGATTCTTCAGTTGCAGCAGAGCTGGTTGCTTCCTCCAGTCTCACGGATATGCTCCTATGCATCCTCCTTGATGCATCATGTTATCACCTCTAGAGCAGGATTTTTACGTTTAGCTTATTTGCTTCTGTTTTTATGAATAGGGTTTGATGTACTCAGTTTGAAACTTTATTTGTTATGATGGTTTGCTTGTGACTTATGCATGATGAGTAATGCTTGATGATGCTTGGATATGGATTGATGTTGAGATTGTGCACATTATATGGTTATACAGGTGGTGATTCACGAGCTATGTGAACAAATGCATGATGTTGTGATTGTGATTATGATGCTAAGCAGGATGTGTATGTGGAATGTTGATAAGCCTGTGTGAGGATTGAACTCCAGAGTTTTTGTTAGTGAGTGCTATTACTTTGAAAGCATGAATGACTTTGCCCAGGTTTTCTATGACTGAATCACTTGCTTGTATGTATCATATGATCAAGGCCATCTGTTGTTACCCTTTATTAGCCAAATGCATGATTTTAGCCCAATAAAAGAGAGCACAATGTGTTCTAAACTTTGAACCCTTAGCTTTGAACATGATAGAAAACCCTTTTTGAAAAGTTTTACCTTGAGTTGATTTGAAGATATCTTGTGGTATTGATAAATGTTCAAGTTTGGGGTTGTTGGGTGGTTTAAGAAAAGGGGAACATGAAAAGCATTGAGCTAAGCATGTGAAAAGTAAAAGAAAAGGGAAATAAAAGAAAGAAAAAGGAAAGCTCAATGCAAAAGAAAGTTGGGAAGAAGGAAGAATGGTTGTGTTTAGATGATTCACTTAACTCAAGGATTTTGTGATCTAGAAAAACCAATTTTCTTGTTAGCCCAGCCACATTATAAGCCATAGAAGAGTCCTTGTGATGATACTTGCTTGTGAATGTGTTTGATTGTGGTTAAATGAAAGGCAAAGTTAATTCATGTGACATTGTGATAGTAGAGTGAAGGAGTGACCTCTTTATACACTTGTGTGTTTGAGTGAAACACTTTATCTAGTGAGGAAAGATTCTATGAGTACATGTTTACATTTATGCTTAGTTGATTGATCATTCATGAAAAGAGCATTTGTTGAAAATTATTTGATTATGTGAACACTAAAGCATGTGTGCATCTTGATTGAAGTCTTTGTGTTGAGCTGATTTGAGTAATTACTTGTCTTGAGAAAAGAAGTTTTGAATGTGGTGAACCATTGTAGGGATTGGTGGAAGATTGAGTTACATCTTGTTTGCTTGAGGACAAGCAAAGTTCTAAGTTTGGGGTTGTGATAATAGTTGAAAAACTGTTATTTTTATACTTAAATTTGACATCAAAAACAATCTTTATAACTTAGAAGCTAGCTTGTAATCATGCTTTTGCTTATGTTTTGGAAATAAGAGAGTTGGATGGGTTTTATGCTTGGTTTCCCTTGTTTTTGCAGGTTTTAAGATGAATTGAATGGAAGAAGTGAAGTAGCCCTAAGTTGGAGTCCGAAAAGGAAGAAAAAGTGCATAGGGTTCTATCTTTCATTCTTTCATTGTTTTTCATCTAGTTTCACCATGATTATGGTGAACTAAACCTTCATTGTTGTTGGGGAATCAATGTAATCCTTTGAAACTCTCATGTATTGAATTGGTTCTTTAATTCATATGCTTTCTTTCATTAATTGTTAGGGTTTTTCTTTTATACTTTATGCATGCTTTGTTTAACTCATTCAATTGCATGATCATTGATTTTATTTGTATGCACACATATGAGTAAATCTAGATATGAAGAAGTTCTCCCAATAGTAATATTGCCTAGACATAGGGATAGGAGGATTGGTTGCCTTTAAGCTTCTATGCGTATGTAATGCATGAATAATTGCTAGGGAGACAAGACATTGTAAACTAGTGATTAAGAGTAGGCTTTCTTCACCAAGACATTGGGTTTAAGGTAAATTAGAAAGTGGCATTAACATTAATGAAGAAGATGAATTCTTGAATACATGAGAGTGGATAGGATGAATTGAAAACCCCCAACAACATCATCATCATATATTTTAATCATGTTTTGCTTCTTTTGATCCAATTGATCAATACATGCATTCATATTTACTTTTCGGCATTTGCATTCAAATTACAAGAATTTGTTTTACAAGTCTTATTTAATTAACTAATCACATAACTGTTTAGGCCGTGAGTCCTTTGAGAAACAATACTTGGTCTTACCATTTTATTATTACTTGATACGATTCGGTTGCACTTGCCGAGGGTTAACAATTATCAATGTGTTGTCATCATCAAAAACTACTACCATAGGGATTCGGTTCAACTATCATAGTACTCCCCCTATCAACATTGGTGATGACGATAGACAGGTCGTCATCCGTGACAAGAGGGTTAGAGGGACCGCCGACATGGTTGGGGTCATTGTCGCCCAACTCATTGGCGAAGGTACACCACTCAAAGGTATCGTTGATGGAGTGGGACTTGAGGACGAGGTCGCAATCGGAGTAGACGATGTCGTTGGTAGAGTGGTCGAACACAACCTCCGTTCACTTCTTGCAGTCGCTGCAGAACGCATCTGACATCTTCTTCCTTCTCTCAAAGTTCTAATACAATGCAAGAGACTTTGTTTGCACGTAGAAAGACGAGCTAGGTTGGAATATGAGCGCGAGAAAAAGGCACAATGGAGGGGAAGACGCTCATGCACGAGAAGAAGAAGAATAGTGCAATAGGGTAAAGTAAAAATATTAAGGATATTGCCTCGGTTATTTACTTACCTGATGCCTAAAGTGTTCGAAAAAAATTCAAAATGAAAAATCTAATGGCGATTTTGAAATTATTTTTAACCTATACGCCTCGGGTCATGGTTAAACCGATGCCAAAAAAGTCTATAGACTCGGTTCTGAAAAAATCGAAGCAATAGGAGGAATTAGAACGTAATAGACTCTATTTTGTAGGAAGACACGTGGGATTTTGCAAACCTTTATGTCTCAGTTCTGAAGCAACCGAGGTAATAGACGTTTTTCTACCTCAATTCCCCTTGAATCGAGATCTATAAGTTCACTGAAATTACAAAAATACCACCGCATTTTCTTACGCTTCGGTTTTCTGGAAACCAAAACGTATTACCCGCGTTAGAATCCTCGTTTTGCACTGGTGGCATTAAGTGAATAAATGAATTATTATTATTATTATTATTATTATTATTATTATTATTATAATAATAGTTATTGGAACATATAGTTTTTATAGTCCGATATTTTATTTCTAACTGTGAAGTTTAATTTTTTTTAAATATTTCAAGTCTTTTTTGAGTTTAGGTTGTAGAGATTTTTTTTACATGAATTTTAGTTTTGTTCGGTCATATATTTTTGTATTTCATTTTCTTATATAAAAGTTGTATGTACTGATATATGATTGATGAATAGTTAAGATATAAACTAAGTTTCATACATGATTTTATATTCTAATAGTGACATGTGTTTTTGTAGGGTTTGTTTTATGTATCTATGAATGTAAGGAGAATAACGATTGTAAGGGAAAGGTAACTTTAGGTTGAAAGTCAGCTATTTATGTTGTTAAAGTTTGTCAGCACACAACGACCAAATTAGAGAAGCCAACAAAATGTCGAACTATTGCTTATTGCCCATGTTATTGTATTCCACCATGTGAGAAACGGTATTGTGATGTAAGCATTGGTTTATGCAAATACTTGTGTGATAAACAGTGAGAAATGACTTTAAATAAACAATAAGGTTTCCAAAATTGTATCCCAAATAGAAAATCATTTTTTCTTTACAAGTTTAGAATTTAATTATTGGAAAATCAAATTTTGAACTCTATTGATCCCTATTGATGTGCGTTGGAATTCATTGTGGCAAACACCTAATTTTTTTACCTTGTTCTTCCACAAAGTTAAATAAAAGAAAAGAATTATAATAAATAATTAATAACTTATAAACAATAACTATTATAAACTTAGATATGAGTAAATTTTTGGATTTTGAAATAATAACAACATTGAAAATAAATTATGTAGTGCCCTAGAAAGACAAGGATAATAGACTACATAGAACTTTCACAAAACTTATGAGAAACATTTATACATATAAGTTTTGTCTAGAAAATAAGCCTATTTTAAGGATATGATTCTACATCCTTCAAAAGCTTCTGCACCATTGTTTCCTCATGTATTCAATACATGTATAATCAGGTTATCACATCGACAACATTTAACCCAATAATCACTTAAGTATACATTTCAACAATTTCCTTTATAATTTATTATAAAAACATTCATTAGACTGAGTGACTGTCAGACCTCAGAAATTTAACCCAAACCCCACCTGTTTAATCTCATTTAATGCACCCAAAACCCTGTTCAGATTCATTTAAAACACACCCAAAACTCTGCACACTGACGCCAGGTGTCAAGAATGGAAGATTCGAAAATCAGTAAGTGGAGGACAGGTGTCCATAGGAGAGGGCACGTCCGTTGGACGTGGGGTAGACAAAAATGATTTTCTGAACAACCTTGTTCACTCTCCTCTGCATGCACTTCTCCTTCCCAACTCTGACTTTCCATTTCCTCCTCCTTCTCTCTAGAAATTCCCCTTCTCTCTACTGTAGCTCACTCTTCTCTGCTCCGATCACTGTTCAGGCACCATAGAAGGATTTCCGACGTCGTGAGCTTCATTCTGGACCGAACAGTTCCAGATTCTGAAACTGGTAAGTTTCTCTTCTCCGTCGAGCGTTCATTTGAGCATGCAAAGCCAAGCTTTGGTTGCACGCGGTCACCTTATCTGAACCAATCTTGGTTTTCTTTAATTTGATTAGTTTAAAGAGTTTGGTTGAGCGTTGTGGGTAGAAGAGTATTGATCCGGCCTAGAACCCCTGTACTTAAATTATTCTTTGAGTATTGATCTAAACTCACAAGAGTCAGTTCATTCAACTGATTCAAGTGGTAAATGACGTTCGTCATATGTGGTGTGTCATTGTCGTCGACTTTATTCTATTCTGGAACGGGAGATTTCTCGAACTCGTTCCTTACGTTCGTCCTCGTTATGAAGAGGGATGAACGTTCGGTATTTTATGTCCTTGGAACTGAAGACGAAAATTATATTAAAGTGAAAGGTTATAAAGGATGAACAGTATATGAGATGAATAAACGGTTGTAGATTTTGAACGAGCGTTCCGGGGAGGACCGACTCTTGGATGAATATTGATATCGTAAAGTATGAACGTGGACAAGGCTTAATTGACAGTTCATCCTGATGTTCCGTGAGTACTTGTCCTCACGTAGAGGAGGGTAGGTCATGTGTGGGAACGGCAGGAGGTCCTAGTCCTTAGGAGTACTTTGGACTGATAGGGATAACCTCGGGTGGCAGCTGTTGAGGGTATCTCAGTTACTACATCACCCGGGTGCACGAACGTCGTAGCTACACAGATTCATACCGTCCGGACAGTCAGTCTAGTGATAGGCTTCGTACTGATATAATTGTGGAATTACTTTTGTGTGTTGGAATGTTTATTTTATATGTTGGTGTATGAATTAAATTACATAAGCTTACCCTGTGTTTTCATTGTGTTGTTTTGTCCTTGTACGTCCGTCTTGTCAATTGCAATGATCATCCGTGTGGATGTGAGCAGAAGGAGACGCATTGTTGGAAGATGTAATTGAAGAGGAGAATCTGGTGGACATTGAAGTTAAGGCCGAGCCTTAGGTCGTTCGGTTAATTTTAGATGTTAGATGTTTCGTTTTGATCGTTCGGTAATTGGTTTTGTAAAACCATTCTATCCGGACTCTTCTTATTTCTGTTAAATTGTAATTAACTCTGTACTTAATGTCGTTCGGCTTTTGAACGTTAATATTAGTGTAAGACTGCACTGTTTGATTATTTAATGTAATTCAATTCTATTATATGGTTTTACTGTATTTTTGGGATGTTACCGTGACCCACATACAATACATCTACTTAAAAACAAGATGTTGTCACGAAGAATAAAAAATTTCAAGATTCAATTTTTTAATAACTAAATTCGAAATGTGAAAAGAAAACAAAAAACAAAAAATAAAAAATAAATAAATAACCTTAATTGGCATAATCATTGTGAATTTGTGTTGTTTATTTAAAATAATTTCCAAATGCCTTTTTATTGATACATTTCTCAGTGTTTATGACACATGCATTTGCATAAACCAGTTATTTGATCACAATAGGGTTTATCACATGGTTCAAAACAAACTATTCGACTTTCGCATTCAGCAGCTGTTTTACATTTGGCTGGGTTCTCTAGTATGCTCATCCTGCACTTACAAACTTTATCAACACAAATAGCTGAATATCTGCATGAAGCTATCTTTCCCTTGCAATCTTTATTCTCCTTACATTCATCCTTACCTAATACAAACCCTAAAAAAACACATGTTACAATTAAAATACAAAATCATGTTAAGCATGAAATTTTAACATGTAAAACTTGATTTATATCTTAAAATTAAAATTCAATGGCTTAAATATCTACACTCATATGCTACGAAACTGATTTATCCAATGAGAAAAAGAAATAACTCAAACACCTTACCATTACAAACTATCAAAGAAAGAACAACTACTACCAAAATAGTCTTCACTGGAGCCATCTTTGCCTTTGTTTGCTTTACTATTTCTTGTACTTCCTCTTATGTATATCTTAGTTTTTTCTATTTCAGGATACAATTGAGGTACATATTTATAGCATTTCTATATCTTCGTCAAAATAAGAAAGCAATGTATTCAATATGTTACTTAGATGATGTTTCAGTCAAACTTCTTTTTATGTAACACAAATATCTTATATTAAATTAATAGTTAATCATTTAAAACGTACTAATTAAGTTTGGAACATCCATTTCATGAATGAAACGTCGTTTTTACTTTGATAAATAATAAAAGTTGCACTATAAAAATATATTCATTTTCAGAAATCAAGGAAAGATGAACTCACACAAATTAATTAAGGTTGAAATATTTATTTAATGAATGAAAGATGGTTTTTATGTTAATAAATAATAAAAGTTTAACCATAAATATATTTATTTTATACTTCTACAAATCAAGGGAAGATGAACGGACACAAATTAAGTTAGTTTTTATAATATTATATAATATATTTTACTGAATAAACGTTAAATTTAACAATGTACTTTAATTTATCGTTTTTTTCCCTTCATTTTGAATGTAATCCTTGTTCTACCCACCCACTTTACACAAACATTGTTATCCAAGAAACATATCTCTATCAATGTTATTTGGATATGAAATAAAGTTAAAAGAAACATTGTTCATTTTATTTAGGTTTAATCATTTTCGATGTTTCTTTTTATACAAAATCGTCTCAAGTAGATCCTTCTATTATTCGTTATCTTATTTAAGTCCATATTCGTGTAAAATTGATTCAATTGTATCCTTGTCGTCAATTTTAGTAAACGACATTAAGATTGTAGTCACGCGGCACACTGACTTTGCAAATCTTAAGGCAAAGTTAGGTAGTTATTTTAAGTTTTAAAAAACTAAAATTTAATTAAAATAAAACATGTTATGCTAAATGAGGGATTTTTTTTCACATAATCAAGTAACGAAAGTAGGGTTTGAGTGAATTATTTCATTTGGTTCCAAATTGGGGTTTATTCAATTAAATTAGTTATTCATCAATAAGATTACGGTTTCGTTGGAGGAAGCAAATTGACGGTGTGATTAAAAGAAACACGATTTGCTC
The DNA here is from genome assembly GCF_016808095.1 of Vigna angularis. Taxonomy (NCBI): domain Eukaryota; kingdom Viridiplantae; phylum Streptophyta; class Magnoliopsida; order Fabales; family Fabaceae; genus Vigna; species Vigna angularis. The sequence continues at coordinate 21,186,365 of NC_068974.1, read as the reverse complement.
TTATTAAGTCTCGTACATGCTTACGCCACCACCCAAATCACAAAGTCAACGCAAGTTTTCGTAGAGCACCACTACGATTCACCCAACCTTCATCAAATCGCGAGAATCGCGCAAGCAACCATACCTCCAACTACAAATCGTCACCTTTGTGTCTTCACCTATTAACCCAGAACAATCTCCAACTAGAAACATCAAACCCAAACCGCCAATGCCGTGAACCCTTATCACGTCTCATGAACTACATTTGTGTCCTGCAAGAATGAACCTACAATTTCGCAAAACAGGGAAAGCCATCATTAGAACACGAACACCATTGTATAGTCATGTGTCATTGCAGATGAAAGGGGTGAAACCTTATGTGCGTTAGCAATCGCAAAGAAAGAAAAAGCACAAAAGCAAGTTTTCCCTAATTTGAAAACCCTAATTTTTGGGTGAGAAGGGGATTTTCGCAACCCACGTCGCAGAAGAACAATTTCGAACACCTTAGGCGCCCTTTTTAATTAGGGATTTTCACAAATTAGGGATTTAATGAAATCCCAAGTTTTTGTCATTTCAAAATTACAAAACCCACATCACTAATACCCTAAATGTGTCACATGCTTAATATTTGCAAAGTCAGCATGCCACGTGATTGACCTCTTAACGTCGTTTACTAAAATTGATAGCAAGGGTACAATTGAATCAATTTTACACAAATAGGAACCTAATTAAGATAATGAATAATAAAATGACTTATTTGAGACGTTTCTGCATAAACAGATACCTCGAAAATGATTAAATCTTTTATTTATGTTGGAAGTCCGTAATATATAGTACTTTGTATTTGGGTTCATCGAAGTAAAAATAATTGACTTCTTTTTCCGATTCATGGTACTAGAACAAGCAAACTCTCGTTGAAAACTCCTGATAAAACCAGAATCTAAAGATACATTTAAGTAAGTTGTTAAGGTTCCAAAGTTAAAACATTATTATTAGGAAAAACAATTCTTGGAGTATATTGATGTGATGATATCATAAATTTAAAACTTAGAATATTGATTTCACCAGTCAGATCAACTTGTTGATGCTCCAAAACTTTGCTAATAAAAACACCATAAGGCAACTTGTGTTCATGGTTACTTCAAACTTCAATCATATGATCACTCATGGAAGCAACCTAGTTGGTTGGTATTGATGACAAATTTATGAACACCGAAAAACGGCGCCACAAACTTGTTTTAACAATCGGCAAGTGTGACCGAATTGTTTCAAGTAATAAACTCGGTAAGACCAAGTATCGTTCTCCCAAAGGACTCACAGCCTAGTTTAGTTATGTGATTCGTTGATTATTTAAGACTTAAGAACGAAATAAGTGGAGTTTAATATGCAAAACAGAAAATAAACGTGTATGCATGAATTTGATCAATGGCTAAAACAAAATACAAACACTTCAATGGAATATATGGATGAGTATGTTGTTGGGGTTATCAATTTCATCTTATCCACTCTCATATATTTTAGGAATTCAACAATCTTTTCATCAATGTTAATGCCACTCTCTAAATCACCTTGTCAAGAAGGCCTATCCTTAATTACGAGTTCATACAATTCCTAACATTCCTAGTAATTAGTTCTGAAGTGCATGAGCTTAAAGGCAACCAATATATTATTGGGAGAAATTCCCCGGATCTAGACTTCCACGTACGTTCCCATATCGACAAAATCAATGATCATGACATCGAATGAGTTAAACAATGCATGCTTTGAGCAAAGAGGAAAAACCCTAACTAATGATGAAAGAAAGCATATATCTCAATTAAGATATTTAAACACAAATTTCATATATGAGAGTTTCACAAGATTACATTGATCCCCCAATAACAATACAAGGTTTAGTTCACCATATTCATGGTGAATCTAGATGAACAATGATGAAAGAATGAAAAATAAAACCCTAAAAAGGTAGAGAGGTAGCCTGAGCATCCAAGATCCTCCTTCAAAGGGGTGGAAAAGAGAGTGTTTGCTTCGTCCCAGCCAAAGATACAAACCCTAGGACGTCCTAAAGCTTATATACTATTCTAAAATTACAGAAAATTTAGGCCTAAGCCCATAAGTGTGCCGCTCAGCGGTAAAGTACCGCTCAGCGGTAAGTGCGTGAGTTGGTTTCTTCCCCTCAGCGGCCATTTTGCCCCTCAGCGGATCCCCCGTGAGCTCCTGAGTGCCGCTCAGCGGTAAACTACCACTGAGCGGCAGTTGCGGCTTCTCCTTTTGCACTTTTTGATGTCTTTTCTGATTCCATCTCTCTCCTTCTTCACTTCTTTCACCAAATTCACCTTAAAACCTACACAAAAACACTGAAATCAAGCATAAACCTGTCCAACTCTCTTATTTCGGAAAATATGAACAAAAGCATGATTTCAAGCTAGTTTCTAAGGGTTAAAGGTTGCTTTTAGTATCAATTTCAAGCATAAAAATAATAGTTTTCCAACTGTTATCAGGTATCCTTGTCTTTATAGCATTTAGCAAAAACACATCCTCAATTGTTAGATGATTCTTTATAGTACCTAAGCCAGTATAAATGCACACATTTTTTCTTCCCTATTCAATCCATTATGCAGGTACAATTTGTTTACCTTATACCTTCCTAGATACCTCAGACAATCCTTATAAATTTCCTTCTTGTTTGTCCATTTATTAACCTCAGAATCATGCACATGAGACATATAACCTTCAGCCTTTAAACTAGTAAAAGAAAGCCAGACATCATCGTCAATTTTGATATTAACACCTTACCCGAGAATGTATAACTCCATCGAAAACTTTCATATTTGTATAGAAAACTTCTACTAAGTCAGGATAACAGTCACCTTTCATTTGAACAAATTTGGAAAGTCCTTGATGTGCAATCCATTTCTGAAAGAAAAGCCCTTCATTTCTGAATAGCTTCAAATCCAATGTAAGGGACCACAAACTTGAGTTTTCTAAAACATGAGAATCTGTTTCGAACTTCGTCATCACTAATCCATCCATTTGGACTGGCATTCCTTGCAACCTGGGCAACCTTCTTCCCACGTCTTGATAATGAAGAAGAAGTCATTTGTGAACAGGATTTTACAAAGTATCTTTCTTAGTTTAGGGTTTAAAACTTCAGTTTTAGACGAAATGATTGCAAGACTAGATTCACTAATCTTATATTTATAGATGCGAATCCACTAAGTTCAGGAAAAAAACCCATTTAAAATATTTAAAAATTGGAAAAGCCCATTACAACAATTTAATCGATTTCATTAGTTTCTGAATCGATTAAGCTTAAACCAATCTCAAACTTTTGAAAACAGAGAAGCATTGAGAGAAGTTTAATTGATTACATTACTAATATAATCGGTTAAAATTCGTGAAAACATTTTTCAACCAATTTCAATGCAGACAAGCACAAATCATTCACATATATCAGTACACATATCACAGATTAAGAAGGATGCATGAATTTCAGAGTTCAACAACAATTACCACATGTGATACTAAAGAGATTAATGATTTTTCCTTTATGATCCTTCCTTAGTCCTTGTCTGCCACCAATTTAGTTTATTTTCCTACAAAATCATCAAATGGTTTGGAAGCAGGTACCCAAATAAACTTGGGGCCTTTTGTGTTAGTCACAGTAGTTGGTTCTTTGAGAATCCATTTAAACTTTCCCTTTGGAACACCAACTTTCTTATAATAACAAGATCTAATAGTGTGACCAATTGAATTACAATAGAAATAGGTAACAATAGAAGGTTTACTCAAATCAGTAAATTTCTTTGAGTTAATTCTTTCACTTTTAGCACTGTAACTTATTCCTTGCTTATTTATAACCCTTCTTTGAGATCCTAGAAAAACTTCTAATTTTGATCTACCAATTGTAAATTTTGAAAGTGTGCTTGTTAGGTACTTTATCTTTCCCAGATAAGCAGGACAATCTTTGCAATCTTTTTCAACAATTCTAGCTTCAGATTTAACATTCATAGCAGATTGTAAAGTAGCATCAAGATCAATATTCAATTTGTCATTATCTTTAACAAGGTTATCAATTATGTATTCATAATCTTTTCTTTCATTGTTTAATTGATTAACCTTGTATTGAAGCTTCATTGCCTCTGCATGGAGTTCTTGAAAAGCATTCAACAACTGATAATATTTGTCCTCAATAGGCTCATCACCGAAGTTGTTGCCACTGCTTTCAGAACTGACAGATCCAGCCGTGAGACACATATTTGTCTCCTCCTCTAGACTTTGATTATCTTCATCACTGGAAGAACCTCTTGAATCACAGTCTTCCCATTGCTTGCTCTTCTTCCTGTCCTGATTGAACCTTTCCTCAGTTTTGTGCTTCTACTTTAAGGTTGAACAGTCAGGTTTTATATGAACCTCTTTTCCACATTCATAATAGGTGGGAGTAGCAGCCTTGCCTTTTCTTTTGCCTCTTCTTGAATTACCTGCAAAATCAGATGTAGTATTTCTAGATTTCATAAACTTAGTAAAATCCTTTACCATCATGTTAAGCACTTCCTTTTCTGGTACTTCTGCATCTGAATCATTGTTTCTTGAGGCTTTCTTGCTGGAAATTTTGAGAGCTACAGAGTGCTTTTGTTCAGTTTCTTCTTCCTCTTGCAATCTTGCAAGTTCCAACTCATGCTCCCTGAGTTTGCCAAACAGTGTAGCCATGTTCATGGTGGTAAGATCCCTTGATTCAGATATGGAAGTCACCTTAGGTTGCTAGCTTCTATTCAAACTCTTTAGGATCTTGATGTTAATCTCCTCCTTCTCCAATGAATTTCCAAGTGCAATGAGATGGTTAACAATGTGTGTGAACCTTTTCTGGATGTCGTAGATATTCTCTCCATGCTTCATCCGAAATATCTCATATTCCTGAATGAGAGAATTCTTCCCGGCTCTCTTTACTTCATCGGTTCCTTCATGAGTCATCTCAAGAACATCCGCCTTTTTAACTTGTCAATAGTAAGTGCAGAGGAAATAATATTTCTAGCCTTAATATCATACTGTGCTCTTTTATTTTCATCCTGGTTCCATTCAGAAAAATTCTTTGCAATAGTTTTTCCATCAACATTTTAGTAGGCTCAAAAGGTCCATTAATAACAGCATCCCAAATACCTTTATCAATAGATTCTAAAAAAATTCTCATTCTAATTTTCCAAAAAGGATAGTTTTCTCCTACAAACAGAGGGGGTTTGTTTGTGGAAGCACCTTCTCCAAAGGTTTGAGAAACAGAGGCCATCAAGATCAAATTAATCGATTACATATAAAATCTAATCGATTATTTTTCGAGTTAGTTTCGAAAAACCAGCTCTGGTGCCAATTGTAAGAAATGTTAGGCCTATTTCTCTTACCAAGAGTGGGGTGAATTGGTTTTTGATAAAAATGCTTTCTTTTCCTCTCTTTTTGGAAATGTTTAGAAGGATCTTTAACTCGCTAGACAATAAAGAAATAATTTATTAAAAGAGTTAAGGGATAGAAAACAAACACAAATTTTTATACTGGTTCGGCTTCAATGCCTACATCCAGTCCCTTTCAATTAACTTAAGATTGAAAAACCTTCCACTATAAAGATTTGAGTTAATACAACAGGACTTACAGAGACCAACTCTCAAATGTAATCTCCTCACTAACTCATAAATCTAATATAGGAATAGCCACACTCCAGAAAGAACAATCATCTCTCTGTTGTACCCCTTTGAGACCCTTCTCAAAGTCACAAGAACAACACGTTCTCTTCCTGGCAACACGCATAGGGAAACCACAATCTATGGATTGTAAACAAGGTACTAATCTGGAAAGAAAACACCTTAATGTGTAGTTGATTGATCAGCCAACAAAAGTCCAAAGCAATCCTTCAAAGAGTTAAATATTACGTATCTTGATTCTTGGAGAACCAGCGCATTTGCAAAATCTTTTCTTGACTCTCTTATGTCAGATTTAAAAGTTCAAATGATCAAAAGTTGTTAATGTAGAGTGTTACGCGTCAATATATAGATTTTCACATGTCTGACGCTTTTTAATCGATTACCAAAATAATGTAATTGGTTACACATTTAACAAAGTTACACTAGAATTACATTAAAATAGATTTAACTGATTAAGCAATTAATATAATCGATTGCACATAACTTGTAAGTCAAAACATTTGAAAATATGACCATTATGAAAGTTAAGACTTATCATGAAACAATTTTCAATGTGTACCAGATTTAACCGATTAAGGAAACTGTGTAATCGATTAAGTATTACACTTAGTCAATTTTGAAAACCTTTTATTTTCAAAACTCATCACAGCACATTGCAAATAGGTGTTAGCAAATGCACGAGTTTTAATCGATTATACATATAATGTAATCAGTTAAAACTTGTAGTTTGCCATAGTTTAAGCATTAGTTATCTGATGAACTTAATTGATTACATAAGCACTACAATCGATTACTTCATACAAATATGCATTGTGCAAGTGGTTTTAACATTTCAAAACATGAGTATGCATACTACATATGTAAACACATGTATGATCATAGTGAGTATGAAAACCAAACATTTCAGGTATATGTTTTAAACATAAAGAAACATTTTTGTTGTTGTCATGGAAACATATATGTTGTTGTCATCATAAAAGACAAAACACATAAAGGATTGGGTTTAGCATTCACATTGCTCCCCTTGTCAACAGTCCGCTTAGGCAAGAGCAAATGTCCAAAATAAATGAATATGAAACACTATATTCCCCACAGTTTCATTATCAAAAGAGTTTTTCGATTCTTTGAAAATCCTACACCTCCATTCACTAAAATTTTGCTTCCTTACAGAGCTTTCGTAACCAACAATCATTTTGTTAATTTTTTGTCTTTGGATTTCTATTAATTCCTTCAATTCAAAAAACAAGGTATTTCTTTGTTGTTGATTCATCAGTCATTATGAAATTTTTTTGGCTTAATTGCTTACTTGGTCCCTACATTGGGAGGTTTTTTTCTGTTTAGTACCCGCTTTTAAAAATGCATGTATTGCGTCCCCATGTGGTATAATTTGCAACAATCAAGTCCCTTCCGTTAAATGGGCAGAAACAGAGTTAACTCTATGCTGACGTGGCTATGAAATCTGATCTTTTTGTTCTCTCTCTTTTGCTCTTCCTACAACGCCCAACTTTTTATCTCTCTTCTATAGTAATGGTGTTCATAATTATAGGATTTTTATTTCTCTTTTGCATTATTCTGGTATTTAAATCACATTCAATAAATTAAAATAATGACTAAAATCACATTTCCTTCCTTTTGCCATTAAAATAAAAAATAAAATCTTTATTAACACTAATATATAAAATTTCAAGTCTACATAATTTCATGCTAATCTTTTCTTAAATCGTGATGAATATCCCCAATAAAAAGAAAATAAAGACAAAGTAGAGGAGCAGATTCCGGTGGCGCTACCGGTCATAGACTTCGACATAGTCATCTACGCGATGCCACCTCCACGAGATCGCGAAGCGAATGGTGGCCAGCGGGTTCGGTAAGGAGTGCTCGCACGTGCACAATAGTTGAATGAGCGAGTTCCTAGAGGAGAGCATATCGAGGTTAAGGTTATAGAAGCTCAGAATCGAGGACGTTCACAAGATGACGTGGCAGAGAACCCAATAATGCAGCATTACCAATTGATTAACACCTTAGAAAATTATCCACCCAGCAGAGAAAGAAGACCATACGCCCAAGAATAACAATAAAACAAAAACCTCGCATTCTCAAATCGCAAAGAAAGAAAACAAGATTAGAAATTCCAATTCACGCCTTGAATCTACGGAGAACAAATAAAATCGAACCCAAATGCGAACTTAGGACCACCCCCAATTCGCAAACCCATAGAGAAGAACAAAAGCCAAAACCCTCAACTTGCGAACCACCAAAACGTTGTCATCCACTTGCAAAGCAGAAACATAAATCATTACCCAACGCGATGAACGAAGATGAACGAAGACTGCCAAACCGCGAAACACCAGGTCCGTTATTTCCCTCCACGACCACGCCATCACAAGGGTTTCTCGCAGGACGGAGATTTTTGAGATCAAAACCTCGCGGAGGTGCCACTACTGCAACAATCACTACACCGCAAGAAAGGTGTTCGCGCCTTACCTGAAAAACCCCTAACTAGAACCGCGAAGGAGAAGAGGAAAGAAATCCTTTTGACGCGGTAAACCGAGAAAAGAGAAAGGGAAGGAAGCTTCCCTGTTGCACGAGCTCCATAAAGGCAGCCCAAAGCTGGTCTGCCTACAAAAGAGAAAGACCAAAATTTGGGAAAGAGGAATGGGTTTTGAGAGAGAATTGCCAAATATGAAGTTTAATTAGGGTTGTTCAATCTGAATTTCAATTTGGAAAAATTAATCAAGGACAAATTAATTAAAGTTTTAATTAGGATTTTAAAAAATAACATTTAATAAAAAGAAAACCTAACCTAATCAAGTTATAATTATATTTAGGTTTAATGTCTCGGTAGGTCCCTATTTTCGTCCAGAATCTCAAATAGGTCCCCTTCTTTTTCGATGTCTCATGGGTCCTTATTTTGTGAAAATTGCATCAATCAGACCCTTACCGTTAAATTGGACCTAACGACATTAATGTATACTTGACGTGGCTCGTTGGACTATATTTTTAAATGACGTGGAATTCATTATATTCTGACATGTCTTATTTATTTATTTTTTTCCAAAAGAAATTGACAACCATCATCGGGTTGCCTTTGTCTCCTTCGTGTTGCCAACATCTTTGTTATCTCTATTGCGCCACTGTTTATTTTATTAATTGGGGAAGATGTTTTTCGAATCAAGGTTTCGCCCCTTCATTCACGGCGGCCAACGGTGGATGTGAAGGGTCTCTCATTTTACAATTTGAAGGCACAGAGATGGCTCTCTCATGGCTCTGTAGTTTTTCTATTTGCAGGGTTTCCATAGAGGCTTCAATGGTGTTTGGGTGGCAGCATGGTTGTTGTTGCGGCATGGTGGCCATGGAGGCTCGCGACTGACAGTGAGGTTGATGGTGGCGTTTCGTGAACTAGGGTTTATCGCGATTGAAGTTTAGGATGAGCTCTCTTTGATTTTATGGTTTACAGGTTTGGGCTTGGCGAAGGTGATAGAGGTGTGCCACGACGATGCGTTATTGGGGTGGTGCAGAGATAAACTTTCAAGTTCATGGATCAAAACAAAAAGCAAAGAAGTGGGTTGGGTTTGGGCCCCGTTCTGCAAAAACCTAGCCCATATTAATTTTCATGTTTTATAAATGTTGAGAAGCAAATTTCTCCGGTAGGGAAACCCTAATTGAGGTTAGTAAAAATGGCGGTACCCTTGATCTTGAAGAAGATCGTGAAGAAGCGAGTGAAGAAGTTCAAGCGGCCCCAAAGCGATTGCAAGATCTACGTCAAGGTCAGTCAACTGTGTGGGTGAAGTTCATTACGGTTGTGATTTTTTTAGCTTTGTTTAGGTTGAAATGATGATGGTTATTGTTTCCCCAGTCTTAATTTGCACTAATCAATGTAAGATGGTGAATGACATTATTATCTTATCCCTTGTTTTTCAATTTTAGTATATTAGTTTTAGGTTTAGATTCGTCCTTTCTTCCATGTTTACGAATTTCCTCGTTTATAGATTGCTCTTTCCTGTTTTTCAATTGCTCTTTCTGATTGGGCTAGGTTATTTAGAGAAGTAATAGATTGAGATCTTGGTTTCATCTATTATAATCAAAATGTTTGTCTTTGCTTCAGCATCAGAGTTCATTTTGTTCTTGTTATTTTTTTAGCTTAGTTTGTTTCTGTCTTCTAAACATTGCCAATCGGTGTTGCAGAAATAAGGATGATAGGAGAAGGGATGATGATTACGATGAGGATATGATGGAGCAGATAAGGATGATGAGGATATGATGGAGCAGATAAGGATGATGAGGATATGATGGAGCATATAAGGATGATGAGGATATGATGGAGCAGATAAGGATCCTGGGGATGAAATTGGTGAAGATGATGATGTTGTAAAGAAGGATCCCAATTTTTTCTCAATTTTTTAATTTTAAAATAACTCAAATCCACATCATTTAGCCACGTCAATTAAAAATATAGTCCAACGTGCCACGTCAAGTATACATTAACGTCGTTAGGTCCAATTTAACAGTAAGGGTCTAATTGATGCAATTTTTACAAAATAAGGACCCAATTGAGACGCCAAAAAAGAAAGAGACCTATTTGAGATTTTGGACGAAAATAGGGACCTACCGAGACATTAAACCTTATATTTAACGAGAACTCTTCTTGTTATTGTTCTCTTTCCATATTTTATTAAAACTAATTCAATCATTAGCTTGTCTAACTCCAATTCGTTAATTTTGATTTTAATTAATATTTGAAAAGTTCGTTGAATTTGAAGGCTTCCAAACTGCAAAAAGAAAAAACTCATCAAATTGATGTTCTAGATCAAGGAGTGTACGGTATAAAGAGACATTAATATAGAAGAGAGACAAAAAGTTGTATGTTGCAGGAAAAGCAAAGGAGAGAGAAGAAAAAATACAGATTCCTTTGCTACGTCAGCACGAAGTTAATTCTGTTTCTGCTAATTTAACCGAAGGGACTTAATTGGTACAAATTATACCACATGAGGATGTAATATATGCATTTTTAAAAGCGAATACTAAACAAAAAAAAACCTCTCAATGTAAAGATCAAGTAAGCAATTAAGCCAATTTTTTTTGTGAAACTTGAATATTTTATAGAAATCCATATTAAAAAGTTAACAAATCTGAATTTCGAAAACCTTCTCCATTTTACATAATCTATGATTCTTTTGCTGGTTCTTTTATTTAAAAATTTTCAAATAAATTAGAAAATCATAACATAATTAAACCTAAGAAAATTTAGAATAATAGAAGACAATAATGATTAGGAAATTCACATTAAGTATTTTGAAACATACATCACATTTTTTATTTATAGTTCCATGAAAAGAGCAGAGCTGAGAAAAAAAAAATGAAACAACTACAACAACATAAAACAATAAACAATAATAATGGATGAAACAACGAGAACAAATATAAACAGATGTCAAATATTAGATTAGCTAAATTCATATTTTCTCAAATAGTTTTTTTCTTTGTAAAATAGTACATTAATACATTTAAGTTTAATTATTCTAGTCAACCTTTCACAATTAACGAAAATAAATATTAACACACAGACATACCACGCTTTCTGCTGCTGTTTTTTAAATTTCAAATGTAGTAATTAATATATGTTAATTTTCAAACTTTATATAGATTTCCTTTTGATCGACGCTGGAATAGAAAACTGAGTGGAAGACATTTTGAAAGTGGCTGCCTTGCAATGACTGAATCCACCATCCAGAATCTTTTCTCCAAGACGGTTCTTCACGCGTAGGGTTCTTCTGTCTGGCGCCAAGAAACTTCCTTTTCCTTAGCAGCAACTCTCCCAACACATTCATTTTTTTTACTATAAGTCTTTGCTTTTGGTCATCTTTTTACCATTTATGACACACTTTCTGCACACGGGAAAAATAAAAAGTTGTCGCAATCAGCAACATTTCATGGTCAACAACGGTAAAAGCCGTCCTTTTTGAGGTTGGATCCTGCAAGAAGGAAATATCCTTTTCTTGAATCTTAATTTGGAGCTCCAGTTTGTGTTTTCACTTGGAGGGTGATTGATGCTTCGACACCTACCCAAGATTTTGTTTTGTTTGGAGTTGTTTTCTGATTGATGCATGTGGTGGGGTTTGGCTGGACTTGATCTGAATCGATAAAAGTTTGAAGCTTTGGAGAGGGGCAAGTATTTTTGGTGTTAGCTTTCGGTCTTTTTGTTTGATCTTGAAGTTTTGGTTTTTGCTGCAACTCTTGGTTGGTCTTGACGGATTCACCTCTGTAAGGTACCGAGTGGGGTTCTGTTGAAGAATTGAAGTGGTTTTGAGCTGGATTGTGAAAAGAAGGTTCTTTTTTTTCTTGGGGCTGTTTGTCGGCCATGAAGGGATTGGAGGGGGATTTTGTCCTTTGGTGAAATGAAAAGCATATCAAACACTTGGAATGGGAATTCAAAAACATATGGTTAACGTAAAGGCTAGCTTAGGTGTTCTTGTGGTTCTTCTTCTTGTAGCAGCAGTCAGTCCTTTGGAGAAGAAGGAAACAGAAGATGATTTTGTTAGAAAGTTACTTGATCCAGCATCTGGGTTGTTCGATGAACACACGGTAAGGCTCCCTGTGTTCGGATTTTGTAGGTTTCTATTATATATTTGGTTTGGTTTTATGTTCAAATAACAAAAATCCAAAAGGTGATCACCTGATCATGGTATTGGAGCTCAGAAATTTTGTTTCTTACCCTGAGTGAGGTGTTTGCTTTTTGTTTAAGGGTTGGTGTGAATGCTTTGTTTCACTTTCTCATTCTTATTCTTATCTTAATTCTCTTAGACTGACATTTCTTTCATTTGGCAATCCCAATCCCAATAATGCTGTAAGCTTTTTAGCCCAGATATGCTATAGTTTTTTGTGCTTTTGCTGCATAATTCTTAACTCCTAAGAAAATGGTAGTCTCTGGTTAATATGAAATATATTTTGGCTTCTCATAGAGGTAGCTACATAAAAGTAACTAATCTTGCAATGATTTCAGCCTCACATTGAGCTAGTTAACATGGTTACCTAAATCCTTGATTCCATCAAGTTTTGGTCAAAATTGGTCTTAGTTCTTATAGTTCAAAGTTGTTGTTATTGGTCCTTGCTTTTTTATAATTGGAATCATCGTTTCGGGACTATGCAAATTTTGACAGTAAATGAAGGGACCTAAAACACATTTTTTCTTAATAGTATGATGCTCTGATGAGATTTGGATCTAGAGCCAGAAGAAGTTGTTCCGATGTCTGTCAACTTTTTGTGTAAACTGCGAACCTCTAGACTGTTTGTAGGTGATATTGATTGCATAGAGACATCTCATTTGGATTAAATGCAAGTATTTCCCTCCTTTACTGCGCATTTGGCTAGGTCTAGTTAGTCAAATTCTATTGCTATCTTCTGCATAACTCTTTGCATATAGAATAGTGGTTAGAGAAGAGGAATGGCTATAGTACGTTTCACTACTAGTTATTTTCCAGTATGACATCTGGGTCTTACATTGAACTGTGAACTATGCATCCTCTTGTTTTGCATTTTCTGTGTCCACAGATTAAAATGTTCCATCCTTAATCGGAGATCTTACATTTGTGCAAAGTTTTAGTTTTAGTATGTTGTATTGTATGGTTGCCATAGTATATAAATACTAATTTTGAGAGATAATCATCTGTTAAATACTCTATTGTGTGTGCTGTGTTTACATGAGAAACACAGACTTGATGAAGTTATGTTTGCTTGAGCATTCCTTCCAAGTTATTTTTCTAAATTGTTTTGTAATTGTTGCTAGTTGTCATCTGACTCTAAATTATAGGGACTTCATTGTTTTATTATTATTCGTTAGATTTGGGAACATATAACTCTAAAATTTGTTTCCATGATTTGTAAGTTTTAATTGGATAGACTCTAAAAGTTGTTAAGTTACATGACTGCAGGAAAAAGTCTTATGGAAATATTGCAGGAAAGGTTTATTTCATTTAGTGAAAGATGTTGAGAATCATGATTTGTGTCTTTCATGGGAATTATCTGGCAGCGCCAATATAATCAGCTCAGAGATTCAACCATTAGAACGAGAAGAGACCAAAAAATTTATCAATGCTTACTGTTCTCAATTCAAGGACAACATTCTTCACTGTTTGAGAAAAGATAATCCCCCATTACCTGATTCAGGAAAAGAGGATGATTCCAATATTTGGCATGTCACTTATATGGCACCACTTTTTTCCAGATCCAGTGCTCCTACGAGAAATTTTGGTCGTATTTTGCTCCAGCACATATCAGAACCACCTAGTCCAGGCCCTGCACCTAGTTTAGCACCATCTTCTGAACCCAGTCCAGCACCATCTTCTGAACCCAGTCCAGCACCATCATCTGAACCCAGTCCAGTACCATCACCTCATTCTCCTCCAGTACATAATCTTCCTAGACCACTGCAACCTTCTGCACCAACACCCTTTTTTCCAAAATTGACACCACCAGCAGCTTCAGATATTTCTGCTCCTCCATCTCCGGAAGTTGACAAACAGGAAGATAGTCACAGTAATAAAAAAACAGTTGTTCTTGCAGTAGTTATAACTGCATTGGTGACATTTATAGCTGCAGCACTGCTCTTTTTATGCTGGAGGCGGCATCAGAGGACTGGCCATGTTAGACTAAATGATGATAGGCCTCTTCTCAGCTTGAGCATGAGTGACTACTCTGTTGGTATGTATCATGTTACCATTCATTTTGTACCTTGTTATAATACGTTGTACTTGTACTAGTCTTGACAAAGTGGACTTATCCTACAGGTCCTTCCAGTTTTTCTTTTGTGAATTCAATGAAAGGGGAGAAACCTGGGTTTCAGTCAGCTAGTAATAGTTTAGTAGACAATAAGTATACTGTGCAAGAAAGTCAATCAATAGGAGTTCATAATGCTGCTACAGGGTCACCATTTGAACTGAAACCTCCTCCCGGGAGGATGGGAATCATTCCTTCTGGAATGCCTCCCTTAAAGCCTCCACCAGGAAGGTTAAACCCTCCTCCAGGCAGATTAAACCCGCTTCCTCCTGAGCCACCTTCATTTAGGCCTTTGGATGCTGCAGCTCCTCCAGCATCTACCACTACTGTTGCTGCAGTTCCTCCTCCTGCCCCTCAAAAGCCTGCTAGCATTCCACCTACTCGACCACCTCAACCACCAATGGGTGCCAAACCTAGCCCACCTCCACAAACACTAGCTGGTTCCAGACCAGGTCCTCCTCCACCACCTCCAGCACTAGCTGTTTCCAGACCTGGTCCTCCTCCTCCACCACCCCCGGCACCAGCTGCTATTAAACCTGGTCCTCCTCCACCACCACCACCCCTAGTACCAGGTGGTTCCAAACCTGGTCCTTGGCCACCACCACCACCACCTGTTAATGGCGTAGCTCCTCCTCGACCTCCTCCATTTGGCTCAAAGGTGCCCCAGCCTTTGGCTAGTGGATCAAAAGCTACAGTTGCAAGTGAAGTTGATGCTCCCAAAGCCAAGCTAAAGCCCTTCTTCTGGGATAAGGTTCAAGCAAACCCAGATCAATCAATGGTTTGGAATCAAATCAAATCAGGATCATTCCAGTAAGGAATAAACACCAAGCCTCTTTTATTTATCAAATATAATTTATCATTAATGTCCTCAATTGACAAACATTTTACAGATTTAATGAGGAAATGATAGAGACACTTTTTGGCTATAATGCTGTGGATAAGAACAATGGTCAAAGACAGAAAGAGTCTTCCTCTCAAGACCCTTCACCTCAGTTTGTCCAGATTATTGACAAAAAGAAAGCACAAAATTTATTGATTCTGTTGCGAGCATTGAATGTGACAATGGAAGAAGTTCGCGATGCGCTTTATGAGGGTGCTTTCTTGCTCCTTCAATTTTCCTCTAAAATTGCTTATAACTGTAACATTAATATTGGTTCTTCTGGTGCACCCATAGTTGTCCTTATTTTATAGGTTTTAATATTGTTCTAAAA
This sequence comes from Vigna angularis, assembly GCF_016808095.1. Classification (NCBI taxonomy): domain Eukaryota; kingdom Viridiplantae; phylum Streptophyta; class Magnoliopsida; order Fabales; family Fabaceae; genus Vigna; species Vigna angularis. Next base: position 21,170,719 of record NC_068974.1, on the reverse strand, counting down.
TTATTTGATTATCATATGTTGAATACTAGGGAAGATAGATTGCGGTAGTCCTGCCTATGCTTGATACAATATTTTACTGAACAAATGGATTAATGCCTTTGAACCTTATTTTAATTTGAATCCACACAATTGCAATACTATATGTATTATGTTTTAAGAATTTTTCATTCCTTTTTAAATACGAATGTGTCACATATTGTATCTTGTTATTTTCAAAATAAATGTATTTTCATATCGGATGTGTTGTATACAATACACGTAATGTATTTGTGTATCATATAGATATAGAATTCTGAGAGAAAAGTTGTTTAGTTGGACTGTTCCACACTTGTATGAAAGACTTTCTCAACCTCATTTTGGCTGAACAGGACATGAGCTACCCCCAGAGTTCCTTCAAACTTTGCTAAAGATGGCACCAACATCAGATGAAGAACTTAAGCTCAGACGTTTTAATGGTGATCTATCTCAACTTGGTCCTGCTGACAGTTTCCTCAAAACCCTGGTTGACATTCCATTTGCATTCAAAAGAATGGAAGCTCTGCTTTTCATGGGCTCATTTAAAGAGGAGCTTGGAACTACTATGGAGTCTTTTTACATTTTGGAGGTATACATCATACGTGTGGTTGCTTTGCTTATGCTCTTTCCATCTTATTAATCATGGTGATTTAAATTTTTACTTGAACTGATTCCAACTGAGGTTTTAGAATTACCTGAGTATGTGCTATACCTATATCATCCTAATATGGCTACTGCCAATCACAGAACATCAATGCTATCATAGGAAACTGGTAAATACTTGGCTGAGTATGTTGTTCGTTGCGTAAGTAATGCCAAATTAAGGCTTTAATAATATAAAGTGTTTTGGTTAAATGACAAATTTCATTTGATTCAGATGTTGGTATCATTCGATGTTTTGGTTTAATGTCAAAATTATTTGAATATGAAGTATTTATTTCATCTGTCAAATCACTGCATGATTACTTTGTTACTCTGTTTCATTTTGCATACATATCCATGTTAAGAAATATACATGTAATTCAAGTAAATTTATAATTAATGTAAAATTCTGAGTTTGATTGCAGTTAGCGATCTGTTAGTTTTAAAAATGCTATCAAACATTACCTGGTTTAGTTTAGTTTTATGCTATGTTAATTAATTTTAAACCATGTTCTGTAATTGATATCCTATTGTCGTTTTGGAATCTCTGTTCATATTTGTTTACTTTATTATCTTCCTGTTACCTTGGAGAAATAATCTTATTCTTGTTGCAATTGTACAAGGTTGCTTGTAAGGAACTAAGAAGTAGCCGGCTATTTCTGAAGCTTCTTGAAGCTGTTCTCAAAACTGGAAATCGAATGAATGATGGAACTTTCCGTGGTGGTGCTCAAGCATTTAAACTTGATACACTTCTGAAATTGTCTGATGTAAAAGGAACTGATGGGAAGACTACACTCTTACACTTTGTTGTTCTAGAGATTATCCGTTCTGAGGGCATAAAAGCCGTCAGAAAGTCCAAAGATAGCCAGAGTTTGTCTATTATTAAATCAGATGACCTTCAGGATAGTATTCAAGAAACAGAAGATCACTACCATGAAATTGGCCTTCAGGTGGTTTCACACTTGAGCAGTGAACTTGAGAATGTGAAAAAAGCAGCAGTTCTAGACGCTGACAGTTTAACAGGAACAACTGTTAAACTTGGCGAAGGTCTCGTAAACACGCGAGACTTGATAAATAAAAACATGAAGAATGTGGAGGAAGACAGGGGCTTTTGTGAGACAGTGAAAAGTTTTGTGCAGAATGCTGAGGCTAATGTTAAGAAACTGCTGGAAGAGGAGAAGAAGATCATGGCTTTGGTGAAGAACACTGGTGATTACTTTCATGGGAATGCTGGGAAGAATGAAGGCTTAAGGCTGTTCATAGTAGTACGGGACTTCTTACTAATGCTGGATAAAATATGCAAGGAGTTGATAGACACACAGAAGAAGCAAGCAAAAACGGTAAAACAAGAGAATCCCCGGGGACAGTCTTCCTCTGAAACACGGCCACCACCTGATCTTCGACAGCGGCTCTTCCCAGCAATTGCTGAAAGGAGGATGATTGACATTAGTTCAGATGATGAGAGTCCATAGATTCAAGTTGAAAGTGGTATTGAAACTGTTCCCTTACTAAAAGCATATATACTTGTATTGCTTAGCATAATTGAAGACTTGCATATTGTTTGGCCTGGCTTTTCTAGATGTTAAAATCTATTTTAATACTGAAAGCTATTTTGATGTTAAGAGATTTAATTGAAAGTTAAACTTGCTAGATAGTTTGTCAACTTGTATAGGTGAGTAAGAGAAACACATAAAATTAGTTTATTTTGCTACTTTTAAAATGTCCTTTGAAGGAATGACAAATATTTGTACTGTCAGTATAATTGTTTTTGGTGCTATCATTCAATCACCAACTATTATGTATAATAAGTTTGTATACTTTAGAGGAGTGCTAAAAACACTCTTCCTCACACACCTCCCATAAGTTAAAATTCATTGCAAACTACAAAATCCTGAAAGAGAATCATGAAGTAGGATGTGGAACCCACAAATTTGTTTATTTAACTTTTCTCTTATTTTAATAATAATTAACGTTTAAGATGATATAAAAAATTATTTGACAATGTAAAAATTTTAATTTTGCAGTATATGTTCATTAAAGTCTTTATAAAGAGAAACTATTATGATTTAGGTATTCTGTAGAATTCAGCTTGGCTTTGCTTCAACTTTAAGAAGAAAAGTTCCAAATACTATCCAAATCTATTATGTTATTGATCATTGATATTTGAATTTGAACTGATGGTTCTTTTGGCGTACTTGTGCAGAAGGATGGTTGCATGTGTTTTTTCATGAATGATGGAAGTGGCATATATTTTTCACTTCTCAAACTAAATGTCATATGTACAGACCTGGCGGGAGCTGTTATAAAGCAATGCAATTGCTTTCTATCACCATTGATGTGCTTCATAGTTTGAGATAGCCACTTCTGGAACTAAAGTTTGTGTAGGGTCTTGATTTTTTCTCTCCATGATTCTTTATTGAATTTAGTATGTTAGTGCATTTATTTATTGAAAGGGGCAGGAGAATGTAGCATATTACTTTTCTTTAATGAACTTCAAATTGCATTATTTTTTAACTATAGATTTAACAACAAGATTGCACGATAATGAAAAAGGCAACCCATGTAGTAATCATTTTAGTAGATTGTTAGGAATTTTAACAAGTATAAGTTCTATTCGCCAGTTTAATATAAAGTATAAATAAGGAAGAAGATTTTTAATGAGTTTTCAATGGTGTTGAATTTTTCGTGGGAATTTTCCTCAAAAAAAATAGTCTAGGACAGCATAATTAAGCACTTGACAGAAAATTAAACTAAACTATGATCCAATGCTAATGCAAGCATTATGGACCCACATCGGTTAAAATGTTAACTAAGCATTATGGTCATAGGTTGGAATGCCACCTAAGCATTTGTGGTCTACACGTCTATTAGAGGATGATGAGAATACATTTATCTACAACATTGCTTTGTGGGACTAATGATTAATACACAAGACTTTATTTTATAGTGGTCACCTTTTGTATTTAGATTTGTAATTTTTTTTTTGTAAATTTATCATTTATACCATAATCTATTTATATTATTCATTAATCGGTAACTTTATTGGCAGATTAGTAATGTTGAAAGGGTTAATTTTAAATAGCGCAAATTTTTCAATAGTTGATTTGCTCTGATTTCCTAATTATTTGCACAAGTTAGAGGATAATGTGACACTTTATATCAAATAGGTCTTGGGATTCCTAAATCATATTTTTAATTTATGTTCAGATCAATTGGGTTGATAAATGTTGTACCAATTATATGAAACTACGTCCAATAGAACATTATTTAATGTTTTTTTGAAGTAGATATAGATCCCAAAAGGGTTGCATATGTTCTTGATTTTTGGTTTCACCCTCCTTGTCAATGGTTAAAATTCAATATTGATGTTGCAAAAAAAAGGCTCTCATGGTGTATTAGGTTGTGGGTTTGATACTTTTATTTTTCCTTGAAATAGATGAGTGTTTTGTTTTATAAATAGTAATACTATACATACTCATTTTTCATTTGTTTACATTGATTAATAAACTTGTTGAGTTTAACATTATATCCATTATATCTCAAAGTGACATTTGGTGTAATAATGTTTATATCTTCATTTATTTTAAGTCTTTTGGAGATAATTTTATAAAATTAGGGATTAGTTTTAGGCGCGGTGTCGCCTCAAACTTTTTTTTTAACTTTTTCTTTTCTTTTCTATTTATGTGATATTATAATTTTATATTTATCATTTCATGTTTTGGGTGTTGCTCCCTCCACCTTCCCTTTACTATTTTGTCCTTCAGTAAAATTTTATTTTTAGGGTTATTATTTTTGAATTTTTACTCACTCCCAATTCATCCCACTAATGACCTATTATTAGTCCCAGTAAGAAACTTTTCTTTCATTCTAATGTTAGACTTCTTCCTCTCTTTTTTTCACTGTGAGAATATATGTTCGTTCGGTGGTATACTAAGAAGTTGCAAAGGTTGGTGGTGGTGGAAAGAATTGATCAAGTTGTGTCGGGTTTGTCGGGTTTCATTGGTGCAGTGGTGCAGTGGTGCATCCTCTAGGTGCGTGAATAAACCCTAAAATAAAAAAGGTAAACTTTACACGGATGTTGACATTGGCGGAAGGATGTTCACATTCGTTTAAAGTTTATCTTTTTTTATTTTAGGTTTTGTTTTATTAGTTTATTCTTTTATTATTTTTGGAGATATTTTAATAATTTAATTTAAATGTTTTGATTTATTATTTTTGAATATATTTTTGATGTATTTTAATAATGTATATTTATATTAGTTTATATTTATATTTTTGTATTTTGGATGTTATATATAATTAGTTTTTAAATGTAATGATTTTGTAAAATATATATTTTTTATATATGATTTTTGTATCGTTTAATGCTTTAACAATTTTATAATTATATAAAAAATTACTTATTATTTTATTTATATGAAATATATAATTTAATTATATGAATATTTTTATATTTGTTTGATTAATTATTAATTATGTTAATAAGGCTCATTATAATTTTATAGGTGATTATTATTTAAAATGGATGAATATCTTCATATGGATTCTCAAATTGGTTGTAGTTTGAAATCCGATTTCTCTTCATCAATTAGCAAAGTTGTAGAGGGAGATTTAACAAAAAAATTTACCACAAATGAAATATTTCGTTCACAGGAGTACTTAATTCAATGGGTAAGAGGGATGACTTATGATTTAGGATTTGTTGTGGTAATAGTAAGATCTGACATAGCTACTGGTGTACGGGGAAGAAAAATGTTCGTCATACTTAGATGTGAAAGAGGGGGAAAATATCGGAAATACAAAGCCGATGCGGTGGCTAGTGTATACGGCACTCGTAAATGTGAGTGTCCGTTTAGATTAAAGGGTAAACCATGTTTAGATGGGGCCGAATGGGTGTTGAAGGTGATGTGTGGACATCACAACCATGAGTTGGCTGAAACTTTAGTTGGTCACCCTTATGCTGGCAGGTTAAATACGAGTGAGAAGTAATTACTGGTTGATATGACAAAGAGTAAAGTTACACCTACAAATATTTTATTAACACTCAAAAAAAATAATGATTGAAATGTCACAACGATTAAACAAATCTACAACGCAAGGCAAGCCTATAAACGATCATTAAGAGGGTCCAGAACTGAACTACAACAGCTTATGATGTTGTTGGATCGGGATAAGTACATTCACTGGAGTAGGTGTGTTGATGATTCAGAGGTTGTTACTAACCTGTTTTGGACACATCCTGATGCGGTCAAATTGTTAAACTCATTTAATGTTGTATTTTTTATGGATTCCACACATAAAACAAATAGATATAGACTTTCGTTGCTTGAGATTGTGGGTATGACGTCTACAGGCTTAACCTTTTCAGTAGCATTTGCTTTCTTGTCTACTGAAAGGCAAAGTAATTTCACATGGACTTTGGAAAAGCTGAAAGGTTTATTTTTAACATCAGAGGGTGGTCCTAAAGTCATTGTCACTGACCGAGACTTGGCTTTGATGAATGTCATTGCAAATGTATTCCCTGAGTCATATCAGATGTTATGTCGGTTCCACATCCTTAAAAATGTTAAAGCTAAATGCAAAATGTTAGTTCATTTTACTGAGGTTTGGGATGTGTTGATGAATGCATGGGAAAATGTGATGGATTATGCTGATGAAAGCTTGTTTGCTGAGTGTGTGAATGGTCTTCAATACGCAAGCAGCTCATGGTCTTTGTTCTTTGAATATGTGAATCAGACTTGGATTATTTTGTACAGTACATACTTTGTAAAGTTCTAGACGAACAAAGTAATGCATTTAGGGAACACAACCACAAATAGGTATGTTGTAATGTTATTTTATTTATTTGTTTTGTAGATAAATATTTATTTGCAGTTGTTGATGTTTTTTATTGTTTCAGTGTTGAATTTGATCATTGGAGCCTGGAGAAAGTTCTGGGCAATAGTATGGGTGATTTGTGTTCTTGTTGGGATAATATTCATAATTTCATTATCCTACAACATAACAAGATTAAGGCGTCATTTGAAAGTAGTCTATTTCTCACAAGTGACCATTTTAAAGGCTATCGATATAGAGAACTTATTGGGCGTGTCTCTCAATATGCATTGGATCTCATTGCTAAGGAATTGAAAATAGTGCAACAGATAGGATTGAACTCCTCAAAGTGTGGATGCGTATTGAGACGTACATTCGGTGTCCTCTGTGCATGTGAATTAGCACGGTATGATCCTAGGATGATCCTTGTGGCTGAATTTCATATCATGTGGCGAAGATTGCATTTCTCAAATGTTGAATTAAATGAAACTGAGCCCTAGTTATCCATTAAAGATGAGTTGAAACAAGTAGAAGAATGATTCAATGAAGTTGACATTAGCGTTAAAGTCACCATTAAGAAGAAGTTACTTGACATTGTTTGTCCTACATTGACATCAATGGTCCCTCCATTACATAAAGTCAAGACAAAGGGTGCACAAAAAAGTAAAGTCCAACGAAAAGAAAGGTCTACTACGCGGGATCCATCATATTTTGAGCATGTGGATGCCTTTCATTCAACCATAGAATCTTCATCTGTGAGAAGTAAATTACAATCAAAGCCAAAAGCAGTGAAGAAAAAAGAGAGTTCCAATGATATAACAGTTTGATTCTACTACTCACCCCTTCATTGTGGACGTTGTTGATGTTGTGGCTGATGGGCAATGTGGGTATAAATGCATTGCTGCGTTGTTGGGACTCGGAGAAGATTCATGGCCCGTTATCAGGAATGAGTTGTACAAAGAACTCAGTGAATGACATGATGAATACACAAGGCTAGTAGGAGGCTATGATAGACTAGAAGAACTGAGGAACTCTTTGTTGGTGTAGTCACTGTCGACGATAAGTGTTTCCCATTTTATGTATTTTATTTATTACATCTATTTTTTCTAACAACTTGTTTTATTCATAACAGGCTAATAGGAACAATTGGATGACATTACCATACATTGGTTATGCAATTGCTAATCGATATAACGTTATCTTAGTGTGTATGTCATACTATTAAAATTATACTATCTTCTCACTACGTTCCACACCACCTTCTGATATAACAACATTGCTTAATTTGTATAGGACATGTTCATGGATGTCATTTTGTGCAAGTAAGTGTATTTTTTTTATGATTTCATTTTAAAATTACTTATCAGTCAATTAATTATTGTAATTTGTATAATGCAGGTTAAGCTACAAGAAGGTTATCCATTGCCCATGGTGAATATAACTCAACATCGCTTAATTTGTATAAGACATGTTCATGGATGTCATTTTGTGCAGGTAAGTGTATTTTTTTGTGATTTCATTTTAAAATTACTTATCACTCAATTAATTATTGTAATTTGTATAATGCAGGTTAAGCTACAAGAAGGTTATCCATTGCCCATGGTGAATATCATGTTCTCAACCTACTGTTATCCTGAGGCACGAGCGTGGTCATCTATTTATACTAGTAGGATGCAAGCATTTTCACAGTTGATGGGCATAACAACATCTTATGTTGACTTAGGTGATTCGTGATATTTATATTATGTATGAAGATATGTAAAAATACACTATTATATTTCTTTATTTAAGTACTTATTCTTAGTATTCGTGATATTTATATTATTATTAATCGTGATATTTATGTATTATTTATTTATGAATGAAGATATTTATATTTTCAGTATTCGTGATATTTATATTAGTTATTGTTAATTAAGTAATTAATTTTTCCACTTAAACGTATAAATATTTGATCATCTATATAACCAATATAAAAGAACATGTAACTCAAAATAAAAACATTAAAATTATAAGAAATTATAAATGTCTAATACAAATACAAAGGAAATATAACATCAAATAATACATAATGAGAAAAAGGAAATATAAAGTCCTATAATACATAATGAAAAAATGAAATACAAAGTCCTATCAATTAGACGTCGACCGTCTACCACGCACATGCCTCTACCCTCTCCTAGTCGGGGAATATTCGTCGAGTCCCTCATTAGCAATCTGAAGCAGGTCCACTAACACCTGATGTGCAATAGTACCTTCGGTCACATGACGACACGATATCAAGGACTGTAACATTCTCGCCATTCGCCTAAATCTAGCCTGCATTATAATTATATCAAACAATTAAATAAACAAGGTGAAGAAAATTTAATAATATAAGTAATGAAAAATAACATACCAGGGTGCCAGATGGTGAAGGTGGAGACGGTCTACGATGGGGTCGCGCCTCCTGTGGAATATCGGGGCGTTGTCTAGGCGCAAGAGGCAGTCGTGCGTCATCTACAACAACAATAATATAAGGATGTGAAACCCTCCTAAACCACTGAATGTACCCATCGACACAGTCAGAAGGGGATGCTGCATGTCTGACATTACTCACAATGTGAGCTCTGAAGTGCAACCAAACATGATCAATGGCCACTATATCTACATCTGGAACCGCAGTCGGTGATCGTGGAATGTCTTGCTGAAACCCAAATTGCCTCAACACACGCTCAGGCAAATGACGATAAAGGGTGTCACCAATTCGAATCCATCCAGAATACATACAAATGTCGAAGAATGGCTGAATGGCCCGATGCCCCTCATACGGATGCCATACAACTCCACTGTATGTCAGCGCATCCAACTATGACCGAATCTCCGCAAGAGTGGAACTCTGTCTAGGGCTCTGCCACCGCATGGCACATGGTGTGGTATCATCGTAAGAAGTCACCAACCGCCTCCTTCCCATGCCAGGGAAATGTTTGTATATCCAACTCTAAAAAAACAATTATTCAATTAAATTTCATCCATCTTCGAACATGGAAATAAATACATGAAATAAATGTTAAAGTTATAACTGTATTTGAAATAGAGTCAAGTATTCGGCCATCTGCTTCGTGGAGGCGAGACTCGCATTCCCGAGTTGCTCGTACAAATGGGCGAGTGCAGCAATGCCCCAGGCATATCTGCCACATGCGTGTACATCTCTAAATAACAATAAGTAAGACACGCGTATATAACTGACACTCTTATTTGCAAAAATCGTGCATCCTACTAGATACAACAAATATGCTCTAGCAGCATAGTCCCAATGCTACAACTCACACCTTTGAACATATATCTCTCTAAACCAACTAAGTCTGACTTTCGGACCATGTGCGTCCTCCATCTCAGCACCAACTGTGCCACCATCAACACCGAGCAGCTACACAAGGGCTGTACGAGTCTCCTCAAACTCCAACTCCTCTAAATCACACATTTGTCCCATCACGGGCAGATGAAGTAATGTCAAAACGTCATCAAGAGTAATCGACATCTCCCCTATAGGGAGATGGAAACTACTGGTCTCGAAATTCCACCTCTCTATGAATCCGAGGAGTAAGCCCTTATCAACGTAATCATAACAAATCTCTGTGAGAGGCATCAAATTGGAGTTCAACACAATAAGTTGAATTCCCTCGTGGCATGTCCCCTCGATCCTACACATCAATATCTAATAAAATTTCTATTAAAAAAATAATAAAATAAATTTTATTTTTGCACTCACCCAGTCTTGTGCGTCAGCAACGAACCATCACGTGGACCTCTAGGAAATCCACCGACATCCTCTTGTATGTTATGAATATCTGCATGCTCCTCCTCCTCATCATCGTCGTCAAGGGCCTCAAATGCATCCTCTTGACCATGAGTCTCATACGTCTCATATGTCTGCTCCTCAAAGGCTCGCTCCTCAACTATAGGGTCATCCTAGATAGGAGTTGCACGACTTCTACGAGCAGAAACGGTAGGTCTTCTCCTAGCTTCATCCTGCGCCGAACTCTCTGCTCGATAACTCTCACCTCGAGAACTAAAATATGCACCACGTGTTCTTGTCATTTCTAACAAAAATTTATTTGTTTCATTTCAAAAATTAAAAAAATTATTGTTTTAAATATCATTAATAAACTATAAAAAATACAATTCAAAATAAATTAAACTAATAATAATTAATTTATTAACTACAACAAAAATTAATTAAAATAAACAATTAGCTAATTAATTCAAAAAAAATATTTAAATACATTTCCATTTAATTATTATTAAATTAATTATTATTACAAATACAAATTTACTATAAATAAATTAAATACAAATACAAATACAAATTTACTAACATTAAATAGAATTAAATTAATAATATTTATTTCAACAAATAAAAGTAATTTAAATATATAAAAAATTACGTATCTAATTTAAACTTAAACAATTCATTTAAAAACTACAAATAGAAAAATTTATAAAATATTAAAATAATAATCTAAAACGTGAAATAAAATCTAAAACTCTATCAAATAAATAAATATATATATATATATATATCAAATATTACTGTTTAAAAAAATTAAGAAAAAAATATCAAATATATATTTTCCAATTATAAATACTAAAAAAAATTAAAATATTAAAAAAAAATACAGCACCCTAGAGCCAAAACAGATGTGGGATATCCGATTGGCCTTCAACGGATATCTCACATCCGTCAATGAAAGTCGGACATCCGTGAAAGTCCAAACGGATATCCCACATCTGTTCTAGCCTTTCACAGACACTGTTTAGGCTATGCAGGCGAACAATCAAGCGACACAGCGGACAACAATAAGCACAGATTCAAAATAAACCCTAAATTAAACTAAAAAATGGTGAGCGGAGAACCAACCTAGACAACCGTAGATCCACGCTCCTCCACGCTAGATGAACGACCTCCTCCACGCTGAACAAGCTCCTCCACAAACGATAATCAAAACTTTGAAACCCAAAAGGAAAATGAAGAAGAAAGAAATGGAGGAGGAGAAGTGAAATGAAGAAGACAATTGGGTTTGGGGTTGTAGAGTAAAACGAAAATGGCAGAGATGGGAAGAGAAATTGTTAAACAGAAATGGGAGAGATGAAAAGATTGGGTGCAGGGAAAGTAAATTAGGAGAACTAGCTTTCAAATAAATTAAAATAGTAAAATAGTAAATTTAAAAAAATTTAATTTAAGGATACAATTGGAATTAAAGAAAATTGGGGAGGTGGAGAGAGAAGGGAGTAGTGGTGGAGGAAGCAACACCATTTTCTTTACTTTTTTCATTTAATAAATATAATCTTGTATTAAATATAGGTAGATGTTAGAATAAGTATTTAATGTAGGTGATGAATTGTTGTATTTGTGAGTTGTTAGTATTAAATGTCTAGAGTTGTTTAACATTAATTATTTAGATATTTATGATGTATTTTTTTTCTTATATATCAACTTAAAAGATAACCAATTTCTTAAGCTCTTTAACTCTTATTTTTAGTTTTAAGTTGATATTAAAATGGATCGATCATGCTTTGTTAGTTTTGTGATTGTCCACCACCATCCAATATTATTATGTGATGTTGTCAACTCTTTGTTGACCATCAACCACCACCAGCCATGTCTATTGTTCCTGACTTTCATCATCTATTGTGAGCAACTTTTCTTTGTCATTGGAATATCTCTAGGTCTTTTCCAAAAAGTTGGCATGGCCTATGAAGATTGTTGTTGTAATGTTGATTGTTGGTTAAATTCTCCTTTCTCAAAGTGGATACTATCGTCCTTAATGTTCTTTTTGATAATAAAATTTGTCACACTCAAAATAAATGTTTCTCCTTACATGGTTTCCCTAATAAGATAGAAAATATATGATATTCTAATAGAGTTGAACCATATTTTTATTATAAAAAATATCAAGAATATATCATGTTAGAAAATAATTGCCTTGTTTCTTTTACTAAGAGGGAGAGTGAATTGGTGATCAATAAAAACAATTTCTTTTTAAATCTTTTTGGAAAATTAGAATGATCTTTAATCTATCTTGAAACACAAGCAATCAAGCACATGCACTAAAAGTAAAAGAGACAGGGAAAGAAATACAAACAGGGGGTTTATACTATTTCGGCCTCAATGCCTACATCCAGTGTCCTTTCAATCAACCTAAGATTGAAAGCCAATTGCACCATAAAGATCTGAGGTTTTACAACAAGGCTTGTACAGAGATCACTTCTCAAGTGTAACTACCTCTCTAACTCACTAATCTAATATAGCCAATAACAAAACCCTACAGCAACAACAATCCTCTCCCGCAGTTACCCTTTGAGACACCTCTCAAAGTCCAAAGAACTCCATGTTCTTCTTCATGGCCATACACAAAGGGAACAACTCAATCCAATATTGCTAAACACGAAGTCTGATAAGCCAGGAGTACACCTCAATAGTGCAGTAGTTCATCAGCAGTGAAAACAAGAATTTGTTCTTCAAGAAACCTTCAAGATTATAAACTTTTGTATTCCTTGTTTCTTGCAGTTATCTATGATGTGATTTTGATACTAAATGCACCCTTTCCTACTTAGAAACTTGCTTGAAATCACATTTTTGCTTTAGTTTTGTGAATAAGAGAATTGAGGTTATACTTAATGATTTTATTACTAAATTCCCCTAATCTTGTAGATTAATGGAGTGATCTGGAAGAGGAGCAAAAGTATGAAGGATTCGGAACTCAAGGAGCAAGCAGAACTGTAGAAAAATAGGAAAAAACGCAGTGCTGAAAAACGTTGTCCAAGCCTAAGTGCACCTTTTAGGGAGGCTGAGCGCCAAAAGTTGTTGTCCAAAGCTTGGGCGCCCTTTTAGGGGCGCTAAGCGCCAAATTGAGTGTCGGTTTTCGCCCGGGCGCCCTAAGTGGGGCGTTGAGCGCCAACGAGATGGGCCTGAGCTTTTTTTCTGTTTTGATTCTGCTCTATTTAAAGGACCCATACGCCCTAGGTTTTGTATCTTTGCCAAACGAGGCACAACAACACACTTTTCCACTCTTTGAAGGCGAATTTTGATGCGGGAGCTTCCATCTTCAACATTTAGGGTTTTTCTATCTCATTCTTCTCCATTGTACATCTACTTTCACCATGACAATGGGGAACTAACTTCTATTTGTTGTTGGGGGATGATGTAACCTTGTGAACTCTCGTGTATTTGAATTGATTCTTAATAATTTATGCTCTCTTCATTAATTGTTAGGGTAATTCTTCTGTGATTAATGCTCGCTTTGTTTAACTCATTCATAGCGTGATGTATGAATTGCATGAGTGTCGGGAGGTTCCTTACAATTCAGGTTCTTATAGAACTATTCCTAAGAGCAGTATTTCTCAGGAATGGAGGTATGAGTCTTGGTCGTCTTAAGCTCCTGATCTTTAGAATTAATTATTAGGAATGCTAGGAATCGTATGAACTAGTAATTAAGGATAGGCTTTCTTCACTGAGGGATCGGGTTTTAAGTAATTTAGTGAGTGATGTTGATTTTAATGAAAAAAGAAGAATTCTTAGATACATGAGAGTAAACTTGGTGAAATCTCACCTCAACAACATATTCATCTCCTAACACAAACCTCATTCGTTCATCGTTGTGCTACTCTTCAAGTGATCAAAACTGCATTCATATTTAATTTTCTTTATTTGTATTCTAAACCAATGCTTTCGTTCCTTTTAAGTCTTAATTAATCAAGTTATCACACGACTGTCTACTGCCGAGAGTCTCTTGGGACACGATACTTGGTCTTTCCATTTTATATTACTTGTACGATTTGACACACTTGTTGAGGTACACTTGTCGAAGTCTCAACAAGTTTTTGGCGCCGTTGTTGGGGACTCACGGTTTAAACTATTCTATTTGTGTGATTCTTGATTAACTTTGACTTTATTTTTATTTTTCTCTTTATATTTTTATCTTGCCTTTTTGTTTTGTTTATTTCTAACAGTGTTTTCTAGGATTTTGTGTTTAGTGCATGCAGGATGCAATTCGGACAAGAAGTTAACTACATGGGCACTCAATTCCACCAAGGTAATTTCAACCATGGATGGTTACCTCATCCAAGCATGGGACAAAGTCAATTTGGGCAAGCTGTCAGACAATTCAACAGACCACCACCACCACAACAACAACAACAACAACAATGGCAGCAACAATCGTCTCTTTCAGAAAGAATGGCAAAGCTAGATGACACACTTCAACAGTTGATGCAGATGTTTGTATCTCATCATAAAAACACTGAAGCGACACTCAGAAGGATGGGGATGCAGATTGACACCTAGTTCAGAAGATGGAAGATTTTGGGGGTAATATGAAAGTTAACCCTAGAGAGGAGTGCAAAGCTGTTGTTACTAGAAGTTGCAGAATTTTAGATGAGAGAAAAATAGAGAGAAAAGAAGAAGAAAGGTTGAGTGAAAAAGAGAAAGATGTAGAGGAAGAGAAAGAAAAAGAAGAGAGTGAGAGAAAAGAAAAGGAAAAAGAGAGAGTAGTAGAGAGAAAAGAGAAAGTTGAGCCAAAAGAGAAAGAAGAGAGAACAAGTGAGGTTGAAAGAAAGAGAGAAAAGAAGAATATGGAAAAAGAGAGAAAAGAAAAGGAAGAGGTTGAGAGAAAAAAGAAAGAATTATATGAAAAACCCCTTCCTTACCCAAAGAATTATTCTAGGAAGGAGAAGGAAAAACAGTTTGAGCGTTATAAAGAAATCTTCAAGAAATTGGAGATTAAAATTCTTGTGATTGAGACATTGCAACAGGTTCCTGGTTATGTTAAATTCCTGAAGAAATTCAACAAAAAGAAAAAATATCCAGAAAAGGAAACAATTGAGGTACAGGGCAATTGTAGTGTGATCTTGCAGAAGGCACTTCCTCCAAAGGTTGAAGATCCGGGAAGTTTCACTATTCCCTGCATTATTGGGAGTCATGAAATAGGGAAAGCCCTAATTGATTTAGGGTCCAGTGTCAATTTGATGCCCTTATTTGTACTTGAGAAGATTGGCGGTCTTGAAGTCAAGCGTACAAAGATGACTTTGCAAATGGAAAATGGATCCATTAAGAAGCCCTATGGTGTGGTGGAAGATTTAGTGGTTTGAATAGACAAGCTTAGATTCCTGGTGGATTTTGTGGTGATGAAGATGTGGAAAGATATGAAGATCCCTATTACTCTTGGAAGGCCATTCATGAAAACGGCCAAGCTTATCATCAATATTGATGATGGAACTATAGCACTCAAAGACCAAGAAGAGGACGTGATATTCAGCGTCTTCAATGCTGAGCAGTAGATCCAAGTGAAGAAGATTAGTCTCAAAGCTGCATGTGAAGATGCATCAGGGACTAGTACAAAAGCTGCTAACCCAGGCAAGAAAGGTAAAAAATGTTTCCTGTCACAAGTGAAGGAAGAAGAAAAAGACAACAAAGGAAAAAGTGTTCATCAAGACTCTTTGGTCAAACATGAAGAACTCAAACCAGGCATAACAATGAGATTCAACAACAAATTTTGGATTGTGAAAGAACTTAAATCTGATGGACTGATAGATATTGAATCTCCAATTTCAAGAAGAGTCAAGAAGGTGAACATGAAGTTGTTGAAGATAAGTTGGTGTGGAGAAAGACAGGAAAACACCAAGATTAAAGATGTGACAGGAGCTTGATGGTGTCTAGCTAATGACATTAAAGAAGCGCTTACTAGGAGGCAACCCAGTTTCTGATTTTTCTTTTTTTATTGATTATTTATGTGGTTTGGATTTGATTTTTCTTTGTGTGTTTGAGTTTTTCTTTTAGGTTATATGCTGCTTCTTATGGCAGTGATGACAACATTTACTTATGGATGCTAGGAGGACTCAGATAACAACATTTACTGATGGATGATGTTATGATGAGGATGACGAATGATAGCATCTACTGATGGATACTGCTACAACATCTACTGATGGATGTTGATATGATAAGAATGGGGAATAATAGCATATACTAATGGTTGCTATGTGATTAAGCATCTACTGATGGATGTTATGAGATTAGACATCTACTAATGGGTGTATTGTCAGTGTCTACTGATGGATGCTGGAAGATTCAGATGATAGCGTCTACTGATGGATGTTATTTTACCTCTAGAACAAGATTTCTTTTATTTTTATGTCTATTTTTTTATTATTTTCATTGTTGAACTACATTTTGCTTCTGTTTTTATTGCTTTGTTTTGATTGTAGTATAGGTTGATGTACTTGGCTTGAATTAACTGTGCAATAATGATTTTATTATGATATGTTGTGTGATAAGATTGCTTTATGATGCTATATTATATTGATTGGTGTTGAGGTGATGCATGATGTGCTTATATACAAGTGATGGCTCACAGTTTGTATGAAATAGATGCTTGAGGTAAAATGTGATTGACATACTGAGCAGGATGTTTATCTGAATTCTAAACTTGAAAGTAACCTGTGTGACGAATGGGCTTCAGAGTTTTTTTTTTTTTTGTGAATAATTGCTATTACTTTGAAAGCATGAATGCTTTTGCCCAAATTTTCTGTGATTGGACTACTTGCTTGCAGGTTTCATATGATCAAGGTCATCTTTTATTATCCCTTCTTTTTAGCCTACACATGATTCTAGCCCAATAAAAAGAGAACAATTTGTTCTAACCTTTGAACCTTGAGCCTTAACATGTTTTGAAAACCCTTTTTGAAAATCTTTACTTTAAGTTAAGCTGATAACATTTGTGGGGTATTGATGAAGGTTCAAGTTTGGGGTTGCTGGAAATTTGACAAAAGAAATAGAAAGAAAAAGCATTGAGCTAAGCAGTGAGCAATTGAAAAGCAAAAGTAAAGAAAAATGAAAAGAAAAGAAAAGAAAAGCTCAATGCAAGGAAAAGTTGGGAATATGTGAGGATGGTTTTGGAAAGAGAGGTTGTGTTTAAATGATGAAATCATAGATGTCTCTCTTAACTCAAGGATTTTTTTGTCCAGAAAAACCAATTTTCTTCTTAGCCCAGTCAAGCTACAAGCCGAGAAAAGACCGTGTGATGAAAACTTACTTGTGAGTATGATTGATTGTGGTTAAATGAAAGGCAAAGTTAATTTGTGTGACATTGTGATAGCAAAGTGAAAGAGACACCAACACTTCATTATACACCTGTGAGTTTGAGTGATAAACTTTTGAGTGCTTGAGTGATACACTTTTGAGTGCTTGAGTGAAACACTTTCCTTGGTGAGGAGTAGTTCTTTGAATTCATGATTTCATCTTTGCCTAGTTGATTGATCATTCTTAAGGATAGCATCTATTGAAGTACATGAGCATCACATTGAGTTTGATTGAATTAAGGCATTTGTACATCTTGACTAACATCTTTATGATGAACTGGTAAAAGTGATTACTTGTCCTAGAAGAAAAAGTTTTGAAATATGCTGAGCCATTGTAGTAATTGTTGAGAAAAGCTCAGTTACATTTTTTTTTTCTTGAGGACAAGCAAAAAGTTTGGGGTTGTGATAACGGTTGAAAATACTGTTATCTGTGATGTGATTTTGATACTAAATGCACCATTTCCTACTTAGAAACTTGCTTGAAATCATGTTTTTGCTTTAGTTTTTTGAATAAGAGAATTGAGGTTATACTTAATGATTTTATTACTAAATTCACCTAATCTTGTAGGTTAATGGAGTGATTTGGAAGAGGAACAAAAGTATGAAGGAGTTGGAACTCAAGGAGCGAGCAGAACTGTAGAAAAAGAGGAAAAAACGCAGTGCTGAAAAAAGTTGTCCAAGCCTGAGTGCCCCTTTTAGGGGTCTGAGCGCCAAAAGTTGTTGTGCAAAGCTTGGGCACCCTTTTAGGGGCGCTGAGCGCCAGTTTGAGTGTCGTTTTTCACTCGGGCGCTCTTTTAGGGGTGTTGAGTGCCAAAATATGTGCCGCAACACGCCCGGGCACCTTGAGTGGGGCGTTGAGCGCCAGCGAGATGGGCCTAGGCTTTGTTTCTGTTTTGATTCCGCTCTATTTAAAGGACCCAGACACCCTAGGTTTTGTATGTTTGGCAGAGGAGCGCAACAACACAATTTTTCACACTTTGAACGCGGATTTGGATGCGGAAGCTTCCATCTTCAACTTTTAGGGTTTTTCTATCTTATACTTCTCCATTGTACATTTAGTTTCACCATGACAATGGGGACCTAACTTCTATTTGTTGTTGGGGGATGATGTAACCTTGTGAACTCTCATGTATTTGAATTGATTCTTAATAATTTATGCTTCTTTCATTAACTGTTAGGGTAATTCTTCTGTGATCAATACTCACTTTGTTTAACTCATTCATAGCGTGATGTATGAATTGCATGAGTGTCGGGAGGTTCCTTACAATTCAGGTTCTTGTAGAATTATTCCCGAGAATAGTATTTCTCAGGGATGGAGGTATGAGTCTTGGTCGTCTTAAGCTCCTGATCTTCAGAATTAATTATTAGGAATGCTAGGAATCGTATGAACTAGTAATTAAGGATAGGCTTTCTTCACTAAGGGGTCAGGTTTTAAGTAATTTAGTGAGTGATGTTGACTTTAATGAAAGAAGAAGAATTCTTAGATACATGAGAGTAAACTGGGTAAAATCTCACCCCAACAACATATTTATCTCATAACACAAACCTCATCCGTTCATCGCTGTGCTACTCTTCAAGTGATCAAAACTGCGTTCATATTTAATTTTCTGTATTTGCATTCTAAACCAATGATTTTGTTCCTTTTAAGTCGTAATTAATCGAGTTATCACACGACTGTCTAGTGTCGAGAGTCTCCTGCGACACGATACTTGGTCTTACCATTTTATATTACTTGTATGATTCGGTACACTTGCCGAAGTCTCAACACGTCTCACCACACCTCTATCTCTTTTCGCAATTCACAAAATATCATATATGAAAGTTAGAAATGACCCAAAAGTCTATAGAACAGTGTGCAGTGCGTCAATTTATATTTTTCTCATAACAGACGCAAACTAATTGATTACGTTAGTAATGTAATCGGTTACATTAATAATAGATGTAACAGAATTAAAATTCAAATATTTCTAATTGAATGCACATTTAATGTAAGTGATTTCTAATCTAGTCAACATATTTGAAAATATGACCGTTAATATTGTTATGACTATGCATGAAAACAATTTTCAAATAATAAAAGACTGAATTGATTACATGAATAATATAATCAATTAAGCACAACACTTAGGCATTTTGAAAAAGTTTTCTCTTCAAAATTGATCACAGCACATTTCAAAAAGATATATGCAAAGACACGAGTTTTAATCGATTTTACACTTAATGTAATCGGTTAAAATATGTTGTTTTGCCACAATTTAAAACATAAGCTATTTGATGAGCTTAATTGATTACAATATCATTGTAATCGATTATTTCATGATGAGTTGCTTTGTGCTTGTGGTTTTATCATACAAAAATATTTAGTATGCATACAGAAGATATAAACACAATTATGATTACAGTAGTATGTACACAATACAGATAATAACAAAACATTTATATATCAACATATGTATCAATCACAAATACACATTTCTGTTGTGTCATGAAAACATGTGTGTTGTTATAATCAATGTGTTGTCATCATCAAAAACAAACACATCAGGGAATAGGTTTAGCACTCATATTGCTCCCCCTATCAACATATCAGTTTGAAGTTCAACTACCAAGCACTTGATTAGTTCATCAAAAGTTTGCATCTCTCAAACCTTGGAATGGTAAAGTCCATGGATAATTGATTCATATGCATTAGATCGTATTTCTAGTTAGGTTCCATATTTAATTCCATTTTTCATCCTAAAATTCCTCAAAGTTATTACTTTAGCCAATGCATCCAAAGTTACTTCTCAAGGATTTGGTCAAATATTTATCTCCGTCTTTGATCCTAAAACATGTTCCTTTTGTCCTTAACTTTTTAAACTAAATTCCTTAAGTCAATTAAATAAATACAGAAATTGCTCAATAACATTTGATATAATTTCTTTTGTTATTCAAGAGTGTATGTTAGACACCTTTAAACAAAAACTAGAAAAACAAGACAAAGAAGAACCAAAAATAAACTCTCAAACTAAATAATTCACTTATTAACTGTAAAAGAACAATGTTTATAAAGGAAAAACTTCCTTTCTCACAAATTCTTCCCTATCACCAATGTTAACTTTCAATACAACAAAGATAACTCTCTAACACCTCCCAAAGTAAAACATATTTAGTCTTCTTTTCTAAAAGAAAAAGAAAAAATTGAATTAAAATGCACCTTTGTCCTTTAAGTATAATTCATTTTGATATTTAGGTCCAAGTTGAGTTTCATCTTTTGGGTTCTATTATTTTATTACTTTTATTGATTATTATTGTTGTTATAGTTGGGTTTACTTAATGAAGATTCATACGGACTTTTGAAAATCTTCATGTCATTCCTTAAAGAAACACTACTAGAATTTTTCATATTTCATGAAATTTTTCTTGCAAATTTGTTATAAAATTTTGCAAGAAAAGACTTTTCTTGTCATTTATTCTAAGAGTTTTAATTGGTAGGTAATTCTTTCATGGATAATTATTTCGTACAAAATTATAAAATTCACAGGTATTTCCTACAAAGTTTCCTGTGAAAAATGTTTTGTACAAAATATTTTGCAAAAAAAAAGTTGGTCGCAATTTCTTGCAAATTAGTTTTCATGACAAAAATGTGTAAGTATTTCTTACGAAAAAATTTCAAATCAAAATTAGCAAGAAATGTGTTTTTTTTAGTAGTGAAATCAAGAACCAATTTGTTTAAGTGATCAAGATCTTGAGGAGTGATAATACCAAAGAATACTTTTCTTTTACTTTTTTCACTCTTTTAAACTCACAAGGCATTTTACCTCATTCTACATGTCCTCGTACACATTAGCAAAATGGTATAGTAGATAAAAAGAATAGACACTTAGTTGTAACTACTCGTACCTTGATGTTTGGTGCCAATGTTCCTATCCATCACTAGGGTGATATCATTCTTTATGCATGTTATCTTATAAAAGTTGGACCTATCAGTGCAATTAATTGCCTCAAAGCTCGACTAGTAGCAAAAAGACATACCAAAATCTTTAGGCTTGACTATTGTCATACTTCTTCTCTAGTAACCAAAATTACTACCAAATTTTTCCTTGCCATGATAGTCATTTGTCATTGGCCCTCATCATCAATTAGTTAGATGTTGAGAATTTTTTTTTGACATGGTGATCTTAAAGAAGAAGTTAACATGGAGAAACCTCTTGGGTGTATTGCTTAGGGGGAGTCTAGTTAGGTTTGTAAACTTCATCGTTCTTTTTGTGGTCTCAAGTAATCTCCATGTGCTTGGTTTGGAAAATCCTGCCACATTGGCCAAACTTTTGGATTGAAATGCAATAAGAAAGATCATTATGTTTTCTAATGTCACACCTCTCCTGGAAAATATCTGTACTTAATGGTGTATGTTGACGATTTAGTCATTAGAGGGAATGATGCTACTATATTATCTCATTTAAAGAAACAACTATGTAGTCATTTTCAAACATAAGACTTAAAAATCTCAAATATTTTTGGGCATAGAAGTAGCTCAATCAAAGGAAGGAGTTGTAATTTGTCAAAGGAAATATATCTTGACATTCTAAAAGAGACTAACATAATTGATTATAAACCAATGGATTTTCCTATGGATCCAAACTTATTTATCTTACCATTACTAGACCAAACTTCTCTTTTGTAGTGGGAGTTGTGAGTTAGTTCATATATAATCTTTGTATTGATCATTGGAATGTTGTAATTCAAATTCTAAGATATCTAAAAACGCACTAGGACAAGGATTACTTAATGAATATGAAGGAAATACCCAAGTCTTTGGATATTATGATGTTAATTGAGTTGATTCTCCTATGGACAAGCACTCTACATAGTATTTTTTTTTCAAAGGAAATATTGTATCTTGGAAGAGTAAGAAAAAAAATGTTGTTGCATGGTCAACTAATGAAGGTTGTGAGATTCAACCAATGAAGATGTATTGTGATAACTAAATTGTTGTCCACATTGCTTGCAATATGTGTTCCTTGAAAGGATTAAACACATAGATATTGATTATTACTTTGTTCGAGAAAAGTTGTTGTCTAAGAAAAATTATATTGAGTTTGTGAGATCCATTGATCAACTTGTAAATGTGTTAACAAAATTTGTGTTAACAAAATCTTTCGGAAAACCTCAAAATGAATTTATTTGTTTCAAATATTACAATTTGTATGCTCTAATTTAAGAGAGATATTAGAATATATATTAAATATAGTTAGTTGCAAGAATAAGTATTTAATTTAGGTTATTACCGGTGTTAACATTAAATACCTTAAACAATTAACATAATTACTTAGAGATTTTTAATGTATTTTTTTTCTATAAATAAGATAAATTAGCTAAGAGATTATCAATCTCTTAAGCTCTTTTTCTCATACTTTTAGTTATAAGTGTCTTTTTCATCCATGTTGATAAAAAAAAGTTATTTAAATATATATTATAGAATAAATGAATATAGTTTTAATTTATTCATACATAATATAATATGTTAAAGAATTCAGCTCAAAAGTATCTTATCTTTTTAAACGTATCAAAAAAGACAACACATTATACTCTAAAAGAAAAAATATTTCAAATATGATCATTTTAACTTTAATAATCTTATCCCAACAAAAACTAGAATTAAAAGCATTTATAGTGTCTGTGAGAATGAAAAAAGAACTCCAAAAGTAGATACTTATCAAAGTGTTGATAGTTTATCTTTTAATCTTTCAAGATATAAAATTTTGACAAAAACATAATACTTTAACATGATACCAACTCAATTTTTCGCTTGGAGGATATTGTTCAATAGAGGGGCAAAATGGAAATATTTAAGGAGGAAAAATTACAACCAGGAGATAAGGCAAGTGTTTTATAGGGATTGGAAAAGGATATCACACCTTTTTTTTACATGCAAAATTGCAAACAAAGTTTGAAGCATGTGTAATTAATGGATAGGTATAATTTTTGTACAACATAACCACTTAAATATGTATTTTCAACAACATTCTTTATCGACTGGTAATAATAAAGAAAATAGATTATGGAAGGATATGTGAATAAAATTGTATTTAGACAAAGAAAAGTAGATGAAAATTTATTTTTACTTTAACAGAATTAAATATTTAGGTATGGATAAAACATAAAATATCAAATATAACTTGTTTTACTCAAACTGGAATCTACGCTCAAATGAGATTTTCCCTTCTGTTTTTGGTTGAAAATATTGCAGTGCAGTATGAGATGATGATGATGACAGAAGCTTAGACAAGTTGGAATAGTTTAGTGCCTATAAAACTTTTACACTGATTACCACTGGTTGAAGCTCCTACGTGACAGTATCACACACATTGAATCCTTCAACATCCTCAACCCCAGCCATATATATATATATATATATATATATGTATATATACATATATATACATATATATATATATATACATATATATATATATTATTTATTATATTTGTATACATTAATTATTAAACCAAATTTTAATTTTTTTTTTAATTTTGGTTAATTCCCCGTGTCCTGGGTTCACCGTAGCTTTAGCCAAATCCCAAATCATTTTTAGGCTACTGAAGCCTAGAATAGCTGTCGCGTAGGTTTGGTTTTATATTACAACTTTCTGGTAAATAATTGGATTGGCCTTAAATAACTACTCTCAACCACATATACAATTTAGACATTTCTTTTTCTTCCAATTCCATGATTTCTTTTTATGGAAAATGTCTTGAAAGCCACCCTTTGAACCGAGTATAAAATAAAATCATGATTATATATTCTAAAAAGTTTAAAATGTTAATATTATTATACGATTCGAAATTACTATTTTTCAACATTATTTAATATTTTAGATTTTATAATTTTAAATTACATAATTCAAAAATAAATTCTAAATTATATCAAAAAATATATTTTATATTACTCTTTTTATCGGAATTTGACTAATAGTCTCCAACGATGAAATGAAAAATATTCAATGGTGACATCTCTTGTATAAAATGTTTTTAGTCTGAAATTGTTCACAAGAATTCAAAACTCAAGTCATTGTATAATATGATAATAATGAATAGTAGTGAGTAAAATTGAGATATGAAATTAAATATTTATAAACTTTTTAAACTTATGAAAAATATATTATCAAATTTTGTTGAGCCTATAAATTAGGCCCAGTATATACAATTACATTTTAATTTTTTTTTCAGACTAATCTGAAATTAATTTTCTTAAGTTTTGAATTGGCCTACCTAAAAGTCTTAAGACTAAACAAAAAGCATGCATTAACGCACTAGATTTGTCACGCTGTCTCTGACCACCTACACATAAATATCTTCACAATGATACCATTTTGGATCAAGTTCTCATGAATTTATTTTTGATACTACTTCAAAACAACTTCTTATCAATAAAAGTATGTTATGTGTATATAAACTCATGTTTATCTCTTATTTTATTCGATTTGTTTGTATCCAACAAAATTTAAGGAACCCATCTCATTCAAAACTCCAAATAGCAACCTTGATTTGGTCCTCATAAATTATGATAATGTTTCGATCTTAAATATATTAAAATAATACAGCCAAAATTAAAAGATAAAACTGTACTTAAATTATTTTTAATCTTTATTTCTAAACTATGTAAAATTATTGAATATAACATAAAGTGAGAAAATGATAAGAAGAAAATGCAATAATAAGATAAATAATTGCAATTTCTTTTCTTTTTGTAAAGAAAACATGCAACACAAGGATGATAAAATATCACAGAAGATCCACATGATAGAAATTAAGATTCAAGGGTTATGTAAGGTGTGTTTTCCAGAAGAAGTTTGCATAAAAGCTCCAAAGTCACTCTCTTCAACTCTAATGGATAGTGCATCGTTCAAAATACTTTTTATAAAAAAATAATACATCAACATAATTTTTACTTTTATTTGCAATTATTATTCATTATCTTTTTTATAAAGATAAAGTAATCCTAATAAAAGTGATTTTTTAAGAGAGATAAAAGTAATAATAAAAGATAATACCAATGGAATAAATATTTGTTGGTATCAAATACCATTGTCCTGTAAAAAGTTGTTTTATCAAATGATTCAAACTTAGGCAAATGACATCCTGTGCTTTCATGCATATGCTTCTTATCAAATTCAAACTTTCATATTAACCAATCTACAATTAAAAAGAATAACAGTTATATATTATTTAATATGGAAGTGAAAAACTATATCTTAATATGGAATTAGGAATATATAAGAGTCTCAAAAATCGTGTATTAAAAGTGGTAGAGTATTTTAAACAATGATATTTAGTTATTTTAATAAAAAATATAAATAAAATTTTCTATTAAAGAGATTTATTATCTAAAACACAGTATCTCTCAAACTCTTTCTTTTAAGAGCTTTTTGTCTTCTCTATAATTTCTAACTCATATATATGTTTGATTTAAATTCCACTCATTATCTCAGAGATTTGTATAGCTCTTCAAAGCCACTCTCTTCTCTGTCCTCTCTTCTTTGCCTTCTCTCTTCCATTCCTCCTCACTGAGTTGTTGGATTTCCGATCAAGAGGTGCCCAGACGTCCACGGCGTAGAGGGATCCATAACTAACCGATCAGTTTCTTCGTTTTAGCCGCGTAAGTTGTTTTCCCTTTTCTCCGCATGTTCTTGAGATGGATCATGTGATTTCTACTGGTTGCATGTAACTAGTAGCGTTATTCCTATACTTTCTGTCAAACTCTAGCTCTAAGAGTTGTTTTTATCACCATATCGGTGGTTTGTAAGATTTGGTTGAGTTCATTGTTGTGTGAGGTATTGTTGGGGCATTCCGGTGAGCTGTGTTGTGTGACCTTTGAGGTAAGGGGAGCTAGAATATTTCTTTAAATTGATTGCATGAGGTGTATGCGTACTGAATTCTGAATTGGTGTACTGTTTGGACTTGTGTTTTACGTTTTTGAGTTTATTGTGTGGTATGTGTTGAAATGTGAAATCTGTGAACTGTGTTGTGATATTATGAACTGAGTGGATGAGTTTAATTTACTGTAATTGATTAGGTTGGGAGTGATTTGGGGTGTGAAATCTGTTACAACATTGTTTAGATAGAAAGCATAGTGAATTAGTAGTATTTTAAGTTATTTTGGAGGAAGTGAGATAGTGAATTTGAGAGTTAGGAGTCTAGGGCTCTTGTAGTCTGTTGCGACAGTACAGAGTGGTTATTTGTGACTTGTTAGAGTCATCAAACTGGTCAAAAATAGGTGCAAAGTAGTAGAATTGGATTTGGGTCCCTAAGTTGTGGAAATTGGTGTTTTAGAGTTGAATTTGAGTCTTAATCACTCTAGATTTGTAGTAAGGAGGGTTGGAATAATCTAGATAAGTTTAATTAAGTATAAAACACGAATTAGGGTGTTAGAAGTTGGAAAAAATGACTAGAAATGGTAAAGGGTGTGTGAGTGCATAATTCTGCATAATTTGCGTTCTGCAGATTATGCAGACTCGCTGAGCGAATTGTTTCGCACAACGAGTCACCCTGGCGAGATGCTCTCTGTCAGGGCATTCGCACAACGAATTGGTGCGTTGTGCGAATGGCCAAAGAGAGTTTCTCTCTATTTGGTGATTCACATAGCGAATTTGGGCGTTGCGTGAATGGTTGTTGCCTAGGAAAATGCTAGTTTAATTCGAATAGCGAATTTTGGGCGTTATGCGAGGGTTTAGAGTCTGATAATGTGTAGCAGAATTTTCAGTTTAGCTAAGCGCATAGACTTGGTGCGCTGAGCGAATGGACTTTAGCTGAGCGCACAGGCTTGGTGTGCTGAGCGAATGTGAGTGAGTAAAATCCACTGTTTTTGTTATTCGCACAGCGAGTTTGGTGTGCTGAGTGGCTTGCCCAGAACCTACTTTTATTCTTTTTATTCCTGTTTTCTGATAACCTTGTACTATGTTTTGATTATTAGAATAGTGTAGAAGTATCTATGATAGTGTATGATTAGTGAGGTTATATGTTTGGATTCAATGTGATAGTATTATGGTATTTGGTTGTTCATGTCTTGAGTTAAGATTTAAAGTGACAATATGGTTGATGTTGAAAGTGGAAAGTATGGTTATTGGACGTAATTTCATGATCCTCAAGGAGAGGATTTATGGTGGTGCCCTCAGTATGTTTAGAATGATTTGCAGGAAGCTCAGTTTTGGGGGTTATCCTGAAGCTCCAATAGTCTTTCTTCTCACTTAGAGAGGATTGATCTATGTCGTGAGGAGTATCAGGAGGCCTTAGTCTTGGAGGCTTCAAGTATGCTCCAGGCGCGGTACAGACTAACCTCGTGAGTGTGGTAGGGTGAAACCCATTGGCAATGGCTTTGCAAAGCAGTAGAAGCCACCACGAGTGCATGACCCGCCATAGCTCGGCAATCATTCTAAGTCTGAACGAGTCAAGTTTAAAGTGTAACAAGTTATGATGTGTGATCCAGTTTACTTGATATAAGCATGTATGTTGTGTGTTATTGTAATAGTATGATTTCTTGTATATTTAGCTCACCCTTGCTTCTGTGTTTGTTTATCTGTGTATTGTTTTCTCTTTTGCGATGATCACCCTAATGGTGTGACCTTGGGGATGTAATCTTTTCAGTTGGCTAAACGGGAAGTTAGATGAGAAGTTTGAAGTGTAGGTTGTGCTTTTGGTCCTTTAGGTGAAGAATTTTATTCTTCGCAAATCTATAGTTTGTTGTATCATTATCTATGTAATGTTCATTTTAGTAGTTTCATATTACTAAATTGGGATGTTACATTAATGGTATCAGAGCAGATCGTCCTTAGGATGACTTGTGAGTTGTGGGTTGTTGTGCCTTTTCCTGTGGAAAGTTGAGTCTGAATGGTATGTTCTACCATTTCTTCCAAGTCTAGTTGGTGAAATTGTGTATCTAACTGGAAGTTTTGGGAACAGAAAATGTCTCTATAGAAGGAATGAGGATGCACACTCATGACTTTTACCAAAGATGATTCTCCTTTCTTAATTCTAAAGGTTTGGGGTAAGAAAGAGTTGGGGTTCTAGTGTTGTTTCCTGTAGTAATTCCCGTCTTGTTCTTGCCTTTGTGGTTGTGTATTGTGCTTTATAGTAGTAGGGGAATGCAGATTCAAGAACAACATGACCTGTATACCTTCTTTAGAATTGGTTTAAGCCTTTGAGTCAAATTCTTACCTCAAAGACAAGGAGTTAGAAGACCAGAATTTAGGTTTCAAAGGACGAGTGAATATATATTGGAGTTTAGAAGTAATGTTTTTGGGTGAAGAAGTTTTCAAGAACAGAGTCAGAAGATCAAATACCGTACAGTCCACAAGAAGAGTCAGGTTTGAAGGCTAGATTAAGAGGAGCTTTGGATAAGCATGGGTGTAGCAAGGTTTGAGAAATCAGTTTGGTTCAATATATCAGCAACATCAGAGGTAAGAAGGAAGGAAAGTGTGGGCGAGCAACAGAGTAGCACTGGGTGAGATTGGTAACATGGGTCAGTGTATCATCGATGGTTGAGATCTGAATAAGAAAAGTGGTGGATGGTTTGAAGCTTAAGTTAAGAAAGGAATAAGAATTCTGAAGTGGAATAAAGGGAATCAATGTTTAGAAAGGAATTAGAAGAAGAAGAGTTTGAGAAGTAGTTGTGCAAGACCTAGAGCATATTTAAGGGTATGTAATAAAAGGTGGAATTTCCAAATTGAGAGAACGTGAAGTCTTTGCGGAGAATTGAAGTATTGTAAGAGTTTTGAGTTAAGTGATAATTAAAAAGAGATGGATAGGTCTTATCAACAAGCAGATTTGGTATATTTGAGTCTAGAATGATTTTCAAAATTTGTGTTTCGTATAGAAGAAAGGTTTGATCATTGGGTGTATGAGAGATTTCAAGTGTTGAAGGAAGGAGTACATCAGAATGTCAGTTGGTAGGAAAGTATAAGGTTAGAAAATTAAGAGCACAATGGATGAAGAAAGGAGAAGAAAGGTTTTAGAATAGATGGCAAAGGGTGGTTACAGTATAAGTTGTGAAAGAGGGTATCGCAAATGATGAGAGAGTTTGGGTTGGTTGAGACGTTTAGAGTTATGAAGTTGCATGTTGTGGTAAAGTTAGTTTTCATCGGGTGTGATTTTATGGTGATGTCTAGTGATCGACTGAGTATGATCAAGATAGAAGTGGATGTTGAATGATGGGTTGCAAAAGGAAATGAGTTGGTAAGTTCAGATAAGGTTAGAGGATTGATGTTGTTGGTTAAGGGTATCTTGAGGTTTAGAGGATTTAAGATAGGGTTTGTATTTCTGAAGATTCTAAGTTGAAGAGGGCAATTCTTGAAGAAGAAGAAGATTTTAAGATAATTTGGTCGAAATGAGTGCCTAAAGAATTCTAAGTGATGTGGCGTTTGTGGAGTTAATCTAAGGGGCTCGGGTTTCAAGTTTATATGGAGTGGTTTCTTGGTAGGGAAGGAAAGCGAGGGTGGTGCATCAAGTATAGTTGAACGAAAGATGAAAGCAAGTGTTATGGGAATTCAAGATGTTTGATAATTGTAAGGGAAGAAGATATGATGTTGTTCTTTCATAAATTTGAGATGTGATCACAAGGGATGTTTGATTGTTTTCAAATCGTTTATGGGGTTGTTGGCCTTCGAAAGAAGTATTGTTCTTTAAGAAGGGAACAAATGGTTGTGCATCAGAAATGGATCAAGTTATAATGTGAAGTCAAAGGGGTTATGAAAGTCAGAAGAGTTTAACGAGGATAAGCAGATAAGAGAAGATGAGTCTTTGTGGTGTAAGGGTTTTAGTTGGTGTTTTGCAACAAGTATGGGATTTTTATATCTTGGAGAAGTGGTGTTCACTTTGGAGTGGTGTATAAACAGAACCGGTGTCAGTAATCTCTTTACTGGTGGTTCTTATTGAAGTTGTGCAGTGCAAGAGGAAGATGGAAGTTAGGTTAAAGCAGTATCATAATGATCTAACAATATTCACATGTTTTAAATAAATACTAAAAAGATTAATATTTAAATGAAATTAAAAAATCATTGTAACATTGAAAAAAAAACACAAGTAGATTTATTGATGACTTATTATGATGGGTCAATGCATTTGTCATAATAAGTTGATCGGTAATATATTTGCAATAGATGTTTAATTTATTACGAAGAATGTAGGTAGACTTGTTATAGTAACTTGATCGATGACATATTCGTAATAAAGGTTTAAACTTATTATGATTGGTGTAGGTGGACTTATCATAATAAATATACAAATGACATTTTTGAAATAATGGTTAAACTTATTATGATTACTGAAGGTGAACCTATCATAATAAGTGGAGTGCATTGTTAATTATTATATTAGTTATTAGAAGACCTAACATAATATGTTTGAATCCTTTATTTCTCTGAGTCATTTCACTTTTACACTTTGTGTTCCACTCAATCTTCCTCTCTAAACTAGTTCCAATCTCTTCTTCCACTCAGTCTTCCTAACCATTTTCCATTTTTTCATTTTCATTCAACAGTTCGCTTTATTGTGTCTTTTTGCATTCTTGTTGTCTTCCATTATGTCCTTCTTGCGTTCTTCCATTTTGGTAAGTTGAACTCGCGAACCCTAAAATGTAGGGAGTTGTTGGTGTCGTTCTTCCTTTCCTTCAAAAATCTAGAGGGCTTTGTCCCTTCTACACAAGCTCTACTAGACGCCACCCAATGTTGTTGTCTACAAGAGGAGTTGTCATCAGTGCCTCTAGTGTCCCCTTTTTCTTCTTCTACGCGAGGGTGTTTTCTTCCTCCTCTTCTTTGACGTCTCTCAACCTCCATTATCATCGACTATCCCTACGGAGCCTTTGTCAGAGGTGTTGTCATCAATTGGAAGCATCACTGGAACTACTGCTTCTATGGTTGCTCGTTCCATTCACTCTGTATGGGGTATTCTTTGTTACCCTTCAAATCACAAACCCCGTGATGATGAAGGGTAGAACGAAGGGGTGATGAATGTTGAAAAATGAGATGAAGGTGTATGAGCATAGGATGTAATGAAAAATGGAGGTTGGAAAGAAAGAAGATGGGAAAATATGTGAAGTGTTGTATGCAACTTATTATGTCTAGTCTACCAACACCTCTTATAGTAAGTTGAACTTACTATGTCAGGTATCTCAATATCTGGCATAGTAAGTCAACTTATTATGTCAGACCTATTAATGCATGACATAGTAAATTGAACTTATTATGAGAACTATTTGCATACCTAACAAGTTGAAACTTATTATGTTAGATTTTTTGCGATATCATAAAAAACATATATTTTCTATGTTGTTTGTAACTATGATACTAAAATAACTATCATAGTATGTTTATATGTTACTGAAGTTATTAAACCTCGCAACTAATATTTTATTATTATTATGGGTACACAAAATGCCCTAATGGTATTGTTTCGAGTAGGGGGGTTGAGATACCTTACTTAAAGCACTCAAAGTTGTTCTGAAGACTAAATGAGCATTCTAATGGTCCTCCATTATCCAAGTTTTGATGTTCGTTCTTTCTCCTTCTGGTTCAAGCCGTGTGAAAGGGTATTTGTCAAAGGCATTGTGACACTCAAGTAAGTGATTTTTGGCGTAATAATATTGTAATAAAGATGAATCATCAGAATTAATTAGCTGACCTCTATATTTAAATACTATATTGAGCTTACTATTAGGTATGCTCCATTTATTACTAATAAATGACATCATTCTTATTAATTGTCAATCAATGACTATTATTTTCATTAATTGTCCATTAATAATTGTTATTGTTCAAATTAATTATCAATTAATGATTGTTCCAAACTTATAGGTCATTTCCTCGCTGGATGGTCGACCGTCCGTCGACGGTCATACTATACAAGTATGTTATAAGAAAATAATAATTTTAAAGTATTAGGTATTCCATATAAAAAGATATAAATGAATTTACAACGCTATGACATGAAGTTAAAGTTTTAGTGTGTACTGCATCATATTTATTTTTTATGATTTATTTTTTCATACATTAAATTGTTTTGCTTTTAGCAAAAGTAGATACTAAAATAATTGCAATATTTGTACTAATCAAAATAGCATCTCTTTGGATAGTGAGTGGCACACAAGACAAATTTAAAATTTTTTAATCCATAAAAAGAGAGACAAAAATGTTAGAGAAGATAAGGAAGTGAATGTCTGAATGTCACAATTGGCACTTTATTTTCACATTTAATTAGCCATGCCCTTAACATTAATCTTGACAAGGCCATGGATGATCACAACTGGGCTTGAATGGGAACAGAACTTTGAGTCACTGTTCCAACACCAATCCTTTGAAAGCTCCACCTCTCCCTTATCAACCAAGAACCTCTTCCATTGAGATGCCATGTTAAGCTTTCAGTAGGTCAATAAATAGAAATCTTTTATATTTGATTTTGGGATTCACTTACACTTATAATCTATTTTTTTAAGATGATTTTTAATTTTGCTTACCTTTATTTTTAGTTTAGTTTTTTTTTTCTGATGTTATTAATCTATATTTTTTATAATAAATATCAACTTTGTATACTTTGGGTTGTATTATTTACTTTGTATTTCTTGAGTATGAGTTTGGTTTAACTTCATACTTTTACTTTTTAATAATAATAATATGTTTCATGCGATACTAAATAATAGATGAATTTTACAACATTAATGAAATCAAAATTCAAAATAATGTTTAATATGCGATTCCATAAAAAAAAAATTGTCAAAATTAATAAATTCATCATTATATTTTTATTAAAAATATTTAATCTGTGTCTATTAAAAATATAGCTAAAATAACTATATAAGTAAAAATACAAGAAAAAAAACCTTTCAGATATTCAGTTTTTTTAGCTTTACGTAAAACAATATATTACAAATTATAATTAAAAATATTATTAAATTATATTGTATATGCGAATGTAAATATATTTAAAATTAAAAGTAAGTGACATTAATATTTTTTTAACTCAAAAAACTTAATAAAAGAAAGTTGGATAATATAGACTTTTTCTTCCCTTAGTGCAGAGTATACCATGATTGGAAATCAGAAAGTTAATTAATCACTTTTTTCTTTTCTAAATGGGAGGACTCTTTTTCATAGATGTTCATGAGTATAGTAGGTAGCTGAAATTAACAGAAAAAATAATAACAAGGAAATCTATTCACTTAGGGGACTTTTTTAATTATATATATTTTTATCTATAAGACTCAAATTTAAGATATTAGATTAATTAAGGTAATAAAGTGTAGTTAAACTGTAAGATGTTACATAAGATTATTATTATTTTTGAATTGAAAAACAGATGGTCCAGAGGCAGAATTGGGATTTTGTAGCATGTGCTTGCATTTAATCAATGAATTGAATGGTAGGTTGCACAACCACATGCCCAAACCATCATCAGTGACACTCTGTATCACTGTAATTTTAATTCACATTCGCAAACACTTAATAATATCACCTTCAATTCTATATTCTTATGTTTGTCTTAACCTTCCTTGTACTTTTCTTCCAACTTGTCATCTTTTTCTCTAACCCATTACAAGCAGCATCAGGACAACATACGAACAACAAGGAAAACCAAAACAAGTTATATTACCTTGGTTATGTAAAATCATTTTTTATTTTAACCTCTCAAAACTCTCTCATATCTTGCATCTATTTCACCACCTCTTTGATTTTCTCAACTTGATAAAATAATTGCTCCGGTCAAACATAATAATGAACTCTCATAGTTTTGAAGGTCTCACTTTGTGCTTTTTCATATTTGCCTTCATAATTATACCCCCACTAATCCCCAAATTTAGGGTAAGAACTACAACTCACATGAAGAGATCAAAAGATTGAGAAAATAATAATAATAATAATAAGTGGGGCTAGCTAGATCCTAACCTTTCATGGTTTTGTGAATAAAAGTCACTTTATAGTGTAGTGATTATTTAATACACTATTATGGTTATTTGAGAACATATGATAATGATTTGAAGGTACATCACATCTTATGCAATTTTAGTCAGAAAAAAAAAACTAAATTTTCAATTACTCGATGATTTTCCCACAATTTTGAAGAAAGAGAAATTCAAATGTTTAATGCGTACTTTGATTTAAGTTTACAGTCTCAAATTAAAATGAAGTTTATAATATGAGTCTCTAAAAAAGTCATAATTTGGTTTGAAAACAAATATAGGTGTATAGATATATGCTTCCAAATCAAAATATAGCAAATTTGTTTAGACAAACATAAATTCAAACAAGCTAACTGAAAAACAAAACATAGACCTCATCTCTTTTCTTTCTTTATACTAAATATTGCATTAACCTTTTTCCTAAATAAAGAAAGACCTACTATAACATTAACCTTTGGAAATTGCATGGATATTAGCTGTCTGTTTTCTTTTTTTAACCACTGTAATACAAATCAAATCAATTTATAGGGTCAAAGGACACGCCAGTAGTAACAATTACATA
This sequence comes from Vigna angularis, assembly GCF_016808095.1. Classification (NCBI taxonomy): domain Eukaryota; kingdom Viridiplantae; phylum Streptophyta; class Magnoliopsida; order Fabales; family Fabaceae; genus Vigna; species Vigna angularis. The sequence continues at coordinate 21,135,644 of NC_068974.1, read as the reverse complement.
TAACTTACATTATATATGTGTGTGTGCAGAGCTATGTCCTACATGTCATGATGTTTTAATCAAAAATATTAGAAGCGGAAAATATCAATTTAAACATGTTGATTAAGAGGTAATTGAAAACGAGTTCCAAACAAAAAGTTTGTACTTTTGGGTACATGTCGTTTAGCCTATTAAGCAAATAGCTAAAACAATGCTTAACATTGGTGTATGACGCACAAAGATTGCTTCTTCATATGGGTGAAAAAGTGCTTCAGAAGTAAAGGCACTTCGCATGTAAAAGCTGCAGACATGAAAGAGGAAAATCTCAGGCGTGTTGATAAGTTCACTGACACAGTATCATCATGCTTCATATTAATCAGTGTTTTGGTTGTTAGACATTATAGTCCAAATCTTAATTGCTACATTAATAAAATTTGGTGGGAAATTTTTTATAAATGTGTTGTACTGATTAGTCATCTTGTGTTAAGGTCATAAGAAATATTGTGTGTTGTTTTTTGTTTATCTGTCCTAAAACATGTTAAATAAGTGAAAAATTATTTATTATTTAATGTATGAAATCAATTGTATTGAAAAGAAATTACTCATTTGTCTATGTATTAAGAATTTTATTATTAAAAATAAATTAGTCATTTTATATATTGAAAAGAAAATAGATACACTAGCTTAATTGTTTATTCAAGGTGAATAGATGAGAGTTAGGGACAAAATTTATATTCTTCTTTGTGTTAAACCCAATATTTAATTCTTCCAAAAAATACCTAATAATATTTAATTATTTATTTGTGGGTCATCCTTGTTAATTCCATGGTTTAGAGAGTATTCAAAGTTGGGAAAGTAAAATAAAACACTTGAGTGGTCCTTCCTTTTGGAACTTGATGCATGTGGCATTATTTTGTGTTAGTCATCTTCCTCATAAAATAAAAGTTATCACTATGCATTCATGTGCTGACAGCATAGTCATAATATTAAAAGGGACACTTAATTTATTCCACAAAAACATAAAGCGCTTGATTATTTCCTGTATTGCATTTTCTTCTTCAATTTGGCATACCAAATTTGTGCTTTCCTTCACTTTTTTAGTGCACAAATTTGTTCTTAAAAGTAATATTTTAATATTGTGTATATTTTAAAACAATTAATCCCTTTAGAGTTATTTGTTTTCTCCCCCCTTTTTCTTTATTTTCAACAAAATAAAACAATATTTTGTTTTTCTCACTGTCTTCTTTCTTCTCATTAGTCTCACCATTAACTTCTGTACTTAAATATATTTATTTTACTAATATAAATAAATTTACTTGCCGCAATTTACTCTAGAATGAATTTACTCTAGAATGATTTTAGCATGTCTGTTTAAATAACATAAATTAAACTCATCATTTTTTTTCTGTCATAAAATGTAAGAAGGAAGGTACAACTTGATTAACTCACATTTAATGGTGCCACAGTACCTAGTTTGTCCAAGTTAGTTGTCATGTTCCGATATCCCATATCCAAGGGCTAAAGATTCTTGTTATGTTTTTTCAAACGCCCCTGTTTTTAACTAATGCTGTTATTCATGTGTCTATCATCTTTGAATTTGAGTCCCTTTTGTCTCATTTGCTCTCTGATGGGGTCACGGACACCCTCCTATGCAACTGCCCTAACTCATTCTCTATGATGAATCAGAACTGCCCTCACCCTGCTCTCTTCATATGGTAACATCTGTACTTGAGAGTTTTCAAGGTGTTTGATAAAATACCTTGGTGTAGTCTTTTGAATTTTCTTCCTTTTTCATCTCTCTTGTAAAGCATGTTTTCCTCTTAGGTATTGTTGTTTTTAGCTGGGTTGAGTTTGTTTCTTGGAAAGTGAAGGGATCTTCTGGAAAGAAAAAAAGGGGTTATTTGCTTTAAGCAGAAAGAAGCTGAAGCTGTTGTCTTTTTGAGTATTTTCTCAGTTCTCTCAGCTTTCACTTAGGCAAAGGGAGGGAAAGGTGGAAAAGGGGGACATGGAGATAGAGCCTTTTGAGAGTGAGCATTGTAAGGGAGTTAAGTTCAAAAGCACAGAAACTTAGGAGAGTCTAGTTGGAGTGTATGGAGAAGGAAGAAAAAAAGAAGATAAAGGGAAGCATTAAGGATAATATGCCAACAGTTTGGTTCTCTCTGAAGAAGTCTTTACACTGCAAATCTGAACCATCTGATGTTCATGACCCCAAAACAAGGAAGCATTTGAGCACAATCTTGACCAAGAGAGCAGGGAGGTCAGGGTGTTCCAGGTCCATAGCAAATCTCAAGGATGTAATCCATGGAAGCAAGAGGCACCTTGATAAGCCACCGAGTTGCAGTCCAAGATCCATAGGAAGCAGTGAGTTCCTTAACCCCATAACTCATGAGGTGATTTTAAGCAACTCAAGGTGTGAGCTGAAAATAACTGGGTATGGAGGCTTCCAAGAAGGACTTGGCAGTGGTGGCAGCAATGCTGGTGGAGGTAGTGGTGGTTCAACTTTTGTGGGGACTCTGAGGCCAGGGACTCCTGGCCCTGGAGGGCACCCTACAATGCATTACTTTAATCCTTCTTTTAGGACCTCATCCACCCCTCCAAGGAAATCTCCTTTCCTCTTATCAGATAAAGAAGGGTCTGGTCCTCCTGGGCTTCAACCCAGTACTAGGTTGTCTCTTGAGACAGATTCTAACGGGTCCTCAACTGTGACTTGCCACAAATGTGGAGAGCAATTCAACAAATGGGATGCTGCTGAAGCTCATCATCTGTCTAAGCATGCTGGTAACAATTGTTTTCTCTTTTATTTTTCCTAACAAAATATTTATGTTAGTCTTGTTTGGTCTCATGGTTGGCTTCTATCTTCATGTTGAAGGTCCACACTCTATCCACCTACACAAATATAATGTGCTTGTAAACTTCACAACATCATTGGCTTTTCTTATTTTTCTTCAATTTTTATGTGACCCTCAAGTTTATTATTCAAACATTCTTCTGACCACAAACTTTCTGGGAACTTCTATATCAGATCCACATAGATTTTTCTGTTGAGATGAGGAATATTAATATTATAAATCAACATACTTTTTTAATTTGTTACAACAAAACTGATTTCACTTTTTCCATTACCTTTCCAATTTATAACTATGCTTAGGATTCCCCAGCAGCTTTCCCTTAAAAAATCAAAAGTGTCTAGGAGAAAAAAATCTTTCCCTTTCGCCCCAACCTACATAATTCAAAATTGGTTTTGAAGTGTTTAATGACCTCCAAGTTTGTTACTGTATTTGTAGTCTCTTTTGATATTTTTATGGCATCATATTCGTATATTTCATTTTTAAGAACAATAAGTTTTGACTTGGCAGTGACTGAACTCGTGGAAGGAGATTCATCAAGGAAAATAGTGGAGATCATATGCAGGACTAGCTGGTTGAAGTCTGAAAACCAGTGTGGTAGAATTGAGCGAGTTTTGAAAGTGCACAACATGCAAAAGACTCTTGCAAGATTTGAAGAGTACAGGGAGATGGTGAAGATCAAAGCCAGCAAACTCCAGAAGAAGCATCCAAGATGTCTAGCTGATGGAAATGAACTTTTGAGGTTCTATGGCACTACTGTTGCATGCTCTCTAGGCCTTAATGGTTCTTCTAGTCTCTGCCTATCAGAAAAGTGCTGTGTTTGCAGAATCATAAGGAATGGCTTTTCAGCCAAGAAGGAGCTCAAGGGTGGGATTGGAGTCTTCACAACATCAACAAGTGGAAGAGCTTTTGAGTCCATAGAGATTTTTGGTGATGAACCATCACTGAGAAAAGCACTAATAGTGTGCAGAGTAATTGCTGGCAGGGTTCATAGACCACTAGAAAACATTCAGGAAATGGCAGCACAAACAGGATTTGATTCATTGGCTGGGAAAGTTGGTTTATATTCAAACATTGAGGAGCTTTATTTGCTCAATCCTAGAGCTCTTCTTCCTTGCTTTGTGGTAATCTGCAAACCTTGAACCAAAGGGATAAAATCAAACTCAAAAAGCCTTACATGTTGTGTAGTTTTGTAGATTCCCTTATTTTGGCCTTGTGGATGCAGTTTGTAATCTTTTAAAGGATTTTGATTCTTTCCTCGAGTCAATTCTGCTTCTTCATGTTCATTGTGTGAACCTCTCATTCATACATTTGTAAGTTATTTTTTAAATGGTCATGAATATTTTTACATCTGCACATGGTAACCTTAGGTTCAAGAATCAGAAATAAATACAAGACTTGTGAGATTGTACTAAACCAGATTTAATAATTGTCCCTCCAACATTTCTTCAAGAATGCAGTGCCATGCAGGTTATCTGTCGGTGTTACATTAATTGAAAGTCTAAAGAACAGAGCCATTTAAATTGGTAATAACCTAGAAAACCTACTAACCAATTAAATACTTCATAGGCTGATTGAAAAATGCAAGAACCCTAGTTCCATTTGGTTTAATTTAATGCAACCAAAATGTTAGATTCCACAAGTGCCCACTAAAAACTTTTGGTTTGGATTATATTTCTAATAATTAACAAATATATTAAAGATAATAAACTATTATTTTCTGGTTTATCTTCATAAAATAAGTAGCTAATTGTGTATAAAATAATAGTTTATTTATAAAATAATTAAGGTAAATAGTTACATATTTTATTTTACATCCTTAATCATTAAAATGATCCAATCCATATATAAATCTTGTGTGGGAGTGTTGTGGTTGACTTTTGTTAACCTTTTATTTGAGTTAAACAAGTTGTGTTCCTCAAAATGAGAAGCTCCAACCTAGTACATAAATGGCAAATTGTTCATTTTGTATTTAATGTAACACCAAATAAATGGCATGTGGTCATGGTTTTGGTTCTAGCTGGGAGAGAAGTGATTCTAAACTTAAGGACAAACATAAAGTTGATTTTTAAAGTGAGATATTCAGAGATGAGGTCTATGTTTTGTCTGTTCTTCACTTTGTGCTTTGAAGGTTTTTTATTAATATTTAATGGCCATTTTTGTCAGTTATGCAACCTTGAAGTTTATTGCATCATAATGTGAACAGTAACAGTTTAAGATAAGGTCTGGACCCATATGTCATAACACAAAGACAGGTCTCTTTCTGATGTCTCTTTTTACAGGAATATATAAAATTATCAGATGACAATTACATGTCAAATTTGGAAATTTGGAAATTTGTTTGGAAATAATATTTTTTAAAATAAAATTATCTAATAAACCCACGTCCATGTATTTTTCTAAAGAATTAAGTTCCTGAAACAATGTAAGTTTTAGTTTTTCACTAGTTTTCCATTTTTTTTTCTAAAATTATAAAATGAATAATTTAATAAATGATAATAAAAAAATAAATTAAATCTTTAGTTTTCTTAGCTTTTAAATATTGAATTAAATTAAAATGATTTTAATAATAAAATAAAAAAATTTAATATATGGAACTACTTAATGGTATTTAAAAAAATATTATTTTAAAATAAAAATGTAAAAGCAATTTGTAATAAAATTATTGAATATTTAAATAAAATTTTCCGAGTAGTTCTAAAAATATAAAAATGTACTAATAAAAGAATATATTATTAATTGAAAATTTAAGAAACAATGTCATATGATAAAAATAAAAAATATGTTTGACAAGTAAGTACACGAATATTAATTTAAAATTAATTAATATATTTTGTATTAATGATTATTAATATAAATTTAAAAATTAAGTTAACGAAGGATTAATAATATAATTTATGAATTTGAGTTTATCATGTTAATGTTCATGTTATTATTATCATAAATATAAATATATATATATATATATATATATATATATATATATATATATATATATATATATATATATATTGGATTAATAAATAAAGATTTAAGTAGTATGCAAGTAATATCATAAATATAAAACTTATGTTTAAAAGTTGAAATAAATTGTATGTATTATAACAAGTAGTAAATTTAATTTCAAGATGAATACTACTAAGATTTACAAAACTGTACATTTAATTATCTGAACATGTTATTAAAATATTATATAAGTGAGTATCATATAAATAATGTTACTTTTAACTTTTATTAATAATCATTAATATAAATAATATTAATTCATTTATAATTAATATTTATTTATTCTTCAAAATCATCTTTCATATTTATCACATGAAATTATTTATATTATTCTTATCTCTTAATTTAGGAAAATATTACTATTTTTATTAATATATTTTTAAAACTACTATAATTAATGTATTTAAACATTTATTAATTTAATTTTAATATATGTTAGTTAAATTTCATGTTAAGTTGTTTTAGTTTGGTATTTAAATTGCTCTTGATTTTGTTCATTATTTAAAAACCTAATAACCAAATAAAAATACAAATACAAATTATTTACTTTTATTAGTACTGATTTATATTTTTTGTTAATTTTTATAAAAAATGGAAAACTTGGTCAGAATTTGATTTCCGACATGGAAAAATTAAATTCTTACCACAAAGAGTAAAATGCTTTAATTTAGTAACTAGAATAAGCCTGAATTTAGTTAGGTGATATTTGAGAAAAAAAAAAGATATTTAAGAAAATAATTTCTCAAAGTTGGCAAGATGAACATTATTTTAGAAATTTGGTAAGATTATTTTCTTCTCCTCCTTAATATCACAATATTTTAATCCCATTAAAGGTATTCACAACTAAGTCATGTAGAAACAAATGTTTGATAGAGTAAATTTATTGATCACTTGAAAAGGGCATGAGTCCTCGGAGGTTGTACCTTAGTGTGGGTTGGTAGTGTCACTTAATTACTGTAACATCTGTACAGCTTTCATTTCTCATGGCACATGCACCTCATAAATGTCTCTACTAACCCTCGTTACTTTGGAATGGAGGTCATTCAATGAAACTCCTCCTATTTCAAATTTTGAAGTCTAGCATGCTTTGATAAGATTCAATTTGCAAAATGACCTAGCTTTGTGTTGTTGACTTACAATAAGAGCACAGAAACCATCATAATCTGTTTTTGGCTAATTATCTAACAAGTTTATGAACCATTTTAAGGGCTTTCCTCTTTAATGTCTTTAATTTGTCAAGTAGATGTTGATATTTGTTAAAAATTTAAGTGAGTTTAAATTTGATATAGGATGGCAAAAAGGACCAAGTAGTGTCATTCAATCTATTCCAAACTAATCCATGGTTAGTCAAGTTTGACAGTTCAGTAAATAGTCAGTAGCTTGACTTCATTACACTAACACAGTTTTATCTTTAGATTAATTCGACTTATCTTTTTTTCTTTTTGATTTTGTCATTGTTTATGTTGAATTGAGTAATCCCGATTGTTTTTGGTAGCCCAACACTCTAGTATTAGTATGACATCAGCTCATTTTCAACTCGTTTTCATGTAAAAAATAAAAAAGAATTAGTTTTTTTTTTACATGATAGAAAGAAAAATAAGTAAACAAGTAGACTAGCTTGCTAGTCCAACAACTTGAGTTATAAAGTACAATCCATTTTCAATTGACAGGCCAGCCCGACCTGACCTGTTTTTAGTAGGTCAATATCGAGTCAGGTTTGACTCGTTTTGTTACTCCTAATTTCATATTAAATAAAAATTAAAAAAAATTAAACATCTTAATATGGTTGAAGAACTATAAATTCATTGTTTTCAAATTTTTGGTTAGATGTATTGTCAATTATTTTGCCTAACTTGAACTCGTATCTTATTGATTATTATATCTTTATAATAAATTAATAATATGATAATTCTACAATTAAAAAAATAAGATGTTGTTAGGGCTTTACTTGAAAATTATATTAAAATTGTGTATTTTAATTAAAAAATATCTTACTCATAAATTTATATAAAATATTGGTTTACATGTACCTAAAATTATATTAAAACAATGAAAGGGTAAGAGGTGGTTACCAAATAGCTCAACCTCACCAAAAATGGCAAATAGTTTTGATATTACTAGACTTTGACCTTACTAACCTTTCTTACTACGATTACCCCTTTGGCTACGACTAGTTCTTAACGAATTTTTCTTCTTGTAAATGACTTTGGTCCCAATCTAGACCAAAGACCTATTCAGCAGGTTTGCCTCTATCAACCTCTTGTCTTGCCTTCATTCACTCTACAAACTCAAAATAAGGAGTAGCCACTATTGAAGTAGTTGATTGAGATTAAGACATAACTTTAAGTTCTTGGTGTTTTTCAACTCATCACAATCTTGGTCTAATTAGTTGTCATATATATCATGCTTGAAAGTTTTGGTGTCTGGCCTCTATTTCACTGATAATTAATGATGGCTAAGAAATGTTGTAGCCATTATGGTAAGAGAAAATAACATGCCCAAAATTCAAGGAAGTTGTTGGTTTGGAAGAGGAGTACATCATCTATTTGTGTGACAAACACCAAACTTGAGTTTTTCAAATCATGTTTAATGGTATGAAAAACTGCAACCTAAACAGGAGGTAAATAACTGTAGTCTAAGCAACATGTAACTGTTTGATAAATTATATCTTCAAGGCCATGCTTGTAGCTAAACCCCAAATCTTCTAGCTTCTTTGATGAGATGTCAGAGAGAACTTTGTCATAAACTTTTTCAACCTTCATGCAGATGTTAGAACATGAATACACTCTGGAAATAAGAGTGGTTAAGTTAGACAATGTACAACTTTGGCTGCTGCATATGTATCTCCCTTCTGCTTTGGCATGCTCCATCAGGAACATGTGAGCCCTGCATATATCTTCAATGTGAACTAAAGCTATTGATCCCATTCTTGCATTTACAGCAGATAATATTTTGAAATACTCAGTTTCACCTACATTTATGATCAATAGAGTCAAGTGATAATAACTCAAATATTTCTTTTATGTAGAATTTTGTGTACAATCTAATGTTGGATTGTTTGTACTTCATGATGCAGATAGAAGCACAGAACAGAGGTACATTTTCTTTGAAGAACTTGTCATAAAAGATGCTTAAGTTCACAAATGCAGGAATTGAATGAAAGTTATTGAAATAGATATTAATTTTAGTACTTAAGGACATTTTTTCTGTTAGGCATACCTACAGTACTTTCTCATTAAAAATCACCTGTTAAAGGGGACAATAGAACTTTAACACTTTTTGGTACACTAGCAGTGAAGAATGGGCCTGCAACAGTGCTTGTGATTATTGACACAAGATCAATGCCATTATCTTTTGCAAATTGAAATGCTGCATCTTCTGTGAGAAGCTTTGAAAGTGCATAAACCTGTCACCATAGAGAAAGTTCTTAAGGAATGGAACCAATCTGGTGTAAATTACAAGTGAAAAAACATCACTTATTACCCATCCACTTGCTTGAGTATTCAACACATTTTTTGGTTGGATTTGGCAAGATTCATCCACCATTGGTTTCCAATTTCCATTGCTATCTCTGGCAGTGACTGTACTAATGGAAGATGTGAAGACAACCCTTTTCACAGAATTGGATTTCAAACAAGACTTGAGAAGGTTTATGGTTCCTTTGATAGCAGGGTCAATTATGTTTTCTTGAACAAAAACCTCTGCAAGTTCAATTCAAAGAATATTTATCTGTTACCATTATAGAAAGTTCAGAAGTGAAAAGTTTTTGTGGTGTATGTCAGGTTCTAACAAAAAGCACTGAACATTCAATGCATTACCATTGTTTTCTTTCTCACTAACATTGAATTCCATTGAGGCAGCAACATGGAACACACCAACACACCCTTTTACAGCCTCATCGAAGCTTCCTTCTTCATTCAAATCCGCTTTGAAAAATCTCAATTGGTCACCACCCTTCCACAGAGACAGAAGATGCAATGACTTTGCTTTTACATAGCCACAAGAAAGTGAAGAATGAGTCATAAATAATTAAAATATAGAAATATTTGTAATCAACAAAATCAAGCATATAATAAGACATAATTTGATTTTGAGTTTCATTAGCCCATCAGATACTACAAAATTTGTTGATCCTGAATGTCTGTTATTTTTACCCTTTTATGTTTTCCTCTATAAATAGAATGTCCTTTGCATAAAAATATAATTTTTTTATTAAAGAAATCATCTCTTTATATGATAGGAAAATGAAACATCTTATTAGTATAAATCACAATATAAGTTTGAGTTATAATTAATTTTAGATGTATTAAACTTCCTGGATTAATTACTCATTAAGATTGGTATATACAAGATGGTGAGATTTCTATGAACATTTTAGTTTAACAGTAAAATGAAGCATTGGTAATAGACAACTTAATAATGGGTTCTAGGCTAGAGTCTAATAACAGAGTAGTTCAGCAAAAGAGATCAACAATGGGCTTATAGGATACCAGTAAGGAAACTACTTCTTGCACCCTATCATTTTCTTTTTACAACCTATTACTTCCTGAATTTATCTTTCAGAATACAATAGACACTTTTGGAATTTTTTTTTCCGGAATCAGTCACCCCTCCTTTTACGAAAAACATTTTCTGGAATGCTTGATGGGATGGGAGGTAAAATTTGAAAGGGTGCAGAAAACTTTAGTTACCTGTAATAATGATTATTTCTTCCTGCACCTTCATAAATTCTCTTTCTAAATTATATAATTTAAAATTAAAAAATAACTTTTAAATTTTAAATCTAGAAGAAAAAATGAATTCCAAATTATACTATATAGAAATTTTAATATGTAATCCGAAAGTCATCTCTACAGAAAATAAATGGTCTTTTTAAAAATTTGAGGGTTGCAAGTAAAAGCCTCAGCAAAGAGACCAATGCTAAATGGAACAAAAAAAAAGAGCAAAATGTGAAGTAAAAACAAATGTTTTATTTTCAAAATAATGAAAATATTATAAATATCATGAAAAATTAAAAAAAAATTAAAGTCACGCTAATTTATTATATTATTTATTTTATTTTAAAATATTATTACATTAGAGAATACTTATTCAAATGAAAATTTAGTTGTCTCCACTTCCCTTCCAAAATTCAATTCTTACACATACATGTAAATATTTACATAAATAGTTCGAATATAAATTCTTAAAAACACAGAAACACTTAAATTTGAGTAGCTAATTGTTACTCAAAAGTACACATTATATTCTTTCTCCGATGTCCATATCTGACAATGACCTCAGAATTCGACAGAATTCATGTTAAAAGTTTCGAAAAAAGTAACTACTGATTTCTATATAATGATTTTAACGAAATTTTTTGTGCGTTTAAGGAACTTGTTAGCTAAACATTATGGTTGAAAATTTAATGATTTTCATATAACTTCTGTTTAAACCAATAATTTTCTATAATGATATATGATTGCTAGTTTTTCCTATTCTAGTTCAGCTTATCTGCTGAACTTTTTTAGTGTTATTCCTCTGTTTAGGATATGCTAATTTTAATTTTAAAAGGGTTTTTAAAATATTTAAATATTAATATATTTTGAAAATACAATAAATAAATAACATTAAAAATATAATAAAAAATCTAAATTACTCTATTATATTAGTATATTAGAGATGAATACTAACCGGGATCTCTGACAGTGGCATGAACTGTGAAACCCCTTTGAAGAAGAGCTTCCACCAGCCATGAACCAATATACCCTGTGGAACCTGTCACACAGTATTTGCCTCTTTGAAGAACTTCTCCATTCTTCTTCACCAATTCCTCCATTTTCTTACTTTTCAAACTCTTGCAAACTAAGCCAGCATGATCCAACCCTTTTATATATGAAACATGGTAAGAGAAAGTCGTTGATTTATATTCGTTCTCTATTCAATAATATAACCTAATTTTTATAATATCATATACTACATAGTAGGCAAGCACCAAGGACACAAGTAGGCAAGTGCTATAAAATAAATAACACAAAATCATCTTTTTTTTAGTATTACTGATCATTCAAAAAAAAACCTTTTTCTATAACAAACTAAAGTTTTTTTTTTCACTGTCTAAAATTAGTTTCTGTGTATTCTGATTTATCGAAACAAGTGATTTTTTAATTTACATATTAATTAATTTAGTTTATAGAAATGTTAGTTTATGTTGAAAAATATTTAAATGAGTGAGTTGATCATGTTAATTTAAAGATAAAATGAAAAAGAAAATGAAACACATGGTTAAGTTTAACGTTTTCTTACATCAAGTCTTTCTCACTATCAACCTTTTCATCATTAGATGCAGTGGTGTTTTCCATCTGTCAAATAGTCATGTGATTTGATATGTTTCTAGAAGAGGACGAAAGTCTGTTTCAAGTGAGAATGAAGTGATATTAATATATTTCTTTCTTCTTCTTATTATAAAAAAAATTCTTCTGACTGTTATAAATTATTTTAATTTAGTTTTATTTTTTTAAAATTAATGTATTTAGTCTCTTATTTAATTTGATTTTATTATTTTGAATATTCTTCAATTATTATGTTTGCAATTCTTTTCGATGTTAAGTGGTACATAATGAAACAATTTTATCATAAATTATAAAAATTTCATGTATTTAACATAAACACATTCTGAACTTGTAACTACAATTGAATAATTTTTGTTTTTGTTATTATAAATTAGGTTAAATATTACTTTGTTTCTTATTTTCATCAAAATTTATTCAATATGTTATTTTTCTTGTTCAATGAAATTCTAATTTTAATTAATTTCAGTTAATTTAGTTTGTTATGGTAACGATATTTAAATTAGAGGATGAATAATGTATATTACGTGATAATTTGTGATTTTTTTAAATTTTTTAATTTTAAAAAAGTTATTCACTTATCAAATTAACATGTTATTAACGAAGAGAAACAATGCAAAACGTGCCATCACAATACAACTCAAGATAACAAAATACAATAAGAAAGTTCTATAAATTTCATGTATTTAACATAAATTTGTCAATCACACAAGAAATGTATTAGAAAGTTCTAGCCGTTACAGGAAAAGAAAATTCAAGAACTCTATAGCGGATTTCTGAACTTCACAACTTTTCTATAAAGAAAAAAAAATACAATAAATATAGTTTTATTCATAAAATTGAAAACAACATCAATAGTATTAATATTATTATTTGTTATTATTATTGTTATTATTAATATATATCAGTAGACTTTATAAGGAAAAATACGACAATAGTAGAAGAGAACTAAATCTGGAAAGAAGGGGAAATGAGATTCTTCTTAATTCATTTTCATATTTGGTGGAAAGAAACAGCGTGACGAAACTGAATTTCTAAATCTAGTGACAGAATAGAGGTTTATAATTAATATTTTAGTGTATGTTGGGTTTATAAACATATGTTATAACTGAAAAAAAGGTAGAAAATGAATTGTATCTGAATTGAAAAAGTTTGATTTACATATGCATTATCTAGGTGGATGCGCATGACTTTAGCAACGCTGATCCATTAATTATGGCACATAGGAATATTATTCCCCTTTTAAGGTTTATATCTGAAAACAAATGTAGAAAATGTTCAAAGCACCATGATAGTTCACAATATTTTCTTTTACTACCATCTAATGAATATTACTATTTTATTTTCAAATTTTGTTTACATTTATTTTTATTTATTAAATATAATAGTTTATTATAAAAAAATTTATAAATTGGAAGTAATATGGTTGTGAAATGATAAATTTTTCATGTTCAAATCCATATTGTTGGATACCATTGATATGTAAATTTTTATCTTATGGTGGGGAGGGGAAGTATGTATAATTATAATAATTAACGGCATGTTGCTAACCCAATGATTACGTTAATATGGATTTTTGCCAAATAAATTATTTATGTATGTATGTTTACCACGTTGTGTTAGATAACTATTATTTATATTGAGAATTTGATGTATAATAGAATATTATAAGAATGTTAACGTAATAATGATCTTAATGATAATAATAAAATGACGATGCTAAGAAAAAACAATATAATATCTTCTAATTTAATTCTTTTTCTAGAAAAAAAATACATCACATTAGTAAAATGTTTTATTGGTACACTAAATATAACATCCCAAAATATATCATTAAACTATATAATAGTCATCACAGATTTAATATAATAGATCAATTAAACACAAGATTATAAAGTACAATTTACAGTTATCCAAAATAACAATAACTTAAACTTTATATACCAGATAACTAAACAAAACTATATACATGTAGTTGATTTACAAAAAACTAAACATCAGACATCCCTTTATCTAGAGCCTACTCCACAGATACCTCGTCGTCTCTGCTCACACCCATCGGATGATCATAGCTAAAAGAAGAAACACAGAAACATACAAACAATACACAAATAAAAGGGTAAGCTAGATACAAAATAAGTCATATAACATTTAGAACATAGCATACATGAATCACATATAACATACATCAACCTAAACATCTTAACATGCAAGGAACAAGACTAACTATCCAGATTTAGAATGAATGTCGAGTTATGGCGGGTTGTGCACTTGTGGTAGCCTTTCTTGCTTTGCAAAATCATTGCCAACGAGTTTCACTCTACCACACTCACAAGGTCAATTTGTACCGAGTCTTAAGCCATACTGGAAGTACCTAGACTAAGACCTCTTGCTACTCTCACCACATGTGTCAATCTTCTATACTTGAGAATGAATGACCATTAGAGTGTTAAGATAACTCTTAACACTGAGCTCCCTCCATTCATACTAATAATACTTGAAACCAATACCAAGAAGTCCTACCTTGGAACTCATTTTCACAACTTTGAAACCCTTGATATCACTTCACATTCATATAGTGTACCAATACATGAAACCATTAATCATACATTAAAGAACCAGAAACAACCTTACAAGTCATTAGAAATCACATGAAATCATTCCATATACATCAATACATAAGAAACAATCCAAGAAGAGTCACTAAACAACACAAAAATCCATTTAAACTCATACTTACAAAAGTAGTGCTCAGCCCTAGAAACTACTGCTCAGCGCTACAACCACTGGAAACCTGGCGCTCAGCCCTAGAAACCTGGCACTAAGCTCCAACGACACTGGAAAGTGATGCTTAAGCACCATGACAAAGGTGTTCAACGCCATATCAGAACTTGAAACTCTACTTCTATGACTTTGGGCACTTCCTACACCACTTCAACTAATCCCGAAGACCCTCTAAACACTGAGAAACCCCAAAAAACACATCTCTAACTCTATTTGACCACTTGAAACCAAAAGCACTTCTCTAAGCTGCCCAAACTCCTTTATACTTCTTTTAACACCAATTTCAGCAAACTAACAACACAAACAAGTCATAATACACTAGATAACATACCCTAACACCTTAGTTTACTCCAAACCTTTCTGTTTCAATTTTTCACAAGTTAAACCTCAAAGTTGAACTAAAATGTGCTAAGGAACTCACCCAATTATGCAATTATCGCTTCCACACCAAATTTTACTGATTTAAATGCCTAAACAAGTCATAATTTGTCTAATAACAAACTCTCAACTTCCCAAAACAGTCCACACCCTTACTTCAAAATCTTGCAACTTAAAACTCCAAATTTACACTTAAAATCCTCCAAAACACCAATAATGAACTACCTCTTTGTCCTAGATCAATTTTAAACAATTTCACACTTCTAAAAAGTCTCAAATGACTACATAACAGACCTAGAATAATTGTTTCCTCACCCCAACACCTACCTCTCAAAATCACCTATTAAAACTCCCTTTTAGACTTAAAAACCCAAAGATTTGATCATCATCCAAATACTTTGCATTCAATTTCAAACATCAATACAACTTCATCTTACACAGTTCATGACAACATTGATATTCATATTTCAGCACATTAGAATTAGATCATCCAATACTTAAACATACACATTTAATTAAACCAAAATAGCACAAATACTAAAAATTAGTACTCAATCAAGCTAATACACATACAACCCCTAAAAATTACATGACAATTAAAGTTAAAGATTAAGTTCTAGCTTCCCTTTATCTTACGTCGAAGATACACAGCTCTAAGAACACACCTCTTTTACTTATCGTACAAGAAACTTCTAGAAACACCTACAAATCACCAAATTATGATAGAAAGGAGTCTTTAAGACTACAGATCGACAAAGAACCAAGAATAGAGTATAAATGACACATGCAAAGAGTTTCCTAAGCATGATCATAAATAGAGAACAAAAGGAAAAGGAAGTAGAAACTTACTTGTGTTTAAAACAAGAACTGATTGGTTAAAAATGGAGGTCAGTTGTGGTCTCATAGGAACTTCCTGATCGTCAAATAGATGATCGAGGAGTAAGATTTCTTAGAGAAAATGAAGAGAGAACTAAGAGGAATAGTTTTAGAGAGATGATTTGTGTTTTATGTAATGAGACGAGTTTAACAAATTCTATTTATATTTGTAAATTATTTTAATTTTAAAATACTCAATTTCATTATTTTAAAACATCCATGAACTCTAATACTCTATTTTCTAGGTTCTCACACCAAAAAATTAAATATTTATGATAAAAAATAAGTATGAGAATTAAATTATTCTAATATATAATTAATTGTATATACTCAATTATTATTACTTTTTTACGGATCAAATAAGTTTTTTTATTTAATTGTAAGTATAACAAATTTTAGCTATTTTTTAAGCATGTAATAATTTTTTTTTCTTAAACAATTTACTTAGTGTAAAAATTTAACTTTATAGCTTAAGATATTTTTTCAAGACATTAATGTCTTGAATTTAATGTTTTTCACAAATATTAAAAATGTTCAAGAAGAGTCATCCTAAGAAAAAAATATAAATTTAAATATAATTATTGCTCCAAACATTTTTTTTTATTTTAAAAACTTATTTTTTTAAACATATTTAAAAGTATTTGATAACAACTCTTGAATAAACCAAAAGATGAAAAAGAAAAAATGTATTTTACATTTTTTATTTTAAAATCAAATATTAAATTTAAAATATTTTGAATAGAAATGTGTAAGACCCTACAAAATAGAGTATTAGAGGTAGTAGAATGTTTTAAATAATGATACTCCATTATTTAATTTCAAAAATATCAACACTATAAATTGATTTTTCTGATAAGGAGTTTCATGATCTAAGAAGTTTACTCTAAAACTTTTTTCTTAAAAATTTCATTATCCAATCTTATATGCTTCACTCATTTAAATTCGTCAATAATGAGTCCTAAAGTACATCTCAAAACGCGTCAAACAAGCCTTTTATATTTGCTTCTTTTATAAGCCTCACTCATTTCAAACGACGCCTTTATCTTATTATGTTGGAGGACAATGGCGTTGTGGATAGCATACCAACATGAACATAGGTCTCTGATACTGGTGCTCAATACTTTCTTCAGGCTCTAGTGCACAAACTCAACCTTGATACAAACGACATTAATAATAGCATAATACATATAACATAAATAAGTAAAAAAATAACAATAACAATTAACTGTTTGTTGTTGTGTTTCCTAGATGCATAACTTTGTTCATCCACGCCTTAACTAAGTATGCCTTACAAGGAATGATCCAAGTGTGATTGACTTATTCAAAGAACAAAAGCCATGAAGTAGAAACATAATGAAGGTGGTCAACATAAGCACTAAACATGGACTCCTCCTCATAGTCCGTCACATTTTCCCATGCTTCCATCAACATATCTCATGCCTCAATAAAATCTACTAACATTTTGCATTTGGCTTTCATATTTTTCAAAATGTGGAAGCCACATAGCATCAAATAAGACTCGAGGAATAAATTGGTAATGACATTCATCAAAGAAAGGTCTCTATCAATAATAATCACATGTGGTTCGCCCTTAGATGTATAAATAAACCTCTAAACCTTTTCATTGTCCAAGTGAAATTATTTTGGCGTTCACTTGATAACTATGCAAAGGCGGGTGAGAAGGTCAACCTTGTAGATGTGACATCAACTATCTCAAGCAATGGGAGTCAATATGTATTTGTCTTATATGAGGTATTCATCAAGAAAACAATATTAAATACATTCAACAAGTTCACTACATCATGATGTGTCCACCAAAGGTCACTTACCACCTCATAATCATTCACACATCTACTTCATTAGATCTATTTATCTTGATCTAACATCATCATCAGTTGTTGCATTTCAATAATGACTGTTCAAAAACATTTAACTTGCCAGCAAAAGGATGACCAATTAAAGTCTCAGCCAGTTCATGGTTGTGATATCTGCATATTACTTTTAACACATAAACATTTCCATTAGAATAGGGTTTATCCCCCAACTTAAAGGGACACTTTCTTGTGTCAGATACACTCGGCTAAAAGTCATGTTTATACTTCCTGTACTTCACATTCCTTTTCACAAACTAACAACACAAACCTTTTTCTTCCAGATTCACTAGTTGTTGTGTCAGATCTTATAATAACCACAATAAATCCAATTTCTTGAACCCATTCAATTAATTCATCGCGTAAGGGAAATATTTTATTCTTTGAAAAATTATTTGTATTTTCCCTTAGCCACTTCATTTATAAAAAAAGAAAATTCGGACATAAAGCTCAAATTTATTTATGAATGCATCAAATCAAATGGATAATTGTTCATCTTAAAATATTACACCTAAAAATAATAATCACCTACATGATAAACATGTTGGTTACTCCATAACTCACTAAATACTAATAATAATATCAATACTAATAATAATAAATTGTGACAATATTAAAATTTAAATAACAAATAAACTAAATCAAAATAGAAAAAAAAAATAATCAAACCTCGAAATCCGTTAATTCCTTAACCAACTTTTGAAAATTAGTGATGTCTTAACCGACTTTTGAAAGTTGTTAAAGAGCATTACAAATTTAAAAATCCTTATATTCTTAATCGATTTTTGAAAGCCGATTAAAGAATTAACATATTTTGAAATCTGTTAAATCCTTAACCGGTCTTCGAAAATCAGTTAAGGAATCACTAACTTTCGAAAGTCGATTAAGAAATTTATAGTTTTAAAAATCCGTTAATTCCTTAATCGACTTTTAGGGTGTGTTCACTTTAGAAGATTGATTTGGGGAAGAGTGGGTGGATGAATTTGAAGGGATTTAAGAGTGATTGATTGTTGTTTGCTTGAGTAGATTTGGAGGTGAGTGAGAGTGGATTTGGAGGTAAAGTTTATGAAAATTAGTGTAGTATTTGACCAATATGACAGATAAAAAAATTGTTTAATTAGTAGAAATTAAAGATTACCAAAATACCCTTAATAGTAAAAGTAATATAAAATTGTAATTGTTAATATTATATATAATTGTA
This sequence comes from Vigna angularis, assembly GCF_016808095.1. NCBI lineage: Eukaryota > Viridiplantae > Streptophyta > Magnoliopsida > Fabales > Fabaceae > Vigna > Vigna angularis. The sequence continues at coordinate 21,116,374 of NC_068974.1, read as the reverse complement.
AAAATTATTATGAGAAGATAAAAAATAAAAATTGATTTTTAACATGAAAAAAAATTGTATTATTATTATTTTATTATTATAATAATAATTATTATGTTTATTATTATTATTATGTTTATTATTTTAATTTTCTACAATTATTATGATTAACTCACTATGAAATAAAATGAAAACAATAATTGAAAGTGACTCTAACCTCATCTCATATATGAATGAACGGTATTTAAGTAGTGCTGAAAAATACATTAATTTATAAAGTATGACTTAATTAACAAAAAGTTTGTTTTTATAAAGATTTTACTTTTATATATAAAAAAATTAATTTGATAATTACTTTTTCATCACGTGCTTACTTGGATGTTACTGCTAGAGGCATTCATAAGCTGCAATTGGATGAGTGCCAACTGAATCCATAAAGCAGGGATAATATGGGATAACATGAACATTTGATCATAAATCATTTCAAATTCGCACATATCTAAAAATTTACTTATCTCGCTTCTCTTCGATTTCAATCGCTCGCTAATCATTTCAAATAAACATGAAATCAGTTTAAAATCCGTCCTCACAAATTCATATTAACAATACAATACCTAAAAATGAATACAACCTTAAAAACCGATAAAATTTTAACTAATATTCAAAAGTCGTTAAAGAGTTTTACCATAAGTATTATCTAAACCTCGCACCTCCTGCACAACCTCACACTTCACTCACAAACAACACCAAATGTCACCATGAGGGTCATACCATAATAGAAGAACATCACAAGGACCACACAATGAAAGAGGAGCAGGACAATCACCAAATTAACGAGACCACTTATACGAATAAATGATCACGAATGCGAATAAGAAGAACAAGAAAACAAAATGAAGAATGAAGGAGAAAAGTGAATGTTTGATGGAGGGTGCATGTAATATAGAAACATCATTTAATTGAATTGGTAAAGATTGGTGAAAATTTACTACCGTAACATTTAATTAGTTTTGTCTTTTTTATTTAATTTGGAGGGTATAACAGACCTTTTAAAAATGCAGGAAAAAAGTGATGAGGTGCATGGAGAAGCAATCCATTTCTCATACCATTCTTTTGAGTCTTCCACATGACTCAATGGCGAACAATGAAGATATTTTTTTATTTATTTAATGACTTAATAAAAACATAAGAAAAAAAATTCAATACATATTTATCAATTTATATTAATCTTATACGAGACTAAATAAAAAATAATTGAGAGATTAACATATAAAACACATTTCAATTTTAGTTTCGTATGCTTTTTTTCTTTATTCTATGACTTATTACTATACAATATTATTTTTCAAACAATTTTTATGATGTAAAATTAACAGTATAAATTATTATAAAAAAACTAAAAAAAATTAACATAATATCAAATTCATATATTTAAGTATTAATTACTGATGCCGTTTACAAAAATTTCACTAAACAATTTTTAATTGACTTTTAATGATAATTAAAATGTTATTTCTCATGCATTAAAAAAATAATTTTCCAAAGACGTTTTTTTTTATTTTCCAACCCATTCAACTTCTCTGATTACCACCATTAAAATATTCTCAAATACTAATTTTCTCAAAACCTCCTCTTCTCTTTCAAAACCTTTTTTCATAATGTCACTTCAATATTACTAAAAAGAATAAATATAATACTTTTAATTTCTACAAAAATACTCATTTCCACCTAATTTTTTATTTTTTATTCTTTATTTAATTACTTATTATCACAAATTAATAGAAGATTGAAAATTTTTTTATCATTTAAAATTAATATGATACCTAAATAATTTATAACAAAATTATTTATCAATAATTTATCAATACTTTAATAAATTATTTTTTACATTATCTAATAAAAAATATATTAAGCAAAATAATTAACATAAAATAAATTTCTTTCAAATTTATTAAAAGAAGACTTTGTATTGCACGAGTGTAAACACTGATATATATAAGAGAAATTATGAAATTGCATGGAGTTCCAACCATTATGATATCTGATAGGATTCTAAATTTACTTTGATAATTTCCTTAGGATTATGGAGTCCAGGAAAAATATATGGGGTTGCAAGAAGAAGGCCCCTAGAATCACTAACTCAACCCTCCGACCCAAGCCCATTTTATCATTCCTAACGTGAGTTAAAATAAATAAAATTTTTTTATTTTAATTAGTGAGTATATAGATGACCTTTACATGAATTTAATCATTTTGTTCAAATAATTAATTATATTTCTCCTTATGGTTTTTAAAACAATTGCTATAAATAAATAAACTGATAAATTTAATATAATTTGGGAAAAAATTATCTTTCTCTTCACTTCCATTAGTGAAAGTACTAGTTTACAAATTTGGGTGTATCATTTCTGCAAGACAATGCAAAGAAAAAAAAAAGATGGAACATTAACTCAACCGTATAGAAACCAAATCTACAACCATGTACATGCAAATCCAAAATCAAAAGGTGAAGTTAACTAAAAAAATGAGGTTACGATGAAACAACATTCTACTCATCGTACACCTCTGTCGCAGGATTATCCTTAGATTCTTCTCTCCTGTGGTCAGTGACTGAAATCATGGTCTCTAGCTGGTCAGGATCAATGAAAACTTCATCCGTTGCTGACAAGGAATTCTTGTGATGATTCCCATGGTGCCTTGATTTAAGGATCCTTGTTAACACTTGCACAATGTCCCTCATGGAAGGACGTTTATTTGGTGCACGGTTGATGCATTTGTAAGCTACTGCTGCAACTTCACTCAGTTCCTTCACATGAAAGTTTCCTTGAAGGTGAGAATCCACAATCTCTTCCCACCCAACTTTTCCCTCGATGTTCATTGCTGCCTAATCATCCATCAATCACATTGGTTAGCCCACAAAATGAATATGCATGATGTTTTCTTTCTTTACCATGACACTTTCATTCAACCAAGATTTGACGTTTTCATCAGACAGAGTCATCCAGTGGCCATTCTTGAATGGAAGTTTTCTCTTATAATGTGTGTTTAATGCATATCTTATTAGGTAGATTATTGAAGTTAAATTTCAATTCCAACAGTAAAACAATATTAAAAGCATCTTAAGAACCGTATTGAATTGCCTTGACAAGATTAAATTGTTAGATAATTTAGTATCGAGTTCATAATCTCAATGGATCTTCATGAAATTATGATCTCATCCAATCAATCTGATGTAACATGTATTCAAAATTTTAATTTACAGAAAAAAAGAAACTAATAACATTTTTAGTTCATCACAAGCGATCAAGAGGGACCATGATGATTCCTAACCACCTAATAGTTTCTTCTTAACAAACTCTAATTATTGAATTAGAAAGTGAAAATATTTATTATAACAAAAATAAAAAATCATATATAAATTAGACACACCAATATCTTTAACCAATATATTGATGTGACCCTAATAGATTTCTTCAAAAATTGCAGCCTAATTTTGAATGTTATCTTTACATACATATATAAGGACTTAAGCACAAGAAGAGAACCTAATCATTAGAGAGAAGAAACTCTCAAAATTTAAGTACCACTTTAAGTAACTCATTCTACTACTCCTAAGAATATACCTATGATTATGATTGTAACCACTAACAGTTATTCTCAGTGTGCTGTGGAAGGAGAGAAAGAGGTCTTACAAGCTCAACATATTCCATAAGACCCTGCTGAGGATTTCTGCCAGCTATAATTTCAAAGAGCAATACTCCAAAACTGTATACATCACTTTTCTTGGTGAATGTTCCTGAAGATATATATTCAGGGTCAAGATAGCCAAAGGTACCCCTAATGGCTGCATGTTTGTCCACCATCTCTTCTCTTGAAAGTCCAAAATCAGCAACCTGCTTGATTCAACATTAACAATTAAACATTCAGAAGCATCTGACTCTTAAAGAATTTGGATTCTTTGCTGAATTTTTGGTATTGTTCCTATGCTGTGCCTTTAAAATATATCGATTGACATTGATTTTAATGTTTCAAAATATATTAAAAGCTTTTTTAATATACCAACATTAGTGTATTTTGAAGAATCGACACAAGACAACACAAAAAAAAAATGACTAGAGAATCTGGACTCGACTCTTGACAGCAACAACTGACAATGACAAGTTGTAATACTACTGTATAGTGTGTGTATTTCTTGCAATTTACAAGCTACTTTTTTAGTGATAAAGAAGATGGTGGATGAGTAACAAGGACATACCCTGGCTCGCATGGATTGATCCAACAGAATATTGGAAGATTTGATGTCTCTATGGATTACAGGGGGAACTGCCTGAAGTGAGAATACAAACAATTATAGCAATATATAAGTTATAGTTTGATTGGTTCAGATCACATGGAAACTTACCCCATCATGAAGATACTCCAAGCCTTTTGCCACATCTAAAGCTATGTTGACCCTCAAATCCCAGCACAGTGCTTCATTCACATCACCTGAATATAAAGACAAGAAAAGCATATTGTTCAATCTATTATTGCAATCCGTGAACACATTCAGGGACCAAAGTTTGTATAGAAGAACAGTGTACACATGTCATTCAAAAGGTGAGATAGATAACTTACTACCATACAAGTGGGATGCCAAGCTACCATTACTCATGTATACATATACAAGCATATGTTGCCCCTTTTCTGCACAATATCCAACCAAATTCACCAGATTTCTGTGGTGTAACCTTCCCAACAACATGACCTGAGAAAAAGTAGAACATTAAAAGTTGCAATTGGAAATTACCCTGGAGTGAAAAGAAAGGCAGTGCAGAAAATGAATGAATATGATAAGGACTGTAAAACTGCAATATCATCAGTTACTCCAAGAGTCCTTAACTTCATCTAAAAGTAACTGATTATCTGAAGTAGCACAGCAGAAACAACATAAACTTTTCTTATTTATGATATTGATGATGTGGCCAAGTAATGGAAAATGACATTGCCAACCAACCTCTGTGTGAAATTCTTTCTCCCCTTGCTTAGAATTAGTTGCAAGAACTTTAACTGCAACAGTCTCACCAGTAGACATCTGAGCTTTATAAACAGGACCAAATGCACCTTGTCCTATGACTGTTGTAAAATTATGTGTTGCTTTCTGCAAATCCCTGAATTTTAAATAAAACATTCAATAGATAGAATGACAAACATAGTCAAACATTTTTAATTTCACTTGGTTACAATTTGTAGTCACTAAAAATTAAAAATATCCAACAAAACAGTTACTTTTGGCTTATCCTAAAAGACAGATATGATAGGTTAAAACTTATGTTTGCATATGCATTTATGTAGCAGATGCATATCAATCATGAGTCCAAATGTTCATTCCTAAAGCCGAATCAAGCATCTATTTTAGTAAGTACAATGCCTAGTGGTATTAAAACTACGGCTCCAAACTGTTTCAACCTCATAATTGAGACTATTTCTGATTATACTATACAGATCATGATTCAAGAAGCATGCAATGCAAGTTTAAGGGACCATTTTGATATTCCATTATGAGAAAATAAAGAGAAAATTATAGTTCTTAGACTAAAGCAGACTAAAATAGGCTCTTCCCAAAACAAAAAGAAAGGCAAATGAAGGCAAGTTCATATAAGAAACAAACTCTTACTTGTATGCATATTCAGGTAGGCCAGATGCTGGGAGCATGTTACTACTCTTCTTAAACCCTTCAAGCCAGAAGGGAAGGCCATACCTTCCAGACTTTATGGGTGACTCTGGACCTAAGGTTGAGTCTGATAGAATGGTGCAAGAATCAGCACCATGTGCGCGGATTGGAATGGTAGCAGCCCTTCTAGAACTGCTATTGCCTATCTGTGAACGCTTCCGATGATACCTGTGGCAGAAGAATGCAAAAATTGCCAAAACCAGTCCAATAACCACCCCTATGGAAACCCCAATAACTATCCCTATTGACTCCTCTCTCATTTCCTCTTCACTTCTTTGCTATTGTTCCCTGTTGATCTTCCAATCCATCCATAGGTCTGCCAAAAGATACATAAACACACCACAAATCATACTTAATATTTAATAACATAGTAAATGTTAATCTTGAAACTTGATTTGTTAGGCTATTACTCCTGATTTCACTGCCCCCAATAAATTCTTCTCAATACATTGTTGAAAACCACAACACCGAACAAAAACCTAAAAGCTACAGCTTGGCAAAACTGTGTTGAATAACAGAGCAAATTGTAAAAAATACTAAATGAAAGATTTAAGATAACAACCCAGCTTGTAAATCCGAAAGGTCAATTAGTCAAAACCACAGTTATACAGAAATCAAGGAATGGCATCAAAGGCCAAAAAAGGTGAAGCAGCATAAGGGGAAAAAAATACGCAACGCAAATGGAGTTCAATTCAATATTTTCCCCAAGTGAAATATACATATTTTGCTTTTTCTGAATTCTTTCTACAAGAAAAATCTTACTGTGCCAAAAGAGAACACAAGAAAATTTTGAGATTTATGAAAAACGACTCAACTCTTTGATCAAATGACAACGCTAAAACAAAACACCCTTACAAACATTGCCCGACAGATAAAAAACACCGACAGCAGTAACGTTAGGCCAACAAAAACATGTTCTAGAAAAACGCGTACCATGTTGGACCATAAACTCACCAGTTCATACAAGGTGAAAAAACAACAGAGGTAACCCTGAGACAGTCACCGGCTTTATTTAGCACAGAACTCCAAAAACAACAGTGTGGCAGTGAGAAGGATAAAAAAAGTGAAGCAAATGTGAGTGAGAATCCAAGAAGGAAGCTGAGAGAGAAGAATTGAAGAATCTGATGAAGGTGGAGCAGGAGCTGTTGTTACAACAACAAAAGCATAAAGTGCACACACACACGCACTTGCGAGGGATGTTTGAACTTTGAACAAGGTGGACATGTGGGACCCTCACTTTGTTGTAGATTCAAACTTGATCATTTGCTGAAGGACCCTTCTGTTCATTCATTGCTTTTTCTCTCTTCTGCACAGCAATGATTGGTTCCACGCTGTGAACAAACCGCACCGAAATTTTTGTGAGTGTTGTATATGCATGTATGCTTGCAATGCCCACATCATCACGATATCAAGTTTGATTCTTGCTTACTTGTTCTGGACATGATGTATGAAGTTCTGACTTCTGTTTCTTCATATTCATGCCACCTTGATGAGGTAAACTCGTGCCCCTTGGAAATTTTCCAGCGACCAATGCTAAACCTTTTCCAAGCATCTTTCTTCTTTAAAAGCGTCAACGAGTTTAATTAATGATTATCCTTTACGAAAATTCTTATTGGATAAAATGTTTGGTTAAATCATAATATTTCTCTCCATTTTTTTTAAATCAATCGGTCATTTTTAATTACATATTAATTTGATTTTTATTATAAAGTTAAAGAGTATCCCTTCTTTTTATTTTTATTTTTATTTTTTTAAATTATAAAATAAAAATATTATTACGTATTAAATTAATATCGTGTCATATATGGAGTAGTAACACTAATAATGTTTCATGTTATTGTAATGTTAAGTTTCATTATTTTAGTCATAATTTGATTCATATATTTTTATTTTTTTTAAATTTAGTTCCAATATTTTTAAAATAATATAATTTTATTTTTGTAAATTGAAAAGAAATATAGTTTTTGTATACAAATAATTATATTAATATTGATATTTTTATTAAATATTTTTAATAATATTACATTTATTTATATTTCTATTTTACATTAAATTTTATTTAAAATTGTTTTCAAAATTTAATTTTTTTTTAAATTGTTATAAAATTGTTTTAAATTATTTTAAAATTTTCTTTTGAATTTGTAAAATTATTATTTTTAAACTCATTCAAACATTTATATAAAAATGATTGAATTTTACACATTATAAAAATATATAATTATAAAACTTATTGAAGTTTGCATATTTTAAAAGTATATAATTATTTTAAATAATTGAAAGAGTTTATAAGTTTATTTTATTTTATAAAATGTAATCGATAAACAAGTTTAGCTAATTAAAATTAATTTTGAAACTTTTCTATTAAGATTTATTTGTATTAATAGCTTTAAAACAATTTTAAATAAAATTCAATTTTAAAGTATAAATTTAAATAAAAATATTTAATAAAATATTAATTTTAATAAAAATATTAATATAATATTTAGATTTAAACCCTCGGTTGGTCCTCGTATTTATATGGGAATCTCAAATGGGTCATCGTTTTTTTTTCGGTCTCAATTGGGTCATATTTTTTTGTAAAAATGAACAAATTTTACCCTAACCGTTAAGTTGTTCCAAACGGCGTTAAATTAGGTTGAGCTGTATTTTTTGCATTGATGGCGTGGCATTATGCATTTAATTGAATTTAATTGAATGAGTGATGTGTTTTAAAATCATCAAATCTCTGTGGCTACAGTGCTTCTTCTTCCTCCAACCACTGATCACCTTTCACCTCTTCCGCTCCTCTGCCTAAGCTGCTTCGTTCCCACTCCTACCTTCAAACCCTCACTGAGGTGCTTGGACTAAACTTGAGGTGACATCCAGCTATCTTCACGCACCCAGTAGCAACGTCAACCCACACGGATAGCAAGTGTCACGGTCTTGGTCCAAGGCAGCAGCAACGGAGGGTAGCGTCAAAAAAAAAGGGGGCTTTTGGCTGGAAAAAAACGAGCACGCAGCAGACGCCAGGAAAAAAAACAATTCATTTCTCCATTTATGAAGAGCCCATGGACGAGGTGATGAGTGAGCAGTCCAGCAAGGATTGGGGAAAGAAAGGGGTAATTGAAAGAGAAGGGTCCAGCCGCCACTAGGGGGCTTCACGGGTGTTTTCATTTTTTTTTGGAGAAAAGCATGGATTGAGTAGAAGAGTGCACGGCGCCTGGGAGGCATCTTCTTCATTTTAAGGGTTGCTTCAGCTGCCACGGATAAGAGGATTACATTCGGAAGAAAGACAGATACATCATAGAAACTGCATTAGTTGACAGCCTAGAGCATCCCCGACCAACATCGAAGGCGGAAGTAGAAGGCCAGACATCGGCGATGGCGGAAGTAGAAGGCCAGACATCGGCGATGGCGGCGGAATCCTTGTGCGTCCACGGGAGGAGTCTGTTCTCACATGACGGCAGCGTTTTTGAGAGGGAGAAAGGGTGTGTTTGGGGAGTGAGGGTTTGAGGGTGGGAGTGGGAAGAAAACAACTTGGGCGGAAGAGCGAAAAAGATGAAAGGTGATCAGTGGTTTGATGATTTTAAAACACATCACTCATTCAATTAAATTCAATTAAATGCATAATGCCACGCCATCAATGCAAAAAATACAGCTCAACCTAATTTAACGCCGTTTGGAACAACTTAACGGTTAGGGTAAAATTTGCTCATTTTTACAAAAAATATGACCCAATTGAGACCGAAAAAAAAACGATGACCCATTTGAGATTCTCATATAAATACAAGGACCAACCGAGGGTTTTAACCTAATATTTATATAAAAATTAAGTTTTGTTTTAACTTGATAAAATATGAAATTGTTTAATTTTAAAAAGAATTATGACTGAGATAAAATAAAAATACATAACGAAATTGAAACTAAGGCAATATATTTAGTGTGATAGTGATATGTAACATTGTCAATGTCATATCACAATGTTGTTGTTACATAGTACGATGTGAGCTTAACACGTCACAATTTTTTATTTTTAATGAAAATTAAAAAACAATAAATATAATTAAAAAAGTATTAAAAAAATTAAATAAACAAATCACGAATTGAAACGTGACATTTTTTTAGCATATGACATCAAATTTTCCTAAACAGAAACTAAATTGAAACACATAAAAAAGAGGGTTGATTTGAGATTTCTCCCCAAAAATAGGATGAGTCACATGATCTAATCATTATGTTTAGTCGAAGTTGAAATTTGTTTCCTTTTAAATTTTAATATATTTTGATTTTCAATTTCTAAAAATAATGAATATAGTCTTTTTAATCCAACAACATATGAATTGTTTACATAATTTATCATATTCCAACTCAAATATCAACATAAAATATCGTTTAGTATATAAAAAATATCTAACACGATTAAATGAAAAGAATTACATATATTATTTTTTAAGTTTGAGATCAAAATGTATCACAGTAGATTCTAAAAAGAAAACATATTTAATCATTTCTCTTATTATAATATTAAAGAAAAAATTAATATGCATTATTTTATTATTAAAAGATAGTTTAATAAGAGTTGAAATGATCTGATAAGAAAAAAATTTTAGTATTTCCAAATTAGAACATGTTTCATATTTTGTGGAAATCACATGTACTAATTTTTCACTAAGACTTGTTTGAATATGTGAGATAATAAGTTAAATTGAAATAGTAGTTCTTATTTCCATAGTATAGTTCAAAAAGCATGCATGACACACATTTGTGTGCATGAATGACTAAGATACATAATTGGCTATGGCAATAAAATGAGAATAGAAGTTATCAAGCAATTCCAACTCTCAACCTAACACACCTAAATTACCAAATGTGATATGAAATAAAGAGAAGTGATGAATTGAAGGAGAGGAATTTAATTTGAGGATAAAAGAAAATGAAACCCACTTCTGACCTTCAAGAAAATGACTTTGATCAATTCTTTAGACATTGATTAGTTAACTAAGATTTCGGGTCCATGCCTTGATTAATGAAAAATAAATTAGACTTCTCTCTTATGTCCTATTCTATTGTTTTTCTTGTGTTACCTATCTTTCTAGGGTTTATTTCAAGTTTTTAACATACCCTAATTCATATACGTATTTTTTTTTATCACAATCATAACCATTTACAAATTAAAGTCATGGCATTTCATTGTGATAATCACCCATTAGGGTTTAAGAATTGGAACCTAAAAAAGTTGTGACTTTTCCCTCAAACATTGAGAGGACATTTCAATCAAACCCTCTTTATGTATTAACATTGACAGATTTTGTGAATATTCTTGGTGGTGCGCACGTCTTTATGTACATTATTTAGGCAGTTTTGCTCTTCAAATTTTCAAAGTATATAGAATATTATATAGTGTGGATCATGGTATCAAGGTGCTTTTCACGAAGAAAAAAATGGCTAATTCGAGGTTTGAGTGTTAGCATTATAGACTATTTAGAAGACAAACAAAAAAGAATAAGATTTATTTTTTATATAATAAGTAGATGCTTGGATTTAATAAAGACCGTTTTTCAATGAAATTTTTATAATAGGAAATAAATTATTTTAACTAAAAACAAATTAAATTTTTAGGGAATTTTTTATTTAAACTATAACCATCTATAAAGATTTTTAATTTAGACGCGTTGAAATAATTCTAGAAATCGAAGAAAACCAAATTCATTGACACTAAAAACATTTTCCTTACTCTCTTTTTATGAAAAAATTTAATTTTTAAAATGCATCAAAATATAAACTTCACTGTCTATTTTTGGAAGAAAAAGATAGTTAGTATATTTATCAAAAAAAAATTGTTAATCCAAAGGTTGTCCATCCTTAATGTTAAAATTATAGGACTTATGTTACACCTCTTTGTTTTTTCTTTCTTTCATAAAGTTTGATTTTTATATTAGTTTTTTTATAAATAACATTATTATAAAAATATAAAATCTTAAGTTGACACTTTAATTTTTCACTAAATATTTTCCTCGAAGAAAAATAAATTAAAAATAGAAAAAGAAAGACATAAAATAATGTCATCAATCACCAAAAAAGCACACAATATATTAATTACATAATAAAAGCTAATATTTTGAGTGCTTAAACCGGTTCCTAAAAAAACTGAAAAATATAATTAGATATTTTATTATAACAGATATTGATCAATATATGAACACATTTATCATCTTCTATAGATATATTAATTATTATTATATTTTACACTTGTAAAAATCCCATTTGACATATTTAATAGATGATAATAAATGCATATGTTCGCTAAACAATTTTTTAACTCATCATATATATTTTCTATGCTTTTTGAATAAGTAAATAATCTCTTTTTCAATTAATTTGCAAATAATATCCACCTTAATATATAATTTTCATTTTTATGCATGATTTCTATTTTGATTGACGATTATTAAATTTCTATTATTTATAAAAATACAATAAAGAACTTAATTTCATTCTCGTATATTCTCGACAAAAAAACTTGGATATCATGGTTACCCATCAAATGTTGGATTTAGATCCTCTTATGTCCTTTCTCTCGAAGTACCTCTTATATTTTTGAGTTATTAGGGATTTGAATCATCTTATGTATAAAATAATTGTATTACTACCGATAAAACTGACACAACTTCCTTTCACTTCCCACATTGCATAATTTTATTAAGGTAATCATTTAATTTTTATTTTGGTCCAACAATATTAAGTTGGTTTTTTAGTTTTTTAGTTTCAATTTGATTTAAATTTGTGAAAACTGATGCAATTTGGTCTTATTTTATGAACAACATCTTCATTTTAATGGCAGATTTTATTTTATTTTTGTATATGAACATCAATGGTAGACACTGACACATGTATATAACTTGAAGGCAAAGATAGCAACTATGACATTGCATGAGCTTCAAGGAACCAGAAAATTATACTTTGTAGGGTCTCAGAGCTATACCATGTGATTCACACATACATAGTGCATGTACTATTGTTCTGTGCCTCCATTCATCCACTTCAATCTTCATTTTCATAAGTTTCTTTTCGTTGCTTAGAATATATATATATATATATATATATATATATATATATATATATATATATATATATACTCTCTTTTCTCTTTCTTCTTACTTCTTATATGCATGATTCACATGATAAAGTTGTTTGGATGAACTTGTAAGTGTAAGAACCCAGAAAATAGTCTGTTAAGAATAGATAAATGTATTAAAATAATGAGACCGAACAATTTGTGTTAAAATAAACCAATAGTATAAATATAAATTTCAAACACTCGATTCATTATCTAAATACTTTCCATCTCTCTAAAACACTATTTTCTACTCTTCCTATCCCTTCTCTCCAGAAATTCTCACCGGTGGCTCATCTGTTCGACAATCAGGAGGTGCCTAAACGATCCTGGCGTCAAGGACAATAATCTAGATCGATCAATTTCTTGATTTGAGTCGGTAAGTCGTTTTTCCCCTTTCTTCATACGTTTCTAACCTTGATCATGCAACAATTGTTGTTTGCATGTGTTTGGGTGCTTTTCTTCAATTTCTAGCTCAATTTAGGTTTTAAGAGTTGTTTTCTATCGCCAATCGGTGATTTGTAGGTGTTCCTAGAAATTCCTTGCATCGCAAGCAAGCTGTCGGGGTTTTGGTGGAACTGTCCAGAATTATTCAAGGTAAGGGAAGCTAGATTTCTGTTTTTGATTAGTAATTTGGCATGTATGTGTGATGAAGTTTGTGATATAATAGTGATTGAATTGAATTTAGGTATTTGAGTAATATTGTGTTATATGTAATTTGATTGCTTGATTTTCAACTTATGAAGATGATGATTTTGAACTGAACTGAATGTGGTGCAAAGTTGTTTTGATCATAATGGATGAGGGTAATCTGTCATAAGGATAACTAGATAGAAGGTTAAGTGAATTATGCATGTTTTGAGTCATTTTGGAGGAAGTGAGGTAGTGAAAATGAGAACAAGAGGTCAAGGACTCAATTAGTCTGTTGGGATAGTCTGGGTAAGTCATTTGTGACTTGTTTGAGTCAATCAAATGGTCAAAAACATGTGCAAAGTGGTGGATTTGAATTTGGGTCCTTAAGCTGATGAATTTGGTGTTTTATGTAAGGACCGAGCGTCCATTTAAAAAAAAAAAAAAGAGGAAGTGGGGGAGGGCTGCACGTTTCTAAGTGGTAGGGTAGGGAGCGACTGCATGTTTATGGAAGTGGAGTAGTGGGCGGCTGCACGTTGAAATGGAGAGGCTTCCCATTCAGCAAAGTGGGCAGCAACTGTGAGTGGTGGGTCTCTCCACCTGGAAGTGCTCCAGCCGCCAGGAATCTTCATCATCAGCTCTTCATAGTGTGCTTGGCACTGAGGAGTGGAAGGGAACGGCTGAGGTTCGTCCGACAGTGGAGTGTCCAGGTCATCCTTCCTCTTAAGGGGAAGACTCCATGGATTCAAGGGGGCTGGATTCTGATTTTCTGGAAGAGTGAAAAGCTTGCTGCGAGATCTGGGAGAGGAGAAGTGGAGAGCTTTTGGATTTGAAAGGAGATCAAGATACTGCATTTCTAGATTCAAGATTCTCTAAGGAAGTCTTCAAGAGGTAAGGGGAGTTACATCTTTTGTTTGATTGTTGAATCATACTGTATTAATGCAAATCTGGGAATTTGGGGATGAAAATTGGGAGTTTCTGGGTTTCTGGAAATCTGGTGCGATTCTGCAGAATTCTGCAGAACGCGCGTTCGTCCAAATGGCTCGATCAAATTAGTGGTCGGCCAAAATTCCTGAGCGTTCGGTTTTATTTTCTGATGTACCCAGCATTAGCGTTCGTCCATGGTGAAAGTTAATATCATATTAGACGTTCGTCCCAATAGTGCTCGACCAGTGGTCGGCCAAATAACCGTTCGGTCCTGTGTCCTTCAGTAACGAGCATTAGCGTTCGTTCTAGGCTTGTTTTGTGAGCGTTCGGCGATCGGTCTTCGTGTATGGGTGACTGTAGTGTTCGGCTGAATTTAGTATGATTAGGCTTAAATCTTGAGCGTTAGATTTTGATGTTTTAGTGATTTTAAGCGTTCGATCTAAATTTGATATTCTTAGGTTTGAATCTGGTAGGTTCGTTTTTGGGTGTATTAGTAAGCGTTCAGTCTTTAATTTGATATCCTTAGTTTAAGATCTTGAACGTTCGTTTTGGTGAATTAGTTATCATAGCGTTCGGTCTTAAATCTGATGTTCTTATGTTTAAATAATGAACATTCGATTTTGGTGAATTGTGGATTTTAGCGTTCGGTGTTGGGGAATTGTTGATTTTGAGCATTTGGTCTTGGTTTAATTCTGATTGTGAGCGTTCGGTCTTGGTTTTATTCAGATTGTGAGCGTTCGGCCTTATGTAAGTATTCTTAGGTAGTTTGTAGCGTTCGGTCTTAGGGTATTAATGATGGATAGCGTTCGATCTTGATAATCTTTTTCTCAGGCTTCAATCTTAGCGTTCGTTCAAATAGTATTCGACTTAATAGTATTCGGTTTAATAACGTTTGGTGTTTTAAGTGTTGAGCATATGAGATTAATTTTAACGTTCGTCCTAGCAGTATCCAATTTGAGTGAGGTGGTCGGATTTAGCGTTCGGCTGAACAATGTTTAATCCAGTGAGATGTTCGGTTTTAGCGTTCGGCTGAATAGTGTTCAATTTTAATATGGTGTTCGATGGTTTAGTGTTCGGCCTAAGTACTCGATCATAGCATTCGGCCCAATAGTGTTTAATTGAATATGGTGTTCGGTTTTCGTGTTCGGACTAATGGTGTTCAATATTCGGTTTTGTACGTTCGACCTGATAGTGTGATTTGATGACGTCCGTCCAAATGGTGTTCGGCCTGGTGTTTGGAAAATGGCGTTCGTCCAGTAGTGTTCGTTCCACAGTGTCCGGTGAATAGTGGTCGTCCTAATAGTATTCTACAAATAATGTTGTCTAGGTTTATTTGCTCTTGAAATGAATTATGTGTACAAATAGTATTTTAAAACAATTATTGAGAATTGTTGGTTATTTTCTTGATCTAATATTGATTTATTTATACATGTTATTGAGAATGTGTATGAATTCGTGATTGAGCACGTTTATTTTGTTTGATGTGGTACATACACTATGTTATTTACTTGTAACTTCATCTGTCTTGTGAGCATTAATATTATAATAAATGCGAGTCTCGCGTGAGACTGAGATTCGAGTGTCACCTTCTTCTGCGCGAGGAGGTGAATGTCTCGCCCAATGACTTCGGCTCGTGTTGAGTATAGTGCATCGTTACGCGTAGTATCGATATTTTTACTCGTTAGTCCTTGAGGAGTCGGGGAGATAGGTCTGAAGTCGCGATGGAAGACGACTCGAATCGCCTGTTATTGAGAACAGGTTATGACGACGAATTACAAGGAAACGACATTAGTTTATGAAAGACTAGTCTGCAATGTCATGTGTGCCGATTTATATTAAATCATGGAAATTATTATAGTTTATATGTAGTGGGTGTATGATGTGATACTTCTGGTTACTCACCCTTGCATGTTGTGGTTGTGGTTTCCACCTGCGATGATCGTACTTGTACGGGAGTAGATGGTATTGCAGATAAAGCTGGATTGGAATAGCTCTTCGAGAGAGATGGGAAATAAAACTTGTTGGGATTTTTATAATGTTTTCTTATTTATGCTTGTTTGATTTTTTTATTTTAAGGAAACAATTAAGATTTGTTTGTTGTAATGTATGAACTTATGATGTACGCATGGTTTGTTTATGTGATGTATTGTTTTTTTAAAAAAAAAATACTTTCATAAGATTCATGCTTCAAGATTATTATTATTATTATTAATATATCTTATAAGGGGTGTTACATTTTAGAATGGAAATTGGTTCATAAACACTTTAATTTGAGGTTAGGAAGGTTTAGAATCACTTAGACAAGTCTAAATAGGTATATAATACAATCTAGGAGTGTTAGAAGTTGGAAAAAATAGTTAGAATTGGTATTTTGTGGTTGAGTTGCATAATTCTGCAGAATTTCGTTCTACAGATTATGCAGACTCGTTGAGCAAATGGATTCGCACAACGAGTCATCCTGGCGAGATGCTCTCTGCCAGGGAATTCGCACAGCGAACTGGTGCGATGTGCGAATGACTGTAGAGAGTTGCTCTCTGCCTGGGCACTCACACAACGACTTGGTGCGCTTTGCGAGTGGTTGGAGAGGGTTGCTCTTTGTCTGGTGATTCGCATGGCGAATCTAGGAGTTGTGCGACTGATGGTGGTTTGGGATAAATGCTAGTTTAATTCAAATAGCGAATGGGTGCGCTTTGCGAGTGTTTGAGTGTTTGGGGAGTCTAAGTCACTGCCTGGGGGCTCTCGCATAGCGAGTTGGGGTCGCTATGCGAAAGCCCTCTGGTTTTGCTCACCGATTGTGTGCGCTGTGCGACTGGTCCAAGTTCAGTTTACTCTTTTCTTCCTCTGTTATTGAGTGGTTGAATGATGTTTAATTCATTGAATGTTATGTATAAGATGTATGAAATCATATGAATATCCGAGGTATAAATGGTGATTCAAAGTGAAGAAATGTATGATTCAATGTGGTGTAATTGAGTATCAAAGTAGGATCTCTTGGTGAGATACTTGTATTGTTTAGAATGAATATAGGGAGCTCGGTCTTTCATTCTCATTTAGAGAGGATTGATTCATGTGGTGAGAGTAGTAGGAGATCCTAGTGTAGGCACTACTTGAAGGCCTATTGCGCGGTAACAGACTAACCTTGTGTGTGGTAGGGTGAAACCCTTTAGGAATGGCTTTGCAAAGCAGTAGAGGCCACCACAAGTGCATAACCCGTCATAGCTCGGTATTCATTCTAACTCCGGACAGTTAGTTTAGGTCTTTGCATGTTAAGATGTTTGGATTGGATTAAATTTATACATTATTCTTATATGAAATGCTTTAAACTTATGATGTATTGTTTTTATCCACCTTTTCAGTTGTTCCAGCTAGAGATGGGGAAAAAACAAATGATTTGTTAGATAGATCTACATAAGTAAATCTTTTCTTTGAGCGATGTTCGTTTTATCTAGTGGTTCTTTTAGCATATATGTAACGTTTCATTTTTTGTAGTTTTATACTATTAAAATGGGATGTTACAATAAGGACTTATGGAATTTTAAAGGAAAAAAAAATAAAATTAATTGTTGCAATTAGTTTATATATAGGTTATCAATGTGTGAAACTCTCATTAATATTTCTACATTTTTATTTTTAAATTGTACATAAAATAATTTAAACTTATAAAAAGGTTAAATTTTTTTATATATATTTTATTATTGAAATTCTTAGAATTAAGGTTTATCATTCAGGAGGTCCCTATTTTCGGGCAGAATCTCAATTTGGTCCTTTTCTTTCTCGGTATCTCAATTGGGTCCTATTTTTGTGAAAATTGCAACAATTCAGCCCTTGCCGTTAAATTGAACCCAACGACGTTAGTGTCTTGTTGACGTGACACGTTGGAATGAGTTTTTAATTGACGTGTAGGGGCTACTCTGTCTGACGTGTATATTTATATTTTTTTAAAAACAAACAAATTGAAAGTAGGATTGTTAGGTATATTTATATTTTTTTTTAAAAAACAAACAAATGGAAAGTAGGATTGTTGGGTTGTGAAGCTGACTCTAGTAGTTACGTGATGGTGAGGCGTTGTCCATCGGTGTTTGGCGTGGTGAAGGTCACGCCTTAGGGTTTTGGTGTTTTTGATGATGGTGCTAAAGACGGGAATGGTAGCCGCGGAGGTGGCAGTTGGGGAGAAACCCACTGACCTTGGCGGTGATCGTCGACGGAGTCTAGCTCCGATGTGGAGGCAGAGCTCTTACCTTTTTCCATGGCAGCTTTAATGGCATCTGAGAGATCGGGTGAGACGTCATGCTAGTGATATTCGTCTCCAAGGAAGAGGAAACCTCTGGTCAGCGCACTGGATTTTGAGACCGCCAAAGCCGGCGAGGGAAGTGCCGACAGGAAGGTTGTTGTCGCGCTTCCAGATTTTGTAGGTGTCGGAGGAGGCGATCTTTCCTGCGCTAAGTGTTCGCAAATTTGAGGCTTTTTGTTTGCAGGGTTGCATGATAGTGGAGACGAAGGAGGCGAAATCCGGTGCTCTAGTGACAGCGGCACCTGGTGACGCGACGAAGGCTGATGGACGAACCCGATTTGGGGGTTCTCTCTACTTCGAATGCACGTTGGATTTGAACCAGTCAAAGAGAGGGTAGAAAATGATGGTTCCAGTGAAAAATCTAATTCTAGTTCTCTTGGAGATGTTTTAGGTCTTGGAAATTATGGTTCTGATGTTGATGATGAAGACAATGAAATTGAGAGTTCCAGTGTGCCAACTCTTGCAAAAGATGCTGCTTACCAGTCAAGGATTAAGCAACCTTTGGCAGATACACATTATGTATCTGTTAATGGCATTTCACAACTTCATGAGCATAGTAGATATGAAACTAATTTTGTGAATGCTCAGATCAAAACCATGTCTTTACCATCCAATGATTCTGTTTCTGATCAATTGCATGATGACAAGGTTACTAGAGCATCCGATCTTTCACATTCTTCCAAAGTGTTGCCTGAAGATCTTAGAGATAACGGGCTTGATGCCATTCAAAGAAGCCATGATAAATTTAATGGCTTTAGTTCTAAAGATACTTCAGGGATACCAAGATCTGAACTACTTGGAAATAGCTTTGGTGGGGAAAAAGCAACAGATGATCATTCAGGTAGGGAAAGTAGAAGAAAATCTGAAAAAAAATGACCGGCCTGCCACATCAGATAGAGTGCGCCTACAAGTCAATTAAAAACTCATTCCAGTCGTGCCACATTAACAAGACACTGACGTCGTTGGGCTTAATTTAACGGCAAGGGCCGAATTCTTGTAATTTTCACAAAAATAGGACCCAATTGAGACGCCAAGAAAGAAAATGACCAAATTGAGATTCTGTCCGAAAATAGGAATATCCTGAATGATTAAACCTAAAATTAATCTAATCTAAAAGTCTGACTTGTAAGCAACACTTCTTTTTCTACCACCACAAATTTCTCCAAGTTTACTGGTTGGATACTACTTTTTTTCGTAGCTATTGTAAATAATAAGTTTATTTTTTTTTCTTTCATATTGTTTTCGTTTATTTCGTTATACAATACATATTGGGAATAAAAACGATACACAATTTAACAAAGAAAAAAAATGTTAATCTCTTAAAAAATATTTTTAAGTTGTCTAAATTTTAGCTTATAATAACTTTATTAATTTTTTCTTTTCCTAACAAGTTTTAGGAAGCAAACATTCCTTAATTATTAACTATAATTATTACACTGCATATTAGCTTGGACCCATGAAATTTATGGCAGACCAAGAATTGTGAGAATAAATTGAAAATGTTTCTCCATGCACCTCTAATAGTATTTTCTTCCACCTTCAATTTTTTCAACCTAGCACGGTATTGCATCCTTTTCCTTCTTCTTTTTCATCTTTATCTTATTTTACAGTTATCAATTTCGAAATTTATTTAAAAACCTTAACGATTTGAAATTCGTTAAAAGTCTCCTATAAAATTTTTTTAATAAATTTTAAAATTTATTGAAACATTCAAAATTTATTAAAATCTGAACAAATTTTAAAGTTCATTAAATATTAAATTTGTTAAAAATATCAACAAATATTAAAATCTCTTGAAAACCTTTATAAATTTTAAAATTTAACAAAGCCTTTACTAATTTTAAAATTCGTTAAATGTTTCGACAGATTTTGAAATATGTTTAAGAAAAACCTTTCCAAAATATTTTTAACAAATTTCAAAATTCTAACGAATTTAAATATCCATTAACATATTTATTACATTTTAACTTTATTTTTTCAACATTCTTTTTAAAATTTTATTAAATACTTTTTACTTTAATTTTATAAAATATATTTTAAAATATTAAAATATTAAAATGAAATTAAATATATAAAAAAATTTAAATTGAAAAATCAAATTTAAAAGAATATATTAAACAGATTTAAAAATTCGTTAATACAAATAATGTAACATCTCAAAAATTATAGTATGAAATTACATTAATGAGACATCACATAATATCAAGATAGAACAATCACCGTAGGAAAATTTTACAATTATCCTAAAATGACCAGGAAATTTAAAACCTTACAAAATTCCTATGATGGTACGAACCTATGTACAAGACCGAACGGTCTTATACCTACGTAGGTGGATCCTCTGTTTCCAGCGATTGCTTTAGTGAAAACTCCTCTCCATCTGCTCACACCCACAGGGTGATCATCGCAAGGAAGAATACCGAACGGACAACATGACAAGATAGAAAATAAGGGTAAGCTAGTGTAATTTAATTAATCATGTAACATGCAATTCAGACAAACATATAATATAATCATACACATACAAATATCATATAAGCATATTATGACCGACCACTTGACTTGACTATCCGGATTGCATGAATATGTAGCTACAGTCGTCCTTGCACTTGTGGTAGTGTAACAGCTGACACCAATCATGCTACTACCCAAGGTTAATCCCATAATACCTACCTCGGCACCCTGAGGCGGTGGGACCTCATGCTATTCTCACAAATGAAATATCTCTCTCTATGTGAGAATGATACTCATAGAATTTCAGGATGAACGCCAGCTTACCATATCCATATTCATACTTTATAATTCAATAACCATGCACGAGATATTGCTCCTTGGAATACTCTTTGATATCCATATTACACATATCATAACATACTTTAATACCATCATACTTCCTCATCCATAACACATTTAAGTAAAATCAACCGAACAGTAAAACCAATACCACCTTAGTACAGAACGAATGGTAACAACTACCACTCATAAATATGACTGAAAAGTCAATTTGAAGAGTAAGGCTCAAACATGAGCCGCATACAGTTTGAGGGTCAAACAATAGAACAACCGAACACTTAGAGCTTAGACCGAATACTAAGAACTTATATCGAACACCTAGTGTAAGACCGAGCGGTCTTTCACTATCCATAGAGCAGAACCGGACGATCCATACTAGGTAAGACTGAAGGAGTGGCCGTACACTATTTAGGACCGACCACTAAGAGAGACCGAACGGTCGTTAAAAGGTAAGGCTCATTAGAGGCCGAACGTAGTTAAGACCGAACACCAAAACCAAACCGACTACCAGTGCAAGACCGAGCACTACCAAAACCGAGTGCTAGTACAAGAACGAGCACTACCGAGTGCCAGTACAAGACTGAGCACTACCGAGACCGAGCACTAGTACAAAACAAGCACTACCGAGACCGAGCGCGAATACAGAACAAGCACTACCGAGACCGAGTGCTACTAAGGCCGAACGGTCATGAACTGGGAGGACTCCAAAGAGACCGAACCCAGTTAATGACCGAGCACAGAACAAGGTCGAACGGCCAAATCAGCGCATGGTCGAGCGGTCAACAACGAATCCTCAATTTTTTGCATAATTCTGCAGAAACTTCTGCAGAATTATGAACACATCAAAGTTTACCAAAGCTAAACAGTTTTCCAAACTTCTAATCTTCCAAACACGAATCATATACACATTTACACCTATCCAAGAGTACCTAAATCTTTCTAACATCATTCCAAAGAGTCTCGTACCAGATTTCACTTCAAATTCTGCATAATCCACAACTCAAAGACCCAAAATCTGTTTTCCTACTTTTTACACATTTTTAAAGGTTCTAAGAGCTCTAATAGGTCCAAAACAACTTGTCCAGACTCTTCTTGTCAACCAACTCCATACCCAATCTAAATTCTCCAATTTCACTACTCTAATACATAGAAATTCACACGACACAATAACAAAACACTACAGAAGCTAATCAACATGTTCACAGAATATGACAGTTCATGGAACAATGCCGAGCACACCAAAAATCCAATTTCATACACATGTAGGGTCATCAAACAACATTTTTATACTCAGAAAATCGTAATTAAATTAACTAGCTTCCCTTACCTCTCAATCGCACAGCACAACTTGACAGATTTTAACCTTTCACATAGCTTTGCTAAACCGCAAGATGATCCTAGAACATCCTATAGACTTTGAAACGGTGAAAGGAAACCAACCACCGAACCAGAAACAGAATCAGAACCAAGATGAAGAACTGATGAACACACGCAAAGCCGAACATGCTTGCATGTACAAGAAATTGCAGAAGTTTCAAGAATCAAAGAGAGACGCACTTACCGGCTCTAAACACGAAACTGACTGGTGGAAAAGGAAGCCCTTGACACCGGGATGTCATAGGCGCAACAAGATTTTGAATCAGATGAAGTGAGATAAGAGAAATCTAGAGAGAAGGGAGAGGAAAATTAGGAAATAGTGGTTTGATGCGGCTATCGCGGCCCATCAAATTTGATGTGCATTAAAGAATGCAGTATAGTGCTAGGAAGTGACTCCTAGGTCGTGTCTCAAGGACCAATTGTGGTTCGAGACTTAGGTCAAACATGTAGTGGAGGGGTTTTAAAGTGTTTTTGTGCTTAGAAATGAACTAAATTAAAACTGGAAATTAAATACAACCAAACATAATTGGAAAAATTGAAATAAATGAACAAAGCAGGAAGACCAAACGGTCCTACAGATGACCGAACAGTTCTACATTGAGACCGAACGGTCTCTGAAGCAAGTGAGGAAATTGGAAATGCAGGAAGATAAAGAAGCCGAAAAGAATAGACAGCATAGTGAACGAACACAGTAAACTAATTAAAATGAATGAAGGCAGTGAACTGAAGATTCCTAAAGCAAGATGTGTGAACTAATTAAAATGTACTAGTAATAATAGAAAGAACGTTTGACTAATAACGAAATGCACATTGCAACTTGGAATAAAATGAAATGCAACATTTAAACTAATAAAGAAAGAAAACATATTGCAGCTGAAAAAAGAAATAACGCTTAAAACACCACTCCGAAGCAATTGAAAATTGAATCACAGCTTCATTACAAGAAAAGAAATTTTTCTTTTGGAATAATAAAAATCACCGTGAGCACCGTGTGAGTTGAATAACATTTCAATGCAAGAGAGCGTGAACAATAAAATAAAATTGAAATGTAACGAGTAAGATAAAGAATTGAAAAGGCAGTTCTTCACGGAAAAGCTCTAAAGATAAAGCATGAACAGTGGCTGCTTCTCAAAGGAAAATGAAATCATTGTGCCCTCTTTAGCTCTACTCACCGTACACACCCACTCCTATCTAATCACCTTGCCACTATTCTCTAAAGAAAAGAAACACTCATTTCTCGCTGCTGGAATAAAAACCGTGCACACCAACACAGGAAGCTACATTCTCCCATCCAGGCCGTGCACCACGCTCCCCTCCGTGCGCTACATCCCTTTAAGCCAAAATA
Source organism: Vigna angularis (assembly GCF_016808095.1). Lineage (NCBI taxonomy): Eukaryota > Viridiplantae > Streptophyta > Magnoliopsida > Fabales > Fabaceae > Vigna > Vigna angularis. Next base: position 21,092,226 of record NC_068974.1, on the reverse strand, counting down.
AATCTCCCATAGGTGGCGGCTCTCACTACTCTCCCGTAACAACCTCTTCTGCTTGCTGGACCGTGAGTCTTCCATCCCGCTGCTGGACCTTTTGTTGAAGCTGGAGTGTGACGTTGCTTATTGCTGCTGGGTGTTGCTCCCTCCACCACCCCAAGTACTTCTATACCTCCCCACTATTTTCTTTTATTTCAAAAATATTCTACACCTCCCCACTATTTTCTTTTATTCCAAAAATACCCTACACCTCCCCACTATCCTCAACAATCTTTCTCTTTCTCTCTCTGCATTAATGGAGGATTATCTTTCTCTTTCTCTCTCTACATTAATGGAGCATTCATATGACTTAGATTTAAACTTGTGATATATTGCAAAATATAAAATTGAGAGGAAACTTCAATATTAGTACTTCTACCACTTCCATTTTATAAACTTAAAAGTTAGATGCAAATACAAAATAATAAACATAATATTAATAGTAAATAATATATTATTATTATTATTATTATTATTATTATTATTATTATTATATACTAACTTTATAATGACGAAAGAACTAAATAAATACCAAATCTTTAACAAATAACTTTTCTTTTATATTTTAAGTATTTAATAATACTTTTATATTATTTATTTAATAAATTAAATACTTTATTCAAGTTATTTGAGTCAAACATGTTGGTAAGTTAAAACATAATATAATATTAAAACTTATAGATATTAAATGTAAAAAAAAACACACATATATATAAACATTTTTCTAGAAATTTAGAACAAATTTTACCATTTATTAAGTGATTTGAAGAGAAAAAAAATATATTGAACAGTGAAAATAAGATTGAATCAAGCTTATTTAAGGGAAAATGTAAATAAAATTTTGCAATATATCACAAATTTAAATCTGAACAATGCTCCATTAATGTGGAGAGAGAAAGAGAAAGATTATTGAATATAATGGGGAGGTGTAGGGTAATTTTGGAATAAAAAAAAATAGTGAGGAGATGTAGAGTATTTTTGGAATAAAAGAAAATTGTGAGGAGGTGCAGGAGCACTTGAGGTGGTGGAGGGAGCAACAGCCATTGCTGCTGCCTAAAGCCCATCACGCAGGACGCTCCTTACTCCAAGCACCCCTTCCTCCCAAGCCAGCTGGATGCTCATGTGCACAAGGGCTGCCCCTCTTCCAGTGGGTCGTGATGAATGACGAATTGAATGGTGCAGGCCGTGACATCACCTACTAAAACGTGGCAGCAACTCTTTTCTTCCGTGTGCACCTCCAAGCTGCTAGACCGTGGAATGTGTATGTAACCCATGTGCAAGAAATCTGCTGGACCAGGCCAAGTGATTTAGCACTTCTTTCACGTGTGCCATCTCTTTGCAATTGATTTGAATTCTCCAATCACCATACACTCCACTTCTTGAATGGACCGTGGCACCATACATCTCTCCCTATCTGTGTGCTGCTGCTCCATAATTAAATCTCGCATGTGTTCTTAATTCCAGCCCATCTCCATGTGCACCCCCAAAAATGAAATCCACACCTCCTCTTATTTTAGCTTAAACAATAATTGATGTGGCATTTCTCTTTAAGTCCCAAATATTATCCAACAATTTCCCTCCAATTAATATTGCAAATAATTAGCCTCAGATAATTCAAATTAATTAAAATAAGAATTTCTGATCAAATTAAGCACAATCAGCAAAAACAGAAAAATATCGGACATTTAAGCACAATTTCCTGATTAATTCTAGCACAATAAACTAAGTGAAGTGAAGAAAATATTGACTCATCATGGTTCTAGAGAGATAAACAATTTTAAGATAATGAACTGAGTATTTAGAAATTTCTATTTATACTATTGATGTATTTCAACCTTAAAAGCTCAGTTCAGTTATTTTAGCACCTCTATCTACTCTATTATTCTATTTTTTGGGTCTTTACATTCTCCCCAACATCAAAAATTTTCGACCTCGAAAATTCACTTATAAGCTAGAAGGAACAACCTACTCTCATTACATTTTCTATTTCAACTACCTATTTGACAAATATATTATTCCCAACAACCTGGCTGACAAGAAAACCTTACCTCTGTGTTAAAATACTCTACTGCTAAATAGTGTATATTGGTCTAGCCATTAACCTCAAAACAACTTTGCACTACTACACCTGAGCTCTTTGAGAACCTTGCTTTCTCATAACCAATCATATTGTCTGCCACACCACCAACCTTTCATCTATCTTCTACTAGTCATCACTTCAGATCAACCCTTGACTGATACTCTTATACCTCATCATGTTTATTCTAATAACCATTATGTTACTGACTTGATCACTACTACTTCTGATCTAACTACTAACTGATATGCTCTTTATTACCTTCAACTACTGACATTTGGGGGCTTCACCTTGCTTTAGTGATCTCCACTTTTGAGTAGCTGATGACAAATTTATGATCACCAAAATATGATGTCACAAACTTGTTTTACAATCGGCAAGTATGACCGAATCGTTTCAAGTAATAAACTTGGTAAGACCAAGTATCGTTCTCCCAAAGGACTCACGGCCTAGTTTAGTTATGTGATTTGTTGATTAGCTAAGACTTAAGAACAAAATAATTGGATTTTATATGCAAAAGACGAAAATAAACATGTATGCATGAGGGTGATCAATGGCTAAAACAAAATACAAATACTTTCAATGGAATATATGGATGAGTATGTTGTTGGGGGTCAATTTCATCTTATCCACTCTCATATATTTTAGGAATTCAACATTCAAGTCATCATTGTTAATGCCACTCTCTAAATTACCTTGTCAAGAAGGCCTATCCCCAATTACGAGTTCATACAATTCCTAACATTCCTAATAATTAGTTCTTTTAGCACAGGAGCTTAACGACAACCAATATACTATTGGGAGTAATTCCCCGGATCTAGACTTCCCCGTACGTTCCTGTATCGACAAAATCAATAATCATGCATTGAATGAGTTAAACAAAGCAAGCCTTGAGCAAAGAGGAAAAACCCTAACTAATGATGAAAGAAAGCATAAGTCTTAGATTAAGATGCAAGCACAAATTCCATATATGAGAGCTTCAAAAGATTACATTGATTCCCCAACAAACATACAAGGTTTAGTTCACCATATTCATGGTGAACCTAGATGAACAATAATGAAAGAATGAAAAATAAAACCCTAAAAAGGTGAAGAGGTAGCCTGAGCATCCAAGATCCTCCTTCAAAGGGGTGGAAGAGAGAGTGTTTGCTTCGTCCCAGCCAAAGATCCAAACCCTAGGAAACCCTAAAGCTTATATAATATTCGTAAATTATAGAAAAATTAGGCCCAAGCCCATAAAAGTGCCGCTCAGCGGTAAGTGCGCGAGCTCGGTTCTTCCCCTCAGCGGCCATTTTGCCCCTCAGCGGATCCCCCGTGAACTCCTGAGTGCCGCTCAGCAGTAAACTGCCGCTGAGCGGTAATTGCGGCTCCTCCTTTTGCACTTTTTGATGTCTTTTCTGATTCCCTTTCTCTCCTTCTTCCCTTCTTTCACCAAATTCACCTTAAAAACCTGCACAAAAACACTGAAATCAAGCATAAACCTGTCCAGCTCTCTTATTTCTGAAAATATGAATAAAAGCATGATTTCAAGCTAGTTTCTAAGTATAAAGGTTACTTTTAGTATCAATTTTAAGCATGAAAATAACAGTTTTTCAACTGTTATCACAACCCCAAACTTAGAACTTTGCTTGTCCTCAAGCAAACAAAATGTAACTCAATCTTCCACCAATTCATATGATGGTTCACTCATTCAAAAATCTTCTTTTCAAGATAAGTAAAAACTTCAATCAAACTTATGACCAAGATTTCAATCAAGATGTGCACATGCTTTAGTGTTCACGAATTTATTTAATATCCAACAAATGCTATTTTTCATGAATGATCAATCAATTAGGCATGGATGTTTATGTGCTCATGGAATACTTCTTCACCAGGTAAAGTGTTTCACTCACACTCAAGTGTATAAGAGGTAATCACTCATTCACTCCACTATCACAATGTCACATGAATTAACTTTGCCTTTCATTTAACCACAATCAAAAACATTAACAAGCATGCATCATCACAAGGACTTTTCCATGGCTTATAACGTGGCTGGGCTAACAAGAAAATTGGTTTTTCTGGATCACAAAATCCTTGAGTTAAGAGAATCATAACAACACAATTATTCTTATTTTTCCCAACTTTCTTTTGCATTGAGCTTTGCCTTTCTTTTCTTTTCTTTTCTTTCTCTTTTTCTTTTCACATTCTTATCTCTTGGCTTCTTAGCTCAATGCTTTTCCCTTTTTCTTTTTCATGCTTTCCCAACAACCCCAAACTTGAACATTTAACAATACCACACAAGATTTTCTACTTAACTCAAGGTAAAGCTTTTCAACAAGGGTTTTCAATTTATGTTCAAGGCTAAGGGTTCAAAGGATATAACACAAAGTGTTCTCTTTTAATGGGCTAACTTTATGAATTTGGCCAATAAAAAGGGTTCCAAAAAATGGCCTTGATCATATGATGCAAAACAAGCAATTGATTCAATCATAGAAAACCTGGGCAAAGTCATTCATGCTTTCAAAGCAATAGCATTCAATCAATAAAAACTCTGGAGCTCAAAACCTCACATATAAGCTCATTCACATTTGACATACACATCCTGCTTAATCTCACAATCACAATCATAATATCCTGCATTTGTTCACAAAGCTTGTGAATCACCTGTATAAGCATTTTATGTGCACATCTATCTCAACATCAATCAATCAATAATCATCATCAAGCATTACTTATCACACAATCACAGTCAATAGCAAACCATCATAACAAACCAGGTTTCCAATAGAGTACTTCAACCCTAATCTAAAACAAAAGTAAATAAGTTCAGAACACTTAAACCAACAAAAGCATAAGTTCATGATAGCATTCATCAGTAAATGCTATCTCAGCTCCTCATCAATCTGAGCTGTCCTCTGTATCTTCCTCTTCTTCCTCATCTTCATCATCTTCAAACGCATCATCATCATCTTCTTCCATCTCCCTAACTGAAGCTTCAGCTGCTTCAGCTCCTCCACCTTGTGTTGGCTCCTCTGGCCAAGCTACCACATTATGGAATTCATCCATAGTCCACCTGTGAGCTGGAGGTGTATCATACATCCCCACAATCATCTCAGCAGTAGCCACCTGCCCTCTATGAATGGACTGTAACTGAGCACCTATAAGGGACATGTACATATCCCTCATCTGGAATGGTTCTGCTTCATGTGTCTCAGCCGATGTCTGGCTCTGTACTGGCCCTCTCTCTCTACGAGCACGGCATGGTGGAACTGGCTGAGCTGCATCCTCACCTCCACAGTACTGTCTGTAATAAGCCTCATCAATGGCTTTTCTTGGCCTTTCAAATGGTGGAACAGAAGTATCCACCCCAGCTAGCTTGCAAAGGTGAGTAATCAAGGAGGGATGTCCCAGGGGTGCTTTGTTGTTTGAGGTATTGGCACACACACTAATCTCATCAGCTATCACCTGCCCAATGTTAACATTTAAGTTCCTGATAGCATAGTAGATGAAGGGTGCCCTGCTGAGAGTAATATCTGACACATGTGAACATGGCTGAATGTTGGCATGAGAAAATGCCATCCAATACTTTGCAAGAGGAGTCAAATCCGTCCTCCTAATGTTAACCACTGAGCCAGATCTATTCCTTTGGAAGTGTCCTCCAGGTATGCATAGTACTCTCTCTACATCCTCATAATCAGCACCTTCCTCCATACAAAGAGCAAACTGGCACTGCTCACCAGCCCACACAGTGTCCAAGAAGTTATTGATAGAATCAGGATCATACCTGATAGCATGGCCTCTGACATAGCCCAGATAATTTTCAGCTGGATAGTCACCAATCTTCTTTGCATTGGTGTAGAACTCTTTTACCACAGCTATATTGGCAGGTGCAGGATATGTGGCTAGCTTTCCCCAGTCATTCCCTAACACTTGCTCTCCAAATTGAGGAGCAAAGTTAGGTATCATTCCAACTTTTCTTTCCATTAGAAGTCTCCTGTCCTGAACCACCCTAAAGTGCTTCTCATGTTTCCTAGAGAGGAACCTACTAGAGTGGGGCTGTTCTGGTTCCTTTTCCTTTCTCTTGGTTGCCATGGTTTTCAATCTCTTTCCTGAAGAGGATGCCATTCCTACATTCAAACACAAATACAAAACCACAGAACATGATGTTAATCATTAGTAAAACACAGAACACAACTCCTTTCGAAGCTAAACCACCGCTGAGGGCCAGAATTTCCCCTCAGCGCCACCAGTGCCACATTCCAGATCACAAAAAACCAAGTCTGGCAGAGTGCCGCTCAGCGACAGTTTACCCCTGAGCGGTAACTCTGCATAATTTTGAAAAACTTCTTTTAAAGCTGTCCTAACTCCACCCAAATGCAATTTTCATTTTTCCAGTTCATAATCATGCAGTTTAATCGGTTCAAACATCAAATATATCATCAAATCATGCATAGAAATCAAAACCCCTAAATAATCATGCTTTAACCATCACATTCAAAATCAAGAACCCTAGAATGAACAAAATGTATTTTACTTACTTGGGTGGAGATACTAGATGCAATGAGAATGTTTCCAAGCTAAAATGCTCTCTTCCAACCCCAAACTTTGATGGCACACTAGTGAAAAAGTGAGTGGAAGAGAAGTTTTCTTAAGAGGGAAGAGTGAAAAGATGTGGAAAACCTTGGAGAAGGTATGTGGGAGTGCTTGTGCAGAGAAGAGCCTGAAAGAATGAACAATCACGCAGCTTAGGGTTTAAAAATACCCTCATGGGCTCGGGTTCCGCTAAGGGGAAACTAAAGCCCATCTACGAGAGTACCGCTCAGCGGCACTTTCGTGAAGTGCTCTTCTCCTTCTTTTCTTAACCTACGTGCCTCCTAGGCATGCCCCTCACTGGTTCCCTGCAATTCTATGCTTAAAATACTTATGCAAACCCTATTATGCAACTAAAATGAAACAAACAAAAATATTCAATCAACTGGGTTGCCTCCCAGGTAGCGCTTGTTTAACGTCACGAGCCTGACCCAAAATCCACCAACACCCATCAGTAGGTGCAAAATTTTCTCACCAACACCCATCAGTAGGTGTTACAACTTAGCATCCTTCAGTAGATGCTATATCCAACTAGCATCCTTCAGTAGATGCTATATCCAACTAGCATCCTTCAGTAGATGCTATGTCCAGCAAAATATTTACACAATAATGTTCAACAAATTAAAAATTACAAAAATAAAATCAAAAGTTTTTAAATCACTAGGTTGCCTCCCAACAAGCGCTCTTTTAACGTCATTAGCTTGACCCAGTAAAGCTCAAGTTCCTTCTTCTTTTTCTTCTTCCTACTGAACTTCTTCAGAAATTTGATCAAACCAGGAACCTGTTGCAATGTCTCAATCATAGGAACTTTAATCTCCAATTTCTTGAAAATTTCCATAAAGCACTTAAATTTCTTTTCCTTCCTATGATTCTTCTTTAGATGAGGATGGGATTTTTCATATGATTCCTTCTTCTTTCCTCTCATCTTCTTTTTCTTACGCTTCCTCTCCCCAAATTTTCTCTTTTTCTTTTCTTTTATTTTTTTCTTCCCTTCTCTTTTTCTCCTCAACTTCTTTATTTTCACACACAATTTCTTTCTCTCTTCTCTCTCAACCACTTCTTTCTCTTTTTCTTCATCTTTATTTTTCTCACTCAACTCTTCTTTTTCTTTTCTCTCTGTCTTTTCCTCATCTCCCCCTATTTTTTTCTCATCAAGAATCTTTTCACTTTGAGTGACAATGGCTTGCCCTTCTTCCTTAAGGTTAACTTCAGTATTAACCTCCTCATTCAATCTCTGACTAATGTAAAGGAAGGTGCATCTCCATCCTTTTACATGATTCTTCATTGCTTTTCTGAGTAGCGTCAGAATTTTTCAAAAATCGCTGAAGGGTGTCATCCAAATTTACTGATAGAGAGGGTTGTTGCTGCCATTGTTGTGGTGGCGACCTATCAAATTCTTCGGCAGCTTGAGTGGTTTTGTGATGACAATCAGGTATCTGTATGTACTGTTGAACTGCCTCCTCCAACGTTCTCCTTTTTCCCGATAGAGAGGGTTTTTGCTGCCATTGTTGTGGTGGTCGATTCTTAAATTGTTTGACAGCTTGCCAAAATTGATCATTATCCATGCCTGAGTGAGATCCCACCAGTGGTTGAAATTACCTTAGTAGAATTGAGTGCCTATTAAATTCTTATTCAAATTGCATCCTGCAAACATTAGGCACAAAACTCTAGAAAATATTTGTTAGCACAAAAAGATATAAGAGAAGATATAAGATTCAGAGAATAATATAAAATAAAATAAAATAAAAACCGAAAAATAAAGACAAAAAATAAAAACAGAAATTTAAAATTCAAGTCAAAGATAATTAATAATCACACAAATTAACCAGTTAAACCACGAGTCCCCGGCAACGGCGCCAAAAACTTGATGACAAATTTATGATCACCAAAATATGATGTCACAAACTTGTTTTACAATCGACAAGTATGACCGAATCGTTTCAAGTAATAAACTTGGTAAGACCAAGTATCGTTCTCCCAAAGGACTCACGGCCTAGTTTAGTTGTGATTTGTTGATTAGCTAAGACTTAAGAACAAAATAATTGGATTTTATATGCAAAAGACGAAAATAAACATGTATGCATGAGGGTGATCAATGGCTAAAACAAAATACAAATACTTTCAATGGAATATATGGATGAGTATGTTGTTGGGGGTCAATTTCATCTTATCCACTCTCATATTTTAGGAATTCAACATTCAAGTCATCATTGTTAATGCCACTCTCTAAATTACCTTGTTAAGAAGGTCTATCCCCAATTACGAGTTCATACAATTCCTAGCATTCCTAATAATTAGTTCTTTTAGCACAGGAGCTTAACGACAACCAATATACTATTGGGAGTAATTCCCCAGATCTAGACTTCCCCGTACGTTCCCGTATCGACAAAATCAATAATCATGCATTGAATGAGTTAAACAAAGCAAGCCTTGAGCAAAGAGGAAAAACCCTAACTAATGATGAAAGAAAGCATAAGTCTTAGATTAAGATGCAAGCACAAATTCCATATATGAGAGCTTCAAAAGATTACATTGATTCCCCAACAAACATACAAGGTTTAGTTCACCATATTCATGGTGAACCTAGATGAACAATAATGAAAGAATGAAAAATAAAACCCTAAAAAGGTGAAGAGGTAGCCTGAGCATCCAAGATCCTCCTTCAAAGGGGTGGAAGAAAGAGTGTTTGCTTTGTCCCAGCCAAAGATCCAAACCCTAGGAAACCCTAAAGCTTATATAATATTCGTAAATTATAGAAAAATTAGGCCCAAGCCCATAAAAGTGCCGCTCAGCGGTAAGTGCGCGAGCTCGGTTCTTCCCCTCAGCGGCCATTTTGCCCCTCAACGGATCCCCCGTGAACTCCTGAGTGCCGCTCAGCGGTAAACTGCCACTGAGCGGTAATTGCGGCTCCTCCTTTGGCACTTTTTGATGTCTTTTCTGATTCCCTTTCTCTCCTTCTTCACTTCTTTCACCAAATTCACCTTAAAAACCTGCACAAAAACACTGAAATCAAGCATAAACCTGTCCAGCTCTCTTATTTCTGAAAATATGAATAAAAGCATGATTTCAAGCTAGTTTCTAAGTATAAAGGTTGCTTTTAGTATCAATTTTAAGCATGAAAATAACAGTTTTTCAACTGTTATCAGTAGCATAGTTTCAAACTATCGCAACCGGAATCGCGACGGGACGACGATCCAAAAAAAGAAACGGGTTGAAAAAGAGATTTGGAGTCGCCACCATAGTTTATTCTGGAAAACTACGGAAGAACCATAAAATGATAAGGCATGGTCTACAAGAACCATATTCTAGGTTCGGGAGTCGATTACGTGTAGGGAAGGTATTAGCACCCTACAACGCTTGTCTTAAGGCAGTACCTTTAACTAAATACGCGAATATGATGTGGTTTTCAAAATATTTAACTGTCCCCTAAAATAAAACTCTAAAGAAACAAAATATATTTTTTTGTTTTTTGGGCCTGACAAGGATTGACCTTCCTCCTACGTATTCTCATTCAGAACGAGAAATCAGGGTTACGTAGTTCTTTCAGAAACTGCTTGAAAATTTTGTTTGAGGAATTGTTTGAGAAATTGATTATGGATAAATTTGGATTTTTGGGGAAGTGAACCTGACAAGGACTAGCCTTGCTCCTACGTATCTCCACTTTTGATGGAGAATCAAGGATCACGTAGTTCTGGCCGAAAGGTTGATTGTTGTTTGAAGATGTGAATGTTTTATATTTTGGTATTTTTATGTGAGAAGGAGAAAAGGTTTTTTAGCACAAGGACGATGCGAACGATCACACATGTGCCTAAACCTTTAAAATATATTTTTGTATTTTTTTATAAAAGAAAGAGAAAAGGTTTTTAGCACAAGGACGATGCGAGCGATCACACATGTGCTTGACCTTTAAAATATATTTTTGTATTTTTTTATAAAAGAAAGAGAAATGGTTTTTAGCACAAGGACGATGCGAGCGATCACACATGTGCTTGACCTTTAAAATATATTTTTGTATTTTTTATAAAAGAAAGAGAAAAGGTTTTTAGCACAAGGACGATGCGAGCGATCACACATGTGCTTTACCTTCAAAATATATTTTTGTATTTTTTTTATAAAAGAAAGAGAAAAGGTTTTTAGCACAAGGATGATGCGAGCGATCACACATGTGCTTGACCTTTAAAATATTTCTTTTTAATTTAAAATATTTGTAATTTTAATATTTTATCTTTTTTTCTTATTTTTGTAATTTTTATGTAAAACAAAACAAACAAGTGCAATAGATATAAATAAAACAAAGGGGTGAGGAGTTATCATACAAGGGGTTACATATAATAAAATCTAATAGTCAAACAAATGATAAAAGCATAAAAATAAAATAAAAGCAAGAGAACATCCCAATAAGAATAGGAGTGCAGAGATAAAAACTAGAGGTGCGGAGTAAAATTGAGGCTCTTTAGTTTGGGTCAAAATCCTTTTTCTCCAACTTTGTATCTGCCAAGGTGTAAAGATGAAAATGGGGGTGCATCCCGAAATGTGTGCCCAGGTCCAATTCCTTTTTTATTTTTGTTTGTAGAAATAGAGTGGGCTTAAGCCCAAACGGAATGGGAGTATACAAGTGAAAACGGGGGTGTCTAAACCATTTTTCTTTCTAATAACGGACTGGGCCTAAGCTCAAGCGGAAAGGAGTGTGAAAAGGAAAGCAGGGGGTACAAGGAAAAATATATCTCTTTCTTTTGTTTTAGGGTTTGGCCGAATTTTTGTCCAGAAATCCCTAGGGGTTTAGCATCTCCCCCTTCATTCCCAACACTCATACTCAGTTCTCCAGAGACCCAAGATCTCTTTCCCCTCTCGGAGGTTCGCTGCCGCCTCAGCCAGAACTGGCCACCACGCCACCGCCTTCCACCAGTTTCGAAATCGCCGGCAACAGCAGGTGCGCCCGAAACCACCGACGACCAACACAGTCACCGCCCTCTATTTCTCTTCTCGTGAGCGAAAAAGAACACACTCCCTAGGATGAGTTCTCATTGATTCCGACGAGACCAACCGCTGCCGATGCACTCACGCCTCCTTCTCCGAACCGACCGCCATGGATCACGGCCCAGGACGTTGCACACGCCGCTGCTTGTCACCAGGATCAAGACGGCCACGACGCGAAGCTCCTTCTCTTTCCGCGTGGCGACAACCGTCCGCCGAGCTAACGTCGCCGCTCCCGGGACGCGTTCTCTCTGACACCGACGAGGTCTACTGCCGTTGATGCAGGGATGGTTTCTGTGAGCAAGTTGTTCTGTAAACGGAGGACTCAGAGCTGGTCCAGTAGCGTGAGCGTATTTGGAGAAGAAGCAGTGGTCGCCGAGAAAAATGATAGGTGGGGAGGCCTTGGCAATGGTTATTGGAATGCAAGATTAATTCGTTCAACGAATGGCCAGTGGTTTTATCTTTCAGGTTCTTTAGGAAGACGGAGATATGAAGAGAAACTCAGAATCCGTTTAGTCTGTGCCCCAGTGGTTCTTGATGGTTCTCACAGTAGTAATATGTGAAGGGTGAGTACCGGACCCGGGGAATGTTGCTCCCAGGATCATTCTCTCTTTGATTGATTTTTTCTTTTCTGTTTTCTTATGAGAACTTATATGAAAACACCTATGCTACTTCTATTTTCTTTTTATTACATGTTTTCTGGATGTTAAAGGGTATTGAAGCTTTGATGTTGGGGAGTATATGCCTATTTTCTATTGTTAGCAAAATAGATGAAATTTGCAGGCACTGAATCTACATTTTGGGTGCAGTTTTGATTAACAGAGGAAGGCAAGCAAACACAACCATATACATTGATCGAACATCGATCATTCATCTCTCAGCACGCATAAGCAAAGCATATCTACAAGGAGCATGACCAAAGAGCTCAGGTATACGAAGACTTACCTTCGCAGCTTCAAGATGCCTTTCCTCTTGGGTTTTAATTCCCTTTGCTCTCCTCGACCGAACTTCTCTTTTGGTAACGAAAAATGATCTTGTAGGCATCGGAAAGTGAAGTTGACTGGGCAGCCAGGTTCACACAACAGTCGTTTCTCCTCTTTTCTCTCTGGTCTGAGGTCTCTTGCTCTCTAAGTGGTGATGATCAGTGATGGTCCGTCTCCAATGTGATAATCCCTCTTTTCAAAGCCAAAGCACACTCCTTCCTCTTGTACTGCTTCATGGGAACTCTGGGATATCCTCTGGCGCGGGATCTTCTTTGTCTCTTTTCTTTCTTCATGTTTCCACTTTGTAGTTGGCAGATGCTCGTTCAAAACTCTTTCCCCTTCCATGTATGTCTGCTGCTGCTACTTAAGAATTTTCAGCAAGAAAAACAAATACCTTTTTCACGCTGCCACTGTGTAAACATATTCTAAGCATTCTCTGTATGCTCGAACACTGCAACTGATGGCTTCAGGATGAGGGAACAGAGTTGACTTTGGGATTTTAGTTTTTCCTTTTCCTTTTGTTTCACTTTTTTTTTATGTCAGCATTGTAGTGCAAATTTTTATATAAAAAAGTAACCTTTTCTTGAATTTAAAAATAAAAAAACAAATTAAAAGGGAAACAACAAAATAAAATAAAAATATAAAAGTAAAATGCATAAAAGTAAACCTAAAAAAGAGAAAATAAAGTGGAATAACATAAAATAAAGATAAAACAAAGAAATAAGATAAAATAAAACAAAATAAAATAAAACAAAATAAAATGAAGTAAAAATAAAAATAAAATAAAATAAATCAAAAATAAAATATAAACAGGAGAGAAAATAAATGAAAACGAAACAAAGCAAAAACAGAGGATAAAAATAATAGAAAAAGGAAAACGAAACAAAATCATTTTTTTTTGAGACTTCGTATCAAAATTATCTTTGACCGTTTATTTTATTTTATTACCTCTTCTTAACTCTAGATATTTTTTAACTATCCGGACGAAATCGGGTATTAACACCAACTATCCTATCTCATTACCCAAAATAAACTCTTCTCTGTTGCAACTTCTCAAAACAAAGTGAACACTCCATCTTCGCTCCTTCAACTTGTCAGACTGGACCATATGCATTTCATGACCCATTTCTCTCCATCACACTTAGATCTACAACCTCCTCAACTTGTGATCACTAGCTTGATCAGTATCCAGCCAACTTATTATACATCTCAAACTAGGATTGTCCACACTGCGTTTTCTCAACCATTTTGAGAAACCCACTAGTGATAGTACTTCAACTATACTAATGAAATCACTTTATAAACTTCACTAAAGACTCCAAATCTTCGTATTCTTCAACCAATTTACACTTAATCCTTATCAAACCAAGAACCTAAATCTTCTCTTTGTTCAAACTATCTGTTAACATTTTCTTACCTCTAGATTGTCACTACAACTCAAAACCATAGCTCAAATCATTTCCTTCGTCCACTGACCCATTCTTCAAATCCATAAATACTTCCTCACTTTTAAAGTATACCTTTTAGCTTGAAACCGTAGACTCACTTATCTTTTCTGCCTGATACCTAATTCTTCCATACCCAACTCATTTCTAACTCTTGAGGACTACCAAACACTCCCGACTCATATTCATATAACAACACCAATATTTTTTCAAAGAAACTCATCCCTCACAAACCACCAATCCATGATTAATAGAATGCTTTGCCCATACCACTTACTGATAAGAACCTATCCACTATCATCCGTAGTGCTACTCTGATTCCATACTTCCTTGCTCCTTTGTTTACCGGATACTCTATCCACGCCAACTGTAACACGAAACGATCCCTCTCAAGGACCTCTTTCCAAACTGCTATGATCTTGTAAAAATCCTTATAACTCTTCTCGTCCGCAATAACCTTGTTATTTTATTCCCTCAACCTTGTTTCTATTCTACGAATACGTACTCCCAAAAGCCAATTCAATCTACCAAAACTCATACTAAACTGTTCCCATTGTTTCTCTACTCCTCTCCTGATATTCATCAAACTTGTAGCTTTCCCTTATAATCACACTGAGTCCAAAACACTATTGCTCTAACCAAACTTCCACCTTCCTCTAGTACTACACAACTTCAACATAAACCATCCATAAAGATATTACTGACACCGGTTCTGCTTTAGACATCACTCCAAGGTAAACTCCACTTCTCCAGGGTATAAAAATCTCATACTTGTTGTGGAACACTAACCAAAACCCTTACACCACAACGATCTATCTTCTCTTCTCTACTTATCCTTGTTATCATCTTCAAACTTTTACAACCTTTCGTCTTCTCCTTCATAACTTGATTCACTTCCACACATGACCATTGGTTCTCTTTCTCCCAACACAATACTTCTCTTGAAATCCATAACCACCCAATACGATTTCAAACAATTAAACCTCTCTTGTGATCACACCTCAAATCTAGGAAAGAACAACGTCACATCTTCTTCACTTGCGTTCATCAGACATCCTGGATTTCTGTAACACTTGCTACCATCTTTCTCTTCAACTACACTTGATGCACCACCCTCGCTTTCCTTCCTTGCCAAGAAATCACTTCTATAAATCTAAAATCTGAGCTCTTATATCGACTCTACAAACTCCCCATCACTTAGAATTCTTCATGTACTCATCAATGTCAACGTAGCTTACAACCTTCTTCCTAAATCCCTTTTCTCAACTCAAGAATCATCAAAGTACGCAAACCTTACCTTTAATCCTCTGAACCTCTGAATACCCTTAACTTGCAACATCAATCCTCTGACTTTTTCTGAACTTACCAACTTACTGCCTTCTGTAACTCAATATTCAACATCCACATCTCTCTTGATCAAACTCAGCCGATCACTGACATTACCATAAAACCACGCTCGAAGAAAACTGGTTGTACCCCAACATGTCGCTTCATAACCCTAAACATCTTAATCAACCTGGATTCTCTTATCATTCTTGATACCCTCTTTAGCAACTTACACTTTACCCACCGTTTGTCATCTGTTCTAAGATATTTCTTCTCCATTCCTCATTCATCGTGCTCTTAATTCTCTAACCTTACACTTTCTACCTAATTGACATCCTGATAAACTCCTTCCTACAACACTTGAAATCTTTCATCTCAGCCAATGGTCAAACCTTTACTCTATTGAAACTACTAATCTTGAAATATCATTCTCAACATCCATTTACTGAGAAAACTTGACCATGTTCTTCCAACTATTCACATAACTGAAGACTCTTACAATACTTTATTCTTCTTCAAAGACCTCATATTCTTTCACCTTGAAAATTTTGCCTTCTACTAAATTCTCCCTAAATATATCTCCCTTTACTGAAATTAGTTTTCCCCGTTCTAACAGTTGTGACAGCTAGGGTGTAATTCTTCAACCGTTCGGCTCAAGTCCTTCGCTGCTTCCCACCATTCGGCATGATCGCCCGTACTTGTCCATCGTTCGGCCGGCTCGCTCCCTGTTTTCTATTGTTCGGTTTGCTTCCATCTTTCTCTTACCGATCGGCCTCACTTCTCTCCTACCTTCCATCTCCTTCTCATATACTTTCCAAACCTTATTACTACCCCTATGCTTACCCAAAGCTCATTGTATTCTAACCTTTTAACTTAACCCTTCTTGTGAATCATACAATATATGATCTTCTAACTTTGTTCTCAAAAACTCCTTCACCCAAAAACATCACTTCTAGATTACACTGATGTGTGTGAGTGTGCGCGTGCGCGTGTGCGTGTGCGTGTGCGTGTGCGTGTCCGTGTGTGTGTGAATTTAGTTATATATATATATATATATATACATATATATTCAATTTGAATAATTTAGTTATTAAATATTTAAATATCTGATTTTAATATGGATATTTTCTTATTTAAAAGGATATGAATAAGATGAAAGAAAACAAGATTAAAAAAATCCTAATTACTTAATTTACTTTTCAGATGTGCCATGATGTTATCCTGGACTATCATAGGTTTCTCCTTTAATTATAGTTTTTATTTATTTATTTCAGCTTTCTAGAATGAAAGAAGTTGAAGACGTCCTGAATAGTATTTTAAAATTTAATTAAGGTTATATCATAAGTGAATCATACAAATAACAAACTAATAATGTTCTTATCATTTGCTTAAGTTGGTCTATTTTTGTATCATTTTCACCTTTTGTTTTTTTCTCCATGATTGAAATCTCCCTTTTTATTTTCCATGAACATCTTTCAGTTCTCATATTCAAATCTATGAAAGAGTTCCTCAAGTTCATGTTAAATTAAAAGTATTTAACAAATAATAAAGTACTCACTTCGATGTTTTTTGTATATATTATCTATCATTAGTTGAGAAAGTTGATCAATCGGTTGGAATGAAGTTTGGTGGAATAAGTTACTTTGAAATATATTGATTGATTCATCATCATCTTCTTGTTGTTATTGGGTTTCTTAAGAGATCAAGTTTTAATTTGGGTTCTATGGGATGGTTTCTCTTACAAACAAAGGATGAGTTTTGTAACTATTATTATTGTTGTTTCGGCACCTGCTGAAATCAGTGTGTAGATGCAAATAAGAATGGAGGTAGAGGAATGAGTGAACACGAAAGAGTGTGCTGTGCGAGGAATGGAAACCACAATAGTCGTTGATGTGTGGAGTTTGAGCTCCTCCATGCTTTCGGATAAAATATCTGCTTTAGTCGAGGAAGGTAAATTTCGATTTTAGAAAATAATCATAAATTTGTATACCTGTAAATACACGTGGCACACTGTTCATGTTATAAAAAATTTAATCACATTAGTGTCAAATGATTACATTTGTGAGTATTTGTGAGTTTTTATAAGAAAAGGATAAAAATAAATTAAAATATAGAAAATAAACTAAAACCGTATGATAGTTAATTAGAGATAAAAACATATTTAATTCTTTATTAATAAAGTGAAAATAATATTATAATATTAAAATTGTCCAAAGTTAAACACATGCCATTATGTCAAATTTTCTATGATCTATTTATAATTCTTAATCATATAATAATTTATTATTATAAAAATATTAAAAAGATTAACTTAATTCCTTCATCTGTCCATGACACTTTCTTGAAACCCAGAAATTGGAAAGGTCTCATGAATTTATTCAACAACACAGATTTTTATTACGCAATTTTAACCTTAATTTATTGTCATAAAATTGATATTTGAGATGACAGTGTATCTCACTTATAATTTTTGGCTTTGCATGTAATTAAATAACGTAGTATTTATATTGTCCACAATAGTTGTTTTTTTTTAATTCTCATTTTTTCACAATATGCTTGTTATTGTTTTGAGAAACGTGAGTTTAGATATACATGTTTATATGTGAATAAAATAGAGAGATAAAAAAAAAGGATGAATATACGTTATTTAGATGAATACACAAAATAATTAGGATGGAAAATATTGGAAAGAAAAACAAATCTAAGAACAATCATTATTACATTCTTAAAGGCAGCCCTAACATAAAAAAACTGTTCCTTGGATTCTATATTGTATTGGGCTATACGCATTTTTAATATACGACTTTTGCTTCCTGCACCCCGCATACTTATAGCAAAATGATTAAAAAAACCCTTTCTGCTGTCCCATGTGGCAGATGTTGCCGCAACAAGTATTTATATGAAATATACTTATCATATTTAATGATCATTTATGGACAGTTAGCAGATATATTAGCAGATATTAATGGTTTGAATATCATATCAAATATGAATATACAATATTAATGATTAATTAATAAGTTTGATTACTATAAGTCCTATAAATTTAGGGTTAATATTCAGGTAAAGACATCATTTTCTATCTTAATAAAATAGTGACCTGAAATATATCTGACTTGAACGTCAGAGTGTCTTCTGCAGGTCAACTCATTGGAATAGATTGCGGTCTTGAAGAAAATTAGATGATCGAAGTATAAAGCAGAACAAAGAAGGACGATCGACTCTCAGACTAATTTAATTGAAATAAGAGACTAAAATGTTGAGTTAAGTTTGACGGATGCATTTGGAAAAGTTTGTTCTAAAACTCTGTTTTGAAAAGTATCTTATATGTATTTAATTGTTTATTCTGAAAATTTCATTCCTTCGTTCTGAAAAGGGTCTCTATGACATGAAAATTTATTCAAAAAATATAATTGTAGAATTTCTCTTCCAAAAGTTCTATTTTGAAAACTCTATTATGCAAATTTCAAAAAAATTATTTTGAACTTTTTTAGAACAAATAATCAAAATTATGCAGCTGCGTTAGTATTTATGGGGTGCAGAAAGCAAATGGACCTTTGTTTTGTTTCATATTTCTTCTTCAATCCGAAGCCTGTATTCATGCTGTTTTTGTTTAAAGGCGTAGTGCTGAGTTATCCAATTTTTTTTCAAAAGACAAATACAGATATTTAAAATTAAAAAAGTAAATAATACGTTTCGAATTGTACAAATAAAAAATAGTTTTTTTATACAATATTATTCAACAATTTGGACTGTACAAAGAGTTTATAAATTTTCTTATAATTTTTCGTGTAAAAAGTAGTTAAAAAATTGACAAACATGCTTAAAACTCATTATTGAGTATTAATTCTACACATTTCCCTTAACAAAGGATTCATAGCAGGTTTGAAACACGTTTCATTGTTTGACAAAAATGATTCATAGCATATTTGAAAACACGTTTCAAGACATGTAAAAACTCTATTTCAACCCAAAAGAAGCTGAATAAACCATTCTTTCAAACGTACTTCTTTTCATTAAAACATGTTTTTTCCATTGTTTTTGTATAACTTTTTTTTAAGCTTTCGAAGAGAATAGTAAGAAGAGTAAGTATCCTACGAATCACATTTTCCAACATCATCAACGACTAATTAACATTGACGATCCATATTAATCTACCGTTTTAATTTCAACACATTGTTAAAATTAAACATTATTAATTATCACGCACTAGCACATAATAAATGTTCCATCTCTTTAATAGATGCTATCATAACACAAAACTATTAGATAAAAGTGTATATGCTTAATGGGTTAAAAAAGTTCTCTTTTAAAGTATACAATTGAGAAGATACATTGGTTCATTGCTCATGAAATGGAATTAGTCAATTCTTAACTTTTCAGAATTTAAAATATTCGTGAAGACGTAAGAGGAATAGTTACTTAGATTCTCTAGAATGGTCAAAATATATGCATTATGTATGAATACAACTTAAAATATTAAACAGAATGTACTTTTTAAAATTAACCTTATCCAGTTTTCTTTTGCTAGCCAACACGTAAATCTTATATTATGACACGTAGCTCAGAATCAAAGTTCCACTTTGCTAGCACTTTTCTAGAATAGTTGTTTAGTTTTTTTAATCTGTTGTCACGAAACATGGAGAAGACCTTGGAGGAAGCAAGGGTCAAAATCAGTGTGCCTGTTTCTTTCAATGCTCTATTTGGACGAACATAGTTTCAGGTTATTAACCCTTCATTTTAAATAAAATTTTGAAAAGTAACTTTACATCCACAGTTGGTTTTCTTAGATAGGTTTTATCTATTATAATTGTTATTAAATTATAATTTTGTTCCTTTTATATAATAATCATATGCAAAATTAAATTATTGTAATAGCATAACATCTTTTACGCTGTGTTCACATGAACATAATACACTGTTCATATAAGTTTGCGAGCGATAGAATAAAACGAATTGCGTCTCCGTTTGAGAGGAAAAGCAACGATTCATGAAGATATATTTGTGAGATGGAGAACTTTCTGATCACCCATGAAGGGGGAGAGATTTGGAGGGATTAGTGGTAAAAAGTAAGTTGTGTCCTCATAGTATTATAAAATTTCATCTGTGTATGAGTTTAATATACGTAATCGATTCGCTTTTACACAAAACCAATTCCACTCCTGCACAGGATTCAACAAGACGTTGTATTTAGTTCGCATCAAGTGATATTCGGTTCCAGGTCTGAGATAACTTGACGAAGGAGATGTATTCGGTTACCATGGAGTGGTATTCGGTTCCCACTATGCAGAACCACTTCGAACAACGATGTATTCAGTTGTTTGCTATGTTTGTGCGCCTCACTTTGACGCCAAGTATTCGGTTCCAGCTTATTCATATTCGCTTCCTTCGAGCAGCAAGGTTGGCGGCATGGAGGTGGAGGCTGCTTGATGTTTGACAAAGGTGGAGTTTCCATGGTGGTGGACGGCCGAAATGTGTTGATGGTGGACGATCACCCTTGGCCCATGACCCGTGATGCTGGAGGAAGCAACTCCATCCCATGCTTCTTCAAGCAGTCGAAGAAGGTGGAGAACGACACGAAGCAACAGGAAGTGATAGACGGATGTTGAAGATGATGAGCGAGGCACGAGGAAGATGGCAGCTCTGGAGCGGCGACGACGTCCAATTAAAGGGCGAGAGAGTAGCGATGGCGCGAGGGTTTGGTGACAAGCGCCATGACGACGGAGGGTTTGCCGATCTGGAGCGGTTTGGCGACAAGTGTCGCAGCAAAGGGCAACACCTGCCGTAATCCGCGTCCTCAAAGGCAATTGGTCGAGCAGTGGCGTTTTGCAGGTTCTACGGTGGCGACGTCCTCCATGACCGGTGATGGGCGGCGAATATGATAGTGGTGGGGAACGAGCAAACCAGTGACACGGTGGTGACTCGCTATTGTTTCGGTTGTGATAATGATTTTGAAAGTCTAAAGCATAATGAAGCTTTAGTAGAGAGGCTATTTGAACCTTGGGTTTCAGCGGAAGAAGTTGGCTTTTGCTTGTAGGTTTGCGAAGAAATGGTGAAAGATGGAAGCGTGATGGTTGATGATGGCTCGAAGATGAGTTCTCGGTGGTCCTTCGTGGAGGTGCTACTTGTGGCTATCAAGGTTACGATGGCTGGGTAAAGGTTTCCAAACCAAAAAGAAATTGGGGAATTGGGAGGATGAATCGAGGGGATGAATGTAATGGATTTGAAGGCTTTGATAGATAATAGAAACTGGTTTTTGTCTTGAATTTTCTTTTGTAGAATGGTACTTGAAGGCTAACGGTGCCTACGGATGTGGTTTATGAGACAATGCTATTGGATAATTGGTACAACATTAAATATTAAAATTGATTTTAATAATTAATGTTAATATTTTACTCTTTATAAACTTTTTTACAATTAAATATAACATTAACAACTATCATTTTATATTACTTTAATAACTAGGGACATTTTGGTAATCTTCAATTCCTACCAATTAAACAATTTTTTTTATCTGTTACATCAATAAAATTCTACACTAATTCTCATAAACTTTACTTTCAAATTTACTCTCATTTACCTCCGAATTCACTCAAATAAACAATAATTAATTCACCCTCAAATCCATCCACTCACTCTCCCCAAATTCCTCTCCTCCAAGTGAACAAAGCATTAAAGTCGATTCTAGATTGACTTATAGTAATAGATAAATTAAAATAGATCTCTCATAAATATTTTAGTAGGGCTGTCAAAATGGGTCACAACCCGCGGACCAACCTGGTCCACCACGGGTTTGAGCCGGGTTGGGTTTGAAAAAATTGTATTTTTTTATGCGGGTCAGATTTCAACCTAGCTCATTTAAACCCGGCTCATGCGGGTTGAACCAGTGATGGGCTGGATTGGCCACCAACCCCCCACCTACCTAATTTTATTTTATTAAAATTTAATTTTAATTTTATAAAAAAATATTTATTATTTTGTTTTTGTTTGAAAAAATTATTTAAGTTTATTATTTTCTAAATTAATTAAACACTTGGGAGTGTAATTTGGGAATGAAATTTGTTTAGATTTGAATTATAGAAAATTTGTAATTTTTTTTATTTAAAAAATATTGTAATTAAGTGAGTGAGTGAGCCAACCCATTTACGTACTAACCGTGGTGGGTCGGGTCGAGTTCGAATTTTTCTGACTCACTAATAAATGAGCCGAATTGAATTGGCTCACTAAGTGACCAACTCGTGGTGGGCCGGGCCGAAAGGCCCATTTTGACACCTCTATATTTTAGAAAAAAATAAGACAATCATATCTTAAAAAGGACAATTTATATTATTTTTCATATCTTAATAGATCCATAAATTTAAGAAGTTTTTATTCAACCTCTGACCCCCACTAGCTATAAATAGGAAGGTAATTCAAAGGTCTTTAACACTTGGATTCTGTAGCATCATCTTTAAACCAAAACGTTCATACATATTCATTCTATTATTTGTTCTTTAATTTAGTGTAATCCTACACCAGAAATATTAAAATATTTTTGAGATTTGGAGATTTCGAAATATATTTTTAAAATATGAGAAAAAAGATGTGTTATATGCATAGTTTTATTTTATTTATTTACGAGTAAAATGTTACAAACTATTAAATATTTACAAATTTTAACCTGAATTTTTTTAATTTAAATAAAAAATTAATATATTTTTATCTTTATTTAAAAATATTTTTTAAAAGCTAAATGATTTCCTCCTTGCATTTTAATGCTTTCTTTCCTATTTTGTTTTTATAAATAATTCTTGTCTTTCTCCTCTTTTTTTTTGTTAAATATGCTTTTACTCCCTGAACTATCATGCTATTTTGGATTTCGTTCCTGTTCAAAATGTTTGTTCATTTCCGTCCTCTTAGTTAGCGTTAAAATAGAATGGCTCAATTTCTCACACCAAGAGGGGAGGGGGGGTTGAATTGGTGAAGTATAAAATTTAAAACTTTCAAAATCTTTTTCACCAAAAGAGATTCCTCTATACTTTTCTTGAAACGCAAGTTAAAAGATTTTCAATACAGTGGAAATTTAATCGAATGCGTAAAATGTATAATCGATTGAATGTAACAGAGTAGGGATAAGAAATATCAAACACTGAGTTTTTATACTGGTTCGGCCAAGCCTACATCCAGTGTTCTTTCAACCACAGGAAGCCAATGCACTATAAAGATCAAGGTTTTTACAATAAGGTTTTTATAGAGACCTCACGTAAAAAATATAAAACACCACTCTAACTCTCTAATTAAAATATAGGCAGTATACAAATAGACTAGCAGCAAGAATCCCCTCTCTTGCAGTCCAACCCCTTTGAGGCACCCTCAAAGTCAAGAACGCAACACGTCCTTCTTCCTGTAATCACAACGGGAACTCAACCAAATCTTTAGCAGATTGTAGAAATTGATCTTGCAGTAGACACCCAAATGTGCAGATAGATCAGACTTTGAAAACTCAACAATCTTGCTCTTCAAGAAATTACACCTAGTTGATCACCACGGTCAAACTAGTTTCTTGGAGCTTTTTCTCTTTCTGTAAGCTTTGCATTTTTCTACAAAAGAATATGAAAATGTTAGAATCACAAAAGTCACTTACAGAAATCAAATTTGCGTCAATATATAGATGAACTTGTATCAAACGCAACATAATCGACTTTGCTACTAATGCAGTCGAATACACCAATTCAGTTATAACAGATAGTAACAGTCAAAGCACTTAATTGAATTCACAATTGATGTAGTCGAATAACATTTATTGCTTGGTCAACATATTTAAAAATATAGCCATTGTAACAGTTATATCAAGGATTAACAGATTTCAAAACAGTAACAAACTTAATCGAATACATATCGCATGCAATCGATTATGCAACAGTGTTATGCAAAGTTTTGAAAAATTTTCTCTTTGAAAAACTCTCACAGCACACTTGAAAATGTTTGTGCAAATACACGAGTTTTAATCGATTTACCCCATAATGTAATCGATTTCAAACTGTTGTTTTGCCACACATTTTAAAGTTCAACAATAGTGCTTGTGGTTTTTCATCCAAAAACATGTGTCATGCATTCATGTATAAAATCACATATATAACACAATGAAATGCAATGAACAACACAACAATCAACACAATCATGTTCTCATATACTCATATAAAATGTAAGCATAAAACATGTAACACAAAATACACATGTGTTATTAATTATGTGTTGTCATCATCAAAAATTCAGATATTACTGAGATTGTAGGTTCAGCTAAACCAGTTCTTCCTCTATCAACAATCTCAACAGCTAGGAAACTCGTATTTTTAGTCCTTAAAAGCAATGACGTTAGATTTTCTGTGAGGTGGCTAATGGTGAGCCATGTGGGACACACTTATTAGGGAAGCTGACATCCCACGTGGCTTACCGTTAGCCACCTCACAGAAAATCTAACGCCGTTACTTTTTAAGGATTAAAAATACAAGTTTCCTAGCTAACGGTGAGCCATGTGGCACACACTTATCAGGGAAGTTGACATTCCACGTGGCTTACCGTTAGCCATCTCACAGAAAATCTAACGTTGTTACTTTTTAAGGATTAAAAATACGAGTTTCCTAACTAAGAGGACGAAAATGAACAAACCTTTCGAACATGGACGAAACCCAAAATAACATGATAGTTCAGGGACTAAAAGCATATTTAACCCTTTTTTTTCATGAATGAGATCTTCGTGCAATTTGACATCCTTTATTTTATTTTTTTTTATCAACTTCATCTTCATTATCTATAGTGAATTCTATAATAATGATATTTGACCTTTGATGAATGTTAAAAGTGTGGTTCTTCACGAATGTTTGCATCTTTAATCACTTTGATAGCGAAGGACACCATCTAACATTTTTCTAAAAGTTGAACAACACTTACAAAATGACATAAAATAATTAATTTAACAACTGGATGAATTGTAATTTCAAATGTTTTTATATCTCTCACAATAAGTTGTTATCTATTCCCAATTCTTACCTTAAAAATATCATATTTGTTGAGTTCTTTGAAAGGTTCTCAATCATGAGTTATGTGATTTGTACAACCACTATTTAAAATATAACTTTTTTTTTTGTAGATTTATTGGTTATAACACATTATGTTGTAAGAAGTAATTCATCTTCTAATTTATCCTATTTAATCTTGACATCTTCTTGAGAACGTTGGTATTTGAATATCTTTTCTACATTTTGTTGTTTTTATTGTATTTACTTTGTAGTTCTTTACTTTGAAAACACTTCCATTAGTAAGTAAATATTGTGTAAAGTACCTTTAACTCTACAATTTTCTCTCACTAATCTCTTGTTCTAATGCTTGTAATACATGTATATATAACTTATGTCAAAGTAATTGTAAACGAATATTTTTGTGTATTCCAACGAAATAATTGATGTTTTGTATATCTCTGACAACGTTACAACAATTTTCTTAATAGGTCTAGTATATGGAAACTCTTTATCCAATAATTTTATCTTATTAGCAATATCCAATTATTTCTTAATTTTCGTATTCTTTCCTCATTTGCAACTTATGCTCTCTTATCAAATTTAGTATCTTTCCGCCTAAAAACTTCTCGTTTCATCCATATTTTCCTTTCAAACAATTCCAACCGGTGAGTTTAAGGTTATAATTTTAGTGAGAATCATTTGTAAAACAATAATAAATAAATGTGTCTTTTTCTTTACTTTTTTATCAATTTTCTTTTTATGTAATATGTATAGAATTTTAAAATAGTAGATAATCCATGTAATATTCTTCATCATAAATCTAATCTTCTAAATAAATTTGTATTTTTACCATTTCTATAGATCATAACTTTCGTTATAAGCGATGACTTTTGAAAAATTTTCTTCTCCTTCAAAGTCTAATAAAATGTTAAAAATGAGTTATACAATGAATCTTGTTGTTTAATTTTATTTATATAATGTCATAAAATATAAAATATTTACAATTTTCATAAATTTAAAATAATTCAATATGTTTTTACTTTTATATAAAATATATTTTCAATAACTTAAAAAAATTCTAAAAAATAATTTAAATAAGAAAATCAGATCAAAGCGGACAATTTCATCTACATCTAAGGAGGTGATACGCTGTCGTTGAAACTATCAAATTAATACTACTTTTCAAGGCAACTTCAGTATTGTCAAGTAGTATTCAAGAAAGTAGATAGGGTTAAAGTAACCCTTGATAAAGCTTATTCTTACCATTATCTAAGCATTATTTTAGTAGCAAAATCAACTTTTTTCAAGCTTGAAACTTGCTTAATCCTCTCTTTTATCTTTCTTTTATAAATAAGTGTGTTTTGGGCTATATTGATATATAATATCATCACTAATCCCCTTATTTTGTAGCTAATATTATGCTTAGAAGAACCTCCACTAATGTATAGAGCTTAACCAACCACAAAAGCAAGCAAAACAAAAAGAGAGAATTTTGGAATGTTGTAGTTGGGCTGCAGCTGGGCTACGATTGAGCTATATGTTCTCTGCAATGTTGTAGCTGAGGTTCAGTTGGGGTGCAGTTGAGCTATCTGCTCTCTAGAATGTTGCCGCTGAGGTGCAGTTGGGGTGGAGCTGAGAGCTCTGTCATTGGAATTCTGCCGCTGAGCTTTCCCAATGAATATATTACTTGAACGATTTGGTACACTTGCCAAAGGCTCAACAACCCTGAGTCGTCTCCCAATGAATACAAAATTGCTTTTCAATATTTGACTCTTATGAATGCTATGCAATGCTCAATAATAAAAGTGATATTTAGAGAATGTATGAAAAACAAATAAGAAACTTAAAAACAATTATGATGAAATAGGCTAATTCCACTGCTTTCCCAAGATAGATTCATCATCGATTATCCATAGATATTGTTCATTTGATTATTGTTCAAGTTTCAAATTAATTAAAGTACATTCTTAATTAATTTGAGGGCGATCATGCATGGACTCATGCTATCTCTAACCCACCCTTTAGACAACAAACCCTCAACTTGTCTTTGAATTTCTTGGGTTTCCATGGGATTTGTTCTATAAGCCGGACGATTTAGAAGAGAAGCTCCTGGTCTAAAATCAATTTGGTGTTCAATTCCTAAGAGGTGGTAAACCTTTTGGAGGATCTTGAAAGACATCTTGGAACTCCTCTAGCAAACTATCTAACTTAGAAGACTTAAGGACAGGAGTGGATGTGAGACACTGGGAAGGAAAAACACAAAAGATAGGCTCTTTATTTTAATAACTTTAAATACTTCTTTATGAGAGATGAGGCAATTTTGCTTGACCTTCTCCTTTTCTTCACCTCTCTTGGACTTCATGATGAGGTGGTCCTCATGTATTTCCTTTGGAGTTAGAGGTTTTAAGATGACCTTGTGCTCTTGGTAAGTAAAAGACATTCTATTAGTAAGACCATCATGTTGAACATTTCTATCAAATTGTCATGGTCTTCCTAATAGAATGTGAGTTGCTTCCATGGGTACAACATCACAAAGAACCTCATCTTGGTACTTGCCAATGGAAAAGGAAATATGGACTTGTTTATTGACCAAGATTTCACCCTCCTCACTTAACCATTGAAGCTTGTAGGGCTTGGCATGCGCAATAGTGGGCAACTTGAGTTTGTCCACTACATGAGTGCTAGCCACATTAGTACAACTTCCCCCATCTATGATCATGGAAAAACCTTGCTAGCTATAAGACATCTAGTGTGAAAAAGACGTCTTATAACTAGTAGGTCTCCATCAAATGGAACCTTGTATTCATCTTCACTAGAGGAAGAAGAAAAGTGAGAAGTGTGTGAAGATGAAGAAGGAGGAGAGTCATCGGTGACAACCTCTTCTCCTCGAATGCACATTGCCCGCTTGTTTGGGCATGCAGATGCAATGTGACCATGACCTAAGCACTTCAAACATTTTATCTGACTAGAGCGCGTAGGTGGCTTAGGTTTAGAAGAAGGCGCGGGGTTAGTAGATGATGGCCGAGATTTATGAGTGACCTCCCTAAAAACATCATTTTCTTTGTCCTTTGATGATGAGCTCTTGTAAAAATTTTCCTTTGAAGAGCTTGAAAACTTGTTGGGATAGGACTCTTTTCTTAAAATTTGTCTTTCGACTTTCATAGCCTTATGTACCACGACATCCAAGTTCTCATCATCATGGAGCTCCACAACGTCTTGGATGTTTCTATTGAGACCACTTATAAATCGTGTTATTTTCGCGGAGTCAGTGTCATGCGTGTTAGTATGATAGAGGAGCACTTTGAGCTCGCGCGCATACTCCTCCACAATTCCATTACCCTAAGTAAGCCGTTAGAGCTTAATCAGGAGATCCCTATGATAGTATGGAGGTACGAAGCGTTGGTACAACATGTCCCGAAAATGTTGCCAAGAGCTCGCGCGTGAGCCCTTGGTGTTAATGTCCATCCTAATTAGCAATTGCATGGCGTATCCCTCTAAGGCTAAAGTAGCTAACTTTACACGCAAAGGTCCATGTACACTATACAAATTAAAAATCTGATCTACTTTAGCTATCCAATCTAAAAAAATAGTCGGCTCGGCTTCTCCTTTGAAAGTAGGCAAGTTCATCTTTGGCATTACAAGGCTTTGGTCCATAGCTTGATCTTCTTGCTTCTTCTTGTGGGAACCATGATCATGACTATGAGGTTGCTTCCCTTTTGCTTTCACGTCCTGGTCCAAGCGCTTGCTGATGGAGTCAAGTTGATGTTGCATGTGTTGAAAAGCCTTCACCAAGTCAAATTTACTAGAAGCCCTTCCTTAGTGACTACTCCCATTAGAAGAAGAATGTCTTGAACTTGTAGACATTTTTAAAACAAGCAAACAACAGCAAAACTCACACAAAAAAATGTTAGAACAGTAGGAAAATGAACGTTAATACAACAACAATGGTCCCCACAAAACAGCAGCAAAAATTGGCTCAAAACTCACGGTGCTGTATGGAATCAAGGCAAGATCACTCCCTCACATACACCCTTCTTTCAAAATAGTAATGTGTCTCTCAAATCACAATTTTAGAGCACCAATTCAAGGCTAAAAGCAAGTGGAAAAATGTACAATCCAACCTCAACACAATAAAGGAACCAAACCAAGACAGCATACACTTTAGAAGCCAAAAATGGAAGAAAATCGCAAGACAAATGGTGAAAAACAGAACCTAGAAAGCAATAAACTTGGCATAGAAAAAATTGGCAGCAATCTAAAGATTAAGAGAAGACAAAACAACAAAGAATTAGGAGTCAAAAACAGTGGCACATTAAGAAGACAACAACAAACAAAATTAACACAACTAAGAAGCGAATCACACCAACATGCTAGGCATACATGAAGAGTAAGATCTAATTAATGCTGGAAATAATTTGGCAAACCTCAAGCCTATATATTCTGTATTTTTAATGAGAAAAGAGGCTTCAAATGAATTATCAAACACACTAGAAACAATAATTGATTTTTGGCTAGACGTCATATAATTGCAAACAACATTGAAGTTGATTTGAATTTTTTTTTTACAATATGCAGAGGTGAAATTGAAGTCTCGGCCAAGCAGTATTGAAAGAGGAAAGTGTGTTTGATTACAAGTACAACTGGAATTGGATAATGCCTCAATGGATACAGAACATATAAGCAAGGTTCACACACTTAAATCCTATGGTGATCAAACTCAATTCAACATACAAACATGAAGATGTAAAAGACTCTTAGCTATGCAATTTCATAAATGTTTTCTAGCAAACTCCTAAAGAGGAACAAACATATGACTCAAAGCAAAGCTAACAAGCAAGAAAGACATATACAATCCAGCCAAGACAAAGAATAAAGTTGAAACAGGCACACAAAATGAAATAGGACACCTACTTGTTGAAGACTTCCAATAGCATTGTGTTGCTTGTGAAGCAAGTTGTTTGCGCAAGCCTCTAGACAACCATGGTTTAGCACCTCCAAGCACTGACTTCAAGCTTCTGGACCATCCTTAAGAGTGTGTGGATGTTGTATCACATTCCAAAAACGAATTCCAGCCAACAAAATACATCAAACAACAAGCAACAATGCACAACAGTTTAGAAGTACAACAACAGTAGATACTGGATGAACATAGGTTGAAACATAATTAATTGCGTATAGTAAATGAACGAATTGAAACGAAGTAAAAGCTAGGAATTTAAGTAGACATGAAAACGAAACTTTAAAAAAAATTGCATGCAAAACGGATAAGAAATGAAATGAAACTGGATCAAACAAAATGGAAGTAGAAACAACGTTTTACTAGACACGGAAAATGTAAAGAAAAAAATTAAATGCGCATAGTAAATGATGGAATTAGCTCAAATGAATGATTGGAAAGTATTCCTAACATGTAGAAGAAACTAGGAAAAAAAATTGCACACAAAACGGATAAGAAATGAACTCAAACGAAAGCAAACAAGTTGGACAAGCATGCAACGTGCACTGGACGCGAGCCAAAATTGAAAAATGCTTTTCTACTCTACTTTAACATGCTATTCCTAATAAGGATCAAACTCATGACTCTAGATACCACATGATATGGAAGTGCATGCCTAGAGAGAACTATACTAATGACAATTGAAAAAAATGAATGGAAAATAAAAGCGAATAAGAGAAAGAGAAGGAGAAACTTATGACTCGAAGACACGCGACTTGAGAAAGGACTCCAAGATAAGTGTCGAGGAAGGACCGCCACTTGATTTGCTCAAGATAAGGTCTGCCAAAATGGACTAAGAGACAAAAGACTATCTCTAAGAAGAATGCAAGATTGCAATTCAACTCAAAATTTCATTGATTTCAAAGGTAAGTACAAAGGAGACCCCCTAGGCTTCTTATATAGCTTTTGGAATGAGTTTGGTGAAGAGTTTCAAGAGATGTGGGACTTGGAAGGCTCCAAGGTCTGGCCATGCAGTTGCAGCACGTCCCCTAGGTGTTTGGAGTCCCACATTGCTTAATTCTCTCATTCCAAAAGGGTTTATAAGCTACCTAGCTCTCCTAAGGTTAAAAAAAATGAAAACTAGCTATGACGCCAACTTCCTCTTCTTTTCTTTTAAGACCAAGCCATGGGAAGTCCCACATTGCTTGTGCTAAAAGGAAAAGAAGGCTTTATAAGCGTTTATTCAACTAGAACTCGATTATCCGAAACCCTTGAACTCATATGATTAATATGCATGTAGATTCTATATGCATGTAGATTCAAACACATTATGATGCAAAAATCATTGTTTTTAATATGATTGAGAGATGATAGACATAGAAAGAGAGCAACTCAAATAAAAAATAAAAAGAAACAATTGCATTAATTCAACTTAAAGAATCCATAATGAAATTATAGTGAAATAGCCTAGAAAGAGAGCAACTCAAATAAAAAATAAAAAGAAACAATTGCATTAATTCAACTTAAAGAATCCATAATGAAATTATAGTGAAATAGCCCTAGAAGCTTAGCCCTCCATGAATGTAGTGGAACACATGATGAAATAAAAGTGAGAGAAGTGGTGGATGCTCGCTTCCAGTGGAGGAGTCTGAGAATGAATGAGTTATGATTTATGCCTCCCCTGGGTCTCTTTATATAGGCTTGATTGGGCTTGGACTCTGAATCTTCTGTTGATAAGATCTTTTATCTTATATCTAATATCTTCCAAATATTCAACAGATTTAATTAGTTTTTGAGAATATTTGATAATATCTTTTCTAGATACAAAAAGATTTGGCAAATATTATCTTTTGATTTTTTTATTAATATAGTTAAATAAGGTAATTATTTAACAATATCAAGTAAAATATCTTAAGACATATTTTCTCCAAATTATCTTTTAAAATAAACTTGCCCAAAATTACATTTCAACTCTTTTTATTTTATTCAAAATTGCACAGAAGTCCAAAAATTTTCTCTAATTACACTTTAGCCTTTTCTTTTTAGAATTCCAATTCAAACTTTAATTCCAGTTGTATCAACAAACATTAGACTATCCAAAATAATTTATGCAACTAAAATCACATTTTAAGCCTCTTTAATTCCCAAACCCGATAAAGTCAATCATCACAAATCTTATTTTAAATCAATCATTTAAGCACAAGAATCTCATCAAAAATTTGAATTTTAAAACATAAATGTGGACATAAATATGCACTAATCAGGAGGCAATGTAAGGAAGTAGATGTAATTTCACACTAGTAGTGGAGAAAATCAAAAGGCAAGAGATCATTACAAGGGCAAACGCATTGATAAAGCACTACCCATTCAAGGTTGCGAGGTGTTTCATGTGTATCTAGGAAGAAGATGTAAATAATGACACTTAATGTAAGAGAAGTTGACATTTGTTTTGTGTTTTGTGATTGTTATTTTTATGAGGAATTAGTTGTTTTGTTGGTTTTGTGGAATTTGGTTTTTTATTGGTTTAGAAAAATTGATCAAAACTACATGGTGCAAGGGCTAGCTAGAGTATAATATGATCTTTGTGTGGTATTGGTTTGAATGATTCATCTCCAATGGAAGCTTTAGACATTGAAGACAATATAATTAAGTGGGCTTCTTTTATTTTAAGTGTTAGTAAATTGTGGAAACTTAACAACAATTTAGTAGTATATGTAGGTTAATGTAATATTTAGATTTAATATATAGTTTTATGTACAAATAATGTATTAAATATTATTAGATAATTTAATGTATGAAATGAATTCTATTCTCTTTATTGATTATAAATTGATTGTAAATTGATTATAATATAGGGTATATTGATTATGAATTGATTGGATGAGATGATAATACATGAAAAAATTAATTAGATGTCAAATGTAAGCAAGAATTTATTTTTTTTTTTAAAAAACAACCTTTTATAATGTACATGACAATGTATGTCATAATATATTAATTCTGAAAAACATGTATTATGGTAGGTGCACAATTACCTGTCATAATACATAAGAGATATTATGACATATAAAAATAAGTACTGTCATAATAGTTCACATATTATGATATGTAAATACAGGTACATCATAATAAATTCATTATATTATGAGTGATAAATGAAATTCTGTCATAATAGATTAGACATATTTTGACAGAAAACAAAAAGTACGTTATAATATGCTGAATGTAATTTAATAGACGACAAAAAGTAGGTCATAATATGATGAAACTATTATAACTTACTCTTTCGCTACATCATAAAAAGCGCATATCTACTAGGATTGTCAGAATTATGATGCCAATCCACCTATCATAATAAATAGGTCAATTTTACCTATTATAAAAAGTCATTTTTATACTAGTGTTTTTATCATAAATCTAATTCTCTAAATAGATTTGTATTTTTACCTTTTTATAGAGATCATAACTTTTGTCATGAACGAGTGAATAACTTGTGAAAATTTTTCTTCTCGTTCAAAGTCTAATAAAATCTTAAAAATGTGTTATATAATAAATCTTGCTGTTTTATTTTATTTATATAATGTGACAAAATATAAACTATTTACAATTTTCATAAATTTAAATAATTCAATATATTTTTACTTTTATATAAAATATATTTATTTTCAATAAATTAAAAAATTCTAAAAAACAACTTAAATAAGAAAAATATTAAGTAAATATTTTACACAGTATTAACTGGAAATGTTCTTACAGTTTTAAGACCAAGTCAATTATTTTTATTTATTCTGATATTCCTATGTTTATGAAATGTACAATAATTATTTTTTTCAAAAAATTAGGATTGCTTAAGTGAGCAATGATATATTTGGATATATATCATTAAGGATACATAAATCATGATTCAGTTTAAAAGTTATACATAATATATATATATATATATATATATATATATATATATATATATATATATATATATATATATATAATTTTCCGTTTAAATATATATTTATTTTTTAATTTTGCCTAAAAGTATATGTTTTAATTGTTTTTTTTTATATTTAACCATTTTTTTATTTGACTGTTTTTAAAATTTAATATTTTTAAGTTAAAATTATTTTTAAAATAAAAAATTATCTATAAAATAAATATAAATTATTTATAATAAAATTATAAAAATTATTTATATTTATTTTTATAATTATAATAATAATTTTCTATTTTTTTTGTTATTATGTAGTTTTCACTAGTATAAAATTAATTCCTTCTTTTATTTTATATATACATTTTACTTCTTAGTTAATAGTAGCATCTATACATGTGAATAAGGATTTGTGTATGGTAATGAGTGATAGATCTTGGTGTTAGATGAGCAAACAACATACATCTTTACTAAGGCATTACGGTAAAACAGATTTGAAAGGTTGAGGGACTCTCTTGGTGTTAGATCTTTGAGTAATTTAGATTTAAAGGGAAGTATTAAAATGTAAAACTAAACTACCTAACGGTTTTAATTGTCAAAAGACAGTTTTCTACTTCTGTATCTGATATACATATAATAGTTTCTTGTTAATGAGAAGATTATCGTTTTCTCTATTCTCCTGCATTACGTTTTCTTTCTATGTTCATCACTCTGTTCCAAAGCACACTACTGGTCCAACGTTAACAACACATAGTTTATCATATAAAAAAAGAAGTTAATATAAGAAACAAATCCATGTATTTTTTAAGTATTAGAACTTAACATAGAAATCACGTTAGTTTAGATGTTAAAAACATAGTTAACTCCTACTTAGATCAAATATGTTACTTTTGTATTTCAAAAGGCAAAAGTCTCATTTAGGCTTTTTACACATGTTTTTATTTTAAACTTCTGTCAATTTCATGTATGTTGTAGTTTTCTTTTTTATGTATCCAATAAAGAATCCCACGTGATTACGTGAGGGATTTACCGTAGGATTCACATGTATAATATAATAATAAATAGACAACAGTGTGATAAATAGACACGAAGAAAAATTATAGTAGATATTTACCATATAAATAGCTTAATCCTTTATGTAGTCGATTCTTTCAATTGTAGTCGATTCTTTCAATAGAAGAGTTTGACTTATCTTCTGTTGTGGTGCTGGCAATAATTTTGTTCATTTTCACACCATGTGATGTTGCCATTTTTGTATGCACTTATGTTTCGTTTGTTATGTAATGCAGCTGATCACGTGTAGACACATCGGATTTGATGTTTTTCTGTTGGTTTGCATGTGTTGGGTGAGGAAGTTCATTGGCTGTTTCCCTTTTTTGTTAGTATAGATCTTAAAATCTGTTATTTTTTAGAGTTAAAGAAGGAATTAATTAGATTGGAAATTGAGTATTTTTTTAGGGAAAATAACTTAAGTCATCATATCACATTAAGTTTTGACAAAGAGAATTGGTAAGTGTTATGGAAATGGAGTCAAGTTTCATCGTTGTTGAACCCAAGTCATGTTCGTCAAACATCAATTGAAAGTATCTGTCATAGGTTATAAGATGCTAAAGTAGGTTCAGTTCAAATTGTAAGGACAATAATTGTATAAGTAATGTATAACTTTTTATTTTTATCTCGAATCTTTATTTATAGATTTTGTAATGAACTTTTGGTTACGACCGGTCTAATTACGATCCAAATATGGATTATCGTGATTTAGCCATTAAATGGGATGATTATGAAATTAATCCTCTCTAGTTTGATTGTTTGATCACTATAGTTTTGATTGTCCAGTCTGGTTCAACTTGTTGGGAATTCAAGTGTGAGTCCTAGTCCCACATTGGATGAAGATCTATTAACCTATTGTCTTAAAGTTTTAGATAGAGAGTGATATCAGTTCCTTATATAGTTGAGCACATATCTCATTGTTGTTTGTATTTTCCCATAGACCCAACACACATGTATAGGAAGTATGATCAAATTCTATTTATATATTATTGTATTCTATTTTCAAATTTTATAAAAAATTGGTTTTTCTTTCTATCCAACCCAATATGTATATTAAAGTGTGTAACCCAATATGTATATTAAAGATTTTAGGGTTTCTCATTTATAAATGGGAAACGTGGTGCATAATTTTTGTGAACAATTTCATAAGCAATTAAGAAATGGAGGGGTCGGAAATGGGAACACAACTATGAATCCTTTTTGTGTGGTCGTTCTCATTGTCAAGCCGCAATTTATACATTTGAACTTTTACCACAATTGCCAGACCATGTCCGTCCATTTTATATCACCTCAATAATAAAAATTTAACATCACATTCGTTGTGTTCCTGTCTGATTATCAAATTTGTATAATATTTGTCATTTTATTTTGTTTTTAATGTTTAAGATGTAATATTGCTTCTTTTTTAATTATATTCTTTATGTTTATTTATGATCAATTCATTACTATGATGCAAGAACGACAACTGATAAAATGCAAATCACCTTTTTAAGATTAGAACAATCATTGGATATTTTTTATTTCCGCATAAAAATATTAAAAAGCACATAAATCGTAGTCCGTCCATATCAGAATTATAATATTTTAGTTTTGTATATGCCTATTAAAAGATATTAACTATTAGGCTTATAAACTCATATCTCCCTCTTATATTTATATATATATATACTTGCAAAATTATATATAAATTTTGTCGCCTCCTTGTGTCATTAGCGTTCGTGAATTCAAACTAGGACGAAGGAAAAAAGAAATCTCTGGATTTTGCACGAAAGCCTTAGACACATCCCAATTCCAGGTCTGTCCGCGAAAAAGGCCTAAAGTTGGGGAAAAAATGTTGTGATTAAGGTTGTTGAAAGGTATTCTTGCATTTTATAGGAAAATTATTTAAAGTTAATTGGATTTAATTTTAATAACCAAATGACATTAGAAGAATTTAGAATTTAACATTTAGAAATAATCAAATGAAATTCTAATTAGTACCCTTAATTCGATTTTTCAGCCTGGCTTCACTTAATGACCGAAATTGATGAACTGAGAAAAGAGAGGATATAAGGAATGTGAAAGAGAAATCAGGGACTGTGAAGTGTAAAGATATAAGCGAAAATTCGATTTAGAAAATTATATAATAGGTTTTTTAAAACTAGTTATAATATCTATTCAACTTATATAAAAAAGTTTATTATGATAGGTTTACTTGCATCATATCATAAATTTTAATCATAATTTCAATTTTGTGACCTTATTATTAATATATTATAACTGGTTTTCTAAAACCATATTACTTTTGTTACAAAAATGTCATTAACCAATTTATTATAACAGATAATAGGTTATCATAATTTTTTTTCTACTAGTGATTATTTTATAAATTCAAAATAGGTTTTTTTATTATATTTTACATATATCATCTAAAACAATAAATTTTACAAACACATATATTTTTATATTTTCAAAATTTATAAATATATATATATATATAATTTAATAGAAGATATAACATATAAAATATAACTAAGAAACATTACTTTGAATTTATAAAATAATTTATAGCTTGTGAACAAATTAAATATCTGAATAATTAATCACAATTTAAATACAATTTTGCAAGTATTATTTTGTTTTAATAAATAAAAGTTAAAGTTTTATTGCTCTATTGTATTAAACAAAATTTAAAAACAATTTCCCCATTGGCACGTGGCAACAATCTCCATCATCCCCATATCTGATTCAGCAATTAGAGCTCTCGAGTAGCAATTGGCACTAAGCTTAGAGAGTTTCCAATGGAGGAAGAGGGCTTGAGTGCAACTTGTATTGGAGAATGGAAAAGATTGGGGAGGAAGCCCTCATGCCTAGAAAGAAGAACATGAAGTCGGTTGGGTACTTTTGTTCTTGGCATTTCTGGTTAAATTAATTTCATACGTGGCACATGTTAAAATGTAAAACTAAACTATATAACAGTTTTAAGTGCCAAAAGACAGTTTTCTACTTCTGTATCTATCTGATATACATATATCAATTTTTTGTTAATGAGAAGATTATCATTTCCTCTATTCTCCTGCATCCACTAGAGCAAAAAAAACTTTTAACGTCACCCTTTAGACGTTTGACCCTCGAATATCCAACATAAAAAATGATCGATGACATTTTTCATAAATAAAACAACTATTTAAACGTCGGTTATAGAAGGGCCCGACGTCTAAATACTCATATACGTCGGCTCCCCCGAATAGACGTCAAAACTAAACAAAAAAGTTTAAAAAAAATTATTTTTTATTCTATTTAGACGTCTGTTAGGGAGGGAACTGACTTCTGAAGCACTTTAGACGTCTGTTAATTGGGAAACCGACGTCTAAACCCTAAATCCAGAAATTTAAAAAGTCACTTTTTGACTCCGTTTAGACGTCTGATTCCGCCACTCTGACTTTTGAAGCACTTTAGACGTCTGTTAATTGGGGAACTGACGTCTAAACCCTATATCCAGAAATTTAAAAAGTCACTTTTTGACTATGTTTAGACGTTTGATCCCGCCACTCCGACTTTTGAAGCACTTTAGACGTCTGTTAATTGGGGAACCGACATCTAAACCCTAAATCCAGAAATTTAAAAAGTCACCTTTTGACTCTATTTAGACGTCTGATCCCGCCACTCCGACTTCTAAAGCACTTTAGACGTCTGTTAATTGGGGGAACCGACGTCTAAATTTTTGCATTGAAACACCGTGAACGTAAGACAATCGTTACGCGCACTCATTGTTCATCATCTTCGTCGCGTTTTCTCTCTACGGGTTACGCTTTTCAGGTTCACTTTCTCACTTTTGCACCGTTTTAAATTAAATTTACTCCGATTACATCACTCTTTGATGCATTATCTTTCATTTGAACCGATTAAAATGCGTTTTCGTTGGCTTTTGGTGCAATTATTCTTGTGTATTTAGGCGGCGTTCTATGGCGGCGATTTCTTGTGTTTTGTACTCCTCCAATTCCCTCCACTACGTTTTTAAAACCATCCAATAAAAAAATGTACAATACATTCTCTTCAACTGAAATATAAAGTTGTAAACTCGAATCACCATGAGTCAGGAGCAACCTCAGAGACGTCTAACCTGTATGGATCGGACGTCTATATAGACGTCGGACCTATATAGGTCCGACGTCTATAGAGACGTCTGACCTAAAGGGTCCGACGTCTCATTAATGTCACCCATATAGACGTCGGACATAGATCAGACGTTAAAAGCCCAAAATAACAGACGTCTAAAGTCCTTTTTACATTAGTGATCACGTTTTCTTTCTACGGTCATCACTCTGTTCCAAAGCACACTACTGGTCCAGCGTTAACAGTGGTATTTAGAGCTACAGGTTAAAGAACCTGGTGAAACTCCGAACAAGAAAAGAGAGACTTAATTTGCGAAGAAGGGTTCTTGTTGAAAAGCGATGGCGGGGATGATCCAGAGCAGCTTGCTAGTGTTTGACGAAAAGAATTACGATGACTGGTGTGTGAAGATGGATGCTATCTTAGGCTTTCAAGAAGTTGACGAAATTGTCAAGAGAGGATTTAAAGAACCCTCAAAGGGGGACACAGATGAAGCAAAGAAAGTCTACAAAGAAAACAAGAAGCTGGACTATAAGGCACGGCACGCATGCTCCTGCATCAATGTGTTTCTGCGATGATATTTCAAAAAGTGTCAAGAGCAACAACAGCCAAGGAAGCTTGGGATATATTACAAGATAGATATGGAAATTCAGGAAGGGTGAAGAAAGTGAGATTACAATCGCTGCTGAGACAATATGAGCTCTTGAGTATGGGAGAGCAAGAAACCATTGAAGAATATATTGGCAGAATTCAGGTGGTTGTTAATGCGATGTGGGCGTGTGATAAAGTGGTGAAAGAAAAAAAGATCGTTGAGAAAATCTTGCGAACTCTTACACCCCAGTACGATCACATTGTGGTGGCGATCAAAGAAAGCAAAGATTTGGGAATTATGAAAGTTGAAGAGCTACAA
Source organism: Vigna angularis (assembly GCF_016808095.1). Classification (NCBI taxonomy): domain Eukaryota; kingdom Viridiplantae; phylum Streptophyta; class Magnoliopsida; order Fabales; family Fabaceae; genus Vigna; species Vigna angularis. The sequence continues at coordinate 21,051,908 of NC_068974.1, read as the reverse complement.
AATTCTCTTGAAGCTCATGAGCAGCGCCTGATAGAGAGAAGAGTGGCAGAAAAAAAGGCTATACAAAGTACAAATCAGGCACTGCAAGCTAGAAGCATTCAAATCTACAAGAGTCGCGGAACTGGCAGAGGCAAAAGAAGATCACATAATGGTCGTGGTGGTCAAAATGGAGGCAGATTCACTAATACTTTCGAATTGACCAAAGATGACAACAACAACGAACAAAAGGAAGGAAATTATAGAGGAAGAGGAAAGTACAAAGGAAGAGGAGGTAGAAAGAACGTTGACAAGAGAAATGTACAATGTTTTACGTGTAATAAATATGGCCATTACTCATCTGAGTATTGGCACAATGAAAACGCTAAGAAAGAAAAGAGTGATGAGGCGAATCTTGCAAAAGAGGAACTGGAATCGGATTTTGATCACGTTTTGTTGATGAGTTTCGCAATGCATGACAGAAACGATGACAACTGGAGAATTGCATAGGAAAAACATGTTCAAGAGACGAGTGGGGTAACAGACAAGTGTCTAAGAAAGACCGACCGAACATGACATGTGTCGCTTGCTGGAGAAACAAGCCATGAAGATGAAGAAACGTTGTGGTATTTGGATACAGGTTGTTCCAACCACATGATTGGGAATACAAACTGGTTGCTTGACTTAGACACAAGCATCAAAGGCATTGTGCGTTTTGTGGACAACACCATCATTAGAGCTGAAGGTTCGGGCAAAGTGATGATCACACGCAAAGATGGAAGATCAGTGTACATGCACAATGTTTTATATGTTCCCACAATGAAAAGCAATCTTCTAAGTCTCGGCCAACTCTTGGAGAAAGGATATACCATGAAGATGCAATAAAGGCATATTGAGGTATTCGACGAGAGACAACGAATGATACTCAAAGCTCCTCTCGCGAGAAATCGAACCTTTAAAGTGAACTTGAATGCAACAAAGATACAGTGTCTGACTACAATGAATGTTGGAGAAGAAGAGTGGTTGTGGCACTATCGTTATGGGCATCTAAATTTTAGGAGCCTGAGTCAACTGAAAGATAAAGATCTTGTGAGAGGTATACCTACAATTGTTGCACCGAACAAAGTCTGTGAAAGTTGTGCTGTTGGAAAGCAAATCAGAAAGGCGTTTAACAGACACGCACCCAAGAGAGCAAGACAACTGTTGGATGTTGTACATGCAGATGTGTGTGGTCCTTTTGACGTGCCATCTCTAGGAGGTAACAAATATTTTTTACTCTTTGTAGATGAATTATCTAGAAAACTCTGGATATATTTGTTAAGAGAAAAGAGAGAAGATTACACACAACTTGTTAAATTTTGTGTTATGGCCGAGAGACAATCTGGTCAACAACTCAGGATTCTCAGGATTGATGGTGGAGGCGAATTTAATTCTGGAGAAATGAGTAGATTTTGTGCTGACAAAGGGATCCTACATGAAGTTACAACGCCTTAATTACACATCTCAGCACAACGGATTAGCTAAGAGAAGAAACCGAATGCTTTTGGATATGACCAGGTGTATGATTAAAGGGAGAAGACTATCGCATCACCTATAGGGAGAAACAGTCTCGACTGCTACCTACTTGCTGAATAGAAATCCTACCAAAGCTCTGTCAACATGCACACCCAAAGAGGCTTGGACTGAAAAGAAACCAGATGTGCATCACCTAAAGATTTTCGGTTCGGTCTGTTACAAACACGTCCCAGTTGAACGAAGGAAGAAGTTAGACGACAGAAGTGAAACTCTCATTCTCGTAGGTTATCATCCAACAGGTGCATACAGGATGTATGATCCAGAGAAGAGGCAAATCTTGATAAGTAGGGATGTGATAGTAGACGAGTCTGCTACGTTTAGATGGGCTGATGCAGAAACTGAATCAATTGAGCAATCTGGTGCTGTTATGCCTACCTGGCTGGAGGAGAAAAGGGCAAAGGCGATTAAACAGATATCTACAAATGGAGACGCTGAAGCTAGAAGGTCATAGAGAACACGATTTCCATCTATGAGACTCGCTGGTCATGAGTTGTTTAGTGACTGATATCACAGACTCAGGTGATATAGTTCATTATGCTCTTCTAGCAGGTGTTGAGACACTTTCATGGGACAAGCCATCAAAATTAAAGAATGGAAGGAGGCTATGTTGGAAGAACTTTCAACAATTGAGAAGAGCAGGACGTGGAAGTTGGTGGAACTGCCTCAACATAAACAGGCCATAGAGGTGAAATGGGTGTTCAAAACTAAATATAAACCAGATGGAAATGTTGCAAAGCTGAAGGCCAGGTTGGTTGCAAAAGGTTTCTTGCAGAAACCCGGGATAGATTTCACCGATGTTTATGCTCTTGTGGCAAGACTAGAGACTGTAAGACTTATTGTTGCCTTAGCCAACTTCAATGGTTGGAGCATTTACCAAATGGACGTCAAATCCGCATTTCTTAATGGCCCTCTCGAAGAAGAAGTTTTTGTGAAGCAGCCACCTGGTTTTGTTAAGAAAGGACAAGAGCTGAAAGTATACAAGTTGAACAAGGCTTTATATGACCTCCGTCAAGCACCACGAGCCTGGAACAAACACATTGACGCATTGCTTATCAGGTATGGTTTCCATAAATGCACTGTTGAATATGGAATTTATATGAAGTTTGTGGAGCAGCTAGGTACTCTACTGGTGTGTCTGTACGTCGACGATCTACTGGTCACTGGAAGCTCCACACACAAAATTGAAGAATTTAAGGTGAAGATGAAGAATGAACTTGAAATGACAGATCTTGGTAGCTTGGGGTACTTTCTTGGGCTGGAATTCGTGCAGACAGAAGATGGAATGTTCATGCATCAAAGAAAGTATATTTTAGAGACTCTGGAGAGATTTAACTTGAAGAACTGTAATAGCACATCTGTCCCAGTTATGGCAAACTTACAACTCACGTGTCAGCAAGAAGAGACCAAGGTTGATGCAACCCTGTTCAAGCAGATTGTAGGAACTCTTCGTTACATATGCAACAACAGACCGGACATCAGCTTCGGAGTTGGGCTTGTCAGCAGGTTCATGCATGATCCAAGACAGTCTCATCTTGCAGCAGCCAAGCACATTCTGCGCTACTTGAAGGGAACAACGGATTATGGTCTTCATTTTCCCAGGAAGGTTGACAGTACGTGTGATATTTTGAAGGCATGGTGTGATGCAGACTGGAGTGGTGATCAAGTGGATAGGAAGAGCACCTTTGGATACCTGTTCAAATTGATGGGAGCTTCAATATCTTGGTGCTCAAAGAAACAAAATGTTGTTGCACTCTCGTCTTGCGAAGCAGAGTATATATCTGCAGCAGAAACTGCTTGCCAATGTGCTTGGCTAGAAGCTATTCTACGAGAGTTGAGGATTGAGCATTGTAAACCAACACGATTGATGGTGGATAACAAATCAGCTATCAGCTTGTCCAAGAACCCAGTCTCTCATGGCAGAAGCAAGCATATAGAGACTAAGTTTCATTATCTCAGAGATCAAGTCAGTAAGAAAAGATTAGAACTGGTGTACTGCACTACAGATGAGCAAACAACAGACATCTTTACTAAGGCATTACGGAAAAACAAATTTGAAAGGCTGAGGGACTCTCTTGGTGTTAGATCTTTGAGTAGTTTAGATTTAAAGGGGAGTGTTAAAATGTAAAACTAAACTACCTAACGGTTTTAACTGTCAAAAGACAGTTTTCTACTTCTGTATCTGATATACATATATCAGTTTCTTGTTAATGAGAAGATTATCGTTTTCTCTATTCTCCTGCATCACGTTTTCTTTCTACTTTCATCACTCTGTTCCAAAGCACACTACTGGTCCAGCGTTAACAGCACATAGTTTATCATATAAAAAAAGAAGTTAATATAAGAAACAAATCCATGTATTTTTTAAGTATTAGAACTTAACATAGAAATCACGTTAGTTTAGATGTTAAAAACATAGTTAACTCCTACTTAGATCAAATATGTTACTTTTGTATTTCAAAAGGCAAAAGTCTCATTTAGGCTTTCTACACATGTTTTTATTTCAAACTTCTGTCAATTTCATGTATGTTGTAGTTTTCTTTTTTATGTATCCAATAAAGAATCCCACGTGATTACGTGAGGGATTTACCGTAGGATTCACATGTATAATATAATAATAAATAGACAACAGTGTGATAAATAGACACGAAGAAAAATTATAGTAGATATTTACCATATAAATAGCTTAATCCTTTATGTAGTCGATTCTTTCAACAGAAGAGTTTGACTTATCTTCTGTTGTGGTGCTGGCAATAATTTTGTTCATTTTCACACCATGTGATGTTGCCATTTTTGTATGCACTTATGTTTCGTTTGTTATGTAATGCAGCTGATCACGTGTAGACACATCGGATTTGATGTTTTTCTGTTGGTTTGCATGTGTTGGGTGAGGAAGTTCATTGGCTGTTTCCCTTTTTTGTTAGTATAGATCTTAAAATCTGTTATTTTTTAGAGTTAAAGAAGGATTTAAATAGATTGGAAATTGAGTATTTTTTTAGGGAAAATAACTTAAGTCATCATATCACATTAAGTTTTGACAAAGAGAATTGGTAAGTGTTATGGAAATGGAGTCAAGTTTCATCGTTGTTGAACCCAAGTCATGTTCGTCAAACATCAATTAAAAGTATTTGTCATAGGTTAGTCGATGCTAAAGTAGGTTCAGTTCAAATTGTAAGGACAATAATGGTGTAAGTAATGTATAACTTTTCATTTTTACCTCGAATCATTATTTATAGATTTTGTAATGAACTTTTGGTTACGACCGGTCTAATTACGATCCAAATATGGATAATCGTGATTTAGCCATTAAATGGGATGATTATGAAATTAATCCTCTCTAGTTTGATCGTTTGATCACTATAGTTTTGATTGTCCAGTCTGGTTCAACTTGTTGGGAATTCAAGTGTGAGTCCAAGTTCCACATTGGATACAATGAGAAAGTATAACACCATATAAGGTTGAAGATCCATTAATTCATTGTCTTAAAGTTTTGGATAGAGAGTAATGTCAGTTCCTAACAGGTACTTGACTGGACGGATGTACTGTATAGGAAGTATGATCAAATTCTATTTATATATTATTGTATTCTATTTTCAAATTTTATAAAAAATTTGTAACCCAATATGTATATTAAAGATTTTAGGATTTCTCATTTATAAATGGGAAAGGTGGTGCATAATTTTTGTGAACAATTTCATAAGCAATTAAGAAATGGAGGGGTCGGAAATGGGAACACAACTATGAAACCTTTTTGTGTGGTCGTTCTCATTGTCAAGCCGCAATTTATACATTTGAACTTTTACTACAATTGCCAGACCATGTCCATCAATTTTATATCACCTCAATAATAAAAACTTAACATCACATTCGTTGTGTTCCTGTCTGATTATCAAATTTGTATAATATTTGTCATTTTATTTTGTTTTTAATGTTTAAGATGTAATATTGCTTCTTTTTTAATTATATTTTTTATGTTTATTTATGATCAATTCATTACTATGATGCAGGAACGACAACTGATAAAATGCAAATCACCTTTTTAAGATTAGAACAATCATTGGATATTTTTTTATTTCCGCATAAAAATATTAAAAAGCACATAAATCGTAGTCCGTCCATATCAGAATTATAATATTTTAGTTTTGTATATGCCTATTAAAAGATATTAACTATTAGGCTTATAAACTCATATCTCCCTCTTATATTTATATATATATATATATATACTTGCAAAATTATATATAAATTTTGTCGCCTCCTTGTGTCATTAGCGTTCGTGAATTCAAACTAGGACTAAGGAAAAAAGAAATCTCTGGATTTTGCACGAAAGCCTTAGGTTTTTAGTGGTTTTGACTCCATGTACTTTTACATTTCAAATTTGATGTTCGGAGTAAAAAATACATGGTATTAATCATTAAACTTAGTGTTAATTGATTAATCCGGATAGGAGCTAAAAACTCAAACTGTCTCTGTAATAATCGATTAAAACTTGCTTTAATTGATTAGCTAATCGATTAATATATAGATTAATCGACTAAAGGTGACAATTAGAGTTTTCTAGTCGTTAAACTAGCCATTGTACTCATTTTAATCGATTAACGAGTATATTAATCGATTAAAAGCGTTAAATGGCTGGAAACAAAGAACAAAAGACTATTTCCTTGAGTCTATAAATAGGCTCTCATTTTCCTTCAACATTAACTCTTTCCTTGTGCTCTAGAACTCAGAAATCATTGAGAATTGTGTGATCTTGTTCAGCTAAAGAAACTCTTGTTTGTGGAGCTGTTGAAGTGCTATTGTGGGGACAGAGGAATAGTTGGTTCATCCTTGGTGCGTCTGAGGAAGTGTTCGGAAGAGAAAGTCATCCTTCGTGAAGTATTTGAAGGAAGTGTTTCATCCTTTGTGAAGACTCAAAGGAGGTGCAGGTTCATCTCTTGTGGTATGAAGAGAGGTGGTTTCTAAACTTTTACAAACTGTTTCTTTGTGATTGTAATTTATAATTGTTTTGTGAGTAGTGAACTATTTATCTTGATTTGAGATAAGCGACTGAATGTAGGATTGGTAAGATCCGAACCAGGATAAATTTATCTGTTCAAATTTCTCTCAACCTTACTCTTTTTATTTATTGTTATTATTTGCTTAATAAGTTAAATTGAGAAGAAATTTTAAAAGGCACACGTTTTGGCAACAGAAAAATGATTTTTTTTATGACATAGTACAAGTTGTATTTTTAATTACGAGGATAGCATACTGTGCTTTATATTTACACAAGTAGCACAACTTTTTCTTAGGCTAGAATTCGGTTTTTAAGAAACCGAATTCTGACTTATATTTTAATTTTTTTATAAACGTAGGTTAGAATTTGGTTTCTGAGAAATCTAATTCTGACTTATATTTTTTTTTTATAAATGTAGGTTAGAATAAGATTTTTAGAAAACCAAATTCTGACTTTTATTTTTTAAGCATTTATAGGAAAAGTATACTGGAATTCGATTTCCAGCAAACCAAACTCTTACTTATATTTTGAACCCTTTACCAGGCCTTCAAAAAGGGATCAACGGTCTGACACCTCACCTCAATTGGAGCAAACCACCAAAATGTACATTTTTTTTATGAAATCAATGGTCTAACCTCATCATTGGTGCAAGGAACACACCCAATAGTAATAAACTGATTGACCCATATCAAAAAATGGAAATTTTTTACAAAAATAGAGCAAAAACCATCACGGGGAGTGCTATTGTTCCAACTGGGGAGTACAGTTGAACTTTTTGTACAAATGACCCTCAAATCCCTAGTAATCGATTACAGGATTCATGTAATTGATTACATTTTCTTTAATTTTGACCCAAGACACAATAATTAACTTTAATAGAGGACGAAGTGATTGACATCAGTGAATGAAACATTTTCTTTAATTTTAACATAATTGTCTTGCATAACAAAGTTTGAAACACGATTGACATTATGACTACGTCGAACATTAAAACTAGTACTTAACTAATCATTCCTCATGATGGGATGTGGACCCTCTAATGCTAGGATTGTGAGCACAATGATTCTTGTGTGGCATGGGGTTTGATAATATGAGTAATTTCATGGGTGTGCTCGTTCCTTGATGTCCATTTTAGTCTTGATTCTGGATGATTTTGATCGATCCTTTGCATTCCTTTTTGTGGCTGGATGAGGCCAAATTGTTGTGCCTCGGTATGGTGGCCAATATTCTTCTTGTCGTAGTTCCCCAAACATATTATTATACACTTTCATGATGACATCCAACCTATAGTAGGGACTGATGTAAATGTTAAAGTCGTGATGAGCATGTTTGCAAGCTGCTAAAACATGTGAACACGATAGATGAATCTTTTGAAACTTGCCACAATCACATCATCGTTCATCCAATCTAACAACAAATTTTCCTACAGGTCGTATTTCTCTTGGGTTTACCATCTCTTCGACTCTGAATCTTGTTGTATATCTATCAAATTCAACAACCCTGTGGGTGTTTGATTTTGAATCAGCATCTTGTAGGACCTTCGTGGCATTTTCAAAATAGACATGACCAACACTTATCATTGTAGTTATCTGTTTCCCTCTTTCTGTGTGAAAAAGGCATTGCATCTTGTGTATGTGGCCAATACTATGGAGGAGATTGGTAAATTTCTTATCTTCTTCAGGACTGAGTTAATTGCTTCAGCTAGATTTGTTGTTAGGTGACCCCATCTTCTGCCTTAATCATACGCAAGTGTGAATTGTTCTCTTGGAATTTGATCAATCCAAGCTGCTGCTTCGGGATTGTTTTCCCTAATGATATTGTAGTAATAGTTACATCCTGGCTCAGTCATTGCGTATGCTGCAAAAATATTTAAGAAAATAGTAATGATTAAGGATAAAGAAGAATAATAAAGATGACATTTAATTGGTTAAATGGTTTTAAAAAGAAGTAGTTACCCATGTTGACAAGGTCCTTCTTCAAACTTGTATCCTTGAATCTTTGAGTTAAATTTAGTGCAATGTGTCGAATGCAATACAAATGCACGCATTGTCCTTTTGCCCACCCACTGCTTGATCTGTTGAATGCTACACTAATGGAGTTGTGGCAATCCCAAATTTAGCACAAGTTTTGTTGAGGTGTGATGTGTCTCCTAAGGGTTTTTAGAAAAAACAACCAAGTGTTTGTTGTTTCACCCTCAACTATAGCAAAAGCAAAGGAGAGTATGTGTTTCTCTCATCTTGTGCCACAACCACCAAAAGAGTCCCCTTATATCTTCCATACAGGAATGTTCCATCCACTTGCACCAACGGTTTGCAATATGGGAATCCATCAACACAAGGTTTAAAGGTCCAGAAAAGTCTTTTGAAATATTGTTGGTTTTGGCAGACCTCCTGTCCATCAATAATTGGTTGTGTTTTCAATTTGCACACAAAGCCGGGAAGAAAAGTTTTCATGGCTTGTAGTAGGCATGGCAATTTGTTGAACGATTCTTCCCAATTTCCATACACATGTTCAATTGCATGTTGTTTAGCCAACCAAGCCTTTATGCCTGATGTAGTGTACCTCATAGAGGTCTTGATGGAAGCAATAATTGTTTCAATTGGTGTGGATGGGTCAGATTCGACCATCTCACATATGTGATGGGAAATGATTCGTGATCCCAGCCTGTTGTGATCTTGTGTGATGAGTTGCGTGGCATATGTGTGTTTACCATCATTTTTTCTTATTTCCCAGACTTGATCTCGTGTACGAAGGATGGTTGACAGTTCCATGGACATTGTTGATGTACACATTGCACCCTCAACCTTGTTGTGTTAGAATGTGTTGTTTTGTATGTACAATAGTTTTGTATGTGAAATGTGTTTAGAGCATCAATGACTTGTTCCTTCGTTTGGAACCTCATTCCCTGAGTCAATGTTCCAGGTTGATGGTCGAAATTTTCATGCAAAATCGAATAGTGATCATATGCATGAGGATTGATCGAGGTCGTATCCGAATCAAATTAATATGCAATAAAGTGCAGTATAAACTAGAAACTAACTCTTAGGTCGTCTCTCAAGGACCAACAATTGGTTTAGCCATTAGATCAAACACATGGTGGGGGGTTTTTGAAAGTGGTTTTGTGAAAAGAAATGAACTGATTAACACACAATTTAAACACAGAATTAAAGACAGTTTGGTCATCAGCTTAGTTACAATGTTTCCAATCCTCGATTACCAATCAATTAAACGCGTTCTCGCCCTATTCTAACTCCAATATACCAACTAAGTGAAGATTAATTGGGTTTTCCTAAAATCGAATTAAGCAAACGAATTCAACACATTTAATCAATCCTGTACCAAATAAATTAATTAACTAAGTGATAATTAACCCAAATTAGACCACTAGGCGTGTTCTAGTCATCAATGCACATCATATTCAATGAAATGCAGGGTCAGTGTAGCAAATTCACAATTAATGCCCATAAATCTCAAGCAAAACGCTGCAACGTCGCTAATGACCAAACCAAACCAATTAAACTTCCATTAAACTAATTGCAAAACAACTCAAGCATTAAAAACGCAAAACAGAATTTGAATATTCAAAAACTCACCCAATGCAGAAACGAAAACCCCAATCCTAAAACGAAAATGAAAATGAATTAGAACATTAACACAACAAGGCAATCTGGACAGAAACGAAAATGCATTGTGTTGGAACGAAATTCAAATGCGAAATTAAATTGGAGATTCAAAACTGAAACACAATTGTCATTGTAAACTAACTTAGAAATGTAGAATCAACAATGAAGCATAAAATGAAATTGTAATTTAAAAAACAAAATTGATTAAGTAATTGAGGGGATAAGGGTTCTGTGTTTTGATGATGGAGATATTGAAAAAGTTGTGAAGTGGATGGACCGATTAATAGTTTAGTGTATGACTGTATGTCATTTTGCCATTCCCCTAAGCATGTGTTGTTAATGTCAAAAGAGTGATGCGTGGGTTGGGTAGGTGAGGGTGGTTCATCTTGGTTAGATTGTGTTCCAAAGATCGGTATAGGAGATGGAATAATTGTAGTATAGGTGGAACAATGTTGTATGCATGTTAAAATTGGGTTGGCCTCTGTGATGTCGATTGTACCTTCCAAGTCATCGTCATCTTGAATCTGAGTGGTTATGAAGGTGATATGTCTGCCAAATATTTGAGTTGGAAATCTAAAGTATAGGATTGGAGGTGGATGGGTTGGAGTATTATCTATATTAATCTAAACAACGTAAAATCTCTGTGAATGTGAATCATGATTTTGGTGTCCGATGTAAACAGATCACTTTCAGGATCAAGAACAATGTCGCCATTATCGTAGATGCATGCGTAGATGGAAGCTTCCATTTTTACTTGTGCTAAAAGATGATTGCCTGGAAAATGCACATTCAAAAAACAATTAGATCATTATTCATGTTTCAAAAATCAAAATTGTTACTTCATTAACCATGTTTCTAAAACCATTAGTATTTATTTTGTTAATTTTTATAATATTTCACATTAATAAATAACATATTTTAGCAATTAAATATATTACATTATAATTTTTTTTTGTATAATTTAAAATTAAAATATATTTAACTAATTACTAGTTTTAGTATAACTGAAATTTTAAAAAAAGTTTGAAACCAAATTACCTATGAAGAATATGAACAATTACTTAGAATAATGTAGTGCACGAATGGAGAAGAACAACAAAATGAAGAGTAAATTTAGAGGTCTGAATGTGTGTATTGTAAGTGGTTGAAAGGTGCATGTTTTATAGATAAAAGTTTCACAATAGCTTAGTTGATGATGTCACTTGCAATAACATATTCATTTACTAATGTGTAGACTAACATCAGATAAGTTGAACAATGATAAATAACATGCAATCCTTCAATACATTTTTGAAAAATAAGGTAAGTCATCCTCAATCTAGATTTAGTGAGAAATTTAAGTTATTAGACAAATCGTAACAAAGTTCATTAGGGGTTGTGTTTGGTTGAATTGGTGTAATAAATGTCACTATCTCAACATGAACCTACACAACTTTTTGTGTTGCCGTAAAAAATATTGCCTCTAAGTCCTCATCTGCAGAAATTATACATGAACGATAATGTGCAACGCCACCACATTTGTATATTGGTAACTTGTATCATAATTCAACTTGATATTGGTTTAGCGTTGACATGTTGAAGTGGTTGAGGATTGCTTGCTTCACTTCAACAATATTCATCGTCTCAACAATGGTGACCCAAGCAGTTTGGAAACTAATGTATGTTTTGGAATAGTTTTCTTCTGTGAAAATGGTGCCATTGAAGTACACTAACACATGTAATGGTGTAGATGTCATGGCTAATTACAACGGTTTTTTAGTGACTTTATTGGATTGATCGATTAGGGTAGAAGTTCCTTCATTTATAGGCTGAGATATCGATTGTGCACATTGTGTATCACTTTAATGTAAGGGTTAAAAATAAACAAGTAAAGGTGAATGAGTGCATTTATTGTTTTCACACATGTTGAAGGTCTGACAAGTCACACTCAATGTTTTTTCCATATTTGTACCACTTTGTATGAAGCAGCTGACAAGTCGTCATGGTTGAGGACGACATTCAATTTGAAAGAAGTCGTTAAGTATACTAAAGACTTCTAATTTATGATATTAATTAAAAGTCATTATCACTCATAACAACTTTAGTTCAAATTTTTTTCAAAGAATTCGTTACCCCAAATGACGACTTCATCTTTTTCTTAATTTTGTGAAAAAAGTTATCCACATACCATATGACTTCAGTTTAGAAGTCGTGTTAGGTTCGCACGAATTTCCCTCTGCCTTGTAATTTTTGGTTCAACTACCCCATTTTTGTAATAAATGAGTCAAAGTAACCCATTTTTTTTAAAAAAAAAAAACCTATGCTCATATTTGTTTTCAAAAATAAAAGATTTGGATATTTCTCTGCTACATATAAGTATTATACATAAACTCGAGTCCAAATTTCCAAATTTTGTTTCTATGAAAAACCTTCTAATTCAAGTTAAGACCTACTACTTTTATTAATTTTGTTCTCTAACTTGTAAATTAGATTTCTGATAGCTCCCTAAAAGTTAGGAATGTGGATAAGGATATCTGCAATATTATTGCTAGTCGTGGTGCTTATCTTGCTTCTATTGGGATCTTAGGTATCTCGAAGAAGATGGGAAAATAAAGTATGAGTGATGTTAAGGGTGATAAGAATGTGATAACCATGGATGGTGGATTGTATGAGCATTACACTGAGTATAACAAGTGTCTAGAGAATACCATTATGGAATTGGTTGTTGAAGATGCCTAAAAAAGTGTTATCATTGACCATTCCAAAGATGGTTTAGGAATTGGTGTTGTCGTACTTGCAACCTTGTAACTTGATGCTTTACAATAATGATAAAACTTCTTGAGCTATAAGCACCATGGCTAGAGCCTTTGAATTCATCTATTTTGAAAATAATTAAGCTATGTACTTTTCATGCATATTTTCATTTCATTTTGCGATTTTTATTACTTTTTTGAGAAGTTGTGTAATGAATATCAAATGTAAACAAGTTGTGTAAAATAATTGTCTTTGAATAATTTTTGTTCAGGTTTAATGATTTGTTATATATGTGTAAATGAGTTGAAGATAATTTCATTATGAATAATGTTTGTTTCACATTCTTAAGATTTACACTAAAATTAATTAATTCAATTAGAATTGATATCTTTTTTTTTTCTTTTTTTCATATCTTTAAAGGTGAGAATTAGATCAAGAGCATTGTTTTTGTGTTAAGAATTCACAACTTTCTACATTTTCTCATCAATAAAATAGTTGCAAATAAAGAAGGTTTTAAACTTTCACAAAATAATAGTCACCAATTTGAAACATTAAAACCATCCAAAAAAACTTCAACAACATAAATTAGATACCAAAGGTTATAGTAAACCTTCGTAAAAAGGGTACGGGCGAATGTATCTACAAAGGTTTAAAAAACCTTTGCAAAGTAAAAACCCTTACAAGCTAAAATAAAAACCCTCGCATAATAATTTTTTATTGTAGTGAGTGTATGAAAAAGGAATGGTTTGGATCCTGATGGGGTTCTTTGGTAGCGGTGACGGTGGTGAGGTTAGAAAAAGCCATGGAAAAAAAATGCAAGAACAAAGAGACATACCAACAACGAAGAAGGAGAAGACTTAGAAAGTAGAAAATATAAGGAACTAATGATGATGATCTACTAATACCATATCACAAAGAAACAAACAGAAGAAGCTATAAATTCTTAGTGAAAGGAAAATGTTTCTATAGACAGGAAAAGACCTAAGAGGGTAAATAAAAAGCAGAGAAAACATAACCCAAGCAGGGTAACCGGAAAAACAAAACTAATTAGACCAAATCAAGGCTAAATAAAACATGACTAGGCTAACTAGGCTAGTATAATAAATGTAATAAAACTCAAATTTCTCAATTATTTTTTAGTACATATTAGGCTTAAATACTACTTTAGTTCTTATTTTTGTGAAGATTGTTCAATATGGTCCTTGTGTTTAATAAGGTTCAAATTTTGTCAATTTGGTTCTTTTTTGGTTTAAACCCTTCCTTGGTCCTCATTTTTCTATGAAAATCTCAGTTTGGTCTTCATTTTTTCATCTGTCTCAATTATGTCATATTTTTTGTAAAAATGAACACATTTTACCCTAACCGTTAACTAGTCTCAGACGGCGTTAAATTAAGGTCACGTGGTGTAGAGAGAATGTGCTGATGTGTGATGTGACATTATTTACTCGAGTGTTTTGATTAAATAAATAGTGGTGATGTGACATTATTTGCTTCTCTTTATTTAATATTTTTAAAACCAAGTTTTATTTATTTTTTATTTACTTTATAGAATTTTTTTTTTAAATTTCATCACCTATAGTAGGTTAGAACACGGTTATTCTTCAGAATTAAATTAGTTTAGTTTTAATTATTTATTTTATTTATTTGATAACTTTTATTTAATATTTTAATTTTCAAGTTTTACATAATATTTTAATATTATCTTTTTTCTTTAAATATAAATACATAAATATTAATTTTTATAAAAAACTATTTAAAATAATTTTTTATTGTAATCATTAGATATATAATTTTATTACTTTGAAAAGTTAAAAATATAATATATATGTTGAATTTATTTAAATTGAAAAATAAAATAATTTTAAAAAAATATAATAAACATATTTTAGTTTAAAAAGAAATTTTTTCTCTCAAATAGTCATCTAAAAAATATTAAATAAGTTATTATTTTTATATAATAATTTGATATAATATAAACAATTTTGTATATTAATATTCAATTAAAATACACATAATTTTATAAAAATTTAAAAATTAAAAAACTAAATTTATAATAATTTAGTTCAAAATAATGACGAGTGAATATGATTAAATTGGATTATTAATTAAATTAATATATTTTTTAATATATTATTAATTAAATTGGATTATTAATATATTATTAATTAAATTAATATATTATCTTAATATAAAAAATTGAAGAGAAAATATGGTGATGTGACTTTAAGGATATTCACTTTAGGAATTTCAATACATTCTCTCTGCACGTAAATGAGGAACACACATCAACACATTATCTCTGCACCATGTGGCCTTAATTTAACGTCGTTTGAAACCAGTTAACGGTTAGGGTAAAATATGTTCATTTTTACAAAAAATATGACCCAATTGAGATAGATGAAAAAATGAGGACCGAACTGAGATTTTCATACAAAAATGAGGACCAAGGGAGGGTTTAAACCTTCTTTTTTATAATGACATTTAAATCATTAATGGAAGGTGAACATTGTATGTCACATGTCAGATCGTGATTTTTTTTAATTTTTTTAATTTTTTTAATTTGTAATTTATTATTTTTTAATTTTTAAAAATTTTGTAATTTAGAAAAAGTTGTTCACGTGTCAAGTGATCATTGTGCCATGTGACCGTGTGAGTCTAATGTCAAGTCAATGTTAGTGTCACATGTCAATGTGCTATATTCAATTCAATTACAATTTTTATTAATTTAGTTCAAGTCAATGTTAATTTTCGTCAATTTTGTTTAGTTTAATCTTAATTTTTTCAAAATAGAACAATTTTATTCCTCTTGAGACTAAATTTAATTTTCATATGAATGTTATACTAAATTTTTTATTAAAATTCACATTTTTAAAATACATTTCTATATAATATATTTATATTAAAATCTATTTATAACCAATTTAATATATTTATATTATATAACCAATTTATTTTTAAAAGAATGTGTGCAGATGAATTCCCATTATCTAAAAACCAAGATCAATTACATTATTAAAAAAAATTATAAATGTAAATAAATTTTTTTATCTCTTTTTTGCACAAGTTTATCTATATTATTTTCTTCTATTTCTTCAACTTATTTTGTTTAAAAATAAAAATAGTTTGATCTTTAAAAGATTGATGAAACTTTTTTTATAAAAACAAATGTATATAATAAATGATTTATGGAAATTGGAGAAATTCATAATGCATAATTAAAAAAATCATAAAAGTATATAATATTTGATAATGTATTTGATTATGTTATAAATATTATGATGCACAGGCTTAAATGTTACAATTAAAAATGTGAATTTTAATAAAAAATTTAATTTAACATTCATATAAAAGTTAAATTTGATCTCAATTTGAAAAGTGATAAAATTGTTTGTTTTGGAAAAATTTAGAACTTAATTGAATAAAATTAACGAAAATTGAATTGAATATAAATAATGAAAATTGACACTAACATTGACATGTGACACTGATTCGACATATGACATTGAAACTAATGTGACACTGATTCGACATATGACATTGAAACTAATTTAACACGTGACATTAATATTGTGACATATCATAATGACTTGACTCATAAACAATTTTTTTTAATTAAAAAATAAATAAATTAAATAAAAAAAATCATAAAGTGATACATGTTTACTATTTAAATTATATTACCAAAAAGATTCTGATTAACCAAATTTAATAAAAATTGGAACCTTATTTAACATGAAAAAAAAAATCATATTGAACAAACTTCACAAAAGTAGGAACTAAAGTAGTATTTATATATATATATTAATAAGGATTAAATATACTTTTAATCAGTGAAAATTAAAATTCATAAACATTTAAAAAATTTATATAATTTGATATTTAAATTTTTAAAATATATAAATAAATGAATAGATGTAATAATCGTAACCTAATTATATTAATATATTTTTTTACATATAACATAGCGTTTCAAACTAAAGTTCGAAATATTAACATTTGAGAAGTTCTAACTCAAATATTAAACATTTAATACATAAAAAATTAATGTTATTAAGTTAAGAATCTAAATATATTAATTTTTAAAATTTAATAATTAAAATATATTAAAATTTAAGACATAAATAAATTTTAGTTTCATATCAAAATTTAGGAAATATAATAATTATATTTAACTGTATTAGTAAAAGGAGAGAAAGTAGTAAGGAATATATTCCACCAAGGAAATTTTATTGTTTCTAAAAGAGAATTGGAATTCATCTATCTCTTGATGAATCTTGAACTATTCATATTTTATCCCAATTCAGTACTAGAGACTCTCACCGAAACATAAGAAAGCGAAAGAAAGCCAGCTACGCTGCTGACAGGAATGTTCGAAATCCAAGTTCCAAACGTGTGCTCTGGTCGGCGTTTTCAACGCTTCAGTCAACCCCAAACCACTTAACGTCCGTTACAAAACCACAAAATTTCTAACGAATATTTTCCTCCGTTACCCTTATTCCGCCGTAATTTCCAACACCTTTTTCTCCTGCTTTTCCTTCCCCTATATTTATACATACCCTGTTTGAACACTCCCGGTCTCATATTGCGGTTATTAAAAAAGCTCCTTCTCCATGGTGCCTTCGTTTTCCTTCAAAACCATATTATTATATGTCATCAACTGAAGCGAAATTCAGCATAGTTTAGCTCTGCACGTGTATTGAATCAAAGTCTTTTCTATTGGTACGCGTTGAATATTAATGGTCTTCAAGGTATGCTAAGTGCTTACACCAACGTTTTTCACTTTCCTAGACAATTTGGTTTTCTCGGTCACCGTTTTTTTTTTGTATTCGCAGTTTATGCATCTTTTTCTATGTTATGTGTTTGTTTGCATACAAGGCTGATTCTTAATGCTTGGTGATTTGAGGGTCTTGCTTTCTGAATTAAGAAATAGAATTTTGCATGTTATTGTTTGATTGAGAAGAATGATGTAACATCATTTCTGCTGCTGAAAGCTGCAAATTTTGGTTGAAGTTGAAGGTTTCGATTTTGATTTGGTTTAAATTTTTTGCTTGAATAAAATGGTTTGGGCGGGGTGGATTAGTGGATTTTGAATTAAGACGAAGGTTCTTTTTCTGGGTTTCGAGGAATTTTTCTGGATTTATTGGTATGGTATGAACAACTGTATATCCAGCTTCCATGAACTCAGCATCGGGAAGTGGGGCAACTCCACAATAACATCAACAGGAAATAATAAGGTTTAAGTTTTGGTTACGTGGCTTAGTGGCTTTCCTGGTTGCAAAGTAAACATTGGGACAGCAATGAGGAATTGTGACTTACATGGTATCGTTGCAGTTGTTACTATTGATGTTATTATAAGCTTCCTTTCTCTTACTACTTGAGTTTTTCTATGTTCATGGTGTGTAAGTCTTTCTCCTGGTCACTAAATTAGTACATGACCATATTTTTTCTTGATTTGAGATATCTAACGTGTCCCCTCATGCCTAACATGTTCCCGAAAACCAAAATCTGAACATCTCAAACAAGAAAATGGAGGAATGTCCGATAATGGGAACACCATTTTATAAAATGAACTTACATTAATCTTACAAATCAGCCTATAAGGTGAGATCTTGTCTAGTTATATATTATGATTTGGTTATATCTCTAGCTGAAGTGGGTTGGATACATAGACTAAGGAGATAGTCAAGTTATAAGATGTAGATGGTTACAAACTTCATTTCACAAATATTTTGTCAAATTGAATTAGATTTGAAGCTCATCTTCCAAAAATAGAGAAGAGTAGCGATGAATTCAATAACAAAATACCAGAATTGTAGCTTTACATCTGCTAATTAGCGTTATATTTTCCGTGCGTACAAGTTCATTTAATTCTTGTATGTATGTGTGATTTCGCTTCTCCACTTGTTTGGGGCAAAAATAAGTTTTATTGTCTTGTTTATGCGAATATTGACAGATTGCTGCTCTGTTTTACAAGGTTTATCTGTTATTATTGTAAGTGTTGGTATACTAGTCGGGAGCAGAAGTTTGCCAAGGAAACTGCTTTTAGCTGATTGATTTGTCATAGTATGGACTTGAATGAGTTTTCAAGTGTCGGTGTGACTAGTTCGGCAGGAACTCCTTGCACATCATCTCATATTCCTATTTCAGCAATACCCAACAGGTTGCTTGGATCCTTGAAACACGACATAGAACACTCTCCTAATTCGGCCCTTTCTACCCATTTTGATTCTGATACCCTTTCTTCTGCGCTAAGTGACGGCCAGGAACAGCACACCGCTGGGGAAATTCACTCTGGTGTAAACCCTTTGCAGGAAACCAATCATTATTTGTATAGGCCAGTCTCATCTGTGGACCATCTCCAAGACGGTAAGCATCTATCTACTAGATGCTTTTTTCCACAGGATATAGGTTATGATCATGAAACCAGGTATGCATTGCTGGAATTAGAAACTGCTTTGATGGCACCTGATGGTGATGATCAAGTCACCACATCAAGCACTTCTTTGGGTGTTAACAGAAGGCCTACAACATCTGCCCAGAGAAATAGATCCTGGAGCCATGAGGGGCAGCCAAGTGATGTTGCACGAGTAGGTAAGCGTCACAAATCAACTGAGGAAGTATCACTACAAGGATTCCCATCAACCAATTTGAAAGAATTGCTGATTGTATCAGCCAAAGCCTTGTCTGAAAACAACATGAAAGATTTTGATCGACTGATAGAGAAGGCTAGAAGTGTTGTGTCTATAACTGGGGAGCCAATCCAGCGCCTTGGTGCTTATTTGGTGGAAGGACTTGTTGCAAGGAAGGGGGCATCAGGGAATAACATCTACCGTGCACTTAGATGCAGAGAACCTGAAGGAAAAGACTTGCTCTCTTACATTCAGCTACTGTATGAAATATGTCCCTACTTAAAATTTGGTTACATGGCTGCCAATGGCGCCATTGCTGAAGCTTGTAGAGATGAGGACCACATTCATATCATAGACTTTCAGATTGGTCAGGGAATTCAATGGATGACACTTCTTCAAGCTCTTGCTGCAAGACCTGGTGGAGCTCCTCATGTACGGATCACAGGGATTGATGACCCCCTTTCTAAATATGTTCGTGGTGATGGATTAGAAGCCGTTGGAAAAAGGTTGGCTGAAATATCTCAGACATTTAACATCCCAGTAGAGTTCCACAGTGTGCCTGTTTTAGCTCCATATGTGACAAAAGACATGCTTGACATTAGGCCTGGTGAAGCTTTGGCTGTGAATTTCCCTTTGCAACTCCATCACACGGCTGATGAGAGTGTGGATATGAATAATCCAAGGGATGGACTTTTGAGATTGGTAAAATCACTTTCTCCCAAGGTAACTACGTTGATTGAGCAAGAGTCGAACACTAATACCACTCCTTTCTTCAACAGGTTTATAGAAACCTTGGATTACTACTTGGCAATTTTTGAGTCCATTGATGTGTCTCTTGCAAGAAAGAGCAAGGATCGGATTAATGTGGAACAACATTGTCTGGCACGGGATATTGTCAATATTGTTGCTTGTGAAGGGAAGGAAAGGGTAGAGAGACATGAACTATTAGGTAAGTGGAAGTCTAGGTTCACAATGGCTGGATTTTCTCAATATCCTTTGAGTTCATACGTTAATTCTGTCATAAGGAGCCTGCTTAGGTGCTATTCAGAACATTATAATCTTGTGGAGAAGGATGGGGCCATGTTGTTGGGATGGAAGGACAGAAATTTGATTTCAGCTTCAGCATGGCATTGATTACATGCAGAGAGGGAATATTGTACTTGGGGTAGAAATATGTTGCTGACAGATGTTTAAGTTGATTTCCAGGGCCATGTGTCCCTTATCATTGTTTTAAAGGTCATTGTTCCATAAATTACTATATGGAGTTTCATATCTTAGTGATGCTATAACAATTCTTTTATGGAATATTTAGTTATGTACAGGGTTTTGGGTAACAAATTTTGTACTTGTTCCTGAAACTTATTCTTGTCTTCAACAAAAAATTTAATAATTTTACAATAAGATTGTTCACAGTTGGCTACATTCTTATGCGATAAATTTTGTTGCTTTACCCATTTTTGTTTTGATAAGATTATTTGCATAAGGTGATAAATGGTGGCTGGCTCTTTATATACTTAAGGGTAATGACATGGTACTACAGATTTTTTTACAACATTTTGATACAGCACAAATGTTATTTTCACACTGGGTTTAAAGTACGTCAGCATAATAACAAATAAATAATGAACCAATGAAAAAATAACATGTGTGCTATGTAAAATATTGTCCAAAAATTTGTGTCTAAATATTGATGTTATACAAATTTTTTGATAACATTTTGACGCATCACACATGTCATTTCCTCGTTGGGTTTAGAGTATGTCATCACAATAACAAACAAATAACGAACTATGAGAAAATGACACGTATGCTAGGTCAAAATGTCGTAAAATAATTTGTGTCAAAATATCTACTTTTTATACAGGTAATGATATGTTAACACAAATTTTTGACAACATTTTGACAAAACACATGTATCATTTTCTCATTGAGTATAAAGTACGTTAGCACAATAACAAATAAAAAATGAACCAATGAGAAAATGACATGTATGCTTATTTAGACAATATCATCTAGAGAGAGACTGGATTGTCTAAAACATCTCTGGTTTTGAAGTTTAACAAACAATATTAAATGAAATAACCTTGGGAAATCAAATGTCTAAGAAAAAGGAAAGAACATAGATATATCACATAGAGAATAAAATCACATTCTCGAGTGGTCATAAGAGAAAGTGTCGAAAAACTAGATGATGAACAACATAGAATCATCTAAGTATCCATCAAATGAACAATGTAGATGTCCGCTTAACTAGAAAAGAAAGCTAGAGAGAAAAACGTATAAAGATTAGAAACATCTAAGCGTCAAGCCAAATCAGAATGAAAATCAAAGGTTTATATCTAAAGCTACACCGAAGCATCTAAATGCTGAACAACGAAAGAGATAAGCTAAAATAATATGACGTGTTCTTGAGAAGAAGCGTCTCATCAGTAGCAAAAACCTGCATATATTTGTCAAGACACTATGCTTAAAGATGTATACACAAAGTGATGAGTATAAAAGTGTCTGAGTGAATCTTGTAAAACAATAAGCATAAAAATCTATCAAGTAAAACACGTTTTACAACCGGTATCGTCTAAAAGCAAAACAAAAGGATATACCTTTAAGTCCTAAGGATGACACTCCACCCTTGAGAAAAGATGTAATACTAAAGCTTGATGTCTCACAATTAATCAGTGCTACAAGAAGAGAGAGAGCTAAAGCAAAAATATCGTCTAATGAATATTTTCTTTGAACAATAAAGACATGATCTCAAACTTGCAATCAATTAAAAATGTCTTATGGATAATATCGTTTCATGAAAAGCGCGTCAATCTCTATGTATCAAATTACTTTTCATTTATAAGTGTCTAATACTTCACAATGAATAAAAATATGCTTTATATTGTCTAATATTATTTGAATGTTATAATCAACTGATATATTTATTATTGACACGATGTATGACAAGATGTTTTGAACATATAGTGCAAGATAACGTTCATAAATGCTCAGAACATTTAATGTCATTTAATGCATGTATTGTAAAAATGGCATTCTACTTGTATACTTTGTCCTTATTTAATGTGCAAATCACAATTATACAATAGGTTAATTAGAACAACTGCATACGTGGATAAAAATGTTGAGAGAAGAAAAGAACATTCTGGGAATGATCTATACAGACTTCTACTCTGACATATCGTACAAGTTGTATTTCAATCAAGATATGATAAAGCATTGTACCTTTATATGACAAGACAAGTGAGTGTAACCTTCTACCAAAAAGCACTAAGAAGCCTACACAAGGGTCAACTCTACATCCAACAGTCTTCTCTTCAAAAAGAGCTATATAAAGAAGATCAACTAAAAAAGGAAAAAATGTTGCTTTTTGAGAAAAATGTAGAAGGGTGATTAAATCATAAATATAGAAAAGGTGAAAAAGAGAGGAAGAGAAGAAAAAGATTGAGAAAGAGAGAATGAGCTTAAGAAAAATCATTAGTCATTGACTTTATCTCATCTCATCTTCAAGCTTATAATGTCTGATGCTTCCAAAAGAAAAGAAAAAGAAGAAAGATGAAGAAAAGCAAAAGAGAGCGATAAAGTATTATGCCTAAGATTGGATGAAGAAGAGAGAGAGAGAAAAGAAATGAGGTTGAAACAGTTGAGGTTGAAATGAAATAAAGAAAAATGAAATTGAGAGCATAGTGAAAAGAAAAGAAAGAGAGTATGCATTGAACATTCATGTTATTGCTCACTAAGATCATACACATCATCTGAAGCTCTTCCATCCAAAGGGAATAGAGAAAAGAATGAGTATATAAATCAAAATTTAGCTTAATGATCAACAATGTTGAAATTCAAAGCCTGCTCATATGCAACTCTTCACTCAAAGGACACAACTTCATTGAAGAGGAGATGAGAAGATAAAAAGAGCAAGTATTCGTTTTACTCCTTTTCACACTTACATTTGATGCTTCTCTAATAAAAGGAATAACCTTACTAAAGAGAAGAGAAAAAGAGCAAACACAAGTATGAAGATTGTAGATAAAAAAAATTTCTCTCCACACTTTCATCGTCTAATGCTCTTCAGTAAAGTAAGCAACCTCCAAGTTAAAAGACTGCACTTCATTATATTTATCCTCTCTAGGAGAGTTAAATTAAGTATGTAGCTTTACAAGTGTCAAATTATAATTGTAAACATATCCTCTCTAGAGTTAAACATTTGTACCTTGTAATATCCTATAGTGAATTTGTTGCATGTTCTGGAGAGAACTAAAACACTTACAACTAGGAGTGGGTGATGCTCAATTAGACAGTGTATTAGGTAGATACCAGGATTGTCTAGGGATGTCAGGAGTGGCTAAAATACTCGGATGCCAAGAGTGGCTAGAATACTCCTGTGTTAGGAGTGACTAGGATATTCAGATGCCATGAGTGCCTAGAATACTCAGGTGCCATAAGTGGCTATAATACTTAGAAACCAACACTAGTACAAACAGCGTACAACGTCGAATATTTTGGGCCTTTCACATCGAATTTAAGGTCGACGTCATATTGGGAGACGTTAAATTGACATCAAATTTAAAAAAATTAACGTCAAATTAACGTCGAATTTTGTCAATATTCGATGTTAATCAATTTTTTTTGTTTTTTTTAATTAATTGTGATCCTTTTTAACAATTTTACGATACCTGAAAAGTACAAAAACAACAAATTTTAGTTTTTGGTATTTTATAAAGCATGAACTATGAACGTGTAGTGTAGTATCAACAAAAAACAACAATAACCAACAACAAACAAGTTCAATCAAACAACAACAACAAACAAGTTCAATCAAACAACAATAACAAACAAGTTCAACCAAACAACAACAACAACAGACAAGTTCAACAATTAAGTTCTTCAAAACGAAAACGAAAACTAACCTTCAAAAGGTGGGTTCGTCGAAATAAAGTGTCGTCACTAGTAAGAGAGAAAGCAGAATGCGCCTATGAAGAACATGAACACGAAAATAATCGGTCAAAACAAACGAAAATCATACATAAAGTAGTTAATTAACATGCATTTGTATCAAATGAAAGAAAGATTACATATGATGGTCGCCAAACTTCGTTCCAGAAAAGTTTGAGAAGAGAAGGCGGTCTCGCGCGTTAAGATAAAGTGAATAAATTTTCAATCTCCCGCTCAATTTTTTTTTGAATTCACTAATCTTTTGACGACTAACACTGGAGCATTCGACGTTTTATATCATTTTACGTCGAATTACAATTCTAAACAACATCTAATAATTGTATTTATGTACAAAACTATCATTGATCATTTTTAACGTTGGTTATTCAATAGTTGAACGTTAAACGCATGACGTTATACGCTGTTTTTGCACTAGTGCAAGAGTGGTTTAGAATACTTAGATTAGACGTGTTGTTTAAGGAAACAAGAGTGGGTGAAATTCAACTAGACAATATCAATGAGATACTTAGATTGTCTAGGGATACTAGGAGTGGTGAAGAATATTACACAACCAAGAATGCCTTAAACTGAACTAGACAAAAGTTAGGAATACTAGGAATGGTGAAGAATACTACACAACCAGAAGTAGGTTAAACTCAACTAGATGAAAGTCTAAGGATTCTAGGTGAATAATACTGCACAACCGAGAGTTGGTTAAACTCTTGTAATTTTTGAAAAAGATAAATGCCTCTCAAGAGTTTTTGGGAGAGACTGGACGTAACTCAGTTGGAACGAACCAATATACAAATCTTGTGTCTATTGCTTTACTCTATTAAATTCCTTTTTACTTTTATTATAAAATGGCAATGTCTAAACAAGTTGTTCAAACTATATATTTTCTTATATTCACTAGATGCTGATTATGTGAACTAAAACATATGTGTCAGCTCACTTTCATTCAATCATGAGGTACTTAAATTATTTATTAAAAGACTCACACTTCCTTCTATCACTATAGTTTAAAACTATACACAATGCTTCTTGTGAGATCTTTCTAAACATTTACTATGAACAATGTCTTTAACTACTCATTCACATTTATTTATCAGACGCTATGTTGCAAAAAGAATTCCAAAACACCATTCAACCTCCCCTTTCTATTATTTTATTGTGACTTCAATGTTGTGTCAAAATGTCATAAAAGAATCCTTGTCAAAATGTCTTTTTCTTATACCGGTAATGATATGTTAACAAATATTTTTTAACAACATTTTGACATAATACACGTATCATTTGTGCACACATTTGTGATAAATAGTTTAGGAAATGCGTCAAGGATGATAAGGCAACGTGACATAAAGGACTCCCTAGGCCTTAGTGGCAATATTGTAGTGTTGCAGGTAACAAATTTAATTTTTATTTAATTTTAATGTGGATGAAATTTGTTTATTATATGATTATCGTTTTGGTTAATTTATGTTTTTTTAGCTTTGGACCGTTGAACGTTTGGGTTTAGCGAACGATCCACATCACATTGTTTTCCCAAGAATAATAAATTGGCCTACGCTTAAGTTACGGTCAAAGAAAATAGAAGACTTGTTTAAGAAGAAGGATGTAAGTTAGTTGTTATTTTTCTGTACATTTATTTGATATGTAAGGCATGAGATTTGTTTTGTGTTTTTGAATGATTACTTATATTTGGATGTTTATAGATATGTTGGGAGTGGTTTTTGCGGGAGGAGGACCGTGGGAACCCAATCATCTGTGCGACCCTTCATTTGGATGAAGGGCCAATACCAGAAGATGGTGTACATGAGTTTGGGATGACTTGGAAAGAAGGGGTGATGAAGATAATTGGAGACAACCAAAGAAAAATGGTTTAAATGAATCAAGAGTTGAGAACTTTGGCTGCCATGGTAGGTGATGTCAAGGAAGAAAGAAAGCAACCTCATTTTTTTGAAGAGGGTGGTACATGTGATGTTGATGTTGATGGTGAACGTTTTCAATATGTTGATGGCAAGGAAGTGTAAGTGCGCATTGTGTTTCCTTCTTATTTCTCAATGCCATCCCACAACTCCATAATTTTCAAAACAATTACTCCACAATCAAATCTACTACAAACAAAGTCCAACAATATAATAATGATATTTAACATATCAATGATACAATAAAATATTATATTGGTACAAATTATCAATGTTATCTAATATTGTAAAAGGCATATTACTAATAGCCTTTGAATGTCTAGGAAAGTAAAAAACAATAAAACAAACTAAAATATACAAATGACACATACAATCAACATCCATGTCATTATTATCTATTAACAACTTTATCCTACTTATGACATCTTTTAGAGTGAATGACTTTGAAGAAAATTGTAGACAAACAACACCACAAAAGTTATCATCAGAATTGACATCTAAACCACCAACATTCAACCCTAAACCCATACAAACATCGTCAACTGTAAATGGTTTGCTTCAAAACAAAACATTCATTGCGGCCAACTCAACGTCTAACCATTTCCTTGAACAGAGGAGCGTAGAAATCAATTGGGTTGTTCATATAAAGACACCACTTGAATGGAGTCTCCTCGATACATGTCCTATCAATTTGTCGTAGTATACCATTAATGTCGACTATCGGTTTTGTGTCGCTCCATGCGTGCAATTGCAACTACCATTCATTTTCAAACCAAAAAATCATCAAGAAACCATTTTCAAACAAAGATATCAATTTTCAAAACATTAAATCTACTTATTATAACCTTCTTTTTTGCAATCCATCACTATCAATCCAACCAAAGTACAAAAGCAATGTAAGATTAACCAAACAACAATTCAAAATGTTGTCAAATGTTGTTGTTAAAGTATCATTTTCCAAAGTAAATAAATTGTCTAAAATACAAAAAAAAGTCAAAACCCTCATATGCAACACAATGATCATACATAGTCTTCATAACCCTCCTAGTGTTTGCTCCTGTTGCTCCTCGTTCATACTTATGCAAATATGCAAGTAAAATGGTTTTTGTAACGCCCCTAATTTGGATTTCACAGAGTGTGTAAAAATTTAAAATTTTTCTTAATCATGAATAAAATCATTTTAATTTAATCGATTAAGATCTATAAAGGAAATCTCGTTCATATTCCTCGTACCAAAAATCTACTAATTTATAATCACAAACAGTTAATTAATATCAAACAATTTGACAACCTATAATCCATTCAAACAGCCCATGATTCATTATTTCAAACAATTAACTAATCAAACTTAACAATATATTTTGCAACACAAGAACTTAATCAAATTAAACATTCATTTTTAATTCATATTTTAAAGCATAACAAATTAACTATAATTACAAAATAGCCTTCAATAATCTAATAAATATTGATTAACTCAATTTAAACTAGCAATTTAGTACATTAACAGGTTCATACCTCTTTATATAATTAAATTATTGTAGCCATCTATTTAATACTTTTAATTCCAAACCATTATCTAATATTTAATATAATATACTAATAACTCCTTTTTAGAAGCTATCTAATATATATATATATATATATATTTATTTATTTATTGTAATATATTATTTTAAATATTCTACTAGAAAAGTTTACTGCACTTTATAATATATATATAACATTGTAATCCTGTATATCCAAAGTCCTGAATAAAATATATATTAGTACGCTGTATAATATATAACATAATAATTATAATATTTTAGATCCAAAATTTCAACCGAAAACTTATGCTATATAATAAACAACGTAATAAATTTAATATATATATATATATATATATATATATATATATATATATATATATCTCATGACTAACATTCCATACAATAATATATATGCTCCTGCATCCACACTATATAAATATATATTTTAAACAAGATTTAATCAACTAACTTAATCAATACTTATGCAGCATTATAATCAAAATAGCAAAACTCTCTGTATCAATTTCTTTTTAACCCAAACAACAAATAATTTTAGTGTAGATTTCCAGTGAAACAGAATAAAGACAGTAGAAATTTTCTGACAAAATAGAATAAAACAACGACATTTTACTTTTCTGTTTCTGGCAGAAACATTATAAAACAGCAAACAGTTCACTAAAACTTTCTCTTCTCTTATTTCAGTCTAAAACAGAATAAAAAGTAGGTTTATCTTCATTACCCAAGTGTATGTCATTCATGCATCAATATTTAATATTCATACACTTTAAAAAGTCACCTATTTATGTACATTTAATAAAATTTCTTCCTTCCTAAAATAACATCTTCATTTTATATTCAACTTTATTCGTATATTAACTCAACCAAGTCACACTCCATCCAAAACTTACGATACATCAACATTACTCTACTTTCCACAACAAGATTTTATTCCAGAATCAAGCATACATCAAGCTAACATATGTCTACATATTATCTTTCTAATTTCAAGTATATTTGAATCCACAACCAAAATATATATATATATATATATATATATATATATATATATATATATATATATATATATATATAAATGATACTGAGAGAAATTTCTAACTACACATTAGCCATTAAAAGGACATACAACACTGAATAGTTTATTAATATTTGATTCTAAAACAGCAAGGTCATATTCCTAATTTGCATTCAATCTGCATTAAAATCAATTAGCATAATTTGACAGCATAATTTGACAGAATAGGAAACACTCATACACTTTTATTTTGCATATATCACAAGAAGGATTGTAGAAAGATTGATCAATATGTTCATAGTTAACAATCCATTATAAATTATAAACAGATTAGTCTATACATCATAAACTAACCACCAAAAATCAATCCCAAATTGATTCATATAAGAAATCGAAAACCCTATTTTACCTTTCTTTTTCATATAACATAAAAGAGTATATGTATCAAAATTTTCAGAATCCATAGGCACCATTACAATCACATAGCAACACGATACAAAAATCAAAAGCAATTTAGCTCCATATAATTCAAAAATATAGGTAGCCTCTACCTACGAAGTTCACTAATAAGGACCTATAAAACAGTATTGAAAGAAAGATACGCAGTCATCGAGACTATTGAAAAAAATCAACTCTCAAGTTCATTCATGCATCCCTTCAAACACTTGGCAGGTGCAGGAAAATTAACACCTGTCGTTCGAAAGACAATAATCAATTTCAAAAGCTCTAGAAATCTATCTTACAGCAATTGCCGGGACCAATAATTGCTATTAAACATTAAAACAAAAACAACAAAGGTACGATTAATTAAGGAAGCAAGTCATAGTTAAAAGGAAGAAAAGACTTTTTATAAAGGTACGAGCGGCGGCACTACGGCGACACTGGGTGGTTGGGAGGACGAAAGACAACACCGTCTAGACTTTGCCTTCGAACGCTGGCACTGCGGCGACAGGGTGGCTGGGAGGAGGGAAGACGATACCGTCTAGGTTTTGCCTTCGAATGTCGGCACTGCGGCGACAATGAGTAGCTGGGTGGAGGGAAGACGACATCGTCCAGGTTTTGCCTTCGAACGCCAGCACTGCGGCGACAATGGGTGGCTGGGTGGAGGGAAGACAACACCGTCTAGGTACAACAGCACTCTAGCAACAGTGGTGGCTGGGTGGAAGGAAGACGACTTTCTCTCTCTAGTTTTCGTGCTCGAGCTTGTCTCTCAAATGCTCCTCAGATTGCAAATCTAAAAATGACAAAATGAAGTTGAATTTTGAAACATGTCCCCCTTTCTCATTGCCACGTCATTCTCATATTAAAAATTCATTTTCCACGTGCACCACTGAAATTTGGACATGTGTCTCGTGTCTAAATGTTGTCAAAAGTTGTTGTTGACGTATCATTTTCCAATTATAATACGTCAACATAATAACAAATAAATAATGACCAGTGAAAAAATGACATGTGTGCTGTGCTAAAATGTTGTAAAAAAATTTGTCAAAATATCTTTTTCTTATACTGGTACTTATATGCTAACGCATATTTTTTGACAATATTTTGACACAAACACATGTGTCATTTTCTCGTTGGATTCAGAGTTTGTCAACACTATAACAAATTAATAATGAACCAGTGGAAAATGACACGGGTGTTGTGTCAAAATATCGTCAAAATATTTGTCAAAATATTTTTTTTATACTTAATTGAAAAAAAAAATGGTATTGTTTCTGTTGAGACAAGGTAAATTTTCCATATTTGTGACTGAAAACCGAGATGGTCGTTGCAAAACTTCTTTTGAGCTATGTAATCATCTCAATGAACACAAGTTGTCATATTTATAAAAAAATACAAAACAATGAAAACAAAAATTTTAACTAGACACGTGGAAAACTCTCAATGACTCATCCTGAGACCAAAAACATCTTTTTTAGCTATTCATAGAAATTTAACATCAAAAAATAATCTTTGACAAAAATTAATTAATTAATTAATTATTCTAGTGACTAATTTAAATACTGATATAAAAACAAAATATTATTAGTAGCTAAAATAAACTTTAAATTAGAGCTGTCAAAATGGGTAACCCGGCTCGACCCGACCCGACTCACCACGGGTTGGTCATTTAGTGAGTCAACCTAACCCGACTCACTTATTAGCAAGCTGAAAAAATTTGAACCCGGCCCAACCCACTATTAGTTGGTGGGTTAAATGGATTGGGTCACTGACTCATTTAATTATAAGTTTTTTTTAAAATAAAAAAATTACAATTTTTTAATTCAAATCTAAATAAACGTCACACTAAAGTGATTTTAAATCAAAAGACAATTAAAAAAAAGTATCATACAATCTAAGCGTAATCCAAAAACATGTACAAAAGCGAACAAATAAGTTTTTAATATTGATAATTTTTGTATCACTTGTCCATTTATAATATTAGAGTCTTGAATAGATAAATCTATAATATTTTTTTCTCTTGAAACATCTTCTTCTTTATCACCATCTACAATATAATAAAAAAATATATTAACTAATAATATTGAAACACAAAATAATAAATAATAAAATTAAATTAAGTGGGTTGGTGAGCCAACCCGGCTCATCACAGGTTTAACCCGGTGAACCGGGTTAAAAATTAGCCCGCATAAAAAAATTACATTTTTTTCAAACCCAACTCGACTCAAACATGTGGTGAGCCGAGTTGGCCTACGAGTTACAACCCATTTTGACAGCACTACTTTAAATGAGTTAATATAATGAATTAGTTTTTAAATTGGTCAATATAATGAATTTGTTTCTAAATTGATCATTAATATTAAGGTTAAATCCCTTCGAAAGTCCCTATTTAGGTGGAGTTTTCCCGCTTAAATCCCCGTCTTATTGGTTTCACTAATTTAGTCCTTAAAAATGAAAAATTGACTCAATTGGCCCCTGCCGTTAAATTGGCTTAACAGGGTTAAGTTTTTGATGAGCTGGGATGTTGACGTGGCCATTTTTTGCCACATCACTCTGCCACACTAGCGTCATCTTCCCCAGCAGAAACCCTAATTTCCCTCAAGCGTGAAACCCTAGCCACCGTAAGTAAACCCTAGTGTCACCGCTGCGAAGCCTTTAGTCTCGCCGTCACCACCTTGTTACGCCACAACCATGAAGCCATCGTGAGAACGCCAGTAGCGCCTTCGTTGCACTGTCACCATCAACGCCACCTTCTTCGCGCATCCACCATCTCGCCGCGCCTCAATGTCGTTGTTGCGCAGAAACCCTTCATCCGCCACCACCTTCAACAAGTAGAGAGAACCCAGATTCATGGTCTATGATTCGCGTCATCCTCGGACCGCCACAACACCTCCATCTCCTTCCACCACTGTTTCCTAATCACGAGCGGCGCTGCGACACTACTTCATCTCCATCAACGCAAAACCCTAAATCGTGTTAAACCCTAGTCGCGCAAAACCCATAATCGCGAACTCCTTGCGCCGTTGCGAGACCACACTGTGAGAGCTCCAGCGCCTTCATTTCTTCTTCCTCGAACAATTGCGATAATCAGCGCAACCTTCATCTGTACAAGTCTCCTTCTTCACAAATTCATCAACCTACAAACCCAGAGAAATCACAAAACACAGAAACAGAAACCCATTGCTAGTTGATTTCTCTCATGTAAACAGAAACATGAGAAAACCCCCAATCTTGAAGGAGAGGCCGTGGAGACATTGGACTCCACTCAAATCTCGAACTCTATGAATTTGTGATTTGTTGCGTCTTTAATCTCGAACCCAATTTGATTTTAATAAACCCTAATTTGGTGATGAACCTTGAGCATCAATCGCTAAAGTTGAAGATGATGAAGGGAGGTTGAAGATGATGAACCCTAATTTGGGGTTTCAATTATCAGAACTTTATTTTTTTTATTTTTTAATTATACATTCCACGTAACTTGCTTGAATGTGCCATGTATAAAAAACTTACCATGTCAACGTGCCAAGTCATAAAAAATTTAACCCTGTTAAGCCAATTTAACGGTAGAGGCCCAATTGAATCAATTTTTCATTTTTAAGGACTAAATTAGCAAAACCAATAAGACGAGATCTAACTGAAAAAAAAACCCACATAAATAGGGATTTCCGAAGGGGTTTAACCTAATATTAATTATGAAAATTTTGATTATTAAAAAATTAGTTTCTAAATTTAACCAAATTAAAAATTAATTTTAAAATTTTTTATTTAGTAATAATTTTTAATTATAAAATAGTATATATAAATTGATAATTATAATTATTTATTTATTTTATCACTGTCTTTGTTTAAGGATTTTTTTATAGTAGTATATTTTATTCATTATATGATTGACACGTGGCTTTTTCGGTGGTAAACGCAACTTGTGTTTTCTTTCCTCAGTTGGGATGTTTCTCTCTTTCTACATTTAAATTCAAGAGTAATGGTATCATGACTAGGGCTCTAAACTACAGTTTATCTATACTATTTTATACTTAAAAAACTTAAATTATTTTTACTGAAAACTAATTATACGGTTTAATAATTGAGTTTAATATTGAATTTATTCTATTTTCAGTATAGTTAACTATGTTTTAGGTTTCTTATCCTTTGCTTTCTTACTATCACAATTTTCTCCTACATTCCTTTCTCATTAAAAGGCTTGTTACTGTTAAAGGCTCGCTGCAGGTCGAAGACTCGCCGCCGTCGAAGGTTTTGCCATCCTCTACAACCCAAAGGTAAGAATGTTTTTCCTTTCCCTTTTAAAAGAGATAAATAAAATTGGAAAGCGATGCACTTGAGGGTGTATTCATCTGGAGTGATCACAATTGATTTTCTTTTGAATTTTGTGGAGCTGTAACAGTGCTAAATGAGGTATGTATAAAAATCGAACAGAGCAATGAAATTTTATTGAGAAATAAAGTTGTCTCAATACAAATAATCTGTGGCTAACAATGAAAATGACAAATGCAGAAAATAAAACCGTATGAGTCACAGCTGAACCATGATGTGTTTCATTCCTGTAAAAGAATAAAGGAAAGGAACTTAGAGAATTATCCACACTGAAATCAGAGAAGAAGAATCTAAAGAAAAAGTGATTGCAGAAAGAGGGACCATACCACCGACTGACTATCCCTGAATGAAATCCCTCCATTTAGTATTTCCTCTCCTCTCACGTGTCCCTCTGCGCACTCTCATGCCTTCATCTTTGTTTGACACGTGGCCACTAGGTGTAACCGTTTCTCCCCGCTTAATATTGTCATGCTTTATGCGCGTGACAATACTCCCATCTTGAATAGCAACCTTGTCCTCAAGGTTGAAGTGAGGGTATGCTTTTTGTACTTCTTCAATGGCTTCCCATGAATTGTCTGCGTCATAAAACGAATTCCATTGTATCAGCACCTCAGTTACTTCTCGTCCGTTTCTGTTAACCACTCTTTTGTCCAGAATCTGATAAGGTTGCATGATTGGTCCCACTTCAGTAGTGGTAAGAGGTAATGGAAAATATGGTTGCTTAGGATCTCCATGAAATTTCTTAAGGAATGAAATGTGGAACACTTGGTGTATTTTTGCGGAATCTGGGAGTAGGAGTTTGTAAGCTACCTTGCCAATCTTCTCAATAACTTTAAAAGTTCCAAAGTACCTTAAGCTCAACTTTTGATTCCTTCTCATGGTCACCGAATGTTGCTTGTAGGGTTGTATTTTCACTAGAACAAGATCCCCTACTTCCAAGAAAACATCTCTTCTTTTCTTATCCGCTTGCCCCTTCATATAATTCTGAGAATGGTGAAGCTTAGATTTTAATTTCTTCAATAAAATATCACGGTTCTTTAAGCTCTCTTGTAGGTCTACGGGGTCATTGTCACTATGCTCATATTTAATTATAGTTGGTGGTAACTTTCCATAGACCGCTTGGTAGGGAGACATACCAATACTATGGTGAAAAGATGAATTCTACCAAAATTGAGCCCATGGGAGCATCTCCAGCCATTTCTTAGGATGGTCAAAGACAAAACATCTGAGATACATCTCCAAAGTTCTGTTTAAATTTTCGGTTTGGCCGTCGGATTGAGGATGGTATGATGAGCTCATGGCTAAAGTGGTGCCTTGATACTTGAATAATAACTTCCAAAAGTTGTTGATGAAGACTCTATCTCGGTTAGACACAATGGATTTTGGAAATCCATATAATTTGACAATATGTTGAATGAAAGTTTTAGCTACAGTTTTTCTATTGAATCCTGTCTTTAATGGAATAAAGTGCGCGAACTTTGAGAGTCTATCAATGACCACCATGATATTGGAATAACCCCTGCAAAATTGGTAAGCCAACAATGAAATCCATAGCAATGTCTTCCCAAATCAAGTTTGGAATTGGTAGGGGCTGTAGCAGATCAGCAGGTAAAGACTAAATGACTTTAGCTTGCTGGCAAATAGAGCATTCCTTCACAAACATCCTTATATTTTCCCGCATTTTAGGCCAGAAAAATTGAGCACTCAGTCTGGCCATAGTTTTTGTAGTTCCCGCGTGACCACCAATTTTTGATCCATGGAATTCTCCTATGATTCGATTTATCAGTTCTGCATGATTTGGCAGCATAATTCGCCCTTTCCACGTCAAAATATCTTTCTGTATTACATAGTCCCCCTTCTTCCCTGAGTTGTTCTTGCATTCCAGAAAATTTTTCATCAATTCCTCATCTTTTCTGGTTGCTTCTGAACTGATTGTAGCCATGTATTACGTGGTTCTGACCAAGCCATTGCAAAGCTCCTAGATAAAGCATCAGCAGGGATATTCTCTTTCCCTGGGGAGTATTGTATTGTGAAATCAAACCCTATAAATTTGGGTAGTCATTGTTGTTGCTCAGGGGTTTGGAGTGTCTGCTCCAATAATTCTTTCAAACTCTTCTGATCTGTTTTAATAATGAACCTGTGGCCAAGTAAATAATGTTTGAATTTTGACAAAGATTCAGTGATAGCATAGAATTCTCTGGTATATGTCGAATGTTTCTGCATCTTTAATGATAGTTTCTTTGAAAAATAAACAATAGGGTGCTTATTTTGACTTAATACCGCGCCAATGCCTAACCCAGAAGCATCTGTTTCCAAAACAAGAGGTTCTTCAAAATTTGGAATTGCTAGAACATGAGCAGTGTGATAACAGTTGAAAAACTGTTATTTTCATGCTTAAAATTGATACTAAAAGCAACCTTTAGACTTAGAAACTAGCTTGAAATCATACTTTTATCCATATTTTCAGAAATAAGAGAGTTGGACAGGTTTATGCTTGATTTCAGTGTTTTTGTGCAGATTTTAAGGTGAATTTAGTGAAAGAAGTGAAGAATGAGAGAGATGGAATCAGAAAAGGAATCAAAGAGTGCAAAAGGAGAAGCCGAAGGCACCGCTCAGCGGCACTTTACCGCTGAGCGGCACTCAGAAGGTCACGGGAGGTCCGCTGAGGGGCAAAATGGCCGCTGAGGGGAAGAAAAGAGACGCGCACTCACCGCTGAGCGGTACTTTACCGCTGAGCGGCACTTTAATGGGCTTGGACTTGACTTTTTGTAATTTACGAATGATATATAAGCTTTAGGGTTTCCTAGGGTTAGGGATCTTTGGCAGAAACGAGGCAAACACTCTCTCTTCCACCCCTTTGAAGGAGGATCTTGGATGCTCAGGCTACCTCTTCACCTTTATTGGGTTTATTCTTTCATACTTTCATTGTAATTCATCTAGGTTCACCATGAATATGGTGAACTAAACCTTGTATGTTTGTTGGGGAATCAATGTAATCTCTTGAAGCTCTCATATATGGAATTTATGCTTGCATCTTAATCTAAGATTTATGCTTTCTTTCATCATTAGTTAGGGTTTTTCCTCTTTGCTTAATGCTTGCATTGTTTAACTCATTCGATGCATGATTATTGGTTTTGTCGATACGGGAACGTACGGGGAAGTCTAGATCCGGGGAATTTCTCCCAATATGATATTGGTTGTCGTTAAGCTCCTGCACTTATGAACTGATCATTAGGAATGCTAGGAATTGTATGAACTCGTGATTGGGGAGAAGCCTTCTAGAAAGGTACTTTAGAGAGTGGCATTAACAATGATGATTTGAATGTTGAATTCCTAAAATATATGAGAGTGGATAAGATGAAATTGACCGCCAACAACATATTCATTAATATATTCCATTGAAAGTGTGTGTCTTTTGTTTTAGCCATTGATCAAAACTTCATGCATACATGTTTATTTTCTGTCTTGCATATTAAACTCCAAATATTTCGTCTTTAAGTCTTAGCTAATCAAGAAATCACATAACTAAACTAGGCCGCGAGTCCTTTGGGAAGAACGATACTTGGTCTTACTAAGTTTATTACTTGAACGATTCGGTCATACTTGCCGATTGAAAAACAAGTTTGTGACATCATATTTTGGTGCTCATAAATTTGTCCATCAAGTTTTTGGCGCCGTTGCCGGGGACTCGTGGTTTAACTAGTTAATTTGTGTGATTATTGATTATCTTTGACTTGAATTTTAAATTTCTGTTTTTATTTTCTGTTTTTATTTTTCGGTTTTTATTTTATTTTATTTTATTTTATTCTCTGAATCTTATATCTTCTCTTATATCTTTTTGTGCTAACAAATATTTTCTAGAGCTTTGTGCCTAATGTTTGCAGGATGCAATTCGAACAAGAATTTAATAGGCACTCAATTCTACTAAGGTAATTTCAACCACTGGTGGGATCTCACTCAAGCATGGATAATGATCAATTTTGGCAAGCTGTCAAACAATTTAAGAATCGACCACCACAACAATGGCAGCAAAAACCCTCTCTATCGGGAAAAAGGAGAACGTTGGAGGAGGCAGTTCAACAGTACATACAGATACCTGATTGTCATCACAAAACCACTCAAGCTGCCGAAGAATTTGATAGGCCGCCACCACAACAATGGCAGCAACAACCCTCTCTATTAGTAAATTTGGATGACACCCTTCAACGATTTTTGAAAAATTCCGACTCTACTCAGAAAAGCATTGAAGAATCATGTAAAAGGATGGAGATGCACCTTCGTTACATTAGTCAGAGATTGAATGAGGAGGTTAATACTGAAGTTAACCTTAAGGAAGAAGGGCAAGCCATTGCCACTCAAAGTGAAAAGATTCTTGATGAGAAAAAAATAGAGGGAGATGAGGAAAAGATAGAGAGAAAAGAAAAAGAAGAGTTGAGTGAGAAAAATAAAGATGAAGAAAAAGAGAAAGAAGTGGTTGAGAGAGAAGAGAGAAAGAAGATTTGTGTGAAAATAAAGAAGTTGAAAAGAAAAAGAAAAGGGAAGAAAAAAATAAGAGAAAAGAAAAAGAGAAAATTTGGGGAGAGGAAGCGTAAGAAAAAGAAGATGAGAGGAAAGAAGAAGGAATCATATGAAAAATCCCATCCTCATCTAAAGAAGAATCATAGGAAGGAAAAGAAATTTAAGTGCTTTATGGAAATCTTCAAGAAATTGGAGATTAAAGTTCCTATGATTGAGACATTGCAACAGGTTCCTGGTTTGATCAAATTTCTAAAGAAGTTCAGTAGGAAGAAGAAAAAGAAGAAGGAACTTGAACTTTATTAGGTCAAGCTAATGACGTTAAAAGAGCGCTTGCTGGGAGGCAACCCAGTGATTTAAAAACTTTTGATTTTATTTTTGTTTTTGTAACTTTTAATTTGTGGACATTATTTTGTAAATATTTTGTTGGACATAGCATCTACTGAAGGATGCTAGTTGGATATAGCATCTACTGAAGGATGCTAAGTGTGTAACACCTACTGATGGGTGTTAGTGAGAAAATTTTGCACCTACTGATGGGTGTTGGTGGATTTTGGGTCAGGCTCGTGACGTTAAACAAGCGCTACCTGGGAGGCAACCCAATTGATTGATTGTTTTTGTTTGTTTTAGTTGCATAATAGGGTTTGCATAAGCATTTTCAAACATTGAATTGCAGGGAACCAATGAGGGACATGTTAGGAGGCACGTAGGTTAAGAAAAGAAGGAGAAGAGCACATCACGAAAGTGCCGCTGAGCGGTAACTTACCGCTGAGCGGTACTCGCGCAGAATGGGATTTAGTTCCCCTTAGCGGGACCCGAGCCCATTAGGGTATTTTTATACCCCAAGCTGCGT
This sequence comes from Vigna angularis, assembly GCF_016808095.1. Taxonomy (NCBI): domain Eukaryota; kingdom Viridiplantae; phylum Streptophyta; class Magnoliopsida; order Fabales; family Fabaceae; genus Vigna; species Vigna angularis. Next base: position 21,012,819 of record NC_068974.1, on the reverse strand, counting down.
TTTAGGGTTTCTTTCCAGGCTTTTCTCTGCACAAACACTTCCACACACCTTTTCCTAGGTTTTCCACATCTTTTCACTCTTCCCTCTTAAGAAAATATCTCTTCCACTCACTTTTTCACTAGTGTGCCATCAAAGTTTGGGGTTGGAAGAGAGCATTCTAGCTTGGAAGCATTCTCATTGCATCTAGTATCTCCACCCAAGTAAGTAAAAAACATTTTGTTCATTCTAGGGTTCTTGAATTTGAATATGATTGTCAAAGCATGAATATTTAGGGGTTTTGATTTCTATGCATGATTTGATGATATATTTGATGTTTGAACCGATTAAACTGCATGATCATGAACTGGAAAACTGAAAATTGCATTTGGGTGGAGTTAGGACAGCTTTAAAATAGGTTTTTCAAAAATCTGCAGAGTTACCGCTGAGGGGTAATCTGCCGCTGAGCGGCACTCTGCCAGATTTGGTTTTTCTGAGTTTTTGTGTGTTGGACTGTGGCACTGGTGGCGCTGAGGGGAAATTCTGGCCCTCAACGGTGGTTTAGCTTCGAAAGGAGTTGTGTTCTGTGTTTTACTAATGATTAACATCATGTTCTGTGGTTTTGTTTGTGTTTTGAATGTAGGAATGGCATCTTCATTAGGAAAAAGATTGAAAACCATGGCAACCAAGAGAAAGGAAAAGGAACCAGAGCAACCCCATTCTGGCAGGTTCCTCTCTAGGAAACATGAGAAGCACTTTAGGGTGGTTCAGGACAGGAGACTTCTGATGGAGAGAAAGGTTGGAATGATACCTAACTTTGCTTCTCAATTTGGAGAGCAAGTGTTAGGGAATGATTGGGGAAAGCTAGCCACTTATCCTGCACCTGCCAACATAGCTGTGGTGAAGGAATTTTACACCAATGCAAAGAAGATTGGTGATTATCCAGCTGAGAATTATTTGGGCTATGTTAGAGGCCATGCTATCAGGTATGATCCTGATTCTATCAACAACTTCCTGGATACTGTGTGGGCTGGTGAGCAATGTCAGTTTGCTCTTTGCATGGAGGAAGGTGCTGATTTTGAGGATGTGGAGAGAGTGTTGTGTATACCTGGAGGACACTTCCAAAGGAATAGATCTGGCTCAGTGGTTAACATTAGGAGGACAGATTTGACTCCTCTTGCAAAATATTGGATGGCATTTTCTCATGCCAACATTCAGCCATGTTCACATGTGTCAGATATTACTCTCAGCAGGGCACTATTCATCTACTGTGCTATCAGAAATTTGAATGTTAATATTGGGCAGGTGATAGCTGATGAAATTAGTGTATGTGCTAACACCTCAAACAACAAAGCACCACTATGACATCCTTCTTTGATTACTCACCTTTGCAAGCTAGCTGGGGTGGATACTTCTGTTCCACCATTTGAGAGGCCAAGAAAAGCTATTGATGAGGCCTATTACAGACAGTACTGTGGAGGTGAGGATGCTGCTCAGCCAGTTCCACCACGCCGTGCTCGTAGAGAGAGAGGGCCAGCACAGAGCCAGACATCTGCTGATACACATGAAGCAGAACCATTCCAGATGAGGGACATGTATATGTCTCTTATAGGTGCTCAGTTGCAGTCCATTCACAGAGGGCAGGTGGCCACTGCTGAGATGATAGTGGGGATGTATGATACACCTCCAGCCCACAGGTGGACTATGGATGAATTCCACAATGTAGTAGCTTGGCCAGAAGAACCAGTACATGGAGGAGGAGCTGGAGCAGCTGAAGCTTCAGCTAGAGATATGGAAGAAGATGAAGCTGAGGAGGAGGATGCATTTGATGATGATGAAGATGAGGAGGAAGAGGAAGATACAGAGGACAGCTCAGACTGATGAGGAGCTGAGATAACATTTACTGATGAATGTTATCATATGATTATGCTTTTGTGGTTTAAGTTTTCTAAACTTATTTATTTTTGTTTTTAGATTAGGTTTGATGTACTCTATTGAACACCTGGTTTGTTATGATGGTTTGCTATTAACTGTGATTGTGTGATAAGTACTGCTTGATGATGCTTATTGATTGATTGATGTTGAGATAGATGTGCACAGTAAAATGCTTATACAGGTGATTCACAAGCTTTGTGAACAAATGCATGATATTATGATTGTGATTGTGAGATTAAGCAGGATGTGTATGTCAAATGTGAATGAGCTTATATGTGAGGTTTTGAGCTCCAGAGTTTTTGGTATGATTGAATGCTATTACTTTGAAGGCATGAATGATTTTGCCCAGGTTTTCTATGATTGAATCAATTGCTTGTTTTGCATCATGTGATCAAGGCCATTTGTTGGAACCCTTTTTATTGGCCAAATTCATAAAGTTAGCCTACTAAAAGAGAACACGTTGTGTTCTATCCTTTGAACCCTTAGCCTTGAACATACACTGAAAACCTTTGATTGAAAATCTTTACCTTAAGTTAAGTAGAAGATCTTGTATGGTATTGTTAAATGTTCAAGTTTGGGGTTGTTGGGAAAACATGAAAAGAAAAGCATTGAGCTAAGAGCTAAAAAGTAAGAATATGCAAAGAGAAAAGAAAAAGAAGTAAAGCTCAATGCAAATGCAAAGGTAAAAGAAAGTTGGGAATGAATAAGATGATTGTGTTGTTATGATTCTCTTAACTCAAGGATTTTGTGATCCAGAAAAACCAATTTTCTTGTTAGCCCAGCCACATTATAAGCCATTGAAAAGTCCTTGTGATGATGCATGCTTGTGAATGTTTTTGATTGTGGTAAAATGAAAGGTAAAGTTGATTCATGTGACATTGTGATAGTAGAGTGAAGGAGTGAAACACTTTACCTCTTATACACTTGTGTGTTGAGTGAAACACTTTACCTAGTGAGGAAATAGTCCATAAGCACATGAACATCCATGCTTAATTGATTGATCATTCATGAAAAATAGCATTTGTTGGAATTTAAATGACTTTGTGAACACTAAAGCATGTGCACATCTTGAATGAACTCTTGGTCATAAGTTTGAGTGAAGTTGTTATTTATCTTGAAAAAGAGGATTTTTGAATGAGTGAACCATCATATGAATTGGTTGGAGATTGAGTTACATTTTGTTTGCTTGAGGACAAGCAAAGTTCTAAGTTTGGGGTTGTGATAACAGTTGAAAAACTGTTATTTTCATGCTTAAAATTGATACTAAAAGCAACCTTTAGACTTAGAAACTAGCTTGAAATCATACTTTTATCCATATTTTCAGAAATAAGAGAGCTGGACAGGTTTATGCTTGATTTCAGTGTTTTTGTGCAGATTTTAAGGTGAATTTAGTGAAAGAAGTGAAGAATGAGAGAGATGGAATCAGAAAAGGAATCAAAGAGTGCAAAAGGAGAAGCCGAAGGCACCGCTCAGCGGCACTTTACCGCTGAGCGGCACTCAGAAGGTCACGGGAGGTCCGCTGAGGGGCAAAATGGCCGCTGAGGGGAAGAAAAGAGACGCGCACTCACCGCTGAGCGGTACTTTACCGCTGAGCGGCACTTTAATGGGCTTGGACTTGACTTTTTGTAATTTACGAATGATATATAAGCTTTAGGGTTTCCTAGGGTTAGAGATCTTTGGCAGAAACGAGGCAAACACTCTCTCTTCCACCCCTTTGAAGGAGGATCTTGGATGCTCAGGCTACCTCTTCACCTTTATTGGGTTTATTCTTTCATACTTTCATTGTAATTCATCTAGGTTCACCATGAATATGGTGAACTAAACCTTGTATGTTTGTTGGGGAATCAATGTAATCTCTTGAAGCTCTCATATATGGAATTTATGCTTGCATCTTAATCTAAGATTTATGCTTTCTTTCATCATTAGTTAGGGTTTTTCCTCTTTGCTTAATGCTTGCATTGTTTAACTCATTCGATGCATGATTATTGGTTTTGTCGATACGGGAACGTACGGGGAAGTCTAGATCCGGGGAATTTCTCCCAATATGATATTGGTTGTCGTTAAGCTCCTGCACTTATGAACTGATCATTAGGAATGCTAGGAATTGTATGAACTCGTGATTGGGGAGAAGCCTTCTAGAAAGGTACTTTAGAGAGTGGCATTAACAATGATGATTTGAATGTTGAATTCCTAAAATATATGAGAGTGGATAAGATGAAATTGACCCCCAACAACATATTCATTAATATATTCCATTGAAAGTGTGTGTCTTTTGTTTTAGCATTGATCAAAACTTCATGCATACATGTTTATTTTCTGTCTTGCATATTAAACTCCAAATATTTCGTCTTTAAGTCTTAGCTAATCAAGAAATCACATAACTAAACTAGGCCGTGAGTCCTTTGGGAAGAACGATACTTGGTCTTACCAAGTTTATTACTTGAACGATTCGGTCATACTTGCCGATTGAAAAACAAGTTTGTGACATCATATTTTGGTGCTCATAAATTTGTCCATCACAGTGGTAAGGGCTAGCTTCAAGTCTTGAAAAGCCTTGTATGTTGTTGTACTCCACTTAAATGAATCTTTCTTTAATAAATAAGTCAATGGTGTAGCTATTTGGGCATAACTTTTGACAAATCTTCTGTAATAGCCCGTTAATCCTAAAAAACCTCGCAACTGTTTAAGTGTTGTAGGTTTCGGCCAATTTTTTACTGCCTCCAACTTTTCAGACTCCATAGCAATTCCATTTCCTACCAATGTGTGACCGAGATACCTGATCTGCTGCACTCCAAAGCTGCATTTAGAGAACTTAGCAAATAATTGATTCTGTTGAAGAATCCTCAGCACCACTTCTAGATGGTATAGGTGGTCTTTCCAGCTTGAACTGTAGACCAATATATCATCAAAGAAAACTAGGACAAATCTTCTCAATACACCCTTAAAGATTTGATTCATTAAACTTTGAAATGTTGTTGGCGCATTGGACAACCCGAATGGCACAACCAACCATTCGTAGAGTCCTTGATGAGTCCTGAATGCAGTTTTATGTCGGTCCTCTGGTTTCAGTAAAATTTGGTGGTATCTAGACCGTAAATCCAGCTTGGAAAAATAACGAGCTCCATACAACTCATCAATAAGTTCATCCACTGTTGGAATTGGGAAACTGTCCTTAATTGTTATAGCATTCAAGGCTCTATAGTCTGTGCAAACCCTCCATGTGCCATCTTTCTTCTTGACTAAAATAATTGGAGATGAAAAAGGACTGTTGCTGGGTTGTAGAATGCCCTCTTTTAACATACCTTCCACCAAATTTTCAATTTCTTCCTTTTGATTGTGTGGATATCTATAGGGCTTCACCTTGACTGGATTTGATCCTTCTAACAAAGGAATAGAGTGATCATGACTCCTTGGTGGAGGTAGTCCACACGGTTGGCTAAAGACAATGCTGTAATTGTGTAATAATTTCACCAAGTCTGGCTCCATGTCCTCTAGAAGTTCAAATAGAGGAAAATTTTGAGTGGCTTGATGGACCATCTGCATACTATATATCTCATCTAGGGCATTAATGTCCATCATTCTCCTTATGTGATGTAGTTGAGCTGTTTTAGGTAACATGTCTCGGTCACCTTGTAATGTAGTGAAGCGACCATCCTGCAAAAACTTGATTTGCAGCGAATCATAATCTGCTAAGTGGGGGCCAATTGTCTTCAACCAATTTGCACCAAGGATGAGATCAGCACTAGAGAATGATAAAAGAAACACTGATAATGTGAAAACATTGCCCTGTGCTATTAAAGTCAAATTTTGTATTAAGCCCTCAGATTCCATGTAATTCCCATTACCAACCATTACTTTGAATGAAGGAGTCATCACCACGGGAAGTTTCAAAAATTTCACAACCCTTGGTTGTAAGAAATTATCAGAACTGCCTCCATCAATCAATACTTTGACTGACATAGTTCCAATATGTGTTGTGAATCGAATTGTCCCTACTCCGAAACCACCTTTCAAGGCATTCAAAGATAGGTGATGATCTTCGTTTCCAGTTGCTTCCTTGTCTTGGGGTAACTCAGTCTCTAGTTCCATATTATCTGATTCGTCCTCCCCCAATTGTAGGACAAAACATTGCTTGTTTGGGCACTTGGGATTAAAAGAGAATTTCTCATCACAGAAATAACATAGACCCTTCTCTCTTCGTATTTGCATTTCTGCTGGGCTTATTCTTTTGACATTGGGGTTTCTTAATGGCGGTCCTAGTGGGTTAGGTAACAACGGAGGTAAGGAAGATTTGGAAGCTGGTAGGATGGTCCTTGTTGTGTTTTGAACCCTGGACGTAGTTACTTTCGGAGAAGTTATGTATCGAATGGTGTAATTAGGGGTAGGCTTGGTTCCTGGCATATATTTCTCTTCATATAGTTTAGCTAATGCTACTGCTCGTAATAGGTTTGTTGGAGTCAAGGCAATCACATCTCTTCTAATATCAACATTTAAACCACTCATAAAGCAATTTAAAATAGCTTCCTCGGTTAAACCCTCACAGCGATTTGCAAGCAACATAAATTTCATATAGTAATATGATACCGAGCCTTGCTGTTGGAGCTTAAACAGTTCTGTCATTGGACAATCAAAGGGAGAGGGCCCAAATTGAGATTCCAGAGCACGCTTCAACGCTGTCCAGGTTGTGACCACTTCAATCTTCTGGAACATTTGGAACCATAGCACCACGTCATTCTCAAAATGCATATAAGCTATTTCAACCCGCTCAGCATCAGGTGTGTTGTGGTAGTTGAAGAACTTATCTACTTTAAAAATCCATTCTAAAACTGGGGTGGAGCCATCGAAGTGCGGAAAACCGAGAGAAATGTCTTTTACCGAGTTCGTAGAATGTAGCGGATGAACTCTAACTGTGGAATTTGAGTTCGAAGGACTTCCAAATGTCTGAGTGGAATTTTGCAATAGTTGTTGTAAGACGAGTTTGATTTCATCCATCGTCGAGTCTTGATTTCGATTTCTCTCATCTATCGTGCTCTGCAGCTTTTCCACCGTTGCTGTTAGACGACGCAGATCATCAATCGTTGTGCGGATCTCGGTTTGGAGCTCTTTCAATCTTGTGTTCTCAGTCATGGAAGACAATGAAAGCACCAATGTAACAGTGCTAAATGAGGTATGTATAAAAATCGAACAGAGCAATGGAATTTTATTGAGAAATAAAGTTGTCTCAGTACAAATAATCCGTGGCTAACAATGAAAATGACAAATGCAGAAAATAAAACTGTATGAGTCACAGCTGAACCATGATGTGTTCCATTCCTGTAAAAGAATAAAGGAAAGGAACTTAGAGAATTATCCACACTGAAATCAGAGAAGAAGAATCTGAAGAAAAAGTGATTACAGAAAGAGGGACCATACCACCGACTGACTATCCCTTAATGAAATCCCTCCATTTAGTATTTCCTCTCCTCTCATGTGTCCCTCTGCGCACTCCCATGCCTTCATCTTTGTTTGACACGTGGCCACTAGGTGTAACCGTTTCTCCCCTTAACACTGTCATGCTTTATGCGCGTGACAGGAGCTTTAATGGTTAAGGAAGATTTGATTTTGTTTGCTTTTTTTGGATAAGGTAGATTAACCTATAGAGTTCCAGATTGGGAGAAAGCTGGGGTCTGTGAGTGGATTCAAGTTGTGGAAACTCTGTTGTAATTCAATACTGCCGTATACATTGGCTGTATATCATATGATCCTCCATTTAACCCAAAATCAGGATCAAATTTTTGCATGTACCTGCTATACAAATTATAAGTAGATTATTAGGCTAATTCATACATTAAATATAACTGAGTTTTTATCTTGCATATATGCTAAATAACAAAGAAAATGACAATTTCCTTGGGACTTCAGCCTGCCATAAAGGTTGATTATTATGATATGTGATAGACACAAACATATTGTCCTGGAGTTAGAAATGGAAAAATGGATTCAATTACCCATTGGGTTGACCTGTTATAATCAGTCATTGGGGTGGGTTAATTAATATCAGTCATTGACACTAATGGGGATATTAGAGCCTTCATCTTTTGTTGAGTTGGGAGAGAGAAGAGGCGTTGGAGTTGTTGTTCAACCCCTTGAGAAACATCTAAGGGTATGCCATGATTCTTCAAATGGAAGGCACCCCAGTTCTCACATGCAAGGGCTATGAGTTTCTTGGCATTGGGATCCACCAGGTCTATGATGGGTATGGATGATGATGCAGGATTGTTTGAAATTACCACCCTCTTCAAGGATACATCCTGTGTTCCATGTTTCCTTTCTTGAGAAGGCAGTGGCTGACCATAAAACAGTAGATTAACTACCAACAGAGATAGAAGATGAAAATGTGGAAGTTGTGGAGCCTGAATCAATATTAGCTTACATAAGTATTATGAAGAGGGGGGAGTGAGTTAACCAAATTCTAAGAGTTTGAGAGGAGAAATAAGAGAAACAATTATGGATATCTTATGTAACTAACTAAATGGCACTTAGTAAGTCAGCTCGTTAGTTAAAGTTAGTTTTTTATGAGGACAAACTGTAATGAGGGTATATATAAAGGATAAGGGAATATAGTATGGGATTTTTGTGCATTGGTTGAGAGGAACAGGTTCCTCAAAATTCCTGGGTATACTGTTTCCTATAATTGTTTCATTATTTAGTGAGTAACATAAACAGTCTCTTGTCTTCTCTGTTCTTTTACTCTTTCTTTTCTTTATTTTTGTTATATTCTGGTATCATTTTTTTTTTCAAATTGTGTTCAGAGCTTATTGCTCATCATTTCTTGGTTTTCATAGTGATTATTCTCTGGTTTACTAGTAACTTCAATAATGTCTTTTTGTTCATTTACACAGGGGGACTTGATTTGTGGTTCCTGCCCTTGCATTTTTCTGATGAGAGCAATTTGGAGGAGTTCATGTATTTGCAAATAGATCCGCCTAATGACTATTACAAAAATTCAGTGAAATATTTGCAACTAGCTCTCAACTCAGAACCTTCTGCTTTGGCAACATTACTTCCATTGGTACAGGTATAGATTATACATTTCAAGTAATTTTGATGTAGCCATTAAACATCATTTTGTATTTCGTTCATGTTTGTTTAACTGAAAATCAGGTTCATAACTTTTGAAGCAATAATTTATTACATTACCTCCTGTCCTTGCTCAAAAGTACTTTGTCTTAAGCTTTGCCCATAGTTAAATGGGAATAAATCATATTTATACCTTAAACAGGTGAAAAACTGCTCCATTCCACTGAATAAATGGTTAACTGAAGTTCATTTTTGGAGATAGCCACATTAGGATAAAACTGTTTTATAGTGGGTAATAAAAGTAATTAGATACACTGGTTTTAGTTGTTCAAACCTTGTTGTATCAGTTTTGGAAGTTTTGAAAATGTTATATTTTGTTCTGGACCAATCTGAATATGCTGGAACTGTTACATTTTGTACTCAATCTTCCTGTTGATGGTTGCATCTTAATTAAATATAAATAGTAAAGTGGTAGGAAGAAGGAGTACGAATGTCCTATGTATTTTGAACGTTGAGCCTAGTCTAAATGGATATTTCAGTTGTAAATGGATCTATTTTACTGCATGGGTGGTAGTGAACTGGTACCAGTAACTCAATGTTATCATGTACTATATCTGATATATGCATTATAATTCTATTGCAGTTTATCTGAACTAAAAATAGTTTAATTCAGTTTTGTTTTTTTAACTATATTTTAGTTCAGTTTACTTGAATTATTTTATAGTTAACTTGCCCACCCCTACCCAATGGGCTATCTGGTAAAATTTTAAGTCTTTGAAAATAATTTTCTTAAGTTTTAATGGTTTTGTATGTAGCCTAATGCAAGTTAGAATTAATAATTTCGAAAATATTAATTTACTCTTATTTTGTATGATTCTGTTACAGTGATTGTGCAATTGCAATGGAGCTCTCAGAAGAATGGAAATCATTCTTCCCAGTGGGTTCCTCTACAGTAGCTCCTCTTCTTCTCTCCGGTTCCCCTTCTCTCCCTTTGGGTCCTCTTCTCTTCAACCCTAACCCTAATTCGCTCTCCCTTATCTTCTCTTCCACCTCTCTGCAACCCTCTCTTCACTACACTCCATACCTCTTACCTTCACGATTCCTTCTCTCTTCCCACCCTTCTTCCATTCTCCCATCCACCGCTTCCTCCATCACCTCCCTCTTCTCCATCCAACAAAACGATGCCTCTTCCCCCTTCCTCCGCAACCGCCTCCACCTCCTCACCTACCCCCATCGCCCTTATGCCCTCATTTTATTTCCCACCGGCGACAACGACCACAAGCTCGCATTTTTCACGCTCCGCTTCGAGGACTCTCGCTTCCATACTCAGCTCGACACTAATGGCGACGTTTTTTATGCGTCTACTGGTTCCTCGCACCGTATCTTGAACATTTCTGTCAACCCTGTTACTGATTATGACGAGGCTGATGGAGTTATCGGGTATTTTTTGGCTACTACTCTGTATTCTGTTCATTGGTTCGCTGCGAGGCACAATCAAATTTTGGATAGACCTAGTGTAGTCTGTTTGGGTGATAAGATGTTTAAGACTTGCCCTGTGGCGCATGCTTGTTGGAGTCCTCATATATTGGAGGAGAGCTTGGTTTTGTTGGAGAGTGGCCATTTGTTTTTGTTTGATTTGGAGTGTTTTGGCTTCGGTGCTGGTTTCAAGGGGACAAGGTTGAAGGTGCCTTGGAATGATTCTTCAAAGAGTAAGGTGTGGCTGAGTTGTGAGTTTAGTTGGCACCCCAGGATTTTGGTTGTTGCGCATTCGGATTCTGTTTTCTTGGTTGATTTGAGGCTGAAAGAGTGTAGTGTGAATTGTTTGATGAAGATCGAGACGCTGCGAATGTATGCTCCGGATGAGAATGAGCGGTTTCTTTCTTTGTCAAGGGCTGCTCCGGACAATTTTTACTTTGCTGTGGCTTCTACTAGTGTTTTGCTTCTATGTGATGTGAGGAAGCCTTTGGTGCCGGTTTTGCAATGGGTGCATGGGATTGAAGGGCCTAGCTTTATGTCTGTATTAAGGTTGTCTGATTTGAGATCCCACTCGAAGGAGGATGATTTTAAGGTGGCTTCTGAATCTGGGTTTTGTATTATGTTGGGATCCATTTGGAATTGTGAGTTCAATATCTTCTGCTATGGGTCTATATTACCATTTCGCAAAGGATCTGTTACTTCAAAGATTAACCCAGCCATTTGTGCTTGGGAGCTTCCACTTGAGATTAATTTGTCTGGTCATGAGTGTCACTGTGGAAGTTGTCTCTTAAGGAAAGAGTTCTCGAAGGATGCGCTTCCTGAGTGGACTGATTGGCAGCAAAAGAAAGAGATAGTTTTGGGATTTGGCATTTTAAGCAATAAACTTGCTGCATTACTCACTGAACCTGATGAAAATGGGGGTTTTACACTGATAAGGCTTACTTCATCGGGAAAGTTTGAATTGCAGAGATATCATGCCTCTTGGGCTCCGGCCAGAAACTTAGAAGCTTGCCCCGATCAAGTATTGTGTTTGAATAGACACTTACTATATTCCATGAGTGATGAGGATTACAAATTTCCAAAAAATTATAACTACTTAAAATTGGATTACCTTTACTCATATGCATGTGGTGGACTCACTCGATTCTTGGTTAGAAAACTAAAAAGAAACTTTAAGGATGCTCATGACAAAGAACTTAGCGCAGAAGTGCATGAGTTATTGTGTGAGAAATTAAATGCCTGTGGATTTGGTCAATTAAGATCCTGTCCTGAAGTTACTTCTGTTTTTAATGATGTCAAGCTACCAGCAAGCTTACATGAGGTTGCTTGGAGAAGAATGTGGGCTGACTTACCTATGGAACTGTTGCAGTTGGCGTTTTTGAGTCGTGCTGAATGCCATAAAGTTGTTGGAAACCTGGATCACAATAGGGTGGCATTGGAATCTTTAGCTGTTCCCGAACTTCCTCAATTGCCTCCATTCTTTTTAAGGAAATCATCACCGCACGACAATAATGATATTGTGGGTCCAGTTATTCCTTTTCCTGTTCTTCTTGTGCTTAATAAATATCGCAATGGGTGCTCAAACTTTGAAGAAGGTGAATTTTCAGTTGAAACAGAGCTTAGCCTCAAATACAAAGAAGTTATGCAGGTGGCTGGCGAGATTTCTGTCTCAGCTTATGGGCCTACACATCTTGATGATCATGCAGTCTCCCTTGCTGAGGATAGAGACGAAACCTGGGTTGGATATTCGAAACCAAAGTCTTTTTTGTTATACCGTCTAGTTTCATTCAACTCGTCTGCAGCCGACCATGTAGGTGAAAAGTCTGTTTATGGTGACGCAAATTATGATACATTAATTTCTCGTATCCCAGAGAAGAAGTCCACTGAGCAGACTGAATCTGTTGGCCAAGAGATATTTGATGATCTTTCCCCTGTTGAATTGAGATTTGATGCTCCTGCGAAGAAGCTTGAACCTCTAGGTTTAAAGGCATATGATCTATTGAAGAGACAGATGTCTAAATGGCAACAAAGTTTTGATTCGTATAAGGAATTTTGTAGTCAATCTAGATTTGAAAAAAAATAGTTAACGGGTGATCCCTCCTTTGTTCATCGTCTTCCCCTTAAAATGTGGTTATCTTAGAAGCAAATGGATCCCCTCCTCTTCCTATATGTTGCTTTTGGTTGATTCTTGGAGACAGGTATGGTTGGTGTAATTTTATGTAAGTAATTGACAATTAAAGATGGTAGAATTGAAGAAGCTACTCCTGGTGAAAAGAGGATGTTGTCAATTTGAAGAGGAAGTAGGCAGCTAGTTCTCAAAAACTGTAATCTATTTGGCCGATTTTTATACTGCTTCCTCCCATCATTCTTAGTCTGTATAGGGGAAGATGATCTCTTCTTTTGTGGCTGGTTTACTTAGTGAACCTAAAAGGAGTTTATCCTCTGCTTCCCTTCCCCTCAAGATGATTCAGGAATTGACAGAAGTACAGTCTATCAATTATTTATTGCTCATACAAGAATGATATTCTATCGAAGCAACATCGGTATAGATTTAAATCCTGTCTGTGTGAATCTGATATCCACTCTTTGTGATACAAGGCTCATTAAAACAAGAAAGCAACGAGGTACCCATCTTTCAAGATAACATCAAATCCTTTTCTAAAAGGTGTCATAAGGGAGAAAGAAATAGGCAATATCCAGTGCTTTATGCATCTAAACACCTTTTCAGGACGTGGATACAGAGATCTTCCCCAATGTCTATGTAGTCTTTCCATGAGTCCTTGCTGATTATGAGAGTGGAAATCTTGTTTTGTCCAATCCAAAAGCAATTCACAGGCTTGATAAACCAGTGCACTGCCAGACTCCTGAGGGTGAAGATCAGTTTAGAAAATGGTTGGTCTCTTTCAGTGCTGTATCGTTTTGTTTTATGTTGCAATTTTTCTTTCATTATATATGATGTGTTGTTTGCTATCATGTATTACTTGGGATTTTTTGCTGTATGTTTTACTGGTTTTCATGTGTTAAACCTATATTCAACATACATTGATGTGCTTGTAATCTATGAGTTTAACATCATAAAGCAAACAATCAAATTTAGATCCATTAAAAAAGAACTAGAAATATCGGGTTTCTGCAAGAATTGTAACATCCAAGGAGACAACAAATTTTTACACTTATCTGGAACTAAGATGTTATAGGAATTAAATCATAAAAAACTGAGAAACTTGACCATGAACTTGATGATAGAAGCTAGTTTCTTTTCCTTACGATGCACATTAACATTATCATGCTTTATTAGATACGAGCTGGGATGATCTGGAGGTCCCAAAGTTTCAGTATGGATCTAATTATTCTAGTTCTGGAATTGACCTATTCTATCTTCTCCACCTGCCCCCATTTAGTATGGAGAATAAAAAGTATCAGGGTGCCTAGTTTGACTTACTGATTGTCTTTTTCAATAGCATGAGGGATTCTTGGCCCGGTGTTGCTGGGAAGGGAAACACCTCTTATGTGAAGGAGTTGATTCTATAATTTTATACACTCCCAAGTTCTTGGAGAATCAATCAACTCTTGAATTTGTAGAGAAAACAGTCTGGCAAGAAGGCTATCCTGTTGAAAATGTATCCTTTTCTATTTTTAAATTCTAAGAGCCAAATATGCTGGTGAGTTGAATAGTAAATTTAATTATTATGGTGTTTCTTCAGGCTGGGGATGCTGCCTTACCTCCATGGGCCAAAGGTAGCCCTCGAGAGTTCATCAGTAAGCATTGGGAAGCTTGTGAACCAGACTTTCTCAGAAAATTTGCATCACTGGATAGACCTTATTTTTGGATACAAGCAAAGAGTGAAGAAAGGTATCTTGTTTTGATGTATATACTTGCCCCTTCGTGATTATTTGGATGTCCAAATTTCTTAATGATTATTAGAGGTTAAATTTTTTACTTTTTCTTTCATTTTTATGGTCAAAGGTTTAGCCCTACAATCCAATATCACTGTCTTTAATTGTATACACTTTTCAAGCATATATTTATATGGAAATGTATGACCTGGTTTGTCGTTGAACATGGTCATTATACACTCCAGTAATAAATGATGTCTTTATACCTCGTATAACTATGAAACATAGGTTACGAACAATGCTTTTATGTCTACCACTGCACAACCTTCTGTATAATTCGTATTTGTATCCTTTCACTTGATTGTCTCGCTTGCAATGTCTCACTTGAATGGCATAATTTCTAGCATTTAATTTTGTGGCATTGCAACTTGATTTGACAACCATAATTTTGTAGTGATCACCAATCTTTTGTTACTTGTAGATACATTGAAATCCTTGGCAGAATCTTCATGCAGAACACATGCAAATTTACATGGAGGTAATCAAATTCAGTACGAGCTAATGCTATATTATTTGTAACAGTATATACACTTTATCAGAAGAAGTTACCATTAAGTTTAGCAACTCGTAACACACTTCATCTTGATTACTTGAGTTCTACTTGCTCAATATTCAAATATCGATTTTATATTTAGATACTCAATTTCTTACACTTAGTATATTAATAATTTTAAGTATGAAAAACTTTATTTAAGATATTAATAATTCCTTGATGATCTAAGAATACAGGATATTACCATCTTATCCCTATTAATATAATCTACAACTAAGATGATGATCACCCACTTATATTCTCTGTTCAAGCATTCACATGAGAGTATCATGATTTAATTCCTTAAAACAAGTTCTAAAATTATCTATTGAATTATTAATTCCTTAATTAATTCATCAGATAATTTTGCATAAACTTCAGATGTTGAGAATGACCAAAAGCACAGAAACTATTCCTAGCGTAGTTACTTTTAGTTTCTTTTCTTACGTTTCTGATTCTAAAAATACTTTCCAGTACAAAAGAACTTTTAAAGAGAATAATACTTCCGTATAATCAAAAGCAAGTCAAGAAAGATATATTGCATAGGAAATTTACATTAATGTGTCGTCATATAACCAATTCCAATGAACAGAAACTTTAGCCTATCCTAGACATCTCAAACGTACTCTTTTCAGCAATTCCTTGCAGAAAGTGAAGTCTTGATGTCTTGAAAGGTCTTCTGATCGTCTCTTGAGTTCTTTAGTATTTTTCTGGCTATTTTCGTGTGTGAGAACATCGTTTCTGTCTTTTTGTTACGTCTTTTAAAGCCACTTAACTGCATTAATTCGCTCAGCGCACAGGTGTGTGTGCGCTATGCGAATTTCTTGTAACTGATGCCTCTCAATTGATGTTATTTGCATA
Organism: Vigna angularis; assembly: GCF_016808095.1. Classification (NCBI taxonomy): domain Eukaryota; kingdom Viridiplantae; phylum Streptophyta; class Magnoliopsida; order Fabales; family Fabaceae; genus Vigna; species Vigna angularis. The sequence goes on along the minus strand of NC_068974.1, from coordinate 20,997,083 downwards.
ACGCACAAGTATTGGTGCGCTATGCGAATTTCCGTTTCCTGGCATTGCGAATTTTAGTTTCCTGGCATTGCGAATTTTAGCTTGCGCTATGCGCGAATTGGCTGACAGACTCCCAATTATACATCATTTCCTATACAATAATTTACATAACAATCTATTTCCTATTACAACATTTCACTGAGTAATAACATGAATAATTAGAAGATTGAGATCATTTATAAGTGATTGATAGAATGACTTTGCACATCAGAAAAAATCACATGCATTCCCAAAGATTTCAACAAGTATGACTTGGTGCATCACTTACAAAATCACCTGTGCATAGAATATGAAAAACCAGATCAACATTTATCATTACTTACACTCAAGTGTTTGTCCTCACATGACAGTAGAATTGTCATAGAACTTCATTAGCTTTTGCATTTCATTTGATTCACAAACTTCACACACTATTGGTTATGTCCAAAGGTATTTTCAGATTAAGGCTTTGCTTGGCTAGAAAAAGAATCATGGTTTTTCTTGGATTCAAAGACACCTATTAAGAAGAGAACAACTTCAATTCCCAACCAGTACTCAAATCCCACACTATATCATTCATCACATACCATTTTCTTTCACAGCTCAACCTTCTTTTTCATTTTGAGCACCATTGGTAATAATTATTATTATTATTGTTATTGATCTTTTCTTCCCCCAAACTTGAATTCACTCTGATCCTTTTTTTTATATCACCTGTACATGTTCTCTTTTAAGGTGAAAGGTAGGATCATACAATAGGCTCAAGGGGAAAGATATAAATTAAGGCTCAAAGAGGGTTTACAAATGAAACACAGTTTCTAAAGGTTGCCTATCTGGCCAAGTAGCTGTATAATCAATAATAATAAACAGGGCCTTTTTCATCCTTAATCAAAAAGTGTGTGTATATACGTAGAATCAAAATAATGCAAAAGCCAATTCTATATCTAGACAACTCAATATCTCTCAATCAATATATGCTCTCAACACTCACGGATCTGGTCATATTCATACACATAGATAAAAATTTTTGAAGCACAACCACCACAAACGTACATGTCATTATCCTCAAGAATCACATAACTTAATCAGACAATGCCAAATCATTAAATTAAAACACAATTGTCTTTACAACCACAAACATAAATCAACTAAACAAAGTTCCACATACGAACAACTGAACTCAAATACAAAATGACAATCAACATAAACAACAAGAGTCGCTCTACCGCGACCCATCAACTCTTGATCTCCACTGGCTCTCTTGTGAATGATAACTCTGCTGTGTCCATCTGGGATCTGGCTCCTCTTCCTCCTCATCACCATCGCCTGCCATCATATCCTCCTGCTCATCTAGCTCTGGCTCTAGTGCTCCTGGATAAACACTCCCCCACCCGAACTCAGGCCTGCCCTCAGGCCATGGAATCTACACTGCAAACTTGGCTCTAGTCATCAGTGAATCTGAAGGAAAATCAGGGATGCCCAGGGACAAGTTATACATGCTATCCTGTAAGGACACCTGACCCTACCGCATACTAGTGCACCAGTCGCGGATGTTGTCCTGTCGAGCCAGACTCTACTGTATGTAGCGAGTGAAAAGATCTGGGGAAGGAACGGAAGGCGCTACGGGTGGTCTGGCATTTCTAACATTCCTGCGTGGAGGAGGAACTGGAGGAGGGGCATTCATAGAAGAGAACTCTCCCCTGTTGGTGCAATTCCTATCAAAAAATTTCTTGTTGAGAGGGGGTTGAAGTTTGAAAGTTATTTTAGAGACTCCAGCTACTCCACTTGCCTTGCACAAGGCTGTCACCAGAGCAGGAAATCCCAGCTTACAGGAATCATTATCAGCAATCAGTGCAATCTCTTGAGAGATATAAGCTCCCACATCCATATCAATCCCTGTCATAATACCATATACCATATATGACATTTCCAGGTTGATGTCGGAAGTATGAGAGTTGGGACAGATGTTTGTGAACTTGAAGATACTCCAGATGGTGGCCAGTGAATTCAAATGTTTCCTAAATATTCTCCATGGCGTCCCACTAGTCCCTAACTGATATCCATATCCTGGGAGGCATAAAGTGGATGCAATAAGGTCATGGTCAGGATAGCTGGACATGAAAGCGCCTAGAGGGCACGGCTGAAACATTAGTGTATTCAGAATCCTGTTCAATGATCTGCGATCATAGCCTACTAGCTTGCCTTGTCCAGGACTCTTTGTTCTTTCACAGCTCAACCTTCTTTTTCATTTTGAGCTCTTTTTTTATCATATTTTTTTTATATCACCTGTACATGTTCTCTTCTAAGGTGAAAGGTAGAATCACACAATAGGCTCAAGGTGAAAGAAATAAATCAAGGCTCAAAGAGGGTTTACAAATGAAACACAATTTCTAAAGGTTGGTTATCTAGCGAAGTAGTTGTATAATCAATAATAATAAACAGGGCCTCTTTCATCCTTAACCAAAAAGTGTGTGTATATACGTAGAATCAAAATCATGCAACAACCAATTCCATATCTAGACAACTCAATATCTCTCAATCAATATATGCTCTCAACACTCACGGATCTGGTCATATTCATACACACAGATAAAAATTTTTGAAGCACAGCCACCACAAACATACATGTCATCATCCTCAAGAATCACATAACTTAATCACACAATGCCAAATCATTAAATCAAAACACAATTGTCTTTACAACCACAAACATAAATCAACTAAACAAAGTTCCACATACGAACAACTGAACTCAAATAGAAAATGACAATCAACATAAACAACAGGAGTCGCTCTACCGCGACCCATCAGCTCTTGATCTCCACTGGCTCTCTTGTGAATGATAACTCTGCTGTGTCCATCTGGGATCTGGCTTCTCTTCCTCCTCATCACCATCGCCTGCCATCATGTCCTCCTGCTCATCTAGCTCTGGCTCTAGTGCTCCTGGATAAGCACTCCCCCACCCGGACTCAGACCTGCCCTCAGGCCATGGAATCTACACTGCAAACTTGGCTCTAGTCATCAGTGAATCTGAAGGAAAATCAGGGATGCCCAGGGACAAGTTATACATGCTATCCTGTAAGGACACCTGACCCTACTGCATACTAGTGCACCAGTCGCGGATGTTGTCCTGTCGAGCCAGACTCTACTGTATGTAGCGAGTGAAAAGATCTGGGGAAGGAACGGAAGGCACTACGGGTGGTCTGGCAGCTCTAACATTCCTGCGTGGAAGAGGTACTGGAGGAGGGGCATTCATACCAAAGAACTCTCCCCTATTGGTGCAATTCCTATCAAAATATTTCTTGTTGAGAGGGGGTTGAAGTTTCAAAGTTATTTCAAAGACCCCAGTTACTCCACTTGCCTTGCACACGGCTATCACCAGAGCAGGAAATCCTAGCTTATAGGAATCCTTATCAGCAATCAGTGCAATCTCTTGAGAGATATAAGCTCCCACATCCATATCAATCCCTGTCATAATACCATATACCATATATGACCTTTCTAGGTTGATGTCGGAAGTATGAGAGTTGGGACAGATGTTTGTGAACGTGAAGATACTCCAGATGGTGGCTAGTGAATTCAAATGTTTCCTTAATATTCTCACTGGCGTCCCACTAGTCCCTAACTGATATCCATATCTTGGGAGGCATAAAGTGGATGCAATAAGGTCATGGTCAGGATAGTTGGACATGAAAGCGCCTAGAGGGCACGACTGAAACATTAGTGTATTCAGAATCCTGTTCAATGATCTGCGATCATAGCGTACTAGCTTGCCTCGCACTTTGGAGACTCCAGAGTGAGGTTGAGAGAGGTCAGGTTCCCAGGCATTTGCATAAAATTCCTTGACCAATACTTCATCAATCTCATCTGGGAGGTCGGCTAATACAAAATTCCATTTCCTCTTCTCTAGTTCTTCTTGGATATGGTCATATTCTCCAGGTTTCAATTCATTCCTCCTCTCAGGTAATAATGCCCTGCCCATAATATTTTGATGGAGCCTATCAGAATTTGCCTTTGAAATAAAACGGTTCTGATCATAGTTCAGGACAAGGTTCTTCTCTTGAGCTTCTGAAGGTTGGGATCTAGAAGACCCTCGGGTGGTCTTCCTCTTCTTTTCTTGTGTGCTCTTGGGAGGTGCCATCTGCAAGAAATAATAGACAGTGGAAACAATGGTGGAAGAAGGGATTAGAGCAAGTGAATGACACAAAACAGAGATGCTGCCAGATGGAATTCGCTATGCGCCAATGTGCGCTATGCGAAAATGCAGATTCAGTGCCCGCTGTAAAGAACAATTCGCTATGCGAAAGGAGTCGCTGTGCGAATTTTTTATCAGAAAGCAAACATATAATTCGCTATGCGAATATGTCGCCTAGCGAATTTCATATCAGAAAACTAGACTTATAATTCGCTATGCGAATCTGTAGCCTAGCGAAAGACAGTGTAGAGGACATCCAGCAGAGATCAATTGACAGTGCAAATGCATGTTCATCGTATCAGCAAAACCAGATTTGGATTGAAAATTATATGCACGATCGCTGTGCGACTAATTTTTTTTTTTATAGAGAACAACGTTCGCAGAGCGCACTTCAGCTATGCGCTATGCGAATTAAAGTACAAAATCCCCTCTCACATTTAATTCGCTCTGTGCAAAATTTCGCCATGCGAATATTTTAACAGAGATCTCCCTCAAACTTTGGGTAGCATAGTGCAAAGTGTGCGCTATGCGAATTAATGGCTCACTTTCTCCTAATTTGCTCTAGTGATTTTGCTCGCCTTGCTTATCCAATGCGCTATACGAATCCTTTTATAGAGAGTAAATTAAATTTTTTAAGTCGCAAAGCGCATGTTATGCGCTATACGAACCACAATCTCTGAACAATTTCTTTTTCTCTCTCGCATAGCGCATGTAATTTGCTGTGCGAGTAAATCACTGCTTCATAAAATCATCTAGTCGCATAGCGCACCTCAGTTGTGCGCTGTGCGACTAGAGCGTCAGAAATCATTCATCAAGCTTCATTAACACTTCCTTTCCACACTCAAACTCAACAATTACACAAACAAAATCAACAAACACAGATATATACAAACATGTGCTAGGGTGCCTCCTAGCAAGCGCTTCTTTAACGTCACTAGCTTGACCCAGACATTTCATGGTTCAGATAAATGAATAATTATGGTGAGGCGTTCAACCTCTCCACCCAAATAATGTTTCAGTCTTTGACCATTTACAATCCAGCTTCTATTTGAATTCTCTGAATTTGGATCCATCAATTCAATAGCACCATAAGGCTTGACTGCCTTAATCACAAAAGGACCAGACCATTTAGATTTCAACTTACCTAGAAACAGTTTGAATCTGGAATTGAACAACAATACCTGTTGTTCAGGTTGAAAATCTCTCTTTATCAGCTTCTTATCATGGTACATCTTGACCTTTTCTTTATATTTTCTTGAAGAATCATAAGCAGTCATCCTCATGGTACTAAGATGTATTCATTGTTGTAGTTGCACCAAATTGGACTCAAGATTTTGAGTTAATGTGCGATGCTAGTGACTATGCCAAAAACTTGATAATTGGATTCAAAATTATATGCACGATTTGCTTCAAAGAAACAGAGCATCCCAAGTAGACAAGAAAGCATAGGAGATTCTTATGAACATTAAGAACACAGAAGCAAAGAGAGTAGGGATTGAAACCTGTTGAGAGTTACCAAGGAACAAAGAGTGAAGATGCACTTGATGAGACAGAAGCAGAGCCAAGAATGGGAAGTGGTGGCAATGGAGACAAAGTGGAGAAGTTGGCAGAGAGGGTGCATTCGCTGTGCGGATAGGAAGGAGGGTGGCTAGGAAAAAAATGAAAAGAGGAGTAAAATAAAAACAGAAAGAGAAAGTTTTAAAACCCCTCTGTGTTAATTCGCATAGCGCACCAGCACTTGTGCGCTGTGCAAATCTCCTGTACTCCCTCGTTTTCTGCACATTTGAATAAATATATCGTTGATGATGGTCATCTGGAGGTGAGGTTACATGATGAAACAGTTACCTTTAATGTAGTAGAAGCTATGCAACACCCTAAAGATAGAGGAAACTGTTTCAGAGTTGAAGTTTTGGATGATGTGGTTGAAAAAGTGAGAAGTCAGATGTATGTGAAATCTCCCTTAGAGCGTGTCTTGATAAATTCATGTGAGGAACCTACTTTAGAAGAAGAATCTGAAGTAGAGGAGATTTCACAACATCTGGAAAAATTGAAAGAAGAGAAATCCACTTATGTGAAAGTGGAAAAATTAGAAAAGGCTCACTTAGATGATCAGGAAAAGATGGAATTAAAAATGCTTCCTGATCATCTTAAGTATGTGTTTTTAGAGGAAAATGCCAAGAAGCCTGTGATCATAAGCAATTCTCTGTCAAAGAATGATGAAGCAAAATTGGTTGAAATCTTAAAAGAAAATAAAAAGGCAATAGGTTGGCACATCTCTGATCCGAAAGGTATAAGTCCAACATATTGCATGCATAAGATTATGATGGAAGAGGACTACAAACCCATAGCACAACCATAGAGGAGATTGAATCCAAATTTGAAAGAGGTGGTGAGAAAGGAAGTACTTAAATTGCTTGAAGCAGGAATGATATATCCAATCTCTGATAGTGCTTGGGTGAGTCCTGTGCATGTTGTTCCTAAGAAAGGGGGTATGACTGTTGTTCAGAATGATAAGAATGAATTAATTCCTACAAGAACAGTCACAGGGTGGAGAATGTGCATTGATTATAGAAAACTAAATCAATCCACCAGGAAAGACCATTTTCCTCTCCCTTTTATGGATCAAATGTTGGAAAGGCTGGCAGGGCAAGCCTATTATTGTTTCCTGGATGGCTATTCCGGGTACAATCAAATAGTAGTAAATCCTGAGGACCAAGAAAAGACTGCTTTCACTTGTCCCTTTGGTGTGTTTGCATACCGAAGGATGCCATTTGGTCTATGTAATGCTCCTGCCACATTCCAACGTTGCATGTTAGCCATTTTTGCTGATCTTGTTGAGAATTACATAGAAGTTTTCATGGATGATTTCTTGGTCTTTGGCAAATCATATGATTTATGCTTGCAGAACCTGGATGTAGTCTTGAAAAGATGCATTGCCACGAACCTTGTGTTGAATTGGGAAAAATGCCATTTTATGGTTCGTGAGGGGATTGTCTTAGGACATAAGATCTCATCCAGGGGGATAGGTGTAGATCAAGCTAAGGTTGATGTGATTGAAAAGCTACCACCTCCTACAAATGTCAAAGGGGTAAGAAGCTTTCTTGGACATGTTGGATTCTACAGAAGATTCATAAAAGATTTTTCCAAGATTGCTAAACCCCTTTGCAATTTGCTTGTGAAAGACACTCAGTTTGAGTTTGATGATGAGTGTCTGAGAGCTTTTGAAATTTTGAAAAAGAAGCTAGTCACAGCCCCTGTTGTAGTTGCACCAAATTGGACTCAAGATTTTGAGTTAATGTGCGGTGCTAGTGACTATGCCATTGGGGCTGTGTTGGGACAAAGACGTGGCAAAGTTTTTCACGTTATTCATTATGGCAGTAAAATTCTGAATGGTGCACAATTGAATTATGCCACAACTGAAAAAGAATTTTTGGCAATTGTGTATGCTCTGGAAAAGTTTAGACCGTATTTGATAGGATCTAAAGTTATCATTTACACTGACCATTCAGCCATAAAATACTTACTAGCAAAGTCTGATTCAAAGCCACGTCTCATAAGATGGGTTTTACTGTTACAGGAATTTGATCTTGAGATTAAAGACAAAAAGGGGAGCGAGAATGACATTGCTGATCATTTGTCTCGCCTCCTTAACACTGAGGTGACTGAGAAAGAAGGAGAAATTAAGGGAGAATTTATTGATGAGCGTCTGATGCTCATACAACAGAGACCATGGTTTGCAGATATGGCCAATTTTAAGGCTGCAGGAATTCTCCCAGATGACTTGACTTGGCAGCGAAAGAAGAAATTTCTACATGATTCCAAAGAATATCTTTGGGACGATCCTTATCTCTTCAAGTTGGGTGCTGACCACTTACTGAGGCGGTGTGTCACAGTAGAGGAAGCTGCTGGTATCCTATGGCATTGTCATAATTCACCATATGGAGGACACTATAATGGAGAAAGGACAGTCGCCAAAGTGCTTCAATCTGGTTTCTTTTGGCCAACCTTATTTAAAGACGCACATGCTCAAGCAAAAGGTTGTGACAAATGCTAAAGAACTGGAAGCATTTCAAAAAGACATGAGATGCCACTACAGGCTATTTTAGAGGTTGAAGTGTTTGATTGTTGGGGAATGGATTTTATGGGACCATTACCTTCTTCCTACAAAAATGAATATATCTTAGTAGCAGTGGATTATGTCAGTAAGTGGGTGGAAGCTGCAGCATGCCAAAAGAATGATGCCAAGACAGTGGTCAAATTTCTCAAAAGACAAATCTTCTCAAGATTTGGAGTGCCTAAGATCCTCATAAGTAATGGAGGATCACATTTCTGTAACGCTCAATTGGCTAAGGTCTTGTCACACTATGATGTGAGACACAAGATTGCCTCACCTTATCATCCTCAGACCAATGGCCAAGCTGAAGTTTCCAACAGGGAAATCAAAAGAATCCTTGAAAAGACTGTTTCATCATCAAGAAAGGATTGGGCTGCAAAATTAGATGATGTCCTTTGGGCATATAAGACTGCCTTAAAGACTCCTGTAGGGCTAACACCCTTCCAGTTAGTTTATGGCAAGTCATGTCATCTCCCAGTTGAGATGGAACATAAAACATATTGGGCACTCAAATTCCTTAACTTTGATTCTTCTCTTTGTGCAGGTAAAAGAAAGCTTCAGTTGCAAGAGTTGGAGGAAATGAGGATGACTGCTTATGATTCTTCAAGAAAATATAAAGAAAAGGTCAAGATGTACCATGATAAGAAGCTGATAAAGAGAGATTTTCAACCTGGACAACATGTATTGTTGTTCAATTCTAGATTCAAACTGTTTCCAGGTAAGTTGAAATCTAAATTGTCTGGTCCTTTTGTGATTAAGGCAGTCAAGCCTTATGGTGTTATTGAATTGATGGATCCAAATTCTGAGAATTCAAATAGAAGCTGGATTGTAAATGGTCAAAGATTGAAACATTATTTGGGTGGAGAGGTTGAACGCCTCACCACAACTATTCATTTATCTGAACCATGAAATGTCTGAGTCAAGCTAGTGACGTTAAAGAAGCGCTTGCTAGGAGGCACCCTAGCACATGTTTGTATATATATATATGTGTTTGTTGATTTTGTTTGTGTAATTATTGAGTTTGAGTGTGGAAAGGAAGTGGTAATGAAGCTTGATGAATGATTTCTGACACTCTAGTCGCACAGCGCACAGCTGAGGTGCGCTATGCGACTAGATGATTTTATGAAGCAGTGATTTACTTGCACAACGAACTACATGCGTTATGCGAGAGAGAAAAAGAAATTGTTCAGAGATTGTGGTTCGCATTACATGCGCTTTGCGACTTCAAAAATTTAATTTATTCTCTCTATAAAAGGATTCGCATAGCGCATTGGATAAGTAAGGCGAGCAAAATCATTAGAGCAAATTGGGAGAAAGTGAGCCATTAATTCGCATAGCGCACACTTTGCGCTATGCTATCCAAAGTTTGAGGGAGATCTTTGTCAAAATATTCGCATGGCGAAATTTTGCGCAGAGCGAATTAAATGTGAGAGGGGATTTTGTACTTTAATTCGCATCGCTGAAGTGCGCTCTGCGAACGTTGTTCTCTATAAAAAAAAAATTAGTCGCACAGCGCACAGCTGAGGTGCACTTTGCGACTGAACACCAAAATTCAAAAAAATAATAAATTATTCAAATATGCAGAAAACGAAGGAGTACAAGAGATTCACAAAGCGCACAGGTGCTGGTGCTCTATGCGAATTAACACAAGGGTTTTAAAACTTTCTCTTTCTGTTTTTATTTTACTCCTCTTTTCATTTTTTCCCTAGCTACCCTCCTTCCTATCCGCACAGCGAACACACCCTCTCTGCCAACTTCTCCACTTTGTCTCCATTGCCACCAGTTCCCATTCTTGGCTCTGCTTCTGTCTCTTCAAGTGCATCTTCACTCTCTGTTCCTTGGTAACTCTCAACAGGTTTCAATCCCTACTCTCTTTGCTTCTGTGTTCTTAATGTTCATAAGAATCTCCTATGCTTTCTTGTCTACTTGGCATGCTCTGTTTCTTTGAAGCAAATCGTGCATATAATTTTCAATCCAAATATGGTTTTGCTGATACGATGAACATGCATTTGCACTGTCAATTGATCTCTGCTAGATGTCCTCTGCACTGTCTCTCGCTAGGCTACAAATTCGCATAGCGAATTATAAGTCTAGTTTTCTGATATGAAATTCGCTAGGCGACATATTCGCATAGCGAATTATATGTTTGCTTTCTGATAAGAAATTCGCATAGCGACTCCTTTCGCATAGCGAATTGTTCTTTACAGCCGACACTGAATGTGCATTTTCGCATAGTGCACATTAGCGCATAGCAAATTCCATCTGGCAGCATCTCTGTTTTGTGTCATTCACTTGCTCTGATCCCTTCTTCCACCATTGTTTCCACTGTCTATTATTTCTTGCAGATGACATCTCCCAAGAGCACACAAGAAAAGAAGAGGAAGACCACCCGAGGGTCTTCTTCTAGATCCCAACCTTCAGAAGCTCAAGAGGAGAACCTTGTCCTGAACTATGATCAGGACCGTTTTATTTCAGAAGCTTATGATAGGTTCCATCAAAATATTATGGGCAAGGCATTATTACCTGAGAGGAGGATTGAATTGAAACCTGAAGAATATGACAATATCCAAGAAGAACTAGAGAAGAGGAAATGGAATTTTGTATTAGCCAACCTCCCAGATGAGATTGATGAAGTATTGGTCAAGGAATTTTATGCAAATGCCTGGGAACCTGACCACTCTCAGCCTCCCTCTAGATTCTCTAAAGTGTGAGGCAAGCTAGTACGCTATGACCGTAGATCATTGAACAGGATTCTGAATACACTAATGTTTCAGTCGTTCCCTCTCGGCGCTTTCATGTCCAGCTATCCTAACCATGACCTTATTGCATCCACTTTATGCCTCCCAGGATATGGATATCAGTTAGGGACTAGTGGGACGCCAGTGAGAATATTAAGGAAACATTTGAATTCACTGGCCACCATCTAGAGTATCTTCACGTTCACAAACATCTGTCCCAACTCTCATACTTTCGACATCAACCTGGAAAGGTCGTATATGGTATTATGACATGGATTGATATGGATGTGGGAGCTTATATCTCTCAAGAGATTGCACTAATTGCTGATAAGGATTCTTGTAAGCTGGGATTTCCTACTCTGGTGACAGCCTTGTGCAAGGCAAGTGGAGTAGCTGGAGTCTCTGAAATAACTTTGAAACTTCGACCCCCTCTCAACAAGAAATTTTTTGATAGGAATTGCACCAACAGGGGAGAGTTCTCTGCTATGAATGCCCCTCCTCCAGTTCCTCCTTCATGCAGGAATGTTAGAGCTGTCAGACCACCCGTAGCGCCTTCTGTTCCTTCCCCAGATCTTTTCACTCGCTACATGCAGCAAAGTCTGGCTCGACAAGATGACATCCGCGACTGGTGCACTAGTATGCGGCATGGTCAGGTGTCCTTACAGGATAACATGTATAACTTGTCCCTGGGCATCCCTGATTTTCCTTCAGATTCACTGATGACTAGAGCCCAGTTTGCAGCGCAGATTCCATGGCCTGAGGGCAGGCCTGAGTCCGGGTGGGGGAGTGCTTATCCAAGAGCACCAGAGCCAGAGCTAGATGAGCAGGAGGACATGATGGCAGGCGATGGTGATGAGGAGGAAGAGGAGCCAGATCCCAGATGGACACAGCAGAGTTATCATTCACAGGAGAGCCAGTGGAGATCAAGAGTTGATGGGTCGTGGTAGAGCGACTCCTGTTGTTTATGTTGACTGTCATTTTGTATTTGAGTTCAGTTGTTCGTATGTGGAACTTTGTTTAGTTGACATAGTCTATTTGGCTTTCGCTTTGCGAAAATTGGCTGACAGAGTCTAAATAATACACCATTTCCTGTACAATATTTTACATAACAATCTACTACCTATTACAACTTTTCAATGAGGAACAACATGAATAATTACAAGATTGAGCTCATTTATAAGTGTAAAACCAATTCTTTTTCACACTTATCAACTCCCCCAAACTTGAACTATTTCATGCCCTCATGAAATCACATAAGAAAATTAACATCACAATAGACATTTGACATTTTGATAAAATGACTCTGCACATGAGAGTAATCACATGCATTCCCAAAGATTCCAAACAAGTATGACATGGTGCATCACTCACAAAATCATCTGTGCATAGAATATGAACAACCAGATCAGCATTTATCATTACTCACACTCAAGTGTTTGTCCTCACATGACAGTAGAACTGACATAGAACTTCATCAACTTTTGCATTTCATTTGATTCACACACTATTGGTTAAGTCCAAAGGTCTTTTCAGGTTAAGGCTTGGCTTGGCTAGAAAAAGAATCGTGGTTTTTCTTGGATTCAAAGTCACCTATTAAGAAGAGAACAACTTCAATTCCCAATCCAGTACTCAAATCCCAAAATATATCATTCATCACATACCATTTTCTTTCACAGCTCAACCTTTTCTTTCATTTTGAGCTTTTTTTTTTATCATATTTTTTTTTATTGATCTTTTCTTCCCACAAACTTGAATTCAACCTTAACCTCTTTTAAAGCATAATACATGTTCTCTTTTAGGGTGTAAGGTAGGATATCATCTAATAGGCTCAAGGTGGAAGGAAAAAATTTTCAAGGCTCAAAAGGGTTCACAAATGTATCATGATGTGTTAAGGTTGGCTGTTTGACCAAGTAGCTGTATAATCAATATGAAACAATGCCTCTCTCATCCTTAACCACACATGTGTGTGTATGTAGAATCACAATCATGCAAAAGTCAACTCCATATCTAGACAACTCATCATATTTCTTACTCTCAACACATGCTCTCAACACTCAACAGATCTAGTCATATATACTCACACACAAATAAAAATATATGAAGCACATTGCAACCACAGTCATATGTGTTATCATTTTCAAGAATCACATCAACTTAATCAAGACAATGCATAACCATTAAATCAAAAAGTCACATGTCTTTACAACTAACACATAATTCAAAACATATTACAAAACATAAATAACATAACTAAACATTGAAGATAACTCCATATGCACCTGCATAATCATCATTTGCATATAAGGCACTTGCACTCCCCCACCTGAAGTCTGGCCTGCCCTCAGGCCATGGGAGATGCGCAAACTCAAAAGAGAACCTATGTTGATCATAGTTTAAAATAAGGTTTTCTTCCTCTGTCTCAACACATTGTACTCTTGAAGAAGACCATGTGGTGGTCTTAGTCCCTCAGTTAGTCTCCACTTTCTGAAAGTATCATTGAATTAACTATAAAGGAAATGCGTGCCGGAGATAGCATTCTTGCTCTTGTTCATCTGGATGATGCAGAAAGTTTTGGCATGTCACTAAATGAATCTAATAATGTGAAAGTAGATAGAAAATTGTCACGGGGGAGTGGTAGGAAAATGAAGTCTCTAGAGGGTTGTGAATCCTCAATGGAAGTCAAGGGTTCTACAAAGAAGAATGGTCGGATTGATGCTGGAGTGTTGTCAAGAAAGGAACAAAGTACAGATGCATCAACTATGGAGGAGCTAGTTTCAAATACTATGAAGCTTCCACTTTCATATTCTTTCAGTGATGACTTGGTTAGGGCTGATGATGAGCCGTGTGATTCTTTGAAGGAAACCCACAAAGTTATGGTGAGGGAGAAAACCTTCTCTAGTCAGGGTCAAAAGGAAGGGCTGGAGCCAACATCTACTTAGGTGAATGGTTTCCTTTACCATATCACCAAGGGTAAGAGGGTGTGTTTTGTATGCTTCATTCAGAGTATTCATTTTCGTTAAGCTCATATGCAGAGATGTAGAAATAATGTACTTGAGAGAAAGTACAGGTTGTTTAATGTGGGTGATGAAGAAGGACTTTTGATAACGGTTGAAAAACCGTTATTTTTATGCTTAAAATTGATACCAAAAGCAACCTTTAAGACTTAGAAACTAGCTTGAACTCATATTTTTGCTTTAGTTTTGTGAATAAGAGAGTTGAAAGTGAATTTAATGGTTTTGTGCAAGATTCCCTTGATTTTGTAGGCTAATTGAATGATTTGAAAGAAGAATTGAAGTACCGAATGATTGAAGTGCTGAAAAGTCAACCAAAAACCAGAAAAGTCAACCAGTCAACCAATCAACCAGAATGCAGAAAAAGTGTGACCGAGTGGCGCTGAGCGGTAAAATACCGCTGAGCGGCACTTTTCAGGTGCCAAAATCACCGCTGAGGGGCAAAAACAGCAGCTGGGGGCAAAATGGATCATGCGATTTTACCGCTCAGCGGTAAAATACCGCTGAGCGCCATTCTAAGTGGGCTTGGACCGGTTTTCTTTTGTTTTTATGGGCTTGGACTTGTCTTATGTTATTTATATGCCCTATTTAAGGACTTGCACGTCCTAGGGTTTGTATCTTTGGCTGGGACGAAGCAAACACTCTCTCTTCCACCCCTTTGAAGGAGGATCTTGGATGCTCAGGCTACCTCTTCACCTTTCTAGGGTTTTATCTTTCATTCTTTCATTATTATTCATCTAGTTTCACCATGAATATGGTGAACTAAACCTTGTATTGTTGTAGGGGAATCAATGTAGTCTTGTGAAACTCTCATATATGGAATTTGTTTTTACATCTTATATTTAAGACCTATGCTTTCTTTCATCATTAGTTAGGGTTTTTCCTCTTTGCTCAATGCTTGCTTTGTTTAACTCATTCAATGCATGATTATTGATTTTGTCGATACGGGAACGTACGGGGAAGTCTAGATCCGGGGAATTTCTCCCAATATTATATTGGTTGCCGTTAAGCTCCTGCACTAAAAGAACTAATTATTAGGAATGCTAGGAATCGTATGAACTCGTAATTAGGGATAGGCCTTCTTGCAAGGTAATTTAGAGAGTGTCATTAACAATGATGAAAAGAATGTTGAATTCCTAAAGTATATGAGAGTGGATAAGATGAAATTGATAACCCCAACAACATATTCATCCATATATTCCATTGAAGTGTTTGTATTTTGTTTTAGCCATTGATCAAATTCATGCATACATGTTTATTTTCTGTTTTGCATATTAAACTCCACTTATTTCGTTCTTAAGTCTTAAATAATCAACGAATCACATAACTAAACTAGGCCGTGAGTCCTTTGGGAGAACGATACTTGGTCTTACCGAGTTTATTACTTGAAACGATTCGGTCACACTTGTCGATTGTTAAACAAGTTTGTGGCGCCGTATTTCGGTGTTCATAAATTTGTCATCAACTTCCAAGCGTAATTGTTAAAATAATTAATTGTGGTGAACATAATGAGGGTGAGAATTCCTTTGACCATTAGGCAGAATACTAAGTTATGCTCTTGATGTGAACTAATATTATTTGAACTATTAAATTCTTAATAATTTGTTTAAATTTTCAAGTACAACTATTAAAAATGCTGAAGCATAACATTATTTGTTCACTTGAATGTGATACATGCTGATTTATATTTGATCTGTTGATTTGAATCTTTACCTTTGTGGATGGAAAGAAGATAAATAAGTCAAAAAAGGGAAGACTTGGATCTACTGAAACTCATAGTCCTGAACTGCATAGGGGAAAGCACAAAAAAGGTCAAGACACAAAACAAGAAGGTATCGATTTTGATTTCGTATTTGGTTATGGTTTATAAATTCCACATTCTGATTATAAATGCTTGCTTGTGAAGAACATACAATAGTTGTGTATATCTTGTGGTTTTATGTGTTGTGGTTTATTTATTTTATTAGCATATTGCATGTTGTTTGGTTATGAGTATTCATAGCTGCTGTCTCATTGAATGATGCTGCATTTATTTTTCTTGACATAAACATTTATATGTATTGAAGGGGCTATAGATGTAATTTTTAGTGCAACACTATCAAAAAGTTGGCTGACACTGAGATTGTCTTTAGTGTTATGGAATTGTCCTATCATACAGAGATTCTCTTTGGTGTTAGATCTGTTTTATCACTTCTGCTTTTTAATTATTTTGTGTCTTTCATTAGATTTGTTAATGTTCTTTATGGAGAAATTGGTTTTCTGATTTTGGAAATTTGGTGACTTTTTTTCCTGCTCTGGAGTGTGTGATTACAGGAATTTTATATTAGTGAGATTCATTTCAGAATTGATGAATCAGATGTCAACTGGGAAGGGATATTGAAAGTCCCTAGCAAGGGAGAAGAATGCATCATAAAACTTGAAGATAAGAGCTCAGGTAAAACCACATCGAATATGCTTTTAATATAATATACAATTTTTTCTTTATTTTATAATTTTATGATGAAATATATAACTAGGTGAATTATATGCTCGGGCATTTTTAAGAGAGAGTCGCATCCAGGGGAGCATCCAGTGGAGCCTGTTATTGACAGCAGCGTGTGGTTTTCCAGATTATTGGTACATGGTGATTTCAAGGACAGTTTTAGTTTAGTTCAGTTACTTTGAACTATTTTTTAGTTCAGTGCAGTTATTTTGAACTGATCTGTAGTTAACTACAAACTTTATAATACAGTGCAATATAATACATTTTGCCCGCTTCTAATCATGATACACTTTTATATTCATTTAACACAGAGCACAAGGGTAAAATGGTCATAAAAGTATACACTTTTGTATTTTTTCAAGAAAGAAGAGAATAAAAAATAAGGATACTATCAAATAAACCTAAAAAAGTTAGGTGTGTCAAATAATCATTTTTCTAAATTCAAATTAGGTTTGACCTATTCCATCACACATTTCTCCTCTAATCCGCATTTACTTTTTTATCTTCTTATTCATCAAGTTTCTTTTTTGCATTTCACCAGTTCTCAGTATGTTCAATGTAAAATCCCTGATATATTTAATGATTTATGGTATGATAATATACTTTTATATTTATTTGATATACAGTTTAAAATAAAATGATTATAAAAACTACATTTTTGTATTTTATAAAAAAAGAAAAAATATATTAAATAAATATAAAAAAATTTATGTGGGTGAAACTATTACTTTTTTTATCTCACCCTCTTTCTCGCTTACTCTAATTTTGTTTCACAAAATGCCACGGGTTTCGTAAAAATGTGGTGTTTTCACTCTACTATAAATGTAAATATGTACATTCTCATGTTTTACATTTTCAAATATCAAATTTGTTTCTTAACCCTATTGTTATCTGCCATTTTTGCGAAAATGTTGCACAAGATTTGGCATACATATGTATTTAGAGATTAACAGCTTAGATCACGATAATGTATTTCTATTTAGGATGCTTTTTGCTTTTCTCTTCTCTGATTGTGTTGTACGATTTACAGAGTTTTTTTTTCGAAAGAGGAAAATGTGAACCCTAAGAAGAATAAGAGAAATCATGGGAGAAAAGAAGCACATATGGAAGTTGTTGAAAGAGAAGGAATGTGTTACTATGGGCTCATAGCCGACCGAACGGTAAAAGTGCAGAAGAGTCAGCCCGACCGATGATACCTCTCAGGTCAGTGAACCGATCAGTAAAATCAGTCCGACCGATGATACCTCTCAGGTCAATGAATCGATCGGTAAAATCAGCCATTAAGGTAATTAATAGTAATAATTGTCGGGGAGTTAATGAAAATAATTGTCATTTATTGACAATTAATATTGTCATTCATTGGTGGTTAATGAGTCTGATCTAACGGTAAGCTCATTAGAATTTATAAATATATTTCTGGCAAAGGAGACAGGTAACTTTTAACTTGAACTGAACTGAGAGCTTTGATAGAAAAATCTTGATTACAAGATTATTACGCAAAGTCACTGACTTGAGCGTCGGAGTGTCTTTTGCAGGCACCCTCCCCGCGGCTTGGACAAGGAGAAGAGAGAAGACAACACAACCGGACATCGGAGCAGACAACTTTGAATGTTTTGGATTAGGGTTCTAAATCCTGCCGAAACATTTTGGCGCCCACCGTGGGGCCGAGCGACATCCTCTTTTGGCCACTAGGAGTCAGACTAGTGCTCGGTTTCAACATTAGTACTTTGACTAGACTGTTGCCTATAGATCCAGATCAAAGTCACCAGCTTCCGGCATTTGCGTGCACTAAGCGCCATTCAAACATACTCAATAGTTTGATAACCATTTTTATATATCCATTTCAAATTTATTTTATTATCTTGGTCGAAAAATTCAATTTATAATTGAACTCAATATATGATCAGTGGCTTTTTTCCAGCAAAGGCGGGTTTACATTTTAAGTCGAAAGGACTTATACTTGACCAACCTCTTGAAAGGGTCACAGCGTAGCAAGTTTGTTGGCCCGATCGTATCCTTAATCGTCCTTCAGACCTGCTTCAGCAGCAAACAATTTTTCTCCAAGTGGAGGTGGTGGTAACTTAAGTTTATCGCGTCTCAAGGAGGACCAAACCTGACGCCGGTTCTGGCCCGACTAATGGCCACTTTAAGGCCATCTCCCATCTTCCTCTACGCATTTAATCTGGGGGCAATATCCTTAATCTGTGTCAACCGACCATAATGTGTACATCTTATTGGATTTTGTTTTCTTCGTGCTTTTCTCAATTCATGTGAATAATGATTATATGCACAAAACAAGTACTTGTTGATCCAATTGATAATGATTTCAAAGAACTAAAAGTATTATTTTATCTAAGATTACCTTCATCACGTGGGTATACTGTTTAACCACTTTTTGTGTTTATTTAATGCATAATCCTTTCTTTATCATTCTGCGGAAGGAAGAAAGAAGGAGAAACAACCCTCTGACACATCGTGATTTGGCATTATTATGAGAACGAGAAAAATGATCTTGGTGCCTTAATGATTCCAAGTGCAATGCCAAATTCCAAACTCCACTACTCACAACTCAGCTTCAGCGAGTGGATGAATGTCTGGACGGACGATAACTTCTCTGTTATGGAGACTTGTACGTTCTCCGACAACCTCGCCATGGTGCCTGACGACTCCCGGAAGCACGCCGTCAATGGCCGCACCGCCACCACAACAGCCACGACGCCCGTTCAACAGGCCAGGGTTTCGGTGTCTTTGTCATCGCTGATCACGAGCCCAAGAGACCACTACATTGTTGTTTCTTCCCGCTTAAAATTGTTTTTAACTGAAACATCTGACTAGGTTGCAGGGGAAGATCAACCCTCAGCAGTGGCGATAGCAGCAACAAGGTCATTTGCCTTGGTTCAAACCCTAAAGGGCGAGGCACCGCTCGCTATCCCTAGCAGTTATGTCTCCTCGATAATCATCACCGCGCGACCGGTTTCAACATCAATTTTCAAATCAACATGATTTATTTTATGATATTTTACTCGATTTTAAGAGTTTCTCTGGTTTCATTACTTGGAATTTTCAGCTGGATACCTCAACTCTTATTTAACACCTCTCGAGCGGTGATGATTCATACAATCATAGTTAACATTTATTCTTTTGCACAGATTGTAAGTGCAGGTGACAGGACCGGACGCTTGCTCACTAACCCGAACGCGAGTTTATCTTGACATGAGTAAAGAGCCGCTGCTCGGTAACCCGAATCAGGCTCGTTTATTTACACCGATCGGTGATGACAACGAGTCTCACCACCAACTTCGGTACTTACACTGTGGTCGTTAAGTCATCTTATACACCAATTCAGGTTAAAGAGGTGTCCTCGAAGTGCACTTTCCTTTATAGAGAGAAAAGTAAATGCCTAGCAGAAAATCAAGTCATAAGACTCTAAAGCGTTTACATCAAGACCGAACGGTTTCACTTGCTCGTTCGTCTCGCCTCGACATCTTTGACCGAGCGGTCGCATTTACATCAAGGCCGAATGGTTTCACTTGCTCGTTCGTCTCGCCTCGACATCTTTGACCGAGCGATCACATTTACATCAAGGCCGAACGGTTTCACTTGCTCGTTCGTCTCGCCTCGACATCTTTGACCGAGCAGTCACGTTTACATCAAGGCCGAATGGTTTCACTTGCTCGTTCATCTCGCCTCGACATCTTTGACCGAGCGGTCACGTTTACATCAAGGCCGAACGGTTTCACTTGCTCGTTCATCTCGCCTCGACATCTTTGATCGAGCGGTCGCATTTACATCAAGGACGAACGGTTTCACTTGCTCGTTCGTCTCGCCTCGACATCTTTGACCGAGCGATCGCATTTAGATAAAGGCCGAACGGTTTCACTTGCTCGTTCGTCTCGCCTCGACATCTTTGACCGAGCGGTCACGTCCGGCCTCGTCATTTTTGACCGAGCGGTCACGTCTGGCGTCAACATTGTTGACCAAGCGGTCACGACCGGTCTCAACTCAAACTAAATTCAGCTACAATTTTCTAACCGTTCGAAATTTGTATGTTGTTTTTTCTTCGGTGCAGATAACAGGACTCTGTATACAAACTACTTGGCCAACTTTGAGCAACCGATCGGCAGGGAGCATTTTTCAACTAGGTGAGGCAGATTTCTTTTGTGAACTCTCACCTTGGTC
This sequence comes from Vigna angularis, assembly GCF_016808095.1. NCBI lineage: Eukaryota > Viridiplantae > Streptophyta > Magnoliopsida > Fabales > Fabaceae > Vigna > Vigna angularis. The sequence goes on along the minus strand of NC_068974.1, from coordinate 20,976,346 downwards.
TTAGGGCACGCTTCTAGAGAGCTCCTAAGACCTAAACCGAGCGGGTGAGGCAGATTTCTTTCGTGAACTCTCACCTTGGTCTTAGGGCACGCTTCTAGAGAGCTCCTAAGACCTAAACCGAGCGGGTGAGGCAGATTTCTTTCGTGAACTCTCACCTTGGTCTTAGGGCACGCTTCTAGAGAGCTCCTAAGACCTAAACCGAGCGGGTGAGGCAGATTTCTTTCGTGAACTCTCACCTTGGTCTTAGGTCACGCTTCTAGAGAGCTCCTAAGACCTAAACCGAGCGGGTGAGGCAGATTTCTTTTGTGAACTCTCACCTTGGTCTTAGGGCACGCTTCTAGAGAGCTCCTAAGACCTAAACCGAGCGGGTGAGGCAGATTTCTTTTGTGAACTCTCACCTTGGTCTTAGGGCACGCTTCTAGAGAGCTCCTAAGACCTAAATCAAGCGGCAAAGCAAGCTCTTTCGTGAACTCTAGCCTTGGACTGAGGAACACTTCAAAGGAAGTCTTAGCGCAAAACCCGATCGGCCGATAAAGAACGCATGCTAGTATTAATTGAAACTCAGGTAAAAATCCTCTACCGATCGATATAACTTTATAAACCCAACGCAACATCAAAATTTTTGCTAGGGCTTGGGAGGCTTATGTTAATATGGGCTCATAGCCGACCGAACGGTAAAAGTGCAGAAGAGTCAGCTCGACCGATGATACCTCTCAGGTCAGTGAACCGATCAGTAAAATCAGTCCGACCAATGATACCTCTAAGGTCAATGAACCAATCGGTAAAATCAGCCCGACCAATGAAACCTCTCAGGTCAGTGAACCGATCGGTTAAATCAGTCATTAAGGTAGTTAATAATAATAATTGTCGGGGAGTTAATGAAAATAATTGTCATTTATTGACAATTAATATTGTCATTCATTGGTGGTTAATGAGTCAGATCTAACGGTAAGCTCATTAGAATTTATAAATATATTTCTGGCAAAGGAGACAGGTAACTTTTAACTTGAACTGAACTGAGAGCTCTAATAGAAAAATCTTGATTACAAGATTATTACGCAAAGTCACTAACTTGAGCGTCGGAGTGTCTTTTGCAGGCACCCTCCCCCGCGGCTTGGACAAGGAGAAGAGAGAAGACAGCACAACCGGACATCGGAGCAGACAACTTTGAATGTTTTGGATTAGGGTTCTAAATCCTGTCGAAACAGAATGAAACAAAAAGAGAAAGATATAATGAAAACCAAAGAATGACAATGTGGATAAGCTCACTTTAAATTTAATTTAATTTCATAAAACTAGTTTCTAATATAAATATATATATATATATATAATTAGAATAAGTTTTAACAATAATTCTGAAGTCATTTTAAAAAGTTGACTTTAAATCTAATTTAAGTTTACAAAATCAATTTATAGTGTAAGATTTGTATTTATATATGAATTTTTAATTGTTTTTTTTAAGGTTGATTATTATTTTTCTTTTTTTACTTCTAAATATTTTTATCTGGTTGGTGTTTGATGTAGTTTTCGGTAAAAGATTCTTTACTCCCCAATTGGTAAAATGATTTTGTGATATCTTGTTCAGACTAGATGTGTGTGGCTCCTTGCTCTGCCCAAAGGTGGTTCTCTCACAAACTACTGCTTGTCTTCTCCACAAAACACAATATTTCTCAATTTCCATTTGAAGAAGGAAGAAAGAAAACTTCGTTATGCATTTTCATACAGTTGGCCGTTGTAAGTTCTTTATTTGTTTTTTCCACCTTCAATTTAAAAAAATATTTTATTCTTTCGAGGTGAAAATTGTGTACAATACTTGTCATTATTGAAGTTTATTCTTGGTTTGATTGTTTATTTCTGGTCATCTTAACATCATAAGAAGTGTGATTGATCAATTGTAATCTTTATTTGATTATAAATGTGAACGTTGCCAAAGATCAGGGATTGTTTGGAATGTATTTAGTTTTGGGTTGAAGAGGTGCCAGACACCACATAAATTATAAGGACAAAGGGATTTGCTTACATAGTTGGTGTTGCATAATTTCATCTTAGACAAGGTAGTTTTCTATTATATTAATTTTGTCGTAATTAGACAAGCTCACTCACATTATTTGCACTAGTGCAGAACGGGCTATAGACGTCCATTCTATGGGCCTTTTGACGTCCGACCTCCAACGGACGTCTATGTGGGTGACGTCTATGTGGACGTCCGTTGTATCAGGCCGGACGTTTATATAAACGCCCGTTGTGTCAGGCCGGACGTTTATATAAACGTCCGTTGTGTCAGGCCGGACTTCTATATAAACGTCCGCTATGTTAGGCCGGACGTTTATATAGACGTTCGTTGTGTCAGGCCGGACGTCTATATAGACATCCATATAGACGTCCGGCGCCTCAACCCTTGACGTCTACTTGGCTGCATTGTTAGTGGTAGGGGCTGGGGGTTGGACGTCCGTTTGTGCACTGCCGGAACGACCTAAGAATGTAGCCCAAAAATAGTCAAAGGGATGGAAATCGAGGAGGGAACGACATAAAACGTAGCCCAAAAACAGTCAAAGAATCCGCCCAAGAACACGGAACTGCAAAAAAACATACCGAAAACGATTTTTAATCGGTTCAAATCAAAGGTATTTCATCACAAAGCAATGTAATCGGATTGAAAGTTAATTTAAACGGTCCAAAAAAGAGAAAACGCACCTGGAAAATCAATGGAGCAGACAGCGTTCGCGGGGGGAAGACGAGCGTAGCTGCTCTCGGGTTCGCGTTTACAATATTAATATTTTTATAGACGTCCGCGCCCTCCCAGGACAGACGTTCAAGTGGTTGACATGGGGAGTTGAAACGTTCAGTGTTCAGCCTAGTGAACGTCCGCCCCCCTTCCCCAGACGTCTATAATATTATAAACGTCCGCGCCCTCCCAGGACGGACGTTCAAGTGGCTGACACATGGGGAGTTGAAACGTTCAGTGTTCAGCCTAGTGAACGTCCGCCCCCCTCCCCCGGACGTCTATAATCTAATAAACGTCCGCGCCCTCCCAGGACAGACGTTCAAGTGGTTGACATGGGGAGTTGAAACGTTCAGTGTTCAGCCTAGTGAACGTCTGCCCCCCTCCCCCAGACGTCTATAATATTATAAACGTCCGCGCCCTCCCAGGACGGACGTTCAAGTGGCTGACACATGGGGAGTTGAAACGTTCAGTGTTCAGCCTAGTGAACGTCCGCCCCCCTCCCCCGGACGTCTATAATCTTATAAACGTCTGTGCCCTCCCAGGACGGACGTTCAAGTGGCTGACACATAGGGAGTTGAAACGTTCAGTGTTCAGCCTAGTGAACGTTTGCCCCCCTCCCTCGGACGTCTATAATATTATAAATGTCTGCGCCCTCCCAGGACGGACGTTCAAGTGGCTGACACATGGGGAGTTGAAACGTTCAGTGTTCAGCCTAGTGAACGTCCGCCCCCCTCCCCCAGACGTCTATAATATTATAAACGTCCGCGCCCTCCCAGGACGGACGTTCAAGTGGCTGACACATGGGGAGTTGAAACGTTCAGTGTTCAGCCTAATGAACGTCCGTCCCACCCAGACGGACGTTTATAATATTATAAACGTCCGTCTCGCCCCAGGACGGACGTTCTAAGGGATGACCATGGGGACTGAAACGTTCACTTGTTCAGCCTACTAGACGTCCGTCCCACCCAGACGGACGTTCATAATATTATAAACGTCTGTCTCGCCCCTGGACGGACGTTCTAAGGGATGACCATGGGGTTCAGTGTTCAGCCTAGTGAACGTCCGTCCCCCTCTAACGGACGTTCATAATATTATAGACGTCCGTCTCGCCCCAGGACGGACGTTCTAAGGGCTGACCATGGGGACTGAAACGTTCACTTGTTCAGCCTACTAGACGTCCGTCCCACCCAGACAGACGTTCATAATATTAGAAACGTCCGTCTCGCTCCTGGACGGACGTTCTAAGGGATGACCATGGGGTTCAGTGTTCAGCCTAGTGAACGTCTATCCCCCCCAGACAGACGTTCATAATATTATAAACGTCCGTCTCGCCCTAGGACGGACGTTTAAGGGCTGACATGGGGAGCCTAGTAGACGTCCGTCCCCCTCCCACGGACGTCTATAATATTATAAACGTCCAGCTCGACCAAGGACGGACGTCTCGAGTTTCACTTATTTACGAATATGTCACCGGTCAATTATATACGTTGGAGCTTTTGTGGACGGACGTCTATGGGGGGACGTTAAAAGCCAATTCTGCACTAGTTTTGGAACTTCCTTTCCATATATTTTATAGTGAAGAATAGAATTGGGTTTTGAGATTAGGAAGCATAACAAAAAATATATATAGGGCTACTAATCTTTTTGGACAAAGCATTCAATTCGTAATGAGTTTCATATTTCATATATTCGTGGTTCACCAAATGGGAGGATTCCTAAACCTCTGTTTATGATGAAATTGTAGTTTTTCTTTTGGGTTTACTCCTTCCCTATTGGCTTTCTTTTAGTCATTTCTGATAAATTTTGTAAACTCATTTTATATTCTAACTAATAATTATACCTGTATAATGCACAGGTATATTTTTTTATTTAATTATATTTAATATTCAATGATAAAAGTAAATTTTTTAGAATTGATTAATTTTATATATTATATTTAAAATTGTAATAATAATGATAATAATAAATTATCAAAATATTGTTTGTATATTAATTTAAATTATTATTAAATATTTTTTATAATAATTATATACAATATAACGTGTTAAGTTTGACAAATTAAATAAATAAATAACTGTGTAAAAAAAGTTGTAAGGCCTTGGAAATTTAACCCAAAAATCCCACCTGTTAAATCGCATTTAATGCGCCCAAACCCTGTTCAAATTTCATTAAAAACGCACCCAAACACTGCACGCTGACGCCAAGTGTCAATAATGGAAAGTTCGAAAATCAGTAGTGGAATGCAGGTGTCAGCAGGAGAGCGGACGATCGTTCTGCATGGGAAGAAAAAAAATGATTTTTTTCTGAAACCTTCTTCCCACTCTCTCTGCATGCACTCTTCATCTTCCAAAAATCTGAACTCTCCATTTTCCTCCTCCTTCTCTCTAGAAAGCTTCCTTCTTCTCTCTACTGTGACTCATCCCTCCTTTCTCCGATCCCATTTCAGAAACCGTAGAAGAAGTCCCGACGCCGTAAGCTCCATTTTGGACCGAACAGATCCAGGTTCTGAACTGGTAAGTTATCTGCCTTAGCCGCTCGTTTCTAGGTTTCATGCAAAACCAAGTTTTGGCTGCATGCAAGGGTGTAGTCTAAGTATTTTCGATGTTCATGTGTTTAGATTAAGTTGGAATTGTTAAGTGATCGTGAGGATAGAAAGTTGTAAGCGGACGAACCAAAATCTTGCGTATAGAACGTTTCAGTCAAGAATCCGGGTAAGGGAAGCTTATTTAATTTAATTGATACTTGTATGTTGTATGAGCGTCCGTTATTGACTGAATGTATGAAGTATATGCTGATTGAGTATGTATGATGATGGTTGATATGTATGAATGTGAATATGGATAATTATTGTGAAGTATGAATTGTAATACAAATCCTATAAAGTATATGAATTGATAATTGATATGAAATTATAAGATATGAACTGTGTGATAAATGTTGAGTTAGAATAGATGAAAAATTTGAATATGACATTTCTTACCATGATAATGTACGCTCATCATCGAACGGTCTTATACCGTTCGGTTTCCTAGTAAACGGTTTAAAATGGAATTCTTTCATTCGGAAAGAACTCTGGTCGAGAACGAGCGTCCTCCTGTGAAATGCTACGTCTGAGCGTTCGGCTCAGCCTAGCGGTATCCGAGTCTCTGAAATGAAATAATAATATTTATACCCTTATACTTTAAAATTAGTAACGCTCGGTCTTATACCTAGCGTTCGTCATAAGCAGCGCTCGGTCGTATACCTAGCGTTCGTCCTAATGAGCTCTCGGTCTTATACCTTGCGTTCGTTGTAAGTAGCGCTCGGTCGTATACCTAGCGTTCGTCCTAAGTAGTGCTCTGTCTTATACCAAGCGTTCGTATTATTTTATAATCAACCTGGATAAAATAGCGTTCGTTCAACTGTAACAAGATTTCCCATTTTTCCACGTTCGGTCATTTACTGGCATCGGACTTCCGTATGCGAATTACTACAAAGATAGTTCTAAATATTTTTGGCTCTCCTTCTTACATTGGATCCGATCTAAGGTCTTCATAATGAAATTTTCTTTAAGTACTAGTGTACATCCAAACGAGTTAGTTCATTTAACTAACCGCATAGAAAGTAACGTCCGTTATAGATTTCTTAGTTCATTCAGTCCATTTTCTTAACGTTCGTCCTCGTTCTTCAGAGGGCTGAACGTTCGTTATTTTATGTTTATGAAAGTAAAGATGAAAATGATAATAAAGTAAAAGATTATAAAGGATGAACATGATATGGAATGATTATACGATTATGGATTTTGTACGAGCGTTCCAGGGAGGAACGACTCATATATATTGAATATTGGTTTTGGTAAAGTATGACTGTGGTTATGCTAATGCTGGCAGTCCATCCTGATGTTCCGTGAGTACTCATCCTCACGTAGAGGGGGGTAGGTCATATGTGGGAACGGCAGGAGGTCCTAGTCCTTAGGGGTACTTTGGATAGGGCTAACCTCGAGTGGCAGCTGTTGAGTGTAACCCAGTTACTACACCACTCGGGTGCAAGGACGCCTGTAGCTACGCAGATTCATACAGTCCGGACGGTCTGTCTGGTAATAGATTTCGTATGATTATACATGTTGAACTATATTGAACTATATGTTTGTGTGTTGTTTGAATTATTAAAATTATATGTTGAAGTATGAATTAAATTCCATAAGCTTACCCTTCGTTTTCCTTGTGTTGTCTCTCGTCCTTGTACGTCCGTCCTGTCTTTGCAATGATCATCCGTGTGGATGTGAGCAGAAGGCGAGGCCTTGCTAGAAGACGTCATTGAAGAAGAAAATCTGGTAGAAGTGGAAGTCAAAGCCGAGTCCTAGAGCGCTCGTTAATCTTGTAGTTTTTAGCCGTTTGGTTTTAATATTTGAACGTTCGGTTAATGTTTTGTAAAACCGTTCGTTCATAACTCTTATTTTCTGTAGTACGGTAGTTGAATTCTGTACTTAAATCCTTTTGACTTTTGGAACTCTGATCTTAGTGTAAAGACTGCACGGTTTTACTGTTAAATGTAATTAATTCTAATTTATGGTTATTACTGTATTTTGGGATGTTACAAAAGTCATCATATATTACCTATAATAAATCATTCAACATTTATTTCTAATGAATGATATAACTTTTAAATCAAATTAAGAGTAAAAAATAAACTATAAGTGATAATTTTAAATATTTTATTTCAACTAAATAACTGACAGCTATGAATAACTTTTAAATATTTAGAATGTTTATGAACTTGTATTTCATTCAATAAGTAATTAATTGTGAATTTAAATTTTAGAAAAGATAAATAATAAATAAATATGTGTGATTATATATTATATATTTTTGTTTTCAAATATTTTTAAATATTTATATCCGTGTAATACAGTAAAGTTTTTAAAACTAAAATATATTTATAATATAAATTTAAGTTTATAAAATATAATTAGAATTTAATATAAATACTTTATTTTACAAAATTAAATAATGATATTTTTATTTGATTTATCATTTCTCGAATTTAATTTCATCTAATGTAATGAAATGCATAAAATCACCATTCATGTAAAAGGTAAGATATAGATAAAGGAAAATAAATAGCATATAGTTATTGTTTTATTGTTTAACTTATGAGTAAGAATTCTTCTTTCTTGTTCTTGCATAATTAACTTAATAAATATATAAATACAACAAATAATTAGATAACAATAAATGTTTTTTTTATGTGGTATGGATTTGTTTAGCTTATTCTATTTTGTATCATATTTTAACCCTTTTCGGTAAAATAGAAATATAATAGTAATATGTAAAAAAAAATTGAAAATTAAAGAAACGAAAAGTAAATCGTGAACAGGTGACAATGGTTTCATTGGTTACATATTAGGAGATCACAAAAGTATCCACAAATGTGAATTTTACAAGCTAAATATAATAGAACAAATACACTCAGTTTACAAGAAAAAAGGATGTCAATTTTTTTTCAATCAATTTGGTAATTGATGAGTGGATATTTATTTTTGTATTTATATTTTAAAATTTTAAATTTTGATGAGATTCTTGTGTTTAAATGATTAATTTTAAATAAATTTGTGATGATTGAATTTATTGAATTTGAGAATTAAAGAGACGTAAAAAGTTATTTTTAGTGCATAAATTATTCTTCTACGTTATAACGTTTGTTGATGTAGTTGAAGTTAACATTTCAATGATCAAAACACTAGTGCAAAATTTGTATTTTAAATCATCCATTAGGCTTCAGTTTTTGAAAAATCGAAGCATATAAAAACGCGAAGGCAAAAGCTGTAATTTTTTATATACTATATACCTCGGTTCTAAGACAACCGCTGCCTAAGAGAATATACTACCTCGGTTATTCAGGAGACCGAGGCAGAAAACACTGCTAACCCACTATATTGCCTCAGTTCTACGAGGAACCGAGTCAGAAACCTCTGTCCTCTTACAAGATCCTTCACCCACTCAAACTTGGCATACTCGAATAGAGCCCCTTCCAAAACCCTAACCACTCTCAAGCCCAATCTTGTGCCTGAACTGCAACATTCCCCTTTGGTGTCGCCTTCAGAATCTCCTATGCTAGATCCAACGTCGTTCTTTCATGGTCATCCGCCACCTCAGGATCCGCGCCCAGATCCAGCAGCACCTTCGCACCTTCGCAACACCGGGCCGCACGTATCCTACTGCCATGTGCAGCGTAGCGAGACTGCCGCTGCGGTCGTGGTGGTCTAGGTTCGTGCCCGCTTCCGCCAGCAGCTTCACTCACGGTTCCGAGCCAAGTCTGGCTACGAAGAGGAGCGCGGTACAACCTTTGGCGTCCACAGCGTCTACATCACGATCGTCGCCAGATTCGATGAGGTTCCTCAACGTGGGCTCATCGGCCTTCTTCGCGGCAGTCCACCACGTGGTTTCATACTCGACGATGACGTCTTTGGCTATGAAGTCTGCGGGAACCCAAGACGACTCGTGGTCGTCTTTCCACTTGATGAGGTACTCCATTCCGTCGACGGCGTCAAGGTCTCTACTGCCGATGATGCCTTTAACTTCACCACAGGACTTGTCTTCACTGTCTTTGGAAGTTGCTTGTTGTTGGTTTTGGAGTGTGGCGGTGACAACATGCAAGGAAGGGTTTTGCCTTTGGAGTGCGTCTTTGCCTTTGACTTAATTTTTTTTTTGTTTTGCGGGAAGGGTTTGCCTTTGCTCACTGTACAACATGCAAGGCTCCTTACCATTTGTGTGTTCACGTTGCTGCTGATAGGAAATGGCGTACCCTGAAATATTGGTTTTTTGTCACCAGAGACATTTTGTTTATTTTTCTGTCTGTCTAGCTTGTAGGTGATTTGTTTCGATTTGTCTGGCCATGTATATACTTGTTCATTTGTACTTTATGAGTGAGTATAGTTAATCTGATTCAACCCCTTCAATGCCTGTGCAGGTCATTGCATCACTGGAATATTTGGTTTATCTTATTGATGGTTACCAGCAATATTGGCTTCGTCTTTTCTAGGGTTTTGATAGTGAAATGAGCTTTTACTACATATGTGGTAAATTATGATTAACTTTAATTGTGTCATCAACATGCTAATGCAATATTTCTTTCGTGAATTATTTTGAGTCCATTGCCTTGGGTTCAATGTTTCGTTGTTCCAAAGTCAAAAAGATATTGGTTTTGGTTAATTTTTTGTTGGTAATTTCTAATGCAGGAGCTGTATTATTTTTCGCACTGCTTGGCCTATCTGGGTGCTTCATTACTTGTTCTGATTGAAGAGTTCGCAATGATTTAGCTTAACCTTGTAGAGAGTTATGTCTTTGTTGCTGTCAACCTGGGTAGTAATCTTGATTTTACATATTCCAAAGCCTTTGTCATTCTTAGAACACATAATGGAACTCTTAGCATCTTCATAAGGCTTCATTATAATGCTTGTTTTCTTGTTTCATTTTAGGATGCCAAAACTTTGCTAGGAGTGCAATATATAAGATTTAATTTTTTAGGCTATATTTCAGATCCTTCTGTTAAGAACTTTTACTCAAAGATATATAAAATTAAGTTTCTAATTTTCATGGTTACTTATGCTAAGCTGAAAAGGAGGAACTTGCAATGTTGTGTATGAAGAAGCGAGTCTGTGATTTAGAAGTTTAACTTTTTGTGTTGAATGGTGTTGTTGCAGAATTTGTGCAGACTGTCATTTGCCTGACACTCTTTGTATGTGGACTGATTGCACCACTTTCTTTGAGAGTTGTGGAACCATGGCAAACATTTACATATATTTCATTTGCTGCGAGTTTACCACAAAAGTCAGAATTTATGTTTTTATTCCTTGATAACTATAATTTGGGAGACATAATCTTTTTGGATTATAAGACAATAAGACTGAAAAATCAAAGATAATTTGGGAGACATAATCTTGTTGGATTATAATACAATAAGACAGGAAAATCAAAGAAAGTGAGGGAAATGAGGAATACAGAAGAGAGATAAAATTGAGTGAAAAATATCACTTAATTTAAAAGAAAATTAAATTATTTCATTTTTTGCGAAAAAAGATACGAGAGTAAAAATTTGGAAAAGTTCAAGATACTACCTCGGTTCAAGTAGAACCGAGGCGAAAAGTCCTTTTAAAAAAATTAAAAAAAAGGAAAATCCTACTACTTCGGTTATCTTAGAACTGAGGCAAAAAAGTCTATTTTTTTTGCTTCGGTCCACAACCGAGGTAAAAAGGATAGACTTTTTGCCTCACCTATATAAGCCTCAGTTGTAGAATCGCTGCTTATGTGCGAAAATAACCGTTGTCGTTTCCCTTGACTACACTAGTGAAAGAGTTAAATTTAAATGTCCAATATACAAAATAGATGATGTTAAACTCTAGCCAAAGCTGGTCCAATCTTGTCAACTCAGGGCTCATATGCAATTTTGAAAAGAAAGAAAAGGCTAAAGTGCAATTAGAGGAAATTTCTAGACTTATGTGTAATTTTGAATAAAATAAAAAGGGTTGAAATGTAATTTTGGACAATCATATTAAAAGTAATCATTTTTGCATCATAAGGTGTTTGAATCTACATGCATATTGATCATATGAGTTCAAAGGTTTCTAGGTTTGATTGAGAATGTACTTTGATTGAATTTAAGAACTGTCATATGATTAAACGAGTTTTTGCTACTAATTGAGAATATACTTTGATTGGTGGTAAAAATTTCAACTATAATTAATTGAGAATTTACTTTAATTAATTAACTTATAATTTGATTAGGAGATTTAAGAATAGATATGATTAAACACAATAGAATTCGATTAAGAATGTACACTTTGGTTGAATTCATTATGAATAATATAGAAAGGTCTTGCATTTGATTGAGAATCTACTTTGGTTGATTGTGTGATCGCCCTCAAGTTAATTGAGAATGTACTTTAATTAATTTGAAACTCGAACAATAATCAATTGAATAATAATATATGGATAACCGATGATGAATTTATTTTGGAAAAGCAGTGGAATTAGCCTAATTTATTATAATTGTTTCTAAGTTTCTTATTTGTTTTTCAAACATTCTTCAAACATTAACTTTATTAATATAGTTTCTCACTTTTATTCTTAAGCATTGCATAACATTCATAAGAGTTAAATATTGAAAAACAATTCCGTATTCATTAGGAGATGACTCAGGGTTACTTTTACCATATTTACTTTCTTAAATAGTACTTTGCAATACTAAAATTGCGTTGAGAAATAGTATTAACTTGATAACCTCAACCACAAATCAAGCAAGTTAGTAAAACCCTAAATGAATTTGATAAATGATTTCTTCCATACATATAACCATGTTGGTTGTATCGGGCTATGCAATAGTTTTAGTCATTGTAGTGTGCTTACATTACCATGTAAGAGACAATAATCACATTGAATTTTTAATTATTAATCAATGATAATCTTTAAACTTTAAAAATCATAGAAATTTCAAAATTTAAAATTTGGATTCATATTCTCACGTGTATAGAAAATTGAATGTAACTATAATTTAAATAAATTTCAAATATAAAAGTATTAATTTAACTTAATAAAAATATCTTTAAATAACTATTGAATTGAAAAAAATATATTAAAATTTTATAATTGTAAAATAATTCAAACATGAAAGTAATATGTGTATGAAATAAATGTAATTAAACAACTTTTAAAGAAAAACAATTTAAATGTAAAAGAAAATATAATTATGAAAATTTATATAGATTTAATTTAATTATATGATTATACAAATATACTCAAAATTAAACTTGAACCTACATACAAAATAATCAACATGTGAAAATTAAAAGAAAAGTAAAACTATTTAAAGTATTAAAAAAGCTTAAAAAAGTAACCGTTACAAAAATATGTTAGTTATAATAAAAAAAAATGAACACAATACATACATTAATGACAAAATAGGAAATACAAAATATAAACATCCAAACAGCTTATCTCATATTGAACCGATTCACTATCCTTTTTCCAGAATAAGTACATGAGTGTTGCTCCCTCCATCACCCCAAGTGCTCCTGCACCTCTTCACTATTTTCATTTATTTCAAAAATACTCTCCACCTCCCCACTATTTTCTTTTATTCCAAAAATACCCTACACCTTCCCACTATCCTCAACAATCTTTCTCTTTCTCTCTCTGCATTAATGGAACATTTATATTCTCAACAATCTTTTTCTTTCTCTCTCTGCACAAGAATCTTTCTCTTTCTCTCTCTGCATTAATGGAACATTTATATTCTCAACAATCTTTTTCTTTCTCACTACTTTAATGGAGCATTTACATGGCTCAGATTTGAACTTGTGATATATTGCAAAATGTAAAATAACTTGAATATTATTTACATGACTCAAATAACTTGAATAAAGTATTTAATTTATTAGATAAATAATATAAAAATATTATTAAATACTTAAAATATAAAAGAAAAGTTATTTGTTAAAGACTTGTAATTTATTTAGTTATTTCGTTATTATAAAGTTAGTATATAATAATAATAATAATATATTATTATTTACTATTAATATTATTATGTTTATTATTTTGCATTTGCATCTAACTTTTAAGTTTATAAAGTGAAAGTGGTAGAAGCACTAATATTGAAGTTTCTCTGAATTTTATATTTTGCAATATATCACAAGTTCAAATCTGAGCCATATGAATGCTCCATTAATGCAGAGAGAGAAAGATTATTGAGGATAGTGGGGAGGTGTAGGGTATTTTTGAAATAAAAGAAAATAGTGAGGAGGTGTAGAGTATTTTTGAAATAAAAGAAAATAGTGGGGAGGTGCAGGAGCACTTGGGGTGGTGGAGGGAGCAACACCCTAAGTACATTAATTTAGTTGATTTTGCTCAATTTTAAACTGATTTATTTTATATATTATTTTTAAAAAAAATTAAAATTGAGAATTCAATATATAAAAATTAAAAATTACATCACTCTTCTCAAGAAAAAAATTATTGAATCCCTTCCTCCACAGAAAGATTAAACTTTTCCTTTACAGGGAAGGTTTTATTACCTACGAGATATTACTGATGGGTTAAAGGCCCTCGGTAAATGCATTTTACCGAAGGCATTACCGAAGGGTATTCTGTCGCCGGTAAGTTGGTCTTTTATTAAACTCCAAGACTTGGGTTTCCCTCCCTTATTTTGATTCTTCGAGCCAAATACCTCTTCCCTTTTAGAAATCGAGCTAGAGAACCCTCACCCTTTCAGAAATCGATCTAGGGAACCCTCGCCCAGGCATTCCCCCAAATTGGTTACTTCGAACCATAGCCAGAGGTTTCATTCACGAACGTTGTCTCCTTCGTTCGCGTAGGTAGTTGCAGACCCCACTCTTCGATGGCGCTTCGTTCTATCGTTGTAGAGGCTGACCATGGTGAGCTCATTCGCACAGATGCGCTTCGTTGGAGGGTTTGTTCAAGGCTAAACGTTCTCCATCTCTTCCCTCACGCGTAGAGGCAGAGCCATTCGTAAAGGATCGTTCGCAGAATTGGTAAGTGTGTCGTTTTTCCGCTTCGCAAATGCGCACTGTTATGATGCTCTCTAGTGCATTTTGCAGGCTTGCGTTGTGGGGCGTCGAAGGTGGAGTGAAGCACACTCACGGGAAAAGGTGTGGACATTGTTCTCTTTTTCCTCTATCGTGGTCTTAGGAGGCTATCTTCATCTAGGGAGGTTGTAGCATGGAGGTAAGTTCTTTGTTTGTGAACGAAGTGCTCATTGTTTTACTATGATTGTGCATGTGTCGTGAATAAGATTGCTGTATTGCATTAGTCCATTTTTCAAAGCAAGATTTTTTTCATGTCTGTACATTGTTGTTTGGTCGTGAGTTGTGCTAGAGTGACCAATATGATAGACAAAACAGGGAGAAAAGAATAGGTTAGAAGTAGTCAGCCTCTCTTTTTCTCTTTCTTTTGTGCATTTTGACTCCTCCTATGCGGTATCACAACATACAAAGAAAAAAAGGGGATAGCGTAGTGAACAATAAACTTGTGTCATCTAGTTATGTTCTTTAAATAATAACCCTTTTGTCTCAGACTCTAATAATCATTGAGCAAAGGAAAGGGATGTAATTATGTTAAAAAAGTGTAGCTGTTCTAATAGCTCTTTCGCATGGGTAGTGGCTGTATGCTCCACTCTAAGAAAAACTTCCTTACTTAGTTTGTCACCAATGTAGTCATCAAGAAGAACTGTTGACACAGTCTTGGAGCTGTTGGCTTGAGCTGTTCCTACTTGAATTGCATCGTTTGGTTGATTCAGCAGAACTACACTTCCTCATTTGAATACCTTTTTTTTGTTCACTAATCAACCCTTGAAATCAATAATTTAACTCACTAAATGAAGACTTATGATTTAAACAATAATTTTTGACATCAATAATGGATATTGAAACTTGTCCAGCTTACTCAACCAAACAAAACTTACTCAAAATGTCCTATTATGAAGAATAAACCTTGTTCTGATAGACATAGGTTGGCCTAACACTACATTGAAACTTGTCTAGCTCCTCTCTTGGTGGCTTTGATCTTTGAGCCCTTAAACCTTGCTCTTTGAAGCTTGTAGGCCATAACTATGCTAGTAATGCACTTATGATGTGGTGTTTTGTTGTTGATGATGTTAGAATGGATAATTACATTACATTTTGATGGTTGATTCATGTTTTACACACTGCCTATCACAAAGACTGTGCGAATTGATGCAACAAGCTCATGGGGAGCTTCGTAGATTAATTTTGCATAATTTTCTGACACCAAAACAACAAATACTCCTAGACTACCAATTAAATGTGTAAAAATATCACATGAATTTAGGTGTATAAACACCTTGTAAAATCTGATTATTCTTTTCTCAAATTACCTTTGCTTATTCTTTTCTCCAAACCTTTTTTTTTATTAAAACTTGCAAATACGGGAGTAATGTTTGAATGAAGATTAAGATTCATGATTGTATTTGGTTAAGTGGATATCCTAATCTGTTGAGTTTTGGAAACAAGAGAAATAGACTTGTAGAGAGTATGAAATACATTTACGCATTTACCTTACGTTTACTTAGTTTATCAGAAAGAGGTTATTTCCCACTTTGTCATCATCTTATTCAGTTCATATCACTGTAGACCTACTTGACATCAATTGTTTTGTTCCCTTTTGGAAGCGAGACTAGCTCCCAAGTAGCATTCTTAATTATTGCCATGATCTCTTCATCCATCGCATTTCTCCAACTCTTTTTTTCAATTGCTTATTGGAAGTTCATGGGTCACAGTCTACAAATAGATAAAATTAGGTAACATTGTCTAGATTTTCAGTTACCTCATATATTTCTTAGAGAGTTCAAAATCGTGGCGTTCTTTCACTTGAGCTTTCATCATCTTGAAGGGTTGTATTTGGTGAATTGGGTGTAGTAGCAAGTGCCTCTTCCAGTTGCTGTTGTTGTTCCACGTCATCTTCTTCAACGCACGGGAAGAAGATATGGTCCTCACAGTTTGTCAACCAATCCCATTCTCCTTCTTCATCAAATACTGTATTCCGACTGATGATTGTTTTCCTTGTATCAGGATTATAGAGTTTGTACCCTTTGGAGTTGGTGTTGTAACCAATGAAGATGTATTTTTCACTTTTGTCGTCAATCTTACTTCATTTCTCATCTGGTATATGCACATGAGCTATGCTTCCAAAGACTCTAAGATGAGAAATGCCTGGCTTTCTTCCACTCCATGCTGCTTGTGGTGTTTTTCCACTAATGCTTCTAGTTGGAGAGAGGTTGGTTAGATAGACTGCACACATAACGGTTTCAGCCCAAAACTCCTTTAGAAGTCTCTTGCTTTTAAGCATGCTCCTTGCCATCTTTAGGGTTCTTCTATTCTTCCTTTCAGTCACTCCATTTTGTTGAGGGGATTTTGGTACTATCAACTGTCGTCTGATTCCATTATCTTCACAATACTTCTGAAACTCTTTTGATGTGAACTCTCCTCCACGATCGGATCTCAAAGCTTTGATCAGAAGGCCACTTTCCTTCTCAACATGGGCTTTAAACTTCTTGAAGTTCTCGAATACTTCTGATTTTTCTTTTAAGAAATATACCCATGTTTTTTCTTGAAAATTCATCAATGAAGAGAAGAAAATAATTACTCATACCAAGTGATCTTGGCTTGATTGCTCCACACACATCTGCGTGAATGAGTTCTAATGGCTTTTGAGCTCTTGAGTCCGACTCATTTGGAAAACTCAAATCGAAATTGTTTTCAAACTAGACATCCTTCACAAACTTGGTAGGGTGAGTAATATAAGACAGCCTCTCACAATTGCCTTCTTAGAGAACAACTCTGATCCTTTAAAATTAAGATGGCTAAATCGAAGATGCAAAAGCCATGATTGGTCTTTGCAACACATCTTGAGACATTGTGGGCCATCACTTTGAATGTTGAGCACGAACATTCTATTTCTTGTCATTGACACCTTTGCAATGAATCTACTTGTATTATCTCTTATAGAAAGGTTATTATTCTTAAGTTGAATGTCATAACCTTTCTCTAAGAGTTCTCCTAAGCTTAAGATGTTGTTATTCATGCTTGGCACATAATATACGTTGGAAATAAATTGATGTTCTCCATTCTCTAGTCGAATGAGGATATTACCTTTTCCTTTCACCGCCACCTTTGATTCATCTCCAAAAGTCACGTTTCCCTTTACTATTTCATCAAGCTCTATGAACATTCTTCTTTTCCCACACATATGGTTACTTGCTCCACTATCAAGGTACCATTGATTATCCTTGCCTTTATCTTGGTCCTTGAAAGCCAGTAGCAAGGTACCATCTTCTTGACACCTTTCTTCAGCATAATTGGCTTTCTCTTCGACTTTACTTTGTTAGGGGCTCTACATTCAGAAACATAATGTCCAAACTTATCACAATTGTAACACTTGATTCGGGACTTGTCATACCTTGAATTCTAATTTCCTCTCCCACAACCTTTGTTAGAGCTTTCTCCTCTTTGGTTATTGTTGTTAGGTCTTCGTCCTTGTCCACGTCCATATGCATGCCCTCGTCCTTGTTCTTGACTATAACTTCGCCTTGATTGGTTGTGTGCATTTTCTTCTTTTCTTGAATCAACGCACAAGTGCAAAAACAACGTATAACGTCACGTGTTTAACGTCTAACCACTGAATAGCCAACGTTAAAAATGACCGGTGGCATTTTTGTAAATAAATGCAATTGTAGAACGTCGAAGCTCCATTCAATTCGACGTTCCATGATGGTAATTATTTAAACCAGCGCATCATTCTCTTTCTTCTTTCTTTTAAACCACCATAGTACGTCGAATTCTGTAGGGGTTCGACGTAATATTTGTCAGTCAGAAGCCAAAGAGTCACCCTTTTTAATTCTTTTTTCTTTTTTTTTTAAACCATCAATAATACATCGAATTCTAAAGGGGTTTGACGTATTATTTTTCAGCCAGAAGTCAAAGAGTTACCTCTTTTTAATTCTTTTTTCTTTTTTCTTTTAAACAAAAAATAATACGTCGAATTCTGTAAGGGCTTCGACATATTATTTGTCAACCAGAAGCCAAAAATAACCCCTTTTTAATTCTTTTTTTCTTTTTTCTTTTAATTTACATATAATACGTCGAATTTTGTAGGGGCTTTAATGTATTATTTTTCAGCCAGAAGCCAAAGAGTTACCCCTTTTTAATTGCTTTTTCTTTTAAACCACCAATAATACGTCGAATTCTGTAGGGGTTTCGACGTATTATTTGTCAACCAAAAGTTTCCCCTTTTTAATTTGAGTGGGAAATTGAAAATTCATTCACTTTATCTTAGTGCGCGAGACCCTATTCTCTTCTCAAACTTTTCTTGAACGAAGTTTGACGACCATCACATATAATCTTTCTTTCATTTGATATAAATGCAAGTTAATTAACTACTTTATGTATAATTTTCGTTTGTTTTGACCGATTATTTTCATGTTCTTGTCCTTCATAGGCGCATTCGGCTTTCTCTCTCACTGGTGGAAACACTTTATTCCGACGAACCTACCTTTTGAAGGTTAGTTTTCGTTTTCGTTTTGAAGAACTTATTTGTTTTTTTTGTTGAACTTGTTTGTTGTTGTTATTTGGTTGAACTTGTTTGTTGTTGTTCTTGTTTGATTGAACTTGTTTGTTGTTTGTTACTGTTGTTTGTTGTTGATACTATACTACACGTTCATAGTTTATCCTTTATAAAATACTAAAAATTGAAATTTATTGTTTTTCTGCTTTTCAGGTCTCGTAGAATTGTAAAAAAGGATCACAATTAATTAAAAAAAATAAAAAAATTGCTTAACGTCGAATATTGACAAAGTTCGACGTCAATTTGATTAAGGTCGAATTTTTAAATTCGACGTTAGTTTAACGTCTCCCGATATGACGTCTACCTTGAAAGACTAAAAAACAACGATGTTTTACGGTATTTTTGTGCTAGTGACGTGTGCCTTGAGGACTTGCTCCACGATCTCTTCCTTCTTCTTTTTCTTTTCTTCATAAGCTTGCAACGAACGAAGGAGTTGCTCTATTGACATGGCCTCCAAGTCTTTGGTTTCTTTGGTAATGGTGATAATATGTTCGAACTTTTGATCTAATGTTCTAAGAATTTTCTCCATAATTCTTACATTATCTAACTTCTCACCATTTCTTTTTAATTGATTAGTAACCGTTAAAACTCTTGAAAAGTAATCAGAGACTAGCTCTCTTTCTTTCATATGCAATGCTTCAAACTCTCTTATCAAAGTATGGAGACTTACCTTTTTGACTTGATTTGCTCCCTTGTAAGAGATCTTAAGCTTCTCCCATGCTTCCTTGGCTGACTTGACTCCGAAAATCTTCTCAAAAGTATCTTCATCTAATCCTTGATAGATTAGATAGAGAGCTTTCTTGTCTCTCTTCCTTGAGTTTCTCAAGCCCTTTTGAGCTTGAGAAAGACTCTCTACATTCTCTGGTTCGGTGTGGCCCTTCTCGACTACCTCCTACACATCATGTACACCAAGGAGAGCAATCATCTTTAAGCTCCAATTATCATAGTTGCTTTTAGTGAGCATCGAGACTTGAAAGGAAACTCTGATATTTGCCATTTCTATGAAGATCTTATGGCTCTTCATACCACTTTGTTGGGAGGAAATTTTAGAGGCTTGAAGGAAGTGTTTAAAAATTTGGGGAGGTTGGAAGATTTTGAGAGAAGGAAAGGCTTGTTGTATTGTATTGAATGCTTCTAAACTTTTTGACTTGCTTACAAATGATACAATCATCCCCTATTTATACTAGTAGCACCTCCTCAACCAATGGTTAGGATCTTGCCACCACAACATTAATCTAAGAGTCATTATTCATTCTCTAGGGATTTCTAAAACACTTCTAAAATTCTAAATTTATTTAGAAATATCTTAGGGATAAGGATCCTTTTTGTAGATCATTTTAGAATCCTTTTAGATAGGATTTTCTAGAATTATATTTGCGCCTTTTATAATCTTGGATTTTTATCTTATAAGTCCAAACATACAAAATCAATTTATTTTGCAAGAAAACAGTTGCAGTGGCACACCACAAGCGCCGCAACAGCTCCCAGACCTTGCCCATGACAGCAGTGGAACAAGCCGAATGCCGCAAAGTTCTAAACTTTGTCCTCTGAAGAATGAAGCCCAGATTAGATTTTAGTGGTGATGTGAGAGATCTTTGTTATCAGTGAAGGAAAGGGAGTGACCTTATGGGGTAGGGAAAGAGAGGAGAAATGAAGTAAGACAAAAACATCAACATGCTTTACTTATGTTGCTCTTTAATAAAAGCTATAGTAACCTTGTTGACAGACTCTTTCTTTACTTATCTAGATCTAGTATAATAATTTGATATATATTTTTAGATCTCGTAAATTTGATATTATTTTATTAAAAATATTTTGTTGATATATAATATGTGGTGATTTTTAATATATATTTTATGCACAACTATATAAAGATAGTATGAAAAACTCACCAATATTTAGCTCGGACATGATGATGTTCTTTGGAGCACAATCATAATGAACTTAGTTACACCTGTTATTTGTTGAAAACTTTCATTAAATCTAATTGATCAATGGAATTTCAAAGCCTTTGTTATTGGATATGAACATTTTAACCGATTACAATAAATTGAAGCCCTAACAGTAAAACTGGTTTTTGGTAATTCAAATTACGACACTCAAAGCAGTATTATACAATGCAAATCAAACTGAAACACTAACAATAAACTGATTTTTTTATTTGTGTTTAAACAACTGTGTTAATCATATTTGGATGTGGTAAACCAAAGATCTTGGTTTAAACCAAACGAAAATCAAGAATTTGATCAAAATGTGAAATGTATTTGTAAAACTCGAAAGAAGCAAACAAAACTCTACCGACCCCCATAAATAGTAACAAAGCCTTTTTTTTATCCTCGATTGTTTTCTCTGATTTAAATATGACATTAGAAGGGTTTGCAGTGGTTTATTTAATGTTAACTTTGCGTATGCGAGTTATTGTGAGACAGTAATATTAAAGTACCCCCATGAGTTACACTTAAAATCTGTCACAATTAAGTCCCTGATGTTCATGTGAATTCAAAATGAAAAAAAAAAAAAGAGTAATCGAATGTATCGTGTAAGGAGAGACCATAAGAATATGGTCTCACCTTGTTAATTTTTAAACGAGTAGATTTTACAATAAACAATACTATATCTTGAGAAGAGAGAAGAATTGTGCCTATTCAAGGGGAATTTGAATGCAGTGCTGCTTCTGCTTCTATTGTGCCTCTCCCTGGTTAGATGGTAGCAAATCATACTTCCACATTCCACATTCCACATTCAATAAAGGCTTCAATTCTTCACTTTGATGCTAACCGTTTTCTTCAAATAAGGAAAACTTGCGCTTCCGAGCTGTCAAATCTGGGCAATGAGTAATCAAAGTCTTGTTCATTTACCCAGCGATACTTATATTTCTTCACATCCGCCGCAACAACATTCTCGTAACCCAACATTTCGAAATTCGACCTCCATTTGTGATGGACCTGAAAACCATTTATACCAAATCCGGGCCGCATAGAAACATCGATATACTGTATCAACATGTGATCTGACTGGTCAATGACTAGATCTCTTCTAAAATCCATTGGAATTTGTTTGTTTCGAAAATTTGTTGTTCTTGAATATTTCACTTCGGTTTCATTGTCTAGACGAAATATTACACAATACAAAACACCAAGCAAATTATTGTCATGCGGAACGGGAGGTGGACCAATGGTTAGAAATTCTTTCTCCACCTTCACACCCTCATTGTTGAACCAACTCGGTATTTGACTTCCAGGCATAATACTTCCAAAGAATGGCCAGTAGTAGGTCGCCTTGTACCAGCAGAGTTATTCGTTAGTAGTTGTTTTCTAGACAAAAATAAATAAATAAAAAATTCAAAGGCAAGAGGAAGGAAAGAGCATCCACACCTTAAGAATTTGTATTGTCCATGAAAAACTCTTTCTCCTGCACTGTTCAATCTCAACTAATCCTGGGCAGCTGAAAATGATTAATCCTGCACTTTGATAATCACTTACCTCATCGTCATTCCAAAAATCAAGTGAATCAAATTTTGAAGATGGTAATCTCGGCAGTATGAAAGGTTCTGAGGGCAGGACAGTTTGTGAAGGGAGATCAGGCAAGTATTTCAATCGCTTGCAATGCCCTAAGTTTAAAAAATACAGTCTGAAAAGGTCCTTGAGGTTAGGCAATTCAACAAAATTGTTTCCCTCTAAACTTAGTATTTCTAAGCAATGTAACTTTCCAATGTCCTCAGGAATTTTAACTAAGTTACAGAAGCTTAGATCGAGTTCACGCAAACAAGGGAAAAGAAAGGAGGGCGACAAACAGCTGATCAAGTGCTCTGCGTTCCTTGCCTCATCTAGTAAGCATTTACTATCTATTGAACAACCACGGACATCCAGATATTTAAGAGAATTCAGGCCCAATATAGTATTGGGTAAGATTACTAGTTTTATGCAGTTTCTCAAATTCAAAAGAACAAGCTTTCTCAGACTCTCAATCCATGGATTGAGTTTTTCGAGCTGTATGCATCCTTCAAGATTTATCCTTTCA
This sequence comes from Vigna angularis, assembly GCF_016808095.1. Taxonomy (NCBI): domain Eukaryota; kingdom Viridiplantae; phylum Streptophyta; class Magnoliopsida; order Fabales; family Fabaceae; genus Vigna; species Vigna angularis. The sequence goes on along the minus strand of NC_068974.1, from coordinate 20,953,468 downwards.
AGATTTAGGGCCTCTGCTACATCGGGCATCTCAACTAAACTTTTGCAAAAAGAGAGATCCAAACGCTTCAAATTGGGTAACGGCTACAGAGATTGGCAAAAAAAAAACAAAATTAATAGTGACACTTGGGTTTTCTTTAATTTCTTTTTTCCATAAATTAATCAAAGAATAAAGGAATTAAAAATAAAAAGTTTGTCATTTATTTTGTTTATTTTTAAAAGAAGTACAAATAAAAAATTAATTTACACTACCTTTGTGCCTTCCCACAGTCGTTGAATACTGTCCCCACTCAGGATTAACTCAACCAGTTTGTGTGGCTGAAAACTTTGAGGCAAACACTCAAACGGATATCTCTTCCAAATAAGATATCCTAGTTCATTCGAAAGATGACTGAGACTTCCCGAAAACTCCAAGTCCCCAACATAAAGCAATTTCAGGTGTTTAATTTTTGATAGACCATCTGCCTTGATGGTTTCATCTGTAAATCAGTTGCATGATTCCGTAAATTTAGGAGCAGTTTTGTAATTGTTGAATAGTCTATGATAATATTAGGAAGTTGCAGGTTACATACGTGGACAGTTTTTTTCTTTTCAGTTCTTTAACCTTAGGTGAGGCTATATATTAGCCAGTTTCTCATTCAATAAAACAGAGGAATTTCTTGTCACAATACAACGTTTACATACCTGGGATTTCAGCATCATCCCACTCCCAGTTATATTTAACAACTATTGCTTCAAGGTTTCGAGTTGCCTATAACATCGCACATTGTTAGATGTATGTTTTGAAGTATTTAAATTCTAAAATAATTGCAATCTAAAATTTATAATCAAACATTTAACTTTACCTCGTTCTCTGACATAGCATCATGGAGATCTTTGAGTGTCCACAACCTACTCCACTTTATAGGCTCTTTAGGTGATTCTTCCCTAACAATACACCTGCCCAAATCCACTAGCAAGCTATGCATATGTATGAATCCATAGGGATCTTTGGTAATGAGTGATTTATCTTTGAGCACTTGTATGCTATCTTCAGGATGAAATCCACGGAAATCTAGAATTTCCTTCACATCTTTATAATAAGAATTGAAGAAGCAAGCAATATCCAAAAATGTTTGTTGGTCTTTTTCATCCAGTTGAACATAACTTATGCGCAAAATATCCATAATATTTTTGCTTTTATTTTCTTTTAGCGCAGCCAATACACTTTTCCATTGTGACAAACTTCGGCCAACCAAAGATGATCCAATTACTTCAATTGCTAAGGGATGGCCTTCAACATGTGATAGTATCTCAGGTGCCAACTTTTCATAATCGCTCAAAATATAATTACCTTTGAAAGCATTTCTATAAAATAGTTGGATAGCATCTTTCCAATTCAACGGTTGAACTTGATAAATATCATCCACTCCATGGATCTTCAATATTTGTTGATCCCTAGAAACTATGATGATTCTGGTTCCTCCACCTAAGCACTCTCGCAACAAATTGACTCTGTTTCCACTAAATATCCTCAGTTGTTGAACTTGATCAACGTTGTCAAGAACTATAAGTGCCCTAGCATTGTTCAGTCTGGACCGCACCAAACATGTTCCCTCAATAACATTGCAAATCTCTAGATTTTTCTCATTCAGACACTGAGAAATTAAATGCTTTTGTATGCCTAACGAATTAGAATCTCGATATATTTGGCTTACATCATCAATAAAACAACGATAATTATATTGATGACAAATTCTTTCATATAAAGCCCGAACAAGAGTTGTCTTTCCTATGCCACCCATTCCACTTATTCCGACAACTCGAACATCGTCAAGGAGATCAAAACGCAAAATATTTCTTAAGTTTTGAACTCGAGACTCTATCCCAACTAGTTCATCCCTTGGAAGATTTAAAATATTTGGTCCCAAATTTTTTTTTATGGTTTGAACAATTTCTTCAATCTGTTCATCTTGTGGCCTGAAAATTTAAATGAAATGAAGGCAAAACATCACGCATCACAACATGAAAAAAGTATATACATTTTTAGGATAAAATAATGACGTAAAAAATTTTAACCGTCAAACTATTATTATTATTAAACTAGTATATATTTGTACTCAATGTGCACGTTTCCTCCTGAACCTCTGTTTTTAGATAATGACATAAGACAAATCATAATTAGCATAAAGAAAGTCGTAGAAAGCTATAAGATATTGTGATTAGCCTATGAGCAAAACTAGTTAAAAAGATGCAGAATACCGTATATATAGGCCACCGCAGTTTAATTTTTGTGAAGCACTTCCAAATATCAATAAAGCTAGATTTGTCATCAAATCAATTGATACCTTCTATCATGTCCAGGTGATTAATTATTGAATTGAGAGAAGAGTACCTACTTATTTCGGATATCCCAACCAATGTGATTGGTCACTTGTGTGAGAGCTTCTCTCCATCTTTGAGCTTCCTCCATCTTCACCTTATCTTCTCTGAATCTATTTTTGTGTTCTGCAAATGCTTTCTCATAACATCCACTCTGTTTGCGCACCACCGAAGGATCAACATCGTAAAATATAGGTAAAACACTTCTTGTTGAAGTATTAACGCAGTTAAGTATCTCTGACAGTTCACGTAAGCACCAAGTGGAGAAAGCATAGTTCTTTGAGAAGACAACAACGAAAACTCGAGAGCCTTGAATGGCTTGCAGCAGCTCGGGTGCTATGGATTCACCTTTTTTGAGATATTCGTCATCTTTGAAGGCATCAATGCCTTTTCGACGGAGAGCTCCAAAGAAAGAACTAGTGAAGTTGTTGCGCGTGTCTTCACCACGAAAGCTCACAAATACATCGTATGTGTTAATTGCATGAGATGAAGAAGGGGTGTGATGGATGATGGCGTCGGACGCGGTCATACACTCGGACATGCCGGAGATGATAAGGTCCAGTTCTTTGACACACCGGAGGATACGCCGGAGAATGTTCAAGACACGCGACTCAAATTTATTAAGGAAATCGGAAACCAAATGGAGTCGCACTCAATACCTCGAACTCTTTTCAGTATGACCACCAGCGCCACCGCGACGCAGACAACGGCAGGACACACTGCGACCTTGCCCTTGACAGCAGTGGAACAAGCCGAATCCCACAAAGTCCGAATCTTTGTTCTCTAAAGGATGAAGCCAGGATTGTAGATTTTAGTGGGAAAGTAAGAGATAGTTGTTATTACGGCAGGAAAGTGAGTGGCGTGACCTTAAGGAGAAAAGAAAGAGAGGTAAAATGAAGTAAGACAAACATCAAATAGTATTAGACAGGCGATAAATAGAACTGAAGTGGAATACTAAAATCTGTACTGAACTAAAAGTTTATTTTAATTTGTCTAAATAAAGTAGACAAACTGAACTGTAAAGCAGTTGAACTGTTTTTTGTTTTATCAAATTGGATTGAACTGAATTATACTAAATTGTACTAAACTGCAATATAAACTAAATTGAACTACTACCTATACTAATTTTAAACTGAATTGTACTATTTTTAAACTGAATTATACTAGTTTTTAAACTGAATAATATAACAATACATATTCTTTTTAATTGAAATTTATTTTAATATTTATTTTATTTTATTTATAAGTGTCTTACAAATTAATTTTTTAATTATTTGATATTATTATTTTCTATTTTATTCATATTTCTTTTATTATTATATGTATAGAATTTATTTTATTTTATTTTTTATTTATATTTATTTTGTCATGAATATTATTTTACTTTTATATTTATTTTTTTAATTTTTTATTTATATTTTTTTTGTTTTATACGTGCGTATAATTTATTTTATCTTTTTATCTACTTATTTTATTTTAAAATAATTTTTTATTTATATTTATTTTGTTGTCTCATAAAATTGTTTTATTAATCAATTATTTATATTTTGTTATGTAAAAATTAAACTAATATTTATTAATTATTATAATATAATAAAAGATGATAGTAGAAAAGTTACTTTTAACAAATCTTTGTTAATTTTTTTTTCATTTGATATTTCTATAATATTAATTATTTTTGCTATATTACTATTTTTTTTATGATATTTCATTATATAATCATTTAATAAATTTAACGTTAAAAAATATATTTTAGTTTTAGTCTGTAAAATAATATCATTTAAAAATAATAATATTGATATTTATTTTAAAGTAAGTTGATTTTTAAAATAAATAGTTAGTTTAGTGTGTGCGCTTACACACATTTTAATATCATTAAAAGTTTTTTTAACATATTTTTACATATTTAATAATATGTTAAAGAATATAATATATTTAAAATATTATTTTTTTATACAGTCTTTTTTTCTTTTATGATTTCTATTACTTAATCATTTAATAAAATTAAATTTAGAAAAATATATTTTACTTTTATTACTTAAAATAATATTATTTAAAAAGTAATATATGTTTATTGATAAAAAAAATATAAAAAATTGTGATAAAAAAATTGTCTTAAAAAATTCATTATTAATTTTTTATGTGAACGGTTTCTTTTATTAATATTTTATTATTAAATAACGTTTTTTATGTGAACAATTTCTTTTATTAATATTTTATTATTAAATAACGTTTTCTTGACAAGATGAAACAGTTGAACGAGAACTAGAGAAGAAGAAAGAGTAGATACAATTCTTAGAGTTAACTGAACTGAAACTGTTATAAATTTAATTTTTAAAAACTAAACCATAAAATAATATACTGAACTTTTAGTAAAAATGGATCAATTTTTTTTAAGTATAATATAATACAATTAACTATAGTGCAGTACACAATTTATTTTTGTCCAGTATTTTCGTATTATTGTCTCTGCTTCATAGGTCATTACTGAAAGCAGAAATTGTTGATAGAAAAGAGTACTATTGGAATTGCTGCAAATATTGAAAGCAAATAGTCAAGAAATATAGATCCAGTCTTGCGCTTGGTGGTAGAATTCTAAAGCTAACGCGTTTTATTTTTGCCGTCTCTCTCTGTGATTTTTTCGTTGAAGCTTCTTGCAAGACAAACAGTCAAGAAATATAGATCCGAGTCCTGCACATGGTGGTGGAACTCTAAAGTTAATGCGTTTCACTTTTGCGTTTTTTCGTAGAAGGCAGAAAAATCTTTTCTAAGAATTGATTATAATAATCACGAAATTGTATTTTACAACTTCTTATCTATTCCCTCTAAGAAAAGCTAAAATGAAAGTCTTATCTTGTTACCGTATTTCTTCACTAAAGAAAATAATGAGTTATAGATTTTTTTAAACTATTATTTATTATTACTATTATGATTACTTTTTATTATTACTCTGAATTCCTGGAGAAGTATAATTCTCAATAAAGAAAGATTTATTTGTCAACAGGCTTCACTTATGTTTCTCGTTAAAAGCTACTTATGTTCCTCACTAATAATTAAAAACTAGTAAAGTTTTTCTTGATACAGAGTTTCTTTACTTATTTATCTTGATATTCTGAATCAATATTGATTTGACATATATTTTTAATCTAGTAAACTGATTTTATTTTATTTCATTAAAATATTGATATATAAAATGTGGAGATTTATAATATATATAATTAAATTTTAACCAAGTTGGATTAGATTGTTTCAATTTATTGATTATTAAATAGTTAAACTAATATTTTATATTGTATGACATCATATATGAAAACGGTTATTTTAAAATAGAACTAAATATTATTTTATTCTCTAAATTTGAAATCTTAAATTAATTATATTTTAGTTTCAAATTTATTATATAATATAATTAGATTATTGATTTTATGAGTATAGTAAAATTATTAATACTAATATTATCACATTTTAAAATAATTTTAAATAAAATTATAATTAAAATACTTGTTATAAAGTTAACATGACATAATTAGTAAATAATTTTATTTGAAACTTGAGTGTGAACTTTTCGGACAGTTGATAAAATTATAATGGTGCTATGATTGTTTCTTTTATTTGAAGAAGGCCTCCTCGTTGATGAGAAAGGAAGATCTGCTTGTAAAGACTCTCTGACGCTTAAGTCAATAAGAGATGTTGAAACAAAATTGTTTAGAGATACAAGATGGTCCAACAACTCATATTTTGAAGTTTAGCAAACAACATTCAACGAGATAAACATAAAGAATATAATGATTGTGGTAAGATTTTATGGGTTTGATATTATGGAAACATAATCTAACCGAATGCTAAGCTAAACGCTAATGCTTAAAAGTTCAACATACAAACGTGTTGAGCCACCAAGCGTTTGACAAAACATGTTATACGCCATTAAGAGATACACAATTATTTGGTATCTTAAACATGTTCAAGGCTTAAGTCATAAAGAGCGCCAAACACTATAGAACTCTTGACGAAGTGTCTAATCATCATTGCACTTAATCAAAATGTTAAGGCATTTGAACATTAAGTTATGCTAAGAATTGTTAGACGATATATTTATGCCTAGACGGGGTTATCAAACAAAAGACTTAAAAGATCATATCATAGCATACCAAACACTTTTCCTTTTAACAATTTATCAAAACATGTTGACATGTGATCAAATGTTTTGAACACGCAATGTGCTTAACGATCATGAACGTTTAAAACATTCAAAACATTTAATGTTGTACGAAAGAGTACCTCTCATGTTTTGTTCTTGTTATTTGTGCAACATATGTCAACACTAAAATATTTATTCAAAAGCATAACACAAAGGACAAAAGGATGTTGAGAGATAAGAAGACATATAACAATCACCGATAATATCTGCTCACATATAACACATTATACGATCATTACCGATAATATCATTCACAACACACAATACAAACACATATGGGGTAAGCCACCATTAAAACAATCATAATAAAAACAAGATATAACACATGGAATATATCAACCACAAACAACCACCTCATACCCAAAGGTAATAACAATAGAATTCCTAATGTTCTAAACCATACTATGATCATCATCATATATACATAACCACCATGGCCATCTTAGTCATGAACAAAGCATGAGCATCACTAAACCATAAACACCATAGTGGAAAGAGTCAGTCTCACTCCTGTACGCTACCTCATCGAATGTAGTCGCTCCTACAACTTAATCTTTAGATTACCAATATAGATACGCTCGATAGTCCCGCAATCCAACTAAGGAAAATGTAATCCTACCACACAAGGACAAGGAAGACACCATCACCTCCACACAAGGAAGGTTTAATACCCGAACAACCCTTCCTATGCACACAAGGCAAATGAAGCACCTATCTACAGATAACACCAGGATTTACTAGGTAGAGCAAGTAAATAAATCCTTCACTCTCATGCTAATCAATCACATGCTCAAGTACATCCCAACACTCACTTATGCTCTGATATAAACCACAAGTCAAATTTAACCCTGAACATAACCACCAATGTCATTCTTTGGTCCCATATATTCTTCCTTAAATTTGTAATTTTTAACCAAAATGCACTTCGATAATCGATTATCATAAGTGATAATTGATTATTCTCGAAAAGATTGACGTTTTCACAAGAAAATATTGTTATAATTGATTATCTCAGTGAAAAATTCCTAGAAACGTCACACATGAAGGATAATCGATTATCATCCTAAATAATTGATTATTACCGTAACCATACTCAACATCAATGCGTAGATAATTGATTGTTGCCGAATCAAAACACATCCTAGACATAATTCAAGCATTCAAAACATTCATACTACAACCCTAGGTCACAAGAAATCATACCAAAAACATCATGCATGTATTTAAGACTCACATACCATTATGAACTGATCCTAATACATATATTACATCATTTGAATCATCCAAATGCAATCATTAACATGTTATACACCAATAAAACGCAATTATATTGTATATGATTATCACCACACCCTTACAACATATATTTGCATTGAAACCCCAAGCATTATAACTTTGTTCTCTCTTAGCATCAAACCCTCTGTTGGGATAACCTAACACAACATATATAATACATTCATAAGGAAAACCCATCACAAATATAATAAAAAACATATTCTCATGCATACACAAACCCTTAACCAACCATAACCACAAATGATCATAACCATAATCATGTATGTTGATAGGGGGAACCTAGCTTCTATACATATTGGTTTTTGATGATGAATAAGTTTAAATGATTAGAAATAGTTTTAATCATTCTTGAACAACAAAATGACATAAAAAATGTTTAAATCTTCAACATGTTAGCGCTAGAAGTTTTAATCCATTCACGAGTGGTGAAGTAAGCCTATAATAGATTGAAAAGCTAGTTTTTGGTAATAATAATCGATTACATAAGTGATATAATTCATTAGATTAAGCCAGAATACTTAGAAAGCTAAACATGAGCAAACCACTCTATTATAATCGATTATATAAGTTACATAACCAATTAAAACAGAGAGAAAGGCATAATTTGTTCTATAAATAACATAATCTATTAAGAAAGGCAAATGGATGACTAACTACTAAGTGGCAAAAATTGATTATATAAGTTCTATAATCGATTAAAATAGAAACTAAGGTCTAATCCATTATACATATAGCTTAATCTGTTAAGTCTGTTAGAAGAAGCAGTTATATGCATAAATATGGAAATAATCGATTATATATGTGCAATAATCTATTAAAACAAAGGCAAAAGCATAATAGATTATGCTAATAACGTAACTGATTAAACTGAGTTAGGATTTGAATTTTCTATATAAACTAGACTTGAGACATTTTTCATTAAAGTTTTAATTTTCAAATACTAACATACTTTCTATGTTTTGAGTACAGAGTCTCTTAGGAATAGTTCTTGGATGATTTCAAGTTTCATTGGTGATCATACATTCAAAGCTTCATTTAAGATCAAGTGGACTTCACTGTTGCTGATATACCTGCACTATAAGAGTGTGTTTTGATCAGTATATCATTCTTTCTACATTGTGTAGCACCTGTGCGAGTGGGCTAGGTTAGAGATTAAGGGTTTTAATCTCTTGTATGAGGTGAGAGTGAGTGTTTTCCTCTCTTATTTGTGTTGTGATTTGATTTGAGTGTGGTGAGGATAGCAATTGAGAGTTTCATTATATTCTCAACTCAAATTTGATTCAGTGAAAAGCCTCTCAACTCAGGTTGTTGGGAGAAGACTGGATGTAGGCTTGTGATAAGCTTAACCAATATAAATTATTGTGTGCTTTGATCTTTCTCTCATCTTTCTTTACTTAGTTGATTCATTTATCTTTGATTATTGATTTCAAGATTCAAGAACTGATAAAGATTTGAAAAAGATTTCAAAAAAGGTTAAATCCAATTTACCCCCTCTTGGTTTGAGATATAAGGTCTACTATTTTTAACAATTGGCATTAGATCTGGGTTGTCGAATTTTAATCGATTAAACATATCCACAAATAAGCCACCTCTATTTGTAGGTGCGAATTATCCTTTTTGGAAAATTAGAATGAAGATCTTCTTGGAATCAATACACAAAGGTGTATGGGATGTCGTGTTTAATGGACCCTATGAACCAACCAAGATAGAAAATGGGAAGACTAACCTAAAGATTTTTCTGAGTGGACAACAAAAGAAAGAAAAAGAGCTCACTATGATGTAAGGGCCAAGAACATCATCTCCTCTACCCTTACAATTGATGAATTCTATAGAATCTCAATTTTTGAATCAGTCATAGAAATGTGGGATGTTCTAGAGGTTACGGATGAGGGGACAAATGAAGTGAGAAGAGTTAGGAAGAACTCTTTGATTCAAAAATATGAGATGTTTAGGATGAAGAATGGTGAAACTATATATGATATGCAGAAAAGATTTACTTACATAGTGAATCACCTTCATTCTCTTGGAAAGACTTTTGACAAGGAATAACTAAACATCAAGATTCTAAAGAGTCTAAATAAATATTGGCAACTAAAGGTCATAGCTATATTAGAATCAAGGGACCACCTAACTACCATGAATATGGTAAATTGTTTGGGAAACTAAGGGAACATGAGCTTGAGTTGGGAAGGTTGAAAGAAGAGGAAGAATGAGAGAAAAGGCACACAATTGCTCTCAAAACTGCTGCAAAAATATCAAGCCAAACAAGCTCCAAAATGCATGATGCTGAAGATGAACTAGAAGCTGAAAATTCTGATGCTAAAGCAATGAGTTTCATGGTAAAAATGTTCTCTAAATTCTTGAAATTCAAAACTAAGACTAACTCTGATTTTGCAGGAAACACCAAGTCAAATAGAAGAAAAGGAAAACCAATTGTTGCACTAACTTGCTATGAATATGGCAAGGTTAGACACATTAAGCCAGAATATCCAATGATCAAAATGAAACAAAAGTTGGAAGAGAAGAACAATCAAGACAACAAAAACCAGAGCAAGAAAAAGGCCTGCATGGCCTGGGAAGATAGTGCCTCAAGCTCATTCTCGAGAGAATATGATGAGTGCATTGAAGAGGTAACTAATCTTTTGATTGATGGCTGGATCAATGTCTTCACAAAGCAGCATGAGTATCTTTTAAGATGAAAGAATATAAGACAAGTATTATCAACTCCTTGATACATTCCAAGAATTACATGAAGAAGCTAGAAAAATGAAATATGCAAACAATAGGCTCAAAAGTGAAAATAGGTCTCTAGAAAGTAGATTACACAACCTAGACAAAGAAAATGAAAGGCTGAAAACTAAACTGGAAGGTTTAAAAAATGCACATAAACATAACATAGAAGAGAGCGAAGTGAATGCTCAAGAGTGTGAAAACTTTCCAAGACAATTGGAAATAATTAAGTATCTCATGAACACTTTATCTAAGTTCACTCTAGGTAGTTCAAATCTTGAAGCCTTACTAGGAACACAAAGAAGTGTACTAAACAAGCAAGTAATTGGCTATACCAATAAAAGTAGTAAATTGAAGTCTAGAAAATTCATTAACATTAGTAAACCCTCATCGATAACATGTTTTTACTACAATCACATTGGTTATGTATCAAAGGCTTGCTAATATAAAAATGTTGGTGTGCCTAAGGACAAGTTTAAATGGATTCCTAAAGAATCACCACAAGCACCTAACATTAAAGAACCCAAATTCATCTAGGTACCTGCATCCAAACCTTTTAACTATTTTAAAGGTAACTAAGATGAATTGAAAATGTTTGTGCTTAAGGTGAAATGCAAAACTCAAACATATCTCACAATTCAAAGTGATCATGACACCTTGAGGACATCAAAATTGGTAATAGACTGTATAATTGGTAAAACATGCATATTTTTCATTCTACATTAACACTTTGACATGTATGATGTATGCTTGATGCTAGATGCAAATAGGATGAGTGAAAATATTCAAAATGACCAAATCTGCGAGTTTTAATGGATTGCATTAAGACCATAATCGATTAGGCATTCTTCTCTGTTTTGCTGGAATAAGGGTCTATTACTAAAATAATCGATTGCATTAAAAATCTAATTGGTTAAAATAGCTTCAGAAAGGGCTTTTCAAATTCAATTAGGTTTCCCATTTCACTTAATCAATTAAGATCGAAACTCTAATCAATTAAAATGCTCTTTCTATTCTCATTTTTAGAATCTTGAGATCAAAACTCCTCCATTGTAAAAAATCCACTCAAAACCAAATAATCATCTTTGCTCCCAAACCTATAATCTTCATGGCCTCCTCTTCCAAACGTGTCAAAAGGGCTGCTCAGAAAACCAGATCAGCAAGCCCCGCTAGGTGGATAAGTGATGAAGAAGCCCAAACAAATTTTGAATGCTTTTGGTGCATTCAAAAATCATCTCGCACAAATACATGGGGATAAACTTCTTTCGAAGAGAGGGGTTCATCTTCTAAGATTGGTTGGAGTATCAAGGGTTGGCAAATTTCGTAGAGATGTCTGGAGAGTGGTACCCCGATTTGGGAAGGGTGTTTTATGTAAATCTAAAAGTTATTAATGGTAATAGAGTAAAAGGGGTAGATATTAGACTAAATGAAGATGTCTAGACATATATTGCTAGTATACGTCCAGAGGCTATAAATCACATATAGGAATGCCTAGAGTAAATAAGCTTGCCATATATAAAGCATGCTTGAAAACCCTAAGGTGCCTAGAGATTACACATTATACAGGGTAGGAGGTTTAAAAAGAGATGATTGATTGTGTGTTTTTGTCATTGCATGGATCCTATTGCCCATGGGGAGAGATCATGCCCATGGGAAGACTCCAAACTGACTGTACTGTAGCCATTTGTGATCACATGATCAAGGTCACAAAACAGAATATGACATGTCTTCCCTATGTAGTCTTTCTATCCAAAGTCATGTGACATTACAATGTTGATCTCACTCATGAGATAACAAGAGGATATAACAAAACCAATCTGATCTCCAACCTTGCCCTACACCACATGGGACTAACAAAAAGTGAAATAGGGTAGCTTTCAAGGACAAACATCAGCCCATGGAAGGAGAAGATGTGGAGCCACTCAATGTGGATACTTCAAATGTTGGACCTGCCTTTAAACCCAGGACTGATTTTGAAAGGTTCTTGGATAAGCAAATGAAGATTCAATCGACTAGGTTTGACAAACTTGAAAAATCTCTTGCTGAAATCCAGAAAAAGTTAGATAAGCAAAACCTGGATAATAAATTTGATGATGAAGACATCTTTGGAAGTGACAATGAGGAGAATATGGAAGAAGAAGGGTGCATAAACGTTTCAAATTAGAATAGGCGTTTAATCTATACATCATCTTCTATTTTGGGAATGTTGGGAAACAGCGGTACTTGTTCCCTCCTCTGTGAACCCCAAAATGGGCACTATGCGGAAGCGTAAAAAATAAAAGTGTATGCGTAAGAAAAATAACACCAGAAATTTTAACGTGGAAAATCCTCTCGGAAAAAACCACAGGACCTAGTCCAGAAAAAATATCTCCACTATAAAAGTAGGATTACAGTGTTTCTCTCACTCTCTGAGGATCTCACAGTAAATCTCTCACCCTCTCGGATGGTACACAAAACTCTCAGTTTTACACACTCACAAAACAGACTCTCTCTGTTTTTCACTCACACTACCGTGGCTTCACTTCACCGAATTTTTCTTCTTGGTGGATGTCTTCACCTTCACTCTCTCACGGAAAGTTTCTTCTCGGTGGATGTCTCTTCCTCTGCTGCACACACTGGCTTCCAATTTATAAAGGAAAAGAAGCAAATAAAACAAAGCTTGGGTGGCTGTGCTGAAAATCCGGAAAAGTTGGCACCATTATTTGTGGTATGGGAACAAAAGCTCCTGCATTCCAGCTTATTGGGACCCATAATTTTCGTTTTATCCCAACAAAACTCCCCCATAAAACAAATAAATGGGTCTTCTATTTGGAAGATACCACCAGACCAGCACCTTGGCAACAATCTTCAACCTTCTTGGTTGGAATTGACTTAGTCATCATGTCAGACCAATTCAAGTCTGTATGGATTTTCTCTATCTTCAATTTCTTCTCATCCAGCGCTTCTCGTATCCAGTGATACCGCACGTCGATATGCTTCGAGCGTGAATGGAACATGGGGTTCTTGGTCAGATGGATGATACTTTGATTATCACAGTTCACCACATAATCGTCTTGATTATGTCCTAATTCACTTAGGAAATTCTTCATCCATAGCATCTCTTTAGAGGCTTCAGTCACCGCTACAAACTCTGCTTCAGCAGTAGACAATGTCACACATTTTTGTAGCTTTGACTGCCAAGAAACAGCTCCCCCTACAAAAGTAATCAGATAACCTGATGTTGACTTCCTTGAATCGACATCTCCAGCCATGTCTGAGTCTGAATATCCGATTAGCTTTAGATCTCCATTGCCAAAACACAAGCTTCTTTTGGCAGATCCTCTTAGATACCTTAGTATCCACTTAACAGCTTCCCAATGCTCTTTTCCTGGATTCGACAGGTATCTGCTCACAACTCCTACGGCATAGCCAATATTTGGCCTTGTACAAACCATTGCATACATAAGGCTACCCACGGCAGAAGAGTAGGGTACCTTGTTCATTTCTTCCTTTTCTTCTTCATTCTTTGGACATTGAAACTTACTGAGTTTGAAATGTCCAGCAATTGGAACACGAGCAGATTTGGCATTGTGCATGTTGAACCTTTTGAGAATCTTCTCAATATAATCTTCTTGAGATACCCATAGCATTCTTCTAGAACGATCTCTGGAGATTTTCATTCCAAGTATCTTCTTTACTGCACCCAGGTCTTTCATGGCAAAAGACTTGCCCAATGCCTTCTTGAGAGCAGCTATTTTAATTTTGTCCTTCCCTACAATCAACCTATCATCAACATACAAGAGAAGTATGATGGACTCACCATTTTCATAATGCTTCACAAACACGCAATGGTCTGCGGAGGTCTTCTTGAAATTATGTTGGATCATGAAGGAATCAAATTTCTTGTACCATTGTCTTGGAGCTTGCTTCAGACCATAGAGGCTTTTCTTCAGACGACACACCAAGTGTTCTTTGCCCGGTTCTTCAAAACCCTCTGGTTGCTTCATGTAAATTTCTTCTTCTAGGTCTCCATGTAAAAATGTTGTTTTGACGTCCAGTTGTTCAATCTCCAGGTCTAGTGTTGCTGCCAGACCGAGAATTGCTCTAATGGATGTCACTACTGGTGAGAATATTTCGTCAAAGTCTATTCCTTTCTTCTGGTTGCACTCCTTCACGACAATTCGTGCTTTGTACCTTGGGCTTGGGTTGTTCTCTTCATTCTTGAGCTTGAACACCCATTTGTTCTGCAATGCTCTTCTTTCTTTTGGTAATTCTACCAAATCATAAGTCTGATTTTCCTTTAAGGATTGCATCTCCTCTTTCATGGCTTGCAACCATTTGTCTTTGTCTTCCGTCTCCATTGCTTCTACAAAGCTTTGAGGTTCACCTTCATCAGTAAAATTAACATATTCATCTGAAAAATACCTTCTTGACTGTTGCTTCTGCCTTGTTGATCGCCTCAATTGGGGTTCTTGCGGAGCATCCTCAATTGGTTGATCTTCTTCCGTCAGATTAGGTTGATCAGCTTCTTCAGCCATTTCATCAAGTTGTAACTCTGGTTCGGCTTGATGAGACTCTCCCCCTGAGTTGTTCATCACAATAGGGCTTTGATCACTTATCAGCTTAAGTGTTGGTTTCTCCACTTTCTTGATGTCTTGGATTGTCTGATCTTCAAAGAACACCACATCTCTGCTTCGAACAATCTTTCTGTTTGCAGGATCCCATAATCTGAAACCAAATTCATCTCTTGGAGAACCAAGGTATATGCATTCTTTCGCTTTAGCATCGAGCTTTGCTCTTTCATCTTTCGGAATGTGAACTGATGCCTTACATCCGAAGACTCTCAAGTTGCGATATGAGGCATTTTTACCAGACCATACTTCTTCTGGAATCTTTCCATTTAATGGTCTTGAAGGTGATAAGTTGATTAAATCAGCTGCTGTCACCACTGCCTCCCCCCAGAATGACTTGGGAAGTTTTGCGTGAGACAACATGCTCCTGACCTTCTCGGCAATCGTTCTGTTGAATCTTTCAGCTACACCATTCATCTGAGGTGTCTTGGGAGGTACTTTCTCATGTTTGATCCCATGAGTCTTGCAATAGTGCTCGAACGGACCTCTATACTCTCCACCATTATCGCTTCTCAGACATTTCAACTTTCTACCAGTTTCACGTTCAATTGAGACGTGAAACTCCTTGAAGATTCATAGAACTTCATCTTTTCTCTTCAATGGATAGACCCACAATTTTCTGGAGTGGTCATCAATGAAGGTAACAAAATATTGAGCACCACCAAGGGACTTTTCAGATGTTGAACAAACATCTGAGTGTACAAGATCCAAAATATGCTCTTTTCTTCTTCCACTTTCAGATCTACGGAAGGACACTTTACGCTGCTTACCTGCTAGGCAGTCTTCACATAATTCAAGTGGTTGTCCTTTTATACTTTGGAGATGATCTTTTGCGAGGATCTCTAATCCCTTTTCGCTCATGTGGCCTAGTCTTTTATGCCACAACTCCTTACTTTCTTCTTGAGCAACATTCGTCTCTCCTTTGTATATTTTTCCTTGCATGCAGTACAAGGAGCCTTCCTTCTTGCCTCGAGCAACAATCATGCTTCCTTGACAGAGTTTCCATCTTCCATCGCTGAATTGGTTGTTCATTCCAGCATCATCTAGCTTACCGACTGAGATAAGGTTTAGACGTATCTCTGGTACATGTCTTACCTCCTTCAGTACAAGTTTGTTTCCATTTTGTGTTGTCAAAGTCACTTCTCCTATGCCCACAATTTTGCTTGTGACATGATTACCCATCTTCACTGTTCCAAAGTCTCCTTTTTGATAGGATGAGAAGAATCCCTCATGAGGAGTAACATGGAAAGATGCTCTGGTATCTACTATCCAAGTGCAATCATCAAAAGCAATATTTAGATAGTTTACCTCAGTGATAAGGAACACATTCTCATCATTTGATACCACTGCTGTTGTGGTCTTTTCCTCCAACTTCTTTTTGGGATCTACCATATCAGGGTGTACAGTTCCATTCTTCTGATCTCTCTGTAGGAATCTACATTCTGGCTTCTTGTGACCATCTTTTCCACAATAAAAGCATGTCAGACCTTTGGAACGAGACTTGAATCTTTCTCGTGACTTTTCACGTTTTCCTTTGCTTCTATTTTCACTCCTTCCTCTATTCTCAACAACATTGGCTTCTGAGTGACTACTCGATCCCCTTTCTTTCCTTCTGGATTCTTCATTCAGTAAACTGTCTGTGATGTTATCCAGACTGAGCTTTCCATTTGGTGCTGAGTTACTGAGAGTGACCACCAACGTGTCCCAACTCTCCGGTAGAGAACTAAGGAGTAAAAGAGCTTGTAACTTGTCATCAATCTTCATATCCGCCTTCATTAGTTGGTTCACAATACCTTTGAAGGTGTTGAGATGCTCGATCATATTCTGGTCGTCAGTGTACTCCAACTTTACGAGTCGTCTGACAAGGTGAGCTTTATTTCTCGGAGTCTTCTTTTGAATCATTGATTCAAGCTTTGTCCATAACTCATACGCATTGGTATAAGTCGATACATGCTCAAAGAGACTTCTGTCGATGTATTTCCGAATCATAGCCACTGTTTTACGATTCAGAATCTCCCAGTCTTTTTCGGTCTTCCCTTCCGGAATTTCCAGATTTGTGATCGGCTCATACAAATCCTTGCAGTATAGATGATCTTCCATCATCGGCTTCCAGTAGGAATAATTATCTGCAGTTAGCTTGAACATGTCTCCTTCCATCTTGAGTTTCACAGGATTCTGACTTTTTCGAACCGGTAGCTCTGATACCACTATTGGGAAACAGCGGTACTTGTTCCCTCCTTTGTGAACCCCAAAATGGGCACTATGCGGAAGCGTAAAAAATAAAAGTGTATGCGTAAGAAAAATAACACCAGAAATTTTAACGTGGAAAATCCTCTCGGAAAAAACCACGGGACCTAGTCCAGAAAAAATATCTCCACTATAAAAGTAGGATTACAGTGTTTCTCTCACTCTCTGAGGATCTCACAGTAAATCTCTCACCCTCTCGGATGGTACACAAAACTCTCAGTTTTACACACTCACAAAACAGACTCTCTCTATTTTTCACTCACACTAACGTGGCTTCACTTCACCGAATTTTTCTTCTTGGTGGATGTCTTCACCTTCACTCTCTCACGGAAAGTTTCTTCTCGGTGGATGTCTCTTCCTCTGCTGCACACACGGGCTTCCAATTTATAAAGGAAAAGAAGCAAATAAAACAAAGCTTGGATGGCTGTGCTGAAAATCCGGAAAAGTTGGCACCATTATTTGTGGTATGGGAACAAAAGCTCCTGCATTCCAGCTTATTGGGACCCATAATTTTCGTTTTATCCCAACAGGGAAAATATGTAATATTCAATCATTAAGGCTTTATTCTCTAGTACTTTAGTTTTCTGAGCTCTAGCTAATTAGGATTACGCTTTCATTAACAATACTTCTATTTTGAACAATACTTTCTTCTTTAAATATGTTGTTATATATATATATATATATATATGTCCAGTGATTGGCACTTAAAATGTATGGAAATTGCTTTGATGTTGATTAATTCTCATATCTAAATCTAAATGAATGTTTGAACTAGTCTATGTTAGCAATTAAGTATAATTCAGATTATAGTACATCAATCTGATATACATGTTTGAATTCCATATGTTACCAAATTGATTTCATTATGGTACATAAATATGATATTTGGGTTATATGATAAATACTGACACTGTATGTTATAGATAAAGAAGTTCTGCAGGTGTAAATCCAAGTGGAAAGGACTTTGTCTTACACATATAGTGTAGGTTTTAACCCATTAGATATACAACATAATCGATTAAGTGACCATTTAAACTTTAGTTGGATGACCAATTTTGGTAAAATATGCATTTAATGGTTATTCTGGTCTACTTTATAAGTATTTTATAAGTTTAAATGGTAATTGAATACATGCTTTGAACACAATTCATACTATATGTGGCATCTATTACAAATTCACATTGAATTTCATTGTTCTTAAGAAAAACTGGATTTACTTACCAATGATTACATACGGATTCTAATATGTATGTAATCAGATTTTACATACAGATTTAGTAAAGTGGGTTACATTTGAATTGTTACTTACCGATAATTCTTATGTAAAATCCATATGAAACTATAGCCCGTTCTGGCGGGAAAGTTTCCTAAGGAGTGAATCCATACGTAAAGGGGCCCCAATCCGTGTGTAATGGAAAATGAATCTTCTCTACCAAAATTACATTAGGTAATCGTGAAACCCTCTCCCTCCACTTTACTCGACTTTCGTTGCCTCTTCTCTGAGTGAAGAACCAGCTCCCTTCGGTCTCTTACAATGAAGCACTAGTGTTTGATGGGTGTTCGGCCTCTTACAATGAAGCACTAGTTTTTGATGGGTGTTCGGTCTTCTCTTTCGACATTCGCGTTCGACCTTCTCATTTCTTTCTACCTCACTCTCCTTCATCCGTTGTGTGGTTCGGTGCATTGAGGTGACGGCGTTCGTTGTTGTGGTTGGTTAAGGTGATGCCTTCGACAGTACCTTCATCTTTAATTTTGTTTGTTTGTGCCCCAGAATAAAATGATGAATGCTTTGACGTTTTTCTTTTGATGTTTCTTTACCGATTAATTTCTTTAATTTGATATATTTAAGCATTTGTGGTTTGGTGGTGTTTGTACGATCATTGGGTCATTCAATTTTGGGTTGTGAATGTTTAGTTAATGAGTGGTGAATTTGGGAATTATGTTTTAGGGATCGACAGGATTTGGGAATTTTGTTTGTCTAAGATATGGAAACACTTTGTTAGTGTCTGATATTCAAATTTGTGCTCTATTGCTAAGAGAGAAACTGCAGTGGTTTGATAGAAAGGGTGCTGGCGTGTGAATAGGTAATTAATGTTGAGTAAGTGGTTGTTATTAGTTGCAGCTTTATCTTTGTGAGAGTGGATAAGATGGGAGTTTGGTCTAACTTTTAGTGGATAGAAAGTATTCGTTTGCATGATGTGTTTCAGCACTTTGGTCACTGTCTAACACTTGCTGAAATATCTTATGTTTTAGTTTCATTGCTTACCTCAGTGAAAGATAGTAATTTGTAATTTCGACGAGTTGTTTTATTTATGTTATTGAAGGTTTATTTTGTATTGAATACGGGAATCAGGGAGGTTTAGAATTTGACATTTTGGTTTTGTGTTGATGACTTGCAGCCTGGACCACGTGAGGTTCCCCACCAATGCCTTATAAAGCGGAACAAGAAGACCTCAACGTTTTATCTATATCTTGCTCTAACACAATGTAAGTATTGTATTGGTAAACAGGTTTATTTTCTGTGTGTTGCTTTAGAGGTTGATGAAAATTAATTAGGGCTGGAATTGAAGGATCTCATGTACTATGTAATTCTTCTTATGGGGTAGAGCTCTGACAATATGTGAATAGACTAGATCTGGGCTCCGTCTTAATATCTAGCATAAAATCAAGCTTTTCTTGTTTGACTAAGGCATGCTTTGCTTTTGTGCTTCAAAGCTGCACAAGTTGAATTAATGGCTATTTAGTTAGTCAACAAGTAAGATGACTGCAAGTTTTGTTTATAAATGTTAATGGAAATTATTTGTCAAACTGCATAAGTATGGTGTTGACCGGACCTTGTCCAAGATGATTAGCTTTACTCAATTTTAAGAACATTCCTTGTGCAATTTATTCATTTCGAGTTATTTGATTTCCTAAAATAAGAAATGTAACAACTAAATTGGAGTTGCCTTATTTAATCGGCGTGCTTTGTTTATGAAAAATAATCAGAGGTTTTCCTAAGGGGGAAGGATCTATTACTTGTGGTGTATTTGTTGAAATAAAATGTAGAAGAAATACATTTATTAAAAGCAGCTTGGGAAGCTTTATTTTTCACGAAGGGACCTGTAGTAATGGAAGAGAAGGAATAACTTAAAGAAGCTTGAGTACAGATGTTGTTATTGATAGGAACTTGGGTATTATGGTGGTGCCTAGATCCTACATTAAGTAGTATGGGATTGTCTCTGAAGCATTTAGGTGCTTGGTACCCCGCTTTAATAACTAGTTGTAGAGGGTGGATTCCACAAATGCTTTGGTACTTATCAGTTATATTTGAAGATAGATATATTAGTTTTTGCAGTATGCTTTCCAGAGTTGCTTAATTCCATCAAGTTTCAGTGTGATCCAAGAGCATCTTACATTTCTTAAATGTAGTGTGTTTGGGTTTTCTTAGGATAACAACTTCAAATTATTCTTATTTTGTTAATCCGGTAAATAATTCATTTCATAACAATGTGCAGGTCCTGAATTAATGTTCTTTTTTATTTACTTATATTTGAGAGGTCTACTGGACAATGAGGATATGGTTAATTGAGATACAAGACAATGAGTACACATGTAATATAATGGACAATCTCTTGTTGGATCATTTCTAGGGTGAAACTAAATAGAATATATTGTCCAATAAATGTTACCTACGTTGTTTACTGTAAAATATTGTTTGTTGGAGATGAAATTTGGAAACTTCAATTGGTTAAATAAAATGAGACATTTTGAAACGCTAGGAAACTAATAATATTATGATTTTTCAAGTGTTGTAATAAATCAATGTATTTTGTACAGTAGTTGATTTTAGCCACTAGTGTATGAGTATTATCTTTCTCAATACTGGGTGAAATATAATTTTGATTATGCACTGATCTCTTTTAAGTTTTATTTGGCATGCCTAAGATTTATGCCTGTTTTTTTTTCTCGTTTCTCCCCTACCTATTCCCAGCATTCACAGATAAAAGGAAGTTTCTACTAGCAGCTAGGAGATATATAGGTGCGGTACCCATACTGAATATATAATTTCCCTCGATGCTGATGATTTATTGCAAGGAAGCAATGCTTACGTTGGAAAGTTAAGGTAAACTCTATCCTAAGAAATAAAAAACCTTCTTTTCTCCTATGTTTTAGTTGAATGGTGAAGTGTAGACATCTAGTATTTGTAAGTTACTACCATTCTATGCCTTTAATTGTGGACACATACATTTATTGTTTTCAAAATGCTTTAGCTTAGAACTACATATACTGTGCAATTTAACCTCTTTTGTTTCTCTTTTGTGATTGACTTCGTGAGAACTAGAATTTGTTTCTGACTCAATCATGAAACTGTCTAATGTTTTACTGTTAGCAAGCTGTCTAAAAGTATTAAAAAACAAGTGAACAAATAAACCTTTTTTATTGCCTTTGATTTTATATGTTTAAGAATAGAGACCTGTTTGATTTGAATCCTTCCATTTACTACTAATTCTCCTCTTCATACTCTCAAACTTTTGAAGGAAATAATAGTGTACACAGACCACCATTATTAATTACACCTTCGCATGTGCCAGAAAGAGAAAACAGTTCTATATGCTTAATTACACATTACATACAAATTTTACATACGAATTTATACGTATGTAATTACATACAAATTTTACATACAAATTTATCCATATGTAATTATATATAGATTTATCCGTATGTAACTACATACAGATAAATCTGTATGTAACATTACCTACGATCATTTTACATACAGATTTTTGTCCATATGCAACACCACATTATATATGGATTTTTGAGCTTACAAACAGATTTTGGCTGTAGGTAGCAACGATTTTTCTTGTAGTGGCATGTTCATTTTGATTCAATTCAAGCATTTCTAAATTATGCTGCATATCTCTGCTGATTTACATGAAATTTTATTGCATTATACATAACATTTGTGCTATAATACTCTATGCTTACTTCTGAAAATTACATTTGTAGTGATTATTGAAAAGTGTACTTCATATCATTGCAATATGTTAGGCAATTAAAGGTTTACGTGAGAAGGGGTGAAAAAGGGATGAAATAAGTAGTGGGAGACAGTGGTTAGTTGGTTAGAAGAGAGAGAGGGAATATAAATAACAAATAGATTAAGGAGAGAGGGTATCGAATATTATTTTGAAATTGAGACTGGACCTCTTGGCCAGTGGAGGAAGGGAGGCTTCCTTGGGGGAGAGATAGACACCTGTATTCATCTTTTCTACACATTATAGAGGAAATAAAAATACAGATACATGCATATTTCTTTATACTATTGAGTGTGTGTAAGTATTTTTGCTACTATTTGGTTCCTTGCATAAAGGAACCTGACAGATTTGGTCCGACCTGTCGGATCAATTTCGGAGAGGAGAAGAAGGAGAGGTAGCGAAGAAGCATGGAGATGCGACTGGGGGCGATGGAGGCGACAATGGAGGAATTGAAGGCAGAGGTGAGGGCGATGACTCTCGCTTTTCAACGAACCTCAGGAAGACGTTCCAGGAACCATGATTGAAGCTCCGCAGGGAGTCGCGACTTCGTCAATGTTGACCGTGAACGACGATCACCAGAGAGTTCGGAGGATGAGTCGGAAGAGGATGGAGGAGATGTGCATCGAAGTTGGATGAAACATGTTGAACTTCCAACGTTCGAAGGAACAGACCCCATGGGCTGGATAGCAAAGGCCAAAAAATTCTTTGATATCCAGAACGTGACAGAGAGGGAGAAAATGAAGCTGGTATATATCTGTATGGAGGGAGTCGCTAATTATTGGTTCCGTTTTTGGCGGAAGAAGACTAGACACCCAACTTGGAGCATGTTCACTGCCGCTCTAACACGGAGGTTTGGAGGCTTAAACAAGGGCTCTATTTATGAAAAATTGGCTACCGTGCGACAAAGGGGAAATGTCGACGAAAATATACAGGAGTTTGAAGTACTGGTGGCGCAAGCAGCCGGAGTGAATGAGGAACAACTTTTGGGATACTTCTTCGCTGGGTTGCAAGAAGGATTGAGAAATTTGGTGAGGCCGCATGACCCACGCGATCTGTTGACGGCAATGGAGCGAGCATGCGACGTCGAGCAAGCGGGTTCTGTATTGCAAGGTAACAGCGAAACAGGAGGAAAAGGAGGGGTGACCTGGGAAAAGTATTCCTCGAGCTAGAGTACTATCGCGAGGACAGAGACCTATCGCGGCACGTCGGAGGGATCGGTGAACGTCGGTGGGGTCGACGGTGGATCGGGAACGAAGAAGGAAGGCGTTTCTAGCAAGGTAACTGCCCGAGCAGGTAGTAGCGGAGGAGGGAATACTCAAGGAAGAGGAGTAAGAATGTTGCCTTACCCCGAATATATAAAAAGGCATGAAGAAGGGCGTTATTTCCAGTGTGAAGGCCCATACAGCCCGAGCCATCGGTGTGCTGAAAGGAGTATGAAAGATGATTTTGGCGGAAGAAGATGAAGAAGAAGGAGTCGAAGAGAAGATCGAAATGGAGGCCCCGGTGACGGAACACACGGCGATGGAACTGTCGGGGTTGTCTGCCGGAGGACTCACCCAATCGAATACCATGAAGATGCAAGGATGGATGAAGGGGAGGAGAATTCTGTTGTTAGTAGACAGTGGAGCTAGTCATAGCTTTATATCCACCAGATTGGTGAAAGAACTGGGTCTGGAAAGCATTGACACTCATCCCTATAAAGTGTGCTTAGGTGATGGGCAAAAGAAAATAACCAGTGGGTATTGCACAAGGGTTACCGTGAAATTAGATGGGCTGGAAGTTAGAGATAAACTATATCTCTTTGAGTTAGGCGGTGTGTATGTGATACTAGGAATCACTTGGTTAGCCTCCCTAGGAGAAATTAAAGTGGATTGGGGACACCTAATTATGAAGGTGGAGCTTCAAGGGAAAGTAGTGGAGATAAAAGGAGGTCCCACTTTAACACGTCGAATGGTGATACCCAAAGTTCTCTTAAAAGAAAAGGAGATAGAAGCCATGACTCTCGTGTGGAGCTTAAGTCAAGTAGAAGCGGTGGAGGGAGATGGGAAAACCGAGAGATGGACACCGACTCAAGAGGCAGGGCTGAAGCAGATTTTGTCAAACTTTGAAGGAGTATTTTGAGAACCTCAAGGGTTGCCACCTGAGAGGAAAGTTGATCACCGAATACCCTTGAAGGAAGGAACAGAGCCCATAAGTGTCAGGCCATACCGCTACCCACACCTCATGAAAACAGAGATAGAGAGACAAGTTGAGGAAATGCTGAAGCTCGGTGTGACTCGTCCCAGCAATAGTCCATATTCAAGCCCAGTAATATTAGTGAAAAAAAAATATGGGAGCTGGAGATTTTGTGTAGATTACAGGGCACTTAATAAAGTCACAGTGGCGGATAAATACCCAATACTAGTTATAGAAGAACTGCTGGATGAGCTTCAAGGGGCAAGGTATTTTTCTAAGGTTGATTTAAGGGCTGGATATCATCAGATCAGGATGAAAAATGAAGATATTCCTAAGACAGCCTTTAGAACGCATCAAGGGCACTACGAGTTTCTCGTTATGCCTTTTGGGTTGACAAACGCCCCTGCCACGTTCCAAGATATGATGAATTCTGTCCTCAGGCCATTTTTGAGGAGGTGCGTGTTAGTGTTTTTTTATAATATACTAATATACAGTAAATCTTGGGATGAATACATGCAGCATTTACAGCAAGTTCTGGAGGTGTTAGCATAGCATAAATTATTTGCTAATAAAAACAAATGCGAATTTGGGAGAGAACAAATTCGTTATTTGGGGCATAAAATTTCAAAGGCGGGAGTTGAGATGGATGAGGAGAAGGTTTCTGCGGTGACGACATGGCCCAAACAAAAGAGTATTAGAGAGTTAAGAGGGTTCTTAGGTCTGACTGGATACTACAGGAGATTCATCAAAAATTATGGGAAGATCGCTCAACCTCTCACCAACCTCCTTAAGAAGGGGAAGTTTGACTGATCTCCTGCAGGGGTAGAGGCAATGCAAAGACTCAAAACAACAGTCACCACGGCTCTAGTATTAGCTTTATCGGATTTCTCTCAAACCTTCCAGGTGGAGTGCGATGCGTCGGGCACAGGTTTAGGAGCAGTTCTGTCTCAAAACAGAAAACCAATAGCTTATTTTAGCAAAGCTCTTTCATAAGTGTCACTCACCAAATCTGTTTATGAGAAATAATTGATGGCTTTGGTGTTAGCCATCCAACACTGGCGACCCTACCTTTTAGGCCAAAGGTTCGTTGTTTATACTAACCAGAGGAGCTTGAGATATTTGTTGGAGCAACGTATTACTACTCAAAATCAACAGAACTGGTTGGCTAAATTGTTGGGGTATGAATTTGATATTGTTTATAGGACTAGGGCATCCAATAAGGTGGCGGATGGGCTCTCAAGAAAAGGGGAGGAATTGCAGGAGGGAGAAAAAGTACTGCACATGATATCTAGGCCCTATTGGTCCAATTTCCAGAAAAATTTGAGAATTCAATTTGGAGGGAATCCCAAAAGTTGTGTTTACGCGCCTGAAGATACAATCGATTTCACAAGGATTGCATTCAATTAATTTTTAACACAACAGCAGAAGAGATAGGAGAGTTAATCGATTTAATTAGTTTTGAAATTGATTACGTTTTATATCAGCTTCACACACAACAGAGGAACACCCATAAATTATCTAATCGATTTCACTAATAACGTAATCGGTTAAAATTCAGGTAAAGTGTTTTTCATCCAAATTTTTTAAGCAAACAGGCACACATCATTCATACACACTACATACATTCACAAACAACAACAATGATGCATGGATGTATGAATTTACCGTAACAGATGTTACCACAGATAGTTACTCAAGAACCTTTGATATGTTCAAATTTTAAATGCATCCTTGAGCGTTGTCTGCTTCTGAATCAGCTTACTTCCCTGCAAAACTTGTAATTGGTTTTGTTGCAAGTACCCAAATAAACTTGGGGCCTTTTTTGTTAGTCACGGGAATTTGTTCTTTAGGACCCCATTTGTATTTCCCTTTACGTACACCAATTTTCCTATAATAACAATTCCTTATTGTATGGCCAATAGTATTACAGTAAAAATAAGCATTGCTTACAGGTTTTCTTATATCAATAAATTTCTTAGAGTTAGTTCTTCCACTCTTAGCCTTAAAACCAATTCCTTGCCTAATAATAGCTCTGCCATGTGACCTTAACACAGCTTCTAACTTATCTCTACCAAATGTAAACTTAGCTAATGTGTTTGTTAGATATTCTATTTTTTTAGCAAGATCATTGCAATTTTCACAATCTTTTTCTACAATCTTAATTTCTGTTTTAACAGTTTTAGCAGATGTAAAGCAAGATCCAATTCATTTCTAAGCTTATCATTATCATCCACAAGGTTACTGATTCGATATTCAAAGTCTTTTCTTTCAGAGTTTAATCGATTAACCTTGTACTGGAGTCTCATTGCCTCTGCATGTATCTCCTCAAATGCGTCCAACAATTAATAATATATGTCCTCAATTGGCTCATTTTCAAAGTCGTTGTTGCTGCTTTCAGAACATACAAATCCAGCAATGAAGCATAAATTTGACTCTTCTTTTATGCTTTGATCATCATCACTTGATGTGTCACCATCACTGTTCTCCCAAGCAATGTAAGCCTTTCTCTACTTGCTTCTCCTCTTGTCTTGAGTGTATTTTACCTCAACCTTTTGCTTGTTCTTCAAGTATGGACAATCTGGCTTGATGTGTCCTACCTTTTCACACTCACAACAAGTGACAGTGTTGATCTCTGCATTCCTTTTGCCTCCTTTTGAGTTTCGTGCAAAGTCAGTTACAACATTTCTATTTTTCATAAACTTGGTAAATTTCATTACCATCGTATTCACTTCCTTTTCAGAAATGTCTGCATCAGAAATGTCTGCATCAGAATCTACATCTGATTCAATTCTTCTGGAGGTCTTCTTGTTGGTAGCTTTAAGAGTAATAGGATGTTTCTGCTCAGTCTCCTCTTCTTCCTTCAATCTTCCTAGCTCCAGCTTGTGTTTCCTAAGCTTACCGAACAATGTATCCATATTCATAGTAGTTAAATATTTGGATTCAGATATGGCTGTTACCTTTGGCTGCCAACTCCTGTTGAGACTGTTTAAAATCTTGATGTTGATTTCCTCCTTCTCAAAAGCTTTACCGAGAGCCATTAAGTGATTTAATTTGTGAGTAAATCTTTTCTGCACATTATAGATGGTCTCTCTAGTCTTCATTCTAAACATCTCGTACTCTTACACCAAGGAGTTCTTTCTTGCTCTCTTCACTTCATTTTGTGCCTTCATGAGTTACTTCAAGTACTTCCCACATCTCTTTGGCACTCTTGCATTGTGATACCTTGAAAAACTCATCCATAGTAAGAGCAGAAGATATAACATTTCTAGTTTTAACATCATATTGTGCTCTTCTGTTTTCCTCTTGGCTCCACTCAGAAAAGCTTTTCAAAACAGTTTTTCCATCAATTAATTTAGTGGGTTCAAAGGGACCATTCAGAACAACATCTCATACACCTTTGTCTACTGACTCAAGAAAGATTTGCATTCTGATTTTCCATAAGCATAATTTTCGCCAGAAAACAGAGGTGGTCTGTTTGTGGATGCACCTTCATCGAAGGTTTGAGAAACAAAAGACATTTCAGGATCAAATAATCGATTATACAAAAAGGGTAATCGATTTGTTTTTCAAATAACATTTGAAAATCAACTCTGGTGCCAATTGTCATAATTAATGAACCTTGTTTCTCAACACCAAGATGGGGTGAATTGGTGTTTAATAAAAACATGCACTTTTTAAATCTTTTTTCGAAAATTAGAATGATCTTGAAATCTTTCTTGTGCAGCAAGCAAATATGTATGCAATGAAACTGAAAATGTAAAGAGATAAGGAGAGAAAATCAAACACAGTTTTTATCTTGGTTCGGCCTCAATGCCTACATCCAGTCACCCTCCTAATCAACCTTATATTGAAGAGTATCTCACAATAATGATCAGAGTATTAAAGCCAAGGCTTTATAGAGCACACTCAAATGTAAACACTTGACAAACTCTCAATCAAATATAGAACAAAATACACTTGCCAACACAGAACCCCTTGTCCCTGTTGCAAAAACCCTTTGAGAATCCCCTCTAAAAGTCAAGAGCTCCTCAATCTTCTTCTTGACGCGCACGTCCAAGGAAACAACAAATTAAAGATTGCAAAACCTTCTCTTGATCAACCCAGATGCACCTTCAGTCGTGCTAATGCGATCAACCAATAAAGTCCAGTAATATGCCTCTCAATAATGTCTCAAGATTCTTCAAAGTCTTCACGTTCTTGATTCTTGGAGCGTTTGTTCAACCGGTAACACTTTTCTCACAAAGAATATCAGATATTACAATTTTAATGGATTAAAAGTTATAGAGATTCAAAACATGCGTTAATATATAGTTTTTATCAGTTTTGACGCAAAACAATCGATTACTATACTTATGTAATCGGTTACATTAAACAGATGTAACAAGATTACAATAAACACAACTCCTAATTGAATGCACAATTAATGTAATCGATTTGCATTAAATGTTGGTCAAACATATTTAAAAATATGATCATTAAAGTAATTATGACAAGCATGAAATCAGTTTTCAAAACTTAACAGACTTAATTGAATACATAACACATGTAATCGATTAAACTTAACACTTAAACATATTTTGAAAACTTTTTCTTCCCAAAAGCTCATCACAACACATTTGAAAAAGATATATGCAAACACACGAGTTTTAATCAATTTAACAACTAATATAATCGATTCAAACTAGTTGTTTTGCCACAGTTCAAAAATCAGGCTGTTTGATGACCTTAATTGATTATTACAATACTGTAATCGATTTTGTCATGCAGATATGCTTTTGTGCTTGTGGTTTTCAATACACATAAACATACAATGTGCATACACAGATATATTCACATCATAAACACAATAGTATGCATAACCAACACAGTATGTCCAACATATGCATTTGTCACAATATATGCATTTATCATAGTAAGCATATACAAATTCACATATATATAACACAACATAGAAACACTTTTATGTTGTGACATTACAACATTCATGTGTTGCTATTAATCTGTTGTCATAATAAAAAACAATATAACAAGGATTGGGTTCAATTATCACATTGCTCTCCCTATCAACATATTTAACGAAATATTCTTTAGGAAGAAAGAGAATCTGAACATGTTGTAACAAATAACATTGAATCATCTAGGCATCTATCAAATGAATCATCTAGATGCTTGCTTAACTGGAAACAGAAATCCTGGAAGACTTATGCTAAAAAGCATCTAAAGCGCAAACCTAAAAGTCTTATCACAAGAAATCTTACAGTGTCTATCAAGCTACAATTTTAAAGATGCTATCTAAGAAGAAAAAGATGAACTAAGCAACATAACATGTTCTAGGCAGAAGCGTCTGATCAGTAGGAGAAACCTACACAAACTTAATAAGACACCATGCTCAAGATACCTACACACAAGTGTCTGAATTACTCTTGTAAAATAGTAAGCGTAAAAATCCCCTCTAAGGTAGAAACATGTTTTACAAAGATGATTCATGATAAGCATCGTCTGAACGTATGAAAAGCTTAAGGATAAGTTCTTAAGCTCTGAAATTAACATGTCTATGCTTGAGAAAGACAAAACACTGAAGCTTAACTCTTTATATTCAATCAGTGTTAGTAGAAGAAGAGGTAAAGCAAATATAGTGTCTAATAAACATAAACTCTAAACAATAAAACATGGTCTCAAACATGTCACTAATGTTAACATCTAATAGAAGAAATAGTCTAATGAAAAACATCCTTAATATTATACCTCAAAAATGCTTCTCATTAACAAGTGTCTAACACTTTATATCGTCTGTAAATATTTGAACGTTGCACTAAACCAAATGCATTTATTATTGACAAGAAATAATACTTAACGTATATAAACGTTTAAAAACATTAACTGTCCATTAATGCATGTATTGTAAAGTGTGATTTTGCTTGTATGTTTTGTCCTTATTCACTGTGTAGTTCAGAAATATACAAAGCACGCATTGGATAAAGGCCTTAAGAGAATTACAAAACATTCTAGGAATGTCTATTTTGAAGACTTCTGCTCTGACAAGCCGTACAAGCTTCACATTAATGAAAAACTATGAAAAAGCATTGTACAACTACAAAATACTCAGTGAGATCCTAGAGAGGAAAAACTGGTGTAATCTTGGAAAAGATTAGTGGAACCCCTTAAGAGTTCTTAAGGAAAAACTGGACATAACTCAAGTTGAGTGAACCAATATAAAAATTTGTGGTTTATTACTTTCCTATTCAAAACGTGTTCTATTTACTCCTATTATAAAAACTAGCATCTAAACATCTCAAAATCATTACACATTTTCTTTACAAGTTATAACATACTACTTTGTGAAAAGATTTTGAAAATATTATTCATCCCCTTCTAGCGTTTTTCTTGTGATTTCATGTAATTATTAACGAAAAAGTTCCTTCGGTAACTACATACGGATATATCATTCGATAATTATCGACGAGTATATTTCGGTAATTGTCGAGGTATTATCCGACGATAATTATCGATGATTAGTATCTGTCAATAATTATTACCAACAAAGTTACTATTGACCTATTTTAAACCGTCAATAATCCATCAGAAAACAAACATTACCGACAAATTTTGGTTGTTTTCAACAGATTACTGTCATCAATAATTGCCACATGTACAAAATGCAAGCTAGAGCTTCCCTTACAAGTGTTCTAGGATTTCTTGGGGTAATCCATTTACCAAGGCCTGATCACACAAGAACTTATTTTTCAAAGCTAAACAAGCATCCCACTTGACACACCATATTTTTAATCAATTATGAAATTTCATAATCAATTGTAACAAAAAAATTCTTCTCCAAAGTGGCCAGAATACCCAACCCAAAAACTATTTTGCTTGGCGTAAATACAAAAGGTCCAAAACAAACTTATTTACAAGCTATTTACAATTTTACAATGCTAAAAAATAGAAAAGAAAAGCTAATAAGATACACTCCGCAAATATAGAGTTATTTGAAATCCTTCTTCTTCCATTATCCTAATCATAACCCTAGTTAAAGGTGTAATATGAATCCTTCTATACAATCGTACATCACTAATATTAATATTAAGTAAGAAATAGCAATGTTTTGCAATAAAATAATCAAAATAATTCTAACAATTTAATTAGAAATATTAACTCTTATAAACATCAATAAATAAATAATACATTTAAAAAAAAAATCATCCCTACTATTTTTCAATCTTAATCAAGCAACACCAAAACCAACATGAAATTGAAGGAAAAATACGAAAAAAATACATTTGTAATGAAAATATGAAAATTTACAAAATCTTACCTTTGTATATAAAATTTGAAAATTTATAATTTTAAATAATGAAATTATTATCATAAAAATCTTTCATTTCAAATTCTTTTAAAATTATTTATTCAAGAAAACCTATTATATTCATAAAGCACTTCAAATTATACACAACAATAAGTTATCCTGTTAAAATTCTATATCCACACATTACAATCCATTTTTATCTTATGAAAAAGCTTTTATTTGTTAGACAGTTGGCATGATTTTATGGGTTATGATTTTTTTTATTAGAAGTGTTCTCACCATTTTTCTTGTTTAATTTGTTTTCATGGTTGACTTTTTTTTATAATTAAAATCTTATATATTTTTCTCTTAATTATATTTTGCGTGCTTTTCTACATGGTAATAACATAAAAATTATATTTGGCTCCAAACGTTTGGCCAAGAATAGGAACCATGAGTGAAAAGGGTGCCTAGTATAATTAAATAGCCACGTACATTGTGAAATAAAATTAAACATCAAAATGTGATGCAGCACTAGTTAGGCGGAGGAGACGTAAGAGGGCGAAAAGAGGAAGACAAAATAGGCGCCGTACCTAACGGTGGTAAGAGTGAAGTCATTATCATTTTTCAAACTTGATAAACAAATATAGTCATTGTACTAGACTTGTTAGAAAACCTTTCGCCACCTAACCCGAGATCTACTGGCCTTAAATATATTTAGACCAGAAAACACCATAATCTCAGAAGTGAATGAAATCATATCTATTTAAACAATGAACGTTAATAACAATTTTTAATAATTTTTTGACAATAAATTATGTGTTACTATTTTCTTGATTTATATATTTGAAATGGATCAATCACAAACTAATGCATAGGTTATTATAAAAGGTTGTTAAAAAAAATATTAAGAAAACATTTTTTTTATTAGAAGCAAAGTTTGGGACCGTGGGATCCCATTCTGTTGGCGTAAACAACTTATTTGGTTAATAACAGGTATTATTATTTTATTGATTTGTTTGAATTTATTTTTGAAAAAATATTTGAAACGAATTTAATTAAAAACCATCGTATAAGCGTTATAAAAAATTTATAAAAAACAGTTGTTTCTTTTTAGTATGTGCGTGAATGAAATATTAATGAAGAAAAGGGAGTGTTGGCTTGCATGCAGGAGGTAAGTTTCTCGCCTATGCTTGGGAAGGAGAAATAAGGGTGGGCTTAGTTGCTACGAGTGGGTCCCGCGAACTCTTGAAGAAAAAGGAAAAAGAAAAAAAGGGTAATGGGTTTCTTTCATGTGAGGAGTGTTCTCTTTTGGGCACATGGGCTTTTATGCAAGGGGCAAGGTCAGGGTGTGCCTCTGTTTTGTTGAGTTTGTTTTATATTAAAGTCAAGAATGAGTGTAGAGCCGTGGGTAGTTTAACATAGTTGGGTTCTCTTGTTATGTGTTGCTGTTTTAGAGGGGGAAGTTTTCCCTTCTTTCTCGTTTTTTTATTGGTCTTTCGGACCATTGTTGGGCCACGGGTTTGGTTTTGGATGTACTGTGTTGGAGTAGGATTTTGTTATTTACGCTTTTCATTATTTTAGAGGACCGATTATCAGTGCTGGTGTGGTTGTTATTTTATGTGGTAATATTAATATAAAGAGGAAGTGTGACTATTGCAATGTGTTAGACAAGGGTTGTTGGAAATATTCAGAGTAAATTTAATGAGGTTGAACTTAGTGGATGAATGATTAATATAATTAGAATTGTGTTTAAACATTGTGATTGGTTGAGTAATACATGTTATTGAGAATGTGTATTGATTGTGATGCAAATATGAAATTATGTTATTTTCTTATACTGTGATCAGTGTGAGCTTTGCGTATTGTACTACGTTAAGGATATGTGAGTCTCGTATAGAGACAGAGATTTGAGTGTCACTTCCTTCTGCGCGATGAGGTGAATTTCTCGTCCAAAAAAAAGGTTTCGGCTCGTACTAAGTATAGTGCACCTGTAACGCCCCAAATTTTCAGGGTGTTACAGGTTATTCAAAAATCGGTAAAAATTTCAAACTTTAACATAATGTGGAAACGTACTTTCGAAACCTCAATATTTAAACATGCATAAAACATAATAGTTCCAAAACACTTGTCCAATGAAAATAACGAAGCAATTAAAATAACTTCAATTACATTGTCTCAAAGTTCAAAAGCAATAACTGTAAATAAAATCCCTTTTCCCTTGTCATTTCTCGAATCTATCATGCTTCAGCACCATCTGCAACATCATCTGCTTACGTATAACATCACACATTATACGATCATCGCATTCACATGCACACACACAAACATGTATGAATAAGCTATTGGTAAAACAATCATAATAACATGATATAAACATATTGATTAAATCAATAATAATCAGACAACTCATACATAATCATAATAACAATAAGAGTCCTAGTCCTCTAACATAACAATTCAATCAAACGAATTACTTGATCCTCAATCCTCGATCCCTGATCATCATCATAGGTACACCACCAACATGATTATCCAAATCATAAATCACACCGTGAGCATAACCAAACCATGAACTTTAACATGACAAGACTCAGTCACACTCCTGTACCTTACCTTACCGACTGTAGATGCTTCTACAGTCCCATATGTAGCTTCCCCATACAGATACACTCGAGTCATCCTTCTTCTGGCTTCGGACTTGTTCCCCTATCACACAAGGCTAAACATATCTATCCCCCTCACCAAAGAAGATTCAACACTCGAATACCATTCTCTTTTCTACAACTAT
Organism: Vigna angularis; assembly: GCF_016808095.1. NCBI lineage: Eukaryota > Viridiplantae > Streptophyta > Magnoliopsida > Fabales > Fabaceae > Vigna > Vigna angularis. Next base: position 20,918,758 of record NC_068974.1, on the reverse strand, counting down.
TTGCCAAAGAGAATGTCACCCTCTTTTCAACAACCAACGCCAAAGGGAATATCCCTCCCTTTTCAACAACCAATGCCAAAGAGAGTCACCACTCTCTTTTCAACAACCAATGCCAAAGAGAGTACATGTCCGCAGATAGCACCAGGATTTACTAGGTACAACAAGTAGACCTCATCTTCCACTCTCATGCTCATCTAACACATACCAAGGTACATCCCAATACTCACACATGCTCCAATCTCATCCACAAGTCAAACCTAACCTTAAACAGAACCCGTAAACTCATTCTCTTATTCTCATCACGTTCTACAACTTCTCCAAAATAGAGCTACTGATGAAAGACTTTTTTCTCCCAAACTGAACCTTTGATTGACGATCCGAACGGTCAAAATGAAGAACCATATGTCTGGAACCCACTGTCCAAAAATCAGCTTGATCCAACGGTGAACGACTTCGCCGCGACGAAAACACCAGTGCAGGTTTTGTGATATGCGGAAATACTTTCCTCTTTTCGTTTAGGCTGTTTCTCCCAATGTAGACATCCAATTGACGATCCGAACGGTCAAAATGAAGAACCATATGTCTGGAACCCACTGTCCAAAACTCAGCCCGATCCAACGATGAACACCTTCGCAACGACGAAAACACCAGTGTAGGTTTTGTGATATGCGGGAATGACTTCTTTTCTTTCCTTTAACCCAATACTTACAACATATATTTGCATGGAAACCCCCATAAATCATAACTTTATTCTCCCTTAACATCAAACCCTTTGTTGAGATAACCCAACAACCATACATACATTCATAGGAAAAATCCAACACAAATATTACATAAACCCTATGCCCATGCATACATAAACTCTTGCCCAACAAGAGCAACATACAACCATAATCATAATCATATAAACTTATATCAACAAGGATTATTAACCAAATAACCAAGAACACATATATTATACAACAATTAACCAACAAAGTAAGCTTCCCATACCTTGGCCAATCTTAGGGCTTGATCTAACTTCAAAAATACACGAGTCCTCCCTTACACTAGGTTTTTTGCAGCTCTTCCTCTTCTCTCCTAGAAATGTCTATTCTCTCCCTTAACTTTCAAATTTTCGCTTTTGGATTTTAGGGTAGCAATATGCAGCCCCCTTTTACTCCTCTCCTATTTTTTTATCTTTTTCTATTATATCTCTATCTTTTTAATTAAAATAATATTTCTCATTTAATCTATAAAACCACCAAGACTTCCATTCTTATTTTATTTTATCTAATATTTAAAATATCAACAACCATCAAATATCTGAAAGATTCACATAATCTTTCTATTTTTTTTTAGATTTTATTTTTATTCCTTTTCTTTCTACACCCCCTTAACTTAATGTCCACACCACTTAATGAGGGTATACGACTTTTTTACCCTTGGGCCTCAAAATACAAATTAAACCCAAAAATTTACTTTAACTCTCTTTCTTTCTAAAATTTGGCTTGATAAGTCCAAAAAAGTAGTAAATTTTCATATGAAATTTTGGCACTTATGTTTTAAATTGTGTACATTTGTATCAATTCGCCCCAATCTAAGAAAGATGAAATGTAATCATATGTTTCTGAGTTGTTGATTAAAAGAAAATCATTTGATCCCTATTTTGTATATGTTCTAGGTAAATTAAGAGAGAAGAGAAAAGTGAGAAGAACAAATTCTGAAACAATTCGCCCAAGCTAAAATGATCTCGCTTAAGCAAGATTCGTCTAGGAAGCCATTACTTTATAAGTCATTCTCGCTTCAGTGAGAATAATTTAGCTTAAGCGAGAATGACCTATCTTCTCCAAGAAGTTTCTTCTCGCTTAAGCGATAATCATCTAGCTTAAGCGAGAATTCGCGCAATATATATACTCACGAGTCAGAAAGAAAGAAGAACGGAGAGAGCGGCGGAGAAAAATCACAGAGTTATCAAAAGGGTTGTTCTTCTACTTTAGCTGTAGGATCTTCTTCTTCATCTCTTAGAATGCTAATGGCCACCATGAGTGGCTGATCTTTTCTCTTGGGATTGAATGTAATCGATTCAAACTCGGATGTAATCTGGTGATATTTATATATAGCATTCTGTTTTATTCAATATTGGTATTTTTGTTCAGATCTTAGTGCTTGATTCTATCTGATCAATAGTTTCATGAATGTGGGTTTTAGTTTTGACTGGAAAGTATTTCTAAAATCTGATCTGAACAAGAATACTTGATATCCTGTGATGCTAGGGATAGATTTCGATTTATCAATTGCTTATAACACTTGAATATAATTCTGGACAGTTTTTTGGATGTGTGAGGAATCAATATTCAAGGAACTAATCTTATGAATTTTATACGCGAGGAATCGGTATAAATGACTTTTGTGTGTTGCATCAATATTGGTAATTGCAGTTGTTATATGTTTATATTCATTCAGATTGCAGACGAGTCAGATAGATGAATTCAATCCCAGCTTCTCATATTAAACTTTCTTTAACTTATCTGCTATTAATATTTTACTTTTACGCAACGTAGTATAAATTATCAAAATCCATTATTAATCAGGTTGAATACCCTTGTATATATGTTGTTTGAGATAAATTTATCTATTTAGTTGAAGTTGTTCCTCGTGGGATCGACACTCTTACTTAAAAATCATTATACTATAGTTGACTATTGGTACGCTTCCCAAAAGATTCAACAAGTATTTTTGGCGCTGTTGCCGGGGAACGGTTTTCTTTTGAATTTTTAAAGTTATCTCATCCAGCTTTGTGAATATATTTCTTTTTATTTATTTAGTTTATTTAGTTTTCTCTTTTGTACTAATCCTTGCTTGATTTGTTTTGATTTATGTTCTTAAGAGGTCATGTTTCTAAAGATCAATTAGCATTTGACCTAGAGATAGAAAAAAAAAGCTCGAAGAAGTAGAGGAAAACATAAGAAGAAGCAAGAAAAAACAAAGGAAAAATCTTCCAATACTTCCATCACACATCGGGAAACAGAAAACATGGCGGAAGAAGGACCAACCCCATTTAGAAGAACACTGGGAGACTATGCTATGCAACAAGGGCCAAGATATTTTTCTAGCATAGTAATACCGCCCACCACCAAAACATTGGAGATGAAGCTAGCTTTCCTTAGCCTAATCAGTTCTCATCAATTCACTGGAATGGATAATGAAGATCCATATATTCATCTTTCTACGTTCTATGAACTGATAAGAACTATGGGATTTGAAGAAAGGGATCTTGATCATGTTTATATGCGTTTGTTTCCTTTTTCTTTGACAGGAAAAGCAAAGGAATGACTTAAATCACATCCAAACCAGAGTCTGAACAAGTGGAGTGATGTAGAAGATAAATTCTTGAATAGATTCTTTCCACCTTCTCGTACATTAAGGCAAAAGCTGAGATTTATACTTTTAGACAAGGACCAGATGAGTCATTCTGTGAAGCTTGGGAACGATTTAATTCTTTATTGAGGAGATGCCCAAATCATGGGTTTGAAGATATTGCTCAACTAAATATTTTCTGCAATGGTTTGAGGCTAGACACAAAAATGATATTAGATGCAGCAGTTGGAGGAACAATGATCTCTGCAGATGTAGAGCAAGCAACAAGAATCATTAAGGCACTAACATCTACAGACTATCAAGCTCAACATAATAGAAAAATAGTTCAATAGAAAGGAATGCTTGATCTTAGTACTACAGATGTAATTTTAGCTCAGAATAAAATTCTGACTCAGCAGATGGAAGCATTAACCAAACAGATGGCTAATCTACCTGAGCAATTAAAAGCAGTACAATCTTCTCCTAGTCAACAACCCATGAGATGTAACTTCTGTGGAGGTGACCATCTCAATGGTCATTGTTCATATCAAAGTGGCCCACAAGAAGCAGAAGTTCAATATGTGAGTAATCAAGGAAGCACAAGTAATTTCTCTAACAATGATAACTTTTCCCAAGGGTGGAGAAACAATCAAAGTTAGAATTTTGGATGGAAACAAGATGTTGGTCCTTCAAATAGACAACCTCCTTATCAACATCAACAACAAAATCCATCTATGTATGAAAGAATAACCAAATTAGAGGATACTCTAGAAAAGTTCATGCAAGCTTCTATGACCAATCAGAAAAATACAGAAGCTTCAATTAGAAATCTTGAAACACAGGTTGGACAGTTGGCTAAACAACTATCAGATCAACAAGCAGGTCATTTTTCAGCCAACACCCAAACTAATCCCAAGGAGCATTGTAAATCAATTACTACCAGGAATGGTAAAATTGTGGGAAGAGGGATCGGAGAAAATCTAGTTGTGGAGGAGGAAGTTTTGGAGAAAAAAGAAAATGAGAAAGAGAAAAATGAGTGTGAAGGAGTGGAAGAGAAAAATAAAAGTGAGTATGTGAATAAAAGAGTAGAAAAAGAAGAAATAAATAGAAATAAAGAGAAAAAGAGGGAGAAAGGTGAGAAGCAAATACCGTAGTTGAAGAACCTACCTTACCCTCAGAACCCGTCCAAAAGGGTTAAGGAAAGGCAGTTTGCAAGGTTCATGGATATTTTCAATCGACTGCATATTAATATTCCATTTGTGGAAGCTAAGGAGCAGATGCCAACCTATGCAAAATTTATGAAAGAGCTTCTGACAAAGAAAAGAAGATTTTTTGAAGAAACAGTGGAGCTTGAAGTAGGCTGCAGTGCTATAATCCAAAAATCATTACCTCAGAAGTCCAAGGACCCTGAAAGTTTCACCATTCCAGTCACAATTGGGACATTGCCAGTAGGTAAAGCATTACTTGACTTGGGTGCTAGTATAAATTTGATGCCTTTGTCCATGCTAAAAAGAATAGGAGATTTGGAAGTAAGGCCTACACGGATGACATTATAGTTAGCTGACAAATCCATGAAATATCCCTATGGTGTGGTAGAGGATGTCTTGGTTAAAGTTGATAAATTCATGTTCCCAGTTGACTTTGTGGTGATGGATATTGAGGAAGATGTTGAAGTTCCTTTAATACTGCGAAGACCTTTTATGAAGACTGCTAAGGTCATTATTGATGTTGATGATGGCAAACTAAAGGTCAGAGTGCAGGATGATGAAGTCAACTTTAATGTTTTTGAAGCAATCCAGCACCCTAAAGACAAACAACAGTGTTTCAAAATGGATGTGGTTGATGAAATTTGTTTGTCAGCCAGGAAACAATTGACAAAAGCAAATCTATTGAAGAAAGATTTAATTGGTGTTTGTGATGAGTTGGAAAAAGAAGATGAGAACAAAGTTGATGAATATTTGATACACTTGAATTCAGCAAAAGCAATTGCATCGAATGAAATACAATATGAGAAATTGTAGTAAGAAAAGAAAATTGAAAGTCAAAAGCTGGATGACGCACTGTGGGCATATATAACTGCTTATAAGTCCCCTACTGGTTTATCCCCATTTCAGCTGGTATATGGTAAGTCATGTCACTTACCAGTTGAGTTGGAGCACAAGAAATTCTGGGTCTTGAAATTTTTAAATTTGGATTCAAAGGCAGCAAGAGAGAAAAGAAGATTACAGCTGTAGGAATTTGAAGAAATGAGATTCGATGCTTATGAATCCTCTAAGCTCTACAAGGAAAGGATGAAAGGTTATCATGACAAGAAAATTTTCAAGAGAGAATTCTACCCAACCCAATCAGTGTTACGGTTCAATTCTAGGTTAAGGTTATTTCTTGGAAAACTCAAATCAAAATGCTCAGGACCGTTTCTTGTAAAGGTTGTCAAACCTTATGGATCTATTGAGTTAGAGGATCTTGAAACCAAAAGAAGTTGGTTTGTAAATGGGAAAAGATTGAAGCCCTACTTTGGTGGTGAGGTTGATAGACTTGCCACAATCATCCAATTGGACAAAACATAATGATATAGGCATCATGCTCGTGACGTTAAACCAGCGTTTTCTAGGAGGCAACCCAATGTTTAATTATGTTTTCGCATTTGAATTTTATCTTGTGTGTTTATTGTGTTTGTGTATATATTATGTGTTTGTATGCAAAAGGATAAGTTTTAACATTTAAATGTCTCAATAGGGAAAACCATGCATGCCTAAGTGCTTTTTGTTCCAAAATGTTTGTGTCATGCATGATAATAAGTTTTGGTGCCAAAATTGAGTTCATTGAATGTTAAAAATTGCCTTGTTTTGGCTAAATTGTGAAATTTGAGTTTGGGAGTTTGATTTTGCATTTGATGATGTGAAACTTCTGGAAATGATAGATAATTGGTTGAGAAATAGATTGATGTGTGTCTTTGGATTAATTAGATTGAATTCATCATGAATTAGGTGAGTAAAAAGATGAAATTTTTTCAAAAGTGGCAAAAATTGTATTATTTTCGCCTAGGCTAAACCTTCTCGCTTGGGCGAGATATGCAAAAAATTAAAAACACAAGTTTTGCTGATATTTTTGCTTAAGCTAAAAATGTCCTGTATCTAAGGTTAAGCCACTGGAGCTTTTTCGCTTGAGCGAAACTTGCTTTGTCTGGGCGAGATTCAAGCTAAAACTTGGAGTGCCACTGGAACAATTTCGCTTAAGCTCAAAATAAGTCGTCTGGGCGAGAATTGAAAATCACATTCCAGTGCTCATGGTAGCAATTTCGCTTAAGCTAAAAAGCAATCGCTTGGGCGAGAATTAGCCTAAAACTTAGGGTGTCGACTGAAACATTTTCACTTATGTGAAACCATGCTCGCTTGGGCGAAAATGTCTTGCAAATGAGGTTGAGCCACTGGAACTTTTTCGCTTAGGCGAAACTTGGGTCGCTGGGGCAAAACTTTTTAAAATTGTTGCCTATCAATCTAGCTTAAGCGAAAAAAATTTAGCTTAAGCGAGAATACGTGACCCTGTGTTAAAACTCAGATACGGAAGAGCTGGTTCATAACCTCCTTCTCTCCAAAACCATGCTTTCTCTCCTAAAAGTATAGGGCACGAGTTCTTGGTCCAGTGGCACACAATTAACTCACCAATCCCTTCCTCCCTTTGCTAAATTCCCTTGAAGGTAAGTTCTACTTCACTATCTTCCATTTTCAAAGAACAAATTTGTGTTTTTCTCTGTATGTTTTGTGGAACCCTAAGGTAGTGCCCATGCATGGTGTTGTCCATGTTTAAGTGGAGTTGTTGGTATAACTGAATAGTGTAGGTTGTTTGTGTATGGATTAATTCATGAAAATTTGATTTATGAAGATGCACATGAACTGTTCAATGAAATGCCTAACTTAGTTGATGAAATGCACCATAAAGGACAACTTCACCTTTATGAGTACTTTTATAACAATGTTCGAGGACCATATCTAGGCATGACTCCACCAGAATTCTTGGCATACTTATAGTGGCCTGGGGACAGTCCAATTTTTCCAAGGGGAAGTGGACCAACTGGACTTGACAACAATTTTGCAATTGGACCTTCAAGAGGCAATCAGAGTGGACCTTCAAGAAAATCTTTCTTGAGGAAATTGGTTAAAGAGAAATCAAGTTTCAAAAAGTGTCCTAAGATAGTACAACTGAAAAAAAAGGAAAATTTTGGTTGAATCCATAGTTAAATGGGATTAGGATATTAGTGCTGGATAATTGGTTAAGATAATCAATTGTAACACCAAGTGATATACCAAGGAAAGAAACCAAACACAGAACCTAGTGAGTGTGTGAATCCTTAAACAGTTTGAGAGTTTCCAGTGTTTGTTGTCAAGTTGATATTGCTTGAGCTTTCATTTGGATAACATCACACTTGAAGCATGGAAATGATCAAGGCAGTTTTATTGAATTTAAATAACTCAGTGCCAAACATCCAACCTAGGAATAATCATCTTTTTTGTGATAGCCCATTTGAGGCTAATTGCTTTGAATTATGAACCTTAACCTTAGCTTTAATTAGTATCCTTTCCCTTTTCACACTTTAGGGACAAAGAGTATAGGTGCATTTTATTCAATTTTAAAATGGGAATTGTTTGGTGGAATTGTACTTAGAAAAGAAAGGGGCTGAGTATTTTGTACTTTAATTCACTCTTTAGTATTGTATAGAAATGTATAAAAAAAACAAGAAAAGGAAAGAAGAAAAAGAAGGAGTGAATAATGAATGAAAAAGAAACATTGGGTTTTGAGGTATGAGATGGGATGAATTGAGAGTAGAATTGGAAGTGGGTTTAAAGTGTAGTTATGCTCTCTTTTCTAAAGTTGTGCTTTTGTTATCTTGAAAAACCATAATTCTTGGAAGCCCAACCTTATTACATCCTTTAAAAGTCCTTGAGATGCATGTTGATTGTGTGTGTGGTTTGATTGAAAATGATTGGCAATTTTAATTTGTTCAATTTCAGTGGAAATGAGAGAAACACATCCTTGTAAGATTCAAGAGAGAATTTCCTTGGTTAGAGTCAATGGTTCTTACAATTGATTGTCTTGAAAAATTTGTTGCACTTCTATCCTACTTTTATTTGATAATTGGATTCACCATTTGCTTCTGATTTTGAATCTGTAGTTTGGAATGCACAATTTGTCTTGTAAGGACTATGAAATTGATTTCTCAAATAACCAATTTCAAAGTATGAGTTTTGAAAAGCTGTTGGGATCTTATTACTTTGCTTGAGGACAAGCAAGATGCTAGGTTGGGGGGAGTTGATAAGTCCAAAAAAGTAGTAAATTTTCATATGAAATTTTGGCACTTATGTTTTAAATTGTGTACATTTGTATCAATTCGCCCCAATCTAAGAAAGATGAAATGTAATCATATGTTTCCGAGTTGTTGATTAAAACGAAATTATTTGATCCCTATTTTGTATATGTTCTAGGTAAATTAAGAGAGAAGAGAAAAGAGAGAAGAGCAAATCCTGTAACAATTCGGCCAAGCTAAAATGATCTCGCTTAAGCAAGATTCGTCCAGGAAGCCATTACTTTATAAGTCATTCTCGCTTAAGCGAGAATAATTTAGCTTAAGCGAGAATGACCTATCTTCTCCAAGAAGTTTCTTCTCACTTAAGCGATAATCATCTAGCTTAAGCGAGAATTCGTGCAATATATATACTCACGAGTTAGAAAGAAAGAAGAACGGACAGAGCGGAGGAGAAAAATCACAGAGTTATCAAAAGGGTTGTTCTTCTACTTTAGCTGTAGGATCTTCTTCACCATCTCTTAGAATGCTAATGGCCACCATGAGTGACTGATCTTTTCTCTTGGGATTGAATGTAATCGATTCGAACTAGGATGTAATCTGGTGATATTTATATATAGCATTTCTGTTTTATTCAATATTGGTATTTTTGTTCAGCTCTTAGTGCTTGATTCTATCTGATCAATAGTTTCATGAATGTGGGTTTTAGTTTTGATTGGAAAGTATTTCTAAAATCTGATATGAACAAGAATACATGATATCTTATGATGCTAGGGATAGATTTCCGTTTATCAATTGCTTATAACACTTGAATATAATGCTGGACAGTTTGTTGGATGTGTGAGGAATCAATATTCAAGGAACTGATCTTATGAATTTTATACGCGAGGAATTGGTATAAATGACTTTTGTGTGTTGCATCAATATTGGTAATTGCAGTTACTATATGTTTATATTCATTCAGATTGCAGACGAGTCAGATAGATGAATTTAATCCCAACTTCTCATATTAAATTTTCTTTAACTTATCTACTGTTAATATTTTACTTTTACGCAACGTAGTATAAATTATCAAAATCCATTATTAATCAGGTTGAATACCCTTGTATATATGTTGTTTGAGATAAATTTATCTATTTAATTGAAGTTGTTCCTCGTGGGATCGACACTCTTACTTAAAAATCATTATACTACAGTTGACTATTGGTACGCTTGCCAAAAGATTCAACACTCATACCTATTAAATCTCAAATAAAGTTTGATAGTTTTAATGAATATTTTATGGAAATGTTATGTTTCAAAATTGCACCGTGACATCTTGAAAATCAGGGTGTTACAACGACTATTCTAACAAAAGTTGACTTACACAACGACTATTGGGAAAAGAAGAAAAAAAAATTACAAGTATCGACACTGTCAATTACAAATCCAGTCTAACAGATACATATCCATGAAGTCTATAAATAGAATATCTTTCAAGAAGAAAATCAAGAGGATAACACCAGAGCATAAGAAGAACTTACAACGAAAAATTCATCCTAAGAGAAAAATAGAGAGAGCTCAAAGAAAAATGATACATCTAAGCTGAAGAAAAAAGAAGAGAAGAGAAAAAGAAAAAGAGATACTTTCGAGCTTAACCATCATATATCTTACCATTGTAAGAGAGAAGAGATAAACATCTACGAGTGTTTAGACTACATTGTATTATAATCAAATCCCCTCCATGAGAGATTTAGTCTGATTTACTTGTAAGTAATCATTGATTGCAATTCTAAAGAGAATTAAAATACTTACAACTGAACTCAATTTGAGTCGAGGAATCTTGGCAAGGTTGCTAAGTACCAAGAGTGGTTCGAATACTCAAAGGAAATCTCAACTAAGGTTGTTGAGTACCAAGAGAGGTGCGAACACTCAAAGGAAATCTTGGCAAGGGAGGTGAGTACTAGGAGTGGTGCTAATACTTAGAGGAAATCTTGGCGAGGTAGCTAAGTACCAAGAGTGGTGTTAATACTCATTTATAATCGTGTGAAGATTATAGTGGAACCCTTTGCGGGGGAGACTGGACGTAACTCAGTTGGAGTGAACTAATATAAAATCTCTTATGTTATTTTTTCTTTTCTTAACTAAATGATCCTCTTGCAAAAACCTGCAGTTGAGCTTTATATTTCAAACATAGGAACTTGCAAGCTAAACGATTGTTTTTCAATAAGAAAGTTCTTACAAAACACTATAGTAGATATATTCATAATAACACGACATTCTAATAAATGTTTATACATATATCTCAACTCGACCGTCTAAGCTCTCGAAAGAATATTTCAAGAGCTCGTTAGTGTGCTATATCATAAGGGTTGCGAAATTTTTTTCCATTAACACTATTCAACTCCCTCCTTCTAGTATTTTTCTGGTACTTCAAGTTTAACAAACAACAACAATTGAAATGAACATATGATAAAGTGTTATCTTTGTGAAAAATAATTTTACTAAATGGTAAGCATTTTATGAAAAACTTTATGAAATCTAAATGTTTTAAGAAAAGATTTAATAAACACACTAATATCTAAGTGGACGTACTACTAAATGATTTCCTCACAAAATGCATCAAAGTGTTATATGAGAGTCTTGCTACGAGCTCTCACAATAATATACAAAATGATGTTTTTGATAAACGATCTAAAAAAATAAAAACATGTGTTCAAAGACATCTTGCCTTGGAGCCAAACTAAGATCACTAAGCAAAATGGTGTTAGAAAATGCCTTGCATAGGCCAAACAATACCTTGTACTAAACAATGTTTTCATCCAATGATGAAACCTTTACGAACTGCTAGGTATCTCTACAAAAATGCTTAAATGATCAAATCTTGCTTGGGTAATAGAAAATTTGAAAAGCTTATAATTGTTCTGAACACGCATTAAAGAACATTAAATGCACAAAATTTCAAAACAACAAAAGTGATAAGAAAAAGAACATATATGCCTACATGCATATCTACTACACTCTTTGCAGATTACCTATGTCAAGCATTCACCTGCTCTATCATATACAAGTCAAAAGCGGACGTTAGAGACAAAGAAGACATTCACAGAATGTTTTCTCTATCAAAAGTCCGCCAAAGAGTTCGTACAATCTATTTTTTTATAAAGTACTAAAAAAGCACGTTTGATTTGACAAGTTGACTTTAACGTATGGCTACTACCTACAAAAAGACTAAGATGATTCGAGGATCAATACAAGTACTATCTAATGGACATTTTCTTAAAGCCTATAAATTGAAGATGCTTGAAGAAAAGATTAAGAGGATAAATCTAAGAAGAAAAACAAGCTCAAAAGAAAATAAAATACTCTTAAGCTTCTAGAAGTCTGTTAGATTAAATTGTATTGTAAGCACATCCTCTCTGTGAGAGTTACCTTCTAGAAACTTGTAAGCGATCTGATTGATTGCATATTCTGAAGAGAATACAAACACTTAGGAATTAACTCGATGGAGTTAAACAGTAGCTTAGCATGTTGGTCTAGTGGAAACCAAAAGTGGGTGAAACTCAACTAGACACCGTATCAGGAAGATACTAGGATTGTCTAGGGATACCAAGAGTGATGAAGAATATTGCACAGCTAGGAGTGGGTGATACTCGATTCTAGTTAGAGTAACGAGGGTTACTAGGATTGACTAGGTGATACCAAGAGTGGTGTGATAGTTGTAATATTGTTGAAGATTATAGTGGAATCCTCTAAGATGTCTTAGAGGAGAACTGGACGTAACTCGGTGGAGCGAACCAGTATAACACTACAGGAAAATCAATTAATACCGACGGTTAATTACCGAAGGCCTTTTGGCCTTCGGTAAATGTAATTTACCGAAGGCTTTTCCGAGGGCTTGTGTTACATCACTTTACCGAGGGCTTTTGGCCGTCTGTAATGGGCCTGAGTGATTATCGAAGGCAAACGACCGTCGGTAAGTGGGTAACGTTCATCAAATTAGTAAGTCAGATATTTGGGAAGCATTTCGCGAAAACTCCGTTTTCCCTCCAATCTTCACATTCTCTGCCCTAACTTCATCGACGAACTCAGTGGGTGGCTTGTGCAGACTGCTTCCCACCCTAAGCACAATCTTGGTACGGTTCTTCTCCACTCCGAACTTATAGGTGAAGTGTCCCATTCTCCCATCTCATTTTGTGTTCCTGTTACTGTTTTGGATTACGCGTCAATGGTGTAACCTTTTTCCTTGTAGCGTTTTGCAGTGTTCTGAGCTGAGGAAGGTGGTGGGTGGCTGAGTTGAAGGCTACCATTGTCGACGGAGGATATCGGACGACGCGGCATGGACGAGGCGGCGTAACCAGGGCAGTGTCGCTGGGTGACAAGGTCTTCCACTACTGCTTCAGAGGCTATCGAAGGGGCTACCGTCGAGGTAAGTTGTTATTTGCATTGATGAACTATGAAAGCTAAGAAGCATTTCTTCTGACTTTGTTAAATGTATGGTCTGAATTATTTTGTGCAATATGATTTGGTATAGAAAAATTGTTCATAGTTGGCATTTTGATTGGTAATGCATTTTTTAGAATTAGGCATTTTAAAACTAAAGCAAGCTAATATGAGTAGATTATGAAAACTGAAAAGAGTTACTCACTGAGAGTAAAAAGGTACCGGTACACCTAAAAAGCCAATTTGATATAGCATAAGTACCGAAATACTCAAGATATCTCTGTCCCATAACTATAGAAGGTGTTATATTCCTGTCAAGGTTAATGTATAGACCTAAGGAAGGTAAGCATGTCCTACATGGACACTGATATCTCTGTCCTGTAGCTAATACCTATAACCTTATAAGTAAGTTGCACTGCATATAGTGCATTAAAACTTGATTTCAGTCACAACCTTTTTTTAGTGTCAGTTAATTAAAATGTAGATCAATCAAAACAAGGATTGATGGTAGACATATTCTCCATCCTTGATGGAGGACTTATTCTCTCTTAAAAATAGTATATTCAGGATATCCTCCATTGAGCAAAGATGGATAATTCTAAGCCTGAACCCAGTCGTATGATTTGAGGTTTAAAGCTCACTACCAAAGGTTTTTAAATCTGTTTTTCAACCTTCTTTATCTAAATCTAATATTGGATCTTTACAATATATTATTACCAAACGAATATTATCCTTTTCAATTAACAATACAGAACAAAATCAAACACTGAGTTCTACTTTCTTTATACCCAAAGACATTAGCTTTAATCACTGCTGGGTATAAAAATAAGATATTTTTCTGAAAGTTGACATTTTCTTTACGTTTAAAACAACCTTTCCTAGGAAAAAGACATAACAACAGCAGAAGCATCTTCTCCACTGGAAGATGTGTAGGCTAAGTTTTCCATCCCAAGGGTGTTTTGGGGCTGCATGCTAGTCAGAGACATAACTGCCTCTGATTTTGAAACCATCTAGGAAAAATAGTCTTCTGCCACCATCCCATTCAGATCAAACCAACAACTTTCTTCGTACATGTTTGGACCCCCACTGATTTTGATGTTTGCCTCTACAAAGAAAAGGTCTAATTAATATAACATAGGAACTAATGCAGCTTATAGAAAACAAAAGGGTCAATAAATTACTGATTTGTAATCTTCCAAATGTTTGACAAAATTTCATACAATTGATAGAAGTTTTTCTATAAGAGTGGCTGTGTGGGAGAGGTGTAATTCTCTTGGTGGTTTTGAGGTTACACAGACTGTGAAGGCTTTTTCAAGTGTACTGAGCAGATACCATACATGGAATGGTGTGAGTGAGCCAAATGACCATAAGGGGTGTCATTCTGTTACTTGTTCTGCAGATTCCCGTGATGTGGACCCCACCAAGTTATCTCCTCGTTATTGTTTCAGATGGAGACAGCACCAGCGTGCATATGTACTCCTAATGGGAAAGATGCTTCAGCCTTTGTATTATTCTAATATGAAATCAATGTTTACATGGAATGTATGATATTAATATTGCAATATTAAAAAGAACAATCCCTTTCCTAGGCAATGCCTTATGCATGAGGTACCTACAACAAAGCAAGAATGTGACATTGTTTTGCCAATCTGCATAATGAGGCAGAGTGTTTTACTTGAAAAATTATAGGAGAAAATTGGGATTGCTCTTGAGTTTAATTGTATGGTGTGAGTTGCACTGAAACAATAATAACTGCATAATTTGAATATAGGTAGTTGCATGTGTTGGTCATGAATCTTGTTGTACTAGAGTTAGGTTCAACAGTAAGTTGAAAGTAATACTCACATGAACAAGACTGTTATAATGTTTCAGCTGTGTCTGTCAATTTAAACTGGTAATTGTTCCACTGCTTTGATTTGGTTTGGAAAGTGATGCCTAATCTTTGTTTAGGGGAAGTAATTTCTGTAAAATATGATATAGAAATGAAATCATTGTTTGGAGTTGAATGTTGGTGTTGTTCAGTCCAACAAACATGTTATAATTATTTATTATTTGGTGGCCACAGGTGGAACTGTATTAGCAGCAATTAGAGCTGTAGGTGATATCCTCTTGCAGCCTTTTACGATTGAAGGTACTCATTTGTCCTAAATTATCTTTTGTAAGAATAAATGTCTTATTAAGTGAATGTATTTCTGTGGTGAGTAAGTAAAGATGCATTCAGCTTTGATTTGTCATTATTGTAGACCATGGTTCACTTTAAATAAAAGTTTCATACATGTAAGTTAAACAGTAGACACTGTAACTTGTCACAGTCAAGGACTTTGTTTTCTTATTTGGATTTAGTGAAACTTGACATATGTATTCATAAGTAAAAATGTATGCAACCAGAGGAAGAGAAGTGATAAAAACTTGTCTGGTTTCATTGCTTTGGCAGAGATTAATTGATGGTTTCTTCATTCTCAAACAAAGAATGTGACAATCCTTAGTGAAGTGGAGAGTTGGACCAGAGGAAGAAGAGCTTGAGTTACTCTCTCTGCACCAAAGAAATATGTTTCAACACATTCTTTAGGTAACTGATAATTGATTCTGATTTTTAATTGTCATGAATTATTTGAATTGTATGGTTGGGGAGCTTATGTTATTTTTAATTATTTAAAAGTGTTTATTAGAAATGAAGTTTGATATATATTGATTGAATGGTTTAAAAGTGTTGTTGAAGTTAACCCAACACCTCACTGTCTTCATGCCTGTTAGTAGCACTCTTCAATCTTCCCATTTGAACTTTGTTCACACTTTGGAAAAGTTTAAAAAACGAAGAAAGAATTAAAAGTAAAGTCTTATGCACCTCATTGGGTCATAGTTAGGTTTATATTAAGATTTTCTTTCTAAACCATCAATTTTTGAGTTAAATTGGAAGCGGAGTAGTGATTTTGAGCTTCAAGCTGTTTATAACTCATTTTAGAGTTTAAACACAAATAAAATCATCAAACAAAGTTGGTTGAACATTGAGCTGTGTGTTTAAATACCTTTTTGGATACTATTAGGTAATGCTTAAACTGTTGCTGTGGTTATTAAATTAATGGAACAATATCTAATGAATAACCTTAAATACACTTCTATTTGATGTCTTAGGTGAGTTTTTAAAGCAATTGTGGTCAGAAGGGGAGGAAGAGAGTCTACAAAGAAGACTTGAGCAGGAAAGGATAACAAAGGCGAAGGTATGGTCACCTAAACTAAAATTGCATGATTATATGTGATATGTTATTTTCATTGTTGTTTCATGAATTTGATGTTGTTATAAAATGTTGTGAATGTCCACTTTGAATGTTAAGTTATGTTGAATGGAGTTTATGATACTGTATACATTGAGTTTTGTCTAACTTTGTCTTGAATTGTTTGAATTTGATTGTCAAATATGTAAGAGTTTTTAGACTTAGAACCTAGAAAAAAGTGTTGGAAATCCCATGTAAGAACAAATTATAGTGTATGAGTGTGAGTGAAATCTTCCACTATGAGCAGCCATTATGGAACGTAAGCCTCGTACTATGCCTTGTTTACTAATACAAATTAGTTTTATCAACAAAAGAAGAGTAGAGTTTCTACTTTTCCATTCTAATCTCGCCTGTTTCATTTCTCTTGGTAATTGAGCAAAATAAAAAAGAGATAACAGAGAAAATTAAAGATGAGATATGAGATACCAATAAAGGAGAAAGGAGATGATACATTTATTTTATCCAAATTCATGTTTTCTAAGATGGAAAAGTACATGAATTCCCATAATTTTAGTCCCCAACAATAGAGACACATACAGCAGTACACACAAACATTCCTATTGATGACAGTAACTAAACAGAAACAAATTGAATACTAGAATGCCAGATGAATTTGAATATGTTCCTGGAATCTTGAAGTGGTTTTTTGTTCCTAATTAAGCTGCACCATAGTGTCATATGTTGCTCTGGCCGTCCAATCACTAGAGATAGCATTCCTGGACTGAACCCAATAAATCCCTGCACTGCCACTGACTTGGAATCTCAAGTAGATTTCACCACTTGGAGGGTTGGTATAGTCAAACACTGACCTGGAATCTCAAGTAGATTTCATCAGTTCCCTTGTTTAAATTTTCTAAACCAAGTTGCCCTATTAGCAGTAGCTTATAGTTGTTCAACACCATAGAAACACTTCATCCTCTTGTCTTCCACAGTACCCAACAACAATCTATTTATAAGTCAAACTAATTCAAGTTTCTAAGTACATGGATGTCTATTAAAATAATAATGGTGTTGAGGATATGGAAGCAAACTTTGAAATGTCTGAACTTTTGAAATAAAAGTATAAAATAGAGTACAGTGACTGCAGATGCAGAATCAAGTCCTTCAAATCAAGTCCTTGGTTGGCAAACAATGTTTGCAGGGTGGTGATGTTGTCAAATGGAGCAGGAATGTTATTTCTGGCTTCCTCCAAGATAGAGACTACCCCATCTCTTCAACCTGTCGGAACTTTCCTCCATAATGAGTATTTTTTTGTTATCAAAATCAAAGTGTCAAGATAGAGACTAAGCAGAACTGTTTTGTGCTTATACTTCAGCTTTCTTGATAAAGATTAAGCTCTTACTGTGGCTACAATGGTGTCTATGGTGACATCAATGGTTTACTGCTTATACTTCAGCACAAGAGACCACGCCAGGGCATTCAAACTCAACAAGGGTCTTTATTCTGTCAATGAAGTCAAAGCCTCTGACTGTGGCAGTGTGACCATATTTCAAGCAAATTTGACACCAATAGCCATAAACTTGGGCTGTTGCTGCAAGAACAATGGTTTACTGAATTTGTCATGATAACTTAATCTTATTCATGATAGGTTTCTTGGTTTCTACTTTCTTGTCCCCTATTCTCGTGCTTAAAAGTAATTTTTCCAATCTTGTCTCTTTCTCATGTATCCAGCTTAGAACTCACCTCTGGACATCTTTGAATTCACTCCTAGAGTGTTATTCACATCTCAATTGTTGTCCTAGAGTCAGATTACATGATTACAATCCAATTTGATTCTTATGCTTGAATTTGGTTGGTGAAAATGGTTAAAGTTGGTGTTAAAGAGCAATTGAAACAGTGATATTTTGATTTAATCATATTTAGCATGTGCTGGCAGCTTGTACAAGTCATATTTCATAAAGAAAAGTTGCTAAAACCATAAAATTATGATTATAAACACTTTTGTGCAAAATGACCATTCAAACCACCAATATTTCAGCATTTTTTGTGGTATAGTTGCAGATTTGTGATATAGAAAGCTTATTTTGATTGCTGCATCAAAGGCATTGCATTTTGAAATCTATTCTACCACATATCTTACGTTCCTTTTGACTCCCTATGTGTTTCATAACTGTTATTTCTTACTTGTATCAATTATTGACATTCTAAGTTCCCAAGCTAATGATATCATTGTTTTAGAGTTAGAATATTTTTCAAATTGATCATGCTTGATTGCTCAGGTTGACTTTTTTTACCCTAAATGTGATCAAACCAAATAAGACAAAACCCACAACCCTCACTCATTCCACCTTCTCTTCCACTTCGAAGAAGAGAAACCCAAAACCCTCACACCCATCACACTCTTTGTAAGAGGTGTAGGAATGTGCCCACATAGGGACCATTTTATAGCTGAAAGGAAAATCACTTTAACCAATCAACTTCCACCAAAGTGAACTAAAGAAAATCACTTCACACCAATTGAATTAAACTAAAATAGCATAAACAAACTTTGAAGAATGAGTTAGGCTAAACTCCACTAACTACACTAAACTACACTAAGTAGAATTAGTCTTAAACTATTTTAAAGTAAAACCTAAAAAAGTGTACTAATAGGTGAGAAATTGGGAATTCACCTAAAGTAACCGAAGTGTTCAAATTGCCTTCCATGTTCGACTTGAATAGTAATAGGTTTATTACTTATGTCGCATGGAGTGTTGCTGTTTTGACAATGATTTTTTTTTTTGGCTTGTCACAGAACATGGCCTATTTTCTCAACCATCGTGCATGGATGTACGACCGTTGTTATAGCGGAAGGAGAGGTTTGAAGGAATCTTTTGTC
The DNA here is from genome assembly GCF_016808095.1 of Vigna angularis. Taxonomy (NCBI): domain Eukaryota; kingdom Viridiplantae; phylum Streptophyta; class Magnoliopsida; order Fabales; family Fabaceae; genus Vigna; species Vigna angularis. The sequence goes on along the minus strand of NC_068974.1, from coordinate 20,899,608 downwards.
ATCGGAGTTCAAGAGTTTGTGGAGACGGCTCGACGCAGTCATTATTATGCCATTGATGGAGGGATTCGATGCCCATGCATGAAGTGCGAATGTACAAGGATTTTGAAAGATGAAGAGATTAAAGTTCACCTATACCAAAAAGGGTTCATGCCTAATTACACGGTTTGGACATTTCATGGTGAAGAAAATCCTTCGACCTCCAATAGAGTTCAAAATCGGCTTGCATCAGGTTCGAATACTGTTGTACATACATCTGAGATAGATCAATTTGCCTATATGCAAGAGATGGTCAACAATGCTCTTCATCGACATCACGAACAAGAAGCAAACGGTAGTCATGATGAAGAGTCTCCAAATGAAGCCACTCAGAGGTTTTACAAATTACTGACAGAGGCAAATCTACCTGTATTTGAAGGTTCATCTGAGTCAAAGTTGTCAGTGTCCATCAGACTGTTGGCTGGTAAATCTAATTGGAACGTTCCCAATCAAGCAGTGGATCACTATACAAAATTGATTTTAGATCTGACACCACCAAACAATTCTATTCCGAAGAATTGTTATCAAGCCAAAAGATGTGTTTCAATGTTGGGATTGGAAGCCAAGAAGATTGATTGTTGTGTTAATGGATGTATGTTATTCTATGACAATGATAGTGGCAAAAATGATGCTTTGTTGGTTGAATGCAAGTTTTGTGGCTCTCCTCGATATCATACGATGCATGCAGGACGGAGGCAGAAAAAAGCAATTCCCTTAAAGACAATGTTCTACTTGCCCATTATTCCAAGATTACAAAGAATGTTCACTTCAATGCAAACATCACAACACATGACATGGCATGATGGTAAGAAAACTGAAGGAGTTTTGCGTCATCCTTCTGACGGTGAAGCTTGGAAGCACTTCAATCGTAAACATCCGTCCTTTTCTAGTGAACCGCGTAACGTCAGACTTGGTCTATGCTCTGATGGATTTACGCCGTACATTCAGGCGTCTGCATCACCTTATTCATGTTGGCCCGTCATAGTTACCCCATACAATCTGCCACCTGAGATGTGTATGACAAAGCCTTATATGTTTTTAACGTGTATAATACCAGGTCCATCTAATCCCAAATCAGGGATTGATGTTTATTTGGAGCCTTTGATTGATGATCTGAAAAAGCTATGGAATGGTGTTTGGACGTATGATGTTTCAAGGAAGCAAAATTTCCTTATGAGGGCAGCTTTGATGTGGACTATTAATGACTTTCCAGCCTATGGCATGTTATCTGGTTGGAGCACCCATGGTCGATTAGCTTGTCCACAATGCATGGAACATACAAAGTCATTCCAATTGACTAATGGTCGAAAAAGTTGTTGGTTTGATTGTCATCGGCGGTTCTTGCCCATTGATCACCCCTTTAGAAGAAACAAAAAGGCATTTCGCAAAGGGCAAGTTGAAACGGATATGCCCCCGCCAAAGTTGAGTGGATCACATGTTTGGAGAAGAGTGAAAGACTATCCAAAAGTCACTGAATCTGGACACAATAGGATAGAAGGGTTTGGAGAATGGCATAATTGGACTAAAAGAAGCATATTTTGGGATCTTCCTTATTGGAAAGACAACTTGCTAAGACATAACCTGGATGTCATGCACATAGAAAAAAATTTCTTTGACAACATCTTCAACACAATTATGAATGTTATTGGTAAGACAAAAGATAATGACAAAGCCAGAAAAGATTTACCTCTGTATTGTGCACGAAAAGACTTAGAGTTGAAGGCGCAAGGTAACGGTCGATTCTTGAAACCAAAGGCAAGCTACGTCATGTCAAAAGATGAGGCAAGAATAGTGTGTGGATGGGTCAAAGAGCTTAGAATGCCAGATGGATATTCTTCTAACTTGTCCAGATGTGCCAATGTTCAAAATGGTACTATTCAAGGGTTGAAGAGTCATGATTGTCATGTATTCATGGAGACTTTAATCCCTCTTGCCTTTAGTTGTTTGCCACAGCACGTGATACATCCACTGATAGAAATCAGTAACTTCTTTAAAAATCTGTGCTGCACGACACTACAGGAAAACTGCTTAAGAAAGATGGACGAAAATATTCCAATTATCCTCTGCAAATTAGAAAGAGTATTCCCTCCTGCATTCTTTGATTCAATGGAGCATCTTCCAATCCATCTTTCATATGAAGCTTGGCTTGGGGGACCTGTGCAATACAGGTGGATGTATCCCTTTGAAAGGTTTATGGGAGAATCCAAACGTTCGGTTAAAAATAAAGCTAGAGTAGAAGGCTCAATTTGTGCAGCTTACTTGCACACAGAGACAACTTATTTTTGTTCACATTATTTCAAAAACTTCTTGTTGTCCCCCACTAATGTCAGAAACGAAATGCAATGGCAAGCTGAACAACGTCAAGGTTCATTATCAGTTTTTCGACAATTAGGCCGTCATGCCGGGAAAGAATTCACTCATTGGTTAAGTGATGCTGAATTCAACTCTGCTCATGTCCATGTCTTAATCAATTGCAGTGAAGTTAAACCGTACCTTGAGTATGTTATCATTCAACTCTTACCTTTGCAATGCTTACATTGTTATACACTAATTCATTTCATTTGTACCAGCTCATTTCTTGTGGCTGAGGAAGTCGTAGAAGGAAATGCTTCTGCTAGAATACACTCAGAGTTTCCCCAATGGTTTAGAAATCAGGTCCATACTTTTTCCTATGTTTTGAGCAAGGTTAATTTGACGCTTGCTTTAAAAATGAATTTGGTATGTTTGTAGGTTTTTAATCAGGCATTGACTCCAACGGTTCAAGAGTTAAGACATCTCTCCAATTGGCCATTGAGATGTGTGAAAGAATGGCACACTTACTTCATCAATGGTTACAAATTCCATACACATGAATGGTCTAAAGGAAAGAAAACAATAAATTGTGGTGTGTACGTCAAGGGCCTTACAGAGGGTTGTTATGATGATTTCTATGGCATCATTCAAAAAATATATGAGCTAGAGTACAACAGCACTACTTCTCCAAACAGAGTTGTACTTTTTTATTGTGAATGGTTTGATCCTTCTAGAGCTGGTACTAGAGTGGATCCTAGGTTTAACATTGTCGAACTCCACTTGAGAAACAAATATAGACCGTTTGATCCTTTCATTCTTCCAACTAATGTCAGACAGGCTTATTACGTGCCATATCCACCATTCCGCAGTATAGACAAGCGTGGTTGGGCTGTAGCAGTACAAACCAAGCCTAGAGGTCGCATTGACTCAAATGAGGTTGAGGAGGATGTTGCCTACCAACTTGACCAAATGTCACAACCACAACAAATTATTGAAGTTGAACCTATAACCGCATTGCGCGACCCTGATGGTGATGGAGATGAATTAGAAGCACCTGCACAAGGTGGTGGTGATGATGATGATGATGATGAAGGAGAAGAAGAAGAAGATGATGATGATGATGATGAAGCAGAAGAAGAAGAAGAAGAAGAAGATGATGATGATGATGAAGATGATGAAGAAGATGAAGATGATGATGAAGAAGATGAAGATGAAGATGAAGATCATGATGACGATGATTGAATTTCGACTATCTTAAATATTGTAGCAAATTGAACTATCATTTCAATTGAGTTATGTAAAATACAATATTTCATTTGTAGTCATCCTTCGTTATTGTCATGCATGTAGTAATTTTAAATTCACTTTAATTTATAGTGATCCTTTCTTATTCTTTTCTATTGTTTCACTTTATGTGTAAACATTTCAAATGCAGCAATGACAGGACAAGGTTCAGATAAACCTGATAAAGGAAAAGGGGTAGCCAGGCCTAAAAAAAGGCAACGGAAGGCCCCAAAGTATGTACTTAGGGTGCCTAGTACACTACCTACCCCTACAGTACAACCTCCCTCTACTCCTGCAGTACACCCTCCTTCTCCTACCCCTGCAGTACATCCTCCTCCTCCTACCCCTGTTGTACACCCTCCTGCTCCTACCCATGCAGAAGAGCCTCTGCCTCCCCCTGTGATTATTATTCCCACTCCTCCCCCTGTCATTATTACCCCCACTCCTCCCCCTGAGGTTATTACCCCCACTCCTCCCCCTGACCCTACTTCTATAGCTTCCTCATCTTCTACACCGCCTTCAGCTGCTGATGCTGAAGATGTTGACCCGCCTTTCCATGATCGACCATGGATTGAGCCATATGGAAAAGGGTAAATACTTTAATCCCAGTTTTAACTTTGATTGATGTTTTAAACTTTCTTTACTGAAATGACTTTTATTTATTTATATGAAGGTTTATTCCCTCCAGAGTTGCTTCCCAGGCCATAACACGTTCAATTAAGCAACAGTATTTGACTCCATGGCCTACTTGGGGAGCCATACCTATAGACGACAGAAAGCCATTCTGGGAGCGTTTTAAGGTCAAGAACACTTTAAATTAATTATCATTCATATCTTACCATGTCTTAATCAATGTTTGTTTTGTTCATCATTACAGAAGAAGGTGCAGTGGAAAGCTGAGCATGAAAGTCAAATTCATAGAAATTTTCACATGAAAGCATCTCATCGGCTCTCAGAGATGTTTAGGGATGCTAGGATTGCAGGGGAGCGCCCTGACTGGATGGGCGAAATTATTTGGAACTCTTTGCTTGCACATTGGAACACAGTAGAGTTTCGTAAGAAGTCTGCTACAGCCCAGAAGAATAGATCGTCTGAAAGGGGTGGTGCCTTGCATACTGGTGGGTCGATCACGATTCACGAGCATGCCATTCGTATGGTAATCTCTTCAAGCTGTTTCTGTCCAGATTTTCTTGTCTCTTAAGCATTGTGCAAGTATGTTTGATGTTGATAAGCATTGCTAAAGGTGTAGCAACTCATATTAATCACTTAATTGCAAAATGAGTGGTTGAGTTCATCATAAACTTATTTAAAAATCTGCATAAAAATACTTCTCTGGTTTGACATGTGCAATCTGTTTTGTTCAGATTTTTTTTGCATCTACAACTTTGAACAAATTTATTTGATGATGATAAACATGATTGAAGTGTTTCCTTGAATTCTAGTGCAATTTTTTTAGTAAAAAGTGCTGCATAATTTGCTACAGCAGGGGTGTTTTGTTGAATCTGTCCATTTCAGTGCATTTTACACATTTGTGCAACTGTATTTTACCATTTGAAACATGTATGCACTGTTCATTTGGTCAAATTTGAGCTCATATGCAAAATCACTTCCTAAACCATCAATTTTGCCTTATTTTGGAAGTGAAGTAGTGATTTTCTAGTGCAGTGTGATTCTTTGCTGTCTTAGTGTCTAAACATGTTCAAATTGATGATAAAAGTTGCCCCAACCATCAAATAATGTTTCCAAACGTGTTTATGCAGAATGACCCATTAAACCACCAAATTTTGCCTAAATGTGGAAGTGAACTTGTGATTTTCTGCTGCATTGTGTCCCTTGACTGTCTTAGTGCTTAAACATTTTCAATTTGATGGTTTAAAGTTGTTAGCACTGTTCGTTTGGTCTTTCTCCAGCCACTGTACCAAATCACCTTTTGAACCATCACTTTTGCCTTAAATTTGCAAGTGCACACCTCGTATTGAGAGCTTGACTGTTTTGGTTGTGTTTCATTGCTTATGGAGTCATTTTTGGTGAATTGAAAGTTGTTTTCTATTGTTCATATGGTCAATTTTGAGCCAAACCGAAATATACTTGCTACATGACCAAATTTTGGTCACTTTTACCAAGTGCACAACTGAAATTCTGCAGTAGATTTTTTCTTGCTTCTTTCACTGCTTCTACATGTTCAATATGATGATATAAACTTCCTTTAGGTGTCATTTGATCCCTAAAACCACTGCCACTCATTTTTACCACTGAAACCATCATTTTTCTACTCAATTTGCTGCTGCAGTGTACATTTTAGTTGCTGTTTGGTTTTTAGTCACAGTTAAATTTCGAATTTGGATTGGAAAAAGCTGGGTTTATCTCCTTTGGTTTCCACATTATTGGATTCCATGTTAAGTCTAAATTATGTTACAGGCACAAGCTCTTGGACGAGCGGTCCATGTTGACGAGGTCTTTGCACAGACCCATGTTCGGAAGGGCACTAATGAATTCGTTGATGAAAGGTCTCGCAAGACTCATGTAAGCAAATAGCACTCCTAGTATTAGTAATCCACATGATTATGTTATCTTCATCATTCTCTGACATTGCTTTTATTGTTTGAACAGGAAGATTTTTCTATGAGACTTTCACAGGTTAGATCCGAACATGGGTCAGCTCCTACACCGGATGATACGAGTAATACAGATGACGACATCCGTAGGACACAGTGCTGGGTCGATGTCGTTGGTGGGAAGAAAAAGGGACGAGTCTACGGTGCAGGACAACTTGCTGCAAACTATACAGCATCGAAAGGAGGTACACTGAAGCATCAACCTTCTTCTTCCACCTCTTCTGCTGACGAGGCCATCCAACGCTTGACACAGCTATTGGACCAACGTGACCAGGAAAACCGTGCATTGAGAGAAGAATATAGTGACTTGAGAGATGAGTTCTCAAGCTTCAAGACCCTGGTCATGAGAGCGCTGCCTCAAACTTCAGACACTCCTTCCATTACCCCTCCGACCCAGCCACGACCGTCCCTGTCACCCGCCGTCCCTCATCAGCCCACACCAGTCCAGCCCACACCAGTCCAGCCATCTACAGATGACCAGGAGGATGAACATCTTTCTGAAGACTATGTAGATTTTTAGTTTCATTTTGTTATTGATCATAGTACATTTAAATGTTATTATGATATTGTTAGAATATAATTGATGTTAGTACATTATGATAACAATGTTATAGTACTTTATGCTTTTCCATCAATGAATATCAAATTTTGGGATGGACAATATATATATGCAGGTCTGTTTGTTTGTAAATTGAAACTGTTATACAGGTCTGTGTGTTGTGAATATGATATGCAGGTATGTGTGGTAGAACAGCAAAACAATTAAAACAGATATTTCTCTGCACCGTACCGAAGGCTTTATGGCCTTCGGTAATTACCGAAGGCCATAAGCCTTCGGTAATGGTTACCGACAGGGGGTTTACCGAGGGCTTTTTGACCGTCGGCAGGCCGTCGATAATGGGCCGTTACCGAAGGCTTTTGGCGTTTTCCGAAGGATTTTGGCCTTCGGTAATACCCTTCATTACTGTAGTGTAAAATAAATGTGTGTTTATTACTTTAGTTTTGCTACACATTTTTCTTATAAACTCTGTAGTTGCTTATCAACTGTTTATAAAAGCTCTTGTCATCAAACAATATTCTAATTAAGAGTCAGCTTTCTCAAAACACTATATAGTAGATTTAACTAGAAAATTGAAAAATATTTATTTCTAAATTTGTAGTTTGAACTGAAACTTTATTACTAAAGTGTTTAACAACTTATATAAATTGTTTAATCTTTAACAAGGTTGTTAAACTACCTTTTGACAAAAAGTTTTCCTACAACACTATTCAACCCATTCTAGTATTTTTCAAGTATTTCACATTTGAATCGTTAAAGCAATTATATCTTTCATTCAATCAAATAGTTTATTCATCAGATATTTCTCAATATAAATTTCATTCAAACATATAATTAAAAAAAGTTTCCATGAGTGATAATATTAATTGTAAATCATAGTATCAATATGCTAATTCACTTGTATAATCATAGATCAAAAACCTCTTTCAGCTCCTCATCTAAGTCATTGAATCACACTTCTACTTCTAACAAGAGACGTACTCATATGGTAAAATGTTTTATTATTATAAAAATCTTATTTATTGTTAAGGTTCGTCGATTTTAACAATTTCCTCCTATTCAATTATGAGAAAATAAACCATAGAATAAATTACCATAAAGCACGTAATTTATCAATCATATATAAGACAAAGTAGATCAAAATATGTCATATTGTCAATATAGAAATTTATATCAAAACTTTATAATTGGTAATTATAATCAGAAATATATTAGAGCACGCATGATTATTATATTAGAGTTAATAGGGACAAGATCACACAACAAAATTTAAAAGCAATCAAATCATTATTCAAATGAAATCCAAAATGTTTTGGTGAAATAGATTGGAAAGAAACAGAAGACTTAAAACCAAAGTTTTCAAAACTTGAAAATCATTCAAAAACAAAAAAGACACAAAAACTAAATTGTTGCCACTTATTATTATTTTTTCTCCCCATTTCTTTTCTTTTCCCACTTTTTGTCATCATAAAAAAGAGTTTGAAAAGTAACAATAAAAATCATCATCATAGCTACGATGAAGGAGGCTTCGGTGACGATGGAGTGGGAGGTATTTCACTATAATATAAGGTGCCATGGAATGAGCATCCATTTTTGTTGACATGCTTGCAGTAAAACGTTTAACTTTTTAATGTTGTCGAGCTTCATAGGCGCCAAAGAGACGAATGATATATCTCCTTTCTTGTGCTAAATTCATCTCCAAAATCCTTTTTAGAATATGTATCAATTTGGTTGTTTTTGGAGTTTCAAACCAAGGCATGCTGAGTATGTTAAGAGGATTTAGAAACTCACATGGAAAAGTAAGAGGTGTAAGTGGTGGATCTGGTTTAGAGGCATGTCTCATAAAGGACAACAAAGCTTCTTCGTCTAAAGAGGGTGAGGATCGTGGCTTGTGATGAGTACGATGTTATTTTCTCCTGAGAAGAGAGAATCTTCTTATTAGAACTCATTGTCACAAGGAATATTTAGGTTAAGAGGTGAGGTGTGACTTTGTATGAACCAATGATTTGAATAAATAAAATTTAAAGTGATTTTTAGAAAGATTTTGGAGAGTATGCAGCTCATACATTTTAAGAAATATTTTCTAATTTATAGCATTAAACTTTTTAAACACGAAAAAATTGAAATTATTTTGAAAATGAACAGGAACCTTTAAAGTTTAAACTGATTTTCACAATATTTTGAAATCAAAGATATTTTTACACTTTATTTTAAAAAATTATGGAAATATGATATAAGAAATTTTTCAAATGAAAGTGGTAAATATCAATCAAATAGGCTATGTGTGTTTAATAGAGATTAGGTGCCTCTAGTAAGATATATGTGTCTAATAGGATACGTCTAACAGGTTAAAATGTTGTTACTGCTTCCATATTACATTAATTATTCAGTCGCTAAAGTCATGCCTAAAAGGATTTTTAATTACTAAAATTCAAATAAAGGTTTTGTAAACATATTTGTCAGTTTATCATGGGATAAACTTTAAATAAATGATATCCTTCTAAACATAATTTCTAATGAAATGGTGTTTAATTTCAATGTGTTTTGCCCTATAATGTTTAAGTGTGGAGTTAACCTTTAATAGTCATTTTTTCTTGTAGAGTTCTATTTTTCCTTTCTACTAAACCATTTTGTTTTGGTGTTCTTGAATCTAAGAAATTGTGTATAATGTCAGTTTTCAAGTAATTTACAAATATTTTCATTTTAAAATTTCAAGCAATAATCACATCTTAGAGAAAGATTAACAAACCTTTTCCATTTTGTACTTTGTAAGACTCATCCTTATTTCTTATAGACTTAGTTCTTGTTGAACCAAATAGATTAATATGAAACAACTCAAGAGGTCTTTGTGTTTAAACAGTTTATGCTTTTAAAGGAAATTTTAACTTAATTTTCCTCAACACATGATTCACACATAACATTGTCTTTGAATGATAGATATAGTAAGCCTCTTACAAGGCATTGTTTCTTTAGCTTTAAGTGTAGTGTCAAGCTTATGCGGTCACACTTCCTGTGCCATAGCTAGTGATCTTGTTGTGTGATCATGATGCAGGACACCTTTTGAGATATGTTTATTCATCAATGTCAATCTTATACATGTTTCCTTGCCTTTTTACGATAAAAATGTGTGTTTCGTCATATTTTTTTGTTATACATTTCTTTTTATCAAACACTACATCACAATCGCTGTCAAACAATTGGCTTATGCACAATAGATTATTATTCAACCAAACAATTTATAAGACATTACTAAGGTACAAATAAGGTTTGAGGCTTACTTGACCAATTCCTAGGATTCTCCCATGTTGGTTTCTCTAAATATGACCTTTCCTCCTTTCTTTAGCTAAAGGTATAGGAATATAGACTTTTCTCCTATCATATGTCGCGAGCACCCATTTTACAAGTATCATGATAAGGGTTTCTTTTTGTCGAGTTGAATATATCTATTATAGCAATTATTATTACTTAGGTACGCAAACTTCTATGAGTCCTTGGAGGTTAGTTCTTTTGTATACCACTCTACCTTTATCAAAGCTAGTCTTACTTTCTACTTTATATACAATCATTATTTTGTCATGTGATTTCCTAAATCTTTTAAGAAGCATGTTTAGTGATTTTTCATTTGAACTAGTTTATGCCAGAAGTTTTCTTTTCGCTATATTTTGTACCTCAATTTCTTCTAATTTATCGTCATTTAATCTTATTGGTTGTTTGCCTATCCTTTCTACTAACTTCTTTTCTAGTTCTAACTTATCATTGCTTAGAGTGTTATTTTCTACCTTTAGCTTTTCATTTAGCTCATATATTACTTTCAATTTACCTTCTAGTTCTTTACACTTTTCTTTGTTATTTTTCTTTAAATTTGTTCACATTCCTATGAGATTACCATTATAAGATATATTCATAATATGCTTGTCTAACATAGGTCAAAAAAATTCACCTATTCATCATTAGAGTCGTCTAATGTATTATTGTTCGTATTTTTCATTAGCCAATGTATATTTTCTCACCTTTTTATGCAAAAGTGTGCATATCTTCATCGTAAGGAACCTTTGGAACCATGAGGTATACAATTGATTCTAAGCCAACACACAATCAATAGGTGACAATTTCAAGGATAAAATTATTTAATTGGAGACTATGAGTCTCAACCACTATATTATCGAGACCAAACATCTAAGAGAAAAAGTCTATCATTTTCAAACTAATGGAAGATTGTCTTAATTGTCGATGTACAACTTATTTTATGAAAATATGAAGAAAATACACATGATATTGAGAGTGAAAATTTTTCAAATTCTTATTTTTAAATAGAAATCAAAATATTATACTTTTAAATTATAAAATTACTCTAAAAAACTTCTAATATTTTATATTTTTTAACATTCTTTATCTAAACAATATTTTTTTTTCATAAAGCATTTTAAATTTACATCAAAATAAATTATTGTCTAAAATTTTATATCACATCCTATGGTTCAATATCGCTCATCTTATAAACAAGCTTTTATTTAATGATGCAGTTATCATAATTTTATTTATTTATTATTATTTGGTTTAATAGGTTCGGAAGTCCCTATATTTGGGGGTTCGTTTCAATTGGGTCCTTCAATTTTGGAAGTGATCAATTGGGTCCCACCACCGACCTAATTTAATATTTTTAATAATTTCTAATTATATTTTCATTTATTAATATATTTAATAATTAAAAATGTTAAAAATCCATCTATACAGCTCAAACGGTGCCACCTGGATGCCGCTTAAAAAAGTTAACTCGTTAACTGCATTTAACGAAAATGCTATTATTAAATCAAATTGACCAAATTAGGGACCCAATTGATTACTTTCAAAATTAGAGGACCCAATTGAAACGAACCCGCAAATATAGACACCTCCGAACCTATTAAACCTTATTATTTTATTAGAAATGGTCTCTCTGTTTTGCTTTTTGTATAATTTGTTTCCATGAGTTAGCATAGTTTTTTTTCAAAAATTATATATATATATATATATATATATATATATATATATATATATATATATATATATATATATATATATATATATATATATATACACTCTCGTAATTATCTTTAGGCGTGCTTGTTTACATGCCAATAGCTTACAAAACTGATATTTTGCCTGAAAGTGTGGCATAGGATAACAACTGAGTGAAGGTCGCGCCCACTATAAATTTAGCACGTTGTGAAATAGAATTAAGCATGTGAAAATGTTAGGGGGACGATAGGAAGAGAAAGAAAACAAATAATAGACCTCGTACCTAAATGTTATAAGACAAAAGTCATAATTTTCTGCAAAGTTGATAAGAAAATAGTTGTGAAAACGTTTAAGTTAAGCATTTTGATGGGGTTCAGCCTTGTACCTAAAGTGTGGAAAAGAAAAATCTTACATCATTCAAATCAATTATTTTAAATAATATTTTATGTCTCCACAAATATTTGTATGGTTTTCGTGACTACTGAAGTGGCCATGTAGCACATAGATCTGTTTCTTATAGTTGTCAGGCTATGTTTTCACTCCAATAGATTCTTTATATCGATTGATTGGAGCCATTCCTACACGGGTTGGGGTCCCTCTTCATTTGATTTATGTGTCTTTCCTTTCGTTTCGCATTTTAATGAAGGTAATTGAGTATTTTGAATTGTGTTAAATTTATAACAAGTTTGTTTAAGTTAATAAATTTAAATTACTTTTGTTTAGTCTCAGTACAATGGATGATCAATGTCATGGATATAAAATATTTTCTTTATATCTTTATCCTAATATTGCATAATATTTCAAATAAATTTATGTGAAGAAATTCAAGAGAGGTTGTGAAGTCGAAAGGTTCACTTGTTTCCCTTTTTAACACGTTTAACGCAGGATAAATTTTCCAAGAAAAATTTGGTAAACCTCTTTTGTTTTAAAATATTTCTTTTGTTTTAAACTTTACAACCTCGTTCACTGAACTATTATGCTATCGGACTACCAAGTTTTTTTTTTCTTTTCTTAGTTGTGATATTTGATACCAATATGTTTAACAACAGAAATATTTTTAATCTAATTAGGAATTGAGAAACTATAACCACATTTGTCGAATGCAACACAAATATAACAATTCATTCAATAAATCAAATATCTTCAAATAATAAAATTAAATAAATATTTATATATCATATATAATTTTATAAATAAATAAAAGTCAATATGTGGAATGAAGAGTAACAATAGCAAGAAAGCTAAGAGAGTAATGAACAATGCAAGCAAAGCAATTTCATTAAAGAAACAAGAGATGGAAGACACCAATGACGAAAAGGGAGTGGGAATGAAAGTACTAAAGTGAATTTTAAGATAATTTTGAAACTTATCTTGTTTGGATTTTGTTTAGATTATTCTTAATTCATCTCTATTTAATTTATTTTGCACCTATTGATATCAAATAGAGTAAAAGTGAAAAAATGAAGAAAATAAAAAAATTTTAAGCACTTTACAACAAAATGGTTCAATGTAAGGCCTCCAATTATGGAATGTCACGAGTTATTACAAAAATTGATAATTTTCAAAACTTTCTTATAGCGCGAAAACGTATTTTCAAAAATCTCAGCATTTAAACTTGCATCACATAATAATTCTAAAATACTTGTCCAATTGCATTATTTAAAATAAAATCAAAATAACGAAGGAAATAAATTGTCTTAAAAACTCAATTGCAATAGTTTTAAATAAAACCCAAGTTTGTGCCCCGTCATCTCACGGATCTATCATGTTTTACCTTCATCTGTAGCATGATCTGCTTCTGTATAACAACACACATTATACGATCATCACATTCACATGCACAAACACAAACATGTATGGGGTAAGCTACCGATAAAACAATCATAACAACAAGATACATACATACTGATTATATCAACCATAATCAAACACACAACAAGATACATACCTTCGGATTATATCATCCATAATCAAACACACAACAAGATACACACCTTCTAATTATATCAACCATAATCAAATACCTCATACATAGAAGTAATAATAATAGGATTCTTAATCCTCTAACATAAATAATTCAATCATAATCAATTATTCGATCCTCGATCCCTGATCCTCAAACTTCCATCTTTGATCCTTGATCACTAAATCCTTGATGTCATCACTAACATCTTGATAACAGTTGAAAAACTATTATTTTTAGATTTAATTTTGATCTTAAAGACAACCTTTATGACTTAGAAACTAGCTTGTAATCATGCTTTTGCTTATGTTTTGGAAATAAGAGAGTTGGATGAGTTTTATGCTTGGTTTTCCTTGTTTTTACAGGTTTTAAGATGAATTGAATGGAAGAAGTGAAGTAGCCATAAGTTGGAGTCAGAAAAGGAAAAAAAGTGCATAAAAGAAGAGCCGCAAGTACCGCTCAGCGAAAATTACCACTGAGCGGCACTTTGAAGTCTCGCAATCACCGCGCAGCTGAGCGTCAAATAAAAGAACCGCACTTACCGTTGTTTGCGCCACTTTTCTGTAATCTTTAGGAAGCTATATAAGGGTTTAGTCGACCTAGGGTTAGTATCTTTGGATAGAACGAAGCAAAATCACACTTTCTTCACCCCTTGAAGGAGGATTTTGGATGCTCAAGCTCCTTTGTCAACTTTCTAGGATTCTATCTTTCATTCTTCCATTATTTTTCATCTAGTTTCACCATGTCTATGGTGAACTAAACCTTCATTGTTGTTGGGGAATCAATGTATCCTTTGAAATTCTCATGTATTGAATTGGTTCTTTATAATATATGCTTTCTTTCATTAATTGTTAGGGTTTTTCTTCTATACTCTATGCATGTTTTGTTTAACTCATTCAATTGCATGATCATTGATATTATTTGTATGGACACATATAGATATATCTAGACATGAAGAAATTCTCCCAAGAGCAATATTACCTAGACCTAGGGATAGGAGGATTGGTTGCCTTTAAGCTTCTATGTGAATGTAATGCATGAATAATTGCTAGGGAGACAAGACATTGTAAACTAGTGATTAGGATTAGTCTTTCTTCACCGAGACATCAAGTTTAAGGTAAATGAGAAAGTGGCACTAACATTAATGAAGAAAGATGAATTCTTGAATACATGAGAGTGGATAGGATGAATTGAAAACCCCAACAACATCATCATTCCATAATTTACATCAATCACTTTTGCTTCTTTTGATTCAATTGATCAATACATGCATTCATATTTAATTTTCAGTATTTGCATTTAAACCTACAAAAATTCGTTCACAAGTCTAATTTAATCAACAAATCACATAACTGTTTAGGCCGTGAGTCATTTAGGAAAGGATACTTGGTCTTACCATTTTATTATTATTTGATATGATTCGGTTACACTTGCCGAGGGTTAACAAGTTTTTGGCGCCGTTGCTAGGGACTCGTGGTTTAACTATTCTATTTATGTGATTATTGATTAACTTTGACTTGATTTTTTATTTTTTATCTTTCTATCTTTTTAGTTTATCTTTTCTATCTTTTTGTGCTAATAATTATTTTTAGGGTTTTTTGTTCTTGTGTATGCAGGATACAATTAGGACCAGGAGCAAGAAAACTTTGGAACCTCTTCTTGAAGGATTGGACGAAAGTAGAAGAAGGATGATCCGAACTTCTAGAGAATTATTTCCTTCTCCAGAAGCACTTCTACAACCCTCACCACAAAGATCTAACCAGAGTACTGAAGAGATGGTTGAAGAGAACAATGTTGTTAGACGTACTCTAGCATATTACACAAATGTTGTTGGCCCTTATCACTTTAATAGCATTGCTAGGCCAAGGGTCAATCCTGCAAACATGGAGGTGAAACCGACATTGATATAATTGGTCAAGAGCAACCAATTTAATGGGCTATCACATGAAAGTCCATATGAGCATCTCACCACATTCAACGAGATTTGCAACACTATAAAGATCAATGGTGTGCCGGATGAGCAATAAAGCTGATGACAAATTTATGAACACCGAAAACGACGCCACAGACTTGTTTAACAATCGGCAAGTGTGACCGAATCGTATCAAGTAATAAAACTAGGTAAGACCAAGTATCGTTTTCCCATAGGACTCACGGCCTAGTTAGTTATCTAATTTGTTGATTATTTAAGACTTGTGAACAATTGATTGTAAGTTTTTAATGCAAAAGACAATAATTAAACATGTATGCATGAATTTAATCAATGGCAAAAAGAGTAAAACAAACACGTAATGAATTATATGGATGAGTATGTTGTTGGGGTTATCAATTTCATCTTGTGCACTCTCATATATTTTAGGAATTCATCAATGTTAATGCCACTCTCTAAATTACCTTGTCAAGAAGGCCTATCCTTAATTACGAGCATACAATTCCTAGCATCCCTAATAATTAATTCTGAAGTGCAGAAGTTTAACAGTAACCATCTCTCATATTCCTATGCCTAGGCAATATGCTATTGGGAGAAATTCCCCGGATCTAGATCTCCCCGTATGTTCCCATATCGACAAAATCAATAATCATTGCAATGAATGAGTTAAACAATGCAAGCATTAAGCAAAGAGGAAAAACCCTAACTAATGATGAAAGAAAGCATGTATCTTAAAGTAAGATGTTAAAACATTAATTCCATATATGAGAGTTTCACAAGACTACATTGATTCCCCAACAACAATACAAAGTTTAGTTCACCATATTCATGGTGAAACTAGATGAACAATAATGAAAGAATGAAAGATAGAACCCTAGAAAGATGAGTAGGTAGCTTGAGCATCCAAGATCTTCCTTCAAGGGGTGGAAAAGTGAGTGTTTGCTTCGTCTCAACCAAAGATACAAATCCTAGGAACACCTAAAGCTTATATACTATTCGTAAAATTACATAAAAGTGGGCCTAAGCCCAAAAGAGTGCCGCTCAGCGGTAAACTACCGCTCAGCGGTAAGTGCGTGAGTTGATTCTTCCCCTCAGCGGTATTTTCACTCCTCAGCAGATCCAACGTGAGTTCAGGAGTGCCGCTCAGCGATAAACTGCCGCTGAGCGGTAGTTGTGACTTCTCCTTTTGTACTTTTTTATGTCTTTTCTGATTCCATCTCTATCCTTCTTCACTTCTTTCACTAAATTCACCTTAAAACCTGCATAAAACACTGAAATCAAGCATAAACCTGTCCAGCTCTCTTATTTCCAAAAATATGAACAAAACCATGATTCCAAGCTAGTTTCTAAATGTTAAAGGTTGCTTTTAGTATCAATTTTAAGCATGAAAATAACATTTTTTCAACTGTTATCACAACCCCAAACTTAGAACTTTGCTTGTCCTCAAGCAACAAGATGTAACTCAATCTTCTACCAATTAATACAATGGTTTACTCCATTCAAAATTCTCTTTTCAAGATAAGTAAAAACTTCAATTAAGCTCATGACAAAGACTTCAATCAAGACATACACATGATTTAGTGTTCACAAAGTCACTTAATATCCAACAAATGCTATTTTTCATGAATGATCAATCAACTAACCATGGATGTTCATGTGCTCATGGAATATTTCCTCACTAAGTAAAGTGTTTCACTCAAATACAAGTGTACAAGAGGTAATCACTCATTCGCTCTACTATCACAATATCACATGAATTGACTTTGCCTTTCATTTAACCACAATCAAATAAATTCACAAGCATGCATCATCACAAGGACTTTTCAATGGCTTATAATGTGGCTGGGCTAACAAGAAAATTGGTTTTTTTAGATCACAAAACCCTTGAGTTAAGAGAGTCATATGAACACAATCATTCTTACTTTCCCAACTTTCCTTTGCATTGAGCTTTGCTTTTTCTTTTCTTTTCTTTCTCTTTTTCTTTCTCTTTTCACATACTTAATTCTTAGCTCTTAGCTCAATGCTTTCAATTTCCCTTTCTATTTTCCAACAACCCCAAACTTGAACATTTATCAGTACCACAAAATAGTTTCTACTTAACTCAAGGTAAAGCTTTTCAGTAAGAGTTTTCAAGTCATGTTCAAGGCTAAAGGTTTGAATGATGAAACACAAAGTACTCTCTTTTAGTGGGCTAACTTTATAAATTTGGCTAATAAAAGGGTTACCAACAAATGGCCTTGATCATATGATGGAAACAAGCAAGTAATTCAACCATAGAAAACCTGGGCAAAGTTATTCATGCTTCCCAAAGTAATAGCATTCATTCTCACAAACTCTGGAGCTCAAAACCTCACATATAAGCTCATTCACATTTGACATACACATCCTGCTTAATATCACAATCACAATCACAACATCATGCATTTGTTCACAAAGCTTGTGAATCACCTGTATAAGCATCTAATGTGCACATCTCAGCATCAATCAATCTCAAAGCATCATCAAGCATTACTTATCAAACAATCACAATCATAAGCAAACCATCATAACAAACAAAGTTTCCAATTGAGTATATCAAACCCTATTCTAAAACAAACGTAAATAAGTTCAGAACACTAAATAAAAACATAAGTCCTGCTTTAGTTATGATAGCATTCATCGGTAAATGCTATCTCAGCTCCTCATCAATCTGAGATGTCATCTGTATCCTCCTCTTCTTCCTCTCTTCAGCATCCTCAAATGCATCATCCTCATCATCATAGCATCATCTTCTTCCACCTCCATAGCTAAAGCTTCAGCTGCTTCAGCTCTGCCTCCTTGTACCTGCTCTTCTGGTCAGGCTATCACATTATGAAACTCCTCCATAGTCCACCTGTGTGCTGGAGGTGTATCATACATTCCAACAATCATCTCAGCAGTGGCCACCTGCCCTCTGTGGATAGACTGTAACTGTGCACCTATAAGAGACATGTACATGTCCCTCATCTGGAAAGGTTCTGCTTCATGTGTCTTAGCAGATGCCTGACTCTATGCTTGCCCTCTTTCTCTACGAGTACGGCGTGGTGGAACTGGCTGAGCCGCCTCCTCACCTCCACAGTATTGTCTGTAATAGGCCTCATCAATTGCTTTCCTTGGCCTTTCAAATGGTGGAGCAGAAGTATCCACCCCAGCTATCTTGCAGAGGTGTGTAATCAAAGAAGGATGTCCTAAGGGTGCTTTGCTGTTTGTTGTGTTGGCACACATCCTTATCTCATCAGCTATTACCTGTCCAATATTGACATTTAAGTTCCTGATTGCAGAGTAAAGGAGGAGTGCCCTGCTAAGAGTGATGTCTGACACATGAGAACATGGCTGAATGTTGGCATGAGAAAATGCCATCCAATACTTTGCAAGAGGAGTCAAATCAGTCCTCCTAATGTTTACCACAGAGCCAGTTCTATTCCTCTGAAAATGTCCTCCAGGTACACATAAAACTCTCTCCAAATCATCAAAATCAGTGCCTTCTTCCATACATAGAGCAAACTGGCACTGCTCACCAGCCCACACAGTGTCCAAGAAGTTGTTGATGGAATCAGGATCATACCTAATAGCATGGCCTCTGACATAGCCTAGGTAATTCTCAATTGGATAATCACCAATCTTTCTTGCATTAGTGTAGAATTCTTTCACCACAGCTATATTGGCAGGTGTAGGGTATGTGGCTAGCTTCCCCCAATCATTCCCTAACAATTGCTCTCCAAATTGAGGAGCAAAGTTAGGTATCATTCCAACCTTTCTCTCCATAAGTAGTCTCCTATCTTGGACCACCTTGAAGTGCTTCTCATGTTTGCGAGATAGGAACCTACTAGAATGGGGTTGTTCTGGTTCCTTTTCTTTTCTTTTGGATGCCATGGTCTTCATTCTTTTGCCTGAAGAGGATGCCATTCCTACATCAAACACGGATACAAAACCACAGAAAATGTTGTAAATCATTAGTAAAACACAGACAACACCATATTTCGAAGCTAAACCACTGCTGAGGGTCAAAATCACCCCTCAGCGCCACCAGTGCAGCAATCCAGAACGCAACTCAATAAAAACTACATGTCTGTCAGAGTGCCGCTCAACGGCAATTTACCCCTGAGCGGTGACTCTACAGATTTTTCAAAAATTTGTTTTTAACTTGTCCTAACTCCACCCACATGCAATTTTCAGTTTTCCAGATCAACATCATTCAATTCAATCGGTTCAAACATTTATTAAATCATCAAATCATGCATAGAAATTAAAACCCCTAAAAATTCATGCTTTAACAATCAAATTCAAACTCAAGAACCCTAGAATGAAAAATGCTTGACTTACTTGGGTGGAGAAGCTAGATGAAATGAGAATGCTTTCAAGCTATGATGCTCTCTTCCAACCCCAAACTTAGATGGAAAACTAGTGAGAAAGTGAGTGAAAGGGAGATTTTCTCAAGAGGGATGAGGGAAAAGTTGTAGAGATCCTTTGAAAAAGTATGTAGGAGTATGTGTGCAGAGAAGAGTATGAAAAGAGAAACTAAGGCGCAGCTTAGGGTATAAAAATACCTTAATGGGCTCGGGTTCCGCTAAGGGGCAACCTAAGCCCAGTCTGCGACACTACCGCTCAGCGGTAGTTTGCTGCTCAGCGGCACTTACGGGAAGTGCTCTCCTTCTCCTTAGCTTAACCTAAATGCGTCCTAAACATACCCCTCACTGGCTCCTTGCAATAAAATTCTCAGATCACTCATGCACAACCCTATTATGTAACAAACAAAAATATGATCAATCAACTAGGTTGCCTCATAGGTAGTGATTGTTTAACGTCACGAGCCTGACCCAAAATCCTCCAACACCCATCAGTAGGTGCAAAACTTTCTTACCAACACCCATCAGTAGGTGTAACAAACCTAGTATCCTTCAGTAGATACTTAACCACCTAGCATCCTTCAGTAGATGCTATATCCAAAAAACTATTTACAGAAATAATGTCCAACTGCTTAAAAATTACAAAACCAAAATAAAATCAAAAGAAATATTGTCCTCAAATCACTGGAATGCCTTCCAGCAAGCGCTCTTTTAACGTCATTAGCTTGACCCAATAAAGTTCAAGTTCCTTCTTCATGGTTGATGTCCATATCCCACCAACTCCTCAACTGCTTCCGATGTACTGTTTTGACTCTTTTAGAATATGGAGACTCTATCTCTATCATCTCCTTTTATTTGTAGCCTTTCACAACCCAACACTTGTTTTTGAATCTCACAGGTGTACCAAGTTGGAGTTGTTCTTTCATCCAGTCATCAGGAACTTTTCTTCCTCTGTCAATCTTTTCTTTTTCATGTACCTGAAACAACAAACAATGTTTACCTTTAACCTTGGGCTTTTCATCTTCAGGGCTAGTCATGAGTACATCTTGAAATGCAGCTTTATGACTAGCTTCTTCCTCCTGCATCTGTTTCTCTTCTATGAAGACATCTACAACAACCCTTTCTTCTCGGTCTTGGAGCACCACTATACCTTCGTTCACATCAATGATGGCTTTGGCGGTTTTCATAAACGGTCTTCCGAGAATAATGGGTAAGCGGAAGATATTGTCGATAAATAGAAGTACATCTTGCTCATTGACATCTCGAAAATATTCCGCCATAGTTAGGGCAGTTAAACCAACTCTCATACGAGCTCCGGGTGGTTCAGTCTCCATCTCCATCACCACAAAGTCTGCCAAGAACTGTAGTTTGCCTACACAAACTATAATATCCTCTGCTATTCCATAGGGTTTCTTCGAGGATCCATCTGCCATTACTAAGTTAACCTTTATAGGCTTCACATCCACATCACCAATCTGTTCAAGTAAAGAATAAGGTATCAAGTTAACACTTGATCCTAAATCAAGTAAAGCCTTCTTTATCCTTTTCTTCCCTATTGTGCATGGAATGGAGAAACCTCCTGGATCTTTTGCTTTTGGAGGGAATGACTCCTTTTTAACAGCTTTATACTTCTTTGTATCTTCATCTCTACGTATTTTCTTTGTAAAGACTTCTTCCTCAGGTTTAGTATAAACTGCAATCTGCTGTAATATCTCCTTCCAAGGTACATCATTGTCCACCATATTGAATAATTCTGTAAAATCAAATTGTTTCTCATGATTTATTGGAAAAGGAAAAATATCTTTACTCTTTATCTCTCTTCTCTCTCCTTTCTCTTTTCTCTCTTCTTTTTCTTTTTCTCTCTTTTCTCTCTCTTCTTTTTCTTCCTCTCCTTTTTTTTTTCTCTTTGTCTAACTCAACTATTTCATCATTTGTACTATCCAACACTTTACATTCTTCCCTGGGGTTAACCTTAGTATTAGCCCCAAAATTTTTGTTAGGCCTTTCTTCCACTTGCTT
Source organism: Vigna angularis (assembly GCF_016808095.1). Taxonomy (NCBI): domain Eukaryota; kingdom Viridiplantae; phylum Streptophyta; class Magnoliopsida; order Fabales; family Fabaceae; genus Vigna; species Vigna angularis. The sequence goes on along the minus strand of NC_068974.1, from coordinate 20,877,548 downwards.
GGTAATCTGACGCATTTGAATCTCCAAATTCTTAATAGCAGCATCAGTACTCTTTTGAGAAGATTCAGTTTTATGTATAAATTGATGAAGAGTTTCTTCCATCCTTATGGATCTTTCATTAAGTATAGAAATCTATTGCCATAAAGTTGGTTGTTGTTGTTTCTTGTTAAATTGCCCAGTTTGTCCAGCTTGCCCACTTTGTCCTTGACCAATGCTTGGGTGTGGTTTCCACCCTTGATTGAAATTCCCCTGACGGTACGGAAATTGATTGGCCATGAAGTTAACATCCTCCAAAGCTTCTGTTGGAAAGGCGCATTGACCATTGATATGGTCACCTCCACATAATTCACACAACTGTGATTGAACCTGTGCAACAGTCTTTAACTCTTTTGGCAATTGTGCAAGTGTTTTCGTGAGAGTCTCCAGTTGTGGAGTTAGTATCTTATTCTATGCTAGCAAGGCGTCATGGGATTGCAGCTGTAGAACTCCTTTTTGTTGAATAGGAGCTCCTCTTTCACTGTTCAGCTCATTATCACTAGTTGATAACAGTTGAAAAACTGTTATTTTCATGCTTAAATTTGATACTAAAAGCAACCTTTAACACTTAGAAACTAGCTTGAAATCATGCTTTTGGTCATATATTCAGAAATAAGAGAGCTGGACAGGTTTATGCTTGATTTTAGTGTTTTATGCAGGTTTTAAGGTGAATTTGGTGAAAGAAGTGAAGAAGGATAGGAATGGAATCAGAAAAGACATTAAAAAGTGCAAAAAGAGAAGTCGCAACCATCGCTCAGCGGCAGTTTACCGCTGAGCGGCACTCAGAAACCCACGTTAGCTCCGTTGAGGGGTGAAATGGTCGCTGAGGGGAAGAACTGAACTCGCGCACTTACCGCTGAGCGGCACAATTTTGGGCTTGGGCCTAATTTTCTGTAATTTTACGAATAGTATATAAGCTTTAGGGTTTCCTAGGGTTTGTATCTTTGGCTGGGACGAAGCAAACACTCTTTTTTCTACCCCTTTGAAGGAAGATCTTGGATGCTCAGGCAACCTCTCTACCTTTCTAGGGTTTTATCTTTCATTCTTTCATTATTGTTCATCTAGATTCACCATGAATATGGTGAACTAAACCTTGTATTGTTGTTGGGGGATCAATGTAATCTTGTGAAACTCTCATATATGGAATCTGTGTTTAAAAATCTTATTTGAGATACATGCTTTCTTTGATTAATTGTTAGGGTTTTTCCTCTTTGCTCAAAGCATGCAGTGTTTAACTCATTCATTGTCATGATCATTGATTTTGTCGATATGGGAACGTACGGGGAAATCTAGATCCGGGGAATTTCTCCCAATAGTATATTGGTTGCCTTTAAGCTCCTGCACTTCAGAATTAATTATTAGGAATGCTAGGAATCGTATGAACTTGTAATTAAGGATAGGCCTTCTAGACAAGGTAATTTAGAGAGTGGCATTAACATTGATGAAAAGATTGATGAATTCCTAAAGTATATGAGAGTGGATAAGATGAAATTGATAACCCCAACAACATACTCATCCATATAATTCATTCCGTGTTTGTTTTACTCTTTTTGCCATTGATCACATTCATGCATACATATTTAATTACTGTCTTTTGCATTTAAACCTACAATCAATTTGTTCTTCTTAAGTCTTAAATAATCAACAAATCAAATAGCTAAACTAGGCCGTGAGTCCTTTAGGAAAACGATACTTGGTCTTACCTAGTTTTATTACTTAATACGATTCGGTCACACTTGCCGATTGTTAAACAAGTTTGTGGCGCCGTTTTCGGTGTTCATAAATTTGTCATCACTAGTAGCCATGTTTTTAATTATTTCTGTAGCTTCCTCTAGAGTTTTCCATTTGATATTTCCTCCAGCTGAGGCGTCAAGCATCATCTTGGTTTGTGAACCAAGACCTCCAATGAAGATCAAGACTACTTCCACTTCATCAAAACCATGCGTGGGAGTTTTTCGTAGTAAGCTTTTATATCTATCCCACGCATGACCTAGTGATTCCTCCATACCTTGCCTGAAAGATGAAATCTCTTGCTTTCCTTTATTTACCTTTGATTGTGAAAATTATTTGTTTAGGAACTTTGTCACCACTGCTTCCCACTCTGTAAAGCTTCCTTCTGGGAAAGAGTTCAACCAAAGCTTAGCGTTGCCTCCTAATGAGAATGGAAACAGGCTAAGTTTGATTGCTTCGTCCGACACCCCATTTATCTTTACTGTGTTGCAAATCTCGTTAAACGTTGTGAGGTGTTCATATGGGCTTTCGTGAGACAACCCATTAAACTGGTTACTCTTAACCAATTGGATTAGTGTTGGTTTCACCTCCATATTAGCCGCATTGACTCTTGGTCTTGCTATACTGTTGAAATGCTGAGGTCCAGCTATATTAGTATAATCTACAAGAGTTCTTCTGATATTATTCTCCATCTCCTCAATGCTATGGTCAGATCTTTGTGGTGATGGTTGTAATAGAGTTTCCGGAGAAGGAAAGAGTTCTCTAGATGTACAGATTCTTCTCCTCCGTCTACTCTCGTCTAGGCCTTCAAGAAGAGGTTCTGCAGTTTTCTTGCTCCTAGTTCGGATTGCTTCCTGCATACACAAGAAAACAAATCCCTAAAAGAATTAGTTAGCACAAAAAGATATAAAAGAAGATATAAGATCAGAGATAAGAAGATAAAATAAAAACAGAAAAATAAAAACAGAAAACAGAAAAAAAAAACAGAAAAATAATAACCGAAAAAATAAAAACAGAAAATAAAATAAAATAAAACAAAAACAGAAAATAAAAACAGAAATTCAAATTTCAAAATTCAAAATTCAAGTCTCAGATAATCAATAATCACACAAATGAACTAGTTAAACCACGAGTCCCCGGCAATGGCGCCAAAAACTTGATGACAAATTTATGAACACCGAAAACGGCGCCACAGACTTGTTTAACAATCGGCAAGTGTGACCGAATCGTATCAAGTAATAAAACTAGGTAAGACCAAGTATCGTTTTCCCAAAGGACTCACAACCTAGTTAGTTATCTAATTTGTTGATTATTTAAGACTTGTGAACGATTGATTGTAAGTTTTTAATGCAAAAGACATTAATTAAACATGTATGCATGAATTTGATCAATGGCAAAAAGAGTAAAACAAACACGTAATGAATTATATTGATGAGTATGTTGTTGGGGTTATCAATTTCATCTTGTTCACTCTCATATATTTTAGGAATTCATCAATCTTTTCATCAATGTTAATGCCACTCTCTAAATTACCTTGTCAAGAAGGCCTATCCTTAATTACGAGTTCATACAATTCCTAGCATCCCTAATAATTAATTCTAAAGTGCAGAAGTTTAACAACAACCAACTCTCATATTCCTATGCCTAGGCAATATGCTATTGGGAGAAATTCCCCGGATTTAGATCTCCCCATACGTTCCCATATCGGCAAAATCAATAATCATTGCAATGAATGAGTTAAACAATGTAAGCATTAAGCAAAGAGGAAAAACCCTAACTAATGAAGAAAGAAAGCATGTATCTTAAAGTAAGATGTTAAAACATTAATTCCATATATGAGAGTTTCACAAGACTACATTGATTCCCCAACAACAATACAAAGTTTAGTTCACCATATTCATGGTGAAACTAGATGAACAATAATGAAAGAATGAAAGATAGAACCCTAGAAAGATGAGTAGGTAGCCTGAGCATCCAAGATCTTCCTTCAAGGGGTGGAAAAGTGAGTGTTTGCTTCGTCTCAGCCAAAGATACAAACCCTAGGAACACCTAAAGCTTATATACTATTCGTAAAATTACATAAAAGTGGGCCTAAGCCCAAAAGAGTGCCGCTCAGCGGTAAGTGCGTGAGTTGATTCTTCCCCTCAGCGGCATTTTCACCCCTCAGCGGATCCAACGTGAGTTCCTGAGTGCCGCTCAGCGGTAAACTGCCGCAGAGCGGTAGTTGCGACTTCTCCTTTTGCACTTTTTTATGTCTTTTCTGATTCCATCTCTATTCTTCTTCACTTCTTTCACTAAATTCACCTTAAAACCTGCATAAAAGACTGAAATCAAGCATAAACCTGTCCAGCTCTCTTATTTCCAAAAATATGAACAAAACCATGATTCCAAGCTAGTTTCTAACTGTTAAAGGTTGCTTTTAGTATCAATTTTAAGCATGAAAATAACAGTTTTTCAACTGTTATCAAAAGCTTAGTTTGTTTCCTTTCTCATTGGAAGGCAATGCTAAGTTATGGTTGAATTCTTTTCCAGAAGAAAGCTTTAATGAATGGGAAGTCGTGGTTTCAAAGTTCTTAAAAAAGTACTTCCCACAATCAAAAATCAACAAAGGGAAGCAAGAGATTTCTTCTTTTAGACAAGGCATGGAGGAGACGTTAGGTCAAGCCTAGGATAGATACAAGAGCTTGTTGAGAAAGACGCCCACTCATGGCTTTGACGAAGCAACAGTAGTCATTCTTTTCCTTGGAGGTCTTGGTTCACAAACCAAGTTGATGTTAGATGCCTCAGCTGAGGTAATATTAAATGCAAGACTCCAGAGGAAGCCACTGAATTGATTGACAACATGACTACAAATGATAATGAGATGCATAATGAGAGAGGAACTCCAATTCAACAAAAAGGGAATTCTACAATTGCAATCAAATGATGTCTTGCTTGCGCAAAACAAAATCATAACTCAATAGTTGGAGAATTTGACACTTGCTCAGTTGCCAAAGGAGCTAAAGAATGTTGCACAGGTTCAACAACAACTTTGTGAACCGTGGGGTGGTGACCATATCAATGGTCAATGCGCTTTTCCAGTGGAGGCTTTAGAAGATGTAAATTTCATGGCCAATCAATTTTCATGTCGCTAATGGAACTACAACCAAGGGTGGAAACCACACCCAAGCATGGGTCAAGGTCAGAATAGACAAGCTGGTCAAGCAGGAAAATTCAATAGACCACAGCAACAACCATCAATATGGCAACAAGTATCTGCATTAAATGAGAAATCATCAAAGCTTGAAGAAAGTCTTCAACAATTTATTCAAGTGACCATCTCCAATCATAAAAGCACTGAAGCTGCAATTAGAAATTTGGAGATACAGATGGGTCAAATAGCTAAGGATTTGAAGGATATGTCTGATAAAAGTTTTGGGGCTAATACTAAAGTTAACCCTATGGAAGAGTGTAAAGCTATTGTAAGTGTAGATAATAAGAGGGTGGATGAGAAAGACAGTGTTGAGTTGGAAAAAAGAGTTGAGAGAAAAGAAGAGATAATAGGTGGGGATGACAGAAAAGAGAAAGAAAAGAAGAGGGGAGAGAAAAAAATTGAGAAAAATGAAAAAATTCTTCCTTATCCTAAGGGGAGTGAAAAGATTGAAAAAGAGAGACAATATGGCGCTTTAAAAATATCTTCAGGCAATTGGAGATTAAAATACCTTTGAATGAACCATTGCAACAAATTCCAGCTTATGCAATACACATGAAGCAAGTCTCTACAAAGAAGAGATATCTAGATGAAAAGGGAGATTGTAGTGTTATTGAGAAGAAGCCACTTCCTCCAAAAGTGAAAGATCCAAGAAGTTTTACTATTCCTTGCGTCATAGGGAGGGAGAAAATAAGGAAAGCCCTAATTGATTTAGGGTCAAGCATTAATCTGATGCCTTTATCTCTGCTTGAAAGGATTGGTGATCTTGAAGTCAAGCCAACAAAGGTGACTTTGCTAATGGCGGATGGATCTTCAAAGAAACCCTATGGTGTGGTGCAAGATGTGGTGGTTTGCATAGACAAACTAAAATTCTTGGTAGATTTTGTGGTGATGGAGATGGAGGAGGATGAGAAGGCCTCAATCATTCTTGGAAGACCATTTATGAAACGACAAAGGTAATAATCAATGTGGATGATGGGATGATAGTGCTTCAAGACCGAGGAGAAAAGGTGATCTTTAATGTCTTTAAAGGGGAGCAATAGATTCAAGAGAAGGAGGCTAGTCATAAGGCTGCATGTAAGGATGAACCCTTGACTAGCTCAAAAGTTGCCGATCTTCAAAGATAAACATTGTTTCTTGTCATAGGTTAGGGAAGAAGAAAAATATGGCAAAGGAAGGAAGGTTCCTGATGACTTGATCCAAGCACAACTCAAACTTGGTACACTAGTAAGATTCAAGAACAAGTTGTGGGTTGTGAAAGACTATGAAGAGAATGGAGTGATAGAGATTGAAGCTCCATATTCAAGGAGAGTCAAAAAGGTGGACCGAAAACAACTGATGAGTTGGTGTGATGAAAGAAAGAGGAACACCAACATTGAAGATGGAACTTGAGCTTATTGTGTCAAGCTAATGACGTTCAAAGAGAGCTTACTGGGAGGCACCCTAGTGATTTGAGAACATTAATTTCTTTGATTTTGGTTATGTAATTTTATAAACTTTGGGACATTGATTTATGTTGTTTGATATTTTATGGTATAGCATCTACTGATGGATGCTAGGTGGTTGAGTATCTACTGAAGGACTTTAGGTTTGTTTACACCTACTGATGGGTGTTGGTAAGAAAGATGTGCACTTATTGAAGGGTGCTGGAGGATTTTCGGTCAGGCTCATGACGTTAAACAAGCGCTACCTGGGAGGCAACCCAATTGATTTACTTTATTTTTATTTATTTGTTTTGATTCTGGTTTAGATGCATGATAGGGATGAAATGTATGAGTGATGTGAGAACATAAATGCATGAGGTGAGTGAGAGGCATGATCATAAGACACCTAGGGCAAGCTAGGAAGAAGGAGAGTAGGTGCCGCAAATGCCACTCAGCGAAAATTTCCGTTGAGCGCAAACACAACAGAGTTGGGTGGACTGGTTTGGTTCAATTGGGCGCAGCGGGATTAGGCCCATTTGGGTATTTTTATACCCTAGGGCACGATTTTGCTTCAATTTTCAGATCTCCCTCTTCCCACAAACTCTCAAGCACTTTCCAAAGAGTTCTCCTCACTTTTCCCTTCTTCCCCCTTCACAAAACCTTTCTTCCACTCATTTTTTCACCAAGTTTTAATTCAAGTTTGGGGTTTGGAGAGAGCATTGCTGTTGGAGGCTGATTTCTTCACATTCCTAGAGCATTTTTCACTCATTTAGCATCTCCACCCAAGTAAGTACAAGCATTTTCCTTTCTAGGTTTTTGAAAGCATGAATTGGTATGAACATGGTTGTCTAAGCATGATTCTTGAGCGATTTTGATTTTTATGCATGATTAGATTAATTAACTGTATCTTGGACCGATTAAACTTCTTTATTTGGGTCTTGAACTAGGAAGAATGTAGGTGGGTGGAGATTAGGAGCATTTGTTCAAGATTTTGACAAATCTGCAGAATCGTCGCTTAGCGGAAATTTCCTCTTAGCGCGATTCTGGCAGAGTTGTTTTTGTGCTTCTTTTGGCTGCTGGCTTGTTGTATAAGTTGCGCTGAGGGGTTTTGATTGCCTTCAATGGTGATAGGACTGATCTTAGGGTGTTGTTTGTGGTTTACTAATGTTTAGCAATACGTCTTGTGGTTTTGTGAATTGTGTTTGATGTAGGGATGGCCTCCTCATCAAGTAAGAGAATCAAGACTATAGGATCCAAGAGGAAGGACAAGGAGCCAGAACGATCCTATGCCAACAAGTTCCTATCTCACAAGCATGAGCACCACTTTAAAGTTGTTCAAGATAACAGGCTACTAATGGAAAGGAAGGCTGGACTGATACCTGACTTTGTTCCACAGTTTGGAGAGCAATTGGAGAATAGGAACTGGGGGAGGCTAGCCACTTACCCTGCACCATCTAACATAGCAATGGTGAAAGAATTTTACACCAACGCAAGAAGGTTGGATGATCATCCTGTTGAGGATTATCTAAGCTATGTTAGAGGACACGCCATTCGGTATGACCCTGATTCCATTAATAGATTTTTAAATACTGAATGGGCTGGTGAGTAGTGTCAGTTTGCTCTCAATATTGAAGAAGGAGCAGATTTTGGTGATGTGGAAAGTGTGCTATGTGTGCCTGGTGGATACTTTCAGAGAAACAAGAATGGTGTTGTAGTGAACATCAAGAGAGTTGATCTGACTCCTCTAGCAAAGTATTGGATGACATTTCATCATGCCAACATCCAGCCATGCTCACATGTCTCAGACATAACTGTCAGCAGGGCGTTTCTTTTGTATTGTGTGCTTAGAGGGATGAGCATTAACATTGGCCAAGTCATAGCTAATGAGATATAGGTGTGTGCCAACACTATGAATAATAAAGCACCTCTAGGGCATCCCTCTTTGATTACACACTTATGTGAGCTAGCTGGGGTGAATATTTATGCTCCACCATTTGAGAGGCCTATGAAAGCTATTGATGAGGCCTATTATAGACAGTATTGTGGAGGTGATGAGGCAGCTCAGCGAGTACCACCACATCGTCCTCGTAGAGGGAGAGGACCACCACAGGGTCAAGCATCTGCAGAACCTCAGGAGGTAGAGCCATTTCAGATGAGGGACATGTATATGTCCCTTATAGATGCTAGGATGCAGTCCATCCATAGAGGGCAAGTGGCCACAGCAGAAATGATTATTGGGATGTATGATACACCCCCAACACATAGGTGGACCATGGATGAGTTTCATAATGTGGTGACATGGCCAGAGGAGCAAGCTCAGGGTAGTAGAGCTGGAGCAGCTGAAGCTTCAGCTATGGATGATGTGGATGCTTTTGAAGATGCTGAGGATGATGAAGAGGAGGAAGATTCAAATGACAACATGGTTGATGAGGAGCTGAGATAGCATCTACTGATGGATGCTATCACCTCTAGAGCAGGATTTGTTATCTTTTGTTTTAAACTCTGTTAAACTTATTTGCTTCTGCTTTTAGAATAGGGTTGTGATGTACTCAGTTTGAAACTTTATCTGCTATGATGGTTTGCTTGTGATTTATGCATGATGAGTATTGCTTGATGATGCTTGGATAATGATTGATGTTGAGATTGCGCACTTTATATGCATATATGCAGGTGGTGGTTCACGAGCTATGTGAACAAATGCGTGATGTTGTGATTGTGATTATGATGCTAAGCAGGATGTTTATGTGGAATGTTGAATGAGCTTATATGTGAGGTTTTGAACTCTAGTGTTTTTGTGAATGAATGCTATTACTTTGAAAGCATGAATGACTTTGCCCAGGTTTCTATGACTAAATCACTTGCTTGTATGTATCATGAACAAGGCCATTTGTTGTTACCCTTTATTAGCCAAATGCATGATTTTAGCCCAATAAAAGAGAGCACAATGTGTTCTATCCTTTGAACCCTTAACTTTAAACATGATAGAAAACCCTTTTTGAAAAGCTTTACCTTGAGTTGAGTTGAAGATATCTTGTGGTATTGATAAATGTTCAAGTTTGGGGTTGTTGAGTGGTTTAAAAAGGGGAATATGAAAAGCATTGAGCTAAGCATGTGAAAAGTAAAAGAAAAAGGAAAAGAGAAGAAAGAAAAAGAAAGGCTCAATGCAAAAGAAAGTTGGGAAAAAGGAAGAATGGTTGTGTTTAGATGATTCACTTAACTCAAGGATTTTGTGATCTAGAAAAACCAATTTTCTTGTTAGCCCAACCACATTATAAACCATAGAAAAGTCCTTGTGATGATACTTGCTTGTGAATATGTTTGATTATGTCTAAATGAAAGGCAAAGTTAATTCATGTGACATTGTGATAGTAGAGTGAAGGAGTGACCTCTTATACACTTGTGTGTTTGAGTGAAACATTTATCTAGTGAGGAAAGATTCCATGAACACATGTTTACATCTATGCTTAGTTGATTGATCATTCATGAGAATAGCATTTGTTGAATATTATGTGATTATGTGAACACTAAAGCATGTGTGCATCTTGACTGAATTCTTTGTGTTGAGCTGATTTGAGTAATTACTCATCTTGAAAGAAGGAGTTTTGAATGTGGTGAACCATTGTATGGATTGGTGGAAGATTGAGTTACATTTTGTTTGCTTGAGGACAAGCAAAGTTCTAAGTTTTGAGTTGTGATAACAGTTGAAAAACTGTTATTTTTAGATTTAATTTTGACCTTAAAGACAACCTTTATGGCTTAGAAACTAGCTTGTAATCATGTTTTTGCTTATGTTTTGGAAATAAGAGAGTTGGACGAGTTTTATGTTTGGTTTTCCTTTTTTTATAGGTTTTAAGATGAATTGAATGGAAGAAGTGAAGTAGCCATAAGTTGGAGTTAGAAAAGGAAGAAAAAGTGCATAAAAGAAGAGCCGCAAGTACCGCTCAGCGAAAATTACCGCTGAGCGGCACTTTGAAGTCCCGTAATCACTGCGCAACTGAGAGTCAAATAGAAGAACCGCACTTACCGCTGAGCACCATTTTAATGGGCCTTGGGCCACTTTTCTGTAATCTTTAGGAAGCTATATAAGGGTTTAGTCGACCTAGGGTTAGTATCTTTTGACAGAATGAAGCGAAATCACACTTTCTTCAACCGGAGGATTTTGGATGCTCAAGCTCCTTTGTCAACTTTCTAGGGTTCTATCTTTCATTCTTTCATTATTTTTCATCTAGTTTCACCATGTCTATGGTGAACTAAACCTTCATTGTTGTTGGGGAATCAATGTAATCCTTTGAAACTCTCATGTATTGAATTGGTTCTTTATAATATATGCTTTCTTTCATTAATTATTAGGGTTTTTCTTCTATACTCTATGCATGCTTTGTTTAACTCATTCAATTGCATGATCATTGATATTATTTGTATGGACACATATAAATATATCTAGACATGAAGAAATTCTCCCAAGAGCAATATTACCTAGACATAGGGATAGGAAGATTGGTTGCCTTTAAGCTTCTGTGCGAATGTAATTCATGAATAATTGCTAAGGAGACAAGACATTGTAAACTAGTGATTAGGATTAGGCTTTCTTCACCGAGACATCGGGTTTAAGGTAAATTAGAAAGTGGCATTAACATTAATGAAGAAAGATGAATTCTTGAATATATGAGAGTGGATAGGATGAATTGGAAACCCCAACAACATCATCATTCCATAATTTACATCAATCACTTTTGCTTCTTTTGATCCAATTGATCAATACATGCATTCATATTTAATTTTCAGTATTTGCATTTAAACCTACAAGAATTCGTTTACAAGTCTAATTTAATCAACAAATCACATAACTGTTTAGGCCGTGAGTCCTTTGGAAAACGATACTTGGTCTTACCATTTTATTATTACTTGATACGATTCGGTTACACTTGTCGAGGGCTAACACATCTCACACATAGACCTTTGGTCTATCCACTCATTAGCACCTATGCTAACTACTACTATAACCATTATGGTAACACCACTATCAACATAGCGTAACTTGGAGCATCCTCAATACCATGATCATCATCAAAGGTACACCACCAACATGATTATCCCAATCCCGAATCACAGCATAAGCATAACCAAACCATGAACTCCATCATGACAAGACTGAGTCACACTCTTGCACCTTACCTCATTGACTGTAGTCGCTCATACAGTCCAATATGTGGCTTTTCCATGTAGATACACTCAAGTAATCCTTCTTCTAGCTTCGGACCTATTCTACTATCACAAAAGGCAGAACATTTATCCCACTCACCAAAGAAGATTTAACACTCAAATATCATTCTCTTTTCTATAACTATTTGCTAAAGAGAATGTCACTCTCTTTTCAACAACCAATGCCAAAGAGAGTTATCACTCTCTTTCCAACAACCAATTCCAAAGAGAGTCATCCCCTTCTCAACCACCAATGCCAAAGGTAATGTCCCTCACTTTTCAACAACCAATGCGAAAGGGAGTCACCACTCTCTTTTCAACAATCAATGCCAAAGAGAGCACCTATCTACAAATAGAACCAGGATTTACTACGTACAACAAGTAGACTAATCTCTCATGCCTCATGCTCATTATCCACACACTCTTGTGCATTCCATCTTCTACTCATGCTTCAATCTCAACCACAAGTCAATCTTGACTCTAAACAGAACCCCTAAACTCATTCTCTAATTCTCATCACGTTCTACAACTTCTCCAAAATAGAGTTGCTGACGTGAGGTTATTTTGTCCCAAACTAGAACTCCGATTGACGATTTGATTGGTCAAAATGAAGAACCGTACGTTTGGAACCTACTGTTAAAAAATCAGCCCGATCCAACGGTGAACGACTTCACAACAATGAAAACACTAGTGCAGATTTTATGAAATTCTCCAAAATAAAGGCGTTGATGTTAGGTCGTTGTCTCCCAAATTGGACCTTTGATTGACTATCCGAACTGTCAAAATGAAGAACCATATGTCTGGAACCCACTGTCCAAAAATCAGCCTCATCCAACGATGAAAGACTTCACAACGATGAAAACACCAGTGCAGGTTTTATGTTATGGTCCTCATTTTTTTAAAATGTTCAATGTAGTCCTAAACATTGTAATTTATGTTCAATTTAGTCATTTTTGCAAACGTCGTTTAAATCGTTAACGACCAAATGTCCAAGTGTGTAATCAGTCAATGACATGCTATATATTGGCTGACGTGAACACTTTAAGGCATAGTGAGGTGAATTCTTTTATTTTTGGAAGTGATTTTCTGAAATTTAATCAGAGGTTGAGGTTGTCTATGAGGCTGGCTTCAAAAATTAGGGTTCTCTACCTTTTCTTCGTTTTGGATTTTTCCATCTCGTGCATGGAAGATGGTCTTGTGGCGTCGAGAATCACCCACAGGCACGACTTAGTTTGCGTTCTCGTCTTCGATCGCGGTTATCAGTGGAACCGTAAGGCCTTCGTCGTGCAAAGGGACTCTTTTCTTCCCCTTTTTCCTCTTTTTTCGTTTTGGACAGCAACGTAAGGAGGAAGCTTCCTTTTCCTCCTCCTCCTTTGTCTTTGATTGGGTTTCTTAGGGTTTTAGTTAGATATCTCATTTTTTGTGATTTGGGATATAGGGTTTCGTTTCCCTTTGATTTGAGAAATAATTGGTTCCTCTAAATTTGGAATTGGGTGGGGTTCTTCTACCTTGCAGATCAGTGGGGAGAATTTGGGTTTTGATTCTCTGTTCTTGTGTTCGTATTTGTGGAGTTTCTATATCACAATCATTGGTGGTGCTTTCTTATTTTTCTGTGTGAATTTTGATTGCACATTTGGGTTTCTTTTGATTGCGCATTTGAGTTTCTCTAGCAAACCAGGATAAAAAATTCACTTCACACTTCAAAAACCTTATTTTAGAACCCACCAAATTTATAATTGACGAAAACAATACGTTCACACTCAGAATCAAAATCCTAATATCAAAAAATTATTACTTCCAAAAATTAAAATCCACCTCACTATGCCTTAAAGTGTCCACGTCAGCCAATATATGACATGTCATTCACTGATTGCATAGCTGGACATTTGGCCGTTAACGATTTAAACGACGTTTGTAAAAAGAACTAAATTGGACATAAATTACGATGTTTAGACTACATTGAACGTTTAAAAAAAATTAGGACCATTTTAAATAAAATTAACAAAAATTGGGAACAATTATATTAAGCCATATTTTAATTTTTCTCATTCTCTATACAACCATGCATTGAACGAGTAACATATTTGATGTACCAACATAATTTATCAAGCAATAGTACATTAGAAAGTGACATGATCGTACCAAAAATACCAATCAAATATCATGTTATGAAAAATAAAAAACTAATCAAAATGTACAGAAAACACTTAACCTCCCATATATGATTTTTCCAACGTGTGGCCAAGAATAAAAATGGTCGTCCACTATATAATTAAATTACGCACGCGGTGAAATATAGCGGATCAGCAACAAAAACTAAATAGGCATCAAAATGTTATGTGACCCATGCCTAAGAGAATGATAGGAAATGGCATTTGTTATTTTATATCATCACTATGTATATTATTATTTTTATTTTAAAAATCATTTATATTTATTATTATCTAAATATAATATTTTATTAATAAAAATGTTAACTAGTTATTTAAGTAAAAAGTAAATGTGAAAAATATTTTCTCTAGAAAACAGTCGTTACCATTTTGCAAACTTATAACATTAGTCAAGGTTGAGTACTTTGAAGTAGGTTTGGACTGTGACATCACAACATTAAAAACCAAGTTTGAAAAAAAGTAAAAAGTATAACAAAGGAAATATCTTAATATATTTTTTAGATGTCAAAAAATAAACTCTTAAAATAATATTAATTTTCTTAAAAGATTTAAAAAAAAACACTCTTAATAATATATTAGATTAGTTGGTTTGGTTAAGTATAAAACATATTTCGTTTCTACTACAATTAAAAAGTTGTCTGAACTCCAATAATGATTGAAATAAATAATTATATGTATTTATTAAAAAAATTATTAAGCTTTAAAGACTTTTTTGCATTTTATTTTTTGTTTTTAAAATTTAAAATTAAATTAGGTAAGTTTAGATTTGTTTTGTAATATTATTTTTTTAAGAACGTTATTAACCCTTATTGTTATTTTGATCTCTCTGTTCTCTTATCAGATTAATGATATCACATTTATAGCTATACCTTTTTTTCTCTCTCGTGTCAAATAATATTATATGTGTCCACAAATAATTCTATCAATAAATTCTGATATAATTTGATTCAATTTTATATAAAGCCTGATCTCGGAGGTAGGCTCTCCTTACTGAAATGGGCAGGTAGCATTGATGTGTCTGTTTTCAGTTGGCCGGGCATGTTTCCAACTTCAATGGACTATATTGTTTGCTTCTGACAGGATGGGGTCTACAGTTGGCCAGGTTATCTCTTGAATTAATTTTGGTATGACAGGAAATCTGTAATATTTTATTAGTCTTCATTGTCTCTCACCCATTTTTAGGTTTTAAATAAAAAGAACTTTAAAAAAAGTTAATATTAATGGTTTTAGGTCTTAAAAGAAAATTCCCAAAAAATTTAAAAAGTAAATTTAACATTATGATGCATTTTAATATAAATTATTTTACTAATAAATAAATAAAAAATCCTATTTTTAAGTTTGTTTTACACTTTCCAAATTTTCGGACTGTATTTCTGTTCCAATCCATATATAAATAAATATATAATTATATTTGTGATTAGTATCGTATACCTGTTTATTTATATAACTTTTAGCATGCTTGCTATTTGGTTTAATCACTATTATGATTTAATTGACTTTGTTATAATTGCTCTTACGTACGTTAACTTTGGTTTTTAGTGTGTCGGAAACTTCTGTGTTTTGATTTAGTGTTTTAAATATCTTGGCCGACATATTCTTATTTTACGAAGTCAGACACTTTACTGCATAGTAGCATGTCGAGGTGTTCTCAGTTTTACTAGATTCTGATGTATTATTTGGTTAAATACGTCTGACAAAACTTTTTGTAGTTATGAACTGTGTACCGTATTAGGATTTCATAATTTTTAATTTTTAATATTTAATTACTAAAATTAACTAAATTATTTTTATTTTTTGATCTTCAATTATTATCTTAAATAGTTCAGTTTCTTTTAGTTTAGTATAAGGGTTGGGCAAATCAAACTAAACTGTACTAAATTATAACTAACTATATTATACTAAACTAAAAGAAACTGAACTATTTAAGATAATAATTGAATTGAATTGTTTTATAGTTCAATTTTTAAAATTTGAACTTTATAGTTAACTAATTACTGTACTAAATCAATACATTGCTATTTATATACACTGAGACCGTGTTGAAACACAAAACTGTGTATTCATTGTAATATTTCATGGATTATATTATTTTGAAATCTAACAAATTTTTATGTACATATATCAATCTTGCTTATATATTAATAATATTGAATATTTGTAATTTAGAGAAAATACTAGTCATTGTTTGCACCTGACACACAAAATAGAAGAATATATATATATAATTGTATTATATTTCATAATTATTTTCTCATACACACATTTTTATCTTTTTATTATACAAATATATTTAGTTTTATTAATTTACAAAATAATTACCAATTCATAATTACAATTTAATAAAATTTAGTTCTTTTAAAATATATAATGAATTTTAATATAAATTTAATAATATTATTTTATTTTAATAATTATTATATTAACTTTTTAAAGAACTTTAAAAACAGTTATTTATTTATTTATCCATATCATATATATATATATATATATATATTTAGCTTTATTAATTTACAAAATAATTATCAATTCATAATTACAATTTAATAAAATTTAGCTCTTTTAAAATATTTAATAAATTTTAATATAAATTTAATAATATTATTTTATTATAATAATGATTATAGTTAACTTTATAAATAACTCTAAAAAAAGTAATTTATTTATTTTCTCATATTATATATATATATATATATATATTTAGTTTTATTAATTTACAAAATAATTACAATTCATAATTACAATTTAATAAAATTTAGTTCTTTTAAAATATTTAATGAATTTTAGTATAAATTTAATTATATTATTTTATTATAATAATTATTATAGTTAACTTTATAAATAACTCTAAAAATTGTTATTTATTTATTTTTCCATATTATATATATATATATATATATATATATATATATATATATATAATCTAAAAGATAATTCGAACATGTTTCTTTGTATCTTATTATTTTATGTTGTTGAAAAAAAAAGCGAAGTAAGTAAAAGTTTCAAATCAAGCTTAAATACAGTTCAGAGTTTAAAATAGTTAACTATATTCTTAATAGAAAAAGTTTAATTTTTTTAAACTGCACTAAAAAGTAGTATAATTCAATTTTTATAAAAACAGTTTAGTTTTTATAGTACAAAATAGTATAGATTATCTATGGTTTACTGTAACTAAGTTAATTATGTTCGAACTTAAGTATAATATAGTTATTTATAATTTATTACAGTTTAGTTTGATTTAACAAATCTACTATTGTGATTTAATTGACTTTGTTATAATTGCTCTTACGTACGTTAACTTTGGTTTTAGTGTGTCGGAAACTTCTGTGTTTTGATTTAGTGTTTTAAATATCTTGGCCGACATATTCTTATTTTACGAAGTCAGACACTTTACTGCACAGAAGCATGTCGAGGTGTTCTCAGTTTTACTAGATTCTGATGTATTATTTGGTTAAATACGTCTGACAAAACTTTTTGTAGTTATGAACTGTATACCGTATTAGGATTTCATAATTTTTAACTTTTAATATTTAATTACTAAAATTAACTAAATTATTTTTATTTTTTGATCTACAAAATTATCAGTATATTTATCAAAATTTATTAATAGTTTCACTATATAAAATATTTTAATAAGTAATTCAAAATAATTTATTTTAGGAGGTTCTAGCATAAAAGTTGTAGGCTGTTTTAACTATTTTTTTATCTTATTTAACTTTCATTCATTATCATCTCTTATATTGTAATAAATTTTGTAATATTTGTAAAAAAAATATTTATATTATTTTTTCATAAAAAAGATTAATTATTGAAATTATTTTTAATATTTGTTGGGTTAATTTTTAATTATTTTTATCTAGCTCAAGTTAAAAATTTATAAATAGTAATTAATGCTTTTTTACATGATGCTATATAAAACTTATGCACGATAAAATAAATTATAAAGAATAAATTTAATATATCGATAGTTCAAATAGAAAACTTTTTAAAACATTATAAAAATTGTACTGTATAATATGGAGGAACTCGGCCAAAGACTTAGTTATAATAGTTATAAATAGGTAATGATCATGTTGATTCAAGCATACCAATATCATGTCAATCTTGGCAAGACGCTAAGCCTATCTACGCTATGAAAGAATATTTATTATTATTTATTATGGTTTCGGTTATAACGTTGAGTCATAATACCTTCATAATTTGTTCTTTTCCGCTGTTCAGTCTTGTTCCTTGCGCTTTTGTTTGCTCGTCTGCCTGGAGGCGTACTTGTTAAAGACGCTCTGATGCCAAAGTCGATAATTGAACTGTTCGGTAATCTAATATGACAGTGACAGTAATATGATCACCTACATCTTACCTTTAACTTATATCTATAGTTTTTGAACATGGGCCTAGGATTAACGATATTTTAATCTCGGTCCAATCCCGGTCCAATACCCTTAAGCACGATTTACCTTAATCTCCTTAAAATTAATCATTTACAATTGTGAGGTCGGCCGTCCCTGTCGGCGTCTTTTTGGACTTTGATGGTCGTCTAGTCACATGGTATTATGGACTCTGATGGCTGTCCGGTCATATGGTACATTAGGCCCCCCAAGCCCTAGTCAACGTAGGTGACGTTGGGTTTAAACAGTCGTTAGCGGTCGCTTGGAGGCCGAGCAACCCTGTTGGTTTTTGAAAATGGTGTTTAGGTGGGAAAACACGTGTCGCAAGCCTACGCGGCCTCCCTCTCAGGTAGTGGAAACGTCGTTTGATCTAGACCGTTGATCTTAACGGCTATCGTGAGGTGACAGTTTTCAAAAATTTTCTATAAATAGGGATGCCATGGACTGTCATTTTCATTCTTTACTCTTCCTTTCTCCATACAGTTTGGTGCATTCTTTTTCCAAGGTAACATAATAATGTCTGCAGTTAGTATTTCTTCCTCTAAGGAGTCAGCAGGCCAGGGTGGCAGGGGTGCGGTAGGTGGTGACGTTCGGTCTTCAAGCTCGGTGTCGTCTTTTTATCTAGAGAGGTTCGATCAGAGGGAGGTAGATTTGCGGTCGGGGTCGCCATTCTACGGAGGAGAGAGGGTCATAAATGGAATGTCCCTCTTTCTTCTAAAGGGTGGCGTTCATATTGACCAGGAAGATGTCGAGCCGTCCGGTGGTTGGCCGCGTATCAGAGGGTATGGATGGGCTTCCCATGACGTCAGTACCTTTCGGTCTGAATACAGTACTCGAGAAGAGCTTCAGTGGTGGGCCGACCGGTCGTACATAGCACGTGACGTGGAGGATGCTCGTTTAATCCGCCTTGGGGGGAGCCATCCGAACGAGCGAGTTTTTCATGGGAAGGGGGCCAGCCAAGAGGACTTCTTCTTTGTGTACACCTATATGTTCAACCAGCTGTTCCTTCGAGTGTCGTTCACAGCCTTCCAGGCAGTTGTCCTCCGGCAGCTAAACGTTGCCCCCTCTCAACTTCATCCTAATGGTTGGGCGGCCATACAGGCCTTTGTGACGATGTGTGCTGCTATAGGAATTACTCAAACCGTGGCAGTTTTCCTCCATTATTTCAACGTCCGACCTTTAGCGAGACGAGGATGGGTGTCGTTTTCTCTTGTCCAACATCATACCCTGCTCAAACCATATAGTGAATCGTTCAAAAACTTCAAGAAACAATATTTCAAAGTAATAATGAGAGACGCTGGTCGGTTCGAATTCCATGACGAAGCGGGTCTCCCTTTGTTCCCTTTTTATTGGACAAGGGATCCTCGGAAAATAAACGCATGGGCGGTCGGTCGCATGACCCCAGAAGAGTTGGAGGCCGTGAGGATAATTAATGATTTTTTTTTTCAATTTTCCCAGTAACCCCAAACTTGAACCTTTATCTATACCTCACAAATGTTCTCAACTTAACTCAAGGTAAAGATTTTCAAAAAGGGTTTTCAAAGCATGCATAAGGCTCAAGGTTCAAAGGGTAAAACAAATTGTTTTCTTTTCAGTGAACAAAATCATGTGAAGGTTAAAAGAATAAGGGATAACAAAAGATGGCCTTGATCATATGAAAACTGCAAGCAAGTAGTTCAATCACAGAAAATTTGGGCAAAATCATTCATGCTTCCAAAGTAATAGCAATTATTCACAACAACTCTGAAGCCCAAAACTCACATAGGTAAACTCTCAAGTCCTAGAATTCATAAAAACACCCTGCTCAGTATCTCGATCAAGTTTTACCTCAAGCACCTGTTTCATACACTATGAGTCATCACCTATATATCATCACATCATGCATCATCTCAACATCAATCAATACACTAGAATATCACAAAGCAATATATATCACAAAACACAGCATAGTTGAACCAAAGCAGTGTAGTTCATTCAAGCAAAGTACAATAACAAAGCAATTGATTAAAAAGAAAGGTTTAGAAAGCTGGGTTGCCTCCCAGTAACTACTTCTTTAACGTCACTAGCTTGAAACCATCTTCATCATCATAGCATCCATCAGTAGACCCTGTTAGTAACATCCATCAGTAGATGTCTAATCACATAGCATCCATCAGTAGATGCTAATACTTCTTATCTTCATTGGTATCCCTCAGTAGACACCAATCTTTCTCATCTTCATCGGCATCCATCAGTAAATGCCTAATCACCTAACATCCATCAGTAGATGTCTAGTCTCAGTCCTCTTCCATAATAGCATCCATTAGTAGATGTTGTCATTCATCATCCTCATCATAGCGACATCCATCAGTAGATGTTGTAGAAGCATCCATCAGTAGATGCTATCATTACTGCCATCAGAAGCAGCATTTAACCTAAAAAAAACCCAAACACACAAAGAAAAAAATCAAATCAAAACCACACAATTAAATCAACTAAAAGGAAAAATTCAGAAAAATGGGCTATCATTCATCGTGGTAGCATCCATCAATAGAGGTTGTTATTTGAATCCTCTTAGCATCCCTCAGTAGATGTTGTCCAGCATCCATCAGTAGATGTTGTCATTCTTGCAAAGCAAAATCAAATCCAGACCACACAAATAATCACTTAAAAAAAAATCAGAAATTAGGTTGCTCCCAATAAGCACTTGCTTAACGTCACGAGCCTGACACCATTAAGCACAATCTGCATCTATATTGTTAGTGTTCCTTTTGCTTTCATCACACCAACTTATCTGCAATATCTTCTTGTTCACCATCTTTGATATCTTTAACCACTTCATGCACAGAGTCTTGATGAACATATCACTTGAAGGTCGGCACTCAGCGCCCTTAAAGGGGAGCCCAGGCGCACCCTGCGACCTTCTTCCTCCTTCTTCTTTTGATGATCTTATGCTCCTAGTACAGATTTTTTAATTTTATCCTGCAAACACTAAAGAACACCGCACTAGAGCACCCAATTAGCACTAAAAGATAAAAAAAATATAAAAAGAAAAAAATAAAAAGATAAAAAAAATAAAAAGATAAATATATAAAGATAAAAAAATAAAAAGATAAAAAAGTATAAAAAGATAAAAAAAATGAAAAGATAAAAAGATAAAAAAAATAAAAAGATAAAAAGATAAAAAGGACAAAAACATAAAAAGATAAAAATAATTGAAAAGATAAAAAGATAAAAAAAAATTGAAAAGATAAAAAGATAAAAAAATAAAAAGATAAAAAGGATAAAAAGATAAAAGGATAAAAAGTCTAATCGGTTAAGAATCACACAAATAGAATAGTTATACCACAAGTCCCCGGCAACGACGCAAAAAACTTGTTGATGGATCGGCTAGTGTACCGAATCACACAAGTAATATAAAAATGTAAGACCAAGTATCGTATCCTAAGAGACTCACGACACTAAACAGTTATGTGATTACTTAACTAATTAAGACTCTAAAGAACATATTTTTGGGGTTTTCGAATGCAAATGCAATAAAATAAGCATGAATGCAATTTGATCAATTGAGGCTAAACACAAGAATGAATGGATGAAGTTGATAATATGAGATGAAGATGTTGTTGGGGTTTAGATTTCACTTAATTTACTCTCATGTATATAATAATTCTTCTTCTTTCATTAATGTCAACGTCATTCAATAAATTACTTAAACCCGATCCCTCAGCGAAATAAGTCTGTCCTTAATCACCAGTTCATGCAATTCCTAGCATTCCTAGTAATTAAATGTGAAGATTAGAGCTTTAAGACGACCAAGACTCATACCCTCATCCTTGAGAAATATTACTCTTGGAAGTAATTCAACAAGAACCTGAATTGTAAGGAACCTCCCGACACTCTTGCAATTTATAAATCATGCTAATGAATGAGTTAAACAAAGCAAGCGTTGTAACAGATGAATCACTCTAACAATTAATGAAAAAAAACATATATTATTAACAATCAATTCTAATACATGAGAGTTCACAAGGTTACATCATCCCCCAACAACAAATAGAATTACAATGGAAAGAAAGAATGAAAGAGATAGAAAAACCCTAGAAAGAGAAGAGGAGAGTTGTCACCATCCCCAAATCTACCCTCCAGGAATAGGAGAGTTGTCCCCATCCCCAAATCTACCCCCAACGGGTGAAAAGTGTGTTTCTATGCTCAAGCCATCAAAAGATACAAAACTTAGGATGTGCAAGTCCTTAAATAGAACATAAAAATAACAGAAAACAGGTCCAAGCCCACGAAACTAGCGCTCAACCGCCCTAAATGGGGCGCACCTCTCACAAAAGTTGTGCATAAAATAATGTAGTACAGTGCTAGGAAGTGACTCCTAGGTCGTCTCTCAAGGACCAAATGTGGTTCAGTCAATAGGTCGGACACGTAGTAGGGGGGTTGGTGATGGAAGAACGAATTGGCTGATTCGGGTGGAGGAACAAATCAACCAAGCTCACCTATGACTTGGACCATAGAAGCACCCAGCAATGGAAGAGGTGCTTCGGCAATGCAGCGGAATGGGTTGAAGATGATTGGAGGAAACAGAAAAGTGTGGAAGTCACTCTGAAGAGGTGTTCGGTGGTTGGATTGGAGAAGATATAATGACTCGGTGATGAAGATAAGGTTGGAATGAAACAATGGTTAAGTGAAGGAGAAACTGAAATGAGGGAAGTGTTTTAGGTGTTGAAATGTGATGCGGATGGGTGGAGATATGCTAGTAATGGAGCCTAGCTAGGGAGAGAGGCTAGAGGAAACTCTCAAGCTCTCTCTCGGTGACCTTCAATAAGAAGAAATTTCTGGACAGCATCAACAGAAAACAATTCTTCATTCAAATCAAAGGTGGGTTACAACCAATGGAGCAATGTATTTAAAGGAGAAACCAAGCTCCTGGTTCACGTCTACAACGTTAACTATGATGCAAGGGCCAGCTGTGCAAGTGGAAAGAAAACGTGAGTGGCTACGTGGCCTATCAAACAAGAAGCTGGTGAAGAAACGTGAGTGGCAACTGGTGCATTTGTTGACGCTGGGCGCAAACCCTCATCTGCTGAGCACTAGGCTTTCTTCAACTTCAACCAAGCTGCTGGTTGGAATGTGACTCATGGGGGCTTCCAAAGCAGCTTACTATGGATCCAAGTGAAGATTCCAACATTCCTCTAAGTGAAGATTTGGCTTGCTTCTTCATTCTTGATGTTTCCTTGTTTCTTGATTTATCAAGTTTCTTGGCTAGTTGATCCATGATCTCCTAGCTTTATTAAACCCTACAAAACACATATAAACATATTAAAGAGAATCCTACTAAGACTTAGAGAATGAAAATTAAGAATGAGTCTTTAACAATCCATCTTCACTTCCCTTTCTTAGCCTTAGCTTAAGTTGATACTCCTTTGAATGGAATGCCCTAAATGGGTTTCCATCATACCCTCCCTCTTGAAAAACGATTTGTCCTCAAATTGGGAAGATATAAAGAAGCACAACTTTGGTTTGTTACTTTCCTCCTGGATCAAAAATATATCTACAATAAGCATCAAATATATCTCCAATTAGTATCAATCCAAGAAAGAATTTTTTTATGGAAGTAACTTTAGAATAAGGACTTTGTTTTATAGTTTTAAAGAAATCTGAAAGTCCTATTTCACAAGTCACTTTTCTTTTATCTTGAGTTTCTTGTATCCCTAAGGGTAACAATAACTCAAGATTTAAATTGCCATATTTTGAAGAGGGTAGTGTAATGATAATTTGTGTGGCAATTGGTTTAAAAGAGAAGTTATCATGCAAAGACTTAAAGATAATTGAAGAAGAATTAAAGGATTGGAAACCTTCCCTTTTTGGTTCCCTTTGAATTGTAGGAGTAGAATTTGCCATCAGTAGCAAATGCTCCTTTTCTCTCTTTTCTTTTTCTCTTCTCTCATCTTCTGCTCTCTTATCTTCTTCTCTCTTTCTCTTTTCTTTTTCTCTCAATTCCTCTTCTCTCCTTCTAGTTTCTCTCTTTCTTCTCTTATCCAAGAGTTTCTCAAGTTTTTCTTTAAATTCATTTTCCCTTCTAGAGAAACCATCTAGACCTTTCATAAATGTTTTTCCCTCTTGAATAAGGTGTCCCATTAATTCTAGGTCTCTCTTGGCTGAAAGAGGAACAAAATTTCTTCTCATGCAAGCTCTTAGTTCATACCAATCATGAATGGAGGATTTTCTACCTTTCTTAACACTATATTGCCTATGATTCCACCACTCACTTGCATGTTCTTCTAATCTAGAAAGATATATGTTAAGAGCAAAGGATTCACTATCTCTAGCAAGAAAAGGATGTATTTTATCAATTTTTCTTTCCCAAGCTAAATATGTTAAAGCACTAATGTCCCTACCAAAGAATGGAATATCTTTCCTAGCTTGGTTATACCTTTCATCCTTCCTTCTTTCTTTTTGTTCACCTTCATTTTGATTTTTCATGTATTGGGCAAACAAATTCCTAAGCTCACTCATTTCTATTTCTCTCTTGGTGATCATGATTTCTTCATTCATCTTTTTAATTTCAAAAGTGGATTCTTAGTTTGAAAAGGTTTAAGATTTTACCTAGAGACCATTCCCAGGTAAGAGAGGTGAGCCAAAGGCCGCTTAAATACCAAGTCTTACCTAGCCAGAATGTCTAAGGTTACTTACTTGACCATTTTCAAAGTAAGATTCACTATTGAATTTAAAAATGGACTCAAACAATCAAAATGAAAGATAAAACACCTATACTTCTAATGGAACAAAATCTTAGAGCATGAAAATTAAACAAAAGAAATCCTAGGTGAGGCTTGTAGCTTTGGCTAACAAGACACACTCACCGTCTACTATCAAAGCAAGCAAAGAAAATTGCCAAGATTAGAGAGAGCACTAAGGACTCTTCTAAACACACTTGGTCTTAATGGCCTTTTACAAGAAAACAAATGAAAACAGATTACAAGTTCAAAACTCAAATAGGATCAAGTTAAACTACTCTACTGCTCCATGTATTCACTGATTTTGAATTTCTTTCTGTATCTCTCTTGGTGCTTTAGCCCTTCAATCCTTGGTCAAAGAGGATTCAATCTTCTGGAACAGTATTGGCTACTGCAGAGTATTGATTCTGCTTTAGCTCCTGATGCAACCGTGAAACTTCAATTAGAGCACATTCATCTCACTCTTAATGGTCTTCACAAAGCTCTCCAAAACAGTTCTGCATAGGTTGAACTTAAATCAGGAGCAATTGCACTCTGCTGCAAGGTTTTCCTCTATGAATTTTGCTTATTCAAACTCCAAAATCACGTGGAAATCTGGTTCTTAATCTGTGATTGAATTTAATTCTTTAATTTGAAAATCTGCTGCACAAGCTGTAAGACACCCTTCAAGTGAAAACCTGCACTGTTATATCAAACCAGCAAGAATATCTAATGCTCCAAACTGAACAAATTAATGAACTAGCAAAACTGATTTTGAATTAAATAGAATTTGGAGAGCAAACTGGCTAAAACAGATATAGCACCAGAAAACTAGAAACTGAACTGATATAAACAAGATGTGAAGAAATCTCTTTTGAAAAACTTTGAAAAGTTGAAATCTGCACCTTCAATTATAGAAACCAGTTCAATTAACAAGTTTTCGAAATCCTTTTGATCATTGGCATTGCCTTTCCAAAACAAAAACTGTGTAGACATATTGAATAGCACAAATCAGATTTAAGAAATTGGACTTTTCAGCATTAGAAGCTAAAACAGGATTTTCCTCTCGGCCAAGTATTTTGGCTTCATGTGCATCCACTCATATCTCACTTTCTGAACTGTTTCAGGGTATTTTCACTCCACTGACAAATTTCTTTTGGATGATATACACTCAATCTCACCATCACTCAAATGTTTGGCTTGTGTCTCAAAATTTGGCTAGTGGAGTTGCCAAAGTTTCACTCTTTTTCTCACTGCAGAATGGTGTTTTAGGAAGCTATTTTTCCTTACTGTGGAGGCACTTGGATCAAGAGCTATATGAGTTTCCACCCCTCAAGAGGCTACCACTAGCATGAGCAATCACCCTAGCACAAAATCTGCACCAATAGGCATCTAAACAGCACCACAAATCAGATTAAAAGTGACCAAATGACCAGGATTTTAAACTGAAATAGATTTACTTTGATGAACAAAATCAGAATTCCAAGAATGACCAATCAATGAGTTTAAAGCTTTAAAAACAGGTTGGCACGTCAAAAGGAACTTATCAATGGTTCTAGAATTGATTAATAAAGCAAGAAAAACTAAAATGCAGGTTGAAATCAATGTGAAACCAAACTGTTTGATATTTTCCAAAACTGTTTGATGAAATGCCCCAAAGAGAATAAGATTTTGTGTTTTGGGGTTTTAACTGCTTGAAACTGGATTGCACGGTTCTGCAAGCTTTTTAACAGTTGATATGGCTTATTTTGATCATTTATTTTCAATCTAAAACACTGAACCAGCTCTTGCTACAATCCAAATTGAAATTTGAAGATCAAATCATCAAAACAGATTCAGTTTTCAACACTGCACCAGAAAAATTAAACTAAAATGGTGGTTTTGGAATCCAAAATGAGTAGCAGTGTTTCAGCAGCTTGGATGAATGTTCAAACAACTTTTATACATGATATTAAACATGTTTAAACTCTTAAACAGCTGAAATAATGCTTACTACTCAAATTCACTGGTCCACTTCCAATTTTAACTCAAAATTGATGGTTTCAAATGCAAATTTGCATATAAGTCATGTTTTGACCAAATGAACAGTACTAGCAACTTTGAACCATCAATTGAAACTTGCTCAAGCTATAAAACAACAAGGACACAGCAGATTTTCGAAAATCCCTACTGCTGTACCACTTATGCAGTAAATGGCACCAAAATAACCAACCACTTTTAATTTTTCATGGATTCAAAACTGGACAGCAAAGGAAATGACTCTAAGAAGTGTAAAAACACAGATCTAAGCTAGATTTAATGTGCTTAGCATGACCAAACTCAGATTAGACAATTCAAGGAGACTTAGCACGGTGAAAAGCTTAGATTAAAACTGCAGCAGTGGAATGCTATTAATTGTGAGCAACCAAGCTATGCAAATTGCATTTCATTGCTTGTAATGATCTGCTACACTTTTAGCATCATTCAATATCATCAACCAAATTTGTATGAAACACTAGAATTAAAAAAAAATCAACTGGAAAATAGATTCATGATTTAAAAACAGAATTGAAATTCTGCAGCAGAGTTCAACATAGATTTGAAATCAAAACGGATTTCTAGTGCTTTAGCTTGTATCACCAAGGCTAGAACAAATTCTCATTGCCTTTATTGGTTGATATATAGTTTATCTAGCACTTGAACTCAAGCAAAACGAATTAAACCAGCAGAAAAGAATACCAAAGCAGTGACAGAATTTAAAACTGCAATATTCACTTGCACATGACCAAGACAACACTGAAATTGAAAATTAAAGCTGGAAATGACTCAAACAAATAAAATTCACCGTTTAAAATGAAAGATGGACATAAGACACTGTAAGAACACAGAAATAAAGGCTGGAACAGAATTACAGAAGCAGAATTAAAAGAACAAAAACTAAAACAGAAACAGAAAACAGAAACAGAAAACAGAAACAGAGATGGAATTCAGCAGAATTAAATTGCAGAATGAGAAGAAATGCTTAGCTCCTTGGTGCGTGGAGAACCTAAGCTCTGATACCACTTGATGGAAGAACGAATTGGCTGATTCGGGTGGAGGAACAAATCAACCAAGCTCACCTATGACTTGGACCATAGAAGCACCCAGCAATGGAAGAGGTGCTTCGGCAATGCAGCAGAATGGGTTGAAGATGATTGGAGGAAACAGAAAAGTGTGGAAGTCACTCTGAAGAGGTGTTCGGTGGTTGGATTGGAGAAGATATAATGACTCGGTGATGAAGATAAGGTTGGAATGAAACAATGGTTAAGTGAAGGAGAAACTGAAATGAGGGAAGTGTTTTAGGTGTTGAAATGTGATGCGGATGGGTGGAGATATGCTAGTAATGGAGCCTAGCTAGGGAGAGAGGCTAGAGGAAACTCTCAAGCTCTCTCTCGGTGACCTTCAATAAGAAGAAATTTCTGGACAGCATCAACAGAAAACAATTCTTCATTCAAATCAAAGGTGGGTTACAACCAATGGAGCAATGTATTTAAAGGAGAAACCAAGCTCCTGGTTCACGTCTACAACGTTAACTATGATGCAAGGGCCAGCTGTGCAAGTGGAAAGAAAACGTGAGTGGCTACGTGGCCTATCAAACAAGAAGCTGGTGAAGAAACGTGAGTGGCAACTGGTGCATTTGTTGACGCTGGGCGCAAACCCTCATCTGCTGAGCACTAGGCTTTCTTCAACTTCAACCAAGCTGCTGGTTGGAATGTGACTCATGGGGGCTTCCAAAGCAGCTTACTATGGATCCAAGTGAAGATTCCAACATTCCTCTAAGTGAAGATTTGGCTTGCTTCTTCATTCTTGATGTTTCCTTGTTTCTTGATTTATCAAGTTTCTTGGCTAGTTGATCCATGATCTCCTAGCTTTATTAGACCCTACAAAACACATATAAACATATTAAAGAGAATCCTACTAAGACTTAGAGAAAGAAAATTAAGAATGAGTCTTTAACAATCCATCTTCACTTCCCTTTCTTAGCCTTAGCTTAAGTTGATACTCCTTTGAATGGAATGCCCTAAATGGGTTTCCATCAGTTGGTGAAGAGTTTGTGAATGCGGATGAACTTAAATAAAAATGGAAATTAAATACAACCAAACATAATTGAAAACACTGAAATAAATGAACAACGCGTGAAAA
Organism: Vigna angularis; assembly: GCF_016808095.1. Lineage (NCBI taxonomy): Eukaryota > Viridiplantae > Streptophyta > Magnoliopsida > Fabales > Fabaceae > Vigna > Vigna angularis. The sequence continues at coordinate 20,848,550 of NC_068974.1, read as the reverse complement.
TCGAACGGTCCTACAGATTACTGAACGGTTTTACATTGAGGCCGAACTATCTCTAAATCAAATAAGAAAATTGGAAATGCAAGAAAATTAAAAAGCCGAATAGAATAAACAGCATAATGAACATAAACAATAAAGCGAAATAATAGACATCACAGTGAATTGAAAAATAAACTAAACAATCCCAGAGATAAATATCCAAATACAACTAAAACTATTAAAATGCAACACTTAAACTGAAACATTAAATGCACAATGTTGTAAGCTAAACATCAAAAACAATTCATCACCACAAGAAGAAAACGCTTGAAGAGTTAATTTAAATAATTTAGTAAACTGCTGTAAAATAAAATTTGTGTTGCACCGTTTTTCCATCCAAGGCCGTGGCCTATCCAGTTGATGCATGCATCTACTTCTTCATTCAAAGCTAAATAAAAATAGTCACTTGCAGCATATCCCAAAACCAAAATAACTTCTATCTTCTATCATTGAAATCCACGGCAAACTCCTTTTGTAAAAGCAAATACAATAATGATGAAAATCCATTCCCCCTGCAGCAGCTTCAGCGTTCCTTTTAAAAGAAAATAAATGCATTTTTTTTTCACTCAAAATGAAATCACCGCTTCTTCACTCAGCTTGCAACCAAACATTAAGCAACCATTCAATGCAACAGTGAACTTCTGTGATGATGAGCTTTGAAAGACAGAAATGAAAAATCAGCAAAGATAAAAAATGCTTCTAAGTGGGTGGCGGCTGCCATGTCCAGCACATCCCATTTTCTACAAGAAAGAAAACTAAATCTACTGGACATCACCGTTCATTAATGCACCGTTTGCTTCCAAAAGAAAGAAAAATGAAATGTGCTTTTTTATATTCTGGATGTAATCCTATGTCTAAAAGCAACGTTCCAGCCAGCTCCTTCCCATGAACTCCATTCCTCTCCGTATCCTCCCTCCAGCTCTCTCTCACTCACTGTTTTTTTTTCCGCCCCTGCACCGTGAGCTTCTTGTGCCAACTTCTTTTGTGGAGAGTCTTGAATCATGTGATAACCCTCCAAATGTCCCAAATTGTATTTTCAAAATTTTCCTGTAATTAATAAATCAAATAATTAGCTTCAGAAAACCCAAATTAGCACAATTACGAATTTACGACCAAATTAAGCAGAATTCGGAAAACGGGGAAATAACAGACAATTAAACACAATTCTCTGGTTTATTTAAGTGCAATAAACTAAATATAATTCAAGAAATAACGACTCATCAGGCGTCGTGCGACACCTTCTGGCGCTCAAGCACCCCTAGAAAGGCACCCGGGCGGTGTGCGGTGCACTTCTGGCGCTCAAGAGCCCCTAAGGGGCGCCCGGGCACGGTGCGGGACGAAAACTAGCACTCTAGTTGACTTTTCTGCACTCTGGTTGACTTTCCTGCATTCTGGTTACTTTTCTGCATTCCAACTATTTGCTACTTTAACTCTTATTTCAAATCATTCCAATAGGCTACAAAATCAAGGGAATTTAGTAGTAAAATCATCAAATATAACCTCAACTCTCTTATTCACAAAACTAAAACTAAAACATGATTCCAAGCAAGTTTCTAAGCAGAAAAGGGTGCATTTAGTGTCAAAATTACATCATAGATAACGGTATTTTCAACCGTTATTAGCAGCCTTCCTCCTGAAGGTGGATCCTTTGGCCTCAAGTTTCGACATTAACCAAGATTTGTTCAACGGGAAGATGCTCCCAATAAATGAAGTCGGTGATAAAGATGCGGGTGTGGACGAACCCGCTAATGTCGACGACGTGACTCCTGAAGGTAGTCCGACTGAGGAGAATCGAGCTGGGGGAGATGACTAGACGGTTTACCGGCTAGGGGGGTGGGGTACTTTTTTTATTTTTGCTAGATGAGGCCGAACGTTAAAACACTTAGGTTGGATAGGTGTTTACGTATCGGCCCATTAATACCATCCATTGCATACGGCTTCCTTCTTTTTATTATATGAACGACTTATCTGCTTTTTGCTTAAGTGTTGTTATTTTCATCTGGTTCCTTGTTTTCCGGATATTTTTAAACGTAACTTATCGATAACGGTCTTTAATTTTGTATTATAATCACTCTTTTAACCGGATGTTTTTATTTGGCCAATTTTTAGGGGTTCTTTTTAGAACTCCGTTTAACTTTGGGTTTTCGAACCGAGCGGTAGGGGTTCCAATGTGAATTTGTCGTTCACCGCTCATCCAAGTGTACAGTAATTCCTTTTGGCACTTCGTTCATCAACTTGGTTTTCTGAACCGAGCAGCAGGGGTTCCAATGCGCACTCTTCGTTCACCGCTCGACCAGGTTGATAGTAATTCCTTTTGGAACTTTGTTCATCAACTTGGTTTTTCGAGCCGAGCGGCAGGGGTTCATATGCGAACTCGCCGTTCACCACTCGACCAGGTTGACAGCAATTCCTTTTGGAACTTTGTTCATCAACTTGGTTTCTTGAACCGAGGGGCAGGGGTTCCTATGCGAACTCGTCATTCACCGCTCGACCAAGTTGACAAAAATTCCTTCTGGAACTCCGTTCATCAACTTGGGTTCTATACCTTCATTCGTTCGTCATTCGGCATTATTGCAAACACTTGATCAAGAATAAGGGCCCTCAGTATTGCATTAATCATAATGAAAAGAAGAGTACAATAGGTGAGGATTTAACTAAAATAAAATTTTAGATGAGTGGTGTTCCAAGTGTTTGAAATTTTGCGGCCGTCCGGATGTGTTAGCCAATATGCTCCGTTACCTAGAGCTTTCGAAATTCAAAAAGGCTCCTCCCACATAGTAGCGAGTTTGCCGTGGGTCACCGTCCGACGTGCTTCACCGGTTTTCCTCCATACCAAGTCGTCTTCTTGGAAGCTTCTAGGCCGGACTTTGGAGTTGTATTGTCTCTCCATCATCCGTTTGCAAGCTTATGCTCTTAGCGCCACCCGACCTCTTCGCTTTTCCAAGATATCAAGCTCCACCCTTAACTCCTCATCATTCTACAACATGTCCGCCCGGGAGTTGTCTTCGCTGGGGATGTGTCGGATTTCAACTTTTTCAAATTCTTTGGTCAAAGTCGAAGCCTTGTGGAAATACTAGAGGAGGCGTTCTTCCTTCACTTGGAACTCCCCGTTCATTTGGCCAACTACAAGTTGGGAGTCCGTCCGGCACAACACCTTCTGTGCCCCTATATCTCTTGCCAGTTCTAGCCCCGTTACTAGGGTTTCATACTCCACTTGATTGTTGGAAGTTTTAAATTTGAAGACCAAAGAATGCTCCAGTAGGAAACCGTTCAATCCCTCTAAGACCACCCAGCTTTGCTTACTGACCGTCCAGAAGCTCCATCAACATACAAATTCCATTCATCACTGACCACCAGGGGTAATTCCGCCATAAAATCAGCAAAGTGTTGGCCTTTAAACGATCCCCTAGGTTCGTACCGCAAACAAAACTCTGACAACTCGACCGTCCATCCTACCATTCGGCCTGCCAAGTCAGGCTTCCTTAAGATCTTGGAGATAGGAAAATTCATTCAGACCACGACCTAGTGGCTTTGGAAGTATGGCCAGAGTCTTCTGGACGCGTTAAGCAAGGCTAGAAGAACCTTTTCCACTTGCTGATATCGCGTTTTTGTATCTTGGAGGGTTTGGCTTACAAAATATATGAGCTTAGGCTCGGGTTGTTCTTGGAGTAGCGTGGCGCTGATAGCTGTTTCCGAAACTCCCAGATATATTTGTAAATCCTCCCCCGGCGACGGCCCATTCATGACCGGTGGGTTCATCAAGACCGCCTTAATATCGTGGAATGCTTTTTCGCATTCAGCATCACATTTATCACTTGATCCTTTTTTAATCTTTTTCAGGACCGGACGAACACGCTCGACCAGCCTAGGGATGAATCGTGACAAAGTGATGAATCGCCCAACCAGCCTTTGGATTTCCTTCATGGTGGTCGGGATTTGCATCTCTAAGATGGTTGTGCACTTGTCTGGGTTAACTTCGATTCCCTGGGCGGTGAGCATGAATCCAAGGAACTTCCTGGCTGCCACTTCAAAAGTGCACTTGGCAGGATTCAATCTCATCCCGTATTTTCTGACCTGTTTGAAGACCTCTTCCAGGTCTCTTACATGATGTCTCAGTCCGTTGAACGAAAAACCATGTCATCCACAAACATGTCCATGTACCGGCCAATCTGTTCAGAGAAGATTTTATCCATTAAGCGTTGGTAAGTGGCTCCAGCATTCTTTAAACTGAAAGGCATGACTTTGTAGAAAAAATTTGCCTTGTCGGTGATAAATGTCGTCTTCTCCCAGTCGGGTGCATACATAGGAATTTGGTTGTATCAAGAGTATGTGTCAAGGAAACTCAGCATCTTATTGCCCGAGGCCCCGTCAACTAACGCGTCGATGTTGGGCAAGGGATGGGAGTCCTTGGGACAGGCCTTGTTTAAGTCAGTGTAGTCGGTGCACATGCGTCACTTCCCACTAGCTTTTTTGACCATAACCACATTGGCGAGCCATGTGGTGTATGTCACTTCCCTGATGAATCCAGCCTCTCTCAATTTCCCCACTTCCTCCTCTATGGCCTTCCTCTTCTCTTCACCCACCCTCCGCTTCTTCTAAGCGGCCAGTCGTACCTCCTTGAATAGCGCCAACTTATGTGGCATGACCAAGGGATGGATTCCCGGCATATCGGTGGTCGTCCAAGCAAACAGGTCTCTGTTCCGCCATAGGACGGATCTGATTTCCCTTTCCAGCCCTTGGGCCATAGTCGTGGTATGGGAATCATTTTTCCCCACCAAGATTGGTTGTGTCTCTCCCAACGACTCTAGCCGACCTTCGGTGTTTGTTCGTGGATCAAGATCCGCCATAGCCACTTCTGACCCACTCATTCTCCTTCTAACCATCCGGGTATAAAGTTTTAAGCTAGTCACGTAACATTCCCTCGTTGTCCTCTGATCCGCCCGGACTGTGCAAATCGTTCCCCTATCAGACGAGTATTTCAGGGTAGGCGTTCAGCCAAGGTCGGCCAAGGAGCACGTTGTAAGAGGTGTTGGCTTCCACCAACAGATACCTAACCCTCTTTTCTTCACTACACCGATCGACTCCAAGTCGAGTGCGTAGATCCACGCTTGACCAAATGTCTCCTCCATGCCCTGTTGAAAAGAAGATATTTCTTGTTTACCTTTGACTATGGGAAGTACTTATTCAAGAACAAATTTAGCCACATCTTAGCATTGCCTCCCAAAGAGAAGGGAAACAAGCCAAGTTTAATAGCTTCATCTGGTACATCCTGAATCTTCACTGTATTGCCTATCTCATCAAATGTGGTCTAATGCTCATATGGATTTTCATGTGCTAATCCATTGAATTGATTGCTCTACACCAAGTGAATAAGGGCAGGCTTCATCTCCATGTTGGTAGCATTTACCCTTGGCCTAGCAATCCTCTAGAGTTTGTCTCATTGGACCCATATTCTGATTGCCTTCCATGTCTTCTGTTTCCTAATCTGTAAAGAGAGGTTAGAATTTTTCCTTGCTTCTAGTGCGAATTGTATCTTGCATGCACAAGAAAACAAACCCTAAAAATCAATTGTTAGAACAACACAAAAACAAAATAAAAATTAAAATTAAAACAATAAAAATCAAGTCAAAGCTAATCAATAATCACACAAATAGAATAGTTAAACCACGAGTCCCCGGCAACGATGCCAAAAAAGTTGTTAAGACTCCAGCAAGTGTACCGAATCATATCAAGTAAAAAACATGGTAAGACAAAATATTGTTTTCCTACAGACTCACGGCCTAAACAGTTATGTGATTTCTTGATTAAATAAGACTTGAAAACAAACTCTTTTAGGTTTAGAATGCAAATACTAAAAAGTAAATATGCATGCAATTTGATCAATTGGACTAAAGTGCAAAGATGAATGGGTTTGATATTATGGAATGAATATGTTGTTAGGGTTAGATTTCACCTAGTTTACTCTCATGTATATACGAATTCTACTTCTTCCTTAATGTCAATGTCACTATCTAAACTACTTAAAACTCGATTTCCCGACGAAGAAAGCCTATCCTTAATCATTAGTTCATACGATTCCTAGCAATCATAATAATTAATTCTGAAGAACAGAAGCTTAAGACAACCAGAACTCATACCCCCATTCTTGAGTAATATTGCTTCTAGGAATAATTCTCCAAATCATGAATTGTGAGATACCTTCCGATACTCATGCAAATCATACACCATGCTAAATAATGAGTTAAACAAAGCAAGCATTATGCGAAGAAGAATTACCCTAACAATTAATGAAAGAAGCATATATAATCAAGAATCAATTCAATACATGAGAGTTTACAAAGGTTACATCATTCCCCAACAACAAATAGAGTTTAGTTCACCATTGACATGGTGAAACTAGATGAATAAGGGAAAAAGAATGAAAGATAAAACCCTAGAAATTGAAGATAGGAGCTTCCGCATCCAAATCCGCCTCCAAGGGATAAAAGAGTGTTTTTCTCTGCCTATTCCGTCCAAAGATGTGAACCGTAGGACGTCAAAGTCGTTAAACAGAACATAAAAATAACACAAAATGGGTCCAAGGCCACAAGACTGGCGCTCAGCGCCTACTTAGGGCGCTTAGGCGGTGTGCGGGTCAAAACTGGCGCTCAGGGTTATCTCAAAAGGCAAGCAGGTGTGGTGCGACTCAAGGAAGTTGCGCTCAGCGGCCTTAAAAAGGGCGCCCAGGCGCGAGCCAGGGGTATCCTGCGTTGAGGGCTCTAGAAAAGGGCAACCAAGCATGAGATAGTGTACTCTGGCGTTGAGGGCCCCTAAAGTGGTGCTCAGCGTTGTTGCGATCCTCCTTTCCAGATGTTTTTCCATCTCTTCGTGAGTTTCAACTCCTTACTACTTCAACTCTTCTTCCAAATCATCTGAATTCCTATTAAAAATAAGGAAATCTAGCACAAAACCATTAAATTCACCTTCAACTCTCTTATTCATCAAAACTATGATTCCAAGCTAGTTTCTAAGTCAAAAAGGGTGATTTTAGTATCAAAATTAAATATCAAATAACGATAAATTCAACCGTTATCAGCCACGCTCCCTAGCGTGCTCCTCTTCCTCCTTCTCACCAGCCCCCGATCCCTTTTCTTAGGCAATCCGAGCTGAGCATTCTGCCCTAACGGCTATGAGCTCCGCTTTGTGGTGTTGCTGCATCTCCTCCATTTTGTGTTGCAACATCCTGATCATCTCTACGGGGTCGTCAACGCTCATGTTTCTCGTGTTCACCATTGGGTTTAAGTAACTCGGCCCCACGGTGGGCGCCAAAATGTTTCGGTTATGGGGTTGAGTCACAATACCTTCACAATTTGTCCTTTCCCGCCATTCGGTCTCGCTCCCTGCGCTCTTGTTTGCTCATCCGTCCGGAGGTGTACCTGCTAAAGCCGCTTCGATGCCAAAGTCAGTAATTGAACCGTTTAGTAATCTAATACGACAATGACAGTAATAAATACACATTAAATATGATCACCTACCTCTTACCTTTGACTTATATTTATAGTTTTTGAGCATGGGCCTAGGATTAATGATATTTTAATCTCAGCCAATCCCAGTCCAATACCCTTAAGCACGATTTACCTTAATCTCCTTAAAATTAATCATTTACACTTGTGAGGCCGGTCGTCCCTATCGGCGTCGTTTTGGACTTTGATGGTCGCCCGGTCATATAGTATTATGGACTCTGATGGCCATCTGATCATATGGTACAATTATCATATCTAAACTTTCCTAAAATAACCTCACGTCATTAATAAAAATCACATGTATATAAAGATGATTCACTTTCAATAAAAATCACATGTATATAAAGATGGTTATTCTCCATTAAAATGTATATTGAAAATTTATTCTTACTAAATTAGGTTATTAATATCACACCGATTGACTTGATCACCAAAGTGTTTACAAGTACCCAACATATTCAATCATTGCAAGAGCTACATAATGGAACTTTCAACAGTAGAGTGAAGGTATACTAAATTTTACAAGATAGTTCGGTTTCATACAAGAAAATTTGACGTCTATTGTGAGGACAAGCTGTGCCTTGAAGAGATGGTACCTACTTAGAATATGGCAGATCAAAATGCGGAATTGATACGTGATATGCAAAGATAACTTGCCGAGAAGAGAAGAAAAAATGAAGAAGAGAAATAAGAGAAGAGAACTAGAGGATGGGAAGGTAGTTGAAGAAGACATCTTGAATTATCGAGACATCACACTAGCAGAAAACGGTAGAGGAGGAAGACACCATGTTGAGGAAGGGATCACGAGCGAATATTGTCACCAATCAAACCTCTATAGGCATGGGAACCTCATGGTGTCTAATAACATTGTTGTTGACGCCACCGAATTAATACTACTAAACTATAACAACTTTAGTATTGCTAAAATAATAACCAACAAAATAGAAAGAGTAAATTGAACCCTAAGTGGTCTCCCAATAAATATAGAATTGATTATTAAAAAATTACTTCTTATAAAAATTATACAAAGGGGTTAGTAAAATAATAAAAAAGATTAAGATAAAGAAAAGATTAAAGAACAAAAAGTAACAAACGATAGAAACAAAAAAATTTATAAAGAGATTTATAAAGATAAAAATAATGATAAAGAAAATAAGTTGATTTCACTGTTTTTTAAAAATAGGACATCATTAGTTATTTAAAAATTATTGTTCAAATAATTATTCTTTTAGATTTTCAAATTAATCAACGTAAATTCTCAATTAGTTTGTTGGCGTTCTCACTGTTAACCACTAGTTTGGCAGCCCAAAAACACATAGCTCATGCACTAAACATAAATTAATAATAAGCAATGGTGACCTTAACAATCAACATTATTATCCACGATAATTTTAACACAATCCTCGCATGCACCTCCACAAAAAAAAAAACATAACAATACCGAAAGCCCAAAAAACACACATAACAGCCTAACATCCCTTTACCTTGGTTTATAGTAGTTCTTCTTCCTTTCACGACTATAATGCTATGCACCAAACGCTCACGCATAATCCCTTTTCTCTAGCCCCAAATATTTTGTCACGCCATTCACTGAAAAAATAACCTTATCTATGTCAATATCGAAAGGGAGGCAGTCTCTACGAACCACACTTCACCACTACGAGTGTGCACGCTCTTTGGAACAATGTTGGAAGAGGATAACACGGACACGAATGACCTTGACAGAAGAGACGGAAGGTAACGACCAAGGACAATCGTTGAGAAGAAGGAATGAAAGGGAGGCAAGGGTTTGCTCACTGAAATTCGATTTGGGGAGGGAATACCTCAATTTTCATTCTTATTGCATTGAAGAGAGCTTGGTAGAAGAGAGGGAATGTTGCTGAGCAATAGGAATCGCTGAGAAGAAGGAATGGAGGGGAAACAAAGGTTTAGTCGCTGAAATTCGATTTGGAAAGGGAATTCCCCAATTTTCATTCTTATTTCATTGCGGACATTACCAACAGCTTAAGTCTGTCAGTATATCAAGTCATCGAACTATTACAGACAAATATACCTGTCGGTAAGAGAATCAATACAGTCCATCGACAATTTCATCAACAAATCATGTTTACTGACGAATCCAAGACTGTCAATAAATATCTGCCAATAATTTCAAATAATGGTTAGAGAGTCTTTTATGAATATTTTTCTTTATGACGAGGGGAACATGAGATTTGAAAAAAATAAATCTAATAATATAAAGAGATTGTGAAGAAAATACATTTTTAGTCGGTGTGTTCAATTCTATAAAAACACGTTCAAAATAGATTTGAAAATAACTTCCTCTTAAGGATTTACATCTAGATTTGAAACGTGTTGATGGTGAAGTGTCAGGTCACCCACTAATCAAGCACACACTGAAAGAGTGTTCTATAGCAAAACGGAAAGTGAGAAAAAATTGATTGATTAAATAATGGTTTAATAGACTTAAAAAGATTATTATTGAATGATATCAAAGAAATAAACAGTATCTTTTATTCTTTTATTGGTGGACACAATGTGAGATAAGTGACGTGTATTCATAAATGACATGCAAAATATCGTATGATTATAAAAGCTGAAATAATTGAGATTAAAGTAGTATCTTACAAATAAAAAGAGTTTTGATATAAAAGAATAATAATGAAAGTCATTTTAAAACAAATAAAAAATGTTTGATTATTTTTTGTTTTATGATTTATTTATTTTATTTCGTTTTATTCTTCTATTAATAAAATGTTCGAGTTTCTTAAATATAAAAGTATCAAATAAAGATTAATTAAAAAATAAATTGAAGAGATTTACGGTTCCGAAATTCAATAGTGTTTTATTCGACCTCAAGAATCTGTTCATATTATCTTGGGGCCTACATAATAGTGGTTAGTCACACTGATACCTCTCTTGTATTCCTATAAATTAATTGAGTTTGGGTTCTTGAGTGTTCAAAGCAAAAATCATCGTGTCCCTCTTCAATTTAATATACTAGAAAACCAAGCATGTCTATGGTATCATCATCATCATCATCACTTCCTGTTTTCCCCCACGATGCCAAACCCAACTCAAACTTCACTCGACAAATTGCAGCTTTTCATCCTTCCATTTGGGGGGATTATTTCCTTTCCTATGATTCTACTTTTCATGTAAGTGCACACAACCATTCATGTCTAATCTTACTTTTTAGATTTACTTTCATTTACTTATGTTTTGTTTTGGAATAATTTTGGTAGTCTATTACTAACTATATGAATTAAATACAGTATTTCGTGGTAACATATTCACGTCAAATTTCATAAAAGGAATATTATATTTATAACAACAGTTGTTTACTTTATGTATTTCACTTTTTCCAAAATCAACACAATTTTCTCACGCTGGAGTTTTCATAACCACATGCAGGAAGATGACAGCGACATCCAACAAGTTACAAAATTAAAAGAATATGTGAGGAAGATTATTGTCTCTCCTGTTTTTAAGGATATCCTCTTTAAATTAAACATCATCAACTCAGTCCAACGTTTGGGTGTTTCTTATCATTTTGAACATGAAATCGATGAGGCATTGCATCAAATTTATGAGATTTCAACAAAGGAGAACAATATAATAAGTTACAATGATGATCTTCATCATCTCGCTTTACTCTTCCGGTTGCTTAGACAGCAAGGATATCGTATTTCGTCGGGTATATGACTTTGCCACTATTACACCAAATTTATACTTTAACAATCTAATATTTGTCGTAACTCACCATGTTTATCTTCTATTCCTCGTTTGTGTTCACTCTTTTCATTACCTCACTGTCACCTCGTTTTGGTCTAGAGCTGTCATATAGCTAGTGAAGTTTAAGAAAAAATATGTCCTAACCATTTTGTAAGCTTTTATTGTTTTTATCAGAAAATTATATTATATTAATAGTAGGACATTGTAGCAGCCTTTTTAGAAAAACATATACAAAGTTTTTCCTTGGTTTAACGGACAGTTTTCCATAGATATATGTTTAGAAATTTATAGTGCAAAAATCTAACAAAAATCACTTCATCAAAATTAAGTTGATTTGGCACACATTTTTAAAATAGAAAACGGTATAAAAAAGGAAAATAAACATGTATTATAATTTGAAAAACTATAAAAAATGAAAAGAAATATGAAACATATTTACATTTTTTTTTTCTTTTTTATAAATTCATATAAAACATTTATTCAAAAAGACCCTAAACGGTTTCGGAATAGATTTTCCTGTTGTATAGCATCAAGAATATATTTAAATACACATATATCTTGAAATTTAACAAGTTGTTTACTTAAAAAAACAGATGTATTTTGCAAATTCAAGGACCAAGCAGGAAAGTTTAAGGAAAGCATTGTGAATGACGTAGAAGGAATGCTGAGTTTGTATGAAGCATCCCAATTAAGATTCCATGGAGAAGAGATACTGGAAGAGGCATATAGTTTCACTCTCATTGAGTTAACTAAGTCATTAACTACCAAATTAAGCCCCTTTCTTTCTGGGTTAGTGCACCATAGCATAGGACAAGCATTTCGCAAGGGAATGCCTAGGTTGGAGGCAAGATATTATATATCTTTCTACCAACAAGATCCTTCACATAATGAATGTTTATTAACCTTTGCAAAACTAGACTTTAATATGTTGCAGAAGCTCCATCAAAAAGAAGTCAGCAGCGTGACCAAGTAATATTTTCCTCCAAAAGTTACATTTTATTATTAAATGAAAAGTAAATAAATAAAGCCAAGTCTAAGACTTCTTTGAGAAATTAATTTGGGATTTTCTTGTTCAGGTGGTGGGTTAAGGATTTGAATGTCTCGACCAATTTTCCGTTTGTACGAGATAGGATTGTAGAAGGTTGCTTTTGGATTGTTGGAGTCTATTATGAGCCGCAGTATTGTCTTGCTAGAAGAATACTGAGAAAAGTAATAGCCATATCATCCATCATTGATGATGTGTATGATGCCTATGGAACCATTGATGAACTAGAGATATTTACCGATGCAATAGAAAGGTCTTTTTAATCTTATTCTTCAATTTAGCATCTTTTTTATCTTATTTAAATAAATATAAAGTAAACTTTCCAATGATTAGCAGGTGGGATATCTCCTCATTAGTTGATCTCCCAGAATATATGAGATTATGTTACAAGGAACTTTTGGATATTTTTGAAGAAACAGAGCAGCAGTTGAGAAAGCGGGGAAAAGAAAACTTCGTCAAGTATGCACAAAAAGAAGTACGATTAAGTTTTTATTTATTTATTTATTGTTTTACTTTTAGAAGTTTTTCTTTTAATTGGAAATATCAAATTAATTAAAATTGCATATTAGACACCTTATATATATATATATATATATATATATATCATAATATTCTAATTAGTAGATTTAAATGGTTAAGAGAATTAAAAATAAAAAAAATAGCCTTTCGTTATCTACAATCAGGTCCATATATAATAGTAAAATAAAATGTAGTTTGAAATTTCATATTAAGTAGAAAAGAATAAAAAATAATATATAAGACCCTTTACCAATTATTTTAAAGATTTTATTGTTAAATATGGTGTCATAATCTTTTATATAAATTTACTTACTTTTATTCATTTCTACTAAATTTTTATAGTATATTTCCTCCCAAAGATTCCAATTCTAATATCATGTTTTGAAAATTAGACAATGCACTTTTTTTGTTAATTTCAACAAATCCATTAATTTTTTTTCCATTAAAAATTGATATCACGTCTTATGATAAAGTCTTTAATGAAAATGTTAATTTTCGTATGTTCTTTAGACCAATAATTTAACAGTCAGTGACCTTTAAACTAAGTATGATTTAACATAAATTTTAAAGGTCATGATATGAATGTATTATACGACGTATGAACTTGTTTAAAAGTCTTTAAAAGGTTATTGGATTTTGGCCAAATAGGTCCATTGGTAATTACTTTTTTCTTTTATCATCGTATGTAAGATATACATTCCGTATAAATAAGCATATAATATAACATAATAAATTATTTATTTGAAATGAATGGGTTTTATGTTTCAATAATTCATTTTTTTTCCTGTAAGTCATCATGTTTAAGTCATAATACGATTTTTATGCATTATAACAATTTTAGTATATACTAGTATTTGTACTAAGAAAAAAAATATTTATATGTATTTGAGTAGGTGGATATGTTGAGTTTATAAGATTTTTTATAATGGTTTACGGACGAACTCGTTAACTAAATAAACTTGTATAAAACTTAAACCTTATCTTTTATCCATGTAGAGCACACAGATATCCTTATTGGGTAACCTAATACTATATGATACCCAATATAGCAAAAGAGATTCTTGTAACAAACAAAAAGAACCAAACAATGTGGTCATATATAATGTATTTTTAATTACAGATGAAAAGACTAGTCCAGGCATACCTTATTGAGGCAAGGTGGTTTAATTCCAACCACACACCAACTGTAGAGGAGTACATGGAGATTGCAACTATGTCATGTGGTTATGCTATGTTGACAACTGTATCTTTCTTGGGCATGGAAGACACGACAGAGGAGGTCCTCATATGGGCAACGAGCCACCCAAAAATAATTGAAGCTGCTTCAATTATTTGTAGGCTCATGGACGACATTGTTGGCAGTGAGGTATATCTTAGACTACCCTTATTCTTTTCAACACGTGCATTCACTAAAAAATGGAATAGAGAAAGTTAAACATTTTTATTGAAAACCACCCCTAATCATAACAAGTTTGTCTAAAGATGTAATAAGATTGTTCTCATTCTTATGCTCAATGCTGCTAACTTTATATATGGAACGCAAACACATTTCGTTTTTAAACACACAAAGATGGAAAACCTATAATTGTAGAAAGGTAGGAGAACAAGATTAAATAGTGTTTTTTATTAAATATGTATTGGACCCAGATTAGTTATCAGATTTTGTTTACATTCTTTGATTCTAATAATTTATTTTATTTCAATTTTGGTCTTTGAAAAAAGTTCATATAGCATTTTAAATAATGAAACAGAGTGGTTTAGATAAGAATATTAGGAGAAAAGCAATTATTAGGAACGGAAAAGTGAAGAAAAATTATTCGAGACTAAAAAATTTAGACAATTGTCAACAATAAAAATCATATTTTATGTCAAATTTCTTTTATATTTAGTTATTTGGATTAAGGTTAAATTTGTTATTTGATATGTATGTAGTTTGAGCATGAAAGAGGGCACGTTGTGTCAAGCGTAGATTGCTATATGAAGCAATATAATAGTTCAAGGCAAAATGCGATTAAAGAACTGTATAAGTTGGTGGAGAGTGGTTGGAAGGATATTAATGAGGAATGTCTTAATCCTACTCAAGTACCAATGAAGTTTCTCATGCGTGTTCTCAATCTTGCACGAATGATGGACGTCCTTTACAAAGAACAAGATAATTATACACATTCAGGAGGAATAATGAAAGATTATATCAAAGCTTTACTAGTTAATAAGGTGCCCTTGCAAATAAGCTAAAGGCTTATTTCTTTCATGTATTATTGATCTATTTCTTGAATTTCTATAATATTAAGTAATGATTTTATCTTTATCTTAATAATTATCACTAGTGGAAAAATGACATTTTATGACAGACCTATTATAACGGATAAAAATTATCCATCATAATAGGTTGATTGGTGGCAGAATGGTAATAAAAATAAGACATATTATAAGGTAGTTTTGTAAATCAGTTATAATATAAAACACGGTGACAAACTTGTAAATAATTTTAAGACATATTATAACGTAGTTTTGTATATCAGTTATCATATGAAATATGGTGACAAACTTATAAATAAGTTCAAAACCTATTATTACGTAGATATGGACACCCGTTGGAATTTTCTTGATCTATTATAACGGACTTTTAGAAATCAGTTATAATATCTCTTCATCTCTAATTTTCCATATTTCCCTATCGCTATCTCTAATTTCATTTCACGTTCGGCGTTTCACGTTCCTCTCTTCCACTCTTGGCATTTCACGTTCCAAGAACACTCCTCGGCGCCTGTGCTTTTCTCGGCTCCAAGAACACTCCTCCCTCCGTGGCGCGACTGTGGTTGTGGTTTAGGCTATAGAGAGAAGGAGAGCTAGGTTAGGGGAAGGTGAAAGCCAACAAACTGAAAGCATTGTTTCTACAGTTTGAATAAGTAGTTACAGAACCTTCGGAGACTGCTTCTGCCTCCGCTGCCTCTTCGTCGAAATCTATGAAGTCTGACCAAGTAGGTTTTATGATTCATGGTTCGAAATCTCCGAAATTTCTTCTACTATTTGTTTTTTCTTAATTTGTTATGTTTTTCTTCTATTAATTTCACTAATTTCTCCTAGATTGGTGGGGATTGTGTTTGGATTGGTGGGGAAATTAGCAGCGTTAGCACGAGAGAGGAGGAGGAGAGAGCCTTTAATGCCGAATCCATAGCGGTGATTGGAGAATTTTGAAGGTAGGCAAAGAAGTTGTTAGAATTATGAGATTTGATCATTTGCTTTCACTCCCTTGTTCTTGGATCTTTGTCTCGACGTGCTATCACAATCCTTCTCTGTAACACTTTTCCCCCTCTTTATCCTGTTAATTTAGTTTTTTTTTCTGATTTTTATAGATCTACTATGTATTTACACTTTACTTTCAAGACTAATATATACATGAAAACTTCCTTTTTCCTAACCTAGACCTGTATATAGTAGAAATTAAAGTTTAGCTAATGGGTGCGCATTGATCAAACCATGGACATAGACAAGTAATGTTTTGCTTCAAATGTTACAGGGAAATTAGAAGAAAGATAACATCTTCTTTTAAGCATGTAAGTTTCTTTGTTTGCTCTTGATGTTGAAAACATTGTTGCATCACCATCAACACTGTTCACAGGTTCGTCTTCTTTAGGAATGAGGTTGAAATATTGATAGAAAAAGTGGAGGAGAATGACAGGTTCTTCTTCTTTAGCAGAAGGACAGGAACATGTGTCTTTAGCAGTGGTAGTGGACGAGGTTGGTAAATCGCAAACTTAGCTCTCCACCAAGGAACGGATGAATAAATGAAGACTAGTTCGTTTAATTTAGAACCTGTTTTTCATGTTTACTGTTGATGAGTGCATATTTATGCCCACATTTATGCTTTTAAATTCAAATTTTTGATGACATAATTGTGTTTAAATGGTTGATTTTAAATGAATTTGTGATGATTGGAATTGTTGGGTTTGGGAATTAAAGAGACGTAAAAAGTGAGTTTTAGCGCATAAATTATTCTTGGATGTTCTAATGTTTATTTGTGCAGCTGAGAATATATGTTATATTGGTTCAAATGGCAATTCAAGGCCCAAAATCAGATTTTATTTGGAAAATAATGTACAGATGGGCCAAACAGGCAACTTTTACCCTTGCACCTCCCAATTTCCCTTCATACACCCCTCTTCTCTTAAACAGGCCCAATACTAAACCAAACAGTAACCCTATTCTAAATACACCTCCTAAATTTTCCTACCCATACCCCTCCTAAGCTAGACTCCACCAGATCATGCCACGTGTTCAAATCGTCGCCACACAGATCTAACCAACCATGTGCCGCCACCTCAGCCCTAACTCATGAGCATCATCTTCCACCTTCTCTACAGAAACCCTAGCCGTCGTTCCGCTTCCGCCGCTCCCGCCAATGCCGCAAGTCGCCGCCACGGCCAGAACATCATCTCCTTCCTTTCTCGCCGGCGCATCAACGGACCACCATGGTGCCTCAACCAAGGCGCCGCCACCATCGTCGGAGCACCGTTCGTCTCCTCCGAAGTTGCGATTTCTTCAACCTCTGCCGCGCCGCAACGTCGCGCACCACCATACTTTTGTCGCGCCATCTTCATCTTCCTTCGCGCAAGGGTTCGAAGCCACCACGTCCACCATCGCCGGAGTCCCAATTCGTCTCCTTCGAAATCGTCACGCACAGCAACCGCACCGCCACCAAACCTAGGCCGCTGTCAACCTTCAACGCACTCCACGCCAGCCGCCGCGGCAGCAAAGCTTCTCCTTTCTCGCCGGACAGCCACCACCATTCACGCTCATCACCATTAAGACCAGACGCGAGTTCTCCATGACCGCCGCGTCCCGCAAGCTTCTCGAAACCTAATCGCGCCTCTATCAACGCCAATCTCCATCCACCATTACCATAGCACCATGGAACCTGCATCAAAGCCAGACCTGCAAGAAAAGAAACCAAACAATCCAGCAGGCCGAAGCCTCCATCGTCTCGCACAGGGAAGAATGGGTTCTCTCTTTCGCGGCAGCGGCAAGCCCTTTCCCCCAATTTGCAAACCCTAATTTTGGGTGGGAAAGGGCTGACACCTGGCAAGCTCTCATTGGCCGCGCCCTTCCTCAGTCAAAGCTGGTCAACACTGCTTAAGTCTGGTCAAAGCTGGTCAACAGGGATTCTGGTGCAATTTTGGAGAATTCAGTTGGGGCTAAAGCGCAGATAGAGAAAAGTTTAGGGCATTTGTGCAATTTTGGAAAGTCAGAAAAGATAAAAAATAAAATTCAGTTGTTGAATTAATTTAATTTGGGAATATCAACAGAAAATATCTTCCAAATAATGTTATAATCTTTTAGTTATTTGGAAGAAATAAGATAAAAGATTCTATCAACTGAATATTTAGAGTCCAAGCCCAATCAAGCCTATTTAAAGAGATCCAGGGGACTTCACTTAATTCATTCTCTCATACTCCTCTCACTTTTCTTTCATCTTGTATTCAACTCCATTCATGGAGAGCTAAGCATCTAGGGCTATTCTGCTGTAATTCCATGATGGATTCTGAGGTTACGTTTAGTTAATGCAATTGTTTACTTTGGTTATTGATTTAAGTTGTTCTCTCTCTATGTCTTTCATCTCTCTATCTTGTTAAAAGCAAAGATTTTTGCATCATAATGTGTTTGAATTTACATGCATATTGATTATATGAGTTCTAGGGTTTCTAGGTTTAATTGAGAATCTACTTTGATTTAATTTAGGAACTTTCATATGATTAAATGATTTTTACTATCAATTGAGAATGTACTTTGGTTGGTAGTAATAATTTCAACTATAATCAATTGAGAATTTACTTTGATTGATTAACTTTTAACTTGGTTAGGAGATTTAAGAATAGACATGATTAAACACAAAAGAATTAGATTGAGAATGTACTTTGATTGAATTTATTGTGAATAATCTAGAAAGGTTTTGCATTTGATTGAGAATTTACTTTGGTTAAATGCATGATCGCCCTCAAATTAATTAAGAATGTACTTTAATTAATTTGAAACTTAAACAATAATCAATTGAACAATTATCCGTGGATAACCGATGATGAATCTATCTTGGAAAAGCAGTGGAATTAGCCTATTTCATCGTAACTGTTTTTTTTAAGTTTCTTATTTATTCTTTAAACACTCTTCAACCATTACTTTTATTCATAAGCATTGCATAGCATTCGTAAGAGTCACATATATTCAAAAGCAATTCCGTGTTCGTTGGGAGACGACTCAGGGTTACTTCAACCCTGTCTAGTTTCTTGGATACTACTTGGCAATACTGAAGTTGCCTTGAAAAGTAGTATTAATTTGATAGCTTCAACGACGGCTTATCAACTGTGCATCTGTGTAATACTATGAAAATTTGAAGATATTGGGGTAGATATTAGTGTGGGAACACTACAAAAAAGAAGGGTATTACCGAAGGCCATAATCCTTCGGAAACGGTCATAAGCCGTCGGTAATTATCTTTTACCAAAGGCTTATCGACGTCCAAAACATAGTCGGTAAAACTCTTGTCGCTAATACTTACCGAGGGACAAAAGCCTTCGGTAATTACCGAGGGGAAAAAGCCCTCGGTAATTACCGAGGGGCAAAGGCCCTCGGTAAAGCCTTCGGTAAAAACCAGACAGAAGTAAGTGATATTTGTATTTATTATCAGACCACACAAACCTGCATAACATGTTCACAGCACAAACAGACCTGTATAAAATTTTCAAACCACAGACAGACCTCCATAATATACATTCCAAAATCATCCAATCATTAATGCTGAGTAAACAACAATATAATAACATCATTTGTATTGTTGAAATTTAAGAACTTGTAATTGGAAATCAAACATTAAACATAAAACATAAAACGATATATTCATCTAGCAAATGTAATGTAATAGAATCCTAATGTAACATAAAAAATTTTCTAACAACTATGTTCATTAACAAAATAAAACTAAAAATCTACATAGTCATCATCAGAATGATCTTCATCATCCTCTTGCTCTGTAGATGGCTGAACTGGTGTGGGCTGAACTGGTGTGGGCTGGACTGATGTGGGCTACTGAGGGACAGCGGGTGACGGGGAGGGTCGTTGGTGGATCAGAGGGACAGTGGAATGAATGTCTGAAGTATCAGGCAGCGCTCTCATTACCAGAGACTTGAAGTTTGTAAACTCGGTTCTCAAGTCACTGTAATTTTCTATCAATTCATGATTTTCCTGGTCACGTTGTTGTAGTAGCTGTGTCAAGCGCTCGATGGTCTCTTCAGTAGTAGTGGTAGAAGAAGAAGGTTGGTGCTTCAGAGTACCTCCTCTTGATGCTTGTATAGTTTGCAGCAAGTTGTTCTACACCGTACACTCGTCCCTTTTTCTTCCCACCAACGACATCGATCCAACACTGTGTCCTACAGATGTCGTCATTCTCATTAGTTCCATCATCCGGTGCTTCAGAGTACCTCCTCTTAGCCTACAAGACTCCACCTATGTCTTGTTCAGTTTCAAGATAAAATAAAGCATCTAAAAACAAGTCATCCCATCATTTATCACAATCACAATAGTTATTTAATTATCTAATGACAAACCAAATTTGGTATCGAAGCAGCTCCACAATCACAATCAAGAGACCAACGGTGGTGGGCTGCACGTTTGATAACAAATTTCTGCAACAAGTTGAATAAGGAAACATGCACTAAAGTTTTATAATAAGTTTTCAATCAAATTTACTTAGTTCTGGTGTACTCTCTATTTGTTTCAGGCCTTTTTATGTTTTTTTATTGTTAAATCTGTTTGGTATTTAAATCATTGCTGGACATCTTCCATTAACTTCCTAGTGTTTTTTTCAAGTTTTAATAGCTAATCCTGAGTCCAGAAAACTGTTAGAATGTTTTTTGAATCATTGAGTCAAAATTTATTTGGGTGGTAGAGTTGCTTGTTTTTAATGAATTTGGAGGCTCGAACATCAAAATTATGAAGTACTTTATTTCTGCATCATTAAGCTATTTAAACCAGTTTGGAATTAAGCTGTCTAAAACACAGAATCAGACTTTGGAAACTGGAACTGGGTTTATCTTTGGCTCGCCTCTTCTATTTGAAAACGATCTATATCGCATGCTAATATTGTTAAGCTACAAAATCCATAATATTATAAAACTCAGATAAATTTCATATCTCAATCAGTAGGTAGCAATTCCTTAGTGCATTCAGGTTAGATTGATTAATTGTTTGAAGTGTTTTATTCTAAGAACTACTCACGTGATTACTAACAAGTTGACAAATCTTAAGTTTTAATAATCAACGTTTTCCAGTGTTTAAGATAATAATTTCAATAAATATACGCAGCAACATATTCCCCAACTTTAGATTTTTTTATTTCATAATAATAATTTCAAACCTTTTGTTATTATATCTCTTTCCCATTAACTATGCTGAAAATTTATTGTTTTATTCATTATTGATATATTTAATAATTATAGTTATTAATACTTATAAAAATATGGTATTATATTATATTGAGAAAGTGACGTTCACAGAACAGAGCATGTTTGTTAACAAGTTATTATTTTTCAAGTCAATATCTTTTGTATGCCAATTCATGCTTCCCCTTTTCAAAACGATGTTATGGTAAAGTACTTTAAACACTTTTATACTATGCTTATGATTGAAAGAAAATCAGTACCTTCAGTTAAACTAGAACTTGATATGTTAAGCAAAAAGATTGAGGTGAAAGAAGCTGAGAATGTTTATCTAAATGAGTCTATTGAGAGGATGCATAAAGAGCTGCAGCAGATAAAAGGTGCAAACTGCCGTTTAAGTCATCAAGTTAAAAATTCAGAGAATCTTCTCGAGAAGGACTTACAGCTTCTAGAAATGATAAAAAGGTTGAGGGCTGTTGAGATATTAAATGAAGAGTTTTGCAGATATATTGAGAAGTTGAACATGGATTAAGAAGAATCAAGATTAGTTGGACGTTATACATTTGCTTTGTCTAAGAATAATAGGTATATTACCTTCTTACATCATAAATTGGTGTAATGAAATTGGCTATACTTAAATGTTAAAAGGTTGTGTTGTTGTTATACCTTGTTTACATTCACGTTTTGCCTTCACTATGTCTACAGAAATGTTTGAACCAATTTTGGAAGGTTTAAGTCTTTTAGAAGAGGTTATAGGGTCTAGTTTGACTTTTTATGCAGATTTTGTGCAATCAAATTCAAGTTTTGGCATTTTTAGCTCATATCACCAAGGTTAGACATTGTATCATTTCCTTATAGGTTAATATCTTGCTACACAACTGTTAACTCTTTGGCAAGTGTACCAAATCGTTCTAAGTAATAAAACCGGTAAGACCGGATATCGTTTCCCAAGAGACTCGTGTCACCAAACAATCGTATAATTTCCAACTAACTTAGACTAAAGAATTCTTCATAATTTGTGTTTTTGTGCAATTAAAGTAAACAAGAAACATAATTGATAAAAGTGATCTTAGATACTCAAACACTTGGAAATGGAAAGATTAGAAATGATATGGAATGGTAATGTTGGGGGTATGATTTCACCTACTTCACTCTTATGCATAGAAAATCACTTCCTCTTCATTAATATGCCAATGTCAATCTACTAAATTACTCAAACCCAATTCCTTGGTAGAGAGAGCCTAGACTTCCTTATTAGGCTCCAATCCCTTGGAAAACCTAACAATTATATCTGCATTAAGAATTGAGATCTAAAGACAACCAAAGGTCCTAGCTCTATTCCTAGATACTATTTCCTTTAGGTGTTTAATCCAAGTCCAGATTTACCCAACATTTTCCAATATCAAGCAAACCCTAAAGTCATGTAATGGGTAGCAATTTCACAACAAGCATTAAGAAAAGGAATTAAACACTAACAATCAATGAAAGAGGCATAAATTCATTCAAAACATAGTGGTTTACATAAGATTTCAGTGGCTACATCAATCCCCCAACAATAATGAAACTAGCTCTCCATGAATGGAGAGCTCAAGCTTACAACAATGGTGGAAATGGAAGAAGGAGGAAGACCCAAGGTTGAAGAAGGACTGTTTCCACAGCTCCTAGCTCGCCTCCAAGAGCTCCAATTGAGAGAAATCGTGTTTTGGCAGCCAAAGATATCAAAGCCCTTCTAATTTGGGGTTAAATAAACCCAATCTGCCAAATCAGCAGCAGGCGCGCTTGAGACCGCGCTCCAGCGCGCGAAAACAGGAAAAAGGGCGCTCCAGCGCCCTTTTGTAGGGGGCGCTCCAGCTAGCTCCAGTTTCGGTGCAGAGCCCGCTCCAGCGCCCATGAAAAAAGGGCGCTCCAGCTAACTTTTTCCAGATTCTGGTTCTTCATATTTTTGCTGTTTTTGCTGTTTTCTTGTTTTCTCTGGTTCCAGCACTCTTCATTTGATGCAGAGACTTCTTCCAACTAATTAACTTGTATAAATAAAGGGGTTAATGATCAATTTATCTAATTAAAGCTTAAGATGAAACCACTTCTTAAACTAAATGAAAACTAGGATTTACAAGGTAAAAAGGATGAGAAATAGTTGATATTTTCTCTAATTCAATACTGAATTCATAGTAAAATATGCCACTATCAACTCCCCCAAACTTAGAACCTTGCTTGTCCTCAAGCAAAAGGTATCTGACTGTCAAACAAAACATATTTCAAAGATTGCAGTTGGATTCATAATACATTGCTTAACTTGAAACAACTAGAAATGTGTATCATGTTAGTTTTCCACTATGATGCTCACAACACAATCAATCAATCAAATGCCATAGTTTATAAGAGATCAACTGTCATGGCAGGATGCTTTACTAAATTATGTAGAACCAATCCTCACTTAAGATGGTGTTTCACTCTAATGCACTAGTGTATAAGGATGTGTGTCTATCACTCTACTATCAAATTGTCACACAAATCAACTTTGCCATTTGTTTCAACCAAATTAAACACATTCACAAGTAAGTCAACATCACAGGGACTTTCATTGGCTTGTATTGTGGCTGGGCTAAGAAGGAACATGGTTTTTCTGGATAACAAAGCACCTTGAGCTAAGAGATCAAACAATTACAATCATGAATAAAAGTTCTCTTTTGCTTCACTTAGATTACCACCAATGTCGAACTTACACCCAACTTTCTTTCATTCAGTTCTTTTTCTTTATCTTCTTCTTTCTTCCTTTTTGTTACTTTTGTAACTTTCAAATTTTTCTCAATTCATCCTTTCATAACAACTCCCCCAAACTTAAATCATTCTCCTGCAGTACAGATGATTTCTCTATTTAGCTCAAGGTAAGGAAAATAGGGAAATTTCATTTGGGCTTTAAGGTTCAAAAAGAGTCATTTATCAATCAAGGTCGAAAGGTTTTGAATTGGTTTCTTTTGGCAATATGTGGAAGAAGTAGGAGAGCAAGATGGCCTTGATCATGTGCAACTAACAAGCAAATGGTTCATATCAGAGAAACTCAGGCAAAGTCAATTGTGATCAAATATGATAGCATTCACAAGAAAATTCTAAGGCACAACATCTCACAAGGTCAACTCGAGGTTCCACAATAACATCAAGCAACTGCCATGAATAATGATCTCAGTTAAGCATACAGCATTCTCAGACTTTTTCATGAAGGAAGCAATACAATTTGAACTAAATTGACCCATCTCAAGCATCATTTCATATCAAACCATAAGCATTATGAATCAGCATAAGTCTAACAAGCCAGATAACAAAAACAACTTAACTAAAATTGAAAAACAAAAGCTAACTAGCAACCAAAGTAAAAGAAAGCAAAATAAAAGGTCCTGTGACTCATGAGTTGTAGCTCATTGTCAGACTCCTTCATTTTCTGCACCACCTCCCCCAATAAATTGGGTTGGTCCCCAAGCCATGCTACTTGGGTCGCATATTCCTCTGTTGACATCTCTACTTTGTGGCGGCGTTTGTTTTTATTCTCTTGGAGTTGGATGAAGAAGTCATTTCTGCACAAAAGATTGAAAATAAAGTTTGCAAATGTGAGCTCACAATGTATGTATTTGTAACAAACAATCATTACATCACATGATCATGAGTTCACAAGGTCAAACGCATACTAAATATGCAAGAAAAATCACAAAACACAGCCTGGAGCATGAAAAATTTGAAGCAGAAGAGAAAAATAGAGTTGCTGAAAAATCTGGTCTGGTTGGAAAAAGTTAGCTGGAGCGCCCCTAAACAGAGGGCGCTGGAGCTAGCTATGGGTCAGAATGCCAGAAAACTGGATTCGTGCTGAGCGCGCTGGAGCGCCCCTGAGCAGAGGGCGCTGGAGCGCCATACCAGATTGCAGATTTGCAGAATTTCACAACTACACCTACGATTTTTGGAATTTGGCACTTCTTGATGCTCAATTCAGCCCAGATTAACATGTTTTCACTATACAAACTTGATCAAATCCATAAGGATTGAAATTGAGTGCAAGAATGCCAATTTAGGTGCACACTTCCAAAGCTTTCTAATTCTACAACTCAAGGCTTCAAATTTTACACTTTAAACATACCAAAACTCAACATAACCATTCAAAACATACTCAATCACACTAGAACACATAAAAACAGATTGAACAATTCTAAAACACATCAATACACAATAAAACTCAACATTACACTAGTTAACCATTAACAACACATAAAATACAATTGAAACTAACATGCTCCAAAATAACCAAATCAAATCAAAACATTCTAAAGCAAATTCAAACAATCAAAACACACTCAAATAACAAAATCACACATAGAGAAAGGGTTAGAAAGCTGGGTTGCCTCCCAGTAAGCGCTTGTTTAACGTCATTAGCTTGACATCATTAAGCTCAAGTTTGATTCTTGATGTTGCAGTGCCTCTTCTTGTCATGACACCAACATCCTCTCAGTAATTTCCTAGTCACCAACTTGACTCTCCTAGAATATGGAGCCTCGATCTCAAGTACTCCATTTATCTTGATGTTCTTGATAACCCATAACCTATTCTTGAATTTCACTGGTTTGCCATGTTTGGGCTCATCGCTTGCTTTCACAGAATTTTGGTGAACTAGTTCTTCTTCCTTTTCTTCTTCCTCTCCCTTTACTCTTGGGGATAAACAGCTGAGGCTCCTCTTGACCAACTTGGCAGCTTTCTCTGTTAGACTAGTAATTGATAAAATTTCATCAGTGGCTTCAATACTAGTCTCTTTTTCATGATTTTGCTGCTCAACTCCAAAGACGTTGAAAGTTACTTCCTCATCTTGGTCCTTTAATTTCACTGTTCCTTCTTCTACATGAATGACAACCTTTGCTGTCTTCATGAAAGGTCTTCCAAGTATGAGTTGTATCTCTGCATCTTCTTCCATGTCCATAACTACAAAATCCACCGGGAATTGGAGTTTATCTATTTTGACCACCACATCTTCCACGACACCATACGGATACTTGATGGATCTGTCCGCCAGCTGCAGCATCATTTTTGTAGGCTTGACTTCAAGACCACCAATCTTCTTAAGCATAGATAGAGGCATCAGATTGATACTAGCCCCCAAGTCAACGAGAGCCTTCCCTATATCATGGTCTCCAATGGTGCACGGGATGGTGAAACTCCCCGGATCTTTAAATTTTGGAGGAAGAGTCTTCTGCATGATGGCACTGCAATTTCCCTGTACTTCAATTGTTTCCTCATCTAAATATTTCTTCTTGCTGAGGATTTGCTTCATGTACTTCGCATAAGCAGGAATTTGTTGCAGTGCTTCGGTCAATGGCATGGTGATCTCAAGTTGATCAAATATTTGCTTGAACCGAGCCAACTGTTTCTCTTTCCCTTTAGTAGATGGGATTTTTGGGTAAGGGAGGTGTTTCACTATTTCTTTCTCTTTTTGCTTTTTCTCTTTTTCTTTTCCTTTATTTTCTTCTTCTCTCCCAACAATCTCTTGATCTATTTCCTTGCTTGCTTGGATCTCATCTTCATTGCTTCTGTTTTCTTTATTTGGCAGTTGTTTCTTGTAATCAACCCCAACCTCTTTTCCACTTCTTGTTGTAATGACATTGCATTCCTCCTTAGGGTTAACTTCATTGTTGGCCACAAAATTCTTTTCAGGTTTTTCCTCGAGCCTCTTAGCAAGTTGACCCACTTGTATCTCCAGATTTCTAATGGAAGCTTCAGTGCTCTTGTGGTTGGAGATGGACACTTGCATAAACTGCTGAAGAGTGTCCTCTAACTTTGAGGTCCTGTCAGATAAGGAGGGATGTGGTTGATATTGTTGTTGAGGTGGTATGTTTGATGGCCCAACTTGTCCTTGGCCCATGCTTGGGTGAGGTCTCCATCCTTGGTTGTAGTTACCTTGGCGGTCTTGATTACCCATATAATTCACCTCTTGGAAATTGGCTTGCATGGCACACTGACCATTTATATGATCTCCACCACATAGCTCACAACCTTGATGTTGAGCTTGCGAAACATTCTGGAGCTCTTTAGGGAGTTGAGAGAGCTTGGTCATGAGAGCTTCGAGTTGTTGGGTCATTATTTTGTTTTGAGCTAACAAGGCGTCCTGAGATTGTAGTTGAAAAACACCTTTTTGTTGGAGTTGAGCCCTTTCATTTTGCACTTCATTGTCATTAGAAGCCATATTCTCTATCAGCTCATGTGCTTCTTCAGGTGTCTTCCATCTGATGTTTCCTCCAGCTGAGGCATCCAACATTAATTTGGTTTGGGATTTAAGGCCCCCCAAAAACATATTCAGGACGGTAGGCTCATCAAACCCATGAGTGGGCGTCTTTCGTAGTAAGCCCTTGAACCTATCCCATGCTTGACTCAAAGTTTCACTACCATCTTGCTGAAAAGATGAGATTTCCTGCTTTCCTTTATTTACTTTTGACTGTGGGAAGTATTTGTTGAGGAACTTGGCAACCACATCCTCCCATGCCGTGAAGCTATTCTCAGGAAAAGAATTCAACCACACCTTGGCGTTTCCTACCAACGAGAATGGAAACAGGCTCAGCCTTATAGCTTCATCAGGAACATCATGAATCTTCACAGTATTACATATCTCAAGGAAGGTGGCCAAATGATTGTATGGATTCTCATGAGAAAGGCCCTGGAACTGATTGTTCTGCACCAAATGGATGAGACCAGGCTTTATCTCCATGTTGGCGGCATTAACT
This sequence comes from Vigna angularis, assembly GCF_016808095.1. Classification (NCBI taxonomy): domain Eukaryota; kingdom Viridiplantae; phylum Streptophyta; class Magnoliopsida; order Fabales; family Fabaceae; genus Vigna; species Vigna angularis. Next base: position 20,820,535 of record NC_068974.1, on the reverse strand, counting down.
CTTGGCCTAGCAATGCTGTTGAAGTGAAGAGGCCCTGAGAATGTAGAATAGTCCTCCAAGGTGCGTCTAGCTTGGCCATCACCATAACCATTTGGATTAGCGGCCATATCTTCTCCTTCCTGAAAAAAAAAACAGGTATGAATGGTTGCTCAGGAATCTCAGGAAGGAATGAGAGAAGTTTCTCTAGCAGCCCTGTTTTGCCTTCTCCTTCTACTGTTGTTTCTACGGGCAGTTTTCTCAACTTCAGGGTCTAAAAGGAGAGGTTCAGATGATGTTGTGCTCCTAGTACGGATTGTTCCCTGCATACACTAGAGACAACAATACTAGAGCACCAAGTTATCCAAAAATAAAAGAAAACAAAAATTATTCACAGTAAAAAGAATATAAGAATAAAGCCTAAGTTGGTTAAGAATTACACAACAGTAAAGTACTAACACCGAGTCCCCGGCAACGGCGCCAAAAACTTGTTAACTCTTTGGCAAGTGTACCAAATCGTTCTAAGTTAAAACCGGTAAGACCGGATATCGTTTCCCAAGAGACTCGTGTCACCAAACAATCGTATAATTTCCAACTAACTTAGACTAAAGAATTCTTCATAATTTGTGTTTTTGTGCAATTAAAGTAAACAAGAAACATAATTGATAAAAGTGATCTTAGATACTCAAACACTTGGAAATGGAAAGATTAGAAATGATATGGAATGGTAATGTTGGGGGTATGATTTCACCTACTTCACTCTTATGCATAGAAAATCACTTCCTCTTCATTAATATGCCAATGTCAATCTACTAAATTACTCAAACCCAATTCCTTGGTAGAGAGAGCCTAGACTTCCTTATTAGGCTCCAATCCCTTGGAAAACCTAACAATTATATCTGCATTAAGAATTGAGATCTAAAGACAACCAAAGGTCCTAGCTCTATTCCTAGATACTATTTCCTTTAGGTGTTTAATCCAAGTCCAGATTTACCCAACATTTTCCAATATCAAGCAAACCCTAAAGTCATGTAATGGGTAGCAATTTCACAACAAGCATTAAGAAAAGGAATTAAACACTAACAATCAATGAAAGAGGCATAAATTCATTCAAAACATAGTGGTTTACATAAGATTTCAGTGGCTACATCAATCCCCCAACAATAATGAAACTAGCTCTCCATGAATGGAGAGCTCAAGCTTACAACAATGGTGGAAATGGAAGAAGGAGGAAGACCCAAGGTTGAAGAAGGACTGTTTCCACAGCTCCTAGCTCGCCTCCAAGAGCTCCAATTGAGAGAAATCGTGTTTTGGCAGCCAAAGATATCAAAGCCCTTCTAATTTGGGGTTAAATAAACCCAATCTGCCAAATCAGCAGCAGGCGCGCTTGAGACCGCGCTCCAGCGCGCGAAAACAGGAAAAAGGGCGCTCCAGCGCCCTTTTGTAGGGGGCGCTCCAGCTAGCTCCAGTCCTGGTGCAGAGCCCGCTCCAGCGCCCATGAAAAAAGGGCGCTCCAGCTAACTTTTTCCAGATTCTGGTTCTTCATATTTTTGCTGTTTTTGCTGTTTTCTTGTTTTCTCTGGTTCCAGCACTCTTCATTTGATGCAGAGACTTCTTCCAACTAATTAACTTGTATAAATAAAGGGGTTAATGATCAATTTATCTAATTAAAGCTTAAGATGAAACCACTTCTTAAACTAAATGAAAACTAGGATTTACAAGGTAAAAAGGATGAGAAAGAGTTGATATTTTCTCTAATTCAATACTGAATTCATAGTAAAATATGCCACTATCAACAACCACCTAAACACAGATTGAAAATGAAAATTGAAAGTAGGAACAGATTCACACAGTTTGACAACAGAAGCAAAAACACCAATCATAACAAATAATTAAAATTCAACCTGAATAGTCAAGCATGATCAAGTTCAACAATGTAGAGCTGAAATGGTAGGAAATTCACTATGGATGACATGAATTAAAAAAAAACTCACAGGTTGTAGATTTTTGTACTGAAGTTAGCACTTGTAGCTAGCTGAAAGTTCCCTATTCAACCCAGATTTCGTTTCAGCTCCTCTTCCTAAAGATGCTACCTCAAATGAATAAGGTCTCTAAGTTGGAAACTGCACCACAGCACTTAAGATTAGCACAAACCAGCAATATAAACATCAATCCAAATCTTAACACTAAACCAATAAACAGTCAGGGCAATAAAAAATGTAACAATGTAATAACTTTAAGTATTGAGCAAGGATCAAACTAATTTCTATCATATGTCTACTTCCCCTACTCTTTTATCCATAAAAAAAACACCTCTTTAATGTTTTCTTGTCACTGCTCTTGGGGTAGCAGTCCATCAACTGATGAGCTTCGGAAAATAATGATCATATATGTTAGACCTCTACTTGTGTATAGTAGGAGAAAGACAGTTACATAACTTAACTGTCTAGGCAGTTAAGGGGTTAGGGGGTTGGTTGAGGATACCTTGTATATAAGGGAGATTAGTTGTAAGTGGAGGGGAGTTTTTTGGAGTATTATTGTTTTGTGGGAACTCTTGTAGTTCTTTGGAGAGAGGTTAAGCTCTCGGGTTATATTGTAACACCATTCTTGTTGATGGACAAATTTATGAGCACCAAAATATGATGTCACAAACTTGTTTTTCAATCGGCAAGTATGACCGAATCGTTCAAGTAATAAACTTGGTAAGACCAAGTATCGTTCTTCCCAAAGGACTCACGGCCTAGTTTAGTTATGTGATTTGTTGATTAGCTAAGACTTACAAACGAAATAATTGAGATCTTATATGCAAAAGACGAAAATTAAATATGTATGCATGAAGTTTTGATCAATGGCAAAAAGCAAAAGATAAACACTTTCAATGAAATATATGTATATGTTGTTGGGGGTCAATTTCATCTTATCCACTCTCATATATTTTAGGAATTCAACATTCAAATCATCATTGTTAATGCCACTCTCTAAAGTACCTTTCTAGAAGGCTTCTCCCTAATCACGAGTTCATACAATTCCTAGCATTCCTAATGATCAGTTCATAAGTGCAGGAGCTTAAGACAACCAATATCATATTGGGAGAAATTCCCCGGATCTAGACTTCCCCGTACGTTCCCGTATCGACAAAACCAATAATCATGCATCGAATGAGTTAAACAATGCAAGCATTAAGCAAAGAGGAAAAACCCTAACTAATGATGAAAGAAAGCATAAATCTTAATTAAAAGATGTAACAAACAGATTCCATATATGAGAGCTTCATAAGATTACATTGATTCCCCAACAAACATACAAGTTTAGTTCACCATATTCATGGTGAAACTAGATGAATAATAATGAAAGAATGAAAGAGATAGAAAAACCCTAGAAAGAGAAGAGGAGAGCCGTCACCATCTCCCAATCTACCCCTAAGGGGTGAAAAGTGTGTTTCTACTTCCTCCCAGCCAAAGATACAAACCCTAGGACGTGCAAGTCCTTAAATAGGGCATAAAAATAACATAAAACAAGTCCAAGCCCATAAAAACAAAAGAAAACCGGTCCAAGCCCACTTAGAATGGCGCTCAGCGGTATTTTACCGCTGAGCGGTAATACCGCATGATCCATTTTGCCCCCAACTGCTGTTTTTGCCCCTCAGCAGTGATTTTTGCACCTGAAAAGTGCCGCTCAGCGGTATTTTACCGCTCAGCGCCACTCGGTCACATGTTTTCTGCGTTCTGGTTGGTTTTTCAACATTCTGGTTGACTGGTTGACTTTTCTGGTTGACTGGTTGACTTTTCTGGTTGACTGGTTGACTTTTCTGGTTGACTGATTGACTTTTCTGCACTCCAATCATTCGGTATTTCAATTCTTCTTTCAAATCATTCAATTAGCCTATAAAATCAAGGGAATCTTGCATAAAACCATTAAATTCACTTTCAACTCTCTTATTCTCAAAACTAAAGCAAAAATATGATTTCAAGCTAGTTTCTAAGTCTTAAAGGTTGCTTTTGGTATCAAATTTAAGCATAAAAATAACGGTTTTTCAACCGTTATCACAACCCCAAACTTAAAACTTTGCTTGTCCTCAAGCAAACAAGATGTAACTCAATCTTCCATCAATCCATATAATGGTTCACCACATTCAAAAATCCTTCTTTCAAGACAAGTAAATACTCAATTTAGCTCATCATCAAGACTTCAATCAAGATGTGCACATGCTTTTAGTGATCACTCAAACACATACTATCCAACAAATGCTATTTTCATGAATGATCAATTAACTAAGAAAAGATGTTCTTATGTGTTCATGGAATGTATCCTCACTAGATAAAGTGTTTCACTCAAACACACAAGTGTATAGGAGATATTCACTCATTCACTCTACTATTACAATATCACATGAATCAACTTTGCCCTTCATTTAACCACAATCAAAAACACTTATCAGCAAGCATCATCACAAGGACTTTTCTATGGCTTATAACGTGGCTGGGCTAACAAGAAAATTGGTTTTTCTAGATCACAAAACCCTTGAGTTAAGAGAAACATATAAACACAATCATTCTTATTTATTCCCAACTTTCTTTTCCATTGAGCTTTGCTTTTTCTTTTCTTTTCTTTCTCTTTTTCTTTTTCTTTTCACATACTTAATTCTTAGCTCTTAGCTCAATGCTTTCAATTTCCCTTTCTATTTTCCAACAACCCCAAACTTGAACATTTGTTAATACCACAAAATATTTTCTACTTAACTCAAGGTAAAGCTTTTCAACAAGGGTTTTCAAATCATGTTCAAGGCTAGAGGTTCAAAGGATATAACACATAGTGTTCTCTTTTAGTGGGCTCAATTTATGAATTTGGCTAATAGAAGGGTTATCAACAAATGGCCTTGATCATATGATGCAAACAAGCAAGTAATTCAATCATAGAAAACCTGGGCAAAGTCATTCATGCTTTCACAGTAATAGTATTCAACAATAATTACTCTGGAGCTCAAAACCTCACATATAAGCTCATTCACATTCCACATATAACATCCTGCTTAGAATCATAATCACAATCATAAACCCTTGCATTTGTTCACAATGCTTGTGAACCACCTGTATAAGCATATAATGTGCATATTCTCAACATCAATCAATATCAAAGCATCATCAGGCATTACTTATCAAACAACAATCATAAGCAAACCATCATAACAGACAAAATTTCCAATTGAGTACATCAAACCCTATTCTACAAACATAAGTGATTGATAAAACAAATCCTACTCTAGTGCTTTGAAAAACTCAGCCCCATCAATGATGCTCTCTCCCAACCCCAAACTTAGATGGAAAACTAGTGAGCAAGTGAGTGAAAGGAAGATTTTCTCAAGAGGGGTGAGGAAAAAGTTGTAGAAAACCTTGGAAAAGTATGTAGGAGTGTGTGCATAGAAGAATCTAAAAAGAGAGGCCAAGGCGCAGCTTAGGGTATAAAAATACCCCAAATGGGCTCCCTGCAATAAAATTCTCAAATCACTCATGCACAACCCTATTATGCAACTAAAGCAGGATCAAAACAAAAATTATACAGAAAAATTAATCAACTGGGTTGCCTCCCAGGTAGTGCTTGTTTAACGTCACGAGCCTGACCCAAAATCCTTCAGCACCCTTCAGTAGATGCAAATCTTTCTTACCAACACCCATCAGTAGGTGTATACAAACATAGTATCCTTCAGTAGATAATCTTCCGCCTAACATCCATCAGTAGATGTAAACCCTGCAACACACTTATAACAAAAACAAAAATACCCAAAAGTTCAAAATTACATCACCAAACCAAAAATTAAAAGTTCTTAAATCACTGGGTTGCCTCCCAGCAAGCGCTCTTTTAACGTCACTAGCTTGACCCAATAAAGCTCATGTTCCATCTTCTTTTTCTTCTTTCTACTGAACTTCTTCAGAAATTTGATCAAACCAGGAACCTGTTGCAGTGTCTCAATCATAGGAACTTTAATCTCCAATTTCTTGAAGATTTCCATGAAGCACTTAAATTTCTTTTCCTTCCTATGATACTTCTTTGGATGAGGAAGAGGTTTTTCATATGATTCTTTCTTTTTTTCTCTCGTCCTCTTTTTCTTTTCTCTCACTTTCTTTTTTTCTTTTCTTTTTCTACTCACCTTCTCAATCTTCACACAAATTTTCTCTTCTTCTTTCTCTTCTCTCTCTTTTCTCTCTTCTTTTTCCAACTCAACTTTTTCAACATTTACACTCACTAGCTCTTGACACTCTTCCCTGGGGTTAACCTCAGTATTAGCCCTAAAATCCATGTCAGGCCTTTCTTCCAACTGCTTGGTAATCTGCCCCATTTGAATCGTCAAGTTCTTAATAGCAACTTCAGTGCTCTTTTGAGAAGATTCAGTTTTCTGTATAAATTGATTAAGAGTTTCTTCCATCTTTACGAACCTTTCATTAAATGCAGAAAACTGTTGCCATAAAGTTGGTTGTTGCTGTTGCTTGTTGAATTGCCCATTTTGTCCAGCCTGCCCATTCTACCCTTGACCAATGCTTGGGTGTGGTTTGAACCCTTGATTGAAGTTCCCTTGTCGGTACGGAAACTGGTTGGCCATGAAGTTCATATCTTCCAAAGCTTCTGCTGGAAAGGCACACTGACCATTTATATGGTCACCTCCACACAATTCACACAACTGTGATTGAACCTGTGCAATAGTCTTTAACTCTTTTGGCAGTTGTTCAAGTATCTTTGTGAGATTCTCCAATTGTTGAGTTATTAACTTGTTCTGAGCTATCAAGGCATAATTGGATTGCAACTGTAGAACTCCTTTTTGTTGAATAGGAGCTCCTCTTTCACTGTTCCACTTATTGTCATTAGTAGTCATGTTTTCAATTATTTCTGTGGCTTCCTCTGGAGTCTTCCATTTGATATTGCCTCCAGCTGAGGCGTTAAGCATCATCATGGTTTGTGAACCAAGACCTCCAAGGAAGATTAGGACTACTTCTCCTTCGTTAAATCCATGCGTGGGAGTCTTTCGTAATAGGCTTTTGTACCTGTCCCATGCGTGACCTAGTGTTTCCTCCATGCCTTGTCTAAATGAAGAGATCTCTTGCTTCCCTTTGTTGATTTTAAAGCTTTGTTGCTGCCATTGTTGTTGTGGTTGGTTCTCAAATTGTCCGGCAGCTTGCCAAAATTGGCTTTGATCCATGCTTGAGTGAGGTTCCCACCATTGGTTGAGATTACTTTGGTAGAATTGAGTGCCCATATAGTTAAATTCTTGACCAAATTGCATCCTGCAAACATTAGGCACAAAACTCTAGGAAATATTTGTTAGCACAAAAAGATAGAGAAAAAATCAAAGGATATAATTGAAAAGATAAGAAGATAGGAAACAGAAAATAAAATAAAATAAAAACAGAAAAAATAAAATAAAATAAAAACAGAAAAATAAAATAAAATAAAAACAGAAAAATAAAATAAAATAAAATAAAATAAAAACAGAAAAAATAAAAACAGAAATTCAAATTTAAAGTCAAAGATAATCAATAATCACACAAATTAACCAGTTAAACCACGAGTCCCCGGCAACGGCGCCAAAAACTTGATGGACAAATTTATGAGCACCAAAATATGATGTCACAAACTTGTTTTTCAATCGGCAAGTATGACCGAATCGTTCAAGTAATAAACTTGGTAAGACCAAGTATCGTTCTTCCCAAAGGACTCACGGCCTAGTTTAGTTATGTGATTTGTTGATTAGCTAAGACTTACAAACGAAATAATTGAGATCTTATATGCAAAAGACGAAAATTAAATATGTATGCATGAAGTTTTGATCAATGGCAAAAAGCAAAAGATAAACACTTTCAATGAAATATATGTATATGTTGTTGGGGGTCAATTTCATCTTATCCACTCTCATATATTTTAGGAATTCAACATTCAAATCATCATTGTTAATGCCACTCTCTAAAGTACCTTTCTAGAAGGCTTCTCCCTAATCACGAGTTCATACAATTCCTAGCATTCCTAATGATCAGTTCATAAGTGCAGGAGCTTAAGACAACCAATATCATATTGGGAGAAATTCCCCGGATCTAGACTTCCCCGTACGTTCCCGTATCGACAAAACCAATAATCATGCATCGAATGAGTTAAACAATGCAAGCATTAAGCAAAGAGGAAAAACCCTAACTAATGATGAAAGAAAGCATAAATCTTAATTAAAAGATGTAACAAACAGATTCCATATATGAGAGCTTCATAAGATTACATTGATTCCCCAACAAACATACAAGTTTAGTTCACCATATTCATGGTGAAACTAGATGAATAATAATGAAAGAATGAAAGAGATAGAAAAACCCTAGAAAGAGAAGAGGAGAGCCGTCACCATCTCCCAATCTACCCCTAAGGGGTGAAAAGTGTGTTTCTACTTCCTCCCAGCCAAAGATACAAACCCTAGGACGTGCAAGTCCTTAAATAGGGCATAAAAATAACATAAAACAAGTCCAAGCCCATAAAAACAAAAGAAAACCGGTCCAAGCCCACTTAGAATGGCGCTCAGCGGTATTTTACCGCTGAGCGGTAATACCGCATGATCCATTTTGCCCCCAGCTGCTGTTTTTGCCCCTCAGCAGTGATTTTTGCACCTGAAAAGTGCCGCTCAGCGGTATTTTACCGCTCAGCGCCACTCGGTCACATGTTTTCTGCGTTCTGGTTGGTTTTTCAGCATTCTGGTTGACTGATTGACTTTTCTGGTTGACTGGTTGACTTTTCTGGTTGACTGGTTGACTTTTCTGGTTGACTGATTGACTTTTCTGCACTCCAATCATTCGGTATTTCAATTCTTCTTTCAAATCATTCAATTAGCCTATAAAATCAAGGGAATCTTGCATAAAACCATTAAATTCACTTTCAACTCTCTTATTCTCAAAACTAAAGCAAAAATATGATTTCAAGCTAGTTTCTAAGTCTTAAAGGTTGCTTTTGGTATCAAATTTAAGCATAAAAATAACGGTTTTTCAACCGTTATCAGCAGCGCGGGCTACTGGTTCAGAGCCTAGAAGGAGAAAGCCAAGAACCGTTTCTGGGATGGCTTGAAGGAGGCCCTAGTGATAAGGTTTGGAACCATTGTTGAGCGTTTGGCGGCATCGATACAGGTGGCGACAGGGGAAGAGTATGTTCAGGGAGGCGAAAAGGTAAGGAAAGGGAGCGGGATAGAAGACGAGTCATCTGAGGGACGAACGAGCGGTCAGTGGACACAGTGCGAGGTCGATCGCTATAACACAGGCCGATCGAGGGTTGTCGAGTGGTCTGATGTCAAGCGCAATATCCCAGGTGACGTTGCCGAGCGGTCCGAGATAGAAATAGACCTGAAGCAGACATAGTTGTCCACTCTCTCGGCTGGTGGCCCTATTCAGCCAAAAGCAATGAAGCTGCATGGTTCGATAGATAAAGAGCCGAACAGTATAAATATAGTGGGAAGAGAGCCGAACGGTATAAAGATAGTGGGAATTGAGCCGAACGGTAGAAGAGGACTGTTGGATCCGAACGTGAGAAGACCGGAACCGAACGTGAGGGGACTGCCAGAACAGAATGGAAGAGGACGGGAGGAACTGAACGGTCTTATAGCTACAGTAAAAGGCCGAACGGTTTACACTCAAAACGGTCTCCTAGTCATTGGTCGAACGGCCTTACCATTAGAAGGAAGGATGAGGAGGGAAAGATGGATGTTACCACATCGGGAGGCGATAACAGGGGAAGAATGGTCAAAAACTTACCTTATCCAGAGTTTCTGAAGAGGCGGGAAGAAGGAAGGTGTTTCCGATGCAGTGGACCATTCGCTCCGGGTCATCGATGTGCGGAGAAGAACTTAAGGGTCTTGTTACTAGCGGAGGACGAGGAGGAGGAATGGGAGGAAAACGTTAACCTAGAAGCAAAAACCCTAGAGCTGTCGGCATGTTCAGCGGAGGGGCTGACGCCTTCCAAGACCCTAAAGTTTACCGGATTGATAGGGGAGAGAAGAGTGGTAGTCTTGATCGACAGTGGGGCCAGCCACAATTTCATTAGCCAGAACGTGGTGGAGGAATTGAAGCTGCCGGTGACCGAGACGTCTTCATACACCGTGAGCCTAGGTGATGGCCATCGCCGAACGACGAGTGGGCGTTGCGAGAGAGTGAGGATACGTTTGGGGAACACCACTGTCGAGGAGGATTTTTACGTGTTTGAGCTTGGAGGAGTAGATGTCATCTTGGGTATTGCTTGGTTGGCCAAATTGGGAGAGGTCGTGTTGAATTGGAGAGAGATGTCCATGAGATATGTAGTGGGGGTTGATAAAGTGGAGATAAAAGGGGAACCAGCTTTATGCCGCCAGCTGGTGGAACCTAAGGCCTTGATGAAGATGCTGGATGCTGACTCATGGATATTAATATGGGAGCTGGAGGTAGTGGAGCAAGGGTCTAGCGGTGAGGTGACAGATGATTTGACCGCGCAGCAGAAAATGGAATTCAGAGCAGTGTGACAGTTCCATTCACGTGTGTTCCTGGAGAGAAAAGGGCTGCCTTCCCGACGTAGTTTGGAGCACAAAATTCTGCTGAAAGGAGAAAGCTCAATAAATGTTAGGCCATACAGATACCCATATCTCTTGAAGGAGGAAATAGAAAAACAAGGTGTTGGATAGGAGGCAGAGGCAGAGTGGGGAAGAGGCAATACCACAGGTGTTGATCGAGGGCAAGAAGGGGGTCGAGAGGGAGCTACTTGGGAAGATGTAGCAACTATTCAGGAACAATACCCTAACTTCAACCTTGGGGACAAGGTTGTTTCGGAGGAGGGTGGTATTGTTAGACCTCTACTTGTGTATAGTAGGAGAAAGACAGTTACATAACTTAACTGTCTAGGCAGTTAAGGGGTTAGGGGGTTGGTTGAGGATACCTTGTATATAAGGGAGATTAGTTGTAAGTGGAGGGGAGTTTTTTGGAGTATTATTGTTTTGCGGGAACTCTTGTAGTTCTTTGGAGAGAGGTTAAGCTCTCGGGTTACGTTGTAACACCATTCTTGTTGATTCTTTTCAATAAAAGAAGGCTGTATAATTCAGAGTACCTGTTCGGTGTTGTGTTTCTAGTGTTATTCATAGGTTCTTGATTAAAAGAACCTATCAATATATTTGATTTACTTTGAACTACTTGAAAATCTGGTGATAAGAATAATTTAAACAAATGGAAATCTGGAGTTTGAGTCCATTTGTTCATCTTCTTATCAAATTGGAAGGTAATAAAAGAGTTGGAGGCATGTATTGGAAAGCATGCTTTTCTTGTTCATCTTACTTTTGTACTTAGAATATAAAAAAGGAAATAATTTAGCCAAAGGGAAAAGGAAAAGATTAACAATTCTTTGACTTTATTCCCGATTGTTAGTTATAATATGTGAGGTAAAATTAAGTTCATAAAGTATCAAAGTTGATGATGGAAAGATAAACCAAACTATATAATATGTGAGGTAAAATCCAAATATCAACTATAGCTTGTAAAATAGTCTAGTTTCTACTGTACAAGCACATGGGTTTTGGCTACTCAGGTTGTTTTACATGCTGATTTTGTTTTTGGCAGCTGAGTGTGAAACCCTCTGTCTCACATTTAACTTCTTGCCTTGGACAAAATGAAAATGAAGAAGGACAAGAAAATGGTAATTAAAAAAGATCACAGATGACATTATTTTAGTTTGTAGCTTTAATAACAGGGGAAGCTTATATGAAGTGGTAAATGACCAACTAAGGCTTGCACTATGAAATAGAATATGTTGAACTGAAGTTCTATCATACAATACAAATAATCTATAGGCCCTTTGTCCAAGTCAAAAATCTTCACCAATTACAAAGCCTAAGAAACTGCCAAATGTTTGGATATAGAACCATAAATGATAAGAATCAAATATGTGGAACTAATAACTATGACCTAGTCAGATCTAAAACTAAACCAGTTCAAAGAGCCACACACTTTGCACATATAAAAGCACAAACCAGCTAAGGCAAAAAACATAGCAACCAAACTTCAGTTCCTTCTAACACTCACCCTTTAGTACAAGCTTAACCAAAGTATCAAACCAAGCAAGCATATTAGTTATTGCTCTCAAAGAATGACCCTTTAAGCCTAATCAATTCAGGAAACATAAAAATCTCAAAAGGGGTATATGGCAAGTAAGAGAAAGGTTGGTGAAGTTGAGTGAAGGTTGACTACATTACTAGCACTTTTGAATCATGTTTGACTGAAGATACAAAAGTGGATGTGCAATACAAAACCATATGCAACCACACAGTAAAGAAAATACTAATTTCCTACATAGTGTAAAGTTGTACTACCCCACTCAGTGGACACGGAAGAAAACAATACCATATGCAACCACATAACATGGGCCTACAGGCAGCTAGTTCAGAAATAAATTCAATCAATTTATGAAACCTAGATAAAACACAGCAGCAAACGAAACGTAGGGAAATAAAAATGAACCTCCTCAGCTCTAATCGTTGTGGAAATCCCTCTATGCACTGCTTCAGCTCACAAACTTGCATCCTTACGTAGTCAATCGGGCAAGCTCAACCACCTAACGACCACCACCACCGAAACAAGAACCTTTTCTTTCGCCGAGAAGAACCAATATTGCAACAACACTTCAAATACACAAGAGACGAAGGAGGGATGATTCGCAACAAAGAGGGCGGCGAGAAAACCTATTCTCTGGTCGACCAAATCGAGCGTGCTCAATCACCTGGCGACCACCACCGAAAGAAGAACTTGAACATTCACCACAAAGAACCAATGATGCACCAATGGCTTCAATACCCATGAGACCAAGGACAGGAGGAATCACAATAGAGATGACGGAGCTAGGTTATTTAGTCCACCAAATTGATCTGAGAGAGGGAATCCCAATTTTTCGGTTTTAATCATCTAGCAAATTACCGAAGGCACAATACCCGTCAGTAATTAAAATCACTACACCATTATCGAGGGCTATAAAGCTGTCAAAAATGGACCGTCAGTAATGCGCGCGTTTCTTGTAGTGGAACAGTGCATGTTTGGATTATTATGGTTTTAGATCTCACACTGTGTTTGTGCATCTTTTTCTGGCATGAAAAATAGCGCTGAATCTCAAATGCTCGTTGTCTGCAAATAGATTGAAAAACAAGAAATGCACACATGTTTGAACATTTGGATCAATAGCATTGTCTCCAGAAAACACATGGCATTGTCTCCAAAAAATCGCAGAGAAAAAGAAAAATCTTGTGACTAGTTCTAACTTAGTTCAATTTTCTTGCTTGTTAGCTAAGTTCCTACATGATTCTAAATGTAAATGAGTGTTTAACTAAGAGTAAAACCAAATGTAGGTTTAATTAAATTTTAAATCTATAGCAGTTTGAATATTTTCAATCAAACTTTTATTAATTTCATGTTTTGACTCAGATTCTACATTTTCTAATGGTAATAATTACTATTTCTGTCCTATCGCTTCTGCTGATAACCTGCACTGTTTACATTGCTGTTGATATCTGCATCATGATAAGTTGCTACTGTCATCTGTGTGTCTATGGCTCCATGCCTAGGAGAGCTACTGCTCTTGTTCTCACCATATAAGTTAAAGTTCTACTTGAATTATGGGTACAGCCACCACATTTACTGAATTGGAACATCATCATTTATAGCATAGTATAATATATCATATGATGCTACAAAACAGCATTTTAATGTAACCTTTTCACATGATTCATAGTACTGGATTTTTTTCGAAGTGATGCCCGTTTTAGTTTCTTGTTTTTATGCTAATGGAGTTGATAATTTGGTGTCCTATTAGTTGTATATGTTTATACCTCTTGCTATATTGTTTTTCTTGTGTGCTAAAGCAGGAAAACTTTCAACTTTTCTTTTTAATCCATCTAGAGAGGTTTGTCATCACCAGGAAGCGTATGTGAGAAGAGCTGTTCTTTTTGCTGCCTCATGTGTATTGGTTTCCCTTCACCCTACTTCCATTTCATCTGCCTTGCTCGATGGAAATGATGAAATTTCTACTGGTCTTGAATGGATTCGCACATGGACCCTTGATATAGCTGAGTTAGACACAGATAAAGAATGCTATACGGTAAGCAAAAGAAAATTTGAAGGTTCTGAGAGGTTTAAATCCGTTATGCCAGTTCTCACAAGCTTTTAAATTATATCTGCATGTACTTTGGTCATATGAAAAGGTTTAGATTTTTTTGCATTGGTCTACTGTTATTTTATGGTGCTAAGGTTACATATTGGTCTCATTCTGGACTTCTATTGATATGTATTTTAATTGTTCATGACAATATATTTGCTTTTAAAGTATTAACTGATAAGCATTGGTCAAGAGTTCTATCGCTAACCCAGGTAGCTTGTTATCCCTAGGAATTTTTACTCAGTCTATTTTGTTCTGCTGTAGAGCTTTGCAAAGCCCCCTTATCCTCTTCTATGTTTTGGTTTAACTTCTGTTATTTTCCTGTTCCCAATAATTTTTTTTATTTAACTATAGATGGCTATGCCATGTTTAAGGATTTTGTTGTTGTTTAGATGGCTATGACATGTCTACAACTACATGCCGAGATGGCTCTTCAAACTTCCCGAGCTTTGGAGTCAGCAAGAAGTTCACTCAAGGCAGGCCCTACACTTACATCTGGCACATCCAATGTTACCATTAAAATTCCCTACTTAAATTGGGATTAGAGATGCTTCCGGCTATTGATTGTTCTAGCCCAACATATAAATTGTAAGTCATGTTATTTCTGCCACTCCTTATTTATTTAACATTTTTTTCCATTCCTCGTTTTCCCTTATGGATTTGTATATTTTAGGATTCTTATTCTGATTCAAAAACACTTAAAATTTAAAACTTATTTATTCTTACTCCTTTCCTATTAATTTTGATGTTCCCGTCTCTTTCCACAAATTTTAGGTACTTAATATAATTATTCAATTTTAAAAAGTTCAATTTTATTTAACTAATTTATATTTGCTTGATGAGAAAAGGGAAAAATATACAGCATTTGGTCAACTTGATCAATTCGGTTTTGGTTTTTGGTACTTATTGAGAATCTTTCTTTATAAGGAATGATGAGTTAACTTCTGTTAATAATTTCAACCATACTTATTGCTATATTATTAATATTATTTTAACTCTATTATTTTATTTTTAGTTCTTTAATGATCATCTCCCATGGAAGCTGCAGACATTCTTTTATTTTAAGTGTTAGTAGAAATTTGGCTACAATTCAATAGTGTATGTACATTGATGTAATATTTGGATTTAATATATAGTTTCATGTATAAATGATGTATTAAATATTATTAGACTATTTAATGTTTGAATTTATTTTGTTAGTTTCATTAAATTTGTTTATTTGAAGCTATATTGATTATAAATTGATTGGATGAGATGATAATACAAAAATATTATTATAATTTTCTTGGATGTCAAATGTAATAATCGAATTTAAAAAAAAACATATATTATGACGTACAAAAGAAGGTTGATCACATATTATAATGTACAAAAATATATACGTAATAATAGATCAAATATTATAATGTAAAAACAAATATATGTTATAATATCTCTCGCCTATAAATGAGAATTTGTTATAATAAACTGCGCATATTATAATGGAGTTCAGAAACTAAGTTATAATATGTTGAAGTTATTATAACGTAAATTTATGTTACGTTATAAAATGCGCAGACTTACTATAACGTCCAAAACCATGTCTCCAGTAACTACGTTATAATATATCATTTTTGTATGTTATAAAATGTCATTTTTTCATTGGTGTATCCATCGTAAAAGTATCAATATATTAACCATAACTGATGTTAATATCTTGTTTTGAGGTAAAATAGATCCTGTCATCATTTTATTTAAACATAAAACAACTTGATTCGATGGGTACATAAAAATAATTGATCAATCATCTCCAAAATCAATATTACTTCCTTTTGTAACTTTTGTTTAAACTGGAAAATTATTTTCAGGAGTCATAAGGAGGTGAAAAAAACAGGTTACAAAGTCTGAAAACAATTCGAAGATTAAGATTAAGTTAAAGTCTAAGAAAATATTATTCAAGGCCAAAACTAAATTTTAGTAATTGACAACTGAAAAGTATTATTAAAGATCAAAATTTGACCTTGATAAATTTGAGTTGACAAAAATATATTAAAAATTAACTATATTGTTGTTTTATTAAAAGTCAAGTTCAAATTTAATATTAAGAACGAGTCAAAGATTATTTTATTAAAAAGTTAAATTGAATTTATGGTTATATATAAATATATATATATATATATATATATATTAATCGTGTTAATTAAAGTGAAAAAATTGATGGATAAAATAATGACATATAATAGGGGTATATGATAAAAATAGCAGAGTATGAAATTGATCTAAACATGTTATATTAACGTCACAGTAACACATTCAGATCAAAAACAGCGGAAGCAAAAATGAAAGAATAATGTGCGTACCTCCTGCCATTGCAATTTTGTAAATCTAAACACCGACAGCTTTGTTTTCTAAACCTTAACTCACTCAAACTCGATGGTGTGTTTTTCTGAATAGAGGAGTAGGCTTAGTGATCAAAACTGAGAGTAACCCATTCCCTTATATAAAGTCTGGCCATCACAGGTTTTAAAATAAATGGGCTTTACGTTTAAAAAAATAATAACTGCTCCATAACCTCTATGCAGTTAAAAGGATAAAAATAATGGCTTAATGGACCACTTTATGTTCCTTAAAAATAGGAACTGAAAATGCTATAATATTTATTTTATATTTAAAATAATGCTAACATTCTCCCACTTGGTCCATTTATCCAATTATTAACCACAACAATTGACAGAATATATACGAGTCATGGCGATAGGTCCTCTGATAGTGAGTGTTATCTTCCATGTACCACAATATATATTTCTCTCAACATTAGCTCTCAACTTAATGCATAAACCATATGTTTATGCTAGATCAAAACTAAATGATATCTTCTCAAAATAAATGTGCACAAAAACATATGAGAAAAACATCAAACTGAATAAGAGTTTTATCAAAATGAAAGTACTTACAATGATTGTCACATCATGGAACCAAGTCCCATTCGCGTTACATGATCCTTAAAATTCTTTGGTGGCATGCCTTTAGTTAAAGGATCAGCAATCATCAACTCAGTGCTAACGTGCTCAATAACCACTTTCTTTTCTTTAACACGTTCTCTTATGGCTAGATATTTAATGTCGATGTGCTTACTTCGACTTCCACTTTTATTATTCTTAGCCATGAAAACAGCAGCAGAGTTATCACAGTACAACTTCAGTGGCCTAGCAATTGAGTCCACAACTCTAAGCCCAGATATAAAACTCTTCAACCATACACCATGTGAAGAAGCCTCAAAACAAGAAACGAATTCAGCTTCCATAGTAGAAGTAGCAGTCAAGGTCTGCTTTTTGCTACTCCAAGATACTGCTCCATCAGCTAACATAAAAATGTAACCAGACGTTGATTTTCGTGAATCAACGCAGCCAGCATAGTCTGAATCGGAGTAGCCAATCACTTCTAAATTAGCAGTTCGTCTATACATGAGCATGAAATCTTTTGTTCCTTGAAGATATCTCATTACTTTCTTTGCAGCTTTCCAGTGGTCAACACCTGGATTACTCTGATATCTTCCTAAAACTCCAACTGCAAATGCAATGTCAGGTCTAGTACAAACTTGAGCATACATAAGACTTCCGACAGCTGAAGCATATGGAATATTTTTCATCTGTTCCCGCTCAAGATCATTTTTCGGGCATTGACTTAAATCAAGTTTGTCACCCTTTACAATGGGAGCTACACTTGGTGAACAATTCTTCATATTAAACCTCTCTAAAACTTTGTTGATATAGGTCTCTTGAGACAAACCCAAAATGCCTCGAGATCTTTCCCTATGGATCTTAATGCCAATGACATAAGATGCCTCTCCCATATCCTTCATGTCAAAGTTCTTTGAGAGAAATTGTTTCACTTCATATAGCATACCCTTGTCGTTGGTTGCAAGCAAAATATCATCCACATATAATACAAGGAAACAAATCTTACTCCCACTGACCTTTTGGTATATACATTGATCCATGACATTTTCTTCAAAACCGAATGAAGTGATAACATCATGAAATTTTAGATACCATTGGCGAGAGGCTTGTTTTAATCCATAGATGGATTTATTAAGCTTGCAAACTAAGTGCTCATTGTCTTTAGAAGAGAATCCTTCAGGTTGTTTCATGTAAACCTCTTCTTCTAGATGACCATTAAGGAATGCTGTTTTCACATCCATTTGATGTAACTCAAAATCAAAATGAGCTACTAATGCCATGATTATTCTTAAAGAATCCTTCTTAGACACAGGAGAAAAAGTTTCTTTATAATCAATTCCTTCTCTTTGAGTGAATCCTTTGGCAACAAGTCTTGCCTTATGTCTCTCAATGTTGCCTTTTGAGTCCTTCTTGGTTTTGAAGACCCATCTACATCCGATGGATTTTACACCATCAGGCAACTGAACGAGATCCCAGACTTTGTTGGATGCCATAGAATCCATCTCGTCTTTCATAGCATCATACCATAGGTTTGATTCTTTAGAACTCATGGCTTGTGAAAACGTTTCAGGATCATTTTCGGCTCCAATGTTGTAATCCGATTCTTGTAAATACACTTCATAATCACTAGAAACTGTTGGTCTTCTGATTCTAGTAGATCTTCTTAATGTTGTGTCAACATCTTGATGAGAAACTTGTTGTTCAACATTTACTTGTTGCTCCTCGTTAACAACTTGATCTATATTATCATTTTCAGCAATTTGTGGAACATCAATTATTGGTTGTTCAATACGCTTTTGAACTGAAGGAGCGTGAATGACTACCAATCTTTCATTTGATTGAGAGGTTTGAGCTTCATAGTGATCTTTTTCAAGATCAACGTCTTGATTTAAATCACTCCCACTAATCGAGTCATTTTCAAGAAACTTTGCATTTCTTGATTCCACAATCCTAGTGTTATGATTTGGACAATAGAATCTATAACCTTTGGACCTTTCAGCATATCCAATGAAATACCCACTAATAGTCCTTGGGTCTAGTTTCTTCTCTTGTGGATTATAAATTCTCACTTCAGAAGGACATCCCCAAACGCGTACATGTCGTAAACTAGGTTTCCAACCTTTGAATAACTCAAAAGGTGTTTTTAAAACAGCCTTAGTTGGGACCCGATTTACTATATACACAACCGTCTTAAGTGCTTCAGACCACAAGAATTGAGGAAGTTTTGAATTACTCCTCATACTTCTCACCATATCCATCAAGGTTCGATTTCTTCTTTCTGCTACACCATTCTGATCTGGAGAGCCAGGCATGGTATATTGGGCAACAATCCCATGTTCTTGAAGAAACTTCGCAAACGGACCAGGTGCTTGTCCATTCTCCGTGTATCTACCGTAGTACTCTCCACCTCTGTCTGATCTCACAATCTTAATTTTCTTTCCACATTGCAATTCTACTTCAACCTTAAAAACTTTAAAGGCATCTAAGGCTTCATCCTTAGAACGAAGTAAGTACAGATACATGTATCGTGAGTAATCATCTATAAAGGTGATAAAGTATTTCGGACTACTTGCATCCATATCCGGACAACAAATATCTGTATGAATAATTTCTAGTAAATTTGAACTCCTCTTAGCACCTCTTTTAGACTTGTTAATTTGCTTTCCCTTTATGCAATCCACGCAAGTCTCAAAATCAGTAAAATCCAAAGTACTAAGTACTCCTTCACTTACTAATCGCTTAATTCTCTCAATGGAGATATGTCCCAATCTTCGGTGCCATAAAACAGAAGAATTCTCATTCATAACACATCTTTTTAACCCAGCGGAAACAAGCATAGAACTATAGGCAACATTGTTTTGCAATTTAATAAAGTAAAGACCATCGCATAATTCCCCAAAGCCAATAACCTTGGATTTATTCAATAAAGTAAAACCAGAATCCGTAAAATTAAATGAAAAACCCAAAGGTGCAAGTTGTGAAATAGAAATCAAGTTCTTGCTAAAACTAGGAACATAAAAGGTCTTTTCTAAACATAAAACAAAACCACTGCTTAAAACTAAATTGCACGTCCCAATGGCTTCAACATGTGAACTCATCTTGCTTCCTGAATAGATGTGTTGTTCACTTCCCATCGGTTTCCTTAGATTTTCCATACCCTGCAAGGTATTAGAAACATGGATTGTAGAACCAGAATCAATCCACCATGTGTTATGATTAAAACTAGTCAAATTAGATTCATAACAGACAAAAGCAAACAAGTTACCTTTCTTTTCCAGCCAATCCTTAAACTTTTGACATTCCTTCTTCATGTGTCCCTTCTTTTTACAAAAGAAACATCTGGACTCCTTCTTAATAACTGGCTGAGCAGGAATCTTTCCCTTCTTATTAACTTGGTTCTTCTTATTCTTAAATGAAGTAGTCAAGTTCACCTTCTCCCCTTCTTCAATCAATAGCCTTTCTTCTTCTTGAACACACATAGTCAATAATTCATTAATAGACCATTTGTCCTTATGTGTGTTGTAAGAGATTTTAAAAGGAGCATAATGGTGAGGCAAAGTGCATAAAATATAGTGCACTAGGAAAGAATCCGACATGGTAACTTCCAAAGCTTTTAGTTGAGCCACAATGTCCCTTATCCGCATGATATGATCACGCACTCCTCTAATTCCAGTGAGCTTTAAGGATGAAAACTGCATTATAAGAGTGCTGGCAAGAGATTTATCAGATGTCGTAAACTGCTCATCAATAGCCTTCAGTAAATCCTTGACATTCTCATACTGATCAACCGAACCCCGAATTCCAGCGGAAATGTTAGTTTTTATGAACGTTACGGAGAGACGATTTGACCTCTCCCATTTTTCATAAAGTTCAATAGCATCTGGAGTGCTGGTCTCAGTAATACCCGGTGGTTCTGGTTTTCTAATAGCATAGTCTATGTCCATCCAGCCTAAATGAAGAAGAACTCTCTCCTTCCAAATCTTATAATTATCTCCTTTCAATTCGGGAATACCACATTTGATATCAGAAAAATTCGCAGATTGAGAAACTGCAAATCCAAAATCATGTTCATTATCATAATTTGAGACTAAAATAAATGTCATGTTTTACCAATGCAAACATGTCTTTTCCAATGAGTTTATTAACATAAAACTTGCCTGTGGGCTAAAGTCTTACTCAATTAAACTCATTATCTTAATGATAAAACTATCAAATTATGTTCCTTTTTCTTAATTCCTGTGGGTAAATTAAGAAATATAATTTAATATTTTATCCTAATTAATCATATAAATATGAAAAAATTCCTGTGGGTAAATTTTATCATATTAAATATAATTATTTACAACTAATGTTTCTCATGTAGCAAAAACTTTATATACAATTTTAATTGATTAAAGATGCTGTGGCTACTCTTTAATTTATTAAAATTATATTACTACCAAAACATTAATATTATATAAATATTTACATAAAATTCATAATATGCAAATATAGTAATAATAATGTATATTTTATTTGCACGTATAACAACAAATATATACATACAAATAATATCTATAAAATATACATAATTATCAACCAAAAACATTTAAACATATATATATATATAACATGATATGTTTGCGTATGATAAACACGTATTATTATAAAACGTGTTTTATATTATATGCTAAATAAAAATAATAATATTATTATTATTATTTAAACATAATTAATCCTCACTTTCATTATAATATTGCAACGCACAACAATCAAGAAAAGAATAGGGTTTATAGACTACAGAAACCCTTTTAAACAATATGATCATGTACGCATCCCAATCAAAATAATTGCCTTTTACTGCAATTCTATAGAGGGGAAAGCTGAGAAAATTTCTAAGCCCAGCAATTAAATTGGAGACACGCAGTATGAAAGAATTACAATGCTGTAACAGGTCATGAAATGACCCAAAAACTGAAACGCAGAAACAGGGTTCCTCTTTATATTAAAGAGATGAAGTCCTGAAACGGGAGAGAAAGAAAAAACGAACAGACAGAAACTGTTCATCGGCTTTAGACGAATCCTCTTCATCAGGTTTCAGTTTTATTTTTCGCTTTTACCGTTTAAGATTACAAAAATTGTAATCAGGTTTAACGTTAATTTGGGAATTTTGTTTGGATTAAATGAACCAAAATAATAAAACCCATAAATAAATAAAAAATCCAAATCAACGAAAATATGCAAGGCAGAGGAATAAACAAAGCTCTGATACCAAATGATAAAAATAGCAGAGTATGAAATTGATCTAAACATGTTATATTAACGTCACAGTAACACATTCAGATCAAAAACAGCGGAAGCAAAAATGAAAGAATAATGTGCGTACCTCCTGCCATTGCAATTTTGTAAATCTAAACACCGACAGCTTTGTTTTCTAAACCTTAACTCACTCAAACTCGATGGTGTGTTTTTCTGAATAGAGGAGTAGGCTTAGTGATCAAAACTGAGAGTAACCCATTCCCTTATATAAAGTCTGGCCATCACAGGTTTTAAAATAAATGGGCTTTACGTTTAAAAAAATAATAACTGCTCCATAACCTCTATGCAGTTAAAAGGATAAAAATAATGGCTTAATGGACCACTTTATGTTCCTTAAAAATAGGAACTGAAAATGCTATAATATTTATTTTATATTTAAAATAATGCTAACAGTATATTGTGTACTTAGGATAATATGTTAAAATAGAAACAAAAGCTTAATAGATAACATAAAAATCTTAATCGATTATATTGCATTGTCAGGATTCAGAAAGTCCTATATATATGCGTCTTGAACTCTGTTTCAAAATAAGAATTTGCTATCACTTTCAGATACCAACATTTTCATTAAGTTTTGATTACAAGAGCCTTCAAGAAGTGACCTTGGAGAATCTAGGCTAAATTGGTTTTGTTACACATCAAGATTCTATCAAGAAAATGGGATAAAGTTGTTATGATTTGATCTGCACCAAGAGGAGTGTGACTTGAAGATCAGAATCACCATAGACAATCTGTATTTGTGTACCTATGCATGTTGGTCAGTTGTTGAGAGCTAAGTGTTCTCAAGTGTTGTAAGAGAGTGAGGTTATTCAACTCTTATATTGCTATATTGATTTTGAGTATGGAGAGAAGTGCATTGAGAGGGGTATCTCTGTATTTCTATAAACTCAATCATTTTATAGTGGAATCCTTTCAACTCAATATAGAGTGGGATTAGCCGAACCAGTATAGATTGTCTATGTTGATCTTTCTTTCTACTCTTTCTCTTTTATTATTGATTCTTCACTTCTTGTTTATTAATTTCAAGAAAGCCAAAGATTTTTACAAAGATTTTGAAAAGATCATTTTTTTAAAGTTTAGTATAATTCACCCTCATCTTGGCTTGAGATATAAGACTTTTTTTTCTAACACTATCAATATATTATGTCTCAACCAAAGTGGTGTGAACCTATCCTTTAGGACATTTTATCAAACACCCAAAATCAAGGTAATACACTAATCAAACCAAGGACAAAACCAGATTCCAAAATTTCCGCAAAAATAGGATTAGAAGAACATGTAATATTATGGAAATGACGAAGGTGAACTTAAATTAAAGCTTCAATTCAAACTGATAAAAAAAATTACCATCGAAGCCAGAGAAAAGGTCACTTTGCTGCCCAATCACTATAAGGAAGAAGGCGCCTCTATGCGAATTGTGCCTTGAAGAAAATGTTTCAAAACAAGTATTCCAATTTAACCTTTTAAATGCTCTGGGATAGTCTAATATCTAAGCCTACTTAAATCTGGCTAATAATTACAGCTAAACAAACCAATTCAACTACACATTTACATGCTTATAAACAAAAGCAAATAAGGTAAATATGAACTGAACCTAAATGTAGAAAAGACAGCATCTGAAACAACTTTACAACCCTATGCTAGATTCCCAATTTCATGGGTACAAAAACAAGTAGAATGAATTGAGGCATGACAACGAAATGAAAAGACGTGTGGTAGTAATTGGAGAATGAATGGTGAGAAAAGTACCTGTAGAGGATATCAAAGGAAACAACGACATGAGTGTGGCCAAGATGGCTCAAGTCGTTAGCAATTTTTGGTTTTGAAGATCTCATTCTGTTAAGTCATGGAATTGTAAATCCTGAAACTGCCAAGCTCCTCTTCAACCATTGCTACCAACACACCAACACACAAACTCTCTCTTACCACACACACCACACCATAGAATGATAAACGAGACTACAGATAATGATGATCGAAAAATTAGGGATTGTAGTGGATGGCTCTAGATTGTAGAGGGAAATGAAAAATTTGGATTTAAGAGATATTATGACAGGTTGTTCAAAACAAGTCATAATATATTATCAATAAAATTTCAAGTTTGCTACTCTAACTATGACAGGTATCTAGCTAACAGCCATAAAAGAGGTATATTATGACAAGTCTTCAACGAATTGTCATAGTACGTTTTAAACTTATTTACAAGTTTACCACCACGTTGGATATAATGACTGGTATCCATAACTACGTCATAATAGCTCTTACGTTTATTACAAAAATGTCACCGATCAACCTATTATGACTACCGTTATAAAATCCTATTTTTCCACTAATGTATGTAGTATATCTTCATAAGGCCTTGTATTTGGCCAAGAAACTTTGTTTAGTCTTGCTTAGAGGGATTGATGCCTTTAAAGTAGAGGAAAATGCACCAATAGGACCTTAGAAAAGAAGTAGTGCCTTAATGGGTTAAAAATGGGTTTTGAAAGGAGTTAGTTACAAGGATACTTTTGCATTAAATGCTAGACTAGTTAGTTAAAGGCTCCTCCTTATTAATGTTTAGGCTCCTCCATTAAATGCCTTAGGCTCCTCTTTTGTACTTTAGTTCTCTACTTCACCTATAAAAGGACAGGTAACCCTCTTGTAACTTTTAGAACTTAGTTGAATGTAAAGTTACTTTGTTAAAATTGCAAGTCTTCTCTTTTTCATGATTGGCTTCACCTCTTAGAAGGACTTCTACCAAGACCATCCAACACCAACATCAACATCTCTTTATCACTAAAAGCTTCTGCCACTCTCTTCATCTCACACGAAGTCCATCTTTTGAAGAGCTTCATTAGAACACCTTGGAGGTTATCTATGGTTGAAGGAGCATCCTCAAAGAAACTTACATCATTTGGTATTAGAGCCATGGTCACTATCTTGGAAGTCTATAAGAAATAAGTGTCTTAAGTTCTTACCCATTTTTTTGTTCTTATCATTTCCTTGTTGTTTTATCTTTTCTACCATGTCTAGTATGTTGTTTGATCTATGATTATGTGTTGTATTTCTTGAAATGTTGATTCAAACTATTTTTTCTTCTTGAATCATTCTATGTTTTGTGCTTAAGATTTTCATTTTTCTATTTGAACATGTGCAGAGTTCTGAGTTTGTGTCATTTGGTTTGAGTCATGTTTTGAGCCATTTTCTTTGATTTTATAATCCTATTGTTTTTCCCTAATATCCATAAATGTCATCACATCTATGTTAAACCTTAATTTTTTTTTTTTGAAAAGCTGAAAACCAATTCTATATGAAAAATTGCGTCAAATTGGGTTCTTACATGTACTTCAATTTTTGAAATTTAACTACAACCAGATTAGATGTCCAAAATGATACGTACTTATAGAAAATGAAAATATTTTTGGGTCTAGCTTCCAAAAAAAAGAATAATCTCATTTGGAGCTCTATGGAGAAAGTTATGGGTAAAACACTCACTAAAGGTCAGCAGCTATCCTGAGTGTACACTATTTTTTTGGATTTTGTTGTGTTTTAGGTTTCAGTTGGATTTTTTTTTTGAGTTGTGTTCATGCTTGTTTATTTGTCCTAAAAACTTTTCTAATATTAAGATTCCATTAAGTCGTTTTTCTAGTTGTCCAATTATCAATTGATTTTTTAGGATTTCCTATATACACTACTTGCAGTCTTGATTTTAGATATGAGTTGTGAAAGAAATGTAATGATTAATGTGTTCTAGAAAATATATTGAGAAAAACATAAGTTCCCTCAATAAAAAACAAAGCAAAAGAAGAAAATAAAAGGGACAAAAAAAGTGAAAAAAAATTATCAAAAGAAAAGGACACAACAACAACAGGAAAACTCAATTTTTGGACTTGAATTCTAGTGCAGTTTGCATTTTCCAACATGTGATTTGAATTGGCTAAACTGTTTGGACTTATATTCTTAGTTTTATTTTGGTTTTAATCATCTATTCTAACACCTTTCCTCAGGGATTCCTTTTGAGTACTTACTTAATTGATAGTCTTAATTTTTTTTACTTGTCATTCTTGGCTTTCCTTGAAGTAGTCATCTTACTCCATTTGAGTTTAGCTTTCCAAATTTTTTTTTGTTGCTTTTATTTTTGGCATCTTTTGTGCTTGAAATCATATTTGATTTGTTCTGATTGAATTGTCATGTTAGTGAATTAGGAATCATGTTGTTATTACTACAATGTATAAGGTGTTTGATTATTGTTGATATAATCAGTATGTGCATATCATGATATTATGATTGTTTTGCTGGTAGCTTACCCCATACATGTTTGTGTTTGTGTGTTTGTGAATGATATTATCGGTTATGATCATATAACGTGTTATACATGAGCAAATGTTGTTGCAGATGGTGTTGAGGCATGATAGATTCGAGAGATGATGGGGGACAAACTTAGGATTTTATTTATAGTTATTACTTTTGAATTTTAAGACAATGTAAGTGGAGTTATTTTATTTCCTTCGTTATTTTATGCACGTTTAAATGTTGAGGTTTTTGAAAATAGGTTTCTGTGTTATGTTAAAGTTTGAAATTTTACTAATTTTTTAATAACCCGTGACATCCTGTAATTTGGGGTGTTACATCTATCCCCCATCAAAGAAGATTAAACACTCGATTATCATTCTCTTTTCTACAACTATTTGTCAAAGAGAACACCAATCTCTTTTCAACAACCAATGCCAAAGGGAATATTCTCTCTTTTCAACAACCAATGCCAAAGGGAGCACCTATCCGCAAATAAAACCAGAATTTACTAGGTACAACTACTAGACTTATCCATCACTCTCATGCTCATCAATCACATACTCAGGTACACCTCAACACTCTCACTCATGCTCTAATCTCAATCACAAGTCAAAATTGACCTTAAACACTACCATTAATCTCATTATTTGATTATCATCACATTCCACAGCTCCTTAAGCTTGCTCAATGTTCATTCATCATCAAAATGCATTGTTTCTAGTAAAAATACTCTAGGATAATCGATTATCATAAGTGAGAATCAATTATTCTCGAAGCATGCACATGTACACAAAATGCCCTATGATAATCTATTATCACTTAAGATAATCGATTATCTCAATGGTTCTACACAACAAAGCACCAAAATTCCTCACACATGAAGCAATAATCGATTATCATCCCAGATAATCGATTATTCTCGCAAATAATCATGTTCCTGGACCAAAACCTAAGGTCCAATCCCTAGGTATCAATCCTAAATCACGTGAAAAATGCTTAAGACATCATGCATGCATATACCTCTCGTACATATGCAGATTCGCACTCATATGCATACAATATATCAAAAGAATCATCCAAAACCCATCATCATGTTGATTTTAACCCAAACAACCGAAAAAACTTTGCACATGTTTATCATACCATATTTATATCATATGTTTGCATGGTAAAATCTCATTATCATAACTTTGTTCCCTCTTAGCATCAAACCCTAATATGAGATAACCCAACAAAAATCATACATACATTCAAAGAAAAAATCCAACACAATATGTCATAAACCTTATCCCCATGCATACACAAACCTTTTTCCAACAACAACCATAGATAATCATACCCATAATCATGCACTCAGGCATCAAAATCAAAATTACCCAGTCAAGATAATCAATAATTCATCACATACAACAACAAACAAAACAAAGGTAAGTTTCCTCATACCTTGTCTAATACTAAGGCTTTATCTACAACTTCAAAACACTATCAATCTTCCCTTTGCTCTAAGAGTTTATGTTGCTCTTTCTCTTCTCTCTGCTTTGCTTCTCCCTTTGATTTAGAGTTTCTAGGGTTTCAAACACAAAACCCCCCCTCTCTATATCTTAATATTTATAAAATAACCCAATTCTATATCTAATATATCATCACTTATAATAATATATTTTAAAAATTAAATCTATCTAAATCTCTATTCTCCTTCTATCTCACGTCCATCATCTATCTTTTATTTTATATTATTTTATTTACATATTTACTTCCTCTGCTCCCTTATTTAATTTCTACATCAATTAAATAAAGGTAAAAGACTATTTTATCCCAAGATCAAAAATACAATAAAAATATAAGCTTCTCTTAAAGTCTTCTCCCTAAGAATTGAACTCAGATCCATTCAATCCTACACAAAATGTCTACCAATCAAATTAATACATCACATTGTTAATACCACACACGCACACAAATTATCAAATTAACAACATATCAATCATGTGTTGCTCTTTATTAATAATAACATGAAATAATTAGCATGATAATTATAATTATGAACAACATATAAACATTAAACATCAATTACCATACAATGATACTTAAGTCTCAAAACCACTTTATTTTCTAATACAAAATTTTTCTCAGGTCTTACAATAAGTGTGTTAGCAAAGTGCAGCGAAATGGAGAAGACGAGAGTCACCAATAAGAGGAAGAAGATGACACTCAGTACAAGGAGGAGAGTAGTGTGAGGGAGGAGAGATGTGAGCATCATAGTGAAGTGCAATGTAAGGAAGAGAAGAAAAAGAGGAAAAGTAAAGATTTTATGCTAGTTATACTGAAGAACCAACATAATATTTGTTTTTTAAATGTAAAATAATATTCATGTCCACTTTCTATATATAATTGTCATAGAAAATAATCTATTTTATTATGAGATTGTTACTGCTTTCACTTTCATAAAGCAGTTTTATATAATTGTCAGTTTTAGATATAAACTAGCATAAAAAAATCTTTTACTTTACTACAAAATTTCCATTATACATATTTTCTATGTTAATTCTAATAATAATCGGTATACAAAGTTTTATCCTATTTATAAGTTTATCACTGTATTATTTATTATATCAAATGTATTATAATCCACATAATAAATTATAAAAAAATACTTTTAGTGATTATTTACATCAATTGTTAATCGAGGTTAATATTGACTATCTATACAAATTTAAATAAAGACCATACATCATTCGTCCGTCCAACGTAAGATAACAATATTTTTTACTTTTATTTTTGGTATTTCAATCCAACATAAGTATTGTTTATCTTTTCACACACAAGTTCAAAATAAAATATCTTGATTTTGTACGTCTCCCACATTCACATCAATCTTTTATGTGATCGATGTAATTTCAACTTTAAAATCGGCAAAGAAAATCTCTTTTCTACTAGCATATATTTATTTGTTTCCTTAATACATGTAAAAAAAATAAAAATAAAAATATCAAGATACATTTTAAATTAGTATGTTTCAAAGTGCATATCAAATAAGATTAATTAAAAAAAATTCAATAAAAAGGTTTACCGTCCCGAATTCAAAATATGAAATGTAAATAAAACCACAGTAAACTTAAGACTTAAATGCTTACTTCGTCTCGATGTTAAGAGGTAAATTTCTGTTCAGTATCCGGTTTTAAAAATAAAGACATTGGGTCCCTATGTTATGAAAAATATATGAATAAGGTGCATAAAGAAAGAACAAGTTCAACAAATCATCAAAGGAAAAGCTGAACAAGAGATAGAAACAGCTGGACAGCAAAAGAGAGAAGAGAAAAAGTGCGGCCACATCAGCATGGACATTGCTGTCAACTTAACGGACATGACCTTATTCATACATTTTTCATAACATAGAAACCTAATGTCTTCATTTTTAAAACCGGGTACTAAACAGAAATGCACCTCTTAACATGAGGACGAAGTAAACATTTAAGCCTAAACTTAATAAAGTAATTCTTTTTCCCCTCAAAGATTTTTTCAAATTCTCTTTGGGCCTACATAAAAGCTTGGTTACTGTGCCATCTTATCTGCTTTTTCTATAAATTAATGAAGTTTGGGTTCTTCAGTATTCAAAGCAAAAGTCATCCCATCTCCCCTGGTAGACTAGAAAACCAAGCATGTCTATGGTATCATCATCATCATCACTTCCTGTTTTTCCACATGATACCAAACCCAACTCAAACCTTCCTCGACACACCGCAACTTTTCATCCTTCCATTTGGGGGGATTATTTTCTTTCCTATGATTCTACTTTTCATGTAAGTTCATAACCAGTCATGCCTAATCTTACTTTTTAGGTTTAGTTTCATTTACTTAATGTCAGTTTTACTTAGTTATGTTATTATTTGTTTGGAATAATTTTAGCAGTGGATTAATATGGAATATTAGTTATAGTACTTTATGGTAACATATTCACGTCAAATTTCATAAAAAGAAATATATTCATAAGAACAGTTATTTACTTTATGTAAGGTTTTAAAGTGTCTGCATCTTAACTTATTATTTACTTTTTCCATAAATCAACAAAATTTTCTTACGCTGGAGTTTTCATGGCACATGCAGGAAGATGATAGCGACGTCAAACAAGTTACACTCTTAAAAGAATATGTGAGGACAATGATTGTCTGTCCTGTTGATAACAATTTCCTCTTTAAATTAAACATCATCAACTCAGTCCAACGTTTGGGTATTTCTTATCATTTTGAACATGAAATTGATGAGGCATTGCATCAAATTTATGAAATTTCAACAAAGGAGAATAATATAATAAGTTACAGTGATGATCTTCATCATCTCGCTTTGCTCTTCCGGTTGCTAAGACAACAAGGATATCCTATTTCATCGGGTAAAACTTTGCCACTATTACACCAAATTTAGACTTTACTAACCAAATATAACTTACCATGTTGATGCTTTTATTACTCATTCGCGTTTATGCTTTTATTACATCAATTTGACACTATTCTTTTCTACCACGGTTACGGAGTAAACGATTGAATGTAAGTATTATACTATTTTACTTGTAGATATATATTACATGTAAAAAATAAAAATAAAAATTTAATTTAAATTTATTAAATTAAATTTAATTAAAATTAAAATTAATTTATATTATATCAAGTTAAATTTAATTAAAATTAAATTTTAATTTATATTTTATATACTTTTCTTTTGTACTTTTATTTAAATTTTATTTTAAAAATTTATAAAATATTTTTTTAAAATGTTTGTTGGTACTTGAGGGTATCTCGGATGTTAAAATACCCATGAATAGTTTTTAAACGGGTATCTGGACGGATAACCGGTAGATACAGGATAGATTTTTTTTTGCGGGTTGGATAGCGGGTAGTACTATCTGTGTCTGACCCAATCCGTTGTCATCCTTACTCATTCCATTAAAAAGAAAAATAAGTCCAAACCAATTTGAAATTTTTTATTAAATTTTAATTTAGAAATTTTTATTGTATCGGCTAAACAAGAATTATTTCAACAGAATAAGTTGATTTGAAACATACTAGTAAATATTTACATTTTTAAAATAGAAAACTATTAAAAAAATAAATATCTATCATAATTTGAAACACTATAAAAGAAAAGCAATGTCTATAATATTTACATATGTTTTCCTTCTTTTTTATAAGTGCTTATAAAGAAATTTACTCAAGAAGGCATAAATTTCGGAAGAGATTTTTATCTTGTATATAGCATCTAAATATATGTATGTATGTGTATCTTGAAATTTAACAAGTTGTTTACTTAAAAAAACAGATGTATTTTGCCAATTCAAGGACAAAGCAGGAAAGTTTAAGGAAAGCATTGTGAATGACGTAGAAGGAATGCTGAGCTTGTATGAAGCATCCCAATTAAGATTCCATGGAGAAGAGATACTGGAAGAGGCATATAGTTTCACTCTCATTGAGTTAACTAAGTCATTAACTACCAAATTAAGTCCCTTTCTTTCTGGGTTAGTGCACCATAGCATAGGACAAGCATTTCGCAAGGGAATGCCTAGGTTGGAGGCAAGATATTATATATCTTTCTACCAACAAGATCCCTCACATAATGAATGTTTGTTAACCTTTGCAAAACTAGATTTTAATATGTTGCAGAAGCTCCATCAAAAAGAAGTCAGCAGCGTGACCAAGTAATATTTTCCTCCAAAAGTTACATTTTATTATTAAATGAAATGTAAATAAATAAATCCAAGCCTAAGACTTCTTTGAGAGATTAATTAGGGATTTTTTTGTTCAGGTGGTGGGTTAAAGATTTGAATGTCTCGACCAATTTTCCGTTTGTACGAGATAGGATGGTGGAAGGTTGCTTTTGGATTGTTGGAGTCTATTATGAGCCGCAGTATTGTCTAGCTAGAAGAATACTGAGTAAAGTAGTTGCCATGATATCCATAATTGATGATGTGTATGATGCCTATGGAACCATTGATGAACTGGAGATTTTCACCAATGCAATAGAAAGGTCAAACCGTACATTTTATTCTTCTGAATCTTTCTTCAATTTAGTATCTTTTTAATCTTATTCTTTTAATTAAAGCAAACTTCCCAATGATTAGCAGGTGGGATATCTCCTCATTGGTTGATCTCCCGGAATATATGAAATTATGTTATAAGGCACTTTTGGATATTTTTGAAGAAACAGAGCAGGAGTTGAGAATGCAAGGAAAAGAATACTTCGTCAAGTATTCTAAAAAAGAAGTATGGTTAAGTGTTTTATTTTATTTTTTAAATTGTTCCTTTTAAAACATTAACTAGAAATTAAAAAATAATTATTTGGTATTTGGTTATAATATTTTGGGTTTTGAAAAATATCTATGTATTTAATAGTTTTGAATGGATGGAAGACTCAAAGAACAAGTCTTTCATTATGTAGAATTAAAAGGTTCATAAAAATATGTTTCTCTTCTTCTATTACCAACGTTACCTACGAATATGACCACTAAATGTCGTACGACATCATCGTATTCATTAAATTGGTTCATCATCCCTCCGTATAAAGATTCTTGGGATCGCAGCATATCACGTGACTTAATTTGACCTTTCATGAAAATGGTACAGTGATGATCCCTAATGATGTAGGAAAAGATTATTGTAAGCAACAAAAAGTACCAAACAAATTTCTTATGATATATTTTGTATTTGTAATTTATAGGTGAAAAGATTAATCCAAGCATACCTTAGTGAGTCAAGATGGTTTCATACAAACCACACACCAACAGTAGAAGAGTATATGGAAGTTGCAACTGTGACAAGCACTTATGCTATGTTGACAACTGTATCTTTCTTGGGCATGGAAGACACAACAGAGGAGGTCCTCATATGGGCAACGAGTCACCCAAAAATTATTGAAGCTGCTTCAATTATTTCTAGGCTCATGGATGACATTGTTGGAAGTGAGGTATATCTTATACTACCATTATTCTTTTCAACACGTGGATTCACTAAAAAATGGAATACATATTTTATTAAAAATCATATTTTAAGTCAAATTTATTTTATATTTAGTTATTTGAATTAAGGTTAAATTTATTATTTGATATGTATGTAGTTTGAGCATGAAAGAGGGCACGTTGTGTCAAGCGTAGATTGCTATATGAAGCAATATAATAGTTCAAGGCAAAATGCGATTAAAGAACTGTATAAGTTGGTGGAGAGTGGTTGGAAGGATATTAATGAGGAATGCCTTAATCCTACTCAAGTACCAATGAAGTTTCTCATGCGTGTTCTCAACCTTGCACGAATGATGGACGTCCTTTACAAAGAACAAGATAATTATACACATTCAGGAGGAATAATGAAGGATTATATCAAAGCTTTATTAGTTAATAAGGTGCCCTTGCAAATAAGCTAAAGGCTTATTTCTTTCATGTATTATTGATCTATTTCTTGAATTTCTATAATATTATGATGAATTATCCTTGACTTAATAATTATCTTTTTAAAAAGCATCAATTAAAAATAATTAATCTAAAAGATCGGTTTTCGAGAGTAAAATAGATTCTATCATCACTCTATATAAACATTAAACAACTTGCCTTGATAGGTAACATAAAATAAAATAATAATTAACCAAACTATTCTCCAAAAACACATATTACTTCCTTGTGTCTTGTACTTAAAGTGAAAAACGATTTCCAAGAGCCATGAGGACGTGAAAAAGTAGGTTAGAAGCTTAGAAATACTTTCAAAGCTTAAGTTAAAATCTATGAAATATTATTATAAGCCAAGTTAGCATATGCTAAAACTAGATATTATAGCAACATTTTCAACGTTCGCACAGTACTCCGACAAGTGTACCGAATCCTATCAAGTAATAATAAATGGTAAGATCAAATATCGTTTCCCAAGAGACTCACGACCTAGACATTCACGTGATTTCTTGATTAATTAAGACTTATAAACAAAATCATGGTGTTTATAATGCAGAAAATAAATATGAATGCAAGTGTTGATCAATTGACTTGAAGAATGCACAGGTGATTGGTATATAAAATATGGAATGATTATGTTGTTGGGGTTTCCGACTTATCCTATCTACTCTCATGTATTTATGAATTCATCTTCTTCATTAATGTTAATGTTACTTTCTCATTTACCTTAAACCTTTTGTCTCGGTGAAGAAAGCCTACTCTTAATTACTAGATCACAATGTCTTGTATCCCCAACAATTAATTATGCATTACATTCGCACAGAAGCTTAAAGGCAACCACCCTCCTATCCTTATATCTAGGTAATACTGCTTTTGGGAGAATTTCCTTAGTTCTAGATTTTCCCCATATGTTTCCATATCGACAAAATCAATAATCATGCAAATTGAATGAGTTAAACAAAGCATGCATAGAGCGTAGAGAAAAAACCCTAACAATTAATGAAGTAAATCATTTATAATATAAATCATTCAATACATGAGAGTTTCAAAGGATCGTTTCCCCAACAACAATGGAGGTTTAGTTCACCACAGACATGGTGAAACTAAATGAAAATAATGAAAAAAATGATAGATAAAACCCTAAAAGTTCAAGATTGGAGCTTTCGCATCCAAAATCCACCTCCGAGGGATGAAAGGAGAGTTTCTGCGCCTCTTTTTGTCAAAAGATATGAACCTTAGGTCGTCCAAAACCTTAAATAGTTCATAAAAAAAACATAAAACAGGTCGAAGCCCACGTCGTCGGTGCTCAGCACCCCAAAAGGGTGCCCAACGGTAGTTGCAGGACTAAACTAACGCTCAGCGGTGGTGCTCAGGCGTGAAACAGTGGTTGCACCTCTAAATTGGTGCTCAGCGCCCAGAAAGCTATCTACGATTCTTCTATGTGCTACTTTTCCCGCGTTTCCTGACTCCAACCCCTTGCTACTTCAACTTTTTCATCTAATTCATCTTAATTCCTGTCAAAACAAGGAAAACCAAGCATAAAACCAATAATACCACCTTCAACTCTCTTATTCTCACAACTTAAGCAAAAGCATGATTTCAAGCTAGTTTCTAAGTCATAAAGGGTGTTTTTAATGTCAAAATTAAGTATAAAAATAACGGTATTTCAACCGTTATCACACCCCCAAATTTAGAACTTTGCTTGTCCTCAAGCAAATAAGATATAACTCAGTCTTCCACCAATCAATATAATGGTTCAACACATTAAAAAACTCTTTCTTTCAAGACAAGTAATTACTCAAATCAGCTCATCAAATAGAATTTAGTCAAAATGTACACATGCCTTGTTTAAAATCACTCATCATGGGGTTCACATAATCACATAATATCCAACAGATGTTATTCTCATGAATGATCAATTAATTAAGCATAGATGTAATAATGTATTCATGGAACTATTCCTCACCAGACAAAATGTTTCACTCAATCACAGAGGTGTATATAGAGGTCACTCCTTCACTCTACTTATCCCAATGTCACATAGAACAAAATTGCCTTTCATTTACCACAATCAAACATACTCACAGACAAGTATCATCACAAGGACTTTTCATGGCTTGTAACGTGACTAGGCTAAGAAGAAAAATTGGTTTTTTCAATATCACAAAATCCTTGAGTTAAGAGAGTCATTCATAAATTTATCATTCAAATACAATCTCTCTTTAGACAAACCAATCGCACTCATTCCCAACTTTCCCCTTTTTGCATTGAGCTTTTCTTTCTTTGCATTCTATTTTCTTTTCTCTTTTTCATACTTGCTCAACACTTAGCTTAATGCTTTTCATTACTTTCTTTTTCAATTCTCCCAATCAACCCCAAACTTGAACCTTTATCAATACCACACCATGATTCTCAACTTAACTCAAGGTAAAGATTTTCACAAAGGATTTTTATAATCTTTTTAAGGCTTAAGGTTCAAAAAGGGTAGAACACTTCGTGCTCTCTTTCATTTGGGCTAAATTCATACATTGGCTAAGAAAAGGGTAATAAAAAATGGCCTCGATCACATGACATAAGTAAGCAAGTAGTTCAATCATAGAAGCCTAGGCAAAATCATTCATGCTTTCAAAGGAATAACAATCATTCACAACAAATACTCTGGAGTTCAAAACCTCACATATAAGCTAATTCAATGTTCCACATACACCAAATACACATCTTGCTTAGCATCATAATCACAATCATAACATCATGCATCTGTTCACACAGTTTGTGAACAACCACCTGTATATCAATATCTTGTGCAACATCTCAACATCAGTCAATATCAAAGCATCATCAAGCAATACTCATCACATGCAAATCAATATCAAACCATCGCATCAGATATAAGATTCAAACTGAGTACCTCAACACCTATTCTAAAAACAGAAACAAAATAAAGTTCCCAAAAATAAAAAGACAAGTTTAGAGAACTAGGTTGCCTCCCAGGTAGCGCTTGTTTAACATCACGAGCCTGACCCATGAATCCTCCAGCATCCTTCAGTAGACGCATATCTTTCTCACCAACACCCATCAGTAGGTGTGTATAAGCATAATATCCTTCAGTAGATACTCTGTCACCTAACATCCATCAGTAGATGTTATGCCATAGCAGTCTCATAACAAAATAAAACAATGTTCCAAAGTTTTAAATTACATCACCAAAATAAACAATAACTTAAAGAAATTAATGTTTTTAAATCACTGGGGTGCCTCCCAGTAAGCGCTCTTTTAACGTCATTAGCTTGACCCAATAAAGCTCAAGTTCCATCTTTAATGTTGGTGTTCTTCTTGCTTTCATCACACCAACTCATCAATTGCTTTCGGTCCACCTTCTTGACTCGTCTTGAATGTGGAGCTTCCATCTCTATCACTCCATTCTCTTTAAAATCTTTCACAACCCACAACTTGTTCTTGAATCTTACAGGTATGCCAAGTTTGAATTGTGCATCCACCAAGTCATCATGACCCATCCTTCCTTTGTCATCTTTTTCTTCTTCCCTAACCTGTGACAAGAAACAATTTTTACCTTTGATGACCGGCGTGGCAGCTTTAGGGCTAGTCACTGGTGCATCCTTACATGCAGCTTTATGATTAGTCTTCTTCTCTTGAATCTGCTGCTCAACTTTGAAGACATTAAAAATTACCTTTTCCTCTTGGTCTTGAAGAACTATCATCCCATCATCCACATTGATGATTACCTTTGTCGTTTTCGTAAATGGCCTTCCAAGAATAATTGGGATCTTCTCATCTTCCTCCATCTCCATCACCACAAAATCCACCAGGAATTTAAGTTTCTCTATACAAACCACAACATCTTCCGCTACACCATAGGGTTTCTTGGAAGACCCATCTGTCATAAGCAAAGTCACCTTTGTTGGCTTGACTTCAAGACCACCAATCCTTTTGAGCATAGATAAGGGCATCAAATTAATGCTTGACCTTAAATCAATTAAGGTTTTCCTTATATTCACCTTCCTAGTGATGCAAGGAATAGTAAAACTTCCTGGATCTTTCACTATTGGAGGAAGTGGTTTCTCCAAAATAACACCGCAATCTCCCTGTTCATCCATAGTCTCCTCATCTAAATATCTCTTTTTTGTGAGGAATTGCTTCATTTGCTTCACATAAGCAGGAATTTGCTGTAGTGCTTCGGTCAAAGGTATAGTAATCTCCAATTTCCTGAAGATCTCCTTAAAACGCTCATATTGTCTCTATTTATCTATTTTTTCATGCCCCTTAGGATAAGGAAGAACTTTTTCAATTTTCTCAAAATTTTTCTCTCCCCTCTTCTTTTCTTTCTCTTTCACCTCAACCTCACATATTCTCTCTTCTCTTTCTTCTCTCTTCTTTAACTCAACTATTTCTTTGCTCTCTTCCACCCTCTCATCATCTATGCTCGCAATAGCTTTACAATCTTTCTTAGGGTTAACCTCAACGTTAGCCCCAAATTGCTTTTCCGCTTTGTCTTCCATCTTCTTGGCTAGTTGGCCGACCTGCATCTCCAAATTTCTTATAGCAGCTTCAGTGCTCTTGTGATTGGAGATAGTCACCTGCATAAATTGTTGAAGAGTGTCTTCTAGGTTTGTTGATCTCTCATTTAGCGCAAATACTTGTTGCCATATTGATGGTTGCTGTTGTGGTCTATTAATTTGTCCTGCTTGTCTAGCTTGTTTATTTTGACCTTTTGGGTGAGGTTTCCACCCTTTGTTGAAGTTTCCTTGGCGATATTGGAATTGATTGCCCATATCATTGACAACTTCTAGGGCCTCCATTGGAAAAACACATTGACCATTTATGATCACCACCACATAATTCACAGAGTTGTTGTTGAACTTGTGAAACGTTCTTCAGCTCCTTTGGCAACTGAGCGAGTGTCTTCATCAAATTCTCCAACTTTTGAGTTATAATTTTATTTTGTGCAAGTAAGGCATCTTGAGATTGTAATTGTAGAACTCCCTTCTGTTGAGGTGGAGCTCCTCTTTCACTATGCATCTTGTTATCATTAGTAGTTATGTTGTCAATCAATTCAAAAGCTTCCTCTAGAGTCTTACACTTAATATTACCTCCAATGAGACATCTAACATCAATTTTGTTTGTGAACCTAGACCTCCCAGGAAAAGAATGACTATTGTTCCTTCATCAAAGCGATGCGTGGGCGTCTTCCTCATCAAACTCTTGTATCTATCCCATGCTTGACCTAACGTCTCCTCCATACCTTGCCTGAAAGAAGAAATTTCTTCCTTACCCTTGTTAATTTTTTACTGTGGAAAGTACTTGTTCAGAAACTTTGAAATCACAGCTTCTCATTCAGTAAAGCTATCCTCCGGGAAAGAATTTAGTCATAGCTTAGCATTACCTCCCAATGAGAAAGGAAACAAACTAAGCTTTATAGCGTCATCCAGCACACCATTGATCTTCACAGTGTTGCAAATCTCGTTGAATGTGGTCAGATGTTCATATGGACTTTCATGAAACAGTCCATTAAATTGGTTGCTCTTCACCAATTGTATCAACGCCGGTTTCACCTCCATATTTGTAGCATTGACCCTCGGCCTAGCAATGTTGTCAAAGTGATGAGGGCCAACAACATTGGTGTAATCCGCTAGAGTGCATCTGCCATTATTTTCTTCAGCCATCTCTTCAGTACTCTGGTCAGATTCTTGTGGTGAGGGTTGTAAAAGTGTCTCCAGAGAAGGAAATAATTCTTTAGATGTTCGGATTCTCCTTCTCCTTCAAAAAGAGGTTCCGAAGTTTTCTTGCTTCTAGTTCGAATTATACCCTCCATACACAAGAAAATAAAACCTTAAAAAGCACTTTTAAAATAAAAAAAAAAATCAAGTAAAAGCTAATCAATAATCACAAGAATAAAGTAGTTAAATCACGAGTCCCCGACAACAGCGCCAAAAACTTGTTAACACTCCGGCAAGTGTACGGAATCGTATCAAGTAATAATAAATGGTAAGACCAAGTATCGTTTCCCAAGAGACTCACGACCTTGACATTCATGTGGTTTCTTGATTAATTAAGACTTTTAAACAAAATCATGGTGTTCATAATGCATAAAATAAATATGAATACAAGTGTTGATCAAATGACTTGAAGAATGCACAGGAGATTGATGTATAAAATATGGAATGATTTTGTTGTTGGGGTTTCCGACTTATCTATTCCACTCTCATGTATTTATGAATTCATCTTCTTCATTAATGTTAATGTCACTTTCTCATTTACCTTAAACCCGATGTCTCAGTGAAGAAAGCCTACTCTTAATTACTAGATTACAATGTCTTGTATCCCCAACAATTAATTATGCATTACATTCGCACATAAGCTTAAAGGCAATCAACCCTCCTATCCCTAGTTCTAGATTTCCCCATATGTATCCATATTGACAAAATCAATAATCATGCAATTGAATGAGTTAAACAAAGCATGCATAGAGCGTAGAGGAAAAACCCTAACAATTAATGAAGTAAAGCATTTATAATATAAATCAATTCAATACATGAGAGTTTCAAAGGATTACATCGTTTCCCCAACAACAATGGAGGTTTAGTTCACCATAGACATGGTGAAACTAGATGAAAATAATGAAAAGAATGAAAGATAAAACCCTAAAAGTTGAATATTGAAGCTTCCGCATCCAAAATCCGCCTCCGAGGGATGAAAGTATTATTTTTGCGCCTCTTTCTACAAAAGATATGAACCCTAGGTCGTCCAAAACCTTAAATAGTTCATAGAAATAACATAAAACATGTCCAAGCCCACGTCGTCGGCGCTCAGCGCCCCAAAAGAGCGCCCAACGGTAGTTGCGGCACAAAACTGACGCTCAGCGGTGGCGCTTAGGTGTGAAACAGTGGTTGCACCTCTAAATTGGCGCTCAACGGTGGCGCTTAGGTGTGAAACAGTGGTTGCACCTCTAAATTGGCGCTCAACGGTGGCGATCAGGTGTGAAACAATGGTTACACCTCTAAATTGGCGCTCAGCGCCCCAGAATGACGCTCAACGCTATCTGCGATTCTTCTATGTGCTGCTTTTCCTGCCTTTCCTGACTCCAACTCCTTGCTACTTCAACTTCTTCGTCCAATTCATCTTAATTCCTGTCAAAATAAGGAAAACCAAGTATAAAACCAATAATACCACCTTCAACTCTCTTATTCTCAACACTTAAGCAAAAAGATGATTTCAAACTAGCTTCTAAGTTATAAAGGGTATTTTTAATGTCAAAATTAGATATAAAAATAACGGTATTTCAAACGTTATCACATAGCCAATCGAAAATATGTGTAGAAAAACTATGTAACCAACTCAGATACTACATTAATAAACTAAAATGAATTCAGAAACAAAATTTAAAAGAAGAATTACCCAAACTATTTTTACATTTTTGCTGTCAATGTTTTAGTCTAATACAATTGGTAAGGGTTTCATTATTAATTTAAGTTTCATTTCAATTAATTGTTAAACTTATGTAAATAATATACTTTTCTATTAAGTTGGACTTCAATCTTGAGGAAAATAAAGTTCAGTTCGTTAGATTCATTGAAACATAAAAACATTCAAAAAAAAAAATATCACATGTTGGTTGTTTTTCTCTCTTACGTTTTATTTTTTCTAAGTTCAAAAGTGTTTAGTATGTTTTAAATAATCAGTTAAATAATGTTTACCTACTAAAACTTTAAATAAAGTTAAAATAGTTAAATACTCTATCTAAACAAGTTAATTTATTTAGGAATTAACATGAATTTTAAAAAGCTAGGGATTTATACAAAGAAGAAAAAAATCAATTATAACAAAATATTGGGTACAACTGCCCCTTTTGCTTTTCTACCTTTTATTATGGCTAGTTAAAAACATAATTACATTCTAAGAGACACATATTTTCTAAACAGACGTAAACTAATTAACATGCTAGAATCTAGTATTTTGCACATGACGTTGTCCTTGTTCAACAACTTCATTGTACCCGCTCAGCATAATCCAAGGCAAACTCTCTGTCAGAAATAAGAATTTGGAAAGATGGAAATAAAAAATAAAATTTGATGAAGGTCCTTTTATGATAAAAAGATGATATGCATTATTAAATTGGTGGAAGCAGAAAAACAAAATATCTGGGAAAGATCCCAAGGAAAGGGGCTCTAGTGTTGGTACTGCCTGAAGTCCCAATCATTTTCCATAATGGGATGATTAACCTGACACTTTAAGTAAGTCTCGCAAGTAGCAGTACTTAACAACCAAAGTCTACCAGCGCCAACTTCAGTTATTATAATTTTTTTATATTCCAAAACTTATCACATACTTTATCATAATTATTGATCGTACTTAAATAAATAAAAGATGCATTCTCAACTTAGAAAAATGTGTACATCTGCAAGCTTTAGCTCAATCAGTAGGACATAATCTAACAAACATTTCAAATCAACTCATATTTTAAATTATGAGCAAGCACAATTTATTATAATTGACATGCAAAATTTACTTCAAGTAAGTTATGGAATCAATAGTATCAAATTAGTCAAACTCGCAAAATTACAAGGTTTCACCACTATAAAAAATTTTGATTTCCAGACAGAAGACATTCGTCGATAAATACCAAAATTTATCGATAATATCAATTTTTTTTACATATTACCAATAGGCAGAAATCTGTTGATAAATATTTTATCGAAAACAATTATTAATGGATCATGATTGTCGATAATTACCGATGGATGTAGATCATCAATAATTACCGAAGGACACAGACTGTTCATAATTACAAATAGTCAATAAACATCGGTAATTACCAAAGACCGTGTTCTGTCAATAATGACGTGACAAAACGGGTTGCATTACCGACAAATTAGTCTGTCAGTAAGTTCATCGGTAATGTTCGAAACAAAATCATGTGTAGTGGACAACATTCCCTATCCACCACAATGAATCTGTCATAATACAATCAAAATAGACAAATGCTTCAATTCAGACAACACAAACAAATGTCGCAATTAAGACAATGCAATGAATCATAAATGAAATCCATATAATTAAAAACATAGTAATATTGTCATTCATATAAGAAAAAATAAATCATAAAAGTAAATGTTTGTGAAACTAAAAAAAGTTCTAATAATCATCGTAGTCTTCTGAATCATTATCTTCTTCTTCATGCTAGGAAGGTGGCTATTGGTAGGGAGATGGTTACATTAGGGTGGAATGGATTGGAGGATGTTGTTACTAGGACGATGATGGGGTTCATCATGAATCTGGTCACGAGCTTGTAGTTGTTGTTTGAGTTGAACAATTGTTGTTTGAGCTGGACAACAGTCTCATAAAAAATGTTGGATTCAAATGGTTGGTGCTTCAATATACCTTTTCCAGTAATGTAATTTGTAGTAAGTTGTCCTACCCCACATAGTCGTCCTTTCTTTTATTCATCAACAACGTCAACCCAACATTATGTCCTAATTGTCGATAGGGGGAGTTGTATCTAGTTATACCCATCTCACACATATTTTTTTGATGATGAACAAAAGAAATGTTTTATGGTTTCTTCCACACCAAATCACATAACAGTTGTTTGATCATTATTGTATTTGTGCTTGAAATGCTTCTTCTTTGTATTCATTGATTTGTAAATGAATCATAAGTTGAAACATATTGCACAGTGTATATTCGGAAGAAATAATCAATTAAACTTGTATAAAATCTATAAAATTTCTTCATATTTCAGTACATGCTTAACATTGACAAAATAGTTGTGTAATAATCGATTATATTAGTTATATAATCGATTAAAACACGTTGCTATGCCAACATGTGTTTGCTGAGTGCATTGATGTGTTTGGAAAGGAAAAAGATTTTGAAATTTGCTTAAGTATGGAACTTAACCGGTTACTTAAGTTTCATAATAGGTTAAATTGTTTAACTTGTGAAAATCATTTTCATTAAATGTCATAATTTCCTATAGCGGTCATATTTGAATGTTGTTGGCTTGTATGATTTATTTAATCAATTACAGGCACTGTTTAATATGTTAAATCTGATACAGATGTAAAACTATTAATGTAGAAGGAAAAGATTAACATATTACATTAATTGCATAATCAATTAAATTGCGTCAAGAATTGAAAATTCTATAAATAGATGACTTGCGCGTTGTTTCAATACAATTACATGAACTTACACTTTCATAACTAACTTGGTTGTTGAATATTGATTGCAGGAGCGTGTAAGAACTTCTTGGAGAATCAAGATCATTCATTTGGGAAAATCATCAAGATTCTTGCTAGAAAGTTGTCTTGAAGCATTGTTGATCATATATGCACTTCTTGAGGATCAGTGTCTACATTGCAATCAAGAGGATTGCGTTCTTGTTGGTGTTAGCCAGGAGGAGAATCGAAGTGTTCTGCATTGGGAGTTGGGATTTCTCTCAAGGTGTAGAGAAAGTTGGGATTGCTTTTTCGGTTTGTGAGATTGTGAGGTGTTCACATCTTGTATTGTAAGTGATATTGAGTGGGAAAAGAGAGGGCATTAAGAGGCGATATCTCTGTATTCTTGCTTAAAGATTTTGCAAAGCTTTTTGAAAGAACATTTTTTAAAGCAAAATCCAGTTCACCCCCCTCTTGATTGAGATATAAGACATCACA
Organism: Vigna angularis; assembly: GCF_016808095.1. Classification (NCBI taxonomy): domain Eukaryota; kingdom Viridiplantae; phylum Streptophyta; class Magnoliopsida; order Fabales; family Fabaceae; genus Vigna; species Vigna angularis. The sequence goes on along the minus strand of NC_068974.1, from coordinate 20,775,785 downwards.
ATTTTAATAATTGGCACCAGAGTTGAGAATTCAAAAATTACTCGAATGTTAATCAGTTAGGTTTTCCGCATAATCGATTCAAGAGTTCGTGACGGCAAATATATCTCAAACTATGAGCAAAAGTGTAATTGATGATTAGAATAATGGTTTCTTGAATTCAATAGGCAAAGATGTATGGAATTCTGTGATTAACAGTTCTAATTAGCCTATTAAGACAAGAAGATCAAGGAGATCAAATCAAATGGAGAAATGATTCACCAACATCTAAAACTTGTAGAAAATTCAGAGAATGGAGAAACATATTTGATAGCAGAAAGGTTCTCAAAATTCTTGACATGCAAAGGGAAATCTGACTTGAATCTTGCAAAAAATCAAGAGCACTTCAGAGACCAAGATCTGTAGCAAGAGAATGAAGGCAGAAAAGATGTATGCGAGCACCCAGAACAATAAACAAATTTGAGCATGATGGCATGATCTGCACAGGCTGGAAACAATGAAGGAAAGGTTAAAAAAGAAGCCATATGGCATCTTGACAACGGATGTTCCAGACATATGACTAGAGATCCTACAAGGTTCATCATCCTACCTTAAAAAACAATTGATCATGTCACATATGGGAACAACAATAAGGGTAAAATTGTTGGTATTGGTAAAATACAAACACCCTCTTCATATATCATTGAAAATGTCTTACTCGTTGATGGGTTGAAACATAACCTGCTTAGCATTAGACAATTATGTGATAAAGGATTAAAAGTTGCATTTGAACCAAATCATTGTTTAATTTGTCATGATTCTTCAAATGAACTTATGTTAATTGGCAAGAGATACAACAATATATACATGGTTGGTTTTAGAAAAACTTCTTTTAAATTTGTGATATGCTTGTTGTCTAAAGAAGATGAGCCTTGGTTGTGGCACAAAAGACTTGCACACATTCACATGCCTCATTTAAATAAACTTGCATCTAGAGGTCTTGTTCTAGGGCTGCCAAACATAAAATTTGAATCTGACAGACTTTGTGATGCTTGTCAAAAAGGGAAACAAACTAGAGCATCTTTTAAATCAAAGAGGGTAATATCTACCGCTAGACCTCTTGAGCTTTTACATATGGATCTGTTTTTCCCTTCAAGAATCAAAAGTCTAGGAGAAAATCTTTATGGTTTGGTCATAGTAGATGATTATTCTAGGTTTACTTAGACTTTCTTTCTTAAATCTAAGAGTGATATTTAGAACTTTTAAGAAATTTGCCTCTATTATTCAAAATGAAAAAGATCTTATGATAAAGGCTATTAGAAGTGATCATGAGAGAGAGTTTCGGAATGAAAACTTTGAGAACTTTTGTGATGAACAAGGCATATCACATAACTTCTCAGCACCTAGAACACCACAACAGAATGATGTAGTTGAAAGGAAGAATAAAGCCTTAGAAGAGCTTGATAGGACCATGTTGAATGAGAGATCACTGTCTAAACATTTCTAGGTTGATGTTGTCAGCATAGCTTGTTATGTGCTGAATAGGAACATCATTAGACTCATGCTTAAGCTTACCCCTATGAGCTATTCAAAGGTAGAAAACCCAACATTACTTACCTAAGGGTATTTGGTTGCAAATGCTTTGTGTTAAATAATGGTATAAGCAATCTTGGTAAGTTTGATTCTAAAGTTGATGATGCAATCTTCACAGGATATTCTTTAAACAACAAGACATATAGGGTAAATAACAAGAGAACTTTATCTGTTGAAAAATCTGTACATGTTGCATTTGATGAACATTTTGATTGTATTATTAACCCAATGCAGCTAGAGAGTGCATAGATACAGGTGAATTTGATGTAGGAGAAGAATTAGAGGTTGAAGGGACTCAAGAAACTCAAACACCTGCTGTCATAGAAACTAGAAGGCTTAATACCTCTTTTGGTCCCTTTTTAGGGGGGCAATGTTCAAGTCCGTCCTACCTTTTTTAAAAATTTCAATGTGGTCCCAAGTTGTGAAAAAAGTGTACAATTAAATCCTTTTTGCTCACGGCGTTAAATATTTAACGATCCAGCTGACAGCGTGGAGTGATGTGTGCAACGTGGCTGTTTAGGTTCACAATGTGGCTGCATAAGGGGTAAACAGGTGATTTTCATTAAAATTGACGTGGCACTGGTAAAAAAATTGTGAGTTAGGGTTTGGGTTGCTGAAATCGCGATTTGGGGTTAAACATTTTGGAGGAGTTGTCTTCCAAATTGGGTGATCTTGAAGCTGAAATCTGCAGAGCAAATTGAATTTCGCAAATCACTGGCTCGAAAGCCACGTCTCTGATTTCCGACACCCACAAGCGAACTCAATCGCTGCCTTCTTGTTTGGCATCTGCATCCCTGAGAAAGCTCTGCATCCACCCCAATTCGTTCTTCAAATTTTCCACCTGCCCTCTTACCCCTACAAGCTATGAAACGCCACCGCTGCTTGCTCCACTAGTAGCTCCGTCAGCTTTACTTTATTGAAATTCAATCTACCATATTATTATGCAGTATGCATTTTTCAAAATAAATATCAGAAGAATATATAGTTTTACAAGAATAAAATTGATTTTTTAGATAAATCCTGTCAAATCTATGCTGGATACAGAAGATGGAATTAACCTCCTGCAAATCCACTCCTTTTTTTTTTCTTTTTAAATGCCTTAAAATGAACACAAATAAAATCAAAAATCCATTTATGCAAACAATCGTAAATAGTAAATTCTTTCAAAGTGAACACATAGTTGTTTAAGATATATGTATTAGGTATCACACTACTTGCATAAGAACTCATCATTTAAAGTAAAAATAAGGTTTAATAGGTTCGGAGGTCCCTATATTTGCGGGTTGGTTTCAATTGGGTCCTCCAATTTTGAAAGTGATCAATAGGGTCCCTAATTTGGTCAATCTGATTCAATGATATGATCTTTGTTAAATGCAGTTAACGACGTTAACTTTGTTATCAAGTGGCAAGCTGAGGCATTCAGGTGGCATCCTTCGTGGATTTTTAACATTTATAATTGTTAAGTATATTAATAAATGAAAATATAATTAGAAATTATTAAACATATTAAATTATTAAACACAATGTTTCCTATTTTGGGGTAGCTTCTGTCTGAGAAATTGGGGAAATCTACGAAGTTAGGGTTCGTTGCTGGAAATGGCATTGTGCTGCCATTGGGGGAGCATCGCTTTTGCGTGAGAAATTACTTAGACATAAGCTTTCGTTGTATAAAATTGTAGTGATCTATCGGTGGTTTTGAGGAGAAGCAGGTAACTTTTGGCGGTGAATCACATGGAAGAGTTTCGCGAAGGTCGTTGGAGGTGTAGCACGTGTCCAGGTTAGTAAATGTTTACTTCTTTGTATAATTTTGACAATGATACATGGTCAGTCGTGGTCCCCCATGTTCGAAGTGGTGTGGTAGTGTGTTATTTATGTTGTAGAAATTGGTGTTGAAAGTGGTCCCCCATGTTTGAAGTGCCGTAGTAGACCGTAATTGTTGTTGTGCTTTATATTGGTGTTGCAATGTTGCAATGTGGTCCCCCATGTTTGTTTCTTGTGCTTTTTGTTTTGTTTAAGTTATGTTGTAGTTGGTCCCTATGTTTCCTTGTCCTGCTTCTAATTTTATATAATTTTTGTTGTCGTTGTCGTCTTATTATTTTATAGGATATATACTGTTATAGTGTATTACATGGAGGATCAGTTTGAAGTTGTTTTCCACCATGGAGGTCACTTCATAAACGATGGGCCACTTAAGTATGAGGGGGAAAGTACAACTTTGTCTTTTGACCCAGACGTGTGGAGTTACTTCATTATAGTCAGTGTAGTAAAAGAACTTGGATATGATGGATTTAAGGAGTTGTGGTATTGTGTAGGGGGGGGGGGGTTATGTGTTAGATGATAGGTTAGAGGCTTTGTCTGATGATAGAGGAGCCATGCACATGATGAACTTAGCTAGGCTAAATGGAGAAGTTCATTTATTTGTTGTTCACATAGTGTGTGAACCTAAGATCGTACACTTGTTAGAAAATGTTCCACATAATATAGGTGAAGAAGAAGTTCAACCTATGATGCATGATAGTGATGATGGTGAGTGTGAACAAGTTCATGATGAGTGTCAGGAGGTAGGTGATGGTGAGTGTGAAGTTCCTGTTTCAGAAGAAAGAGCTGAGGGAGATGATGTTGTAGAAGGTAAAATTGAAGCTGAATGTGATGTGGGTAAGTCCGAAAGAGATGATGTTATAGAAGGTCAAATTGAAGCTGAATGTGATGTGGGTGAGTCCGAAAGAGATGATGTTGTAGAAGGTGAAATTGAAGCTGAATGTGATGTGAGTGAGTCCGAAAGAGATGATGTTGTAGAAGTTCAAATTGAAGTTGAATGTGATGTGGGTGAGTGTGAAAGAGATGATGTTGTAGGAGGTGAAATTGAAGTTGAATGTGATGTGGGTGAGTCTGGAAGAGATGATATTGTAGGAGGTGAAATTGAAGTTGAATGTGATGTGGGTGAGTCTGAAAGAGATGATGTTGATGTTCGTAGTTGGAGTTGCAGTGGTGAGGATGCCAATGTTGATTGCAATGTGGATGTTCCTAGTATGGATGACCTAGTTGACTGTGATATCCAAGAAGAGGTAGGGCATGGAGTTGGGAATTGCTTTGGTTAAATTGAGGTTGATGGACCATCACGGACTCGCATTTCCGATAGTGATGTTGAGGATGGTATAAATACTGAGAATGATAGAGGTCTGTCTGATGATAATTGGGAATCAGAAGAATTGGTTAGTGGAGGAGAAAGTGATGGAGAAGATGATGAGGAAGAAAGTTATGGAAAGTTTGTAACATTTACTATGCCTAAAACAATGGTGGATTACAAGTGGGATTTGGGCACCTATTTTGCTAACAAGCAAGATATTCTTGATGCCATAAAAACATATGCAGTAGAAAATGGGAGAAATCTAACATATGTTAAAAATGATAAGAAGAGAATTAGAGTGAAGTGTATGGGTGCTAAAGGAAAGTGCCCCTGGATGGCATATTGTGGTTATATGAATGCAGTACGAACGTGGAAATTAAGGACTGTTGTTGACAACCACACTTGTAGTAGAGAGCACAAAGTCAAATTACTTAATTCCAAATGGCTGAGTAAGAGGTTGGAGAAAACCGTGAGAGAAAATCCCAAAGTCAAGGTAGGGGAAATTCGTGACAAGATAAGTAGAATGTGGAATGTTGGTGTATCTAGATCCATGGCTTTTAGAGCAAAGTCCATTGCTTCACACCATGTTGATGGGTGCTTCAAAGAACAATATAAAAGGATCTATGATTATGCGAATGAGCTCTTAGCTCGTAATCCTGGATCCACAGTGAAGGTGGAAGTGGAAGAGAATGTCAATGGCCATATTTTCAAGAGGTTCTATGTTTGTCTTAAGGCCTGCAAGGACAGTTTTGTGTCCCGCAGTCCAATTATAGGACTGGATGGTGCTTTTTTAAAAGGTAAATATGGTGGTGAATTGCTAACTACTATTGCAAGAGACGCAAATGACCAGATGCTACCTCTAGCATATGCCATTGTGGAAGTAGAGAATAAAGAAACATGGAAATGGTTTCTGGAACTTGTGGATGAAGACATTGGTGGGGAGGCAGTACATGCATCATTGACATTCATATCAGATCAACAAAAGGTTATTCACATGCCCTTTTTTCCTAAAAACATATTAAACCTTTTCATTATTATTGATATGAGACCTTTAACAACACTGTCAATTTCAAATTACAGGGCTTAATGCAAGCTTTTGAAGAAGTGCTCCCTACAGTTAATCATCGGTTTTGTGTTAGGCACCTTTACGCAAATTTCAGGAAAAAATTCCCTTCAAAGCAACTAAAGCGGATGATGTGGAAGGCAGCTACAACAACTCATCCACAAGCCTGGGAAACCGAAATGAGGAAATTAAAGGAAGTGAATCTCGAGGCCTTCAAATACCTTATAAAAATTCCTCCCAGGTATGATGATATTTCCTAATCTCTTGAAATGTAGATACTGGTCACGATCAAGGTTTACCACCAATGCTAAGTGTGATACTTTGGTAAACAACATGTCAGAGGCATTCAACAGTGTATTGCTGCATACAAGGTCAAAGCCAATCATAACCATGTTGGAGGATATTCGCCTTTACTTGATGAACAGATGGGCAACAAACCGAACAAAAATAGCCTCATTGTCTGGGGTGATTTGTCCAAAAATCAAGAGTAGACTTAATAAGGAGTCCCAACTAACCAAATTTTGGATTCCTAGGTAACCATAATATATTTTCATTTATCATGTGTTCAACAGTTTAAGTGTATGTGTACTTTCTAAATTTTAATTGTGTTTTTTCAGCTGGTCAGCACTACAACTGTTTGAAGTTTGTCATGTGTCCCAAGTTGGCGACAAGTTTATAGTTGATATAGACAAAGTTGAATGCACATGTAGGAAATGGGCTATCTCAGGCATTCCATGTTGTCATGCGTTGGCTGTTATGAAGTTTCTGAATTTAGATGCAGAGGACTTCATCCCTGTTTGCTTTAGGAAGTCAACATACGAAGAAATGTACTCTTCCATTGTGTATCCAATTAATGGTCAGAATATGTGGGAAATTACCCCATATAATGATGTGCTCCCTCAAAAAAGAGAATATTGCCAGGGAGGCCCAAGAAGAAAAGAAGGTTGCAGGAATAGGAGTTAGTCAGGGACGAAACAAGAATGAGAAAGGATGGTATACATAAAAGATGTGGCATTTGTAAGGAGCTGGGTCACAATAGAACTTCTTGCCAAAAATCAACCCAAGATGGTGAAGTCAACCCTGACCAAACACAACAAAGCAACCCAGCAAATGAAGAAAACATACCATCATCAAATCAGCCTTAAGCAAGCAATCTACAACCAATTCTGATGTTTACTGGCACAATTGCAGCAGTTGTTTTTTGTACCTTGTAATGATGTAAAAAATTATGATGTTGAACCTTTTCTGATTAATACCAGTTTGTTGTAATGTCAACTTTGCTTTTATGGAATGTTATCTTTGCTTTTATGGAATGATTCATACCAGTTTGCTCAAAGCTTTTGTTATTTTAGAAGTTTTGTCTTTAGCTTCGTGTGTTTGCAGTGATTACTTCTTTAAGAAGTTTTTTTATCTCTGTGTTTGCAACACAAGGAATAACTCAGGGTTAATGGGATGACCTGATATATGTATTTTAAAATGTCAGCAGCTCACAACTGAAAGTTATCAAATGTAAAGCTGAAGCCAATAGTATCTCAGCAATTTATCTGTGGTCTGAACAAGATAACAATGCTGTAATTTAGCATTATAACAATGAAACTGCTTATTCTATAAATTGAAACTACTTATTCTATAAAGATGATTTAGAATTATATGGACTGTATACATTCAGTAGTAATTTAGCAGTAATTTTGTACACAGTATAAAGATAATTTATAAAGTAATTTACAGTAATTTATAAAGTAATTTATATGGACTGAATTTATATGGACTGTATAATTCAGCATTATATGGACGCTATAAAGATAATTTAGCAGTAATTTTATACATAGTATATGGACTGAATTTATAACAACTCTTCCATTTCATTCATTTCATTACAACAGACCAAACCTACAACAAAGTTACAAGAAATCATCCTTTCCTCATCAACATTGAAACTAAAACTATCTGTATTACACATAAAACAGACACCAACAACATCACCACCTTCATCCACTTTTGAACAATGAAAACTGATTTTTGTAAATTCACTATCATTTTCCTAGTACTATCCATGTCTTCACTCTTCACCAGTGTTTCTTTCTTTCCTTCACTGTTGAACAAGCTTCCCCTTTCGTCACCACCAATATCATTGCACCATTTGAAGAAATTGCAACCACTTTCTTCACCACCATTCTATAAAGACAACATTCAACTTAATTAGGGAGTACCACCTTCTTCTCACAAACAGTACCAGAACTTAATTAGGTTGAGTTGAATCTAACATACCTTATACTTGGAGCATCCCCAAAATTGCTTGCCCCGATTCTTCGTAGTTTTGGCCGTTCTCACCACACAACTTTGACCATAGTAGCAGATCGGTGAAGGCGTACCATTTTCCTTCCGCCTGGCACTGCAACTTGATGAATAGCAAGAGTGCTCCTTCGACATTGTCTTCGAACAACAACAACCACAAGCACTACACCCAGCCGCGTGGCAAAACTACAAGCTCGACCTCCTATCACACACTTTTAATTTAGGGATTTGACCTTCAAATACAACCACAAGCCCTAATTTCTCTAATTTCCCCAATTTCGCAGATTTCCCCAACTTTGAAGACACGAGCTACCTGACCCCAAAATAGGAAACATTGTTTTGGTTTGGTTTAATGAGTTATAATTAAACCACGAAAATTCATTTAGCTTTTATTTTATTTGTGAATAATATAAAAATGTTATAAATCCACCTATATAGCTCAAAAGGATGCCACTTGGATGCCTCAGCTTGCCACTTGATAACAAAGTTAACGTCGTTAACTGCATTTAACGAAGATCCTATTATTGAATCAGATTGACCAAATTAGGGACCAAATTGATCACTTTCAAAATTGGAAGACCTAATTGAGACGAACCCGCAAATATAGGAACCTCCGAACCTATTAAACCTAAAAATAAATATCACAAATAAAGTAATACAAAAGATCAATCTCTAGACTTATATATATATATATATATATATATATATATATATTTCACCTAACATATTTCTCACTTATGTGAAATTTCCAAGTCATAATAAATTCCTACCAATATCTCTTCACATAATCATCTTAGATTTTTATTTATTTATTATTTTTGTCATTAAATGCATACAAATTGCAATTGTAATACAAATCTCAATGACCACCTCGGAATCAACGATTTCAATTGTTAGGAGAATGGAAGAGTTGTGGTCAGCTCTAGAAACCAAAAACAGCAGCCAAAGTGGAGTGATCCTTAAGATGTTCCTGATCAAAATAGCCAACCAAATATTATCAAACATGGTTCTTGTGATCCTCAGAATGTCGACAACAAAGCCACCACCCCATGCTGCAGAGAGAAGTCCAACATTATCAATTGACATCAAGAGAGCAAAAAAGGTTCCTTCAATGCCTGAGGGACACCGCTTTGAGCTAAGCACAAGCATAGGCATCCACTTTAGCCAATTAGTCATTTGGGCTATGCTTTCAACAATAACGACAAACACATAATCTGTTATGCCAAACTTCAGCTTCCATCTCAATACCAGAACCAAATCAAGCATCCCTGACAGACCAAATATCAACTGAGTCCAGAATAGCAAGTTCCTGAATGCATATTCCTTCAGAGCATACTGATATAGGATTGCACCTAAAAGTGACCCCATTGAACTAATTGAAAATATAAAACCAACACTCTCCTGTGTAACATAAATATTAATTCATCACATTTAGTTTCTTCAAAAACTTCACTGACAAAAACAACTTCTATCATATTTGTTTTTTATCCAACCATAACATTGATGAATGAGGAAGGAAAGGAACAATGTATTTGCGAAAGAGAAGGAGAATGATGATGGGATTAAGGTGGAGTATGGTCGTAACGGTGACGTTCACTGTTTTTGTGTTGTGGTTTGGAACACTGCACGTCCAAGCCTCTAATTTTGTTTCGGCCTTCGTTCAAAACGCCATCTACTCCAACAGAATCACCGTTTTCTCCAAACCCTATTGCCCGTGCATTCCTTCTAATATCTCCCTTTTCCTTTTATTCCATATCACTCCCCTTTTCCTTCATTCCGTTTGATGCAATATTGTCTCAATAATTAGGGTTTGCTACTCTGTTTTTTGTTCGTACCTATTGCTTGCGCGCCAAACGCATACTTGCTGAACTAAATGAGAAACCGTGTCGGAAATCAGAGACGTGGCTTTCTAGCCAGTGATTTGCGGAATTCAATTTGCTCTACAAATTTCAGCTTCAAGATCACCCAATTTGGAAGACAGCTCCTCCAAAATGCTTAATCCAAAATCACGATTTCTGCGACCCAAACCCTAACTCACAATTTTTTTACCACTGCCACGTTAACTTTAATGAAAATCACATGTTTACCCCTTATGCAGCCACGTTGTGAACCTAAACAGACACGTTGCACACATCAGTCCACGCTGTCAGCTGGATCGTTAAATATTTAACGTCGTGAGCAAAAAGGATTTAATTGTACACTTTTTTCATAACTTGGGACCACATTGAACTTTTTAACAAAGGTAGGACGGACTTGAACACTGGCCCCTAAAAAGGGACCAAAAGAGGTATTAAGCCAAACTAGAACCAGCACATATTCTATCAAAGACTGGAAAGCTCTTAGAAATGTCTCAACAAGCAACATCATTAGTGATATTATAAAGGGTGTGTCTACAAGGAGATAATTAAATAAGTTTTGCATGAACGTTGCCTTTGTTTCTGATAACAGTTGAAAAACTGTTATTTTTATGCTTGAAATTGATACTAAAAGCAACCTTTAACCCTTAGAAACTAGCTTGAAATCATGCTTTTGTTCATATTTTCCGAAATAAGAGAGCTGGACAGGTTTATGCTTGATTTCAGTGTTTTTGTGTAGGTTTTAAGGTGAATTTGGTGAAAGAAGTGAAGAAGGAGAGAGATGGAATCATAAAAGACATCAAAAAGTGCAAAAGGAGAAGCAGCAACTTCCGCTCAGCGGCAGTTTACCGCTGAGCGGCACTCAGGAGCTCACGGGGATCCGCTGAGGGGCAAAATGGCCGCTGAGGGGAAGAAACCAACTCACGCACTTACCGCTGAGCGGTACTTTACCGCTGAGCGGCACACTTATGGGCTTGGGCCTAAATTTTCTATAATTTTAGAATAATATATAAGCTTTAGGACATCCTAGGGTTTGTATCTTTGGCTGGGACGAAGCAAACACTCTCTCTTCCACCCCTTTGAAGGAGGATTTTGGATGCTCAGGCTACGTCTTCACCTTTCTAGGATTTTATCTTTCATTCTTTCATTATTATTCATCTAGTTTCACCATGAATATGGTGAACTAAACCTTGTATTGTTGTTGGGGAATCAATGTAGTCTTGTGAAACTCTCATATATGGAATTTGTTTTTACATCTTATATTTAAGACCTATGCTTTATTTCATCATTAGTTAGGGTTTTTCTCTTTTCTCAATGCTTGCTTTGTTTAACTCATTCAATGCATGATTATTGATTTTGTCGATACGGGAACGTACGGGGAAGTCTAGATCCGGGGAATTTCTCCCAATAGTATATTGGTTGCCGTTAAGCTCCTGCACTAAAAGAACTAATTATTAGGAATGCTAGGAATCGCATGAACTCGTAATTAGGGATAGGCCTTCTTGTAAGGTAATTTAGAGAGTGGCATTAACAATGATGAAAAGAATGTTGAATTCCTAAAGTATATGAGAGTGGATAAGATGAAATTGATAACCCCAACAACATACTCATCCATATATTCCATTGAAGTGTTTGTATTTTGTTTTAGCCATTGATCAAATTCATGCATACATGTTTATTTTCTGTTTTGCATATTAAACTCCACTTATTTCATTCTTAAGTCTTAAATAATCAACGAATCACATAACTAAACTAGGCCGTGAGTCCTTTGGGAGAACGATACTTGGTCTTACCGAGTTTATTACTTAAAACGATTCGGTCACACTTGCCGATTGTTAAACAAGTTTGTGGCGCCGTATTTCGGTGTTCATAAATTTGTCATCAGTTTCACAGATTGAACCGATGAATGTGAATGATGCTCTAAAAGATGAGAATTGGTTCCTAACTATGGAGGAAGAATTAAATCAAATTCAAAAGGAACAATGTGTAGGAGCTAGTTCTAAGGAAAATTGCACAACAAGTAATACGAACGAAGTGGCTTTTCAGAAATAAAATGGATTATTCTAGAGTCATCATCAAGAATAAAGCAAGACTTGTAGCAAAACAAAAGAGCCAAGAAGAAGGAATAAATTATTATGAGACTTATGCTCTTGTGGCCAGACTTGAAGCTATAAGAATCCTTCTTGCAATTACATCAATGCTGAACTTCAAGCTATATCAAATGGATGTAAAAAGTGCCTAAATGACTACATTAAGGAAGAAGTATTTGTGGAACAACCACCTGGCTTCCAAGACTTTGAGTTCGCTGATCATATTTTCAAACTGAAGAAAGCCTTATATGGACTCAAATAAGCTCAATGCTCTTGGTATGAAAGGTTAAGTGAGTTCCTTCCCAAGAAGGAATTTCAAAGGGGTAAAGTTGATTCAACATTATTCATTAAGAAATCTGGAAAAGATTGATTGTTTATGCAAATATATGTTGATGATATAGTATTTGGATCCATTAACCCTCTATTGTGCTAAGAATTTTCTAAGAGCATGCAGGAGGAGTTTGAGATGTCTTTGATGGGGAACTAAACTACTTCCTTGGACTGCAAGTAAAGCAAGAAGACATTGATATCTTCATTCATCAATCAAAGTACTATGTTGATCTGTTAAAGAAATTCAAAATTGATGAATACAAAAAAGTTGCAACTCCAATGGCCACAAATTTCTACCTGGACAGAGATGAAAAAGGTAAAGATGTAGACTAGAAAATGTATAGAGGTATGATCGGGTCACTACTTTACCTAACTGTTAGTCATCCAAACATTATGCATAGTGTTTGTTAGTATGCTAGATTTCAATCCTATCCAAAAGAATCACATCTAACTGCTGTAAAAAGAATCAAGAAGTATCTTAAAGGGACTAAAACTGTTAGGCTATGGTACCTTAGAGGTGCAAATTTATCCCTTGAAGATTATAATGATTTTGATTTTGGGCTTTGTAAGCTGGACAAAAAGAACACTAGTGACACTTCTCATTTATTGGGATGCTCACTGATTACTTGACATTCAAAGAAGTAGGCTTGTGTGACATTATCCACCACTGAAGCCGACTACATTGCGGTTGGAAGCTGTTGTGCTCAATCTCTTTGGATAAAGAGTCAGTCGGAGGATTATGGTATTCATTTAGATCACATTCCTTTAAAATGTGATAATACAAGTGTTATCAATTTAACTAACACTAGTGTAGAAAAGGCATTTAACGTCTGTTATTTTGTCCTTTTAACGTCAACTCCAGAACCGATGTCTTTGTGGGTGACGTTAATCAAACCTCAGACTCAAACAGGTCCGACGTCTTTATAGACATTGGTTATTGCATGACCCCGACGTCTAAGGGGCTCCATAGACGTCGGTTAATGCAATGTTCGATGTCTAAAGGGCTCCATAGACATCAGACAATACAATGTCTGACATCTATGGAGCCCCTTAGACGTCAGACATTGTATTAACCAACGTCTACTGCAGCTTGTGTCTTTGAGTAGCGTAGTAGCACCTTCTTTCTTTACTAGTTTCGTCATAGAAAAGGTTACGTCTTTGGGATCTCTTATGGCATTTCAACCGAAAACCGAATCTAGTCCTTGCCTAGTTCCATTAAAACCGCCAGTGAAAACGAACGGTGACAATAGAACTAGGCAAGGACCGAAGTTCGATTTTTGGGTTGAAATGCTATAAGACATCCAAAAGATGCAAGCTTTTTATTTGAGGAAACTAGCAAATAGAGAATGCGGTACAATGCTACCCAAAGACACGAGAAAAACTACACCAAAACACAACAAAAACTCATTTTAATCGGTTCAAGTGAAAGATAATCAAGCAAAGACTAATATAATCGGAATAAAAGTACGTTTAAACGGTTCAAAAGAGCCAAAAACGCACCTGGAAAAGCAATGCCGCGGAGAGAAAAGGATAGAAGGAAGACGATGAAGTGGTGCTCGTAACAGCGGGTTTGATTTAACAGCAAACTAAACGTTGGCTCCCTAGGTGAACCGACGTCTATTCTGGCCTAGACGTCGGGGCCCTCACTAATATGACGTCCAAAACAACTTTTCATTAGGCCATTTAGACGTCAGATGGCGTGATCCGACGTTTGTACGGCGAAAAAAAATAACTTTTCATCTACCTGTCAGACATATACATGTCCGTTGGGAGGGATACCGACGTCTATAATCGAATATAAACGTTGAAGTGGCGGGATTGGACGTCTCTAAGGCTGATAAAAATGACTTTTCACCTATATGTCAGGCATATAGACGTCCATTAAGGGGGGGCTCGACGTCTGTAATATTATAGACGTTGGGGCCCCGCCTAACAGACGTCTATATGCCCACTTATTTACGAAAATGCCACCGATCAATAATCTACGTTGGTTATTTTGTGGTCCGACGTCTACGGGGTGACGTTAAAGCCCAATTCTGCACTAGTGTAAAAATTCCATTCTACATTAAAAAACATGTCATTAGAGATCATGTCTCAAAGGGTGAAGTTAAAATTAAATTTGTTGATACTTTGCATCAATGGGCTGACATTTTTACAAAACCTTTGTCAAAGGAAATGTTTTGTAATAACAAAAATAAACTGGGCATTCTTGATCAAAGTTGTGCAAATAATCTGAAACCTGGCATTTTGTCTTTGATCATTGATCATTCATTTTTATTTATGGATCATACATTGCTACACAATTGTTGTTCTTATCTTTTTCATCATGTTACTAACACTCAACATTGTTGAGAAAGTTGTTTGTAGGTTGTAAAATGATCATCACAAATTGAATGATCAAAATCATGAAACTGATCAACTTTGGGAAATTTAACAGATTAAATGAATTTATAATCTGTTAAATTTTTCTCATTACAGTAAAACTTAATCTGTTACATAAATAATGTAATAAATTAAGTGGTAGAAAATGGTTTTACATGTTTATAACTGTTGTTTTCAATTGCTAAACATGTCTTAATTGTTCTTATATGCATGATTAACATATTTTACATGTTACTTTTGATGTTTCTTCCATGTTACTTGTTCTGCCATTTTTAACTAATGCCCAAAGGGGAAGAGTAATTAGAAAACAAATTTCTTATTGTGCATCATCAAAAAAGGGGGAGATTGTTGATAAGGGGAGCAACATCTAGCTATACCCATCTCACATATATGTTTTTGATGATGAACAAAAGAAATGTTTTATGATTTCTTGTCTCTAAAATGGTCACTAACTTAAAAAAAGATTGGTGACTAATTTAGTCACGGATAGTAATATTTTTTGTCACTAAAACTAGTTATTGTTTACCTTTTTATTGTAGTATAAGATGATGAAACTTCAATGTGGCTTGATAGGTATGTGGATTCAATAAGTTGGTGACTAATCCTTTTTACATCTCCATAATTACCAACTTCACCTCATAATAACAAGAAAAAAGTTAAACATCCTTTACTATTGCATCATGCTACCGTCATTGTCTCTTGTATATAAAAGAATATGTAAGAATGTATTTTATGTATTTCTTTTGTTCTGGAAGCTTATTCATAAATGGTTTTGAAACCTATAATCAATAAGTCACTTTCACATAGAGTAAAATGGTCACTTTGAAAATTTGGAAGGTTCACAAAAAATTGTGGGGGTGCAAGATGTAACTAAGTTGACTTACTTAATCCAAGTTATCCATCGCTGTACAACAGATTATTGTCATCATGTCCATCATCATCACCACCACTATAAAAGAAGAAGAAGAGAGAAAGAATGTTGTAGAGGAAGAAGAGAGAAAATACAGAAGAAAAAAAACTCGTTTCAGAAAGCTCTTTCCAAAACCCATTTCATATATTTTAGAAAGTTTTTTCTGAAACACATTTCATGTAATAATATTTAGAAAAAAGTAATTCCTAAAATCGTTATATGTGCTTCAGAATGCTTGTTCCAAAAATTATATTCCTGAAAACTTATTTAGAAGCACTTACTGTATTTTGAAAATTTTATTTCAAAATTTCTTTTTTTAGGAAATCAATTTAAGTGTTATATATTTTTTTGTGCTTATGTTGTGTGTTTGTTAGTTTTTTTTTGCGATAATGACCTTTATTAGTGTGACTAGATGAAAAATTAGATAGTGATGTACTGTAGGCAGAGATGTTAGTATTGTATAGATATAGGATCGTGAGAGTTTAGTTTAGTTCCTATCTTTCGAAAGAGTTGTAGTTTTATGTTCAACTTTTAGTTTTTTGTAGTAGTTGATGTAGCACATTATATGTTAATATGGTTATTTTGGATAAATATAATAGTATAATTATGTGTTTATTTATAATTTTTTATAAATTATGAGCTATGTAATATTGGGTTAAATATGTTTTTGATCCCTTAACTTTTAGCGAAAATTGGAATTACTCCCTCTTCAAAACTTTGGCCTAATTTAGTCCTCAAACTTTAGAAATGTGTGAATTTAGTCCTTTTAACTAAATTTTGTTAGGTTTATTTGATGTTTCAAGTGCATTTCATGATAGTATTTGAGTTGTTTACACTGTTTGACACATTTTTGCTTTAATGTTCACTAAGAAATGCGTTTAAAACATCAAATAAAGTTAACAAAATTTGGTTAAAAGGACTAAATTCGCACATTTCTAAAGTTTGGGGACTAAATTAGTCCAAAGTTTTGAAGAGGGACTAATTCCAATTTTCACTGAAAGTTAAGGGACCAAAAACATATTTAACCCTGTAATATTTTATTTAGTAGTTTTGCACTATTAAATAAAATGTTACATAATTCCTTATTTTCTTTATTCTAGAAAACTTCCGGTTGAACCAATTCCTTTGTTTAAGGTGATGATGGGAGATGACAATTACATGGCAACAGATAAATTGGTGCACAATTTGGTTATTCCAGCTCATGGGAATAAGTTTTAGTTGCCTATATCTTCTACCAATTTCAAGAGCTAATATTATTTTAGGTGCAAAATGATGGGGAAAGGGCCAAAAAATATAACAACTTATCAAACAGTAATAACGCAGCGAAAATTCAATCCCCCTTCTTACGAGAATCTGTGAGGAGCACCAAACAAATAGAACAAAAATAGAATCCAAAGCACAAAGAGACACCAAAATTTTTAGCATGGAAAACCCCTCAATGCAAGGGTAAAAACCACGAGTCGTCCGAACCAAAGAAAATTCCACTATGATCAATAATAGGGTACAAAAGAGTCTCCAATAATAACACCAAATGATTTGTTCAATAAGCCAATTTAAATAAGCACAAATGCTTACAAATGAGAACTAAGAAGATGAAAATTCCACAAAATAGGGCTGCTGGTGCGGGCCAAATTTCTCCCAATATAGACCTCCGATTGACGATCCGAACGGTCAGAATAAAGAACCATATGTTTGGAACCTGAAACTAAGCTCGATCCAACAGTGAACGATTTCATAGCAAATAAAACACCAGTGCAGGTTTAGGGTTATGCGGGAATGGTTTTCTCTCTTTCTTTTTCTCTCACTTGGCTTTTGCCTCTCTTCAAATGACTCTAATGTGCTCTACTAAACTGACCCATCTCAATTTGACCTAGTGAGACCTAAAGGTCTACATTATTTGGTCCTATTCTCTACATAGAAAGGGAGCCCAATAACCCAACAAATCTCCCCCTCACGACTATGTGGACATATCCGCCAAACCGGCGATCTCACAACAAACTTCAAACTTTCCTCTTGGCAATGCCTTGGTCATCATATCAGCACCATTATCATTTGTATGAAGTTTAGCTAATTCCAACAAGCTAGCATCCTAAACATCATGTATCCAATGATACCTCAAATCAATATGTTTGGATTTAGAATGAAAAGTTGGATTCTTACCAAGATGAATAGCACTTTGACTGTCACAATACAACAAGTATTTCCCTTGCACAAAACCAAGCTCCTGCAAGAATTTCTTCACCCATAACAACTCCTTACATGCTTCAGTAAGTGCAATGAATTCTGCCTTAGTAGTAGACAACGCTACACACTTTTGCAACTTTGATTGCCAAGCCAAGGCTCTCCCTGCAAAATGAATCAAATACCCTGAAGTAGACTTTCTGGAATCAATGTCTCCAGCCATATCTAAATCTGAGTAACCCACCAAAGTAGGCTTATCACCTCCAAAACTAAGCCTTAAACCACTAGGACCATGAAGATACCTCAAAATCCATTTCACAGCATTCCAATGCTCTCTACCTAGATTTGACAGAAATCTACTGACTGTACCAACAACATGTGCAATATCAGGCCTTGTACATTGCATACATCAAACTACCCACAACAGAAGCATAAGGAACTTTGCTCATATCCATCTTCTCAGCTTCATTTGAAGGACTTTGTTTAACACTCAACTTAAAATGAGTACTTACAACTTTAGCATTTTCCATTTGGAATCTTTACAACACCTTCTGAATGTAGTGCTCCTGTGATAGCCAAAGTTTCTTCTCTTTTCTATCACGAGTGATACTTATACCAAGAATCTTCTTAGCAGCTCTCATGTCTTTCATGGCAAATGACTCACCTAGTTGCTTCTTCAACCTGTCAATTTTGGATACATCTTTCCCAACAATAAGCATGTCATCAACATATAACAACAGTATAATGAAATCATTCTCAGAAAATTTTCTGACAAAAACACAATGGTCAGAAGTAGTCTTCTTGTAGCCTTACTCACACATAACAGACTCAAACTTCTTATACCAATGCCTCGGAGCCTGCTTGAAACCATATAGGCTTTTTCGTAGCCTACACACATAGTCTTCCTTGCCTTCAACAAGAAAACCATCTGGTTGCTTCATGTAAATCTCTTCCTCCAAATCACCATGAAGGAAAGTTGTCTTCACATTCATCTGCTCAACCTCCAAATCTAGAGTAACAGTTAAACTTAACATAGTTCTTATGGATGTCATCCTCACCACAGGTGAGAAAATCTCATTGAAGTCAACACCCTTTCTTTGTCTGAAGCCTTTCACCACTAAACTGGCTTTATATCTGGTAGATGTAGAACTGCTCTCTTGCTTCACCCTGAAAATCCACCTGTTCTCTACGGCTCTCTTACCCTTAGGTAACTTCACCAAGTCATAAGTGTGATTATCATGCAGAGATTTCATCTCATCCTGCATTGCATCCAACCACTTTTGCTTTTCTTTACTTTCAATGGCCTCCTCATAACATTCAGGTTCTCCGTCATCAGTCAACATACATACTCATTGGTAGAGTACTTCTTAGAAGGTTGTTTTGGCCTATCAGATCTTCTAGGTTGAGCTTTTGATAACTCAGGTACATCACCAAGACTCTCATCTAGTGACACATCATGTTCCTCTTCATCAACATTATCAATAGGAACATCCAAGTCATCTCCAATCTGTTGATTAGTATCACCATGTTGTTCATCATCATGAACATCAATATCCAAATAATTAATAGACAACCAAATTGGATCAAAATCAGCCACATTACCATCTTCCTTAGGTGTAGACTTTTCCACCTTATCAATATCTTCAATGGTTTGATCTTCCATGAATTGCACATCATGACTTCTAACAACTTTCTTTTCAACGGGATCATACAACTTGTAGCCAAATTCATCCTGACCAAAGCCAATGAAGATGCATTGCCTTGTCTTCACATCCAACTTGGATCTTTCATCCTTTGGAACATGAACAAATGCTTTACAACCGAAGACACACAAATGATAATAAGTAACATTCTTGCCAAACCAAATCTTGTCTGGCACCTCAAAGTTCAAAGCGACTGCAGGACTTAGGTTAATAACATGCACTGCTGTAAACAATGCCTCAACCCAAAAATGCTTGGGCAATTTTGCTTCAGAAAGCGTACACCTAACTCTTTCAATCAATGTCATGTTCATCCTCTCTGCTAAACCATTCAACTGAGGAGTTTTGGGAGGAGTCTTCTCATGTGCAATACCATACTGTCTACAATAAGCATCAAATGGTCCACAATATTCACCATCATTGTCAGTACGAATGCGCTTCAGCTTCTTGCCTGACTGTCTCTCAACCAAAGCATGAAATTCTTTAAACTTGTCCAACACATGGTCCTTTCTCTGTAAAGCATAAACCCAAAGCTTCTTGGAACAATCATCAATAAAAGTAACAAAGTAAAGTGCACCACTAAAAGGCTTTACCTTCAATGGGCCACAAACATCAGAATGCACCAATTCAAGCAACTCTGACTTCTTGGAAGGAGGATGCTTCTTGAAGGATACTCTGGTTTGTTTACCAGCCATGTAGTGAAAACATTTCTCCAACTCTACACTCTTCAATCCTGAGAGAACATCCTTTTTAACTAAGCAACTAAGTCCTTTTTCACTAATATGCCCAAGCCTTCTGTGCCACAAAGATGACTCCATATACGTGGCATTCACACTATCTTTAGCAACCAAAGCTTTTGTCCAGTAAAGCTTAGAGTTTTTCTCCCCTTTAGCCACAATCAAGTTACCTTTGGTGAGCTTCCACTTTCCAGAACCAAAGTGGTTATCAAATCCACCATCATCAAGTACCTGCACAGAAATCAAGTTAAAGCGAACATCTGGAGCATGTTTAACTCCTCTAAGCAACAACTGCATCCCCATGTTGGTTTGCAAGTGAACATCACCAACACCAATAACCTTAGACACTCCATCATTACCCATCTTCAATACTCCAAAATCACCAGGTGTATAAGATGTGAAGAACTCCTTCCTAGATGTAACATGCAGTGTAGCACCATTATCAATTATCCACATGCTCTCATCAGATACAAGATTAATAGTGTCATAATCACGAAGACAAATAAGGTCACAACATGTAGTAGTAGTAACATGATCACCATCATCTGTATCTTTTTCTCTTTGCTTACCCTTTTTGTCTTTGCTCTCTTTCTTCAACAAAAAACAGTTCTTCTTTATATGTCATATTTTGTGACAATAGTGACACTCCACATTCTTGTACCGAGACTTGGACTTGCTCCTGCTTTTATCTCTACCACTATTTTGTTCTTTCTTCTGGCTTCTCTCCCTATTATCTATAATAAGCACTTCTGAATGAGATGAAGTACCTTGTGTCTTCCTTCTCATCTCCTCATTAAGAGCACCACTCTTTTCCATTTGCAAAGAAATATCACCATTAAGGGTAACACTTATCATGGAAACCCGAAATGTCTCCCATGAATTCGGTAAAAAGTTTAACAGGAATAAACCCAATAGATCATCATCAAATTTTATACCCGCTCCTCCTAATTGATCATAGCGCCCTTGAAATTCACTCAAGTGATTTGAAACAGGATTTCCTTCCTTGTACTTCAACTCCACAAAATTTTTCAGCAAGTACAATTTATTAGTTCCTAACTTAGAGGCATACAAGGACTCAAGCTTATCTCATAGGCTTCTCGCATGTGTCTCATTAGCAACAAAATTATAAACATTATCATCAACAAACTGCCTGATAAATCCACATACCTGTTGATGTTCAAAATCCCATTCTTCATCTGACTTGGATTCCGGTTTATTGGAAGCAAAAACTGGAAGATGCAAATTTTTCACAAATAGCAAATCCTTCATCTTGCCTTTCCATAGGTGATAATTTTCTTCATTCAAAGGAATCAATTTTGTATTTGCCTCCATCATTCACGCAAATTAAACAATCCCTTAACCAAAGAGCTTTGATACCACTCTGATGGGGAAACGGCCAAAAAATATAACAACTTATCAAACAGTAATTCGCAGCGGAAATTCAATCCCCCTTCTTGCGAGAATCTGTGAGGAGTACCAAACAAATAGAACAAAAATAGAATCCAAAGCACAAAGAGACACCAACAATTTTTAGCGTGGAAAACCCCATAATGCAAGGGTAAAAACCACGAGTCGTCCAGACCAAAGAAAAATCCACTATGATCAATAATAGGGTACAAAAGAGTCTCCAATAATAACACCAAATGATGTGTTCAATAAGCCAATTTAAATAAGTACAAATGCTTACAAATGAGAACCAAGAAGATGAAAATTCCACAAAATAGGGCTGTTGGTGCGGGAACGATTTCTCCCAATCTAGATCTCCGATTGACGATTCGATCTGTCAGAATGAAGAACCATATGTCTGGAACCTACTGTCCAAAAATCAGCTCGATCCAACGGTGAACGAGTTCACAGCGAATAAAACACCAGTGCAGGTTTAGGGTTATGCGGGAATAACTTTCTCTCTTTCTTTTTCTCTCACTTGGCTTTTGCCTCTCTTTAAATGATTCTAATGTGTTTTACTAATCTGACTCATCTCAATTTGAAATAGTGAGACCTAAAGATCCATATTATTTGAACCTATTCTCCACATAGGAAGGGAGTCCAATAACTCAACACAAAATATCCAAGACAACTGAACCCTATGTTGTTGACTATGAGTCTTTAAACTTAAAATTCCTACATAATGGTAAATTTGTTACTTTATAAGGTGAATCATGCTCTGATGCAAGCACATTTACATGACATTTGGCATATGATTAATACAAATTCTGCTGCCAAAGTTTATAGCATGACATTGATGGATCACAGTGCACAAACCTTATCATTACCTGAATTTACAGTGGGAATGGAACCCGAGTTAGTTCTTCTATCGCCTTCATAAACTTCATTTTTTTTCTATTCCAACTGCATTACCGCCACGTCATTTCCATGATCACCATATTTCTTTAACGGAAGGAGCAACTCCTTTGAAGGTGAAACCATACCATTATCCCATAGCCCAAAATCATAAATTGAAAAGTTAATGACATATATGTTTCGTGAGGGGATTATTCAGCAAAGCAAGAGCCCTTTTTCATCTCCTATAATCTTTATGAAGAAGAAACATGGTTCTTGGATGGTCCGTACAAACTATCAAAACTTCTTTCTCTTAGCTCAATTTCAGATCATGTCAGTGTCAAGTTATGTTGGCACAAGTGGACAGATAAAAAGCTGCTTTTTTGCATGCATCATGGACACTTTGAATGACTTGTGATACCTGTTGGCCCACTGAATCCACCGGCCACATTTCAAAGCATAATGATGATATTTTTAAATATGACTTGAGGAAGTTTGTTCTCATTTTTTTTTCTCACATCTTAACATATAGTTCAATATAGATGAGCATACACGTCATTTAGAAGTGGTTTTCTAGATCCTTCATTCACGAACATGTTTTCATGGATGAATAAAAGAAATGTCTTCTACTTGAATATAGTGCAGGAAATATAGTATTTAGGACATATTCTGCCAAGTCTAGGTGTTATTGCCATGAATACTTTAAAATTGAAAGCTATTAAGGACTGGATTCAGCAAACAAATTTGAAACAATTAGATGGACTTGTCGACTTAAGTGAATATTATTGACAATTTATAAAAGGATACGCCAAGCAAGAAGCACATCAAGTTACAAAGTCCCACATTATTCAAGACTTTGACAAGTAGCTGGAAGTCTGAATATAAATCTTCATCACTTACACTGTTAAAAGCATACCTTTCTCGGCCTTTTGGCTAAGATCAAGTGTAGTATCTGTTCTTATCAGTTTAATATCTGATATGTGGACCATTGGTTCACACGATATTAAATTTATTTTTTAAGGGTTGGGATCAATTGCAGTGGCTTGCTACTGAGATTTCCAAGCATCGCTCTTGCTTTGCACTACTGCAAGGGCTGGGTGCATATCCCTCTTAGTTCAGTTTAATTTTTTATTTCCTGGGTGCATCCAAGGATGTAATATAATAAGTAATTTCAAGCTTACACAAGAAATAGTCAGTGGATATCTAGGACAAAGGAAATAGTGTAAATTATAAAGTAAATTATTGCTTCTTCAAACTGAATTGAAAAATAAAACTCAACTAAGTGTTCCTAGATTATGAAAAAGAAAAGAAAGTTACACTAATCCTAAATCTACAATCAACTTATCCTTACTCGAATCCAGTTCCTGTCCCTATAGTAAGAATAAAACAGATTCTACAAGAGTAACAATTGTTAGCTTATTTTGCATATTCCATATAATATATGCCAATCATTTTTACTTAAGTCAGTATGTTTCTCTTTTGTTTTTTGTTTCGAGGTATTCAACAAGAAAGCTTTAATCCTACAACCATGCAAATTTGACTGAGACATAAGTTGTGCAACAAAATGGATTAAGAAAGTGAATAATGATATCTCATATATGCAGAAGACTATAATAAGTGAAACTCCCTTCAAATTATTATTGAAAATAAGTGAATAAATAAATATAAGCATTCCACTACTTCTAGAGCTATGTAAAAGGTCATATGGATGGAGTTTTCTCATATTAAGTAGATTTGTAGTTTTTATCCCTTTAGATGTTTGTCTATTATTAGGTTTCTGTATTGTGGAGAGACAAGTAAAATTAATTGACGACTATTAGAGTGAAACAATCACAATTTTACAAAAGAGAATGTTTTTTATGAGGATGTTTTTGTAAACTTGAGGAACATCACAAGGATGATGTTGAAATCTTTGCTAGATTTTACATGTTACATGGACTAGCCGGATTTTATTTTCCTAACACAAATTATTTTATAGGGTTTAAACTTTTTAAGCTTGTAGATAATTTAGAAGATATAGATGACTATAATTGGGGTATGACAGATTATGATACCTTATTGGAAAGTATAAGTCGAGTTTCTTCATGTATATCACAACAAAAAAATTCATCACAAGTATACCTTGTTGGTTGCGCCTTACTATTGCAGTTATTTTATCCATTATTGGGTAGTTATTATAGTTAATTTGGTTTATAATATTATTTTGAAATTATTGGATGTTTGATTATGTTGATTTAAGGTCTAGGCCTTAGAATACTTAAATTATCCTGCAAGGACCATTGACCCATGTGATGCCTTTCCAAGATGTTTAAAGCGGATTGGTTATCAGAGAAACTGGTGCATGTCAATCATTTAGAATCACAATTGATGTACTCTTTTAGTGGAAGCTTTGACCCATGGTTCTTATATGCTTCCTTCCTGAAATTCGTAGATGTTATGTTTTCATCAACTTTTGGATACAGGTCAAAGACATCACATCCTAAGGATTTGATATAAAGCTTTTGAAGTTCGTGCCAGTGTTGTGAAGTTGGAAGATGATATATAAAGCTTTTGATGAGTGAAGATGTCTCTAATTGTGGGAACCTTGAAGTGGAGTTTAATCTTGGAGTTTCTTATGTTCCCAAAGATGATATATTGTGTTCATCTGGGGAAGAGCGTGAACTGAAAAGAAGACAAAAGGACAATGGTGAATCCTAAAAGGCTTTAATATTTAATTTTTTGAAAATAACATAACTTAGTATTAGCATGAGTACACTTATAATTGTGTTGGTGAAAAACTTCAAGAGAAAAGTGAGGTCTGTGAGGAGTGTATGTTCTTAAATTGTGTGTAATAATAGTTGCAAACTGAGTTAGTCTGTGACACTCCAGTTCACGCTTAAATTGAATTTCAGGTTCCTACTGGATTACATGATGTTCCCACTGGTTTTGATGATTTTTATCATGTTCATGCTGCTGTTAGGACTATCCATTCTCATATTCTTGATTCAGCATTTGCTATGGATCACATTGATATACCTACCGCTGTATTTTATTCAATTGTTGAGTGCGCTATTTTGACACAATTTCAATTGATAACAGCTTTGCAGCACATGTTGATGAAACTTCTGTTAAATTCAAGGATGGAACTGTTGATTTTAATTTTGATGTTGCAGCTGACACTCTTAGTGCAGTGTTAATTGATCTTAATGCAGCTGATTTTGCTTAAATAGAACTGTTCCTGCTGCTGATAGGCCTGCACGGCTTATTCCAGTTTCACACACCCAAAAAACTTTCATTGGATGAGGAGGTGTTGCTGCTGCAGCAGAGTGCCTGGGAATTGTAGAATCAACTGAGCATGATCAAGCTACACAGATTGGTTGAGCATAAGGGAGCAAGATTGATAAGTCAATTCCTGTTTTTTGTCTCTTATAGTAGAAATATAATTTTGATGTTAGTTTGTGTAGTCATATGTAGTATAGTAAATAGGATAGAAAGCAAGTTGCTTAACATGAAAATTAAAACAATAAACTTTGATTTGTGGCCAATCTGAGTTAGGCTAGTTTCTTTTTCCAATTTATGTGGCGAAATTTATGTGGGCATTAAGTGGGGTGCAATGGCTTAAAAATGAAGTGTGTTAAGTCCCCAATTCAGCATGTTTTTATGAGTTAAAACACTCCTTTTTGGGCCAATTTTTTGTTCTTATATGTTTTTGATAGATTAAATTTGTCTTTCAATGATAACATAGTTGTTTTGATGAATTTGTGCTTATTAGGTGTTTTTAGATACGTTTTAGTCTTAGGATTGATAAATTTCAGTTTTTGAAGCTAATCCCATGAGGATTTCAGTCCTAACTTTTTAGTGCAGAGCAATTCAATGACTTGGTGCTTTGAAAATTCACTTATATGCCAATATTATAAAAATACTAAATTAAAAAAAGAAATTGAAAGAAAATTTAATTTAATATTTCTCAACCCTTACAGCACTCAGCAGCAATAATCACCCTTTGTAGCCTTTGTCAGAGATCAATAAGCTTTGTCTAAAATAATTTAAGACTTATCTAAAATTTGAATAACACAACAAATAAGAAGCCTTGTTTAAGTGGGTTGTGTTCCAGAAATAACTTGATTCAATCTCTTCTCTGATAAAGAACAAAAACAGATAAGGAAGTTGTGCTGTTATGAAAAATCTGTAAATGTATTATTAGTTATCATTTGATTATATTGACATGAAGAAATTACAGAGATTTGTATATCAGAAAAAGCAAGAGAAGAACCTTAAAGTAGTGGTTCAACAGATACACTTCCTCCTCCTTTCTTTCTCTGTAACAGATTACAGAAAGTTATACACTGCTATTTCTCCCTCACTTATAATTATTCAACCGAGAATTGATTATTTTGGGTTTGGAGTTGTACATGTAGCACATATACTGACATTTATATACTTAAAATCATCTAAGTTAGTCAAATTTAATAAATTAAATATATTGTCACTTAATGCAAAAATGAACTAGTCTATCTATCTACTTAATATCCAAAGAGTGAAAAGTAGTCATCACAACAATTTCAGATAGTTTATATAAATTTAATAACCTCTCCATCACTGGTTTACCTGACCCTTGGACTCAATCACGCCAGAAAAATATAGCATTGGCTATAGGTACCTGTAACAAATCAGAAAAATGTTACCTAAATAATGTTTGGTATGCAGAAGGGAAGGTGGTAAACCATACAATTTCTAAAGCATCTTTATCCATGATAAGGAAACAGGGAATTTTGAATTTGAAGTTGTAATACATTGAAATGTTCTAGTTTACATTTTTCAAATAGTTTAAATCTTTATGGTTAAATCCTAACTTCACGTAATTTAACTACAGTCACTTATCTTATACTTTGAACCATAATTAATACGGGTGGTTTAATAGTAAATTATAATCATCTGGTCATATCAATCTAGTGATAAAGTCCCACATCCATCGTGACTCTGACAAGAAGCTGCAACATATAACATAAAATTGGAATCCATATTCAACCCAAATCATACCTTTCTCGGCCTTTTGGCTAAGATCAAGTGTAGTATCTGTTCTTATCAGTTTAATATCTGATATGTGGTCCATTGGTTCACACGATATTAAATTTATTTTTTAAGGGATGGAGTCAATTGCAGTGGCTTGCTACTGAGATTCCCCAGCATCGCTCTTGCTTTGCACTATTGCAAGGGCTGGGTGCATCCCACCTACTGCAGTTGAAGCTTCTATGTTAATGTTTGTCTTTTATGTCTTAGTTTAATCATCTATTAATTTTATTTTGTTCTTTATCCGAATTAAGTTTTGTTAATGATGTTGTTTTGCTGTCTTTTCTTAGTCAGTCTCATTAATTATATATATATATATATAGACATGAAGTTTATATATTCATATAATAAAATATATATAAAGAGAGACGAAGTTCTAATATAAACTTGTGTTTTATTTTTATTTTTTTTTATAAATGAAATGGATAATTCATATATTAGAAAGATTACCATATATAAGATAAATATTCGCTGTATTTTAGTATTGTATGAGTATTTGGTCAGTTTAGGACTAGACAGTCTCATCCGTCAAGAATCTCTAGTAAATTGGTGAGCCAAGCAAAATGAATTGAGCGGTCGGTCTTAAACAAGAATTAGGATTAGTGATGATTATGTTAAGTCAAAGTATGCTTATTACTAGCTGATCCATAATTAAGTCGACATTAATCGAAGTTAATTTCGAAATCTATAAACTAGAGGTTTGAGGTATTGTGGTAGGTTCATTATATTTAATATGCATTTATAATTAGACTATCGAATCTATGCTAACTTAGGCATCAAAATGTCTTTTTCAGGTGACCTCCCAGTATGAACGAACATAGTGAAGGACGAATGATGACCTGTGTTAGGAGTCAAACGAACGGAGTTTGGAAGACTATTGACCTCGATCCCACAAATCGAAACATTTTGGCGCCCACCATGGGATCTTAAGAAGTTGAAGAAAATCCAATGGTGACCATAAGGAATAGGAGCCCAATAAGAGAGATAGGTGAATAAGAACCCCTGAAGTTGATAAGGGAAATGCAAAGGCAAATGCAAGAGATGCAAGGAAGACATGAAGTCGAGATAGGGACACTAAGGGCTGAGAACACAACTGTGCGTTAGGAGAAGACCACTCAACATTCTCTATCGATCGTTGCTAGTCTGTCCAATCTGAACAAGTAGGTTGATCGAACGACCAAAACAATTTAAGAGCCAAGCACGTGGGCGAGTATGGGAGCTCTCACAGTGCAAATGATATAGACAGAGGGTTTGCTACCTTTTATAGCTACTTTCATGGAGGCAACGATGTCCGAGCGGTCGATGCCTCTAGTGTTCGAGAAGTATGATGGGTCGACTAACCCCAACGAGCATCTGTGATCGTCAACACCAAGGCGTTCTACTCAACGAGTGATCTAGTTTGGTGTAGGGTCTTCTCCTTGTCTCTAAAGGGGGAGGCATTGGCGTGGTTCAACATTTTGCCACCCAACACAGTGGATAGCTTCTCCACTATCCGTACCCTATTCAATCGACAATACTTTAAGTCCCTTCATGAACATACCACAATTAGTTGTCTTCTTTCCTTTGGACCATGCATCAGTGTGGAACATGTACCCATTGATAAAGTACACATGTCATTCTTTGACGCATCTTATGGGCCAATTTGAAAAATCCCTTAACTCTTGAATTATGGGACTTAATGGATGGTTATGAACCTATAAATACGTCAAACCACTGTCAGTAACATCAAGTGTTATACCAATTGTTTTTTTAATTAACGAAAACATATACATACTTGATATCTAACCCAATAAGGAAATTCTGAGTGTGTTCGAGCATAAACACTTCCTTCTACGACTTGTTCGGCCACAAGGAATGAGCTGTTAAACAAATACATAATTATTGACTATAGACATTTAATGATTGCCAAACACAAATAGGGTTCAGAACATACTCAAGGTATAATTTCAGTTAAGTGCAATTGAATACCACATGCACATGAGCAGAATTGAATTCAACATTACTTAACTAATGAGTGAACTCCTTACCCGTGGGATGACCAACTTGTCGAAACACCAATAAAGTTGAGTGACATGTTTCAGTTTGTCATTGTATCTCAAAGTCAAGTCTCAAGTGGTCAAGTTGAAAGAAGACCTTTATGAAGACTTGTTTATGTATAAGGTGTTATTTATCCTTGATTCCATCTATTGTATGCTTTAAATTTTGTTTTCGAGTAAGAAAAACTTTTCAACATGCAAATTCTTCCTCATGGGTACATCATATCAATTAAAATAGACACTATAGGCTCACAGAAACCATATACACAAGCATAACATGTGAATAATCAAAGAATCATAGTTTGGAACAACAGATTTAAAACCCCCCCAATCTCTACCAACCCCAAGCATTCTCCCATGAGAACCCAAGAACCCATTATCACTGCATTTTACATGAATATTGTTACACACAATACCCACCCCCATGTTTTCCTCTTGCTCCACATCAAGAAAATAGCTTACTATTTTATGTGATACCCCATGGCCCCATTAAACCCCATGGTCCTTACAAAACATGTTTGGAAACAAAAATATGTGGCAAAAAATCTCCAACCCAAACCACAATCTACCTTATGTATAATCACATTTAAATATCAACAAACCATTACACCACTTACTCAGCTAAAGTGTACCTAAACAACCCATTCTTTCCACAATCTCACATATATATACTTAAGCACTAGGGACAAGTCGTGGCTGCACACAAAATAGATACTCCATGCACTCTACCATGTAACTACCACAACCTCTTGTAATAGATTGTAAAAGATAGACCAATGCATGGAAAGACGTAAATAGTGGCACAACCATTTCAATATTTTCTCACCTAGCCTAAACAATTTACTGGTTCTATTTTTGACCCCTTAGTATGGATTCCTATTATACTCTTCTTAGTTTTGAACTTTAAATGTTATTGATCTTCAGACTTAAATACTTTCCATGTAACAATAAACACATAGAGAGGTAAGTCCTACATCCAAGATGATTCATTTATCTCTAGACAACCTTGTTGGTGCTTTACATCAACTTGCTAACATCATTGTATTTAGGAGAAACGTTCACTTCCCATTGTACTTGTATAGGCAAGATGTCGCAAAAGCTTGCGTCGGGGAAAAAAGAACTGAATATTACCCTCATTCGGGTATGAATGATGTAATCATATGAATTATTCTTTATATAAAACTGATTTATCTAATTATTTGCATCAAATAATTTTTTTCTTTTCAAGTATATGTTTGGTATAAGTAACAATATGGAGTCAATGATGTATATAGGTTCATTGACCGTCAACTCACACATGAAGGCAATAACTTTGATAAGATCTAAGCATATGTCACTACTACTTTCACGGAGGCAGGAAATATACTACAAAAAAAAAAGAATTACCGACTGACAAAGTCTGTTGATAATGTCAAATATTCGACGGTATTACATAGTTATGACAAATTTCCAATGGCCAAAAGTATTTACTTGTGATTCAACATCAAGAGTATATCCCACCTTAGATGTGACCTTTGAGAGTCTAAGAGAGAAACCTTCATGTTAAATAATATAAAAAGCATCAGTAACATAAAGTTCAAAGTTTGAAAGAAAATAAATACTATATGATTGAATATTTTTAAAAACTTAGCTTACAATAGTCTGGTGAGACCTCTCATCAACGTATGTGCCGATGCCCTTTCGAAGATGAGTTTGTGTAAACACCTCATCAACGTTGATAACTCGTTCAAGCTCTACTACTTGTAAAATTATAAAATATATATACATATAATATATATATATATATATATATATATATATATATATATATATATATTTATATGTATATATATATATATTTATATGTATATATATATATATATATATATATACATATATTTATATGTATACATACATATATGTATGTGTACATATGTATGTATAGATATATATGTATATGTATATATGTGTATATGTATATGTATATATGTATATATATGTATATGTATATATAATTTGGGGTAGGTAGCTTATGAGGAACCCTTATAATGTATTGAGCTTGCCTTTTAGGCTGTTTTAGAGCCTTTCCCTTATCAGGATGAGAAGGACTCTCTTCTAACATTACTGCAATGTGAAAGTATAAAAATAGATCGCAAAAGACTGGAGATGATTAATTAACGCATAATACATAATTGATATTTAGCACATGATTTTATTTGATTTTTTAGTGTATTGTTACAACTTTGTAGAATCGTGCATTTGTACATGTTTGTATTTGAATTTGTAGTTGTGTGATAACACATGGGTTGTTCTAATTCAATCGTCTTCATTGTCGTCATCATCAACATTGTCATAGTTGTTGGAACCGTCACTATGATCATCATAATCATTGATCGAGGTTGTACCCAAATCAAATTAATATACAATTAGAGTGCAATATATACTAGGAAATGACTCTTAGGTCGTCTCTCAAGGACCAACATTTGGTTCAGTCATTAGATCAAACACATGGTGGGGGAGCTTGTTGGACAAAATTGTGAATTGAAATTAAACAACTAAAACACGAATTCAAACACTAATTAAAAATGGTTGGTCACTAATTCGATTGTAATGTTCCAATAACAAATTAACAACAATTACCCACTACTTTAACCCCCAATCCAACATGAACTAACCAACTAAGCGAAGACTAATAATGTTTTCATAAAAGCGAATTAAGCAATTAGGAAACTAAGCGTGTAACCAATTGGAAGTGCACAAACAGATTAAATATGAGCAAAGTCAAAGCAGTAGAAACACAATAAAAATGCGGAATTGTCATGGAAACATCTCTATGACATTAATGACCAACCAAAAAGATTCACCATTAGAATGAAATGGAAACAAAAAAACACAACATTCATGAACAATATGGAAACAAAATAAAGAAAAAACATAATGCAACAAAACCCTAGCAGTAAAACGAATATGGAAAACATAATTGGAATTGAAATAACAAACCCAAGCTAAATTGCAAGACGAAAATGAAATTCAGTGCAGTAACAAATGAATCAAGCGTCAGTTGAAATGCCAAGAACAGTAGAAGCAAGGAAAAATGAAATTAGGAAGAACAATATGACAGAACTGAAATCTAAAATGAAATTTCAATTAGAACACGAAATTCAATACATAAATGAAAGGAAGAGATGAAAATGAAACCCAAGCCCCCAAGATGGAGGAAGTTGAAACACGCCTAAGCCTAAATCGAGACCGAGGAGAAAAGAGCCTCCAAACATGATTCAAGGGTTTTAAAAATCCCTAATTCCAATTCTGCCCTTCATATGGGCTTGTACAAAATATGCCTAAAAATGGGCCCAAAGCCATAAAGTCTGACCCAATTACATTAAAAACGAAATAAGAATAAAATGTTGACGTGGACAATGGTAAATGACGTGGAAACACCCTTGTTGTCCTGAAATATGATTCCAAAAATTGTTCTGCAAATAATAATGGGAATAATTAAGGTCAAATTAATTAAAATAAGAATTACTAGTCAAATTAAGCCCAAATAGTGAAATGAGACAATAATGGAGAATTAAACACAATTCACTAATACAATTCGGTACGGAAAGCAAAGTGAATAGTACAAAATAGTGATTCATCAATCATCATTATCTTCATCGTCTTCAAGTTCTTCTTCTTTGTCGTCTTGTTCTTCCTCTTCTTCTCATTCTTCTTCACCTTCTTGTATTAGTCCTTCCAACTCTTCAACATGACCATCGAAGTCGCGCAATGTGGATACACCTTCCACTTGAATAATTTCACTTGCATGTGTCATTTCATCAACTTAGTTAGGGATATCCTCTTCGACATCATTTGACTCAATGCAACCCCTAGGCTTGGTTTGTATTGCAACACACCAACCATATTTGTCAATGCTACGAAATGTTGGATATGTGACATAATAAACTTGTCTAACATTATAAGCTAGAATGAATGTATCAAATGGGTGGTATCTTAAAGTCATTTGAATTTCAACAATCTTATACCTAGGATCCACTCTTGTTCCACTCCTAGAAGGATCAAATCATTCACAATAAAAAACAATTACTCTCTTTGGAGTAGTTGAAGTGTTGGACTCCAGCTCATAAATTTTATGAATCATACCATAAAAATCATGATAACCACCCTTTTAAGGCCTTTCACGAACACACCACAATTAGTTGACTTCTTTCCTCACGACAATGCATCAGTGTGAAACTTGTACCCATTGACAAAATATGTGTATCATTCTTTAACACATCTCATGGGCCAATTTGACAAATCCCTTAGATCTTGAATTATGAGACTTAATGGCTGGTTAGGAACCTACAAATACGAGAAGAAAGATTTAGTTACAAGTGTTATACAAATTGTTTTTAAAATTAATGAAAACATACACATACTTGATATCTGAACCGTTGAGGGAACTCCGAGTGTATTATACCAGAAGTACTTCCTTTTGGGACTTGCATAACCATAACAAATGAGTTGTTAAATATGAACACAATTAGTGACTGTAATAATTTTGGGATTGGCAAGTTAAGAATGAGATGAGAACATACACAAGGTACACCTTCACTTTAGTGTAATTAATTAACATATGGACGTGAGCAGAGTTGAATTCAACATCAACTAACCAATGAGTGAACTCATTGCCTATATGACGACCTACTTGGTGAAACACTGATAAAGTTGAATGACATGTGGCAGCTTGCCATTGCGTTTAATTCCTAACATTTTTGGGCGATAACATGAAGTCCTTGAAATAATGTGAACAAAAGTACGTTGTCACACGATGCAAATAAGTTGCACATCCTTCTACTTTGACTTTATTTTTCGCCGAACATTTTAATTCTCCCATAAACCTTTCAAACGAATACATCAACCTATATTGCACTTGTCCACAAAACCATGCTTCATATGCAAGATGAATTAGAAGATGTTCCATTCAATCAAAGATTGTAGGAGGGAATATTCTTTCCAATTTGCAAAGAATAATGAGAATATTTTCCTCCAACGACTCTTCCTTGAGCGTCGTGAAGCACAAATCCTTAAAGAAGTGATTGAATTCTATGAGTGGATTTAACATGTTCATTGGCAAACAACTAAATGCAGTAGGGATTAAAGTCTCCATAAATACATGACAATCATGACTCTTCAAACCTTGAATACTAGCCTTATCAATATTAGCACATTTGGCCAAGTTTGGAGAATAGCCATCTAGCATTTTAAGCTTTTTTATCCATCGACAAACTATTCTAGTCTTGTCTTTTGATACAGTGTAATTTCCCTTTGGGTTCAACAACCTCCTGTTATCTTTGGCCTTCAACTCTAAGTATCTTCGTGCACAATATAAAGGTAAATCTTTTCTTGCATTTTCATTATCTTTTGTCTTGGCAGTAATATTCATGATTGTGTTAAAAATGTTTGATGAATTAATATTTTCTACTATTCACTTAGCTTATTGTACTACATTTCATTAGGGAATTATGCTTAATTGTCCAATATTTCCTCAATTTTGATATTTGTGCTTAATTTGACCAATAATTCTTATTTTAATTAATTTGAATTATCTAAGGCTAATTATTTCCATTATTAATTGTAGGAAATTCTTTGGAATATTATTTTGGGACTTCAAGAGGGAAAAAATGTCAACAACCACTCTCCACATGGGCATTTTAGATTTAATGCAATTGTAAATTCGTTTTTAGTGTATTTTGGACAGATTTGGATCATTGGGCCATTTTGGGTCAAAATAATAAAAGCCAAATTTGTGGGCTGACCTTGGACTAGGGTTTTAGGACCCAAAGGGGGGCAAAATGTCCATGAATCTCTCATTTGTTTACATTTTCTTGCACTTTTGGACAAGAAGGGAGAACTCCCCCATTTTGGGGTTTTAGGTTTTCATTTACATTTGAATGCACTTTCAATTCGAGTAATATAGTTTCAATTATGCAATTTCTTTTTCTTTCTTTAGCTTGCTTTCGATTCTGCACTTTAAATTCCGTTTTCATTCTCCTATTGGAATTTTTTTTAGAGTTTTGATTTCTTTTTGAGTTCGATTCCATTTCGTTTCATTTCTGTTTGATTTCCTTTCGAGTTTGATTTCGTGTTTGCTTCATTTTTTAATTTCCTTTTCCAGTCTTGAATTGAGTTCATTTTGCTGCATTGAGTTTCGCATTGAGTTACCCATTCGTTTTTTGCGTTTTGAAAGATGTTCATGGAAGCTTAATTTTGTGGGTTGGTGATTAGTGAGGTTGCAAAGGTTTCCTTGGGAATATTGGAGCATAATTGTGATTTTGTTTTGTGTGCGCTACATATATGCAATCTGTTCTAAGCATGATAATCTTCGCTTAGTTGATTACTGTGCTTGTGCAAAACTGATGAATCTGTTGAGTGCGTTTGCTTAATTCACATTTATGAAGACCATTTAGACTTCACTTAGTTGTCTAGTTCGTGTTGGATTAAGGGTCATAGGATTGAATATCTATTGTAAATCCGTGATTGAAAAAAAGTGCAATCGAGCTAACACCAACTTGTGCAATCGAGCTAACACCAACTTGTCTTTAATCTTTGTTTAAATTGTGTTAATCAGTTCATTTCATTTCATAAAACCACCTTCAAAACCCCCCCACCATGTGTTCGACTTTTTACCTGAACCACTTTTGGTCCTTGAGAGATAACATAAGAGTCACTTCCTAGTATTATACTGCACTTAATTGCATATTAATTTGATTCGGGTATGGCCTCGATAATGTTGTCAAAGAAATTCATTTCTATATGCATGACATTCAGGTTATATCTCAACAAGTTATCCTTCCAATACGGAAGATCCTACAAAATGCTTCTCTTAATTCAGTTATGCCACTACCCATACCCTTCTATCCTATTCATACCACTTTCAGTGAGTTTTGGAAAATGTTTCAGTCTTCTCCATACTTCTGATGGAGTAAGCCTAGACAGTGGCATATTTGTTTCAACTTGGCCTTTGCAAAAATTCTTTTTTGTTCCTCCCAAACATGTGATGAATTGAAAAAAACCTTCGATGACAGTTAAACCAACAACTTTTCCGACCATAAGCCAATAAGAATGACTTTGTGTGCTTCATGCAATGTGAACAAGCTAATCGACCATGCGTGCTCCAACCAGATAACATGCCATATGCTGGAAAGTCATTAATAGTCCATATCAAAGCTGCCCTCATAAG
Source organism: Vigna angularis (assembly GCF_016808095.1). Lineage (NCBI taxonomy): Eukaryota > Viridiplantae > Streptophyta > Magnoliopsida > Fabales > Fabaceae > Vigna > Vigna angularis. The sequence continues at coordinate 20,738,973 of NC_068974.1, read as the reverse complement.
AAAATTTTGCTTCCTTGAAAAATCATACATCCAAATACCACTCCATAGCTTCTTCAAATCATTAACCAAAGACTCCAAAAAACAGCAATTACTGATTTAGGATTAGATGGACCTGGTATTATACATGTTGATAGGGGGAGCATTAGACTCCAAACATATTGGTTTTTGATGATGAGTGGTTAACAATGAAAAGAAAATGCTTAAATCATTCTTGCACAACATAATTGGTAAACAAATGTTTAAAACATTAACTATGTTTGTGTTAGATCTATTAATCAAGAGAGGATGAATGAAATAGGCTTAAACAAGTCTTGAACATATAATTATGATAGTATTAATCGATTACATAAGTAATCTAATCCATTAAAAGAAGCCAGAACACATAGGAAGCAAAAGTAGGGCAAATCTATCTGTTATATTAGATTACATAAGTAGCATAATCGATTAAAATATAAAGTTAGGCATAATCTATTATGCAAATAGTCTAATTTGTTAGACTATGTTAAATGAAGTGAAACAAGGCATAATGTTATTTTAATCGATTACATAAGTGGTATAATCGATTAAAACAGAAACAATGGCCATTATGCTAGTAACCTAATATGTTAGGTTAGTTGATAGAAGCAGTATTAAGCATAAATGTCAAATTAATTGATTTTATAAGTGATCTAATTGATTAAAACAGAAAGAAAAGCCTAATCGATTATGTTATAAACCTAATCGATTAAACTGCGACAGAATCTGATTTTCTATATAAATCAGATTGGAGACCTTACTCTTTAACGATTTTAATTGGCAAATTCTTTTTGAGTTTTGAGTACAGGCTTTCTTAAGAAGAGTTCTTGGAGGTTTTGAAGATAAATTAGTAAACAAGGAATATAGAAATCCATCAAGACTCATTGGAGCTTATTTGTTCTGATCTTTCTGCACTACTTGAGTGTAATCTCATTAGGTTCTTTTACTTTGTGTATGATTTGATACCTATGTTGGGTAGGCCAGGTTAAAGTGTATCCTCTCTTGTATTGGTTGTATTAAGATTTGAGTGTGGTGATGATAGCAATTGAGTGTATCATGGTATTCTTGAACTCAAATCTTGATTAGTGGATTACCCCCTAACTAAGGTTGTTGAGGGAAGACTTGATGTAGGCTTGTGAAGAGCTGAACAAGTATAAATCTTTATGTGTTTTAGTGTTTCTTTATATTGCTTTACTTGAACTCTATAGAAATTCCATTTATAATTTTTGATTTTATTGATAAATATTTATATGTCAATTTATTATACTTTTTAACTTAAAAACAATCTTATACATTGTGTTAAAGTAGTTAAACGGATTCTAATAAATTAGTAAAATATTTATATCTAACTCAATTTTACAAATTTATTAAGATATTTAAAATATTTGTCTTATTTACTACTGTCAAAATGAGTTGTAACCCGCGAAGCAACCCGGCCTACCACGGGTTTGAGTCAGGTGGGGTTTGAAAAAGATGTAATTTTTTTATGGGGGTTAGTTTTCAACCCAGCTCACTTAGAATCCGGCTTACCCGAGTTGAACCCGTGGTGAGCCGGGTTGACTCACCAATCCACCTAATTTAATTTAATTATTTATTAGTTAGCATTTTTTTATTATATTGTAGATGAATATATAAAAAAGATGTTTCAAGAGAGAAATATATTATAGATGTATGTATCTATTCAAGACTCTAATATTATAAATGGAAAAGTGATACAAAAATTGTCAATATTAAAAATTTATTTATTCGCCTTTTGTGCTTGTTTTTGGATTACGCTTGAATTGTCAAGTGGGGTTTGAAAAAAATGTAATTTTTTTTATGGGGATTAGTTTTCAACCCAGCTCACTTAGAATCCGGCTCACCCGAGTTGAACCCGTGGTGACTCACCAACCCACCTAATTTAATTTAATTATTTATTATTTTGTGTTTCAATATTATTAGTTAGCATTTTTTTTTTATTATATTGGAGATGAGGATATAAAAAAATGTTTCAAGAGAGAAATATATTATACATTTATCTATTCAAGACTCTAATATTATAAATGGAAAAGTGATACAAAAATTGTCAATATTAAAAACTTATTTATTCGCCTTTTGTGCTTGTTTTTGGATTACGTTTGAATTGTATGATATTTTTTTATTTTAAATTTTCTTTGGAGTTTAACATCATTTTAAAGTGAAATTTATTTAAATGAACCAACCTGTTTAACCCACCAACCCGTGGTGGGTCGAACCGAGTTCAAATTTTTTATGCTTACTAATAAATGAGTCAGGTTAGATTGACTCACTAAATGACTAACCTATGGTGAGTCGGGTTGAATTGCACCGGATTACCCGTTTTGACAGCTCTAGTCTTATTTATATAAATTACAAGACTCAATTATTATGATGTCGAAGGTTCTTTTATTTTTGAGTTTAAAACCTCACTAAACACTAAACTTATTAAGGGGATGAATATCCTATGCATATGAAAAAAATATATAGTTCTAAATGTAACGTGCTTAATCTTCCATAAGAAGGATACAAAAATATCAATAATGATGAATGAGGTGTTTAAAAAACTAAAATATAAAAGAAAAATTGACTTATCTAATGGAATTTATGATCAGTTCTATCTTTATATAAGAGGAGACTTCCCGTTTGACATATTTAATATTGTTGAATTTATTTCATTTGTTATATTCAATCATATTACATATTACTCTTAGTTTATGGTAATACTTTAAAATTTACTTTCTTCGTTGTTAATGAGATTTTTGTGTAAATAAATTAATCATATTAACTTTTATTTATAGAAAATAATACAAATAATTTTCATGGTTTTATCTAAAATATTTTTTATAATTGATCTTGTTTTTCTATATTTGGTGAAATATAATTTTTATAAAGAATTTAGTATAGTTCTTCATATTTTTTTATATATTTGTTTTAATGAAATTTCTATGTCATGCAATTATTAAAAAGTGCCAACAAAGTTAATATATCTAAGTTTAATGATCTTTTAACATTAATCTATTAAAAAATTAAAGATATTGATAATAATGATTCAATTTTTTACTTTTAAAAAAAAACATTGAAAATTATTTTTCTTTTTATTTGTACAGTGTCTTAATCGCGTGGACTCAAAAATATATATTCCAAAATTTAATACTTTACCTCTTATAAAGTCCGTGTCAGTATAGATGTGACTGGCTAGGGTGTCTGTACTTAGTAACGTACGTTGAACCCATAGTCCCCTACAAACCATGTCCAACGGTGCCTTATCACCTCCAATTTCTGCCAGTGGTGCAAAACCTCCTTTCACTCGACCCACTGCAAATTTTCATCCCTCCATTTGGGGCGATCGCTTTCTTTCTTATGTTCCCTCTTCCTCTGTATTTACTCTTTCATCCCGTTACTTTTTCAATCTCTTTCCTACGTTAACATTTAGTCTCTGTAGATAAAACGTTTCATATGATGGACTTTTTCATTACTACTTGATGCAGGAAAGTGATAGCCGTATTCAAGAGGCTAATCTATTAAAAGAGGACGTGAGGAAGAGGCTTGTCTCACCTATTCATGATACCAATTTCTCTCTTAAATTGAACTTCATTGATTCAGTCCAACGTTTGGGTGTGTCTTACCATTTTGAGCACGAAATTGACAGCGCTTTATGTCAAATTTATGACATTTCAACAAAGGATAATAATATCATAGCTCACTGTGATGATCTTTACCACACGGCTCTACTCTTTCGGCTGCTTAGACAACATGGATATCGCATTTCTTCAAGTAGGTTTTCCTGAGCATTTCACCAAATTTACTTTTCAAAGAACAATAACTCCTTGTTCAACTCACTACGATGCTATTGCATTTATTGTTTAAGTTTACTCTATGGGCCACTTATCTCTTTGTTGAGTACTACGTCTTATGTCTTCCCTTCTTTAGTAGTAACTAGTTTAGTCTTGGTGATGGATTCAAATACATTCTTCTATCCAAACGCCCATGTCTTATTAACATCTTATTAAGATGAATGATATTTAAATCTTACATTAAGTTAAAGGAAAAAAATTGAACATCATATAAATAAAATTCATAAATTTAATATTTTAAGAATTTAATATAAGGGTAATATTAATATTATATTAGATAAAATAGTAGACTTGCAAGATAAATATATTAAAAGTACTGAGTAACCATGAAATTGCATTAGAAGGTTAATGGTGATAAAATTTGCCTGAGTTTGAAAACTCAAATCAATGAATCGCAAAATACATACATGTTTGGGTCAGTACAGATTTCTCAATCATCAAAACTTAACCTCTTATAAATATAATTTTTTTAAATAGGGTTTATTTTATTTTAACTTATACAACAAATTATTATTTGATTTTCACTTTTAAGATTGGGTTTATAGGATGACTAAAACCAACTTATACAAATAGTTGGATTTTAATGTGTATTATGTCATTTGTGTGGTGGCATATCCCTTATATAATAGTTATATAATTAGATATATTTATCTTGAAATTAAAACATGTTTATAAGTTAAACAGGTGTATTTTTCAAATTCGAAGACCAAACCGGAAAGTTTAAGGAAAGTTTAACGGATGATATTGAAGGAATGTTAAGCTTGTATGAAGCAGCCCAACTAAGATGTCATGGAGAAGAAGTACTTGAAGAAGCACACAATTTCAGTATGGAGCAATTAACTAAGTCTATAACCACCCAACTAAGTTGTTCTCTTGTGGCACGAGTTCAGCATAACTTAAGACAATCACTTCGCCGAGGTTTGCCTAGGTTGGAGACAACATATTTTATGTCTTTATACGAGGAATATCCATCTCATGACGAAAACTTGCTAACATTTGCAAAATTAGATTTTAACAAGTTGCAGGAGCTACATTTGAAAGAACTCAGCAGTATAACCAAGTAATATATATCTTCTTTAGACACATTACCTTTCGATGTATAAATGAATATATATCAGTTAAAGATTCTTTCTTTTTGTTTTCTTCTTTGGAATATTAATGTTTTTTTTTATTCAGATGGTGGGATAAGGATTTAGATGTCTCATCCAATTTACCTTTTACACGAGATAGGATCGTGGAATGTTATTTTTGGGCATTGGGGGTGTACTTTGAACCACAATATTCAAGATGGATAACAACAAAATTAGCAGCTTTAGGTACCATCATTGATGACATCTACGACGCTTATGGAACCATAGAAGAACTTGAGCTTTTCACCAATGCAATTGACAGGTTAGGCACATCAAAACGATGTATCTTTGGCTTAATTCTATCGATATATCAAAGATAACTTCCTAAAAACTAGCAGGTGGGATATTCGTTGCTGTGTTGATCTCCCAAATTACATGCAATTATGTTATAAGGCAATTTTTGATGTATATGAAGAAATTGACCAGGAGATGAGAAAGCAAGGAAAAGTATATTGCATTAACTATGTCAAGAAAGAGGTAAAATTATAGTTTCAATGATTCCTTTATTCTTATTCTTTATTCAACTTATACTAAGAAGTTACATTAAATATTCTTGGAGGTATAAAAAAAATTGCTCTAAAAAATCACTTATCTTATTCAATGACCAAACAAGAAATTTGGATTTACTGTATACAATAAATAAATATATATATATATATATATATATATATATATATATATATATATATATTATAATCGAACTATAAATGTTTGACAACATTGATAGACTCTAAAAAATACTATTTTTCTTATAAGGTGAACCTTACAAGATTCTCCTTCAACATCTTTGCTTCTAATATGAAATAATTACTTTTTTTTGTCGAGATGTTTAGGGGGAGTGCTTACAAGATACTCTGACGCTTAAATCAATAATACATAATATATAATGAATATGATAATAGATGAATGACCAATTTTACCTCCAAGTATACCAGTTATATGGATTTTTTTCTTGAATAAACCTACAACCCCGTAAAGGCTTAAAACATGGGTCCATGACTAGGCCTAAATTTAGTTTTCTTTTCTTTAAATATGAAAATAATGTAGAATTGTATAGGTTTCCTTACACTTTTTTGGGACTTTCTTTCTTTGGACCTTGAATTTGTAGACCAAGTTGCATGTCTGTCTAGAAGCTAAACTGGAAATAGATGAGCTCCAAAGGTTGATCCTAAAGCCCGATTGAAAGCATGAGAGCTCAACCTACAACTTGGTTTATAAATACAAGTTCCAAAAAGTACAAGACCTAAACAATGTGCAAGAAAACCTATACAATTCTACATTATTTGCATATTTAGAGAGAAAAAGACTAGAGTTAGGCATAGTCATGGATGCATTTTGTAAGCCCTTAGGGAGATTATCATCATATGGGATTTTTCCTTAATATGGACTTATGACAGGTAGCCTATGTCTAATATAGGGATACTTAAGGTATCTGAATTAACTTATTTAATCTTCTATTTATTTTAATAATGGTCTTAATTAAGGTCGAGATAATAATCTCCCAAGGGATTGAATGATCCTGGTCGTATTCACACTAACATTTAAGGCTCGTAGTGGACTATGAGTCTTAGTTTGTAAAAGAAATTTTCATTTCTGTAATCACTAGTTAAAAATCGCATTTTTAACTCGCACATTATGCTTCGTTTTATTTGAAACCGAAGCATATCAAAATGCGGTGGCAGTTTCGTAATATTTAAAATAGTATATACCTTGATTGTTAAGCAACTGATGTCTAAAAGGAATACTACCTCGGTTGGCAGGGTGAACCAAGGCATAAACCTCACGTGGCAAAGATACTGCCTCGGTTGGCAGATGGACCGAGGCATATGGGCTTAGACTAGACCTTAAAAAAGCAGCCAAGAAAACCTAGCCTCTATGACGAAATTTTTCCCCAAAAACCTAGCACCTCTCCTCTTCTCCTTTTTCTCTACGATGTGCGATGGCGGTGAGAGCGCGTGACGGTGCGGGGAGAGAGTGGCGACGGTGCTACGATGGCGGAAACACTTTTCTCATGGAGCAACGACAACGGAATGGTGGCGGTTAGTCGCGTCTCTACACGCTCTCGCGAGCCAGTTTCTCTCTCAAGAGCGCATCTCGTCATCGCCAACCTCCATTACAGATCCACCTCTCCTCCGCACTATAAGTCTAGTTTCCTTCACAGATCCAACATTCTTCTTCCATATTTTGCCTTTCTTCAGCCTTAGCAACCATAAAACCACTTTTCTACCGATTAAACTTGTTTCCCTCTGTTCATTCCTCTTTTCCACCGTTTAAAACCTTGGTTCCACCGATTAATCGATCAAGATAGTGTCTTTGCAGGTGGATGGCAAAATGGATTTGGGGGTTCTGCTTCTTAGGTTGCTCTACGACTTCTGATTGCTCGCTGGGAAATAAGAGAGAAAGAAAGGGACCATTTTGATGGAGTGGTTGAAGCATCCCCGGTAAACATTGCTCCAATCTCCGCCGGACTTCAACCTCAGCAGCTCAGAGAAGTTGTTGGTGGCCAATAGGATCTCCTTTGTCGTATACTCGCGAAAGGTGCAGTGCGTCCATATTTGAAGCCTATTGGAGAGCTCCGATTGCACCTCCGTCAGGGGCTTCTGATTGGGGTTGAAAAGTTGGGTTGTTAATGCAGGTTGGAGTTTGGGTGCCACTGGTTCGTGATAATCAGAGGATTTGGTAGTGATAACGCGCTAATGGAGTTTAGGTGTCACTAGTTCGTGATAATCAAGCCACATATTGTTTTTTTGTCTCAAAATTGTGTTTCTGTCTGTTTTCTTCCTTTTGTCATTCATATCTTCTTTCCTTCTTTTTTTCTAGCACAATGATAGGTTCTATTTATATGTACATTATTTGTTAAGTTTGTGGTTTCATTGAATAGTGAGAACTCAGCAGAAAGTTTCATATGTGGATGGTTTTCCTTTTCAGTATATTTTAGTTGCCAATGGTAAGACGCTTCTTTCTTGCTATGTTTGATGAAGAATTCTATACTCGGTTGAGATTAAAAAGAGAAGGAAAAGAGCAAGCAAAAGATCTCGGTTGAGATTAAAAAAATTAAAAACACTTTACTGCCTCGGTTGTTTGGGAACCAAGGCATAATCTGAATCCTACTGAATCGGTTCAGAACCGAGGCAAAAGGCCTACCTTTTTGCCTCGCCTGTATATGCCTCAGTTGCATAACCGTTGTCTATAAGCGAAAACAACCGTTGTCATTTTCCTTGACTGCACTAGTGAATTATCCGTCAGTGGTTCGTCGGTTGTATGCGAAACATGTTCAAGTGTAGTGGGCATCATTTGCTTCCCACCACATTGAACCTGGACATAATCAGAGGCAATCCAGGACAATCCTAATCACATAATCTAGATATATGTAGTCATAAATCAACCAATGCAGTGAAATAAATGAAGTCCATATCATTAATAGGATAAAAATAATGTCAATTATACAAAACATAATATAAAGTTAATAAAATCCTATACATAAACTAACTCTCTAATAATCGTTGTAATCATCATCAGAGTTATTGCCTTCTTCATCTTGATACTACCATTGTTGGGGAGGTGGATGGGACGGTGGTAGTGTGGACTAAGGCTGATGGACCATTGATTGTGCATTTGGAGGTAAGAACTTCATAACTAAATTTTGGAGATTATCAAATTGTTGTTCGAAATCATCATAAGCTTGGTCACGAGCTTGTAGTTGTTGTGTCAGATCATCATAACCCTGGTCAGCACTACTAGATATGTAGATGGTTCATGCTTCAATGAACCTTTTTCACCAATGTATAAGGCATCAAGTTGTCCTACCCCATATAGACGTCCTTTGTTTTTTCGATTGACGATGTTCGCCTAACACTATATCCTAATAATATCTTTGTCATCCATATTTGCTTGGGATGCATCATTAGTAGGCCATGATCCTTGCTCGGATATGACTTGTGAGAGTCTAGTGTTAAGTTGTTCCTATTAAACTCTGCAAAGTGTCGGTACAAGTTTAAAAGAAACAAAAATAATACAACTTTCAAGTTTTCATAATAGTTTTTTTACATGTGTCCTTCATAACCTCTAATCAACAAATTGGCCAGATCTCTTACGTAGATGAGTTTGCTAAAACACCTCATCAACGTGAACAACCTATCCCAACTTTGTTGTATGTAAAATTATAGAAGTTATATATCGATATCAATTTCAAAGTATATAAATTATATTATAAGTGATAGGAAATCAATGAAGATTTCTACCATATGAATGACATGCTCATGTATGATGATTGAACCACCAATGTGTAGAACACCACCCTTTTTTGCATCCCTATTTCTTTGGGCGGTACACATTTGTTACAGTAATCTAGTGAATTCCAATGTGTCAGTAATGAGTTCCATATGTGTTCTCCATCCAATAAGGGCATTCTCCTGTAATGCGTCCATCTATAAACATTTCTGACAACTTGTGATATGCTTTTGTGTGCAAATTTTTCTTAATTTGAGCTTCATGCTTAGGTCTCCACTACACCTTTTGTTGTTACGGTAGATCATGTAAAAATAAAACAAATGGACTTAATAGGTGAAATCAATATAAAATGAGATTAAGTAGTGGGTTGTTTTACCTTAAATCGCTACTAGAATGGTACTAAATACTCTAAGAGATTGGTCCCCATGATGACCTAGGTTGGAGAAATTGTTGCTAAATAGACCTTGTGATGGCTTGTGAAACAACTCTAGAAGGAAGAAACCTGAATATGAATACATAAAAGTTATGATATGCAGGCCAAGTTAAACAAAGAATGTAATAAAAATTAGTTAGAAAGAAGATTTCATATTACCCTTAACCATAAGGTTCAATGATTGATCTATCGTTCGGAGCAAAGTCAAGTCCATCAGCAGGATCATCAGATGCATGTTGTACATCTTGAGACGAAACTGAAGATGAAGTAGGTGTAGAAGGAGTGTTATAAGAAGGTGGTATCGGATCCATAGGATGATTTGGTGTGGGCCCTAGTGCATGGTGTGTTGCACGTGATGACCCAACGTTAGGTAGAGTTCGGCCATCTAGGGCTGGTAACGTTTGAAAAACCCTTAAAATGTAGCGGGGTTGTCTCATTGGCTTCGCTATAGTCTTTCCTTTATCAACCCAAGATGGTCATTCTCTTGACATTACTGCAATGAAAGTATATAAAACATAACACAACACTGTAGAGGTATAAGTAACACATATATTTTCAAATGAAGTAAAACAAACATGTATAGGAAGTAAAATTGATCCCTATAGTTCATCCATGTAACTGTTTACTTGCTAAAGACTACAAGAATGTATTTCAATTATTAGTTTTGCAAACACAAAAGTCAGTTTCAAATTCTATACCATCCTCGTCGTCATCATCATCAATGTCATCATGATTGTCATCATCATAATCATCATGATTGTTTTTTCTTCATCGTCCTCGTCTTCTCCTTCTTCGTCTTCTTCTTCTTCTTGTATTTCTTCAAGATCTCTATCAAAGTCCCGCAATGCAGTTACACCTTTAACTACAATAATTTTACTGTCATGTGACATTTCATCAACTTGGCAGGGGATATCTTCTTCGAGATGATTTGACTCAATGCGACTCCTAGTCTTGATTTGTATTGAAACACACCAACCACGTTTGTCAATGTTGTGAAATGTTGGTTATTGGACGTTGTAAAATTGTCTAACATTATTTGCTAGGAAGAATGGGTCAAATAGTCGATATCTTAAACTCATTTGATTCTCAACAATATTATACCTTAAAACTCAAGCTGTTTGATGACCTTAATTGATTATCACACCACTGTAATCAATTAAGTCATGCAGACATGCTTTTGTGCATGTGATTTTTATATCACCAAAACATAATTGTGCATACACAGATATAGTCACTTCATAAGCCCTAGTATGCATCAATCAATACAATATGTCAATCAAATGTGACAAACACAATATGTGCATATTTCATAGTAAGCCCGTACATATATAACACACATAACACAGTACACATACATGTGTTTTTATTAACAATGTGTTGTCATCATCAAAAACAAAACATCACAGGGATTCAGTTTAGCTAACACTGTGCTCCCCCTATCAACAATAAGCATTGAGCGTTTAACTTAGTCTCTCGCAGACGCTTTAAGCACAACAACATTTAGCCATGCGTCTAGGTGTTTTGACCTAGATGTTTTTCTGTGTCCTAAGGACGTAAGAGTTTTCCTAAGTTTTTTTATGTTGGGGTTCAGGCTCTAAGTCTTGTGTTTTCACCCTAAGTCGTTTTCTGATTATTATCCCATTTTAATGTTATTTAATTAAACTTCAAAACATTAGAGCATTTAGACGTATAGACCATTTTGTCTTTAGCACTTTGGGGGACGAGATATAATCGAATGAGGAGATTTTGAAGGTGATAGCACTATTGAATTCACACGATCTGTAGTTGTAAGTATTGGTGTGGAAGTGCGTGTTGGAGACTTGTTGAGCTCTAAATGTCATCCATTTAAGCTTCACCCTATCTATTTTTAGGTTGATCCTATCTATTTTAATGTCGCCCTACCCGTTTTATGTTCTACCCTACCTATCTTAAGTTTGACCCTCTGTTATTGTTATTTTTGGTGATTTTTATTGCAGTTAATATAACATTGTTACATATGCCATTTTGCAAGCTACATGGTAAGGTATATGGTGTAGTTGGAGGTTGGGAAGGGCTACAACAAAGAGACAAAAGAGCTTTATTTTAGTATTGAAATTCCCTTACAAGATCCTCCTTTAGCAATCTTGTCCTAATATGAGATAATTACTCCTCTTTTGCTTATAAGTTGAGGGGTGGCTACAAGATACTCCGACTATAAGATGGAATAAAAACAGTAACAAATGACAAAAAAATTCTACCTCGTAAATAACACACTTTTATATCTGTTATATATGTTGAATGGGCCAATGCCAAATATATTGGGTTTAATATAGGAATACTTAAGATATCTTAATAAAAGGATTTAATCTTTTTATTGTTATATTAATAATATTCCTAATTAAGGTCGAGATGATTTCATCTCGGTAGTATACTATACACCCATCTGTCTTATGAAATTTTCTTTTCAATAGAAAAATAAAAATTTTATTATTTGATGGGTTACGAAATACAGAAATTAATTTCTAACTTTATACTCACTAGTAAAACATCGTATTTTTAACTCGCATATTACGCTTCGGTTCCAACAAAACTGAAGCGTATCAAAACGCGGTGACAATTTCATAATATTAGAACACTATATGCCTCGGTTGTCAAGTAACCGATGTCTAAAGAGAATACATCCTCGGTTGGCAACATTAACCGATGCATAAACCCCACAAATATTATATTAATTACACCTTTCACCTGGTACGTTTGTGGTGGCAAAGATACTGCCTTGGTTGACAGGAAGGACCGAGGAATATAAGCCTTTACTGCCTCGGGGGCAGGAAGGACTGAGACATATAAGCCTTTCTAATATGCACAAGATGAAAGTTTTCCCTAAATGCCTCATTCAAGCAAGGAAAACCTAGTGCGGCCGAGTGCCTTCTTTCTCGCGTCGTCTACTCCGAGTGCGGCCTAGTCCCCGACCATTCCACTAGCGACATCGTCTGCTCCTAGTCGGCCTCGTCCTCGAGTCCCACTCCATCGATGAGACCTCCGACGGGCGACAACGACCCCAATCGTGTCGGGGTCCCTTTAACATGAACGAACTTCAGTGCTTCCAACTGGAATAGAAAGTTGATCAGAGTCAGGTTCTTTGCCAAGGGTTGCGAGGCCATGTTGGGTCGTATTAATGAGACTGAGGAGTCTAGATCCCTTTGCGAAGATGACGGTCACGACACCCAGACAGCCAGCACAGCCGTGGGATCGATGGTTTCAGGCGTAAGTCTTTTTTGTTACGCATCCGGGATGACGCAAGGGATGGCAACGCACGCGAGAGTCGCTGCTTACAAGGTTTGCTGGAAGGGAGGGTGAAATGGCTGATTATTACAGAGGAGCTGGTGGCTGATGCTCATTTGTTGTTGGCATCGACGGTGGGGAAGAAATTGATTTTTGGGGATGACAACCTCCGTAATGCTCATTGCATCAAAACCCATAAGCCTTTGATTCTTACAAAAGCTAAAAAGGTACTTTTTTTGATGATTTTCAAGACGTTGGTGGTATTTCCACTTATTTTATTTACTTTATACGTTATTCTGGATGATTTTTGATGGCAAAGTCACTAGTGTAGGAGTGGACAACTTATCTTCTACAAAGATGGAGTTAGGAACACTTATATTTGCTGTTGAACATTACTTAGGTTTAGTTTAAGTTTATATTTTGATAGTTTTGGTATGAATTGTTTTCTGGATTGGTTAGAACTTTCTTTAGTTGAAATTGTTTTCTGGGACAATTCTCTGTTTTTCAGGTGTGGTTTTATTATAAAAATAAATTAAATGTTTTTTAAAAAAACCCAGTAGACGTCTGGTATACCCACATCCGACGTTTATATAGACGTCCGGTATATCCATATCCGACGTTTATATAGACGTCTGGTATATATAGACCGATGTCTATATAGACGATTGGTGTATATAGTCTGACCTCTGATTAACGTCACCCACAAAGGCTCACATAAATATGCTATTGATCTTGTAGCTGAATGTGCAAATGCAAATGGTGAGAAATTGTTTTGGTTGCAAAATATTATACTCAACCTGTAGAAGAATTTATTTCAGTTTTGTCCTACATTATTGGCTAGTTTAGTACTTCTCAATTTTTCTCTTCTGATGTTTTACTCCACAAATCACTTTTTCCTTGCACAATTATCCATAGGACTGCATACTGCTTTTTTCCAGATTTCCAGACTTGTGACCATTGAAGAAGTATGGATTAATACCTAGTCACAACTTTATATGTGTAATGGGACCACCAAATCATCTATTAATACAAATTAATATCCTGCTACACAAGAATGTATTTTTTCGTAAAATATAAAAAAACCCTTCTACTACCTCGGTTCAACTCCAAACTGAGGCATAACACCCCTTGTACTGACTCGGTTCACCAATAACCGAGGCAAAAGCTTACACCTTTTTGCCTCGGTTCAGAACCGAGACAAAAAGTGTAGACTTTTTACCTCGCCTGTATATACCTCGATTGCGGAACCGCTGCAGATAGACAAAAATAATCGTTGTCGTTTCCCTTTACTTCACTAGTGACTATTCACCACTAAAAAAACAATTTTATTTTAAAATATAAAATAAAATGAGATGCATAAGGTAGAATAATTAAAATATTAACATTTTATTTAAAGTTAGATAGATGTAGAAAGATTGAAAGGTGTAGCTTTAAAATTTTCATATTCCAAAACCTGTAGGATTTGGCATACACAAAGTGTGACCATCTTTTTCTTATATCCAGTGAAAAGTGTGGAATATATTTCTGAATATTATATATTTGTGCCTTTATGCTAGATAAAAAGACTAGTCCAGGCTCAGATGGTTGAGGCAAGATGGTGCCATTCCAATCACGTTCCAACAGTGGAAGAATACATGCGAGTAAGAACAACGTCCAGTGGTTACCCTATGTTGATTACCTCATCCTTCCTAGGCATGGAAGATACAACAGAGGAGATCCTTCTATGGGCAACGACTGAACCAGTAATTATTGCAGCTTCTATACTTCTGCTTAGGATCATGGATGACATTGTTGGAGATGAGGTGCACCCTACACACTAATTAATTTCTATCAATTTAACTAAATAGAGAATTACAAATTATACATAATTTTAGAAAATATGTCGAGAAGAAATAATAATAATAGAATTGTACTTGTCATCAGTTTCTTTATAAACTATATGAACCACTTATAAGTAATTTGAGTTTATATAAGAAATTTGTCTTATTTTAAGAGTTGGCAATTGCAAAACTCATAAAATTTTAAAAGATAAAGAAATAATATTTTTTCTAAGATCATTTGTAAATCCTATATGTTAAATATTAATTTTATTTGGATTCTGTTTTTTCTTTTTGTTGCTATTTTTGTCTGTGAAGTTTGAACAGGAGAGACAACATGTTGTTTCAAGCATTCAATGTTATATGAAGGAGCATAAAATCTCAAGGAAATGTGCCATTGAAGAACTACGCAAGTTAGTTGAGAATGCTTGGAAGGACATAAACGATGCATGCTTAGCTCCTACTCAAGTACCAATGAAATTTCTTATGCGTGCGGTCAACTTTGCACGTGTGATCGACGTGCTTTACAAAGACGAAGATATCTATACAAATGCAGAAGGGATAATGAAAGATCACATTGAAGCTTTATTAGTTAAAAAGATGTCTGTATAAACTAGAAGCTTTGGTCTTTAATTAATTGTTGGTGATCTACATTTTGTGTAACGGTCGGCTTGAAAACTCATGTTTGCGTATCCTTTTGGTTGTTCGGCAAGCTTGTCAAAAAATAAAAGGCTTTATGCTAACACCCAGAGGAATAGAAGCAAATCTTGACAAATGCAAGGTGGTGCTGGAAATGAGAAGCCCAAAAAATCTTAAGGAGGTGCAACGCTTGGTGGGACGATTAACTTCATTATCTTGTTTTATACCAAGAGTGGCAGAACGCATAAAATCGATCGTCAAGGTGATGAAGAAGAGCGTTGAGACTAGTTGGGACGATTAGTGCAAGGAGGCCTTCAACGAGGTAAAGGGTATTTTAGCTAACCCGCCCACTATGGGTCGACCTGATCCAAAGCACGAATTTTAGCTGTTCTTGGAGGTATCGGAAGAAACGATTAGTGCGACTTTGGTGCGGGAGAGCCTAGAGTTCGAACTCATCTACTTCATCAGCAAGACGTTGTATGACGCGAAAACAAGATACAAGCAAGTGGAGAAAATTGCTTTAGCTCTTGGGGTAGCTGCGCGACGATTGAGGCATTACTTTTAGGGCCATCAGGTCATGGTGAGAACCGACCATCCCATTGCTAAGATTTTGCGAAAGCCAGACTTGGCGGGGAGAATAGTAGGTTGGTCGGTGTAGCTGTTTGAGTTCAGATTGCGGTTTGAACCACGTGGATTTGTGCGAGGGCAACACTTAGCTGATTTAGCAGTTGAATTGCCTATGTAGGGAGAAGAGCCTTTGTGGCCTTGGAAGCTCTTTGTAAATGGTTCGTCTAACCATAAGGGCTATGGAGCAGGAGTTGGTTTGGAGGGCCCGAATGGTTTATGATGACAAATTTATGAACACCGAAAAACGGCGCCACAAACTTGTTTAACCCTCGGCAAGTGTGACCGAATCGTATCAAGTAATAAACTCGGTAAGACCAAGTATCGTTCTCCCAAAGGACTCACGGCCTAGTTAGTTATTTGATTTGTTGATTATTTAAGACTTGTGAACGATTGATTGTAGGTTTTTAATGCAAAAGACAGTAATTAAACATGTATGCATGAATGTGATCAATGGCAAAAAGAGTAAAACAAACACGGGATGAATTATATGGATGAGTATGTTGTTGGGGTTATCAATTTCATCTTATCCACTCTCATATACTTTAGGAATTCATCAATCTTTTCATCAATGTTAATGCCACTCTCTAAATTACCTTGTCAAGAAGGCCTATCCTTAATTACGAGTTCATACAATTCCTAGCATTCCTAGTAATTAGTTCTGAAGTGCAAGAGCTTAAAGGCAACCAATATGCTATTGGGAGAAATTTCCCGGATCTAGACTTTCCCGTACGTTCCCATATCGACAAAATCAATGATCATGACAATGAATGAGTTAAATAATGCATGATTTGAGCAAAGAGGAAAAACCCTAACAATTAATGAAAGAAAGCATGTATCTCAAAAAAGATTTTTAAACACAAATTCCATATATGAGAGTTTCACAAGATTACATTGATCCCCCAACAACAATAAAAGGTTTATTTCACCATATTCATGGTGAATCTAGATGAACAATGATGAAAGAACGAAAGATAAAACCCTAGAAAGGTAGAGAGGTAGCCTGAGCATCCAAGATCTTCCTTAAAAGGGGTGGAAAAGAGAGTGTTTGCTTCGTCCCAGCCAAAGATACAAACCCTAGGAAGACCTAAAGCTTATATACTATTCGTAATAATACAGAAAATTAGGCCCAAGCCCAAAATAGTACCGCTCAGCGGTAAACTACCGCTCAGCGGTAAGTGCGCTAGTTCGTTTCTTCCCCTCAGCGGCCTTTTCACCCCTCAGCAGAGCCAACGTGGGTTTCTGAGTGCCGCTCAGCGGTAAACTGCCGCTGAGCGGTGGTTGCGGCTGCTCCTTTTGCACTTTTTAATGTCTTTTCTGATTCCATTCCTATCCTTCTTCACTTCTTTCACCAAATTCACCTTAAAACCTGCATAAAACACTGAAATCAAGCATAAACCTGTCCAGCTCTCTTATTTCTAAAAATATAACCAAAAGCATGATTTCAAGTTAGTTTCTAAGTGTTAAAGGTTGCTTTTAGTATCAAATTTAAGCATGAAAATAACAGTTTTTCAACTGTTATTAGTTTACGAGTGGAACAATCCATTCTCTTTCCGTTGAAAATTAGTAACAATCAAGCCGAGTATGAAGCGGTGATTGCTGGTCTAGAATTGGCTAAACACTTGGGGACAACTTCCATCGAGTGTCGAACAAACTCTCAACTGGTAGTTGGACAACTGGACGGGAGTTTTCAGACCAAAGACGACCAACTGCTCCACTACTACCATAAAACCAAGGAATTGGTTAAACAATTCCGAGAGGTGGAGTTCAAGCACGTTCCTAAGGAAGAGAATGCTAGGAGTGATGTTTTGTCAAAGCTGGCCAATGGTAAAGAAAAGGGTCAGTTGTCATCAATCCTAAGACAAGTTATGATGAAGCCTTCCATTGAATGGTTTGTCGGTTTTCAAGATATCCGATCAACTTGATTGGAGAAGGGAGATTGACGAGTTGATCAAGAGGCAAGAGGAAGGCTTATCTGTATGAGTGGCAGAGGCTAAGAAGACCACACGTTACTTGTTCATAGGAGGCGACCTCTATAGGTCGGGGTTTTTAGCAAAATTTTTGAAGTGTATCTCGTTGGAGGAAGCCAAAATGTTATGAGGGAGCTTCATGAAGGGGTCTCTGGAATGCACATCGGCCAGTGAGTACTCCGAGCAAGGGCATTGAGAGCGGGGTACTTCTGGCCAACCATGGAGAAAGACTGCAAGACGTTCATGCATAAATGCTTAAAGTGTTAGGAGAATGGTAATAACCTCAACCTACCACCACAGAACTGCACAGCTTCCCGTGGCCATTTTTAGAATTGGGAATGGATATTGTCGGACCCCTTCTAGTCGGTCGGTAGCAGAAGAAGCTTCTCTTAGTAGCCATCAACTACTTCACCAAGTGGGTGGGGGCAGAACCTTTAGCTACTGTTAAGACCACGATAAGTGTACCGAATCGTATCAAGTAATATTATTTGGTAAGACCAAGTATCATTTCCCAAGAGACTCACGACACTAAACAATCATGTGATTACTTAACTAATTAAGACTCTTAAGAACAATTTAGGGTTTTGAATGCAAAAATAATAAATTAAATATGAATGCACTTTTGATCAATTGAAGAAAAACACAAAGATGAATGAATGATATTGTAATTATGAGATGAATATGTTGTTGGGCTTTAGATTTCACCTAGTTTACTCTCATGCATATAAGAATTCATCTTCTTCAGTCAATTGTTAACGTCACTTTCTAAATTACTTAAAACCCGATCCCTCGGCGAAGAAAGCCTAACCTTAATAACTAGACCACAATCCCTTGCATCCCTAATAATTAATTCTGCATCACGATTAGAAGCTTAAGACGACCAAACCTCCTATCCCTATCCCTGGGAAATATTGCTTTTGGAAGAAATTCTCCAGATCGTGGTTTCTAAGTATTTCCCAATAACAAAGAAGACCATAAAATCGTGCCATGAATGATTAAAACATAACAAGCATAAAGCAAAGGAGAAAATCCCTAACAATTGAGCTAAGTATTGAGCAAGTATGAAAAAGAGAACAGAAAATAGAATGCAAAGAAGTGAAAGCTCAATGCAAAAAGGGGATAGTTGGCAATGAGTGAGATTGGTTTGTCTAAAGAGAAATTGTATTTGAATGATAAATTTATGAATGACTCTCTTAACTCAAGGATTTTGTGATCTTGAAATTT
Source organism: Vigna angularis (assembly GCF_016808095.1). Taxonomy (NCBI): domain Eukaryota; kingdom Viridiplantae; phylum Streptophyta; class Magnoliopsida; order Fabales; family Fabaceae; genus Vigna; species Vigna angularis. The sequence continues at coordinate 20,719,779 of NC_068974.1, read as the reverse complement.
AATTTTTCTTCTTAGCCCAACCACGTTACAAGCTATGGAAAGTCCTTGTGATGATACTTGTCTGTGAGTATGTTGATTGTGGTAAATGAAAGGCAATTTTGTTTTATGTGACATTAGGATAAGTAGAGTGAAGTAGTGACCTCTATATACACCTGTGTGATTGAGTGAAACACTTTGTCTGGTGAGGAATAGTTCCGTGAATACATGATTACATCTATGCTTAGTTAATTGATCATTCATGAGAATAACATTTGTTGGATATTATGTGATTATGTGAACACCATGATGAGTGATTTTAATCAAGGCATGTGTACCTCTTGACGTAATTACATGTCTTGGAAGAAAGAGTTTTTGAATGTGTTGAACCATTGTATTGATTGGTGGAAGACTGAGTTATATCTTGTTTGCTTGAGGACAAACAAAGTTCTAAGTTTCGGGTTGTGATAACGGTTGAAATACTGTTATTTTTATACTTAATTTTGATATTAAAAACACCTTTTATGACTTAGAAACTAGCTTGAATAATGCATTTGCTTAAGTTGTGAGAATAAGAGAGTTCAAGGTGGTATTATTGGTTTTATGCTTGGTTTTCGTTGTTTTAACAGTAATTAAGATGAATTGGATGAAGAAGTTGAAGTAGCAAGAAGTTGGAGTCAGGAAAGGATGGAAAAGTAGCACATAGAAGAATCGCAAATAGCGTTGAGCGTCATTTTGGAGCGCTGAGCGCCAAGTTCTTCTGTCTCACGTCTGAGCGCCACCGGTGAGCGGCAGTTTAGTTCCGCAACCACCGCTGGGCGCGCTTTTGAGGCTCTGAGCACCGACAACGTGGGCTTGGACTTGTTTTCTGTTAGTTTTATGAACTATTTAAGGTTTTAGACAACCTAGAGACTGGATCTTTTGACATAAAGAGGCGCAAAAACAATTTTTTCATCTCTCAGAGGTAGATTTTGGATACGGAAGCTCTGATCTTCAACTTTTAGGGTTTTATCTTTCATTCTTTTTCATATTTTCATCTAGTTTCACCATGTCTATGGGGAACAAAACCTCCATTGTTGTTGGGGAAACAATATAATCCTTTGAAACTCTCATGTATTGAATTGATTTATATTATAAATGCTTTACTTCATTAATTGTTAGGGTTTTTCCTCTACGCTCTATGCATGCTTTGTTTAAGTCATTCAATTGCATTATTATTGATGTTGTCGATATGGAAACATATGGAGAAATCTAGAACTGGGGAAATTCTCCCAAAAGCAATATTACCTAGACATAGGGATAGGAGGGTTGGTTCCCTTTAAGCTTCTGCGCGAATGTAATGCATAATTAATTCTTGGGGATACAAGACATTGTGATATAGTAATTAAGAGTAGGTTTTCTTCACCGAGAAATCGGGTTTAAGGTAAATTAGAAAGTGACATTAACATTAATGAAGAAGATGAATTCATAAATACATGAGAGTGGATAGGCTAAATCGAAAACCCCAACAACATAATCATTCCATATTATATACACCAATCACCTGTGCATTCTTCAAGTCAATTGATCAACACTTGCATTCATATTTCTTTTCTACATTATAAACACCATGATTTTGTTTACAAGTCTTAACTAATCAAGGAACCACATGAATGTCTAGGCCGTGAGTCTCTTGGAAATGATACTTGGTCTTACCATTTATTATTACTTGATACGATTCGGTACACTTGCCGGAGTCTTAACAAAAATCCTAAAAATTGGAGATGGAAGCTCCTGCATCCAAATCCGCCTCCACAGAGTGAAAGAGTGTGTTGTTGCGCTCTTCCTGCCAAAGATACAAAACCTAGGACGTCTGGGTCCTTTAAATAGAGTGAAAAAAGAACAAAAACGAAGTTCGGGCCATGTCGTTGGCACTCAAGCACCCCACTTAGGGTGCCCGGGCGGTGAACGGTGGTTCCTGGCGCTAAAGCCTCAAAAAAGGGCACCCAAGCTTCGTGCTTCTAACGCTCAGGCGCCCAAAAGGGGCACCCGGGCGGTGAGCGGCACTCTTCTGCGCTTAAGCCTCCAAAAGGGTGCCCAAGCTTCATGCATCTAACGCTCAAGCGCCCAAAAGAGGCGCTCGGGCGGTGAGCGGCTTCTGTGCTTACGCCTCCAAAAAGGGCGCCCAAGCTTTGGGCATTCCTCCTTTCTGGTGCTTTTCCAGGCCTTTCTGAGCTCCATCTCCTTAGCACTTCATCTTTGCTTTCCATATTATCTCATTTCCTGCTAAAACAAGGGAAATTAGTCATAAAACCATCAAATTCAACCTCAACTCTCTTATTCACACAACTTAACATAAAAACATAATTCCAAGCAAGTTTCTAAGTAGAAAAGGGTGCATTTAGTGTCAAAATTACATCACAGATAATGGTATTTTCAACCGTTATCATGAACTCTCACCTTGATCTTAAGTAGGGCGCTGAGCGCCAGCGAAGTGGGCTTGGACCTGTTTTCTGTTATTTTTATGTTCTATTTAAGGACTTGGACGTCCTAGGGATTGTATCTCTTAATGGCTTAAGCATAAAAACACATTTTTCACCCCTTGGAGGTATATTTGGGGATGTGACAGCTCTCCTCTTCTCTTTCTAGGGTTTTTGTATCTCTTTCATTCTTCCATTCCATTGTTCATCTAGTTTTTCCATGATAATGGAGGACTAAACATTATTTGTTGTTGGGGGGAAGATGTAACCTCTAAACTCTCATGTATTTAAATTGATTCCAATTTATTTATGCTTCTTTCCTTAATTTTTAGGGTTGTTATTCTTCGCTCTATACATTGTTATGTTTGACTCATTCATGGCATGATTATTGGTTTTCGTGATATGGACACATACGAGGAAACCTAGATATAGAGAATTGCAACCAAAAGTAGTATTGCCTAGACATATGGATATGAGTTTTGGTTATCTTAAGCTTTTGTGCGTATGTAATGCAAAACTAATTGGTAGGGAGACAAGACATTGTAAACTAGTAATTAAGGATAGGCTTTCTTCGCCGAGACATAAGGTTTTTAGTAATTTAGAAAGTGATATTAACATTAATGAAGAAGATGAATTCATATATGCATGAGAGGAAACTTGGTGAAATCTAAACACCAACAACATATTCATCTCATATTCTCAACATCATTCATTCATCTTTGTGTTTTTCTTTCAATTGTTCAAAATTGCATTCATGTTTACTTTTATAGCATTTGCATTCAAAATCACTAAATTGTTCTTCAAAAGTCTTAATTAGTTGGGTAATCACATAACTGTATAGTGTCATGAGTCCTTTGGGAAACGATACTTGGTCTTACCATTTTATTATTACTTGATACAATTCGGTACACTTGCCGACATCTTAACAAGTTTCAGAGAGCCCCGCTCGGACACGACGTTGTCTTTCTCGATGGTCAACTCCTTATTCTTCTCGTTGGAGTGAAGAAGGTCTAGTTTTAGATCATCATTGGATCGCTGCAACTGACGCACGACAGTATGAGACTCGACGAGCAATATCTTAGCCTTAGCCTTGTTATCCGATGCCATCTTCTCCACCTCAGCTAACCGAAAGGTGAGCTCCTTCTTGGACTTAACTGCCTCATCAAATTTCTCTTGGAGGGCTTAAAGCTCGGTGGAGGCAGTGGCTTTCTTCTTAGCAGCATAGGCCATGCACATAGTTGACCGAGGGGCAAGTTCGAAAGCCATGTTGGAAGCCTCTTCCTCGGTCATCCTCTTCATGAAATCCTTTTCCTTAGAGAAAAGGTCAAAGTGGATCCGCCGGGCCACCCACAAGTTGGGGTCGAGCGGCCCGGAGGGGGGAGGACCTTCAGGAAGCGCCCTTTTGCTGCGCTTGGAGGACATGGAAGGCTCCCAAGCAGCTTTCCTCTTATTCTTCTTCTTCTTGGACCTTTTTAGCAACAATGCTCGATCAGGTGAGGCTACGGTATGAACCTCAGGGTCGGGCGGTTGAACCTGGGCGGGATCAGCTTGCAACGGTTGAGCCTGCACTACAGGCTTAGAGAGGGGAGGAGTGATGGGACCATGGGCGGAACACCCTCGCCAAACTTCTTCAAATCCTCCCCTGGACGGGCTAGCATTCAAGCAAAGGTTCTTTGTCGGGTCCATCACGGTCAAGTAATCTACATAACAAGGAAATTTAGATAAGTTACAAATGACTGCTCGGTGTAAGTCGTCAGAAGTAGCTTATCGAACACTTTATTGTGAAGACCCTTAGAGTCCAGGAATCCTATGAGCTTTCGAGAGGATAACTTAAGGGGTATCTGATTAAGTTGATTGATTACCTCGAGCTCGTCCGGTGACATTGAAGACTTGGACCTGAAATCACCTTCTTAAGACGGTTGGTCCAATAGAAGGGAAACTTAGGTTGGCCGTCCGGAAAGAATAAATAGGCATGATCGGCCTCCAAAGGAACAACCTTGAAGAAATTTCCCTTGAAGTCTTTATACGATGTGTTGAACAACGTAAAACGTTGTCTCTCCTTAATCAAGATGAGGGAAACCCAAGGTTGGTTGGGGTGCGGCATGACTCAAAAAAAATAGAGAAATGAGGCAAGGGTAGGACGAAGGGTGAGAGCGATGTAGACGACCGAGAAGGCTTGCATAAAAGCCCAACCATTCGGATGAAGTTAGGTGGGAGCCAGGTTGAGTTTCCTCAGAACACCCATTTGAAAGTTGGAAAAGGGCAAGAGGACTTTTAGGTCACGGAACAAGGTGGAATATGTATAGAAAAGTCTGAGGCATACCCTTCCCGACCGTGGCACGCCTGCTCGTTCAACTGGCAGAGCGCCAGCCTAAAGAAATTTGCATCGTCAGCCGCCTTCACGAAGCTAACCCTACTGACTAGATCCCTTAGTGCGTGTTTGGTAACAACGGAGGTAGCATAAAACTTCACCCCATGAGGAGCCCAATCGTAACCAACAACGTCAGGACGGGCTTGGCACCTTATGTCCCACGCGCTCGTATAATCCACGTTTATTCCCACCTCCTCAAGTTCACTATCTTCAAGTAGACGGGAAGAATTCTGAAAGGCTGGGAATTTGGCCTGGTTGCCAGCGGGAGGATTTCTCTCATTGTCGAAAGCGGAGGAATGAATAGATGAAGGAGAAGTACTAGTGCCATCAGCATACCCCTTGCCTTCTCTCACGGCGGACTCAAAAACAATTGGAGGGGACATGTTTACCTGGTAGTAGAGGTTTAGGAGCGTTAGAGGGGAAGAGTAGGAAGAACGTTCGGTAGGTAGAAAGCTCGAGGGTAAAAGTGAAAATATGGGATGACCTTGCCACTATTTATAGATAGTAAAGACGGTTCATCAAACTCATCTGGGACGTCCAAAGGGAAAAGATCTGATGGTTGAAACGTCGTGACGTCACGTCTTCTACCTTTTCTCCCCCTTTTTTACTGTCTTGAATCTTTGACTTTCGTTCTTCCCCCCATTTTGTAGATCCTGGACGATTGAAACATTGTGATGTTAAGTCTTCTACCTTCTCCCACCCTTTTTTACTTTCGTGACTCTTTGCCTTTCGTTTTTCCCGCCATTTTGCAGATCCTAAAGGGACGTGACGTTTGGTAAGCTGCCATGACCGAGGAAAATGAAGAATCCTAAACTGATCGGTGATGACTTTAAAAACCTACGCAATATCTAAGATTTTGCTACAGCAGCAGACCGCATGAAATGGACCGAGTGGTTGATATGCAAGAAAGCGTTTCATGGCCGCTTAGTTCCGACAATAGTTGAGCAGAGTTAAGGTGCAAGTAATGTTACAACGGCTACCGTTAAGCGGTTAAGGTTTGCATTAATGATCATTAAGAGGTAAATTAATTGGTCAGATTCTTCTAAACTCTATAAATAGGGGTTTAATTTTGAGGTAAACTCACTTTAACTCACTATTAATTTACAAAAGACCTACAGAGAAAGATTCTGACTTGAGCGTCGGAGTGTATTCTGCAGGTCACCTCCTATACACCGATCGGCCAATAGGAGCAAGGAGCAAGGAGCAAAACGAACGTTTGACGTACAGGAATCCTTTATAGATGACATCCTCGTCTCATTTCCATAGGAACAGACAATATTTCAGATTTAATTATTGATCTTAACAAAATTATTTTAGGAAAATTGAGATTAGAACATTGTTGTTGGTGGTGGGAACAAAAGGAATTATTGGTGTTCTTACGAGAGTAAGATCCTCTCACATGTGGTAATGAGCGATTGAACTAAAGAAATTCCTTAGTGTTGAGAAACGAGAGGAGTTCTTAGTTTTAGAACAGCAAAATACATTTCATTGTGTGTATCACATCAGTTTCACCAATATAATAATGCAACTACAATGAGCTTCCTTCTTCCTAAAAATAAAAATTGTCACATCAGTTTCACCAGGAAGGAAATAACAAATATGATAACTAACAAAGGGATAAATTACCTAAGAAGTCAGCAACAAAGGACCCAAATAAGTATTTTTGGGTACCAAAATATTATTTTTTTTCTACTTTGCAGGTTATTTCAAAATTAAGGAAGAAGTTTTTGGGTGTGCACCAAAACTTGGTAAAGTATGGTTTGTCAAATTAAGGGGAAGTTTTTAACTTGAAAAGAAAATTTTGATAATTTTTTTTAACTACTTCTCTTTCTTGCTTAAGTAATCAAATGCAATTTAATTCAATTTAAGTTACTCAATAAAGAGGAGTATTTCTTTATCCTATTTTTATTTATTTATTATGATTTCTAAATTTATTGTATTTTCTATGTTTTGAATTATGCCTCATGTTTCTCTTTAATAAAAATTATGATAATTGTTATTTATTTGTTTATGACTTATATTCAAGGGGAGTTCTTATATTTAGGGGGAGAAATTTTTTATATCATACATAGCGTCTTTTTAATAATGATCAAAAAGGGGAAGAAATATGTTTAAAGGCTTAATTATATTTATCTTTTGTCTACTAATTCCTCTTCTTTAAGTTATGTATGAGTTACATATCAATACAGGATACAAAAAACTTTAAATTAAAATATTTTTTATCATAATCAAAAGGGGGAGATTGTTAGCATAAAGCTAAAGAGTAGAAATTTTGATGATGTCTCAAAGTCAAGTCTCAAGTGATATTATTGCAGGAAGATCTTCATGAAGACTTATTTTTATATTAAAGCTTTTATAATTTAGTATATTTATGTATAGGATGTGGTTTATATTTGATTCTATGTATTGTTTGCCTTAGGTTGCGTTAAAATTTATTTTGAATCAGAAAACCTCATTTTATACTCAAGATAATTGATTATCAATTTATAATAATCGATTATCAGTAATCAATTATGATTTTCCATAATTGATTATAATGAGCAATTATGAGAACTTTTAAGCAAGTTTTTTTTACAGTTGTGCATTCACTAAATGAATAATTAATTACCATAATTTGATAATTCATTATCACACGTTAATTAGTTGACAACGGATTTTTGGAGGTATCTTTGAGTGAGATCTCTATAAATTAGATTGGATCTCTCATTCTAAAATATGAAATACAAAATACTAAATAAGTGTATTTTGAAAAATCTTATCTGTAGTGTGCGGTGATAAGTGTTCTAGGGTTTGTTGAACCCTTGTGTTGTGGCTTTGAGAACTTGGTGTGTTGGCATAGAGCGAGAACTTTCGCAGGGAGTGTGATCGAGTATTGTTGTTGTTGCTGAGTTAAAAGCCTATCATCCTTCATGAAGCATTCAGAGGAGGTGTTTATCCTTTGTGAAGATTCAGAGGAGGTGTTCATCTCTTGTGGGTTATAGGGGAAGTGACTTTCATCTCTTTGGGTAACAAGAGAGGTGGTTTCTAAACTTTTACAAATTGTTTCTTTGTGATTGTAGTTTGTAATTATTTTGTGAGTAGTGAACTGTTTATCTTGATTTGAGATAAGTGACTCGATGTAGGATTGGTAAGATCCGAACCAGGATAAAGTCATCTATGCAAATTTCTCTCAACCTTACTCTCTTTATTTGTTATTTTTATTTTCTTGGTAAGATTAATTGAGTAGAAATTAAAAAGGCACACGTTCGTATTAAAAACCCTCTTTGTTTGTTATTCCACGCTAATCATTCTGCTGCAGCCGCTCTAACAATATAGTGGTTATCCTTCAGTTTTGGAAGGATATTCTGATGCAAGTTGGATTACAAATGCAGAAGATCACTCTTCAACTAGTGGTTGGATTTTTCTCCTTAGGTGAGGTGCAATTTCTTGGTCGTCCATGAAACAAAATTGCATTATGATAACAGTTGAAAAACTTTTATTTTTACACTTAAATTTGACCTTAAAGACAACCTTTATGACTTAGAAATTAGCTTGAAATCATGTTTTTGTTGATGTTTTGGAAATAAGAGAGTTGGACAAGTTTTATACTTGATTTCCTTATTTTTGCAGGTTTTTGAAATGAATTGAGTGAAAGAAGTGAAGGAGCTAAGAGTTGGACATGTAACCCTTTTTAGCCTAAATACCTTATTCTAGCCCATTAAAAGAGAAAACTATGTGTTCTATCCTTTGAACCTTTAGCCTTGAACAAGATGTGAAAACCCCTTTGAAAAGAGCTTTACCTTGAGTTAAAGATGTATTGTGGTATTCATAATTGTTCAAGTTTGGGGTTGTTGGGAAATCTAGAAAGGGAAAATAACAAGCATTGAGCCAAGAGCTAAGCATGTGAAAATCAAAAGAAAAAGGAAGAAAAGAAAGAAAAAGAGAAGGGCTCAATGCAAAAGAAAGTTGGGAAGAAGGAAGAATGGTTTTATTTAGATGATTTACTTGACTCAAGAATTTTGTGATCTAGAAAAACCAATTTTCTTGTTAGTCCAGCCACATTATAAGCCATAGAAAAGTCCTTGTGATGACATTTACTTGTGAATGAGTTTGATTGTGATTAAATGAAAGACAAAGTTAGTTCATGTAACATTGTGATAGTAGAGTGAATAAGTAACCTCTTATACACATGTGTGTTTGAGTGAAACACTTTTTCTGGTAAGGACAAATTCCATGAGCACGTAATTTCATCTATGCTTAGTTGATTGATCATTCATGATAATAACATTTGTTGGATATTATGGGATTATGTGAACACTAAAGCATGTGTGCATGTTAACTAAATTCTTTGTGATGAGCTGATTTGAGTATTTACTTGTCATAAGAAAAGAGGTTTTGAATGTGGTAAACCATTGTATGGATTGGTGGAAGATTTAGTTACATCTTGATTGCTTGAGGACAAGCAAAGTTCTAAGTTTGGGGTTGTGATAATAGTTGAAAAACTGTTATTTTTACACTTAAATTTGACCTTAAAGACAACCTTTACGACTTAGAAATTAGCTTGGAATCATGTTTTTGTTAAAGTTTTGGAAATAAGAGAGTTGGATAGGTTTTATGCTTGATTTCCTTGTTTTTGCAGGTTTTTGAGATGAATTGACTGAAAGAAGTGAAGGAGCTAAGAGTTGGATTCAGAAAAGGAAGAAAAAGTGCATAAAAGGAAGAAGCCGCAAGTACCGCTCAGTGTCATTTACCGTTGAGCGGCACTTTGAAGACCCGTAGTCACCACTGAGGGGCAAAACTGTAGCTGAGGGGCAGAATAGCAGTCACGCGATACCGCTGAGCGATATTTACCACTGAGCGACATTCTTATGGGCTTGGGCTCACTTTTCTATAATTTTTAGAATACTATATAAGGTTTTAGTTAACCTAGGTCAATCATCTTTGGCTAGGACGAAGCAGAAACACACTCTTTCACCCCTTGGAGGAGGATTTTGGATGCTACAGCTCCTTTCTCACCTTTCTAGGGTTTTATCTTCTACTCTTTCATTGTATTTCATCTAGTTTCACCATGAATATGGTGAACTAAACCTAAATTGTTGTTGGGGAATCAATGTAATCCTTTGAAGCTCTCATGTATTGAATTTTTTCTTCAAGATCTTTTTTAAGATACATGCTTTCTTTCATTAATTGTTAGGGATATTCTTCTTTGCTCAAATGCTTGTGATGTTTCATTCATGTATGGCATAAACCCTATGATTTGTAAGTATCAGGAGATTTCGTACTCCTAGGGTTGGACGATTTGGTGATGTGACAGCTCTCCTCTTCTCTCCCTAGGATTGTTATTGAGAGATATCTTACAAATCACGATCTGGGGAATTCTCCCAATAGTAGTATAAACCTAGACATAGGAGTATGATGGTTGGTTTCCTTTAAGCTTTTGTGTTGTGTAATGCATGAGTAATTGCTAGGGAGACAAGACATTGTAAACTAGTGATTATGATTAGGCTTTCTTCACCGAAACATCGGGTTTAAGGTAATTTAGAAAGTGACATTAACAATTAATACAGAAAGATGAATTCTTGATTACATGATAGTGGATAGGATGAAATTGATAAACCCCAACAACATATTCATTCACATATTTCAAACCACGTCTACTCTCCTCCAAGCCTTCAAGCAGAGGTTCTGAATTTTTCTTGCTTCTTGTCCGAATTGCTTCCAGCATACACAAGAAGACAAGTTCCTAGAAACAATTGTTAGCACAAAAAGATAGAGAAGATAAATAAAAAGATAGAGGATAGAAAGATAAAACAAATAAAATTAGAAATACAAAAAGATAAAAACAAAAATAAAAATAAAAAAATAAAAATATACAAATCAAGTCAAAGTTAATAAAAAATCACACAAATAGACTAGTTAAACCACGAGTCCCCAGTAACGACGCCAAAAACTTGTTAGACCCTCGGCAAGTGTAAACAAATCGTATCAAGTAATATAATTGGTAAGACCAAGTATCGTTCTCCCAAAGGACTTACGGCCTAAACAATTATGTGATTTATAGATTATCTAAGACTTATAGAACCAATTCTTGTAGATTTTAAATGCAAAATACTTGAAAGTAAATATGAATGCATGTTTTGATCAATGGGCAAGGAGAAACATAACACGTGGTTTGAAATATGTGAATGAATATGTTGTTGGGGTTTATCAATTTCAGATGGGATAGGTATAAAAGTTTGTTGAGGGCCAACCACAGTGGTGTAATCTGCAAGAGTGCGTCTACCATTATTCTCTTCTGCCATATTTTCAGTGCTTTGGTTAGACCTTAGATCAAGCATGGGATCGGTATAAAAGTTTTTTGAGAAAGACTCCCACGCATGGTTTTGATGAAGCAGTAGTAGTCCTACTTTTCCTTGAAGGTCTTGGTTCACATATTCATGGAGGAGACAAGGCATGGAGGAGACATTAGATCAAGCATGGGATCGGTATAAAAGTTTGTTGAGAAAGACTCCCACGCATGGTTTTGATGAAGTAGTAGTAGTCCTACTTTTCCTTGGAGGTCTTGGTTCACAAACCAAGTTGATGTTAGATGCCTCAGCTGGAGGTAATATTGAATGGAAAACTCTAGAGGAAGCAACCGAGTTGATAGAGAATATGGCTACTAATGATAACGAGTTGCATAGTGAAAGAGGAACTCCAATTCAACAGAAAGGGGTTCTACAATTGCAATCCAGTGATGCCTTGCTTGCTCAAAATAAAATCATAACTCAACAGTTGGAGAATTTAACAAAGACACTTACACAATTGCCAAAGGAGCTAAAGGGAGTTGCACAGGTTCAACAGATGTGTGAATTATGTGGTGGTGACCATATTAATGGTCAATGCGCTTTTGTAGTGGAGGCTTTGGAAGATGTAAATTTCATGGCCAATCAATTTCCATACCGCCAAGGTAATTACACCCAAGGGTGGAAACCTCACCCAAGCACGGGTCAAGGTCAAGGACAAACTGGACAAGCTGGGCAATTCAATAGGCCACAACAGCAACCATCATTATGGCAACAAGTGTGTGCACTTAATGAAAGATCAACAAAGTTGGAAGAAACTCTTCAACAATTTATGGAGGTAACTATTTTCAACCACAAGAGCACTGAAGCAGCCATTAGAAACTTGGAGATGCAAGTCGGTCAGATAGCTAAGAAGTTGGAAGATATGCCTGATAAGAATTTTGGGGCTAATACTGAGGTTAACCCTAAGGAAGAGTGTAAAGTTTTATTGAGTGTGAATCTTGAAAGACTTGAGTTAGAGCAAAAAGAAGAAAAAGAAGAGAGAGGAGAGAGAAAAGAAGAGAGAAAAGAAGAGAGAAAAGGAGAGGATGAGAGAAAAGAGAAAGAAGAAACAAAAGAAGAGAAAAAAATTAAAAAAATTCTTCCTTATCCAAAAGATTGTAAGAGAATAGAGAAAGAGAGACAATATGGGCATTGTAAAGATATCTTCAATCAAATGGATGTTGATCTACATGTGAATGAAGCATGGCAACAATGTTCAGCTCAAGTAAATCATATGAATCAAATCTCCAAAAAAAAATGATATATATATGAGGAGATTAATGAGTGCAGAGCTGTAAAGAAGAAACTATTTCCTACAAAAATGAAAGATCCAGGAAGCTTTATCATTCCTTGCGTCATAGGGAAGGAAAAGATAAGGAAAGCCCTACTTGATTTAGGGTCAAGTGTCAATTTGATGCCTTTATCTATACTTAAGCGAATTGGGGATCTTGAAGTCAAGCCAATAGAGATGACTTTGCTAATAGCGGATGAATCTTCAAAGAAGCCTTATGGTGTAGTGGAAGATGTTATGGTTTGTGTAGGCAAACTACAATTTTTGGTGGACTTTGTGGTGATGGAGATGGAGGATGAAAGGGTTCCTTTGATTCTTGGAAGACCGTTTATGAAAACGGCCAAGGTTATCATTGATGTAGATGAAGGAATGATAGTGCTTTAAGACCAAGAAGAAAGGGTAATCATTGATGTCTTCAAAGAAGAGCAGCATGTGCAAAAGGAAGAGACTAGTCATAAAGCTACATGTCAAGATGTACTAATGACTAGTTTTCAAGATGCAAAGCCGGACTTCATAGGTAAAAATTGTTTCTTGTCATTACAGGCTATGGAAGAAGAAAAAGATGGCAAAGGAAGGACGGTTCATGATGACTTGATGCAACCACAACCTAAACTTGGTAAACATGCAATATTCAAGAACAAGTTGTGGGTTGTGAAAAATTATAAAGAGAATGGAGTGATAGAAATAGAATCTCCATATTCGAGAAGAGTCAAAGAGGTGGACCGGAAGCAGTTGATGAGTTGGTGTGATGATGAAAAGATGAACACCAACATGGAAGATGGAACATAAACTTTACTAGGTCAAGCTAGTGACGTTAAAAGAGCGCTTGCTGGGAGACATCCCTGTGATTCAAAAACATTGATTTCTTTAGTTTTTATTTTTGGTTAATGTGATTTTATAAACTTTGGACATTTTTTGTATGATGAAACTTTTGGTTTTAGCATCTACTGATGGATGCTAGGTGGTTAAGTATCTACTAAAGGATACTACGTTTGTTACACCTATTGATGGGTGTTGGTAAGAAAGGTTTTCACCTACTGATGGGTGTTGGTGGATTTTGGGTCAGGCTCGTGACATTAAACAAGCTCTACCTGGGAGGCAACCCAGTTGATTTACTTCATGTTGTTTGTTTATTTTGATTCTACTTTAGTTGCATGATAGGGATTAAATGTTTGAGTGAGGTAAGAAATTAAATGCTTGGAGTGAGTAAGAGGCATGAGTATAGGGCATCTAGGGTGAGCTAGGAAGAAGGAGAAGAAGTCACGCAGATGCCGCTCAACGGTAATTTCCGCTGAGCGGCAATACTATAGACTTGGGATTTTACTGTTTGGTGCATATGGGCTCAGCGGGAGTAGGGCCCATTACGGTATTTTTATATCCTAGGGTGCAGTTTTTCTTCTATTTTCAGATCTACTTCTTCACACACACTCTCAAGCATTTTTCTAAGAGTTCTCTCCACTTTTCCCTCTTTTTCCTTTATAAAATCTCACTTTCACTCACTTTCTCACTAGGGTTCCATTCAAGTTTGGAGTTTAGTGAGAGCACTGCAATTGGGGGCTGCTTTCTTCAAATTCCTAAAGCATTTTTCAATCATCTAGCATCTCCACCCAAGTAAGTTCAAGTAATTTTAATTCTAGGGTTCTTGAAAGCATGAAATTATATGAACATAAGCATGATTCTTTAGGGATTTTGATTTTTATGATTTGATGAATTAATTGTTGTTTGAACCAATTAAAATGCTTGATTTAAATCTGGAACTAAGAAGATTGCATAAGGGTGGAGATTAGGAAGTGTTAAAAGCAAAATTTTCAAATTCTGCAAAATCGTCGCTCAGCGAAAATTTCCCCTGAGCGTGATTCTGGCAGAAGTGATTTTCTTGGCTCTTTGCTTGCTGGTTTGCTTGGTCGTTGCGCTGAGGGGCTCTGTTTGCCCTCAGCGGTTGTTGGGCATAGTTGTGGGGTGTTGTTTATTGTTTTCTAATGATTAACAACATGTATTTTGGTTTTATGAATTGTGTTTGATATAGGGTTGGCATCCTCTTCAAGCAAGAGATTCAAGACTACTGCTTCCAAGAGGAAGGATAGGGAACAAGAACACACCCATTCTAGCAAGTTCCTTTCTTGCAAGCATGAGAAGCACTTCAACATTGTTCAAGATAGGAGGCTCCTAATGGAAAGGAAAGTTGGAATGATTCCTAATTTTGCTCCACGGTTTGGAGAGCAATTGGTGAGTAGGAATTGGAGGAGATTAGCCACATACCCTACACCAGCTAACATAGCAGTGGTAAAAGAATTTTACACCAACGCAAGGAGGTTGGGTAATCATCCTGATGAAGAATACTTGAGCTATGTTAGAAGCCACCATTCGGTATGATCCTGATTCTATCAACAGATTTTTAGATACTGAATGGGTTGATGAGTAGTGTCAGTTCGCTCTATGCATGGAGGAAGGAACTGATTTTGATGATGTGGAGAGTGTTCTATGTGTACCTGGAGGACAATTCCAGAGGAACAGAAATGGTGTAGTGGTGAACATTAGGAGGACTGATTTAACTCCTCTAGCAAAGTATTGGATGACATTCTCTCATGCCAACATTCAAACATGCTCTCATGTTTCAGACATCACTGTCAGTAGGGAACTCGTTCTATACTGTGTGATCAGAGATATAAGCATTAACATTGGTCAGGTGATAGCAAATGAGATACAGGTGTGTGCCAACACTATGAACAGCAAGGCACCTTTGGGACATCCCTCCTTGATTACGCACCGTTTGAGAGACCGAGGAAAGCTATTGATGAGGCCTACTATAGACAGTACTGCGGAGGTGAGGAGGCAGCTCAGCTAGTTCCATCACGCCATCCTCACAAAGGCAGAGGACCAGCACAGAGTTAGGCATCTGTAGAGACTCATGAGGCAGAACCATTTCAGACGACATGTACATGTCTCTTATAAATGCTCAGATGCAATCCATACACAGAGGGCAGGTGGCCACAGCTGAGATGATTATTGGGATGTATGATTGATAGGCTGTCGTTGAAGCTATCAAATTAATACTACTTTTCAAGGCAACTTCAATATTGCCAAGTAGTATTCAAGAAAGTAGACAGGGTTGAAGTAACCCTGAGTCGTCTCCCAACGAACACGGAATTGCTTTTGAATATCTGTGACTCTTACGAATGTTATGCAATGCTTATGAATAAAAGTAATGGTTGAAGAGTGTTTAAAGAATAAATAAGAAACTTAAAAACAATTACGATGAAATAGGCTAATTCCACTGCTTTTCCAAGATAGATTCATCATCGGTTATTCACGGATAATTGTTCAATTGATTATTGTTTAAGTTTCAAATTAATTAAAGTGCATTCTTAATTAATTTGAGGGCGATCATGCATTTAACCAAAGTAAATTCTCAATCAAATGCAAAACCTTTCTAGATTATTCACAATAAATTCAACCAAAGTACATTCTCAATCAAATTCTATTGTGTTTAATCATGTCTATTCTTAAATCTCCTAACCAAATTAACAGCTAATCAATCAAAGTAAATTCTCAATTGATTATAGTTGAAATTATTACTAATCAATCAAAGTACATTCTCAATTGATAGTAAAAACCATTTAATCATATGAAACTTCCTAAATTAAATCAAAGTAGATTCTCAATTTAAACCTAGAAACCCTAAAACTCATATAATCAATATGCATGAAGATTCAAACACATTATGATGCAAAAATCTTTGCTTTTAACAAGATAGAGAGATGAAAGACATAGAGAGAGAACAACTTAAATTAATAATCAAAATAAACAATTGCATTAACTGAACGTAACCTCAGAATCCATAATGGAATTATAGCAGAATAGCCCTAGATGCTTACCTCTCCATGAATGGAGTTGAATACAAGATGAAAAAAAAGTGAGAGGAGTATGCGTGAATGAATGAATCAAGTGAAGTCCCCCCTGGGTCTCTTAATATAGGGCTTGCTTGGGCTTGGACTCTGAATATTCAGTTGAAAGAATCTTTTATCTCATATCTTCCAAATAACTAAAAGATTTAGATAATTATAACATTATTTGGAAGATATTTTCTATTGATATTCACAAATTAAATTAATTTAACAACTGAATTTTATCTTTTAGCTTTTTCTGCCTTTCCAAAATTGCACAAATACCTTGAAACTTCCCCTATCTACACTTTAACCCCTCAGAATTCTCCAAATTTGCATCAGAACCCCTGTTGACCAGATTTTGACCAGAGAAAGGACGCGCCCAATGGGAGCTCGCCACGTGACTGCCCTCTTCCTTCCCCAATTAGGGTTTCAGATTTGGGGAAAGGCTCTTCCCCTTTTGCCGTCTGCGTGCCGTGAGGAAAAGAGGAGAGGCTCGAGATTGTGGAGCTGCCTCGGTGGTTGCAGTGGCGATTTCTGTTCTGGGTTTTGCTGTGTGGTTTTTCTAAGTGCAGGTGGTGGTCCGTTGAAGCGTTGTGGTGGCTTGAAGGTTGACAACGAAAGGACAATAGTGGCGGCGGCCTGAAATGTCGAGGCGCGATTTTGGAGAAGCAGTGCACGGCGGCTTCACGGTGAGGAGCGTGAATCGTGGTGGCAAGGTGAGAGAATGATGGAACGGCGTGATGAAGATGATTTCGGAGGAGGCGGCAAGGTGTCCCGTGAGGAGATGTAGCGATTGGGTTCCGAGAATGGAGAAGATGAAGATGACTGTGTCGTGTGAGAAACGTTGTGTCGCGACAGCCATGGAGATGCGAAGGAGATAAACGGAGGTTGCGGATGATTCGGTGCAGAGCTTGCGTCAACGGAGGAGAAGACGAAGATGGAGGTGCGATGGTGATGCGCGATGGAGGCGGAGCGGCGCGACAAGGTTGTGGATGGTGCTAGAAAGTCGCGCCTTGGTGGTAGCTGTCCGGTGACGAAGCGGCACGGCGGCACGGTTGATGGTGGCGGCCTGACCTGTATCCGCGGCGACTAGCGGAAATGGTGGTCGTGGAGGTTGCGGCAACGGCGAAAGCGGAACGGCGGCTAGGGTTTCAGTGGGTGGAAGATGATGCTCATGTGTTAGGACTGATGTGGCGGCATGTGGTTGGCTAGGTCTGTGTGGGTAGGATTTGGACACGTGGCATGATCTGGTGGACTCTGGCTTAGGAGGGGTATGGGTAGGGAAATTTAGGAGGTGTATTTAGAATAGGGTTACTGTTTGGCTTAATATTGGGCCTGTTTAAGAGAAGAGGGGTGTGTGTAGGGAAATTGGGAGGTGCAAGGGTAAAAGTTGTGTGTTTGGCCCATCTGTACATTATTTTCCAAATAAAACCTGATTTTGGGCCTTGAATTGCCATTTGGACCAATAAAACTTATATTCTCAGCTGCATAAATAAACATTAGAACATCCAAGAATAATTTATGCGCTAAAACTTACTTTTTACGTCTCTTTATTTCCCAAACCCAATAATTTCAATCATCACAAATTCACTTAAAATCAACTATTTAAACACAATTATCCCATCAAAATTTTAATTTTCAAACATAAATGTGGGCATAAATATGCAATCATCAATGATACACCCCCAGCACACAGGTGGACCATGGATGAGTTTCATAACGTGGTGGCATGGCCAGAGGAGCAAGCCCAAGGTAGTAGAGCTGGAGCAGCTGAAGCTTCAACTATGGAGGATGATGAAGATGAAGATGATGAGGACGCATTTGAAGATGACAGTACAGGCTGATGAGGAGCTGAGGTAGCATTTACTAATGGATGTTATCATAACTGGAGCAAGATCTTTTCTATCTTTTATTTTGTATTGTTGAACTTATTTTCCTTGGTTTTTAGAATAGGATTTGATGTACTCAATTTGAAACTTTGTCTGTTATGATGGTTTGCTTGTGACTTTTGTGTGATAAGTAATGCTTGATGATGCTTTAATATTGATTGATGTTGAGAATGTGCACATTATATGCTGAAATACAGGTGGTTCACAAGCTTTGTGAACAAATGGATGATGTTGTGATTGTGATTATGAGGCTAAGATGGATATGTATGTGGAATGGTTAAATGAGCTTATATGTGAGGTTTTGAGATCCAGAGTTTTGATTGAATGCAATTACATTGAAAGCATGAATGATTTTTGCCCAGGTTTTCTATGATTGAATCACTTGCTTGTATGTGTCATATGATCAAGGCCATTTGTTGGTAACCTGATAAACAGTTGAAAAACTGTTATTTTTATACTTAAAATTGACTTCAATTATAACCTTTATGACTTAGAAATTAGCTTGAACTCATGATTTTGTTGAATTGTTGGAAATAAGAGAGTTGGACAGGTTTTATGCTTGATCTCCTTGTTTTTGCAGGTTTTGAGATGAAATTGATGAAAGAAGTGAAAAAGGATAGAGATGGAATCAGAAAAGGACACAAAAAGAGCAAAAGAAGAGAAACCGCAAGTACCGCTTAGTGCAAATTACCGCTGAGCGGCACTCTCAAAGACCAGTTGGCACCGCTGAGCGGCACTTTTATGGGCTTGGGCCTAATTTTCTGTATTTTTTAGAATAGTATATAAGCTTTAGGACGTTCTAGGGTTTGCATCTTTGGCTGGGACAAAGCAAAAATGCACTCTTTCACCCCATTGGAGGAGGATTTTGGATGCTAAGGCTTCTTTCTCAACTTTCTAGGGTTTTATCCTTCACTTTTCCATTGTATTTCATCTAGCTTCACCATGAATATGGTGAATTAAACTTATTTTGTTGTTGGGAAATCAATGTAAATCCTTAGAAACTCTCTTGTATGGAATTTGTTCTTCAAGATGATTTTTATGATACATGCTTTCATTCATTAATAGTTAGGGTTTTTCCTCTTTGCTCAAAGCATGCATTGTTTAACTCATTCGATGTCATGATTATTGGTTTTGTCGATATGGACACATACGGGGAAATCTAGATCTGGGGAATCTCTCCCAACAGTATATTACAAACCTAGACATAGGAGTATGATGGTTGGTTGCCTTTAAGCTTATGTTCACTATAATGCATGATTAATTGCTAGGGAGACAAGACATTGTAAACTAGTGATTATGATTAGGCTTTCTTCGTCGAGACATCGGGTTTAAAGTAATTTAGAAAGTGGCATTAACATTAATGAAAAGAATGATGAATTCCTAAATACAAGAGAGTGGATAGGATGAAATTGATAAACCCCAACAGCATATTCATCCATATATTTCAATTCACGTGTTTTGTTTCTTCTTGCCCATTGATCATCACATGCATACATATTTACTTTTCAGTCTTTTGCATTTGAAACTTAAAACAATTTGTTCACAAGTCTTAATTAATCAACAAAATCACATAACTGTCTAGGCCGTGAGTCCTTTGGGAGAATGATACTTGGTCTTACCAGGTTTATTACTTGATACCATTCGGTTACACTTGCCGAGGGGTTAACAAGTTTTTGGCGCCGTTGCCGGGGACTCGTGGTTTAACTAGTCTATTTGTGTGATTTTTGATTATTTTTGACTTGTTTTGAATTTTGTTTTTCTGTTTTTATTTTCTGTTTTTATTTTCGGTTTTTATTTCCTATCTTCTTATCTTTTCAATTATTCTTTGATTATTTCTTCTCTTTTCTATCTTTTTGTGCTAACAAAATTTTTCTAGGGTTTTGTTTTCTTGTGTATACAGGAAGCAATTCGCACTAGAAGCAAGAAAACCTCATAACCTCTTCTTGAAGGACTGGACAAAGGTAGAAGGAGGAGGAGAGTTCGAACTTCAAGAGAAATATTCCCTTCTCCTGAGACACTCTTACAACCTTCTCCACAAAGGTCTTACCATAGCACTGAAAATATGACAAAGAAGAATAATGGTAGACGGACTCTTACATATTACACCACTATGGTTGGCCCTTAACATTTTAACAGTATAGCAAGGCCGAGGGTCAATGCTGCAAACATGGAGGTGAAACCGGCGTTGATACAGTTGGTGAAAAGTAATCAGTTTAATGGGCTATCACATGAAAGCCCGTATGAACATCTCACCACCTTCAATGAAATCTGTAACACTGTGAAGATAAATGGAGTGTCGGATGAAGCAATCAAGCTTAGCTTGTTTCCTTTCTCATTGGGAGGCAATGCTAAGTTATGGTTAAATTCTTTTCCAGAAGGTAGTTTTACAGAATGGGAAGCTGTGGTTGCAAAGTTTTTGAACAAGTACTTCCTACAATCTAAAGTCAACAAAGGGAAGCAAGAGATCTATTCTTTCGACAAGGCATGGAGGAGACATTAGGACAAGCATGGGACAGGTACAAAAGCTTACTGAGAAAGACTTCCATGCATGGTTTTGATGAAGCAGCAGTAGTTCTACTTTTCCTTGGAGGTCTTGGTTCACAAACCAAGTTGATGTTAGATGTCTCAGCTAGAGGTAATATTAAATGTGAGACTCTAGAAGAAGCAACAGAATTAATAGAGAACATAGCTGCTAGTGATAATGATTTATACAGTGAAACATGAGTTTATAGCTAATTTTATTACCATTAATACTTGATACGATTCGATTACACTTGTCGAGGGTCTAACACATTACAAATTTTACTATGGCTTCAGAGTTTATAGCTCTAACCTCGGCAAGAAAGGAAGTCGAATGGTTGAGGAATCTCATGTTCGAAATACCATTATTACCAAAACGAATATCACCAATAGAGATACATTGTGATAATGTTGCAACATTGGCAAAGGCTTATAGTCAAGTATACAATAGCAAATCAAGACAAATTGGTGTGAGACATAGTATTGTCTAAGGACTCATCAAAGATGGAACTATTATAGTAGATTTTGGAACGAACAAAGTTTAATTTGGTTGATGGATTTATTAAGGCATTGGCTAAAGATTCCATTTCCAGAATGACAATTGGATGATTAATCACAAGTAAGGAAATCTTAACTTAACGCTTAATATATATGACATTAAGTCTTAAGTTCAATAAGATTAAAGCTCTTATTTGATGTTGGAAGAACATATAATTATTTCAAGAGTGCTTTAGATCTATAATGCTTAGGAGGTTGACTAATTCTTAATTAATTTCTTGAATTTATGATTTGTCACAGAAACATGTTTACCTAAGAAAACAACCTATGTAAGTGCGAAGTTTGGTCGCTTCAAGAAGTCAAGGTGGCATCACTTTGTTGCACTTATGAATAGATATGGACACATGATCCTATTGTGTCAAGTATAACAAGAATATGTAATTTATCTTATATGTAGAGTATCTTCAAGACTTCACTATGTATTATGTTGGTTCAATCGTTTCGACACCAATAAAATACGAATTCCTGAAATGTGTATTCTACTAAGTAAAGTTCAAGTCTGTGTACACTTTAATTTATATGTAAGATTGCAATTATTAAATTGATGTTTGTGTTAAGTAATTATACAATACTCTCAAATGGTGGAGAATTGTTGGAATTTAAGAGTACTAGAGACAGTTTTCAGATTCATGAAGAGTTACAATTATTCATGAAGAGTTACAATTATTCATGAAGAGTTAAAACTATTCATGGAAAGTTACACTCAAGAAATGTAACTAATTAGAATCTGGTATCTCTTTGATTTGAAAGATGCATGATCAACATCTATATAAAGGGCTCATGTGCTCTATTGAATAAACTGACTTTTTCTCTACATTTTGTCATTCACTTAACACACAAATCAATTTATGAGAATTTTATTCTTGTTTGACGTTAATACTAAGAGTGAGTATTATCGTTGTATTTCTTCTTTGTATCTCAAAAGCGAATTTTATTGCTTTTAGGAAAGTGTGTATTCATGCCTAGAAGATTCTATCAAGTCTACATTGTTGTTGATCTTTTTTCCCTAAATTCTTGAAAAATTGTTCCAACATTCTGTACTCAATAATTGAGTTGTTTCCCTAGGTTCATCTTGTTTCCCTATCAGTTGTGGTTATTTAAAGCGAAAACAAAAGTAAGGACACCAACAATTTAGTTGTACTTCTCCAAACCGGCTTAAAAACTAATCATTACTGAAATATAAAATTGACTAGTCCACGTTTAGTGCTAGCACAAATGCAGCTGACATTCGTTATAATTTTGACTCAATTACACAGGAAAAACATTGGGTGGTTAGATGTTGAAACAGTCATGAATATTTGTAGTCTTTATAAACCTTTAGCATGTATTGAGTCTTTTGCATAAAATAGTTACTCTTACAATACACTATGCATTCTTAAAATACAAGACCAAGTCTATGGTCCCTCTTTGCCTTATAAAAGTTACTAATATACTTTCGTTTCATCGACCAAGTCTATGGTTCCTCCTTGCCTTATATGCAAAACTTAATCAAAATTTATGTTAGGCCTTTATTCCCTTTTATGGCACATCAGCATTGAATATACTATTCACTATAAAAAGATGGTAACAAGTTGCAAGTAAATACATATATGACACTAGAACAAAAGTATATGGCTGGATAGTATTGTATAAAGAGGAACCAAGAGTCGTGGAATGATTATGATTATGCTTTACGAATGCAAAGTGTTTGGATGGTCTCATCTATTAGTGATTTTTTTTTTCTGTGCACCTTTAGATCTTTCTGGTGGCGACACATGACAACTAAGCTCTTGTTTCCTATATATTTGAGTCAAATTCGTTTTGAACTATAACTAGTGATTAAAAAATTAAAACATATATTTTCAAACAAAGTTTACTAGTAGACTTCATATAAAAATTTTAGTATATACGAAACTGTTTGAGCACTAATAAAATGGTAAACAGTAACTCTGTATACCTAAAGAACGCATGCCTTACCTTGTTGCTGGTAGAACACCCAATAGACAACCAAGTTCACCAAGCAGTTGATTTTGGCCTGCCAAGTTCACCAAGCAACTAGTAGTATCGGCAACTGCAACACCCAGCACACAACGTGACAAGAGCCAAATGCATACCACGAACAAGGGCCAAATGAACACAACAACACACCACCATGCACTTACAAACCTATCACAATAGCGAAGCACGGTAGGACCAACCAGAGCGAAGGCTTTCCCACCACAGACAAGAGTTTCAACCACGACGAACAACTTCAACAATGACCACCAGTGACACCGAACAACAACTTCACCCAATCACCTCGACGACAGCTTCAATAATGACAACGAGCGAACTAGTGCACAAGAACAATGACAACCACCGAACGAGTGAACGAGAACAATGTCAACCAGAGAACCAGTGAACAAGAATGAAGGAGAAGGAGAACAAGTGAAGGAGAACGAGAAGGAGAAAGTGAATCCATAAAGGAGATATTGGATAGAATGTAGAGTAATCTATACCGGTTATAACATCTAACAGGTACAGAAAAATAATTTATACTAGATCTATAGGTATAGAAAAACGCCTTTTTATACCTGTCAGTGCACCATTTTTTATTATATTCTCAGTATAACTGGTATAGAAAAGTTTCTCATATTTAAAAAACCGTCACTACACCATTTTCAATATCTAGTGAATTTTGACAAGTATAAAAAATCACTATAAAAAATATATTTTTCAATAATGACAACAAAATTCAAAAAATTTCAAATATAAGTTATATTATAAAATACAACTTGTCAACGCATCTTCAATCATATTTTTTAAAACTTTAAATATAAAATTTATTTAAGTTTTATAAATTATTGGTTTATTGTTAAATTCTTTAAATATAAAAATAGTATTTGAAGAAAAATATCTACTTTATTTTTGTCCAATTTATTCACCGTGAATCAGTGTTGGTGAATAATAAACCGTAATAGCTTGATTAAAAAAAAATAATATGAAGCATGAAGGTTTTAACATTTGAATTTAAGCACCAACTAAATTTGTTAGGTGAATTAAGAGAGAATTCAAATTGGAATTGAAACTATTGTGTCTTTATCTTTATTAATATTGGTAAGTAGTAGTAATTGCTAATATCTTTTAATTAGTAATTAAAGTGGGATGGAAATTAATGATAAACTCAATACAAACTTTAGGATCATTAATTAAGTTCATAACTTTGTAAGAAATTATTGTCACTGTAGAACGGAATACTATCTGCTCAATCTTTTTCAATTTTACGGTTCAGGACCTGTAATTATATATTCTATTTATGAGTTCATTTTTGCCGTTTAGAGTGTGCTTAACAGTTAAATATTAAATTCAGTATCATTATTAATTAATTGATATAAACTTAATTTTTTAAAATTGAACTTTAAAATGCAGTTCAATTATTATCTGACGTAATTCAATTTTTTAAATTTATTATAATATAGTTAATTATAGTATAGGATATTTACTTAATTTTACCCAATTAACCTCAGCTATTTACAACAAACTCCACCCATTTTAAAATAGCAATTAGGGAAATGATACTTGAACAACAAAATTTAACAACATTTTGACATGGGATAGGTGTCAAAATGCTAGTGGTCCACGTGGAAAAATGGTTTGAGAATTTTTAATGACGTGGAAAGAGAGTTTGTAGAGAGGTTTGAAATTTCGAGGTTCCATTTCCAGTTTTCACATTTTGAATTTGGAACATTGGTAGAGAGAGAAGAGAAGCTTGAGAGAGAGCGGGAACCCTAGAGTGAGAGTGCGTCTTCCTCCGACCAGCCACGAGTGCCGCCGCAGTCCGTCTTCTTCCACACAGCCAGTTCCGATTGAGGGTCGCCGCAACTCCGGCGTTCGCAGACAACGAAGACGGCATCGTCTTCCCTCCGACCCAGCCAACTAATGGCGCGTTTTGAGTCTCGATTCCTCCCACCCGCTTCCTTCCCTGTGCTGGACCCTTACAATGGCCGCCGGAGTGCTGCCGGAGTAGAGCCGGAGTGTCGCTGAACCCTTTCAAGGTATGGTTTAGTGTGGGTTGAAGTTGTGTAGAAGATTTAGTGGTTGATGGCGTTTTTGGGTGGAAAGTATGATGTTTTTTTCTAATTTTTTTGACCATTTACTGGTTTAGTTCTTTTGACACAATTATTATGCCATTTATATACAATTTCATGTCCAAGGAACCATTTTTTGTAAAACTCATGGTGCAGAAACTGTAGTGGTAGCAAAGACAAAATAAGTGAGGACTTCAGGCAAATGTTTTCCACAACCAGGTCAACTACGTTGTAGGTACAACACTTGCACACTCCAAGCCAACCAAACTTGTAAGTTTTTAATGCTTATTTCTGCAAATAAAAAATTTTATTGTTTCATTGATATGTTAAATAACATTATTTGTATTTTGAACTTTGTTTTATGTAAGTATGATTGTGG
Source organism: Vigna angularis (assembly GCF_016808095.1). NCBI lineage: Eukaryota > Viridiplantae > Streptophyta > Magnoliopsida > Fabales > Fabaceae > Vigna > Vigna angularis. The sequence continues at coordinate 20,694,098 of NC_068974.1, read as the reverse complement.
AGTTATTGTTTTGAGATTTATGGAGTTGTGGGATGTCGCTGAGGAATACGAAAGCAACACAATGCCTACCTACAGAAATGTAAGGTATACAAATTTTCAGTTTTGGGAGCTTTGATAGAAGATGTTGCATTTTATTGATATATTCTGCATTTATCTCTTTGTAGGAGGAACTGCAACAGGTTAGGGAGAAATATGTTTGTGATTGGATCTTGGATGTAGACAATGTGTGGAGGGATGAAGTGTTGCAAGATTTAGGCCTTATGTAGATGTTGTTGAATAGGAATTTTTGCAATGTGATTGATGTTTGGTTTACAACCTTTTGAATATGTATTGATGAGGTCTGAATGTACAAATTTTTTCTAGAAATGTTCAAAGAAATGTATTGGTTACATTTATTGATAATCAAATTTGAAGATGAGAATGATCATTGTGTACGATGTATGTATTGTAGTCCCCACGAAATTTGGATGTCATTATTTAGGAAATCTTGTATGTATAGGGTTCTATGTAGAATAAAAGATGAAAGGTGCAAAATATTTGGCTTAAGTCTCATTGAATGTGTCAACATGAATTGTATGTCCACTAAGTATGAACAAAAGAGTTGTGCACTTTAAAATGAATGTCATTTTCATAGTTAACCTGGATATGCAAAACCTTTGTCTGAAATCCCCACTTATTTTGCCTTTGTTACCAAAGCAGTTTCTACATCATAAGTTTTACAAATATTGTTTCCTTGGACATGAAATTGTATATAAATGTCATAACAATTGTCTGGACATCACTTTTATGTGAAAATATTGTAAAGGAAAAAATTGAAACTTCAAAATGAATGTCATTTTAATAGTTGATCTGCGTGTGCAAAACTTTTGTCTGAAGTCCGCACTTATTTTGACTTTGCTACCAAAGTTGTTTCTGCATCATAAGTTTTACAAATATTGTTTCCTTGGATATGGAATTGTATATAAATGTCATAAAAATTGTCTGGACATCACTTGTATGTTCAAATATTGTTAATGAAGAAATTGAAACTTCAAAATGAATGTCATTTTCATAGTTGACCTGACTTTGCAAAACCTTTGGCTGAAGTCTCTACTTATTTTTCCTTTGCTACTATTGTTGTTTCTACACCATGAGTTTTACAAATATTGTTTTCTTGGACATGAAATTGTATATAAATGTCAGAATAAAGGTCTCAACATCACATTTATGTTCAAATATTGTTAAGAAAGAAATTGAAACTTGAAAATGAATATCATTTTCATAGTTAACCTTGTTGTCTAAAACCTTTTCCTGAAATCCCCAGTTATTTTGTCTTTGCTACCAAAGTTGTTTCTGCACATGAGTTTTACAAATATTGTTTCCTTGGACATGGAATTGTATATAAATGTCATAATAATAATGGTCTCAACAACACTTTTATGTTCAAATATTGTTAAGGAAGAAATTAAAACTTCAAAATGAATGTCATTTTCATAGTTGACCTGGTTGTGCAAAATCTTTGTCTGAAGTCCCCACTTATTTTTCCTTTGCTACCAAAGTTGTTTTTGCACCATGAGTTTTACAAATATTGTTTCCTTGGACATGGAATTGTATACAAATGTCATAATAAAGGTCTCAACATCACTTTTATGTTCAAATATTGTTAAGGAAGAAATTGAAACTTGAAAATGAATATCAGTTTCATAGTTGACCTCGTTGTGCAAAACATTTGCCTGAAGTCCCTAGTTATTTTGCCTTTGTTACCAAAATTGTTTCTGCACATGAGTTTTACAAATATTATTTTCTTGGACTTGGAATTGTATATAAATGTCATAATAATGGTCTTAACAACACTTTTCTGTTTAAATATTGATAAGGAAGAAATTGAAACTTCAAAATGAATGTCATTGTCATAGTTGATCTCGCTGTGCAAAACCTTTACCTGAAGTGCCCACTTATTTTGCCTTTGTTACCAAAGCTATTTCTGCACCAAAAGTTTTACAAATATTGTTTCCTTTGCACAATTCTTTTTTTCATACTTAATGCACAGTTCATCATTTATTCTACTTTTACATAGAACCCTATACATACAAGATTTCCTAAATAATGACATCCAAATTTCGTGGGGACTGCAGTACATACATCGTACACAATGATCATTCTCATCTTCAAATTTGATTATCAATAAATGTAACCAATTCATTTCTTGAACATTTCTAGCAAAAAATATGTACATTCAGACCTCATCAATACATATTCAAAAGGTTGTAAACAAAACATTAATCACATTGCAAAAATCCCTATTCAACAACATCTACATAAGGCTAAATCTTGCAACACTTCATCCCTCCGCACATTGTCCACATCCAAGATCCAATCACAAACATATTTCTCCCTAACTTGTTGCAGTTCCTCCTGCAAAGAGATAAATGCACAATATATCAATAAAATGCAACATCTTCTATCAAAGCTCCCAAAACTGAAAATTTGTATACCTTACATTTTTGTAGGTGGGCATTGTGTTGCTTTCGTATTCCTCAGCGACATCCCACAACTCCATAAATCTCAAAACAATAACTCCACAATCATACTTACATCAAACAAAGTTCAAAATACAAATAATGTTATTTAACATATCAATGAAACAATAACATTTTTTATTTGAAGAAATAAGCATTAAAAACTTACAAGTTTGGTTGGCTTGGAGTGTGCAAGTGTTGTACGTGCTACGTAGTTGACCTGGTTGTGGAAAACATTTGCCTGAAGTCCTCACTTATTTTGTCTTTGCTACCACTGCAGTTTCTGCACCATGAGTTTTACAAAAAATGGTTCATTGGACATGGAATTGTATATAAATGGCATAATAATTGTGTCAAAAGAACTAAACCAGTAAATGGTCAAAAAAATTAGAAAAAAACTTCATACTTTCCACCCAAAAACGTCATCAACCACTAAATCTTCTACACAACTTCAACCCACACTAAACCATACCTTGAAAGGGCCCGACGACACTCCGGCGACACTCCGGCTATGCTCCGGCGGCACTCCGGCGGCCACCCCAAGGGTCCGGCACAGGGAAGGAAGCGGGTGGGAGGAATCGAGACTCAAAACGCGCCCTTAGTTGGCTGGGTCGGAGGGAAGATGATGTTGTCTTCGTTTCGTCTGCGAACGTTGGAGCTGCAACGACCCTCAATCGGAACTGGCTGGGTGGAAGAAGACGGACTCCGACAGCACTCGTGGCTGGTTGGAGGAAGACACACTCTCACTCTAGGGTTCTCGCTCTCTCTCAAGCTTCTCTTCTCTCTCTACCAATGTCCCAAATTCAAAATGTGAAAACTGGAAATAGAATCCCGAAATTTCAAACATCTCTGCAAACTCTCTTTCCACGTCATTAAAAATTCTCAAACCATTTTGCACGTGGACCACTAGCATTTTGACACCTGTCCCGTGTCAAAATGTTGTCAAATTCTGTTGTTCAAGTATCATTTCCCTAGCAAGGATGATGATACTTTGACAATAGTTTTTTGACAACATTTTATCATCATCTATGTGTCATTCTCTGATTAGTCCAAAATTACTCCACAATCAATAATAATAATCATAAACACCAACATGGACCAATAACAGAATGACACGTAAATGGTGTTAAAATATTGTCAAAAAAATATTGTCAAAGTATTATTATCCTTTTCCCAAACATCATCAAATCCATCTACATGCTCGATTTACATGCTCGCTCTGTATAAAAAAACACACACTAGTGCATAAACAGTATACGGCACCGGTTCATTTTAGTCATAGGCTTCGATTTTTGAACCGAGGCATATTCAGACGAGACAAATAGTGGTAGTCTTTTTGCCTCGGTTCTTAACCGGTTCATTTTGTTTGTCTCTACGGCCTCGGTTAGAACCTAAACCGAGGTAGTAGGATACTTTTTTTTCTTTACCCTCTTTCGTATCTGATTTCAATTTCAGATTTCAATTTCAAATTTTAATTTCAAATCCCAGACTGAAAAACGAACTGAAAAATGAATTGAGAAACGAACTGAAACGGACTGAAAATCAGCACACTGTTTCACAAAATCAGCACACTCAGATATGTTTCACAAAATCAGCAAACTCTGATAACACAAGAACCCCAAAATTAGATGAATAACTCAAACCCTAAATTGCAAAAACAAGAACAAAATCCCAAATCTGAAAATGAAATTTCAGAAACCCTAAAATGCAAAATCGATTCACTCCGCTGCCGCCGTCCTCGCAACGCGCCACCGCCTTCCTCGCCGCGCCTCGCATCGTCGCGCCTCGCCTGGCCGCGCCTCGTAGTGCCTCGTCGCGCCTCGTAGTGCCTCGCCTCGTATCGCCGCGCCTCGCTGCGCCTCACCTGGCCGCGCCTCGCAGTGCCGCGCCTCACCTTGCATCGCCGCGCCTCAAGGGAAGAAGAGAAAGGGAAGAAGCGTGGCTGCTGGGGCGCGTTGAAGATGAGGATCTGAGGGATCTGGTGCGAGGGAAAGAAAGAGATCTGCTGCTGTGCGGTGTGCGGTGTGCGGTGTGCGGTTAAAAGGGAAAGAAGTTTCACCCTTAAAGGGCCACGAGGATCTGGGCCTATACGGCCTCGGTTCTTTAATTTAACCGGTGCCTATTCTTGACTGATTTGACGTGTTGCAGATCTTTATGCTTCGGTTCTGCGTGCAACCGAAGCAGTATTATTTTTTTACTATGTTTAGGCACCGGTTGCCTTTAAAACCGAAATAGTATAGCTATTTTGCACCGGTTTTTTTTGAACCGAGGCCTATAAGGTTTCTTTATTTACGACACTGCCACCGCGTCTGAATAGGCAGCGGTTTGATATAAACAGAGGTATAATGTGCGAGTTTAAAAACACATTTTGTACTAGTGACACTACCCATTTTAAAATACCAATTAATACCATTCCAAAACAAATTCTGTAAATTTACTAAACATCACCAAATCCATCCACATGCTCGGTATAAGAAAAAGCAAAACACTACCCATTTTAAAATACCAATTAATACCAATCCAAAAACAGATTCTGCAAATCTACCAAACATCACCAAATCCATCCACACGCTTGGTATATCAAAAAACACACACACAACATCCTTTTAAAAAAACTGCACACACCTGATAAAACCATTATTGGCGCATCCAATATGTCCTTTTTTTATTCAAATTATCTACAATCTAATCACCGAACCACAACCTATCCACTCAAAGTAATCCATCCACCATATATTCAGCACTGCATGTACAGGACTTACACGACAAAATTCTGTAAGCAGATTAATGCTGCACCATGACTGTTTCCACCACCAGTTTCCAAAATATACAATTTTTAATACCTAAAAACCTCCCTGCACTAACACCAGTTTCATGCGTCAGCTTCCAAAGAAAAATATCCAAGCACCCTACCAATTAAAACAACCAATTATAAACTCAAAACAATCCATAAAACACTGCACCAGCCTCTGCAACAATCCCTTCTATGCTTCAGTTTTCACCAAAATCATGCCTCATTTTCTTTTTCAAACCAAATTTTTCCAAAGGCTTAAACATTATATTAACCATTATCAACCGCACCAAACAGCAACATAACCAGAAAATTTTCCCTGCACAAAACTAATCCATTCGCTAGTTTTCTTTTAAAATATTTCAGAGACTTAACACTATATGACCCATAAAATGTAATGTGCTGAACCATAAAACGTGATCCCTTAAAAAGCTTAATATTCCGTACCCAAAAACAGCAGGTATACATTTTCTCTGAACCATAAACTCCAAGCTTTCTAAGCCTCAATTCTATATCAAAAATCACAACCAGCCAATTTTACAAAATATTATAATTTCTTAAATTACACACTCAATTGCATACCTGAACTTGCTTTCACTGCAACCAAATTAAAAAAAATTCTTCATTTCTATCTTACACTTCATTTCTATTAAACATATTATTTATAATTTTAATAAATCTAATTTTCGTCCAAACTACTCTTAAAATAATTTATTTTTCCTAAATATTTCAGTTATTTTAGTTCAACAGTGTTAACCTATTCATTATATAATAACAAAGAAATAAAGGTCATGGAGGATTGAGATGAGGATAGAGTTCTAAAAAGTTTTCACTACAAAATATCGCATAGACTCTCAAGATATTTAAACAAGTTCGAAAAAAGGTAAAATGCCTAATTGGATGAAGGATATAACTTGAAACGGTTTGTTAAAAAATAGAACATGTTTGTATATCGAGAAAAGTCTGACAGAACTAAAAAAACTATAATTTGAAAAAGGTGAAAGTTTACATAGCAAGGAATCTATTAACATGTATGACCATATTATTCGTTTGATATAACATCTTTACATATTTGAATTCGTTTATAAACTTAATATTATACTTATTAGACTGAATAAGAATAATTGTGAACATAATTAATATATCTAAGTTTAATGATGTTTAACATTAACTAATTTAAAAATTAAAGATATAGACAATAGTTATTGAATTTTTTTACTTTTGAAACTTTTAACAAATATTGAAAATTATTTTTCTTTTCATTTACACAGTGTCTTAATTATGTGGACTCAAAGATATATATTCTCAATTTAATCCATTACCTCTTATAAATTCCGTGTGTCAGTATAGCATGTGACAGACAGGAACAGGAACATACACAATTGAAGAAGGGTGTCTGTTACTTGGTAATACGCATAGTCCCATACAAACCATGTCCAACGGAGGCTTATCAATTCCAATTTCTGCCACTGGTGCAAAACCTCCCGTCACTCGACCCACTGCAAATTTTCATCCCTCTGTTTGGGGCGATCGATTTCTTTCCTATGTTCCTTCTTCCGCTGTATTTACTTTTTCAATCTCTTTATCTAAAATGTTACATTTGCATGTATTTAACATTTCATCAGTCTAGATAACATTTCATACGACGGGCCTTTCATTACTTCATGCAGGAAAGTGATAGCCGTATTCAACAAGCTAAACTACTAAAAGAGCACGTGAGGAAGAGGCTTGTTTCATCTATTGATGATAACAATTTCTCTTTTAAATTGAACTTCATTGATTCAGTCCAACGTTTGGGTGTGTCTTACCATTTTGAGCACGAAATTGACACTGCTCTATGTCAAGTTTATGACATTTCAACAAAGGACAATAATATAATAGCTCACAACAACGATGATCTTTACCACACGGCTCTACTCTTTCGGCTGCTTAGACAACATGGATACCGCATTTCTTCAAGTAGGTTTTCCTGAGCATTTAACCAAATTTACTTTTCAAAGAACAATAACTTCTTTTTCAAATCACTAGGATGGTATTATTTAAGTTTAGTTTTGGGTGAAAGAATCATTAGACTCTTACACTACTCTAATCCTATTGACTATACACAATGTGAGTACAACCCAAGTAATGTTCTAGATGCTGAACATAATCCAAGTATGATTCAGACATTGAGCATAGCCCAAGTACTACTCCACATGCTTTCATTGACCTTCCTAATCTTAAAGATTTTGTTACTAAGTGACGTGTGACCCTTGTCTAAAGAAGAGAGAAATTTTTTATACCTACCTGAAAGAATATTAGTTGTAATGAGTAATGCCTGTATACACCACCTTGTGTTGAGTAGTGAAGGCCATAAAAAAATTATTACGTATTCTCTCTTGATATTCCTCTTCTCTATCCTGCTTTTCTATATTATTACCTCTCTTTGTTTTATTTCTTACATTGGGTCACTTTCTTTATGCATAGGATTATTATGGCTTATGTTTTCTTAAGGAATTCTTTCTCGAAAGACTCTTTAGTAGTAATTAGTTCAATTTTTTTGACCGATTCTGATAGACCCTTTGTAGCAAAAGTCTTTTTATGTAGAGGGTCAAGCAAACATATATTGAGTACAAATTAAAAAATTAAATATTATATAAAAATAAAATTTGTAAATTTATTATCTTAAAAATTTAGATTGTGATATTAACATTTTATATATAGGTTAAACTCATTTTATTAGTATTGTTTCTTCCAATGAATTCTCATATAAAGATCCATCAAATTTAACTTTATAAAAAATGTGATTTGGGAGAGACAGACTACTATATAAAATAAAATAATGGGTTTCTTTTCTAAAATAAACATGAACTTGAACTTTTATATATATATATATATATATATATATATATATATATATATATATATATATATATATATATAACTATAACAAAGACAAAGTAGCCTACAAGATAATTAAAGAAGTGAGTAACCATGAAATGGCATTAGAAAGTTAATGATTATAAAATTTGCCTTAGTTTGAATACTCAAATCAATGAATGGAAAAAATACATACATGTTTGGGTCAGTAAAAATTTCTAAGTCACCAAAACTCAACAACCTCTTATAAATATAATTTTATCTGGAGAGGGTTTGTTCTCTTTTAAATTATACAACACATTTTTATTTGATCAAAACAATTTTCACTTTTACGATTGGGTTTATAGAGTGAATAAAACCAACTTATACAAATAGTTTGATTTTAATGTTTAAGTCATTTGGGTGGTGGCATCCCTTGTATAATAGTTGTATAATTAAATATATATCTTGAAATCAACACATGTTTATAACTTAAACAGGTGTATTTTTCAAATTCGGAGATCAAACTGGAAAATTTAAGGAATGTTTAGCCGATGATATTGAAGGAATGTTAAGTTTGTATGAAGCAGCCCAACTAAGATGTTGTGGAGAAAATGTACTTGAAGAAGCACACAATTTCAGTCTGGAGCAATTAACTAAGTTTATGACCACCCAACTAAGTTGTTCTCTTGTGGCACGAGTTCAACATACCTTAAGACAATCACTTCGTCGAGGTTTCCCTAGGTTGGAGACAACATATTTTGTGTCTTTCTACGAAGAATATCCATCTCATGACGAAAAATTGATAACATTTGCAAAATTAGATTTTAACAAGTTGCAGGAGCTGCATTTGAAAGAACTCAGCTGTCTAACCAAGTAATATATTCCTCGACACATTACCTTTCGTTGTATAAATCAATATATATCAGTTAAACATTCTATCCTTTTGTTTTTGTCTTTGAAATATTAATGTTGTTTTGTTTTTTATTCAGATGGTGGTATAAGGATTTAGATGTCTCATCCAACTTACCTTTTACACGAGATAGGATCGTAGAATGTTGTTTTTGGGCATTGGGGGTGTATTTTGAACCACAATATTCTAGATGGATAACAGCAAAATTAGCAGCTCTAGGTACCATGATTGATGACCTCTACGATGCCTATGGAACCATAGAAGAACTTGAGCTTTTCACCAATGCAATTGACAGGTTAGGCACATCAAAATGATATATCTTTAGCTTAATTCTACCAATATATCAAAGATAACTTTCTCGAAACTTGCAGGTGGGATATTCGTTGCTTGGTTGATCTCCCAAAATACATGCAATTATGTTATAAGGCAATTTTGGACGTATGCGAAGAAATTGACCAGGAGATGAGAAAGCAAGGAAAAGTATACTGCATTAAGTATGTCGCGAAAGAGGTAAAATTATAGTTTCAATTATTTTTTTTCTTATTCTTTATTCAACTGATACTAAGAAGTCATATTAAATATTCTTTGAAAATCATATTTTTTTAAAGTATCACTTATCCTATTATGACAATAAATATATATATATATAAACGTTCGATAATATTTATTATAATTTTAAAAGATTTGAAGTCAGAAACACATGTAATAAAAGTAATAATAGTGTTGGAAATCTCACAACTAAATATAAAACTAATTTAAAATATATAAGTGATTACAAACTTAAGTGACTTCAAACTTTATTTTATAAATCAATTTTATAAAGTTAAATTAAATTTAAAATCAATTTTATAAAGTTAAATTAAATTTAAAATTTACTTCTTAATCATTTTACTTCATAAATAATACTCAATTTTATACCTGTGGCATGTGGTAAAAGAACCTATCCAAATATACTGTCATTCCATAGGAATGACATGATCTCATATACTTTGTCTGAGATTTTTTATTTTATTAAAAAAATAAAAAGAGCAGTAGTATTTTGACGTAACAAAACGATAAATTACGTTTGTTTGATCGATTAAATAATAATATTTTGATTATAGTTACATTGCTTTTTTTATTTAAAATTATAATATGTATTATATTATTAAAAAATAGTCAAATGTTTTTTAATCCGTATGAAACTAACTTTTTCCAAATAGAAATTGTATTATTTGATGGTTGACGATACATAGACATCACTTTTTTACTTTATAGTATTCAACACAAAAAAAAAACAATTTTTTCGTAAAAATCCTGCTACACAAGAATGTATTTTTTCGTAAAATATAAAAAAATTTTACTGTCTCGGTTCAACTCCAAACTGAGGCATAAGACTCCCTGTATTGACTCGGTTCACCAGTAACTGAGGCAAAAACATACATATATTTGTCTCGGTTCAGAACCGAAACAAAAAGTGTAGACTTTTTATCTTGTCTGTATATACCTCGGTTGCGAAACCACTGCAGTTAGACAAAAATAATCGTTGTCGTTTCTCTTCACTAGTGATTATTCACCACTAAAAAAACAATTTTATTTTAAAATATAAAATAAAATGAATCAAGTAGAATTATTAAAATATTAATATTTTATTTAAAGTTAGATAGATGTAGAAAGATTGAAAGGTGTAGCTTTAAAATTCTCATATTCCAAAACGTGTAAGATTTGGCATACACAAAGTGTGACCATCTTTTTCTTATATCGAGTGAAAAGTGTGGAATATATTTCTGAATATTATATATTTAAATTTGTGCCTTTATGCTAGATAAAAAGACTAGTCCAGGCTCAGATGGTTGAGGCAAGATGGTGCCATTCCAATCACGTTCCAACAGTGGAAGAATACATGCGAGTAAGAACAACGTCCAGTGGTTACCCTATGTTGATTACCTCATCCTTCCTAGGCATGGAAGATACAACAGAGGAGATCCTTCTATGGGCAACGACTGAACCAGTAATTATTGCAGCTTCTATACTTCTGCTTAGGATCATGGATGACATTGTTGGAGATGAGGTGCACCCTACACACTAATTAATTTCTATCAATTTAACTAAATAGAGAATTACAAATTATACATAATTTTAGAAAATATGTCGAGAAGAAATAATAATAATAGAATTGTACTTGTCATCAGTTTCTTTATAAACTATATGAACCCCTTATAAGTAATTTGAGTTTATATAAGAAATTTGTCTTATTTTAAGAGTTGGTAATTGCAAAACTCATAAAATTTTAAAAGATAAAGAAATAATATTTTTTCTAAGATCATTTGTAAATCCTATATGTTAAATATTAATTTTATTTGGATTCTGTTTTTTCTTTTTGTTGCTATTTTTGTCTGTGAAGTTTGAACAGGAGAGACAACATGTTGTTTCAAGCATTCAATGTTATATGAAGGAGCATAAAATCTCAAGGAAATGTGCCATTGAAGAACTACGCAAGTTAGTTGAGAATGCTTGGAAGGACATAAACGATGCATGCTTAGCTCCTACTCAAGTATCAATGAAATTTCTTATGCGTGCGGTCAACTTTGCACGTGTGATCGACGTGCTTTACAAAGATGAAGATATCTATACAAATGCAGAAGGGATAATGAAAGATCACATTGAAGCTTTATTAGTTAAAAAGATGTCTGTATAAACTAGAAGCTTTGGTCTTTAATTAATTGTTGGTGATCTACATTTTGTGTAACGGTCGGCTTGAAAACTCATGCATTTTGTGTAACGGTCGGCTTGAAAACTCATGTTTGCATATCCTTTTGATTGTTCGGCAAGCTTGTCAAAAAATAAAAATTTGTCAAAAAAGAAATTTTTTTTAATTAATAATTTCCTTTTAGAAATATTAAACATCACTTTTGGACAATTAAAATGCATTTTTTTCCCGATATAACAATTGAAGTAAATATTAGCAAGTTTATATTGAGGATGATATACGATTTTAATTTCCTTTGAAGTTATCTAAAAACACATTATATCTTTCCATAAAATACTAACCATGTTGGTATGCTGAGAAGTTTCAATGATTAGATGTTAGAGTTAAAGATAGCTTGTATACACCTTTATCCTTTTATCTCTTAATATCTTTCAATATATTTTTTAATGATTTAATTATACCGAAAGATCAAGTTGTAAAATAGACAGATTCAATTATTGATCTTGACAAAATTATTTTAGGAAAATTTAGAACGTTGTTGCTTGTGGTGAGCAGAAAAGGAATGATGGGTGTTCTTACTGAAATTGGGAGTAAGACCCTCTGATATGTGGCAGCGACGATTGGACTAAAGAAGTTTCTTAGTGTTGAGAAACGGGGTAGGTTCTGATTTTTAGAATAGCAAAATTGTGCATATATGAGCTTCTATAGAGCTTAGGGATCCTGTGTTGTTTATGACATTTTAATATGAATTAACTATGGAATATGTCCGTTGAAGACATTCCATTAAAAGCAATGATTTGTAAGTTTGGAAATAAAAGAAACTGTTGGGACTATAATTACTATAATAATGGGTCATGCCGCTTGGGCTTTTTGGAGTTGGTTATGTATATGGGTGTTGCTCCCTCCACCTCCACAGCCTTCTCCCTCCACCTCCCCTTTACTATTTTGCCCCTTCCTCCATCTTTTCTTTACTATTTTGCCCCTCAGTAAAATTTTATTTTTAAAATTATTGTTTTTTAATTTTACTCATTTATAACATATTTCACTGATAACCTACGTAGTTCCTTGTATGAGTAAAATATTTTTCTGCAAAACTTGGTGATCGTGAAAAGAATTATCAAGTAATCTTCCTCTTGTTCTCGGTGCAGTACGTGGTGCAGTGCGTTTGTGGTGTAGTGTCCTTGTCGTGGTTCCTCTCTAGGTACGTAGTCATAATCCTTCCAATAATCCTAAACTCTAAACCCTAAACCCTTCCCATAATGCTTCTAATAATCCTTTTAATATGCAAGCCTATAATCCTTCCCATGAGCCGCCAATAGTAAAATAAAAACGAAACGTAAAGGAACACTGCCTGGACGGATGACATCCTTCAACGGATGTCAACATCCGTTTAAGGCGAAACGGATGTCGACATCCGTTTTGCCTTAAACGGATGTTGACATCCGTTGAAGGATGTCATCCGTCCAAGCAGTGTTCCTTTTACGTTTCGTTTTTATTTTATTTAGGATTTATTTTATTTACAGTAGTTTATATTTAAATTTTTAATTTTAAATGTTATATATGGTTAGTTTTTAAACGTAATAATTTTGTTAAAATATGAATTTGTTATAGATGATTTTTGTATCTTTAATTCTTTAATAATTTGATAATTATATAAAAAATTATTTATTACTCTATTTATATCAAATATATAATTTAATTATATTAATATTTTTATATTTGTTTGATTAATTATTAATTATGTTAATAAGGGTCGTTATAATTTTGTAGGTGATTATTATTTAAAATGGATGAATATCTTCATATGGATTCTCAGATTGGTTGTAGTTTGAAATCTGATTTGTCTTCATCAATTAGCAAAGTTGTAGAGAGAGATTTAACAAATAGATTTACAACAAATGAAATATTTCATTCACGGGAGCACTTAATTCAATGGGTAAGAGGGATGACTTTTGATTTAGGATTTGTTGTGGTAATAGTAAGATCTGACATAGCTACTGGTGTACGGGGAAGAAAAACGTATGTCATACTTGGATGTGAAAGAGGGGGAAAATATAGGAAATACAAAGCTGATGCAGTGGCTAGTGTATACGGCACTCGTAAATGTGAATGTCCGTTTAGATTAAAGGGTAAACCATGTTCAGATGGGGCCGGATGGGTGTTGAAGGTGATGTGTGGACATCACAACCATGAGTTGGCTGAAACTTTAGTGGGTCACCCTTATGCTGGCAGGTTAAATACGAGTGAGAAGTCATTACTAGTTGATATGACAAAGAGTAAAGTTACACCATGAGTTGGCTGAAACTTTAGTGGGTCACCCTTAATGGTTTTCAATACGCAAGCAGATCATGGCCTTTGTTCTTTGAATATGTTAATCAGACTTGGATTATTCCGTACAACACATACTTTGTAAAGTTCTGGACGAACAAAGTAATGCATTTAGGGAACACAACCACAAATAGGTATGTTGTAATGTTATTTTATTTATTTGTTTTGTAGATAAATATTTATTTGTACTTGTTGAAGTTTTTTTTTTGTTTCAGGGCTGAATCTGCTCATTGGAGCCTGAAGAAAGTTCTGGGCAATAGTATGGGTGATTTGTGTTCTTGTTGGGATAGTATTCATAACGTCATTATCTTACAACACAACAAGATTAAGGCGTCATTTGAAAGTAGTTTGTTGCTCAGGAGTGACCATTTTAAAGGCTACATATATAGAGAACTTATTGGGCGTGTGTCTCGATATGCATTGGATCTCATTGCTAAGGAATTGAAAATAGTGCAGCAGATAGGATTGGACTCCTCAAAGTGTGGATGCGTATTGAGACGTACATTTGGTGTCCCATGTGCATGTGAATTAGCACGATATGATCCTAGGATGATCCCTATAGGTGAATTTCATATCATGTGGCGAAGATTGCATTTCTTAAATGTTGAATTAAATGAAACTAAGCCTCAGTTATCCATTAAAGATGAGTTGAAACAAGTAGAAGAACGATTCAATGAGGTTGACATTGGCGGTAAAGTCACCATCAAGCAAAAGTTACTTGAAATTGTTTGTCCTACATTGACATCAATGGTCCCTCCATTACATAAAGTCAAGACAAAGGGTGCACAAAAAAGTAAAGTTAAACGAAGTGAAAGGTCTACTACGCGGGATCCATCATATTTTGAGTATGTGGACGCCTTTCATTCAACCATAGAATCTTCATCTGTGAGAAGTAAATTACAATCAAAGCCAAAAGCAATGAAGAAAAGGAGAGTTCCAATGATAGACCAGTTTCATTCTACTACTCACCCCTTCATTGTGGACGTTGTTGATGTTGTGGCTGATGGTCACTGTGGGTATAGATGCATTGCTGCGTTGTTGGGACTCGGAGAAGATTCATGGCCCGTTGTGAGGAATGAGTTGTACAAAGAACTCAGTGCATGGCGTGATGAATATGCAAGCCTAGTAAGAGGCTATGATAGACTAGAAGAACTGAGGACCTCTTTGTTGGTGCAGTCACTGTCCGCGGTAAGTGTTTCCCGTTTTATGTAGTTTCTTTATTACATGGTTTTTTCTAACAACTTTTATTCATAACAGGCTAACAAGAGCAAGTGGATGACATTACCAGACATTGGTTATGCAATTGCTAACCGATATAACGTTATCTTAGTGTGTTTGTCATACTCTCAAAATTATACTATCTTTCCACTACGTTCCACACCACCTTCTGATATCACTGAACATCGCTTAATTTGTATAGGACATGTTCATGGATGTCATTTTGTGCAGATAAGTGCATTTTGTTATGAATTCATTTTAAAATTACTTATCACTCAATTATATTTTGTTATTTGTATAATGCAGGTTAAGCTACAAGAAGGTTGTCCGTTGCCCATGGTGAATATCATGTCCTCAACCCACGGTTATCCTGAGGCACGAGCGTGGTCATCTATTTATACTAGTAGGATGCACGCATTTGAACAGTTGATGGACATAACAACATCTTATGTTGACTTAGGTGATTCGTGATATTTATGTAGTATTTATTTATGTATGAACATATTTATATTATCAGTATTCATGATATTTATATTAGTTGTTGTTAATTAAGTTCTTATTTTTTTCCACTTAAACATATAAATATTTGATCATCTATATAACCAATATAAAAGAACATGTAACTCAATATGATGTCAAATAATACATAATGAGAAAAAGGAAATATAAAGTCCTGTGATACATAATGAAATACAAAGTCGTATCAATTAGACGTCGACCGTCTACCACGCACATGCCTCTGCCCTCTCCTAGTCGGGGAATATTCGTCGATGCCCTCATTAGCAATATGAAGCAGGTCCACTGACACCTGATGTGCAACAGTACCCTCGGTCACATGACGACACGATATCAAGGACTGTAACATTCTCGCCATTCGCCTGAATCTAGCCTGCATTATAATTATATCAAACAATTAAATAAACAAGGTGATCAAAATTTAATAATATAAACAAAGAAAAATAACATACCAGGGCGCCAGATGGTGAAGGTGGAGACGATCTATGATGGGGTCGTGCCTCCTGTGGAACATCGGGGTGCTGTCTAGGCGCAAGAGCCGGTCGCGCGTCATCTGCAACAGCAATAATATAAGGATGTGAAACCCTCCTGAACCACTGAATGTACCCATCAACACAGTCAGAAGGGGATGTTGCATGTCTGACATTACTCACAACGTGAGCTCTGAAGTGCAACCAAACATGATCAATGGCCACTACATCTGCATCTGGAACCGAAGTCGGTGATCGTGGAATGTCTTGCTGAAACCCAAATTGCCTCAGCACACGTTCAGGCAAATGACGACAAAGGGTGTCACCAATCCGAATCCATCCAGAATACATACAAATGCCGAAGAATGGCCGAATGCCTCGATGCCCCTCATACGGATGCCATACAACTCCACTGTATGTCAGCGCATCCAACTGTGACCGAATCTCTGCGAGAGTGGAACTCTGCCTAGGGCTCTGCCACCTCATGGCACGTGGTGTGGTATCATCGTAAGAAGTCACCAACCGCCTCCTCCCCATGCCAGGAAAATGTTCGTATATCCAACTCTAAAAAAATAATTATTCAATTAAATTACATCCATGTTCGAACATGGAAATAAATACATGAAATAAATGTCAAAGTTATAACTGTACCTGAAATAGAGTCAAATATCCAGCCATCTGCTTCGTGGACGCGAGACTCGCATCCCCGAGCTGCTCGTACAAATAGGCGAGTGCAGCAACACCCCAAGCATATCTGCCACACGCGTGTACGTCTCTAAATAACAATAAGTAAGACACGCGTATAGAACTGGCACTCTTATTTGCAAATATCGTGCATCCTACTAGATGCAACAAATATGCTCTAGCAGCATAGTCCCAATGCTGCGACTCACACCTCTGAACATATATCTCTCTAAGCTAGCTGAGTCTGACTTTCGGACCACGTCCGTTCTCCATCTCAGCACCTGCTGTGCCACCATCAACGCCGAGCAGTTGCACAAGGGCTGTACGAGCCTCCTCAAACTCCAACTCCTCCAAATCACACATTTGTCCCATCACAGGCAGGTGAAGTAATGTCGAGACGTCATCAAGAGTAATCGACATCTCCCCTATAGGGAGATGGAAACTACTGGTCTCAAAATGCCACCTCTCTATGAATCCGAGGAGTAACCCCTTATCAACGTAATCATAACAAATCCCTGTAAGAGGCATCAAACTGGAATTCAACACAATGTCTTGAATTTCCTCGTGGCATGGTCCTAACTTATTTACTTTTTTTCCGTGGGAGATCAACTTCAGTGTGTCCCCTCGATCCTACACATCAATATTTAATAAAATTTCTATTAAAAAAATAATACAATAAATTTTATTTTTGCACTCACCCGTCCTTTGGAAATAGCATAAGCTACATGTTGAACATAGTGCGTCAGCAATGAATGATCGTGTGGACCTCCAAGAAATCCACCGACATCCTCTTGTATGTCATGAACATCCGCATGCTCCTCCTCATCGTCATCATCGTTAGGGGCCTCAAATGCATTCTCCTCACCATGAGTCTCATATGCCTCATATGTTTGTTCCTCAATGGCTCGCTCCTCAACTATGGGGTCATCCTGGATAGGAGCTGCCCGACTTCTACAAGCAGAAACGGTAGATCTTCTCCGAGCTTCACCCTGCGACGAACTCTCTCCTCGAGAACTCTCACCTCGAGAATTAAAAGATGCACCACGTGTTCTTGCCATTTCTAACAATAATTTGTTTGTTTAATTTCAAAAATTAAAAAATTATTGTTTCAAATATCATTAATAAACTATAAAAAATGCAATTCAAAATAAATTAAACTAATAATAATTAATTTATTAACTATAACAAAAATTAAATAAAAGAAACAATTAGCTAATTAATTAAAAAAATATATTTAAATACATTTCCATTTAATTATTATTAAATTAATTATTATTACAAATACAAATTTACTAATATTAAATACAATTAAATTGATAATATTTATTTCAAGAAATAAAAATAATTTAAATATGTAAAAGTTTTCGTATCTAATTCTTAATCAATTTATTTAGAAACTACAAATAAAAATTTTATAAAATATTCAAATAATAATCTAAGTCAAAGAAAATCTAAAAAATATTAACAAAAAATATATCAAATATATAAATATATATTCCAGTTATAATAATTCTAAAAATAATTAAAATATTAAAAAAAATGCAGCAGAGCCGAAACGGATGTGGGATATTCGATTGGCCTTCAACGGATATCCCACATCCGTCGACGGAAGTCGGACATCCGTCGAAGGCAAACGGATGTCCCACACCCGTTTTGGCCTTTCGTGCACAGTGAAGCCGAGAAACAGAAAGGACGGTGAAAGGAGAACCAACCTGAACCTGGACGCCGCAGATCTCGCTCCTCCACGCTAGATGAACGGCTTCCTCCGCACCAGTGCTGCTCCACACCAAACGGTCTTCTACGAAAATGAAAAACAAAGAAATGAAGAAAGAAAACTGAAACTGGGGGAGGGGGAGAGGTTGCAGACGGAAGTGAGAAGTGAGAGAGAGGTTGCAGACGGAAGAAAGATTCTTAGACGGAGATGGAAATGAAAGATCAAATGGTAGGTGCAGGCAGTAAATAGAAAAAGTAAATTTAAATAAATTAAAATATTAAAATAATAAAAGTAAAAAATTTTAACTTTAGGATATAATTGGAATTATAGAAAATTGGGGAGGTGGAGGGAGAAGACTAAGGAGGTGGAGGGAGCAACACCCTATTTATATAAGCTCCTTGTGTCTCAAGAGTTTTCTTGGATGGTATCAGATATTAGGCAGGCTTGACTAGGTTGGTTTAGCAATTGGATTCTATTGAGCAGTTTGGGCTTATGGTCGGGTTCTTTTAAGGGTATTGCTCCCTCCACCACCACTCTATACTTTTTCTACCTCCCCACTTTATTTTAAATACAATTATATTCTTAAGTTAAAAAGATTTTTACTTTTATCCTATTTTAAATAATTTGAAACCCTAATTTTACTTTCCCAGCACCCACCCACGGAACTCTCTTTCCCTTTTCCCATTTTCGTTTCACCTCCCGCACTTCCATTCTTTTTTCTTCCCAATTTTTTTTTTGGTTTGAAAGCTTCCATTGTCGTCGTGGTGTGAAGGAGCGTCGCCGCCGTGGTATGGAGGAACATCGAAGAGCGTCCAGAGCATCAACCAGCATGAGGAACTATACATCAACGGAGGTGACATTTTTCAACACATGTCCCCTAATAAAACAAACTCTAAAATAAAAAAAGTAACCTTTAAACGGAGGTGACATCTTCAACGGATGTCAACATCCGTTTAAGGTAAAACGAATGTCGACATCCGTTTTTCCTTAAACGGATGTTGACATCCGTTTTTCCTTAGATGTTGACATCCGTTTTTCCTTAAACGGATGTTGACATCCGTTGAAGGATGTTGACATCCGTTGAAGGATGTTGACCTCCGTTGAAGGATGTCACTCCGTTTAAAGATTACGTTTTTTTATTTTAGGGTTTTACTTCAAGGTTTATTCGAATACGAGGAAGCACGACACGTACTACTCCACGCACTGCACCACGAGAGCGATACTGCACCACGAGAGGAAGACTGCTTGATAATTCTTTCCACTACCACCAATCTTTGGAACTTGTAGTATCTCACAACGACGAAAGAAAGAGAGGAAGAAATATAATGTTAAAATGAAAGAAAAGTATTTTTTACTCATGTATGAGACTAAAATAGATTATCAGTGAAATATGTTATGAATGAGTAAAATTAAAAAATAATAACTCTAAAAATAAAATTTTACTGAGGGACAAAATAATAAAGGGGAAGTGGAGGAAGAAAGGTGTGGTGGTGGAGGGAGCAACACCCTTCTTTTAATGGCTTAGTCTAGCTAACTTCCCACACAATCTGTATGTGTTCTCGGTGAATCCTGTGATGAAGGTGATAGTGACATTGCTTTGTTGACAGGTTCTGCATTTGCTTCGAAGATATTTAGGTGAATATGTAAACAGACTCTCTACGGAGGCGTTGAGGATAAGTGTTTGGAAGGGTTTGTATTCTGCCACTTTCTCACATCTTACTCACTTTGTTTACCGCGTCTGGTGAATTCAGGCACAAGTTCGACAAATAGGTTTAATGATTATTCTTTATGGTTATTCACTACCGAAATGCATTGGGAAATCTTGTTTGCTTATTCATGGCTTGTATTTTGTCTTTTTCTTTGGTGATGATGTCTAAGTGGCCTGAAGTTAATGTTACTTTTGTTTAATTAGCTCTTCAATTTCTGTTTTGGTCATTCCCCTGGATGGATATATTTGTTTACTGTCCTTTGAATTTGAATGATTTATTTTTTCCCCTCAATTTCTTTTCAGCATCATTTGTAATGGAAGGTATTAGTGTTGTCTGTAATATGAAGCTCTCTTGTTGCTATTCTCCACTTCAAAATAATTTCACATTGTATTCATATGTGGGATGTATAGAGAAGTCAAATGCTTTCCATTTCTGAACATATTTCAATTTATCTAGGCAGAGATTGAAACTCACATGCACCCTGGATCTCTGTCTCTATATGTTCACTACGGACAAAGTAGGCCAAAAGATGCAAAAAGTCTCGCTCAAAATGATGTTGTAATTACTACATATGGAATTTTAGCCTCTTAATTTTTCCAGTGAGGTAGTTGAAACTTGTCTACTATCTCTGATTGTTATATTTACTTCATTTTTCAAGACTTTTCAACTAGTGAATATATGTCCTATGTACAAAATGCAGATGATAATGGTGGACTCTTCTCAATTCGGTGGTTTAGAGTTGTTCTTGATGAAGCACATACCATAAAATCTTCTAAGAGCCAAGTTTTTGTTGCAGCTGCTGCTCTAATTGCTGACAAACGTTGGTGTCTAACAGGCACCCCAATTCAGGTGCATTATAATGGAGTCTTTCTCTGTCTCACGACTGACTAATTTCTTTGTTGTATAAGTGGATTAATTATCTAATTAATTTACCCTGAATAAACATTTTTATACTGATCCTAAATTATGTGATGCATCAACATGATATGCCATAAACCTTTAATTGGCACCAAGGTTGTTTCATATGGTTAAACTTATATAAAATATTTATTTAGCTTTGATTATGTCTTACAGTTTCCATCTTTGGGTGTATAATTAGATTTTATCCATGTCATTATAGTTTCCTGGTTGATGAGAGTTTGCTCATTTGTGCTGAGATGTGGAGTTAGAAATTCTAAAATTTGTGACATCTTAGTACCATCATTAATAATGTTTCTATTATAGTGTTGTTTTTTGGAATTGTGTTTAAACAGTATAACCCTCGGTGTGGAATACACATACCTGACAATGCTGTCAAACCCTTAGTTTTTGGAATAATTTATTCTTTTTTCAATTCCAAATGATTTGGGTATGAAAAACTTTTTCAGTAAAGTTCAAACATCAATTTTGGGATTTCTTTTCCAAATGAGTCTTTACTTCAAAGTTTTCATATGATGTGCTGCTTATGTGTTTTGTATTGGCTTATTTTGGATTAATGTAAAATGAGTGCATTTTTTTTGTCTTGATAAAATTTTTCTTTCTCTTTTTACATATGTATAATTTGATATTAATCCTTTTATTTCTTAATACATGAAATTAGTCCATGATCATGTTTTATTTTTACATCCATATGCGCATAAGAGAACATGACATCCATATACTGCATCAGGGAACAAGATTGACATCCATATACTGCATCAGAAGAAGAGCTACACTAGCATCTAGGTTTGATACAACTCTAGTGATGTTAGGTGTCATAATTTATTTCTGTAGAAGTTCTCTCTTGTCGATGGATATTTTCTTTTTGAAACACTTGATTTTGTTGTAGGAGCTATGTATGATTTTAAGAATTGTAAGAGCAATGTATGATTTTAAGGAACAAAGTAATAAATTTGGTGATGTTTTCTTCCATATTTTTTCCAACGATTTTCTCTTGTCTCTTAATAAAACCTTGGAAATATACTTAAGGTGTTTTAGCTCTAAGTAGCCTAAGAGTTGGAGTTACGTTCTACCTTGGGATGAATACTGGTATAACACAAATTTTCAAGGGTTAGATAAATACACTCTCATTGAAGTGGTGTAAAGGAGAGCACCTACTTCCCTAGTTCGCTTCATGCCCGAAGAAACTATAGTGGTGAATGAAGCCCTCAAACAACAAAAGTATCACCTTATCAAGGTCCAAGATTAGATGGTGAAGTTTGCCAATAGGAAACGAAGGCTATCTTTGATTAAGGTAGGGGATTGGGTATTTTTGAAGATTAGACCACATAGACAGAGATCCATGCCAACCAGATTACACACGAAATTGGAAGCCATGTATTATTGGTCATTCCAAGTTCTCAAACAAGTAGGACACATGGCCATTCAATTCTAGCTTCCAAAAACAACTCACATTCATCCTGTTTTCCATGTATCCCAACTTAAAATAGTCGTAGGGATACCACAGGTTAAGAAAGAGCAACCAAAAGACTTACAAGGTAGGGGGAAGTCTACTTTCCCCTCAAAGTGTTTGAAAGAAGGTTGAGTCAGTTACAAAGGGAACCGATACCTCATGTCCTCATTAAATGACAGGATGGGGGTCCAAAATAGGCTACATTGGAGGATAAGGGGACCAAAAGGGTCCAACTCCCTAACTTTCACCTTGAGGAAAAGGTTGTTCGGGACCCAGAGAGTCTTGGTAGAACTATAAAAGTTTACATTAGAAAGAATGAAATAAAAAATTGTTAGGGGGTTTTAGGGAAACAATTCGGTGGAGGTTGTTAGGTAGTTGTAGTTCCTTTATGAGGGTTTGCCTTTTTTTTAAGGAGGGTTGGTATCTAGGGATAAACAAATTTTCTATCTTTGTTGTTGACAAGATTGTTGTATCATCCCAAAAATCTCACACTTAAAATTTCATAGTTGATATATATTGTAACTTACATTTACGGTAACATCCCGTAATCTCACCCTTTAAAAATTTATCGTTGATATATGTCTATCCATGTTGTAAAAAAAAAATCCTAACTTGAGTTCTTCTACTTTATTCTTTTATCTTTCCTTTCCTTGGCACTGAGTCAGACGATATTCCTCCATCTGTTCCCGTATAACAAATTATACGATCATCGCACATACCCAAACACAAACAAGTAGGGGTGAGCTAGACACAAAAGCATGTTATACAACTTCACACGACATGCAAAAATAATCACTCAAACATGGTAAAATCACATCACAAGACTTGTTACTTTATAAACCGACTCGACTTGTTACTTTATAAACCGACTCGACTTGTTACTTTATACACCGACTCGACTTGTTACTTTATAAACCGACTCCTCCAGACTAGAATGATTACCGAGCTATGGCGGATCTTGCACTCGTGGTGGCTTATGAAACTTGGGCTCCCCCACCCTACCATTATCACGAGGGTAATCCGTTATCACTCACCCTGGGCCATACTAGAAGCACCCAAGACTAGGACCTCCTACCACTCCTCACCACATGGTTCAATCCTCTCTACGTGAGAAGAAAGACCATTGGAGTTTCAGGATGACCCCCAAGACTAAGCTACCATGCAATCATTCTACACACCACCAGGGCACCACCATGTATCCTCTCCTTGAGGATCATGGAATTACGTCCATGAAACATACTGTCACTTTGAAACTTAACCCAAGACGTGAATAATCGGATACCATCATATTATCACAGTGAATCCAACATATCTCATACATTCACATACTTCCCACATAAATCACAAATCATAGTTCACAACCATGTTCAGATGCATAAATTCAAATCCAATAAAATCCAATCATTTCAGAAATCATACAAACTGAATATATTCCAACAAGATATATTACACAATAATTTAACATGACATAATCTGTTCAATAGGATTTAAGTTAAAAACTTGTCGAGTAGACTTCCAGGAAAGAGAGGTGCGTCACAATGGACAACTTAAGTACCAAGTCTTTCCTTAGCCAAAGTGTTCCTCAACTAGTTTTTAACAAATTTCTTATTTACAGATTTAAAACAACATCATATAATATTAACACCGAAATTCAATATAATTTAATTTTCTAATATATAATATATTGTATTACTCATCTTCCAATCTTCAAAATACAACCACACATAAAATTTAAGAATATAATTATTCAAGATTTTACTCAATTCAAATAAATTTACTATTTCGTGAAAACATTTCTCTTCACTCATATCATTAATTAAATATCTGAATCCCTAAAACTAATTAACAACATGTTTAGATCATGTGGTAAAATTTTCAGTCCAATCCAACGGTTAATAAGGAAGAACTCATAATTTTTGTATAAATGGTCCAAAGATAGAAATTAAGCAATATTGAGATCCTTGAGAAGATACGAAATTAATATCTATAAATCTATAACTCCAATTTCAAATCTGAACTGTCAAAGTAATTCACTATGTGTTAGAAACTACATATTAAAATTTCCAGTGGATCTAACGGTTAACTAGATAGATATTGAGGTTTTACCGAGGTAACTCACGGACAGAATTTTAAGTGGTTTTCGGTTATACTCCAAATGCGGAACAAATTCCTCTAAACACAAACATCTAATTACAAATCTGAACGGTCAAGATAACTTAATATGTCTTATGAACTACATACTAAAGTTTGGGCTCAATCTAACGGTAAATGAAATATATCTGAAGTTTTTACCATGATAACTTAAGAACAGAAATATAGTGTTCATCAGATTTTTCAAACCTTCAAAATTAATTACTCAAAACATTGATTTCCAAATACAAATCCGATCGGTCAAAGTGTAGTAATATATCTTAGGGATCATATATCAAATTTTCAGGTTGATCTAACGGTCAAATAGGTCAGAACCTATATTTTACCGAGAGGACTCAATAACCAAATTATAGGGGTAATTTATTTATTCAAACATGCAGGATTTATTTCTCCAAGTAGAGACTTCTAATGGATGATCCGAACGGTCAAAGTGAATAATTTGGTCTTAGGATTCATATATTAAACTTTTAGCTAAATCCAAAGGTAAAAACAATTAAAAGGAAGGTTTTACCACAGTAATTCGAAAATAAGAAAATTATAATCATGAAAACTAAATTTATACAAGTGAATAGATAACTACCATTACCAAAATTTTAACATGTTCATAACTTATATTCATGATCATAACATGTATAAAAATCATATATAAGAAGGATTAGCTCCCTTACCTCTATTCCAGACTTCTCTTGCTCCGAATTCGTTTTCCCTAAAAATCCTCCAGAGTCTCTACTCTTCTTGCAACTAAAATTTCTTCCTAACTCTTTCTTCTCTATTTCTCAAGGTTTCTCACTTCATTCTTCCTCTCTTTGTGCAAAATATCCTCCCCCCTCATGGCTATTTATAGTCCAAAATTTTACTATTCATAATTTTTTTAATATTATTTATTATTTTAATTTCACCACTTACATAATGGATTCATAATGGATTCCTTAATAATGATTTCAAATATGAATGCTTTCTCCATTAAATTTTATTTTACTTTTTTTCTTTACAAAGAGGGAGAAAAGAGTTTGAACCCATCACCAAAATTTTCTACCAATTAAGTTACCAAAATTTCTTATTTAACTTTACATATTTTATAAACTTATTATATTTTTAATTCACAAAGAAATTTATTACTACTAGTAATAAAATTGTTACTATTAAGGTAAATATTTTTCTTGGGTCTTACATTCTCCCCAACAACAAAAACAATTTCGACCTCGAAAATTATATACTTCAAAAAAATATATGATAGTACGATATATATACATATGTGTATATATATATAAATAGTAAATATTTTTTTTTTAAAACAAAATAGCCCTTTCACAAATCAAAATACCATACACAAGAAATTTATTAAATACTTTCCCATACTCTCACTAGTAGAAAATTAGGTTTTTACAGCGCATATTATGCCACGGTTCACTAGAAACCGTAGCATAATGGTGCGCGGTGGCAGTTTTGTAAATAAATCGAAGGAATATGCCGCGGTTCAGAAGGGAACTGCGGCATATACGCCAGTCAACCATCCCCTTTGACGCCACGTCTGAAAAAAAAAATTAACAGCCTATATGTCGCGGTTCTCTGGAAAACCGCGGCATATACCCCTGCCAATTTATTGCAGGGGCTGACTGAGTCAGAGAATTTCAGAAGTTACAGGGGTATATGCCGCGGTTCTCAGAGTAACCGCAACCTATTCTCCTACCTGAAATAAATTTAAAATGAATTTGAAATATTTAGAGGAATATACCGCGGTTGCCCTCCGAACCGCGGTATATAGTTTAAAAATAATTTTAAAAATGCCATCTTCTACCGCGGTTGCCGCCGAACCGCGGCATATAGTTTAAAAATAATTTTAAAAATGCCATCTTCTACCGCGGTTGCCGCCGAACCGCGGCATATAGTTTAAAAATAATTTTAAAAATGCCATCTTCTACCGCGGTTGCCGCCGAACCGCGGCATATAGTCTAAAAATAATTTCAAAAATGCCATCTTATACCGCGGTTGCCGCCGAACCGCGGCATATAGTTTAAAAATAATTTCAAAAATGCCATCTTATACCGCGGTTAAGTAGTGAACCGCGGTAGATTCCCCAGTCAGAATTAAAAAATAAAACTTTGGAACAATATCGTCTTGTTCGCGCAGACGCTCGCTGGACTTCGAGTTTTCTTCTCCCGCCGACCACCCATCTCAGTTCCCTCGTTTCTTCACCGTTTAAACTCAAAATTGTTCGGTCATTTCCCATTTTTGACGATAAAAGACAGTTTTAGCCGATCAAAATCGTTTGAAACGCCTGTCATTCCTCTCCGCTGCCATTCCCCTTTGTTGCACCAAGCTTTTTCGCCGCCCCTGTTCCAGGTATTTATGCCCTTTTGCATTCTTAACATGATTTCTTCATTAGTGGTAACTTTAACAAATTTTGATAACTTTAACAAATTTTGATTTTTTCCCAAATGTTGAATTCATATACACTAATTAATATGAATTGTCTTTTGCAGAGATTCAAGACACTACTATATGCAGGTCTGTTTTTGTGGTAGTGGATATCACAAAAACAGACCTGCAATTTTAAAAAACTGCAGGGGAAATATATTGTAACTTATATTTACGGTAACATCCCGTAATCTCACCCTTTAAAAATTTATCGTTGATATATGTCTATACATGTTGTAAAAAAAAAAAAATCCTAACTTGAGTTCTTCTACTTTATTCTTTTATCTTTCCCTTCCTTGGCACTGAGTCAGACGATATTCCTCCACCTGCTCCCGTATAACGAATTATACGATCATCGCACATACCCAAACACAAACAAGTAGGGGTGAGCTAGACACAAAAGCATGTTATACAACTTCACACGACATGCAAAAATAATCACTCAAACATGGTAAAATCACATCACAAGACTAGGACCTCCTACCACTCCTCACCACATGGTCCAATCCTCTCTACGTGAGAAGAAAAACCATTGGAGTTTCAGGATGACCCCCAAGACTAAGCTACCATGCAATCATTCTACACACCGCCAAGGCACCACCATGTATCCTCTCCTTAAGGATCATGGAATTACGTCCATGAAACATACTGTCACTTTGAAACTTAACCCAAGACGTGAATAATCGGATACCATCATATTATCACAGTGAATCCAACATATCTCATACATTCACATACTTCCCACATAAATCACAAATCATAGTTCACAACCATTTTCAGATGCATAAATTCAAATCATATAAAATCCAATCATTTCAGAAATCATACAAACTGAATATATTCCAACAAGATATATTACACAATAATTTAACAGTACATAATCTGTTCAATAGGATTTAAGTTAAAAACTTGTCGAGTAGACTTCCAGGAAAGAGAGGTGCGTCACAATGGACAACTTAAGTACCAAGTCTTTCCTTAGCCAAAGTGTTCCTCAACTAGTTTTTAACAAATTTCTTATTTACAGATTTAAAACAACATCATATAATATTAACACCGAAATTCAATATAATTTAATTTTCTAATATATAATATATTGTATTACTCATCTTCCAATCTTCAAAATACAACCACACATAAAATTTAAGAATATAATTATTCAAGATTTTACTCAATTCAAATAAATTTACTATTTCGTGAAAACATTTCTCTTCACTCATATCATTAATTAAATATCTGAATCCATAAAACTAATTAACAACATGTTTAGATCATGTGGTAAAAGTTTCAGTCCAATCCAACGGTTAATAAGGAAGAACACATAATTTTTGTATAAATGGTCCAAAGACAGAAATTAAGCAATATTGAGATCCTTGAGAAGATACGAAATTAATATCTATAAATATATAACTCCAATTTCAAATCTGAACGGTCAAAGTAATTCATTATGTGTTAGATATTGAGGTTTTACCGAGGTAACTCAGGGACAAAATTTTAAGTGGTTTTCGGTTATACTCCAAATGCGGAACAAATTCCTCTAAGAACAAACATCTAATTACAAATATGAACGATCAAGATGACTTAATATGTCTTATGAACTACATACTAAAGTTTGGGCTCAATCTAACGGTAAATGAAATATATCTGAAGTTTTTACCATGATAACTTAAGAACAGAAATATAGTGTTCATCAGATTTTTCAAACCTTCAAAATTAATTACTCAAAACATAGATTTCCAATTACAAATCCGATCGGTCAAAGTGTAGTAATATATCTTAGGGATCCTATATCAAACTTTCAGGTTGATCTAACGGTCAAATAGGTCAGAATCGATATTTTACCGAGAGAACTCAATAACCAAATTATACGGGTAATTAATTTACTCAAACATGCAGGATTTATTTCTCCAAGTAGAGACTTCTAATTGATGATCCGAACGGTCAAAGTGAAGAATTAGGTCTTAGGATTCATATATTAAACTTTTAGCTAAATCTAAAGGTAAAAACAATTGAAAGGAAGGTTTTACCACCGTAATTCAAAAATAAGAAAATTATAATCATGAAAACTAAATTTATACAAGTGAATAGATAACTACCATTACGAAAATTTTAACATGTTCATAACTCATATTCATGATCATAACATGCATAAAAATCATATATAAGAAGGATTAGCTCCCTTACCTCTATTCCAGACTTCTCTTGCTCCGAATTCGTTTTCCTCGAAAATGCTCTAGAGCCTATACTCTTCTTGCAACTAAAATTTCTTCCTAACTCTTTCTTCTCTATTTCTCAAGGTTTCTCACTTCATTCTTCCTCTCTTTGTGCAAAATATCCTCCCCCCTCATGGCTATTTATAGTCCAAAAATTTTACTATTCATCATTTTTTTAATATTATTTATTATTTTAATTTCACCACTTACATAATGGATTTACCACTTACATAATGGATTCACCACTTACATAATGGATTCCTTAATAATGACTTCAAATATGAATGCTTTCTCCATTAAATTTTATTTTACTTTTTTTTTACAAAGAGGTAGAAAAGAGTTTGAACCAATCACCAAAGTTTTCTACCAATTAAGTTACCAAAATTTCTTATTTAACTTTAAATATTTTATAAACTTATTATATTTTCCATTCACAAAGGAATTTATTACTACTAGTAATAAAATTGTTACTATTAAGGTAAATATTTTTCTTGGGTCTTACAATTGTTCCTATGTGAAGGGAGATTGTTCCCTTCGATATTATTGAACATTTTTCTTTGTTTCCCAAGAAATAATACAAGGTTTACATTGCGTGTGTGTTACGTGTTCTATTCTCAAATCAAAAGAGGGATTGGGTTTCTTGTCACCAAGAAACTTATCAGATACAGAGCCTAGCTTGTCGGGTTGCTACGATATAGAGGCCAACAAGTTATGAAACAAAGCTCGGCCAAGGCAGCTGTTATAGTGCAAACACTACAAGAAAAATGTGTGTTTCTTATCAGTATTTACATATGGATTTTTATTTGTAGGTAACATAGATATTACATGCAAATTTCATATATGAATTTTTAAAAGTAAATTGTATACAAATTTTACATACAGATTTTTACCTATTGATTTTCCATATGTAAAATCCATATGCAAATTTATCGTGTGAGGGTAGGAAATTTTGTGAAGGATGGGATCTGGATGTACTAGTACAAGATTCATATGTAAGGAAAAATAAATTTACCTACTGATTTTACATACAAATTTAAATGTAATTAAATATTTAAAATAAATATCAATAGTTATTTACACACTACCTCACTCAAAATTTTTGTTTTCTTTTCTCAAACCCTAAAAGCTCGATCAGCTACTAACTCACTGTTAATGGATTGACAAATGTACCAAATCACACAAGTAATATAAAATGGTAAGACCAAGTATCGTATCCCAAAGGACTGTCGGCACTAAACAATTGTGTGATAACTCGATTAATTAAGACTTAAAAGAAACAAGATCATTGGTTTAAGATGCAAAGACAGAAAATTAAATATGAATGCAAATTGATCAATGTAGAGTAACACAAAGATGAACGGATGTTGTTTAATATGAGATGAATATGTTGTTAGGGTTTGATTTCACCAAGTTTACTCTCATGTATATAAGAATTCTTCTTTTTACATTAATGTTAACATCACTCACTAAATTACTTAGAACCCGATCCTTCGGTGCAATCAGCCTGCCTTAATTCCTAGTTCGTGCAATTCCTAGCGTTCCTAGAAAATTAAGTCTGAAGATCAAGAGCTTAAGACGACCAAGTACCCATACCCTCATCCTTGAGAAATATTACGCTTGGGAGAATTCAACAAGAACCTGAATTGTAAGGAACCTCCCAGAACTCATGCAATTCATAAATCATGCTACTAAATGAGTTAAATAGAGCAAACATTGAAACAAATGAATTCCCTAACAATTAATGAAAAAACATATAAATTAAGAATCAATTCAAATACATGAGAGTTCACAAAGTTACGTCATCCCCCAACAACAAATAGAGTTTAGTTCCCCATGGAGAAACTAGGTGAATAATGGGAAAGCATGAGATAGTAAAACCCTAACATTAGAGGATGGAAGCTCCCGCCTCTAGATCAACCTTCAGAGAGTATAAGAGTGTACTATTGTGTTGCTCCAACTAGAGATACCAAACCTAGAGCACCTGGGTCCTTTAAATAGAGTCGAAAAAGAGTAGAAACAAGGCCTGGTTCAAAAGAGTCGAAACAGAGCAAAAACTGGGCCTAATCCATCACACACGACGTTCGGGCGCCCCCCATTTAGGCCGCCCGGGCGGTGGACGATCCTTATGTAGGGCTTGAGCCTTCAATTGGACGCCTAGGCTTCGGGGTCCGACGCTCAAGCGGCCTAGGAGGGCGCCCGAGTGGTGGACGTCGTTTTTTCGAGGCTCAAGCCTCTAGATAGGGCGCCCAAGCTTCGTGCAGTCCCTCCTTTTGGTGCTTTTCCAAGACTTTCTGAGCTCTAACTCCTTAGCACTTCATCTCTAATTTCTACATTCTCTCATTACCTCAACTCTCTTATTCAAACAACTTAATGAAAAAGCATGAATCCAAGCAAGTTTTTAAGTGAAAAAGGGTGTATTTAGTATCAAAATTACATCACAAATAACGGTATTTTCAACCGTTAACACTCACACCCTCAAAATCAGTCTCACTCTAAAATCATTCACTCATAACCTTCATTTGAACCCTAGCCTCCACCTCAAATGCCTCCTCTACGTTGGCCCTTCCCCTAGAACCCTACCCTTTACCACGTGCTCCTTCTTTGGATTGAAAGATCATCAAATCAAAGGATTTATTACTCAGAATCGTGTGGATACAATTGGAACAGTAGTGGCTAAAATGGCGGGGGATGAAAAGGAAGAAGAGGAATTTGGTGGTTTGAGAGGCGTTCTACTAGTCGTGTGAGTGCACTTCTCGTCCTTCAGAGAGGCTCGACTAGTGTGAGTGCTTCTTCGTTCAGTGCGTGTGAGCTATCGGAGTCCCTCCTGCTGTTGTGGATCGTCGTCCATTCTGCCCTTATTCGCGGCCAGTGGCAAGTATTATCGTTTGTTAGTGGGTTCTTCGGTCAGTGGGTTCTTCGGGCGAAACGCCATTGTTGGGTGGCACTTGTAAGTGTTTCGTTATCCCAATAATGTGTGTATGTTCTGACTTTGTTGGTGTATTGCGTTTTACAGGCTTTTGTAGGGTCATTCACAGAGCAGGTGTACGGTGTTGGTTGAGGGACTAAGGTGGAAGGTCTGTGGTAGGGTTTTGTTGGCTGTCATGGTCTACTATTCTTGCCCTCAAGGCAGGTTATCCAAAGGCCGTCCAGGAGGTAAGTTTTATGTTTTACAATTAAATTTCGCATTTCATTTCCCTGATGAGGAATAAAAATTCTTCTGTTGGCACTATAATCCTTGTGAAACCTTGAAATGTCAAGGTAGATGAGTTCTTAATTTCGTCAATGTTGGTCAGCAAGGAGTAATAAATTAGCTTAGTGATCATTGAGTTGTACCTTATGTTTGTGATTGAAACTCAATAATTGGGACTATAAGGGAAGGAGTGCATATAATGACATGGCTTCAGGGTGGGGATAAGAAGACTAATGCATAGGTGGTTAGGATGAGTGAGATGGAGATATGTTTTGAGGAATGGAATGAGGGACAGAAAAAGTGGTGAAAAGGAAAGAGATGATGAGCAGTGAGTGTTTGTTTTATGCAGAGGGGTGTTGGTGAGGTCTATTTGAGTGACTTGGCTAGGAAAAAAAGAACAAAACTGAGAGACGAGGTTGGACTCAAGGATTGTGGGTTTAGGATTGATGAAAGTGAGTTTGCAACCATAACGGTAGTGTTAATTCCTCAAAGGAAAATACTTATACAAATAATTTTTTAGGAGTTTGCATTCTTAGCAAAGATTTTTTTAACAAGTAAACTAATGACAAACAAACTTAAAAAGACTCAAAATAGAAAAAATCTTTTTTGTTTATTCATAATGTATGGTTGAGTTCATGGAACTCAACATGAGAATAATCTTGTATGAAAAGTGCAAGTAGGGCCTTACACTTTGCACATTAAGATTTGGAAATTCAATATTTAGTATTGAACCTTCTAGAACTTAACCTTGTATGGCTTAGAAGTTAGAGCCAAACGCTTGCCATATTGAGCTGTGGTTGAGAGAGGAAGGCCACCTACATTAGAGGATGCTGGAATAATGTAGTAATTCTCACCAGCTCTCACCTACTTCCCTAATGTGTCCACAATTTGCTCTGGTGCAACACCTACTTCCCCAAGTAGTGCCTTTGTGTTGAAGGCAACCACTAGGACCGATGATTGAACCAATGTCATGTTCATTTTTCCCTTTTTCATTTTTTCTTCTTGTAACTCCTGTGAGATGGATATGAAAGAAGGGTGAGATTTACATTTATAAGCCGGGAAGGAATCTAAATCTATGTACCCATTTGCACCAAAGTCCTGGATTTCTTCTCATACAATTGGCCTATAAAGATTCAATTTTTGTCAAAAGAATTGTGTTGTTAAGAATGTTGTAATTGGCTAGATTTATATGTACCCATTGAAGTTATAATTTGTTTTATATTCAATCTTTCAAAGCCTAAGAGTGAAAGTGCTTCGTCTATTTAGGATGTAAAGCAAAAAGAAGCACTTAGATTAGAACATTTCCATTTGTTAGGCTATTTTTTTGTGAGATAAATGAATATCCTGTTTTTCTCTTTTGTTCTTTATGTTCATTGTTCTTTTCTTCAAATTTAGGCAGGTGGAGGCAGAGTATTGAGAGTGATCATTGAGTTGTACCTTATGTTTATTTGTTCTTTTTTGTGTCAAATAATGATTATGCACCACTACTTACTCCTTATTGAGTCTCTATACTCCAGAGTCTTGCTCTTAAGGTAATGGATAGAGCCAAAGAAAACATGGAAACCTAGTGGTGTCAGATATCTGGAGAATCACGAGTTTACCATATCTATATTTTGGTATAAGTCTTTTATATTGGATGAAGTACTCAAACCCTCAATTATGATTATGAATTCTTTTATGAACTACTACTGTTTGGGAGTCACAATTTTAAAATAAACATTAGTTTCATATAAGTCTTGTTTTAGTAAATTAAGTTTTTGTTTGCACCTATCAGCTTGGATCATATAGGGAAAAAGGAATCTAATTCTTGTATTATACTTAATACTACATGATTGGGTTTCTTAATATTTGTTGTCATCTACATGTAAGCAAACATCATAACCATTACTGAGTTTAGAGGAAAAGGTGGAACTTGGAATCTGAGATCATTTCTCATCCAAAGTTAGAATTTAAGCATATTATCTCAAGTGTGGCAGCTTTCCCTTTATTTTCTGCTTGAATGCACAAGTAAGTACACTTATTGATATGTTTACTTTATCTTTGTTTGTGTATTAAAATCATACATGCCAATTCATATACGCCAAATCATAGTTCAGATATCATTAAAATGTTTAAACTACTAGGATTAGTCCTGTTTTCAAGAAAACTATTGGAATTTGTTTTGTGTAGAAGTTGGTATGTATAGTTTAATTAAAGATTGGCTGGAAAATTGATGTATGGCTTTGTGGTGTTTAATATTTCTGAACTGGAATTGTAGTAGGGATCTAATCCTTGAATACCTTTAGCTTGATGCATGCGTTTTTTATTTGAAATTGTGAAAGAATACAGATTTTGATTTGCAATATGTTTATACTACAAGTTTTTCTTTGAGATGATGATGTTCAAGGAATAGAAGTGAAAGAAATTGCCTGGTTTGTATATTCTGTTCTTCTTCACCGAATGTAGTAGTTAAATTATTCAAGGTTCTTATTTTTACTTTGACTAGGTTCAACATGTAGTAATACTTCCTTACTTCTTTTTTTTGATAACCGTGAGAACAAATGGCATGCTTTCAGAATAGGGTAGAGACTTTTTCTTGTTCTAGACGTGTTTTTCCTTATTATTTGAATACCAAATAAGTTGATTCCATTTAAACATGTATGGAAATGAACTTCTAATTCCTTTAAATAAATTTGGTATTATTTTGGAATCATTGGTTAATTTAGTACCAACTTAGGTATGTTAGATGATACTTTGAAATTGTTTCAGGTTCAAATGAATATCTGCAACTATAAATGTTCTGTTTGATGCTAAATTCATCTGCAAACTCCTACTTCATTTGATATTGGTTGCTTTATATTTCATAGTCCAATAATGTTGTTGCTTTATGTAACATGTTTATTATTTAAATTACCTCTGTGAACATGTTGCTGCTTAAATCATCTAAGAGCATACCCATTTATGTTTGAAGGCAAACATAAATGACTCAAACACGAGTTTTATATACCCTACCCGTTATAGTTGTTTGACACTTGGTTATAGGTATAATAGATCTATGTTATATGAATCTGAAATGTAGAAAGAGTTTCCTTTGGGTAATAGATTTTGCACTCTATTATTAATAGAGAATAATTTAGTCCTTCATTGTTGAATAGGATTGACCAATTGAGCAAGATATTTGATTGGAAAGTACACTTTGTACACTCATAAGCATAACGGTACATCTCATTTTGAGTTGTAGAACTTATTTTATAAATGAATGTGAACTCACTTTTGTGTGACTGAACATCATTTTGTTTTGGCTTGTCACAGAACATGATTGATGATCTCAACCACCGTGTGTGGATGTATGACTGTTGTTATAGCGGCGGTAGAAGGGGTTTGAAGGAAAATTTTGTAATAGGAGTTGAAGAGTTTGTTCACAAGGCTCACAATATAAATATTATGTTGTTGATGGAGGGATTCGATGTCCATGCTTGAAGTGCGACTGTACACGAATTTTGAAAGATGACGTCGTCAAAGTTCACCTATACCAGAAAGTTTTCATGCCAAATTACAAGATTTGGACATTTCATGGAGAAGAAATACCTTCTACCTCGACTGTTGGCGATAATTGGCTGGCTTCAAGTTCGAACACTTTGGTACGTACATATGAGATAGATGACATTAATCATATGCAAGATATGGTCAACCATGCTCTTGGTCGACATGGTCAAGAAGAAGCGTACGATTGTCCTGATGAGGAGTCTTCAAATGAAACGACTCAACGGTTTTATAATTTATAATACAACGACATGGTCAACCTGTATTTGAAGTGTCAATTGAGTCAAAATTGTCAGTCTGCATTCAACTTATGTCTTGTAAATCTAATTGGAATGTTCCCAATCAAGCCTTGGACTTCATGACAAAGCTCGTTTTAAGGTTATCACCACCAAACAATTCTTTGCCAAAGAATTTTTATGAAGCCAAAAGGTGTGTTTCAAAGTTGGGATTGGAAACAAAGAAGATCGATTGTTGTTTGAATGGATGTATGCTTTTCTATGACAACGAGAATAAGAAAAATGATGCATCGTTGGTCGAATGCAAGTTCTGTGGGCATCCATGATTTCAGACATTGCATCCGGGACGGAGGCAAAGAAAAGCAATTGCATTCAAGTTCATGTTCTACTTACCAATCATTCCAAGATTACAAAGAATGATCGCCTCAATTCAAACAGCACAACACATGGCATGGCATGATGGTAACAAAATTGAAGTTGTGTTGCGTCATCCTTTTGACGATGAAGTTTGAAAGCACTTCAATTGTAGACATCCATCCTTTGCTAGTGATGCTTGTAACGTGCGACTGTGTTTATCTTCAGATGGGTTTACTCCTTACATTCAGGCGTCTGCATCACCGTATTCATGTTGGCCGATGATTGTCACCCCCTAAAATCCTCCGCCTGAGATGTATATGACAAAACCTTACATGTTTTTAATGTGTATAATTCCAGGTTCATCTAATCCCAAGGCATCCATTGATGTTTATTTGGAGACATTGATTGATGATTTGAAGAAGTTGTGGAGTTGTATTTGGACATACGATGTTTCTAGGAAGAAAAATTTCTTGATGAGAGCAGCTTTGATGTGGACTATTAATGACTTCCCCGCATATGGCATGTTATCTGGTTGGAGCACGCATGGTCGATTAGCTTGTCCGCATTGCATGAAGCACACATCAAAGTCATTCTTTTTGAGTTATGGTCGCAAAAGTTCCTGGTTTGACTGCCATCGAAGGTTCCTATGCAGTTATCACCAATTTAGGCGAAACAAAAAAGCTTTTCATACAGGACAAGTTGAAACAGTATCCGCCCCCCTAAGTTCAATCCATCACAAGTCTGGAGAAGAGTCGAACATCTTCCAAAAGTGACTAAAAGTGGTGTGATTAGGATTGAAGGGTTTGGGGAGTGACATAATTGAACTAAGAGGAGCATTTTTGGGGATCTTCCATATTGGAAAGATAATTTGCTAAGACATAACCTAGATGTCATGCATATAGAAAAAAATTTCTTTGACAACATCTTCAATACAGTCATGAATGTTAGTGGCAATACCAAAGATAATGAAAACGCATGAAAAGATTTATCTTTATATTGTTCACGAAGAGACTTGGAGTTGAAGGCACTAGATAACGGGAGGTCGCTAAAACCAAAAACAAATTACACATTAACAAAAGACGAGGCTAGAATAGTATGTCGGTGGATGAAGGACCTTACAATGCCAGATGGTTATTCTTCAAACCTGGCTAGATGTGCTAATATTGAAAAGGGAAGCATTCAAGGTATGCAAAGTCATGATTGCCATGTATTTATGAAGACTTTAATCCCTCTTGCGTTCAGTTGTTTGCCAATGCATGTCTTAAATCCACTCATAGAAATCAATTACTTCTTTAAAGATTTGTGCTCCACGACGCTCAAGGCAGATTTCCATTCTTTTCCTCATAGTCCCTTTCAGATCTGAGGCCTCCCTTTCTGCTTCCTATGCCTACAATGCACAATCAATGTTCCAATTAAAACAAAAAAAAACAAAATTTCACGAGTCTGCATAATTGAATTATTGCTTAAATAAATGCAAATAATAGGACTACACCAGCAATTATTTCCAAATTATAACAAAAAACCAATGGACCCAAATATATAATTTTAGGATTTTAATCCCATTTGGGTACTATGCCGGGTTTATAAATAAACCATCAAACTTTTAGAACATCTTTCTGCATAATTATAGTATTGAGATTACTTTTGTTCATAGAGAAATTACTCTGCCTATTAGCGTACTAAATATGATTTACAATAAGACTGGCTTCAAAATCAAACCCAGGATAAGGTTGATTGGGGGCATGGAAGAGTATATATCTCAACATACAGAAAAAAAAATGACAATGTTGAGGAATTCGTTATTAACTTAATGGGATAGAATTAGGTAGGTAGGGTTCATAAGTATTTAATATAGGACCATTCAAATGAGTACTTAGTATGTCCACTTCTTGCTCATCATCAAAATAGTTTGCTATTATTTCCTCAGCACACAGTTACTTATCAAATCATTAGAAGATGTTAGAAACAAAATATAAAATATGTTCATTCCTACACACTTTAGTATAATCCTCATGCAATGAAGCTTTGTAAAGAAAAGTAGGAAAGCAATGAAACATTGATAGAGTCAC
The DNA here is from genome assembly GCF_016808095.1 of Vigna angularis. Taxonomy (NCBI): domain Eukaryota; kingdom Viridiplantae; phylum Streptophyta; class Magnoliopsida; order Fabales; family Fabaceae; genus Vigna; species Vigna angularis. The sequence continues at coordinate 20,655,206 of NC_068974.1, read as the reverse complement.
AACATACTGTTATCTTTAGACAAGTGACGGGAGATAAGGAGATAGAAAATCACACAAAGAAAATAAAGTAATTATAGACAAAATTTAAGATAATTTACCCTCTTGATTTCTGCTATAGAAACACGAGTCATGTGCTCAGGAAGTTCCTCCCTCTCCAAGTCCTAAATGTTGAAAGAATTTTCTTCAAACAGTAACCAACCTTGGTTTACCTCATCAACAACTCTAAATGGGTAGGGGACTGAGTTTCAAGGTGGCGGAGGTGAAGGACTTTAAGATCCGGCTCCAGGGGACGACCGTGGAAAGGAAGGGGCGGCTCGCGATCACGATGGAGGCGTCAGAGGTGGCGTCGGAGGTGGCGCAGGAGGTGGTTGTGATACAGTCGGAGGGAGAGGGGATAGACGTGGCATACCACCGTTAGCCACCTCAGCTTATTTTTAACGTCGTTAGTTTTGGAGGATGAAAAATTATGATTTCCTTAAGAGTAGGACCAAAATGTAGCTTAGCTTGAAAGAGGGACTAAAAATAAATTCGCTTGATAGTTTAGAGATTAAAAACATATTTAACCCTATAATGAATTGAGACAAGATTTTACCTGTTTCAAAGAACTGATCATGAGATTGCTTCCAGAGTCTGTAGTGCCTCAAGCCTCTCATTCGTAGCCCACACCAGTCCAGCCTAGAGAAGTTCAACCCACACATGTGCAGCCCATACCAGTCCAGACCCCCCATTATTCCAGCCCCCATCTGTCCAGCCAACTTCAGAGCCTCAAAACAATGAACAGGAAGACAATCATGGAGATGATCATTATATGGATTATTAGATTTTATGACTATGAACATTACTTACATTATTACTTCTTTAGCTTCCCAGAACAATTTTATATCTAATCCTATATAACTTAAGTTTGGTTAGTCAATTACAAGTTCTGTTTTGTTTATCAATTACAAGTTCTGGATGTTATATATATATATATATATATATATATATATATGCTTGCTCGGAGTTTGTTTATATTGTTTGGAGTTGCATTGATTGGAGTTGACCCCTGTTGGGTGAATGTTGGATTGTATTCTGAGTGTTGGGTGAATGTTTGGTTGTTGTTGGAATATGCAGGTTACTGTGAGAGCAACCACTTAGAACTTGTATATTGCATACTGCTATGAATATACCGATGATAATTACCCAAGGATATATCCTTCGGTAATTACCCAAGGATATATCCTTCGGTAATTATCGAAGGACTGATTCCGTCGCTAATTGTTACCGACACGTGTATAACCGATGGTATACAGACCGTCGGTAAGCCATCGCTAAATTCTGATTATCGACGCAATATATCTCTTAGCGACGGAATTTGACCTCGGTAATACCAACTTTTGTTGTAATACATTGAAGGTGCTAATGGTCTTGTCGCGCCAAGAGATTTCCTTGTTCCTCCTACTGCTTGGTTTGAAGATAAATCCTATCCTGGGTTTTGCTGCAGTTCAAGATTTTTCTCCCTTCAATGTGTTTGCTTGACGTGGTAATTATTTTCCATATAAGGTCAATAATAAATATTAAAACTTATGACATGTAGAAGTGTACTTGTTTTGGTTCAGTTCCACACTTAGCCAAGAATTAGATTCAAGTGATGAATCAATATTTCCTTATCGTTAACAACTCGTATGTGGATTAGAAAGTCCATCTTTGCAAATGGACAATTTTGACCATTCATGTCTATCTTCTATTAACGTACCCGAAAACTAAAGAGCGTTTGATTGATCCTTTTGCTTTATTTTTCCATCAGGGAGACTACCGTGTGTTTAATGTGTTTAATCTTGTCAGTGTAAATATTTCTCACAAGATTTCATGTTCATATCACTGGAAATCATGCGTGTAGTGGACTATCAATATGTATTAGTTGCAATGTATCTAGTTGGGGAACCTATAACAAAGGTGAATTTAAATTTTTAATCGCTTACTTAAAGTTATCAACATGTCAACAATTTTGTTTTTTTTTTTTCATTAAAACTAGTTTCCCTCAGGCTGATTTATATTATTGTCATGACATATATACAAAATGTAATAAAAAGACATCTATATTTTATTCTTGTATTGCTCAGAGGAATGATACTCCTCCACTTCAATTAATTAAGATGTTTTGTTTATTTATTTCTTGTCTATGATGATGATCTGATTGTACAATGTTTTCTACTGATCATTGATTTTGGATACCTTTAGGTTAAAATGTTAACATGAACTCCCCTGCTTTGGGATGGAATTGGGGTCGAGAAAGGGGTTTTGACATCCTTACTTCAATTAGCAAGAAGAAATTGACTAGCATCATGAATTTAATTTATAGGTGATGATTACAGGTGACCAAGCTTTCACAGCTTTCCATTTTGCTAGCCAAGTTCATATAATCTCAAAACCTACATTAATCCTTGGACCAGCACAAAATGGTGAAGGATATAATTGGATGTCACCTGATGAGACATAAAACATTCGCTACAAGTAATTATTTTTCTTTTCTGGCTGCACCTACCTATTCATACAATTATGTTCTTTTTTAGTTTTGGATAGGTAGTTGTTGAATGTAAGATCCTTTAGCGTTAGATTTATTACGATATCTGGTAAACTTGTTCTGCAAAATTTTTAGGCTGGAGCTTTGTTCTGCAAAACACGCGATCTTATACAGTCATTGTGATTTTCTATTATTAACATTTAAATATGGTATTCTGTTATCATTGATATTAATGTGATGTTGCTAATCATAAATTGTCATTATATTGAAGTGACCAAAGAAATAATAACGTTTGCAAGTCTCAAGCTAACTTTTCTAGTTTAGGCCCATGTAGGAATCACTCTTCTAAATGCAATTCCTCTAACTCAAAGTGGAACCTCCTCTTCCAATTTGTCTAAAGAAGAAGGTTCAACATTTGCTAAGCAAAAGAAATCTAAGTCTGCACTGGACACGTCTTGAAAGAGTGCCAATTTGCTTGTTAGGAATTCTTTATTACTTTCGTTTTGTCATGTTAATACAGGGTTTCATCACAAATAATGAAAGCGCATTAGAGGAGCTATTTGTGGATGAAGAGGATAATTATAGAGGTGTTGCATGTTTGAATGTGATGGCAAAACGAATTTACAGTTTTTGCTTCTTTTAAGAGTACGTGAATAGTGATCTTTGACAAGGATACAAAAAAATGTTCTTATTGTTTTATAAAAAATGTACAACTAATTTTCTACATACCTGTGAATTGCTAATTCTTGACAGATTTATTGATCAGGTATCCATTTTTTTGTCATCAAGTTCCAACATTCTTTTGCCCCCCAAACGCATACTAGTTATATTTCTTTTCCTTATTTCATGAAAGTTGGTGGAACAAGATGATTATCAAATGAGACGAATCTGTATCAATTAGGAAAAAAACTTCCACTAAAGAAAACTTAAAAAATAATCAGATTCATTCAACTACTATATGCATAACCGAAATCAACTTAGTGGAAAGTTTGTGAAGCAAAATGCTTTTTGGTGTGCTCAAAAGAAAAGTAAAACACTTTTTCTGATTACAATGCACATGAAACACACCCAACATTCATCTTATTCTACTGTAGGGATGCATGATGTGGTGAGTCAATGAGTGACTGAAATATTGTACTGATCGATTTACTTTCTTATACTATTTGACACCTACAACATAAGAGAGGTAGAGTTTCGGTTCCTTTAACACCCCAACTCTTGAGATCTCATGGTTTATTGCAAAACCAGTAAAAATTCAAAATTTTTGATAGTACGGAAACGTATTTTTCAAACTTTTAAATGTTTATAATTTATTCAAAACATAATCATTCCAAAAACCTTATGCAATTATATTAATTCAAAATAATGAAATAACGAAAGAAATAAAATAACTTTAATTGAAACCCAAGTTTGTTCCTCGTCCTCTCTCGAGTCTATCATGATTTTGGAACATCTGTAACATCATCTGCTCACGTATAACGCATTATACTATCATCGCCAATAATATTATTCATAAACACACAAACACAAACACGTATAAGGTAAGTTACCAATAAAACAATCATAACAAAAATATGCATATATATACTAATTATATCCACCATAATGAAACACACAACAAGATGCATACATACTAATTATATCAACCACATAGAAATAATAACAACAGGATCCCTAATCCTTTAAACACAACAAATCAATCATATTTGATTGTCGCTTCTCGAGCCTCGATACTTCATCCTCATCCTAATCCTCGATCATCACACAACTATATCAATAGTCTATCCTTTTAGTAGCACCTATGCTAACTACACCACCTGATACCATTACTACCAACATAGTATCCCCTGATGCTCCATCATCACAATAATCATTAACATGTGTACCTCCATCACAATTAACCCCATCATGATCACCACCACCATGAGCCTCGTTAAATACAATAACATCGTAGTGGAAAGAATCAATCACACTCTTGTACCCTACCTCACCGATTATAGTCGTTCCAATAACCCAATCTGTAGCCTCCTCTACAAATATGTTCGAGAAAAGGATAAGGAAACCACTATCACCCTCACACAAGGAAGATTCAATACCCGAACAACCAATACTTATGTGCAAATAAAAACCAAGATTTACTAGGTACAACAAGTAGACCTATCCTCCACTCTCATGCTCAACAACCACATACTTAGGTACAACACTCACTCATACTCCAATCTCAACCACAAGTCAAACTTGACCCTGAACACATTCTTTGACTATCAACACATTCCACAACTTTTCAAGCTTGGTCCATGTTCATTCTTCATCATAATGCATTATTTCCAATAAAAATACTCTAGGAGGATAATCGAGTATCATAAGTAATAATCGATTATTCTTGAAACACACATGTACACAAAATTCCCTGTGATAATTGATTATCACTTAAGATAATTGATTGTCTCAATGGTTCTACCTAGCAAATCACCATAATTCATCACGAAAGAAGGGATAATGGATCATTATCCTAGATAATCAATTTATTCCTGCAAATAATCACGTTCCTAAACCGAAACCTACGGCCCAATGCCCCATGTATCAATCCCAAATCACGTGAAAACATGCTTAAGACATCATAGATTCACACTCATAGATTCACACTCATATCCAAAAAATATATAAAAAGAATTATCCAAAACCCATCATCATGTAGATTTCAACCCAAACAACCCCAAAACTCTACACATGTTTATCATATCATATTTATATCTAGTTGGGGAAACCTGTAACAAAGTTGAATTTAATTTTTTTAATCACCTACTTAAAGTTATCAGCATGTCACAACAATTTTGTTTTTGTTTTTTTCTTTCATTAAAACTAGTTTCCCTCACCAAGATTTATTTTAATTTGCATGTCATATATACAAACACTACAACAAAACAAGCTTTTTAAGTCTGTTAAATCGGACTTTTTAAGTATGTTTTATGACAGACTTAGATTCGGCAAACGTAAATTTTAAGTCTGTTATTGACCAACAAACTTAAATTTTAAGTTTGTTGCTCACTAACAAACTTAGATATTCGTACATTTATAAAAAATAGTAGTAAATTTAAATCTATTATGACCATAAAAAATTTAAATTTGTTTTTTTTTATTTTATTTATTTAATCACAAAACCAAAACTTGAAATACAACAAATTTTCAAGAACATAATATATATTTCAAATTGTTACACTCAAGTACATAGTAAAGTTCCAAAATCAATAAATAATAATTTGTCTATTATAAAGAGTGTAGTGTAAAAAAAAGTCTAACTTTAACTTTTAAGTTTAAAAGTAATCTAAACAAAACATGAACAACACCTAATCAAAACCTAATTTCCATGTTGGAGAAGATAACTTGTCCACAAGTTTTGCCGTCATCTTCCTAAAACAGAGCAAAATTAATGAGTCAAAATTCATCATAAAAAATTGAATCAATCTTCCCATATTTCAAGCTACAGCTTCTCTATTTTTATTCATGTTTAATTTCAGGAATAAATTTCTCTCTAAGTTATGTGGCAATGGATGATAAATGAAACAAAGGAATGAAGAAAACTCCTATATTCTTTATCCATAATATTCAATGATTATTAGTTTGTGTTTTACTACCTACTTTCACCGATAAATTATGTAAAAAATTAAGAAAAATAAAAGCAACAAACAAGACCTCATTGAATATACAAGATGTCATGACTAATCGTAGCATCTAAATAGTAATAATAATAAAATTCAATAATTCATCAGGCATTTCAAGAGGCGGAAAAATTAATCAAACTGACAGTATTATAAGTTATAATTCTAGAAAATGAGATGCTCCCACAACCAAAGATTTAATCAATTCATAATACACTAGTACAAAAAATCGCGTATAACGTCACACGTTCAACGTTCCATAGCAAAACAACCAACATTAACAATGATCAGTTGCATTGTTGTAAATAAATTCATTTGCACCACGTCGATTGGATTTCCTAACTACCGTCTTTAAGGAAAGAACGTCAAATCGTAACAAAGTCGACATAAAACAATGACCTTAGTAATCATATAACGTCATCTAAGGAACCAACAGACGTCAAATACAAAATAAATAACTACTAAATAGTGGTTTACTAAATATGAGGTCAACCATAACAAACATTGGATGTTGTATATTATAGCCAGTAGTTATTTTTTTTTATTTTTCTTTTAAATCAACCCATAAAGCGTCGAATTGGTAAGGGCTTTGACATTTTATTGTTAGCCTGATTACAAAATTAAAATCAAATTACAAAATTAAAATCAAATTACAAAAATCCTTATTCTTCTGTTGCAGAATTATTGTTGATCCCTTTCTGGTTGTTCACAGTACCTTCCTTTCCATTTTGATTGGTGATTTTTCAATCCTTAGAGTCTTTTTTCAATGACTGTGTCAACTTTCAACTTACTTGAGTCTCAAGTATCTTTTTGAGTGATTTTGACATACAATCTGTAAAAAAACTTCAAGGATTTAAAAAAAATCCATTTTTAAAAAGGTATGTTCATAAGTGAAAACAAAAACAAAAGAAAAACATAATAACACTAAACATAGGAAAAATATGAAAATATAACCACGAAAAGTATATACTAAAATTTCAAACAGAGTTCAAACACAGAAAAATATACTAAAATATATTAAAATATTACATTAATTTCAAAAAGATAAACTAAAATGGACTCTTCTTCCTAATCTGAGTTAGATGTCTCCATAGACTCATCATCTGTTGTGTCGTCTTCATCATCAGATTCACTTGCTGGGGGAGTTCTAAGAGCATTGTCTTCATGTAATTTCTTGTGAAATATGATCAGAGATTTTTCAACTTTTCAAATTGTTGTTGAAAGCCTTCGAAATTGATCCACAACAAATCTTTCAAACTTAGTGTGTGGAATGAAGGTAGAAGGAGTTTTGTCAACATCCTTGAACACCTAACCATCTTTTGTTTTCTTTAGACCATTAAAGGTCAATGTCGCTTTTCCTATTTCATTTGATTTGGTGCACCCAAATTTTTTTTCACCAGTAAGATAAACTTGATGATGCTTGAATACACTACTGATAAAAACACCATATGGCAGAATATGTCCATGACTACTTGCAATTTCAATCATGTGCTCACTCATAACAGCAACCGAGTTGGTTGGTATCCGAGTTTTTATGGCATGAACCAAAAATAAATCTTCAGTAGTTAGATGATCACGTATACATCTTCAAGGTAGTATTACCCAAGTAAGTACAAAAGCACACATTTTTTCTTCCATTTTCAAACCAGCAAGTAGATACGGCTTGTATACCTTTAGCCTTTTTAGTCCTTACAAATTTTCTTCTTGTTGGTCCATTGGTTGAGTTTAGAATTTCTTTCATGAGACATGAAGCCTTCTGCTTTGAGACTAGTAAAAGATAGCCATATTTCATCATCAATTTTCATATCAACACCTTTCACCCGAAAGCATATAACACCATCGACAACCTTCAGATTGTGGTAGAAGACTTATACCAGGTCAGGATAGCAATCACCGATCATTTCTAAAAATTTTGCAAGACCAACATCTACAAGCCATTCTTGAAGGAGAAACCCCTTCCTTCTGAATAATTCCACATCCAAGAACTTATGAGGGCCCACCTCGAAGAGTTTTCTATAACATCCAAATTTGTATCGTTCTTCGTCATCACTGATCCACCCATTTGGACTATCATTTCTTACAAATTGTGCAATCTTCTTTCCACGTCGTGAAGATGAAGAAGTCATTTGATAATATGATTTAGAGATTTAGGGGAAAGTTAGAGTTTCAATAAGTTCAGAAATAGATTTAGTTTCAATATAACTTCATAATAGCACGTCAATACCATGACAACTTGACGTTCTATAGTTGTAATACTTGGACATTTCAATACCATTATTTTATTCCTTTTTTTCTTTTAAACCACCAATAGTACGTCATTTGCTTAAGCTACTTGACGTATTATTGTTAGTTCAACTTCAATCGCATAGTAAAATGTCGAACCCTTTAGAAACTCGACGTTGATGAAATTATATTATTGGGCTATATATTTTTGAAAATTTTAATTGGGCTTGATACTAATAAGATTTGATACACAACTTTATAAATAGTAGATTTGAAAAAAAAAATAGAAAAGGAATTTTACGTCGAATAGTGTAAACGTTAACGTCAAAGATCAAGTCCATTTCTTTAAATATAGTTACGGATCCTTGATCTAGACCTCCACTTATAAAATGTTAATGCTTATGAATTTAAAAAGCATTCAATATTTCTCTACATAGAACGGGACGAGAGTTCGACGTCAACTGCGTAAATAGACTCTTATTTTTAATTATCTTGAAGTTGTTTCCACTATAAGAAATCAGATAATTCTGAAATCTAACGGTAGAAAACAACTCGAAGACAATTTAAAAAAAGAATCATACATTGCCAAATGATGAAGTTGAACAACTTTTTTATAAATTTATTTTAGTTCTCAAAATTGTTTCAACATTAAATATATTGTGAACCATATTTATTTTTCCTCAGCACTTCCCTTTCAGTAAGATAACCATTTTTGTACCATAAAAAGCATTTTGCTGACTTGAATTTCAAAGGCCACCTTTATATTAACTGAGGCCTGAATGCGGCACTTTGAAATTCAAGTGAGCAAATTGCAATTTAAAGAACATACATGTTTCGAAATCTACGGAAAGGAAAATGCCAAGGAGATAAAAAAACATGAATCCTAATATGTTCAATACGGAAACAAGAGGCAAGGGGTTATGTGAAATGTAACCTACATTTATAGATGAACCGATAACGTCAACTGGCTAAGAGAGAGACGTACATTAAATCTTATATAATTATTTTAGATCTTAAAATTGTTTCAGCATTAAACATATTGTGAACCATATTTCTTTTTCCTAAGCATTTCCCTTTCAGTAAGATATCTTAACCATATTTGTACTATAAAAACATTTTTTTGACTTGAATTTGAAAGGGCACCTTCATATGAAATGACGATGAATGTGCCACTTTCAAATTCAAGTTAGCAAATTACAATTTGAAGAACAAAAATGCTTCGAAATCTAGGGAAAAGAAAACAAAAAGCAATAAAAAACATGAATCCTAATATGTTCAACAAGGAAACAAGAGGCAAGGGATTACGCGAAATTCAAGCTATATTTATAGATGAAATGATGACGTCAAACTGGCTGAGAAATAGACGTACATTATATCATGAAATAGCAGTACATCGTGTAATTATGCTTAGTAACTACCACAATCCATCATATGTAGGAACGTCAAAACCCAGCCGTAGTGAACGTTCAAACATCATTTAGTAAAAAGGTAATAAATCAATTTTGATTCAGATAAGAACTAATTGACGTCCAGCCCCCCAAGAATCGACGTGAAAAATATCGTTGGTAACAACACACCATTAATTTCCCAACTACTCCAATTTCCTTCACATCGAAGTCCCATAGATTGGGACGTGTTATTGAATGATTAAAAAGTAAAAAGAAAAAAATAATAAAAAGGGCGTGACCTTTGCTAAAGATAAAACATCGAAGGCCTAGAGACTTCGTCGTCTATAAATGAACCGCTGACGAAAATTAGATCATTATAAAAGCAGTACATCGTGAAATTATGCTTAGTAACTGCCATATTGTATAAACGTCGAAGCCTAGCTAAATTTGATGTTCAAACATCATTCACTAAAAAAGTAAAAAATCTCTTTGGATTCGGATATGAACTCCTTGCTGACGAAAAATACGTCAAAGATCTATGAGGCTTTGACGTTAAATTGAGAGTTTAAAAGAAAAAAGAAAAAAATACTAAAAATGGTGCTTCAAACCATCACGAGATTTCATTTCAAGTTGTGCCATTTGAAAACCTATGAAAACCTACCCTACATACCTTCCCTAACCAAATTCATGTTAACTGTTTCCTTTGGTTTTTCATGAATTCCTTTACTAAACGAAGACATTTCTATGATATAGGACGTCATTGATCACAACAATTTGACATAAATCTCCAGTCTTTTGCATCGAATTCACTCAAAATTCGACGTCAACTGTATAAATTTAATTTGTATTGCAGTTGTTTCCACCATAAGAAATCAAATATCTCTGAGACCTGAATGCGGCACTTTGAAATTCAAGTGAGCAAATTGCAATTTAAAGAAGAAACATGTTTCGAAATCTAAGGAAAGGAAAACGCCAAGGAGATAAAAAACATGAATCGTAATATGTACTAAAAAAAAGAAGGGCATTATCGACGGCTATAATCCTTCGGTAACAACCAGAAGCTGTCGGTAATTACCGAAGCGCAAAGGCCCTCGGTAATTACCGAAGGACTAGAGGCCATGGGTAATTACCGAAGGGCATGAGCCTTCGGTAATTACCGAAGGTTAGAGGCCGTCGGATATTTTCGAAGGGTTGAAGCCTTTGGTAAAGCCTTCAGTAAGTTCTAGGCAAATGTCAGGCACATTTGCATTTCTTATCCAACCAAACAAACCTGCATAAATTTTTCATAGCACAAACAGACCTGCATAACATTTTCCAACCACATACAAACCTGCATAATGTGCATCTCAATGATCCAATAATTGATCAGAAAAACAATATAATATCTGAATCATCCAATAATCAATAGAACATGTATTTTTATAAATGAAACATAAAACAATCTAACATAATGTTCTAACATCCAAATGATCTAACATCCAAATGATCTAACATCCAAATGTTCTAATATCCAAATGTTTCTATAACAACTATGTTCAATAACAAAATAAAACTAATAATCTACATAGTTATCATTAGAATGATCTTCATCATCCTGCTCCTCTATAAATGGTTGGACTGGTGTGGGTTGGATTGATGTCGGCTGACTGACGAGGGCTAGACTGATGTGGGCTGCTGAGGGACGGCGGGTGACGGGGAGGGTCGTGGCTGGGTCGGAGGGATAATGAACTGATCCTATGAAGTTTCAGGCAACACTCTCATGACTAGGGCCTTAAAATTTCTAAACTTTGCTCTCAAATAAGTGATTTCCTGGTCACGTTGCTCCAGTGCCTGCGTGAGGCGGACAACGACCTCGTTAGTAGTAGTGGTGGAAGAAGAAGGTTGGTGCTTCAAAGTACCTCCTCTCGATGCTGTATAGTTTGCAACGAGTTGTCCTACACCGTACACTTGTCCCTTTTTCTTCCTACCAACGATGTCGACCCAACACTGTGTCCTACGGATGTCGTCTTCTTCATTACTCGCATCATCCGGTGTAGGAGGTGACCCATGTTCAGATCTAACTTGTGAAAAGTCTCATAGAAAATTCTTCCTGTTCAAACATGAAAAGCAATGTTAGGGAATGATAGAATAACATAAATGAAAAATTACTAATAGTAACAATGTTATTTGCTTACATGAGTCTTCCGAGATCTTTCATCAACGAATTCATTAGTGCCCTTCCGAACATAAGTGTGTGCAAAGACCTCATCAACATGGACCGCCCGTCCCAGAGCTTGTGCCTGTAACATAATTTAGAGTTAGAAGTGTACATATGAAATAGAAAATACATAAGTTATATATGAAAGAAACAGAAAAGTAATGAAAGTTTACCATACGAATGTCGTGCTCATGAATCGTGATTGATCCACCAGTATGCAGGGCGCCACCCCTTTCAGAAGCTCTATTCCTTTGGGCTTTGGCACACTTATTGTGAAACTCTACTGAATTCCAATGCGCTAGTAAAGAGTTCCAAATGTGCTCACCCAACTAGTAAGGGCGATCTCTTGCATTGCAGGCATCCCTAAATATCTCTAACAGCCGATAAGATGGTTTCATGTGGAAATTTCTTTGTATCTGTGTTTCACGTTCAGGTTTCCACTGCACCTTCATCTGTAACATTAAACAAAATAATTATTGATTAATGAATATACTAAAATAAAAATGACAATTAGTTTAATGGGTTGTTTACCTGAAAATGCTGCTAGAATGACTTTCTGTCCTCTTCAGGTATTATTCCCTAAGTAGGCCATGGACTTAAAAACTATTGCTTAATTGATCGTGTGATGGCCTAGGAAGCAACCCTGGATGGAATAAACCTGCATAATAAAAGTCATTTGAATTAAGGCAATCTTTAAACATCAAAATGGATAAAAAAGGGATTAAAATCTTACCCTTTACCATATGGCTCAATCCATGGTCAATCATGGAGGGGCGGGTCAACACCATCACGATCACCAGCTGAATCTGGATCAGCAGATGGTGTGACAATCTCAGAAAACGGTATAGAAGATGAGGAAGGTATAAAAGTAGGATCAGGGGGAGGTGTAGGGGTAATAAGCACAGGGGCAGGAGTGGGAGTAATAAGCACAGGGGGAAGAGTGGGGTTTATAATCACAGGAGGAGGAATGGGGGTTATATTCACAAGAGGAGGAAGAGGGTCTGCTACAGGGGTAGCAGAAGGGTGTACTGCAGAGGTAGGAGAAGGGTGTACTGTAGGGGTAGGAGTAAGGTCTACTGCAAGGGTAGAAGGAGGTCGCACAGATGATGGACTGGGGTCAGCAATGGTAGGTAGTGTAGTAGGCACCCTAACTACATACTTCGGTGCCTGCCGTTGCCACTTTTTAGGCCTTGCTACCCACTTTCCTTTATCAGGACGTTCTAAACCCTGTCCTATCATTACTGCATTGAACGTTTGGAAATAAAGTGAAACAATACAAAAGAATAAGGAAGAATCACTACAAATTAAAGTGAATGTAAAATAATTGCATACAACTTTTAAGATGGTATTTTACATAACTCTATTGAAATGATAGTTCAATTTGCTATAATAGATGTCCAACATTCAATCATCGTCATCATGATCTTCATCTTCTTCTTCATCATCATCATTTTCTTCTTCTTCTTCATCATCATCATCACCTTGTATTAATGCTTCTAATTCATCTCCATCACCATCAGGGTCGTGCAATGCGGTTATACGTTCAACTTCAATAATTTCTTGTGCTTGTGACATTTGGTCAAGTTGGTAGGCAACATCTTCCTCAACCTCATTTGAGTCAATGCGACCTCTAGGCTTGGTTTGTAATGCTACAGCCCAACCACGCTTGTCAATATTGCGGAATGGTGGATGTGGCACATAATAAACATGTCTAACATTAGTTGGTAGAATGAAAGGATCAAACGATCTATATCTTAACTCAGGTGGAGTTCGATAATGTTAAACCTAGGATCCACTCTAGTACCAGGTCTAGAAGGATCAAACCATTCACAATAAAAAAGTACTACTCTGTTTGGAGAAGTTGTGTTGTTGTACTCTAGCTCATATATTTTATGAATGATGTCGTAGAAATCATCATAACAACCTTCTGTTAGGCCCTTGACATACACACCACAATTTGTTGTTTTCTTTCCTTTAGACCATTCATGTGAATGGAATTTGTAACCATTGATGAAGTAAGTGTGCCATTCTTTCACACATCTCATTGGCCAATTTGAAAGATGTACTTAACTCTTGAACCGTGATAGTTAATGCCTTATTAAAAGCCTACAAAGATACCAAAAAATTTTTAAAAGCAAGAGTCAAATTAAACTTGCTCAAAACATAAGAAAATGTACGGACCTGATTTTTGAACCATTAGGGAAACTCTAAGTGTATTCTAGCATAAGCATTTCCTTCTACGACTTGCTCAGCCACAAGAAATGAGCTGGTACAGATGAAATGAATTAGTGTATAACAATTTAACCATTGCAAAGGTAAAAGTTGGATGATGACATACTCAAGGTATGGCTTAATTTCACTACAATGGATTATGTCTTAGCAAGTTGTCTTTCCAATAGGGAAGATCCCAAAATATGCTTCTTTTAGTCTAATTATGTCATTCTCCAAACCCTTCTGTCTTATTCTGACAAGATTCAGTGACTTTTGGCAAGTCTTTCACTCTTCTCCAAACGTGTGATCCAGTCAACTTCGGCGGGGTCATATCCGTTTCAACTTGCCCTTTGCGAAATGCCTTTTTGTTTCTTCTAAAGGAGTGATCAATGGGCAAGAACCGTCGATAACAGTCAAACCAACTACTTTTCCGACCATAACTCAATAGGATTGACTTTGTATGTTCCATGCAGTGTGGACAAGCTAATCGACCATGCGTGCTCCAACCAGATAACATGTCATACGCTAGAAAGTCATTAATAGTCCACATCAAAGCTGCCCTCATAAGGAAATTTTGCTTCCTTGAAGCATCATACGTCCAAACACCATTCCATAGCTACTTCAAATCATTAATCAAAGGCTCCAAATAAACATCAATCGCTGATTTGGGATTAGATGAACCTGGTATTATACACGTTAAAAACATGTAAGGCTTTGTCATACACATCTCAGGTGGTAGATTGTATGGGGTTACTATCACCGGCCAACATGAATATGGTGATGCAGATGCCTGAATTACGGCGTAAACCCATCAGAGCATAGACCGAGTCTGACGTTACGCGGTTAACTAGCAAAGGATGGATGTTTACGATTGAAGTGTTTCCAAGATTCACCATTAGAAGGATGACGCAAAAATCCTTTAGTTTTGTTACCATCATGACATGTCATGTGTTCTGATGTTTGCATTGAAGTAAACATTCTTTGTAATCTTGGAATTATAGGTAAGTAGAACATGGACTTTAAGGGAATTGTTTTTTTTTTCCTCCGTCCAGAATGCATCGTATGATATCGAGGTGAGCCACAAAACTTGCATTCAACCAACAATGCATCATTTCTGCCACTATCATTGTCATAGAATAACATACATCCATTAACACAACAATCAATCTTCTTGGCATCCAATCCCAGCTTTGAAACACATCTTTTGGCTTGATAATAATTCTTCAGCATAAAATTGTTTGGTGGTGTCAAATCTAACATCAATTTTGTATAGAAGTCCACTGCTTGATTGGGAACATTCCAATTAGATTTACCATCCATGAGTCTAATGCACACTGACAATTTTGACTGAGATGAACCTTCAAATACAGGTAGATTTGCCTCTGTCAGTAAATTGTAAAACCTCTGAGTGATTTCATTTGGAGACTCTTCATCATGACTATCGTTTGCTTCTTGTTCAGCATGTCAACGAAGAGCATTGTCGACCATCTCTTGCATATAGGCAAATTGATCTATCTCAGATGTATGTACAATAGTATTCGAACCTGATACAAGCTGCTTTTCAGCTGCAGTGGAGGTGGAAGGAATTTCTTCACCATGAAATGTCCAAATCGTATAATTAGCCATGAACCCTCTTTGGTATAGGTGAACTTTGACGACTTCATCTTTTAAAATCCTTGTACATTTGCACTTGATGCAGGGACATCGAATCCCTCCATCAAGAGCATAATATTGACATTGTCGAGTCGTATCGACAAACTCTTCAACTCCGATGACAAAAACTTCCTTCAAACCTCTCCTTCCACTATAACAACGGTCATACATCCATGCACGATGGTTGAGAAAATGGGTCATGTTCTATGACAAGCCAAACAGAGATAAACTTAGCCAAATCAACAACACTCCATGTGACATAAGTAATAAACCTATTACTACTTAAGTACAACATGGAAGGTAATTTGAACACTATTGTGATAGGCATACAATAAGGGTCATGCAAAGAGACATCCTCATTATTTAAATGCCTTAGACATCCTAAGGGGGTTGTGTATTAAATTTGGGGGAGACAACTTATTATTAGTGAAGTCCTCTTTCATAGAGTACTTCCACATATTTTGTAGGTTCTAAGTGTTTATAGTACTTTTACTCTTCTCATTCCATTGAGAATATGTGTAGTATCGTAGGATTTTAAATGACTACTTAACTTAATCAAGTTATAGCCTAATAAATGAACATACAAGATATACATCAACATACAACATATACATGAACATATAGTAAACATGTATTGTGATTTCTTTCTAACCCTTTAGGACTTCTTAGGATGTTTACATTACTTAAAAGTAGTGTACATTAGGTGTAGTTGCAATTTCTCACCCTTTAAGTACACTTTTTAGGTTTTAAATACTAAAAATTTGAGTTTGAGGTATATCTTTGATTTTGACTAGTTTTCTAGCTTGATTTGACTAATTTAGACTTGTTAGGATGTTAACATTACTTAAAATTAGTCTTTCCTATGTTAATTGCTAATTTCTAACCTTTTTAGTCAGTGTATAGTAGAGTCTTGGGTTGAAGGAGTATATTTTTAATGTTAACATTGACGAGAGGAAGTTAGGATGGAGGAAGTAATATGGGTTGTGTTGTATTAGAGAGGAAATGTAGAAGAAGGAATCCTTGTACTGGTAGTTATTAAAAAAATATGAAAAAGAAATAAAATATAGAGGGGTTTAGTGAAGAAAAGAGGAATGAAGTTCCTGCATGTTTTATTTTAGGTATGCATGGTGTGATAGAAGTAAGAGGATTTGAGTTAGAAAGATAAATAGTAGGGTTGGAGTTATAAAGATAAGAGGATCTATGAAATTACACTTTCTTGAGTCAATTTTATCACTGTTCCCGCATTTGATGCTATTAAATCTAATTTTGGTGGTGAGTTCAAGTGTTTTACTGCATATATCAGCTGTGACAGACTTCCTCTCCCAAGCTCAAGAATTGAGTCATTCCTTCATAATGACCAAGGGATTATACCTAAGATGTGACACCTGGGCACTGACGAGGGTGAGGAGTGATCGCCGGTACAAGAGGCACGAAGTGCAAGAGGTACAAACAAAAGAGCGGCTCCTGGCAAGCTTCTAGTGGAAGGGACACATGGATGAATCGAGCATACACTGGAAGGAGAGGGTTCTAGAGACTGTATAGGTATGAGACTATACAGTTGAAGGATAGCTTAAAGTGATTGATTTGGCTACTCATATCACCAAAATGCATTTGTTTTTCGATAGCCTAACCCATAAGAACTCTATGGTTAAGCATCCTTAGCCTGGAGTAATTTAGGGATGAGTGACCTTCTTGGAAGTTTTCTTGGAAAGTGTGCGAGTGAGGACAAAGCACATTGGAAAGCCTTGTGTTGATGTGTGGGGGTAGTCAATATTCCCTGTAAGTTGCCGGGGTGTCACATTAATTAGTGTGGGCAGCATGTGCCTTTCATTAATTGATTTTTTTTAATTTGTTTTTAAGCTTTTGCATTGCATGGTAGGAGAGAGGAAAAGTCAAAACACTTGAGGCTTTGGGTTGCTTGGAAAGAATAAAAACGAGAATGTTCCAAGGGAGAACTTTTATTCTCATTTAATCTCTCTTTCACGTGAAATGTTGCATGGGTGCCTAAGGCATCTCTTTTTCCACTTTGCTTGGGTGGGTACATGTTTTTCTAGGCTTAGGAAGCTTGTAAGTGACCTTGGAGTTCCTTGGGGAGGTTAATCATTGCATTGAAAATTGTAAGCTACATAAATAGATATTATAAAGGCACTTAAGCACACTTTAAAACTATCATTTAGTCACATTAAAGTGAAGTTTTATTGGGATAATGAAGAGTTAGGAATGAGAATCTAAAGTTAGTAGTGTAAGGTGTCCTTGAGAGTAACCTTGAGTGGTTAGTGAAAGGTTGGTGTGGTTAGAGTTAGTTTCTACTTAAGTGTGTAAGTTTAAGTTAGTAGGGTTGAAAAACAAACACTTGGAGAGTGGAAAAGAGAGAGAACCCTGAGTTGGAGAGGCACTTTTAGAGAGCAACCAAGTTGGTGAGAGAAAGGAAGAGCCCCCCCTAGGCTTGGAGTTTTTGGACGTCACTTGTAGGAGACCAAGAGGAGTGGAAGCTTGTTGTCTAGTGAGGAAAGAAACCTAAGAGCCTTTGAAAGCTAGCTTGGAATTGAGGTAAGGGGTTTAACTTGGGATATAACATAGTGTATGATGGGTAGAAGGTAACATTATAATGTTGTTGCATGCTTTCTTTCTTGTGTGTTGGAATGAAATTTAACATGTTGATGCATGCACTTTTCTTCTGGGTTTAAGTTTCATGTGTTGTTACATGGAGAATGGGTATTCACATGTTCATTTTCGTTTTTCTACTATATGGGGTATTTAATGGATTATACAGGTTTATATTTTATGAAAAAGTGGTGTTGTTGTAATGGGTATACATGTTGGATGTATTGGGGTGTTGTTTGTGTATGAAAAAGTGTCATGGGTACACTTTAAAATCATGTATGTTTTGTATATATTGGTTCTTATTACCTTGCAAGAATTATATATTGTTGGGAGCACTTATCTATACTCTTTAACCAAGAGTGTTGGTAGGAGGGTATTGAGAATTCTCTTCCATTGTTGGAAGAGAAAAAAATGAGTTATGAGAATGAAAAGAGTGAAAGTGATATTTTGGTGAAGTTGGGTACATGGGATTGATGAAAAAAGTGAAGATGAATGGAGTTGGTGTCATGGGTGGAAGAAGAGCATGAAGGAAGAAGCCTTGGATGGTCCTTGAAACCAAAGAAAACCAACATAACAAGAGGTTGCAAGAGCATAGATGAGTGGAGGAAAAGAAAAGAAAAATTAGAAGAGAGAGTGAGGAGGTGTTTCACGTAAACAGGTGTTTCACGTAAACATGTGTGTGAGAAATGTGAGTAAGATAAGTTGAAAAGTCAAATAGAGAAAGAAAGAAGAATGTAGGTGTGTGACGAAGAGAATTGGTGAAGAAAATAAAGAGTGGTGTTTAATTTGGTGTTGAAAAAGAAGAAAAGGGAGAATGGGTAATTGCAGGGGTCTGGATATAAGAGAAAAAATAAATAAATAAAGTGTAGCATGCAAAGAGTGGTGAGCCATGAGCATGGAAGGAAAGAGAGAGAAGAATGTGTCAACACTCAATTTTGTCCGGGTTGTAAAAAAAACGTGTTTTTATTGGTTTTTTTATTATTTTCCTTTTATTTTATTTTACCTTTTGTTTTATTCTATTTTAATGTATTTAGGTCTTTGCTTTTAATTCAATTTCTCTTTTATTTCTTATATTGATTTTGTTTTAATAGAGTTAATTAATCAAAATAATTGAAAATTTGAAAAATAAAATTAAAAATAATGTAAAAAAAAATTGAAATAAAAAATAAAAAAATAGAAAACGTGGAAAGTGGCGTATGGGAGGCGTGTCTGGGAGTGAGGGAGACCAGGTGGTTAGAGGAATATTTCCAAGATTTTTGGAAAGTGAAAAGGGGGAGACCAGGTGGTTAGAAGGGAGATTTTTTCCAAGATCTTTGAAAAAGGAAAAAAGAGAGAGATATCAGAGAGGATAAGGGTTTTAGAAGGTGACAGGAGGAGATCATCGGAGGGAGGCAGAGGATATCAGAAGTGACGAATATCAGAGGAATTCTCAGGTATACAACTTATCCTTTATTCTCATTCTCATGAGGCATGATAAATATAGAATGATAGTATTTGATAATGCATACGAGGATTGCCTATAATCTGTTCAAAAACATTATGGTGTGTGGTCATCATCCTTCTCCATGACCGCTTGTTATCATCATTGGTCAGCTCGATTCCATAGTTACCATATACATACATAATGTTTCGTTGGAAACCCAGTAAAAAACACGGCAAAAAACGCTAACCCAGTAATATCCACTTTATTCATTGCACCATTTTTCGTGAAACCCTTACATCCCAAGACTCAAATGGACCCCCTGAAATTCGAAGTCTCCTCCACTGGAATTGCTCTTTCGGTGAGGATGAATGGGACGATGGAGGTGATGGCTTAATACCCCTACTTTGGGCAGGCTTAAGAGGAAGAGAGTGGCTGGTTATTTCGTGGTTGGCGGGTTGGAAGTGGTAGTCTGTTGTGTGGTGGTGGCGGCGACGTCGCTAAAGTTGTCCTGGCAGGTGATGGTGTCCGTGTAGGTGGCCGTGGAGGTGGCCGAGGAGGTAGACGAGGATAGGCACGGGGAGCCTTATCGTGGCAGTGGTTGTGATCGTCGTGGAGGTTTTAGCAATGGTGAAAATGATGATGATGGGTGTTGATGACACGGAGGGATCGGAGATGAAGGCGGAGGAAGACCCTCCCTGGGAATCGCTGTTTTCGAAGAGAGAAAAGTGGAGACGGTGGCGTCGTGGCTGGTGGTGGTTCTGGTGGCGCGAGTTGTCGCCGGCAAGGCCAAGGCGTGTTCTGGTTGAGACGACGGTGGCCGGTTATGGCAGAGGCGGCGGTGAGTTTGTGGTGCAGAGCAGGAGACCTTGGGTCTCTAGAGAAGGCGTGAGCTGGGGAGTGGGGAATGAGGATGAACCTCCTGAACCCCTAGGAAATTCTAGGTTAGAAACCATTCGACTGGGCCAGGCCCAGAAATGAACGCACGTCCGGGAACCTTAGGTCTTTTTTGGAACGTTCGTTATTTATCCTCTTATCCAAACGTCCGTTCAGCCATTTCCTGGACGGACCGTTTGGTAACTATCTGTACAACGGACGCTCGTTACTTAACCTCTTATCCAAACGTCCGTTCGGCCATTTCTTGGACGAAGCGTTTGATAACTATCTATACAACGAACGCTCGTCATTTAGCCTCAATTTCTTCAACGTCCGTTCGTCATCTCCTCAATGAACGCTCGTTATTCAGCTTCCCTGTCTAAACGTCCGTTCGCATTTCAACAACGAGCGTTCGTCATTAGGCTTCCCTGTCTAAATGTCCGTTCGTCATTCCAACGATGAGCATTCGTCATTCAGTCTTCGTTCCCAACGTCCGTTCGTTATCTCTCTCGACGAACGCTCGTCATTCCAACAATGAGCGTTCGTCATTCAGTCTTCGTTCCCAACGTCCGTTCGTTATCTCTTTCGACGAACGCTCGTCATTTCAACAACGTCTGTTCGTCCTCTCCCTACGAACGCTCGTCATTCAGTGCCCTTTTCAACGTCCGTCCGTTATATCCCCCAACGAACGTTCGTTCTCTCCCCAACGAACGCTCCTTATTCAGTTTCCATTTCTAAATGTCCGTTATATCCCCCAATGAACGTTCGTTCTCTCCCCAACGAACGCTCGTTATTCTGAATCTGTCCCCAACGTCCGTTCGGCCACTTCCATTTCTTTTGTTTATTTATTTTATTTTTATTTATTTTTTTCCTTATTTTATTTTGTTCTATCTATTTATTTTAGACATCTACTTATCCTAAAATATATATGTAATAATACAATATTTATAGTTTAAATTAAAGAATTTACAAAAATATTTTGAAAAGGTTTAAGCACACGTGCGACCGCTCGCGTAGGCCTTGTGCTGAAAATCTTATCCTTTTCTTTTACAAAAGTTAAAAACCAAATAAAAATATTTTGAAAAGGTTTTAAGCACACGTGCGACCGCTCGCGTAGGCCTTGTGCTGAAAATCTTTTCCTTTTCTTTTACAAAAGTTAAAAATCAAATAAAAATATTTTGAAAAGGTTTAAGCACACGTGCGACCGCTCGCGTAGGCCTTGTGCTGAAAATCTTTTCCTTTTCTTTTACAAAAGTTAAAAATCAAATAAAAATATTTTGAAAAGGTTTTAAGCACACGTGCGACCGCTCGCGTAGGCCTTGTGCTGAAAATCTTTTTCTTTTCTTTTACAAAAGTTAAAAATCAAATAAAAATATTTTGAAAAGGTTTAAGCACACGTGCGACCGCTCGCGTAGGCCTTGTGCTAGAAAACCTTTTCCTTCTTTATTAAAAATACTAAAATATTCCCAAACTACAAGTAATCTCTCAGCTAGAACTACGTTACCCTTGATTCTCTATCAAAAGTGGAGATACGTAGGAGCAAGGCTAGTCCTTGTCAGGTTCATTTCCCAAAAATCCAAAATCATTATCCATAATCAATTTCTCAAACAAATTTCTCAAACAAAATTTTCAAGTAGTTTCCAAAAGAACTACGTAACCCTGATTTCTCATTTTGAATGAGAATACGTAGGAGCAAGGTCAATCCTTGTCGGGCCCAAAAAACTAAAAAATATATTTTGTTTATTTAGAATTTTATTTTAGGGAATAGTCAAACATTTTGAAAACCACATCATATTCGTGCATTTAGTTAAAGGTACTGCCTTAGGGCAGGCGTTGTAGGGTGCTAACACCTTCCCTACGCGTAACTGACTCCCGAACCCAGAATATGGTTTTCGTGGACCGTGTCTTATTATTTTATGGTTTTTCCGTAGTTTTCCAGAATAAACTATGGTGGCGACTCCAAATCTCTTTTCAAAAAACTCGTTTCTTTTTTGGATCGTCGTCCCGTCGCGATTCCGGTTGCGACAGACGGCGACTCCACTAGGGACATTAGAGAGTCGAGCCATTTAATTAGATGCGCGAATTCGATGTGGTTTTGCTTATGTGTTTTTCTTTCCCTTTTCTCTATCTATGCTTGATATTTTGAATAATTGCAATAATTGTTGAATATTGAACCCTAGGGTAGACAATATGTTTATATCTGCTTGGGAATTTTTCTGGTTGTTTTGCAGGTGAGGGTTTGGATGTGCATAATTTTCTCCCTTCACACACACACTTTCGGCATATCATGAGTGGGGCCCTATACCCGGGTCTGAGCGTAGTTTAGAATTAGAGGAGTTGTGTAGCGGTGTCACTCTGGGATGTACTTCCTGTTTGGCTATCGTGAGAACTCCAGCTAGAGTTTGTTCTCTTCATATGTGTTTCCACACCTAGTTGATTACTCGACTGTTGTGGAGATACTATGAAGGGGGCCATAGCTCTAGTAACCTTTGACCTTTAGGTTCAGGGAATCATCCTTGTGAGATTGCATATACTTGACCTTGAACTCAAAGCAGTGAACCTTTGGTAGGGCACGATGGGAGGAATATGTACTTCTGTAACCCTCACGCTGTTCATTTTTTTTTATGATATTACATTTCATACCATGCATGTGCTTTGTTTCGCCATGTTGTTTTATTATCATGCATCATATTCATACATCATTTAGTAACATGTTAATTTTAAAGGAAATCACAGGTACCTACTTGACTTCATACGAGATGGATGTTAACACAAGATCCGATGCTACACGACACACCGACTCTTCCGATTTAAGAAAGAAGTATAGTCTAAGGACCCATGTGGGAAATTTGACCGAGCTGATAAACTTGGGCAAGAGGCTTAAGACTATAAAGAGAGAAACCTTTCAGAGAAGATATGGAAATTTGTTGAATTTAATGGAGGTTGAAGTACAAATACCCGCTATCACAGCCTTGGCACAATATTATGATTCTCCGTTTCGATGTTTCACATTTCAAGACTTTCAGTTGGCGCCAACCATAGAGGAGTTCGAGCATATCTTGGGTTTGCCACTGGAAGGCACCACTCCCTATCAACATTTAGAGCATCATGCCTCTATACCCACCATTGCTGCCATCATGAAACTACATCCCAAGGAGCTTGAAGACAGGATGATGATGAGGAATCAATTGCATGGGTTATCACAGGGATATCTAGAGCAGTATTTACATCACCTGGCTGATAGAGAGGATTGGGAAACTTTCATGGATGTATTAGCCCTCACCATATATGGTATTGTCTTGTTTCCCAAAATAGAAGAATTCGTGGATTACACCGCAATAGACGTCTTCGTGGCGAGTAAAACCAGATCAGAGAATCCTGTAATAGCAGTCCTTGCGGATGTTTATGGGTCCTTGAGTTTTTGCCATGAGAGAAAGGGAAAAAAGATTCTTTGTTGTTTACCGGCGTTGTATACATGGATGACAACACGCGTGTTTAAGGAAATGGTCGACGTTAAGAGTCTATCGGAGACTTTGTCATACCAAGGGCTTAAAGGTAAAGGAGGAAACGATTGGGCCCGATTCCTTGCTGGCTTGAGCGAAAGAAGTATAAAATGGCGCCTTCCTTGGCTCGGAAATAAACTGGCTATACAGCATTGTGGTAGTTTTCCTAATGTGCCTCTCATAGGTGCCCGGTACTGTATCAATTACAACCCCCTTTTGATGCAAAGACAATTTGGGCATCCTATGAAAGGGGCACCTTCATCAGATTACCTTGCTACCCTATTCATTTATTACGAAGACGGACATTTCATCGAATTGTTAAGAAAGGTTAAAAGCGCCTGGGAAAATGTTGTTCGAGCAGAGAAGGACTTGAGGGATGGAGTAGTGGATAGCAGGGTTAGTTATCACACCTGGATTCTGGAGAGAGTGAAAGTAGTCAAGTTGCCTTTCAAGCCAATCAAGGATCAATCAACTAGTGAAGGACCATCCCAAGCCCCAGAAAGTGAAGATGTGCAACAATTGAAGGTTGAGATGGAGAAATTGAAGATGAGAAATGCTAGGTTGGAAAACGAATTACAAAGGGCGCGTAATGATCTTGTGGATATGAGAAATGATAATGAAGAAAAGTCACGAGCTTATGAA
Source organism: Vigna angularis (assembly GCF_016808095.1). Lineage (NCBI taxonomy): Eukaryota > Viridiplantae > Streptophyta > Magnoliopsida > Fabales > Fabaceae > Vigna > Vigna angularis. The sequence goes on along the minus strand of NC_068974.1, from coordinate 20,630,327 downwards.
AACATTGTCAAAAGCCAAAAGGCTGAGACGGATTATACATTTCGAGTGAAACAGGATCTAGCGGCCGCAAGTAAGGAATTATCCATGAGGGTAAATGAGAAGAAGGTGGCTTTAGAAGAGGGAAAGCAGTGGAAGCACCTCTACGAAGAAGCCAAAAGAGATAAGCGAGAAGCCCTGAAGAGACTAAGAGAAGCGCAGGTGCAGGTAGAAAAAGCGGGGCATGAGATGAAAGAGATGGCCATGTCGTTTGAAGCTGATATGAACCGGGAGCGTTGGAAGCTAGCAGAAGCGGAAGAAGAGCATCGAACTTTGATAAAACAAATGGAGGAATATATTGAGGAACAGGAGGAGCGATGGAGGTCGATAGAATTTGAAGAAAGGCATCAGGCCTTGATAAAGCGAATGAAAGAGCACATCGCAAAGCAAGAAATGGCTGTAAAGCATTGGAAGGAAAGCTTCTCTTAGTTGGCTGCTTTAGCAAATGAGGCAATTGAAGACATCCCCAGGATGGTGTCGAATGCTGAAGCTAGTACTCATTGTCGTAATTCACCAGCGGAAATAGAATTGTTTATTAATCATTGTAAATGGTTGGTGGGAGAGATGAAATCTTTCATTACCCGGGCGCGGGATTGATGTACATCAGATTTATGTGACGATGTAATGGATCAAATTTTCTTTAAATGAAAGATAAGGGATGTTTGTTTGGTATCGGCTTGTGTTAATTTTCCATCAGTATTGTCATCGTTATCCTGTGATTTCCACTTATCACTAGCATGCATCATGTTTTCTTTTGTTTTGCATTTTTCATCCTTATCTAATTTAATTTAATAAAAAATAGTAGCAGTTACGAGTGAGAGAACAACGACAAGTTTTCCACGACATCCGTACAGGACCAGAGCTAACTCGAAGGTCATGGAGAATTGGGAGCAGTCACACGAATCTATTAAGGCTGATGTCAGCCAGTTGAAGGATCAGATGGCCCAGATTTTGGCGGCTCTCGAAGCCCTGAAGACTACGGGAGGGGCGACGCCTGCGCAAGTTGAGGGAAGTGCTCAATATTACCCCCCGTTGTTCAATGCTGGGAGCCAATCTGTTTCGTTCCCAATGTATGGATTACCTCCAGGTTACACCCCACCTGTGGGAGAATACACAAAAGGTGAACAGACTTCATTCTCTTTCCCTACCACTGCCAACGTACCGCCAATCAGTACTCAAGGACCTGTTGTAATGTCCGCACCTATGGTAAATGAAGGAATGCATGCAAACATGTCTGATGGAATACGAGTAACCCCGGTTCCACCTGTGATTACCGGAGAGGGTTTTTCTACAAGGGTTGCGCCATATACTTTGTTTCAGGGGGTAATTAGTAATGTCGATGGGGCAAAGGATAAACTGGAGAGCCTAGAGGTAAGATTGAGGGCTGTTGAGGGATATGAAAGTTATGGATTCGGAGATGTTGCCCGATTGAGCTTGGTTCCTGGCGTCCAAATACCACATAAGTTCAAAGCGCCAGATTTTGAGAAGTATAAGGGAAATACATGCCCAAAGAGCCATCTAACCATGTTTTACAGAAAGATGGCTGCATATGCTTATGACGAGCAGCTGCTCATCCATGTTTTTCAAGATAGTTTGGCTGGAGTGGCATTAAACTGGTATACCCATTTGGAGCCGACTCGAATTCGTTGTTGGGCAGACTTGGCTGATGCTTTTGTGAAACAGTACATATACAATACACATGTTGCGCCAGATCGTTTACAGGTGCAAAACATGTCGAAGAAAGACAACGAAACTTTTAAGGAGTATGCTCAACGGGTGGAGGGAATTGGCTGCACAAGTTGAGCCACCTTTGTATGATAGAGAAATGGTGGCAATGTTTGTAAATACGCTCCAACCACCATTTTATGAACATATGGTGGGAACTGTATCTTCAAATTTTGCTGATATCATCGTGATAGGCGAACGAATAGAGATTGGGTTGAAAAATGGGAAGATTGCATATGGCTCGTCGGTGGTTGCAAATTCCAAAAAACCCGGTTTCAACTCAGGAAAAAGAAAGGAAGGAGATGTGCATGCAACATCTGCAACCCCCGTGTGGAGAGGTCAGGCTCCCACTCATAACTATCGACCATATTGGGGTCAACATCCACATGCAGCTAATGCGTCATTTAGTCATCAAATTAGGCCTCAACAACAATCAGGGTACTATCAACCACAATACATCCCGACGAATAATTGGAGGGGAGGGGCAAACGTAGGTTCCAATATGAATGTGGGTCCAAATACTTATCCAAGAAGGAACCAGGAAAGAAATTATGTTAACTTTACCCCAATTCCTACAACTTATACGGAATTATTGCCTCATCTTATCAAACAAGGTCTAGTTGTCGTTTGTCCCCTGAAGCCTTTGCAGCCTCCGTACCCAAGAAGTTATGATGCAGATGCAAAGTGTAGTTATCATGGAGGGGCCGCTGGTCATTCCACTGAGAGGTGTCTGGCTTTCAAGCATAAAGTGCAGACTCTAATTGATTCTGGGTGGTTAAAGTTCCAAGAGGATAAGCCTAGTATCGAGGCCAATCCTTTATCTGGGCATGGAAGTGCTTCGACGAATGCTGTCGAAGTGAAAGAGCATGAGCTGGTGAGAAATGTGAAAGAAGTCAGGAGCTCTAGGAGGTTTATTTTGGAGGCGTTGCTGAAAGTGGGTATCTTGAAGGGTGATTATGATGAGAGTATGGCATGCGCGCTCCACCCAGATGCTGAGCACTCTATTGAGGAGTGTGTTGAGTTTGAAGAAATTCTGCAAGACCTGCTAGATCGTGGTCTGATGCAGGTATGCTACAAGAAGGAGGAGGGAAATGTATTTGCACAAACTGGTGATGAATCCGGCATGATTTTACCAGAACCATTGGTGATTCGTTTCACTAAGACTACCTCTATCCCACCAACTCAAGGAAGGTCGCCCGTTGTTATCCATGTACCAACCCCTTTTCCTTACAAGAACGAAAAAGCCGTCCCATGGAGATATGGGACACATGCGTCAGGCGAAACACAAAGCGTTGATCCTGTCGTCAAAAACATATCAGGGATAGGTGGAATGACTAGGAGTGGTCGAATTTTCACGTCACCAGAGTTGGCACGAGAAAGAGTCAATGATAAGGAAGCAATGATGGCCGCGAAGGCAAAAGAATTCTTAAAGGGGAAGGGTGCACAGACAGAGGAGATCCCCGACAAGGAAGAGAGGAGAGAAGTTTCTGAAGAGGAGGCTTGTGAATTTTTAAAATTCATACAACAAAGTGAATATAAGGTGGTGGAACAGTTAAACCGTATGCCTGCTCGTATATCCTTGTTAGACTTGCTCATGCATTCAGCATCACACAGAAAGTTGCTAATGAAGATACTCAGTGAGGCTCACGTGGAGCAAGGTATTTCGTTGAATAAATTCGAGGGTATTGTTGGCAATATTGTTGCTAATAATTATCTCACCTTTACGGATGAAGAGATACCTGTTGAAGGAAGAGGGCATAACAAGGCTCTTCACGTCTCTGTGAAATGCTTGAATCATGTTATAGCACGTGTTTTAGTGGACAATGGGTCCTCTTTGAATGTCATGCCGAAAGCAACCTTGGAAAAGCTACCTTGCGAAGGAATGCATATGAGGCCGAGTTCAATGATTGTGAGGGCGTTTGATGGTAGCAAACGAGAAGTGATGGGAGAGGTGGAATTACCAATGCAAGTTGGCCCGTGTGTCTTTCAAATAACATTCCAGGTTATGGATATTCTGCCTGCTTATAGCTGTCTGCTGGGGCGCCCATGGATCCATTCGGCTGAAGTTGTGCCTTCTACACTACACCAGAAGTTGAAGTATGTGATGGGAGATAAGCTGGTGATAGTATCAGGAGAAGAGGATCTTCTTGTGAGTGGGCCATCATCCACGCGCTACATCGAGGCGGCTGAAGAAGCTCTCGAGACAGCCTTCCAATCGTTGGAGAATGTGGGAAATGCTTGTGTGGAATCGTTTCCAGTAAATCCTCGTCTATCATGTGCTTCTATTATGATGGCCAAGATTATGCTAAAAGAGGGCTATATATATGGGGAAGGTTTGGGCAAATATCGGCAGGGGCGAGCATTCCCTATAGAAATCGTTGAAAACAAGAACAGATATGGCTTGGGGTACAAACCTACCAAGGAAGACAGAAAAAGGATGATTGAAGAAAGAAAAGAACGTAGTCTGGCCCGTGCAGAAAGACGAGGGCCCAAAGAGAGCAAAATTCACATTGTTGACATCAAGGAAAGCTTCCGCAGTGCTGGGTGGATCAACACTGGCCAGATAGCAGCTGTGGAGGATGAAGAAAGGCCTCAAAGTTTGAGCTTTGTGTGGGCTTGCTCCCCTGATACTCAACTCAACAATTGGGAAACACTGGATTTACCTGTGATGCTTAATGTGAACAAAATGTAATAGTTTTAATTAAGCTTATAGTTTCGATTGGGGCTTTAGAACTGAAGTTTTGCGGATTGATTTTTTTTTACTTTTCACTCAGCGTGATAATAAAGATGCATTTCATCATCATTTGGCATTTTTCTTTGTTTATCTTATTTATTTATACTTTTTCATAAATTTAAATGATGTAGATGTGACAATGATTGTTTTGAAAATAACGATATCAATGTTCCTAATTTTGAGCACCCTATCAATAATACGGAAGATGATTTTGAAGATGATGTGGAACCCTCTCCAGAATTGTTGAGATTAGTGGAACAAGAATCTAAGGAGATAAAACCCCATCAGGAGGAGATTGAAATACTCAACTTGGGAGAGAAGGATGAGATAAGGGAAGTGAAAATCGGTACTAGTATGAAAACGGAAGTGAGGGAAAGTTTGCGTGCCCTGTTGAAGGAGTTTAAAGATGTGTTCGCGTGGTCTTACAATGATATGCCGGGTCTAGATACTGATATTGTGCAGCATAGGCTCCCACTCAAGCCAGAATGCCCTCCAATCAAGCAAAAACTAAGAAGGATGAAGCCGGAAATGTCACTAAAAATTAAAGAGGAGGTCCAAAAGCAATTTGACGCAGGATTTTTGGCTGTGGCAAGATACCCACAATGGGTAGCGAATGTTGTACCAGTGCCTAAGAAGGATGGGAAAGTTCGAATGTGTGTTGACTATCGTGATTTGAATCGTGCAAGTCCGAAAGATAATTTCCCGTTACCACACATCGATACTCTGGTTGATAATACGGCCAAATTTTCGTTATTTTCGTTCATGGACGGATTCTCGGGATATAATCAAATTAAAATGGCACCGGAAGATATGGAAAAAACGACCTTTATCACGTTATGGGGAACATTTTGTTATAAGGTGATGTCTTTCGGACTCAAGAATGCTGGAGCAACATACCAAAGGGCAATGGTGACACTCTTTCATGATATGATGCATAAGGAAATTGAAGTTTATGTGGATGACATGATTGCAAAGTCGGAATCAGAAGAGGAGCATATTTTCAATCTAAGGAAATTATTTGAGAGACTGAGAAAGTACAAACTCAGGTTAAATCCTGCCAAATGCACGTTTGGAGTAAAGTCTGGAAAATTGTTGGGCTTTATTGTCAGCCAAAGAGGGATAGAAGTTGATCCTGACAAAGTAAGAGCGATAACGGAAATGCCTACGCCCAGAACAGAAAAGGAGGTTCGAGGTTTTCTAGGAAGATTGAACTACATTGCTAGGTTCATCTCCCAATTAACTGCTACTTGCGAACCAATGTTCAAGTTGCTACGGAAAAATCAGGCTGTAGTCTGGAATGAAGATTGTCAAGTTGCTTTCGAAAAGGTCAAACAATACCTGCAAAACCCTCCTGTGTTGCGTCCACCTATGCCAGGAAGACCGCTCATTTTGTATTTGACCGTATTGGATAATTCAATGGGTTGTGTATTGGGTCAGCATGATGAAGACGGGAAAAGAGAGCATGCTATATATTACTTGAGCAAGAGATTCACAGATTGCGAACAACGATATTCGTCGTTAGAGCGAACTTGTTGTGCACTGGCGTGGGCTACTCATTGTTTAAGGCAATACATGTTGAGTCACTCTACCTGGTTGATATCTAAAATGGATCCTATCAAGTATATTTTCGAAAAGCCCGCTCTCACTGGAAGAATAGCTCGATGGCAGATGCTACTATCGGAGTACGACATTGTATATGTTACTCAGAAATCTATCAAGGGTAGCGCTTTAGCGGAATATTTAGCCCATCAACCCATTAGTGATTATCAGCCAATGCAACCTGAGTTTCCTGATGAAGATATCATGGCTTTATTTGCTGAGAACAAAGAGGACAAAAATGAAAAAGCCTGGACGGTATTATTCGATGGGGCCTCGAATGTAATGGGGCATGGAATAGGGCCAGTGCTTATCTCTCCTAAGAATCAATACATTCCAATGACGGCAAGGTTGTGTTTTAATTGCACGAATAATATCGCAGAATATGAAGCTTGTGCCATGGGTATTCGAGCAGCAATAGAGTCTAAAGCAAAAATTCTGGATGTATACGGAGATTCAGCTTTGGTCATCCATCAATTGAAGGGAGAATGGGAGACTAGGGATACTAAATTAATTCCATACCAAGCTTACATCAGGGGATTAATTGAGTATTTTGATTCCATCACGTTTAATCACATACCGCGAGAAGATAATTAATTAGCAGACGCATTGGCTACCTTGTCATCAATGTTTGAAGTTGATCAAGATGCAGAATTGCCAATGATTGAAATGAAGAGTCATGCGAAGCCAGCATATTGTCATTTCATCGAAGAGGAGGTAGATGGTAAACCTTGGTACTTTGATATCAGGCATTATCTTAGGACCCGAGAATATCCAGAGAAGGCATCAGAAAACGATAAAAGGGCGTTAAGGAGGTTGGTTGGCAGTTTCATTTTGAGTGGGGATATTCTATATAAGAGGAATCATGACATGGTTCTCCTTAGATGCGTAGATGCAAAAGAAGCCGAGCTGATACTAAAAGAAGTACACGAGGGTACATTTGGCACGCACATGAATGGGCACTCAATGGCCAGGAAGATACTGAGAGCGGGGTATTTTTGGTTGACTATGGAAAATGATTGTTGTACACATGTGAGAAAGTGTGAGAAATGCCAGGTATACGCAAATAATATCAATATGCCACCCACGACCTTGAACGTGTTGTCTGCGCCATGGCCCTTTTCGATGTGGGGAATAGATGTCATCGGAGCTATAGAGCCAAAGGCATCAAATGGACACCGTTTCATATTAGTCGCAATCGATTACTTCACCAAATGGGTTGAGGCTGCTTCTTATGCTAATGTGACTAGAAAGGTGGTGACCAAGTTCATAAAAAGGGAGTTGATTTGCAGATACGGGCTCCCTAATAGGATCATCACTGATAATGCCACTAACTTAAACAACCAGATGATGACAGAGTTATGTGAGGAGTTCAAAATTCATCATCTTAATTCTTCTCCTTATCGTCCAAAGATGAATGGGGCAGTGGAGGCTGCTAACAAAAATATCAAGAAGATTGTGCAGAAGATGGTGGTCACATATAAGGATTGGCATGAAATGCTTCCTTTTGCTTTACATGGTTATCGCACTTCGGTACGAACATCGACTGGGGCAACGCCTTTCTCGCTTGTATATGGAATGGAGGCAGTACTTCCGTTTGAAGTGGAAATTCCGTCCTTACGAGTTTTAATGGAAACCCAATTAGAAGAGGCTGAGTGGGTTCAAGCTCGTTTCGACCAGCTCAATCTCATCGATGAAAAAAGATTAACAGCAGTATGCCATGGACAATTATACCAAAGAAGAATGAAGAAGGCATTTGACAAAAAGGTACACACAAGAGAATTTCATGAAGGTGAGCTGGTGTTGAAGAAGATTCTACCTATACAAAAGGATCATAGAGGCAAATGGACTCCAAATTATGAAGGGCCATTTGTAGTGAAGAAAGCATTTTCTGGTGGGGCACTAATTCTCACGAGAATGGACGGGGAGGAGTTACCATTGCCAGTTAATTCTGATGCAGTAAAAAAGTTCTACGCCTGATGATTCCGTTATAGTGGTTGCTATTAAGGGGATGTTGATATTATCTTTAAAGCTTATTGTACTCTGTGTTTTTTTTCACTAAATAAAGTTCACGTGATTTCATTCATACTTTGTTTGTTTGCATTCCATCTGAAATATTGCATGTCACGCTGAGCTGTTAAGTAGTCAAGGGAAAATGAAAATAAGTAAACGCGTGTTGATAAAAGCATCACAGGTATATCAAGTTGGCGAGCTCGGTCCTGGAGGATGTCGAAAAAGGAAAAACGAAAAAAAAGAGGTCACATGTTGAGTTTGTTGTTAATAAAGTTGTCAAGGACATAGTATTTTCGAAAAAAAAAAGGTTTTGAAAAATACCGTTGGTGAGTCTTTTCCTGATTCAAGGTTTTGGGTGTAATCGGTGTTTCTTTTCTTGATAAAGCATCTGCATTCACATTACTTGAACCCTAATTTTTTCGTTTCCTATAAGACGAAGGATTTCGCCATACGCCTAATATTGGGGCAGTTTTCATCATGTTACATATTACCGATAATCCGTTGATTAGGGAGATATATAAAATAAAATAAAATAAAAGGAAGAAGGAGAAAACAAAGGAAACAAAACAAAGGTAAAATGAAGTTGATGTGTCAGGCACTACATAGTTTCGTTCAGGTTTAAATTCAAGAGAAAGTCAGACAAACAAGATTCGGAATGACGTGTGGCCATTTTTTCGTTATCCAATTGTCAAAAGCAGTTCATCCAATTGCACCCCTTTTGAGCCAAAATTCATAACTGTTTTCATCACCCTAGACAAGAATCATTAGCATGTCGACGTCAATTTAAAAGGGTACATCATAAGCATCCAAAGTTGAGGAGAAAATCTATATATAAAAAAAAAAAAACAGAAATGAAAAGGAAAGTATCATAAAAGACCACAATAGGGGCAACGAAAAGAATGATCCAAAAGAAAGGAAAAAAAAAACAACAATGAAAAATAAAGGATGCCTGAAGTTCAAATCCCTAAAGACAGTTGACTGGGCACCTTGCAAATGATTCTTGTTTAAAGACTGTAACCGTCAAACACCTATTTGGGCCTTTGTTATCCTTTCTTTCAAAACCCTTTGACCTTTAGCCACGGTACAAGCCCATAAAAGTCCACGCTGACTGAAGATTGTTGGTCCTAATCTTTCTCACGAATTTAACTTTGAAACAGAATGATGTAGTGAACGACACAATTCAGTGTTATCTTCAAAAAAAAAAAAAAAAAAAAAAAAAAATCTCCCTGTCAATCAAAGATCATCCAATTTGGGGGGAATCTTTCATACCCAAATATTTTCACTTTTCCATTGTGCAAAATTGGGGCAGTATGGGAGCACAACATGTTAATATCACTTTTCCCCAAATGAGAGACACACATACGTTAATATTTGCTCACAGAAAATCATTATTCATCTGCTTTTCATAACCATTCTTCCACATCCTACAGGGTTCAAGTTAATTTGGATTGCAAAAAGCGATAAAAAGAATTTTAACTCAGGGTTACACTTTCTTCCTGCTCATCAAAGGGTTCTATACCTATCAACGTTGTTTTTAAGGAATGCGTTTTGAACGTACATCGTGTTTGATGACAATATTAACAATGGATTCCAAGCATGGAATTTTCAAAAAAAAAAAAAAAAAAAAATGAAAGTCTCATGTGTCTATGCATCCATGCACCATCATGACATAACATCATCTCAGAGGAAGCGAGGATAATTGTTTGTAAAATCTTCATGTTTAACTCGGCATTTATCAACTTTTCAAAGCTACAAATCAAGGTTTTAATTTGTTGTTATCGGCCCTCTGCATGGCAATGGTCGAATTTAAATTTTTGTTCTGTGAGTTTGGCCCTCTGCAAGGCAATGGTCAAATCCAGGTTTTAGTTTTCTGTTATCGGCCCTCTGCATGGCAATGGTCGGATTTAAATTTCTGTTCTGTGAGTTTGGCCCTCTACGAGGCAATGGTCAAATCCAGGTTTTAGTTTTCTGTTATCGGCCCTCTGCATGGTAATGGTCGGATTTAAATTTCTGTTCTGTGAGTTTGGCCCTCTGCGAGGCAATGGTCAAATCCAGGTTTTAGTTTTCTGTTATCGGCCCTCTGCATGGCAATGGTCGGATTTAAATTTCTGTTCTGTGAGTTTGGCCCTCTGCGAGGCAATGGTCAAATCCAGGTTTTAGTTTTCTGTTATCGACCCTCTGCATGGCAATGGTCGGATTTAAATTTCTGTTCTGTGAGTTTGGCCCTCTGCGAGGCAATGGTCAAATCCAGGTTTTAGTTTTCTGTTATCGACCCTCTGCATGGCAATGGTCGGATGTAAATTTCTGTTCTGTGAGTTTGGCCCTCTACGAGGCAATGGTCAAATCCAGGTTTTAGTTTTCTGTTATCGGCCCTCTGCACGGCAATGGTCGGATTTAAATTTCTATTTTGTGAGTTTGGCCCTCTGCGAGGCAATGGTCAAATCCAGGTTTTAGTTTTTTGTTACTGGTACTTTACTTGACATTGGTCATTCAACATCGTGATTTGAATTATTTTGTCCGTTTTCTTTCATATTATTTAGTAATATCTAAGTAAAGAGGGGCAGCTGTCAACACTCAATTTTGTCCGGGTTGTAAAAAAAAACGTGTTTTTATTGGTTTTTTTATTATTTTCCTTTTATTTTATTTTACCTTTTGTTTTATTCTATTTTAATGTATTTAGGTCTTTGCTTTTAATTCAATTTCTCTTTTATTTCTTATATTCATTTTGTTTTAATAGAGTTAATTAATCAAAATAATTGAAAATTTGAAAAATAAAATTAAAAATAATGTAAAAAAAAAATTGAAATAAAAAAAAATAGAAAACGGTGAAAATGGCGTATGGGAGGCGTGTCTGGGAGTGAGGGAGACCAGGTGGTTAGAGGAATATTTCCAAGATTTTTGGAAAGTGAAAAGGGGGAGACCAGGTGGTTAGAAGGGGGATTTTTTCCAAGATCTTTGAAAAAGGAAAAAAGAGAGAGATATCAGAGAGGAGAAGGGTTTTAGAAGGTGACAGGAGGAGATCATCGGAGGGAGGCAGAGGATATCAGAAGTGACGAATATCAGAGGAATTCTCAGGTATACAACTTATCCTTTATTCTCATTCTCATGAGGCATGATAAATATAGAATGATAGTGTTTGATAATGCATACGAGCATTGCCTATAATCTGTTCAAAAACATTATGGTGTGTGGTCATCATCCTTCTCCATGACCGCTTGTTATCATCATTGGTCAGCTCGATTCCATAGTTACCATATACATACATAATGTTTCGTTGGAAACCCAGTAAAAAACACGGCAAAAAACGCTAACCCAGTAATATCCACTTTATTCATTGCACCATTTTTCGTGAAACCCTTACATCCCAAGACTCAAATGGACCCCCTGAAATTCGAAGTCTCCTCCACTGGAATTGCTCTTTCGGTGAGGATGAATGGGACGATGGAGGTGATGGCTTAATACCCCTACTTTGGGCAGGCTTAAGAGGAAGAGAGTGGCTGGTTATTTCGTGGTTGGCGGGTTGGAAGTGGTAGTCTGTTGTGTGGTGGTGGCGGCGACGTCGCTAAAGTTGTCCTGGCAGGTGATGGTGTCCGTGTAGGTGGCCGTGGAGGTGGCCGAGGAGGTAGACGAGGATAGGCACGGGGAGCCTTATCGTGGCAGTGGTTGTGATCGTCGTGGAGGTTTTAGCAATGGTGAAAATGATGATGATGGGTGTTGATGACACGGAGGGATCGGAGATGAAGGCGGAGGAAGACCCTCCCTGGGAATCGCTGTTTTCGAAGAGAGAAAAGTGGAGACGGTGGCGTCGTGGCTGGTGGTGGTTCTGGTGGCGCGAGTTGTCGCCGGCAAGGCCAAGGCGTGTTCTGGTTGAGACGACGGTGGCCGGTTATGGCAGAGGCGGCGGTGAGTTTGTGGTGCAGAGCAGGAGACCTTGGGTCTCTAGAGAAGGCGTGAGCTGGGGAGTGGGGAATGAGGATGAACCTCCTGAACCCCTAGGAAATTCTAGGTTAGAAACCATTCGACTGGGCCAGGCCCAGAAATGAACGCACGTCCGGGAACCTTAGGTCTTTTTTGGAACGTTCGTTATTTATCCTCTTATCCAAACGTCCGTTCGGCCATTTCCTGGACGGACCGTTTGGTAACTATCTGTACAACGGACGCTCGTTACTTAACCTCTTATCCAAACGTCCGTTCGGCCATTTCTTGGACGAAGCGTTTGATAACTATCTATACAACGAACGCTCGTCATTCAGCCTCAATTTCTTCAACGTCCGTTCGTCATCTCCTCAACGAACGCTCGTTATTCAGCTTCCCTGTCTAAACGTCCGTTCGCATTTCAACAACGAGCGTTCGTCATTAGGCTTCCCTGTCTAAACGTCCGTTCGTCATTCCAACGATGAGCGTTCGTCATTCAGTCTTCGTTCCCAACGTCCGTTCGTTATCTCTCTCGACGAACGCTCGTCATTCCAACAATGAGCGTTCGTCATTCAGTCTTCGTTCCCAACGTCCGTTCGTTATCTCTTTCGACGAACGCTCGTCATTTCAACAACGTCTGTTCGTCCTCTCCCTACGAACGCTCGTCATTCAGTGCCCTTTTCAACGTCCGTCCGTTATATCCCCCAACGAACGTTCGTTCTCTCCCCAACGAACGCTCCTTATTCAGTTTCCATTTCTAAATGTCCGTTATATCCCCCAATGAACGTTCGTTCTCTCCCCAACGAACGCTCGTTATTCTGAATCTGTCCCCAACGTCCGTTCGGCCACTTCCATTTCTTTTGTTTATTTATTTTATTTTTATTTATTTTTTTCCTTATTTTATTTTGTTCTATCTATTTATTTTAGACATCTACTTATCCTAAAATATATATGTAATAATACAATATTTATAGTTTAAATTAAAGAATTTACAAAAATATTTTGAAAAGGTTTAAGCACACGTGCGACCGCTCGCGTAGGCCTTGTGCTGAAAATCTTATCCTTTTCTTTTACAAAAGTTAAAAACCAAATAAAAATATTTTGAAAAGGTTTTAAGCACACGTGCGACCGCTCGCGTAGGCCTTGTGCTGAAAATCTTTTCCTTTTCTTTTACAAAAGTTAAAAATCAAATAAAAATATTTTGAAAAGGTTTAAGCACACGTGCGACCGCTCGCGTAGGCCTTGTGCTGAAAATCTTTTCCTTTTCTATTACAAAAGTTAAAAATCAAATAAAAATATTTTGAAAAGGTTTTAAGCACACGTGCGACCGCTCGCGTAGGCCTTGTGCTGAAAAACTTTTTCTTTTTTTTTACAAAAGTTAAAAATCAAATAAAAATATTTTGAAAAGGTTTAAGCACACGTGCGACCGCTCGCGTAGTCCTTGTGCTAGAAAACCTTTTCCTTCTTTATTAAAAATACTAAAATATTCCCAAACTACAAGTAATCTCTCAGCTAGAACTACGTTACCCTTGATTCTCTATCAAAAGTGGAGATACGTAGGAGCAAGGCTAGTCCTTGTCAGGTTCATTTCCCAAAAATCCAAAATCATTATCCATAATCAATTTCTCAAACAAATTTCTCAAACAAACTTTTCAAGCAGTTTCCAAAAGAACTACGTAACCCTGATTTCTCATTTTGAATGAGAATACGTAGGAGCAAGGTCAATCCTTGTCGGGCCCAAAAAACTAAAAAATATATTTTGTTTATTTAGAATTTTATTTTAGGGAATAGTTAAACATTTTGAAAACCACATCATATTCGTGCATTTAGTTAAAGGTACTGCCTTAGGGCAGGCGTTGTAGGGTGCTAACACCTTCCCTACGCGTAACTGACTCCCGAACCCAGAATATGGTTTTCGTGGACCGTGTCTTATTATTTTATGGTTTTTCCGTAGTTTTCCAGAATAAACTATGGTGGCGACTCCAAATCTCTTTTCAAAAAACTCGTTTCTTTTTTGGATCGTCGTCCCGTCGCGATTCCGGTTGCGACAGATGGCGACTCCACTAGGGATATTAGAGAGTCGAGCCATTTAATTAGATGCGCGAATTCGATGTGGTTTTGCTTATGTGTTTTTCTTTCCCTTTTCTCTATCTATGCTTGATATTTTGAATAATTGCAATAATTGTTGAATATTAAACCCTAGGGTAGACAATATGTTTATATCTGCCTGGGAATTTTTCTGGTTGTTTTGCAGGTGAGGGTTTGGATGTGCATAATTTGGTGGAGAGAGTGAAGAGGTTGAAAAGTCAAAAGAGAAGGAATGAAGGAGTGTGGGAGTGAGTCTGTGTTGCAATGTAAATTTGGTGGAGAGAGTGAAGAGAAAAACAAATTAAAGGGCATGTGTGTAATTGGGGCCGCGTGTAATAAATGAAGGAGAGACAAGAAAAGAAAAAAAAGTGGAAGTGTGAGGAGAGGTGGTTACGTAAATGGTGTTGGTGCATGGAATGAAGTGTGTACCTTTTACCATTAGAAAAGACAGTGAAAGTGAGGCCACGATAATTGTGGGGAAAGGTGGGTGAAGTAGAGTTTTGTATAAATGAATGGAAAATGAAAGAGAAAGAGGGAAGGATGAGGGTTTGGTTACGTAAAAAGTTGCGAAAGGAGAGAGAAAGAGAGTTTTGATGAGAAAAGAATATTTTAAGTGGGGTTCACTTGGTGAGAGAAAATATAATTTAATAGCCTTGGGGCCCACTTGAAAAGTTAGATGTAGAAGGGAGTGTGTTTAGAGTAAAAAGGGGTGTATTGGAATTAGGTGTTTTCTTTGGTGTTGGGAATTTTAGTAAAAGTGGGGGTGCAGTAGAAATGTTGTTCTAGTTTATGGAAGTGTGAAATTAGTAATTTCACGAGGGTGCAACAATAGGATAAATAATTAAATTAAGTTATTTAATTATTTGTGATTTTTTTATTAAATTGTTAGTCAAGGAATTTGGTTGACTTTGTATATGATGGTGATCTGAGTATAATTGTGATGGTGAAGTTGTGAGAGCAAGTGTTCTGTCATTTCCTTAGAATTTTTGTCAAATCGATGGTGTTTGTATTGCGATACGATAGTGTGTTGAGTGCTCTGCGGAGATTGAGATTTGAGTGTCACCCTATCCTCGTGCGCGAGGACTAGAGAGGGTTGGATGTCTCGCCCAATGACTTCGTCTCGTGTGAGTATAGTGCAAGGTGGGTGCGCCTAACCGAAGTTTTTACTCGTAATTCCTTGAGGAGTCCGGGAGATAAGTCTGAAGTTGCAATGGAAGACGGCTCGAATCATCCTGTTTTGCGAAACAGGTTTCGTACAACAAAATTCAAGGAAACAACAGAAGCTTGTGAGAATGATTTGAGTCATTGTTTCGAATACCGTGATGTATTGTAATGTTATGACTATGATAGTCTGGGTGGTGATGATCTGAGTTATGAGTTGAATATTGTGTTGTATTGTAAGGTTGTGACTACGATCGTCTATGTTATGATGTTTTGATATTGAAATTATATGCTATGTTAGGTTCTTAGTTACTCGCCCTTTCCTTTTGTGGTTGTGGTTCCACCTATGATGATCGTACTTGTACGGGAGTAGATGGCGTTGCAGATGAGGTAGAGATGGAGTAGCACGACGAGAGTTATGGGAATAGCTATGGGGAATTTATCATGTTTTAAAGTAATTTTATGTTTTTGAATAATGAATTTGATATTTGTAAGGTTTGAACCTTATGTTGTAACACGCTTAGACTTTTGAGGTTTTGTTTCCGCGATGTTTTTTAAAATAAAAAAAAACTGGCGTAAAATTTTGGATTTTGTTATTTTCTAGTGGCACTCTGTTGGGGGTGTTACATAAGACGCAAAAGGAGAGAGAACACATTTCCTTCTCCGTCAATTTAATCCAACAACTTGAGATGTTAAGGAAAAAGATTGAGGTCAAAGAAGCTGAGAATGTGTATCTGAATGATTCTATTGAGAGGATGGATAAAGAGCTGTAGTAGATAAAAGGTGCAAATTGTCATTTAAGTCATCAAGTTAAAAATTCAGAGAATCTTCTCGAGAAGGACTTAGAGCTTCTAGAAATGATAAAAAGGTTGAGGGCTGCAGAGACATTAAATGAAGAGTTTTGCATATATATTGAGAAGCTGAAGATGGATCAAGAAGAATGAAGATTGACCACATTAAACCTTGACAGGCAGATTCTTGATCTATCACAAAATTGCATGAATAAGAAAAAAGAAATTGAACACCTTCATGAACAAAATAGAAGTAGGTTAGGAGTGACAGATTAGTTGGATGTTATAGATTTGCTTTGTCTAAGAATAATAGGTATATTACCTTCTTACATCATGAATTGGTGTAGTGAAATTGGATATACTTAAATGTTAAAAGGCTGGGTTGTTATTATACCTTGTTTACATTCACGTGTTGCCTTCACTATGTGTACATGACAGTTTGAACCAGTTTTGGAAGGTTTAAGTCTTTTAGAAGAGGTTATAGGGTCCAGTTTGATACATAACTGAGTCGGGGATGAACTGAATTGATTTTATGAAGTGAAAAGAGTTTTCATTTAATAAAAACTCAGTTGACAAAATCTAGTTGATGTGGTGGTTAAATGATGTTCAAAAAACCTTTAAAACATCAAAGAAACTTGTCTCATGCTTTAGAAACAATAAATCTGGACAGAAACAAATTACGCACATGATTAATCAAAAAATGACTTTTTATGCAGAGTTTGTGCAATCAAATTCAAGTTTTGGCTTGTTTGAGCTCATATCACCAAGGCTACACATTCTCTCATTTCCTTATAGGTTAATATCTTTCTACACAAGCACCTAAACACGGATTGAAAATGAATATTGAAAGCTGGAACAGATTCACACAGTTAACAACAGAAGCAAAAACACCAATCATAACAAATAATTATAATTCAACCTGAACAATCAAGCATGATCAATTTCAATAATATTTTGGATCTAAAACACAATGCAGAGCTGGAATGGTAGGAAATTCACTATGGGTGACATGCATTAACAAAAACTCATGGGTTGTAGATTTTTGTACTAAAGTTAGCACTTACAGCTGGCTGAAAGTTCCCTATTCAACCCAGATTCTGTTTCAGCTCCTCTTCCTAAAGATGCTACCTCAAATGAATAAGGTATCTAAGCTAGAAACTGCACCACAGATCTTAACATCAGCACAAACTAACAATATAAACACCAATCCAAATCTTAACACTACACCAATAAACAGTCAGAGCAACACCAATTTTCAAACAAAGAAATTGGCACTTAAAATGACAAAAACTGATACAAGCAAGAAATAACAGTTATGAAACACATAGGGACTCAAAAGGAACCTAAGAAATGTGCTAGAATACATTTCAAAATCAAAGAAAAAATATAATCAAGAAAAATGCAAAAATTGTTTATGACTGAATCTTCATGTAAAAATTGGCCTAGTATAATGACTAATTTGCATATTTTTAATTCAATGCACAATTGGCTCATGAAAATTCATTCAAACAAGTTTAATTGTGCTTATTACAACTGCTCAAGGTCAATTTGCACGAGTTTATTGCCTTTTACAGCCTAGACTTTGTTACGGGTGCAGAATCAGTGAGAACAGGAGAATGATTCGATTTCAAGTCCATGGAATCCAGGTTTCAGACCACTCTACAGTCTAGTAAAAATGTAATAACTTTAAGAAGTATTGAGCACCGATCAAACTAATGTATAGAAGTTTTAATATGGAACACATGAAGCAAGCAAATGCAAGAATGGGGAGCAAGAAGCAGAAAAGTGAAGGCAAACAGCTTTAGGAACCAGTGTTATGAAAAGCATAATTATATAAGACAATTAATAACCATTTTAAAAATTAAAAGAAAGGAAGTATTATTGATTGTTCCTATCATTTATTTATTCAATAGAAGGATTTTTCTTATCAATGATTGGTCCAAAAATACAATTCACTAAAATCCAAATACATTAAAGGGTCCATCCTACATGTAGTGAGCTACATACATACACAAAGCACAAGTTGGCCTTCATTGACAGCTAAACATTATTGAGGTTACTTGAACTATGGTTGAGTAATACATAGGTGCTAGGATCATGCACATTCAAGTAACTTGTAAAAGACAAGGTGGAAAGATAAACCAAACTATATAATATGTAAGGTAAAATCCAAATATCAACTGCAGCTTGTAAAATAGTATAGTTTTTGTTGTACAAGCACATAGGTTTTGGCTACGCAGGTTGTTTTACATGCTGTTTTTGTTTTTGGAAGTTGCGTGTGAAACCCTCTGTCTCACATTTAACTTCTTGCATTGGACAAAGTGAAAATGAAGAAGGATAAGAAAATGGTAATTAAAAAAGATCACAGATCACACTATTTTAGTTTGTAGCTTTGGATCACAAGGGAAGCTTATATGAAGTGGTAAATGACCAACTAAGGCTTGTACTATGAAATAGAATATGATGAACTGAAGTTCTATCATACAATACAAACAATCTATTTGCCCTTTGTCCAAGTCAAAAAGCTTCACCAATCACAAAGCCTGAGAAACTGCCAAATGTTTAGATATAGAACCAGAAATGATAAAGAATCAAATATGTGGAACTAATAACTATGACCTGGTCAGATCTAAAACTAAACCAAATCAAAGAGCCACACACTTTGCACATATAAAAGCACAAACCAGCTAAGGCAAAAAACATAGCAACCAAACTTCAGTTCCTTCTAACACTCACCCTTTAGTATAAGCTTAACCAAAGTATCAAACCAAGCAAGCATAGTAGTTGTTGCTCTCAAAAAATCACCCTTTAAGCCTAATCAATTAAGGAAACATAAAATGCTCAAAAGGGGTAGATGGCAAGGAAGAGAAAGGTTGGTGAAGTTGTATGAAGGTTGACTACATTACTAGCAGTTTTGAATCATGTTTGATTGAAGATACAAAAGTGGATGTGCAATACAAAACCATATGCAACCACACAGTTAAGAAAATATTGATTTCCTGCATAATATAAAGTTGTACAACCCCACTTAGTGGACACGAAAGAAAACAATACCATATGCAACCACACAACTTGCGCCTACAGGCAGCTGGTTCAGAAATAAATTCAATCTATTTATGAAACCTAGATAAAACACAACAACAAACGAAACGTAGGGATATACAAATGAACCTCCTCAACTCAATTAGCAAAAAGACATTGGTTCTTAGCAACTACGCAACTAAAATTGGTCCTTACAGCAATTGGAACACTGGTCTAAACACTTTGACCACCAAGCATTGGATTAGGAACCTTATAGCAACTACAACATACTTTAAACACTTGACAACAACACCATAATAACTAGGCACTGGATTAAAGCATAATAATAACGAAACTATTGAAACTTTCTCTTATAGCAACTAAACAAAAATGTTAGGGACTCTATAGAAACTAAATAATTGGCATAGACCTTATAGCAGTTGGAACATATGATATAGACCTTATAGCAACTGGAAAAAAATGACAAAGCCTTAACCTACTCAGGACATATTTTCCTTATACTCTTGATTTACCAATTTTCGCTATGCTTACAACAAGACCAAAACAACCCCCAAAACTTATTCCAAGCTCAAAATAAAATGAAGAGGAATAAAAAATAACAGGCCAACCGTATCAGAACAAGTTCTATTACACATAATGACATATAGGAATTCAATAGAAAACATGGAAGGTACTAACCCGTCTGGTCTCCCCCTTGTGCTCACAGTCTGAACGCAACCACCTCCTGAAGCTGATGACCACGAATCACCACTTTTGCCGTCACACAAGCCTCACGCGCATAGCTACAAACCACCACCCCAGCCGCAACACCAACAACGACACGAAGAACCCAATGCCACCGAACAAAACGAATAATTAAGGAGGGAGAGGGACAGAACGGAACCATGATCGAATGAGAGCAAGCGAAACAGAAGGGAGAATGAGAGAATAGGACACTGGATAGGACGAGAGAGAGGTAGGGTTTTCTGTTTGACGAAATTGGGGACGACCTCGACGAATACCCCCAATCACTTAGTTTAATGGGTCGAGCCTCTTACCGAAGGCCACACACCCCTCGATAATCTCTTCTTAGCCGTCTGTAATGCTATTTCACCATGACCTTCGGTAATTACAATATTGATCGTCGGTAACGCACTTTTACCGAAGGCCGAGAGGCCGTCCGTAAAACCCCTTCGGTAATACGCCAATTTCTTGTAGTGTGTTCAATACGGAAATAGGAAGCAAGGGATTACGTGATGCAAGCAATATTTATAGATTAACCGATGACATACATCGTGTAATTATTCTTAGTTACTTCCACACTCCACCATCTTGTATGAATGTCAAAGCCTAGCCGAATTCGACGTTTAAACATCATTCAGAGAAAAAGTAATAAATTTCGTTTGATTCATATAAGAACAAATTGACGTCCCGTCCCAAGAAATTGTCTACTTTTCAGGATGCATCAATTTTACAAGGTTATCGGATACTTTGAAATTGTTTTGTTTGAAAGCAAGAAACGAATGGTCTAATAAAAGCTTCACGGAATGGTTGGAGTTGCTGAAGGAGATGCTTCCAAAAAATAACACATTACCTATCCGTAATTACGACGCAGAGAAAATTCTATGTTCAAGGGGTTTGGAATACCAAAAGATACATGTATATCCCAATGACTGTGTATTGTATAGAGATCAGTATGCTTCACTAAAGGTGTGTGCGACATGTGATTCGTGACGATTTAAGAAGAAACTTCATAAAAATAACGATGAACACAATGAAGGTCCACCGGCTAAGGTCAGGTGGTCACATTTTAGTGGAATGTGATTAAGGAAGATATCAAAATCCTCCAATTGTTGTTTCATCCATAAGATTTGGGGTCAACAATTGACTGCTGATATATATTCAACTTCAGTGGTAGACAAGGCTACACACGCTTGTTTCTTTGAGTGCCAAGACACTAAAGAACAACCCAGAAAATGACAAGTACCACTAGTACTTTTCCTATCTATTTTATATCCCCCATAATCTGCATCAGAATAACCTATCAAACTAGGTGTAGCATCAGAGGGATACCAAAGTCCAAAGGATGTGGTTCCTTTAAGATATTTTAACACTCTTTTAACAGTAGTCAAATGAGACTCCTTGGGATTTGCTTGGTACCTAGCACATACATAAACACCTGCATAATATCAAGTTTACTAGCAGTAAGATACAACAGAGATCCTATCATCCCTCTATACATAGTTTGATTCACTTCTTCTCCAGATTCATCCTTATCTAAGTAACAAGAGGTTGCCATAGGGGTGTTGGCTTCTTTACAGGTGTCCATTCCAAACTTCTTAAGTACTTCCCTACAACACTTGGCTTGGGAAACGAAAGTTCCACCTTCCATTTGCTTAATTTGTAATCCTAAGAAGAAATTCAGTTCACCCATCATAGACATCTCAAATTCACCTTGCATTATATTTGCAAAACCCTCACATAACGAATCATCAGTAGATCCGAGGATAATATCATCCGCATACACTTGAACAATCAAAATATGTTTTCCTAATTTCTTAATGAATAAGGTTGAATCAACCTTTCCTCTAGAAAAATCATTTTCAATCAAGAATGTACTAAGTCTTTCATACCAAGACTTAGGTGCCTGTTTAAGGCCATTCAATGCCTTTTTCAGTTTATACACATGGTCAGGAAATTTGAAATCTTCAAATCTAGGAGGTTGACTAACATATACCTCCTCTTTTATATAACCATTCAAAAATGAACTTTTTACATCCATTTGATATAGTTTAAATTTCATCAATGATGCATAAGCAAGTAAAAGTCTAATTGCTTCTAACCTGGCTACTAGGGATAGGTCTCATCATAATCAATACCTTCCTCTAGAGAGTATCCCTTTTCAACAAGCCTTGCTTTATTCTTTGTGATGTTTCCATCTTCATCAAGCTTGTTTCTGAAAACCCATTTTGTCCCTATGACTTGATAGTCTTCTTTTCTAGGAATGAGTTCCCAAACGTCTTTCCTTTCAAATTGATTTAGCTCTTCTTGCATAGAAATGCACCACTTATCATCTTGGAGAGCTTCTTTTATATTCTTGGGTTCTATTTGAGATACAAAAGCTATTGTTAAGCAAAAATTGTTTAGATTGTGTCTAGTAGTTACCCCTTTTGAAATGTCTCCAATGATGTTGTCTAGGGAGAGGCCACGAGGTTGTTTGTAGCTCTTAGGATCCACTTCTTGATTTTGAGTTTCTCTATGATTGTTGTCATTTAGATACATCTCTTCAAGAGCTTTCCTTAAATAATCCTTATCACCTGCAATTGGTTTATTTGACTCAAGAGGATTCACCTCAAGGTCCACAATTTCATCAAAGACAACATGCATTGATTCTTCAATTATCAAAGTTCTTCTATTAAACACCATATATGCTTTGCTAGTCAAAGAATAGCCCAAGAAAATTGCTTCATCAGATTTAGCATCAAACTTACCTGGATTATCTTTACCATTATTTATAAAAAAGCATTTGCATCCAAAGATTCTTAAATGAGACACATTTGGTTTTCTTCCTTTAAATAGTTCATAAGGAGTTAACTTAAGAATAGACCTAATAAGCATTCTATTTAGCACATAACAAGCAATACTAACTACATCAACCCAAAAATATTTAGGTACATTTGATTCATTCAAAAGAGTTCTAGCTAATTCTTCTAATGATCTATTTTTCCTTTCAACAACCTCATTTTGTTGGGGAGTTCTAGGAGCAGAAAAATTATGAGTTATTCCAAACTCATCACAAAACTTTTCAAAAGATTCATTTTAAAATTCACCACCATGATCACTTCTTAAGGTTTTGATTTTCAAATCCTTTTCATTTTGAACACGTTTTGCAAGGGTTTTGAATGCTTTAAAGGCTTCACTTTTCAAAGTTAAAAAGAATGTCCAAGTAAACCTAGTGTAATCATCAACAATCACAGGTGCATAATAGTTTCCACCAAAACTTTTAATTCTAGATGGACCAAACAAGTCCATATGTAAAAGTTCCAAAGGTTTTGATGTAGAAATTGTGCTTTTGGATGAAAAAGAAGATTTGGTTTGTTTTCCTTTTTGACAAGCACAACATAATTTATCTTTTTCAAATTTTAGTTTAGGCAAACCAATTACAAGATCTTTAGAAATTAGTTTATTTAGATGTTGCATATGAATGTGTGCAACTCTTTTATGCCATAACCAAGGATTTTCCTCTTTTGCAACTAAACATGTTATGCTATGACTAGATGCACTTTCAATGTCAATCAAATAAATATTATTATGCCTAACACCTTGCAGAGCAACATCAGAAGAATTCTTAAAATAAACAGTACATTTATCACTTTCAAATGTTACCTTGAGACCTTTGTCGCATAATTGACTTATGCTTAGGAGGTTATGTTTGAGACCTTCAACATACAATACGTCTTTTATAGTTAAGGTGTTTCCTCCTTCAATTTCTCTGGTTCTAATAATTCTTCCTTTGTTGTTATCCCCATATGTCACAAATCCTTGCTTCTTCTTCTCAAAAGAGATGAACATTTTCTTGTCACCAGTCATGTGTCTTGAACAACTACTATCGAGATACCACAATGACTTTTTTTACTTTGTAGGTTCCTACAAAATAGGTTAAGCAAGAATTTAGGTCCCCAATCTCATTATGGGTCCTTGGGGTTAGTACATGCAAGCAAACATTATTTCATAATTTTAACCCATGCGTATTTTCCATTTGGAATTCCAAAATGTTTAATGTTGCATTCTTTTGCTGTATGACCATGCTTCATGCAATAAGAACAACAAACATCATGCACCTTGTTTTTCACAAAAGTCCCTTTTCCAACCCAAACTCTACGAGTTCTCTTAACTTTAGATTTATTATGATGATGCATGTTTTTGCCTTTAACATTACTTTTTCTAAAATTATTTTGAACATGTGAGATAGTCTTAGTTGCATTTGCAAGTAAGTTTTCAAGTATGTCAATATCAAACATATGACTTTTACAGGATAAACATTCAACAGGATTCTTATTTTCATTAAAATCAGATACTTTTGTTTATAAGTTGCAAATTTTATTTTTCAAAATTACTTCTTCATGTAAAGCTTTCTCATATTTAATTTGCAAATCCTTAAACTCATTTTTCAAATTTTTATGAGTAGCATCTAGTTTCTCAGATTCATTTAAAAATTCAAGAAAGGCCTTTTGTAAATCAAATTCATCACTTGACTCAAAACTAGAATCACTTACCTGACTTCCTGCCTCATCTTAGTCTGTCATTAAACAAAGATTTGCTTCCTCATCTGATTCACTAGATCTTGAAGAACTACAAGCGTTTTCTTCCCATATTATGTAAGTTTTCTTCTTCTTGGGAAATCTTCTTTCTTTCTTTTCCTCACTTTTCTTATATTTAAGGCAATCAGTCTTCACATGTCCTCTTTCTCCACATCCATAGCACTTGACGCTTGATGGAGATCCCTGACTTTCTTTTCTTTCTCCACGGTATTTATCCTTTCCTTTTGTTCTCATGAACTTTGCAAATTTCTTTATCATGAGGCTCATGTTTTCTTCATCTTCAGAGTCATCATCTTCGATTCTTCTTGAACCCTTTCCTTTAGATATTTCAGATTTGAAAGCAAGAGTCTTCTTCCTTCCTTGATCCTTTTCCGCAGTTAATCTATGCAATTCAAGCTCGTGCTCACGAAGCTTTCCAAAGCGAATTGCCATCGACATTTGGGTGAAATTTTGTGACTCTAAGATAGTTGTCTCCTTTGGTTGCCAAGATCTGTCTAATGATTTCAAAATTTTTACATTTAATTCATCAACATCAAAGGTCTTACCCAAACTAGTTAAATGATTCACTATGTGAGTGAAGTGCTTCTGAACATCAGAAATTGATTCTCCAAGTTGCATTCTGAACATCTCGTACTCCTGAATGAGCGTGTTTTTCCTTATGCGTTTCACATCATCAGTACCCTCATGTGTGACTCTGAGGACTTCCCACATTTCTTGTGTTGTCTTACAAATAGAAATCCTACAGAACTCGTTAAGTACAACAACAGATGAAATAATATTACGAGCCTTGATGTCAAATTGAGCTCTTTTGTTTTCCTTAGCGGTCCAGTAAAAGTATGGTTTTTTTACGTCTACACCATCAATAGTACTTTTTGGAATATAAGGACCATTTAGTATAGCTTCCCAGATGCCTCTGTCAACAGACCCCATAAAAATTTTCATGCTGACTTTCCAGAAGCCATAGTTATCACTAGTAAAAGTGGTGGTCTGTTGATGGAAGCACCTTCGGCATATACTTAATTTTGATGACCGGCCATTTTCGAAAAATTTGAAAGAATATCAAAGCAAGCTTCGATACTAATTGTTGGAACAATCGGTACCGATATTGCACAGCGGAAATAATAAAACTCAAAGTATGATACGAATTGTTAAAAGCAAAGAGCTTGTTCGGTCAATTAAAAAATGGTTCCTTTAATTTTCTCTTAAACGTTTTATCAAACAGTTGATGTGCAGAAAATGTAAAGAGTGTAGGGAGTAGAAAAAATCACACAAATGGTTTTTATCCTGGTTCGAATCAAAAGATTCTATGTCCAGTCAGTAATCACTATGAATTGTGATTAACTTTTTCACTAAAAACAGTTTTACAGATTACAATATAGTGAATGAAATAAGATGATAAAACCTTCCTTCGACGAACGAACCAGAAGGAAACTTCCTTTGACAAACGAACCGGAAGCAAGAAGCGAACACTTTCTTTCAACAAACGAACCGGAACAGTGCAACAAATATCTTCCTTCGACCAACGAACCGAAAGAAAACAACTCTGCCAACTTGAAGAGAGCTGCTCCAACCTTTGACACACAAAGCGCGAGCTTCTCCTATTCACAAGACTTGACAAGAGCAATGAACTAACACTTGAGAACTTCCTCAGATCACACTGTATTCTCAAATGACTTAGATGAGCCCTCTAAAGGTTCTAGACAACTATATATAGCCCACGGGTCTGAATTTGAAAAGACACAACAATACAACTTCCAGTGATAATCGATTATTAGTGATAATCGATTATTGTAAGTAATAATCGATTATTCAAGTCCATTACAGGGTTTTCAAAAAAGTGATAATCGATTATCCTGAGGAATAATTGATTATTTGCGAGACTTGGACAATTCACATCTAGACCAGGATAATCGATTATTTCAAGCAATAAACGATTATCTACGAGAGCAATGGTTTTTCTAACAAGGCTTGTGATAATTGATTATTACATCAAATAATCGATTATATGCGTAGATATCCTAAAGACAGGAAATTTCTAAGTGTTTACATGTTCAAGGTTATTCCTAATACATTTTCAGTCTACAAAAGTCCTTTTAAATAAATTACAACTTCATTCTTCGAGTTCTTCTCTTGCAGCATCATCAAAATCATTATCTTTTAAAATACAATGCACCTCATTGGTAACAATGTAGAAAAGAAGTGAAACAAAGCTTTGGTTCCATCATTAATGCATTTGAAAATTAGTGCAGATCAAGGAGGATCCTTCTCAAGAGAAAACCAACTAATAAGTGACCATGAAAGAAGGCCACGGTGCAACAAAGAAAGTAGATTTGGAAAGACAAATTTGTCCAGTATGGTAGCTAAATTCCAACTAGCTTAAGGGTGTGTTTACTTTGATAAAATGATTTGGGGAAGAGTAAATGAATGGATTTGAGGGTAAATTTTTTGTTGTTTATTTGAGTGGATTTGGAGGTGAGTGAGAGTTGATTTAGAAGTAAAATTTGTAAAATTAGTGTAGGATTTGACCGATGTGACAGATAAAATAATTGTTTAGTGAGTAGAAATTAAAGATTACCAAAATACCCTTACTAGTAAAAATAATATAAAATGATAATTGTTGATGTTATATATAATTGAAAAAGAAATCATATGAAGAAAAAATAAAAATTAATTTTTAAAATGTAAAAAATTGTAATTTAGTAAATTAAAATAATAATATTATTATTATTATAATTATTAATATTATTAGTTTTATTATTATTATTATTATATTTATTATTAATATATATTATTATTATTATTATTATTATTATTATTAAAACTGCCAAGTTTCATAATTAGAATTGATCCTCTTGTTACAGCACCCACTTTGAAGCTATTCCATACATTTTTATATATTGATACAAGGTGAGATTTTTCATTATAATCACCTTCAAATCTTCTCTATCAATGAGGAATGAAAATTTTTTAGATCCCTCAAATCTATCTGCGCAAATCCATGGAAACAAACATAAAATAAATCACAAATTCATCCGTACAAATCATTCTCTACATTTTATCACCTAAAGTGAACAGAGCCTAAGTAAAATGATTGATGAAAGGTACAGTTTTCAGCCTCTAAACTAACATGAATTGTAGGCTTGAAAGGAGAAGAGATGAGCTACATTTTAAAGGATAGAAAATTGTGATAAATGAATAATTGTCCCATCAATCGACCAGCCAACGTGAATTTCCTTGGAGGCCAAAATGTGCAGCCTTTTTAACGTGAATAATGAAGGAGTGTAGGGACAATTTTAATTGATTCCCGTGAATAATAAAAACAATGGTCAGACTTGGTTTGATGCAACTTATTACAATAAAACTCATGTGTGTCCAAAACATTCACTAACCAATATTTGAAAGTAGACTTGTCCTACCACGTGTGTCAGTCTCACTTTGAAAGGTTTTCACCAATAGATACAGAAAAAGAAGGAAAATGTTTTTTAACAATTTTTCTTTACAACATAGTGACCTGTGATTGGTCTATTATAAATATTTTTTGAAAATAAATTTAAATAGACCAATCAAATAGTGAAACATGATATATTGATAAAAAATTATAAAAAGTTGTCCTATATCATAGTCCAAAACAGAAACATTTTGTCCCACTCTCACTCAAATTAGACCTGCTATAAAAAAAAAAAGAAAAAGGAGCTGGACGGTCCACTCATTGCTGTACTTGGAAATGAAGGTCATACAACAGAAAATTCTGCACGGAAGTTACTAGGTTAATATTAACTGTGAATTCTGAAACATGTACTTTCTTTGGCCTTACACATAAACATTGAATTTTATTTATGAAAATTTTAATGGATTATAAGTTTGAGAAATGAAGAAAATTTTAAATTTCTTGTTATGGTTAAAACGATTGTATCAAAGTTGTAAATTAAAAGTTTTTGAAATTCACAAATTTTATGATGTAATTTGGTAGTCTCGTAGATGATGTGTTAAAATAGGCTACGGTTTCATTTGAACCGTAACCTACACTTACTAGTAATTTAAAAACTGTTACTGTGTTTTTATAAGTTCTGTTTTTAATATAAGTGTAACCTATACTACATAATTAAATGTATGTGATATGTGATATTTGCACAAGTATATTCAATAAGAATATTCTACATTTATTTTTTGCTTTAAAAATTCACCTCAGAAACCCCAAAACTTACTTAGGACATGAATATCCAATAATATCCAATACATCTAGAAAAAGAATATAGCTAAAAAGGTAACTTGTTTAATCTTCCAATAGAAAGAGATAAAAATTATTAATAAACAATAATCACGTGTTTAAAAAATTAAAATATAAAGAATATTGACTTACCGATTTTGCGACCACTATTTTCTTATCATCTCACCTTTAGGGTTTTGTTTTTCTGTAGTCCACACATGTTAATGTAGCATCACGTTTCCTATATGCTTATTGTGTTGTATTGTAGAATTAAATTATAGTGGGGCTCACCATTTTCCACTCAATATTTTATTCTTGGCATAGGTGAGGCAAATGTTTTTTTTTTTTTACGTTTTGATCAATTTGTTATAATGGTGAATGAAATTTATATTCTTTTTCAATTTCTAATTTTTTGTAAGAATGAATATTTTTTTTCCGTTTTTAATTTTATTATGTAAGAGTGAAATTAAAGTATGGATAGATGATTGAACATTTTATATTTTTGAAACCTTTGAAAAACATTAAATTCATTTTTATTTATATATATCATGTCATAATTATGTGACGGACTAAAAATTTCATATTCTAAATTTAAAACTTCATCTATATGTGTTGTATAAGTGTGTGTCTCGTAGCTGATACATGATAGGCAGAGAAACACTATTTAAGAAGCGTGTTCGAACTTCATAACGTAAATTGTATGCATACTACACAAAAAACCATGTCTAACGGTGGCTTATCACTTCAAATTTCCGCCAGTGGTGAAAAACCTCCCTTTAGACCCACTGCAAATTTTCATCCCTCGGTTTGGGGCGATCGCTTCCTTTCCTCTGTTCCTTGTTCCGCGGTATTTGCATTTGCCCTTTTACTTTTTCAATTTCTTTAGCTAATTACATTTGCATATATTTAACATTTATGCTTTGTTCTCTTAAGTGGATTTGATGGAGAGTAATTGAAGGGATTTGAAGATAAATTTTTTGTCGTTTATTTGTGTGAATTTGGAAGTAAATGAGAGTGAATTTGGAAGTAAAATTTGTGAGAATTAGTATAGGATTTTATTGACGTGACAAATTAAAAAAATTTACTTTCAAATTCACTCTCATTTACCTCCAAATTTAACTCAAATAAACGACAAAAAAATTTATCTTCAAATCCTTTCAAATCCCCTCAATTATTCTTCTCAAATCCACTCAAGAGAACAAGACCTTAGTATCTATAGATAAAACGTTTCATATGATGGACTTTTCATTACTACTTGATGCAGGAAAGTGATAGCCGTACTCAAGAAGCTAAACTATTAAAAGAGGACGTGAGGAAGAGACTTGTCTCACCGATTGATGATAACAATTTCTCTCTTAAATTGGACTTCATTGATTCAGTCCAACGTTTGGGTGTGTCTTACCATTTTGAGCATGAAATTGGCAATGCTTTATGTAAAATTTATGACATTTCAACAAAGGACAATGATATCATAGCTCACTGTGATGATCTTTACCACACGGCTCTACTCTTTCGGCTGCTTAGACAACATGGATACCGCATTTCTTCAAGTACGTTTCCTGAGCATTTGACCAAATTTACTTTTCAAAGAACATTAACTTCTTGTTCAACTCACTACGACGGTATTAAATTATTGTTTCAGTTTACTCTTTAGTCTACTTCAGGGATGTCTTTGTTTCTCCATACGAGTGTAGTCGAGTCTATTATATAGGGTAAACAAGTCTAAACAAATTTAAATACATTGTTCGAATAAAATTTTGATGTTTTTCTTGCACAGATGAATCAGAAATGAGTTAATAAAGTTCAAGTTGGTTGAAACAGACCGTGATGTAGGATGCATGTATGTCTTTTTGTAAATAAAGAAAAAGAAAATAGATTATAAATTATAATAATTTTGATTACAAATTTAACTATTGAAAAAACGTGGTCTGGGATGAGACAAACAAGTGGAATAAAATAAAGAGCTTCTTTCCTAGAATAAAGATGAAGTTATAATATATAGGTAAGAGAAAGACAAAAAGTAGACTACGACATGGCATTGGCGTGTTAATGCTGATAAAGTTTGCCTTGGTTTGATCTTTTAGGATAGAGGATGAGAATCATTAGCTAAATATCTAAAACGAATATCTGAAATCAATTCTAAAAATACATACATGTTTGGGTCAGTACAAATTTCTGAGTCATCAAAACTTAACAACCTCAACCTCCGACAAATATATGGTTTTTTATTTTAAATTGTTTTTTTTTTCTGAAATGGCTTTTTTTTTATACACAAACTAGAATATATAGGTTCAGATAAAATTACAACTTCTGAACAAATTGTGTTCCATCAACATACGGACTTCAACAATGAATTTTATAGAAGTCGTAAATTCTATATAGACGACTTTTGATTTAAAATTTCGGAATAGAAACCGTGTATCCCATGTGTAAGAGATTATCCATTGAAGTTGTGAGAGAACTAATTTTAATTTTTTTTGTTTGAAATTAGAAGTGGTGTATAGCACGTGACTTATTTGTAAAATCTAATGATCTGAAGTTGTGGGATGGAAAATGATTTGGAAATTTTTATTTTAAATCAGAAGTCCTGTATGTCATGTACAACAACACTTATCACATGTAACAACCACAGATCTCAAAGCATTCCTTTTGTAGCTCTTGGATTTTACTTAGAATTTGTATACTGTATACACAACTTCTTATACTGAAATTGTGCATAAGGTACACAATTTCAGAATTTCAAAATTTAAATACAAAGTCATTTCCGGAGCTCACGACTTCAATAAAATTTATTGTTGAAGTTGTGTTGATGGAATACGACTTATCAAAATATTATAATTTTTTATGAAGCTTTTCGTTCTGGTAATTTGTACACAAAAATACATTATATTGATTAAAATCGACTATGACCTAAATAATGTTTATTCTTTTTTAAATTATATAATGTTTACTATTTGATCAAAACAATTTTAACTTTTAAGATTGTGTGGTGGTATCCATTATAATAGTTATAAAATTAAATGTATAACTTGAAATTAACACGTATCAACAAGTTAAACAGGTATATTTTGCAAATTCAAAGATCAAACCGGAAAGTTTAAGGAAAGTGTAGCCGATGATATTGAAGGAATGTTAAGCTTGTATGAAACAGCCCAACTAAGATGTCATGGAGAAGAAGTACTCGAAGAAGCACACAATTTCAGTATGGAGCAATTAACTAAGTCTATAACCACCCAAATAAGTTGTTCTCTTGGGGCACGAGTGCAACATACCTTAAGACAATCACTTTCCCGAGGTTTGCCTAGGTTGGAGGCAACATATTTTATGTCTTTCCACGAAGAATATCCATCTCATGATGAAAAATTGCTAACATTTGCAAAATTAGATTTTAACAAGCTACAAGAACTACATTTGAAAGAAGTCAGCAGTCTAACCAAGTAATTTCTTCCTTAGACATATTACCTTTCGTCTTATAAATCATTAAATATCTGTGAAAGAATATTTTTTTTTGTCTTTCGAATATGAATGTTGTTTTTTTGTGATTCAGATGGTGGGCTAAGGATTTAGATGTCTCAACCAATTTACCTTTTACAAGAGATAGGATCACAGAGTGTTGTTTTTGGAATTTAGGGGTGTACTTTGAGCCACAATATTCAAGATGGATGACAACAAAATTAACAGCTCTGGCTTCCGTCATTGATGACATGTACGATGCATATGGAACCATAAAAGAACTTGAGCTATTCACCAATGCAGTTGAGAGGTTAGTAGTATATCAGTAGCTTAATTCTACTAATATATCATCTTGAAGATAACTTTCTCAAGGCTAACAGGTGGGATATTTGTTGCTTGTTTGATCTCCCAAAATACATGCAATTATGCTATAAGGCAATTTTGGATGTATTTGATGAAATCGAGCTGGAGATGAGAAAGAAAGGAAAAGTATATTGCATCAAGTATGTCAAGAAAGAGGTACAATTATAGTTTCATTATTTTTTTCTTATTCCTTATTCAACTTATACTAATTAAATCAAATATTCTTTTATATTTTATCTTATTTCTTAAAATATATAAACTGAATATCTTTTTTCTAACAAATTGAATCGTGGGGACTACAGAAAAATAGATATTTTCATGTGCAATTGTAAAAAAAATCATTTTTCTTCTAAATCACTTATCCTATTTAATGACCAAACGAGGAATTTGGATCTTTTATGACAATATATATATTCGAATTATAAACGTTGGACAAAACATTTTATAAGAAGTTAGGTGCAGAGAGATTACATAGTGTTGACCATTTTTTTTCTTATTTCCAATGAATAGTGTGAAATATATTTCTCAATATTATAAATTTGTACTTTATGCTAGATGAAAAGACTAGTCCAGAGTCACATGTCTGAGGCAAGGTGGTGCCATTCCAACCACACTCCCACAGTGGAGGAGTACATGCAAGTAAGAACAACGTCCGCTGGCTACCATCTGTTGATTACCACATCTTTCTTAGGAATGGAAGATACAACAGAGGAGGTCCTTATATGGGCAACGAATGAGCCAGTAATTATTACAGCTTCTGCAGTTATTGCTAGACTCACGGATGACATTGTCGGAGATGAGGTGAACCCCACACACTAATTAATTTCTATTAATTTAACTAAAAAGAGAATGTGACAGTTTTCTATGGAACTACACCTAGTTCTATAAAACATTCTCGAGAAGGCATAGTAATAATAGAATGGTACTTGTCCAAGTACTTTCTCAGTTAGATTATAACTTTAACAGATATAAAAAAGTAAAATATAACACTTTTTATATCAACTTTAAAATTAATATAAAAAATTAATATTTTTTTAATCTCTGTTTTTATATTAGTTTTAAAATTAGTATATTTTTTTTTAATTCATATAAGATTTTTCTATACTATTGTGTGTATAACCCACTTATAAGTAATTTGAGTTTATAAGAAGAAACATTTTCTTTATTTTATATGAAGAATTGGAAATTGCAAATTGCAACACTCTTAAGATGTTGGAAGAGAAAGACATTAATAATATTTTTTCTAAGACCATTATATATTGATTTTGTTTGGATTCTGTTTTGTTTTGTTTACGAAAGTTTGAACAGGAGAGACAACATGTTGTTTCAAGCATTCAATGCTATATGAAGGAGCATAAAATCTCAAGGAAATGTGCCATTGAAGAACTACGCAAGTTAGTTGAGAATGCTTGGAAGGACATAAACGATGCATGCTTAGCTCCTACCGAAGTACCAATGAAATTTCTTATGCGTGTGGTCAACTTTGCACGTGTGATCGACGTGCTTTACAAAGACGAAGATAACTATACAAATGCAGGAGGGATAATGAAAGATCACATTCAAACTTTATTAGTTAAAAAGATGTATGTATAAATTACAAGCTTTGGTCTATGTTAATGATTGGTTTATTAATTATTGGTGATCAACATTTTGTGTAACGGTCGCCTTCAAACTCCATTTTGCTTGCATATTCATTTTGGATTGTTCGACAAGCTGGTCAATGAATAAAGATTTGTCAAAAAAGAAAATTTATGTCAATATAATTTCCTTTTAGAAATATTAAACATCACTTTGGACAATGAAAATGCATTTTTTTTTCAAGATATAACAATTAAAGTAAATATTTTCGGTTAAAAGGGGTTAAAGGTCGATCGTCCTACCTTTAAGTACTTCATGCCTCGATTGTCAAGTTTCTCTAAGAAAGTAATCCACACCGATTGGTTGTTGACCTGTAGAAGACACTGATGTTCAAGTCAGATATGTTTCTCAAGAAGGTCTTGATTTAATTTAGGAAAAAATTGTTTTTACATCGACATTAATCGTGTATTTGTAGAGCTTATAACAATCAAACCTATTAATTAATACTTGTTAAAATGCCTACTAACAACCCATTAATTAGTATTTAACCACCTAAAACGGCTGCCTACCTGATCAGTTGGCCCTTATCAGAAAGGAGAGTACTATTGCAACAACGACCGACATACTCCATATAGTACATACATATAGTACATAGCCCCCAAGTCTCGAGCAACAGTCATAAGTTGCAAAGGGGTTTTAATTTCGCACTGGGAGCTCACTAATCCGACTGAGTGAAAAATGGCACGAGAATGTAGTTTTACCTGAGCAGTTACCACATAAAGTAATCACTGGTCATTGGACACGTGGAATCGTGGGATCCGTACCCATTGAATGTGAAAGGTCGATCATCCCTAGCCGTTAGATTTGAGTGTGATGAACGATTGAGATTAAAACCTCGAAACTGCTTTTTTCGGCTATAATATAAGAGGTAGGGTCGTCGTCATTATCATGCTTTCCCTCACTTCTCTCTTCAACCTATCATTCTGCCTATCTCTTTCAGATAACAATGTTGTCTACCACGTGGTCATCCGATGAGTCCGCCGGTGAAGAAGGTCAGGGGTATGGTGATGATGCGGCATAGTTGTCTTCGTTAGTAGGGTCTTCCATCCTAGGCTCTGCTGGCGAGGGAGGTCAACCATTAGCGCGGGAAGCTACCGAAAATATTTCCTCCGCCGACATAATTTGTTTGTCCGAAGAAATGAAGGATGAAGGAGAAGTAAAAACAGAGATTGACGCGGTTGGAGAGTGGATGAAGATACAGATGCTCCTCCTCCAGCCATTCTTGGGTATGGTTGGTCTTCCCATGAGGTAAGACTCTACACATCCTCCTTTAGCACTAGTTTATGCTTGGAAGAACTTGTCGGTCAGGTGTGTATACTACCCAGCGCGAAGGATGCCAGAAGCATCAAACTAGCCATCTACAAAAGGACGAGTGGGCATGCCACGGACGGGAAGGTTACGACATTGATTTTTTCTATGAGTATTCCACCTTGTTTCGCGATTTAGGCGTTCGTCTCCAATTTTCAGAGTTTCAAATGGACGTTCTTCAAGCACCAAACGTAGCTCCGACCCAACTTCACCCGAATGGGTGGGCCTATATGCAGACATTTATCACTGTTTGCACCGCCCTTGCCCTTACATCTACACCTGCTTGTTTTCTCTATTTTTTTTGTGCCTTGCCTTACCCCAATAAATCATGGGTATCCTTGTCGCCCGTAAAGGATTGGCAAATGTTTACTCTTTTCAACACCTCGTATAAGGAATTGAAAACGAATTTCTTCAAAGTATCAATAACGGAGCCCGGTCGATCCAACTTTTATTCGAACAAGAAGCAAGCCAAATTTCCTTTTTATTGGACTGAGCATCCTAGGAGGGTGATTTCTTGGGCCAAGTCTTCCATGACTCCAACTGAACTAGAATCAGTTGGTTAGCTTGATCAGCTACCCTAACGGACCTCTTCCCGACCGCTCATCAACTTCCTAGAGTTCAATGCTCTATGTTGAACTTTGAAGCCCGTTTTTGTTGAGCTGCCCTTTGTAACTTATCTAAATTTTTTTTGCGTCACAGATCTCTTCGGCGCCATGGAGAAAGACAAGGTTTTTCGTTGATGATGGCTCGATGGAAGGAGGAGTTGTAGAAAACTAGAGAAGGAACATCCTCCGCTGTCGTCTGTCCCCCACTCCCAAAATCCGCCAATCTTGCACGTACCGTAAATGGTGTTTTGTGGTAGCTTCGAAGCCTCAACCTTCTTCCACCCTCCCGAGGTTGCCCCTCGTAGGAGTGGAGAAAAACGGAAGTCCTCTCGGGAACGATCCGTATCCTCACACAAAACGGTCAAGAGGAAAATTCTCGAGGGACCTCTGATTGTGGGCCCGCTGGACCCGAACGTGAGAATAGCAGATCGCCTTCAATATAATCTCACTCCTGATGAGAAAAAGCTTTTCAAAGGAATGACTGCTGATGAGGCCTTGGCGTATGAACAAAACGTCTGATCTAACCTTTGCATGGCCTATGTTGTAGGTGCGACCAAGTCCATAATGGCTAAGGAGCTAGATACTGCCCGCCAAGACCTAGAGGCTTCCTTGAAGGCAAACGAGGATCTGACTCGATGCTTAAAGGAGGTTCTGATGAATGCGGAGGATGAAAGGGAGAAATATGCCACTGCTCTGACCAAGGCTCAAAATGACAACTGTCTGCTGCAAAGGTCCAACGACGATCTAAGGTTGGATCTTCATAGGGCGACCGGGAAGAACAAGGACCTGGTGAAGGAGAGGGAGACCCTTTTGAGTGAGAAGGATGCGCTGATGGACGACCATGAGAAACTGATGGTTGAGAACAAATTTATGGATGGTGAGATTTGCAATGAACACCTGCTTGGCTTCGAGAAGGGGATTGCCCAATGCCATTATTTCTTAAGGGTGTAGCTCAATAACCCTGGTTATGATATTATGAAGACGTTGGTTCATGGGAAACTTGTAATTGTGTCCCTTCCTGCGTCTACCGAGGCTCCCGCTCTGCCCATGTCGTCCATAATTGAGGAACCTCAACGTGTTGGGGTGACTGTTGAAGATGTAGATGAAGAGGCCGCCGGGTAGAGGCATAACTAATATCTTGATTTGTAATAGGTCGTGTAGGAAATAGGTCTTTTAATAGCGCTCTCTATTTTTTCCATTCGGCTCATATTTTGTATGGCTTCGTAATTAATGATCGACTTGTTTTTTCCTATTTTATCTTCATCTTACCTCTTTGCTATGCTTCAATTGACGTTTTGTTATTTTGGCATTCTTTGCGAGTTCACGTAGAGTGTTCTTTACCGAGCGACGGATACTTGTTCATTTAACATGTTTCCTAAGTCAGACTCAAGTGAGAGTTCATGAGGAAGCTTGATAGAAACCCATTTAGGGAATTCCATGCAAAGGAGTATCAACATAAGCTAAGACTAAGAAGAGGAAGTTAAAGAAGGAGTTTTAAAAGATTTTTTTGAATTTCTTTCTCTAAGTCTTAGAAGGATTCTATTATGTTTATATGTTGTTTTGTAGGAGGCATAAAGGCACTGTCCAACAAGCTGCTTTGGAAACCTACATGAGTCACATTCCAGCAAGCAATTGGGTTGAAGTTGAAGAAAGCCCAACGTCAATAGATGCACCAATTGCTGCTCACGTTTCTTCACCAGCTGTTGCTTACGTTTATTGACAAGTTGCTAGCTTATTGTCCACATGGATTTTCACGTTTCTTCACCCTTGCACAACTGGCATTGCTTGATAACGTTATCCAAGTAAAGGCTTGCCCCAGGAGCTTTTTTTTTCTTTTAAATAGCTTACTCCATTGCTTGTAACGTTACCTTTGATTTGAATTAAGAATTGGTTTTTGTTGATTCAGTCCAGAACATTCTTCTTGTTGAAGGTCAACGAGAGAGAGCTTTGGAGTTTCCTCTAGCCTCTCTCCCTAGCTAGGCTTCCATTCCTATCATTCTTCTACACCATCCGCATCACATTTCAACACACAATCCTCTACTTCCATTTCATTTCTCAAACACAAAACCCCACCGCTTAAAGTGTTCCTCCAATTCCTTTTGATTACTTATATCTTCATTCCATCAAATACACTTTCATCTTGAAATTTCTGCATCACAGATTCATCAATTCACATTAAATCTCCATCCACGGATCTCCTCTTGAATAATGGTTTCTATATGTTTCCATTTCCTTCGGTCATCATCATTCTTCAATCCATTATGTTGCATTGCTTTGCTAATCGAAGCAGATCTTCCATGTTTCTTGTGTTGCTACTGTCTAAATCAGAGAAGAAGATCCGGATGATTACCTCTTCCAGAATCAGCTGGATCGTTCTTCCATCATGTGGTATCAAAACCTGTGGTCGAATTCCACGCTTGAGCTAAGTATCTGTATATGATTTTCGTGTTGTCTTACTGTTTCATCAATTTTGATTGGTCATTTCTAATGTACATCACTGTTTCATTCATCTTCCATAAATGTCTTGAGTTTTTTGAGTTGTTTTGTTTTTTTATCATTTGTGTTACTATTACATCTAGTTTTTTTCGGTTCTCTTCGTTGTTTCAGTGTTTCAATTGTTTAATCTAGCTAAGTCCTTTATTTTAATCAATGAGATTGTTTAATTTGAGTCAACTATGCTTTTAGATTTCAATTTCAATCTGTCAAAGTCATGTGCATTCTTAAAATTGATGTAATTTCCAAATCTGTCCAGTTCTACTATAATCTGCTTTAAATCAGTTTATGATGAAGTTAGTGCAATGTTTAAGAGCAAGTTATCACCAAATCAAGGCAGTGAGGCACTAAGTCTAGCCGGTGATGAATTAAACTAAGCCAAACTCATTATTCAAAGTTTTTATGTGCTTTTTTTAATAGTGATTATTGTTCTACTAGTTCAAAGTAAATTTTGTTGGTTTATTCTTCGAGCAATTTGTTTTGGTGTATTTTTTCACCACTGTTTGGTGTTGTTTGAAGGTGCAAAGGTGTGGAAAACCATTAAATGCATCTAACATAGCTTGGTTGCCTCAAAAACCAAAAACACCTACTACTTTGGTCTTATTTCAAGCTTTTCACCATGCTTAAAGGTCCTTGAATGTCATTCTGAGTTTAAATCATTCTAAATGATTATTTATAGCTTGATTTAGTGTATTAAGACTTCTTTGAGTCATTTTTAATGTTGCTTAAGTTTTTTAATCAATCAAACTTGATAGCTTGAACAAGTTTAAGATGGTGTTTAAAAGTTTCTAGCAGATTTCAATTAGTAATATCTTGGTGCAGAATTGTTTCTTAAACCATTAACTTTGAGTCAAAATTGAGAAGTGGCAAGGTGTTTTTGAGTAATAGTTTGGATTTGAGTCAATTTAAAGTTTGAACAAGTTTAGAATCACTAAATAAAGTTGTTGAAGTGATCAGTTTTGAGTTAGAGCCACTTCTATGCAAAATTGAATTTCAAACCACCAAAATCAAGGCAATTTTTTTTGGTGCAGTGTTGAAAACTGATTCTATTTTGATGATTTAATCTTCAAAATTCAATTTGGATTGTAGAAAGAGTTGGTTCATTATTTTAGATTGAAAATAAATTATCAAAATAAGTCATATCAAGTGTCAAAAAGCCTATAGAACCGTGCAATCTAGTTTGAAGCTGTTAAAACCCCAAAACACAAAATCTGATTCTCTTTGGGGCATTTCATTAAACAGTTTTGGGAAATATCAAACAATTTGGTTTCACCTTGATTTCAACTTGCATTTTGGTTTTTCTTTCTTTAGTAATCAGTTTTATAACCACTCTTAAGTTCCTTTTGATGTGCCAACCTGTTGTTGTAGCTTTAATTCATTTATTTGTCATTTTTGGAATTCTGGTTTTGTCCATTAAAGTAAATCTGATTCAGCCTTCTCTACTATTCATTTGGTCACTTTTAATTTGATTTGTGGTGTTGTTCAAATGTGTTGAGATTGTTGATAGGGGGAGCACTGGTCTAGTTGAATGATGACAACGCATAATTAATAACACATGTGAATTATGTGTTAGATGTTATATGCTTACCTATTATATGCGTATATGAGAACATGATTGTGTTACTGTTTTGATGTTCATTGCATTTCACTGTGTTATATATGTGATTTTATACATGAATGCATGACACATTGATAACACTCTAGTTTTGCATATTTTTCTTTGTTAAAATTCTTTTCTTAAGCTTCTTTAGTCTTTAATTCTTTAGAAATAGAATCGATTAGTTTAAATACTTAGAAATAGCTTTTAAATAAAAATTTGGTTAATTTTCTCTTTTTAGGCAAATAAAATAGGTTTTTGAATGATTAGATTCTTTTTAGAAAAATACTTTAGAAAACAAAATAAAAATATATTTTAGAATAGGTTGTTTTTTTTACTCTTCTTTAATACATTTTTTTCTTTTTGCAGACTTCTTTTTTGAGCTGAATTTGGTCAACAAAAACATATGTTGGGTTGTTGTTGCTGTGCTGGAATTGGGCCGCCACTGTTGCTATTCTACACTGAAATGTTGCAGCTGCATTGGGCAATTGGGCTGCTGCGTTTTGGGCTTGCTGAATTAGTGCAACTACGCCGTTTTGGGATTAATGAAACGCAGAGTTTCGTTGGAAGCTGTTGCCTTTCTTAGTGGTCTCTCTGCCTAGCAATTCAGTAAGAAGAAGCACACCTAAAAGCTAGGGCTCATGTGCGAGACGAAGAGAAGAGGCGTCCTGACCAAAGATGACGACGCCAAGCTGGAGCGCATCACTTGCCCAAAGAGAAGATGAACGAAGGAGCTGCTCGGAGAGCTGACTGGAACTGACCGGTGAAGATGAAGAAGCCGATCGAATGACTAGAAGTGGAGCTCGTGAGCAAATGAAAGCTGGCCATCTGACGGGGAGAAGCTCAAAGCGTCGTCAAGGTTCCCCTTTTCTTATATTTTTCTTTCTTTCTTTTCAAACCCTATAAAAAGGGGCTTTCACCATGTAAAGAGACATGCACTTTACTTTGACAATTCTTAGTTTCTGAATAGAGTATGAGCAGCTGCATTCTAGGTTTATCGCTTTCATCGATTAGGGTTTACACGCTATCGGTAGATTCGAGTTCTTGTGTTCTCGCTCATACATTGTTTGGTATATTCTTGTGTTTTCTTTGTTTCTCGTTAATAATACTTTTGTTCTTGATGTTTCTATGTGTTGAGTGCTTGTGGATTTCTCTGTTTCAT
The DNA here is from genome assembly GCF_016808095.1 of Vigna angularis. NCBI lineage: Eukaryota > Viridiplantae > Streptophyta > Magnoliopsida > Fabales > Fabaceae > Vigna > Vigna angularis. The sequence goes on along the minus strand of NC_068974.1, from coordinate 20,589,100 downwards.
TACATCTGTGTTCTTGATCGATGATGTGCGAGCCTTTCTAGTTTGTTTTGAAAATTCCGATTTAGACTCTGTGACTCCACACAGTTGAAATTCCTTAAGGAATCACATGACTCCACAGTGAGCATGACTTATCGAGATGTCTTCTCGAGTTTGGAGATGAGTCTAATGAAGGAAAAAAATACTGTGAATTCAATTATGTTATTGTTGTCTTTTCAGAATCAAAATTTTTTGTTTTATTTAGGTTTTGAATTGTGAAACTGCACTTTGTTTTCTCTACTCAGAAAAACTGTATTGACTCCACAGTGAGCTTTTCTTTTCCAAGGTGTCTCCTTGAGTCAGGGTGCAATTCAAAACACTGAATGAATCAAAATATTTGGTCTGGATTTAATGTTTGTGATGGTTAAGTGTTAGTTCTCTATTGTTTTCTTGCAAATTTTTGAGTTTGTTTGGATTTACTATAGTGAATTGTGATGTTGATGTTTAGATAGAAATCTTGAAGTTTATATTTGTTTGCTGATATTAGTTAGAAGATTGAATTAGAGTTGAAATTGTTGAGGTTTGTTACAGAGAGTATGCATTTGCACAAACTAAGTTCTGATTTGGGACTTAATTACTCCAAAGAGGGTATACTTTTATAGGATGTCTTCCTGAGTTGCAAATAAATACTATGTTGTGTTAATCCTTGCATTTTGGATTCCAATTCATGAATCTAATCAATGATTTAGTGTTTGAGTAATAGTTCCAGGTGTTCTAGATTCTGACTTAGTAATTCTTCATCCATTTATATTGTTTTGTCTTTGCTTAGAGATTTGAATTGGTCATTTCTTTTTGTTTGAGAATTTTGGTAATTGGATTTTGGATTTTATATTCTTAGATATTAGGTTCTTTACTCATTCCACTTTAACTTTTCACTTCATTATACTATTCTTTCATTGTCCAGATTAAGTTCATTTTTTTCATTGTATCATTTCATTTAGGCTCATGTCATTTAACATTTAGATTCCTCAGCTTTTATATTCGTTCAAAATAGCATTGTTTGTTCTTGTCTCATACCATCTTTTCTTTACATTTTAGGTTTATTTCTTAACAGTTTAGATTTCTATTTCTTTTTCTTGTACTTCATTTTTTTCTTTCTTTGAACAGATTTTAGTTTATTTTTTTTCTTTGTTTTAATTCCTTTTCCCCACCTGTTAGTTCGTAATTAGTAAATAAGTAACAAGAATTAACTTTACATTCTGAAACTTAATTCTACTACAAAAAAGAAGAGCATTACCGAAGGCCATAAGCCCTCAGAAAATGCCAGAAGCCGTCGGAAAAGGGTATTTACAGACGGCTTATCGACGACCAATGAGCCCTCGGTAAATCCCTTGTCGCTAACAATTACCGAGGGCTTCTGCCCTTCGGTAATTACCGAGGGCCAAAAGCCTTCGGTAATTACCGAAGGGCATAAGCCTTCGGAAATTACCGAAGGGTGGAAGCCTTCGGTAATTTCCGAAGGCCAGGAGCCTTCGGTAATTTCTGAAGGCCAGGAGCCTTCGGTAATTTCCGAAGGGGAAAGGCCTTCGGTAATTGCCTAACGTGGGTTTTTACCGAAGGGCAAAAGCCTTCGGTAATTGCCTAACGTGGGTATTTACTGAAGGGCAAAAGCCTTCGGTAAGTTGGAGGGAAATGTAAGGGACAATATTATGTTTGGCGAAACCAACAACATAAACAGACCTGCATAACAGTTTTCAATCACAAACAGACCTGCTAAACAATTTTCAAGCACATACAGACCTGCATAATGTGCATCTCAAAGATGCAATCATTGATCAATATCCATAAACAATTTTCAAGCACATACAGTCCTGTGAAGTTTCAGGCAACACTCTCATGACCAGAGCCTTAAAGTTTGTAAACTCTGCTCTCAGATCAATGATTTCCTGGTCACGTTGCTCTAGTGCCTGCGTGAGGCGGATAACGACCTCGTCAGGAGCAGTCGTGGAAGAAGAAGGTTGGTGCTTCAGAGTACCTCCTCTCGATGTTGTATAGTTTGCAGCAAGTTGTCCTGCACCGTACAGACGACCCTTTTTCTTGCCAGCAACGATCTCGACCCAGCACTGTGTCCTACGTGTGTCGTCTTCTGCATTACTGCCATCATCCGGTGTAGGAGCTGACTCATGTTCAGATCTAACCTGTGAAAGTCTCGTAGAAAATTCTTCCTGTTGAAACATTAAAAGCAATGTTAGAGAATGATATAACATAAATGAAAAATTAGTAATAGTAATAGTGTTATTTGCTTACATGAGTCTTCCGATATCTTTCATCAACGAATTGATTAGTGCCCTTCCTTACACGAGTCTGTGCAAAGACCTCATCAACATGGACCGCCCGTCCCAGAGGTTGTGCCTGTAACATAATTTACAATTAGAAGTGTACATATGAAATAGAAAATACATAACTTATATATGAAAGAAAAAGTTATGTAATGAAATTTTACCATACGAATGGCATGCTCATAAATGGTGATCGACCCACCAGTATGCAGGGTGCCACCCCTTTCAGATGCTCTGTTCCTCTAGGCTTTGGCACACTTATTGCGAAACTCTACTGTATTCCAATGAGCCAGTAGACTCTCGTCCTCCCTTTCTGACCAAAACTCCTTTAAAACCTCACCCTAACACATCAAATGGAAAGTGCAGTCATTCCAAATAGCCTAACACTTTAACATATATAATATTTTCCTAATGAACTTCCTAACAAAAACAAGTACTGCTTCGTACCTTGGTTTTCCATAACACATTATGGCAAATTTACAATAAAATCAAATCACATGCAACCCATCCTCACATTGCCACAATGACACCTACTATTCCCTTTTCAGAAACTCATCTGCTTCAAATTATCTAGTATTACTTAATATTGGTTCAAGAATATTACTTTTTATTCATTATTAGAGAGATTATTACAACTATAAAAAGCATATGGAATAAATTTTCTAACAATGAAGGAATAAATTTTTTTAATAACAAAATTGGTACATATATTATAAATGATATAAACCTCAATCTGGATTATGTATTTTACTACTGTAACTTCAAGAGAACCAAAACCAACATCAACATAGGGCTAACCCACATACAGAAAATGAAGGTTAAGTAATGATTGAGACAATCAACAATTATACTGTGGACTGTTTAAGAGACCTCACACAAGTACATGTTTTAATATTTCTTAGGATGAAGTTTTCACCATGATCACTAACTGCATATATAAAATTTAGTTTCCAATGACTAGTTTTCCTGACTACTTCACATACCTCTGATGTTCACATAACAAGTGTCAAAGACTGTTACAACTACTTACCCAAATTTGTCTCATGTTAGATCAAAATTTTATCATAATATTGCTCTTAAAAAGTTACAAACAAAAGACAACTTAAAAAATATCATTTCCTATTATTCCAATGATGAAGATCAATTACCTTTGACTAAACTGTCCAAATTAAGTTCCTTTTATGTATATTTACTTCAGATCCCACTGTTTTTAGTATTTCTTTATATACATTACATTAAAAATATATTGCTAACTGTATGTATAATTTACTGGTATAAAAATATACTTAATGCTGACTCATGTTTCAAGTTTTAAATTAACATTTTGATGTTTAAAGTTCTATTGCGAATTAATTTTTAAGGAAGTTTTTGGTTATTTTGAGCTAAATAGAACTTTAGTACATAGTTTAGTCACTGTTTCAGGTGTCTCCTGTTGTACATTTTCCACCTCTATTATTAATACATTATTGTCAATTTCATGATGTGTATATATGTAGAAGTTTCTGAACTGAGTACACAACTTTCCAACTAGCTTTTACACTCCTTTCATTGTTGGATAGGTATCTTATATGTTCAAACACTGTGCACCTATTCTGGCACATTCTATAGTTAGAGATATTTGACCCTAATTGTTTGATTCTAGTGTGATCCACTTGTGTAAGCTACATTGTATAACTTGTGGACATTGTTGTTAATGCCAATTGTTTTGAGCACACTTGAGGTACCAAACGAAAATGTAGTTAACTTTGGTGTTGAAGAAAAGTAGGAGTGGTTGTTGTATTGTGGTGTGAAAGGTGAATGATGAAGCGAAAGTGTTATTGTTAATAGAGGGAAGTTCCACGGGACAGAGAGTGTGGGAAAATAAGAGATGAAGAAAGGATAATCATAACATATAGAAGGGAGAAATAGAAAAGAGAAAGAATAAATTAAGTGAAATACAAGTACAAGTAAGGTCAGTGGCAGTGTGATAATAAATTGGTCATGAGTTTAAAGGAGTGACAAAAGGCAAATGTTGTGGACTGTATTATTCTCTTTCGGATTTAATAATGAGATAGGAAGATGGGAAATTTTGCATAGGGGAAAACAACATTCCAGGAGTAGGAAATAGGTTGGGTTTTAAGTTGAAGAAATATAACATTTGGCAGGATCTTTAGTTGTGCCTCACTGTCCAATTGCTCTATTTCAGAATCATGTTCTAGGTCCATTAACAGAAGATAAAGTTAAATCGTTATAACTAAAACATACATAAATTCAGAACCACAGAATGATAAGCGTTGATAAAATTTTATATAGGTCACAGATAAATATGGGCCAAGGACAAACTAAAAACAACACTGGTATCCTTCTAAATTCTAAGGTGCCAGGCAAGGCACCAATTATTAGAATCAGACATATATCAAATCAAAACGTTTATAATTTTCCTACTTCTGTCACATTTTAGGCTGATTTTTATACTCTTTCTTTGCACTCATAACACGATGATGGTGTTTGAGTCAACATCCATGTTTGGGAAACTGAGAAAGTGGAGGCCAAGTGGCCCAGTATGAAATTGTCTAAATGGTAAATGAAAGAGGGAAAATAAAAGGTAACTGTAAAGTTATTTCTGGTCATGGTGAAGGGCACACTTAACTGGTTTAAAGGTATGAAAAAGAAGGGTAATGTGGACTGAGTACATTGTATGAATATAATATTATATTGAATAAGAGGACTCAACCTAAAGAGAATTAAACCTCTAGGCTGATGTTGATTTCGTTATGAAGTCTGGGAACTTAATTTGTTGGTTCACGTAGTACTAGTTTAGTTCTGAATAAGGAATTATAAATTACACTGTATCTTACTCATGTATAAAAAATATTTTATAAGGAACTTATTTAAAAACAACAAAAGAAACTGTGCAACAAACAAGCGATTCAATTATAAGTATTGGTTATTACTTGGCTGTAATGTATAGATTCAGATAAAACAACCACAAAATCCAATACATAGTTTTCACATACTGATGTACAGTTTCATATCAAATCAAGAAGTAGAAGCTAACTATATTTGATGGTGTTCGACAAAAACAAACAAACAACTTTGTGCATAAATCTTCTGTTACATATAGTGTTTAAATTCTTCCAGAACATAAATAAGGATCAATCATGCTATTATCCAGCACTAAAACAGGAACTTTTAAATGCAGTTAACTACAGCGGTGGAAGTTAGCAAACCTGATAAAAAGCTCCACAGCACCCTCTGCAATGGCAGCCCCAGCCCAAGTAGACCACCACTTAAAGCAGCATCCACAACACGTCACCACCACAATGCCCTCGTCACGCTATCCACGAAGCACGACCCCTACTACCACAACCACAATCCAATATAGAATGACTTGCAAGAAATTGGAAGCACGAAAAGAAATAGCAATCAATTAAGGAGCAAGCCCCAAACCTAAAATTCACATGAACAGAACACTAACCTTACTGCAATCCTAGCGGCAACACCCTCCCTACTCCACGGCAGCCGCAATAAATGCCCCAATCACCGTCCACCAACACCCTTCCCAGAGAATCCCTCAACAACAGCTCCAACCCTACCGAATGAAGGATGACGCCTCAGTCACCAACCCTCCCTACTCCACGGCAGTCGCCTCAGTCACCAACCGTCCTCACACCGTCAACGACAACCACTATCCCGCCTCACTAACACGACCGAATGAAGGATGACGCAGTTACGCCCTCAAAACAACCGTGACGACAGAAACAATGCGCCTGAGATGATTCGCAGGGAGAGGGAAATAGGGTTTCAATCACAAACGAGCTCCAAATGGGAGAGGGAAATTAGAAGTTTTGGTTTTAATTCACCATCAAACGTACCGACGGCCTAGGACCCTCGGTTTTTAAAATCACCACTTCATTACCGAGGGCCTAAGGACCTTCGGTAAAAGGCCGCCGGTATTTTGCGCTATTTTTGTATTCAATACCGAGGGCTCAAAGACCTTCGGTAATAGTCTAACTGACCGTTGGTAAATCACTTTTACCGAAGGCCGTGAGGCCGTCTGTAAATACCCTTCGATAATCCGCCAATTTCTTGTAGTGTTCTTTGAGTCCTTGGATTGATCCTAGGTTGTCCCTATACTTCATTAATAGGGAAACTTAGTTTGTTCTGAGTTTGTTCGACCAATCTCAGTTTAACACACATGTTTTTTATGAGAAAAACCACAAGCACAAATGTTGAATTTTAATTGTGTGGCAAAACAACAGTTTTAAGTCGATTACATTATGGGGTGAATCGATTAAAACTCATGTCTTTGCACAAACGTTTTCAAGTGTGCTGTGAGAGTTTTTGAAAGAGAAAAGTTTTCAAAATTTTGCTTAACATTGTTGCATAATCGATTGCATGCAATATGTATTCGATTAAGTTTGTTACCATTTTTAAATCTGTTAATGCTTGATATAACTGTCACAATGACTATTGTTTCGGATGTGAGGGGTAGTGCTGGTCCCACGTTTCCTCGTCACTCTCTTCTCGTCTTCCGTACGTCGGATCTTCTGTGTTCGCTTCTCAGTTCGCCGGTGGGAGACCTACAAAAGATTCTGCGATGCCAAAGTCAGTTGAGAGCTAAGGCGTTTTTCTCAAACAGTAATAAATGTGCAGTAAATGCAACCTATCTATCACTCACTATGGATCTGTATTTATAGTTTTTACTATGGGCTTGGGATTAGTGAAAAGTTAATCACGACCCAATTCAGCCCAAATAGCTTTTAAACCCTACTTACCTTAAACTAGGATGATTAGTAGCACGGCCGGCCGTCCTCACGGGTCTTGTCCTTGGGACCGGCCGGCTTCGGGTGAGTTCTGTGTATGGGCGCGCGGGTGTCCGCCCAGCCATACATAACCTTTCACAACAGTGTGATGACGGGGTATATGGGCGGCCGCCCTACAATACATGACCCTTGGGTCTCATGCGTTGATGTGGGCGGCCGGTGCGTTTAGCAATCCAATGACGTGGATGTCCTTCCATACGGCGTCCGGTCCCTGCTGATACACAAGCCCCCCAAGCCCTAGTGCACGTGGTGCGCGTAGGACTTCGAGTGTTGTGCGGCGTGGGATAGCGATCCGTAGTTGGGCCGGATCTGGTGGGCTTTTGAGTTTGGACTTTTAGCGGGAAAACACGTGTTGCATCCATACTGGCGGAAGGTGAAGCGTCTTCAAATCTGGGGCGTTGGTTGCGTTGGATCTGGACGACACGGATGCCTTCAACGACACCTAATTTTTCCTATAAATAGCGGATGGGAACGGTGTCATTTTCACTTTTCTCCGTTTCATTCAAGATTTCAAATTCTTTTTCCCTCAGGTAATAAATGGCCGTTGTCCATACTGAGTCTTCTGGTTCTGAGTCGACGGGCGGAGTTCGGGGGGGGGGGGGGGGGTCGACAAGGAGCGGCGACGATTCTCCTAGTTCGGTTTCTTCTCGCTTCCTGCATGAGGCTGTTGAGTTCTCGGGGCCGGATCCGGAGGCGTCGAACACGGCGGGCGATCGGATATTCCACGGCGTGCCTCTCTTCTTGCTCCAAGGCGGCGTCCGGGTGGAGGGTTCTCCTTACGAGCCGGACGGTTATGGGATAGTGGTATCTGAATGGGCTCCTTACGTTCCCGGCCTGTTTGCTTCCGCGTACGGCTCCCGTAAGGATCTGGAGTGGAGGGTCAATCGTACGCATATCATCCGGGATATAGAGGACTCACGACTGATCCGGGCGGGAGTTAGCATGAGAAACGAAAGAGTTTTCTACGAAAAGAGGTCGAGCCCGGACGATTTCTTCTACATGTATGTGAATTTCTTTACTCATCTTTTCGTCCGGGTGCCTTTTACCAAGTTTCAAATGGCCGTCCTCCGGGAGGCTAACGTGGCTCCCGCGCAACTGCATCCTAATTCTTGGGCGGCCGTGCAAGCATTTTTGGCTATGTGCCTGGCCGTGGGCGTCACTCCCACTATTCCTGTCTTCTTTCACTATTTTGAAGTCCGTCCACCTCCCACTCGCGGTTGGGTGTCCTTTACCTCCGTTCGGGAGAGGACACTCTTCCGCCCCTTCTCGGATTCGTTCAAGAACTTCAAGCATCACTACTTTAAAATAATCATTGACGCCGCTGGTCGCCATGAATTCCACGATGGCGATGGGAAACCGTTGTTCCCTTTTTACTAGACGAGGGAGCCCCGGAGAATAAAGGCGTTCACTGTGCGGGCGTTGAGTCCATCTGACTTAGAGGCCGTACGCACCATCAATGCCCTCCGCCGCCGGATTTCTACCCGTCACTTGGTCGAATGCCTTAGTCTTGAGGATTGTGGACAAAAGGCGTTCGGTATGGTATTATTATGTTGAGTTTGTTTGTATTTAGTACATTGATCTTAACGTTTCTGAATTGGTTTGTTTTTTCCAGAACTCATGACGACTCCTGCTCCCCGTCAATCCAACTACATGGCATCCCGAAAGCGGGGTGGAGCCAGCTCATCCTCCGCCCGGCCGAAGGTCGCGCCGAACGCACCTCGTCCTCCGCCCTTGAGATCATCAGGCGGACGCCTTCCCCCGTGCGCTCCACGTAGGCACAACAAGCCCCCCAAGTTGAAAAGGCCGGGGGTACTACATCTAGAGGCCGGGGGTCGGGTCCGGATCCCCTTCCTGATCTTGCAGCCGTTTTTGTGGAGCCTTCTTCCGAGGCGGCCACCACTTCTGGCGCCCCTTTGGTGCGCAAAAGGAAGGATCCTGCGGTGGAGGGTCGTAAGGACAAGGAAGGCTCATCGTCGCGGTCGGCGTCGAAGAGAGCCCGTAAAGGCAAGGAGAAGGAGAAGGACAAGGAGCGGACTCCCGCGATTCCCCTTCCGGGCGGGATATTTAGTCCGGCGTTCAGCATGAGCAACCGGACGAAATTCCACATGAGCTCCTCGCAGCGGGTGCTCATCGAACCTCTTTCTGAGGTAGAACTTACCAACGCCATGCTAGAGATGTCCACGCGGGCGGCCTCCCTTGCGCGGTACTTAAAGGAGTTTGCCGACCGCCCGGGACTGGAGGAAGTGCGCGCTGAGCTGCTGGCGGAGAAGAAGAACTCGTCCTCCCTCCAATCAGCAATGGAGCAGTTGATCCTGAATCAAGACGAATATGACAAGAGGATCGAGCATCTGGAGGTCGATCTTGAGAAATCGAATAAGGAGGCCGCTGAAGCCAACGATCGTCTGGCGATCGCCCGGGGCGATCGCGAACGGCTCGTGGAGGAATGCAGCCAATTGAAGGCCAAGGTTTCTCGCCAGCAAAGCTCTGAGGACTCCAAAAGACGAACCGGGCTTTGTCCGCCGATCTGGCGAAGGCCAATGAGAGGATCGTTGAGCTCGAGGCGACCATTGTTTTTTAGCACGAGGAGGGTTTTAACAAGGCCCTCCGGCAAGCGTCCCTTCTGGCCGGTATTCAGGAGCCGTACGCCTTGGGTTTCGACATCGAGAAGGATGTTTTCGATGGTGTCCTCGTGGATCTCAACACCATGGGCGACGAAGATCCAGCAGTCGAGGTGCCTTCCGGAGCTGTGGAAGCTGCTGAAGCCGGGCGGGTTGAGGAGGAGGTCGATAGGGATAATTAGATTTTTTTTTTTCATACTTCACTTTTTGTAACGTGTATTATTGTGGCCGCCCGCCCAACATCTTGGGTTGTCGAGATGTTGGCCGGGCGGTCCTTTTGTAAATGCTTGGCACGTTTTGGTGCTTTCGCCAATCAATGCACTCTTCATTTTTTTCTGTTTCTTCTTAAGTTTTTCGATGTGCACTTATATATTGTTTGAGGTAAAACAAACCAAACTAAACGTTATTTTCTTTCGTTAACCGCCCGCCCAAATTGACTTGGGCTTTTGAAGCGTGGGCAGTCAGTGGCTCTTCGGAAAAGAAACCTTTGCTGACCGCCCGGCCAAGTTGGAAATGGTTCCTGGGAACTCTTCGTTCAACTTCGGACTCCTAAGGCGTGGACGGTAGTGGTTCTTAGGAAATAACTCTTCGTTCACCGTCCGGCCAAGTTGACAGTGGTTCCTGGGGAACTCTTCGTTCATCAACTTGGACTTTTACGGCGCGGACGACAGTGGTTCTTCGGAAAGAACTCTCCGTTCACCGTCCGGCCAAGTTGACAATGGTTCTTGGGGAACTCTCCGTTCATCAACTTGGACTTTTGCTTTAATCTGAGACTTAATCTTTGAGAGAAAGTGGGCGTCCTGTCATTGAATTAATAATCGAATAATGAAAATACAAGTCATAATTCAACTAAAATAAAATTTCAAATGTGTGGCGTTCCAAGTGTTTGGGATAGGCCGACCGTCCGAGTTTTGTAGCCTGTATGCTCCATTTCCGAGCGCTTCGACAACCCGGAAAGGTCCTTCCCATTTTGCTACCAACTTGCCGTGCGCAGCTACTCGGCGAGCTTCGCCAGCCTTTCTCCATACTAAGTCGCCTTCCCTTGCCAATCCTAGGTCGGCCACCAGGGCTTCGTATTCTGCTTGGTTATTGGAGGCTTTGGACTTGAATATCAGGGAGTGCTCTAACAAGAATCCGTTAGGGCCTTCCAACACGATGCCGGCTCCACAGACCGACCTACCGGACGCCCCATCTACGTACAAATTCCACTCGTCCTGGCGGGTGGGAGGTAGTTCGGCTGCAAAGTCTGCGAGGTGCTGGCCCCTGATCGGCCCTCTCGGTTCGTATCGCAAGCCGAACTCGGACAATTCTACCGCCCACGCCACCATGCGTCCTGCCAGGTCCGGCTTCCTTAGGATTTTTGAGATGGGGAAATCGGTTCTGACGACGATTTGGTGGCTCTGGAAATATGGCCGGAGGCGTCTTGACGCGTTTAACAGCGCGAGCGCTACCTTTTCCACTCGTTGGTAACGAGTCTCTCGGTCCAGGAGCGTCCGACTGACGAAGTATACGAGCTTTGGTTGGGGCTGTTCCAGCGTTAACACGGCACTGATGGCCGATTCGGATACGCCCAGGAAGATATGCAAGTCCTCCCCTGGCGCCGGACGGTTCATGACGAGTGGGTTGAACAGGATGGTTTTGACATCCTGGAACGCTCGTTCGCACTCGGCGTCCCACACCGAACCGGCGCCCTTCTTCATTCTTCGTAGGATGGGTCTGACTCGTTCGGCTAACTTTGGGATGAATCGGGACAATGCCGTGAGCCGCCCAACGAGTCTTTGTACCTCTTCCAGGGTGGTCGGGCTCTGCATCTGCAGTACCACTTCGCACTTGTCGGGATTAGCTTCAATTCCCCTAGACGTAAGCATGAAGCCTAAGAACTTCCCGGCGGCTACCCCGAACGTACACTTGGCCGGGTTCAAGCGCATCCCGAACTTCCTGACTTGGTGAAAAACTTCCTCCAAGTCCTTTATGTGGCCAATACCGTCCGCCGATCGGACGACCATGTCGTCCACATAGACGTCCATGCATCTGCCAATTTGCTCTTGGAAGATCCGGTCCATCAATCGCTGGTAAGTGGCCCCGGCGTTCTTCAGGCCAAAGGGCATCACCTCGTAGCAAAAGTTCGCCCGCTCCGTCATGAAGGCCGTCTTCTCCCAGTCAGGCCCGTACATGGGTATCTGGTTATACCCAGAATACGCGTCCAGGAAGCTAAGTATCCGGTGTCCGGACGCACCATCTACCAATGCGTCAATGCTAGGCAGGGGATGAGAGTCTTTCGGGCAGGCTTTGTCCAGATCAGTATAGTCCGTGCACATTCGCCACTTCCCACTGGCCTTTTTTACCATCACTACGTTGGCCAGCCAAGTGGTATAGGTGACCTCTCTGATAAAGCCGGCCGCCTTCAGCTTCCCTACCTCTTCCTCCGCAGCTCTTCTTTTCTCGTCTCCCAGCCTCCGCTTCCTCTGAGCTACCGGACGGGCTTCTTTGAACAGGGCCATCTTGTGAGACATGACTGATGGGTGAATCCCCGGCATGTCGGCCGCCGTCCATGCGAACAGGTCCCTGTTCTTCCATAAGAGCGATCTAAGCTCCTTCTCTATCTCAGGGTCCAATCCCTTCGCCATGGTGGTCGTCTGGGCGGGCTCCTTCCCTATTAGGACCGGCTGGGTTTCTCCCACAAGCTTCAACCAGTCTTCAGTATTCATCCTCGGGTCGAGGTCGGCCATGGCGACTTCGGAGCCCGTCGCCCTCCTTTTCCCTTGGTGGGTGTGCAGCTTCAGACTGACTGCATAGCATTCCCGGGCCGTCTTCTGATCCGCCCGGACCGTGCATATGGTTCCCTTCTCGGAGGGGTACTTCATCGTGAGGTGGGGTGTGGACACGATTGCCCCGAACGCGTTTAGGCACGGCCGGCCGAGCAACACATGGTAGGAGGTGTTGGCCTCGACCAGCAGATATCAGACTCTCTTTTCTACACTTGATCGTCCGGTTCCCAGCCTCGTCCTTAACTCCAGATAACCGCGAGTGTCCACTCTCTCTCCCGGAAATCCTACGATCTGGCCGTTGTAGGGAACGATGAGATCTTCCGAGATGTCCATCTGCTGGAAAGTTTTCCAGTAGAGGATATTCACTGAGCTCCCCTGATCCACCAAGACCTTGCTGACGCCGTAGCGGGCAATCTCGGCCGTTATCGCCATGGGGTTGTCCTGATCGGGGTCGGGCGTGTGGAAGTCTTCATCCGAGAATGTGATGGGGGGCATAGTGCGCTGGGGCCTATCTACTAAATGCACTGAATGTAGTGCTCGTATGTGGCGCTTTCGGGCGGACGACGATGATCCTCCCCCGGCAAACCCTCCGGAGATCGTGTTGATGTGCCCCCTTAGCGGATGTTCGCGACTTCTACTCCGGCTTCGGCTCCGTCTTCGCTCGGAGCGAGGACGTTCGTTCCGGTCGTTCCTAGGTCTCTCGGACCTGTATGCTGGTCGCCTGGCAGTCCTCTCGGCGGGCGCCTGAGGACGATCGTCCCGTATGTACTTCTTCAGCTTCCCCGCCTGGATCAGCTCTTCAATTTTGTCCTTCAGGGTCATACACTCCTCGGTGGTATGACCCATGTTCTTGTGGTAGGCGCAGTGTTTACTTTCATCCGCGCCGGATGGTGTCGGTCGCTTCACGGGTTCTGGGAGCAGATCCGCGCTGAGCGCCTCCTGTAGGATCTTCTCCCGGGGGGCGTTCAGGGGGGTATACTGCTGGAAACGGGGCCCTCGACGCGGTTCCTTCTGCCTGCCACCGCCCGGTTTTCCTCTCGAATTACCGGGTTTCCCCCCGTCCGCCTTCTCGCTCCGCAGCTCCTGACTCTCCTTCTTGTAAGATAACTTCATCTCCTCAACCCTGATCTCGTCTGCCGCGCGTTCCCTCAGCTCCTCCATGGTCTTAGGAGCTTGCCGACAGACGCTGTCTTTGAATGGTCCGGGCTTGAGGGCGGGTAGGATGTAATGAAGGGCGAGTTCCGGACTTAGCGTCTTTACCCGCCGGACGGTTTTCTGGTACCGGTCCATGAACGCTCTGAGTGTTTCTTCCTTTCCCTACTTCAGGGTGACCAACTCAAACACGGTCAAGTCCTGTGTGCTGTTAGCCGCAAATTGCCGGATAAACAGCTGCTTCAGTCCGACGAAATTTTCTATGGAATTGGGGGGCAGGTTGTTGAACCATTCAAGGGCCTCGTCTTCCAAAGACAACGAGAACGCCCCGCACCAGATGGCGTGATTTCCCGTTCTGAATGCCATCACGTTCGAGAAGGTCTTAATGTGGCCCTCAGGATCGGTGGTTCCGTCATACATTTTGAATTGGGGTGCAATGAACTGTTCAGAAATTTGAACGTCCATTATGTTTTGCTCGAAGGGGAGTAACAGCGTGGAGGAGGGCTCTGGTTTGACCACCATCCGCCTATCCTCGGCCGCGCTCTCCGCATGTATCGACTTGGCCTTACTACCCTCGGCCTCGGTGCCAGTCGGCCTCCAGATCTCGTCACGTTCGGTATTTTTTTCCGAACGTTCGTCCGCGGCCACCTTCCCCTTCTCCTTCGCCCGCTCGTCCCCATCCTTCCTGGCAATCTCCCGGCTTATCCGGGCTTCACAGTCGGCCTTTACCGCCGCCAGCTCATCTTCATGACGCTGTTGCATCTCGTCCATCTTCTGTTGTAGAACTCTGATCATCTCGATAGGGTCGTCGTTGTTCATATTTCTCGTGGTCACTATTGGGTATTTAAAATCACACGGCCCCACGGTGGGCGCCAAATGTTTTGGATGTGAGGGGCAGTGCTGGTCCCACGTTTCCTCGTCACTCTCTTCTCGTCTTCCGTACGTCGGATCTTCTGTGTTCGCTTCTCAGTTCGCCGGTGGGAGACCTGCAAAAGATTCTCCGATGCCAAAGTCAGTTGAGAGCTAAGGCATTTTTCTCAAACAGTAATAAATGTGCAGTAAATGCAACCTATCTACCACTCACCCTGGATCTGTATTTATAGTTTTTGCAATGGGCTTGGGATTAGTGAAAAGTTAATCACGGCCCAATTCAGCCCAAATAGCTTTTAAACCCTACTTACCTTAAACTAGGATGATTAGTAGCACGGCCGGCCGTCCTCACGGGTCTTGTCCTTGGGACCGGCCGGCTTCGGGTGAGTTCTGTGTATGGGCGCGCGGGTGTTCGCCCAGCCATACATAACCTTTCACAACAATGTGATTACGGGGTATATGGGCGGCCACCCTACAATACATGACCCTTGGGTCCTATGCGTTGATGTGGGCGGCCAGTGCGTTTGGCAATCCAATAACGTGGATGTCCTTCCATACGGCGTCCGGTCCCTACTAGTACAACTATATTTTTAAATGTGTTGACCCAGCATTAAATTCTATTTGACTGCATTAATTGTTTATTTAATTAATTGTTTTGACTGCTACTAACTGTTATAACTGAATTGGTGTATTCGACTGCATTAGTAGCGAAGTCGATTAAAATGCGTCAGAGATGTGTTATACTATAAATTGACGTGAATTTGATTTTTGTAAAGAACTTGTGATTCTAACATTTTCATATTCGTTTGTAGAAAGTTTGATTCTTACAAAAAGAGGAAAAGCTCCAAGAAACTAATTTGACCGTGGTGATCAACTACTTGGAATTTCTTGAAGAGCAAGACTGCTGAGTTCCAAAGTCTGATCTATCTGCACATTTGGGTGTCTACTGCAATATTAGGTTCTACAATCTGCTGAAAATTGGGTTGAGTTCCCTGTTGTGATTACAGGAAGAAGGATGTGTTGCGTTCTTGACTTTGAGGGTGCTTCAAAGGGGTTGGACTGTAGGAGAGGGGATTCTTGCTGCTAGTCTGTTTATGTACTGCCTATATTTTGATT
Organism: Vigna angularis; assembly: GCF_016808095.1. Classification (NCBI taxonomy): domain Eukaryota; kingdom Viridiplantae; phylum Streptophyta; class Magnoliopsida; order Fabales; family Fabaceae; genus Vigna; species Vigna angularis. Next base: position 20,573,456 of record NC_068974.1, on the reverse strand, counting down.
AGAGGGTTAGAGAGGTGTTTATATTTTTGACGTGAGGTCTCTATAAAAACCGTGTTGTAAAAAACATGATCATTATAGTGCATTGGCTTCCTGTGGTTGGAAGGACACTCGATGTAGGCTTGGTCGAACCAGTATAAAAACTCAGCGTTTGATTTTTCTTATCCCTACTCTTTTACATTCAATCGATTATACTTTATACTCATTCGAATAAATTTCCGCTGCAATGAAAATCTTTTAACTTGCGTTTCAAGAAAAGTATAAAGGCATCTCTTTTGGTGAAAAAGATTTTGAAAGTTTTAAATTTTATACTTCACTAATTCAACCCCTTCCCCCTTCTTGGTCTGAGAAATTGAGTCATTCTATTTTAACAAGATGCTTATTGGTGCAGATATTTTGCTGGGATGATGGCTCATGCTAGTGGTAGCATCTTGAGGGCTAGAAACTTGTATCGCTCTTGATCTAAGTGCCTCCACAGTAAGGAAAAATAGCTCCTGAAATACCATTTTGTAGTGAGAAAAAGGGTGAAATTTGGAAACTCCACTAGGTAAATTTTGAGACACAAGCCAAATAGTTGAGGGATTGTAAGATTCAATGTCTATCCTTTAAAATAAACTTGCTAGAGGAGAGCCAATACCCTAAAACAGTTCAGAAAGTGAGTTGGTGAGATTGTACCTAAAGCAAAATTACCTTGACCGAGAGAAAATTTTGTTTGAGTTTCCAAGTGCTGAAAAATCCATTTTGTCAAATCTAAATTGTGCCTTTTAGTAGACTTTTATAGTTTCTGATTTGAAAAGAATTTGAAGGGATAAAAAGGTTTTTGAATTAAAATGTTTGATCTGGTTTACAACTCAAGGTGCAGATTTTAACTTGCCAAAGTTGATCAAAACGGTATCATAAGGTCTTGATTAGATGAGTTTGTTTTCTTGTGCTAGCAAATCTAGTATATCTAGTCTGGAATATTTGGTGGCTATAACAGTATAAATCTTTGAAAGTTAAGGTGAAGCAGATTAAACACTGATCCATAAATTACAATTCAGAAATAACAGTTTATTCTTCTAGACTCTTGGCAAACGTTTTAGGTCCAAGGAGCTATAAGACCAAAGGAGCAGATTTATAGTAATGCAATCAAAAGGAGCAACACAACAAGTTTCAAATCAGTGCACACATGGAGCAGCAGAGTAGTGTAGCTTGATCATATTGGAGTTTTAAACTTGTAATATGTTTCCATTTTAGTTTTCATTTGTTTTTCTTGTAAAAGGCCATTAAGACCAAGTGTTTGGAAGAGTCCTTGGTACTCTCTCCACTCTTGGCAATTTTCTTTGCTTGCATTGACAGTAGACAGTGAATGTGTCTTGTTAGCCAAAGCTACAAGTCTCACCTAGGATTTCCTTTGTTTTATTTTATTATTTCCACGCTCTAGGCATTTGTTAAATTAGAGGTTCGAAAATTACAAGTCTAGGTGTTTTAACTTTAATTTTTAGTTGTTTGAGTCCATTTTTAAAATCAATAGTGAATCTTATTTTGAAAATGGTCAAGTAAGTAACCTTAGGCATTCTAGTTAGGTAAGACTTGATATTTAAGCAGCCTTTGGCTCGCCTCTCTTACATGGGAATTGTGTCTTGGTAAAATCTTAAACCTTTTCAAACTAAGAATCCACTTTTGAAATTAAAAGATGTCTGAGGAAATCATGATTACCAAGAGAGGAATAGAAATGAGTGAGCTTAGGGACTTGTTTGCCCAATACATGAAAAATCAAAATGAGGGTGAACATAAAGAAAGAAGGAAGGATGAGAGGTACAACCAAGCTAGGAAAGATATTTCATTCTTTGGTAAGGACATTATTGCTTTAACATACTTAGCTTGGGAAAGAAAATTTTTTTGGTATCGCACAACGAAATGCTTAGAGCAGAAAGCGTGTTAATGATCAATAGCCAAGATAGGAATGGTGAAATGGTTCTTTTTAAAATCGTGATTTTCTTTTAGGACTTTTAAGAAACTATTGGTGAATAAAAAGTGTAGAGTAAGAGAAAATCGCACAAAGTAGTTTATCCTGGTTCGAATCAGAAGACTCTACGTCCAGTCGTTAATCACCATAAATAGTGATAAACTTTTTCACTAAAATATTGTTCACAGATTACAATTAGATGGAATAAAGAATAAGAACAGAAAACACCTTCTTTCGAAAAACAAACGAAAGAACGTGCCTAATAAACTTGAAGAGAACCGCTTCGACCTTAGACCCACTAAGCGCAAGCTTCTCCTATTCACAAGACTTGATATGAGCAACACTAACACTTTAGAACTTCCTCAGACAAATTTTGTATTCTCAAATGACTTCGATTTAATGCAAATTGATCAATTGAAGCTTGACATAAGAATTAATTGATGAAGTTGATAATATGAGATGATGATGTTGTTGGGGTTAGATTTCACCTACTTCACTTTCATGCATATTAGAATTCATCTTCTTCATTGGAATGTTAATGTCACTTTCTAAATTACTTAGAACCTGATGTCTCAGCGTAAAAAGCCTAGTCTTGATTCTTAGAGAACAATCCCTTGAAAACCCTAACAATCAATTCCGCATTAAGAAAAGAAATTTAAGACAACCAAACGTCCTATCCCTATCCCTAGGCAATATTCCCTTTGGGTGAAAATCCTCTAGATCATGATTCATAAGATATTTCTCAATACTCAAATAAATCAAACATCAAGTCATGAATGGCCAAAACATAACAATTATTAAGTCTAAGAGAAAATCACTAACATTCAATGAAAGAAGCATAAAATGTTTAAACCATATACAAATACATGAAAGTTTAGAGGTTACATCATCCCCAACAAAAATTGAGTTTAGTTCTCCATTGTCATGGAGAACTGATGGAAGCATGCCTAGGCTTGGAACTCGTAGGTAGCAACTCCAAACAGCAAGCATTGATGGTGCAGCGGAATGAATGAAGATGAGTGGTGTTTTAGTGTGTTCTTAATGGAAGGAGTGTGTGTAGAGACCTCTCAGCTCAGAAGGCCTTCCTACTATGGAAGGAAGCTAGAGGAAAGGGTAGAGAAAGTGAAGAGAAAGAGTGACTCAAGAGCATTTAGGGCTGGAAATAAATTCTGCAGCATTTCACTAAAGCTCAAAAGTGAGAAAATACAAAGAGATGGCTCTCTGATTTATAGGTAAATATGAGTCATCCTTATGGCCCAAATTCCCTCCCAAATTCAAATTAAAATCGTGTAATAGGCGCCCTTAAACAGATCACGCAGCCCATGCTTCAAACTAGGTCAGAAACCACACATGTGAAAAACACTTCTCGTAGTGTCTGGGCTTGTCAGGTTTTTGGCTGGGCCACTTCTTCATTCCGGAAGGCAAATTCCTTCACACTTCTAATCCGGAAGCTAACCAGAATTTTGTCTTTTCTTGATTCTTTTGCTTCCTTTGACTAGATGACTTCATTTCTGGTTGGTTCATGATCTCCTACCTTTATTAGATCCTACAAAACACATATAAGCATATTAAAAAGAATTCCTCTAAGACTTAGAGAAATAAAATCAAGAAAGAGCTTCTAAAAGTCCTTCTCCAACTGCCCTTTCTTAGCCTTACCTTAAGTTGGTACTCCTTTGAATGGAATGCCCTAAATGGGTTTCCATCAAGAACCTTGGCTTACAATGGAAGAATGAATGAATGGAAATCCTAGAAAGTGAGAAGGAAAGCTCCCGCATGCCCAATCTCTCTCCCAAGGGTCGAAAATTGTGTTTCCTTGCTTCAGTCGTCCAAAGATATGAACCCTAGAGTGTAAATAGATCAACATTGGATCATGGGCCAACGTTGTTGGTGCTCAGTGTTAAGACTGCGACAAGTGTATCGAATCGTATCAACTAATAAACATGCTAAGACCAAGTATCGTTTCCCAAAGGACTCACGACCTAAACAGTTATGTGATTTCTTGATTAAATAAGACTTCAAAACAAACTCTTTTGGTGTAAAATGCAAATACAGAAAAGTAAATATGCATGCCACTTGATCAATTGGACAAAAGTGCAAAGACGAATGGATTTGATATTATGGGATGAATATGTTGTTGGGGTTGGATTTCACCTAGTTGGCTCTCATGTATATATGAATTCTACTTCTTCGATAATGACAATGTCACTATCTAAAATACTTAAAACCTGATTCCTCGGCGAAGAAAGCCTATCCTTAATTATAGATCATAACCTCTTTCGTCATCCCTAATAATTAATTCTTACGAACAGAAGCTTAAGACAACCAGAACTCATACCCCCATTCTTGAGCAATACTGCTTCTGGGAATAATTCTCCAAAACCTAAATTGTAAGATACCTTCCGGTACTCATGCAAATCGTACATCATGCTAATGAATGAGTTAAACAAAGCAAGCAATGAGTAAAGAAGAATTACCCTAACAATTAATGAAAGAAGCATATATAATTAAGAAGCAATTCAATACATGAGAGTTTACAAAGGTTTACATCCTTCCCCAACAACAAATAAAGTTTAGTTCACCATTGACATGGTGAAACTAGATGAATAATGGAAAAAGAATGAAAGATAAAACCCTAGAAATTGAAGATAGGAGCTTCCGAATCCAAATTCGCCTCCGAGGGATCAAAAAGTGTGTTTCTGTGCCTATTCCGTCGAAAGATGTGAACCCTAGGACGTCCAAGTCCTTAAATAGAACATAAAAATAACAGAAAACAGGTCTAAGCCCACGAAACTAGCACTCAGCGCCCCACTTAGGGCGCCCAGGTGGTGTGCCGAATCATATGACGCTTAGGGTCAGCTCAGAAGGCAAGCAGGTGTGATGTGACTCGAGGAAGTGGCGCTCAACGTCCCAAACAGGTTGCTCAGGCGCGAGACAAAGACTTTTTGCGCTGAGGGCTCCAGAAAAAGGGTAGCCAAGCGTGAGATACTGTAATCCGATGCTGAGATACTGTAATCCGATGCTGAGGGCCCCTGAAATGGCGCTCAATGTTGTTGCGTTCCTCCTTTCTGATGCTTTTCCAGCTCTTCCTGAGTTCCAACTCCTTACTACTTCAACTCTTCTTCCAAATCATCTAAATTCCTATTGAAAACAAGGAAATCTAGCATAAAATCATTAAATTCACCTTTAACTCTTTTATTCACACAAAGCTATGATTTCAAGCTAGTTTCTAAGTCAAAAAGGTTGTTTTTAATATTAAAATTAAGTATCAAATAACGGTAAATTCAACCGTTATCACTCATCGCCCTAGCTAAGGGTGCCCAGGCGTGACTGCGAAGATATTAGCCCTCAGCGTCCTGATTGAGGGCAGCCAAGTGTCCTACGATGTGGCTGGCTGGCGCTTAGTGCCCCTAAAGGGAGCGCCTAGGAGTGCTCAATGCCCCAAATGGGGGCAACTAGGCGCCCTTGCAAGACTTATGACGCTGAGGGCCCCTAAAAAGAGCAACCAGGCGCCCTACGATCCTTCTTCAGCCTTCTTTCAGTCTTCTTTCCTGGTGCTTATGTTGTCCCTCCTGGGTTCCATCTCCTTGATACTTTTGCTCCTCTTTCAATCATACCAATAACCTACAAAATTAAGGGAATTAGTGATCAAATTCATAAAGTATAACATCTCTTCACTTATTTACCAAATTCAACTAAAACAAGAGTTTAAGCAAGCTTCAAAGTCAAAAAGGGTTATTTTAGTATCAAAATAGCATCACAAATAACGGTAAATTCAACCGTTATCAGAGGGTGGCTCAAAGGGTTTGAAAGCGGAAGAGGGTGTTCTTCCTGCATGTCTGTATTGTTTACTCCCTATATAGATTAGAGGGTTAGAGAGGTGTTTTACATTTTTTATGTGAGGTCGCTATAAAAATCATGGTGTAAAACCCTTGATCTTTATAGTGCATTTGCATCCTGTGGTTGGAAGGACATTGGACGTAGGCTTGGCCGAACCAGTATAAAAACCAGCGTTTGAATTCTCTAATCCTTACACTTTTTCATTATAGTCGATTAAACTGTTTGTGTATTCGATTAAGTGAATTGTTGCATTACAAATCATTTTATTTGCGATTCAAGAAAAGCGTAAAGACGTCCTATTTTGCGAAAAAAATTTGAAAGCTTATATCTTTATGCATCACCAATTCACCCCTCCTCTTGCTGTGAGAACCTAAGCAATTCTTTTTTAACAATTGGCATCAGAGCTCGTTTTCATAAAATATTTGAAAAAAAAATCGATTAATATTTTTGCTTAATCGATTCGATTCTGAAAAATGGCTTTTACATCTCAAACTTTTGGTGAGCATCCTCAAGTGCTTCTTAGTCCCACATCTTTTAATTCTTCCATTCCTAAAGGGTTTATAAGCTTCCTAGCAAGTCTAGAAATCAAAAACTACAAACTATGCATGTTTACATGCACTACAAGCAACAAAAGGAGAAAGCTTATTTATTCTTCTTTTCTTTTAACTCCAAACTATGTGAAGTCCCACATTGCTTGTTCTTTAAAGAAAAGAAGAGTTTATAAACTTCTTGCTAAAAATAGAATGGATCACTTTCTCACACCAAGAGGGGGGTGAATTGGTGAAATGTAAAAACAAAATCTTTTAAAATCTTTTTCACAAAAATGATGCCTTGATACTTTTCTTGAATCGCAAGGAAAAAGATTTTCAATGTAGCGGAAACTTAATGGAATGAATGCAGAACGTAATCGATTGAAAAAAGAGAGTAGGGATGAGAAAATTCAAACACCGTGTTTTTATACTGGTTCGGCCAAGCCTACATCCAGTGTCCTTCCAACAACAGGAAGCCAATGCACTATAATGATCAAGGTTTTTACAGCAAGGCTTTTATAGCGACCACACGTAAAAAATATAAAACACCTCTCTAACCCTCTAATCAAAATATAGGCAGTACACAACAAGACCAGCAGCAAGAATCCCCTCTCCTGCCGTCTAAACCCTTTGAGACACTCTCAAAGTCAAGAACCCTACACGTTCTTCTTCCTTTAATCACAACAGAGAACCTCAAACCAATCTTCAAAAGATTGCAGAATCTGATCTCTCAATGACACCCAAATGTGCAAGTTGATCAGCCTTTGAAAAACACAACACTCTTGCTCTTCTAGAAATCACAAGTAGTTGATCACCACGAAACTCTTGTTTCTTGGAGCTTTTTTCTCTTCTTTAAAATCACAGCTTTCTGTAAAAGATATGAAAATGTTAGAATCACAAAAGTTCTTACAGAAATCAAATTCGTGTCAATTTATAGAATAACATATCTCAAACGCAATTTAATCGACTAAGCTACTAAAGTAATCAAATATAACAATTCTGTTATAACAGTTAGCAACAAACACGACAATTAATTGAATGCGCAATTAATGCAGTCGACTATCATTTAACTTGGTTAACACAATTAAAAATATGACCGTTAGACATTTATGTCAAGTATTAACAGAATTTCAAAACAATAACAAACTTAATCGAATACAGAACGTATGCAATCGACTAAGTAACAATGTTAAGCATAGTTTTGAAAAACTTTCTCTTTGAAACAATCTCACAGCACACTTGAAAATAGTTTGTGCAAAAACACGAGTTTTAATCGATTCATCCCATAATGAAATCGACTTAAACCTGTTATTTTGCCATACATTTAAAGTTCAACATAAGTGCTTGTGGTTTTCCTTTTCAATGTCATATATCATGCATTCACATATAAAAACACATATGTAACATAGTGATATGCAATGAACAACATAATCATGCCTCATATATGCTTAACAAATTTAACACATTGATCAAAATCACATAACATGTAAATATAGAACATGTAACACAAAATACACATGTATTATTAGTTATGTGTTGTCATCATTAAAAACACAGATATCACTGAGATTGTGGGTTAAGCTGAACCTTTGCTCCCCCTATCAACAATCTCAACAATCTCCCCCTTTTCTTATGATGCATAACCATGATTAATAAACAACCATGTTGCACGCATCAATACAGATTATCAATCACTTACTAAACCATCATAATTCTCCCCCTTTAGGCATTAGCAAAAAAGGTAAGCAAACAGTAATTGATGCACATGTAATCAGTCACATAGAGATGCATCAGATATATCAAAAACATATTATGATGCTCCCCTTGACAATGTTATTCACATGATTTAGGATTTTCTCCCCCTTAAATGAATACATGTGAAATAGATCAATGATATGCAATACTCCCCTTGTCATTATGCATGTATCAATCTCAAAACATAGATGCACAATGCAATAATCAGATTATAGATCAGAACATGTAAAAGCATATTCCAGCATTGTATCAGAGTAAATGTATAGTAGTAATAACAGAGCATAATTGATACAATTTCAATCATCAAACACAGTTTATTCTCTTATCATCTTAGAGCATAGATACAGAGGATAAACATATAGATATAAGCAGAATAAACATTCATAGAATATAAAGAAAGGTTTAAAGATAACAAATATCCCAAAGTTTCGAATCTTTAACCCCTATTGATATTCAATCGATTAGATCTCAGTCGTAATCGACTTCTTGCTTTCTAGAAGTTGATTTTCTATATCATCTCTGTCAGCAATTGATGTTCCTACAAAACCTTTCATGGTCTTTCTAGATCAAGCATTTTAGAATCAATATAGTACATGAATTATCACAGATAATATATGAGTATGCAAATGTATGAGTGTAACAGGAAGCAATATTTCATTTGCAAATAATGTAATCGATTCAGATCTGATTGACTTGATATACACAGTAATTCATTCAAATATAGATTGAAAACCAACCATAAATTTGATTTCATTGATATTTAAACATGAATTACAATCATATTGACCAAAACAATGATGGCATATAAAGCCAAAAAACACAAATATCAAAGCAAAACAGAAAAACACAAAGCTCTAAATTGTAACTACATATGTAATCCTACAACCCTATTCTAATTCAGATATTTCCCTAGAATCCTCTTTACTGGACTCATCATCCTCATCAATCGATTCCTCTGTTGATGTAGAGGTGTCCACATAATTCTTAATAATTTCATCCATCTTCTTTTCCATGCGCATAACAATTTTCTTCATTTTTCTGGCTTTCTTGGAAGTTTTCTCAAATCTTTTTACTACAAATTTCTCAAACTCAGATTTTGGAGAGAATGAAACTTGTTCTTCATTTGAATCAAACACTGCATCATTGTTCTTGACTTGGATTTGTTCATCACTGAATATCCATCCCATGGCAGTTTTCTTTAAACCAATACATGTCAAGATTGCTTTTCATATTCCGTTTGTTTTGTTGCATATGACCTTAGTTTCTCTAGTGAGTACAACATTGCTAAGTGTTAGAACTTTGCTTATGAACACACAATAGGGCAGGTTACACTAGTTTCTCCTAAAATGCATCCAACAACATGTGGTACTTGACCTCTATTGGTTCATTGTCAAATTCACCATCACTGTCATCATCAAAGTGTGTAGAGTCTGCCATGAAACATAAATTTGACTCCTCTTCAACGCTACAATCATCATCACTTGAAGAGTCTTCATCATTGTTTTCCCAGACAATGTATGCTTTCCTTTGCTTTTTGTTCTTGTACTAAGGATACTTGGTGAATTCTTTCTGCTTGTTCTTCAAGTTTGGACAGTCAGGCTTGATATGACCATCTTTCCACATTCATAACATTATACAACATTGCTTCTTGAGCTCTTCTTTCCTCCTCTTGAAAAGCCTGCAATTTTAGTTGCATAATTTTTATTCTTCATGAATCTGTTAAATTTTCTCACGATCATATTCATGATTTCCTTTTCTAGTACTTCTGCATCTGATTCAGCTTCAGATTCAGCCTTCTTGGAGGATTTCTTGCTTGTGGCTTTGAGAGTAATCGATTTTTTTTCTTCAATTTCTTCTTTCTCTTTCAGCCTTCCAAGTTCTAGTTCATACTCCCTGAGCTTGCCAAACAAAGTTGCCATATTCATGTTAGTCAAATCTCTTGATTCAGATATGGCTGTTACCTTTGGCTGCCAACTCCTATTAAGACTTTTCAGAATCTTTATGTTGATCTCCTCTTTATCAAACACTTTTCTGAGAGCCATGAGATGATTTACTATATGTGTAAATCTTTTTTGCACTTCATAATCGTCTCACCAGCTTTCATCTTTAATAATTCATACTCTTGTACAAGGGAGTTTTTCCTAGCACGTTTCACTTCGTCTATCGCTTCATGTGTCACCTCAAGAACCTTCCACATTTCATTGGCAGTCTTGCATTGTGATATCTTGAAAAATTCATCCATCGTTAGCGCTAAACCAATTACATTCCTAGCCTTAAACTCATAGTGTGCTCTACGGTTTTCATCTTGAGTCCACTTAGAAAAGTTTTTCAAAACAGTTTTTCCATTCATAATTTGAGTGGGTTCATATGGAACGTTTAGAGTTCCATCCCAAAGTCCTTTATCCAGGGATTCAAGAAAGATTTGCATTCTTATTTTCCAAAAACCATAGTTTTCTCCAGCCAATACTGGTGGTCTATTTGTGGAAGCACATTCACCAAAGGTCTGAGAATTGAAAGCCATTTTCCAAGATCAATCGATTAAACGGAAATTATTAATCGATTAGTTTTTCAAATATTTTATGAAAACCAGCTATGATACCAATTGTTAAAAATAGAATGGCTCACTTTCTCAAACCAAGGGGGGGGGGGGTGAATTGGTGAAATGTAAAAGAAAAATCTGTTAAAATATTTTTCACAAAAATGAAGCCTTGATACTTTTCTTGAATCGCAAGGTAAAATATTTTTAATGCAGCGGAAACTTAATGGAATGAATGCAGAACGTAATCGATTGAATAAAGAGAGTAGGGATGAGAAAATTCAAACAATGTGTTTTTATACTGGTTCGGCCAAGCCTACATCCAGTGTCCTTCTAACCACAGGAAGCCAATGCACTATAATGATCAAGGTTTTTACAGCAAGGCTTTTATAGCGACCACACATCAAAAATATAAAACACATCTCTAACCCTCTAATCAAAATATAGGCAGTACACAACAATACCAGCAACAAGAATCCTCTCTCCTGCCGTCTAAACCCTTTGAGACACTCTCAAAGTCAAGAATGCCACACGTTCTTCTTCCTGTAATCACAAGAGGGAACCTCAAACCAATCTTCAAAAGATTGTAGAATCTGATCTCTCAATGACACCCAAATGTGCAAGTTGATCAGCCTTTGCAAAACACAATAGTCTTGCTCTTCAAGAAATCACAAGTAGTTGATCACCACGGTCACTCTTGTTTCTTGGAGTTTTTTCTCTCTTCTTGTAAGATCACAGCTTTCTGTAAAAGATATGAAAATGTTAGAATCACAAAAGTTCTTACAGAAATCAAATTCGCGTCAATTTATAGAATAACATATCTCAAACAGAATTTAATCAACTAAGCTACTAAAGCAATTGAATATAACAATTTTTCTATAACTGTTAGCAGCAAACACGATAAATAATTGAATGCACAATTAATGTAGTCGACTATCATTTAATACTTGGTCAACACAATTAAAAATATGAACGTTAGACATTTATGTCAAGTATTAACAGAATTTCAAAACAATAACAAACTTAATTGAATACAGCACGCATGCAATCGACTAAGTAACAATGTTAAGCATAGTTTTGAAAAACTTTCTCTTTGAAAAAATCTCACAGCACACTTGAAAATAGTTTGTACAAAGACATGAGTTTTAATCGATTCATCCCATAATGAAATCGACTTAAACCTGTTATTTTGCCACACATTTAAAGTTCAATATAAGTGTTTGTGGTTTTCCTTTTCAACATCATATGTCATGCATTCACATATGAAAACACATATGTAACACAGTGATATGCAATGAACAACACAATCATGCCTCATATATGCTTAAACAGATTTAACACATTGATCAAAAGCATATAACATGTAAATATAGAACATGTAACATAGAATACACATGTATTAATAATTATGTGTTGTCATCATCAAAAACACATATATCATTGAGATTGTGGGTTAAGCTGAACCTTTGCTCCCCCTATCAACAATCTCAACACTTCTCTACAACCAAAATAAACAAAAGAAGACAAAAGAGGCAAATACACGCCAAGAAACCTATTCTACTCTTTTTGTACAAACGAATTGTTAAAAAAGAATGGCTTAGTTTCTCACACCAAGAGGGGGGTGAATTGTGATGCGTAAAAATATAAGCTTTCAAGATCTTTTTTGCAAAATAGGATGTCTTTATGCTTTTCTTGAACCGCAAGTAAAATAGTATGTAATGTAGTAGATCACTTAATCGAATGCAAAGACATGTTACTCGATTATATGCAGAGATAGGGAAGAGAGAATTCAAACACTGCTTTTTATACTGGTTCGGCCAAGCCTATATCTAATATCCTTCCAATCAACCTAAGTTTGAAGCCAAAGTACTATAAAGATCTAGGTTTTTACACCAAGGTTTTTACAGCGAACTCACGTCAAAATGTAAAACACCTCTCTAACCCACTAATCTAAATATAGGCAGTAAACAATACAAACACGCAACAAGAACACCCTCTTCTGCTGTCAAACCCTTTGAGTCACCCTAAAAGTCAAGAACACATTTCTTCTGCTTGTAATTACAACAGGGAACACCAGTCAATCTTCACGATTGCAGATTTCCTGATCAAGTAGTGCACACCTCTTTATGCAGATAGATCAGACGTTCAAACCCAGTAAACCTTGTTTCGCAAGAAACCTTCAAGTCTTTCATCACCACGATCAATCTTTGGTTCTTGGAAATTTTCTTTCCTCTATAAGATCACATAGCATTTTCTGAAAGATATGAAAGTGTTAATTCCCAAAAGCTCTTACAAAAGTCAAATCAGCGTCAATTTATAGTATTACACACATTAGACGCATTTTAATCGATTTAGCTATTAACGTAGTCTAATACATTTGACAGTTGTAATAGAATAATAGCAGTCAAATGCATTAATTGAATATGCATTTAATATAATCGATTTTCAATAAATGTTTGGTCAACACATTAAAAATATGATCGTTGTTACAATTATGTTAAGCATTTAAACAGTTTTCAAATCAACAACAAACTTAGTTGAATACACGTTGCATGCAATCAATTAATTGAAAACACTTAGCACACTTTTGAAAACTTTTCTTCTCAAAATATCTCATAGCACACTTGAAAAGTATTTGTGCAAACCCGCGGGTTTTAATCGATTTCATCAATAATGTAATTGACTTAAAACTATTGTTTTGCCACACTTTAAAATTCAACCATAGTGCTTGTGGTTTTTCATTTCCGAAACCTTACATTATGCATCCACAAATAAAATCACATATTAATCATAGTGGTATGCTTTAATCAACACAATAATGTTCGGCTTTTAACAAATATAACACAGTAATCAAAAGCATATGACATGTATAACACAGTACATACATGTGTTATAATTAAATATTTGTTGTTATCATCAAAAACACAATTATCACTAAGATTGTGGGTTCAACTAAACATGTGCTCCCCCTATCAACAATCTCAACACGAATAAAGGAGGCAAGACATAAGATGATTTCCTTTAGCCATGCTTCTTGTCATCCTTTTATTCTCTTCATGCTTCTTGTCATCCTTTTCTATGCTTATTGACAATAGATGCATGCTTTTGATTGGTGTGTTCAATGCGCATCTTGACTCTACTATGCAAATATTTAACAAACTACGCTTTGGACACACCATCTAAGCACATGGACTCAAAATCAAGGAGGGGGAAGAAGGTCCAATGGAGTGAGGGGATTGAAACCATAGACAATATGAAAAGGAGAGTGAGAGGAGGAAGAGTTAACAACCCTATTATTAGCAAACTCAATATGAGGTAGCAACTCTTTCCACTAGCATGGATTGCCCTCAAGACAACATCTCAATAGTTGACCCAAAGTTTTATTAGTCACCTTAGTCTGACGAAGTTTGTGGATGACAAGTGGTAGAGAAAAGGAGTTTAACACCCAACTTGTTTAACAAAAATCGCTAGAAATGACTAAGGAACTTTGAATCTCTATCAAAAACTATTGTCTTAGGTAACCCATGCAGAATACAACCTTTCTAAAGAATAAATTAGCAATATGGACAACATCATCAACTTTGTGGCATGGAATAAAGTGAGCCATTTTTGAAAATCGGTCTACTACCACAAAGATAGAGTTCATCCCTCATTATGTCCTAGGTAAGCCCAAAACAAAATCCATAGAAATATCAACCCAAGGACTACTAGGCATAGGTAGGGGAGTGTATAAGCCATGACGATGGGTGGTGGACTTAGCATGTTTACATGGAATGCATTGACCACAAAACTTAGCTACATGTTTATGCATGTGAGGCCAATAAAAATGATCATGAAGAATAACTAAATTTTTTGCAATCCCAAAGTGACCCATCAATCCCCCCTCATGTGCTTCTTTAAGAGAAGACGCAATGAACTCTTGGGCACACAAAGGCATTTGTTTTTTTAAAAGAAAACCATTTGAGAGGAAAAAAATCCTTGTGTGGCCCATGAGTACATTGTTCAAATAAAGAAGAGAAATCACTATCTTCTTGATAAAATTCCTTCATGTGATCAAACCCAACAAACTTGGTTTCAAGAGTAGTCAAAAGAGTGTGTCTTCTTGATAGTGCATCAGCTACTATGTTAGAAGAACCCTTCTTGTGTTTGATAACATAAGGAAATTGTTCTAAGAACTCTATCCACTTAGGATGTCTCTCATTGAGTTTGTCTTGGCTTTTCAAATGTTTCAAAGTCTCAATGATCACTATGGATCACAAACTCTTTTGAAAGAAAGTAATGTTGCCAAGTTTGCAAGGCTTGAATAAGAGCATATAATTCATTGTCATAGGTAGAATAATTTAAGTGACTCCCTTTAAGCTTTTCATTAAAGTAAGCAATAGGATGCTCTTCTTGAAGAAGCATAGCCCCAATGCCTACATTAGAAGCATCACAATCAACTTCAAAGGAATTATAAAAGTCAGGCAAGGCTAAAATGGGAGCATGAGTTAACTTGTGTTTAAGGACTTGAAAACTCTTTTGTTGCTCATCCCCCCCACTTAAAACCTACATCCTTCTTTACTATGTAACTTAAACGAGTGGCGAGAAAAGAGAAATTAAGCACAAAGCGACGGTAAAAACTAGCTAAGCCATGAAAACTCCTCACATCCTTGATGTTTTGAGGAATAGGCCACTCCCTAATGGCATCAATTTTGGAGGAGTCAACTTTAACTCCTTGGGAGCTAATGACAAAGCCTAGAAAAACTACTTGCTTCATGCCAAATATGCACTTCTCTAAATTAGAAAATAATGATGCATCCCTTAGAGCTTGAAGAACACTCCTAACATGCATGCAATGGTCATCTAAATACACACTATAAATGAGAATGTCATCAAAGTAAACCACTATATATTTTCCTATGAAAGGTTTTAAAACATGATGCATGAGGCGCATGAAAGTATAAATGAGAATGTCATCAAAGTAGACCACACATATTTTCCTATGAAAGGTTTTAAAACATGATGCATGAGACGCATGAAAGTACTAGGAGCATTAGTCAAACCAAAAGGCATGACAAGCCACTCATATATTCCAAATTTGGTCTTAAAGGCAGTCTTCCATTCATCCCCTTCTTTAATTCAAATTTGATTATAACCGCTCTTAAGATCAATTTTGGAGAATATGGTGGAACCATGAAGCTCATCTAATAAATCATCTAACCTAGGCATGGGATGTCTATACTTAATGGTTATGTTATTATTGGCCCGACAGTCAGTGCACATACGCCATGAGCCATCCTTTTTAGGAATAAGTATCACAACCATAGCACACAGACTCATGTTATCTCTAACCCACCCTTTAGACAACAAACCCTCTACTTGTCTTTGAATTTCTTGAGTTTCCATGAGATTTGTTTGATAAGCTGGACGGTTTGGAAGAGAAGATCCTGGTATAAAATCAATTTGGTGTTCAATTCCTCTAATAGGTTGTAAACCTTTTGGAGGATCTTGAAACACATCTTGGAACTCCTCTAACAAATTATCTAACTTACAAGACTTAAGGACGGGAGTGGATGTGAGACACTGTGAAGGGAAAACACAAAAAATAGGCTATTTGTTTTCAATAACTTTAAATACCTCTTTATGAGAGATGATACAATTATTCTTGACCTTCTCTTTTTCTTCACCTCTCTTAGACTTCATAATGAGGTGGTCCTCATGTATTTCCTTTAGAGTGAGAGGTTTTAATATGACCTTGTGCCTTTGGAAAGTAAAAGACATCCTATTAGTAAGACCATCATGTTGAACATTTCTATCAAATTGCCAAGGTCTTCCTAATAGGATGTGAGTTGCTTCCATGGAAACAACATCACAAAGAACCTCATCTTGGTATTTTCCAATAGAAAAGGAAATATGGACTTGTTTATTGACCAAGATTTCACTTCCTCACTTAACCATTAAAGTTTGTAGGGCTTGGCATGCATGATAGTAGGACACTTACAACCAAGAGTGAGTGTTACTCAATTAGGTAAGTAGATACCAGGATTGTCTAGAAATGCCAAGAGTGGCTAGAATTCTCAGGTTCCAAGAGTTTCTAGAATAATCAAGTGCCAAGAGTGACTAGAATACTCAGGTGCCAAAAGTTGCTAGAATACTTGCAAACTAAGAGTGGGTTAGAATACTCAAACTAAACGCATTGTCTAGCTGAACCAAGAGTGGGTGAGACTCAACTAGGCAATGTATCCATGAGATACCAGGATTGTTTGCGGATACCAGGAGTGGTGAATAATATACATAATTAAGAGTGTGTTAAACTCAACTAGATGGGAGTCTAAGGCTACGAGGAGTAGTGAATAATATTACACAACCAAGAATGGGTTAAACCTACATGTAATCTTTGAAAAAGATAAATGGAACCTCTCAAGAGTTCTTGGGAGAGACTGGACGTAATTTAGTTAGAACGAACCAGTATAAAAATTGTGTGTCTATTGCTTTATTCTATTAAATGTCTTTTTTCTTTCATTATAAAAAGACAACGACTGATGACTCTGTCCAGATGCAGATAGAGTCGTAATAGCTAAGCTTGAGTCCGTGGAAGGAAGCTTGAATGCAAGGGAATCAATGGAGGATTATGGTGAAGGTGTGACGCGAAGTGCTTAAGGAAGATGACTCTAGCTCAGATGACCCTCCATCATTGGAAGGAAGCTAAAGGGGATCAATGATAAGCAACATCAAAAGGGTGACTCTTGGATAGAAGGGCTGGACTAGATTCAACAGCCTATTTCTATATTTCCAAAAGTGAAATTTAGAAAGAGGGATGGGTGAATTTATAGGAGATTCACCCCCTTGCTCTAGAAGAAATGCAATGCTAATAATTAGCTATGATTTAAACAATATTGGCCACGTGGAAAATGCAAAGCAGGTACTGGATCACAGGAACCACGTGTTGATTGAAGTGGATTAATGTCGCTAGTGTTGATCGATGTAGGGTGGGCGCTCAACGCCACCTGGTTGCTTTTCTTTAAGATTTCTACCCTTCATCTCATGATGGTTTGGTCCGTGATGGGCTTTGTTGGATGCTCCTAAAGTTGCTCTTTGAAGTGTGCAAAGAGGTGTTGGCTTGCTTTCAAGGTCATTGTGAAACTTTATTTGTCATTCTTTTAGTAATAGGTCCTTGACTAATTGATGGGCTTGGGCCCAAGTCATCATCCCCTCCCCCTTGGAAAGGATTTGTTTGTAAATCTGATGGTATGTCTGTATGATGAGGACTTATTTTTGTTGGCTTCACAAAGTCCCTCTTGGGTTAAATATCAATCTGCAATAAGCATCAAACATATCTCTAATTAGTCTTATTTGAGCCAATAAGATATAAGAGGAACATGTTTAAAAGGTTTCCCAAATTTGAAATTTTATTATAACAAAGAAACCTTTCTTCATTTAAAATTTTTTTAAATTTTATTTTTGTCTTGAGTTATGGTAACCAAAAAGGTAACCATTACTCAAGTTTTTTATTTCCATGTGTTGAAAATTAGTTTTGAAAAGATGGAATGGCTTTCTTTGAAAGAAAAGTTGAATTTTGGAAACTCAAAAATAAATGGAGAAAAGTGAAAGGATAGAAAATCTCCCCTTAAGAGTCTAGGTTCTATTGTGGGTGTAGGAGGTGATGTTTCCCTTAGTTGTTCTTTTTCCTTTTCTTCCATTTCTTTTCTTTTAATTTCTTCCTTTTCTCTCTTTTCTTTTTCTTCTCTTCTTTTCTTCTCTTCTCGTCTCTCTTCTCTCTTGCTCTCTTCTTTCTTCTTCTCTTTTCCTCTTCTTTTCTTTCTTCTTCTCTTCTCTTTTTTTCTCTTCTTCTCTCTTCCTTTTTTCTTTCTTCTTCTATTCTCTCTTCCTCTTCTTTTCTTTCTTTTTTTCATCTTTTTTCCTCTTATTTTCTTTCTTCTTTTATTCTCTCTTCCTCTTCTTTTCTTTCTTCTTTTCTTCTCTCTTGCCTTTCTATTCTTTCTTATAATTCCTTATGTTCTCTCTCAATTCTTCTTTTACCTGTCTCGAACATCATAAGTTCTCCTCTAAACTCTCTTGCCTGACGAGAAAACCCATTTAAATTTTGAATGAATGACTTGTCCTCTTGAATGAGTTCTCTTATAAGCTCTTGATTTCTGGATGATTGAGGTTTACACCTCCCTATTAAGCTTATCTTGATTCATTCTCTCTTCCAAATTCCCAATCTGTTTCATTATGGCCTTAAGAGCATTTAGCTTCTCCATTTCACTAATCCTAGATGACCTATGACTTGACATCCTTTGTTATTAGAAGTTTTCTTATTCTAAAGGGTTATAAGATTCACCCTTAGATAAATCCTAGGTAAGAGAAGTGAGTCAAAGGCGGCTTAAGTACAAAATCTTCCCTTGTCAGAAATGTCTTAGGTTACTAACTAATTACCCCTTAAACTAAAATTACTTTTAAAAACACGACTCACAGACAAACACAAACAATCCAAGACTTTCGGACTCTAATGATCCCTAAACGTAAAACACAAAAAAATCAAACAATCAAAAAGACTAGACCCTAATGGCGGACACCTAATGTTACCCAAAAAAAATCAAACAATCAAAAAGACTAAACCCCTAATGGTGGACACCTAATGTGAGAAGGCTTAAAGTTTAATCTCTTGTAGCCTAAGTCACCCTTAAACACGTGACACCAAAATTTAAACACAAGCAAGAAAAGTTTTGCCAAGAGTTGAAAGAGCACCAGGACTCTTCCAAACCACTTGGACTTTCTCTTCCAAACCACTTGGACTTTCTCTTCCAAACCACTTGGACTTTCAATGGCTTTTTACAAATAAAAGAAATTAACATAAAAACCTATTACAAATCCAAAATGAACAAAACAAACACAAATGTTGCTGCCACGGTTTTGTACAAATTCCTTGTGCAGAACAAGATGCATGTGATCCTAGCAGCATGGTTTCCTTGAGTCCCTTGAAGATAGGGAGATATCGATTGCTTGTAAAGAAAGAACCTCCTTTTGCTTTCCAGGAATAAATTCGTTGATTAAGGTTTGTTCCTAGCTGCTGTTGCTTATTCCGAGACACCTGCTCCAAGCTCTTACCCAATCTTTGCAATTCGGCTGCTGCACTAGTTATCTAATGCTCATAAGTCCAATTCTACTCTACATCTCTCTTGGCTGCAGCGTTGCTTTCAATCTTTACTGCATTCAACTGTTTGAAACCCTCCTCACAAGTGCATCTGGCTGTGTTTGATATATTCACCCTTGCACAATGTTATTTTCAAGCTTCACGGGTAGTTTTTGCTGCTACTGGACCTTGCCTCTGTACTGTTTTCTATTTCCACCTTTCAAGCTATTGCAAATATCTATAGGACATCTTCCAGGTCAAATTTACACAGCTGCAACGTACCAACAATAGCAAATATACAAGCACTAGCAATTGTAATTGGTGAGTAATCAAGGCTAATCAAAAATCAGAATTGGGAATTAAGGACCGTGACCATAATGCAATTTATGAATCAATCCAAACTGGTCAAACAGTGTATCAAACTAATTGAAATTATTGGACCAATCTGGTCAAAGAAATGCTTGATAAAATCTGTTTTTAGTCAGTTGGCCAGATTCAATTTTGATCCAGAAACCACTTGTCCATTTGAATTTTGATTAAAGAAACAAAACCAGAAAGAGGATTGCAGCTTTTGGATGCTCTCAAAAAACAATTTTGGACTGTACTAGTCACAATGCAAATCTCACAGCTGCAGGGTGGATGTAATATGTTGATTTTCCATGTTCACTCAAACTGATATTGCAAAGGCAGCAAATCAAATTTGCTTGTTGCAGTCCAGACTTGTCTTCGTGCTGGTCGTTTATCACTTTTCCCCACTTCCTAATAGACTACCAATGATAGATGAAGTCTCTGAATTGAGCTGAACCTCGCAACTATATCAAGTTAATTCGTAATAGCTAGTGCCACAGCAAGTTTACCAAGTTCAAAAACAGACAGCACTGATAGGCATTTTATCAAACAGCTACAGTGCTAGATGGCCAAGAAATTAAAACAAGCAAAGCAAGAGGCTAGAAAACAAGGAGGCACTCAAAAGGAACCTATGAAATGCTCTAAAGTGGATTAAGAAATCAAGAAACCAGAAACAAGTTGCTTAATGTCGAAAATTGAACTCTATCAATATTTGTTAAAAGTGTTTGACAAAATGCCTAAGAGAGAATGCAGTTTTCTGATGCAGTTTTGTTGATTATGTGTTTCAAGACAGATTTGCACACTAGATTGTACTGACCATTTGGGTTTTGAGCTTATGAAATTTGTATTTTAATTGGCTATTTTTTTGCTTTTCAAGGTCTAGCCTATTGCCACAATCCAGTTAATTAAATTTTCAAATGGACATACATCAGATAAACAACAACTTGTATTAAGAAAGAAGTTCCAAACTGGATGGTTTAGTAGGTGAAAATTGCAAATGCAGTTGGAACCTGAAATTTTCTATAGCAGCACACGTAATATATGATTATAAACTGTTTTGATAAGCTAACTGATACAGAACTCAAATTAATCACAAAGTCAATGTTCCACATTCAATTTTACTTCAAATAATCAACTCAACCATCCAAATTTTGATTTAGAAACTGAAACAGATTATGAACCAGTTATTTGGCTCAGAGACAGCACTCAAAACTTGAGAAAAACACTAGAACCACAAATAAAGATGTTCAGCAATGGTCTAATGCTAAACCAGATTAGAAAACTCAAGTGACTCAACTAGGACATGCAGTTTCGGCTAACTGCTGCATAGAAGCTAGGCTGTTTTCACATTGTGCAACTGATCTAGGCTAGGCCTTTCATTGATCATGAAGTATGAACTTGCTATTGGACAGCAGCTCAAATTCCAGAAATGACTTAACAGATTTTAAACAGCACACAAATTCAAAAATATAATTAAATTGGCCAATGGTTATCTATCAACCAGGTCATTCATTCGAATGTTGCATGGCTTTTATGGTTTGATAGAATTTATACGAAGGCTCAAATTCAATTTGAACATCAGTGCACAACTGAAATCAAATTTAATAACAGATTAAAAACTGCACCAGTGTTGAACCAATGCACATGACTTAGACAAAAACAGAATGTAGATTTCAAAACTCAAATTACTCAAAGACAGAATCCACCGATTAAAATGAGAAACTACGCTCAAGGACAGGTTGGCACACAAGAAGATATACGAACAGAACCTACTGGATGTAGAATTTGAATGAAACAGTACCAACGATACAATGAGAAACAGAGAAAGGAAAATTACAAACAAAGCAGAATGAAGAAGAAGTGACTTAGCTCACGATGCACATTCGAACTTGGCTCGGATTACCACTTGATGACTCTGTCCAGATGCAGATAGAGCCGTAATACAGTGAGCGTCCGTGGAAGGAAGCTTGAATGCAGCGGAATCAATGGAGGATTATGGTGAAGGTGTGGCGCGAAGTGCTTAGGGAAGATGACTCTAGCTCAGACGGCCCTCCATCATTGGAAGGAAGCTAGAGGGGATCAATGATAAGCAATAGCAAAAGGGTGACTCTCGGATAGAGGGGCTGGACTAGATTCAACAGCCTATTTCTATATTTCCAAAAGTGAAATTTACAAATGGGTGAATTTATAGAGGATTCACCCCTTGCTCTAGAAGAAATGCAATGCTAATAATTAGCTGTGATTTAAGCAATATTAACCACGTGGAAAATGCAATGCAGGTGCTGGATCACAGGAACCACGTGCTGATTGAAGTGGATGAATGCCTTTAGCGCTGAGCGGTTCAGAGTGAGCGCTCAGCGCCACCTGGTTGCTTTTTTTCAAGC
This sequence comes from Vigna angularis, assembly GCF_016808095.1. NCBI lineage: Eukaryota > Viridiplantae > Streptophyta > Magnoliopsida > Fabales > Fabaceae > Vigna > Vigna angularis. Next base: position 20,551,006 of record NC_068974.1, on the reverse strand, counting down.
TTTTTACCCTTCATCTCATGATGGTTTGGTCCTTGATTTTGTTGGATGCTCCTAAAGTTGCTCTTTGAAGTGTGCAAAGAGGTATTGGTTTGCTTTCAAGGTTATTGTGAAACTTTATTTGTTATTCTTTTAGTAATGTGTCTTTGATTAATTGATAGGCTTGGGCCTAAGTCACTAACATCTGATCAAGGGGTGTTGCTCCCTCCACCACCACACCTTTCTCCCTCCACCTCCCCTTTACTATTTTGTCCTTCAGTAAAATTTTATTTTTAGGATTATTATTTTTTAATTTTACCCATTCACAACCTATTTTACTAATAACTTATTCTAGTCCCGTACATTAGTAAAATACTTTTTTTTTTTCATTTTAACATTATATTTTTTTCTCTCTTTCTTTCGTCGTTGTGAGATACTACAAGTTGCAAAGGTTGGTGGTGGTAGAAAGAATTATCAAGCAGTCTCTCTCTCGTGGTGCAGTGTCGCTCTCGTGGTGCAGTGCATGGAGTGGTGCAGTGCGTGTCGTGCTTCCTCGTATTCGAATAAACCTTGAAATAAAACCCTAAAATAAAAAACGTAACCTTTAAACGGAGGTGACATCCTTCAACGGATGTCAACATCCTTCAACGGATGTCAACATCCGTTTAAGGAAAAACGGATGTTGACATCTGTTGAAGATGTCACCTCCTTTAAAGGTTACGTTTTTTATTTTAGAGTTTGTTTTATTATGTCACCTCCGTTGATGTATGCTTCCTCACACTTTTTGATGCTCTGGATGCTCCTCGATGTTCCTCCACACCACGGCGGCGACGCTCCTTCACACCACGGCGGCAATGGAAGCTTTCAAACAAAAAAAAACTGGGAAGAAAAAGGAATGGAAGTGCGGGAGGTGGGGAGGTGAAACGAAAAGGGGAAAAGGGAAAGAGAGTTCCGTGGGTGGGTGCTGGGAAAGTAAAATTAGGATTTCAAATTATTTAAAATAGGATAAAAGTAAAAATCTTTTTAACTTAAAGATATAATTGTATTTAAAATAATGTGGGGAGGTGGAGGAAGTATAGGGTGGTGGTGAAGAGAACAACACCCCTGATCAAGTTGTTTAAGCTATCCTTTTTTTTATATTAACTAGACATTGATTATATGAACTAAAACATGTATGTTAGTACACTTTTATTCTAATGTGAGGTACTTGAATAGTTTATTTGAAGACTCACACTTCCTTCTATCACTACCATTTAAAGAATACACTATGTTTCTTGTGAAAATTTTCTTAACATTTCCTATAAAATTTAGTGTCTAAATAATGTCTTTAACTACTCATTCACGTCTGTTACTACCGAGGGGGGACAACCGACCGGGAAAGTTTTAGAGAGGGCCGATCGGGTAGAAGCATAGTTAACTTGTCCGATCGGGCGCCTCGGCCTGATACGTCTGATCGGTTCTCTTAGGAGTAATATGACCAAGCTAGGCGAACACCTAAAGCTATGGGCGAGGGACAGCAGTTGAAGGCTCATGAATGATTAGTTAATGAGGTAACGGTCATTGTCGAGTATTTAAGGTACGCATTGAAAGCCATTAAAAGGTAAATTAATGGGGAATATTCTCTGAAGTCATATAAATAGCAGTCAAAGGAGAAGGTAAACTCTCTGTTCTGTGATAATTACATAGACTTGCTAAAAGCCCATTCTGACTTGAGCGTCGGAGTGTTTGCTGCAGGTCAACCCCTTTGCGTGGAGGACGAGCGTGGAAAGAGAGAGAGAGCGAGCGCAAGGAGCGAAGGAAGAAGGAATCGATCGGAGGTAGAGGAGTGTTTCCGGGCGGAGGTAGTAGAAGTTTCCCCGGTCCCATTCAGTAGAAACATTTTGGCGCCCACCGTGGGGCCGAGGATAGTTGAAGACAACCTATTTCGACCGTAAGGATGGAGTAGGACCCGACAGCGTTTTTACAGGAGATGAGAAGGAGAATGGAGGCAATGCAGGCGGAAATTGAAATGCTTAGAGCCGAGCGTGATGCGGCTGGAGGGGCGCAAGCTAATCGCCAATCCTCCGCGCGCGCTCATACACCGCCAATTGTAGAGATGCCGGAAACTGAGCCGGACGCAGAGGAGGACACAGATCCCAATCCTGATAGCTATTATCAAGGGGGGGACAAAGTGAGGCCGGCTCGCATCGAACTGCAAACCGTCCGGCCCCGGCCGGTCGGGCTCGAGCATTGCATCCGTTCACAGCAGTGATCATGGAGGAGCAGATTTCGGATAGAGCGTTCCCGACCTTGGAGAAGTATGACGGCTCGGGGGATCCAGAAGAGCATTTGAGATCGTTTGTGGACGCGATGACCATCTACTCCCCCAGGGAAAATGTGTGGTGCAGAGTTTTTTCTTTGTCAATAAAAGGAGAAGCTTTGGCTTGGTTCCACTCGTTAAGACCTCGGACTATTAACAATTTTGCCACCCTGAGGGATATGTTCGAACGACAGTTTTCGGCGGGGAGAGCGCGAAATCTGACGTATCTAGAGTTGACCAACATCAAACAGGAAAAGGGAGAGAGTCTTAGGGATTTCATGGACAGGTTCAACAGAACCGCTCGGCAAGTAAGGGGGGTAGGCAAGAAGTTTACCATCAGTACTTTGGCTACTACGCTGAGACCTTCCCCGTTTGCTGATAACTTGTTCGCGAAACCCCATTAAACCTAGACGAGTTGCAAGAGAGGGCCGCTCAGTTCATTCGAATAGAAGAAATGAGGGCGGTCTAGAGACGACAACAAGATCAAGGTACGAGTTCGGGGTAGGAGAAAAAAGAAGGCAAGAAGCCGTTCGTTACAAGCGAACGGTCAAAGGGCCAGAAGTTTAGAGATGGCCCGAGGGGGGTAGGTACGAACGGTACACCCCATTGAATATGCCAAGGGCAAGGGTGCTGGAGGAAGCCCTGAGTGCAGATTTAATAAAGGTAAGACCTTCCCGGTCATCACCTAAAGCAGATGGAACTAAACATTGCACCTATCATCTGAACATAGGACATAACACCGAGGACTGCACGGTGTTGAAGGATAAGGTGGAAGAATTGATCCGGGCGGGTCATCTGAAGAGGTTTGTCAAGGAGGAACGAAAGACGAGAAGTCCACCCAGAAGGACTAGGGTGGAAAGAAGTGACAGGAGAGAGGACAAGCGTCCCGATCGCAAGAGGAGTAGAAGTCGCAGCCATGACCGATCGCTGCGAGGAACGATAAACACTATCTCGGGTGGATTTGCGAGAGGGTCGTCGGCATCCGCGAGGAAGAGAAACCTGAGGGAGCTTAAAAGCGTCCACAGGGTAGATGTGAGAAAGCGTTCTATGCCGCCAATCACGTTTACAGATGAGGATTTCCATGCTCCCGATCCAGATGAGGATGACCCGATGGTGATAATGGCAGTTATTGCTCAATATAGCACGGGAAAGGTGTTGGTGGACCAAGGCAACTCTGTTAACATTCTGTACTGGAAAACGTTCCAATAGATGGACATATCTGAAGATCTGATTGCACCGTACAACGAACAAATAGTAGGATTTTCGGGGGAGAGAGTAGATACAAGAGGATATGTGGATCTCCGAACGTGCCTAGGAACCGAACGGAGCAAGGAGGTGAAAACCAGGTTCTTGCTGGTGGATGCGAGTACCTCTTACAATGTGCTATTGGGACGACCATGTCTGAACGCATTTGAGGCAATTGTTTCCACACCTCACCTCACGCTTAAGTTTCCATTGGATAATAGGAAAATTTGTATCGTTCGGTCCGATCAGAGGATCGCACGGGAGTGTTATATGGCAGGTCTGAAGGTTCAGCCACCGTCATCAGATCCACCCGGTCGGCAGAGGAGAAGACGATCGGAGGTAGCCATGGCAGACTTAGATCCAAGGACTAATATTGACGATCAGATAGAACCGATGGGAGAGACCAAACCCTTCGGCCTCGGGCAAAAGGAAGAGCAAGTTACCACCATCGAGAGTGAGTTGGAGGAGGATCAGGCCAGGTTAATTGGCACCTTGTTGAAGAAAAACCAAGACTTATTTGCTCTGACTGCAGCTGATATGCCAGGAATCCATCCAAGGGTTATGTCAAACAAGCTGGCATTGTTTAAAGAGGCCCGACCGGTAGCACAGAAGAAGAGAAGAATGGGGGAAGATAAGAGGTCGGCAGTGGCAGTCGAAGTAAAGAAGTTGTTGGAAGCAGATTTCATCCGTGAAATCAAGTACACAACGTGGCTGGCGAACGTTGTGATGGTAAAGAAGATGAGCGGGCAGTGGAGAATGTGTACGGACTTTACAGACCTTAATAAAGCCTGCCCTAAAGATTCTTATCTACTACCAAGCATTGATGTGTGGGTGGACGGGGCTTCAAGGTTCCATGTGTTAAGTTTCCTGGATGCGTATTCAGGATACAATCAGATCCCCATGTTTCCCCCGGACAGCGATAAAACAGCGTTCATCACCGAACGGGCGAATTACTGCTATGATGTTATGTCGTTCGGGTTGAAGAACGCAGGAGCCACTTACCAACGGCTAATGGATAGGGTCTTCGCTGACCAGATTGGCAGATGCATGGAGGTGTACGTAGATGATATGGTGGTAAGAAGCCGCTCGGTTGAAGACCATGTGAGAGACTTGGCGGAAGTGTTCCACCAGGTTCGCAAGTACAACATGCGCCTTAATCAGACCAAGTGTACTTTCGGGGTGCCGGCGGGAAAATTTCTGGGATTTCTGCTGACGACTAGAGGAATTGAGGTGAACCCCGACAAATGCAAAACAATATTGGAGATGAGAAGTCCGCAGAAGTTGAAGGAGGTTCAAAGACTGGTCGGGAGGTTGACTTCATTATCCCGCTTTATTCCAAAATTAGTCGAGCGGATAAAGCCGATAGTAAGAATCATGAAGAAGAGCACGGGTGCTGATTGGGATGACCAGTGCGAACAAGCTTTTAATGAAGTTAAAAGCATATTGGTCAGCCCACCAGTTATGGGACGACCCGAGGAGGGGCATGCGTTACAACTCTTCCTGGCGGACTCGGAGGACACGGTCAGCTCGGCTTTGGTGCAAGAGCAGCCTGAGTTCAAGCTTGTATACTTCGTTAGTCGAACTTTGCAACCAACTGAAACCAGGTACAAGCGAGTCGAGAAGATCGCTTTGGCTCTTGTAATAGCAGCACGGCGCTTAAGGCCATACTTCCAGAGTTATCAGGTGGTAGTCCGAACGGACCACCCGATCGCGAAAATCCTGCGTAAACCAGATTTGGCCGGGAGAATTGTAGGATGGTCTGTGGAGTTGTCTGAATTTGGACTCCAGTTTGAACCAAGAGGGTCTATCCGAGGGCAACATTTGGCCGACTTTGCGGTCGAGTTACCCTGGGAGGAAGAAGGGCATCCTGAATGGATCCTTTACGTAGATGGCTCCTCTGAAAAGTCTGGTGGTGGAGCAAGGATTGTGTTGGAAGGACCGGACGACTTTATTGTGGAGCAGGCAATTGTCTTTCGGTTCAAGATAAGTAATAACCAGGCCGAGTACGAAGTAGTACTGGCGGGGCTCGAGCTGGCTAAAGACTTGGGGGCTGTCTCGGTCAAATGCCGAACGGATTCCCAATTGGTGGTAGGGCAACTAACTGAGAGCTTCCAGACCAAGGATGATCAGCTGCTTCGTTATTTTCACAAGGTAAAGGAGTTGGTGAAGCAGTTCCGGACGGTGGAATTTAAACATGTACCGAGGGAGCAGAATGCGAGGGCGGACGTCTTATCCAAGCTTGCCAACAGTAAAGGGAAGGATAACTTGTCGTCGGTCATAAGGCAAGTTATGATGAACCCCTCGGTAGATTGTCTGGCGGTGCACGAGATCTCCGATTGTCCTGATTGGAGAAAAGACATCAAAGAAATCATTAAGAGGCAGGAGAGCGGTGAGCACGTCCGGACGTTTGAGGCGAAGAAGGCCGCTCGGTACTTGTTAATAGGGGAAGATCTATATAAACGAGGATTTTCATCACCCCTATTGAAGTGCATATCCTCGGAGGAAACCGCATATGTGATGAGGTAGTTGCACGAGGGGGCGTGTGGAATGCATACAGGGCAGCGAGCGTTACGTGCCAAGGTCATACGAGCGGGCTACTTTTGGCCGACGGCGCAGAGAGACTGCAAAGAATTTGTGCAGAAGTGCTTGAAGTGTCAAGAGCATGGCAAGAATCTTAATCTCCCACCAGTCGAGCTGCACAGCTTGATGTCATCATGGTCGTTCGCGCAGTGGGGAGTAGACATTGTCGGACCTTTTTCTGTAGGCCGAGCGCAAAAGAAATTCTTGCTAGTGGCTGTTGATTATTTCACCAAGTGGGTGGAGGGAAAACCGCTCGCAACGATCACGGCCGCGAGGGTTCAAAAGTTTGTATGGACGCTCATCTGCAGATTTGGAATTCCCAAGGTCATAGTTACAGACAATGGTCGACAGTTCATTGATAAAGGCTTAGGTAAATTCTATAAAAATCTGGGAATTAAGCATGTCACGAGCTCGGTGGAACATCCTCAAACAAACGGTCAAGTGGAAGCGGTCAACAAGGTAATAGTCTTGGAGTTGAAGAAAAGGCTGGGAGAAGCCAAAGGTCTCTGGGTAGATGAACTTTAGGAGGTCCTTTGGGGGTATCGCTACACGCCGCATGGTACAACGGGGGAAACCCCGTTCAACTTAATGTATGGGATGGACGCAATGTTACCGGTCGAAGTAGGAGAACCTACTATTCGAAGGGAAGTCCAAAATCTACAAGATAACAATGAGGAGCTCCGCGTGGAGTTGGACACTTTGGACGAGCGCAGAGAGGTGGCTATGATCCGAGCGGAGGCTAAAAAGAGACTATTGGCGAGGCGCTATAACACCAAGGTCAAGCCGCGACAATTTGCTGAAGGAGACCTTGTGTGGAGAAAAACAGCAGAAGCCCGACGAAACCGATCGGCGGGAAAATTAGCTGCAAATTGGGAGGGTCCGTTCAGGATTGTAGAGAATTTACAAAATGGAGCATACCGCCTGGAGCACCCAACGGGAAAGGCTATACCCAATACGTGGAACACGTCTCATTTAAAATTTTATTTCAGCTAAGAGCTTTGTACTTGTTATTTCATATCAATAATACATTGTTTGTCACACGAAATTTTCGTCATGTGTTAACAGCCGAGCGGGTGAGACAGATTTCTCTCGTGAACTCTCACCTTGGTCTTAGGGCACGCTTCTAGAGAGCTCCTAAGACCTAAACCGAGCGGGTGAGGCAGATTTCTCTCGTGAACTCTCACCTTGGTCTTAGGGCACGCTTCTAGAGAGCTCCTAAGACCTAAACCGAGCGGGTGAGGCAGATTTCTCTCGTGAACTCTCACCTTGGTCTTAGGGCACGCTTCTAGAGAGCTCCTAAGACCTAAACCGAGCGGGTGAGGCAGATTTCTCTCGTGAACTCTCACCTTGGTCTTAGGGCACGCTTCTAGAGAGCTCCTAAGACCTAAACCGAGCGAGTGAGGCAGATTTCTCTCGTGAACTCTCACCTTGGTCTTAGGGAACGCTTCTAGAGAGCTCCTAAGACCTAAACCGGGCGGGTGAGGCAGATTTCTCTCGTGAACTCTCACCTTGGTCTTAGGGCACGCTTCTAGAGAGCTCCTAAGACCTAAACCAAGCGGGTGAGGTAGATTTCTCTCGTGAACTCTCACCTTGGTCTTAAGGAACACTTCTAGAGAGCTTCTAAGACCTAAACCGAGCGGGTGAGGCAGATTTCTCTCGTGAACTCTCACCTTGGTCTTAGGGCACGCTTCTAGAGAGCTCCTAAGACCTAAACCGAGCAGGTGAGGCAGATTTCTCTCGTGAACTCTCACCTTGGTCTTAGGGCACGCTTCTAGAGAGCTCCTAAGACCTAAACCGAGCGGCATTATTACGAGGCAAACCAAGCTCGAAATGAAAATTTATGCGCGAGAAGACAAGTAAAACAGGAAAATGCAAGTAAACATGGAGAAGGCAAAAAGGCAAAAGGAACTTGAAATTTTTTCATTAATATCCAAAAGGTGTTACAATACAAGTTCTAAAGCGGTAAAATCCTAGGTCTAAACACTTAGGATTGGCCCGCAGCTTCACCGGTCTCCCCAACCACTTCGACGGCAGCTTCGACATTCTGGCCAACCGGAGGAAAAGATGGCGGAATTTGGATTGGAACTAGTTTATTGTCCACCACCATCATGCTCACGTCGAGGCGGGGGTCGTCGGTAGGCACTTGGAAAAGAAGATTACATTGGGCGAGAGCCTTGTCAAAACCGAGCACATGCTCGTTCACCACTTCGTTGCCCAACAGCTTAACTTTTGCCTCCAACTTGGTTACTTCACTGCGAAGGGAATCCCGCTCGGTTGTCAAAGTTGCGTTGGAAGAGGTGGCTTTTTGAAGGTCCAATTTGGCATCATCCAAAGACTGTTGCATACGACGCTGAGTAGCGCGAGCCTCGGCCAACAGTGTGCTGGCTTTCTTCTTATCCTCTTCCGCCATCCGTTCGGTCTCGGCCAACTGAAGGGTAAGATCCTGGTTGGCCTTGACAGTAGAGTCCAACTTTGCTTGGAGCGCTTGAAGCTCGGCGGAAGCGGAGGCTTTTTTATGGGCGGCATAGGTCTGACACAAAGCCGCCCGTGCCGTCAGCTCCAGAGCCATGTTGGAGGCTTCTTCCTCGGTCATCCCACTGACCAGGGCCTTTTCCTCAGCGAAATGGTCGAAATGGAGATGCTTGGCCACCCATGAGTTGGGATTCATAAGACTGGGGGGAGGAGGCCCGTCGGACAAACTCCTCTTCGCACGCTTAGACTCGGCTGAAGTCTCCCGAGCGGCTTTTCGTTTCCCCTTCTTCTTCGAGGGGGACTTGGGAGGAGAAGCTTGCTCGGCCACAGTCTCGACTGGAGGGGGAGGAATGGAAGCCTATTGCACTGGACGAGGAGTGACAAGTCTGGCGACAGTGGATGGGGCGTGGGATGAGCTCCTGCCCGGTTTTCTCACGTCGCCCCCTCTTTGAGCGAACAGGCGGGCGAAGGTACTGTTCTTGGAAGAATCCATCTTCGATAAGTAATCTGTAAAGCGGAAGAAAATTCAGATAAGTTCCAAACGGCTGCTCAATGAAAGGCGATCAAAAATAGCTTACCGAACACATTAGATGGAAGATTTTTGTTGCCCAAAAAACCGATCAGAACACGGCAAGAGGATTTGGGGGGTAGCTCACAAAGCTGGTTTATTAAGTCGGTTTTGATTTTGGTATAAATACCCATTCTTTTACCCTAATTTTTCACTTTAATCTTCTTGTCGTCGCCAGCCTCTCCTTCCTCTGAATCTTCCTCTGCTCCTTTGGCTCTCCACTCCTCAGGTAATCATGTCTTCTGATTTCTCCGGCGACGAGGGTAGGGGGTATACTGACAATGACGATGCCAGTCCGTCTTCATCCCTGGCCGCATTCACCGGTCCCGGCGCTAGGGCCTCACCTTCAGGGAACTCCTCCGATCTCCTGGTTGACAGCGATGCTCCTGACGAAGTTGCCATTCACGTGGACTCAACCGGCGCTTGGGACGGAAAGCCCCGAGCTTGGCCACCTGTTCCCGGCTACGAATGGGTGCCTCATGAAGTTAGGCAACTTCCCTCCTCTTTCTACGATCGCCAGGCTTTCCGCAACTTAATCACCCACATCTGCTTGGTCAAGAGTGCTGCCGACGCTAGGCATTTCAAACTAGCCATTTGTCAGAGGACCGAGCGCGTCTGCCACGGTCGGGGCAACTACCCCTCTGACTTCTTCTACGTCTATGCCACGATGTTCAAGGATTTAAAGGTTCTTCTGCCCTTCTCTGATTTCCAGATGGGTGTACTGAGAACCCTTAACGTTGCTCCCACCCAGCTCCATCCGAACGGGTGGGCCTTCATGCAAGCGTTCTCCGCCATCTGCTCTGGTTTAGCTCTCAAACCGACTCCTGCCGCCTTCCTTTATTTCTTCCACGTACAGCCCCACCCGTCCAAGCCTTGGGTTTCCTTCTGGACGGTCGGGAACAAACATCTATTAGCTCTCTACAACAGCTCCTACAAAGACTTTAAAAATCACTTCTTTAAAGTCGTGCCGACGGAAACCGGCTACCAGAGCTTTTGCTCCCCGACCGGCGAAGCCAAGTTTCCTTTCTACTGGACCCGAGATCCGCGGAAAGTCCTTTCCTGGCCTAAACCCCAGATGGCTCCCGAGGATCTGGACTTAATAAACCAGCTTTGTCAGCTACCCCCCAAATCCTCTTGCCGTGTTCTGATCGGTTTTTTGGGCAACAAAAATTAGGGTAAAAGAATGGGTATTTATACCAAAATCAAAACCGACTTAACTGGTAAATCCGAAGCGCCAAACGTCAGGAGATCTGACGGCTCAAGTAACTTGACGTTTCGATTACGAAAAGATCTGACGGAGCAGGCGATCTGACGCTTTGTCTTCTGTGTTTCCCGCCTAAAAAATTACGATCATGACTTTACGTTTCCACCAGAGAAGGATTCAGATAGAGAAAGAGGAGTGCCGAGCGGAGATCACTTCAAACCCTACGCAAAGAGGTATGTTTTGCTAAGGCTTGGGGGACTTGTGTTACTACCGAGGGCGGACAACCGACCGGGAAGGTTTTAGAGAGGGCCGATCGGGTAGAAGCATAGTTAACTTGTCCGATCGGGCGCCTCAGCCTGATACGTCTGATCAGTTCTCTTAGGAGTAATATGACCAAGCTAGGCGAACACCTAAAGCTATGGGCGGGGGACAGCAGTTGAAGGCTCATGAATGATTAGTTAATGAGGTAACGGTCATTGTCGAGTATTTAAGGTACGCATTGAAAGCCATTAAAAGGTAAATTAATGGGGAATATTCTCTGAAGTCATATAAATAGCAGTCAAAGGAGAAGGTAAACTCTCTGTTCTGTGATAATTACATAGACTTGCTAAAAGCCCATTCTGACTTGAGCGTCGGAGTGTTTGCTGCAGGTCAACCCCTTTGCGTGGAGGACGAGCGTGGAAAGAGAGAGAGAGCGAGCGCGAGGAGCGAAGGAAGAAGGAACCGATCAGAGGTAGAGGAGTGTTTTCGGACGGAGATAGCAAAAGTTTCCCCGGTCCCATTCAGCAGAAACAACGTCTATTTTTGAGATGCTATATTGCAAAATGAACTTCAAAACATTATTCAAACACTTATTTATAGTGTTTTTCCTGTGATTTCAAATTGCAACCACTTATAAAAGATAAACTTGTCTCTAGTAAATGTAAATCTATAGTAACTTAAATTATATATTTAAAATAAAATTGATATAACTTGAATTATTTATTTAAAATTTTGTAGATACGAACACTTGTGCGTTTTCACCAACTAAAATAAAATTGATATGCACAATTCCTTTGCAATTATGTTATTTAATTTTGTTCATAATATACCTTTATAGAACTTTTTGTTTTCAGCTCATGTATCATTCATTACATAAAATAACGGGTTAAATATGTTTTTAGTCCCTAAACTATTGGTCGTTTCTGGTTTTCGTCCCTCTTTCAAAGTAAGGTACAATTTGATCCTCATTCTTTTCGAAACGTTCGTTTTAGTCCTCGGAATTTTGGTTTTAGTCCTCATTTGTTGCTAAATGAGGATCAAATTTTTAAACAATGTTTAGTTTTCGAGGACTAAAACGAACGTTTCGAAAAGAATGAGGACCAAATTGTACCTTACTTTGAAAGAGGGACGAAAACCAAAAACGGCCAATAATTTAGGAACTAAAAACATATTTAACCCTAAAATAACTGATCTTATGACCTGAATAAATTTCAATCGGTATAATATAAAAATACATTATTCTTATATATTTCTCTTTTATTCTAGTTCGTAGCAGAATTCAAGCAAAGAAACAATTTACATAAGATCTAATAATAGAACTTTTGTGCTTGACAAATCCCACTGAGTTCATTTTCACATTTTAGAAAATAAAAATAAAAATTCTACCACATTTAAAAGAAAGCAATGCAATCATTTACAACCCCTTAAAACATTCTCCTCTGCAACGAAAACATAGAGGAAGGAGAAACTACCAAATGGCCACCAAATCGTCCACTGAAGCCAAAGATGAAGGCGCCGATACGTCCAACTCGCCTTTCATTTGGGCGGCGGAGAAACCCACCGGAGCTTCATTGGAGAAACTCTGCATCGACGAGATACTGCAGAAGTATTGCGGCGAGTTCGGGCGATGGCAACTGAGGCACTTCGTGCTCACCAGTCTGGCGTGGGCCTTGGAAGCCTTCCACACGATGGTCATGATTTTCGCCGATCGCGAACCAGAGTGGCGGTGCCTCGACGGCGCGGCCGGTTGGGAATGCGACCCGAGCGCCAAAAGCGTGTGCCGGTTCGAACCGGGTTCGTGGGAGTGGATGGGGGACTCGACCGTTGTGGAGTGGGGGTTGTTTTGCGCGGGTAAGTTTAAGGTCGGGCTGGTTCAGGCCGTCTTCTTCGGCGGCTGTATGATCGGTTAGTTTTCTCTCTCAATGTTTACTGTTTCTCTCTCAACTGTCGTGTAAGATGTATCTTATGTTATAATTACCATAATTTCATCAAACATAAATACACTAAAATACAAATTATGTAAATTGCTTTTATTCCTAGTATTTAAACTTTCGTAATAATTAATTATCTATAAAAAAAAAATAGATATTTAGATTCTTTAAGTAAGGTTTGGATTTTGGTCCAAGGTTTTTAGAGTCACTAAATAAAGGTCTTAAATACTTCCTAGTTCTCTAAAAATCTAATATTCATTTTTATCATTATGAAATACTGAAAGCTTTACCAATACTTTTTTTTTATAAATGTTTCTATAAAATAGCTAAAACTATGAAAATCCAACATAAATTGTAGAAACATTATATTTTAGGGTGATAAACGAAAAGTGTCCCTTTTATAAATAGTTTCCTCAGAGAGATTGGAATAATAAGAATTATATACTAATGTCTAAAAGCATGTTTTTTTTATTTGAATACGGAAATTTAATTAATTAAAAATATAAATATTTCATATTAAGAATATATAAAAATTAAACTCCTAGAAAAGGTGAGGATAAATGTAATCATGATAATAAGGTACTTAGATAACACATCATCATTTGCAAGAGAATTTAACGCCATTTGTCTTTTATTATGTTCTCACCTCTGCATGTGCAGCAGTTCAGAAAATATATGTCTTTGCTTTGCCATTCTTATCTTTGTTTTCTTCATCGCTAGCTAGAGTTCGAATCTTTACACCCTCCAACACAATTCAGATAACAAAAACAAGTAGATAAGAATACAGAGTATAGCTTCAAACCCACATTGCAAAGGAAAAAAAAAAGTCTACAAATAGGTCTAACAAATAAAAGGAGTAAATGGGGTACATGTATATATTTCTTTGAATATAAACACATTTTAACTACTTTTATATTATTTCTTAATATTTTCTTAAGAATATCTTAAACTTTTATTAATATCTGAACATTAGTTACATTATATCATTTGTACATTTTATTTATATGACATTAATGAGAACATTTAAGAAGAGTCAAAAAACAATAATAATAATTTTTCATTAAATCGAATCTAAATGTAGAAACAAATAACTACAATTCATCCCAGGAAAGAGCAGCAAAAGGCCATAACACAACCCGCCAATTTGTACGCTACGACAAGCTGTTCTGGTGAAGCACTGTCGCCGCCAAATTCCTCGGCAACAAATATTCCTTACAGAAACGTGGTATTTTCTAAAATAATATTATAAAAAAAGAAAATGTTAGGGTGGCATTCTTGAAGGAGGAACAACAACAGTACAAATAAATTTAATACCACGTGTTAAAGTGTGTATTGTAATATTTTCAATATTTTATTTGTACGTTTATAATAATTATTAAACATTAAAATAATTGTTTGGAGAGATTTGCATTTCCTCCCTACTCATTTCACTACTTTTTATTAAATTTCCTAAACAATAAATCAAGCTTTATTACAAATGACTCTACCTTATCCATGCAAATACAGCCAAAATAGCAATTAGGTACCGGATGTTGCAAAGATTCTTAAACCTCAAATTGCCATTATGGATAATCAAGCTCATATCGAATTACACTATTTACACATTATGGATAATCAAGCTCATATCGAATTACACTATTTACACATAGTGTCTTAGTTCCTCCTAATTTAACTTTTATATAGAAAAAAAATTGTTTATAATAGTCGAGAATTACGTAATTTTAGCTTCTAATTAAAGATCTGGGCATACATCAGACCGATCGGTGTACATCAACAAGCTAAGGGGAAACTGTCGATGGCGCAAGAAAGCATTTCAAGACCATTCAGTTCCGAGAACAGTTAAGTAGAGTTAATGCGTAGTTAATGTGATAATGACTATTGTTAAACAATTAAGATTTGCATTAATGATCATTAAGAGGTAAATTAATTGGTCAGATTCCTTTAAACTCTATAAATAAGGGTTTAATTTTGAGGTAAACTCACATTTGACTCACTATTAAATTACAAAAGGCCTATAGGGAAAAATTATGACTTGAGCGTCAGAGTGTCTTCTGCAGGTCACCCCCATACGTCGATCGATTGTTTGGAGCAAGGAGGACGTTCACTAATCGATTAGCTAGAGCAAGGAGGATGTTCGGCACACAAGACTTTTGGACAAACGGTTATCCTCATCCCATTTCAGCAAAAACATTTTGGCGCCCATCGTGGGGCCGAGGATTTTCGAAGACACCCTAACAAGACCATAAGGATGGCTCAAGACCCAATGGCGTTTATGTAGGAGATGGAGAGAAGGATGAAATCCGTGCAGACTGAAATTGAAACTCTGAGGGTCAAGTGGGATGCAACACTTAGGGACTACGACGCGGGGCGAAGGGCCCGTCAAATCGGCTGCACCCACTCGGACTCCCATAGTGGAATTCCCAAATTCTGATAAGGAAGACACTGATCAGGAAGACACTGATCAGGGGGAGAACAATTCCAGGAGTCGTCCCGCCTGCCCGAGTAATATCGCTCGGACCACGACGCTTCACCTATTTACAACTGCAATTATTGAGGAGCGAATGCTAGATAGGATGCTTCCTACTCTTGAAAAGTATAATGGATCAGGGGATCCGGAGGAGCATCTGAGGTTGTTTACGGATGTCATGGCAATCTATTCACCCAAACAAAAGGTTTGGTGTAGGGTTTTCTCCTTATCGGTTAAAGGAGACACAAGTGCACTAAGAGGATATGACACCGGTTACTTTTGCTTATAGGCACCAGTTCTACAACCGAAGTATATACCGGCGAGGTAAAAAGGGGTAGGTTTTATGCCTCGGTTGTGAACTGAGTTAAAAGGATAGGATTTATGCCTCAGTTTTTAGGTAACCGAGGCAGTAACGTGTTTGTTTTTTAATTTTTTCAACCTTTAGGATGTTCTTGATGTATGTTCTTATGCATAAGCAGACACCTATCTTCCACTGCCACCATCATCATTTCACCTTCCCACTTTCAGAGTTACCAACACAACAACTCAATTCCGCATTTTCAGTGAAACAAGAAGGATTTTCCACCAGCCTCTGTTCCTGGAGCTCTCAAGCAGAAACCCAAAAATTGAACAATGAACAAGCAGATTCAAAAACCCAAAAATTGAAATAAAAATTGAATCAGGGAATAGGGAACAAGCAGATTGATTGTTCTTGTCATCTTCATCTATGATGAATGTTTTTGAATCAACAATAGATGAACCTCGTTCAAATCCCTAACCCCAAATCCATTCAAAACCCCGTTCAAATCCCTAACCCCCAAATCCAGTCAAAACCCCATTCAAATCCCTAACCCCCAAATCGGATGACCAACAACCCCAAACCTCCGCCAACAGTCGCAAAGTCCCCAAACCTCCGCCAACAGTCGCGAAGTCCCCAAACCTGCGCCAATAGTGGCGAAGTCACTGAAGAGTGGAACTCCCTTGCGCCGTAGAGACGCTTTGTCGTGACCACCACTGGCACCAGAAGGGGGCTAGACCGGAAGGAGGCTGGACCGGGTGCTAGGCCAACGGCTCCATCACTGGCATGGGCCGCACTAGGCGGTGGAGTGAGATCTAAGATCGCGTCCGGTGGTGGAGTGAGATCTGAGATCGTGTCACGGGTTGGGGTTGCGGGGTGGGATGCAACCATGGCTTTGGGCAGCAAAAACGAAGAGACGACGTTGAAGGAGAGGTGGCGACGACGGAGCAACGGAGTGGTGGCGACGACGGAGCAACGGAGTGGAGGCGACGAAGAAGCGGAGCGGCGGAGTGGTGGCTTTGAGATTTGAGCGAGAGAGAAGAGAGAAGAAGAGGAACTATGAGAAGGAGATCTGAGCGTTTGAGAAAAAGAGGAAGAGTGAGAAGGGTATCATGAAAGCAAAGCAACGAAGTGGCGACGACGGAGCAACGAAGCGGCGGAGCACGGAGTAGCGGACTGGTGGCTTTGAGATTTGAGCGAGAGAGAAGAGAGAAGAAGAGGAACTGAGAAGAAGATCTGAGTGAGAGAGAAGAAGAGGAACTGAAAACCATTATATTTTACGGTGTAGTAGTAGCATGTTTAGGCACTGGTTCTGCGTCGAGCCGAGGCGGTATCCCCTTCATGAAACGCTAGCCGGTCTACAAGATAGTTTTATGCCTCGGGTAGCTTAGACAACCGAGGTAGTAGCACTTTCAGGCACCAGTTCCCCATTAACCGAAACATATAAGTTTCCATTAATTACAAAAGCGCCACCGTATTTGAATATACTTCGGCTTTTCTAAAATCGAAGCGTATTGGGCGCCTTTAAAAGTTGTTTTTTTACTAGTGAGAAGCTTTGGCATGGTTTCACTCTCTTCGTCCCAAAATCGTTGATAGTTTTATGACTTTGAGACGCCTGTTTGAGTGGCAGTTCGCTTCTAGTAAGATGCAAGACCTTACCTATATGGAACTAACTAAAATCAAACTGAGGAATGATGAAGACTTGAGGGACTTCATGGACCGATACAATCGGACCGCACGACAAGTGAAGGGTGTTGTCAAGGAGTTCATCATCAACACTCTGTCAACAAACTTAAGGTCGTGCTCCTTTGCAGATAGCTTATTTGCTCGGCCACCTTAAACCCTGGGAGAAGTGCAAGAGAGGCCCTCTTTGTTCATTCGAATAAGGGAGATGCGGGTTGTCCAAAAGAGGCAGCATGAAGAGAATGCTTCACCCTCAGCAGGCCAGGAACAGAGATGAGTCTTCCACTTGACATGTTTCAGTTAAAAAATTATGATGTATTCTCAATGCTATAATAATATTAAAGGATTTTCATCGCAATATTTAGCATGTTATATGAAATGGTTAGGACCTAGAGAACGTTCCAAGTGAACTCCTAATGTCAATTGAACGGTGAGGAACGCTTCCGTAGCTCTCAACTTAGCATTTTCGACCTAGGGAACGTTCCAAGTGAACTCCTAGTGTCGATCATTCGGTGCTCGATGAGGAACGCTTATGTAGCTCTCACCTTAGCATTTTTGACCTAAGGAACGTTCCAAGTGAACTCCTAAGGTCGATCGTTCGGTGATCAGTGAGGAACGCTTCAGTAGCTCTCACTCGAGTATGTTCAACCTAGGGAACGTTCTAAGCAAAGTCCTAGTGTCACCCGCTCGGTGAGGAACGCTTCAGTAGCTCTCACTCGAGTCCTTTCGACCTAGGGAACATTCCAAACGAACTCCTAGTGTCGACTGTTCGGTTCATGGTGAGGAACACTTCAGTAGCTCTCACTCGAGTCTCTTCAACCTAGGAAACGTACCAAGTGAAGTCCTAGTGTTGACCATTTGGTGCTCGGTGAGGAACGCTTCTGTAGCTCTCACCTTAGCATTTTCGACCTAGGGAAACGTTCCAAGTTAATTCCTAGCGTCCACCGAACGGTGAGGAACGCTTCCATAACTCTCACCTTAGCATTTTCGACCTAGGGAATGTTCCAAGTGAACTCCTAGTGTCGACCGTTCGGTGCTTGGTGAGGAACACTTCAGTAGCTCTCACTCAACTATTTTCGGCCTAAGGAATATTTCAAGTGAACTCCTAGCGTCGACCGAACGGTGAGGAACACTTCTGTAGCTCTCACCTAAGCATTTTCGACCTAGGAAACGTTCCAATTTAACTCCTAGTGTCGACTGTTCGGTGCTCAATGAGGAACGCTTCAGTAACTCTCACTCGAGTCTTTTCCACCAAGGGAATGTTCCAGGTGAACTCCTAGCATCGACAAAACGGTGAGGAAAACTTTTGTAGCTCTCACCTCAGCATTTTCGACCTAGGGAACGTTCCAAGTGAACTCCTAGCGTCGAATGAACGGTGAGGAATGCTTTCGTAACTCTCACCTTAACATTTTTGACCTAGGGAACGTTCCAAGTGAACTCCTAGAGTGTACTGCTCGGTGAGGAATGTTCTTCGTGAACTCTCACCTAAGTATTTTTTACTTAGGTAATGCTTTCGTAGCTCCTATTGTCCGCCACTCGATGAGGAACGCTTTCGTAGCTCTCACCGAAGCCTCTTCGACCTAGTGAGCGTTCTAAGTTAACTCCTAGTGTCCCCTGCTCGGTGAGGAACGGTTCAGTAGCTCTCGCTCGAGTCTCTTGGACCTAAGGAACGTTCTAAGTGAACTCCTAGTGTCGCCCGCTCGGTGAGGAACGCTTCTGTAGCTCTCACTCGAGTCTCTTCAACCTAGGGAACGTTCCAAGTGAACTCCTAGAAAGTTCTTTTAACTTTTACCTTAATCTGACTATTTGGTGAAGAACGTTCTTTGTGAACTCTCACTAAATGAACTCCTAGAGTCCACCGCTCGGTGTATAAAAGAGTAGGGACTTAAGGCGCATCAAAGATACTCGTCAGGCCGATGAACCGAGCGGATAAGCAATTAACAACTTTGTCAACTGATCGACATCGCTTCATAAACCCTACGCATAACTAAGATTATGCTAGGGCTTGGGGGGCCTATGTTACTATGGGCATACATCAGACCGATCGGTGTACATCAACAAGCTGAGTGGAAAGGACCGAGTGGTCGATGGCGCAAGAAAGCATTCTAGGACCGTTCGGTCCCGAGAACAGTTAAGAAGAGTTAATGCGCAGTTAATGTGACAACGACTACTGTTAAACAGTTAAGGTTTACATTAATGACCATTAAGAGGTAAATTAATTGGTCAGATCCCTTTAAAATTTATAAATATGGGTTTAATTTCGTGGTAAACTCACATTTGACTCACTGTTAAATTACAAAAGGCCTAGAGACAAAAAATTCTGACTTGAGCGTCGGAGTGTCTTCGGCAAGTCATCCCATACACCGATCGGTTGTCTGAAGTAAGGAGCAAGGAGGACGTTCACCGATCGGTTAGCTGGAGCAAGGAGAACATTCGACACACAGAACTTTTGGAAGACGGTTATCCTCGTCCCATCTCAGCACAAAAAGATCTTAATTTTCTTAGAATAGAAACCGATCTTATTTTTCTTGAATATGAGCATTAAAAGAAAATAATTTATAAGTATTAAATGAAAAATGTCGTATTTTTAAGTTTGATGAAAAACGTAATTTTGGATAAAATGTAGGAAAATGCAACAAGTGTTTTTTTTAATGGTATTAATTTCATTTTCATAATTAACAGGTAATGTAACGTCTGTTAGCAATAATTTCAGGTGCTGGAACATTCGGTCACCTTTCAGACTCAGTGCTCGGAAGAAAAGGCTCTCTCACAGTGGTTTGTGCCCTAAACACCATTTTTGGCACCTTGACAGCTTTCTCCCCCAGCTACTCTTTCTACATCTTCTTTCGCTTCCTCACTGGTTGCAGCACCGGTGGCGTTGGTCTCTGCGCCTTCGTCCTCGCCACCGAGCCAGTGGGTCCCAGTTCCCGCGGCACCACCGGCATGTGCACCTTTTACTTCTTCTCCTCCGGCATCGCGATGTTATCTGTCATCGCCTACATCTTTCCAACGTGGCGAAAACTCTATATAGCCTCTTCCATCCCCTCCCTCCTCTTCCTTCTCTTCATCCTCCCCTTCATTTCAGAGTCCCCGAGATGGTACCTCATTAGAGGAAGAAAATCCGAAGCAATGAAAGTCATCACTGCCATGGCTACCACCAACGGTACTCACATCCCAAAAGGGGTTCGTCTAATTCTAGACCATCAATCACCACAATTACCACCACCACCACTGTCATCCTTATCATGCAACAGCATTCAAGAACAGGTATTAGCAGAGGTCAACTCCTTAAGCGAGTCCCAAAATCAAGAGAAATTAGTCTCTGATTCTATCCTTCTGGGCTCACCCAAAGGATCGACATGCCACGCGGCGGTGGCTGGTTCGCTTATCGACGTGATACGCTCGCCAATGACACGTTCGAGGTTGATCCTAGCCGTGGTCATCAATTTCCTATGCTCCGTTGTGTACTACGGCTTGAGCCTCAACGTGGTCAACCTTGAAACCAACCTCTACCTTACTGTGATACTCAACGCCGTGGCGGAGATGCCGGCTTTCATGATAACAGCGATTTTTCTGGACCGGTGGGGGAGGAAGCCGTTGACCATAGCGACGTTATGGTTCAGTGGCCTGTTCTGCTTTGCTGGGAGTTTGGCGAGAAATGTTGGGGTATGGAAGGGTGTGAGAATGATGTGTGGGATTTTGGGAATTTTTGGAATGGCGGGGACCTATAATCTGCTGTTCATATACACGGCGGAGCTGTTTCCGACGGTGGTAAGGAACGCTGCGCTAGGGTGCGCCACGCAGGCGGCGCAGATGGGTGCGATACTGGCGCCGCTGGTCGTCGTTATTGGTGGATCGTTTCCGTTTATGATTTTTGCTCTGTGTGGACTTGGTGGTGGATTTTTCGCGTTTTATCTGCCGGAAACATTGAACCAACCTCTTTATGATACGCTAACGGGAATGGAGGCTACGGAAAACAGCGTTACCTCTTCCATTGTATGACGGTGCTTTCATTTGTGGATTTTTTTGTGCTACAGTTTTCTCTTTTCAAGGTGTTGTTTATCACAGTTTTTTGTGTATGCGTTTTGTTTTTCATATACTTTATCGATGTTTTTATCATCGTAATCATCATTTTGATTGTTCTTTAGATGGTAATGTTACTTGCTTAGAAAATAAACAAAAACGAGTGTAAGAGTTTTGATACTGTGGATATTATTTAGTAATTCATTCAACGATTGGATAGTACATCATGAATTATAGAAAGAGAGGAAATTGTTTTTCAGTTTATAAAACGACAACAAAAATTTTAAATTATTAAAATAGGAAGAAAAAAATAAATATTATCACTCTTCTAATATTTATTTATTATTTTAACATCGTGTTTGAAAAAAAAAGGTTGAAACTAATACGGTGTAGCAAGATTGATAACCAACTATGTTTTTAGGTATGCGTAGGCATATAGCACATTTTACTCTTAC
Organism: Vigna angularis; assembly: GCF_016808095.1. Lineage (NCBI taxonomy): Eukaryota > Viridiplantae > Streptophyta > Magnoliopsida > Fabales > Fabaceae > Vigna > Vigna angularis. The sequence continues at coordinate 20,529,544 of NC_068974.1, read as the reverse complement.
ATTGATTTTGTTAGTTTGAGAATTTACAATTAAATAAGATTTGTTTTTTTTTTTATGTTAGAATATATTTGACACGTATATAATAAAAGATATTAAAATTATCAGTGCAAAATATAATTTTTCTAACGAATTTTTATATTGATTAATTGAAATTCATTAGATATAGAAAGTAGCATGCTGACACTATGGTAAATAAAACAAGTTTTTTTATACTGATTCTAGATATAGAAAATTTAAAAAAAAAACTATTGTTTAGTGAATTTTTTTTTTTTCAATTTATGAGTTTTTACCTTCTATAAATTAATTTGCAGTGGTTTTTGAACCTTCCACAATTTTAGAGTCCCAAGAATATCTTTTATGATTTTTGGTATCAGAATTATGTTGCAAAAGTTTTTTCGCAAAGGATTTTAACTTTTTTTATTAGTGATTATTGTTTTGTAAACGTTTGAAACCTTCTTTATTTTCAATTATTTTATTTAAAAAATTACCTTTGTTTTTTTCATTTTTTGGGATTTAATATTCTATTCATTGACGATTATATTCTAAGGTTTTAACTTGTCTCACTTGTATTATTTAATTTATGGATTTATTATTTTATTTTACTTATATTATTTTTACATGACAATGTATGTTATGTTTATATTTATATCAACAATATTTACTTGTAATAATATTTAGATACTTTAATGGACACAAAAGATATGACAATTTTTTTTACCAAAGTGTTTAAATATATATCATTAAAACATTTTATTTTCAAATTCATCATAATAACATAAAAGTAATTTAAATTAAAATGTAATTAAAACTTATTTATAATTTCATAAAATCTATAATAGACTAAATATAGTTTTATCCTAAAAAAATATTATAAATTTCTTAAATATTACTAACACCAAATGATTCTCTTGTACTAAAAAGATACTCAGACTCATTTACCATCTTACTAAATAATAATAAAAAATATTAAAGCAAAATAGTCACTTTAATACAAGTATTTTATTGCCTAGCATATCACATATTTAGAAGATCAAAATATTTATTGTAATTACCTCTTCACAGGGTACTCTTCAAGAACATCATTCTCAAGAGAGCGATGCATCAACACAGGTGGTTGCGGATAAAAGCCTTAATTACAAAAAATTGAATATATTTATAAAAGTCAAATACAAGATTACAAGATAGATATAAAACAATGATGAAACATAAATCCCCTTCTTATTGAAGCTTAGCCTCATATTATTATTACCTTGGATAATAGATAAAAGGTCCAAGGCAATGAGCATGGTCATTAAGTCATCACGAAGGTTCTTACTTGATACCTACAAAGTTTCAGTATTTAAAACTTTGCACTCACGTCTAGCCCTTTTATAAAAAAATATAATTAGAGACGCAGCTAACATACATCATCTTCTGATGCTAATAAGAAGTGTAGAATACTTGGATCTTTTTCATTCATGTACTCTTCATGGAACTGTTACTCTTCTTCATTCACAATGATTCTTTGACACACTTAAATTTTTACATTAATTTGACATTATCCTTTTTTATCTTTTACTTTCTCTTTTTTATAAAAAAATATAAAACTTTACACTTTTATGATCTTTTTATCCTTAATGCTATGTGTTAAATGGATGTAAAAGTATATCATGTTACCTTACTCTATCTGAAAATGATAATGGAAATATATAAAATTAAGAGGTATGATGTTTTGATATTTTGATGTAAGACAAGTGAATGAAAGCTGAAAATTTTCCATGTTATATAATTGATATTTACTTAACTACATATTCACATCAAAGCTACTGTATGGCTACATAGTACCTTAGAGAAACAATCTTTGTTGTGCAGAAATGTATACTTTGCAATTCCAATGTAAAAGCACATCCATATTCAGGGTAAACCACCAAAGAATTTCAATTTATGGTCCAAAGATCAAATCACAGAAACTCTCCAAATCTAATTTATGAACAGAAAAGGAAGCAAGAATAATCAGATGTCCAGTGGTTCAATTTGGATGGAACTTAAATAATGAAAAAAAGGAAGAACAAACAGATGATTCATTTTTAATGATGGCCATGTTAATCGCCAAGTGGTTTATCAGAATTTGACTTTTCCTAACAATTTAGAAATCAAGCTCTAGTACCAAAGTTTAAAACAGAAGATAGTGCCAGAGATCATGAAAAGATTCCGTAATCATGATGATGAACATAAACTTATATTCATATAGCAGATGTAAAAACGTAGACAGCATATTAATATTTACAGGTGCCTTTCTGCAGTGCATCACATATTGCCTAGCATCTCACGTGAACGTATTTTGAGACTATAAGCTTGAGTCACAGTAATGACAACATATTGCTATCAAATCATTAAGCGAATCATGATAAAATAGCAGAGTATAAAATTAACCTAAATATATTATATAATATCACAGTAACACATTCACATCAAAAACAACGGAAGTAAAATGAAAGAATAATGTGCGTACTTCCTGACATTGCAATTTTGTAATCCAAATACAACCAGCTTTGTTTTTCTAAACCTTAACTCACTCAAACTCGATGGTGTGTTTTCTGAATAGAGGAGTAGACTTAGTGATCAAAAGTGAGAGTAACTCATTCCCTTATATAAAGTCTGCCATCACAGGTTCAAAATAAATGGGCTTTACGTTTGAACAAAATTAATAACTGCTCCATAACCTCTATGCAGTTAAAAGGATAAAAATAATGGCTTAATGGACCACTTTATGTTCCTTAAAAATAGGAACTGAAAATGCTATAATATTTATTTTATATTTAAAATAATGCTAACATTCTCTCACTTGGTCCATTTATCCAATTATTAACCACAACAAGTGACAAAATATATGAGTCATGGCGATAGGTCCTCTAGTAGTGAGTGTTATCTTCCATGTACCACAATATATATTTCTCTCAACATTAGCCCCCAACTTAATGCATAAACCATATGTTTATGCTAGATCAAAACTAAATGATATCTTCTCAAAATAAATGTGCACAAAAACATATGAGAAAAACATCAAACTGAATAAGAGTTTCATTGAAAATAATAAATGTACTGATAATGAAATTACATCGTGGAACCAAGTCCCATTTGCACTACATGATCCTTAAAATTCTTTGGTGGCATGCCTTTAGTTAAAGGATCATCAATCATCAACTCAATGCTTATGTGTTCAATGACCACTTTCTTTTCCTTAACACGTTCTCTGATGGCTAAGTATTTGATGTCAATGTGCTTACTTCGACATCCACTTTTATTGTTCTTAGCCATAAACACCGCAGCAGAATTGTTACAGTACAACTTTAATGGCCTAGAAATAGAGTCCACAACTCTAAGCCCAAAAATGAAACTCTTTAACCATACACCATGTGAGGTAGCCTCAAAACAAGAAACGAACTCAGCTTCCATAGTAGAAGTAGCAGTCAATGTCTGCTTGACACTTCTCCAAGATACAACTCCACCAGCTAACATAAAAATATAACCAGATGTTGATTTTCGTGAATCAACGCAGCCAACATAGTCTGAATCGGAGTAGCCAATCACTTCCAAACATTCAGTTCGTCTATATATAAGCATGTAATCTTTTGTCCCTTGAAGATATCTCATTACCTTCTTTGCAGCTTTCTAGTGGTCAACACCTGGATTACTCTGATATCTTCCCAAAACTCCAACAACATATGCAATGTCAGGTCTAGTGCAAACCTGAGCATACATAAGGCTTCCAATAGCTGAAGCATATGGAATATTCTTCATGTGTTCCCGCTCAAAATCATTTTTCGGACATTGATTCAAATTGAGTTTATCACCCTTCACGATGGGAGCTACACTTGGTGAACAATTCTTCATGTTAAACCTCTCTAAAACTTTGTTGATATAGGTCTCTTGAGACAAACCCAAAATGCCTCGAGATCTTTCCTTATGGATCTTAATGCCAATGACATAAGATGTCTCTCTCATATCCTTCATGTCAAAGTTCGTCGAGAAAAATTGTTTCACTTCATATAGCAAACCCTTATCATTGGTTGCAAGCAAAATATCATCCACATATAATACAAGGAAACAAATCTTACTCCCACTGACCTTTTGGTATATACATTGATCCATGACGTTTTCTTCAAAACCGAATGAAGTGATAACATCATGAAATTTTAGATACCATTGGCGGGAGGCTTGTTTTAATCCATAGATGGATTTATTAAGCTTGCAAACTAAGTGCTCATTATCTTTAGAAGAGAATCCTTCAGGTTGTTTCATGTAAACCTCTTCTTCCAGATGACCATTAAGGAATGTTGTTTTCACATCCATTTGATGTAACTCAATCAAAATGAGCTACTAATGCCTATTACTCGGAAAGAATCTTTCTTAGATACTGGAGAGAAAGGTCTCTGTGTAGTCAATTCCTTCTCTCTGAGTGAACCCTTTGGCAACAAGTCTTGCCTTATGTCTCTCAATGTTGCCTTTTGAGTCTTTCTTGGTTTTAAAGACCCATCTACATCCAATGGATTTTACACCATTAGGGAACTGAACGAGATCCCAAACTTTGTTGGATGCCATAGAATCCATCTCATCTTTCATGGCGTCATACCATAGGTCTGATTCATTAGAACTCATGGCTTGTGAAAACATTTCAGGATCATTTGCAGCTCCAATATTGTAGTCAACTTCTTGCAAATACACTACATAATCACTAGGAATTGCTAGCCTTTTAACTCTAGTAGATCTTCTTAATGTTGCCTCATCATTTTCTTGAGGAAATTGTTGCTCAAGCAATTGTTCAATAGGTTGTTCAACATCATCTTGTTGTTCCTCATTAGCAACTTGATCTGTAAGGTCATTTTCAGCAGGTTGTGAAGCTTCAATTATTGTTTGTCTAACACCCATTTGTGTTTGAGGGGTGTGAATGACAACCAATCTATCACTTGAGCTAGAGGGTTGAGCTTCATAGTGATCCCTTTCATTCCCAATGTTTGGAAACCGACCACTCCCACTTACTAAGTCATTCTCAAGAAATTTTGCATTTCTTGACTCCACAATCCTAGTGTTATGAGATGGATAATAGAATCTATATCCCTTAGACTTTTCAGCATATCCAATGAAATACCCACTAATAGTCCTTGGGTCTAGTTTCTTCTCTTGTGGATTATAAATTCTCACTTCAGACGGATACCCCCAAACGCGTATATGTCGCAAATTTGGTTTCCAACCTTTGAATAACTCAAACGGTGTCTTTAAGACGGCCTTGGTTGGGACTCGGTTTAATATATACACAGCCGCCTTCTGTGCTTCAGTCCACAAGAATTGAGGAAGTTTTGAATTACTCCTCATACTTCTCACCATGTCCATTAAAGTTCTGTTCCTTCTTTCTGCCACAGTATTTTGATCTGGAGAACCAGGCATAGTGTATTGGGCAATAATTCCATGTTCTTAAAGAAACTTTGCAAACGGATCAGGTGCTTGTCCATTCTCCGTGTATCTACCATAATACTCTCCACCTTTATCTGATCTCACAATCTTGATTTGCTTTCCGCATTGTAGCTCAACTTCAGCCTTAAAAATTTTAAAGGCATCCAAAGCTTCATCCTTAGAACGAAGTAAGTAGAGATACATATAACGTGAGTAGTCATCTATAAAGGTGATGAAGTATTTCGGACTACTTGCGTCCATATCCGGACAACAAATATCTGTATGAATAATTTCTAGTAAACTTGAACTCCTCTTAGCACCTCTTTTGGACTTGTTATAAGTGTTAGAAACAAGATTCCCAAATCATCCATCAACATAAAAAAGTCTTAGGAAAACACTTAGGAAAACAAGTAGGTTAAAAGCTTCCAGACGCAATGTTAAAGAACTTACAAGTCAAAGCGTCTAAAGAGAGTTATGCTAAACGCATAACCTACACTGTACCTAATGGTATTCAGTTGAACGCTCAAGAAGCAAAGAGGTGTTGAGACAATGTATTTGACCAAACCCTCTAAAAGCCTTAAACAAAGATCGAAAAATTATAGAAGAAGAAACATGCTAAATGCTTAAGATCTAAAAGGCAATATTCCAAAAAGCATTTATAATATACTAGACGATACCATGAGCCAAAATCTCTACTTTGTCCAATGATGAAGTTGTTACTCAACAAATGGTATCTTAAGGAAAAGCTTAAATGATAAACGTTATTTCAACAATAGAAAACGTAAAAAATACTTTGTTGTTCTGAACAAGCATTAAATGTCACTAAATGTTTAACACTAAAAAATAATAAAACTAATAAGAGATAAGATATATCTACTACATGCATAATTTGTTATAAAAAAACTGATAAAAATAATATTTCTTGAGGCGTGTGATTTCATTGTTCTTAAGGACTTATCTGCGATTTATTGCGCAAGTTCCCCAAGATATAACAAGAACTTTTCAAAATTTCTGAGGATCTCAGAACTAGCAAGGATCCCTAAAAAGACTATAAAATAACCTAAAATATTTTTAGAAGAGGAAAAGAGGATGAAACTAAGACGAAAGGAGAATAAGAGAAGATTGATTATAGTGTGTTTTGGAATGGAGGAAGAACTCTTTATTTATAGAGTTAGGGGAGAATAAAATCAATAAAAGAAAATAAAAACAATAAATTATTTGATGTTGCAACACTTAAAGATTTTGAACGTTGCTTAAAATTTTAACGTTGGCAATTAATAAAATATTAACGTTGCCAAGTAAAATACTAATGTTGCAATACGAAGTTCTTTTGCAATCAATGTTTTACAACAATCCCCCACTTATTGCAAAAGAAAGATGAAAGAAAAAGTCTTTGACTCAAATAGTTCAAACATTAAAAGAAAGATAAGAAACTTTTATCCTGGGTCTCATAGGATGTAATGCATCTGAGTTGGTATAGCAAGCTATATGAACCAGACTTAAATTGAGATACTTAACACACAATGTAGTTAGTATAACAAGTTATATGAACCAAAGACACTTGACGTGTGTTAGAGGTTTATCAATCACAATACACCCCCATAATCCTAGATTTTATCAATGTGTTGCACTTACTAGGTCATGCGCATGCCCAGTATTTATGAGTGCTCTAGATATCATGCCAAGATCTCATGCAAGCGGCCCCATTCGACACTCATATAAGTAATTTCATCAAGTGCATGCTACAAATCATACATCACCCATAAGGATATGAAAATCATTAAAAACTTTGTTTAAGCTAAAATTCTTTCACCACATAGAATTTTAATGACAAAGATTAGCCTCTCAATAATGCAGTCTTTAGCACTTGCACACACACACACACATCATAAGAAGGGACATAATTGATTAAAATCAATTTAGTGCTATCAGAACTAACAAGTGACTTGTTTTTATCCATATGAACCTTATTCATGGGATCTCCAATAAAAAAGGTTGGGTTACTATCACTTGTTTGTTTGTAAGTGACTTAAGTCTCATTCCCCTTGATGTTTCTAATATCATTTGTCTTTCTAGGGGTTATGTTAGAGGATCTGCTAGATTCTGTTCTGACTTCACATAATCAATGGAAACAGTTCCACTCTTTAGCAACTACTTCACCAAATTGTGTTTCAATTATATATGTTTGTTCTTTCGATTGTAATTCTTATTTTTAGTTCACTAGTACAAAAACAGCGTACAACGTCGAATCTTTTGGGCCTTTCACGTCGAATTTGAAAATGACGTCATATCGGGAGACGTTAAATTGACGTCAAGTTTAAAAAATTTGACGTTAAATTTAACGTCGAATTTTATAAATAAACGACGTTAATCAATTTTTTTATTTTTTTAAATTAATTATGATCCTTTTTTACAACTCTAGGAGATCTGAAAAGCAAAAAAACAACAAATTTCAGTTTTTGGTATTTTGTAAAGCATGAACTATGAACGTGTAATATAGTATCAACAATAAACAACAATGACAAACAACAAATAAGTCCAATCAAACAACAAACAAGTTCAATCAAACAACAACAAAAAACAAGTTCACCCAATCAATAACAACAAACAAGTTCAACAAAAAATAACAAGAAACAAGTTCAACAAATAAGTTCTTCAAAATGAAAACTAACCTTGGTTCATCGGAATAAAGTGTTGCCACATGTGAGAGAAAACAGAATGCGCCTATGAAGGACAACAACACGGAAATAATCGGTCAAAACAAACAAAAATCATACCTAAAGTAGTAAATTAACATGCATTTGTATCAAATGAAAGAAATTTTACATGTGATGGTCGTCAAACTTCGTTCGAGAAAAGTTTGAGCAGAGAAGAGGGTCTCGCGCGCTAAGATAAAGTGAATGAATTTTCAATCTCCTGCTCAATTTTTTATTGAATTCACTATTTTTGACGTCTAACGCTGCAACATTCGACGTTTTATATCCTTTTACGTCGAATTACAATTCTAAACGACGTTTAATAATTGCATTTATTTACAAAAATGTCACCGGTCATTTTTAACGTTGGCTATTGAGTGGTTCGACGTTGAACGCGTGACGTTATACGCTGTTTTTGCACTAGTGGTTATAGCTATTGCCGATTGGCAATCATAGTGTATTGATACTGATGACATTGGTTTCATTCCTAGTGGAATGTTCGAAAAGAAGTTTTTCAACCACTTAGCCTCATTACCAGTCATCTCAAGAGTAAGAAACTCAAATTTCATTGTTGATCTTGCAATAATTGTTTGTCTGGCTGATCTCCATGTAATCGCACCACCCCCAAGTGTGAATACATAACCACTAGTGAATTTTGTATCATCTTAATCAGAGATCTCGTCAACATCACTACACCTTTCTAGTACAATAGGAAATTCACTATATTCAATGGCATAATTCATTGAACCTCTTAAGCATCTCGTAAGTCAAGCAAGTGCATCCCAATGTTCTTGATTTGGACATTGAGTGTAGCTACTTAGTCTACCTACTGGATAAGCAATATCAGAAAAGCTCATCAAGTGTAGTAAGCTCCATACATGATTAAAATGGTGGACACGCGTTCTTGCCAGCGCCGAAAATTTTGTCCAGAGAAAAAATCCACTTTCGACACGTCCGAAAGTGATTTCGCGAAGACCGTCTTAGTTCTAAAAGCAAAGGTTTGGCTCTCAGAAGGCATGTTGTTGATGTCAGTCGTAAGTCCTTAAGATTGTTGTAAAAAAACTAACAAAAATTAGTATTTCTTGAGGCATGTAGTTCACTGCCCTTAAGGACTTATCCGTAGTGCATTATACAAGTTCCCCATTATACAACAGAAACTTCTCAAAATTTCTGAGGATCTCAGAACTAGCAAGGATATTTAAAAACAGTCAGAATACTTTTAGAAGAGGAAAAAAGGATGAAAGGAGAATAAGAGAAGATTGATTTTGGTGTGTTTTGGAATGGAGGAAGAACTCTCTATTTATAGAGTTAGGGGAGAATAAAATCAATAAAAAAAATAAAAAAATAAATTATTTGAAGTTGCAGCACTTGAAGAATTTGAACGCTGCTTAAAATTTTAACGTTGAGAATTAATAAAATATTAACGTTGTCAAGTAAATACTAACGTTTCAATACAACTATCTTTTGCAATCAATCTTTTACAACACAATGTACTCTATTCTATGCAAATAACCTACTACCCGCATCATTTGCTTTATTTGAAATATATCAGAAGTGGATGTTCGAGACGAAGAAGACATTCATGAAATGTTATTTTCATAAGAAGATGTGTTTGAAACAAAATACAACCTACTTTGAGCAAAGTACTGAAAAAGTATGTTTGCTTGGACAAGTTGACTTTAACCCACGGCTACTTCACACGCAAGGCAGAGAAGACACAAGAATCAAGGCCAAAAGCTTAGTCTAATAGATACCTTTCGAAAAAGCCTTTAAATAGAAGATCATTCAAAGAAAGAATCAAGAGGATAAGTTACAATATAAATATCAATCCTACAAAACACGTTTCGAAGAGAAACATAGAGAAACTCAAGAAAAAATAGAATATCAAACAAGGGAAAAAGAAAAGTCAAGCAATACTCTCGAGCATCATTGTAATATTTGCTTACTTGTGAGAAGAGAGAAAAGAGAAAAGAAATAAACACCCAACGAGTCTGTAGACTGTATTGTATTGAAAACATATCCTCTTTACGAGAGTGATATTCTAAACGACTTGTAAGTAGAGATGGCAACAGGTCGAGTCAGGCACGGATAGTGCCTACTCGCAACCCGAGTCGCCAGATAAAACTGCACTCGCTACCTGCACGGGTACCCCTTTAAAAAATACTCGCGGGTATTTTAAAACCCCGGATACCCGAAAAAAATAAAAAAAATATTTTATACATTTTTAAAATAAAATTAATATATATATAATATAAATTAAATTAAATATAAATTAAAATTTAATTTTAATTAAATTTAACCTAATAAAATATAATTTTATTTTATTTTTAATCAAATTTAATTAAAAATATATATAAATTATTTTTTTTATTATTTTTACGGGTAACGGGTACCCGCAGGTCGGGTAATATACTACCCCTACTCGACCCGTTTATAAGTGGATATTAAAATACTCGCTACCCGTTACCCGCGGGTAGTAAATATCCACGGATAGTAACTACCTACTGCGGATTTTACCCGCAGATACTCGTGCCCGTGGATTTTTTTGTCATCCCTACTTGTAAGCCATTGTTGATTGCACTTCTAAAGAGAATTAAAACACTTGTTATGAAACTCTGTCGAGTTATGGAAATCTAGGTAGTGTATCAGAGGATACTAGGATTATCTAGTACTAGGAGTGGTGTGAATACTCAACTAGTCTAGGGTAACGAAAAGTTATTCGCTAACTAGGGATACCAAGAGTGGAGAAGAATATTGCACAACCAAGGGGGGATGAAACATCAACATAAGGATTCATATCATTTATAGCAAGTCCAAGTCTTAAGTTTCTTCGCTCTGTACTAAATTTTGGAAATGTTTCATCAATTTTCTTCCATTATGGAAAATCAATTGAGTGTCGAAGAAGATTATCACACTTTCTTCCATCAACGTGCCATTTCAGGTTCTTCACATCTTCTTTAATGGAATAATCCCTACACACCTCTTTTAATAAAGAGCTTGCTTGGGCTTAGGGGGCTTATATACTATATGAAATATACCGATCAGAATTAATTGTCATTATGGACAATTAACATGTATTAATAGGTCAGATTGCCTTATGCTTTACAAATATTTGATTGCCTAAAAATATATTGCACTAATGGTTAATCAATGGACTTAGCTGTCACAAGTCCTATAAATATACAATTGATGTCCAGGTACAATCATCTTTTTCTATCATAATAAAAGAGTAACCTCTCTTTATGAAACATATCTGACTTGAGCATCAGAATGTCTTCTGCAGGTAAAAACCTCATCAAAGTGGATTGCATTCTCAGAGAGGATTGAAGATCAAAAGAGAGCAAGGAAGGACGACCGACCCTCAAACCAATTTAACCGAAACATAAGTAAATATGCTCGATTTTTAGAGAATTGAAATTTATTCTCTCAATAAATTTCTAATCCGCACTTTTATGTTTTAGTTCTGGCAATAACCAAAACCTAATGTATACGTTTTTTTAATACTTCATTTGTTTATCTTTTTGTCTAGATAACAAACTTGGACAAAAAGAAAACAACCAGAACCAACAGACATAATCTATATAACAATATATAAATGACAATTTTATATCATTAATGTAAGAACCTAGAAAATAGAATATTAGAATTAGTAGGTGTTTTAAAATAATGAGACAAAGTATTATAAAGATTTAAAAATAAGTTGATTAAATAAATATAATTTCTTAAACTCGTCTCATTACTTAAAACACTCTTTATCTTTCTAAAACTCTTTCTCTTTGCTTTCTTTCACTTCTCTCTAAGATTTCTCATCTCTTGATCATCTGTTTGATGATCAAGAAGTTCCTAGGAGATCACATCTAAGTTATCTCCACTTCTACCCGATCAATTCTTTGTTTAGAGCAAGTAAGTTTCTACCATTTTTCCTTTGTAATTTAAATTTTTGGTCATGCAAAGAATCTTGTTTTTGCATGTATAAAAAGTGTTCCTTCCTTGATTCTTGGACAACTTGCGTTTCTAAGGCTTTTTGATCACCAATTGGTGTGAGTTGTAGGTTTTTCTAGAGTTTCTTGTGATGGAAGCAACAATTGAGAGTTTTAGAACCGTAGGAGTTATTTCCTAAGGTAAGGGAAGCTAGAGTTTTTTATTTAATTGATGTTTGTGACGTAAGTTTGGTGTTTGTATGTGTATTAAATTGATTTGATTTCTATTTTTATGCTAGTGTTACACTACAAGAAAAATTCCAATTACATACAGCTAAAATCCGTATATAATATCAAAAATCCGTATATAACATGATATTACATACGGATTATATACGGTCAAAAATCCGTATATAAAAAAGGTGTAGCTAAATTATATACGGAAAAATCCGTATATAATTTACATACGAAAAAATCCGTATATAATTTACATACGAAAAAATCCGTATATAAAATCCGTATGTAATTATATACAGAAAAATCCGTATATAATTACATAGAAAAATCTATATGTAACTATATACGGAAAAATCCGTATGTAACTTTTTATTTTACGAAAAAAAACTGATTTCTCGTATGCACTCAATAATTAAAAGTTCTATATAGTTGATAAATATCAAATACAATTGCCAAATTTTCAAATACTAAGAATTATCTTTTATAAATAGAATTCAAAGAAACAAATACAACTCTTTTTCTTTAACAAACTCTTAAACAATTACATTAATAAATCTATTATAATGTGTTACATATTCAACAACCACAATTTTAATATATACTCATAATAAACAAACTTATCAATCTAAATCTAAGTTGGCACTATGTCAAAACCATTTACAATGATAAATATCATACTAGACAGTAGTAGATTTATTTAGTTCAGCTAAGACTACAAAAGTATCACTTGCTTCTCTTTTTGCTTCTAGAGACTCCTTGTTCTATGAATATCTTGTCATTCTCATCTTTAGGTTTGTTTGCTTCATGAAAGAAGGAACCTTGATATTCTTCAGAAAAGACATTGTTCTTCATTCTGCTAAGCTGGTTGTATGTTGCTCATCCTCCAACCCTTATAGTGAATAACACCAACCAACATGTTTTCATTACAAAAATATTTAAGGTAACGATTTGCATCCATCATAATATAATGATGACAGTTCATTATGAACTTACAAGATAACTAACAAGCTTAAAACCAATCCAATATCATTTATGAATAATGATTATAGAGTAGCATGAATTCCTGAAGAGATTAGTCACAGCACGAATGCTGGTCAACAGATTCGCAGGAATTGTCGGACTTACAGTGACTTTCTTAATCACTTCCACTATAATGTCTGGATATAACACACGAGAAAATCAATGAAAGATTACACACTAGCAGAAGGTAGAGAAAAAAATATTCTACAAGATCAAGGAGTATCAGAACTTGTCATATTTCTGGTAGAAAGACAAGGATAACCAAAGTGTATAATCAAGGGGTCAAAAGGGGCACAATGTGGAGGAACAAAACTAAGGGAGAGAAAAGATAACTAACTACTAAGGTAACTTCTGAAAGCATATATAGTAACTGGTATAAATCTCTTCTTCGTCAACTGCAAACAAGAAGTGTGGGGTGGTACCACTTACATAACAATGCTTATGTGTGACTAGTCAAAGAGTTAGTGTACAGACAGCCCACGTGATCACTGGTGCAAGGGAAGCATGATGAGATGCTACTATGCTAGGATTCAATTACAAGGTATGGGACGGGAGTCTCACACTACAAGCATGGGAGTCTAGAGTGGTTCTCACTTCTCTCAATTTTCAGACCAATTTCACATAAAAAAAATGGGATTCTATTGATTGCTATCATAATTTAATGTCAGAAAACAAAATTATGGTTAACATTGATACCGTTTTCTGCTTCAAAATGCTTGTTAAGTAAAATAGCCCCATCTGGATGAAGAACTATCATCCTTATGATATCAATGACTGCATAGAAAAAGCACAATAAGTAAGGAGACCATTTTCCTAAAGACTAGATTAGTTCACTGATATAAATGAGGACAAAAAATTGAAAAAAAAAGAAATTCCAATGATTTTCTCAAATTAGCAACAAAAGTTTCTTGAAGTACAACAAAAAGGAGCAAAACAAGAGACAATAACTAACCAGGAAATATCATTGCAATAGGCCATGATCGAAGCAGATTCAGTAACAAGTCTATATCAGAGTCTGCAAATTTACTAGAATGATAATGTGAAGTATCTTTCAGAATTTTAACAATGGCACCCAGTCTGGAAACATTGAGCTCAGTCAAAGACAAGTTCTGCTTTTCCTGCATGAGATTCAAAAAATATAACCAATTTACACAGCACACTTTATTTTTGAATTCATGTATGCTCCGTAAAAGTTGAAGCCCACTTGCTAAAATGTGCAGCTTTATTGTTATTAATTCTTATACATAGTTCATATGCAGAGTTTCTCATAGGTAGTTGGAAATCATGTTTAAGTCTGTATTAAAGGACATCATAAACTTCAGATTTCAAGTCTTTAATCAAAAGGCAGTTTAAGTTATCATCATCAACAAGCACATTGGAGTTCAAAATGATCATGGGTAAAGCAGACATGGAAGATTAAAACATTCCCCAATCCTGAACATGGCAACTTTGAAGTTCCTTTGGCCAAAAGTATATGATTTTAACCGTATCTATAACAAATTAATAACCAAAGAAGAATAAAACATCTACCATATCTACCTGGTCAGATTGTAATGCATTATTGAACTCAATAATCTTTTTAAGAATCCCATCAAACCGAGCAGCATCAAAAACAAGCATCCCTTTCTGACAACAGAATTTAATAACAGGGTATGAGCTAAAAAATTACATAATAAGTCAAAGAGGGAAAAAGTACAAAGTTCCTCACAGAAATTGTGTTAAAAGAACTATTACACTACTTTTAGTACCATCCACTTCCAAATGGAATCAAATTACTCGTCCATTGAGCAACATTCTATAAAGATGATATGCTGGCCTTCTTGTAATAGTAGCAGTAAAAATGAGCTAATAATAGCAAGACCATAAAGGCCAAATAACGATGAAATCAAAACTTTGGAGTTACTTGACACCAATTTTCTAAAGTGAAGCCCCATTTGGAACTAATAAACAAGGGCGTCATCAAGAAACATTAATAGTCATTTCTTCCTATTGAGCTCCATTTAGAGCAATATTCTCCATGTACCGATTCAAGGGATCCCTATCTTTAATACAAAAAAACAGTAGGATACATAGACCACAATTACATCAAAATAAAAAATTTACAAATTGCTTATGCCACAACATACCAGATCAGATGCTAATATTATACATAAATTTACACTTAGGTTAGGGCACACAAAATATAACATGCTGGGATCAAGGACTTTGCTACATAGCTGGACTTTAACTGCCCACAGAACATGTAACCCAAGCTAAAAATTAAAAATGCATTTTTTTATTTTAATAAAAAGGAAAAAAAAAAAGTACTACTAAGTAAAAGATAAAACAGATCATTTGCATTTTCCAGACTTAAGAACTCCCAGGTTGAAATGTATTTCCCCAAGACAATATGTCAACCACCTCTAATACAAAGGGTATGAAAGCACACCTTAGGAATATGCTTGAAAGTGGGTTTTGCAGAAATATCTGTCATTAAATATTAAAAAATAAATAAAAAATTGGATGAGTCATACAAGGATGAGATAACTACAAGATGAACATGATGAAACACATGAATGGCAACATAAAGCTGAATTTTTATTACCAGACAAATGAGAAGGTTGTCCTGGTACGTAAGCATGGGCTGAAACAGAAAGTAAAAAGCAATTAAGTAAAAAAGGAGGACTACAAGGATAATGACCACCATCAATTCTGTTATTTAACAAACACTATTCTTACAGCCAGTATAGGGATCACGAAATGAGGCATCAAAAGTAACATTGTTTTGTCCGGTATTTTGAAGAATGAACTGTACAACTTGTTCACGAAAAGAAAGTGGAAGATTCTCCTTGAGTAGCCATTTATCAGCAACATCATATGGATTATCTGGAGACATTAAAGTTTTATTTATTAGTAAGCAATTTTCATTCACGGGCATAAAATTCTTACCATCTTGCATGGGTCAAATAAGACAAACAATTGCAAGTGACAAGAAGGCTTAAAGCATAAAATGGGCAAGAAAGTGTCCTATAAAGCTTAATGGATAAGTACATCAAAATGATGTTGTAGAAACCACATTAATCTTTCAAGGTCCTAATAATTAAACCACACATAAAAGAGGATGGTATATTCACATCAGACAAAGGGACAAATATTTTGAAAAGATTGACACTCCAACCACGGCTTGCGAGACCAACCACAAATGTGCCAAATAAAACAAACAACGAAAAAGATTAGGGTTCGCGATTAACGATTTCATCGATTACTAAGCATTAGGATTAGGGTTTACTTACCAGATGAAGATACTCCTTCAGCATCCAACTACGACACCCGACGAACAAGGAGATTGCTTGGTGAACGCCGGAACACGACGGACACTTCGACAGAGAGAGAGGACACAGAAGTAGAGCACGACGGACAGGGACTGTGAAGAGGGCTGGAGAGAGGGACAGGGAGAGCGAAGACGGCTCGAGAGAGGGACGGCGAGAGCTCTAGGGTTCGAGAGAGAAAGGACTCGAGGGTTCGAGGAGAGAGATAACTCGAGGTTTTAAGAGAGAGTAGCTCGACGGTTCGAGAGGGATAACAAAGAGTGAATGATAGGTTTCAGCTTCTAATTAATAAAAGTACGTTTTTTTAAAAATTATTTTTGAAATCCGTATATAATATACTTCATTCTACTTACATACCGGTAATGGAATTCCAGGGGATATATCCTTATGAAATTTTCCCGCCGCCACGCGCCAACTTTATGTATGGAATTTATATACGGAAAATCCGTATATAATATCTGTATATAATTTTTTTTTAGAATCCGTATGTAATATCCGTATAAAATATTTAAATTATATACGGATTTAAATCTGTATATAATAGTCCGTATATAATTTTAATATTTCTTGTAGTGTTAACTCATTTAAGTGGGTGTATTGGAGTAATTGATGATGAAATTCTGATGTAAGATATTTTGGATTATATTTTGGTCATGAACTGTATGTGAATATGTTGTATTACTGATGGGAATGTGTGTTGTATAGTTTTTGGAGTAAAGAGTTGAAAATCTAGGAGTTTTGGTAGTTAAAATGGGGCTTTTGATATGCATTTTGGTGAGATAGTGTTTGGATGGATAAATCTGGTATTGCAGGTATAATTATATGTTATTTGAGGTTTTTTAGCACCTTGAGTTGATATAAATTTCATAGGGAAATCGGTATGGGCCAATGCGATGGTTTTAGAAGGTTTTATCAAATAAGGGGATTTTGACATGTGAATCTTGTTATAAGAGTTAGGAAGCAAACTCAAAAGTTTGGGGGTTAGATATTTAATCTTTTAGAACTGATTTTGATGTTAAAATAGGGAAATCTGATGCAAAAGTGTTTAGTGCTGGATAGGTGGAGTTTAGCTTGGTTTGGAACTAATTTTTGGAGGTTTGGACTAGTGAGAATTTGAATTATAGGTTCTGTGTCTAAATGGTCATTTTGAAGGGTCTTGGTAAGCCATTTGTGACTTATTCGGACCCCTAAGTTGCTCAAATATGAGCTAGAACTGGTGGAGTTTAATTTGGATCTCTAAAGTGAGGTTTTGGTAAATTATGGATTGGAATCTTGTGTCAAAACAGTTTAAAACGAGTTTAGGTTGATTTAGATACATTTGGTTAGGTCAATTTTAGTTTAGAATTCAATCTACCATCAATTTTCTTCCATTATGGAAAATCAATTGAGTGTCGAAAAAGATTATCACACTTTCTTCCATCAATGTGCCATTTCAGGTTCTTCACATCTTCTTTAATGGAAAAAATAATTTCTACCTAGATATTATAAGCAAGTACCACACCACCTTAGTTGGTGGACCATCTTTGTCTTCACCATTATTTTCATCAACTTTCTTTTTAAATTGTGATAAATCACATGTTGGACATGCCTTTAGTGCAGCAAATTTGTCTTGGTACAATACACAATCATTGGGGCATGCATATACATTTTGGTATTCCAAACCCATTGAACATAGAATTTTTTTCGCCTCATAATTATGGATAGGTAACATGTTATTTTCTGGAACCATCTCCTTTAGCAACTTCAACAATTCTATGAAACTTTTATCTGTCCATTCATTCCTTACTTTTAACTTGAAAATTTTCACAGTTGACGATAAACTTTTAAAGTTAGAGTACTTGAATATGAGGCTTTTTATTTACAAACAATTTATATTCTATTGATACCTTTTATTAAATAATAATTACTTACTTATTTTCGCCTCATAATTATGGATAGGTAACATGTTATTTTCTGGAACCATCTCCTTTAGCAACTTCAACAATTCTATGAAACTTTTATCTGTCCATTCATTCCTTACTTTTAACTTGAAAATTTTCACAGTTGACGATAAACTTTTAAAGTTAGAGTACTTGAATACAATTATTTCTCTGAATCGTTCTTAAGAGAATCATATAAAGGATCTCAACCAAAATTTTCTATGACGTACCATGTCCTCTAAATGACCACTCATTTATTCATCACATAATTGGTTACTCGTGAATTATATAGACATTACATTAATCAAAAGTCATAATGTACATCTCATTAGTATTTATTTTAGTGACTCTTTATATTATTAAAATTATATATAGTTTGTTAATGTCGATCGATAGTACATTAATTAATATGAAAATATGTCATATGATGTGGATCCGTCGGACTCTAATTTCCTCATTAAAATAAATTTTAAATTGATTAATAACTTTAGTGTCAGGTCATCCTATCTCAGCTGTCTACAAAGATCAACATTCATATTTATTCATACTTGTAGAGTCTATTTACAAACAATTTATATTCTATTGATACCTTTTATCAAATAATAATTACTTACTTACTTATCATGTATAACAAAATAAATGTATCAAAAATATTTTTCTACATAATTAGAATCTCTCATTATGTATCATTAATATAATCATAATTTTCATAATTAAAAGTTTTTTATATAAAAGCCTTCCCGTTTATTAACGTTTCTTGAGAAAATATTCATTAAAAAACATATATGTTTATCGTTGTCAATAGAAGGAACAAAGGGAAATTAAAGGTATAATTACAATTAATAATTTATTTTAAAATGTACTTTTCTTTCATGATGATATTAATTCCATTTTTTTTATAGTATACATAAAATAAATGTCTCTATAATTTTAAAATTGTATGCTTAGCAAATACTAAGTCCCTTTTTCTATAGTATACACAAAATAAATTTCTCTATAATTTTCAGCCAAATAATCAGAAATGTCTTCATTATCTATATTATCTTATACAATCATAATTTTTAAGATTCAGGGTTCTCATAATAACACCTTTTAGATATGAAGAAACGTATCAAATACTTTTGAAGTATTCGTTATATTGAGAAATAAAATTTCGAAGAAATGTTCGTTAAAAAGTACATATATTGAAAAATAAGTTTTTATTATTATTATAGTATACATTAACTACATAAGATATCATATTGTGTAAAATTTAGAAAAAGAAAAAGATCTAGAAAAGAAAAATTGACGTTGTAAATAGAAGTAACATAAAATTGACGTTATAATTAGATGTTAGAAAATGCATTTTCTTTTATATGTATAACAGTAAAAAAAATGCTTATACTTCTATATTTTTATTTACATAAATTATTAAGATTATTTTATGTAAATTAAATTATTCTATATAATTTTTTTATAAATATGATTTTTTCTATTAGTCAAACTTCTTCATTGATTCTGGTGGATAGAATTATTATATTTGTTTTTTAAAAAATAATTTTAAATAAGCATTTCCTTATGTAATACTTCATTTTGTTGAGACTCATGGATCTTGTTTCTTTTTTTTATATAAAGCATTATTAATGTAATTTAATAATATTTTATTACATCTACTTTTATTTATTCTCTTAAAGTTATTATAGAACAATAATGTATTTTATTTGTAATCGTATCTAAAATTAAATTTTGTTAAAGTAGCTTTTGACATTTATAAAAAATACTTAATAACATTTAAGATGATCGGAAAAATATCACATAGCCTCTGATTCAAAGGAGAATTTACGCTAAAAATAATGAAAATTGACAAACATTTTATACTTAATTATATGTTCTAACTTTTAGTTTTAATCTAAAATTTAAATGTAAGTTAAAAAGAAGTAGGGTGAATCACGCCTAACAAAATCATTTTAGGTGAAACAATATTGCATCAGATTTATTTAAATTTTGTTATTAAGGAAGCAAAAAAGAAAGGCCAGGAAGAATATATTATTTTTTTAAAACAATAAAAAGCCTACATTCATTAACAGTTCAAATTGAAATCTTCACAACGCTTTGATTTTATTAGCTGGACCCATGTAGTTTGTAAATATATACATATATTTGCAGCTAGAAATCCAACCCTAAAGTTTAGAACATAAATGGCGTCGGAGAAAAAGTTGGTATCATCGTGGGCATGGATGACCTGCAAATTAGAAAGAAAAAAAAAGATTCAACATTTTTTACTCAAGCAATGAAATCTTATGAAGTTGTTTCTATATTTAACAGTTTGTTCTTCTTCTTCCTTTTATTAAAATGAATTTTTAAATTATTAATGATATTTAACTATTAAAAAATGGATTCAATGAGGATAACTATATATGTAAGAAAGGTGATAAAATGGAACTTCATAAATAATTGTGCTTAGTTCATGTGAGTAAACATGGTTGTCTCATTTTTTTCTAAATAAAAAATATTTTTCCATTAAATGGTATTAAACTGTCATGCAAGTGTGTGTGTTTCTTTTGAAAGAAGCTTGTGTTAATTAGTTAATCTTAGTTGTACATTGACATTAATAATATACAAAGTCATAAGTTATTAATGGATTAGACTTTCGCGTGAAATTGGAGGGGCTAGTGTTAGTTAAACTAATCTATCAACAATAATATATATTCAATTCAATGCATAAAATAAAAATAACGTGGAAGTAAAGTGATATTAAAAAATATTACATTTTTAACGTGTAAGTCGACTGCATAAAATATATATATATATATATATATATATATATATATATATATATATATATATATATATATATATATATATATATATATATATATTGCAAATAAGGCCAAGAAGAAAAAGGGTTAGCACTCACTTCTAAAATTTATTTATTTCTAAACAATTTATGTTTAGTTCGAACATAGCAGCCACTGGCCCACTAATTATATCTCTAAAATAATTCACTTTCATTTTCCATAAATAAATAGTTGTCAAAAAAATAATTAATGAAAAGTGACAGCAGTTATACCCAGAGACATTTACTCATAACTTTTCAAAATTTCTATTCTATATTTAACAGTGAGTGATTCTTCAATTTAGAAGTCATTGAAAAAAAAAACAAATAGACTATTTGCTTTCATCATTATTTATTTTCAAAACGCGTGAAAATTCATTAATTATTTTATTTATGATATTCATAACAAAATTACATAAGCCAATGAAAATTGACAAATTAGTTGATTTGTTATTTGTTTTGAGAATCTTTTACAAAAAATATTATACAGAAAAACAACATAAAAAAAATATATTATTTATTGATTAAATTAATTTATAGAAAATTAAATTTATATTCAAGAAAAGTTAATAATTATAACAATAGTAGTAGTTGATATTTTTTTTTTCAAGTGTTGACGGAAATACTAAGTCTTCTTATAAAGTGTTATTACTATATATATACTTTTTACCTTAATTAAGTAATTAGATGGGAAGCCATTTAAATTTTATTTAATTAACTAATGCAGTTTCTTATCTTATTAATCTTATTAAGTTATTTAATTTTAAATTAAATGTAATGTTTTGACGGCAGAGGTTGTATTTCAGTTAAATTTAAACCAATTTCACTGACCCGTCACTGTAACTGCGGTAGCGAACCTTGGCGGTGGTCCTCTTCTTTGCGTCGCTCGCGGGGGACGCCGCCGTGTTTTTCCGGGGACTCTCCTTCGCCTGAGTCGCGCCGTCCTCCGAGATCGGTCCCAGAGACGGCTTCCACTCCGCCGAGCCCATCCTCTGCCTCTTGCGGTGACGGCGGCGAACAGACACGGTGGGCGCCGCCTCCGAAACAAACGACCTCTCCTCCTCGAGCGGCAATACGGCTGGCTCCGGCGTGCGCTGCGTGGGCAAGCCACAACATGAAACGAATTCGAAGAGAAACCTCATCTCGTTTCTTTTTTCTTTTCCTTTGTTAATATGCGGGAAGAAAATTGAAAAGAAAAAGAAAAAAGAAACCAGTGGAATCAGAAGATATTAAGGAGAGATTCGGTGTCCCAGAAAGGAGAAAGATCGAAGGGATTGACCCATTTGTTATATTGATTGAAATTGAAGAGGAAAAAGAAAAAAGAAAAAAATTGATTTTCTTCTTGTTTGTGAATGACCGGGTTTTGCTTTGTGACACTGGGAAACCCAATTTTATAGCTATTCTCCGTCAACCATTTTGGCGTTATCCATTGCAAAGTATCACTTTGCCCCTTTACTTTCAACTTTATTACAATTGATTCCCACACCTATCTACCATTCATTTAAACTTTTCATTTAATTGTCAAGTATTTCCGTTTTTGAATAAATGTGTGAGTTTGTTAAATATTTAAGAGGTTTCGAAAATAAATTAAGATATCATAACATCACCCAAGTGAATTTGTTTCAAATAAAATATTAATAAAATAACATTTTGACAAATTAACTGTTATTATATATATATATATATATATATAACCAACTGATAGAATATAAAAATAATAATTTCTAGATAATAAATTTTGTTATCTTATATTAAATATTTTGCTTGTATAAAAATAAATAATACCTTATGTTTGGATGAAACAATTTAGAGAATAATTCATTTATTTAGAGAATTTTTTTTAAGTAAAATGACTTGTTTTTGATGAAAAAAATTAAAAGAAGATTAAATTTTAAGAAGTATTTCAAATAATTAAAATAATAGAATTTTAAATTCATTAAAAAAAAGAAAATTAGAATTTCATATTGTAGAATTTTGTCATTGGTCGGAATCAAAAAAGTTAAAAATTGAAAAATTTGTTTATTAATAGATTGTCGTTAATGCTATCAAATTATCACTACTTAACACAAGTAACTTCAATATTGCCAAATTAATAGTTAATAAACTAGATATAATTAAGTTAATCTTGAGTCGTTTCATAATAAATACAAAATTGATTTTTAATAAAGATTCATATAAAATCCTACACGAAAGGTTAATAAAACATAATGCTAACACCTTTGCTTGAGCGAGCATAATGGCAATTGGACAAATTGCAACAATGCTTAATTAGCTGGATGAACTAAGTGTTGGTTGGGCGAGAGAATGTATCTGAACTTTAGAAAAAGTAAGTTTTTAAATCTTTCTAAATGCTAAAGTTTATTTATCTTTCACTTTGAGCAACTTGGATTTTTTACTCGTAGGTCTTAAGGAGTAGGGAGAAGGGTGCGAAGCTGTAGTGGAAGACTACTCTAATCATCCTGTTTTGGTAAACAGGAATGGTGCGGTGAAGTATGGAAGATGACATACGTTTATAAACACAAGTTACCTTTAATAGACAAGTTGTGTAGAGCTATTGGGTTGAGCATGATTCCTTTTAAGGGAATTTATGAATGATTATTGTATTGCTTGTTATAGTCTAACTGAGTATTAAAGTTGTTAGAAATGTAACCCTAATATCTCAAGCCAAGAGGGTGGTGAATTGAATTTTAAAATCTTTTTGAAATCTTTGAAGATCTTTAAATCTTGAAATAAATAAAAAAATATATTTGAATCAACCAAACAAAGAAAGATGAAAGAAAGATCAAAGCACACAAAGATTTATACTAGTTCAACTTTTCTCTAGCCTACATCTAGTCTTCCCTCAACAACCTTAGTTAGGGGACAATCCACTAATCAAGATTTGAGTACAAGAATACAATGATGCTCTCAATTGCTATCCTCAAACCACTCAAATTTGAAACATCAAATACAAGAGAGGATTCTCTCACTCTCAAATAACAAAAGAGATTATACACTCAATCTCTAACAATACAAGAGAGGAAACATTGATTCTCTAACTTGGCCTACCTAGCAAAAGTGCTAAATCAAATAAAAGATACAAGAACCTCATTGTATAACGCTCTTATAATGCAAAATAATCATAACATATGAAGTCCAATGAATCTTGAATGAATTCTTGATTGCTTGATCACCAATGAAGCTTGAAATCCTCCAAGAATGCTTCTTGAGAAAACCTGTACTCAAAACTCAGAGAGAATGTTAATATATGCCAATTAAAACATTAAAGAGTCAGGTCCCAAGTTTGGTTTACATAGAAAAACCAAATCCTTTCGCAGTTTAATCGATTATGTTAATAACATAATTTATTAAGCTTTTCCTTCTATTTTAATGGATTAAGGTACTTATGTAAACGATTATTTTGACAATTATGCTTATAACTTCTTCTTTCAACTAATCTAACAAATTAAGTTATCTGTATAATGCATAAAACCTTTCTTTATGTTTTAATCGATTATGTAACTTATATAATCGATTATTTTGCCACTACGTCTTGTTCTCATCCATTTTCCTTTCTTAACAGATTATGTCTTTCTCTATGTTTTAATCGATTATGTAACTAATGTAATGGATTATATCACTAATGTAATCGATTATCTCTACCAGAAACCTAGATTTTGAATCTATTTAGGCTTATTTCATTAATCATTTTATGATTAATACATCTAGCACTAACATGTTAATAATTTAAACACTTCTTATGCCATAACATTTTTACGTAAATTAACTATAACAATCTAGTCATCCTATACATGCAAAGACCTAGACAAGACTCATCTGGATTCGATATGAATGTCGAACTATTGGTAATTTGTGCACTTGTGATGGTAATACAACTGGCTGAAACCAAGCTACCATACAATGTTAGTCCATTTCAATTGCATATGGCCATGATCAAAGCCTATAGACAAGGCACCATTAAAGTGTTAGAATAAACCACTGGTTCAAAGCTCCATACATTTATACAACAACAATACAAGGCACCATCATGCAACCTCTCCATAAGTCATGGAATTATGTCCATCAACAATACTTCAAAAAATGCATATATATAACCTCAAGAATAAATCATCATATAATATAACAGGTACTTCTACCCCATCATCAAAGTGCTATCATAGTTCAAAGTTACTAGAAAATAAAGAAAGAATCAAAACATGTTCTGGACTGATCGTTCAACGCCCCTAGCTCACTATGCGAATATAGAAATAATGAGTTTTGCTTGCTCAGTAGCTACACTCACTCAGTTCGACATAGTCTACTCACTCAGCGGCTACACTCGCTCAGCGAGACTGCATAATTTTACAGCACCGAAAACGCATAATATGTACCCTTCAACCATTCATGACCTATTCTATGCATCTTTCCCAACTTCTACCACTCGTACATTGAATTCTAAACTAAAATTGACCTAACCAAATGTATCTAAATCAACCTAAACTCGTTTTAAACTATTTTGACACAAGATTCCAATCCATAATTTACCAAAACCTCACTTTAGAGATCCAAATTAAACTCCACCAGTTCTAGCTCATATTTGAGCAACTTAGGGGTCCGAATAAGTCACAAATGGCTTACCAAGACCCTCCAAAATGACCATTTAGACACAGAACCTATAATTCAAATTCTCACTAGTCCAAACCTCCAAAAATTAGTTCCAAACCAAGCTAAACTCCACCTATCCACCACTAAACACTCTTGCATCAGATTTCCCCCATTTTAACATTAAAATCAGTTCTAAAAGATTAAATATCTAACCCCCAAACTTTTGAGTTTGCTTCCTAACTCTTATAACAAGATTCACATGTCAAAATCCCCTTATTTGATAAAACCTTCTAAAACCATCACATTGG
Source organism: Vigna angularis (assembly GCF_016808095.1). Classification (NCBI taxonomy): domain Eukaryota; kingdom Viridiplantae; phylum Streptophyta; class Magnoliopsida; order Fabales; family Fabaceae; genus Vigna; species Vigna angularis. The sequence goes on along the minus strand of NC_068974.1, from coordinate 20,503,307 downwards.
CCCATACCGATTTCCCTATGAAATTTATATCAAATCAAGGTGCTAAAAAACCTCAAATAACATATAATTATACATGCAATACTAGATTTATCCATCCAAACACTATCTCACTAAAATGCATATCAAAACCTCCATTTTAACTACCAAAACTCCTAGATTTTCAACTCTTTACTCCAAAAACTATACAACACACATTCCAATCAGTAATACAACATATTCACATACAATTCATGACCAAAATATCATCCAAAATATCTTACATCAGAATTTCATCATCAATTACTCCAATACACCTACTTAAATGAGTTAACACTAGCATAAAAATAGAAATCAAATCAAATCAATTTAATACACATACAAACACCAAATTTACGTCACAAACATCAATTAAAGAAAAAAATCTAGCTTCCCTTACCTTAGGAAATAACTCCTACGGTTTTAAAACTCTCAATTGTTGCTTCTATCACAAGAAACTCTAGAAAAACCTACAACTCACACCAATTGGTTATCAAAAAGCCTTAGAAACGCAAGTTGTCCAAGAATCAAGGAAGGAACACTTTTTATACATGCAAAAACAAGATTCTTTGCATGACCAAAAATTTAAATTACAAAGGAAAAATGGTAGAAACTTACTTGCTCTAAACAGAAAATTGATCGGGTAGAAGTGGAGATAACTTAGATGTGATCTCCTAGGAACTTCTTGATCATCAAACAGATGATCAAGAGAAGAGAAATCTTAGAGAGAAGTGAAAGAAAGCAACGAGAAAGAGTTTTAGAAAGATAAAGAGTGTTTTAAGTAATGAGACGAGTTTAAGAAATTATATTTATTTAATCATCTTATTTTTAAATCTTTATAATACTTTGTCTCATTATTTTAAAACACCTACCAATTCTAATATTCTATTTTCTAGGTTCTTACATTAATGATATAAAATTGTCATTTATATATAGTTATATAGATTATGTCTGTTGGTTCTGGTTGTTTTCTTTCTGTCCAAGTTTGTTATCTAGACAAAAAGATAAACAAATGAAGTATTAAAAAAAACGTATACATTAGGTTTTGGTTATTGCCAAAACTAAAACATAAAAGTGCGGTTTAGAAATTTAATGAGAGAATAAATTTCAATTCTCTAAAAATCGAGCATATTTACTTATCTTTCGGTTAAATTGGTCTGAGGGTCGGTCGTCCTTCCTTGCTCTCTTTTGATCTTCAATCCTCTCCGAGAATGCAATCCACTTTGATGAGGTTTTGACCTGCAGAAGACACTTCGACGCTCAAGTCAGATATGTTTCATAAAGAGAGGTTACTATTTTATTATGATAGAAAAAGATGATTGTACCTGGACATCAATTGTATATTTATAGGACTTGTGACAGCTAAGTCCATTGATTTACCATTAGTGCAATATATTTTTAGGCAATCAAATATTTGTAAACCATAAGGCAATCTGACCTATAAATACCTGTTAATTGTCCATAATGACAATTAATTCTGATCGGTATATTTCATATAGTATATAAGCCCCCTAAGCCCAAGCAAGCTCTTTATTAAAAGAGGTGCATAGGGATTATTACGAGCTTTAAAAGAGGTCGCTCACGTTGTATTTAGGGAGTCTATTTTCGATGTGCTTTAAGTCTTCATTCCTTTCTGTACCAAGCGGCATATTGTGTAAGAAATTTTCACTCCAAAAAATATGCGTTAAATAAAATAAAGTAAACACTTCAATATCTATTTTTATAATGAGAAGGCATTGGAACCTGATAAAGCTAAACGTAGGTGGTCCGAGCGGGAAAAGGCTGGACTTGTTGAGTAGTTGACCGATAGGAGTTTTTTTTTGAACTTTTTTCTTTAGGTCGAGCGGTAGAGATTCCCTTTTGAGCTTAAGAACCCAAGAACCTTTTTCTACGTTGAGCGACGAGCGATAGGGATTCCCTTTTGAGCTTAAGAGCTCGAGAACCTTTTCTTACGTTGAGCGACGAGCGGTAGGGATTCTCTTTTGAGCTTAAGAGCCCGAGAACCTTTTCCTATGTTGAGCGACGAGCGATAGGGACTCCCTTTTGACCACAATAGCTCGATAGCCTTTTCCTACGCTGGGCAATGATCGGTGGAGACTTCCTTTTTGAGCTTAACAACTCGAGAGCTTTCTCCCATGTTGAGCAAAGAACAGTAGGGAACTTTTGAGTATAATAGCCCGAGAGTCTTTTCCTACGTTGGGCAATGATTTGTGGGGACTCCCTCTTGAGCTTAATAGCCAGAGAGTCTTTTCCCACGTTGAGCAACGAATGGTAGGGACTCCGTTTTGAGCATAATAGCCCAAGAGTCTTTTCCTACGTTGGGCAATGATCGGTGGAGACTCCCTTTTGAGCTTGATAGCCCGAAAGCCATATTTCCCATGTTGAGCGACGAACGGTTGGGACTTTTTCTAGAACTTTTTCCTAGGCCGAGCGGCGAGCGATAGGAGTTCTTTTTAGAACTTTTTCCTGCGCAGGATATTTTTACTCACAAAAATATGCGTTAAATAAAATATTTAATATTTTATTTTTATAATGAGATATCATTAGAACCTGACAAGGTTGAACGTTGATGGTCCAACTAACCAAGCGGTAAGGTATTGAACCTTCATATGCAGGATACTTTTACTCACAAAAAAAATTTGTGTTAAATAAAATATTCAATATTTTATTTTTATAATGAGACGGCATTAGAACCTGATAAGGTTGAATGTTGGTCTGAACCTTTCTGTGCAAGATATTTTTATTCACAAAAATATGTGTTAAATAAAATATTCAATAATGAGATGACATTAGAACCTGATGAGGTTGAACGTTGGTCTGATCCTTCTTGTACAGGATATTTTTACTCACAAAAAAATGCGTTAAATAAAATATTCAATAATGAGATGACATTAGAACTTGATAAGGTTGAACGTTGGTCTGATCCTACCTGTGCAGGATATTTTTACTCACAAAAATATGAGTTAAACAAAATAAAATAAATGCTTCAATATATTATAATTTATAAATTATAAAAAAATGTGGAACCTAACAAGGTTGAACGTAAGACTGAACCTTCATGTGGAGGAGGATATTTTTACTCACAAAAATATGAGTTAAACAAAATAAAAATTATAACTTATAAATTATAATAAGAAGTATTGGAACCTGACAAGGTTGGATGTAGGGTTGAACGTTCCTGAAAGTTCTCAAAACAAAAGACATGCCTTTAGAAATTATTATGGAATTTTGTACTCTTGTTGCAAAACCTGGTATTGATCCGAAGTAGCAATGTCGAGGCCGAGCGCACGTCTACACGTCTGGTTCCTTGTGGTTTCATGGGGATGTCGCTCGGCCCCACGGTGGGCGCCAAAATGTTTCGGTTAAATTGGTCTGAGGGTCGGTCATCCTTCCTTGCTCTGCTCTTTTTTTATTGTCCAATGCTCTCCGAAAACGTAATCCACTCCTATGGGTGGTTGACCTATAGAAGACACTCCGACGCTCAAGTCAGATATGTTTCATAAAGAGGTCTATATTTTATTATAATAGATTAAGATGATTGTACCTGGACATCAATTGTATATTCATAGGACTTGTGACAGCTAAGTCCATTGATTAACCATTAGTGTAATATATTTTTAGGCAATCAAACCCAATAATCAATTATTAATACCGTATATTTGTAAAGTGTAAGGCAATTTGACCTATTAATACCTGATAATTGCCCATGAAGGATCATTAACTCCAATCGGTATATTTTATATAGTACAAATAGATAACTTAAAATAAAAATATTTCAAAATCTACAATGCATGAGAATAAAAATACTTAGTTTTTCTTATAACCCTATTGCAATATTGTCACTGTTAAATTAAGTTTTGTAATTTAACTTGAATTTTCCCCTGCACTTATATAGTATATAGAGTATATAAATGCAATATGCATAATGGTTATTTTTTAAAAAGCTTTAAAATGCTTTATATTATCTTGTAATCATTGTCGGAGTTATAAGGCTCTTTTTGCAACCCGAGTGGATAATCCACTTGCTATAACTAAAAACTTAGCACTAATAAAGTCTATTCTAATTAAATCATGACTTCTACCTTTTATTCAAGGTACGTATCTCAAACTAATGTATCATCTTCAAACTAATATAAAACTTTACTCGAATTCGCAATAAAGTATAGCAATTATGATTTTATACACAGCTCAATTTGTTAATAATTAAAGCCTTGAAGAATAAAAAAAAGATATATTATATTATATTATATATAGTTGAGATTTGATTCGTACTAGACTTTCCACCTGTCCCTTACCTTTTGAGGAAGGTAGAAAAGATTCTCTTTAGATTCTGTTCTCACTCAATGACCATTAACATTTCATTTTAGGGTCATGACAAAGACAACATAACCAAAACTATTTCTCACCACAACATCAACGTACACATGTACATGCATGCTGAGGAGTAGTTCTATCTATCATGTGACCATTTTCCATTCAGAACAATCGTTCGTTTCTTTTGCCAGCTCTTCTCCAAGAAAATTGACTTGTCCTTTATGTTGGGTTTTTGTCTAACCAACCCATAAGTAATGCAATAATATTCCCTTTACTTGCTTGAATAGTAAAGAACATAAAATAATAGAGAAGGACAGATAAAATATGTATATATAAGTTACCACAAATATATTTAACTTGAAAAAAGCTCTAAATGTAAGGATAAAAATTAATAGTCCAAACTAAAGAAATAAATATAATATATCATTAAAATGGTGGAAGAGAGTCTATAATACTATATATATAACAATATTTACAACTAAGAAAGACGTAGAAAATCTAAAAATATAAAGTCGTTGTGGAAATTATTTGTATATCTTTTGAGATTTTCAAATGTCGATCCATCCGTTGAAAATAAAGAATCAGAATCTGCTGTCCAATATTTTGCTTGATCTGACATAAATGCATTTCACTGTACAAAAAGAACACAGTAACTTTTCTTCTTTCCTCACTAATATTGTTTGCTGCAGTATTTCTAGATAATCAGTTTCTCTTCCATATAAATAAACTAAATAATAAAGAAATTTGATATATTTGGACATATTTTTGCACATAAAAATGAACCCAAAATCACAACACTATTTTTTTCAACGATAAAATAATATATTAATGATAAACATTTAGGATGTTCCAATTTTTTCATAAAAATATTCAAAAAGAAGATTCGATGACAAAAAAGAATACACACAAAGACCAAGGTTGAAGACTGATAATAGAAATATAATAATGTACTTAAATTATTGAGATAACTTATCCACTTATAAATATCTATGGAAGCAAAATAAGGGACGAGATTAGTTATGTATGAATTATGTTAAACTTAGTTGATAGAAAATTTGACATCTCTGGAAGAAACGAGCCCACATGAATCTTTTAGGAAAATTTTGTCTTGTGCTAAGATCAGGTTGAAGTTGGAAGCAGCTGAGAAACGAAAACGCATTTAATTTCATCATTCCAATTCGCTTCAACGAGATGATTCCATTTCCACATAACCGTTTCTTTGTCCAAAATGGAGTGATGACAAAGCACTTGCAATTCAAAATATCCAGTGTTCGGTTACTCTCAATATTTGACCTGTTATTTTTCATTCATGTTGCTTTGACAAGAGGGCATTGCTCTAATACCATTGGTCCATTGCAAAATTGCTTTCATGGGGCTCTCTTAATTTTGGTCCATGCGTGATTTGGTAATAATGCTTGGATTTAGAACTTTGTTCGATTATGAAATTGCGTTGTGCGAACTTCATCTTAGACACTCCAATCAAAGTTTGGAAAAATAATATCAACGTAGCCAACATTTGAAAGCAACAACTAGAGTGATTTGACAGAGGGTGTTTTAGTTCAATTAATCTGGATTACAAATGCAAAAATTACTATATATCTGTAACACTACATAAATACTAATTTCATAAACCAAATATCTTCACATATAAAATGACTCCAACATAAATATAAGCATATTACCGTTCTTCTGGTGGAAACTTTTCAAAATAAAATTTAACTAATACATATAGAAGAATACAAACATTATATCTACATATACAAATATCTACAAAACTACGAGCTTCTTATTGTCGAGTACTACCACTTGAAACATTTTCTCTTCTCATGTATCATAATAGATGGATACCAACCACAAAACACACAAACTAAACTAACATATATTTAAGAGATTAAGAATTTACTTATAAAACAAACATTTCAAATACATGTTTTTTTTAAGAGAATAACAAACATAAAGGAAAGAGGTAACAGGGTTAACCCAAAGTCATGGAAGAACTTCTTCATGTAGCTCCCCTACAAAGTCAAACAAAACATGAACCTCCAAGAGATAATAACATCAAACCCCATTATCAGACTAGGACGAGATTTTCATTCAGCCCAAAAAATAGTAAAAACATAATCCAACAAGAAACACACGAGATAGAAGATTAAACATCAAACATAATACGTTCTTCCACCTCCACTAATAACCTACAATAAGTAAACATGTGGATAGCAGAAATAGGGGTTGTTTTGTAACAACCCTTAAGAAGTAGTCGAAGCACGGAGTAAAAATGTTATAGGCTTCATTTATGGATGTAAAGATAATGTAAAATTGATTCGACAACGAAGACATAAACAGATATTAAGCATTAAATATGACATAAACACTTGTTAGAGTAAGAAAAAGTTGTTAGATACTTATTTGTGATTCCATGTTTTGATGCCAACTTAAATGTATTTTTGCATTGTTGTGATAAATAGACTTTAGAGTTACAAATTTATCAAAAGTGTATTGTCACCTTATACCTAAAAAAGAGATGACTTACAATTTCATCATTAATATCACATAAAACACACGCATCACTTCCTAAATGTATTCTCCTAGTATGTACATTACCTCTTCTGGCTACCTTATTAATGAGCATTCTCCATGCCAGAAATTGAGTTGAAGGCGATGCTTTGATTTTCGAAGCATCTTATCTAAACCCTCCCTCAACAATACACTAGTGAAAATAGAGGTTTCCATGAGAGCATAGAGGTTTCCATGACAGCTTATTATGATAGGTGAAATCCATTTGTCATAATACATTAATCGATAACAATTTCGTAATAAAATTAAGAGATATTATGACGTACTTGAAGAAACATATCATAACAGGTGTAATGGTGACATTTTCGTAATAAAAGTTACATGTGTCATGATAGGTAAATCATAGTAAATAGGGCGCGGTGACAAAATTGATATTATGATGAAAACATATTTTGACAGGTTTTAGGAGACCTATCATAGTAAGACTCTACTATGATTGTTGGTTCTTTACCTGTCATAATTGGTGTAAATCCCTAACTTCAGTTTTCCTTCATTTCATTCGAAATAGTTCATTTTCGAAACACATCTCTTCTTTGATTTCACGCACATTATTGTGAGTCATTGCCTCCATGCCGTAGTTGCCTGATAACGGTTGAAAATACCGTTATCTATGATGCAACTTTGATACTAAATGAACCCTTTTTGGACTTAGAAGTTTGCTTGAACTCATATTTTTAGTTTAGTTTTGTTAATAAGAGAGTTGAGGTTATACTGGAAGTTTTTATCACTAAATTCTCATGATTTTGTAGGAAATTAGAATGATTTGAAGGAGGAGAATCAAGACCGCACGGTTCAAGAAGTTAGACCGATCGGTTCAAGAAGATAGACTGATCGGTTCAAGAAGATAGACCGAACGGTGTGATAGAGGAGAATGCAGACCGGTCGGTGAAATGAGATAGACCGAACGGTTTAATAGAATGCAGACCGAACGGTGTGAGAAAGAAGATCATTGTCGAACGGTTTGAGAGAAAGGTTGACAAACCGAACGGTTTGAGAAAGGAGAGGTTGAACGGTCAACAGTGTGAGGCCGAACGGTTAACAAAGTAAAACCGATTGGTCCATGACACTTGCTCGACCTAGAACCGATCAGTCAACAGTGTGAGCGCCAGCGATGTTGGCCCATGGCCCAATTCAGCCCTATTTAAGACTTTGCTTGACTTAGAGAGGCTATCTTTTGACATAAAACACAAATTCAGATTTTCTCCAACTCTCTAGAGGCAAAAGTGGATGCGGAAGCTCTCCTCTTCAATTTTTAGGGTTTATCTTTCATTCTCATTCCATTGTTCATCTAGTTTCTCCATGACAAGGGGGAACTAAATTTAATTTGTTGTTGGGGGATGATGTAACCTTGTGAACTCTCATGTATTTGAATTGATTCTAATTTATTTATGCTTCTTTCATTAATTTTTAGGGTTATTCTTCTTTGCTCTATGCTTTTTATGTTTAACTCATTCATGACATGATTATTGATTTTCATGATATGGACACATACGGGGAAACCTAGATCTGGAGGATTGCTTCCAAAAGCAGTATTGTCTAGACATAGGGATATGAGTTTTGGTTATCTTCAGCATCTAAGTGTAATGCAGAAATTTAAGTCTGTTCGAAATTTAACTCATAAAATTAAAGTCTTATTTTATTTGAAAAAATTTAAAATGTTAATTTAAGTCTGGTAGAAAACTTAACAGATACAAAAATCAAGTCTGTTTGTATTTTAACAGATTTAAAATAAAAATTTAAGTCTGTTATAAGATTAACAAATTTAAAATATGAACTTTTATTTACAAAAGTGCCACTACACATTTATTAAGTCTATTATTTTGAAAACAGACTTAAATTAAGGACTTAAAAGGCTCTTTTTGTACTAGTGTTTCTCCCAAATCTTGACCTTGTTTTATGAGTGCAAACCTACCTCAATGTTCACCGAAACACCAAAAAACCTGAAACCTCTTCTCTTTTATGTTGATTCAAAAATTTCAACATAAACCATAAAACCTCTTTTTCCTTTCTTTGTGATACACTTCAAATTTCAGTGAAAGGGTAAATCCCTTTGGTAATCTTAAATCTCTAGTAATGTTTCCATTTCCATTCATTCTTTTGTTGGATTTTTTTTTTGCATTTACGGATGTGGTGGGGTTCGTGTTAATTCTCACAATTGTTAAGTTAATAGTAGGACATTAAGTCAAGGCCAAACAATGCGTGTTGGGAAGGTTAGTTGTGGTGTTTGCATTGTTTATTCATATTCGGTTCATACTTTTGTGGCTTCTTGTTAAGATGTCGGCAAGTGTACCAAATCATATCAAGTGATATAAAATGATAAGACCAAGTATCATTTTCCAAGAGACTCACGACTCTAAACAGTTATGTAACTACTTAACTAATTAAGACTTTGAAGAACAATTTAGGTTTTTGAATGCAAAAACAAGAAAGTAAATATGAATGCACTTTTGATCAAGTGAAGAAAAACACAAAGAATGATATTGAAAATATGAGATGAATATGTTGTTGGGGTTTAGATTTCACCTAGTTTACTCTCATACATATATGACTTCATCTTCTTCATTAATGTTAATATCACTTTCTAAATTACTTTAAACCCGATGTCTCGGCGAAGAAAGTTTATCCTTAATTACTAGATCACAATGTCTTGTATCACTAGCAATTAATTCTGCATTACACTTAGATGCTCAAGATAACCAAAACTCATATCCTTATGTCTAAGCAATACTGCTTTTGGAAGCAATTCTCCAGATCTAGGTTTCCCCGTATGTGTCCATATCACGAAAACCAATAATCATGTCATGAATGAGTTAAACATACCAAACATAGAGCAAAGAAGAATAACCCTAAAAATTAATGAAAGAAGCATAAATAAATTAGAATCAATTCAAACACATGAGAGTTCACAAGGTTACATCATCCCCCAACAACAAATTGAATTTAGTTCCCCCTTGTCATAGAGAAACTAGATGAACAATGGAATGAGAATGAAAGATAAACCCTAAAAACTGAAGAGGAGAGTTTCTGCATCCATTTCTGCCTCCAGAGAGTTGGAGAAAATTTGAGTTTGTGTCAATTTTGTCAAAAGATACCCTCTCTAGGTCGAGCAAATCCTTAAATAGAGCTGAATTGGATCATGGGCCAACGTTGACATTGCTCAGCACCCCTACTCAGGGCGCCCAAGCAAGCTTGCGAGAGAAGTGGCGCTCAGCGTCCCTTGGAGGGCACCAAAGCGTGAAACGTTACAGGAAGATTGGCGCTCAGCGCCCCAAAAAGGGCGCACAAGCGTGACTACGAAGTTCCAGCGCTGAGGGTCCAAAACAAGGCGCCCAAGCGTGATTGCGACCTTCTACAACCTTCTCTCCTGGTCCTCTTTCTGTCCTTTATGAGTTCCAACTTCTTGACAACTTAACTCCTCTAACAATTCAGCTCAATTCCTGCAAATTCAAGGGAATTTAGTAATTAAATCTTCAAGTATAACCTCAACTATCTTATTTACCAAAACAAGCTAAAACCATTAGAACAAACAAGTTTCTAAGTCAAGGGTTCATTTGTTATCAAAATTTACTCTCAAATAACAGTGAAATCAACCATTATCACTTCTTCTGTGAATGTGGTTAATATTCCTAAGTGAATGGAAAAAAGGGTATATTAGAAATTGGTTTTCTCAAAGTAAAATGTCATTTGAGAGAAAGTACGTCACAATAGACTGAACCTATTATGACGTATTTTTACGCTACGTCATAAAATGTATAGACCTATTATTACTGCCAGAACTATGATGTCAATCCACCTGTCATAATAAGTCAATGTTACTCGTCATAAAAAGTCAGTTGCACTAGTGATATTATCATATTTTAGTTTTCTATTTGATATTGTATTTTTGACTTTGAACATCTTTCTAAATTCACTGATCTTTCTTTCCTTTATGTAAATTAATCTTATCTAATTCTTTAAAAAACTTGATCACCATTGATTTCTCCCACTCAAACCATTTTCTTTTGCAAGTTATAGACCATTATCACATTTTCATTCCAAAGACCAAACTCACTTAGTGTGGCCTCCTTTAAAATTGTGTATACCTCTCCTTTAACGGCATATCACGGATCCTCATATTCTCCCAAAAAATTATTTATTGGCTTCGCCTATGCTTCATTTCAAATTGCTAACAAACCAATTATCCTTTTGTCTACTCCTAAAAATAGTCCTAATATCTCTCCACCACCAAGACTCTCCCAGATTCATAATTTAAATCTAGAATATATTTTCATAATCCACTAATCCATTTTCTTCCTTAGTTTTACAAATAGAATCCCACTCCACCCATACAATTTTTCTTCCTTCTTGACCTCACCCTCATAAAAAGTTCCTTTGTATTTTCTTAATTTTTTCTCACACTAACAAGCAATTTAACCAATGTTAGTGTGGATGGCTCATCTATTCATTGGGTGACAAGTTTGCTTATTATGTTCTCTTTTCATAACTATAAAGTCGAGTTTTGTTCTTTTTTGCCTAAGGCTTTAGTAAATAAGGGGAAAAGGTGGTTTGTTTCGCCCGTACAGCTTTTGTAAAGCTTATGGAAGCAGGCAGGATGACTCTAGCTGTAAGGCTTTGGGCTTAAGCAGAGTTATCACTCGTAATGCTTATGGAAACAGACAGGGTGACGGTAGGTTACAAGAGAATGACATATAGGTCGGATATTCCTTTGTGGTAATATGTTTTGGTGTTTCATGAATGTGGTTTTGTTTCATGGTTTTGGAATGACTGATATGAACAGTGTGGGTAAGTATGGTTATCGTATTTTATCTTGTGTTTTTCTAGTTAACTCACCCTTACTTGTTTGTATTTGTGTGATGATCGTATAACTTGTGTTGTTATATGGGAGTAGATATTGTTACAAATGATGTTGAAAATATTTAGAACAAGGAGAAGTGTTGGAAAATCGTTTGGGTTGTTAAATGTATTTGGAACATTTATTACTATTACATTTATTTATCCTACCAGTAACTTTAATACAATCTTCTAATTCTTTTCAATAAAATTATTTTTAATTCCTATACTATAAAATTAATTATTTGAGTTCTCATATTATTTTTAAGTTAGTAAAATTTGTTTCTCAATTTAATATCTTTAAGTTTCATCAAGAAAGACAAAACTTACAAATTATAAAAGACATAAGAAATATTTTTTCTTACTTCCTTCTCTTAGTAATGTAAACTTTTTTTGCATCTAATTTTAACCCTTTAGTATTGATTATTATAGTATACCTTTATTCTTCTTACTTTTGGTAAAAGATGATTGAAAACATGAACAAAAAGATTTCTAGGGGTGCGAATAAGCATTACCCTTAAAAACTTATTTGTGATATGATGTGTAAATTACCATATGGTATAGTAAGAACTTCTATGGTAGTACAAGGATAAAAAAACTAGAAAACACTCATAAGCAAGAGAACTTAGGATATGAGAAAAGAACGAGAGAATGTATGATTTGGAGGAGATAAAAGTAAGATATTCATAACACATTTAGACTTGACCTACACACTCACATTCCCGTCATCTTTTGGTTAAAAAAAAGACAAGTTTGTAAAAATGGGGAGACAATGTTCAATGAAAGCCAAGGATCTCGCAAGCCAAAATTTCATGTAATGTGAAAACCAAAAATCCCACAAACCAAGGGTACAACATTTAAAAAAATAGAAAATCCAAAGAAAACCAATGACAAAAAGAAAAGAAGTAATTAACCTTTTGATCACAATCATGTTAGGTGAAAGAATGTATAGAGTAGCAAATTAGTCTTGGGGAACTTTTAGTTTATGTGAAAAGTGTAAAACTAGGGTTGTAGCATTTTGTTTGTGATGGGATATATGTTCAAAGGGTGGTTAGAGCAAGTTCACTTATATTGTTGGAAGAGGGTGTAGATTTTGAACCTTTGATGCAAATGGCTAGATGGACGGAGAACTACCACTTTATGAGGCATCTACAAGAGATTTGATTATTCTCTACACAAATAATTCGTAGCTAATGAGAAATTTCCATAGGTAATTTGTAAGTAATTGATGTTATCTACGAATTACCTACAAAGACTATTTAGTAGGTAATAAACTAATAAGTAATATTATCTATAAAATATTTTTTAGGTAATTTATCTAAGAAAATTTTTGTACGTAACTTATCTATGAACAATTTCATATGTAACTTACAAAAAAAATATATGTACATACCTTAAAAAAAAGTTCATATGTAACTTATTTATGAAAGATTTAAAGTTATTTATGAACTTTTTTTGCAAATAAGTTATTTATGTACTTTTTCGTAAATAACTTATTTATCAAACATTCATTACGTTAATACAAATTTTTTCATAATATCCTAAAACATATAATATACACTAGTGCAGAAAGGGCTTTAAACGTATGTTATTTTGGGCTTTTAATGTCAGATCTTGATTCAACATCTTTATGGGTGACGTTAATGGGACGTTGGACCTATAGAGTCCGACGTCTATAAAGACGTCGGATTACACCAAAACCCACGTCTAAGGGAACTACAGATGTCACACATGGCATTAACCGACATCTACTGCAGCTCGTGTCTTTGGGTAGTGTAGTAGCACCTTCTTCCTTTGCTAGTTTCCTAATAAAAAAAGCTTGCGTCTTTTGGATCTCTTATGGCATTTCAACCCAAAACCGAACTTTGGTCCTTGCCTAGTTTCATTCCAACCGCCAATGAAAAGGAATATAGTGACATGAGAAATAGGCAAGGACCCAGGTTCGGTTTTGGGTTGAAATGCTATAAGAGATCCAAAAGAAGCAAGTTTTTCTTACGAGGAAACTAGCAAAGGGAGAATGTGTTACTACGCTACCCAAAGACACGAGAAAAACTGCACCAAACCACAACGAAAACTCATTTTAATCGGTTCAAATGGAAGATAATTCATCAAAGACTAATTTAATCAGAGTAAAAGTAAGTTTAAAAGGTTCAAAAGCGATAAAACACATCCTAGAAATGCAATGTCGTGGAGAGGAAAGGCGAGGAGAAAGACAATGAAGTGCGCGTAACCGCGGGTTCACGATTTCTGATTTAACAGGAATCAAGATGTTGGTGCCCCTAGTGCTCGACGTCTATTCTCGACTAGATGTCAGGGACCTCACTAATATGACGTCCATTCAATTTAAAAATTAATATTCGCGGTGTATATAGACGTCGGATGTAAGGGGAGTCGACGTCCAAAACAACTTTTCACCTACCTTGTCAGGCCATTCAGACGTCGGTGTGGCGGGGTCCAATGTATAAATGGCGAAAAAAAATGACTTTTCACATTCTAGCGCTCCCATTTTGGCGTCAAATTGTGCGAACTGACGTGGTTTAAAGTAGAGACGTCGGGCCCCCATGAACCGACGTCTACAAGGCCAACTTATTTACCAAAATGTCATCGGTCAAGTTTTTACGTTGGATATTGTGTAATCCAACGTCTAAGGAATGACGTTAAAGATCATTTCTTCACTAGTGATATAATATATATATATATATATATATATATATATATATATATATATATATATAATAGTTTTCAAATAATTTTAATTTGTCAAATGTATAAAACTATAAAATTTATTAAATATTTCGAAAAGAATAAAAATTCATCATGTTTTATCTCGTCACCAAATACTTTGTAAAGATATTTTATTATCAATATATTTTTTTTCCTAATTGATGTCATCATATCACAAAATAATAATAAACAATAACATTTATAGATTTTACTTAAGTATTTAAGTAGGACATGTAATAATAATTAAATATCATTCTTTCAATATAGCAATAAATTTTTTATAAAGGTTAAATGTATAGTTATCAATCCCATGTCAACTCGTAAACTTGAGTTTACGTTCTTATATCCCCACTAATTTAATTCATAGGAAGAATCGTTTTTTGATAGGCTTGTGTAAACTCGAGCAAATTTGGTTAAATTCGCGTGAAATAGAGAGACGATTCAACAAGCTTAATTGGACATTAGAAACTAGCTAGAAATGTCATTGACTTTGTTTGTTTCTAGGCAAATATATATATGCAGAACGAATATAGGAAATGATTTCATGGTTTATTGGCTCTCTCTTGCAACACTATATGATGCTTTGCATGTTGATGTTGATTTGCTTATTGCACTAACAATCTCTTTATATCTTCTCTGCATTGTGGTTTTGTTTTTCATTCTCCTCCCCGCTCTGTCATATTTAACTATTTTGAGTTTGATATAATAGGTCCTAATTTTTGTTAACTTTATTCGAAATAGTCCTAATTTTTTAAAAATCTTCAATGTAATTGATAACAAATGTTGATTTCACCGTTATTTGAGATTAAATTTTGATAATAAATAAACCCTTTTTTACTTAGAAACTTATTTGTTCTCTTGTTTTTAGTTTATTTTGGTGAATAAGAGAGTTGATGTTATACTTGAAGATTTTATCACTAAATTCCCTTGATTTTGTAGGAAACTGGATGAATTGGAAGAGGAGTTAAATTGTCAAGAAGTTGCAACTCAGAACGGACAGAAAAAGCACAAGAAGAGAAGGTTGCAGAAGGTCGTAGGACGCTTGGGCGCCCTTTTCTGAGGCCCTTAGCGCAGGAGTCTCGTATTCACGCCTGAGCGCCCTTTCAGGGACGTTGAGCTTCAGTCTTCAAGTAACATTTCATGCCAAGGCGCCCTTCCTGGGGCACTGACACTAGTGCAATCAAGGGAAACGATAGCGGTTATTTTCGCCTATAGGCAACGATTCTTGAACCGAGGCATATACAGACGAGGCAAAAAGTCTATACTTTTATGCCTCGATTGTGAACCGAGGCAAAAAGGTGGAGAATTTCGCCTCGGTTCAAAGTTAACCGAAGCAGTATAATTTTTAATTTTTTTTAATTTTTTTTTCGCAGGACTTTATGCCTCGGTTCCCTCTTAACCGAGACAGTATGTCCATCCTATCCAGTTAGTCCATCAAGATCTACTTTTATCATCTTCATCTGTGCTTCAGCCATCAACCATCCCATTCTTGAGTTTTCACCTTCTCCATTTTTTTCGGTCATCAACTGTTTCCCCTAATCCCCTAATCCCCAATTGGTGAATCCCTCGTGTGAATCCTGCATCAAAAGCAAGCATCAAACAAACCTATAGAGACAAATTGTATCGTCACGAGAATCTCCTGCACCATTTACAACCAATGTGAGGAATAGTTTTGAAAAGCTGAATTGAAAGATAAAGTAATAGGAAACTTGCTTGAGACGTCGCAGCACCAAACGACGCCGTTGTGGCCGCGGTAAGTACCCAGACGTTCGTCGTTGTCCACGAAACAAAGTTTACGGTTGTGGTCCTTGGCACAGGAGAAGAGGAGATCGTTGTCCCTGTTGTACTTGAGGAACGTGAGTGGCCTCTCGTGGCCCTTCATCAAAATCGGCCTCATCTTTGGTTAGGGTTTTAAGGTGTCACTAATTTGAGAACGGTGGTAAGAGATGAAGCCTCTGGAACGTGAAATGCGAAACCTAAAAGAGATGTTTAGGAAAGAGTATTGAGATTATAGAGACAAATCCCTGGCCAAAATTTGATTCAATCAGATTCAAGTTTCTTTCATTTCCCTTTTTGAATCCAATCATAAAAGAAAATACAAGACAGGGGTTTCCCATTATCTGTGGTTCCTCCCATACTATTGCCATCATCCACCGTCACCAACCACCATGGGCTCCGTCACCAAGTTTACGCCAATCACCACCCTTCATCTTCATCGTCAATCATCTTCATCTTCTTTGTTAACCACAACCACCATGAGCGCCTCCACAAAAACCAACCGAGAATCGCGCCCTGACTATCTATTCAGCAAGTCGCCGTGACCAATGCTCTTCTAATGCGTCACCATTCATCATCTACATCTGCCATCGTCGTCGCTGCCAAGGAACTTCGTTCAACTCTTCTCTCTGCACCATGGCACTATCTTCTCTGATCGCCAAACGCCTTAGATCGGTGAGCCTCCTATCATCGTCGTCGCGGTACTCGTCTCCACCATCACGCCTCCCCTCCGCTTTAGATGTCGGCCACCATCGTCATCATCGCCGGAGCGCAAGCTGCTGCAATGGAGGAAAGATTCTCCCCGCGCCATGGCTATGAAGTGGGAGAAGGGAGATTTCTCTCTTTGCTTCTGCTAGAGGAAAGAAAACCCAAGCATAAAAGCTTCGTTCTAGAAATGAACAATAGGGTAATAGGTCATAGCAGGTCAGGTGCCAATGAAAAAGGCGAGATTTGACCGAGGTAATAGGCCTCGATTCCACCTTTAATCAAGGTAATAGGCCATATGCTTCGGTTCTGCGTAGAACCGAGGCAGTAGATCAAGTGTCAGGCCAAAACAAAGTTTTGCAGAAGCGTAGGTGACTTTTTGGCAGAGTATTAGGCATCGGTTGTATTGTGAACCGAGGTAATATGCGCTATATGCTTCGATTCTCATTGAACCGAGACATATAAGTTCCTCAAAACTACAAAATTACCACCGCTTTCAGATAGGCTTCGGTTTTCCTTAGATCGAAGTCTATTGGGCAAGTTAAAAAGCGTATTTTTTACTAGTGTGAGCGCCACTCCTTTCGCAAGCTCGCCTAGACGCCTTAAGTAGGGGTGCGAACCGTTGACGACGTTGGCCCATGATCCAATTCAGTTGTATATAAGGACTTGGACGTCCTACAGGGAGTATCTTTTGACATAATTGACACAAATTCATATTTTTCCAACTCACTGGAGGTAGAAGTGGATGCGGAAGCTCTCCTCTTCAGTTTTTAGGGTTTATCTTTCATTCTCATTCCATTGTTCATCTAGTTTCTCCATGACAAGTGGGAACTAAATTCAATTTTTTGTTGGGGGATGATGTAACCTTGTAAACTCTCATGTATTTGAATTGGTTTTAATTAATATATGCTTCTTTCATTTTAGGGTTATTCTTCTTTGCTCTATGCTTGTTATGTTTAACTCATTCATGACATGATTATTGGTTTTCGTGATATGGACACATACGGGGAAACCTAGATCTGGGAATTTCTCCCAAGGAAACTATTGCCTAGACATAGGGATAGAACGCTTGGTTATCTTAAGCTTATAATCGTAATGCAGAATTAATTATTAGGGATACAAGACATTATGATATAGTAATTAAAGATAGACTTTCTTCGCCGAGACATCGGATTTTAAGTAATTTAGAAAGTGATATTAACATTAATGAAGAAGATGAATTCATATATGCATGAGAGTAAACTAGGTGAAATCAAAACCCCAGAAACAAACCCATCTCATAATTTCAATATCATTCATTCACCTTTGTGTTTTTCTTCAATTTATCAATAGTGCATTCATATTTACTTTCTTGTTCTTGCATTCAAAACCCTAAATTGTTCGTGAAAGTCATAACTAGTTAAGTAATTACATGACTGTTTAGTGTCGTGAGTCTCTTGGGAAACGATACTTGGTCTTACCATTTATTATTACTTAATACAATTTGGTACACTTGTCGAGGTCTTGACAGTAGTCCTAAAGATCGTAATTTGTGTTCAATTTAGTCCTTTTTTGCAAACACCGTTCGTTAACAGCCAAATGTCCGGCTACGCAATCGATGAATGACATGCCATTTAACTATTGACGTGGACACTTTAATCGGGCCACCATAGAGCGCCACCACTACCGTTGTTCATCTTTTCCGTCCAGCAACCACCCAGAAACACCACCTATGGCCACCTACCAGCACCTTCATTGGTGCCATTGTGCATCCAACAATAACCATCACGGAACCCATTATCGTAAATCAAATGAACCCAAAATGAAAAAATAAATTCATGGAAAAAGATCAAGAAAGGATCACCCCTATTCGTGATCACCAGAACCAACATCCTTCCAAAGAACAAATCAAATACATACTCCAAAAGAAAATTCCAAGTTCATAAACCCTAACATTCCCAATCTGAACCCTCATCCCCCACTTCGCAAAACCCAGACCTGTAGGGAAGAACAAAATCTCTAACCACTCACAAAATAGAGAAGAACCAAGAATTCCCCAAATCAATTTTGAAACGAAAACCATATATTCCAATTTACAAAAACCAGATGACACAACAAAAAAACCCCAAATTGAAACCCTCAATCGCAAGTTCTATTGTCGCGAAACCGCTTGAGAACGGTGGGCTTCTCGTATCGCGACAACTTCGGAGATTGAACCTTCGTGGAGGCGCCACCGCTCTCGTTTCTGCGAAACTTCGACAGACCCACCATTCATTTTTCCTCCGGTGGCACATGCGTAAGGAAGTCTTTCCCCCTTGCATTCAGAAACCCTGATTTTTTGGGTGGGGAAGGGGTTGTCACGTGGCAATCCCTCATTGGATGTGTCATGTTTCAGTCAAGGCAGGTCAACAGTTAAATGACATGTCATTCACTGATTGCACAGCTGGACATTTGGTTGTTAACGATTTAAACAGCGTTTGCAAAAAGGACTAAATTGAACACAAATTACGATCTTTAGAACTACATTAAATATTTAAAAAACGTTAGAATCATTTCAAACAAAGCTGACAAAAATTAGGACCATCAATGTTATTAAGCCTTTCAGTTTTCTTTCCACCTCAATTTTAAGGTGGATAACACAACATTTTAGGATTTTAACTTTCAGTTTTAATAACCTCATGTTATTTTGGACCATTGAGTTTCCCATATTGAACTTTTGTACCAAGATTTAAGTTAACAACTTTTTTTCTACGTGAAGTATAAATTATAATCAATTAAAATGATGATAAAAGAATAATAATATTATCGAAAAGTATTTAAAAATATATAATATGATAAACTATAATACTGTAAAAAGAATTATTTATTTTCTTTTGTTTCCCAAGCGCAATAGTGAGTGTAATACAAGAATATTCTAAATTTTTAAAATATATTCTATGTATAAACAGAGCTTGAACCTAATGCTGTACTTTTTCTCCCCTCTGTAGCTTCGTCGGAAATCCAATCCAATGGTTATAAGCCATAAATATTCCAGTGTAATCATGTTTAACATGCTGAAAAAATGGAGAGTTAAATACTAATTGTGGACAACCCTTCAGGAAAAACAAGGAAAGAGAGAGTACCAGAGATTCGTAAGAGAGAAGCAGAGGTTCTAACAGCTGATCAGATGTTTCATAGTCACAAGCAACATCCTCAAGAAGTAGTTCTAATCGTCTACGACTTCTCTCGAGCGACATAACATTGCAAATTGTTTTAGAAATTAAATGAAAACTTAAAATTACTTCAAAATAAATATCAAAGCAATTTTTTTTAGAAATTGTCTACAAATCCTTACATTTTGTTCAATCAAAAATTGTCTTACATATACGAACCTCTGTTTTGTAGGTAACTTTTCTTTAAAAATAATTTATATATATTTTTATAATATTTATTTTCTACACTCATTTTTATAGGTAACCTTTTGTATGAAAAATCTCTGCCGAAACTCACCATGCTTACTTACGAAATTTTGGTACCCACAGAGACGTCAATGCTATCTATGAAATTTTTTTATAGATAAAACGAAATTATCTATGAAAAAAATTATAAATAATTTTTCATAAATAAAAAACAATTTTCTTGTAGTGATAGGTATGGTTTCTTTTGAGATTTATATTCCTGGGTTTGCTTATAGAATCAAGATCAAGGAAAATCATCTATTTATAAATCTTTTCAAATGTGTGGCATAAAAAGTATATTTGTTTAGGTTCTTAATAATTTGTATGATATTATTTTGTCTCAATTACCTTCTTTTTGTATAAAGAAATACATGATCTCTGTTTAGATTTTTGAAGAAGTTTATCCTGTTGATTATTACGTTTTTTTTTTTTACATAAATCTAGGTGTTAACGGCCTTCTTTAAGGATTTTTTTGGTCCAAATATATATGTTATGTTAGATTCCTCTTTTCTTCTATTTTCTTTTCTCAATAGGAATTTGTATTTATAAGATATTTTTACTCATAATTTCTGGTTTATCTAATTCTTAGTTAATTATAGCTTGTAGATTGTTAGTTTTATAGATTCTAGTTTTAGATAAGATAATATAGCATATATAGTATTAGAAATAGGATTTAATGTAGGTTTTGGTCTTTAGTTCTAGAATTTAATTTCTAAAATCAGTAGCTTACTTGTTTTAGTTTAGTTTCATTAAGGTTAGCTAGTTATAGTTAACCTTGACTGGTTAATTAGTTTAGCCATAATAGAAAAACATAGCTAGCTTTTGAATTAGAGGTTATTATAGTTAGTAATTGAAGGATAATCAATGTTCTTAGTTTATAGTTTGCATTAGTCTATCATAGTTTAGAACATAGTATAATAACTAGTTAGCATGGTTTAGTCTAGTTTTGGTTTTTTTTAAGAAACTAATATACTAACTCATAAACTCATAGTGTGACTTTGGTGCAGTTCAAAAACTCTAATTCAGTGAATTAAAGGTGATTAGAGGTTGACCAATAAAACATCCAATAAGGATGTCTATTTGAAACAGCGCTCAAAAGGATTAAAGATGCATAATTGACCCAAAGCTTGACTTTTCAAGTGAAAGTTCCAAATCAAGTTTTGGCTGTTGGAAACCCTAAATATCACTTGATTACACATTATGGAAGCTTAAGGATTGGAGAGCTATTGAAAAAGTTGATGCACTTGATTGTCTCTATCATGTTTAGTTACTAGACTAGTTAGTTGGTTTTCTAACTTTAGGAAGTTATTTAGGTAACTCTAAGTGAGTTGAGATAGTTTAATCAAGGCTAATCACTGTATATAAGCATAATAACTTGGAGAAAAGGGGGAATTTAGGACTATTCTACAAGTTTTTCATATTACTTAGGTTAGTTTTTTCTCTTATCTAGTTGTGTGCGTGAAGATCAAGAGCTTTGGTGAGAGGAAAGTCCGAGTTCTTCGATAATTGTAACTTCCATTCAATATTTCCAGTTTAATACAAGTTTTTTTCAAATTTTTCTAGATTAATTCCAGTTTTAATTCGCAATTATAGTTTTTCCTTTTACTCTACTATTATCTATGTTGTTATTGGTTTTTTAGTTCAAATCCTTGGGTTCTTGTGTTTGATTCAACTTTTCCTCTCATATCTTAATCACTACAAGAAATACAGTCAGTAATTACTGAAGGATAAATATCGAAGGCCTTTTGACCGTCGCTAATATCGATTTACCAAAGGTTTTACCGAAGGGCATGTGAGGTGGTAATTACCGAAGGATTTACGACCGTCGGTATAAGCATCGACTTAATGAAATGCGAATTTGGGATTTGCCTCTCCCATTGTCCCAAATTGTTTTCGCACAAGTCTTCCTTTCTCCCTTTACCCGAACTTTCTTTCTTCGAACACTACTCCCTTTCTTCATTCCTCAATCCATTTAAGTCCGAGAAAATTGTTTCGCCTTTGCTCCCAATCAACATTGGCTTCCTTCTTCGGTTGGTGGTGGTGAGGTAAGGCTTGGAGCTGGTTTGGTGTTGTCGCTACGAGAGGCTGGGTGGTGCGTTTCTCTCATCTTCGTTAGGGGTTTTCGTTGACGGCTATTCTACGGTAGAGGCTTACTTGTTGCCTTTTGTGCCGCTGTCGAGGAGGCTATGTTGGAGGGAGGGTGTGGACAATCCCTGCGGTGGAGGTTTTGTGTTGCGTTACTTCCCCTACTGTCAAGGTAAGTAGGTTTCTTATTGAACCTGAATGTGTTGAGCCCATATTCTTCGTAAGAGGGTGTTTGATGATTAATATTTGTTGGTGTTACGTTTTGCTAATGTAATTTGTCCATTATTCTACAAGGTTTTAGGGTTTCGATAAGGGGCTGAGTCACAGAACGTGTGGAAGGTTCCAACGCGGTGGGTTAAAGTTGGTTGCAAAAGGGCTGCACTCAAGTGTCTAACAGTTATCATTTACAGGTAGGTAAAGTTCATCCTGTTGTGTTTGTCATGCTCATTGTGTTGTGTTAATTGCCTTATGAACTGAGAGCCAATTATAATTGAATTTGGATTGTAAAGTTTGCAATTTGAGCATGTATGAATTGTCTATTTTGATGATAGCCTTGATGGGAAATAAATTGTGCAATTTGAGCATAGAAACTTATGTGTACGAGAGGCTGGGTGGTGCGTTTCTCTCATCTTCGTTAGGGGTTTTCGTTGACGGCTATTCTACGGTAGAGGCTTACTTGTTGCCTTTTGTGCCACTGTCGAGGAGGCTATGTTGGAGGGAGGGTGTGGACAATCCCTGCGGTGGAGGTTTTGTGTTGCGTTACTTCCCCTACTGTCAAGGTAAGTAGGTTTCTTATTGAACCTGAATGTGTTGAGCCCCTATTCTTCGTAAGAGGGTGTTTGATGATTAATATTTGTTGGTGTTACGTTTTGCTAATGTAATTTGTCCATTATTCTACAAGGTTTTAGGGTTTCGATAAGGGGCTGAGTCACAGAACGTGTGGAAGGTTCCAACACGGTGGGTTAAAGTTGGTTGCAAAAGGGGTGCACTCAAGTGTCCAACAGTTATCATTTACAGGTAGGTAAAGTTCATCCTGTTGTGTTTGTCATGCTCATTGTGTTGTGTTAATTGCCTTATGAACTGAGAGCCAATTATAATTGAATTTGGATTGTAAAGTTTGCAATTTGAGCATGTATGAATTGTCTATTTTGATGATAGCCTTGATGGGAAATAAATTGTGCAATTTGAGCATAGAAACTTATGTTGATGCTGTTTTAGTTTGCTGCTGATTGATCTATCTAAAAGACTATAGCCTTGATGGGAATCAGCCTTTTTCCCTAAACCTAAACTTAAAATAACTCACAAAACTGAATATTGCCTTCTATCTCTCTCTTGTGTGCTCTTTGTTGCATATTGATCTTATATATAACCTCTAGACCTTCTTCCCCACTCTTCCACCCCAAATGGCCTCTTTGAAGAAGACTATCACAACACCCATCCAAAAAGCTTGCACTTTTTTCAACCACCAGCTGCCAAGGAATCAAATTATGTCTCAACTCGATCTCTCTTCAACCTTTTTCATAATATACATAATTCTTTCCTTACTTTCTATCTTCTGCTATAATTCTCATTCTCATTCTTCTTTGTTTGTGTCATTTTTAGCTTTATTTTTTCAGTTTCAGTTTTGTCTTAGTCATGTGCATTTGTTGATGTAGTGTTAGCTTTGTTAATTATTACTAATGTGTTCAACTATGCTTAGTTCGGTTTGTGTGAGTTTAAGGTGCTAGAAAAGCTATATATCTACCAAGAAAGGCAATGAGAACTTGTTCTAGCCTTGGTGATACAAGCTGAAGCACTAGTTTTCAACTCTGATTTCATTTTTGTCTTAACGCTGTTGTAGAATTTTTATTCTGGTTTCAAATTGTTAAATCTGTTTCAGTTATTTTCCTTTGATTCTGAAGCTTTGTACAACATTTTTTAGTGTTGTTGAAGGTTGCTTAAGGTGTAGCCAACCATAATAAGCAATGGAATGCAATATGCATAGCTTGGTTGCTCAAAATCCTTACCATTTCACTGTTTCAGAATTTAATTGTAGCTTTTCACCTTGCTCAACTTCTTTGAATTGTTCATTTTGAGTTTGGTCATGCTAAGCCTTTTAATTGTAGCTTAGTTTAGTACAATTACACTTTCTTGAGTCAATTAAATTGTTGTCCAACCTTTGCTTCTCTGGAAATCTGATTTTGGTGTTATAATGGTGTAATTTTCTGCATGAATTGGCTATGGCAGGGGTTATTTTCGAATTTTGTTGTTTTTATGGTATTGGAAAGCTTGAACAAGCTTAAATTGGTGTTCTAAAGTTGATACTATTGTTCAATTGGTCATATTTTAGCTTATATGCAGATTTGGTCTTTACACCATCACTTTTTGAGTTAAAATGGAAGTGGAGTGGTGATTTTGAATTGGAAGTTGTTTATAACTCATTTTAGAGTTTAAACACAATTAAAATAATCAAATAAAGTTGGTTGAACTGTCAGTTGAGTGTTTATCATGCTTTGTGATTGTGTGTTTTGTTAAACTACAATGTTTATGATGTTGGTATTTAAAGATTATTATATGTTGCAAATGTTGGCTTTTGGAGGAAGACCCAGTATAGCAGACCTATAATTTGAGCCTTAGGTTCATCTTTTTGCATGAACTTCGTTTGTTTCTTTGTATGAAAATGGTTTTTAATTTCTGCCTCTGGGTTCCTCTCTTGTGTTGGTTGGTTCCATTCCCTTTGTTGAGTCGGGATTGTCTGTAATAGCCCTCCTTAATAAACTTTCAAAAACAAAGTGTGTGTGAGACCTAATCACAATGCTCCAAACCTGAACAAGCTCTCTCCCTTTCTATCCAACATCCAAGAACATATAAAATAAGTCTTATTGTTTGACCAAAAAGCACATAATACTAGTATCCTAAGAAACTCCAAAGACATTGTTCTAAAAAGTTTAGAACGGTAAAATCTAGCTAATAAAAAAATGCCACTACCAAAAGTACCTAAAACTCAAAATATGACAACCTAGAACCTAAAACTACTAAGTAGAATAGGCTAAAAGTGCTAACAATGAAAATTGTTTTGAAATACTTATTGAAACTTTCAAATAACTATCTAAACACGTTTTAAAAGATAAAAGAAAGATAAATATGAAGTCTACTAAAGAGGTAAGAAATTGGCAATTCACCTAAGGTAGACGAACAATAAGTAATGTTAATATCCTAACAAGTCTAAAGTAGTGAAATTAAGGTAGGAAACTACTCTAATTAGAACAACTACCTTAAACTCAATGTTCGAGTACTTAGAACCTAAAAAAGTGTACTAAAACCTCAAAAGGTCTACTAAAAATGCACAAGAATGGTCAAATTTTGCAAACTGCACTAAACTAGCCTAAGAAACTTCAAACAAATTGTCCTAACAAGTTTAGAATGGTAAAACAATGCTAATTAGAAACTCACACTACAAAAAAAACTTAGAACTCAAAATATGACACCCTAGAACATAAAACTAGTTAGTATAATACACTAAAAGTGGTCATAATGCAAACTGTATTAAAGTAGTAACCAAAACAGTAAAACAACTATCTACACCAGTTTTAAAACATAAAAGAGAGATAGAAATGAGGGCACAATTTGAAAATACAAAGAAATACAAGATTTGACTATTTATGGACCTAAAATTACACTACACCATGGTAAATTTGGTAAGAATGTTGGACATCTATTGTAGCAAATTGAACTATCATTTCAAAAGAGTTATCTAAAATACCATCTTTTAAGACTGTGTATGCAATTATTTTACATTCACTTTAATTTGTATTGATCATTCCTTATTCATTTCTATTGTTTTGCTTTATTTGTAACCATTTCAATGCAGCAATGACAGGACAAGGTTCAGAACGTCCTGATAAAGGAAAGGGGGTAGCAAGGCCTAAAAAGAGGCAACGACAGGCACCAAAGTATGTATTTAGGGTGCCTGCTAAACTACCTACCACTGTTGCCCCCAGTTCATCATCTGTGGGGCCTTCTCCTACCCCTACAATACAGCCTCCTATCCCTGCAGTAGACCCTACTCCTACCTCTGCAATACACCCTTATCCTACCCCTACAGCACACCCTTCTCCTACCCTTGCAACAGACCCTCTTCCTCCTCTTGTGATTATAACCCCCACTCCTCCCCCTATGCTTATTACCCTCACTCCTCCCCCTGACCCTACTTCTATACCTTCCTCATCTTGTATACCGCCTTCTGAGACTGTCACACCATCTGCTGATCCAGATTCAACTAGTGATGGTGAAGGTCTTGACCCAGCCCTCCATGATCAACCATGGATTGAGCCGTATGGTAAAGGGTAAGATTTTAATCCCTTGTTTAACCATTATGATGTTTAAAGATTGCATTAATTTAAATGACTTTTATTATGTAGGTTTATTCCATCCAGGGTTGCTTTACAGGCCATCACACGTTCAATTAAGCAACAGTTTTTAAGTCCATGGCCTACTTCGGGAGCAATACCTGATGAGGACAAAAAGTCATTCTGGGAGCATTTTCAGGTGAACAATCCATTAAACTAATTGTCATTCTTATTTTAGTATGTTCATTAATCATTGTTTGTTCTGTTTAATGTTACAGATGAAGGTGCAGTGGAAACCTGAACATGAAACACAGATACAAAGAAATTTCCACATGAAAGCTTCTCATCGGTTGTCAGAGATGTTTAGGGATGCCCGCAATGCAGGAGAGCGCCCTTACTGGTTGGGCGAGCAAATTTGGAACTCTTTACTGGCTCATTGAAATTCAGTAGAGTTTCGCAAAAGTGTGCCAAAGCCCAGAGGAACAGAGCTTCTGAAAAGGGTGGCACCCTGCATACTGGTGGGTCGATCACGATTCATGAGCATGTCATTCGTATGGTAAACTTTCATTACTTTTCTGTTTTTTTCATATATAAGTTATGTATTTTCTATTTCATTTGTACACTTGTAACTATAAATTATGTTATAGGCACAAGCTTTGGGACGGGCGGTCCATGTTGATGAGGTCTTTGCACAGACTCATGTTCGAAAGGGCACTAATGAATTCGTTAATGAAAGATTTCGGAAGACTCATGTAAGCAAATAACACTATTAATATTAGTAATTTTTCATTTATGTTATTCTATCATTCCCTAACATTGCTTTTAATGTTTGAACAGGAAGAATTTTCTACGAGACTTTCACAGATTAGATCTGAACATGGGTCAGCTCCTACACCAGATGATGCGAGTAATGGAGAAGACGACATTCGTAGGACACAATGTTGGGTCGACATCGTTGGTGGGAAGAAAAAGGGACGAGTGTACGGTGCAGGATAACTTGCTGCAAACTATACAGCATCGAGAGGCTAAACACTAGAATGGATGGATGAAGTTGATAATATGAGATATAAAAATAAACACGAATGCAATTTGGTCAATTGAGGCTAAACACTAGAATGGATGGATGAAGTTGATAATATGAGATGATAATATTGTTGGAGTTTAGATTTAACGTAGTTTACTCTCATGCATATATGAATTCGTCTTCTTCATTCAATTGTTAACGTCACTCTCTAAATTACTTAAAACTTGATCCCTCGGCGAAGAAATCCTATCCTTAATCACTAGACCACAATCCCTTGCATCCCTAATAATTAATTTTGCATTACGATTAGGAGCTTAAGATGACCAAAACTCATATCCTCATCCCTGAGCAATACTGCTTTCGGGAGCAATTCTCCAGAACATGAATTGTAAGATACCTCCCGGTACACATGCAAATCATACATCATGCCATGAATGAGTTAAACACAACAAGCATTGAGCGAAGAAGAATTACCCTAACAATTCATGAAAGAAGCATAAATAAATTGGAATCAATTCAAATACATGAGAGTTTAGAGGTTACATCTTCCCCAACAACAAATAAGGCTTAGTTCTCCATTATCATGGAAAAACTAGATGAACAATGGAATGAAAGAATGAAAAAGATAGAAAAACCCTAGAGAGAAAAGAGGAGAGCTATCACATCCCTAAATCTACCCCCAAGGGGTGAAAAGTGTGTTTCTGTGCTCA
Source organism: Vigna angularis (assembly GCF_016808095.1). Classification (NCBI taxonomy): domain Eukaryota; kingdom Viridiplantae; phylum Streptophyta; class Magnoliopsida; order Fabales; family Fabaceae; genus Vigna; species Vigna angularis. The sequence goes on along the minus strand of NC_068974.1, from coordinate 20,474,806 downwards.
AGCTATCAAGAGATACAATCCCTAGGACGTCCAAGTCCTTAAATAGAACAAAATAATAACAGAAAACAGGTCCAAATCCACGTCGCTGGCGCTCAGCACCCTAAAGGGGCGCCCAGGCGTGGTGCGGGACAAAAGTGGCGCTCATGCGCCCTAGGTACAAACCTGGCACTCAGGCGCACAGAATGGAGCGCCCAGGCACCCAGAATGGAGCACCCAGGCACCCTGCATGACCTCCTGTGCTCCTTTTTTGATGTTTTAACTGTCCATGTTGAATTCCAACCCCTTGATACTTTTGTTCTTCTTCCAAATCATATTAATAACCTACAAAATCAAGGAAAATTAGTGATAAAATAATCAAGTATACCCTCTACTCTCTTATTCGAAAAACTAAACTAAACATGAGTTCAAGCAAGCTTCTAAGTCAAAAAGGGTTGATTTAATATCAAAATTGAATCACAGATAACGGTATTTTCAACCGTTATCAAGCAACATGAGACATCCATGCAACAAATGGAAAAAATCATCCATAAGGACACAAAAATGACCCGGAGAGTCAAGTTCTTCCAACTGGAGAGTACAATTGAAGTTTCTATACAAATTACCCTCTGGCCTCTGGTAATCAATTACAGGGATCTTGTAATCAATTACTATAGGCCAGAGGACCATTTGTACAGAAACTTCAATTGTACTCCCCAACTGGATGAACACTACTCCCCATGGTGGTTATTGCTTTCGTTTGTTACTTTTTCCATTTCTTATGAATGGGTGACTAAGTTCCATGTGATTGGGTGTGTTTCCTACACCAATGAACACATTAGGCCATTGAATATATGGAAAAAATGTGATGGATCTCATCTAGCTTACATGAAAGCACCTAAATGACCTTTTTTCTCAATAATTCAATGGCCTAACAAGTTCATTGGTGCAATAAACACCGCCCATGACCATGAAACTCACTCATCCATATGAAAAATTGGAATAAAGGACTCAATTGAATGATGACGAAACTCCCTCTTCCAAGGAAAAAACATGACAAAATCACTCAATTAAATTGGATCTTTTTTTTAGGTACCAATGTTAAGACTTCGGCAAGTGTACCAAATCATATCAAGTAATAAATATGGTAAGACCAAGTATCGTTTCCCAAAGGACTCACAATCTAAACAGTTATGCGATTTCTTAATTAAATAAGACTTGAAAACATACTCTTTTGGTTTAAAATGCAAATACAAAAAAGTAAATATGCATGCAACTTGATCAATTGGACAAAAGTGCAAAGATGAACGGATTTGATATTATGGAATGAATATGTTGTTGGGGTTAGATTTCACCTAGTTTACTCTCATGTATATATGAATTCTACTTTTTCATTAATGTCAATGTCACTATCTAAAATACTTAAAACATGATTCCTCAACGAAGAAAGCATATCCTTAATTATATATCATAACGTCTTTCGTCATCCCTAATAATTAATTCTTACGAACAGAAGCTTAAGACAACCAGAACTCATACCCCCATTCCTGAGCAATACTACTTCTGGGAGTAATTCTCCAAAACCTGAATTGTAAGATATCTTCCGATACTCATGCAAATCATACATCTTGTTATTGAATGAGTTAAACAAAGCAAGCAATGAGCAAAGAAGAATTACCCTAACAATTAATGAAAGAAGCATATATAATCAAGAATCAATTCAATACATGAGATTTTACGAAGGTTTACATCATTCCCCAACAACAAATAGAGTTCAGTTCACCATTGACATAGTGAAACTAGATGAATAATAGAAAAAGAATGAAAGATAAAACCCTAGAAATTGAAGATAGGAGCTTCCGCATCCAAATCCCTAGGACGTCTAAGTCCTTAAATAGAACATAAAAATAACATAAAACGGGTCCAAGCCCACGAAATTGGCGCTCAGAGCCCCACTTAGGGTGCCCAGGCGGTGTACGGGATCATATGATGCTCAGGGTCAGCTCAGAAGGCAAGCAGGTGTGGTGCGACTCAAGCCCAGGCGCGAGCCAGGGACTTCCTACGCTGAGGGCTCCAGAAAAAGGGCAGCCAAGCGTGAGACAGTGTAATCCGGCGCTGAGGGCCCTTGAAATGGCGCTCAGCGTTGCTGCAATCCTCCTTTCTGATGCTTTTTCAGCTCTTCCTAAGTTCCAACTCCTTACTACTTCAACTCTTCTTCCAAATCATCTCAATTCCTATTGAAAATAAGGACATCTAGCATAGAATCTGTTGAGATTGTTGATAGGGGGAGCACTGGTTTAACTAAACCTACAATCTCATATCTTCTAGTTTTTTATGATGACGACACATAATTAACCACACATGTGTTGTTTATGTGTTACATGTTCATAGCTTTCATGTTTATGATTATTTGAGAACATGTTTGTGTTGATTTTGTCATTGCTGAAATTTACTGTGTTTTACATGAGATCTTATCTGTGAATGCATGACATATATTTTAGAAAGGGAAAACCACATGCACTTTTGTTGAACTTATAATATGTGGAAAAATATAAGTTTTAAGTCGACTTCATTATGAAGTAAGTCGATTAAAACTCGTGGCTTTGCACAAACTTTTTCAAAGTGTGCTGTGAGAATTTTTTAAGAGAAAGTTTTTCAAAACTTTGTTGGACTGTGTTGTATAGTCAATTACATGCAACCTGCATTCGACTACGTCTGTTACAGTTTTGAAATTTTGTTAATGCTTGAATTACATGTTACAACGGCTATATTTTTAAATATGTTGACCAAGCATTTATTGTTATTCGACTTCATTGATTGATGTTAACTGCCTTAACTGAAGTGTTGTATTCAACTGCATTAGTATCTAAGTTGACTTGAGAGCGTCAGTTTTATGAAAAACTATATATAAACACGAATTTGATTTCTACAGAGACTTTTGTGAATCTAACGTTTTGATTGAATTGTTTCAGATTATTGATCTCTGGTAGAACGTGGTAAAGCTCCAAGAATCCATCAAGAAAGACCGAGGTGTTTATTCTTTGGTGATTTCTTGACGAGTAAGAATCTGTGCGCATTGACTGATTGATCAACCTGCACTTGAGGTGTCTGATACGTGATCAACTTCTTCTCTCAATCTTGTGAAGATTGTGGATGCCCTGTTGTGATTACAGGCAGAAGAGCGTGTTGCATTCTTGACTTTGAGGGGTTTCTCAAAGGGTTGAAGACGGCAGAAGAGGGGACATCTTGCTTCTGGTCTTTGTGTGTTGTATGCCTATATTTTGATTAGAGGGTTAGAGAGGTGTTTTATATTTTTGACGTGGAGGTCTCTATAAAAGCCTTGTTGTAAAAACCTTGATCATTATAGTGCATTTTCTTCCTGTGGTGGAAGGACACTGGATGTAGGCTTGGCCGAACCAGTATAAAAACTCAATGTTTGATTTTTCTATCCCTACTCTGTTACATTCAGTCGACTTTATTTTTCACGCATTCGACTATATTCCGCTGCACTACAAAGTCTTTTTCCTTGCGTTTCAAGAAAGCTTTTAAAGGCATCTACTTTGCGAAAAAGATTTAAAGAAAACCTTGTTTTTGTATTTCACCAATTCACCCCCCCCCCCCCCCTCCCCTTCTTGGTGTCAAAACTAAGTCATTCTATTTTCAATAGAATCATTAAATTCACCTTCAACTCTCTTATTCCCACAAAACTATGATTTCAAACTAGTCTCTAAGTCAAAAAGGGTGTTTTAGTATCAAAATTAAGTATCAAATAACGGTAAATTCAACCGTTATCAACCAACACTCAGGCCTATCAAGGTCGCTTACAGAATCAATTTTTGTACCAAGTACCCATAACAAAATAAAGGTTTCAATATATATGGTCGAACAACACTAGGAAGAAACATATGGTACTAGATCAAAATTGAAATTTTATTTATATAATATACTATCAGTACATATTACCTAACATTTATAATCATAATCTTTTGTATAAAAAAACCATGTACAAGGATCATACAATGTAAATATCTAGGCAACTAATCAACGTACAATTAAAAACTTATAAAATCCTAAGTGTTGCAACACTTGTTGTCTTCACACGTTGTCATTATCTAGAATATAGTCCATACATATTTTTGTCTGAATACTTGCAACTGCTCATGAAATCAACACAAGTCACTTTAAGAAATTAACACAATACCAAAATCATCAAGTCTTTTAACAAAGTTACTAATACTTACATTGTTGTAATCAGACATACTTTTCCCGCTGTATTTGAGAACACCATCCCACAATTCAATTATAACTCAAGGTTTTCTGCCTGGGAAATGCAAAAAAACAAAATTAAGTTTAACACACCAACTAGTTAATCACATCAACAAATTATATTTGAAACATTTATTATCAAACATCAAGTAATCATATGTTTGATGAGCACAATACCTAATGTTCTCAATCACCAAGACTCCCAATAAATTAGTTATTACAAAAGTCTATAAAAAAGATTACATACTTTACCTTGCTCTAGCGAAACAAATTTCTCAACATCAAGAATTAAAAAATTAGGCTGCAAAAATTCCAAATATGTAAATATTAGTTAGCTGTCAAAACGAGTAACTCGGCTTGACCCGGTCCTACCCACCACGGGTTGGTCACTTAGTGAGCTAACCCAACCCGGCTCACTTATTAGCGAGCTAAAAAAATTCGAACTCGGTCCAACCCACCACGAGTTGGTGGGCTAAATGGGTTGTCTCACTGGCTCATTTAATTATGAGTTATTTTTAAAAGAAAAAAATTATAATTTTTTTTAATTGAAATCTAAATAAACGTCACACTAAAATGATGTTAAACTCCAAAGACAATTCAAAATAAATAAAAAAGTATCATAAATCCAAGTGTAATCCAAAAACATATACAAAAGGCGAACAAATAAGTTTTTAATATTGATAATTTTTGTATCACTTGCCCTTTATAATATTAGAGTCTTGAATAGATAAATTTATAATATTTTTCTCTCTTGAAACATCTTCTTCTTTATCACCATCTACAATATAATAAAAAAAATGCTAATTAATAATACTGAAACACAAAATAATAAATAATTAAATTAAATTAGGTGGGTTGGTGAGCCAACCCGGCTCACCACGGGTTCAACTCGGTGAGCCGGGTTCTAAGTGAGTCGGGTTGAAAACTATCCCGCATAAAAAACTTACATTTTTTTCAAACCCAACCCGGCTCAAACCTGTGATGAGTTGGGTTGGCTCGCGGGTTACAATTCATTTTGACAACACTAGTAAATATAGAGGAATAATTAAAAAGATAATATAATTTTCTAAAAGCAGAAACAACTAAGAGATACAAAGATTTCTAACACATTTGATATTTATATCACATCATTTCAATACCCCAAGAAGCCAATAGACAACTACTCACACCAAGAAAAGGCCATGTTGAGAGAAACTTTACCCCAACTAATATCTATAAACAATTGTCTTTTAAAAATTTCTTGAAGTTTTGTCTAGATTTTTCTATTTTCTTTGACCTCTTGAATCAAGATTTAGATCTCATAAAATTTTTCACATTGTTTATTCAGTCTTTGGTTAAGCTACTTGAGTTCTCTGTCAAGCACTTAAGGAAATTTGAGTGGAAAAAGGTAAAAGGGTACTTAAAATAAATAAAAAAATCCTATTTGTGTGATACATGAGTGAAATTTGAGTGAAGCACTTATACAAGTGGTGAGGATTTAAATATATTCAATTATTTTTGTTTTTCTAACCTTTTGTAGGATTTATCAATATTGAACAATGCAACATGTTCCAATAGAGGCATCTTTTTAGAAGTTGTGTGTTCGTGAGGCCTTGATGGAAAATATCAATGCCTTGGAGTCCAAAATTGTAAAGTTGAATCACAAAATTTTTAGTATTAAAAGGAAGCACAAGCATGACAAAAATGTTTTTCCAAGAGTTAAATCAAGTGTTATAAGATGCTCCAAATGTAAAGGCTATGGACATGAAACTCATCAATGTCCTAATTTGAATGCAACTCCCATAACTAATAATGAAGACCTCAAGAACTACATTCTATATTTGAAAGAGGAGGAAGAAAGGACTTTGCAAAAATTAGATGCATTGAAAAGAAGACAAGAGCAGCAGCTTATAAAAGCACATAAATAAGCACTTATAGAAATGGAAGAAAGATAAACTAGAAGAAAAAAAGAAAAGAAAAGGGAGAGGGTGAAGAAAGAGAAAAGAGAGAAAATAAAGAGAGTAAGAGAGGAGAAAGAAAAGTGAGAAAAAGAAGAGAAAGAAAAGAGAGTGAGAGAGGAGAAAGAAAATAAAGAAAAAGAAGAGAAAGAAAAGAGAGTGGGAGAGAAGAAAGAAAATAGAGAACAAGAAGGGAAAGAAAATAGAGAAAAAGAAGAGAAAGAAAGGAGAGCGAGAAAGGAGAAAGAAAATAGCGAAAAAGAATAAAAAGAAGAGAAAGAAAAGACAGAAAAAGAAGAGAAAGAAAAGACAGAAAAAGAAGAGAAAGAAAAGAGAGTAAGAGAGGAAAAATAAAATAGAGAAAGAAAAGAAAGAGAGAAAAGAAAGGAAAAAAAAAAGAAAAGAGAGAAAAAGAATAGAACATTCTGATTTGTCATTAAAAGAAAATACTAATTGGCCTCTTTTTGTTTTGCTTCCTAGGAAAGATTTGTTTATCAAGAAACCATGGCATCAACAATGAAAGTAAGACAAGATGATAGAAAAGGAATATATAAGGTTAGAACTTAGAGAACTTGTGTTTGATAATTTGTTAGGTTATTTTCCAATTTATTTGGATATTCAAAATCATTATTTTAGTTTGGAAACAAGTTTAGAAATATATGCACATGAGTTAGCTTGTTTGACCATCTTTAAGCAACTTAGGGATAACCAAAGTCATACTTATAGTTGGATTGTTTACTTGGGAAATATTATTTTGATCTCCTTTGAGCATTACATCTTTAATTTAAAATTATTTGATGATATTTGCATATGGGTATTTGATCCTGGAGGCAGACTTCCAAATCTTTGAAAATAAGACATTGGCCTCTTCAAGGATTTAAATCTCATTTTAGTATAATTTCTATTTTGGATTATTTTAGATTTGTGTCTTTGATTTATGTTTGTGTTTGTGCGTAAGATCTTTTAGAATTCGGATCAGATTCACTCAAAACATGGGAGAATGATAAAAAAATCTTCAAATGGTACAAATTTGAGGACAAATTATCTTCAAGAAGGAGGGTATGATAAAGGATTATATTCGGAAACATATATGAGAATAACTTGTGGAAGAACATTTCCAATTCAAAAAATTTATGACAAGGTCTAACATCAAAACATGTCTCTTTGAATCTTATAATGTTCCATGAAGGAGGGAATTTAAAGAACATGAAGATCATAAGCACAATTGAAGAATAATTTAGGAAATTCAATAATTTGTAAATTTCTTTCAATTGCAAACAATTTGTTTTTGCATTAATTTTCAAGTTATTTTTGGGTCCAAGGTCTTTGGACTTTCTTTTAAGGTTTCTTAGGTACATTAAACATTTGTGCCCGAAAATTGGATAGGATGGCCTTTGCGTAAAGATTATATCGCTCCAAATTTTTATGAAATACAAGATGCTCACTAAATGATAAAAATAAGAAACTAATCCAAACTTCTGCAACCCCAAATATTCAAAGAATAGAAGTACATTCTCTTATAGATCAGACAAAATAATTGATTCACATTCAATCAGACAGAGTAATGGAAGTCGCATTCAGATATTTTTATTTGAGAAATCACAAAATTCAGAAATAATAGAATGAATAATGATAGGGTTTAAAAAGGGCTCGATTCTTTTTTGGTAATCCTTCTAAGATGAATTCTTAATATTCTCACTCCACCCAGAACTTCGACTTTTAGGTCTTTTAACCAACTAATTAAACCACTCGAATATTATGGAAATAGAAACTTTTTTTTTATCGCAAAAAAAAAAGGAAAAAAATATATAAAAAATTCATTATCTATATATATATATATATATATATATATATATATATATATATATATATATATATATATATATATATATATAGATACTATAGATAAGGGAATATACCTAAAAAATGCATCTATTCTTTAATCATCTAGGAAAAGTATATCTACAGATACCTAAATAGATAAAAGAAATATGTTATGTATCAGAATCTAGAAGAACACCAATTTGTATGAGTATCTACCCCCATATTCATTTAAATATGTAGACACTTTTATGTCATAATATATTAGGCATTTGCATTTTTTAAAGAGGATTCTCTTGATTCTTGAATTAGAACTCTGATTTTTTATCAAAAATTAACATTTTTGTGGCGAATCTTCACTTGACTTATCAAGTTGTTAGATTATGAAATTAAAATCCTCATCTCTGTCTTATTCTGCATTATTCTCTGGTTTATTTTTGTTGTGCCTCTTAAAGATTCAAATTTTGAAAAGATATATTCTTTGAATAAGTCTAAGTTTCACATTGATTAAAAGTGAAAAAATTGAACATCATTAATTCAAACAAACATATTGACTTAATGTTTTAAGGTAGAGATCATATCAATCATTTATATGTGAATTAGACTCATGTCTCATTTGATATTATATCTCTCACAATTCTTTCTTAAAAGACTCATCATCCTTGTCTGACTCCCTTGTTAAATCCTTGTCTAACTCCTCATTACAAGACAAATACCTCGTAATATTGTTGTCATCCACCCTTAAAAAAAGATGAGTTGACTACAAAATGTCTGAAAATCCAAGCATTGAAAGTTTGATGACAATCAAAAGCTTTCTTAATGCCAATTTTAAAGGCAAGGATACCACCCTTCACTTTTTTGGATAACATGTTTATACTTTCGTAAGTGATACGGATAGAATCTTTAATTTGCCATCTCCACGTAAAATCATTCTAATATGGAGAAATAATTTTGCTGACTATTAAAGCAAGTCTATCAGCAAGAATTTTAGACATGGTTTGATACTAGCCATAGTATTAGACTGAAATCTCAGACTCGGCTCAGATGAACGAAATAACACTTATATTAATCTCTGGCACAATTCAATTATTTAAACAGCAATTACAAATTTTGAAGGACCAATTATGAGTTTGCTTTTTTCTACCTCCCGTGACCTCTTTCGTCCTCTGACTCTGTTCTAGTTTCAGTTTCCTTTTATTTTTCAAAGACCTTATACAAAATCTTCCATGTGTTCAAACATCATTTCTATGAAAAATGCCCAAAGGGACTGATTTGATCCATCTGAAGTTCGAATATCAAGAGATAATGTTATTAGAAATGCTTGAAATAAGATAAATAAATGCATTTCAAGTTTCAGGAAAACACAGGAATATAAAAGGTTCATTAACAAAGTATGTCTTTCGTTTTTCCTTAAATATAACAAAAATATAAAAAAGAAAAAACAAACACATTCTTTAGATTACTCCTAAATTTTTTTTAAAGGTTTCTATAGTTGAGTCAGACAATCCTCATAACACGACAACTATTTCAACTCTTCAAGACGGTAGCACCTGCTACCATGCAATTTTACCGTTTACGGTTAAGGAATAGTAATACTGCAGCTATTATGCAAAAAGCATAAACTCCACAAATAAATTCCCAGAGAAGAATATAAAGCCATGATTATAAAGTATATATCGTAGACAAATACCCGTTTTTATCTCTTTTGAAGTAATAGTAAATCCATGGAGTACAGACATCTGCTTCGATACTCAGGTACAAAAATGAAGCTACTTTGGACTACCCAACATAACCACAAACTACTAAAAGGCTATCGAAGGGAAATCTGGCATTACGACGTTATAGGTTATCCTTGCATTACAATAATCTAAAACATTTATAGATAATTAAAGACCACCTCATCATGCATACGCATCTAAATAAAAATGTATGATTTTCAATTGCTACTTGAGACAATGAGCTCAATGAGGCATAATAATGTTTTCAGACAAACAACAAGAATCACTGCCGGCCAAACGGAGGACTGTTGTTATTTAGATGTGCTGGAGGTGGTCTTGGTCTAGCATACTCTGCAAATATAACCCAACCGTCCAAAAACTGCATTGGGTAGGTGAATTATCAGTCACCATGACAGGAATAGCCACAAAAATGCCAAAACTTAAGGTAACATAGCAATCTTTGGATGAATAATACAGACAACGGTTTCTGGAACACATTAAGATGTAGAAAGCGATAATTATCATTAAACCAACAGAAAACTGTTAATGAAACACACATTTATAGTTGTATGTAACTATGCACATTTAAACCAGTTTAGAAATCCACGCAAGATTTCATGTTTAGGATGGGTAAAAGGCATATTAGAGAGTTGAATGATCACTAGTTTCCACGTGAAGTAGGGGGAATGAGAAAAACTGTGTTCAGAGAATAATGATGAGTTTGTGTACAGTCGAGAGAAATTGTAAGTAAACTTGTGTTTCGAGAATTGTGAATGCATAGCTAACACCGTGGTAGTCAAAATCAAGATCTTACCCAAGATCTCGCAAAGGGAATTACAAATCATAAATCAGGGGATCATGATCCTATGAAACTTAGAAGGATCATACATATGCACAAATAAAGTAACAAATTAGAATATGACACTTGAAAGACATAATTAAAATTCTATTATAAACATCATAAACAAAAATCAGTACAATGTGCTTATATAATATCATGTATGATATGTAATATTGCACTAATTTACAAAATAGTATACCAATCCCATCCTAGTTTAATAGTTACAAAACACCAAGCTAGTAAGTTGGAACCCCATCCAATCTAGTTACAAAACACCAATCCATCTTGTTAGAATAAATAAGATTTATTGTAAGGAGTTGTGTGCTTGAGCTGGACCTAATCCCTGGATGTATCTTTTTTCATTTTCTTGCCTTCCCTCTCATATTGTATCTAATCTAATGTAACCAAAGTGATTAGAAGTATGAAATCCTAAGAGAGGGAAATAAACACTTTCAAATTAATTCTAAATCCTTTGTATTATCTTCAACTCATCTAAAGTAAATAACCTTGCAAGTTGAAATCATGACCAGCCATGAGATCATCAATTCCATTTGTTTCAAATTTAAAATGAATAATGTCCAAATAATCCTAAGGCAGTGCTTATATAATATCATGTATGATATGTAATATTGCACTAATTTACAAAATAGTATACCAATCCCATCCTAGTTTAATAGTTACAAAACACCAAGCTAGTAAGTTGGAACCCCATCCAATCTAGTTACAAAACACCAATCCATCTTGTTAGAATAAATAAGATTTATTGTAAGGAGTTGTGTGCTTGAGCTGGACCTAATCCCTGGATGTATCTTTTTTCATTTTCTTGCCTTCCCTCTCATATTGTATCTAATCTAATGTAACCAAAGTGATTAGAAGTATGAAATCCTAAGAGAGGGAAATATACTGTTAGGCAATTAAAGGTTTACGTGAGAAGGGGTAAAAAAGGGATGAAATAAGTAGTGGGAGACGGTGGTTAGTTGGTTAGAAGAGAGAGGGAATATAAATAACAAACAGATTAAGGAGAGAGGGTATCGAATATTATTTTGGAATTGAGACTGGACCTAGTGGCCAGTGGAGGAAGGGAGGCTTCCTTGGGGGAGAGATAGATACCTGTATTCATCTTTTCTATACATTAGAGAGGAAATAGAAATATAGATACATGCATATTTCTTTATACTGTTGAGTGTGTGTATTTTTTGCTATTGTTCGGCTCCTTGTATAAAGGAACCTAACAGATTTGGTCCGACCTGCCGGATCAGTTTTGGAGAGGAGAAGAAGGAGAGGTAGCGAAGAAGCATGGAGGGACGAATGGGGGCGATGGAGGCGACAATGGAGGAACTGAAGGCAGAGGTGAGGGCGATGACTCTCGCTTTTCAACGAACCTCAGGAAGACGTTCCAGGAACCATGATCGGAGCTCCGCAGGGAGCCGCGACTCCGTCAATGCTGACCGTGAACGACGATCACCAGAGAGTTCGGAGGAGGAGTCGGAAGAGGAGGGAGGAGATGTGCAACGAAGTTGGATGAAACGTGTGGAACTTCCAACGTTCGAAGGAACGGACCCCATGGGCTGGATAGCGAAGGCCGAAAAATTCTTTGATATCCAGAACGTGACAGAGAGGGAGAAAATGAAGCTGGTATATATCTGTATGGAGGGAGGAGCTAGTTATTGGTTCCGTTTTTGGCGAAAGAAGACTAGACATCCAACTTGGAGCATGTTCACTGCCGCTCTAACACGGAGGTTTGGAGGCTTAAACAGGGGCTCTATTTATGAAAAATTGGCTGCCGTCCGACAAAGGGGAAATGTCGACGAATATATACAGGAGTTTGAAGTACTGGTGGCGCAAGCAGCCGGAGTGAATGAGGAACAACTGTTGGGATACTTTTTCGCTGGGCTACAAGAAGGATTAAGAAATCTGGTGAGGCCGCATGACCCACGCAATCTGTTGACGGCAATGGAGCGAGCACGCGACGTCGAGCAAGCGGGTTCTGTATCGTGAGGTAACAGCGGAACGGGAGGAAAAGGAGGGGTGACCTGGGGAAAGTATTCCTCGAGCTCAGGTACTATCGCGAGGACGGAGACCTATCGCGGCGCGTCGGAGGGATCGGTAAACGTCGGCAGGGTCGGCGATGGATCGGGAACGAAGAAGGAAGGCGTTTCTAGCAATGTAACCGCCCGAGCTGGTAGTAGCGGAGGAGGGAATACTCAAGGAAGAGGAGTAAGAATGTTGCCTTATCCCGAATATATAAAAAGGCGTGAAGAAGGGCGTTGTTTCCAGTGCGGTGGCCCATACAGCCCGGGCCAACGGTGTGCTGAAAGAAGTATGAGAGTGATGATTTTGGCGGAAGAAGGGGAAGAAGAAGGAGTCGAAGAGAAGATCGAAATGGTCGAAATGGAGGAACCGGTGATGGAACACACGGCGATGGAACTATCAGGGTTGTCAGCCGGAGGACTTACCCAATCGAATACCATGAAGATGCAAGGATGGATGAAGGGGAGGAGAATTCCGGTGTTAGTAGACAGCGGAGCTAATCATAGCTTTATATCCACCAGATTGGTGAAAGAATTGGGTCTGGAAAGCATTGACACCCATCCCTATAAAGTGTGCTTAGGTGATGGACAAAAGAAAATAACTAGTGGATATTGCACAGGGGTTACCGTGAAATTGGATGGGCTGGAAGTTAGAGATAAACTATATCTATTTGAGTTAGGCGGTGTGGATGTGATATTAGGAATCACTTGGTTAGCTTCCCTAGGAGAAATTAAAGTGGATTGGGGACACCTAATTATGAAGGTGGAGGTTGAAGGGAAAGTAGTGGAGATAAAAGGAGATCCCACTTTAACACGTCGAATGGTGACTCCCGAAGTCCTCTTAAAAGAAAAGGAGATAGAAGCCATGACTCTCGTGTGGAGTTTAAGTCAAGCAGAAGCGGTGGAGGGAGATGGAAAAACCGGGAGATGGACACCGACTCAAGAGGCAGGGCTGAAGCAGATTTTGTCAGACTTTGAAGGAGTATTTCGAGAACCTCAGGGGCTGCCACCTGAGAGGAAAGTTGATCATCGAATACCCTTGAAGGAAGGAACAGAGCCCATAAGTGTCAGGCCATACCGCTACCCACACCTCATGAAAACAGAGATAGAGAGACAAGTTGAGGAAATGTTGAAGCTCGGTGTGATTCGTCCCAGCAATAGTCCATATTCAAGCCCAGTAATATTAGTGAAAAAAAAAAGATGGGAGCTGGAGATTTTGTGTAGATTACAGGCACTGAATAGAGTCACAGTGGCGGATAAATACCCAATACCAGTTATAGAAGAACTGCTGGATGAGCTTCAAGGGGCAAGGTATTTTTCTAAAGTTGATTTAAGGGCTGGATATCATCAGATCAGGATGAAAAATGAAGATATTCCTAAGACAGCCTTTAGAACGCATCAAGGGCACTACGAGTTTCTCGTTATGCCTTTTGGGTTGACAAACGCCCCTGCCACATTCCAAGATATGATGAATTCTGTCCTCAGGCCATTTTTGAGGAGGTGCGTGTTAGTTTTTTTTGATGATATACTAATATACAGTAAATCTTGGGATGAACATATGCAACATTTACAGCAAGTTCTGGAGGTGTTAGCACAGCAGAAGTTATTTGCTAATAGAAACAAATGCGAATTTGGGAGAGAACAAATTCGTTATTTGGGGCATAAAATTTCAAAGGCGGGAGTTGAGATGGATGAGGAGAAGGTTTCTGCGGTGACAGCATGGCCCGAACCAAAGAGTATCAGAGAGTTGAGAGGGTTCTTAGGTCTGACTGGATACTATAGGAGATTCATCAGAGGTTATGGGAAGATCGCTCAACCTCTCACCAACTTGCTTAAGAAGGGAAAGTTTGACTGGTCTCTTGCAGGGGCAGAGGCAATGCAGAGACTCAAAACAGCAGTCACCACGACTCCAGTGTTAGCTTTACCGGATTTCTCTCAAACCTTTCAGGTGGAGTGCGATGCGTCGGGCACAGGTTTAGGAGCAGTTTTGTCTCAAAACAGAAAACCAATAGCTTATTTTAGCAAAGCTCTTTCCGAAGTGTCACTCACCAAATCTGTTTATGAGAAAGAATTGATGGCTTTGGTGTTAGCCATCCAACACTGGCGACCCTACCTTTTGGGCCAAAGGTTCGTTGTTTATACTGACCAGAGGAGCTTGAGATATTTGTTGGAGCAACGTATTACTACTCAAAATCAGCAGAATTGGCTGGCTAAATTATTGGGGTATGAATTTGATATTGTTTATAGGACTGGGGCATCCAATAAGGTGGCGGATGGGCTCTCAAGAAAAGGGGAGGAATTGGAGGAGGGAGAAAAAGTACTGCACATGATATCTAGGCCCTATTGGTCCAATTTCCAGGAAATTATGGAAGAGGTTGAGAAGGATGCAACTCTAAAGAAAGTGATGGAAGATATAAGTGCATATCCGAATTCACATCCGGCGTATACCCTGGAACATGGGAGATTACATTACAAGGGGCGGTTGGTTTTGTCAGCACAATCTTCCTGGATACCAAAATTATTAACAGAATTCCATAACACGGTCACAGGAGGGCATTCAGGAGTCTATAGAACATATAGAAGGGTGGCACAATCCCTGTATTGGACAGGAATGAAGAAGACAATCACCGACTATGTGGCTGGCTGCCTAGTATGCCAACAGCATAAGTACTTGGCATCCTCACCCAAAGGTCTCTTACAACCTTTACCCATTCCTAAAGCAGTATGGGAGGACATCAGTATGGATTTTGTGGTAAAATTACCTAAATCGCAAGGATTTGACACTATACTTGTGGTGGTGGACAGACTCAGCAAATATGGGCATTTTATTCCCATTAAGCATCCATATACAGCAAGGTCTATAGCTGCAGTATTTGTGAAAGAGGTGATTAGATTACATGGTATACCTATGACCATTGTTAGTGACAGGGACTCAACATTTTTGAGCATCTTTTGGCAAGAGATATTTAAATTGCAAGGCACACAGCTTAAGATGAGTACTGCCTACCATCCAGAGACAGATGGACAAACGGAAGTATTAAACAGGGTACTCGAAACATACTTACGCTGTTTTAGCTCAGAACAACCTAAAAGTTGGAGTTTGGTGTTACCTTGGGCAGAATATTGGTACAATACCAGTTATCAAGGGGCATCTAAGTGCACACCCTTTGAAACTGTTTATGGCAGACTTCCTCCCACACTCACACGATTCATCCCTGGGGAAACAATGGTAGAAGCAGTAGCCCACGACTTGCAGACACGTGATGAGGCTTTACAGCAACTGAAATATCATCTGGCCAGGGCCCAAGCCCAGATGACACACTTTGCCAATAAGAAGAGGGTGGAGGCCAAAATCAAGGTAGGGGATTGGGTATTTTTAAAAATCAGACCTCATAGGCAAACATCTATGCCAACAAGACTTCATCCGAAGCTGTCTGCATGATATTATGGTCCTTTCCGCGTGGAGCAGCAAATAGGCCCAGTCGCCTTTCAGCTACAACTACCAGAAACAGCAAAAATACATCCTATTTTCCATGTGTCCCAGTTGAAGTTAGCTATTGGAACACATTCAGTTGAAGGCACCCTCCCAACTGAATTGCAGGATGACAACCCACGATATACCCCAGTGAAGGTGTTACAGCGAAGGAACCAGCAAAATCAGGGAAAGGAGATACCCCAAGTTCTCATACAGTGGCAGGAGAATGATATTGAAGGTGCTACTTGGGAGGAGGAGCACTATATCAAACAGCAGTTTCCTAACTTCAACCTTGAGGACAAGGTTGATAATGAAGGGGAGGGTAATGTTAGGCAATTAAAGGTTTACGTGAGAAGGGGTAAAAAAGGGATGAAATAAGTAGTGGGAGACGGTGGTTAGTTGGTTAGAAGAGAGAGGGAATATAAATAACAAACAGATTAAGGAGAGAGGGTATCGAATATTATTTTGGAATTGAGACTGGACCTAGTGGCCAGTGGAGGAAGGGAGGCTTTCTTGGGGGAGAGATAGATACCTGTATTCATCTTTTCTATACATTACAGAGGAAATAGAAATATAGATACATGCATATTTCTTTATACTGTTGAGTGTGTGTATTTTTTGCTACTGTTCGGCTCCTTGTATAAAGGAACCTAACATATACACTTTCAAATTAATTCTAAATCCTTTGTATTATCTTCAACTCATCTAAAGTAAATAACCTTGCAAGTTGAAATCATGACCAGCCATGAGATCATCAATTCCATTTGTTTCACATTTAAAATGAATAATGTCCAAATAATCCTAAGGCAGTGGTGTAGTTTCATCCTCTCCAACATGGAGTTGAAGTTGAAAGTCATTTTAATGGTGTAGAACAGAGGTCTGCGGGCTGAAAAAAGAATCTTGAAGAAATAGTGTGTTGGGGACAGAATCACAAAGACGAGGGAAGACCACAGTGAAAACAGAGAAAGGGGCAGAATCACAAATATGAGAGAAGACTGCAGTAAAAACAATTAAGACAGTGGGCTTTGTCTCAAGGGAGAAAGAGAAAAATGCAGTTGAGGTTTTCTTAAAGATAAAAAGGGTGGCAGTTATTTTTCGCTTTTGCCAAACAAAGAGCAGTGATTTTAGGTGAGAAAGGGGCGTAACTTTCAGTTATTTAACAAATGAAGAGTAGGACTTTCATTTTTTAGGTCCAAAGAGACATGGGGTTAGGCAACAGAGGGAGTAAGGAAGCTGGATTTGGGCATCAGAGTTAGGCTTTTAAGGGACTGAGTCAGTTCAGCTTTAGACTGGGTCACAATCCCTAGCTGCTCAGCCCATAGAAACTGGCTCGTAAGGATCCATCGATGATCCATTGTTATCATCCAAAATATGACCCAGATGCAATTAAGAATGAAGAAAATTGTAGACATTTCTGATCTTACACTCCAAAAGGTGGTTTTGACTATCATGGCTAGCACTATTAAAAAATAACATTTTATCTTCTAATGTGTGACTATACTGTTTCATTGGCATTTAAGCATAATTATCAAAGGTTTATATGTTGAAGTCATATTTTGAATGAACAAGCACAAGCAAACACAAATTGAAGACAAACAATGTTATGAAAGAAATTAGAGTCTCCCCATACAGATCTAGCTTACCTTGCCATCCATTCCTTCAATGCCCTTTGCAGCATCTTCTATTGTTGCATATTGCACAAAACCAAACCCCTTAGAGTAGCCTGAGACTCGATCAGCTACCACCCTTGCTGAAAACATAAAACCATTGTGTTTCAGGTACATTTTGAAGATATAATTACAAATTATAAAAGCATAATATATAGCTGCATTAAAATATCTAGGAGGGGCAGAACAAAACCATAAACGACTTCACCAAACTTTGAAAATTCTTCCCGAAGCTTTTCTGTTGTAGTCCGTTTGCTAAGCCCTAAAAGTAAGATACATTAAAAATCAACAGAGTCAACCAAATATTACATGAAACAGGGACTTAGCCACATTTATGACACATTGCAGGAAGAAAGGCTTTGACCTAACAATTTTCAGGGAATAAAAATTAAAAGATACAACTCTAATAGTATGGCATTTCCAAAGAGAAACAATGACGTGGCCTTTAGTCCTGGAATATGGTGTATCAAAATTTAATAGCAATGACATGCTGGTTTTACACTACCAGTGCTTTACGTGTTATTTTAATCTGAGCAAACAAAACAGTTAGAGCAAGTGTAGATTAAATCAAAATAGGTAGGGGATGCCATCACAGCAACCAATGAAATTCCTTCAGTGCTGGTAGTATTTGTTTGTATGGAATACATTTCTTTGATTTGGGTTGGTTAATGGTACTCATCATGTTCTGAGTAAAAGAGTGGACAGGGATTTTGGAAGTTCCTTCCAAGAGGCTTTGTCTAGCTTATATCATCTCTCTAATATCTACACAACTCTCTCTTGACAATTAAAAGTTAAAGAAGTACAGCCCTTCAAGTTACTACTTATCCCCATCAGTTAACGAGCTATAAGAGTATTTCAACTCCCCCAGTGTATTTTGTATTTAAACATTCATTCAGTTTCTCACTATTCTAAATACCTAATCTTTCTTCTTCACAAACACATTAGGGAGAAGCTTTCCAAGGTAAATTAATTTACTCGGTGGTTGAAAAGATTACTAAAAATTGCATTTTTTTTTAGATTGATATAACGATACATCTAGCATTGTCTCTTGACCAAAATCGGCTCATATATGACAATATGATAACACATCACAAGATTAACTGATTGTTTTATCAGTCAATCTTATTTCTTTGGTTTTTCCTATATAATTACGGTTTTCCTTATCTTTTGTAAGACAGATTATTGTTCAATCAATATAGCTTTCTCTCTTCTCTTTTCTCTGCTTCTTCCTTTCTTACAGAATATCTATCAGAAACAGCAGATAAGCCTACTAAACTTCCGCAGTCCCAGGGTCTTGTGGGGATAGAAAGAGTTCACCAAAATGTTACAGGAACAAGAAAAGGAACACAAACCAAATACAGCAAGACAGCAACTCACCCGTAATAAGGCGTCTAATAGCAATTAATAAAGGAAAATATATTTAGAAAGTATAATACTAATCTTACAAAACCGTCTCCACTTGTATCCATCTAATTTGATCATATAAGTATTCAATATGAGATATCCAACACCCTAATATAGACCTGTTTAGCCATCTTACTAATTGACGCGGCACATCTAAATCATATTTACCAAACGCATAAGATTTACAAAGCACAAAAATCTAACTCCTTCTAATATGGAGTCTATATCATTGAAAATTCAAAATCGCACATACGAATAACAAAACCAAAGAACACAATAAAGAATCAACCTTTAACCACGTCAAACCTAAAACTCGAACTACATCAAAACACGTACATCCAATTCACAATTCACACTATATCAAATTATTTAGCAACGAATGACTCTAGAACTTTCTGCTGCAGTCAAATCAATAACCGATAACAATGACAATAAAAAACATGAAATAAATATAAATAAAAGTAGAGGAAAATTGAGAGACAAACCAGAGACAAAGAGATTGGTGTTGGGCTCCGCCGTGGGTCGTGCGGGAGTGGGGACAGCACCCGCAGGCGGCGTAGGAACGAAAGGGAAAGTAGAAGAAGCAGAGTTTGAGCAGAAAAAGCGTCGCAAAACGTGTGGCGCCGCCACTGCTGCTCTCGTCGCCATGGCCGCGGGTTTAAGCTTAGAAGTAAAACCCTCGTTGAGAATTGAAGAGAGAATGGAGTGTGAGTAGGGCGAAGCCAAGGCGTTTATTTATAAGAAAAATAGGTACGAGGCAATTGCTGTTTGCACTCCCGCATTCTTCTACTCCGTTGAGACTTTAATAAATTATTTTGATATATTCATCATTCAAAAAAAAAATTATTATATTTTGCAATTGAATTTCTATTATTTAATATTTTGAATGATGTGGTTAATGTAAATTAATGAATATTTTTTATTGTTTTCAAATGTTAAATAATAAGAACAACTTCACCTTAAGTGGTGACCGAGACAATTTCTCAACACGTGGAAAATATCACGAAGTATTATGTTATTTAATACGTTTCAATAAAAATAATAACAGTCTTACATTAACCATAATATTATTTTTATATTAGTTACAAAATATTTATTTTTTTAATAGATGAAAACTAGTAAGCAAAATAGAAGATAAAATTATTGTCACATGTTAACACAAAAATTAAACTAATAAAAATTAAATTAAAAATAATTAAATACATTTTTCGTCTTCACACTATTTTAAAAAATTGTTTCGTTCATATTTTACACTGTATACATATTTCGTCCCCTTAATTTATAAAAGTTACGCAAAACATCCACCTTAAACAAATAACATGTGAAAGTTCAATGTGGAATTTTGTTTATCAATGAAAAACGTATTACATGTTTTGTTTACTGAAAATGTTTTGTTTACTGAAAATATTTTACAATGTGGAATTTTGTTAGCTTAATGATGAAACACAATTTTTTAAAATAGTTTCAGAATAAAAAAAAACATATTTAAATCATTAAAAAAACATAACAAATTTTAGAAGTCAATATACCAAAAAATAAAATTAATAGTAACTTAATTAAAAATAGGTTTAATCATCTCGAACATCCCTATTTATATAGGATTTTCTCAAATAGGTCATCATATCGTAAATGCTCTCGATTAGTTTCTTTATTGTGAAAAATTGAATCAATTTAGACATCGTCATTAGTTTCGTACTAACACCGTTAAAGGAGGTGACACGTGTCAGTTCGTGATTTTTTTGAATTTTTTAATTATTTTTTTTTTATTTTTAATTTTTTCAAAAAAAAATTAAAAAAAATGTCACATGTCAAACTGATATTGTGCCACGTGGCAATGACAATGTGACATGGCACTAACAGTGCCACGTGTCATTGTCAGGCCACGTGTCATTGCATTAGTCTCAATTTGGTCCCTGTATTTTTACTATGTCTCAATTTGATCCATGTACTTTTATTTTGTCTCAATTTAGTCTTAATTTTAAAAATAAAACAATTTTGTCCCTCTTCAAATTCAAACAAAATTTAAATTGTATATAAATTTTAAAAAATATTTTTATTAAAATTGATATTTTTATTAAATATTTTTAACAAGATTAAGTTTAATTATATTTATATTTACTTAATCATATAAATATTAATTATGTTATTTAAATATACCTATAAGGTTTAAAAAACAGTGACATAACATGGTAGTGTGAATTTTTCAAATGAATTAGCTTATTGAACAAATTATTAATGTGAAATTTCACTTTTTTTAAAATAAAAAATTGGAGAAAGTTTTGGTGAAAACAGTAATTAAAGGTGGTTTCTTCTTTCATGATTTTCTATGGAAACTTTCACTACGAAAATTCATATAATTGCTTTTAAGATCAATTTGGTTTTAAAAACGATCTTCCATTCATCACCTTGTGTTGATGAAAATTTAGTTATAATTGCTTTTAAGATTAATTTTGAAAAATATGTATGACCCATCCAATTCATCCAAGAGATCATCCGAGGGATGATGTGCCTATATTTGATGGTGATATTATTGATGGCTTAACAATTAGTACACATTCACCAACTCTCATCCTTTTGGGGGACAAGAATGATTAGCATAACACAAGGACTCATATTGTCTTGGATCCAACCTTTTTTAATATGACTCTCAACTTGTTATTCCAATTCATTTTTATGAATTATTGAGTTATACGAGTTATTGTTCGATGAAATGTTACGAAAACATATGGAAAAAATAGTCACAAAGAAACAATTGGTGAAATAGGTTGCAACACAAACCAGATTCAGACTCAACATAAGAATTAAAGAAACAAAAGAGAGAAAAATGTATCCACTTGTAGCATCCATGCTTAACAATGAACATGAAGAGAATCCTCATTGTCCTAGGGATTCGAGCATATTTGTTGATCGCACTCCTCACGAAGTAGGTGAACATCACTGAGACATTGGAGACTGGATGCAAGTACACGCCACTCAGTGGATTAAGATAAGTGCAAAATTACTACTTGGCTACAAGCTCAAGTTAAAAAGTTTTGCATCACAACACATAAGTTTAAAATGCACTCAAACAGAGTTTTGCTACTATTATGCTCTAAAGTTGTCATGATATCAGTGTTGCTATCTATCTATAGCACGAAAGGCGATCCTAATCAACAATTAATCATGTATTAAGCTATGATTAAAAGAGTATGAAGAAAACTATCTACTAACAAGCGTATAAGGGAAGCTAAAAGGTCAAATGTGCATTCCATGTCACAGTTGTCTCAAGTTCAGATGCTACAGTGCAAACTTTCCTCAAGTGTGGCTGAAAAATTGTCCATTCTAAGACTAACCTATCGATGGATGTACAATCCTCTTTGTTAGGCACCTATGTGTGAACAACACAAGTGAAAATGTTGTTTTGTGTCCTGCCCCTAGTCACCCTTCTCTGATTCATAGTCAAGATGGTGTCATGCTTCTTGGGATTGAGAGAATATAGGCAAAAGATGAAGTTATATATGATGAGGGTCGTGAATTAAGGAGCATAAGGATACCACCATTTCTAAGTTCTTAAGGTGTATAAGTCTTGACATAAGAGATAAAGTGGAATTTTTTTCCTACCAAGATTTGAATGACTTGGTACATTTTTGTATAAAGGTAGAGTAACAAAATTTTAGAAAAGGATTGAAAGACAACCGCTCTAACTCCTATGTGAAGAAGGACTACAAGAGAGAGGGGAAACAAGTCAAAGAAGACCACTCTTGGAACATAGAAAAAGAAAAAGAAAAACCAAGGAAGGATCATCATCACACACTCACACTAGTGATATCAAGTGTTTCAAATTTCTTGGTAGAGGTCACATTGCATTATAATGTCCTACCAAAAAGACTGTAACCTTTAAGAGCATTGACACCTATGGTAGCCAAGAAGAAGAGAGTTCTACTAAGAGTGAGGATTCATATGAGAACAAAAATAAGGATACCTACCCTTATTTTGGGAACCTTTTTATGATTAGAAGGATTCTTCATAATCAACCTAGGCTACTATAATTTTCACAAAGAGATATCATCTTTTGTACAATATGTAAAGTTAAGAAAACACATGTTTTCTCATTGTAGATAGTGGGTCTTGTTGCAACTATTGTAGCATTAGCCTAGTTGATAAGTTGACTTTAACTATCTTGCCTAATCCTAAACCTAATAAACTTCATTAGCTTAATTAAGATGAGGACATGATAGTTGACTAGTAAGTGAAGATCAAGTTTTCCATTAAGATATGATGATGTTGTGTTATGTGATATAGTCCTTAGGTAAGCTTGTCATATTTTATTGGGAAGACCTTGAAAATTTGACAAGAAAATCATGCATAATGGCTTCACTAATAAAATAACCTTCGAAGGAGATAAAGTTTCTACTTTATCCTTTAACACAGACCTAGGTGATAAAAGACCAAGTACAAATGAAAAACAAAAGAGATGAAGAGAAAAATAAAGAAGAGAAGGAAACAAAAATTCTACCTACATTCATACTAGTAAAATAACATGTTCCAAGTGTTCAAGTAGAAGACACAAAACTTTAGAGTGCCCTAGCAAACGATTCATAATCTTAAGGGACAAAGACTTATATGTGTCAATCAAGATAGAGTCAGTATTAATTCTTCCTTTAAGAAGAAAGACAAGACCAAAATAAACCTTGTGTTGAAAAAGGAAGTTACTTCAAGATTACATGGACACAACATAAGACAAACAAGGAACTAAATAAAAATGCTCCTAAAAACAAAATATCTTTGTCATTCATTTGATTAAAGGTGTATGAACATTATGAGCTACGTTCTTTGGATGTTTGTCAACACAATACTTACTTTGTTGTTTGGTGTTTGTAGTAGAATGGTCTTTAATCTTGGAGGAAGGAGACATGACATGACCAATGAAAATGGTTGTCGTCAAGGAGAGTCATGAAGATCTGAGGACAAATCCTTCTCAAAAGGGAAGAGATGATGACAAACACCCTGGTCATGGCCAATGGCATACAAGAAGAGTGTGCCTCATCTAAGTTGAGTGAGCCCAAACTCTTATTCTCGTGGGCCAACATTGTTTGTGTATAGTAGAATATGTTTCTTTTGGGACTTGTACTTTTGAATCAAGTGGTGTAGAGTTTGTGGGCCTTGTATTGGGCTTTGTAAATGGCCTAAGGGTTGGGATTTATGTGTGAGATGTGAATTAGGGTTTACTTAGACTAGTTTGGGTCTCAAGTAACCCTAATATGAGCTAGCTTTCACCTAAGGGAGGGTTAGGCTTCTCTTGATGTGCACATGCATAAGAAAAGCATGACATTGTCACTTGACAAGTCACATTAGAAGCATGACTCTTTTGGCTCTTAAATTTGAAAGTTTGAATTTGAATTTTCCCTCTTCTTTCTCTAAACAACTTTAGGGTTTCTTGGCCTATAAATAAAGGTATCCACCTCTTGTATTTTAACTTTAAGATTAATAATAAAATATTGTAAAAATTGTCTTTTACTTATCTTGAAGTTCTCTCTAAATTAACCTCCTCTTCTAGACCAATAAAACTACTTTTCTTAGGAGTTGACCTTACTTTTCTCTTTAAGAAATTCTTCATAATTGAACTAAATACCATCAAACCTTTCATATTTTCAACTTCTACACGTTAAATTTAAGTTTGATCAAAGGAAGGTCACATGTATAACATGTTAACTTTATAAATATAACTACTTTTCTTAAGAGTTGACCTTACTTTTCTCTTTAAGAAACTCTTCATAATTGAATTAAATACCATCAAACCTTTCATATTTTCAACTTCTACAGGTTAAATTTAAGTTTGCTTGAAGGAATGTCACATGTATAATATGTTAACTCTATAAATATAACTACTTCTCTTAGGAGTTGACCTTACTTTTCTCTTTAAGAAACTCTTCATAATTGAATTAAATACCATCAAACCTTTCATATTTTCAACTTCTACAGGTTAAATTTAAATTTGCTTGAAGGAAGGTCACATGTATAACATGTTAACTCTACAATGAATTATTGACAAATTATAATATAATATCTCTAAATAGTTAAATTTTAAAATGATTAAATTTTAAGAATAAGTAGGTGAATATAAAGATTAGGCATATATATATATATATATATATATATATATATAAATAAAGGAGGTTTGTTATGATGGTTGAAGGATAATTTTTTACTTATAAAAGTACGAGAAGATGAAATTAGAAATATATACTAAAAAGAAAAAGGGAAAGTGAAAGTCTATCTATTGTAGTATATATAAACATGGGAAGAAGATAGTTCTTTTTTTATTAAAATCTTAGACAAACAAGTTACTAGTTATGATTGAATTCATCAATAAGCAATAAAGAATACATGGTGTAAGAGATTCCACGAGGTATATAAGTCTTGAATTTAAATTATTTAATGATCAAAGACAGAAAACTCCAAAAGTTTATCCAAAACACTCACTCATGTGTTTGGAAATAGTTTGGAGTATGAACCCAACCAAAGTTCTTGGGTTTGTTTAGAAAGTAGAATGAGGAAGTTTGTTGTGAAGTTTATCACGAAGTTGCCATACTCAATGGCTAATTGTTAATCTTATCTTTATGTTTCTTTATACATAAAATATTTCTCAAACGTCTTTGTTGCCTAATCATTTGTATGTTTTCCACGTAACCCTGATTTTTTATTTCTCATATGTGAATAAAATAAAGCAAGATTAGATGGATCTAGTTGACAATCAGAACCTTGGCTCCTCCCAAAATATTGAACCTCGTTGCTTCAAAATATTATTTTAGTGGTGGTTAAACGATGACTCTTTTGATTTTAGTTTTTTTAATACTTTTTTATATTTGAAAGAAAAAATTAAACTTTTACTTTTGATTCTTAAATATTAGTTAATGGTAATAGGTTAAATATGTTTTATATTTTAAAGTTATTTCCAAAACTTATTTTGTTTTTAAATTAAGTTATATATCTATTTTATTCTTGTTATGTAAAACTTTTATTTTGAGTAAATTTTACATAAATATTATATTATAGTGAGAGAAAAATCAATTTTAACGATTATATAATAGAAAGATGATTAGATATAACGAAATAAATAAAGTAGCTTCAATAAATTAAACAAATTATTATATATATAGTTTTGGATAAATAAATAGTTAGAAATAAATATTATTATTCATGATGTGGTATTAACTTAGGGATTTGTTTTATATTAATAAAACTACTTTTGTTTGGTGAGCAATTTTGCAATAATTTATTTGAGTAAAGTTTACATAAATCAATCGGTGTGATTTGTTTCTGTCTACCACGTAACGTATTTGGTCTCTTTTTTACAATTGTGTTTATCTAATTGACAAGAATATACGTGTCAATGATCAATCATCTCTTACAATAATTCTTCTACTTTCATTTCCAGCTGACTTAAAATGAACCTACAAATTACGTAGGGCAGAGTGTTGTTTTCATTTTAGTAAATGAAAATAATATAATATATATATATATATATATATATATATATATATATATATATATATAAATTTTAACGATTAAAATTTTCAATGGCTTGTCTCCTTTTGTACCACAATGTTGTCGTACTCTAAATTTTTGAGAAAGAAGATATTGTTCAACACCTAACAACTTATTTAATTCCACAAAGAGGAAGAACCAAAAAAATATAATTACAATAAGGAATGTAATGTAACAGGAAAAGAAATATAAAAGAAATTGGAGGTTTTACTGATGCATATAGAATGTGCATATAAAAAAGGTTGGAATGTCAAAACACCATTACTTTTTCCAAACCATACGAGAAATGGAAACTTTTAGTACATAACATAAAGTGTGACACAAATGTTCAAATCATTATTCAACTTCTATAAAAATTGTGATCCACTAAGACCACTTAGTACTAAGAAGTTTGAATAATTTATTTGCAATTTTTTACTCACATTTTATATCATTGCGTGAAGAGAAAAGTGGATTAGGGAGAGAAAGAAGATGAACTAGACGACAAGAAAATGTATTAAGATAATTGTGGCCTAATTCAATGCTCTTGTTGAAATACTTACCCCACTCACCCGAATAACATAAAGATACTGAAGAAATGGAGAAGTATAAAAGGGGAAAGGCACATTGAGTGTGGTATTAAGAAAACAGCACCAGTTATAATGTCTTCCCCGCAACTGTAACCTTATTATTCAAGCACACTGCACCATTCCCTCAGGTTCAAGTTTCCTCATCAACATTATTTGAAGACACCCTTTTGAGATAAGAAGAACATAGGAAGATCTCTTGCTAATCTGATACTACATGCCAATCATGCCATCCAAATTCATCTGTGTCTCATTCATGAGCATGGTCCCTCAGAGAAGTTGAATACCAAGAACAAAAAATTGCTGAAGAAACTCACCCTGTTTATTTAGTCTATTTCTTCTTCTGCCACAACCTTCACCTTTACAACAAAGATAGCTACATTTTTTGTGTATATAAATATATAACCGAAGCATTTTAGACTGTAACCACCAAAGATTCATTATCCAACTAGAGAAAACTTTTCAACATCAACAACCCTCATGAGGCTTATTGTTTTTTCTCTAACTCTTGTCCTCGTAACAATTGAGAAAGCAGAATCAATAAGCAGAGCAGATTTTCCAAAAGGGTTTATATTTGGAACTGCTTCTTCAGCTCACCAGGTATGCATTTCAGTTTTTCTTCTGTTATTCAACTCACAAAACTCAGACAGAGTTGTACAAACCTTTTTCATTTCTATTTATCTGTTTTCCAAAATTCTAGTTTCATCTGCATAATTCATGTTAAACCTTAATACAAACTTCTACTTCGAATTCTGATTGAAATGACAGTCTAACAGAGAAATTAAACGTTTTCTGTCACAGTTTGAGGGAGCAGCTGATGAAGGAAACAAAGGAGATAGCATATGGGATACTTTCTCAAGGATACCAGGTAGTGATGAATTTCAAACTGCAGAAAATAAGAACACATCAAAATCAAAATCAATAAAGGTAAGATTTGAACTTGAAGATTCTGATTTTTCTTGTTTTGCATTATGATGATAGGGAGAATTGTGGATTTCAGTAATGCAGACATGGCAGTGGATCAATACCACAGATTTCAGGTGAACTAAGAAAAAACATTTGTTGACTTCAGCTTCACTCTACCCACATTAGTTGCTTCAATTTTTCTTTCTCTACCCCTTTTGGTGCATGTGGTCATTATCCATGTTGAAATGCCTAGGATTAGAATATTGTATAAATGGTAAACAATTCGAACGATCACCGCCATGTTTATGACGATGACAACGTTTTACCAACCTCGCCGAATAGAAAATCAGCGTAAAAGTAACACATTACATAAAGTTCCAAAGCGTGTAAAGTGTTGCAAAAGATCTTTTTTCACTATATATTAATACATTTATGAATATAGAACATACCACTACACAGTTAATCCACTTATTCTTTTATAAAACTGTTATTCATGTTGATGCGACTTCTGTTTTTATTTGTTTTTCTTTTAATCTGTTACAATGTATTGATAATATACAAACTATACCCTCATTGATTATATCATGTATATACTGAAGTTATATACTTTTGTTTGTTTATATTATGTTATCGCTGAAGACTATTCACCACCTCTTTATCCATCATTAATCTTTACAAGAACTTTCTTTCTATTTATAAATTTTAAACTCAAGATTTTACTTTTGAACATTAACTTTCCTTACATTCATATTAACAATTTTTGACAAATTATAGACCTTTATTGGCTAGTAATTTTTTTTATATCGAGACTGTATGAAATAAAATTAAACTGTTGTTTTTTCTTTTGTTTAATAATTTCGAATAGCTATACTCAAAAGTAAAAGAGAAAGAAACTTTCACACTGATTGATGGTTGCACAAATTCCATTTCATACAGAATGATGTAAACCTGATGAAGGATTTGGGAATGGATTCTTACAGATTTTCCATATCATGGACGAGAATTTTCCCAAGTAAGTTTTTTTGGTTCAAAACCATTTAGTTTTGTGTGGTTTGATTCAAAAGCTAACTAAATTTGTGAACAGAAGGAACAGGGGAACCCAATAGAGAAGGAATAAAATATTACAACAGCCTCATTGATGCTTTGCTTGAAAAAGGTTACTCAAGAATTTATTCAGGCATTTGATCTGCAAACATATAAAAGAAAATAGTATTGAAGTTTTAGCTCTTTTTTTCAATCAGGAATTCAGCCTTTTGTTACACTGTATCACTGGGATCTTCCACAAATGCTTGAAGATGAATATGAAGGATGGTTAAGCACACAAATCATGTAAGAAATTAGGTTGATGAAAAAATGTGAATGAACTGCATAAACTAATGTCAGTTGATGAAAAATCTTTGTTTCTATTTTTCTTTTCTCAGAGTGTATACTCATACCTGTAGTTGTTTTGATGTTTTGAAATGTATGGTTGAATTTCATATTCACTTGTACTTACTTGCAGAAAAGATTTTGAGCATTATGCATATACATGCTTCAAAGCTTTTGGAGACAGAGTTAAGCACTGGATTACCTTCAATGAGCCTCATAATTTTGCACTCCATGGTTATGATTTAGGAATTCAAGCACCAGGAAGATGTTCCTTGTTAGGTCATCTTCTATGCAAGAAGGGAAAATCATCCACTGAGCCATACATTGTTGCTCATAACATTCTCTTATCTCATGCTGCTGCCTACAGAAGCTACCAACTACATTTCAAGGTACCAAACAGACCCTTCTCACACTAGTCATTTAAAAAAAAACATTTTTTTTTTCAAAAAATAAACTGAAACTATTCTTAGATTCCTGAGATGGTAAGTTAGGTTAATTTTAGTCCTTAATTTTACACAACTTTCACTTTAATAACTAGTAAATGACACTAACCATGCAAATAAATTATATTTTGGAACATCAGGAAAAATCAAAGATTAAAGGGAAAGTTTTGAATTTCAAGGATTTGGGATAAATTCTATTTATGTCTCTTAAATAAATGTCATTAACTAGTAAATGTCATTCACTCCTTTTCATTTTCTAAATAAATGTCATTCACTTATATTTTTATAAAATATAATTTTCTTTAAAAGAAACTTACTTTCTACATTTTTATATTTTAACTTTTAATTTTCATAATTTTTTATTTTCTTTAGTTAATATGACATTTTTAATTAAAACAACAAAAGTGGATATCTGGTATTAAAACATAAGGATATAAGTGTTTATTTAAAAATTAGAAAAATGTAAATATTATTTTTATTGAAAATATAATAGACATAAATGTTTTTTTTTTAAATTAGAGGATATAAATATCATTAGTATCATCATTACTGATAAGTGCAATCTTTCCTGCCAACTATGATTGAGATTTACATATCAGGGTGCAGGTTTACTTGATAATACTATCATTAAAAAGTCTACAGAAAAGCTAAAAGTATCAATAATATATATTTTCTTTTATTTGGATGGAGCATTCAGGAAGAACAAGGAGGACAAATAGGAATAGCACTAGATGTTATATGGTATGAACCAATAACAGAACTTGATGAAGACAGAGATGCAGCATCAAGAGCTATGGACTTCTCACTTGGATGGTAAACTTTCGTGTGGCACAATGATTATCAAAAAAATTTATAGCTTAGTGAAAACAACTAAGAACTCATCTTCCAGAAACACCAATGTGAATCAGGTTCCTTGATCCACTTTTCTTTGGAAAATACCCTCTCTGGATGAAGAAACTTGTAGGTGAGAGATTACCAGAGATTTCTTCTGCAACCTCAAAGTTTCTTGTGGGATCTTTGGATTTTATTGGCATAAACCATTACACCTCATTATATACTCGTAACGATAGGACCAGGATTCAAAAACTGGTTATGCAAGATGCTGTTTCTGATGCTGCAGTTATTACAACCGGTAAGCTATTATTAATGCTAATTCTGACCCCATTTTTTAACTGTCTTTCTTTTATCTTCTTTGCCTAAAACAAGCATAACTGAAGTTCATTGGAAGTTTCTGATATTTTCTCTTGTTCTTCATCCTAGCATACCGAAGAGGAGCTGCAATTGGAGAAAAGGTATGCTCAGACTGCAGTGTTTTGTAATTTGAAAAAGATAAAATGGACTAAAATATAGTGCAATGACACCACGTTCTATTGTTTGGTAGTCTAAAATATGCCAGAGTTGAATTCAGGTTATTGCTTCATGCACCTCTATAATAATAGAAAAAGATTTAAAACACCCTTTACGACTGAACAATATCCAAACAAGTGGAATTGTAAGTCTATTCTATTTTACTTTACTCGATTTCATTCTATTCCTTGCTATGAATCCAAATACAGCCTAAGACCACAATGCACATTTACTCAGTACACTTCAAGCCAAATCAAAAAGTCTTTTTTTTTTCAGGCAGCTTCAAGTTGGTTGCACATTGTCCCATGGGGCATCAGAAAGTTGGTAAAACATGTGAAAGACAAATATGGGGACACACCAGTAATTATAACAGAGAATGGTGAGTAAACACTTTGATCATATTTTTCAAATTGTAGGTATTTTAACCATATTTATTTTAAGTAGTTGTTAGAAGTCTCACGTCAACTATAAATAAGATCAAATTATAATATATAAATGAGATTCAAACCTAGTCTTACAAGCTAATTTTGTGATATTAAATTAGGCTTAAAACAACTTTTTAATAGTAGTCTTACTATGTTTTGTTAATTGATAAAGAGAAAACACGAAATAATATTAGAGAAGAATAACAGATATTCTAAAATATGACTAAGACATTTTTATGAAATCTAACTAATGTAATCTCAATTCTCAATAATCATGACATTTTTAATATCTACTAGTTTGTGATGGCAGGAATGGATGACCCAAGCAAACCCTTTATGACCTTACAGAAGGCCTTAAAAGATGAGAAGAGGATAAGATACCATAGAGACTATCTTTCAAACCTATCTGCTGCTATATGGTACATTATTGGAAGCTTTTGAGTTCGTCCTCAAGGGTTTGTAACACTATTTTGTTAGCCATCTTATTCTGACATAATATGAATTCAATACAGGGAAGATGATTGCAATGTACGAGGTTACTTTGTATGGTCATTGCTTGACAATTGGGAGTGGAACATGGGATACACTGTACGGTTTGGACTTTACTACGTGGATTTCAAGAACAATCTTACTAGGATACCAAAAGATTCTGTGCAATGGTTCAAAAACATGCTCAGAATAGATACAGAAAGGGGTAGTGAAATTTGAATTGTTGTCATTATACATGAGAAAGCATTTAGTAGTTGAAAAGTTCATCGGAAATTAATGAATGAAAATGAATACGCAAAAAGAGTAAAAAATGAAGCAACCAGGTGTTTGACTCCTACTTTTAAGATTCAAGCCTTGTGTAAGTAAAGCTTTCAAGTTGATCCATGGTCTATAAGTAAACTTTAATCTACTCCTAAATAAGTTTTCTTGTTTTTTTTGTCTACTAGATGAGGGATAGAAAAAGCTTTGGTCTCCAAAGTCTTCATTTAAAGTCACTTGGGTTCGATTGAAGTAGATTTAACTCCACTCTGCAATATTTTAATTAAATTCTAAATATTTTAAATTGGAAATTGATCATCAGATATGTTATATTATTATAAATTAGTTCTTATATTTATTATTATTTGCAACTTAACAGAAAAATTAAGGTTCAATCCAACTTGTTTGACAAGAACAATCCAATCCAACTTTTAACAAGACTCGACATTATCCAACGCGTGAATAGTAAGTGCATATTTATATCTCGTTTTAATTTAATTAAATTTTTGTCTTTAAAATATTGATTTAAATAGGACTTGTGATAATTTGACTTATTGAATGTGAAATAAAAATGTCTTAAAAAAGTAAATTTTAGTTGTATAAATTATTTTTTGGATATTTTAATGTTTATTGATGCAACTAAAGTTAAATTTGGTTCATTAAAAATGTGAAAATAAATTGTTCCATAAGACAATGCAAATTACGGAAAAATTTGTTGTACAACATAATTTACTTATGCACTCTCCTTTTTTAGATGAGTCACACAAAATCTACTCCTACACTCCTTAGTGTCTACATTAGTGCAGTCAAGGGAAATAACAACGGTTATTTTTACTTATATGTAGTGGTTCCGCAATCGAGTCATATATAGGCGAGGCAAAAAGGGGTAAGCTTTTTGCCTCAGTTAAGAACCGAGGCAAAAAGGTTCGGATTTTGCCTCGGTTCATAGACAACCGAAGAGTAGAGTGTTTTTAATTTTTTTAGTTCCAAATTGCACATCCATTTTTCTAGAAACCCTAGTCACGTCTTCTTCCTTCTTCGCTCCTCCACTAAATCGCGTCGTCGTGAAGCCACTATCTCTGAACCTTCAAGCATGCGAGCTCGTCATGATCTCCTCCATACGTGAAACCCATTGCATTAACCACCGCAAGAACCCATCTTCATCACACGAAGCCATCGTGCCACCATGGAAATTGCGAGACAGCGCCATTGCAAGCTTCGTCTTCATAGAAACTCCATTCACGACCTACAAACAAAAATCACCAAACCAGAAATCAAGCCCCAAATCGCGAGAATTGAACCCTTTCGCCCCTTCATTAGCTTCCAAACTTGCAAATTAGACCACAAAATCGCCCAAAATCGTGAATTAGAATAACAACCTCCGTGCATATATCCACAGTTCAAAGCAATCCGCAAGACTAATTCGCGAATCCATAATCACCAGAAACCCCTCTCGCATGCACCGCCGCAAAGGGCAAACCCTGTTTCCACTTGACTACGAAGACACTGGAGCACTTTGTCGTCGAGAAGGAAATGTCGTGAAACGCAAATCCAACGCCTAACCGCCACCACGTCGCCGCCGCTGCGTCCTCGCCGCGTCATGGGAAAAGAGTATCCTCCCGATCTCACGAACTCTGCCAAGCCCAATGAGAAACTTTGGAGGGATCTAGCTGATAATGGTTGAAAATATCGTTATCTGTGATTCAATTTTGATAGTAAATCAACCCTTTGTTACTTTAAAGCTTGCTTAAACTCATGCTTTTAGTTTAGTTTTGTGAATAAGTGAGTAGAGGATATACTTAAGGATTTTATCACTAAATTCCCTTAATTTTGTAGGTTATTTATATGATTTGGAAGGAAGAGCAAAAGTACCAAGGAATTGAAACCCAGAAAGGACAGAAAAAGCACCAGACCAAACGATAAAATGGAGGAGAAACCAGACCGAACGGTTAAGAAGACAGACCGAACGGTAAAGAACACAAGGAAGACAGACCGAATGGTTAATAAGACAGACCGAATGGTGTGAAGGTGGCGGAACTAGGCCGAACGGTGCAACGATGGTCGAATGGCTGGAGAAAAGGATAGATAAACCGAACGGTTTGTGAAAGGAGAAGTCCAGTGATGTGGTAGAAGATTGGCCGAACGGTTAAAGAGTCAGGCCGATCGGTCAACAAAGTGAAATCGATCGGTCCAGTACATTTGATGAGTACCATTTTGCACCGCACCACGCCCGAGTGCCCTTTCAGGGGCGCTGAGCGGCAGTTTTGACCCGTACCACGCCTAGGTGCCCCACTTAGGGCGCTGAGCGCCAGTTTCGTGGGCTTGGACTTGTTTTCTGTTATTTTTATGTTCTATTTAAGGAGTTGGATGTCCTAGGGATTGTATCTTTTGATGGCTTGAGCACAAAAACACACTTTTCACCCCTTGGGGGTAGATTTGGGGATGTGACAACTCTCCTTTTCCTTGAGGGTAGATTTGGGGATGTGACAGTTTTTCTCTTCCCTTTCTAGGGTTTTTCTATCTCTTTCATTCTTTCATTGTTCATCTAGTTTCTCCATGATGATGGGGAACTAAACCTTATTTGTTGTTGGGGAAAGATGTAATCTTTTGAACTCTCATGTATGTTGAATTGATTCTTAACTATTTATGCTTCTTTCATTAATTGTTAGGGTAATTCTTCTTTGTGTATTGCTTGCTGTGTTTAACTCATTCATTAGCATGATGTATGATTTGTATGAGTACCGGAAGGTATATTACAATTCATGTTTTGGAGAATTATTCCTAGAAGGAGTATTGCTCAAGAATGAGGTATGAATTTTGGTTGTCTTAAGCTTCTGATCTTCAGAATTAATTATTAGGAATGTTAGGAATTGTATGAACTAATAATTAAGGATAGACTTTCTTCGTCGAGGAATCGGGTTTTAAGTAATTTAGAAAGTGACATTGACATTAATGGAGAAGATGAATTCTTATATGCATGAGAGTGATTAGGTGAAATCTAAACTCCAACAACATATTCATCTCATATTATCAACTTCATCCATCCATTCTAGTGTTTAGCCTCAATTGATCAAATTGCATTCATGTTTATTTTTATTGCATTTGCATTGAAACCCTGATAACAGTTGAAAAACTGTTATTTTTATACTTAAAATTGACTTCAATTACAACCTTTATGACTTATAAATTAGCTTGAACTCATGATTTTGTTGAATTGTTGGAAATAAGAGAGTTGAAGGTGAATTTAATGGTTTTGTGCTAATTTTGTAGGCTAATTGAATGATTTGAAAGAAGAGTTAAAGTAACGACTGGTTGGAATGCAGAAGAGTCAACCAGAAACCAGAAAAGTCAACCAGTCAACTAAAAAAGTCAACCAGTCAACCAGAATGAAGAAAAGTCAATCAGAGTGCAGAAACATATGTGATCGAGTGGCGCTGAGCGGTAATTTTCGCTGAGCGCCAGTTTTCAGGTGCCGAAATCACCGCTGAGGGGCAAAAACAACAACTGAGGGGCAAAACTGAA
This sequence comes from Vigna angularis, assembly GCF_016808095.1. NCBI lineage: Eukaryota > Viridiplantae > Streptophyta > Magnoliopsida > Fabales > Fabaceae > Vigna > Vigna angularis. The sequence continues at coordinate 20,438,820 of NC_068974.1, read as the reverse complement.
GTGCCGCACTTGTCGCTGAGCGGTAAAATCATCTTTATGATACATGCTTTCTTTCATTAATAGTTAGGGTTTTTCCTCTTTACTCAAAGCATGCATTGTTTAACTCATTCGATGTCATGATCATTGGTTTTGTCGATATGGACACATACGGGGAAATCTAGATCTGGAGAATCTCTCCCAATAGCATATTACCAACCTAGACATAAGAGTATGATGGTTGGTTACCTTTAAGCTTCTGTTCATTATAATGCATGATTAATGGCTAGGGAGACAAGACATTGTAAACTAGTGATTATGATTAGGCTTTCTTCGCCAAGACATCGGGTTTTAAGTAATTTAGAAAGTGACATTAACATTAATGAAAAGATTGATGAATTCCTAAATACAAGAGAGTGGATAGGATGAAATTGATAAACCCCAATAACATATTCATCCATATAATTAAAATCACGTGTTTTGTTTCTTCTTGCCCATTGATCAATACATGCATACATATTTACTTTTGATTATTTGCATTAAAATCTTAATCAATCGGTTTTGCAAGTCTTAGCTAATCAACAAAGCACACAACTGTCTAGGCCGTGATTCTTTTGGGAAAACGATACTTGGTCTTACCAGTTTATTACTTGATACAATTCGGTTATACTTGCCGAGGGTTAACAAGTCTTTGACTCCGTTTTTGGGGCCTTAAGATTTGTTCATCAAACCCCCCAAAAATTATTCTTAAGTGTTAATTGGTTAAGGAATTACATAATTGTTTAGTGTCGTGAGTCCTTTGGAATACGATACTTGGTCTTACCATTTTATATTACTTGATACGATTCGGTACATTTGTCGGAGTCTTAACAAGTTTTTGGCGTTGTTGCCGGGGATCGAACTCCGGTCGTCCGCGTGACAAGTGAAAATACTTACCACTATACTTCCTCCCGATCTTGCGAAACTCCACCAAGCCCAACAAGAAACTTTGGAGGGATGTAGCGAGACACTTTGGAGCAGCAGTGAGAGAACCAGAGGCATCAACGCATGAAGAAAGCAAGCAACGAGGATGACGCCAGAGCAATGGAGGCTTGCACGAGGTAGAAGAAGACTTCTTGGGTGCGCGAGGAAGAAGAGTTCTTGCGAGAGGAAGAGGATTAAACAATAGGTTAAAATTTTTAACGCATTCTGGAGTATAAAAAGTTATACTATCTCGGTTCTTCACTTACCAAGGCAATACATGCCTATATGCCTCGGTTAACAAAGCAACTAATGCCTATACACCTCAGAAATAAATAAAAATAAAATATAAAATGACCTTTTTGAAATTACATTCAACTTATACGCCTCGGTTCACCACAGAACCGAGGCAGTAGGCAAGATCTGAAAAGCTGCCAAGCGTGGAAAGTCAGTTCTATAAGGGGGATGGTTAAATTTTTTAGGGTATTAGACATCAGTTGGAATTGCAACCGAGGTAATATAGCTTATATGCCTCGGTTCCCTTTGAACTGAGGCATTTAAGTTCGACTAAACTACAGAAATGTCACCGCATTCTAATAGGCTTCGGTTTCTTCTAAACCTAGGCCTATTGTGCGAGTTTAAATGTTGTTTTTTTACTAGTGTTAGCTCTCATCCACTACAACCCTCACTTTTTTTTCCACCTCACCAAAACATTCATTATTTTTTCTACCTCATTCATGGAAGGCTAAGGTTAGGGTTAGTTTTATTGTAATTTTATTATGGATTTTGATCTTGAATTAAAATAATGTCTTTGTTCTTTTGATTATTATTTCAATTTTCATTTATCTATGTCTTTTATCTCTAAATCATGTAAAAAGTAATAATTTTTACATCAAAAATAATTAGTGATATGTTTTAATCTATATACATATATTGATCATACAAGTATACTGGTTCTTAATTTTGATTGATAATATACTTTGATTAAAGTTAAGAACTTTCACGTGATATGGGCTAATCAATAGTCATAACAGCAAAATCAACATCACAAATAAACTTATGTTTCACCCTGATGAGTGCATATTTATGCCCACATTTATGCCTTAAAGTTTAAATTTTTGATGGGATAATTATGCTTAAATGGTTGATTTTAAGTGAATTTGTGATATTTGGAATTCTTGGGTTTGGGAATTAAAGAGACATAAAAAGTGAGTTTTAGTGCATAAAATATTCTTAGATGTTCTTACGTTTATTTGTGCAGCTGAAATTATAAGTTTTATTGGTCCGAATGGCAATTCAAGGCCCAAAATCAAGTTTTATTTGGAAAATAATGTACAAATGGGCCAAACAGACAACTTTTACCCTTGCACCTCCCAATTTCCCTACATACACCCCTCTTCTCTTAACTAGGCCCAATACTAAGCCAAACAGTAACCCTATTCTAAATACACCTCCTAAGTTTCATGTTCCTACCCCTCCTAAACTAGACTCCACCAGATCATGCCACATGGCAATCTAATACCCACACATCTGACCATCAAGAAGTTGCCATGTCATTAATCCTCTGCACACCAAATAGACCAACCACATGCTGCCACATCATTCCCCTCTGCCACGTCACCATCTTCCACAAGAAACCCTAATACCCAAAGCCGTCATCACTTCGCGAGCCTCCTTGCCGCTGCCATGACCAAACAATCACCATCTTCCTCGCGATGGTGGCGTCTCGCGACCTTCTTCCACACCCACCGTCATCTTCTTCGCATCGCCGACCCTACCAGAGAAAACACGCAGAAACCCAATCACCCAAAATCGTGTCGCTATTAAGCTTCGAGCATCATCTCCATTCGCGCCCACCAACTTCGTCGCACCAATGCCGCATTGCCAATGTCGCGCCTCCATCATCAACGAGAGTCATCCGCTTCGTCACCGGACCTGCATCAGATTGGCGGTAGAGGTGGAGGAGGAAGCCTTTCCCCAATCTGAAACCCTAATTGGGGAAGGAAGAGGGTAGCCACGTGGCGAGCTCCCATTGGGCGCGACCTCTCTGGTCAACAGGGGCTTCTGGTGCAATTTTGGAGAAATTCTGAAGGGGCTAAAGTGCAGATAGAGGAAATTTCAGGGCTTATGTGTAATTTTGGAAATTCAGAAAAGTTAAAAGATAAAATTCAAATGTTGAATTAATTTAATTTGGGAATATCAACAGAAAATATCTTCCAAATAATGTTATAATTATCTAAATCTTTTAGTTATTTGGAAGATATAAGATAAAAGATTCTATCAACTGAATATTCAGAGTCCAAGCCCAATCAAGCTCTATATAAAGAGACCCAAGGGAGACTTCACTTGACTTCACTTCATTCATTCATTCACCACTTCTCTCTCTCTCTTATTTCATCTTGTATTCAACTCCATTCATGGAGAGCTAAGCATCTAGGACTATTCTGCTGTAATTCCATTATGGATTCTGAGGTTAGAATGAGTTAATGCAATTGTTTTTTTTTATTATTGATTTAAGTTGTTCTCTCTCTATGTTTTTCATCTCTCTATCAAATTAAAAGCAAAGATTTTTGCATCATAATGTGTTTGAATCTACATGCATATTGATTATATGAGTTCTAGGGTTTCTAGGTTTAATTGAGAATCTACTTTGATTTAATTTAGGAACTTTCATATGATTAAATGGCTTTTACTATCAATTGAGAATGTACTTTGATTGATTAGTAATAATTTCAACTATAATCAATTGAGAATTTACTTTCATTGATTAACTTTTAATTTGGTTAGGAGATTTAAGACTAGACATGATTAAACACAATAGGATTTGATTGAGAATGTACTTTGGTTGAATTCATTGTGAATAATCTAGAAAGGTTTTGCATTTGATTGAGAATTTACTTTGGTTAAATGCATGATCGCCCTTAAATTAATTAAGAATGTACTTTAATTAATTTGAAACTTAAATAATAATCAATTGAACAATTATCTGTGACTAACCGATGATGAATCCATCTTGGAAAAGCAGTGGAATTAACCTATTTCATCATAACTGTTTTTAGTTTCTTATTTGTTCTTTAAACCTTCTCCAAACATCATTTTTATTCTTGAACATTGCATTGCATTCATAAGATTCAAATATTAAAAGGCAATTCCGTATTCATTGGGAGACGACTCAGGGTTACTTTAACCCTATCTACTTTCTTGAATACTACTTGGCAATACTGAAGTTGTCTTGAAAATTAGTATTAATTTGATAGCTTCAACGACAGCCTATCACACCCCAAATGAGATGACAACCTCTACCAAATGTTACATATGATGATAGAAACATTTATGAAGATGATGGTTGAACAAAATGCTGAAATGAAGAAAATGATGGAGGGCATGAATCAAAGGATGGAGAAAATAAAAGTTAATGTAAATCAACTTAACATGGGGGCATAAATATGCACTCATCAATGGTTCTAAACTTGGTTGACCTTGTCTTAGGATGAATTAACATGACACGATCTAAACTTGGCCTGACATTGACTTGCATTGGATCAACTCCACTTTGTCTGATATCAATTAAATTAACTCAGCTCGAAGTGGGTCCAACTTGACTTAACCAAAGTTTTGACTCTAACTCAACTTAGCCTATGGGGAGTCAAATCAATTCGATCTGGTGTACATCCAACTAGATTCGACTCAACCCAATCTGACCTAACCCAACTCTACTCGACCTAACATGGATCTACTTAATCTAACGTAGAGTTTACTCAAATAGGGTCAAGATGGACTTGACGAGGCTTGATTTAGACTCAACTTGACTCAGCTCGAGGAAAACCCAACTTAGCTCTGCAAAATGTGGGCACAACTTGACTCAATCGAAGATGGGACCAACTTGACTCGGCCACAGGTGGGCATGACATGACTTGGTAAAGGTGGGATCAACTCGACTTAATATGAGGTGGACTTGAATCGATTCAATCTAAGGTAGACTCAATTTGGTTCGACCTAAGGTAGGCTGAGGTGGGTCTGACTTGACTTGGCCTATGGCCCAACTCAACTCTACATGAGGTGGGCCTAATATGACTCTGTTTGAGGTAGGCCTAACATCGCTCAGCCTGATATTGCCCGACCTAACTTAGTGTGAGGTGGGTCTAACCTAATTAGGCTCGACATTGATCCAACTTAACTTGAGTTGATTTGATTGGACTTGAGTGGACCTTACTTGGTGTGAGGTGCATCTAACTCGTTTTAACTCGAGGTGTGCCCAATTCGACTCAACCCTACGTGATTAAGTGTTTCAATTTATGTTTGGAATGGAAATTCTCATTTTATATTTAGATAGAAAACTTTATGTTTTTTTATACATTCAAATCTATTAAATTTGAATTCATCTCATTTTAAATTATTTTATATTTTAAATGTTTTCTTTAAATAAAATAATTTAAATTTATTGAAATTAAGTTGTCTTGTTAGAATAAAATATTTTAATTACCACATAATACAAAAAATTATTTTAATGTTAAACAATTGTTAATAATTGGAAATATCAATGTTAGTCATTTGTTTGATAAATCTTGTCGTGAAAATGTGACCAATGGAACAAGTGATATCTAGATGGAGTCTCACAATGGACCATGGAATAACTGAGACTTTTAGTGAATTAGTTTATGCTTATTTAGTGAATTTGAGATTTCCATTGATAAATTAAATGAATGATAATCATATGATAACCAATGAAGATTTTGACTGTGGAAGAGTTGGAAAATCAACATATCTTTATATATTTGTTCTTCTTTATATTGTTTATTATTTCCATAAACTTCCTTTTTATTGTTTTATGCTGATAACATTTTTTAAAATTCTTATAAATGTGGTTTTATGTGAAACTATTAATTAAATTCACTGGGTGATTACTTGAATTGACTAACCTATTATAGTATATTGTTATTATATTTACAATGTAACAGAATACCAAGTTTTGTAACCTAGATGATTTGTATAATGCATTAGCCGATTGAATTTTTATTTGATTGTAAAAATGACAACAATTATTTCTCTAAAGCTTAAATAAACTCGAAGCTGCTAGATAATGTAACTAAGGTGTGACAATCCAAAACAATAACCACCAAGAGGCTCGAGTTGTAAAGAAACTCACCTTAAATGAGATTTTGGGAATTCTAAGAAGGCATGAAGTGCTCCTACAAGATTGAAGTCAAAAGGAAGCATCAACTTCGTCCAACATTCACTAGTGCAGAAAGAGCTTTAGACGTCTGTTATTTTGGGCTTTTAACATCAGATCCCAATCCGACGTCTTTATGGGTGACGTTAATGGGACGTCGAATACAGACGTCAAATTACACCAAAATCAACGTCTATAAAGATGTCAGATTACACAAAAACCGACGTCTAAGGCCACTATAGACGTCGGACATGGGATTAACTAACGTCTACTGCAGCTTATGTCCTTGGGTAGCGTAGTAGCACGTTCTTCATTTGCTAGTTTCGTCATAAGAAAAGCTTGCGTCTTTTGGATCTCTTATGACATTTCAACCGAAAAGTGAATCTGAGTCCTTGCTTAGTTCCATTCTAACCGGCAATGAAAACGAATACGGTGACATGAGAACTAGGCAAGGACCCAGGTTCGGGTTTGGGTTGAAATGCTATAAGACATCCAAAAGACGCAAGCTTTCCTTACGAGGAAACTAGCAAAGGCAAAAGGTGCTACTATGCTACCCAAAGACACGAGAAAAACTATACCAAAACACAACGAAAACTCATTTTAATTAGTTCATATGAAAGATAATCCATCAAAGACTAATTTAATCGGAGTAAAAGTAAGTTTAAACGGTTCAAAAGAGACAAAACGTACTTGGAAATGCAATGTCGCGGAGAGAAAATGCGAGAAAGAAGACGATGAAGTGCGCGTAACTGTGGGTTCGATTTCTGATTTCATAGGAACCAAGATGTCGGGCACAGGGGGCACCGACGTCTATTCTCGACTAAACGTCGGGGACCTCACTAATATGACGTCCATTCGATTTAAAAATTAGGTTTAATACCTATTTTGGTCCCTCGATTTGTAGGGTATGTTCAAAGTTGTCCTCCCTTTTTTTAAAAGTTCACTAACATCCTACTTTTTGCAAAAACGGTGCACACTTAGTCCTTTTTGCTTATGGCGTCAAAAAGACTAACGACAGACCTGCCTCCCTGGCAAAAAGTTGATGACTTCTACATTTATTGATGTCGTGGCACGGTAAGGTCATTTGATGACTTAATTTTTTAGAATAAAAGTAAATGATGTGAAAATTTTGTAATAGAGGGTTAAAAGAAATTGTTGATTCGTCCTGTGAGCATAGTTGTTGTTCCCAAATTTAAAAGCAAAGGATTAGGGTTGTTGGTGATTCGTGCTGCAATGAGCAAAGTTGTTGTTCCCAAATTTAAAAGCAAAGGGTTAGGGTTGTTGGTGATTCGTGTTGTAGTGAGTAAAGTTGTTGTTCCCAAATTTAAAAGCAAAGGGTTAGGGTTAAGAATGACTTCTTCACAAAGTTGTTCTTCTTCTTCGAAGACATGGGGCAAAGGATTTTCGCATTCCTCACATGGTGTTGTTTCGAGGGGAGTTGGGATAACCTTATTTGCCACTGTGGTGATATTTTTGTAACGAAATTTGCTAGAACTACAAGGAATGTTGTGAGACAATTTTGGGGATTTTATGTGTTGTTCTTGTAAAGGATGATTATCAGTTTCTGCTATAATTAAAATGAACAATCTGGGTTCGTGTAAAAAAGTTCGTTTTAGTCCCCCAATGGTTTAAAAATGCTAAATGTGGTCTTCCTTTTCTTTAAAAAATATGCAATGTGCTCCCTACCGTATATGGCTATCATACATATTAAGGATACCTGACAGAATATACTATCAGATATATGCTTATGTTGAACAGATAAAGAAGATGATAGTTTATGTCATTGAGGAAGCTGTCATAGACCTAAGAGCTTTACTAAAGTTTTCATGACTAACTGAAGGCTGCTTTTGTACTTCATTTTTCCTTGGTTGCTGATACTCTAGATGATAGATGTGAGACTTCTTTGTTTAATGGATGTCTTTATTCTTAAATAGTGAAAGCCTCTTAGGATGTTTGCAACAACATAAAAAGGAGGAGAATTCCTTTTTTCTCGCGATCTGCAAGTACGAGAAAAACCTTCATTCAATCTCAATGATAGTACACTTGGAATTGCTTGAAAAGCATTTTTCCAAGTCACTTTAAGTTGAAAATGAACACAAAATGGAAAGAAATTACAAAGGTTCCGTGATACCAATCCAAAATTACAATTGAAAATTGTGGAAAAATGGAACAAAAACTAAGTATAGCTACTGTTTCAGATTGTTGGACTGTAAAAATGGTGTGTTTTTGCTACTGCCATGGGGCTAGAACAGCAAGGATAAAGTGCTCTTGGAGTCCAAGCTTTTGGCCACTTTAACAAGTCTTCCACTCCCTAAGATGCTACCCCTTTGGAGAAGCAATCTGGATGTTTAAGACTTCACCACAACATCACACATCCATACAAAACCAGCAAAAACAGTAAGCATCAAACACGTTACTGCACCAGATTTACTTTCCAAACTAGACTGCACTTTGGCATTATATCAAACAGGTTATGTGCAGAAATTCCAAACAATGTAAAACAAGTAATTAAAGGCTGGAAAGGAAGGCTGGCACACAAAATGAACTTAAGAGATGCTCTAGAAAGGATTAAGAAATCAAGAAAATCAAAACATGCTGCAAAGACATCGAACTCAATGATTTCAGAAATTTGGCAAAAGTGTTTGACAAAATGCCTCAAAGAAAAATCAATGTTTTGGCCAAAATTCTGATTCTGGTTCAGCAGATTTCAAAACTGGATTGTACTGGTCCAATTGCTTTTTTAAAAAAAAACTTGTTTAATGATATTTTGATGTATGATTCAGCATTAGTGGTACCAAGCTCTTGCTACAATCCAAATATCAATGGCAAATGCACCAAAACAGATTCAAACTATGTGCAAAAACTAAAATCTGGCCAAAAACACTTTAAAATGGATGATTTGAGAGGCAATTTTTCACAGCTATGGTTAGACACCTAATTTGATGATTGGAGCAACTTTGTATGCATTATTTGATGGTGTTCAAACAGTCAAACAAATTCAAGCAAATTCACTGGTCCACTTACCAAATTCAAGCAATTTCAATGGTCTGAAAACTGATTTTGCACTTTTGGTGAAAACTGACCAAATGAACAGTAGGCACTAGTTTTAATTGACCAAATACACTTGCTGAACCATTGAAAATGCACAGGCAGTCACAGAATCTCAAAAGCAGTGGAGCAGTTGCCAATTTATGCAGAAAACTAGTGAAAACTACAGCAGTTTGGAAAACAAATACTGGAAGCAAAGCTGGCTTGCTCAAACAAGTGATTAAGAATTGCCTAAATCTAGATCTAGCTTCAGAAATTGAGCTAGGGAAAATTAAATGTCCTATGATACAGCTAAAGAAATTCAGCACGGTGCATAGCTAGAAGAATATAAAACAGTGGCAGAAACCAATTTTCACACAACTCAAACATTCATTTCTGACTTATGCACGTATCATGAGTTAGAATCATGTGAGAACTGATTATACACATCAAACAAACTTGTGCACAACTTCAGAATCAGAAAATTGAGCAAATACAGAATGCACCATATGAATCCAGAATTCAACTCTTGATGCAGATTTTGAAAATTGATTATGAAGAACTCAACCACTGATTTTGCTTTGCTGTGATGCATATGATTTGGAAATACTTTAGATACAGGTGAAATCACTAGACAAACTTGCACAAATATTAAAACATAAAAAAAATCTGGATGAAAATCAAATGATATCAAATTAATCCAGAAATCATGTTTTATGCAGAGTTTGCTACTGGAATCAATATTTGCATAGCTATCAACTCAAATGATAAAAGATGGACGTGATGCCATTGCTTTATATGATCAACATAGAGCTAGCAAATGCATTGGACATAATCAAAATGAAAATTCCAAGCGAGAACAGAGTTAAATCCTGAGGACAGAAGTAAAACTGCAGTAGTCTACACATGACTGAGACAAAACGGGAAATGAAAAATAAAAGCTGGAATGAACTGAAACAAATGATTTGCACCGATTAAAATGAAGAGCAAACACTAAAGAACAGTGAATGAACACAAACATCCACAAAAAACACGAAATTAGACGAAACAGAAGGGGAAAAAAAATCAAACACATTGGCAATGGAACAGTACAACACGGCAGTGAAGAAAATGAAAAGAAGAGTGGCTTATCTCTTGAAGCAAGGCGCGGACGACCTGGCTCTTGATGCCAAATGATGGAAGCAGCCTCCACGTTCAAGACTGGAGTGGCTCCTTGGACAGAATGACGCAGCGGAATGAAGAATGGTTTGAAGGAGTTCGGCGCATGCAAGGTGTTTGTCAGAATGCGTGACAGTGTTTGGATGTGTGTGTGAGGTAGAGTTCTAACTCAGATGGCCTTCCAACGGGGAACGGAGCTAGAGGAAGACAAGCTAAAATAGCTTTGAGCAATGAACTTGAGGGAATGGCTGGATTTCAGCAGCATTTCATTATCAAACTCAAGTTGAGTTTACAAATGAGGAAGCTCTCTTTTATAGGAGAAGATGAGCTTGGAAGCGTGCAAGGAAAGCTACTGAATTATGCTAATTACATGTGCTGAAAACTAATGAACGTGAGTTGCACTTTTCACGTGGGAAGCATGGAGAATGTGCTACAAATGAAGATGGCTCACGGTGTGGCTTGGGTTCCACGTGAAAGCAAGTAAAGTGTACTTCAAAGTAAAGAAGAGCCATGGCTGAATGTGTTGCATATGGAAAGTGTGGAAAACATGCTTCATGGCTGGTTGCAACATGCATTCCTTCTTGATTCCTTTGTTTCCTCTTTGCTTGTCAACTCTCCTAGGAACTTTCCAACCTTTATTGTCCTACAAACAATGTAAATGGAATTAGTTAAAGAGAACATGCTAAGACTTTAGAAAGAAAAGATTAAGTCCTTTATTCAACTTCCCTTTCTTGGTCTTAGAGTAAAGTTGATACTTCTTTAGATGGGAAGTCCCTAAAGGGGTTGCCATCAAAACGCTTTGCTCACTTTAGGGACGAATCAACAACAACCCTAACCCTTTGCTTCTAACCAATTAAGTCAATTATAACATTTCTACACACCTTGCTGATACGCTGCGTTGAAGCTATCAAGTTTACTACTTTTCAAGGCAACTTCAATATTGTCAAGTAGTATTCAAGAAAGCAGATAGGGTTAAAGTTTTTCTGGTGGTTGCGGCAATGGTGATCGTCGATGAGGATGATGGTGGCCGTGCAAGATGGTCGCGGTGTGGCAGCGGGAACTTGCGAGAAAGAAGAAGTTGGCCGGCGGTGAGGATAAGTTGGCTAGCGGTGAGGATGGTTGCGGCGGCTTGAAGGTTGACGGTGGTGTCGCGGCGGCTTCACGACGGCATGGTTGAGGCGCTGTGGTGGCGGGAGTGGTGGTGCGATGATGGTGACGCGAATTTTTCCAAAACGGTAGCGGCGACACATGGTGGTGGCTAGGGTTCTGCTGGATTAGGGTTTCTCTGTTAGAGAAGACAAGGATGACTTGGCAAGAGGCATGAGGTGGCATGTTCTGGTTGGTTTGGTTTGTTAGTGAAGGATTTGGACATGTGGCAACATTTGATAAAATCTGGCTTAATTAGTGGTAGGAGGGGTATTGGGTAGGAAAATTTAGGGGTGTAGGAGAAAAGGCTTAGTGTTTGGGCTTGGTTAAGAAAAGAGGGGTGTATGTAGGGAAATTTAGGAGGTGTAAGGGTAAAAACTGACTGTGTGGCCCATTTGTATATTATTTTCCAAGTAAAATCTGATTTGGGCCTTAATTTGTAATTTGGACCAATAAACTTGTAATTTCAGCTGCACAAATAAACGTAAGAATTTCCAAGAATAATTTATGCAATTAAAATCACTTTTTAAGTCCCTTTCATTTCCAAACACAATAAATCTAATCATCACAAATCCTCTTTAAATCAATCATTCAAGCACATGAATTTCTTCAAAAAATTTAATTTTAAAGCATAAATGTAGGCATAAATATGCACTCATCACTACCAAGTCATTCTAACTCAGCGTGCCACGTAAACAATAACTGTACAAGTCATCAACTTTTTGCCAGGGAGCAAGTTTGTCGTTAGCCTTTTTAATGCCATAAGCAAAAAGGACTAACATGTACCATTTTTGCAAAATATAGGATATTAGTGAACTTTTGAAAGAAAGGATGACAACTTTGAACAGACCTTACAAACCGAAAGACCAAAATAAGTATTAAACCTAAAAATTAATATTCGCGGTGTATATCGACGTCGGACGTAAGGGGAGCCGACGTCCAAAACAACTTTTCACCTACCCTGTCAGGCCATTTAGACGTTAGATGGCGGGATCAGACGTCTATATGGCGGAAAAAACAACTTTTCACCTACCTTTCAAGCATATAGACGTTTGTGACAAGGGATCGAACGTCGATAATCGTATATAGACGTCGAGATGGCGGGATCAGACGTCTATATGCCGAAAAAAAAGAACTTTTCATCTACCTGTGAGACATATAAACGTTTGTTAGGAGGGAACCCCCTAACTGACGTCTATATGCCCAACTTATTTACGAAAATGCCACCGGTCAATAATTTACGTTGGTTATTTTGAGGTCCACCATCTACGGGGTGACGTTAAAGACAATTATGCACTATTAATTAGCCTTTAAGCTAGAGTCAATTTACCAACTGTTAGAAGAAATGAGCCTTTAAAATTCCAGAGTAAGAAGTGGATGCATCTAAAGTTGAGTCTAAAAACTCAACCAATGAGGAAATATCACTCATGTCTTAAAAGTTTCATCAAATTTTTCACAAGATAAAGGAAGGCTTCGTTTGACAATGAAAAGATGAATATTTGCAAGATATCATCTATTATGAATGAGTGAAACCTAGGCACGTGTGAATTGAATGTCCTAAGCTATAAAGAAAGCCCAAGTTTAGAAACAAGAGTTTAATAGTCACTTGGGAAGACTTAGACTTGAGATGAGACTTAGTGTCATGGTAAATATAAAAGGAAATGTTCAACTCTATCTCTCTTCTTTTCCATAGTTACAACTTTATATATTTGAGCAATACTTAAAACTCAAGAAAAGATTTAAAATCTTGCTTCTAGAAAATGAAAACATCAAAAAAGATAAATTTGCAATTGATACAAAAATTGTCAACCCTAAAATAGACTTAATTATCAAACATTAAGAAAATTAAGCGTTTTGAAGGACAAATCACATGCTGATTTGAAAAGTTTATTAAGTTCTCTAAAGCTCTAAACATTATATTTTCAAAGATGTGCATATAAGAAGTTTAGTCTTATGTGTATGATTTTCAAAGATAATGTTCATGTGATTTGACTATGGTAAGTCTAAACACATTAGTGTCAAATATAAGAGCCAACCTTTTAAAACTAATAGAAAATCAACCAAAAGAGTTTGGGTAAAAGACAACTCATAATTCTTGTTGAAGATTTGTTTTATGGGAAGAGGCTAGAGACTAAACTAGTTATTTAGTCTTTGGTCAGTGGATACTAAAGACATATAACAAGCATAGGGTCTACATTTTAGGATTGCCATTTTTCATCAACTACATTTATATTACCAAATGTAAATTATGTTTCGATACAAAAAAATCTTTACTTTTAGTTTTATAAAGCTTATATGAAGTCATATGGCTAATAGGATTTCAATTTAACTAAAATCTTCATAAAATTTCAAAGATTTTTATTTTTATTTTTATAAAACTTATATGAAGTCATGTAGGATTTCAATTTAACTATAATCTTCATAAAATTTCAGTTTTATTATTACAATAATAATTTAGTTATTATGGTAATATTATCACTAATCACAGAAAATATTAATAATATTATTCTTTTCATAATAATTACTGAAAACAAAGAGATTTATGCATATGTATAAAAGAGTATTATTTTTATTAATTTTAAATTTAATATATCCATTTATGTAATATATGTATTTTTATGTTGTTTCATTTAAGTTTAAGATATTATTTAAGCAATTTAAATTTAAAATTAGAAAAATTTGAAACCATCAAAGAAAATAATTTGAACGTGAGAAAATAGAAAACTTCGAAAGTGATGAAATAAAATGAAATAGTCAACAGAAAGAATCACTTTTAAATCGTTTCATAGAGAATAAGAAAAAATAAATAAGGTAATTTTCTGTATATTAGAAAGTAAAATCTAAAAGAACATCTATATATAGCTATACATAATAAAACATTTTATAATAATTAGACTATTATGACTATTATTAGTAATTATCAGTAATATTTATTATTATTTTTATTATAATTGATAATATTATTATAATTAGTAATAATATTTATTATTATAACAAAATTGAAGTCATAATTCTTTAAATTCAAATAATTTTTCTTCGTATTAATTTAATTTATTGCAATAGTAAAATTAAAATAGTGTGTCCGTAACAACTTCACTTTATTTTTTTCAAATATGTTTTTTTTTGGTTTAATTTTACATCATAAGAGGAAAATAGAGCCCACAAAGACAATTTCCAAACATAGTATACCAATTCTAATATTCTTTTAAATTTTACCTATTTTAATAATTTCAATAAAATTGCACTATTTTATTATAAAAAAAGGATGGATAAATTGGGGAAATAAGAAAATTAATAAATTGTGTTATTTAGGTATTTTCTTCAGTACTAATCTTTATTTAATTGACTTCTTTATTTGAGGGTTTGGTTCTAATTAATTTATTCACAAATTGAATAGCATGTTGGGAAGGAAACCCAGCCTCTTCAGCACCACGATTAACATACCGCTATATATCCTTCCACAGACCAGAAATTTTGTTGCTTTTTGAGTATCTTTCACTTTTACTCCCACTCTTCTCTCTTCAAATCGAACATAAACCACAGGAACACAACCCTACGCAAAAGCCACACCCAATTCTCTCAGTTTTTGGCAAAAAAGAAAGAAAGAAGAACTTGGGAACAGTTTCGGTTGTTGTTTTGATATATCCTTCAACGATTATTGCAGCATCTTCCGGTACGCAGAGTGAGTAAGTGTCATTGTTCTTCAATTTATTGCTCCCAATGAAACGTGGGTACCAGGAATCTCCTTCGACCTCGGTAGGTCCACCTCAATCCAAAGCTAGGCATGATCCTCAAGGTAAATATTTTAGTGTTTTGGCACTAGCCCATTTGTTCTTTCATCTTTATTTCACCGTTTTGAAAGGTTTGTGGATCTGGGGTTGATTGGGTTTGAGACTGTAGGTTGGTTGAATTTCCAAGTGGAGGAATGGGGTTAAAGGAAAATTTTGTGGCTTTTGTATTGGGTTTGGTCTGAAATACGGAGTTAACAATTGACAATTGAACGAAGTTAAAGTGCACCCCCCTAGTTTTGAAATATTGGGTTGCAGTTTGAGAATTGTGGTTAAAAGTAGAGTTTTTTCTGGATGTTAACTGCATATTGTTCAAAAAAAGTTGCTTGCATATTTTGATAGAAGCAATACTGCAATGGACTTACTCAATTAAATATAAATGAACTTCACAGTAATTTGAGGTGCGACGTGTCATTGTGAGAAGAGTTTGTATGATTCAATCGTGGGCATTAGAGGATTTGTTTCCACTTTTTGGAAGGTTCTGGAACTTAGTTCACAACTACAATCGCGGCTGCATCAGCTGCTAACAATTTTCTATAATATCAAGAATCACGATGAATTTGCAAACGTGATTGCAGATGCTTTTCTAGTAACAGGTTTATATGGGGTTGTGGTTCTAGTGTTAATTATCGTTTAATGAGTTGTGTTTAGGTAGTGCAAATTTTCTTGAGGATGAAAGCACGAAGATTTTTGCTCGGAAAGTAGCTGATCATTACAGTGCAAGGTCCAACCAGACTTTGGAAGAACGGGAGGCCAGTCCAATAATTCATTTGAAGAAACTCAATAACTGGGTATGTTTTGTGTTCTGTAATATATCATGTGTTACCCACAGATTACTACGTGATTGCAGATTAATTTCTGCCATTCAACAGATTAAGAGCGTTTTAATTCAGCTTTATGCTCGTCGAGGAGATGCAGTACTTGATCTAGCCTGTGGCAAGGTGTTAATTGGTTTTCAGTTGTTGTTTAAATGCCACTAGTCATTCCCAGTTTCTTAGCCAAGGATCCTTTTTTGTTTCATGAATGTTTATCAGGGTGGTGATCTTATCAAATGGGACAAGGCCAAAATTGGATATTATGTTGGTATTGACATTGCCGAAGGCTCGGTGAGTATTATTAGCCTGCGTTGGTTTTCTTATCATGCTTCCATATTGACTTCCACCAAATCATATCATTTATAGGGATGAATTAGGGGTACAATCTTGCAAATTAAACACCAATATTTGCATTTTCTTAGTGTATCCAATGCCAATACTGTCTATAATGGTTGTCAATAGCGTGGTATATTGGAGCTGTAGTGGATTGGATTGGTGGCTTTTTCACTTGCTATAGTGGCGCTACCATGATATAGGCATCAAAAACCCATTTTTTTAATGTATTTCGTTACATTTTTTCTTCTTCCTTTAGATTTCCCAATTCACATTTTACTAGTTTTATCTTTCTTATTATGTTCTTTTTATTTTAATTTCACCACCATCTTTCAGTTTTTTTAATCTCATCACTATTTTCTTTTGTTGTTCAAAGATTGGTGGTAATTGTGTATTAAACTTGTCACCTATTATTTATCATGAATTTCTTTAATTTTGGTTTTCTTTTTTTTTTAGTGTTATCATGTGTAGTATAAATTTTTAAGTTTGTGTTGTACTATTTAAAATAAAGTCATCCTGCCCCTTGACATTACACTTTCAGAGTTTACCACTGCCATCTGAGATTCATAACTATGCTCTCAAATACTACATTAGTATGTATCTGTGATGTATCCAAAGAAATAAAGTTATGAAAAACTGTAGCCAAATATGAGATATAGCAGCTTGAATAAGAAACATAGAAGTATCGCCTTTTGATGAACCAAAAATGGAAGCTGTGCTCTTTATGGATGATGCTCAAGAAGGTGGTGTGAGATTGATATTATTCCCATTTCTTTCATTCATAGACAAAAGCTATTCATTGTAGTTTGGAGATCAAGAGCTCATAAGCCACACATCAAAACTTCCTAATGTAGTCCACTAGTTGGACCATGCAGTTAGATCCTAAGATCATCCCTTTGCTATTGGTAGTAAATTTGTCATTTTGGTTATGTATTTCCCCAACTTTAGGTGATCACTTATAAGTTATAATTATATTTTATTGTTCAAATCCATGCCCATTACATGGTGAAACATTGTATACCTTATCTTGTCAAACTAATTGTTATTATGATGTATGTGTCCACACTATTTTCTCATTGAATTCAACAATCTTTCCAGATCAAAGACTGTCGAACACGTTACAATGGTGATGCTGACCATCATCAGCGACGTAAAAAGTTTACATTTCCTGCTCGCCTTATATGTGGAGATTGTTATGAGGTAATTATCATTTCTATGCTTTTAAAATAAATTCTATGATTTTTTATTGATAACTTCATTAGATCCCAAAAGTAAGATTTAACTTACTAAAGTTTTGATTTGTACTTCACATTTCATGTCTATTTATTCGTGTTAAAAAAGGTGACAAAACCGAAAGGAAGTGTGAATAACCTTGACAGGTTTATTATAGATGAAGAAAAACTTAAAACGGGTTTAATTGTAATTAGTTGTAACTGGGTAGTTATTATGCGGTTTGGCCTAATAAATAGGCTCTCTGTTGTAGTGGGGGGGGGGGGGGGGGGGGGGGGGGGTGGGTTTCAGCTTATTTTTTAGACTGATGTACTGCTGTTTTCTAAGGAGAGTGTCTCTTTTGAGGGTAATTTATTTTACCCTGGTGTGTGTTGTGAATACAAACTCTTTCTGTTACTCTGTTTTTGTAGCAGAGTTGGTGTTGTGTTAGGATTTTGGTTTCTTGGTTCCTAACTATTGATCGGACCTGCTGCATTTGATCATGATGGAGAGTTGAGTGGGAACTTTAGAGAGATTGGTTAGTGAGCTAGAACTGACATCTCAGACCTAAAAGGCAAATCTTGAATATATCAAGAAGTTACTCTTGAGACAATAATCAGAAAAATCATGTGGAAGAGGATAATTTAGTGAATCTGATTGATCAATCCTCTGAAGAAGAAAAAGGTCAGTGGGTCAAAGTAGTAAATACCAAGCATCTTCTCCCATGGGCTTGCTGTATCCTTTGCCCTTTCCAAATTCGAGCTGGAAGAAGTTAGAATGGATTTCATTACAGGACTCCCAAAATCAAAAGAATTTGATGTGGTTCTAGTGGTGGTGGACAAATTGAGAATATATGAGGATTTTGAAGAAATGATTATTGAGGATTTTGTTAAGGAGATCATACATTTATGAGGCACTTTTGGAAAGGATTACTTAGGTTACAAGGTACAACTTAAAACACAAATTTGTAAAGTATACCTGGACTTGTGTTTGTTCTCAACCACTTATTGTTCCAAATATTAATTCAATATTTTTTTACAAAAAAATAAAAATCACAGCAAACTAAATATGATATTGAATATTCATTTTCAGTGTCAAATATCAAAACAAGAAATTATAATTGTGTAAATATCAAATCAAAGTACCATATAATAATTGGATAAAGGTCAAATAATTGTAGAAAAGAGTGAAAATGATAAAATTTGTTGATTTGATGAAATTAAGGATTGCAGTTTTTGACATGCAATACATAATTTGAATGAAATTACACCCAAAAAAAATGTGTAATCAAGGTTGTGATGAGGGGTAAAATACTTAGGAGATTTAAATAAACTTGGTGGATAACAAACATGTTGAACCATAGAGAGAATGGTTTTTTTAGTGAAACAAAGGTTCTTCAAATAAAACAAAACTAGGGTCGAAAGAGATAAGAGAATATAAGTTTTTTAATGTTACTCATAAATTAAGGGTTTATGCAATTGACCATTTGAATTTGAGAATCAAACATTTTCATGTGAAAAAAATAAACAATAAATGAAAATATTAAAAAGGAGTAGAAATCAAATGTGTCCTAGAAACTATTTTATTGAGGTTGGTGTTTTGAAATACAATATACCTCTTGGATGAAACCACACACAAAGGGAAAAATATGTAAGCAATAAGAGGAAAAATATCTTGGGGATCTAAATGAACTTTGTGAATTTTGAGATTGAATAGTTGAAAGAGAGTATTGAATATAAGTTTTTTTTACCTAATAAACTAGGGTATTTTAGGAATGAGGACGGGGATAGGGCAGCTATGTAAATGGCCATTTCTGTCCTATATCCAATTTAAAAAATTCAGTATTACCGATATCCATTCTTGGATTTGGACAATGCAGAAATTCCTTATCAAAATTGGGACGAGTTTGGAAAGTACCTGCGTGGATAGGTTTATTTGCTTTCCCTAATAGCAAATCAAATGGAATTCAATGGTCAAACAAAAGTTTCAAATAGAATAGTGGAAACCTATTTGAGTTCTTTTTGTTCATAACAACGTAGAGGTTGGGTAGAATTCATTGCATGGGCTGAGTATTGGTATAATAGTACTTAACAAGGTGCTGCAAACACTGCACTCCTTAGTGGTAGTTTATGAAAGACCTTAGACTAGTAGTTAGATATTATGAACCTTATTTTGTTCTTCAGCACATTGGAGCAGTCACATTCAATTTGCAACTACCTGAGCAGGCTCAGATTCACCTTGTGTTCCATGTTTCTGAACTTAATAAAGTTGCAGGGAACCATCTAGTGGAATCAGAACTGCCAGCATTGTTACAGGGGGAGTTCAACAAATTTTTTCAGCCTATTCAAACATTGAATAATTGAACAATGAATAAGAATGAAAGGAAGGGTGTATTTAGTTTCACTATTTCAGCCTTGAGGACAACATTGATTCAAAGGAAGGGTGTATTGTTAGAAATGGAGACAGGACCAAAATGAAGCGGAGCAACTTTCACCGATCTATTATAGAAGAGGAAAAAGTAAAAGGGGCTAAATTGTAATTAGCTGTATCTGGTTAGTTTGTGTGCGGTTTGACCTAATAAATAGGCTCTGTTATAGTGGAGTTTTTTCAGCTTATATTTTAGGTTGATGTACAGGGATTTTCCAGAATGAAAAGGAGAGTGCACTTTTTGGGTGTAATTTTGTTAACCCTAGTGTCAGTTGGGAAGGAATCCAAACTCTCTTTGTTACTTTGTTTTGGTAGCAGAGTAGGTGGTGTTAGGATTTGTAGGTTCCTAACAATTCTTAATAGTTTTAGGAACAAATTAAAGAGGGAATGAAAGGAGGGGGGAGAAATTTGTGAATAGTATTCACTAGGTTTGATAAATGATCTACTGCTACGATTGCCACAATCATATTTCAATCACAGTTATGTTCGCATCAACTACATTTGTCCACTGTCTTTTGCAATATCAAGGATTATGACCAAACGACAATAGCAACCACAATTTAAAATCAGATTCCTTCCCTCAAAGTCAAACTAAACAAAGTTTAAGCAGAATATTTTGATCTGTTAATTATGTCTTGTTGTTAGTAACCTTTTTTTTTTTTTATCTCATTTTGTTTTGTTTTTGTTCTATCTGCAAAAGTATTCAGCATACTATAATTCAAATTCAATGGGTTCAGAACCCAGTTATATTTTGTCTCATTTTTAGATTGTAAAGTACCATGTCTTCCGCATTAGTTGATTAGTTGTTTATTGAATTGCCTAGGTAGATAGGAATCTGATAGAATAGCCATTACTCAAGTAGATTAAATTTTTAGAGTTGAAAGTTTTTTTTTTTTTTTTTTTTTTTTTTTTTTTTTTATAAAGGAAACGAAAAAGCAAACAACTTCTTATATCTGTTCTAAAACAATAATACCTTTTTTTCAGTTTTATAAATAAAAGACTTGATAACATCTGTAAGTTGTTTTGATTTTATGTTTTCAGTTTTCTATTGCTTGTGTTCTTTCTTATATCATTTCGTCTTCTTTTCCCACTTCTATTTTTTTAAAGATTATCTTTCGAAAATTGTTATACATCATAAAAGAGTTTTCAAAAACTAAAAAACAAAACACACTAAATTTTCCTCAGAGAAAGTGATATTGTGATCTTCAACTTCAATACCAAGTTCTGAATTTTATTTAGATGTTAGCAAGTTCTGAATTTTGTTTAGATGTTGAAAGAAGGTCTCGTTGTTCATATCATTTGCAATTGCAGGTTCGCTTGGACAAAGTTCTTGCGGATGATGCTCCTTTTGATATTTGTAGTTGCCAGGTAAATGATACTCTTAAAACACAACTATATACCCTTATGATTTCTTTTATTCCATTTAAAAATATTTATTTGGAATCGGTTGAATATAGTGAAAAGCTATATATTGGATTAATCTTCCTTTTGTTGAATATACACATAGGGTCCTTTTTTTATAATAGAAAAAATATGGATTAAGTCCAAAATATAGATAAGAAATAATAACAAACTAACTAAAAATAAAAGATAAAGATAAGATAAAAATAATATATCTAACACTCTCCTGCAAGTTAGTGCATACAAATTGTATGTACCAATCTTGTTACTAATATAATGCATAAAGACTTAGTGAAAATATCTACTTCTGCACTTGAGTGACACCAAGTTATTAATGATTTGCTAAGACAACATAGAAGATAGAAGACGAAATACCAACCCAGAAGATTCTCCCTAAGCAACAAATCTGGGAGGTTGCTCCATATAAAATCTCTTCTTACAATTCGCCGTTAAGGAATGCATTGTTGACATCCAGTGGATAAAAAGGTCATTATTGAAGAGCCACCAAAGCTATAAATAAACTAACAAAAGTTATCTTTGCCACCAGAGAAAAAACATATATAGACGGGTCAAACACAATGGTGACAAAAGGGAGGTAAGAAGAGACAACCACGGAAGAAGGCATGGATGAATAGAGAAACCTTAAAAATTCAAGATTCTCCAATCAAGGCACCTAAAAAATGAAAAAAGAGCCACCTTGATTTTTTGAATAGCGTCTTCTGAGGAGACGGGACGTGTGACCACACACGACAACTCTGAACGAGGAAAAAGAGCGACCTTAACGCTCTAAATAGCTGCCTAAGAGGAGACGAGATATGCCACACGCATGACTAAAAAAGGAGCAGATTCACAACTTCAAAAGGCGCTAAGAGCAAGTAGGAGCTCCGATGAAGGTGTCGTTGACGACACGGTGGTTGCCTAACTGAGACGATCAAAACTGTGTGATCGTTGGTCGATTTGAAACTCCAATAGTGACACCGGTAGATGACGGTAGTAGAAGATGGTGTTGCCGACCGCAGTAGATGGCGCCGCCATCAATAGCGGTGGATGTAGTGGTAGAGGAAAAAAAAAAATTTCCTCAAAAGAACCTTAGGCTCTGAAACCATGTTGAAAGTAAAAAAACTATGTATGAGATTAATCTCCCTGTTGTTGAATATACACATAGGGTCTATTTGTCATAGAAGAAATATGGGTTAAGCCCAAAATACAAATAAGAAATAGTAACAAACTAAAAATAAAAGATAAAGATAAGATAAATATAATATATGTAACAAAATCTAATTTTGTTCTTGCAAAGCCCTTGTTTTACTGCAGTTTCTTTGATACAAAAATAAAAATGTAATTAAATTATGCATCAACTGTTATTTATATTCTTGATTACTGCTCCCTTTTTCTTTTAATAAGCAAAACCACTGTACTGTTTTGTCAGTAGAAGCGACATCACCATACCATTTAATACTACATTGTCTCAATAAATTATGAACTTCTTTACATCTTGAGAGTGAATGTTGTGCAGTTTGCATTGCATTACTCATGGTCTACAGAAGCTCGTGCCCGGCAAGCATTAGCTAATGTGTCAGCTTTACTTCGTCCAGGAGGCATTTTCATTGGAACTATGCCTGATGCCAATGTGATTGTCAAGAAGCTTAGAGAAGGTTTTTCTTGCATGTTCAATTATTATTATTCTTTTAAAATAAATTTAGTATTTAATGAAGTCCTTTGACATGCTTTGTCTCGTGACTGACCTCATGTAGTGAAATAAGAAATCATTTTTTTATTTTAAAAAAGTTGATAGAAATTAATAACATTTTATTAAAACAGTTCATGTTGACTTGTTGGTATGTTTAATGTTTGTGTTAATAGTTTTAATTAAAGCAATAGTATGTGTAGGAATTTGGTACTTCGTCATTTAAAATGTCTCAATGCATATAGAAATCTTCATCCCTTGACATGTTTATGTTATCAACAAGAATAGAAACGATAATTTCACCGGTAGAGTTTTGCTCTTCTGGGGTTTCTTCTCTGCTTGCGAAATTTCCTATTTGGAATTGAACTAATAAATTTTTTTGAATGACATGTGCTTCACCAATAACACGCTTTGATCCTTTGCTTCATATAAGTGGGGGATTTTGTTGGGTGTGGTAGATCTATTTCCTCATTCCTGATTGAAGATGCTATTTTCACTGTGATTTGCAGCTGAAGGATTAAATTTCGGTAACAGTGTCTATTGGGTGCGTTTTGATGAAGAATTTTCTGATAAGGTAAGTTTGTCTTCCTGATCTTTGCGCCATCTTTCATTTTTTAAGGCCAGAAACCTCTATAATTATGGAAATGATTTTGTGAATTCTATTTTGTGAATTCTACTTACTTGAAATTCTACTTATGTGATTCAGAAATTTAAATCTTCCAGCCCCTTTGGAATAAAGTATACGTTCCATTTGGAGGTATAATTTCTTTCTAATCTTCCTTTTCTGAATATCAAGTAGCTGTTTTCTCATCACACAAGTTGGTTTGCAGTTTCCTTGTCAAATTACAATGCGATATATGACTTTGTGCATGCATAAATGGAGAACCTTTGTGTAACAAGTATTATGATTTTATCATTCAAAGACCATGTCTCTTATTTAGTTCACTTTAAAATTTCCATACATTTAATTTCTATCCCTACATTTAAGACATAATTTCTTTGTTTCAGGATGCTGTTGATTGTCCTGAATGGATTGTTCCCTTCCACATATTCAAGTCGTTAGCTGAAGAGGTATGTAGCACACTGTGATACTCTGCCAAATTCCTAGCTCTTCTGAGGTAAGTGTTGATTACAATGACTTGTTTTCATAGACTACTTATTTAAACTTAACATTTACAGTATGACTTTGAGCTTGTTTTCGCAAAAAACTCGCACGAATTTGTGCACGAGTATATGAAAAAACCGGAATTTGTGGAGCTCATGCGAAGACTAGGTGCATTGGGAGATGGAAACCAAGATAATAGTAAGCCTTTGTGCCTACTGTTTTCCATTTCAATTTCCATTTAACTTCATGGAACAGTGCGTTTCCCAGTCTTTTTTGTGTGAAATCCTATTTTTAGGTGTTGTGGTTCGTGGGAATCCTAGTAATGTAGTACTTGTGCATACTTCTATATCAGGTACACTCTCAGCTGATGAATGGGAGGCAGCATATTTATACATGTCATTTGTATTGAGAAAGGTAAGTAACAAGCACTTGAGTTGGCTCTTAAAAAGAAAAATTTCAATCCTTCTTTATCTTCGAGAAAGGAAGTGAGATAACTAAGACAGGATAGAAATACCAAATTTTCATACTCTGTTTAAGAGTAGAAATAAGAAGAAGAAAAAGTTATAGTAAAAAGAATATTTTTTGTTAAATTTATTTAGTTTTAGT
This sequence comes from Vigna angularis, assembly GCF_016808095.1. Taxonomy (NCBI): domain Eukaryota; kingdom Viridiplantae; phylum Streptophyta; class Magnoliopsida; order Fabales; family Fabaceae; genus Vigna; species Vigna angularis. Next base: position 20,414,012 of record NC_068974.1, on the reverse strand, counting down.
TAGTATAAGAGTTTTATATAATTTATTTATATATTTATTTTCACTCCCTTCTATTCATCCAAAGAAATGGTAAAAAAATGTCCTATTTCTTTATTTTTATCTGTTAAATAATACATCCTCTCCACATTACTCCTCGTTTCCTTTTTATTGTTTTCTTTTTTCCTCTAATGGAAGCCAAGTATTAAAATGTATTCCTAAGAATGCAAATTATGTCAAATGCTCGAAATTAATTTATCTATAGCGTTCTTGTTTGATTTGAACAAAATTGCCTTGAGGGAAAGATAAGATACTGGTGGTTTATACATAAAAAAAGGATAAACTGCAAGTAGGTGATCTGGGAGTACTAAAAATTTGCATGTTGATAATATTTGGCTTTTTGATTCCTAAATTTTTGTTGACTCTAAGCCCTTGTAAAATTCTTGATTTACGTTCTGGTCCCTCTTTTTTTGTAGGCTTTTTAGTAAATGCTAAATATGTTTTTCATCTTTATTTAAAAATTGTGTTCCGTATCTAAACTAAACTATATATTTATTTTGTTCTTGCATTTTATGAAAATAATGTAAAACATTGTCTCCATCAAACGGCATGGAGGTTATATTATATTGTGAAGAATTTTGTCTATCACATGAAAACATTCCATGTGGAGTTTGCTAAGAGAATGTTTTATTAATATATGTTGTTTTTGTTTCTTTAGTATTATTGTAATATTGTTCAAAGGGACTAATTCAAAAGGAACAACAAATTATAAGGAGTAAAATTAAAAAATATAGATAGAATAGGACTAAAAGAAAATAAGATTATGTTTTAGGATAAACAAATTTAAAGGAAAACTGGTATTAGAGAGAAAGCTGAAATGGGGGTATTGATGTAATGACACAGCGAGGTCAACCTGACAAAAGCCAACAGGGTAGCAGAAGGGATCGTGGGTCCATGCACATTGCAGAGGAAGACATCATGTACATTACTGATTACTGAACAAACTACAACCTGTTTCTCAAATTTCTAGCATGGAATGGATTAGGGCATGAAGATGCCATTACTTTTGATCTCACAATCTTGACCTCTAGCAACCTTTTTGCTGCTTGAATTTTTGTAGGGTGCACTATAAATTATTCAAAACAAAATTTGTACCTCCAAATTTGTATTAGCTTCTGGTTCTGGATTAGACATGTGGCAGTTTATTTTAGCAAACTCCCTCACACTAATATATTCTTCCCTGTTTCAGCAGATGAGACTATCAGTGAATATTGAAAAACGATCCTTATTTAGCATTTCAAATTTTCAAGCAATTTATAATGTATAGAAATCGGTTTTTCTTCATTTTCTAGGGAAGAATATGTTAAATATAAAACTTGTTTTTGAGTCATCTCAGTTTGATGCTCAATTGTCTAATCTTTTCTTGTCTTAAATTGTTACAGTTAATTACGAAAGAGTTGTGAGAAACCTATGAGAATGTGAAAGGACCATGTTAGTCTGGTCTTAATCAGTCTTTTAAAATTCAAGTTTTAAAATTTTGTTTGATACTACTTTATTTTCTAGTCTTAACATTTAAGATATTCAACAGATCTATTTATGATATATAAATTTTAAGCTACAAAATTATAGTGTCAGGTCAATAATTATAAATTTTTGACAAAAATAAAATTATGGTTTTTAATATATTGCACTTCTACCAAAATAATTTAATCATAGTTATAGGTTTTGTTTCTCTACTTTTGTTTCTCTGCATGGTATTCCTCTTCTCTTCTCTACCAGTTTCCTTTCTAGTCCTTGATATATTTTAGAGCATTTTTCAATCAAGTATTGTAATTCTAATAAGGCTTGAATAAATTTTTAGTTATTTTGATTAAAAAAATTTGAAAACAATAGTCTACTCTCTCTTTCTTCCTTCAAGTACATTAGTCTTATTACTTTCGTGAGAACTACATGAATAACTAGTTGTTATTTATGATTACGTTCTAAAATAAGATATGTATCCATGCCAATTCTTATTTTTTTTTATAAATTCTTACTATAAGCTCAACTAGAAAAATATAACATTTTTGTTTTCTTTAAGAGATGAAATTTTGTTTGGTGATCCAAAGAGTATGAAAATAATTTTTTAGCGTACTTTGTCCTTAATTTGTTAATAAACAATATTTACTTATTTTATCTTCTTTAAATATTTTTTAACAATTTCTCTATTTAGTTTTTATAAATATAAGAAAAAGAAATTATTTATACTTTTTATTCTTTTATAGATATACTAACAGTTTAAAACCCTTGATTGGGTGAAAAAGAAAAGAAAAAAGTTAAGAGAACAAATGATAAAATATGAAATACAAAAATTGTAACACTCCTACTTTAAAGTTATATTACCATTTATCGCTTTACTAAATATCTCACATCTTTGTAAATAATTCATATACGTACGTATAATTAATTATGTTTACAATCGTCCTCTTATTGAAAATTTTCAAAATATTTTTACATATCATTTATAGGACCATAAACATATTATAAATATATACATATACAAAATATCTATATCACAAAACCTTTATCAGCTCCTTGCTTCGGAGTACTTTCCCCTATAATATTCTCTATTTCCATGTAATAATTATAGAAGTGGAAACCACAACTAAATTAAGATAACATGATGACAAATCATCTTAAGGGCTTACAAAGGTGCTGACTAGGTCCAACTTTAGTTTCCATTTTTCTAAATATATAAATAATATATAATTGTATAGGTTTTTCTTTCACATTCTTTGGATATTGTATTTTTGGACCATATAATCAAGCTGGTTATACTACCAGCCGAGCTCCCTTCTTCCAACCAAGCTCCCATCCTTCCAACTGAGCTCCCATGCTTCCAACCAAGCTCTCATGTTTTCAATGAGCTCTCAGACATCCAGCTGAGCTCCCTACTTCTAGTCGAGTTCCCATTGTTAGGATAAAGCTAAAGAGCAAAATTTTTGATAATGTTTCAAAGTCAAGTCTCAAGTGCTCTTATTGTATGAAGATCTTTAATCAAAACTTGCTTTTATATTAAAGTTTTTTGTAATTTAGTAGATTCATGTATAGGATGTGGTTTATCTTTGATTCTATGTATTATTGGCCTTAGGTTACGTTAAAATTTATTTTGAATAAGAAAACCTCATTTTATACTCAAGATAATCGATTATAAACTTATAATAATCGATTATCAATAATCAATTATGACTTGCTAATTGATTATCATGAACAATTATGAGAATTTTTAAGCAAGTTTTTTTAGTGTTGTGCATTTATTAAATGCATAATCAATTACCATAATTGAATAATTGATTATCACACATTAATTAGTTGACAATGGATTTTTGGAGGTATCCTTGAGTGAGATCTCTATAAACTAGATTGAGACTCTCATTCTAAAATACGATAATACAAAATATACAAGAAAAGTGTATTTTCGAAATTCTTATCTGCAGTGTGCGGTGATAAGTGTTCTAGGGTTTGTTGAACTCTTCTGTTGTGTCTTTGAGAACTTGGCGTGTTGGTATAGAGCGAGAACTTTCACAAGAAGTGTGATTGAGTGCTGTTATTGTTGGCATAGAGCGATAACTTTCATAGGGAGTGTGATTGAGTGTTGTTGTTGTTGTTGAGTTGAAAGCTTGTCATCCTTCGTGAAGCACTTGGAGGAGGTGTTCATCCTTTGTGAAGATTCAAAGGAGGTGTTCATCCCTTATGGGTCACAAGGGAAGTGAGTTTCATCTCTTGGGGTAACCAGAGAGGTGTTCTAACTTTAAACTATTTTATTTTCTTCGTAATTGTAACAATTTGTTGGTTTGTAGGATCTCTGTGATCCGAACCATGATAAAAATTATCTGTGTAATTTTCTCTCTTCCTTACTCGTTTAATTTGTTTAAATTATTTTAAGGAATTTATATTTACGTGAGAAAATTATTAAAATAACGATTTGCGATAAGAAACCAATTCACCCCCCTCTTGGTTTGTTGAACACATTAATCATTTTGCTGCGCCTCTCTAACAATTGATATCAGAGCTTGGTTTGGTAGTAATTCAAAATGACGGGGCAACATCAAACCTTTGCTGAGGGTGCCTTTATCAATAGACCTCCATTGTTTACTGGAGAAAACTATGCTTTTTGGAAATGTTATCATAAAGCTGAAGAGCAGAAATTTTGATGATGTCTCAAATCAAGTATCAAGTGCTCTTATTGCAGGAAGATCTTCATGAAGACTTGTTTTTATATTAAAGCTTTTGTAATTTAGTATATTGATGTATAAGATGTGGTTTATCTTTGATTCTATGTATTGTTTGTCTTAGGATGTGTTAAAGTTCGTTTTGAATTAGAAAACCTCATTTTATACTCAAGATAATCGATTACTACTTATGATAATCAATTATCAATAATCGATTATGACTTTCCATAATCGATTATCACAAGCAATTATAAGAATTTTTAAGCAAGTTTTTTACTGTTATGCATTCAATGATGCATAATCGATTACCATATTAGGATAATCGATTATTACACGCTAAATAGTTGACAACGAATTTTTGAAGGTATCCTTGAGTGAGATCTCTATAAATTTGATTGGGATTCTCATTCTAAAATACGAAACATACAAAATAAGTGTATTTCGAAAATTATTATCTACTTTGTGCGATGATAAGTGTTCTAGGGTTTGTGGAACCCTTGTGCTGTGGCTTTGAGAACTTGTCGTGTTGGCATAAAGCGAGAACTTTCACTAGGAGTGTGATTGAGTGTTGTTGTTGTTGCTGAGTTGAAAGCATGTCATCCTTTGTGAAGATTCAAAGGAGGTGTGCATCCTTTGTGAAGATTCAAAGGAGGTGTGCATCCTTTGTGAAGATTCAAAGGAGGTGGTCATCCTTCATGAAGCATTCGAAGGAGGTGTTCATCCCTTGTGGGTTACAACGAAAGTGAGTTTCATCTCTTGGGGGTAACAAGAGAGGTGTTCTAACCTTCAACTTGTTTATTTTCTTTGTGATTGTAATCCTAACTGCTTTTATAAGCATCTTTGGTATACCATGCTTAAGCCTAAAGCCTTACTAACAGACCACTCTTTGTTTGTTTCCGTAAACCTTACAAATATATCATGCTTAAGCTCAAAGCCTTCCTGATAGGATCATTTTCCCCCTACTTACATAACACTTACGAGTACTTTGCTTATGTCAAAACCTTATGGTCAGACTGCTCTCTGCCTACTTCCATAAGTCTCTTAGGTCACTTTGCTTTGTAAGAGCGGCGCAGCGAAATGCTTAACGCGTTCAACAAATCAAGAGGAGGGTGAATTGGTTTCTTATCGCAAATCATTCTTTTAATAATTTTCTCATAAGTATAAAAATTCCTTAAAACAATTTAAAAATATTTAAAGAGTAAGGAAGAGAGAAAATTGCAAAGGTAATTTTTATACTGGTTTGAATCCCACAAATCCTACATCCAATTGTTAATCTCAGCCGAGAATTACCGCTTCACTAGCACAAACCGACAAACTATTACAATCACAAAGAAAATAAACAAGTTGAAGGTTAGAACACCTCTCTTGTTACCCCCAAGAGATGAAACTCACTTTCGTTGTAACCCACAAGGGATGAACACCTCCTTCGAATGCTTCATGAAGGATGACCAAGGTTTACGGAAACAAACAAAGAGTGGTCTGTTAGTAAGGCTTTAGGCTTAAGCATGGTATACCAAAGATGCTTATAAAAGCAGTTAGGATGACTCTGGGAGCAGCCATAGTGACCATAGTGACAATATGATATGAGAAAATGAAATACATAACAACAAAATTATATTGATGGTATTAGAATAATTGTGCATATGAATTTTAATGATGTATGTTTGAATTATATATGGTGAGTGTTTAATGACAGTTTGTTATGCTAAATTCTGATTATCTCACCCTTTTTTGTTTGTACATGTGACTTCGATGATAGTATAATTCGAAACGTTATACGAGAACAGATGATTTTATAGATGAAACTGATCATGCATAAAGATGGGAGATAATCAAAGTTGGATTTTTGTAAAAAATATGATTTGAATAGTTTGAAGATATATTATTAAATTATCTGTCAGAACTTATAATTGTTTGTAATGAAGTTTATATCTTTAGTTTAAAAAAAATTTAAAAATTTACATGACCCCCAAGCGTTACACCTACCAACTAGATTGAGATCTATAATAAACAAAATATTCCTATAAATATTATTTTAATTATGATTTGATTTCATTTTTTTTAGGTTTAATTGCTTGCATTGTCCACAGTTTGGCTGCAACGTGTCAAGTTAGTCCATCTTTTTAAAAAAGTTTCAATTACGTCCAAACTTGGTTTAAAAGTGTCAATTTTGTCCAAACGTATGTAAAATTTGCTTCAATCAAGTCCCTTCCGTTAAATCCACATAAACGGAGAGAGAAAAAAAAATTAACGTCCGTTTATGTGGATTTAACGGAAGGGACTTGATTGAAGCAAATTTTACATACGTTTGGACAAAATTGACACTTTTAAACCAAGTTTGGACGTAATTGAAACTTTTTTTAAAAAGATGGACTAACTTAACACGTTGCAGCCAAACTGTGGACAATGCAAGCAATTAAACCTTTTTTTTATTATTCTAAGTTTGGCCAGAATGTTTAACTTTAAGTGTTAGGTAATTTTTTACAAATACTCTATCCTCCAATAGAAAATAAAGAAGACGATAGACAATAAAGAAGTACACTTGGAAGACGAGTATCGAATAATTACAGTTAAAAAAGTGGAGGAAAATTTTTTACAAGGTAAGCTTGATTCCGCAAAAACAAAATTTATAAAATTTAATACAATATTTTTAAAATATCACACAATGTTATTCAATGTAAATAAATTTTAACATAAATACGTATGATGGTCTAAAATTATAATTTACTAATTAAATTGATAAAAGTAAGTTCACATTTATAATATTTAATAGAATATTTATTTCTCATAACTTTCAAACTAATTATTCTGCTACATATAGAGTGAATTTATTTATTAAAAAATAAACATATATTTCAAAATAAATAAATTAGACAAATACATAAAAAATTAAAACCTATTATTTTATCGAAAAGTATCTTTTACAAATAAACACAAACAAACTCGCCTAAAATGTTTAAAAGATTATCGTAACAAAATGAACAAAATTTTAAAACTTTATATAATACAATGTGATAAAAAAAATTAGAAAGCAATAATTATAAAATAATGATAGTTAAAAATACACATATAGATAAGTTTCTTCTTCGACAGTATTCATTCTAAAGATAAGCAATCATTGGGGGAAAGAGAATCTGACATACGAGTTTTAATTCATGTTTGAACAAATATAGATAACCTGAGGGTTCTCAAAACTAAATTGAATTGACAAATTCAACCAATAAATAGTCCTCCAATTCAATTAAATAGTCCTCCAACTATTTCTATTATGATACAAAATTAGTAATGTAAATAGATATCAAACAAGTTAATTTGTAATAAAACAATAAAAAACCAGTTCAATAGAAAAAAAAATTACTCACAATTCTAACTTTCTAAAAATATAAATAATTCTGTTACTAATGAGAAACATTGATACTTTGAACAAATTTTGATGATGATGCACTTGAAGCCTTGAAGAGTTATTTACATTTATTGTTAAAGCTTGTTTTATAAAAAATCTTGTATTAGGCTTTTTGTTTTTACTTGTACATCATAAAAAGACTTGTAAATTGCTTTTTAGTTTAGCTATGTTGCGCCAATAATCAATTATCTCAAGGCATAATCGATTATCGCATGCAAAATTAGAAAAGGGTTTGTCGCGACAATAAATGATTATCACTAAGGATAATCAATTATCACCGCAGACTTTGATACTGTCCAAGGTTCCGCAATAATCGATTATCACTAAAGATAATCGATTATCACGGTTTTCAAAACCCATAACGGCCTAAAATAATCGATTATCACTTTTGATAATCGATTATTACTGACAGTTGGGAGTTACCTTTTCAGTTTTTGACTCTGCACAAACCTTGGTTTATAAATAGAGTTCTCCACAACTTTAAAGAGTAACTTTTCATTTGAGAGTATTAGAGTTGTGTGCCTAAGGGAAACTCTTTGTGTATGAAAAGGAGCTTGTGAACTTGGTGCTTGTAGGAGGAAGTGCTTTTTCTTGGTGTGTCTAAGTGGTGGAGTATACCTACAAAGCAGAGTCAAATTGTTCATCCTTTTGTGTGTCAAAAGAAGGTGTCTTTCATCTCTTATTTGTTAAGAGAAGTGGTTTTTAATTTCTATATTGTAATCTGTTACTGATTTCTAGTGAACAGGTTAATCACTCTTTATAGTGATTAACAACTGGAGGTAGAATCTATTGATTCGAAACAGGATAAAATTTCTTGTGTGATTTTCTCTATCTTTATATCTTTGTTTATAAACTGTTTGATTAAATTACTGAAAGAAAATCATGCTTTTAAAAGAACCAATTCACCCCTCCCCTCTTGGTTATTGTCTATTCATCAGGCTCTCTAAACGTTCCGTTGTGCTATATCAAACTCAACAATTGGTATCAGAGCTTGCTTTGATAGTTTTTCAAATCTTTCGAAAATGGGCGGACATAACCAAATGTATGCAAAGGTGCTTCAATTGACAAACATCCTTTGTTTACGGGGAAAACTATGTTGTTTGGAAAGTAAGAATGCAATTTTTTTGGAGTCTATTGACAAGGGTATTTGACAAGCGGTTGTGAATGGACCAATTGTTCCTATTATTACTGTAAATTGTATGCAGGTAGAAAACCCCTTTTTGCAATTGACTGTTGAAGAAAACAAACAAGCTCAATTTGATGTAAAAGCTTGTAATATAATATCTTATACTTTGGTATTAGATGAATTTTACAAGATTTCAGAGTGCAAAATGACTCAGGAGATGTGGGAAGTTCTTCAAGTAACTCATGAAGGAATTGACAATGTGAAGTGTGCTAGGAAGAAGACCCCAATACAGGAGTATGAGATGATCAGGATGCAACAGGGTGAAACCATTGTTGATGTGCAAAAACACTTCACACACATCGTAAACCATCTCTTTGGTTTAGGTAAGAAAATTGACACTGACGAATTAAATGTTAAAATTTTGAAATTTTTGAACAGGGCGTGACAACCAAAGTTTACTATGATAACTGAGTCTCGGGACTTGACGTCCATGTCTATGGTTGTGCTTTTTGGAAAGTTGAGAAAGCATGAGCTCAAATTGAATAGACTAAGTACTGAGGAAGACCAAGGAAAGAAGAAAACATTGGCTTTCAAAACTAACATTTCAAAAGACAAAAGTTCAAAGAAGGATGAGGAATTTGTAGATGAACAAATGAAGAAAATATGAGTCACATGATTAGTTAATTCAACAAGTTCATGAAATTTAGAGGTAAAAAATTTTAAAATGATTGAAAGAAGAAACAAGGATCTTTTTCAAATTACAGGTGATGGTTGTGGAGAAAAAGGACACGTTAATGAGAATTGTTCAAACATAAAAAATAGTGAAGAAAATAAGTTTTTGAAGAAGAAGAGAGCTTACATTGCTTAGAAGGATAATGCATCAAGCACCTCTAGTTCAAGTGATTCTGATGAAGAAGTCAACTTGTACTTGATGATTAATACTGATGACACTACAAGCCAAGTAAGTTGCGATAGTTCTGAAACTTGTGAAATGGATTTGCAAAAAAGCTTTTCTTGAATTGCTTAATGAATCTGAAAAATTGAATGCTGCTCATAAAAACTTGAAAAATAAGTTTAAGGATTTGAAAATTAAATATGAGAAGACATTAGATGAAGAAGTTATTTTAAGGAATAAAATCTGCAACTTAAAATGAAAGAAATTACAAATGTTGAACATCCTGTTGAATGTCTTTCATGTAAGAGTCACATGCTTGATATTGATATTCTTGAAAATCTACTTGAAGTGGCAACCAGAAACAATAATGTTGAAATGCCTATACCTCTTAAAAAGGTTTATAAAAATAAATGTGTTCTTAAAAGTAAGAACCAAATTAAAAGAACACATAGGGTATGGATTGAAAAAGGAACATCTTATTATAGAAACTCAAATGTTGTCACATGTTTTTGTTTTGCAACATCTTTTTGTTTTGCAGGTTAAATTTTGAAAAGAAAAAGAAGGTTCTATGGTATCCTAGTAAATAATTTATGAATGTTAGATATGTCTTAGGATGAAAATTTGGCCTAAATTTGCGTTTTTTTAGAAATTAAAGCACAGTAATTGATTACTAAGGGTAATAAACAATTATCAAGGCCTCAAAATTTTAATTTTGACAATTTGGCTTGCGAATAATCGATTATCAAAAGTAATAATCCATTATCTTAAATTATAGCGTTAAAAAAAATTATTTTAAGAATCAGTTTTTGATTTTAAAGAAAATATTACATTGAGGGGAGTAATAATTTAAATGGACCTAAATTTTATTGAATTAACTAATTTAGGGGAGCATGAAGATTAGATTATTTTTTTATTAGGATAAAAAAGGGGGAGAAATTTTGTATTGACATCTTATGTGATAATCTTGTGATAACTTATACCTATTTCAGAGGGAGATATATGATTTTGTTGATATCTTGTTATTTATCTCTATTATGGATTAATTACTCTTTTCCTCCTAGTTGTCAATTAAGAACATGACTTTCAAGAACATAACATATCACATGCCTTCAACAAATTTTTGATTATTATAAAAAAGTGGAAGATTGTTATTAATGAGAAATATTAGTGCTTTGAAGAGATTTTGATGATGATGCACTCGAAACCTTGGAGAAGGAAGTGATATGTCCAAGTTGTTCATCCTTTTGTGCGTCAATCTTTTATCTATTAAGAGGAGCGATTTCTAATTTTAATCCTTATTTCTATATTATAATCTGTTACTGATTTCTAGTGAAAAGATTAATCACTCTTTATAGTGATTATAGAATCTATTAATTTGAATCAAGATAAAAAATTTTGTGTGATTTTCTCTGTCTCTATATCTTAGTTTATAAACTGTTTAACTAAATTACTGAAAAAAAATCATATTTAAAAAAAAACCATTTTATCCCTACCCTATTAGATATTGTTTATTTTAGAATTGTAAAAACAATCCGACCTGGTCCAGTCCACCACGAGTTGGTCACTTAGTGAGTCAACTCAACCTAGCTCATTTATTAGCCAGAAAAATTCAAACTCGATCAGATTCATCACGGGATGGTGGGTAAACGAATTGACTTACTGACTCACTTAATTACAATTTTTTAAAATAATTTTTTTTTACAAACTTTCTATAATTCAAATCTAAACAAATTTCACTCCCAACACATGGGTGTTTAATTAATTTTAAAAATAAAAAATTTAAATAATTTTTTCAAACAAAAAAATATTAAATATTTTTTTATAAAATTAAAATTAAATTTAAAAAAAATAAAATTTAGTAAGTGGATTGGTAGACCAACCCAGTCTACTACGAGTTCAACCTACATGAACCGAGTTTAAATGAGTCGGATTAAAATCTGACCTACATAAAAAAAATATAATTTTTTTAAACTCAATCCGACTCAAACCCGTAGTGAGTCGGATTGACCCATAAGTTATAACTCATTTTGAAAGCTCTAGTCTTTTTATAAGTTCTCTAAACGATCTACTAATACCAATCTCAACAAAATCAACTAAAAATATCAGTCATTTTATTTTATCTTAAATTTAACACAAAAATCAGCATATTATACATTTAATATAAATTATATATTTTTAACTATCAAAATAATTTTGTTAATACCAATTCCAACTTAACTAAATCCGGTTTTGAAAATAACAGAGAAAGAAAAACTAAAAACCAGGTAGGCTTCCAAATGTAGAGAGAAATAAATTACCTGAGGACCACACTGAAATTTTAAAAGCATATCATATGTGATAATTACAGGGTTCCAAAACGATTAGAAAAGTCGACAAATTAAAGTTCTGCTTCCGAGAGACTAGGCTCTCTTTGTAATTATCTGCATTAGCTTCCAAGAGACTAAACTCTCTTTGTCACTATCACCATTATCACCAACACTGCCAAACCTATGAAGGTTCCTCCCATGAAACTTGATTTGATGTTCCCATCAGCATCAGCAGCCATTTTCTGAGTATCAGGTGACGGGAATATGTTCTGAAGGAAACTAGACACACTACTTACCAATTCAGTAACAGTAAGCTTTAAGTTCTGCAGAAAACCCATGAAATCCGAAAACATGCTTCCCGAGTCAGACTCGGCCGTGGCTTCCATGTTTTCAAGTGTTTCATCTCCTTCAGAAGAAAAAGTTGATAACTTTTCCACTTTCTCAGTAGTTTCCACTGCTCCAGAATCAGACACTGCAACAAAGTTTTCATTAACGTCCAGCTCATAAGAATAGATCCTACCACTTTCAGTATTCACATGATCATATAAATTTAAACTTGTCTATTGTTTCACTTCTTAATCCCGTGTATAGTTAAGTTTTAAATTGAAATATGGCTTCAGTTATTAAACTTGAAAGGGAGAAATATAGACACAATTTTCACATTATATGGTTATGTAAAAGTTAAAAATGATAGGATTCATTACCAAAAGTTCTGATTTTATAAGAAAAAAATTCAGTTTCAAGTTTTATTTGGTTTATTACGTTTTATCCTACAAAATAACTAAATCAAATTGGAATTAGGATTACCTGTCTGCTGTGATTGGAAGAACCTGTAGACAGCAGGATTTTCCATGACTGCATTCCATACATTTGGATCAGAAGCAAGTGAAGCCACAACAGCCTGGTTGAAACCAAAGTCAGTGAATTCTATGTATTAATTCAATAAATGAGCCAGTGCATTCATTAAATAAGCAATTTTAGATATTGTTCCCTAAACGAGATTGCTCAAGAGACTGTAAATTTGACTTAAAACAACATCAGATCACCTGCGCTTCATGACTTGTGCTAAGCAAATTAAAAGCCTGAATAGCATGCTTTGGAACTGAAGGATTTGAGATAGCATCAATGACACAAGATCTGTTCACTGGCTCATAAAGAGTAGGAGACAGAGTAGAGACTTCATCGCCAGGAGATGAAAATTTCGAAGAATCGGGAGAAAGATATATTCTGAAAAGAAATAAACATGATCAGAGGATAACGATAAGTATCACCAGATTCTATTGCATTCTTGACCCAAGAGATGGAGTTCACATGATATAACTTTATCAAGCAATAAACTTCTTCAAGATCATAACAAAATGCGGGATTGAACTGATGATAGACAATGAACAAGAACATGTTTGGATGACTATTGCACTCATTCCAAAACAATAGATACTAGAGGCAGTTTTCTTCAAAAGTGTGTTCAACGTTCAAACATGCACCAAGTCCTACACTTCCAAAAGCCAATAACTTTAATATTACCCAAATTTACTGAGAAATAACCACATTTAGAATAAGGATAAAATAAGTTGAAAGAAGGGGTTATAACAAGACGGAACTTCAACCTTTAGTCACCATACTAAAAAAATTATCCTTTTAATCCTTGTACATATTATTTTCATCTCTTGAGTCCGAATAACTTTAGATGGTATAGATAAATGAAATTAAAAATGATTAAGTTTTAAGTAAAGGGGCAAAATGTAAAGTTTTACAAACAAAGAAATACTGAATGAGTAATTTAACCTAAAAAACCATAGGAATGATAGGCAAATATAACAAAGCCAATATAGTGTAACCCTAACCGAGAAAATCAGCGAGACAAGATGCATGCATTTCCTTAGATTTATGCTATCATCATGCTCAAACTTACGTTACAAAGGTGACACAGAGCAACACAGATATCATTTTCATCAAGATGATGTAAGTTTCTGTATTAAAAAAGAAAAAACAGAGATCTTCATACAGAATTTAAATTCAATCCTCTTACAGTGCCGTTTACACTATCAACATGAAGAAGATTAAAGAATCCACATTCCCTCAAAGTTTGGCACTGAATCTTGATGAAATTCAGTTTAAAACCCTTAGTTTATTACCAGCAAAAATGTAAAACTCACACTAAGAGCATAGAAAAAAACCCAGCACAATAAAACCAAAACACCACAAAATCAAGACAATAAAATAAATTTCAAGCATAACTATCGTAAAAAATTATAGAGAAAATCAATATACTGATCAATAGCGTCCTTCAATTCGGTGGTGGCTTCCTTAGCTTCCTCGAAAGTGGGAGCAGAACCGAACACCATCCTCGGCGCAACGAAATCGCTATCGTCGGCGAAGTCCCAGTCGTCCCAAGGCGACACTGCATGCAGCGGCGCAACCTCGGCAGTCTTCGCGCCCTGTGCAGACACTCCGGCGACCGACGAGGATCGCGACGCGCTGCGGACCGATTGCTCTGTCGGGAGCGCTGCCGTCGAGCCCCGGAGACCCGACTTTGAGACGCCGATGCCCGCGATCTTCGCGGCCGTCCTCATAGCTCCTCCGCCGCCCATTTGTTCGATGAGAAAACTCCTTCACACGCGCAGGGGAAGAAACCACTATAAGTGAAATGGCTTGCTTAGTTTAGAAGTTTAAGCCGTGCTGTGGATAAGAATGGATGACACGTGGCGTTACCAAAAAATCACATAGAGTTGTGTGCCAAAGCGTTAATGAATTATATATAATATATATATATATATATATATATAAAAGATAATGTTAGTTTATTTTATTAAATTTAAATATTTATTTTAAATTATATATAATTCTAATATTTAATTAAGTAATTTATTTTTTTATGTTGTTTTATTAAAATTTGATATATTATTTAAGAAATATAAAGATTAGAAAATTATAAACTTGTTAATTAGGAGAATGGAAGAAAAATAAGGACCTCAAGGACTTCCACTCTTGTGGAATATGGTGTTTTCAAGTTTGTTCTTACTTTTCCACAAGCTTGTAAATATGTGTATAAGTCTTTGTTTTAGACCTTGTATTTTAACTAAGATAAAAGATAAAAAAAAGATATGCGCTTATAGTCAATGGAAAGTTCTTTGAGTTTAGTTTCTAACAAAAAAAATCATCTCATTTAGAGCTATGTGAAGAAAGTTATGAGTAAAACCCTCAACAAAGGTCAAAGTAGACAAGATGATGTCTTGAACGAGTTTTGGGCTTGTTTCTTGAGTTAGGCTTGCATGGAACATGATCCAGCTTGTTTTAAGCCTTAAGGTACTTGGAGAAAGGCTCCCTTGCACGTGATTGGCTAAAAAAATAGGTAAGATTGTTAGAAAAATCATGAAGCATAAAAGTTTTAATGATGTCCAAATCAAGTCTCAAGTGTTTACTTTGCAAGAAGACTTTTTTTGTGTTAAAGCTTTTACAATGAGTAGTTTATGTATAGGGCATTATATGTTGGTTGATTCCATGTATGTTATGCTTTAAAATTCGTTTTGAAATGAAAAAGTTTTGTAATAATTGATTAGTCACTTAAGATAATCAATTATTGCAAAGAGGTTTTTAAAGGTGGCTAAAAACTTATTTTGGCTTTGAAATAATTGATTACCAGAGTATGATAGTCAATTATCCATAATCGATTATGACTTACCATAATCAATTATCACAACTAGTCATTGGAGTTTTTTAGCATGTTTTCGATTGTTGTGTATTCATTAAATGCATAATCGATTACCATAAGTGAATAATTGATTATCACGCGAGAAAAAGCTGACAACGGATTTTTGGAGGTGTCATTGAGTGAGATCTTTATAAAGATGTTTTAGACTCTCATTCTAACACACATTTTTTTGCTTTAAATTTAGAAAAGTGTGATATAGGATTTGTGTAACTCTTGTGCTTTGGCTTTGAGAACTTGGTGTTCGCAAAAGTGAGAACTTTCACTAGGAGTGTGATTGAGTGTTGCTACTATGGCTAAGTGAAGCCTGTCATCCTTTGTGAAGATTCAAAGGAAGTGTTCATCTTTCATGAAACATTCGAAGGAGGTGTTCATCCCTTGTGGCCTTTAGGGGAAGTGAGTTTCATCTCTTGTGGTAACAAGAGAAGTGTTTCGAAATCCTTAAACCATTTTTTTTATTGTGATTGTAACAATGTATTGATTTTGTGATAGTGTTTAAGTAATCTCTGTTTGAGATTAGCAACTGGACGTAGGATCCTTGTGATCTGAACCAGTATAAAATCATCTATGCAATTTTATTTCTTTCCTTACTCTTTAATATTGTTTAATTTATTCACTAAGTAAGATAAAATTGAGAGAAAATTAAAAAGGCACACATTTGTGAAAGGAAACCAATTCATTCCCCTCTTGGTTTATTTGTTCACGCTAATCATTTCAAGTGTTGTAGGAAGGAGTTTATCAGAATGTTAGTTTGGTAGAAAGTGTAAGGTTAGAGAATTAAGAGCACGGTGAATGAGGAATGGATAAGAAAGGTCATAGAACAGATGAAAAACGGTGGTTACAATGTAAGTTGCTAAAGAGGGTATCAATAATGACCGAATACATCATACAGTTAATGACCGACCACATGACTTGACCATCCAGATTGTATGAAATGTCAAGTTCTAGGGATTTGTGCACCAGTGTGGTGAAGTAACTAGAAACCCATCAACTGACATACCAGGTTAGTCCGTTATTAATCACCTACGATACCCTATAGGCTAGGACCTCCTACTATTCTCACCACATGACTCATCACTCTCTACTTGAGCATGAATGATCATTAGAATGTCAGGATAAACCCCATTAGGACACTCCGGCCATTCATACGGTCAATCACAACAAAAGGCACCACCATGTAACCTCTCCGTGAGGATCATAGAATTACTTCCAACAACCATACTTTCAATTTGACACCATTATGATAATGCATACATCAGTCATCAAAGCAATTGAAACAATTAATTAAAATAACACACTGGAATAAATATAAATGTGGGCCGAACAGAAATCACCAAACATATATGAACAATACCGAACACCCTGTGAAGGTTGGAGACCAGTCGTTCTCTCACTACCTAAAGAACAGGATTGAATGATCAATAATAGATACAACTGAAGAGAAAGTCGAGTACTATTACTGACCGACAACTAGAGGATTCCGAGTACCACAACATGACCAAATACTACCACCATAGCAAGTATTAAGTCTAGATTGAATGCTTATGGCTTAGGCCGAACACCTATAGCTTAGGCCGAACACTTAGAGTTGATACTGATTACTAAAATATCACTGAACGGTCATTAACAGGTAAGGCCCATGAGAGGCCGAACACATTTAAGATTGAATACAAGTACGAGACCGAGCGTTAGTACCAGATCGAGCGCTACTAAGAGACCACACAACCCACTAAGACCGATCGCTACTAAGAGACCACACACCCACTAAGACCGATCGCTACTAAGAGACCACACATCCCACTAAGACCGATCGCTAGTAAGAGACCACACACCCCACTAAGACCGATTACTACTAAGAGACCACACAACCCACTACGACCAATCGCTACTACTAGAACAAAATACAAGTACAAGACCGATCGGTCATTAGCTGAAAAGCTCTACATAAGTAGAACTCAGTTCAGACCGAACACAAGAAGAAAGCCGAAAGATCAATGAATGACACTCGACGATCTGCATAATTCTGCAGAATAGCTGCAGAATTATGATCAACCACTATTTTCACTAATTCCTACCACTTTCCAACTTATAATCCTCCAAACATGATTCATATACCATTTTAAGCCTATCCAAAAGTACCTAAAATCGTTCTAACATCATCCCAAAGAGTCCCATACGAGATTTCACTCCCAACCCCAAAGTATCATATTCGCATACCCACTTTCTTAAGATTAGAACATACCGAACACTTATACAGGGAAACTCCAAGTAGTTCACAGGTTCTCGCATTCACAGATTCAACACAATTCAATCAAACATTCAAGTTGCACACATGCAACCATCCAAACAGTAATTTCATATATGGAAACTCAATTAAATTAACTAGCTTCCCTTACCTCTTAACCGAACGAGAATCTTCTACCCTTCCAAGAACACCTATAACTCACTGATTGATAAGGATAGACCACCAAAAGACCAAAAATGTGATCAGAAATGGAAAGAAGAAGCTGATGAACACATGCAACCAGAAATTTGGCTTGCATATGTCAAAAAGTTTCGGAATCTCACAAGAGCTCAAGCAATCGAGACTTACCAGCTCTAAACAAGACTTTGATCAGTGAAAAAGGATGTTTTTGACTCCCGGATTACTTAAACTTGGTCTGATTGAAAATTAGATGAAGTAAGATGAGAGATTTTTAGAGAGAAGGAGGATAAACGAAAAGAGAAGGAGATTTAAAGAAAAATGATTGTATTAGAAAATGGTACGAATATTTGAAATTTTTCTTTATATAATAATATTATTTTAATATAAATATTTTGTCCATTATTCCCACGTGTCCACTCCAAAATTTGTTCTTAGTATATATGTCATGACTTAAAACTCATTTTAGAAATCGAAACCAATAACAAAACTTTCTCTTTTTCTATATTCTATTTTCTTTAATAATGTATTTTCAGTCACATATCATAAATACTTTTTGAATTAAAAGTTAACATAAACCTTTTTTTATAAAAAAAACAATTTATACATATGTTAAAAAATTATTTTCTAAAAAATATTAATACTACAAATTTTTATATTTTATAAATTCTTATGAATATTCCGTAAAATTTTATATAGAAAAATTTTCAAATATTTGAACTTTTAAAAATTTTATAAAACAATCCACAAAAAAAAAATACACTAAATATGAAACATTCTCTGAACATTTTAATCCCTTCCAAACTAAGATAACATATAAGAATAAAAAACTAATTAACTAATTACTTTTAGTTTTAAATGATAATTAATTCTTCTAAAAATTTTAGCCTATCCAAACCAATGTACATAAACCAAACCAATGCACATATATCAAAGTTCTTATATTGAGAAAACATAACACAAAAGACATCATATACGACATAATAGGAGCGGTGTGCACAAGTCCAATTATTCAAATCAATTATATATTCACTGTTGTCTTTCTCTATTGAATATTTTACTATGACAGTAACTTGGTGTTTTAGGAACTTTCGTTTACCTCAATTATTGCAAAAATACATTGGAATAAGGTTTTTCAAAAACAAACAAATAATAATGATAGGACAAATCTACTTTTGCATGTATATCACAAACTTCCTCGTTAGTTAGAAGAAAGAAAATGAATGTAATTAACCTTGAATTCAATCCCACTCCTATATGAGATAAGAAAGAAAAAAAAGATAAAAATTCTAAAAATACAACTAATAATAGGAAATTAAATTAGAAAAAATTTATAATTTTAATATTTTAATTTTTAAGTTATAATTTGATTTGAGAATAAGATGGAAAACGTATATCAAATTTCATGGGTATGAATAATGGATTTGAGTCTGTTATATTTATCTTGATAAAGATTTCTTGTGAAACTCTATAGTCTGTCTTGTTTAACAAACTCAATTAAAAGAACTATAGTAGGTTAATGAGCTATACAAAATCACTGCATTTAGTCGATAAATTATTAGTTGTTTTTTAAAGTTTAATATTAAATTTTTACAAACAAAAATAATTAAGAAATAAAAAATACATAAAAATAAAAAAGGAAAAAAATTATGCTTATAGCTCTTGTTGAATATAATTAATTCTCAAAACTATCTAACCTATTAGTTATAGGTTTTAATAACTAAATTACTTCAAATAAAGTTGAAATTAAATTTATATTTGGTTTAATGTCTCGATGGGTTAAATATGATTTTAGTCCCTTAAGTATCAGACGATTTTGTTTTTAGTCCCTACTCAGAACTTTGATGGTTTTTAGTCCTTATTGTTTTGAAACTCTGACTAATAGTCCTTAAAATTGGACGATGTTAAGTTTTAGTGGATGTGGCAAACGGTGATGCTTCGTGATCACTGATTTGCTCTATTCTCTCTCTGCCACGTTGGATGTTTAAGTGTTGAACTGAGATTAAGTTAGTTAATTACGTTGTTCATTGAAATTAGATATAGGGTTCACAAATTGTCAAATTAAATTTTTGAATTGGGGGAAAGGAAAAGTAGTTTTACTCGAAGCATTGTAGTGGAAACCTTTCACAAGAAGCATTGTATCTTGGTGGTCCTTGCGGTGGTGGTTGCGGTGGTCGTTCTGGTGGTCGTGAAAGACAAGCGTAAAGGTAAGTTAAGCTATTGTTTTTCTGTTTCGATTATGGTTGTTCCAATTTGTGCGTAAAGCGTTGATGTCTGAATGTAGGTCTAGAAATGGTTTTCGACATTTGTTTGCATCACATGGGGAAGTTTGTTAGTAATAAGGGGCTACAGTATGTTGGAGGAGAGATACACGTGATCAAAGGACTTGATCCGGATCGTTGGTGAATAATGTGAGATTATTGAGTGATGACAGTGAAACACTGTACTTGGCTAATTATGCAGAGGAGAATAAGGAAGAGGTAGAAATCTATGTTCAATATGTTCCTAGTGAGGGTGGAATGGGTCTAGAAGAGGGTTAGGAAGAGAGTGATGGTGGTCATGAACAACAAGAGGTTGAAATGGGTGAGGAACAAGAAGAGTTTGGTGGTGGTCATGAACAGCAAGAGGTTCAAATGAGTGAGGAAGAAGAAGAGTGTGATGGTTGTAACGCCCCCACAGATCACCACGAGGCTTTCCAGTGTGCTTTGTCCTCACTCGCACACTTTCCGGGAAAACTTCCCAGAAGGTCACCCATCCCAGAATTGCTCCAGGCTAAGCACGCTTAACCATGGAGTTCTTATGGGCTAAGCTACCGAAAAGCAAATGCATTTTGGTAATATGAGTAGCCAAATCAATCCCTTTAAGATATCCTTCAACTGTATAGTCCCATACCTACACAGTCTCCAGATCCCTCTCATTCCGGTGTATGTCCGATTCGTCCATGTACCCCTTCCACCCGAAGCTGCCAGGAGCCGCTCCTTGTCTGTGCCCCCTGCACCATGCTTCTTGCACCGGCGTCACTCCCCGCCCTCGTCTCCGTGCCCGGGTGTCACAATGGTGATGATGAACAAGAACAGGTTCAAATGGGTGAGGAAGAAGAAGAGTGTGATGGTGATGATGAACATGAAGAGGTTGAAATGGGTGAGGAAGAAGAAGAGGTTGTTGGTCGTGATGAATATGATTATCTTCGGGAAGAAGAGGAAGGGGGGAATGTTGTTGAGGGGGAAGTAGAAGCTTCAGCTGAAGAATGTATGGATGACAGTGAAGAGGACAGAATGATAGGGTGGAACAATTTCGGAGAAACATTAATCCAGTTTTGGATAGGTGGAATAGAATGAAAAAGAAGAAGAAATGTGTGACTAGAAGAGGCAATGTTGGGGAAGGTTCATTTATACTGAATGAAGTTAGAGATCATGACATGAATGACCAATACAATAGTGATGAATTGGATTCAAATGTAGATAGTGATGAGGATTTGAGGTTTTCAAAGGGGAAGTTTAAAAAGTATAGAAAAGATGATATGAACAAGAACTTTAGATTTGAATTGGGGATGGAGTTCTGTTCTTTAAAGAAATTTAAAAATGCACTATTGGAGCATAGTGTATTAAATGGAAAAGAGGTTAAGTTTGTGAAGAATGACCTCAACAGAGTAAGGGCAGTTTGTAAAAACAAATGTGATTTTCTGATTATGGCTAGCAAGGTAGGAGGCAAGCAAACATTTAGGGTGAAAACCTTGGTTGGACGACACAGTTGTGGAAGGGTCTTTGGAAACAAAAGTGCAAATGTGAACTGGATTGCACAAGTATTAGTAGATAGGTTTGTAAATGTGGCTAACATGACAGTCAACCAAATAATTGATGACATTAAGAAGTCATTCAGTGTTGGAATAACTGCTTGGAAAGCTGGAAAGGCCAAGCAAATTGCCTTGGATTCTTTGGTTGGTGATGGAGAGCGACAATACGGTCGTCTATATGATTATGTGGGTGGATTGGTAAGAGTGAAGGCTGGAACATTTAAAATTAAAGTCAATCAACCCCAACCAAGTTTGCCTCCAAGATTTGGCTCATTCTATATGTGTTTAGAGGGTTGTAAGCAAGGCTTCTTAGGAAGTTGCAGGCCCTTCATAGGGATAGATGGTTGTCATCTGAAGACAACATATGGGGGTCAGTTGTTGGTGGCAGTGGGTAGAGACCCGAATGACCAATATTTCCCACTAGCTTTTGCTGTGGTTGAAAATGAATGCAAAGAGAGTTGGAGATGGTTTTTGACACTACTACTGGCTGATATTGGAGGCATTGATTGTCAACGTTGGGTTTTCATCTCTGATCAACAAAAGGTATCTGAATTTAAATATTTCCCTATTTTAATTTCATAGCAATTGGAATATTTACTATTGACCAGGACCTTTTCTAATTTGCAGGGACTAATGACAAACTTTTGTGATTTGCAGGGACTAATGATAGTTTTTGATGAGATCTTGGAAGGAGTGGAACATAGATTGTGCTTAAGGCACTTGTATAACAATTACAAGAAGAAGTTTGGTGGAGGAGTGCTTATTAGTGATCTTATGATGGGGGCTGCGAAGGCCACATTTAAACAGGAATGGGAAAAGAAAATGGGTGAGTTGTCCAATGTTAACATTGATGCTTACAATTGGTTGCTAGCTATTCCAACTAATCGTTGGTGTAAACATGCATTTAGTAGTTATCCTAGATGCGATGTCTTGTTAAGCAATTTGTCTGAGTCATTTAATAGTACAATTTTACTAGCTAGAGACAAACCTATCACAACTATGATGGAATGGATTAGAAACTTACATTATGAGGAGGTTTGCAACACTTAGAGAAAAAGCAAAGACATATACAGGAGCTGTGATGCCTAAACCACGAAATAGGCTTGATGGGGAAGTTGAGAAGAGTGGAAATTGGATTCCAACTTAGGCAGGGGCTGCAAAATTTGAAGTCACCCACGAGTTTACTATGGATAAATTTGTAGTTGACCTAAGTAACCATTCATGTAGTTGTTACTTTTGGGATTTGGTAGGAATTCCTTGCAGGCATGCTATGGCTGCCATCAATTACAAACTAGAAAACCCTGAAGACTATGTACATCCTTATTACAAGAGAGAGGCTTATGAGACTTGTTATGGCCCTGAAATTGTTCCAATCAATGGACAACAATTGTGGTCAACTTCTGAATCTGGTTCCCTACTGCCTCCAATTTATAAAACATCCCTGGGAGGCCTAAAAAACTAAGAAGAAGGGAGACTGATGAATATGTGACTCATACAAAATTGTCAAAGAAGAATCTTGTTATGAAGTGTAGCAGCTGCAATGAATTTGGCCATAATGTAAGAACATGTAAAAGGGGAAAGAAAAAGGTACAAAATCAATGTTTTACAACTTCACTTATTTACACATTCAAACTTATTTACACTATGACAATTGCAATGTTGCTTACTTCCATTTACAGAACACAAGGGCCACTTCAACTGTAGGAGGATCTGGCAACACAAGAGCCACTTCCAGTGTAGGAGGTTCTCAACCAGAACCAGCTCCATCAAGGTCACAAGGAGGAGCAACATCAACAAGGGGAAGAACAAGTGGCAGTGGAGCAGGAGCTGCATCAAGTGACCAAGGAGGAGGAACATCAAAACGGGGAAGAAGAAGTGGCAGTAGAGCAGGACCTGCATCAAGGCACCAAGGTGGAAGAAGAACATCCTCACGACTAGCTGCACAACATCTAGGGTCCCAAGCTAGTACCAATTGAAGATTTATTGTAGCCAACCCTTTATTTTAATGAGAATTTTGTAAGTCACAGTGACCCAGGGAACAATAGTAGTAGTGGGTACAGTGGTTGCTGTGGTTGCTTTTAATATTTTTTGTAGTGGAAAGGGACCACTAAACTTATCTTATTTAATAGTCTGGGACCACTTCATATTATATCGTGCTTCGTGTTGTATTCCATCTTTGCATAATGCCAAGTTAACTTTATTTATTCCAAGTCCACATTTACAGATACTCTGCTTCTACTTTCTTATGCTGGGAACTCTTTCCTTTATTAACACAAATCAATATACCAGTAGCAGTGGAATGTTAAAGGGAAAACAAACAACAACCACAATTTCCAGACAAACCTCATTCTATTAAACCATAATTCTTAATTACAATTCATCTTTAACAAAAACATAATACAAAAGAAAATTGTTAACGCCCATGCAAAGACAAACAACAACAACATCATTTTCCCAACTTTCTTCTCTTCTTCTAATTTCCTTTTCAACTTGTTGTTCTTCTTCCTTAGATCCAATACAAGTTTTTCATTTTCCAAACACATTTGAAGTTCTTCACGTTTTCTTTCAAAGCTTCCTTCAATTTCAGAAACTCCTTCATCATGCCATTCAAAGTAATTACAACTTGAATTACTCTGCAATCAAAACAACACAAGATTAATTCAAAATTCAGCAAATGAAATGAAAGATTTAATCACTTACTGCCCAATTTCTACATCTATAAAACAATCTTCCTTTGTTCTTCACAGTAGTTGCCTTCAAAACCAACAATGTTTCACCACAACCACACAATTTAGAAGGTAACCGTGAAGATGATCCACAGCTTTGCGACTTAGACGAACCAATTGACCTTCGCGTCCAACCATTTCCTCCAC
This sequence comes from Vigna angularis, assembly GCF_016808095.1. Classification (NCBI taxonomy): domain Eukaryota; kingdom Viridiplantae; phylum Streptophyta; class Magnoliopsida; order Fabales; family Fabaceae; genus Vigna; species Vigna angularis. The sequence continues at coordinate 20,389,298 of NC_068974.1, read as the reverse complement.
TCCCACCTTTCATTTCACTACAAGAAAACAATCCCGTCATCAGCTTTCCTGCCCACAAAAACCCTATATCCCAAATCCTCATATTGACACGAAGAACAGAAGAAGACCAAAACCAAAACATATGAACTTACCTCCTCAAGAACACCAACTCCAACCTTCATATGTACCCAAGTTCTTTGCCCCCAGCTGCAGCCACGAAGAAGAACCCAACTTCTTCAAATCTCATTTATAAAAGATCACGAAGTGCTCTTCACTTAATCTTAGTTCAACACTTAAACATCCAACGTGGCAGAGAGAGAATAGAGCAGATCAGTGATCACGTGGCATCGCCGTTTGCCACATCCACTAAAACTTAACACTGTCCAATTTTAAGGACTATTAGTTAGAGTTTCAAAACAATAAGGACTAAAAACCATCAAAGTTCTGAGTAGGGACTAAAAACAAAATCGTCTGATACTAAAGGGACTAAAAACATATTTAACCCGTTTTAATAACTAAATTACTTCAAATAAAGTTGAAATTAAATTTATATATCAATAACATTTGGTTTAATGTCTCGATAGTTTCCTATTTTCGTCCAGAATCTCAAATAGATCCCTTTCTGTCTCAACGTCTCAATTAGGTCATTGTTTTTGTAAAATTGAAGCAATTAGAGTCTTGCCGTCAAATTGGACAAACGACCGTTTAAGTTTGGGTTACGTGACATGATCAGTGTATGAATTAATCAGACGTGGCATTAAAAACGAGTTTGAATTGATTTTTTTATTAAAAAATAGATTGCATAAATGTTAAATCAAATGTAGTCAAGGGCAAACCGGGTAAAATAAAAAATTTAAGTGCAGCCCTACAATTGAGAAATCCAAATCACATTTAGGGAAAAAAAATTGGACTCCGAATTAGGGTTCATGGAAGAGAAAGAGAAACGCCGAGATTGGGGCTCCATAGCAGAAGAATCCCAACTCAAGTTTCGAAATCAGATTGGGATTTAGGGTGGAACCCGCAACACAAGATAAAAAACGAGATCAATCCCAGCCTCACCTTTTGTCGCTCCTGCAGCGAGGGGATCTGCGGCTCTTGTGCCATAAACATTGACGGCTAAAGCAGAAGAACCCGCCACCGGTGCCAAGGAAGGAGATTCAATGACAACAGTGGAAGCTATTTTTGTGGTTTGGGAGTGTCGTGTAATTCAATGACAATAGTGGAAGCTATTTTTTTCTACATGTGTGAAGTCAGTTGCCAAAAAACGAAAGATCTCTTGAAAACTTTAATACTGATTGTTGAGTTCTTGTGAAACTTGCAAATCAGGCATTGATCTTTTTTTTTTATTGTGATACTATAAAAACCATTTTGTTTGTCCAGTGGGGCATCTTTCTTAGTTGCTGTTTGGTTTGACTTTTAGCTTTTAGAGCTTTTCAATTGTAAAGTTTACTCTTGTAATCTTCTTTCCTGCAATTTTCTTTCCAAAGTTCACACCATCAATCAGTCGTAGATACTCCATCACGAAAAACGACATTAAACTTTTGATGTTGCCACCCATTACATGTCGAAGATGAACAAACTTCTACATTTGATTATCCATCTCTTCCAATCGAACAAAAACACACTTATTTTACTCCCACAAACCCTAATATGAAGCCGAATTGATTTTCCTTAATTTGATTTCGATTTCGCAATTGAAGAGAAAGGACTGATCTTAATTTTATTTGTTTTACCTTCTTTGCCCTTAATTAAATTTGATTTCCCCTCTCTGCACTCCAATTTTTAATACAAAATACACTTCATACATGTTTTTAATACCACGTCAGTTTAAACAATACCTTCAGCATGCCACGCAAGACCATTTTAAACGGTTGTTTGTCCAATTTGACAGCAAGCCTCTAATTGCTTCAATTTTACAAAAACAAGGACCCAATTGAGACGCCGAGAAAGAAAGGGACCTATCTGAGATTCTGGACAAAAATAAGGACCTACCAAAACATTAAACCATAATATTTTTAATCATAAATATTATATATAAATTATTCTAAACGACTCAAATCCACTATAATTTTAAAATAAACATTTATCTCCTTTATAATTTATTAAAATAATATTTTATATAATTCTTAAATAAACATTCACTTTTAATAAATACATTTATAAACATTTATTTTTATCATTTTTGAAACACAAAAAACATTAAAAAAGGAGTTGAATAGTATTTTAAAACTTTTTGGCAAATCAAAGCTTAATGAAGATCTACAATAATTGTTAGACATGTATATGTTTAATAGAGGGTTTAGGAAAATGTTTTAAAGAAGAAAAGTAATAACATAAGTAGGGGTGGGCAAATAGAACTGAACTGTAGTACTAAAATTTGCACTGAACTAAAAACTAATTTGTCTAAACTTGAGTGAACTGTAAAACAGTTCAAACAAACCGAACTGAACTATACTAAAATGTACTAAATTACAATATAAACTGAACTAAACTATTAACTATACTAATTTTGAACTCAATTGTACTAATTTTAACACTGCCCTAGTTTTTTTTAAGCACTTTTCTTCGAACTTTTCCACTTTCTTGAAGCGCCCAAACACATACAACTGTAATTATAAAAGTTTATTACAAAAAGATTAATTATTTAAATTTTTTAAATGGTAGCCGTCTGATATCCTGAAATAATGCGGTAATTATATTAAATAAATTATTAAAGTAACTTTTTAATTGAAATTGAGAAGTATAACAACGTTCTTGAAGTTTTTAACCTATGGGTCAATTAAAAGTAAATTACTAATTCGCTAGATCATTTAATTCATAAATAGTTTCAATGAGAATACATTACATATCTCACTCGCATTAGAGTGAGATAAAGATTGTGTAATGAATGAGTAAATTGTCTAAGAACATAAGTTGTATAATTAAAGTGAAGTATTATTATTTCATTATGCATGTACAAAGATCATAAATAAATAAAAAATATTTAAATTTTACTTAAAAGATATTATGATTTTATAAATATTTTTTATTTAACATTTTTTTCTTTAAATATTTTTGAAGAATTCGTTTATTTGATTCTAGATGAGAGTTTTTTAGAAAATCTATTATCTACTATAATATTAAAAAATACTAAAAATTTATTTTAATATTTATTTTATTTTATTCATAAGTGTCTTACAAATTAATTTTTTAATTATTTAATATTATTATTTTCTATTTTATTTATATTTCTTTTATTATTATATTGTATGGAAATTATTTTATTTTTTATTTATTTATTTTACTTTATTTTTTTTTATTTATATTTATTTTTTCATGAATATTATTTTACTTTTATATTTATTTTTTAAAATTTTTTATTTATATTTTTTGTTTTATATGAGTATATAATTTATTTTATCTTTTTATCTACTTATTTTATTTTAAAATAATTTTTTATTTATATTTATTTTGTTGCCTCTTAAAATTGTTTTGTTAATTAATTATTTATATTTTATTATTAAACTAATATTTATTAATTATTATAATATAATAAAAGATGATACTATAAAAGTTACTCTTAATAAATGTTTGTTAATTTTTTTGTCATTTGATATTTCTATAATATTAATTATTTTTTCTATATTACTATTTTTTTTATGATATTTCATTATATAGTCATTTAATAAAATTTAACGTTAAAAAATATATTTTAGTTTTAATCTGTAAAATACTATATTTAAAATTAATAATATTGATATTTATTTTAAAGTTAGTTGATTTTTAAAATAAATAATTATTTTAGTGTGTGCACTTACACACATTTTAATATCATGAAAAGTTTTTTTAACATATTTTTACATATTTAATAATATGTTAAGGAATATAATATATTTAAAGTGTTATTTTTTTATATAGTCTTTTTTTTATTTTATGATTTCTATTACTTAATCATTTAATAAAATTAAATTTAAAAAAATATATTTCACTTTTATTTCTTAAAATAATATTATTTAAAAAGTAATATATGTTTATTGATAAAAAAATATAAAAATTTGTGATAAAAAAATTTTGTCTTAAAAAAATCATTATTAATCTTTTATGTGAACTTAATATTTTATTATTAAATAACATTTTCTTGGCAAGACGAAGGAGTTGAACGGGAACTAGAGAAGAAGAAAGAGTAAATACAGTTCTGGCAGTTAACTGAACCGAACCGAAAATGTTATAAGTTCAGTTTTTAAAAACTAAACCATAAAATAGTATACTCAACTTTTAGTAAAAGTGGATCGGTTTTTTTTAGTATAATATAGTATAATTAACTATAGTGCAGTACAAATCAGTTATTTTTGCCCAACCCTAAACATAAGTATTTTTATACTGACTCGCTTTAATTTGAGTAATGTTTAGTTCTCCCTTAAACTTCTTAAAGAGTTTCACTAATCTTTTACCCAGGTTACAACGAATATCAACCACTCCTAGTTTACAACGAGTATTATCAATCACTCTTGGTTACAACAAGTATTATCAACCACTCTTAGTTTACCATAATCCAAACTGGATTGTACGACTTTATACACTCCTGGTTTTCAACTAGTATACTTGACTAGATCGTTTAATTCACATGAATTAAACAAACAAGTGTTTTGATTAACTCTTGAATTTGCAAACAAAATTAAAGTGTTTTTATATACAAGTACAAATTCAAATAACTTTAGAGGAGATGATAAATTCAATACAATGAGATCTGACTACTTGATAAGATGTTCTCTCTTAAATGAAAGCGTTAGACGATGTAGAGAAATAGCATAACAGTAGGCTTCTTGGTCTTCTCTTCATCTATGTATAGCATTTTCAAGAAAGATCTATTAGACTGAGAGATAGAGTAACAATAGGCTTCTTGGTCTTCTCTTCATCTATATAAAGCATTTTTCAAGAGAGATTTGTCAAACTGAAAGTTGACTTACATGTAGACTTTATAGCCTTTTTAGGTGGACAGTCATACTTAGGTCTATATTGTAACACCCCCCCCCCCCCCCCCCCCCAATTTAGGGTGTCATGTCTAAGTAAAGTACTTCCATTAATTAGAGAATATATATAACTTTGATATCTTCACACTTTAAAGAAAATTTAAAAGTTTGTTATCTTCTCAAGAATCAAATAAAATATGCAGAAATAATAATTAATCCAATTACAACTTGAAGTAATGTACTAAAAATTCTCAACATGTTTATTTAAATAAAAAATGTTTTGAAATCCCGCTAATAATTCCCCACTCGTTTATCGTTGTACATAGCATCACCATCATCAGCAATATCCTCTACAACATCATTTGCTATACGATCATCACAAGTGGAAACCACAACCACAACCACAACATGCAAGGGTGAGCTAACAGAATCAAGATCAAAATCACATATAACAATATAATTATAATAATACAATTTATCAAACAACTTCTAAACTCATAACACCCACACGTAAATCAAATTCACAACACAATAACACATTGTTAATCTAACTCCCACACAAACAAACCATGCCACCACTTCCTAAGCACTATCACCATATGTCTTCTTCCGTACTCTAGCAAACACGACCTGTTCACCTAAACAGGGCCTACGTTCTAACATAGGACTTTCCGGTTCACCAAAATCGAGCCTACGCACCAACGCATGCAGGACTTTCTGATTCACCAAAATCGGGCCTATGCACCAACATAAGACTTCCTCGTGTCATCATCCATTGAGTACATAAGAAAACAGATTATTCATAGTCGCCTACTGACATGACTTATCAAACAACCCTTATGAAAAACAACAACTAATGTTCCTCTCGGCATACAATCCAAGCAGCAACCCACATATGATAATCAATCTCAAAACAATAATTAAACAAACAACATAACTATAACAACTCAATTAAAAACACACGAATTAGTCACCCGTAAATTATACATAATAATATATATTATAATAATATAAAATATATAAAATATTATAATATTATATATATATATATATATATATATATATATATATATATATATATATATATATATATATATATAAATACATATATACTATTTTACCTTATATATAAATCAATCAAATTTCCCTTTTAAAACATTATATTTAAAAGATATACAATATCTATAGCAAATAAAACGAAGGGGCGCTTAAACCTAAAACTAAAATATTTTATATTGTTAATCTAAAAAAATAGCATTTTATTTAAAGAAAACCGAAACTAGAACGTGAAAACCATATCATATAAAAGTAATAAAAGCGATATTATAATTCTAAAATTGTCTTATATTTTAGTTCTCTATTAAAAACTTATTTTGATATATATATCTCCAAAAGTTTTACATTTGAAATTGATAATAATTTATACAAGTAATCTTCTTCAATAATGTATCTTTTAAAAGAAAAACTGTATCATAAACATTGAAACTCAAAGTAATAATTAAGCTTAATGATACTAACTTACTTTTAGAGTTTCATACTTCTCCTATTTTACTCTCTCGCCCCCACGGACCTAATTTCCAAATTCCAATCTGGCAAACTCTATCTAAATAATAATAATAATTATCAAAGAAAGTTGTTAACTTTACACCGAAAAGAAAAGCTAAACTCCAAATAAAAGCACTTATTATGGAAGAAATTGTAAGTTTGTGCCGTTACAATTCAATAACTCATGCTGCATCCAGCGAAGCAATCAAGTTGCTTTATGCTGATTTTTGACTTCAAACCCAAATTAAATATGTTTAGCAATTTTTTAGTTGGTATTTTAAAATGTTCTCTACATTTTAAAAAATTAATATTTTTTCAATTTGATATATTTTTATCACAAGTTTAGGCATAACAATGTTAAAATATTTTAAGGGGAGTTCAATGCAACATCGACACTAGAACACCGATCCCTTTTCAAAGAAACTTTTCTCCTTTTAGGTATCTCAAAGTTGAAGATATTCTCTTGGGCATACAAACATGCAAGAGTGAAAGCCTAAACAATAAACTGCAAGTTTCGTTCAAGTCTTTAGAACTAGAAAGTATTTTTATTTTATTCTCACTCTTAAAAAACAATCATCTTTTCATTCTTGAAATGAAATTCATATCGATATTAAAACTTGATTTTTTTAATAATTATAATCTAAATATAGCATAAGCCAATTTTGTCTTTAAGTTCCTCAAAATATTTTGAAACTTAACTTCAATCCTTAAAAAAAGTTTAACAATTTTAGTTTCCATATTGTTAGAAAGATGGTGTTCGAAATCTGCAAGACTAAAATCACATGTTTTTATATTAAAATGTAAATGATAAAGAATATTAACTTTTGATACGGATTGCATTACAATTAACAATTCGAAATGTTTTGAGAGATGAAGAATATATTTCTTTCAAAGAATCATAATCAATTCTTCCAATCTGTTATTCCCTAAACAAACAAAAAGTAAGGCCAAGAAAACCCAGTTGTGATATGAATGTGCCAGAAAGGCAAAAACGAAGGGGACAATTAACATATTCCAAATAACTTTTTCTTCCCATTTTTTGAAGTTTCTTAGTCATTGCTTTGCCAATTCAAAAACCTAGATTAGATCCTTTGCTTTGAAACTTATCATATCTTCTTTTCTTTTAATCTAAAAACAGAACAACATTGCAATAACCGGTGAATATAATGCACAAAAGTTAGAAGAAAATTACAACTTGTAAATTTGATTACGACATCAGATTCCTTAGTTTTTTTTTCTCTCTCTCTCTCTCTTCACATTTTTACATGCTCAACCTCTACGCTTCAAGCACCTACTCATTAACTATAGTTGCATTGCAAGGCTAAAATTATATAAACATGACATAGAAAAAGACAACAAGTGAAGCCTGAAACACAGGGTGGCATCTTTTTCTACCTCAGGACCTCCAAACCTTTTTCCTTCCTCACATGATTCCTCAACCCACCTGCACAACCATACAATCAGCCTCAACCACCAATTTTGCATATAAAAAAAAAACAATCTTTTTAAGCCTTGGAAATACATGCAAAGTTAAAAATAATGACAAAAAAACCCAACTAGAAACAACAAAGCAGATAAGATAATGAAATCGGTAATTAACCCCACCCCCTTGAACCTTGCACTGCATATCCGGCCTAAAAATGTTACTGTGATGATGCAGGAGGCTCAGGAACTGACATATAGTGTAGAATATTGTACTTTTTTCCTCTTTGAACATAGGAAAGTTCCTCTTAATTGTTTTTGTCTGTGGCATGTGAAATGGAAAAGGTTGAGTAGGATGTTCTTGTCTGAGACTCTTTTTTGATGTTAGTGTGGTCATTGGGATGTGAAGACACGAGGAGAGACAAACCCAGAGAAAGCAAATGAAAATCCAAAGCCACTAAAAAATTAAGAACAAATTTCCAAATTAATCCTTTAAAAACCACCTTTCTCCTGAATAACAAAACAAATTCTATTTAAACTACTGAAACTTATGCAAAGTAGTTTCTTAAATACCGAAAGAAAAGTTAGTTTAGTTCCTGAATTTTACCTAAGTACTGCTGTATTAGAATACCATTAGAGAAACAAAATTTGTTTCTTATAAAAAACTAAATACAATTGTACCTCGGAAAGTATTCAGTTTGTGAAAATGTAGCTGTGAGAACAGCTGTTTATCAGACAAAAATAACATAAACCTCAATGAAAACAAAAAGCCAAAGGAATCAGAAGGGATAAACAGTATATTGATACGATGAAAGAAGTCAATTGTATGTAGGGTGAAGCAAGATTGTGCATATGTTGTGGATGGAGTTTAGTTTGAAAAGGGTAGTGACAGATCTCGGTTAGGAAAAAAAGAGGTGATCGAATTGAGAGTAATTGAGTTTACCTTCGGGCTTGCAGTGAGGTGGATCTTCAAAGAGGGAGAGAGAGAGTTGTTTGTGGGCAAGGCCAATGTCAAAGAGTATCAACCCTGAAGAAGGGTCGTTTACGATTATGTCCTTGACAGGGAGCCAGACAAAGAGTTCTTCTTGTTGGAGACCCTCAACTCCTATGAGGCTACCATAGGTGAGGTTGGCAGTGACGACTTGCTCAAAGAGGACTCTGTTCTCGTACTTGGTCAAGCAAGGTGCGTCTAGGAACACTTCCAAGTGGCCATTTTGGGAGAAAGTGTAGGACTTTACCTCTTCTGGCAAGAGACCAGGGGGTAGTCCTTTGGAACGGAGAAGGTCATGGATGGAGGGAGAGGACGACAAAGAGAGATAAAGTTGGAGAGAGAGAAAAACAAAGAGTGTGAAGGAGGGAGTGTTAAAGATTGGTGCTCCCATGGTGCTGCTTGCTTAGACCAAAAAGAGAAAAGAACATGAGGGGGCTTAAGTTAAGGTGGTTCTTTTGATGAGGCTGGAAAATGTAGAGACTGTTTAAGAAAAGGTTAGAGGGTGTGGAATGACAATCCCGCCCTTGGTTGTGTTGTGTTGTGTTTGATGGCTTTTGTGGTTTGATTCTAGTTGCTATACTCCATCTATCTCATCTACATCTTGAGGTTATTTGTTTTATGCTTATAAATGTAGTTGTTGGTCTTTGCTTCAATGTATGTTATTACTTATCTTGAAAGTTCCAAGCATTGTTAGTACATGCTCAAATAATTACCACCCTTGCTTCACCTTAATTATTGCCCTTGCCCCAAACTAAAAGCAAAATACCACTTTCATCTTTACTACTATGCTCTCCCTTCACCAAAATTTTAGTTTTGTAGGTAAATTTCAATGTTTATTAGATAATAATTCCAATAGAATATATTATTTTTTGTTTAAATTTGTCCAATACAATTTATTGTTAATACAATGTCAGTTTCAAAATGTATTTTATTAAATTTTTATTATCATTAATACCTAATGTTTAAAACATTATATTTTCAATAAGATTTTTAAGATTACGCTATGTTAGAACAACCTGAAACATAGTCTAACTATAAGAAATACATGTGGTCTGTACTCAGATCAAGTTTGGAGTTGCATAGGCTGTTATGTATGATGTTCAAGCTATTAGGTATACGTAATGACAAAACTGATTATTATTATTATTTTATTTTTCTTAAAGGCATATCTACATCATGAGGCTAAAGAAAGAGACACAAGAATAATATTTTCGATTTTTCGTTCCTTACTATAAAGAGTATCAATTTATATTATTTATTGTCACCATCTTCAGCCAACTCCCTTTTTATATGCATACATTTTTCTTTCCGTATTATAAGGAGTATCGATTCATATTATTTATTGTCACCAGCTCACCTTTTCATACCTTTTGTTATATTATATAAATAATGTTATGAATCTAAAAATTATTTAAAAGTTTTAAATTGAATAAAAATAAAAAAAAGTAAATCATATAAAAAAATATAAATATTGATTATGTCTATTTTACAGATAACTTAGTGAGGTCAAAATCAATTATTTATTGTAATGATTAGTTTAGACAAAAACAAAAATACAACTCATATTTTAAAGAAAACTAGATAAAAATTTGAATATGAATTATAAATCTTACATAATAGAAACTATTCTTACATAACCAATTATATTTATATCTTTTTCGATAAACTTCTCCATGTTTTTAACAAAATTGATTATGATAATTTAATAAGTATTAGTTTTCATCTTACAAAACAAATCCAATGGTTTATATTTATTTTAATGAATTTTGTATTGAACATGTATGTCGAAAATAGCAATTTTTAAATATTATTGAAGAAGATGACTTTGATAAAAATATAAAATAATACAAGTAATACTTATTTTTTATATCCACAATTAATAGCACCTCAAATTATATGTTGCCTCTAAAGTTTAATTGGATGAAAATTAAAAAAAAAAAATGCATCAACATTACATAATTTTCAACACGTAGAGACCAAAAAACTATGGGGAGGAAAAATGTAAGTACTACAATTGTGGATGATAAAAATTTAAAGAGAGAGCACAATCATAATTTGGTGAAAGACTTGAAAAGTAAAATACATGTGAAAAAGTATATTTTAGGTGGTATAGCACATTATAATTAAAGATATGGTATAGGATATGGGGTATGTTGAGAATCACATAAAATAGGAAATAAGAATAATGTGCATTAATAATTTATGTGGCCCAATGATATGAAATGGCACTATTATTTATTTAGCTGGGTTGCATGATGGAAATGGATGGAAATTGAGAGAGGATATTATGAATGGCCACAGCCAAAGTAGGTGCATTAAGAAACCATAATCAAGACTAATATAGAAAGCAAGACATAATGATGGAGGGAGAAAAATTAACCATGGTTAGATGATGAAGAGGGGTATTTTTGGTAGTTTAATGAGAAGATGAAGACAAAGTGGTTGAGGGATTATATGAGACTGTGTGGAATAACGGTCAGAGAAGGCACAGAGAAGGTCAGAAAAGTAGCATCTTTCATTGGGGGTGAAACGGTCATTTAGGATTTTCATGGTTGTGGGAAAAGGTTCTGTCTCTCTTAAAGTCTCAGACTGCAAATCTATTCTTGTAGCATTCAATCCATCAACCTATGACCTGATGCATCTCATTAATAAAATAAAACAAATGTAATTTTCACTAATAATTTAAGTTCTCTCCGTTTTCTTTTTCACAAATCAGATCTTTCAATTTTTTCTTGTTTTAATTAGGTTTCTATTTTAAAAAATTGATTGTTTTTTATTGTTAATACAGTGCTAACACGTCACGTGTTAGTTCACAACTTTTTTTTATCTTTTTAAATTTTTTTAATTACTTTGTTATATATATATATTTTTTTAAATTATTACGTGTAAAACTGACATGGTACAACATAATAATGATAGTGTTATGTGTCATTGTCATGATTTAGTCTCTGTATTTTTATTGTCTCAATTTAGTTTTATTTTTTTTAATATTAAACAATTTTATTTTTTTTAAATTCAAACAAAATTTAATTTGTATATAAATGTTATACAAATATTTTTGTTAAAATTAATAATTTTATTAAATATTTTAAACAAAATTAAGTTTATTTATAATTATATTTAATTAATTATATAAATATTAGTTATGTTTTTTAAATATATCTATAAGAGTTAAAATGATGTGATTTGTGAAAGTAAGAATTAAAATAAAATGTGGAAGAATGTGGAAGAACACGAAAAAAAAGAAAAACAATAGAAATGACCTTTAATTTGTTCACTAAGTTTTGAAGTTTGAAAAATTCACACGAACATGACATGTTACTTTTTTTAACTCTTATAAATATATTTAAATAACATAATTAATATTTATATAATTAGTTAAATATAAAACTTAATCTTTTTAAAAATATTTAATAAAAATATCATTTTTAATAAAATATATTTATATACAAATTAAATTTTGTTTTAATTTGGATTTAGGAATTTTTTTTTAATTTTAGAAAAATTAAGACTAAATTGAGAATAAAAATATAAATATCAAATTGAAACTATAATATAATAGCATGTGGCATTACAATAACACGTAGCATTGTTACTATCACGTGACACAATGTCAATTTTAAACGTGACATATTTTTATTTTTTTTAAATATAAAAAAATAAAAAATAATTAAAAAATATTTAAAAATATGACAAATTGACACACAGCATCATCTATAACTATGTTAATACAATACTAATAGCAAGAATATGATTGTTTTAATTTTTTAAAATTAAAGATATAATTAAGAAAAACAAATATTATGACTCGATATACAACTTTTTAACCAAAAACCAGAATAGATAAAATGATTAAACTAACAATTTTTTATGGCCTTCAAATTAATCCATCTCAATTTAGTAAATATGTCAATTAAATCTGACTTTATTTGGATACCAGTATAGAATTAAAAATTTATTTAACCAAAATTTCACAAGTCTCAACTTGTCTTATTTTATTCTCCTCTATATAGTGTATATATTGATACAATTCTTACATTTTATTCAAAGCCAGTAAGAAGCGTCATGAGCTTTGTATATAAGCGGTTGTCATTTGTTAATTATTAGAGTCAGAGCGTCGTAGATGTAATAGACTAAAAGTAAAAAATTTAAACTTTGTTGTAATATTATCATGTAAGTTCTTGGTTTAAGTCTATATAATATTTATTCGATCTAATAGATATATTAAAAGATAAATAAGAAGGGTCATTAAATTTTTTTATCATTGAACAATTTTATTGGAAAAATATTTACATATTAAATAGTCATAATATAATCCCTCAACCACCATCAACAAATAGAGCCACCACCACTTTTCTCACCTCCACATTAAACAAAAGAGATTAAAAAAATATTTGTATTAGGAAAAACAAATTATGAAACATAAAAGAAAATGCAAGACAAAAGAATGAACCTCTAACCGCTTTAGAAATGGGAAGGAAAAGGATGCTCGTAGTGACAATGCGACGACACACTTCGCATTGGCTTCGTAATGACATGATGAAACCTAAATCTATGAATTTGTTGATGAACTAACAACAAATATGAACTCAAATATGCAAAAAAAAAAAAGCACACAAAGGTTCCCAAAAGGTGCAGTTCCGAAAAACACACAAACATGTATTTTTGGTGATTTTTTCAAGGTTTAACTTAGAAATAAAGACAAGTAAAGGACTAAACATGACTTCTAGACAATATAGACAACTTAAAAAGTTAAAAGGACACCAAATAACATATATAACCCACAAAAAAAGTGAAGAATGATTCAAAAATAGAAAAGGCACATATAACATAAAAAAACACAAGAACACCTAGTGGAAAAGATGAATGGTTCCAAGAGTAGAGCAAAGTAGAACCATAAAAACAAAAAAAATGGTAACAAGATTATGATGAGCTAAGGTGTGGATGGGGTAGAAGCTCATGGACTCTAGGAGATATGGTGGTGGTGGTGTAGTGTTTTGGTGGCTCCAAGAGAGGTCAGGCCTACTCAAGGAGAAAGGTGACTAAAGGGGCCTCATGGGTTGCTCTAGTCTTGATCTAAGATGAGTAGTATGACAAAAAATGAGCAGCATAACATTACTCAACATCAAAGATGAAATACAAGGGTGGAGACACCTCTATTTATAGGTCAAGGGTGTCTCTTTTTAACCCTAAAAGCATGATCTCCCACATTTGCTCTCACTGGCCAAAAAAAGAGGCCTTCTAAAGAGTGGACAAGTGTCCACAAATCCTCTCCAGTGATGGGAGGACATGTGGCCACTCACAAAACACAATCCTCTCTATTCTTAGAGTGCCATGTGACCATTACTAAAAGTAAATCCTCTTCAATGGAAGCATGACACATGGCACACGCTTTCCACTTGGTTTGGATGTCTAACTTAAGGAAAATCCTATGCTACTTAAGACTTAATACAAGCCTTAAAAAACCTACAATATTATGGCCGAATACATGGCCAAGATATTCCTACACTACTCTTCAAACCATGCTCCATGATGGCTTCAAAGGTGGACCACAGGGTAGAGTTGATGTCATCTTCATGGATGACTTTTACTCTCTTGAAAGTGCTTGATCATGGTTAGGGGATTTTCTATCATCATGGGTCACCTCCAAGACATCCCACATTTCTTTTGCTAATTCACAAACAGAAACCCTATAAAAATCATCCAAATTTAGTGCATAAGATATGATATTCTTAGTCGTAACATCATAATGTGTTTTATTGTTTTCATCCGGTGTCCATGAAGAGAATTATTTTTGGAAATAGTTTTACCAGTTTCTATTTTTGTAGGTTGAAAAGGTCCATTTACCATAACATCCCATACACCATTGTCAATTTATTATAAGATATTTTCATTCTAATTTTCCAAAATGGGTAGTTTTCTTAAGCAAATAAAGGTGATCTATTTATAGATGCCCCTTCAACAAAGGTTTGAGAAATATTAGCCATAACATAGGATCTTTTAATCAATTATCTATCGAAAAACCAACTATATGACACCAATTGTTAAAACTGTTACAACTAGTATTCACAAACTAAGAGGGAGGTAAATTGATTTTTCAAAAAATTCAAATCTTTTTTATCAATTTCCAAGTTATGTTGAGATGCTGATTATTTGGACTTTTTCAAACTATCAAAGAAAAAGTAAGATTGAAGAGAGAAAGAAACACAACAATTTTATACATGTTCAATTCAATTAAAATCTACATACAAATTTCTTTTAAGCAACCTAAGCTTAGAAGATTTCCACATGTCAAAAGAGATCACAAAACTACAAGTGCACCTTAATAATTTTAAACCCTAAAACATGATGAACTTGGTACATTTATCAAGAAACACACTATAAATGCAATGCTTCACACACTTGCATCAAGAATATTACCTACATAGTGATAATAGTACAAAGAATAGAAAAGTGAAAAAAGTAAATGAAACAAAAACACGTGGAATGTAGATGTTATAAAATTGTCCTATTATTAAGCAAGAAGTTCTAAAGCCAAACCCATCATGATTGCTTCTTGATGAATTTTAGAAAACTTAGCAATGATTTCTTCAAGAACTTAAGAATACCTATATCTCATAATACCAACTCTTAGATATCAAAATTTGTGTTTTCACAATGTGTAAGAGGCTAGTTTTTAAATACAAATTTGTTCACTAATGATATTCATCGTTATGAAACTAACATAATCGATCAATACATATTAGTGGCAGTAGTTTTGAAATCCTATAAATGTGTTATGTTATAATCAATTAGATTAGTGAGTTAATCGATTAATACAGATTAGTTAGAGGTACAATGTTTGAAATGAATCTTTTTCACGCCAAAACTGATCTTAATTGACTAATTTGATTTTATGAACATTTTGCTTAGCTTACAACATTTTCTAAACTCAATTTACTTATCTAAACTTAATCAATAGATGGGCATCATCAAAAACCAAAACTTAGAGTTCTCCCTTTCAACAATCTCCCCATTTTTCTATGATAGCCAACCTATCCGGCTATCAAGAAAATATACCTTCCTCCCCTTCGGACATTAGGAAAAAAAGTTGAGGTATAAGATTACTATGGCATATATATTATGCAAAAACATATATCACTTATAACCAAACTATTCAAAGCATACCAAATACCAATAGAAGTAGATTGTTCAAGGCATAAAACCAAAACCTCACGATTGCTTCTTGATGAATTTTAGATAACAAAACATGGAGTACTTACAAGGCTCCCACTTTAAAATATTAGATAACAAAATAATAAATGAAAGAAACAAAACAAAATTAGGGAAAGATAAAAATAGATGAAAACAACAGTAAAGAAAATATGTTGATTTCATTGCTTTTCAAAATATGATTCATCATTGGCTATCTAAAGATTATTGTTCAATTAATTATTGTCTTAGATTTTCAAATTAATCAATGTAAATTCTCAATTAATTTGTTAGGGTTCTCACCATCAACCAAAATACATTCTCAACTAAAAGTAAGAACCTTTTAGATTAATCATACTAAATTTAACCAATGGATATCATAAAATAAATATTATGTCTAATCATGTGTATTCTTTTAGCACTTTTATTAAGTAAAAAGTTAATTAACCAAACTACATTCTTTGTTAATTCTTGTTAAAGATTTCACTTTTAGTCAAAGTATATTATCAATTACTTGAACAATCTCTTTTAATCACATGAAAGTTTCTAACTTTAGTTAAAGTACATTCTTAATTAAAACTAAAAACTATTTGGCTCATATGATCAATATGCAATATGCATGTAGACTAAATTAGGGCATAAATTTTCAATAAACCCAATTATAACAAATCCTAATTAAGGAATCTTCTAAAATACAAAAAAGAATTAAGAATCCAAGATTAAAGACTAAATTAGGGCATAAATGTACACTCATCACACCTTCACACTTTGTTTTAGATAACTTTTGTTTTAGATAAATTTTCATATCTACATTAAACCAACAGAAAAGATGTTCACTATAAACAAATCAAATTTCTAAAAAAGAAACAGTTACATGAGGCAGAGACTGAGGACGAAGATGTAGATGTGAGTGAAGGAAGTCTAATTGATGTCAGCGTGCATTGTGACATTGGGACTTCTAAAGGAAATGTGGGAGAACAAGCTTCCAGTGCATTACTTGAGTCTGAACGGTGAACAGATAATGAATTTATTCATGATGTCTGTGGGTTGTCTGACAATGAGTGGCTATCAGAGGAGTTGATTAGTGGATCAGATAGTGAGGACAATGATGGGTCCACTAAGATAAGGTTTCCCACTTTTAGTATGCCTAAAACATTGGTGGGTTATAAATGGGAAGTAGGAACCTATTTTGCTGAGAAAAATGAATTCACAGATGCCATAAGGACTTATGCACTAAGTAATGGGAGAAGTTTAAAATTTATTAAGAATGACAAGAAAAGGATTTCTATGAAGTGCTTGGGTAGAAGAGGAAATTGTAAATGGTATGCGTATTGTTCCTTTAAGACTGATGTCAGTGCATGGCAATTGAGAAAAGTGTTTGATGTTCACAACTGTAGTAGAGATTTCAATGTAAAGTTGATGACTTCAAAGTGGTTGAGTGAAAGGATGGCGAAAACTGTGAGAGAAAATCCTACAATGAAGGTTATGGACATTAGGGACAAAGTTACTAGGAAATGGAATGTAGGAATTTCAAGAAATATGGCTTTTAGGGCAAGAGCAATGACAAAAGATAAGGTTGAAGGATCATTCAAAGATCAATACAGAAGACTTCACGATTATGGTCATGAGCTGCTGAAAACAAATCCAGGTACAACAGTACAAATTAAAGTTGATAACAGTAATGGTGAGGTCATATTCCAAAGATTTTATGCATGCTTGAAGGCATGCAAGGATAGCTTCATTTGTTGTAGACCTATTATTGGCTTGGATGGATGCTTTCTCAAAAGCAAGTATGGAGGGGAGTTACTAACAGTAGTGGGAAGAGATGGAAACGACCAAATGTTGCCCATAGCATATGCTATTGTTGAGGTAGAAAATAAAGACTCCTGGACTTGGTTCTTGGAGCACCTTATTGAGGACCTTGGTGGGGTAGCTGTATGTGTAGGATGCACATTTATTTCAGACCAACAAAAGGTGAGTCAATGTTCAATATCTTGTACATATAACTGAATATCTTCATTAAACAAATGTTAATTAAAATATCTTGAATATGTCAGGGTCTTTTGCCAGCTATCCAAGATCTTCTACCTGGTGTAGAACAAAGATTTTGTGTTAGGCATTTATATTCAAACTTCAGAAAAAAATTTCCTAGAAAAAACCTTAAACGTCTCATGTGGCGGGCAGCAACAGCCACACACCCACAACAATGGGAGGCTGAAATGAGGAATATTAAAGACATCAATTTAGACGCATTTAAATATCTGCTTGCCATCCCACCTAGGTATGTATTACGTCTTCCAGTGCATTAAGTCTTATAATTATTTACATATTGGCTTGCCATGACACATACTTGACTAGTTATATTCACTTATCCTAGGTTTTGGTCAAGATCTAGATTCACCTCTAGATCACAATGTGACACTCTTGTGAACAACATGTGTGAGGGCTTTAATAGTGTGCTAGTTGATAGTAGGTCTAAGCCTATTATTAGCATGTTAGAAGACATAAGGGTTTACATAATGAAGAGATGGGCTGCCAATAGGACAAAGATCACATCATATCAAGGTTCAATCTGCCCCAAGGTTTTTAACAGATTTCAGAAGGAGTCCTGGTTAACTAGATATTGGTTACCAAGGTAACTTTTATGATGTGTGTTTCCATTCATGTTAACTTTGTTTCCATTTATAGTGATCCATCTAATTGTGTTTTGAATTGTGTATTACATACAGGTGGTCAAGAGAAAAATTATTTGAAGTGAAACATCTTTCACAATTTGGTGAGCTATTTGTTGTGAATGTTGACAACATGGACTGCACATGTAGAAAATGGGAAATTACTGGCATTCCGTGTACTCATGCCATCACTGCAATGAAATTTTTGAATATAAATGCAGAAGAATACATTGGGCACTGGTTTAGGAAGTCTACTTATGAAGAGACTTACAACACAATAATTAACCCTATCAATGGACAACATGTGTGGGATGTTACACCCTATTCAGATATATTACCACCAAAGAAGAGGACAATGCCAGGAAGGCCCAAGAAGAAACGAAGACTAGAGGATTGGGAGTTGAAGAAGAATAACAGTGAATTAAAAAAGGGTGGGCAGAGGAAAAGATGTGCCATCTGCAAAGAACTTGGACACAACAGAAAAGGTTGTCCACAAAGACCTCCAACAGTAGAGGTTCCTACTGCCCAATCTGTACAAGTCACCCAACCTCCAGCAACAGATGTTCCTATTACTCACCAAACAACTATGCCTTTATCTGATGAATGATGTGATCAATGATCTAATGTACTGAACTTATTTATATTTTGTAGAAAATGTTTGCTCTATCATTTTGAACACAGTCTATTATGATGTATTGTTATGATGTATTTTGGATATGTAAGACAATGTTGTTATCATTTTGAACAGCTTCTGTTATGATGTAAGACAATGTTTGTGGTTATGAGAAAGTGATTATTGCCCAATTTCGTTATCACTCATCAACTTTATTGGTCATTGCTTTATGATGTTTCTCATTATTCCACTTAGTCATGATTTTGCTTTATGATTATTCCACTTAAAGTAACAATATAATTAAATGAAATTAAATGACACACATTATCACTGTAATAACTCACCTTCATTAATAAAACACACATTACATATAAGCCAAGTTTCAAGTCTGATCACAAATGACACAACATCAACCAAAACAAATATGACAAAGATCATCCCCACTAACAATTTCAACCACTTATCCAACTTAACTAAACTTTTCTCTATAAAACCCAGTCTGATCTTTTCACCATATGTTTCTTCCGTTTGCAACACACTGTCTTCCATGCTCCACACACCCACTTCTTCATTTCTTACACTACTAGTCCTTTCTTCTACATTCAGCCCATTTCCTTCATTTCCTTCGTCAATGCACCACTTGAAGAAGTTGCAACCAACCAATTCTCCACTCCCACCCTGTTCAACAACAACACACACTCCTTCGTCAAAACCCAAATAAATAGACATAGATTTATGGTTATATCAAACTCACCTTGAAGTTAGGGCAACCCCAGAATTTTTTCCCCTTGTTTTTAGGGGTTCTCGCAATACGAAACACTGCATTCTGACCACAGAGACATGTTGGTTTTGCATCCAACCTCCTAAGACTGCCACTACTGTGTTGCATGGCCGAACCCAAACATTTGCAAGAGGAAGATGAACGAGACATCCTTACCACCACCTCAACACCATAGTGCTTGTCCAACACGTAAGACAGCAGGTGTGCTTCGCCAAGACAAAACACGAAAGACGTTCCTCCTCTCCTTCCCCAACATAAAAATATACTTTGGATGAGAGGGGATGCCCTTAAATGTTAGGGCTTCGTAGGCTACCTGGATAAAACACAAGACACATTCAATTTTAGTGCACAATGCCACGTCGCTAAATGAAAAAATCCAGCTCATATCAATTTAACGCCGTCTCACACCACTTAACGATTATGGTACAATGTTCTCATTTTTACAAAAAATATGATCCAATTGAGACAGATGAAAAAACGAGGACCGAACTGAGATTTCTATACAAACTTGAGGACCAAGGGAGGGTTTAAACCTTTAAAAGTTTTACCAAATACGCTCCCAAAAAAGAGAGGTGTAGTCACAATAAATGTACTTAAAAACCTTATCTTTCATAATTAGAGCTTTCCTTAAGTAATACTTACAAAATTTCTCAAATGAAATCATAGTTTTTTTTAAATGAAAAAAATAAAAAGAAATTGACAGATGTGAAAAAAAAATAGAAATCCTAACTACGATTCATCTCTCCAACAGTTATTTCAAAAACATCTCTCCAACCGTTATTTCAAAAATTGTTCTTGATGGATTTATTTTGCGAAGAGAACAATTTTTGTGACTTTTGGATCAATCTAATTTATTTTCTTTAATTTTATATAAAAGAAGTTAGCATGTACAAATTTTATTAATTACAAAATTTTTATCTTTATTAAAAATAAAAATAAATATTTAAACTTGTTTTTATTAAAATTAAAACTAGAAAAATTATATGCATGAAATTTAATTTTTTTAAACAAAACTATATAAAAACAATGATAAAAAATAAAATAAAATAAAAATTTTCAAAAATTAAAATAAATAAAGAAAATAATATAAAAGGAAAAATAAAGAAAAAGAAAATGTTATTGATAAACAAAAAATAAAATTAAAATAAAAACTAAGAAATAAAATTTAAAAAATTTAATTGTGTTCCTTAGCAATGACGTCGTCTCATAATGATGTTGTTGATGTGATCAAATTAATATTATTAAACTATAGCCATCAGAATTGCTAAGATGGTAGCCAACAAAATAGAAAGACAAAAATAAACAAAAGAGGTAGACAAATACAATAAATTTCTAAGCAATGCATTTGTTAAAATAATACAAGAAGATAAAGATAAAATAAATAAATAAGGAATTAGATAATAAAATAATAAATGAAAGAAATAAATAAAATTAGAAAAAAACTAAAAATAGATAAAAAACAATAACAAAGAAAATTGGTTGAATGTACTACTTTTTCAAAATAGGATTCATCATTGGTTATGTAAAAATTATTATTTAATTAATTATTGTCTTAAATTTTCAAATTAACCAATGTAGACTCTCCATTAATTTTGTTGGTTTTCTCACTGTTAACCAAAGTACATTCTCAATTAAAAGTAAGAACTTTTTATATTAATCATAATAAATTTAACAAAAATACATTCTCAATTAAATATTAGTAGGCCTAATCATATTCATTCTTTTAACAAATAAAAAGTAAATTAATCAAAGTACATTCTTCATTAATTCTTGTTAAAATATCTTATCAAAATATATACTTAATTATTGGCAAAAACTCATTCAATCACATGAAAGTTTCAAACTTTAATCAAAGTATATTCTCAACATATTTGACTCATATGATCAATATGAATGTAGATTAACACTATGCTAACTTGCTACAATATAAAAAAGAAAAAAGATAAACATAAACCACAATAATAATCAAAAGAACAAAAAAAAATTCTATCTAACTTCATAATCGAGTTAAGAAATGACAACATAATCAATTCCAGAAGATTAACACTTCATGGAACATAAAATAACATAAAAATAGAAGATAATAGAGGGGAAAATTTGAAAGATAGTGGAGAGGATGAAAGGATGTCCCTCAAAAGGTCCCTAAGCTTCCTTTTCTACTTCCCCTAGGTCTCCTTATTAAAAATTGGATTGACTTTGTTTTAGACTTTCCTATTATTGTAATTTTTTTTTCTGATAATTGTTGATGGATCGACAAGTGTACTGAATCACACAAGTAATATAAAATGGTAAGACCAAGTATCGTGTCCCAAGAGACTCTCAGCACTAGACAGTCGTGTGATAATTCGATTAATTAAGACTTAGAGAAAACGAGATCATTGGTTTCAGATGCAAAGACAGAAAATTAAATATGAATGCAAGTTAATCGATAGCAGAGTAACACAATGATGAACGAATTTTGTTTAATATGAGATGAGTATGTTGTTGGGGTTAGATTTCGCCAAGTTCCCTCTGATGTATGTAAGAATTCTTCTTTATTCATTAATGTTAACGTCACTCCCTAAATCACTTAAACCCGATCCCTCGACGAAATAAGCTTGTCCTTAATCACTAGTTCATGCAATTCCTAGCATTCCTAATAATTAAATGTGAATATCAAGAGCTTTAAGACGACCAAGATTCATACCCTTATCCTTGAGAAATATTACTCTTGGGAGTAATTCAACAAGAACCTGAATTGTAAGGAACCTCCCAGCACTCATGCAATTCATAAATCATGCTATTGATTGAGTTAAACAAAGCAAGCATTGTAACAGATGAATTACTCTAACAATTAATGAAAAAACATATATTATTAAGAATCAATTCAAATACATGAGAGTTCACAAGGTTACATCATCCCCCAACAATAAATAGATGGAGAAGAATGAGATAGAGAAACCCTAAAAGTAGAAGATGAAAGCTCCCGCATCCAAATCCGCCTCCAGAGGGTGAAAGAGTGTGCTGCTGCGCTCCTCCTGCCAAAGATACCAAACCTAGGGCGTTTGGATCCTTTAAATAGAGTCAAATCAAAACAGAAACAAGGTCTGACCCATGTCGCTGGAGCTCAAGCACCCTAAGTGGGGCGCTCGGGCGTCGAACGATACTTTCTAGCGCTTAAGCGCCCACAAGGGGCGCGCAAGCGGTGTGTAGTACACTTCTGGCGCTCAAGCCCCCTTAAGGAGTGCCCAAGCCTCGCAGGTTTTTTTAGCCTTGCGTTTTTTTCTCTCTTTTTGCAGTTATGCTCGCTCCTTGAGTTTCGAATCCTTCATACTTTGACTCCTCTTCCAAATCACTTCATTAACCTACTAAAACAAGGGAATTTAGTTATAAAATCATTAAGTTCAACCTCAACTCTCTTATTCACACAACTTAACAGAAAATCATGATTTCAAGCAAGTTTCTAAGTAGAAAATGATGCATTTAGTATCAAAATTACAGCACAGATAACGATATTTTCAACCGTTATCAATAATGCAATCTCCTCTAATTATCTTCTAAATAATCCAATATATTCAAAAATATATTTTATTATTATTGGGATTAAAAATATTTAATAAGATCTTTGCTAGATTCAAAAGGATTTGGCAAATATTATCTTTTGATATTTACTAATATAATTAATTAAAATAACTATTTAAAATATGAGATATAATATCTAAAGATATATTTGCACCCAGATTCTCTATTATAAAAAATATTTCTGAATTATCAAAGCCTTCTTGAGGAAAGAAAATAAAGAAAAATCTAAAGTGCAATTTTTGTTGACTTTTTCTCTTCTTGCTTTAGCCAAACTTCTTCACTTTCGCATATTTTTTTGTTGACTTCTTCATGAAATGCTTGACTTGACTTTTTGTGGTTTTGATTATTTGTCTTCTTAGTTTTTTCTTTTAAGGTGTCATGAAGTTTTAATCAATTTATTTCCACATCTGTTTAAGCTAATGTAGCAAACCATCTTTAAAAAGTAATTAAGAATCCAAGATTGATGACTAAAGGATGGAATAAATATCCAATCATCAGAGTCGTAAAGACTATTTGACACATCTTTTAATAAAATTATAAAAACAATGTATAGTTAAAGGTATGAGAAAATGAAAATTACCTTATAAAGCTTTTCATATACTTGTTGAGAGATAATAAAATTATTTAAGAAAAACAAAGATTCTTCAAATAAAAAAAATTAGGCTTAATACCATTGTTGGTCGTAATTTTTATCAGCTTTATTCGAAATGGTCCTAATTTTTTTGTTACGTTCAATGTAGTCCTAAAGATCGTAATTTGTGTTCAATTTAGTCCTTTTTGCAAACGTCGTTTAAATAGTTAATGACCAAATGTCCAGGTCTGCAATCAGTTAATGACATGTCATTTAACTACTGACATGGACAACACCTCACCACCATCAAACCCCACCTGACCCACAACCGTGAAGCCCAAATACACCACCACTCTCCTTTCATTGCGGAGCGCCACGACACTACCTCACCACCATCAATACGCACAAGAACAACGATAAGCCACTTCTTCTTCGCAGCACAAGCAGCGCCTACCTTGCCACCAATGCCTCAAGTCGCCGTCGCCATCAACATTGCAAGACCTTAGTGCCACCACCACCATGCGAACCCTAAAATTGCAGAGTCGCAATCTCCTTCGTGAAACCAGTTCAAAACCTACGCACAAAATTGCGACCATGTGAGAAGCATCAACATCGCACCTCCAATGATCGCGCATCAAAACATCTTCGTCTTCTCCGTTCAATTGCAACCATGTCACGACACCATGTGCAGCTGCAAGGATCACCGTCATCAACCTCTCCACCATCTCGCCAGTCACAACACCACCAAGCTTCTTCACATACCTGTAGATCCATTCCTAATTTGCACCGCAAGGAAGAAGAGAGAAGAGGCGCATGAGATCCCTTTCCCCAATCTAAAACCCTAATTTTGGGTGGGTAAGGGGCTGACACGTGGGAAGGCCTCATTGACCACATCCACCTCACTATGCCTTAAACTGTCCACTTTAGCAATTAAATGACATGTCATTCACTAATGGCACAACTGGACATTTGGCTGTTAACTATTTAAACGACGTTTGCGAAAAGGACTAAATTGAACACAAATTACGATCTTTAGGACTACATTGAACGTAAAAAAAAAGTTAGGACCATTTCAAATAAAGTTGACAAAAATTGGAATCAAAATTGGTATTAAGCCAAAAAATTAAGAATCAAGAATAAAATTAGTCCTTTTTTTAAATTTTGGTTTAATTTAATTTTCTAACTTTAGAAAATTATGAATTTAGTCTTTTTAACCAAATTTATTAAGTTTATTTGATGTTTTAAATGTGTTTTATGATAACATTTGAGTTGTTTACGTCATTTGACACATTTTCACTTTAGTGTTAGCGGAGAAACGTGTTTTAAACATTATATAAACTTGATAAAATTTTCTTAAAATGACTAAATCAGCGCATTTCATAAGTTGAAGAACTAAATTTAGTCAAAATTTTGAACAAGACTTATTCCAATTTTCACTAAAAGTTAACGGACCAAAATATATTTAAACCTTCTTTGAATTGTATATTCTTATATTTTTATATCATCTTTTTTCACAATTTTACTTATTTCCTTATTAATATGAAAAATCATATTTTTTTAAAAAAGTAAATTTGATGTGTAAGTCAACCTAATTTATAAGGTGAGATTAGTATCTATTTCTATATAAACTATATATTAATTGATGATCCAATAGAGTGTGACACGATAAATCTAACAAATAAATATTTTTGCTAGGATAGATTTCAAATGATTTTAATACCATCTTATGAAGTAAAATTTAAGACTAACTAAAATGATATTTACATTCTTATTTATTGTGATTTGACCTTAGTTCCACTTGGACATAAGATTTTCAACATCTTCACAAAATATTCATTTTAATTGCCTTTTCTATGTAATAGTGCCACATTCAAAATTTTGATTAAAAAAATTGAATTTACTACTATTTAAACCACCTCAATTTTATCACAAAGCATATGTTTCATAGAAAATATTTATTTAAATATATTTGAATCTTGATTTTACTTTATTTAGAAAGTTTACTTAAAAATTTGATTTTAATTTTTTAATATGTATTAAATTATCTTTTATATGAAATCTTAAGATAATATATTTATTCAACCATTATTATAACAAAATGGTATAATTTGTTTAGACCCAAAATAGGCCTAATCTACAAGGATCTAATAATAAGCTTCATATAATATTTCAATTATATTTTAATAGAGGCAGAACCACTTGTCATTATCATTGTACAACTAGTACAAAAAATTTTCTAGAAGAATGTTATAGTACAAGTTATGCTGACATAGTTGCCAAGTTATGACAAACTCTTTTCAACACAAGATCATTTGATAGACACCCTGGTCTTGGTTTTGAAGTTTAACTAAATAACATGAAACGAAGAAGACCTTATGTATGAAAAACTAACGAAGAAGCCTCTGTGCATGGAAAGATAACTGCAAACTAGAAAAATACTTAAGAAACCAACTAGTTTAGAAACACCTAAACTAAGGAAACAAACACTCTGATAGAAAACCCTAAACCTTCAGTTAGATACTAGAATAGAAAAACCCCAAGTTAGGAGACCAATGTTAACTGATAGAAAACCCCAAATCTAAGTTAGGAAACCAACCTTTAGTTAGATACTATAGTAGAAAAGCCCCAAGTTAGGAGACCAATATTAAGATAGAAAACATTAATCAACACTAAGGTAGAACATCTTAGAAAAACCATGAGCCTAGAAGGGCTAATGAAATCATAATCACTCAAAAAACATAATAGAAAAGAAAAGGTATGAAATAATAGGACACAACTCTAGTTAGAAAAACATACCCAAAAGTTGTAGATGACCATCTAGGAGAAAGAAGTGAACAATAGAAATACAAAGCTAAGGAACTTAGGAGAAAAATAGAAGAAGAAAACTTAAGACACCAATTGAAAACAAACATCTCAAAACTCTAGGAAACAAGAAAACAACTTAGAACATCCCAAACACATAAAACCTAGAACCAGAATCTCCAACATAGAAAATCTTAGGAAAACACTTAGGTTCTTAGGAAATAGAAAAATATTTAGGTCAAAACACCTAGACGCATGACTAAACGTTGGTATGCCTAAAGTGTCTAAGAGAGTTGAAACCAAAATCTTGATGATACCTAAAAAAGGTACTCAACGTAACTCTCGAGGACAAAATAGGTAGAGACAATGTCTCTGACAAAACATCTTAAAAGACATAAAAATCGAAACATTGAAAGAAAGCTTAAACAAGCTAAACTATCTATCTAAAAAGGAACAATACCAAAAGAAAGGTTTACTTGACTAAACGATACCATGAGCTTAACAAGTACCTTATCTAACGACGAAGTAACTATATACACTTCGTGTCTTCAAAAAAGAGCTTAGTTGCAACTAACGGAAGAAAATTCAAAACGCAGTTTGTTGTTCTAAGCAATCATTAAATGACATTAAATGCTCAACGTTCAAAAACAACAAAAAGTAATATCTGATAAATTGATTGTACATCGAAATCCAATCAGATCATAAGTAGGTAACAAGAAAGACATTCACAGAATGTTCTCTCCCTAGGAAACAGTAATATAAAACTTGTGTAGAAACAAATCATCAAAGAAGTAAAACACTAAAAGACTCTTAAGTTGAAACAATAACAAAACACAAGAATCTTAATAAAAGATGAAAACATCTAAAATCATTAAAGTAAAAATAAATAGATCTGATATACATGTATCTATCTTGTGCAGGACAATCACTACAAAATTTCATCTCATAGACACCAAATGAACGTTGAGAATAAGACAATGAGAAGCACTTATCAGTTTATCAAAAGTTGTGCGAAAAAGAGAAGTCAAGATCACTTTTGATAAAAGCTCTGAAAAACACGTCTGCTCTAACAAAGGACATCGTCCTATGACTGCACCTACACCAATAGGCAAAAGACAAAAAATCTCAAGACAAACTTCGTCAAAACTATCATATTATCAAATCTCAAGACAAGCATCTTTACAACGGCTATATCCTCAAGATGTAAAAATAAAAGACAAGAGGAAAGAGGAAAAGTGAGGATGAAGAGGAGACACAATGTGAAGATGTAAAGATATCTCATCATCCATTGAGCGAGGAAATCTCTTTGAGTTATCAATGCCAAATTTCTATTATCAATAGGAAAAGAGAAGAGCGCAAGAAAAGAAGAAATCTCTCAAAGCTTCATTGTAATATTTACTTGTGCTTGTAACAAGAGAGAAAGAGAGAAATAGTGCAGTAAAGCATCCCTGTAGCACTTCATTGTCATATTGTTTACTTATGTAAGATGAGAAAAAGAGATGAGAGAAAAACCTACGAGTGTTTAGAGTACATTGTATTGAAGAATATCCTTTATGTGAGGGTTAAGTTTCGAATGACTTGTAAGCAATCTATGATTGAAATTCTAGAGAGAATCAAAACACTTACAACTTAACTTTAAGAAGCTGAGGAAATCTAGGCGAGATCGTCTAGTACTAGGAGTGGTGCGAATACTCAATTGATCTAGGGTAATTGAAGGTTATTCGCTGATTAGGGTGATGAATCATTATTTTATCAATTTATCTAGTGAATTGCGCTTAATTGTCCAATATTTCCTCAGTTATCTAAACTTAATTATTTCCATTATTATTTTTAGGGCAATTTTAGGAATTGTATTTTGGGACATAATTAAGAGAGCTGCCACGTCATTTATCCACCTCAAATTTGTTTATCCAGATTTTATTTTGTTTTATTGTATTTTTGGACAAATTTTAATTATCGGACCAAATTTAGGTTTTGGGCCCATTTTTGGGCAGATTGGGAAGACCCTATTTTAGGGACTGACCTAAAGTCTTGTGCCCAGTAGCCACCACCACCCTTAGTTTCTTCTTCACTCTATTCATTCTCGTTTTTAGCTTCTAGACCAGAGCTCCCATGGAGGTTTTATTTTTGTTTTATCTTTTCCCTTTCTATGTATTGAATTTAATTTTCATGTAAGTCTGATTGAAATTCGTTTATCTTTTGCCATTGTTGTTCATTTTCGTTTCCGTTTTTCACTCCTTGTTTGTGCTCTTTCATTTACATTTTCGTTTTAAATTTCACATAGCAATTTCGTTTGTAGTTCTGATTGTGTTTTCCATTCTGTCTGCGTGTTTGCTTGCGTTTTCTGGGTTGAGTTCGTTTTCTAGGTTGAGTTTCGTTTTTAGTTCTGTGTTGTATTGGTCCTTGCAATTTCTTTGACATTTTTCCAGTTTTGTTTGCCTCTGTTTTCATGTTTTCATTTTTGTTTTGGTTTTTGCATTTAGTTTAAATGGTAGCTTGAATTCTGTTCGGTTGGTAACTATGAAAATTGTGATGTTTCCTTGAGATTATTGGACTATTATTGTGATTTCGTTCTTGTTAATCTGCATTGTATTTAATCAATTGTGTGCATTTCTTATTTGTTCACGCTTAGAGGTATCCTCTGTGATACATAGAACTCAATAAATCTGTTGTGTGCATTTGCTTAATTCGCAGTCATGAAAACTCGTTTTAGTCTCCGCTTAGTTGATTGATTCGAGTTGGATTGGTGTTGAGAGAAACAAATGATTTATTTGTGATTGGGAACATTGCAATCTGATTAGTAACCAACCTGTTTTAATCATCGTTTTAATCTAAGTCATTTAATTGTTAATTTCAGTTCGTAAAATTGTCCAAACCCCACCACTACGTGTTTGATCTAACGAGTAAACCAAATGTTGGTCCTTGAGAGACGACCTAGGACTCACTTCCTAGTATATACTGCACTTTAATTGCATATTAATTTGATTTGGGTACAACCTCAATCATAGGGATACGAGGAACGGTGAAGAATACTGCACAACAAGGAGTGTGTGAAACTTAAAGAAAATCTTGGCGGGTTGTTGAGTACCAAAAGTGGTGCGAATACTCAAAGGAAATCTCGACATGTTGCTCAATACCAGGAGTGATGTGAATGCTCAGAAAATCTCGGCATGCAAGCTGAGTACTAGAAGTGATTTGAATACTCAAATGATCTAGGGTAACTAACGATTACTCGCTGATCAAGGATACCAAGAGTGGTGAACGATATTACGCAACCAAAAGTGGGGAAAACTAAATTAGACGTAGTTTCTTAGAGGTATTGAGAACATCTAGGGATACTAGGAGTGAGTTAAACTCCATTGTACTTCCTCGAATATCTAATGGAACCCTCTAAGTTAACCTAGAGGAGAACTGAACGAGCCTTAACAAGTGAAACAGTATAAAACATTGTGTGTATTTTAGTTTATTTATAAACAATGTAGTCTAGTTAACTTCTACTACGCTTTATCTCTTTAACAATATGCACTACTCCACTTAAGATTACTGCGTACATTCTAAACTTGAATACGTTTAAGTTGGCCAAGTAAATGATCCCTCTAGGACAACATTTACTAATCAAGCTTAATCAACTTCAGGTGTCACGTACATCACGATCAAATTTGCAAGTTGCAGAAAAGTTATGGAAACACTCTTCAACCTCCCCCCCCCCACCCCACCCCCTTCTAGTGTTTCCCTGCACCATCAATGGTTTACCTCATTCATTGGTTACTGTTGATAGGAGGAACAATGTGATAGCTAAACCCAATCCCTTGTGTGTTTTGTTTTTTATGATGACAATAACAGAAGTGTTTCTATATGCTTCTATATGTTTCTTGCACATCAACTTTAACGTTTTTTATATGCATAACTGCATTTACATATTTGTTTGTGCTTGAATTGATTGGTTTGCATATTTACTATGGTCATACATGTGTTTATGTCTATAATATGCATACTCATGTTTTAAATGACAAAACCACTTGCACAAAGCATATCTGTATGAAGTAATCGATTATAGTGTTTATGTAATCAATTAAGTTCATCAAATATCAGCTAATGCTCTAACTTTGACAAACTACAAGTTTTAACCGATTACATTATATGCATAATCGATTAAAACTTGGGTCTTTGCTAACATATGTTTGTTGTGTGCAGTGATGAGTTTTTAGAAGAAAAAGGTTTTAAAATTGCTTAAGTGTAATACTTAACCGATTACACAATTTCCTTAATCGGTTAAATCTAGTACAAATTGAAAATTGTTTTCAATTTAAGTATTAACTGTCATAACGGTCACATTTTAAATTGTTTTGATTTACAATATATTTGCAATCGATTACATTAATTGCTTAATCAGTTAAATCTGTTTTAATGTAATTTTGGTGTAGCACTATAAAATGCTTAACCGATTACATTAATTTGGTAATTGATTAAAATGTGTCGGGATTATGAAAATCCTATAAATAACTGTCTTGCGCGCTGTTTCAAACCTAACATTTTATTAAGTGTTGATTACAAAAATCGTCCGAGAACCATATTGAAGAATCAAGGATTAAATCTGGGTTAATACATCAATAACTGTGCTCAAAGGTTTCTGATCATATCTACACTACTAGAGTGTCTGCTGTGAAGATCACGTTTATCTTTTTCAATCTGTAGATTGAGTTTCTATGCGCTTATGCCAAAGGGAGAGAATTGTGTTTGTTCTCGTTGAGAGTTGGGATTGCTCTCAAGGTTTTCTTAGAGTTATGATTGCTCTAAGGTTACATAAAGTTGGGATTGCTTTCTGGGTTGTGAGAATATGAGGGTGCTGATAACGGTTGAAATACCGTTATTTTTATACTTAATTTTGATAATAAATTAACCCTTTTCGACTTAGAAACTTGCTTTAACTCATGTTTTTTCTTTAGTTTTGTGAATAAGAGAGTTGAAGGTGAATTTAATGGTTTTGTGCTAGATTCCCTTGATTTTGTAGGCTATTGGAATTATTTAAAAGAAGAGTTAAAGTACCGAATGGTTGAAATGTAGAAAAGTCAACCAGAATGCAGAAAAGTCAACCAGAGTGCATAAAAGTCAACCAGAATGGAGAAAAGTCAACGAGTCAACGAGAGTGTAGAAAAGTCAACCAGAGTGTAGAAAAAGTTGCGTTGAGCGCTAGTTTAGAGGTGAAAAACCACTGTTTCACGCTTGAGCGTCATCGCTTAGCGTCATTCTGAGTGTCGCATTTACCACTGAGCGCAATTCTACTTCTGAGCGCTGTTTAATTGGGCTTGGGCCAATGTTCTGTATTTTTAATAAACTATATAAGGGTTTAGTCGACCTAGGGTTGATATCTTTGGACAGAAAGAGGCGAAATCACACTCCTTTCACCCCTTGGAGGCGAATTTTGGATGCGGAAGCTTCGATCTTCAACTTTTAGGGTTCTATCTTTCATTCTTTTCATTATTTTCATCTAGTTTCACCATGTCTATAGTGAACTAAACCTCCATTGTTGTTTGGGAAACGATGTAATCCTTTGAAACTCTCATGTATTGAATTGATTCTTGATTATATATGCTTTACTTCATTAATTGTTAGGGTTTTTTCTCTATTCTCTATGCATGCTTTGTTTAACTCATTCAATTGCATGATTATTGATTTTGTCACTATGGACACATATGAGGAAATCTAGAGTTGTGGAAATTTTCCCGGAAGCAATATTACCTAGACATAGGAATAGGAGGATCGATTGCCTTTAAGCTTCTATGCGAATGTAATGCATGAATAATTGCTAGGGAGACAAGACATTGTAAACTAGTGATTAGGAGTAGGCTTTCTTCACTGAGACATCGGGTTTAAGGTAAATTAGAAAGTGACATTAACATTAATGAAGAAAGATGAATTCATGAATGGTAACAGTTGCAAAACTGTTATTTTTATACTTAATTTTGACATAAAAAACAACCTTTATGACTTAGAAACTAGCTTGGAATCATGCTTTTGCTTATGTTTTGGAAATAAGAAGGTTGGATGGGTTTTATGCTTGGCTTTCGTTGTTTTTGCAGGTTTTAAGATGAATTGAATGAAAGAAGTGAAGTAGTCAAAAGTTGGACTCAGAAAAGGAAGAAAAAGTGCATAAAAGAAGAGCCACAAGTACCGCTTAGCACCACTTTTACCGCTGAGCGACACTCTGAAGTCCCGCAGTCAACGCTGAGGGGCAAAACTGCAACTGAGCGTCAGAATAGAAGAATCGCACTTACCGCTGAGCGCCATTTTATTGGGCCTTGGGGCAATTTTTTGTAATTTTTAGGAAGCTATATAAGGTTTTAGCCGAATTAGGGTTAGTATCTTTGGATAGAAAGAGGCGAAATCACACTTTCTTCACCCCTTGGAGGAGGATTTTGGATGCTCAAGCTCTATTCTTCAACTCCTAGGGTTCTATCTTTCATTCTTTCATTGTTTTCCATCTAGTTTCACCATGTCTATGGTGAACTAAACCTTCATTGTTGTTGGGGAACCGATGTAATCCTTTGAAACTCTCATGTATTGAATTGGTTCTTTAATCTATATTATTTGTTTCATTAATTGTTAGGGTTTTTCTTCTATACTCTATGCATGCTTTGTTTAACTCATTCAATTGCATGATCATTGATGTTATTTATATGGACACATATAAGTAAATCTAGAACAGAAGAAATTCTCCCAAGAGTAATATTGCCTAGACATAGGGATAGGAGGATTGGTTGCCTTTAAGCTTATGTGCGAATGAAAAGCATGAATAGTTGCTATGGAGACAAGACATTGTAAACTAGTGATTAGAAGTAGGCTTTCTTCACCGAGACATCGGGTTTAAGGTAAATTAGAAAGTGACATTAACATTAATGAAGAAAGATGAATTCTTGAATACATGAGAGTGGATAGGATGAATCGGAAACCCCAACAACATAATCATTCATATTATACATCAACCGTTTTTGCATCTTTCAAGTCCATTGATCAAAACTTTGCATTCATGTTCATTTTTCATAGTTCAACAACAATATTTTTGGTTACAAGTCTAAGATAATTAACAAATCACACAACTGTTTAGGCCGTAAGTCCTTTGGGAAACGATACTTGGTCTTACCATTTTATTATTACTTGATACGATTTGGTACACTTGTTGAGGGTTAACAAGTTTTTGGCGCCGTTGTGATAACAGTTGAAAAACTATTATTTTTATACTTAAAATTTACTTCAATTACAACCTTTATGACTTAGAAATTAGCTTGAACTCATGATTTTGTTGAATTATTGGAAATAATAGAGTTGGATAGGTTTTATGCTTGATTCCCTTGTGTTTGTAGGTTTTTAGATGAAATTGATGAAAGAAGTGAAAAGGGATAGAGATGGAATCAGAAAAGGACAAGAAAAGTGCAAAAGAAGAGAAAACAGAAGTACCGCTCAGCGCTAATTACTGGTGAGCGGCACTCGCAAGAACAGTTGGCACCGCTGAGGGGAGAAAAGCAGTTGAGGGGAAGAAGTGACTTGCGATACTACCGCTGAGCGGAACTTTTCTGGGCTTGGGCCTATTTTTCTATATTTTTTAGAATAGTATATAAGCTTTAGGACGTTCTAGGGTTTGTATCTTTGGCTGGGACGAAACAAAACCCTCTCTTTCACCCCTTGGAGGAGGATTTTGGATGCTAAGGCTCCTTTCTCAACTTTCTCGAGTTCTATCTTTCATTTTTCCATTGTATTTCATCTAGTTTCACCATGAATATGGTGAACTAAACTTATTTTGTTGTTGGGGAATGAATGTAAATCTTTAGAAACTCTCTTGTATGAAATTTGTTCTTTAAGATCATTTATATGATACATGCTTTCTTTCATTAATAGTTAAGGTTTTCCTCTTTGCTCAAAGCATGCATAGTATGATGGTTGGTTGCCTTTAAGCTTCTGTTCACTATAATGCATGATTAATTGCTAGGGAGACAAGAGATTGTAAACTAGTGATTATGATTAGGCTTTCTTCGCCGAGGAATCGAGTTTAAAGTAATTTAGAAAGTGACATTAACATTAATGAAAAGAATGATGAATTCCTAAATACAAGAGAATGGAAAAGATGAACTTGATAAACCCCAACAACATATTCATCCATATATTTCAATTCACGCTTTTGTTTCTTCTTACCATTGATCATCATATTCATACATATTTACTTTTGAGTCTTTTGCATTTGAAACTTATAACACTTTGTTCTCAAGTCTTAATTAATCAATTAATCACATAAGTGTCTAGGCCTTGAGTCGCTTGGGAAACGATACTTGGTCTTACCAGGATTATTACTTGCTACGATTCGATTACACTTGCCGAGAGGTAAACAAGTTTTTGACGTCGTTGCCGGGGACTCTGGTTAAACTAGTATATTTGTGTGATTTTTTTTTATTATTTTTGACTTGTGAATTCTGTTTTTCTGTTTTTATTTTTCTCTTTTTTATTTTAATTTTCGGTTTTCTGTTTTTATTTTCTGTTTTCTGTTTTTATTTTTTCTGTTTTTATTTTCTGTTTTCTGTTTTTATTTTTTCTGTTTTTATTTTTCAAGTTTTTATTTCATATCTTTTTATCTCTTCAATTATATCTTCTCTTTTCTATCTTGTTTGCTAACAAAAAATTTTCTAGGGTTTTGTTTCCTTGTGTATGCAGGGTAATATTCGAACTAGAAGCAAACAGATTTCTGAACCTCTTCTTGAAGGCCTGGACGAAATTAGAAGGAGGAGGAAAATTCGAACTTCACGTGAACTATTCCCTTCTCCTGAGATACTATTACAGCCTTTACCACCAAGGTCTGACCATAACACTGAAAACATGACAGAGGAGAATAATGGCAGTCGTACTCTTGCAGATTACACCACTTTTGTTGGCCCTCAACATTTTAATAGTATAGCAAGGCCGAGGGTCAATGCCACAAACATGGAGGTGAAACCAGCATTAATACAGTTGGTGAAAAACAATCAGTTTAATGGGCTATCACATGAAAGTCCGTATGAACATCTCACCACCTTTAATGAAATATGTAACACTGTGAAGATAAATGGAGTTCTAGATGAAGCAATCAAGCTTAGCTTGTTTCCTTTCTCATTGGAAGGCAATGCTAAGTTATGGTTAAATTCTTTTCCAGAAGGGAGTTTTACAGAATGGGAAGCTGTGGTTGCAAAGTTTCTAAATAAATACCTCCCACAATCCAAAGTCAATAAAGGGAAGCAAGAGATCTCTTCTTTCAGACAAGGCATGAAGGAGACATTAGATCAAGCATGGGACATGTACAAAAGCTTATTGAGAAAGACCCCCATGCCGAAGAAAATAATGTTAGACGTACTCTGGCGGATTATACCAATGTTGTTGGCCCTCATCACTTTAATAGCATTGCTACGCCGAGGGTCAATGCTGCAAACATGGAGGTGAAATTGGCGTTGATACAATTGGTGAAAAGCAACCAATTTAATGGGATATCACATGAAAGTCCATATGATCATCTCACCACATTTAACGAGATTTGCAACACTGTAAAGATCAATGGTGTGTCGAATGAAGCGATAGAGCTTAGTTTATTTCCTTTCTCATTGGGAGGCAATGCTAAGTTATGGTTGAATTCTTTTCCGAAAGGTAGCTTTGTTGAATGGGAAGCCGTGGTTTCAAAGTTCCTAAACAAGTACTTCCCACAATCCAAAATCAACAAAGGGAAGAAAAAGATTTCTTCTTTTAGACAAGGCATGGAGGAGACGCTAGGTCAAACATGGGATAGATACAAGAGCTTGTTGAGAAAGACGCCCACTAATGGCTTTGACGAAGCAACAATAGTCATTCTTTTCCTTGGAGGTCTTGGCTCACAAACCAAGTTGATGCTAGATGCCTCAGCTGGAGGTAATATTAAATGCAAGACTCCAAAGGAAGCCACTGAATTGATTGATAACATGGCTACTAATGACTATGAGATGCATAATGAGAGAGGAGCTTCAATTCAACAAAAAAGAGTTATACAATTGCAATCTCATGATGCCTTGCTCGCACAAAACAAAATCATAACTCAACAGTTGGAGAATTTGACAAAGACACTCACTCAGTTGCCAAAGGAGCTAAAGAATGTTTCACAGGTTCAACAACAACTTTGTGACCTGTGTGGTGGTGACCATATCAATGGTCAATGCGCTTTTCCAGTGGAGGGCTTAGAAGACGTAAATTTCATGGCCAATCAATTTCCATATCGCCAAGGGAACTGCAACCAAGGGTGGAAACCTCACCCAAGCATGGGTCAAGGTCAGAATGGACAAGCTGGACAAGTAGGACAATTTAATAGAGATCAACAAAGTTAGAAGACACTCTTCAACAATTTATGCAGGTAACAATCTCCAACCCCAAGAGCACTGAAGCCGCCATTAGAAACTTGGATATGCAAGTTGGCCAATTAGCTAAGAAGTTGGAGGATATGCCTGATAAGAGTTTTGGGGCTAATACTAAGGTTAACCCTAGGGAAGAGTGTAAAGTTATTGTAAGTGCAGATGATAAAAGGGTGGATGAGAAAATAGAGAGTGTTTAGTTAGATAAAAGAGAAGAAAAAGAAGAGATAATAAGTGAGGATGAGAGAAAAGAGAAACACATGAAGAGGGGAGAGAAAAGAGACAGACAAGAAGAGGGAAGAGAAAAAAATTGAGAAAAATGAAAAAATTCTTCTTTATCCTAAGGGAAGTGAAAAGATTGAAAAAGAGAGACAATATGGGCGCTTTAAAGATATCTTCAGGCAATTGGAGATTACAATACCTTTGATTGAAGCACTGCAACAAATTCCAACTTATGCAAAGCACATGAAGCAAGTCTTCACAAAGAAGAGATATCTAGATGAAAAGGGAGATTGTAGTGTTATTGAGAAGAAGCCACTTCCTCCAAAAGTGAAAGATCCAGGAAGTTTTACTATTCCTTGCATCATTGGGAAGGAGAATATAAGGAAAGCCTTAATTGATTTAGGGTCAAGTATTAATTTGATGCCTTTATCTCTGCTCAAAAGGATTGGTGATCTTGAAGTCAAACCAACAAAGGTGACTTTGCTAATGGCGGATCGATCTTCCAAGAAACCTTATGGTGTGGCGGAAGATGTGGTGGTTTGCATAGACAAACTAAAATTCCTGGTAGATTTTGTGGTGATGGAGATGAAGAAGGATGAGAAGGTCCCAATCATTCTTGGAAGACCGTTTATGAAAACGACAAAGGTAATCATCAATGTGGATGATGGGATGATAGGGCTTCAAGACCGAGAAGAAAAGGTGATCTTTCATGTCTTCAAAGTGGAGGAGCAGATTCAAGAGAAGGAGGTTAGTCATAAAGCTGCATGCAAGGATGCACCATTGACTAGTTCAAAAGCTGCAAAGCCGGTCATCAAAGGTAAAAATTGTTTCTTGTCACAGGTTAGGGAAGAAGAAAAAGATGGCAAAGAAAGGAAGGTTCATGATGACTTGAT
Source organism: Vigna angularis (assembly GCF_016808095.1). NCBI lineage: Eukaryota > Viridiplantae > Streptophyta > Magnoliopsida > Fabales > Fabaceae > Vigna > Vigna angularis. The sequence continues at coordinate 20,350,715 of NC_068974.1, read as the reverse complement.
GGAGGCACAACTCAAACTTGGTACACCAGTAAGATTCAAGAACAAGTTGTGGGTTGTGAAAGACTATAAAGAGAATGGAGTGATAGAGATTGAAGCTCCATATTCAAGGAGAGTAAAAAAGGTGGACCAGAAACAGCTGATGAGTTGGTGTGATGAAAGAAAGAGGAACACCAACATTGAAGATGGAACTTGAGCTTTATTGGGTCAAGCTAATGACGTTAAAAGAGCGCTTACTGGGAGGCACCCCAATGATTTGAGAACATTAATTTCTTTAATTTTGTTATTTTGGTGATGTAATTTTATAAACTTTGGGACATTGATTTATGTTGTTTTGAGATTTTATGGTATAGCATTTGCTGATGGATGCTAGGTGGTTGAGTATCTACTGAAGGATATTAGGTTTGTTTACACCTATTGATGGATGTTGGTAAGAAAGATTTGCACGTATTGAAGGGTGTTGGAGGATTTTGGGTCAAGCTCGTGACGTTAAACAAGCGCTACCTGGGAGGCAACCCAATTGATTGACTTTATCTTTATTTGTTTTGATTTTGCTCTAGTTGCATTTTAGGGATTGAATGTATGAGTGATGTGAGAACCTAAATGCATGGGGTGAGTGAGAGGCATGGGTATAGGACACCTAGGGCAAGCTAAGAAGAAAGAGAGTTGGTGTCGCAAATGCCGCTCAGCGGTAATTATCGCTGAGCGCGACTACTGCAAATTTGGGTGGACCATTTTGTTTCACTTGGGCTAAGCGGGATTAGGCCCATTAGGTTATTTTTATATCCTAGGGCGCGACTTTGCTTCCATTTTCAGATCTTCCTCTTCCCACACACTCTCAAGCACTCTCCAAAGAGTTCTCTTTACTTTTCCCTTCTTCCCCTTTCACAAAATCTCTCTTTCAAACACTTTTGCACCAAGTTTCTATCCAAGTTTGGGGTTTGGTGAGATAATTTTTGTTGGGGGCTTATTTCTTCACATTCCTAGATCATTTTTCACTCATCTAGCATCTCCAAGTAAGTATAAGCATTTTACATTCTAGGGTTTTTGAAAGCATGAATTGGTATGAACATGGTTGTCTAAGCATGATTCTTGAGGGATTTTGATTTTTATGCATGATTAGATGAATTAATTTTTGTTTGGACCGATTAAACTCCTTGATTTGGGTCTAGAACTAGGAAGAATGCATGTGGGTGGAGATTAGAAGCATTTTTGCAAGATTTTGAAAAATCAGTAGAATCGCCGCTCAGCGGAAATTTCCCCTAAGTGCGATTCTGGCAGAGTGGTTTTTATGCTTCTTTTGCTTGCTGGTTTTAATGCACAGGTTGCGCTGAGGGGTTTTGATTGCCCTCAGCGGTGATAGGAATGGTTTTAGGGTGTTGTTTGTGGTTTACTAATGCTTAACAATGTGTCTTGTGGTTTTGTGAATTGTGTTTGATGTAGGGATGACCTCCTCATCGGGCAAGAGAATCAAGACTTTAGGATCAAAGAGGAAGGATAACGAACTAGACCGCTCTTACTCCAACAAGTTCCTTTCCCGCAAGCATGAGTGCCACTTCAATGTTGTCCAAGATAGGAAGCTATTAATGGAAAGGAAGGTTGGACTGATACCTGATTTTCCTCCACAGTTTGGAGAACAATTAGAGAATAGGAATTGGAGGAAGCTAGCCACTTATCCTGCACCAGCTAACATAGCAGTGGTGAAAGAATTTTACACCAACGCAAGGAGGTTGGGTGATCATCTTGTTGAGGATTATTTGAGCTATGTTAGAGGACATGCCATTCGGTATGACCCTGATTCCATTAATAGATTTTTAGATACTCAATGGACTGGTGAACAGTGTCAGTTTGCTCTAAATATGGAAGAAGGAGCAGACTTTGGTGATGTGGAAAGTGTGCTATGTGTGCCTGGAGGGCACTTTCAAAGAAATAGGAATGGTGCAGTTGTGAACATTAGGAGAGTTGATCTGACTCCTCTAGCAAAGTATTGGAGGGCATTTTCTCATGCCAACATCCAGTCGCGCTTACATGTCTCGGATACTACTGTCAATAAGGCGCTTCTTTTGTACTGTGTGCTTAGAGGGATGATGGACAAATTTATGAACACCAAAATGTGATGTCACAAACTTGTTTTACAATCGGCAAGTATGACCGAATCGTTTCAAGTAATAAACTTGGTAAGACCAAGTATCGTTCTCCCAAAGGACTCACGACCTAGTTTAGTTATTAGATTTATTGATTAGCTAAGACTTAAGAACGAAATAATTGGATTTTACTATGCAAAAGACGAAAATAAACATGTATGCATGAGGTTCATCAATGGCTAAAACAAAAATACAAATACTTTCAATGGAATATATGGATGAGTATGTTGTTGGAGTTTATCAATTTCATCTTCTCCACTCTCATATATTTTAGGAATTCAACATTCAATTCATCATTGTTAATGCCACTCTCTAAATTACCTTTCAAGAAGGCTTCTCCCTAATTACGAGTTCATACGATTCCTAGCATCCCTAATAATTAGTTTATTCAGCGCAGGAGCTTAAGGCAACCAATATCCTATTGGGAGAAATTCCCCAGATCTAGACTTCCCCGTACGTTTCCGTATCGACAAAATCAATAATCATGCATTGAATGAGTTAAACAAAGCAAGCCTTGAGCAAAGAGGAAAAACCCTAACTAATGATGAAAGAAAGCATAAGTCTTAGATTAAGATGCAAGCACAAATTCCATATATGAGAGCTTCAAAAGATTACATTGATTCCCCAACAAACATACAAGGTTTAGTTCACCATATTCATGGTGAACCTAGATGAACAATAATGAAAGAATGAAAGATAAAACCCTAAAAAGGTGAAGAGGTAGCCTGAGCATCCAAGATCCTCCTTCAAAGGGGTGAAAGAGAAAGTATTTGCTTCGTCACAGCCAAAGATACAAACCCTAGGAAACCCTAAAGCTTATATACTATTCGTAAATTACAGAAAAATTAGGCCCAAGCCCATAAAAGTGCCGCTCAGCGGTAAGTGCGTGAGCTCGGTTCTTCCCCTCAGCGGCCATTTTGCCCCTCAGCGGACCTCCCGTGACTTTCTGAGTACCGCTCAGCGGTAAACTGCCGCTGAGCGGTAGTTGCGGCTTCTCCTTTTGCACTTTTTGATGTTTTTTCTGATTCCATCTCTCTCCTTCTTCACTTCTTTCACTAAATTCACCTTAAAACCTGCACAAAAACACTGAAATCAAGCATAAACCTGTCTAGCTCTCTTATTTCTGAAAATAAGAATAAAAGCATGATTTCAAGCTAGTTTCTAAGCATAAAGGTTGCTTTTAGTATCAATTTTAAGCATGAAAATAACAGTTTTTCAACTGTTATCACAACCCCAAACTTAGAACTTTGATTGTCCTCAAGCAAACAAGATGTAACTCAATCTTCCACCAATTCATATGATGGTTCACTCATTCAAAAATCTTCTTTTCAAGATAAGTAAAGACTTCAATCAAACTTTTGACCAAGAATTCAATCAAGATGTGCACATGCTTTAGTGTTCACGAATTCATTTAATATCCAACAAATGCTATTTTTCATGAATGATCAATCAATTAGGCATGGATGTTTATGTGCTCATGGAATACTTCCTCACCAGGTAAAGTGTTTCACTCACACTCAAGTGTATAAGAGGTAATCACTCATTCACTCCACTATCACAATGTCACATGAATTAACTTTGCCTTTCATTTAACCACAATCAAAAACATTAACAAGCATGCATCATCACAAGGACTTTTCCATGGCTTATAACGTGGCTGGGCTAACAAGAAAATTGGTTTTTCTGGATCACAAAATCATTGAGTCAAGAGAATCATAACAACACAATTATTCTTATTTTTCCCAACTTTCGTTTGCATTGAGCTTTGCCTTTCTTTTCTTTTCTTTCTCTTTTTCTTTTCACATTCTTATTTCTTGGCTTCTTAGCTCAATGCTTTTCCCTTTTTCTTTTTCATGCTTTCCCAACAACCCCAAACTTGAACATTTATCAATACCACACAAGATTTTCTACTTAACTCAAGGTAAAGCTTTTCAACAAGGGTTTTCAATTTATGTTCAAGGCTAAGGGTTCAAAGGATAGAACACAAAGTGTTCTCTTTTCTTGAGCTACTTTATGAATTTGGCCAATAACAAGGGTTCCAACAAACGGCCTTGATCATATGATGCAAAACAAGCAATTGATTCAATCATAGAAAACCTGGGCAAAATCATTCATGTTTCCAAAGCAATAGCATTCAATCAATAAAAACTCTGGAGCTCAAAACCTCACATATAAGCTCATTCACATTTGACATACACATCCTGCTTAATCTCACAATCACAATCATAATATCCTGCATTTGTTCACAAAGCTTGTGAATCACCTGTATAAGCATTTTATGTGCACATCTATCTCAACATCAATCAATCAATCATCATCAAGCATTACTTATCACACAATCAAAGTCAATAGCAAACCATCATCACAAACCAGGTTTCCAATAGAGTACATCAACCTTAATCTAAAAACCAAAAATAAATAAGTTCAGAAAACTTAAACCAACAAAAGCATAAGCATATGATAGCATTCATCAGTAAATGTTATCTCAGCTCCTCATCAATCTGAGCTGTCCTCTGTATCTTCCTCTTCTTCCTCATCTTCATCATCTTCAAACGCATCATCATCATCAGCTTCATCTTCTTCCATCTCCCTAACTGAAGCTTCAGCTCCTCCTCCTTGCACCGGCTCCTCTGGCCAAGCTACCACATTATGGAATTCCTCCATAGTCCACCTGTGAGCGGGAGGTGTATCATACATCCCCACAATCATCTCAGCAGTAGCCACCTGCCCTCTATGAATGGACTGTAACTGAGCACCTATAAGAGACATGTACATGTCCCTCATCTGGAATGGTTCTGCTTCATGTGTCTCAGCAGATGTCTGGCTCTGTGCTTGCCCTCTTTCTCTGCGAGCACGGCGTGGTGGAACTGGCTGAGCTGCCTCCTCACCTCCACAGTACTGTCTGTAATATGCCTCATCAATAGCTTTTCTTGGCCTTTCAAATGGTGGAGCAGAAGTGTCCACCCCAGCTATCTTACAAAGGTGAGTGATTAAGGAGGGATGTTCGAGGGGTGCTTTGTTATTTGAGGTATTAGCGCATACACTAATTTCATCAGCTATCACCTGCCCAATGTTAACATTTAAGTTCCTGATAGCATAGTAGATGAAGAGTGCCCGGCTGAGAGTAATATCCGACACATGTGAACATGGCTGAATATTGGCATGAGAAAATGCCATCCAATACTTTGCAAGAGGAGTGAGATCACCCTCCTAATGTTTACCACTGAGCCAGATCTATTCCTTGGAAGTGTCCTCCAGGTATACATAGTACTCTTTCTACATCCTCAAAATCAGCCCCTTCCTCCATGCAAAGAGCCAACTGGCACTGCTCACCAGCCCACACAGTATCCAGGAAGTTATTAATAGAATCAGGATCATACCTGATAGCATGGCCTCTGACATAGCCCAGATAATTTTCAGCTGGATAATCACCAATTTTCTTTGCATTTGTGTAGAATTCTTTTACCACAGCTATGTTGGCAGGTGCAGGATATGTGGCTAGCTTTCCCTAGTCATTCCCTAACAATTGCTCTCCAAATTGAGGAGCAAAGTTAGGTATCATTCCAACTTTTCTTTCCATGAGGAGTCTTCTGTCTTGAACCACCCTAAAGTGCTTCTCATGTTTCCTAGAGAGGAACCTACTAGAGTGGGGCTGTTCTGGTTCCTTTTCCTTTCTCTTGGTTGCCATGGTTTTCAATCTCTTTCCTGAAGAGGATGTCATTCCTACATTCAAACACAAATACAAAACCACAGAACATGATGTTAATCATTAGTAAAACACAGAACACAACTCCTTTCGAAGCTAAACCACCGCTGAGGACCAGAATTTCCCCTCAGCGCCACCAGTGCCACATTCCAAATCACAAAAAACCAAGTCTGGCAAAGTACCGCTTAGCGGCAGTTTACCCCTGAGCGGTAACTCTGCAGAATTTTGAAAAACTTCTTTTAAAGCTGTCCTAACTCCACCCAAATGCAATTTTCAGTTTTCCAGTTCATAATCATGCAGTTTAATCGGTTCAAACATCAATATATCATCAAATCATGCATAGAAATCAAAAACCCCTAAATAATCATGCTTTGACAATCACATTCAAAATCAAGAACCCTAGAATGAACAAAATGCATTTTACTTACTTGGGTGGAGATACTAGATGCAATGAGAATGCTTCCAAGCTAAAATGCTCTCTTCCAACCCCAAATTTAGATGAAACACTAGTGAGCAAGTGAGTGGAAGAGAATTTTTCTTAAGAGGGAAGAGTGAAAAGATGTGGAAAACCTTGGAGAAGGTATGTGGGAGTGCTTGTGCAGAGAAGAGCCTGAAAGAATGAACAATTACGCAACTTAGGGTTTAAAAATACCCTAATGGGCTCGGGTCCCGCTAAGGGGAAACTAAAGCCCATTTGCGAGAGTACCGCTCAGCGGCACTTTCGTGAAGTGCTCTTCTCCTTCTTTTCTTAACCTACGTGCCTCCGAGGCATGCCCCTCACTGGTTCCCTGCAATTCAATGCTTAAAATACTTATGCAAACCCTATTATGCAAACCCTATTATTCAACTAAAATGAAACAAACAGAAATATTCAATCAACTGGGTTGCCTCCCAGGTAGCGCTTGTTTAACGTCACGAGCCTGACCCAAAATCCACCAACACCCATCAGTAGGTGCAAAATTTTCTCACTAACACCCATCAGTAGGTGTTACACACTTAGCATCCTTCAGTAGATGCTATGTCCAACTAGCATCCTTCAGTAGATGCTATGTCCAACAAAATATTTACAAAATAATGTCCACAAATTAAAAATTACAAAACCAAAATAAAATCAAAAGTTTTTAAATCACTGGGTTGCCTCCCAGCAAGCGCTCTTTTAACGTCATTAGCTTGACCCAGTCAAGTTCAAGTTCCTTTTTCATAGTTGATGTTGTTATCCCACCAACTCCTCAGCTGTTTCCTGTGCACTGTTTTGATTCTTCTAAGACATGGAGATTCTATCTCTATCATCTCCTTCTCTTTGAAGCCTTTCACAACCCACAACTTGTTTTTAATTCTCACAGGTGCACCAAGTTGGGGTCTTCTTTTCTCCCAGTCATCAGGAATTTCTCCTCCTCTTCCAATCTTTTCTTCCTTTTGCACCTGAAACAACAAACAATGGTTACCTGCAACCTTGGGATTTTCATCTTTATGGCTAGTCATGTGTGCATCTTGAAATGCAGCTTTATAACTAGCTTCTTCCTCCTGTGTTTGCGTCTCATCTTTAAAGACGTCTACAACCACTCTCTCCTCTCGGTCCTGGAGCACCACTATACCTTCATTTACATCAATGATAGCTCTGGCCGTTTTCATAAACGGTCTTCCAAGTATGATAGGTATCTTCTCTGTCTCCATCTTCATCACCACAAAGTCTGCCAAGAACTGAAGTTTGCCAACACAAACTATAATGTCCTCTGCAATCCCACATGGCTCCTTTGAAGATCCATCGGCCATTACTAGATTAACCTTTACAGGTTTCACATTAACATTGCCGATTTGCTCCAGTAAAGAGTAAGGTATCAAGTTAACACTTGAACCTAAATCAAGAAGATCTTTCTTAACCCTTTTCTTCCCTATGGTACAAGGGATATAAAAACTTCCTGGATCTGTTGCTTTAGGAGGGAATGGCTCTTTTTTAACAGTTATACACTCCTTTACCTCATCATCTCTACGTCTTTTCTTTGTAGAAATGTTTTCGTCAGATTTCGTGTAAACTGTGATTTGTTGTAGAATCTGCTCCCAAGGTGCATCATTATCCACCATCTTGAATAATTCTGTGAAGTCCAGTTGTTTCCCTTGATGCATTGGAAAAAGAGAACTATTTTTGCTCTCTATTTCTTCTGTTTCTCCTGTTTCTCCTGTTTCTAACTCAACTGTCTCATCTTCAACACTCTCTACCACCTTGCATTCTTCTCTGGGGTTAACCTCAGTATTAGCCCCAAAATTTCTATTTGGCCTTTCTTCCACCTACTTGATGATCTGCCCCATCTGAGTCTCCAAATTTTTTATAGCAGCTTCAGTGCTCTTTTGGGTAGACTCAATTTTCTGTATGAAATTGTTGAGAGTTTCCTCCATCCTCATGGACCTTTCATTAAGCATAGATAACTGTTGCCATAAGGTGGGTTGCTGCTGCTGCTTATTATATTGACCAGCTTGCCCAGTTTGCCCTTGACCAATACTTGGGTGTGGTTTCCACCCCTGATTGTAGCTCCCTTGACGGTACTGATTAGTCATGTAGTTTACATCCTCTACGGCTTCAACTGGAAAGGCACATTGACCATTGATATGGTCACCTCCACACAATTCGCACAACTAGGATTGTACCTGTGCAGTAGTCTTCAACTCTTTGGGTAATTGTGCAAGAGTTTTAGTAAGAGTCTCCAGCTGTTGAGTTAGAATTTTGTTTTGAGCTAGCAGGGCATCATGTGTCTGTAATTGGAGAACTCCTTTTTGTTGCATAGGAGCTCCTCTCTCACTTTGCAGCTCATTATCACTAGTAGCCATGTTTTCTATAATCTCAGTTGCTTCCTCTGGAGTTTTCCATTTAATATTTCCTCCTGCTAAGGCGTCCAGCATCATCTTGGTTTGTGAACCAAGACCTCCAAGGAAAGTTAAGACTACTTCCTGATCTTCAAAACCATGCGTGGGAGTTTTACGTAACAAGCTTTTATACATGTCCCATGCATGCCCCAGTGATTCTTCCATGTCCTGCCTGAATGAAGAAATCTCTTGCTTGCCTTTAGTCACCTTGGATTATGGGAAGTACTTGTTTAAAAACTTTGTTACCACTGCTTCCCACTCTGTGAAACTTTCTTCTGGGAAAAAATTTAACCAAAGCTTAGCATTGCCTCCCAATGAGAAAGGAAACAAGCTAAGTTTGATCGCTTCATCTGGCACCCCATTAATCTTGACTGTGTTGCAAATCTCATTAAATGTAGTGAGGTGCTCATATGGGCTTTCATGAGATAACCCATTAAATTGATTGCTCTTTACCAGTTGGATCAATGCTGGTTTGACCTCCATATTAGCTACATTGACTCTAGGTCTAGCTATACTGTTAAAGTGCTGAGGTTCCGCTATATTGGTGTAATCAGCAAGAGTTCTTCTGTTATTATTGTTCTCCATATTTTCTGTGCTATGGTCAGAACCCTGTGGTGATGGTTGCAACAGAGTTTCCGGAGAAGGAAAGAGTTCTCTAGATGTTCTGATTCTTCTCCTCCTTCTACTCTCGTCCAAACCTTCAAGAAGAGGTTATGTTGTTTTCTTGCTCCTTGTTCTAATTGCTTCCTGCAGGCACAAGAAAACAAAACCCTAAAAAATTGGTTAGCACAAAAAGATATAGGAGAAGATATAATGTTCAGAGAATAAAATAAAATAAAATCAAATAAAATAAAATAAAAACCGAAAAATAAAAATAGAAAATAAAATAAAATAAAATAAAAACAGAAAAATAAAAATAGAAACTCAAAATTAAAGTCAAAGATAATCAATAATCACACAAATTAACCACTTAAACCACGAGTCCCCGGCAACGGCGCCAAAAACTTGATGGTCAAATTTATGAACACCAAAATGTGATGTGACAAACTTGTTTTACAATCGGCAAGTATGACCGAATCGTTTCAAGTAATAAACTTGGTAAGACCAAGTATCGTTCTCCCAAAGGACTCACGGCTTAGATTAGTTATGTGATTTATTGATTAGCTAAGACTTAAGAACGAAATAATTGGATTTTACTATGCAAAAGACGAAAATAAACATGTATGCATGAGGTTCATCAATGGCTAAAACAAAAATACAAATACTTTCAATGGAATATATGGATGAGTATGTTGTTGGGGTTTATCAATTTCATCTTCTCCACTCTCATATATTTTAGGAATTCAGCATTCAATTCGTCATTGTTAATGCCACTCTCTAAATTACCTTTCAAGAAGGCTTCTCCCTAATTATGAGTTCATACGATTCCTAGCATCCCTAATAATTAGTTTATTCAGCGCAGGAGCTTAAGGCAACCAATATCCTATTGGGAGAAATTCCCCAGATCTAGACTTCCCCGTACGTTTCCGTATCGACAAAATCAATAATCATGCATTGAATGAGTTAAACAAAGCAAGCCTTGAGCAAAGAGGAAAAACCCTAACTAATGATGAAAGAAAGCATAAGTCTTAGATTAAGATGCAAGCACAAATTCCATATATGAGAGCTTCAAAAGATTACATTGATTCCCCAACAAACATACAAGGTTTAGTTCACCATATTCATGGTGAACCTAGATGAACAATAATGAAAGAATGAAAGATAAAACCCTAAAAAGGTGAAGAGGTAGCCTGAGCATCCAAGATCCTCCTTCAAAGGGGTGAAAGAGAAAGTATTTGCTTCGTCACAGCCAAAGATACAAACCCTAGGAAACCCTAAAGCTTATATACTATTCGTAAATTACAGAAAAATTAGGCCCAAGCCCATAAAAGTGCCGCTCAGTGGTAAAGTACCGCTCAGCGGTAAGTGCATGAGCTCGGTTCTTCCCCTCAGCGGCCATTTTGCCCCTCAGCGGACCTCCCGTGACTTTCTAAGTACCGCTCAACGGTAAACTGCCGCTGAGCGGTAGTTGCGGCTTCTCCTTTTGCACTTTTTGATGTCTTTTCTGATTCCATCTCTCTCCTTCTTCACTTCTTTCACCAAATTCACCTTAAAACCTGCACAAAAACACTGAAATCAAGCATAAACCTGTCCAACTCTCTTATTTCTGAAAATAAGAATAAAAGCATGATTTCAAGCTAGTTTCTAAGCATAAAGGTTGCTTTTAGTATCAATTTTAAGCATGAAAATAACAGTTTTTCAACTGTTATCAAGGGATGAGCATTAACATTGGCCAGGTCATAGCCAATGAGATATAGGTGTGTGCCAACACTATGAACAACAAAGCACCCTTGGGGCATCCCTCTTTGATTACACATTTATGTGAGCTGGCTGGAGTGAATATCTCTGCATCACCATTTGAGAGGCCTAGGAAAGCTATTTGATGAGGCCTATTACAGATAGTATTGTGGAGGTGATGAGGCAGCTCAGCCAGTACCACCATGCCATCCTCGTAGAGGGAGAGGACCACCACAGGGCCAGTCATCTGTAGAGCCTCATGAGGCAAAGCCATTTCAGATGAGGGACATGTATATGTCTCTTATAGATGCTAGGATGCAGTCCATCCACAGAGGGCAGGTGGCCACAGTAGAGATTATCATTGGGATGTATGATACACCCCCAAGACATCGGTGGACCATGGATGAGTTCAACAATATGGTGGCATGGCCAGAGGATCGAGCACAGGCCAGTGGAGTTGGAGCAGCTGAAGCTTCAGCTTTGGGTGATGAGGATGATGATGATGCTTTTGAAGATGTTGAGGATGATGAAGATGAGGAAGATTCAGATGACAGCATGGGTTGATGAGGAGTTGAGATAGCATCTACTGACGGATGTTATCACCTCTAGAGCAGGATTTTTTATCTTTTGTTTTGTACTGTTGAACTTATTTGCTTCTGTTATTAGAATAGGGTGTGATGTACTCAGTTTGAAATGTTATCTACTATGATGGTTTGCTTGTGATTTATGCATGATGAGTATTGCTTGATGATGTTTAGATATGGATTGATGTTGAGATTGTGCACTATATGTTGATATGCGGGTGGTTGTTCACGAGCTATGTGAACAAATGCATGATGTTGTGATTGTGATTATGATGTTAAGCAGGATGTGTAGTGGAATGTTGAATGAGCCTATATGTGAGGTTTTGAACTCCAGAGTTTTTGTGATTGAATGTTATTACATTGAAATCATGAATGACTTTGCCTAGGTTTCTATGGTTGAATCACCTTCTTGTATGTATCATATGATCAAGGCCATTTGTTGGTAACCCTTTATTAGCCAAATGCATGATTTTAGCCCAATAAAGAGAGCACAATGTGTTCTATCCTTTGAACCCTTAGCTTTGAACATCATAGAAAACCCTTTTTGAAAAGTTTTACCTTGAGTTGAGTTGAAGATATCTTGTGGTATTGATAAATGTTCAAGTTTGGGGTTGTTGAGAAGTCTAAAAAGGGAATATAAAAAGCATTGAGCTAAGCATGTGAAAAGTAAAATAAAAAGGAAAAGAAAAGAAAGAAAGGCTCAATGCAAACGAAAGTTGGGAAGAAGGAAAAATGGTTGTGATTAGATGATTCACTTAACTCAAGGATTTTGTGATCCAGAAAAACCAATTTTTTTGTTAGCCCAGCCACATTATAAGCCATAGAAAAGTCCTTGTGATGATACTTGCTTGTGAATGTGTTTGATTGTGGTTAAATGAAAGGCAAAGTTATCAGTTGCAATTAAGGGAAGAGGCTATCCTCTCCCTATGGCCCAATGGGACATGATTAGGTTCCAAACAATGTCTAAACATCAGTGTAAGATCCAGGAAAAATAAATATATCTAACAAAGGAGAGCATCTTCTTTTCAAATACTTTTAAGATAGAATGTGATGCAAGCGGTGTAACACTAGTATAAAAATAGCGTATAATGTCACACATTTAACGTCTAACCACTGAATAGTCAACGTTAAAAATGACCGGTGGCATTTTTGTAAATAAATGCAATTATTAAACGTCGTTTAGAATTGTAATTTGACGTAAAAGGATATAAAACGTTGAATGCCCCAACGTTAGACGTCAAAAGGTTTGTGAATTCAATAAAAATTTGAGCGGGAGATTGAAAATTCATTCACTTTATCTTAGCGCGCGCGACCCTCTTCTCTTCTCAAACTTTTCTCGAACGAAGTTTGATGACCATCACGTGTAATCTTTTTTTCATTTGATACAAATGCATTTTATTCATGATTTTCATTTGTTTTGACTGATTATTTTCGTGCTTTTGTTCTTCATAGGCGCATTATGTTTTCTCTCTCACTGGTGACGACACTTTATTCCGACAAACCTACCTTTTGAAGGTTAGTTTTGGTTTTCGTTTTGAAGAACTTATTTGTTGAACTTGTTTTTGTTTTTTTGTTGAACTTGTTTATTGTTGTTTGGTTGAACTTGTTTGTTGTTGTTGTTTGATTGAACTTGTTTGTTGTTGGTTATTGTTATTTGTTGTTGATCCTACGTTCATAGTTTTTTCTTTATAAAATACCAAAAACTATAACTTGTTGTTTTTCTGCTTTTCAGGTCTCGTAGAGTTGTAAACAAGGATCACAATTAATTAAAAAAAACAAAAAAAATTGATTAACATCGTATATTAACAAAATTCGACGTTAATTTGACGTCGAATTTAAAAAATTTGACGTCAATTTCATGTCTCCTAATATGACGTCGTTCGCAAATTAGTCGTTAAAAGCCCAAAATATTCAAAGTTTTACGCGATTTTTGGACTAGTGTAAGAATAGTTGTATTCTTTTGTGAGGTCCCTTCAAACTTGGGAGCACTACCTAGTCTCCAAAGAGTTTGTGATTCATAGTGACCATGAGTCACTCCCGTATTTGAGCAAACAACACAAGCTCAATAAGAGGCATGCAAAGTGGATGAAATATTTAAAATAACTCCCCTATGCAATCGAGTGTAAAAAGTGAAAAACAAATATGTTGTGGTTGATGCTCTCAGCAGAAGGCACAACCTTTTCGTAAAACTTAGAGCTAAAATTCTTGGCTTTTATCACATGGGAGAGGTTTACGAACAAGATGATTTATTCTCCTCCATCTTTACAAGTTGCCAAAAGAAAGCATAAAGGGGGCTATTATGCGTCCAAGGGGTATTTGTTTAAAGAGGGTTAGTTGTGTGTGCCTCAAGGTTTCCATAGGAAACTCTTAAGCAAGGAGACACATGTAGGGGGTCATAGGGGCCATTTTAGAGTTTGACAAAACTCTAAGCATTCTTTAAGAGAGATTCCATTAGCCCCATATGAGGAAAGATGTTCAAAGGAATTGTCACATGTACATTTCATGCTTAAAAGTCTAGGAATATGTCTCATTGTTTGTATGCAACGTTCAAAAATTACAATTTAAAAGAACATTTTTCTAATACATTCAAAAATCCCACAAGATTTTTCAGCATGTCTCCTCACTCTAAGCATCTTCAGCATCATCTAAAACAACATATGCTCCCATATAACAAAATGAGTTATACTATCATTGCACAAATACAAATAAGCAATGGTAAACTAACTAGAAAACAACACAAGATAATATATAATAACCATACTCACCCACATTGCTCAAATCAATCATTCCAATCTATGAAGCAAAACCATATTCATGAAAAACACCAAGTCATATTACAACCAACTAATACCAAACAATATGTATTTGCCTCCTTGTAACCTATTATTACTTTACTTACTAACCAAATCCTTACGATTAGAGTCATCTTGTCTTCTTTTGTACGCTTTACGAGTAAAAAATCAATTTAAGCCCAAAGCCTTATGCTTAGGACCCATTTCCCCTACTTCTATAAGCCTTCCCGACTAAGCAAAGCCATTTGAGTGAAATGAAAACAAACTTGGCTTTACAATTATGGCCCAAAAAGACATAACACACAATTTCGTCTTCCAGCATCAACTAAATCATCGAGACAAAGCATACAACCACGTCTTCCAACACCAACTAAACTGACTAGTTATATAACACAACCAAGTTCAAAAACAACCAAGCAAAAAAAATAATAGCTCGACCAAAACAACAAAAGAGCTCGACCAAGTTCAGAAACCTCTTGACTGACCTCTAAAACCTCTTTGAGTTCTAAAACCTCTCTACCGAGGTCCAAAAACAACTTGGTCCTAATCAACCCATCTCGGTCAAAACTAATCTAGCTTGGTCAAACTTGACACAACATGACACAAAAACAACACATCACGACAAGCCCAACAAAATACCAACCCATCCTGACCAACACTAACACAACCTGACAACTCGACCAAAAGAAAACACAGCCCGAGTAAGATCAACACAGCCTGGCCAAAAGACAACACAACTCAAATAAGACGAACTCAAATCGACAAAAAGCAACCCAGCACGAAAAATCAAACTCAACCTAGCAAAAACCTAGAATAGCTTAGCCAAAAAACAACATAACAAGATTTTCACTTACAACACCTCAATACAACATAAAACCACTCAATTCAATCCTAAAACCATTTCAAATTCAACTTAAAAAAAAATCACAGATTCATTCTTAACAACACAAATTTAGTATAGGCATCTCTACTCAAACTTCCAACAACCCGATTCAACACTTAAACAACATGGTTTCACACTTGAGCAACATAGACCAAATTAAAGAAAACCCATACTAGACTAAAAACAACACAATTTCCAAAGCTTATAGCATGAATTCAACAGCTAACTGTACATATTAACTATTGTTAAGACCTCGACAAGCGTACCAAATGGTATCAAGTAATAAAACCGGTAAGACCGGATATCGTTTCCCAAGAGACTCGTGTAACATTAAATGATTGTATAATTGTTTAATTAATTAAGACTAAAGAATGATTCCATTAAGTAAGGTTTAAATGAACTTAAAGTAAACAACGTGTGTGAATCGTAAAATGATAATTTCATGTTGGGGTTAGACTTCACCTACTTCCCTTTCATGCATATTAGAACTCATCTTCTTCATTAAAATGCTAATTTCAACTTACTAGATTACTTAGAACCCAATTCCTTGGTGTAAAAAGCCTAAACTTGGTTATTAGACTCCAATATCTTGAAAACCCTAATAGTCAACTCTACATTAAGAAAAGAAGTTCATGACAACTAAAGGTCCTAGCTCCATTTCTAGATACTATTTCCTTTGGGTAGCTTACTTCAAGTCATGGTTCATGAGCTATCTTCCAATAACAAACAAACCCAAACATCAAGTTATGAATGACCAAAACATAACAAACATTAACAGTAGGAGAAAACCACTAACATACATGAAGTTCAGAGGTTACATCATTCCCCAACAAGAAATGAAGTTAGCTCTCCATTTTCATGGAGAGCTTGAGCTTACAATGGAAGAAATGGAAAGCAATGAAGACCCATAGAAGAAGAAGGAAGAGCTCCCACACACCCAGACTTGCTCAAAGAGGTCCAAAACTCTAAGGTTAATGAAGAAGAAGAATTCATATATGTATGAGAGTGATTAAGTGAAATCTAAACCCCAACAACATTATCATCTCATATTATCAACTTCATCCATTCATTCTAGTGTTTAGCCTCAATTGATCAAATTGCATTCATGTTTATTTTTATTGCATTTGCATTCAGAACCCCAAAAATTGTTTTTTAGTCTTAATTAGTTAAGCAATTACACAACTGTTTAGTGCCCTGAGTCCTCTGGGATACGATACTTGGTCTTACCATTTTATATTACTTGATACGATTCGGTACACTTGTCGACATCTTAACACCAGACGAGCTTGTGAAGCAATGGTGCTCAGCGCCCCTTGAGGGGGTGCCTAGGCGAGACTACAAGGCTGATGGCGCTCAGTGCCTTTTGCTAAGGGGCGCTTAGTGCCCTCTGCTAAGTGGCGGTCAGCGCGAGCACACCATAAATCAACTTTTGTGCATATTGTGCAGGTGGCGCTCAGCGCCCCTGACCCAGGGGCGCTCAGCTTGACTCTGTTGCACTGCATCTTTTTCTCTTTTTCTACAGATCTACTTGCTTATGTGGCTGGTTCAGTTCCTTACATTGTTGGAGATTCTTCCAAGCACATTTTAGCTACCAAATAAGGGGATTAGTTATAAATTTATATTAATGTAGTCCAAAATATAAATAACATTAAAACAAGATAAAAGAGAGAATTTAAGCAAATAATAAGCTAAAGAAGATTTGATTATGTCTCTAAAATGTACCTTAGATAATGGTAATAATTACCGTTATCAAACTATCAACAACTCCTTATGACCATCCCTACTTTTGTACAACAATTCTCCAATAATCAATTCTAGTCTACAAAGTGAATTCTCTAAATTGATTTTTATTATTTTAAAGCACTTGTTTCAATTCACATACCTGAGTTGGCTTTCCCTTCTCCTCCCATCACCCCCAAGAGGAAACTCACTCACTCTCACGCAAATCTATGGTTGCAAATATGCCTGCATATTAATTTAAATATTAATTTAAATTTTGTGAGTTATAATTTGTCACATTTCAAATTCAGCTTTATACATTTTATATTCGTATTAATATTTTATTTAATTATTGAGAAAAAAAAACATATTTTTAAGATAAAAAAACAACTTGTTACCTGTATGAGTCCTGATTTTCGGTTCATCCCTATTCAATCATCACACCATTACATAATATACTTTAGTTAGAATAGTCCATAACTATGATAAGTCAAAAATTAATAAATATTTAGATTAATAGACTCAAACATAAATAAAAAATCATAAACAATAAATATAAATAATAGATTTTTACCAGATATATTAATTATATTCATTAATTATTATATTTATTCTTTATTGATGCATTAGTTTAGCCGTCAGAATGTTTTTTCACAACAACCCCTACCCTATACAGTCCCTTCTCTACTCATAGAAAACGAGTACTTAGGAAGAAAATAAATATTCTGTGAAAGAATTAAAGCATCTTGGAATTCTTTACGCTATACCCTCAACTTCATAAAAATGAAGTATTATTATCTTACTCTATATCCTCTATCACTTCCATATTACATAAAGAGGATAACATTATTAATTTTAATGAAAGGTTAAAATTTATAATATGAGAAAATAAGAACCAACAATGAATGATAATTGTTTGCGTCGTTTTGACGAAAAGAAAAAAAAAATATCAAGGTTTGTGACACAGTGACGTGGGTTAGCAAATTTCCAAGCCACAATGATGACGTTACCCTACAAGGACCCCAAATTGCTGCTTCTGTTTAATATCATTTAAAACACGTGGACCAGCTTCTACCGGAAACTTACAATTACCCGTCACTTCTCTGTGAACTGTGTGTAGAGGTTCTCATGATTTAGGAGTGTTCTCTGCAGGTTGCCAGTTGCCAATGGGCCACGTGTAGGTTGTGAGGTCCCCAAGCGTGTAGTACTTGCATAGCTTTTTCATTAATGTTGCTTATAGCGTATTCTAGTATAAGCGATTGAAGCACCGACATTGATTGGAAAACAAAATTGAGACAATTAGATAGTTTTGTTTACCTTTTTCTAAAATATGTTTAACTTTTTTATGTTAAATATATTTGAAAGTGTTAACTTACAACATGAGGGGAGAAATTATCTTCGTATTAAAAATTTACTTAAGAAATCCAAACTTTTTAAAAATGTAATAAAGATTTCGAACGAATACTTTTATATTCTCTAAATTTAGACAAATTTGAATTTTTTTTGTTTCAAACTTTAATTTTGAATTTATTTGTTGCAAATATTTTGGTCTTTAAATTTAAATATAATGAATATTATTAAGACAAATAGTCTAAAAATGTGTTAAGATAGAATGGTTTAAACAAACTTAGTTTTAAAATTTAACAAAGTATCTGAACAAAATAATGTCTAATAATGTGAATTGTCTATATTAAACACAAACGTTTAAATCATATATATATATATATATATATATATATTTAAAATATCATAAAATGTTAAGTTACTCACATAAACATTATACATATATTGTTTAAACAATTAGGGAACCTTTAAAGCGTTATTATATATATGCAATAGTACATTTTTTGTCTATTGTGTTATGCTACAAGAAAAAATTGAATTACATATAGCCAAAATCCGTATATAAGACCCAAAATCCGTATATAAAACTATGGTAGCTAGGTTATATACGGATATCAATCGAAAGAGAACCGTTATCCTTTGGGATTGACACTTGAAATTGTTATGTGGTACAACCTTTCGGATATTTGAGAGTTGATTCATCTACTTGTCTTTGCATATCCTCCAGATTGTAGTTAATGAAGAATCCCATAAAGAGTGGAGCCTTTGAAGATTCCTCAACAATAGCTATAAATCGTTTTGCAACCTTTGCAATTAGGCGTGTTATGAAACGAAACAACCTTGCATAAAAGCTTCTGACTGTAGGCTTTGTAATAATCCATAATGGTCACAGAACAAGCACAAAACACTCAACTTGGAAACCTAAACACTAAACTTAAGATTCAAGAATGAACAAACTCATATTAGCTCTCTTAGACATTTAAGCAAACACTTTATGAGCAAAAACACATAAAAGAACTCAAGACAACAATGAACGAAAACAAAACGCAGCTTACAACATATCAAGACATTAAAGGAAAAGTAACATTAACAACGTGGCAAAATTGAAGAAAAATCAACAAGCAAATACGCAAAACTCAAAACAAAGAATAATCAACTTGAATCAATTCAAGACAAACAAATAGAAACAAGGAAAGCAATACTTATCTCTTGTAGCGACGCGAACTCGACTTGAACTCCTTCGAAGCTTCCTAGATGAGCAAACGCAGCGGAATAATGAGGCGAACTCGAGATCTAGAGCGAAATAGAGAATGAACGGAAGAAAATGTTAGAAAACCCTAAATAATCAAGTAGAAGCCAGAACGATTGGGAAAAAACTCTAAAATGGAGGGCGAACCCTAATCTGGACCGAAGGAACCCTAAAATTTGGAGAAACTCAATATGAACCAATTAATCGGTTCAAACGCAAGATTGATCGGTAGAAAAGTGTTTAAACTGTGCAAATGGAGGTTTAATCGGTGGAAATCGAAGAACAAGCGGTAGAAAGGGTTTTAATCGGTAGAAAAGTGATTTTAATCAGTTAAAAATGAAGGAAAAGTGAAGAGGAGGACAAAACCCTAGGATTCGGAGGTGGTTTTGTATATAAAAGTGAAAATAGAAGGAAGAAATGGAGATTTTTGAGGATGAAGTGATTCTGTGATGAACAAACCTATGGATCTGTGAAGAAAATATGGATGGCTGAGAGGCGCTCTCGAGAGAAAATGATGAAGACACGAGATAGTGAATGAAAATGAAATGTGGTTGAACTAGAGGTAAAGATGCACGAATGATGGCTTGCGCGGGAGAAGGTGTAACGTAGCTGTGTTTTGTCTTAGATTAATTAAAATTCGTATGTAAAATCTGTATCTAACAAAATTCTTATCTACTGAATAAAGTCTGTATATAATAATTTGTATGTAAATGGTATTTTAATTGTAGTGTTTCTTTTTCCGTGCAGATCATATCAGTATACTACCTTTATTCAAAAGCTATATTAGAATCAGGAGAGTGTTTAGAGAGATGAAGATATTCTAGGAATGTTTCCTTCCTTCTTTTTGCTTTTCTCTTCTGTACACAGCACAATTGTCTTTCCAAGACGCAATATAGCTTCTAACCTAATACAAAAGGAAACATTTCTACGTGAAAGTCAAAAGGTATGAGTAAAAAATCTTTTTCAAAGAAACCTATATAAAGAGGACTGAATGAAAATGAGATATAAGAAAAATTATCTATACATACTCTCTTACTGTTTATTCTCTCAAAGCTTAAATCGTCTAATGATTGGTTTTTGAAAAAAAAAACGTTCTTTACAAGTTTTTAGAAGTTCTTTGTATTGATTTCAAATCTTCTCTACGAGAGCTACATATAAAGATTTTGTAATTTATGAAATCTTTGCTATTTTCTTTCATAAGTGAAGTAAAATACTTGTAAGTTTAACTCAGTTAAATTAACCATCTAGTTAGTTAGACTAGTTCATATCAAGAGTGATTATACTCCCACCATAAGAAAAACCTACAGTAAAAATTTGTACATAAGACAAAAAATTTATAGATAACACTACGTTACTTAAGAATACCAACAAACAAAAATTTATAAGTAAAATAATCGTAAGTAACGTGACTTATAGATAAATTTGTAAATAATTACATATGAATAAATCATAAGTAATTATATATGGATAAATTTGTAAATAATTACCTACAAATTTATCCGTATGTAATTACTTATGAATTTATCCATATGTGATTACTTACAGATTTATTTGTATCTATTACATATAGATAAATTCATATATAACTTATTTTCTAGTAATTGTAGAAAAAGATTGGCCTAGTTTCTCAACCAAGTGGGGGTGAATTGGTTTTGTTTAATAAAAATTGTTCTTTTAAAAATCTTTAACCCTTTCTTGGAATGTAAGCAAATAAAGAATGCAAGAAAATAAAAGAGTGAAAGGATAGAAGGATCAACACCATTGTTTATATTGGTTCGGCCTCAATGCCTACATCCAGATTACTTTCAATCAACCTGAGATTGAAAGGTCATTCATTATATGGATCAAGTTCTACAACAAGAAATACAAAGATACCCTATCAATGCACTCTCCTCTCTAACTCCAAATCTACTATAATATAGCACAAAAAGAACAATCCTCTTTTTGCAACGCCTTTGAGATACCACATTCAAAGTAACTAAAACTCCACAAGTTCTCTTCCTAGCCAACAACAATAGGGAAACCACAATCACAAATGATTGCAAACGGTTCTGATCTTCCAGTAGAACACCTCAACAACTCTTCAAGAATCCTTGCTTTGATTTCTTTCCAAATAAAATTCTTCTTGATTCTTGGAGAACAAACGGTTCTTGGAGAACAAACGGTCCTGCAATTTAAGAACTCAACAAACATTATTAGATATGAAAGTTATGATTCAAAAAGTTGTTTAATGCAAAGAGCTATGCGTCAATTTATAGAAATGACAGTACTGACACAATTTAATCGATTACGTTATTAATAATTGGTTAAGCAATTAACACTGCTATAACAAAATTACATATAACGCATTTAATTGATTAAGCATAACATGTAATCTATTAAGCAATGAATGCAAGTCATAACATTTAAAAATATGACTCTTAAGATAGTTATGACTTATTCAAGAAAACAATTTTCAATGCACATGTGTTTTAACAGATTAAGAAAAGAGTTTAATCGGTTAAGTATCACACTTAAAGAAATTTGAAAACTTTTTCATGCAAAAATTCATCAATGCACTTAGTAATCAAGTATATGCAAAGACACGAGTTTTAATTGATTACCCACATAATGTAATTGGTTAAAACTAGCAGTTTGTCATATTTAATCATGTACTGATACTAGATGAATTGAAACAAATTTTATAAATTGTGTAAATAATTTATTCATCCAGATATAAAGGGTGCAAACAATTTTATTAATCTTTAGCCAATGAATATGCATATCACAGATATAATCATATATCACAGATATAAGCATGATGAATATGCATAATATATAGTTCAAGCACAATCAAATGTGTAAACAACAACTTTGCTTATGTGTGCAAGAAACTATTAAAACATTTATGTTGTTGTCATCATCAAAAACACATATGGAATACATGTTTAGCTTTCACATAGCTCCCCTGTCAAGAGTAATTGTATGATTAATATAAAATCTTGGACCATAAAATTTCTAATAAAATTTTAAATAATTCTTATAAAATTACAAATGTAAAAAGTTTATAATATACTCATAAATAAAAGTCACGAAGAAATATATATATATATATATATATATATATATATATATATATATATATATATATATATATATATATATATAATTGTTATTCTTTAACAAAATTTTAAACAAATAGATTAGTTTACAAATAACAAACCCGTTATACTTTCTTCAATTCTTTCTTATCCTCAAAAGGTCATATATTAGTTTAAATCTTATTACCCATATATATGATAGTGTGTGACATTCGAGCCTTCAATTTCAGTCAAGCTGCATATCGGTAGCCATAGGCTCTCTTGTTCCATGAACGTAAACATTCACTCCAGCACATTGTTATAACTGGTCACTGAACCAGAGGCAGCAGTCTGAGAATGGCAGATAGTTGAAATCAGAGCCTTTAGATATCTTACGATAGCCATTGGTATAAGATCTTCCATGCATAATGAAAACTGCACTTGTGATAGAAACTAAAGACAAACAAAAAATATTACAATATACAATCAAAATAGAGAACCAGATAGGCAAAGATAGCAAAAGAAATGAAGCAGGTCATACTTGACGGGTGACTAATAATATCTAATATACAAAATAGATTGTTTACTAGACAAGAAAAGTGGTGATGCACAAAACACACAAATAGTTAAGCTTCCAAGGCTGCTTAAGAAATACATGTGAAGGGTGTAGGAGAGCCTAAAGCAAATAAAATGAATAATTCGTGAAATTCATTCTAGTGTTTTTATAGACGTAAAACTGATCCACTTATGTTTGGAAATGTTAATATAAAAGAAATCAAAATTGAAAAAAGAAGGAAGGACTATAGTGTTGGATACAAACAAAGTCGCATATCGGATAAAATAAGAGATGAACATAAGTTTATATACACATAACATACCTTCATTGACAAGAGGTCTTTTGGAATGATACCAAAAACAAATCCAGATAATATCTTATCACTATGTAGTGTAGTTATCTACTTGTATCAAAGTCCTAGTAATATTATGTTAAAGGTAACAAGCCTAGAATATATTGTTTGAAGCAGCTAAAAATAATATTTATTATTTTAATAATTTTTCTTTTGTACTTACCTGCTATAGCTGCACAGATATTTGTGTGTGTGCGCATTCCAACTTCATATGTCATCTTCCATTTTTTTTTACCGGAATCATGCATTCTTACGTGAAGAAGGACAACACCACCCCCACGTCACATATAAAATTAATTATTTCTCTTCATTTCACTCTTTAAAACCTATATAATAAAAAGACAATGGTACTTTAACAACATTTTTTTATACATAAACAATGTTAAAATATTGTCAAAAAAATGTTGTCAAAATATCGTTATCCTAATAAAAAATAATATTCACATGAATTCAATTTTGATCAATTCAGGGTAAACTAAAATTTCTTATACTATCATCCGAACAAAACCAGCAAGATAATATAAAAAAAAAACTGCTATTTAATCCTGCATATAAAGAAAGAGTTTGTGTGCGAAAAGTATGTTTGAATAAAAGAAGAATCGGTGAAGGTGAATACGACTTTGTGGTGTACGTTTTCTTTAATACTCGCCTGATATTAAATGCAAAATAGGTTAATTAGTCCCAGGTTGGGGTCTTATTGCTGTTTCCTTCCTTCTACATAGCATGGATAACAAATCTATTAAATATACAATATTTTTACAAGGAATCTCTTCAGTTACAGAATGCAGTTTGGGAAAAAAAAAATTTCATTACAGAAAGAAAAGGTTCCAAGTGATTTGTAAGGAGACTAATTAACATTACCAAAGTATTAGCCAAGCATAGTCAAATCAACTATTAATGACGAAATGCCATTTCATTTATCAAATTAACAAAAACTTATAAATGAAAGGATAATAACAATCATACCTTCCTTTTTTTCATCAATTTCCCACATATTTATTGTAAATGACGAGCGTGAAGATTTGAAGCAAAAAAGATAGATGATCCTTTGCCCTCTCTATATCTCCATACTCAGCTCTTTTGTATAGCTCTTTTGTATAGCCCTTTTGTATAGCCCTTTTGTATAGCCCTTGTGCCAGCATGTATATGGCCTTATGAAAATGTTTGAGATCCCCCTCCACACACATTTCAAGAGCAGAAAGGCAATCATTGTAAAGCATAGACCATATAGTATCCAATTTGACCAACTCTTTCATGGTTTGTTTCCATACCACTAAGAATACTTGTGACAGCTTCTTTACATATTGTTTAAAGGAGTTTGCTGAGAGAACCTGCTTAAGAACAAACAATATAAAAAAAAATATAGCTCAAGTGCCACTAGTACAAAAATGGTTTTTTATATCTCTTAAAAAAAGATTTTTATACCTATTTTTTAGTAGGTATAAAAAAAATGGGTATAGAAACTTTACGATCTTTTATACCTATTTTTGAATCAGTGTAGAAAGTTTACTTTTTATACCTGTGTTATTCATAATAGGTATAAAAGTCTTATATTTACACCTAATACTATGGGAGCAAGTATAAAAAGTCCTCCTCGTTGCTAGAGAGAAAATTTTCTTTTTATACCTACTAGTGCTATAATAGGTGTAAAAAGTGACGTTTTTTTTTAAAATATTTTATTTGTATGTACTACTATCCATATTCAGACCTGCATAAGATTCAATCCCAAAATACAGTTTAAATAATCAATAACAAGTAAAATAATCAATATTGTTTTCATCAACACATCAAAATGTAATATCTACCTAACAAAGTTCCTAACTATATTTACCTAACATAGTTATTTAACATATTACACATAAAATAGTTCCTAAACTCAAAATGTAATATTGAAACATCCAATCATTTACAAATGGTTAAAAGAAATGTAGCCCATTACTCCCGAACATCCTTTATGACATGTTGTTCCATTGGAGACGTGTCATCAAATATCTACACAATGAATAGTTTGAGTAAAGTTATAATATTAATGGCTTAAGATCTTAGTTATAAAATGTTCATGTTACCAATTTCCATGAGTCAACGACATTTGCGGATATAATTTTCTGCATGTGCCTCATGACATAATATCCGCACTCAAAACTTCCCGGTTGACGTGAGCACTACAAGTTAAATTTATAAAGTATCATAAAATTTATAATTTTATTTATAGTTTGAAAGATTAACTACTTACAGTTGGTGCAATGAACTACAACTTCTTTCTAGAGACGATATGTGTTCCCTGCAACCTTGAATATGTCTCAACCACTCTATAAAGTTAAATGTACATTGAAATGAGTCCTAAGGAACTTAGTAAAATCAGATATGTCTACACTACAAATAAATTATTAAAAACTTACAATATTAGTGTATTTTTAATTGCCGAAGTGTGAGGTTTTTTGTGCAATGAACATAAGAGAACTACAAGAAACTGTTGAGGAAGAATTAGTAACAATTGCCAGTGACCCCTGTAGATTCAAACAATAATAGTGTTAAATAACATTTTATATCAATTTTGTTTAATTTTAATCTTCTTTTAATTGATGGGAATGTTTATGACTATTCTTTTATTATCAAGGTATATTTGTTATTTAATTTTAGTTTATTAATATATCACTTTAAATTATATGGTTATATCAAAAAAATAACATCTCTAACAACTAATAAAACATAGCCACCACAATAATCATCAACTATATATAAGTTTCAACTTGGCTATTATGCCTCACCCTCTTTCATGCCAATTAATTTCTTACATTCTTTCTTCCTATTACTTTCCGGAGACATAATGGAAATTAATAATTAACACTCAATGCACATACAAATTAAAAGCATAGAAAATTGTATATGTATATGTATATACTTAATAAATACTTTGAACATGATATATATAGCGATTTGAAGGTGATATAGTTAGAAAACATGTAACTACCTTAAAAATAAACATGTAACTATCTTAAAATGTTTCCATTTTGAGGTGATTAAATATATCTCTATTGTTTATACATTTCTTAATGAATCTAGCGATTTGAAGTGGTATTTGCATTGCTAGTCTTCTGTTTACTGATTTGCTGCAAGTAAAAGATTGAAGTTTAAACCCACTCTTGCCTTTGGAAAACAAATATTATAAAAGAATAATAGAGTTTAGTAATTCTACTGTACTTGATTGAGTTTAGTAATAGATTTTTGATTGAGAGTATAGTAAACTATTTTAAGACCATTTTTATGTCATATTTAAAGTAACATTGTAAAGGTTTTGTATGATATATAGATAGATAGATCTGCTAAGAGTTAGTGATTGCAGGCTTTGTTGTGAAATCATCAGATTCATAACAGAATCATATACTCTCCTTCAGTCTGATTGAATTGTTTGGTGATATTACTTTTGAATTTAAGAAGGCTTTGTTGTGAGTCGACAGATTTTGGATTTTAATTCTTTGTAACTTACACAACAGATTTTTCTCTTTTTTACTAACTTGTTTACTGTTTGAGGGATTCCTTATCATCACATCTCTAATTTATGTTCCTCTTTGTCATGGTGAGCTACTTTTCACCAATTAGTTTATTGCCTCTCCATCGGTTAACTCTTTTCACCAACCTTCCACTCTTGCACATTGCGGAACACAATGAAATCTAACTTTTTCAGTTTAATATTTCTCTAAAGTGAAAACTGGCTAGTGAAACATAATTAAATCAGACAAACATTTCCTGCAATCCACATCATTTGACTATCATACATCAGATCCATCACAAGGGATTAAATTAAAGGAAATAATATAAGAAGGATAACCATGAGTGAAAAGGCATATTTTAAGAACAATATATTTTAAGAACAGTATAAGAAGGATTTCAATGGGAATATATATCCAATTCATTTTTTATCCAATTCATTTTGCAGTCTTTGTTTCTTCGTCCTGAACTTTTAAACACCACACTATTTTCAACTCCAATTATCTAGACCTTATGTGTGGCTCTATGAATTCTAAATCTGTATATGTGCAGCAGATTAAAACTGGTTGTCATCCTAAAGCACACCTTTAAAGAAAAGAAGTTAATTACATCACCTACTTCTGTTATTTGTATTTTGGTTTTTAGACCATGTTCTTGACTCCTGTTAGTATGAGCTTACTAAAGCTATTACTTACATATTTGCATAATGTGCATGATAAGTTTTGATTGTTACACATATTATATTAATTTTTTCTCCTGATTATTTATTGGCAGAGTTTCAGGATGTATGTGTGGATTCTTGGCTTACTTCATGGAGAACCTTTTGTCCAGTTTGCAAGTATAGACAATTTTCTCCTTCTTGCCCTTCTTCCCCTTCTTGCTGCTCCTTTTATCCAATAGCATATTAATTATTTGTTGTTTCTCCTCCATTTATGAGTGGTAACATTTGTTTCTTTGTTAAGAGTTAAAAAGCTTAATGTTTTGAGTGAGTAGTGGAAGGAAAGGGATCATAATCTGGTTTCTTAGTCATGTTCAAGTTTGGCATATTGTGGCTTATTTTTTCCTTTCTCTCGTTACTATCTCCTATCTCCTACCTTGATAAGGATTCACCCTAGACAATCATCATTCTTACCTATACTTGCATCACCAATCTAACACCAACTACCAGTCAAATATCTTTTCTGGTTAACGTGCCAAAAAATTACAAAGTTGCTATAATTTTAGGGTCTCTATTCAAGAATTGAACACTTTATTTTTACAAAGTGGTTTTTAACTGCTAGACAAAAGATATTAATGTTCAAGTAGTCTAAATTCAGGCTGAAGAAATGAACTTGATATTACTTACTGAATCTTTCAAACTTTTAAAGGTTATCATAAACCCCTAAATTATTATGTTCTGCATAATTGATATTTCTACAAAACCACTCTTTGGTGGTTGAAAACTTTCCTAGTCCACTCTTCATGAATATCAGGTAACTGGATTTAATTGTAATGCATTTTTTATACAGTTGAAACGAATCTAAGTTATAGTTCTTTTTCTTCTAATCATGTTATGTACTGAATACTTTTTTTTAACCTTTTAATATTATATTACTAGTTCAGGTTTTCCATTGTGATAACAGAGGAGAGTTTAAATACAAGTAGTAATCCTGCTTCATCTGATAAATTGTTTGTTAGAGTTTTGGTTAATTTGAGAGATAACCATGTCAGATGTATTTATGATCTGTAGATTCCCCTATTACTAACGTCCATGCCGAATTTTCTAGCATCTCCCTAATCAAATCTACGTTAAACTCCAAAGCTATACCAAACATTGCAACAATTTCTTTTTCTATACCAAAACTACCAAGTTTGCCCTAGCCCCCAAATTGAGTAATTCTTTTCACAAAACAACAAACATAATATTCATATTAAACTTCACCGAAACAGCAATGGCAATGAGCAAAACTGAGTAGTTCTTTTCAAAAAATAACAAGCATAATGGCTTACCTTGTTGTTGTTGGAAACCCGGCAGACCACGCGATGAAGGTCAAACGTACAGGCCAAACGCACCACCACGAAAGTGAAGCACTATAGAACCAACCATAGTGAGGGCTTCACCCAACGACGAACAATAGCTTCACCCAACCACCTCGGTGAAAGCTTCAACAATGGCAATGAGATAATGAGTGCACGAGAAGAACGTCAACCATCGAACGAGTGAACGACAACAGTGCACAACTGAACAACAGTGAAGAAAAATGTGAAGGAGTAGGAGAACGAGAACGTTTACGAGAACATTTGTAGAATAGAAAAAGTGAGTTGGGAAATGGAAAAGGGGAAGTAGAATGTAGAGTAATCTAAACCGGTTATATTAGTTAACCCCCTATAGAAAAATAATCTAGACCGGTTATAAGTTTAATAGGTATAGAAGTATTTCTATTTTATTACAATTTTGCCATCACACCAATTTCTATATCTATTTTCAGCATAATCGGCGTAGAAAAGCTTCACTTATTTACGAAATTGCCATCGCACCATATTTTATGCCTGATAGATTTCAACAGGTATAAAAATACACTATAAAAAGTATATTTTCCACTAGTGTGCCCAAATTACCTAGTCAATTAAAATATTGAATGTTAACATTTTAATTAATTAACTAAAATTGTAAAGTATTGATATTGTTAGACTAAAAGGGAGAATTCATGACAGATTGAGCTCATGATTCTACAATAAAAGATCGATCATAATGTCACAGTAGAATCCACAAGTAGGTTTGTCTTAGCATTTCTCGTCATGCAAGAACACTTTTGTGCTTGTCAGGTGGACTAGCACATTCCCCTCCACAAATTCAATTGAATTTCAAGAATATGACTAGCAAAGATCAAACTCTAGACCATTAGGGCATAGATCCTTAAAGTATTTTGTTATTAAGTGAAGGGTTGAAAGATTGGCTTCTTATCTTCGGTAAGTATTTTGCTTTTCAACAGAACATAAGACTTGAAGAGTCTTCTTTTAAGATGTAAATCATTCCTATCCTATGAATCTTACACCAGAGATCACTAAACATGTATTCACTAGTGCAACAAAGGGTTATTGCCTCGATTGTTTTGGATTTATGATTGCGGTTACAGAACCGAGGTATATGCAAATGAGGTAAACAATCCGAACTTTTGACCTCGGTTCAAAAATCAAAGTAAAAAAATTATGATTATTGTCTCGGTTCTAGTTTGAACCGAGGCTGCAAACCCTTAAAAATAATTAATTTAAGGGTCTATGACCTCGGTTGGGGTCCAGAATCGTTGTCTAATGTATGTTTTTTTTTTAAAAAAAGTTATTCGTTTCTGCAAACATTCCATAGCATATATACACGAACACAAACCCAGAAACAAACTTGTAATCTGAAGTTTAAAAAATATTTGCATTACAAATCTTAAAAAGACTCTAACTTTCGCTCCGGTTAATCGTTTTCTATTTTAACAAAAAAAATTGTTTTTTTTCAAACTTTGCAAAACGAAAACATCAAAAACTTAAAATGAAACTAACCTTGAAGGTTAAAGGTGGCTTCTGTGCTGAAACAAAACGAAATAAACATCCAAAGAGCACATGTGCATAAAATTAATCGGTAAAAATGAAAGACAATGGTAGAGAAACAATTAATCAACGAAAAATGAAAGAAATTGAAGATGATGGTCTGGAAGGCGTGAGAGCAGCAGCGGCGCAAAAGAGTTTACAAATGTTTCAAATGTGCAAGAGACTCGTTTGCGAAATTTAACCCTAAAAACATGTTATTACCTCGGTTATTTTTTTAACCGAGGCAATAAAGGTCTATGACCTCGGTTCTATAAAGAATCGCTGCCTAAACCCTCTCAAAAAAATAAAAAGAAAAAAATCAGTTATTTTATGTCTCGGTTCTCTAAAAAATATACGTTTGCAATAATTACAAAAATACCACTATACCATTTTTTTGCTTCGGTTACAACTAAATTGGTGTCAAATGCACGAGTTAAATCCTTATTTTTTAATAATGATTAGGAACAATGTTGGATTATCTAGAGTCATATTGTGCCAAAAAATCACAACTTACTATGCAATGTTGACCCAAGGAAGGAATCCACCATGTCCCGTAGCGTTTGAGAACTTGTAATTCACACCTAAACTATTCAAGAGAAATACTATAAACATATCACACTACAAACATATCATTCAAACGAATATTTACAAGAAAACTTCAAGAACTTGATCATCTAATAGCAGCACTAGTGCATAAATAACGTTTAACGTCATGCGTTTAACGTCTATAAAAAAATCCAACGTAAAAACTGACCGGTGGCAGTTTTGTAAATAAAACGCCCTTATAAACGTCTATTCCCCAAGGTCAAACGTCAAATAAGGTATATAGAAGTCGGTTCCCCCAAGATCAGACGTCAAATGGTCTACATACAGAACTAAAAGGTCACTGTTTTATTGCCATTAGACGTTGGCTACAGGCCCCCCAATGACTAACTCGAATTAGACGTCGGTTCCTCCGTTAAAAAGGTCCGAAAATACCTCATTTTAAGTGTCTATATTATTTTTTTTACGACATAGACGTCAAACCCTCTGCTAGAAGTTGCAAAATCATAATTGAAATGTCACTTTTTCAGACATTAGACGTCGGTAGTGGAGGGGGGCAAATGTCCAATGTCCTTTTAAACCCCAAAAACTCATAACACGAGCCTCACTTTCTTTTATGTTTTCGTTTGGGTTTTCTTTTCGTTCGTGTTCGTCATTGTTGCTGCAAGGTATGTTTGATTAATTTTCATCCAATTAACTTATTTTACACCGATTAACTTTAGTTGGCACCAATTAAATTTCATTTGCACCAATTAAATTTCGTTTAGACTGATTAAATTTTCCTTATGATGCATTTTTGTGGACGAGTTGACGGATCTCGACGAAGACATTGAGTGTTCAATCTCCATTGCTTGAAACTCATAGTATATACAATTTTGTGATGTGTTGGAATCGGTTTTTGTATTTCAGGTGTGGTAATATTGTAAAAACAAATTAATTTTTTTTTAAATGAACGTCGTTTTTGGAGGGGTCTGACGTCAAAATTGATGTCCGGAGAATGGGATCTAACGTCAAATTGACGTCTCCCAATAAAACGTCGGATATGAATTGAACGTGGAATGTAAAAAATAACTGACGTTAAAAGCCTTTTTTGCAATGGTGCAGAAGTAGTTTAGAATATTTTAATGCAGGAATAAAATAGTAGGTGAACAAAACTAAAAGAAAATAATATGAACCTAAAACTTCTCTAAAACACTTGTAAAAGAAGATAAAAGAATTAAGATTCTTTCACAAGTGAAATCCTATAAAAGCTTATATATACAAAATTTATATAGAAGTTTATAAATTAAAAAATTGCTTATACATACTTAAAGCATCAAAGGCCAGCAACAAGTTGGCTAACAAAACCCCTAGCAAGTCTAGTCTCAAGCATCTAAGGAAAAACTGAGTTGAGCTTTGGAGAAAAGATCCTTCATTTGATTTCTTCCATTCCTCTCAACCGATTTTCTATCACTTGTTGATGAACTAGGGTTGTTCTCCATGAATATGTTAAGGATGCAACAGATTAACCACTCAGAGCTAAGACACATACCAAATAAGGGTTGCAAGGTACTTGGAGTTTCTAGTGACTTTTGGAAAAGCAAATTACAATTATCAAATGCTATTGTTAAGTTTATGGGATATGAGATGTGGTGGGGACATCATTTTGTCGGATTAGTTTCAAGCTACACAGATTATCTTTTTGGCTGTTTGAATTCAAAAAGTATGCATTTTTCCTTTAGACTTCTATATTTATAATCCAACACTCTAGCACTTTAACTCTAACAATATAAATGCCTTAATCCAAATGAAGCTTGTATACATCAATATATACAAGTATAACTTATTTACCATTTTTATAGTTTATATACTATAGGTTTGTACATCTAAGATTTCGTTTTTAATCATTATGAACAATGAAATTGCTTAATTATAACCTATATAGTTAAAAAAAACTGCTTTTAAGATTAGGAGCACATAATTGGTTACAAATATTTGGCTAAATGTCAAACAAGATAGTTACAAATATTCACATTAGTATCATAATGCATAATTCATAGATTAACTACAAAAACCAAGACACAAGACAAAATACTAAAACAAGCCATATTGCAAAAACAAGCAAAACAACATCTAAAAGATCATCTTGAAACAAATCAACATTAAGATTCAAAAACCTATTGGAACAATTTTCCAAGAACTTAGGGAAACAAGATGAACAACAATGTAGACTTGATATAATCTTCTATGCGTGAATACAAACTTTCCTAAAAACAATATTTTGTCCCTTATAAGAGTAAAGGGAATCACGAAATCTGCTTTTAAGATACAAAAAAGAAATACAACG
Organism: Vigna angularis; assembly: GCF_016808095.1. Taxonomy (NCBI): domain Eukaryota; kingdom Viridiplantae; phylum Streptophyta; class Magnoliopsida; order Fabales; family Fabaceae; genus Vigna; species Vigna angularis. The sequence continues at coordinate 20,317,221 of NC_068974.1, read as the reverse complement.
ATAATATTAACTCTTAGTATTAACGACAAACAAGAATAAAATTCTCACAAATTGATTTGTGTTAAGTGAATGACATAATGAAGAGAAAAAGTCTCTTATTCAATAGAGTACATAATCCCTTTATATAAATGTTGATTAGGCATCTTTCAAATCCAAGAGACACCAGATTCTGATTAGTTACATTTTTTTATTGTAACTTTTCATGAATGGTTGTAACTCTTAATGAATAATTGTAACTCTTCATGAATCTCAAAATTATCTCTAATACTCTTAAATTCCAACAATCCTCCACAATTTGAGAGTATTGTATAATTACTTAACACAAACGTCAATTAATAATTGCAATCTTACACATAAATGAAAGTGTACATAGACTTGAACTTTCACTTAGTAGAATACACATTTCAGGAATTCGTATTTATTGGTGTCGAAACAATTAAACCAACATAATACATAATGAAGTCTTGAAGATATTCTACATATAAGATAAATTACATATTCTTGTTATATTTGACACAATAGGGCCATGCGTCCATATTTATTCATAAGTGCAACAAAGCCATGCCCCCTTGATTTCATAGGTAAACATGTTTCTGTGGAAAAACATAAATTCAAGAAATCAATTAAGAATTAGTCAACCTCCTAAGCATCACAGATCTAAAGCACTCTTGAAATAATTATTTGTGCTTTCAATCATCAAATAAGAGATTTAATCTTATTGAACTTAAGATTCAATGTCATATTAAGTGTTAAGTTAATATTCCCTTACTTTTGATTAATCGTGGGCTCCATTTCCATTCCAATTTTCATTTTGGAAACGAAATCTTTAGCCAATGTCTTAGTAAATCCATCAGCCAAATTAAACTTTGTCCGCACGAAATCTACTATAATAATTCCATCTTTGATGAGTCCTTGGACATAACTATGTCTCACACCAATATGTATTGATTTGCCATTGTATACTTGACCATAAGCCTTTGCCAATGTTGCAGCATTGTCACAATGTATTGCTATTGGTGATATTGGTTTTGGTAACAATGGTACTTCGAACATGAGATTCCTCAACCATTCGGCTTCCTTTCCTGCCGAGGCTAGAGCTATAAACTCTAAAGCCATAGTAAAATCTGTAATGCAAGTTTGTTTCTTCGACGAACAAGAAATTGCACCTCCCCCAAGGAAGAAAATCCAACCACTATTTGAAGAGTGATCTTCTGCATTTGTAATCCAACTTGCATCAGAATATCCTTCCAAAATTGAAGGATAACACTATATGTTAATCCATAATTAATAGTTTTCTTTAAATACTTAAGTACTCAATGTACTGCTTGCCAATGTGATAGACTAGGGTTACTAGTATATCTACTCAATTTGCTTACCGCAAAAGCAATATTTGGCCTTGTACTTGTCATTGCATACATTAAACATCGTATTACCCTTGCATATTCCAATTGTTAAACTACTTTACAACCATTAGGTAATATCTTTAAACTAGGGTCCATAGGGGTTGAAACAAAAGAGCATTCATAATTGTTGAATTTCTTGAGTACTTTCTCAATGTAATGAGATTGAGACAAAATTAATTTCTCATTTTCCCTCTTAATCTTCATACCTAGTATAACATCTGCTTCTCCCATATCCAGGAATTTCTTGCTTGATGCATCTTCAGAAATGTATTTACTTTCAATTTGATCCCAAAGTTCTTTTACAGAATCCACATATTGATATTTGTCAAATAAAGGATTAGACATACCATTCAAAATGTGACCACGACAAACATAATCATCATTCTCCCATTTGTTCCTTTTTCGTTGTTCCTCTAATGTCTCGGTTTCGTTTTCTTTGGGTTGGGAAAAACTTAGAACATATGCCACGTTTAAAGCCAAGAGAAGGAAATGCATATTCTTTTGCCATCGTCGAAAACCAACGCCTTCAAACTTGTCTAATTTGTGAAAGTTTGTAGACATCTTACGAATTGTTGTCATCTTAGAGAAGATATTGTTTTTAGACTGTTGGAACAATTTTCCAAGATCTTAAGGAAACAAGATGAACAACAATGTATACTTGATATAATCTTCTAGGTGTGAATACACACTTTCCTAAAAGCAATATTTCTCCCTTATAAGAGTGAAAGAGATCACGAAATCCGCTTTTAACATACAAAGAAAAAATACAACGATAATACTCACTCTTAGTATTAACGTCAAACAAGAATAAAATTCTCACGAGTTGATTTGTTTTAAGTGAATGACATAATGAAGAGAAAAAGTCTCTTATTCAATAGAGCACATAATCCCTTTATATAGATGTTGATAAAGCATCTTTCAAATCCAAGAGATACCTGATTCTAATTAATTACATTTCTTTATTGTATTTTTTCATGAATGGTTGTAACTCTTCATGAATAATTATAACTCTTCATGAATTTGAAAATTGTCTTTGATACTCTTAAATTCCAACAAAACCACCCTATTAAATTTGCAGTATATTGGCATGACATTTAATCCCAATATCCATTACTTATACTATCTTCAATTTCGGTTAGGTTGTAACCCAAAAACCAGTATTGCAGTAGAGCAATAAGTCAGTATTATAACAGATCAATTGATTGGGTTCGGGAGCATCAAAGATTGACCCAGTGTCAACCATTTGCGCATGCAAACTCTAAGCTGCAGACTACAACCACCCTACTTGAGAGAAACACCAGACAAACATCTTGTTACTTCTCTCTAAGGGTGACCTTTTACTCAAATTTGAATTTGGTAACAAGTTCATTAATCTTATCATTGTAATAATCTATGTTATCGACCTTTTTACCAACAAGTCCAAGGAAGCTAGTCTTGTTCGTAGGTCTTGTTCCTTCTAGTTTAGCCGTTGTTTTAGACCATTTTGTTAGAGCGATGCAACAGAATGGTTGGCATGAACAACAAATTAAGAGGAGGTGAATTGGTTTCTTATCACCAATTGTGCCTTTAATAATCTCTTATAATTCAAATTCCTTAATGATAAATTAAAACAAATAAGAGAATAAGGAAGAGAGAAAATTGCACAAGTAATTTTATACTGGTTCAAATCACAAGGATCCTACGTCCAGTTGTTAATCTCAAATGAGAATTAACAATCCACTATCACATAACCAACAAATTGTTATAATCACAAAGAAATAAACAAGATTAAGCTTTAAAACACTTCTCTTGTTACCCCAAGAAATGAAACTCACTTCCCCTGAAACCCACAAGGGATGAACACCTCCTTCGAATGTTTCACGAAGGATGAACACCTCTTTGGAATCTTCAAAAAGAATGACAAGACTTTACTCAGCAACAACAACAAACTCAACCACAACTCCCTTGAGAGTTCTCGCTCTATGCCAACACCAATTTCTCAAAGCCACAATACAAGAGTTACACAAACCCTAGAACACACTTATCACAGCACACAGCTGAACAAATAAGATTTTTGTATGTCTTGTATTTTAGAATCACTACTACAAAAAAATGTATAGATAACGCTTTTTTTATCATAGATAGCGCTTTTTAAGCGTTATCTATTTAAGCGCTATCTAATAGATAGTGCTCTTAAAAACAGTATTATCTATTGGTGTCTGACAATAGATAGCGTTTTTTTTAAAAAGCGTTATCTATTAGTGTCTAACAATAGATAGCGCTTTTTTAAAAAAGCGCTATCTATTGGTGCTGACAATAGATAACACTTTTTTAGGTCTAAATTTTTCTTTTAAAAATAATTAATTTTAGAATAAAATATTTCAAAAAATATAAAATATTGATTTTATTATGTACAAAGACACACTATCTATTGGTTCTATTATATACAAAAATATATAAAATATTAAGAAAAATATGACAAAGGTCTCAAAAAGAATTCTTATTAATATGAATAAAAACTATTAGTACAATAATATTTCAAAATATAATCATTAAGTCGTCTAGTAAGTATCATGACATGACATTGCTTCATAAAATAATATATACAACCATAACATATATATCCTATAAGTACTTATAAGAATATACATCATAATCTAAAAGTATGTACTAATTATATGTAAACACCAATTTTTCCTAACTTCAATGATTTAACTATCACGATATTGTTGATATCTGTAACTAAAAAAATACTACAAAAAAGAAAAATAATATATAATTAGAGTACATTACAACCACATGAAACCCCTCCTCTTAGTAAGAAAAAAACAAGTAACACGAAACAAAATAACATTAGTAAGAAAAAAACAAGTAACACAATGAAACAAAATAACACAAATACATTATTATTTTAGTGATTCATAACATCTAGAAGCTACATTATGAACTTTAGCCACTAGTTCAACCATCAAGAAAATAAAATCCAAATACATATAGTACCAAATCCAACCAATCTATTTTAATAAGGATAACCATGGTTCAAAGAATGCAAATTTTGCTAGCACCGTGAGCTGATATACACGTTGTCCAGATTAGTTTATAAAAATATGAGGTTGCAATAAGTGCTATCAATTTTCCGAATTGGAAAGGACAAGAAAACCCACTACATTTGCATGTAAATGGCCGGATATGTTTTAACTTCTTTAATTCTACACTATCAAAACTAGTGGAAAAACAAAATTCCAATGTTAATTAAATTAACATCCCGAACTTGTTTCCATACTTCAATGAGATTCAGAATTCAAATCATAATTAAGTTATTGGTTGACCAAGAGAAGACATTGCTAATTCATTGTAAACTTTGACTTACCTGTGCCTCTGCTTCTTCTCTCATTCGACTATACCGTTGAGCAAGATGGTGCGCATCCTCCAAAGGTGCACCATTGATCATTTGCCTCAAAGGATCTAATACCGGGGAATTGAAACCATTGCATTCATGTTTCTCACCTTATAATATTTAAAGATAATGTGAATAATAAATTAAATTGACAATTGGTAAACAAAATTTAGTCATTTTGGGACTTCATCTTGTTTTATATTCCAGTAGACACTTCAATATGATTATTGTACGATAAAAACACAGCATGGCAGTGAGCACTAATTAAAAATGTCCAAGATTTAAAGACACATTATTTTTTACCATTTTACTTTTCAAAACTGAGCAAAAAAATTATTTAATGAAGAAAAGGAACAAAGAGAGGATATGAAACACTTGTACACAACTTTTCGAATACTTATAAATTCAAATGCGGCTAAATGATAAAACTAATAATTTAATAGATTCTCTCGTTCTGAATTTGCATTAAAACTTATACATGTGATCAACAAAAGAAAAGTCCACCTAAGTAGATAGAAGCTGATTTAACTCTTCATGCTCCTTTTCTACAAGCTTCCGGGCATCACCATATACAGATGCAACCTTAGCTAATATATTCTCACTGTTGTTCTCTGCTCCATATTTATAGCAATCTTCAGAAAGCTTTGTTCCAGTCTACCATGGGTATTGTTTGAGGGTTTAATCAAATCATAAATCCATAAACAAAATTTCTAGGTGCTTCTAATTCCTGAAAATATTACTCCTCAAAGTATACTGAATTTGCAGGAAAAAAGAAGCAAAAATCAATTTTCATCTGTTTCAATATGCTTGTAACCTATAGTTGTAAAAGTTTTGGCTGCTTTGACAATTTCTTTCTGGAAGTCCTGGAACAAAAGGTAGTTTTGAGCATATCAATAAACATAACCAACATGAAAATACAAATCATTGAAGATAAATTTATTTTACCCCCACCCCCAATTAATTAATATGTTCCCCTTCTCACTACCTCACTCAAAGTAAATATGATAGAAACAGCTCCAATAACTAAAATGTATTAAAAGTAACCCTTGCACCATATTTTTTTATTTATCCAGACTTTTCATTGTATGACTTCATTGATGCTTGTAACCTATCACTGGTACATATCAAATTCAAATCAGTTACATCATAATTCATCTGTTCATTAACAAAAATGTAGGGATACTCAATCACATGTTATTATCCTGACTAGCCTTACCCATTAACATACACGCAATCCAGACTACCTTATCTTGAAGATTGAATATAACAACTTTTCTATGGTTCATTATATGATTAATCAATTGGATAAAACCCCCGGCTCTTTCCAGAATCATTATGATCAACCAAGACAGTCATACAATGCATGTTATAGTAACCTAACATGGTGCACCCGAGATATAAGTTTATTTTCAGACATTCGAGTTATCCATCACCCGAAAGAAGAGTTACTTTAGATCCACTCGTACTATCTATCGGGATAAAATAGAATTCAATGTACCTCAATATATTATCCAAATTATTCAGTCATTCCTCCCTTTTGTAAACAGAGCATACTCTTAAGGTTAACTGTTTTAGAAACCCAATTTTTTCTCTCAAAGCAATTATATCATGTATACACTTTTTACATAAACCATACTTTTATGACACGGACCAATCCATACATATTTCACTCAATCATCAAACATTCCAAACAATGAACTCCACATACACACTTCATAATGCAACCGAAAACTCATGTTTACATTCAAAGATAGGCTTAGCTACCCATACCTGGAAAATTTCTCTTCTTCACGTCGCAACCTCCCCTACCTAGCTCCGCAACTCCGCGTCTCTCGCTCAACTAAAACCCTCACTTTTAGGTTTCAAAAATTGCTTGCTTTTTGTGTGTCTTTCTTCCTCAATTGATCTCCCTTATATAGGCCTTCTTCATACCCCTCAATTAAAATTTTGAACCCTAAAAGTAACTCCATGAACCTCATATTCTTCTCACCTTGAAACCTCAGAAGCGTTCTCGTGATTTTCAACAACTGCAGCTTAAAGCAGCATAAGTGAAAACCATTAATCAAATCGAACAAAATCAAACGGTCTGTGTTTCATATTTTTTAGCAATACCTGACACTTTGACCTTTCCGCTTCCGGGAAGCGAGATTACGACGGCGTTTGAGTCGGAGTTACAGGTGAAACGAGTGGCCTCGAAAGTAACCTCGCAGTTACCTGCACAATGGAAATGTGAGAATCAAAATTAGAAATGAGCATTGAATCATGTTTAAAATTAACAATTGGAAAAGGAAAGAACAAAGCATTGGGTTCTCCCTTAGGGTTTGCCTCCGCAATGATGTTATTACGAATGAAAAGGACTCCTAAAACCAGTGCACGAACGGGGATCTAAACCTAGTACTCGAACAGAGTTCTAAACCAGTGCACGAGGCTTGCGAACAATGAATGAATGACGCTAAAGTAGAGGAACAGATGCGCGAACCGTTTTCAGGCCACGCTGATGAAAAACGACGGAGTAAGAGAAAAAAAAGGAGGGAACGTGAAAACCTTATCAGGCACGCTGATGAAAAGCGATGAGTGAGAGAAAAGAGGGAACCTGAATTGACTGAAAAGTTTATTGAAAGTTTCCAAAGTGATTTGTTTAACAAACTTTCTCTAATTGTTTAAAAAAACTTTTCTAAAACAATGTATTTATTATTTTATTTCAAAACTTTTTTAACACTCATCGATAGTGTTTTTTTTTAAACGTATTTATTTGTCTATTTATGAATTAAAAAAATAATATTTAATGTTTATAGATAACGTTTTTTAAAAAAAGTGTTATTTATTGTCTTAGGTATAAATAACGCATTGTTCTACATATTCATAGATAACACTTATTTAAAAAATCGCTATCTATAGCCAATTTTATAGTATTGAATGAGAGTTTCAATTCAATATATAGAGATTTCACTCAAGAATACCTCTAAAAGTATGTTGTTAACTATTTAACATGTGATAAACGATTATTTAAACGAAGTAGTCGATTGTTCATTTAATGTATGCGCCACGATAAAAAAACATGCTTGAAAACTTTCATAATTGCACGTGATAATCAATTATTGTAAGTCATAATTGATTATGGATAATCGATTATTCCAAAGATAAAATAAGTTTTTAGAAAACTTTTAAAACCTCTTTGTGATAATCGATTATCTTAAGTGTTCTTAACATAAAAACAAGTCTTCATGAAAGTCTTCTTGTAACAAGAGCACTTGGGACTTGACTTTGAGACATAATCAAAAACTTCTAGGCTTCATCTTTATGCTAACACTTTCGTGTATTGCTTTGACATGGGCAAGCTTCTTCTTAAACCCTTTTAAGCTCTCCCAAGTCTTGTTTCCTACTAGCAATAACTTTGAGCAATTAAATTAGATACAATATTCGTTGAGGAAAAACTAGGAAGAAACATCATCATAGGCTATTTATACATTTACATAATAGGAATAACAAATTCATTATACATTTTCATTTTTAGAGTTAAACAATATAATGGGTTACTTCTATAGTATATAGTTAATTGATGGGGTATGGATTTTACATGCATCATCTTTCAAAACTTTGATATGGAGTCAAAAATAGTATAGTTAATTGATAGGGTATGGAAGAAGATAATCGTACGAACATATTACCACTTTACGATCATAGATTTGTAAAATGCCTCTGCATAGATGGCTTTAATGTAAGCGTCAACATGTTCCTTCTTAGTCTAACAGGAAATTAAAAATCCCCACAGCCTTGAACTCTTTACCTACACTGACAAGTTATTCAGTTCTAGCATTATTATCATTAATAGGTATTAAAGAAACTCATTAGGTGTTTAACTCGCGAAAAATATTGTTTGTAACTTTTCACACACAACTAATACGTCGAATCAAAGGAAGATTTAGCATAATATTTTTGAAAAAAAAAAACATTGATCTTACCGTGACTTAGCGATTGATAACTTGTCAAGTTCATTGAAAGTTCCTTTGCTAGTTTTTTTGCCTTTGCACTTTGTCTCTTCATAACATTGTTAATACCAATAGGAGGCAAAAGAACAGGTAGCAAAATAACTCTAGATAAAACATAGATTCTCAACACTGACCCAAAACAATAATAATAATTAAAATTCTTTATGCTGGATTCACTACTCATCCCACAAGCATGTTATCGAAAAATATGAGTGCACTAGAAGTGGTTTTAAAAAGATAAAAAGCCATATATAGGAAAGAAACATAAAAGGCATTTATTAGGGGCCATAGGAAAAATGAAGAAGGAACCTGGAACATGCAGTGGACCTCGGCTAGGGTTTTCATCTCATCTGGAACTCGACAATTGTTTCAAACGAATCGACAATGATTTTTTTGCAATGAAGAAGGAAGAAGAAAAAAGCAAGGGTGAGAGATGGGAAACACAACATCTACTATATTGAATAAGGATCAAATTAGGGTTTGAGGGAGCACAAAAATTTGGAAGCGAATGATCTTCTACAACCCTAATCGAGTTCGGGCAGTGCACAAAGAGCTGACATAGGTGATTTATGACAATCAACGATTAAGCCTTTTCTCCTTAATCACCATCATGTGAGGGTTTCTACTATTCAAGACAAAGGAAAAAGGAAAGTTTAGTAAGGGCTTCTTTTTTTCGAGAAGAAGGAAGAAGGAAAGGCTATGAGAGTAAGAGAGTGATTGATTTCCGAGTTGTGATGATGGTTTCTTCTTTCCAAATTAGAAAGTAAAAGAAGTAAATGTGTGGAAGAAGTTCGGGACAATGATTATTCTCTAGGTCAGATGAAGTTCGAGAAATGAGAACGGGGAAGAAGTCATTTTAGGAGGGAAAACAAATTTTAATTTTTTTCAATAATTGATTTTCTAGATCTGTATTTAAAATCAGTGAGAAAGATTTATTTTTTTTACATACGGATTGTATATCATACATACGAATTCTGTCTTTCACAAATGTTTTTACCATATCGTGCCTAAATGACATACGAAAAATCGATAAGTAAAAATCCATATGTAAAATTCGTATGTAACTTATTTTTCAAAATCCATATATAAATTCAGTATGTAATGCCTACATTACCTATGGATTAAAATCTATATGTAAATATAAATAGGTAATTCAAATTTTCCTTGTAGTGTCCTTCTAACTAGTTTGGTTAGTTGTATATTAAAAGTGGTTAAATTTGTTGTAATTCTTTGTTATTAGTGAAACCTCTTAAGAGTGTTTAAGGGAGAACTTTGCAAAAAAATATTTAAAACTTTATTCAAACCCACCCATTCCCTCTTTCTGGAGGTTTTCTATGTTACAATTAGTAAAAGAGCTAACCTTAGGGGTTAATTCTTGACAGAACGTGAGGAAAAGATTCTAGAAACAAAGGCTACATTGTTAACCACCCTTCTTTGTTTAAAGGGGGAAAAGTTTGACTATTATAAATAGAGAATGATAGCATTCTTTGAGTCGTGTCATATAGACATGTTGGACATAATAAAAAGTGGAAATGTTATACCCCTTAACAAAAAGGGTAAGTTATTGGACAAAAGCAAATAGTTAGATGAATAAAAGCAAAGACTCCTTAATATGTTTTAGAGAGTTGAGAAAGAATAGAAGGTCCACCTGCAAAAGCTGCTTCGACACTAAGTTAGTAATGAATCAAAAAGCGCTAAGTATCAACATATTAATGTGTACTTTAGTGTGTTTCTGATATGCATGCATGAGTTTATATAGCACTTTGGGATTTTAGGCTATTTTTGTGGCTTAAATGTGGAATATGTTTGGTAGAGGCAGGCCATTAAAAGACAAAGATTTGTCTATTAAACACAAGATAAACTGTCGAGACTATAATAATTATAATAATGAGCCTTTAATGGGTTGTGCCGCCTAGTCTTTTTAGTCACAGGAGTTTTCTTTGGTGTTTGAGTTTTATATTAGGTTTTTAGTTAGGCGTGTGGATTGGCATAGAGTACGAGTATTCATATCATTTGACTATTCAGCCACGTTTGACAAGTGGATTGGCCTCAAGGACAACCTCACTTAGTGACTAATCCACCAAATTTTCCAAATAATCTGGCCTTGAGGTCAATTTTATCCCATTTGGTTGTTGGTTGATCTCTTTACTACATGCGTTGTTTAATCGTGCTCTTTAGACCCTTCGATCGAGTTCTTTAGTAATTAGGCCCTTCAATCAGGTTCTTCAATAGGTTGACCTCGATGTCTAACCATTTAGCTGTGCTCCGATACTTAAACCAATAATAAATCAAGAAGTTCTGAGTAACAAAATATTAATGTGTATTTTAATATTGTTTCTCATGTGCATGCATGAGTTTATATAAAATTATGGAAGACTATTTATCTGTCTTAAATATAAAATATGTATGATGTAGATAGATCATATTTATCTGTTAAACACAAGAAAAACTTTCGAGATTATAATATTTATATTAATAATACCTATGTTCAAATCAATATTTTAATTTTTAATTCTAAATTATTTAATAATTTTTAACAAAATTATATTTACTAAATTTAGAAATTAATTTAAATTATTAAAAAATAAATTTCAAATATTAGTAATGCTTAAAACATTATTTATTTTTACTATTATAATTTTAGTTTTTTAAACTTTTTATAATTTTCGGTTTTTTCAAAATTTTCAAAATTAAAAATAGTTCAGAATTCGGTTGCCTTTGATTTTTTTTTGTTGACATATTCTTACCACGTGAGGTTTAAAATTCAAATTTTGACTTGGAAAACCATATTAAAAATAGTAAACGGTTTGAAAAAAAAATTAAAACAGTGTTCCTTGAGAGAAAATTTCGACATAATTGAAGATAGGACTTGCAGAGATATGTTGACACAAGGTGGAAATAGTATACCTTTTGATCGGAATATACAAGTATAATCAAATGCATTACTTGGCATAATGTTTTTGATTTTTGGTATAAGCATTATCTGATCAAATAATTAAGGCAACTGCAGAGTTATGGTGGGAAAAAATCTACAACTGAGATCAATATGCTATGGTTTCTTCTTACTGCTGAGTTTCAGACCACATGTTACGAAGGCACAAACACCGAGTTTTCTGGCAAGTAATTGCCAAAACACAACCCAAGAACCCCTCAGCAGTGTATACCAAACAAATCTTGATGGCATGCTCAGATGGGCATCGTCAGACGCAGCCACAAGCAAAGGTTATAACTACAAAAGTATAGGTAAAACCAGTCCTGTGTATGGCCTCTATGATTGCCGTGGTGATGTGGTTGGATACTTTTGTCAATTCTGTGTCTCCATTGCTGCCAAGGAAGCCCCTCAGCACTGCCCCAACAGGGTCTCTGCTATGGTTTGGTATGATTTTTGTGTTATAAGGTACTCCAATGAGAGCTTTTATGGGACTGTTTTAACAAACATATCATGGCATGTTCTTGGAGAGAAAAATATATCCAACATGGAAGATATTCAGAAAGGTGATGATTTTGTGAGAGGTTTGATCAGAAAAGCAACAAAGGAAACTAACCAGTTGTTTTATATGGATGTCTTCAATTTGAGTTCCACAGAGAAAAGATATGGCTTGGTGCAATGTTCTAGAGATCTCACAAACGAAGGGTGCAGACAGTGTTTGGAGACAATATTAGCCCAAGTGGCCAAATGTCGTGAACAGAAATTAGGATGGGTGGTTTGGACTGGAAGTTGTGCGATAAAGTATGATGATCATATGTTCTACCAAACATCTTCAGTTGCTGAGCCTAATCCGAAATTAGGTGATTCATTGATCTTACAGTAACACTTTTTTCATTTGTTGTATTGTAATTTGGAATAGTAGTGACTTTCTGTGACAAAGGTAATACTTGTTTGTTTATTTATTGAAGTTGATTTCTCTGGAAAATTAATTATTCTTCTTTTATACTGTTACAGCTAAGCAAGGGGGTAATAACAGGTCAAAAATCTTGATTATTAGCTTCAGTGTGACAGGGTCAATAACTTTACTATGTCTGAGTGTATATGGGTGGTGGTGTAGAACTAGAAAAGGTAATTTCCCTGAACAATACATGACTTTTTTTTATGGCTTACTTGCCATCCCATAGCAAATCTGGTTATTTAGTTCACATAATAACTCGCAAACTTGACTTTGTAGATGGTCTGATAGCTCGTGCCATTCGTCTATCATCATATCACAATATTCAAACTGAGGACACACTGAATCCAGACCTTCCTACTATCCCATTAATCACAATTCTACAAAGTACTGGTAACTTCTCTGAAGTATCAAAACTGGGGGAAGGTGGATTTGGCCCAGTGTACAAGGTTTTAATGATTTCGAATTCTGGATATAGATTATTATTTTTATCATCTTTCAATATGCTTTTATTGATTGATCGCTATGTTTGTCAGGGAATTCTGCCTGATGGAAGACAAATTGCAGTTAAAAGGCTGTCACAATTTTCTGGTCAAGGCTCAGAGGAGTTCGATAATGAAGTAATGCTTATAGCTAAACTGCAACATCGCAACCTTGTGAGACTTCTTGCATGTTGCTTGGAGGAAAATGAAAAGATACTAGTTTATGAATATTTGCCTAATAAAAGCCTAGACTTTCATCTGTTTGGTATGTTCTTACACAGCTTCGACCCTTCAATGAAAAGTCAAATGCTTTTTCTGCAGTTGTTTGCTTGTTTCTTTACATATTCTCTAAAAAATTACTCTGGATAAACAAGTGAAGTTGTTCAATTATGGGCTTTAAAGTACTTGATGTAAACGGGGTACTCTTTATTTAATGAATAAGAACAGCAATACAGGATAATAATACCTATAGAAGCCTTCTGTTCTTTCATAGCCTGAAACTAAATTCAAGTTATAACATGCAATGAATAATCCTGTTGTAGATCATCTTTAAGGATAAACACTACATAATTCTCAGTAATTCTTTTCCAAGGTTAAGGCCAAACTCATTTGCTATTTGATAGATTTTGCTTCAAATACTGTCTTGATGCTCAATTTCTTCTCTGTTCTTGTGTTGTCAGATGATGAGAGAAAAAAACATTTTGATTGGAAATTAAGATTAAGAATTATCAATGGAATAGCAAGAGGTGTTTTATACCTTCATGAGGACTCTCGACTGAAAGTAATTCACAGAGATCTCAAAGCTAGCAATGTTCTATTAGACCCTGAATTGAATCCCAAAATATCAGATTTTGGATTGGCAAGAGCATTTGAAAAAGGACAGAACCAGGCAAATACGAAACGAGTGATAGGCACATAGTGAGTTTACTCATACTAAACATTTCTTAAACCATAAGGTTTATGGAGGAATTATTAATCATTTCATTTAGAAAAAAGAAATTCTTTGCTTTCATGCACCTTAACATGACAAATAATAAAGCTCTATTGGTTTGCATTAGTGGATACATGGCTCCGGAGTATGCTATGGAAGGATTGTTTTCAGTGAAATCTGACATTTTCAGTTTCGGAGTTATCGTCCTAGAAATCATTTGTGGGAGGAAAAATAGGGGATTCTATCTCTCAGAGCATGGTCCAACCCTTCTGTTGTATGTAAGTCTCCTCAGTTATATATGGCCAAGAAACTATTCAACAATTATGGTTAATGCTTGACAGTATTAACAAACTACAAATACTTGTAGGCTTGGAGAATATGGTGTGAAGGAAAATGTTTGGAAATGATGGATCCAACGCTGGAAAAATCCTTCGTAGGAAGTGAAGTTGAGAGATGCATACAGATTGGTCTGTTATGTGTTCAAGAAGATGCGAAAGATAGATCAACCATGTCTGATGTTGTTGTGATGTTGGCAAGTGAGGGAATGGTCCTTCCAAAACCCAAGCATCCACCCTTTTCGATTGGAAGAATGACCTTAGCGGAATTCTCTACATCAAACAGTTCCAAGAACCTTTCCATTAATGATGTAACAACCTCTGTTACTATGCCGAGATAATGAACACTTTTGTATTTGACTTCATTTATTGTCCTCATGGGACATCGCGTGTCAACTCACAAGTCGTCAGCTCCAACACGCCACCATGACACCCTAGTCAAAGGTCTGTAACTATTTTCCACCACCGCACCTACACCAATCATAACCTGCACAGTTTTGCTGGCCAGCATGCACACCTACACCCTATGTCACAGTTCCATTATCAATAATGTACTCTTTTAATGTGCAAGCTCATGTACACTTGATAAATAGCAATCTTGGAGGAAAATTAAAAAACAAATATCCATATATGTTCAAGTAGGAAGTGGAAACCAAAAATATCTCAGTAATGAACATAGCTCAATATTTGTTCCTAGAAAGAGAGAAGGAAAAAATTGTGATCAGAACAAAATAGCCTCAAACTCACAGGTTATGCCATGATAACGTATTAAGAAGAAAATATTTACAATACCAACAGGGCAAGTTAACTCGAATAAAAGGCTCTTAATAAAGAGTGCCATATCCTGTTTTTCTTTGCAAATCCATGGCCATTGTGCTCCAATGGCTCTCCCAAGCATTTTCACAAACAGGAGACAGCCAACACCAACTCATACTTGTTTGGGTTATAAGAACAAAAAGGAGACTAAGAATGTGTGAAGTTTTCTTATTCAAAAAAATTAGACTCCTATTTCCTATGGGCATGCACAAACTTTTAGATTTGTTTCAGAAGAAAAGTGAAACCAGAATCAATTGAAAAGTGAGCCAAGACTTTAAGATTAGTTTCCGAAGAAAAGTGATACAGAATCATTTGAATAGTGAGCCAAGACTTTTAGATTATTTTTTTGCAAAGAAAAGTGATACAGAATCATTTGAAAAGTGCGCCAAGAAGATGAAGAAAGCAACTACCATTGAGAGAACCAAATTCTAGAAAAACGAAGAAATGTTAAAGGCGGTGATGCAATAGCAAAGACATCACACCAGTTGACGTGACCCGTCTACAAACGTGACACATACTATAACAAGACTCTTGGATTCATTGCGATGATTTTTATTAAACTTTGAAAACTTTTTGTTTCGGATGTGAGGGCCGTGCGGGTCCCACGTTTTCACGTCAGTCGCTTCTCGTCTTTTGTACGTCGGATCTTCTGTGTTCACTTCTCAGTTTATCGGTGGGAGACCTGCAAAAGATTCTCTGATGTCAAAGTCAGTTGAGAGCTAAGGCGTTTTTCTCAGACAGTAATAAATGTGCAATGAATGTTACCTACTCACCACTCACCGTGGACTTGTATTTATAGTTTTCGTTATGGGCTTGGGATTAGTGAAAATTAATCACGACCCAAAACAGCCCAATAGCTTCTAATCTCTACTTACCTTAAACCATGTTGATTTGTCTTAAGCTAAGATGATTGGTGGTGTGGCCGGCCTTGAGAAATGGGTGCCCGCCCATGTGACATGGGTGTCCGCCTTATCCTGTTCGATCCTCCACATTTATCCAATAGAGGTAATTTTCTAGGTCTCCAATATCGGGGAGGGCAGACGGTTCATTTACTGGTCTGATGTCAGTGGTGCTGAAGCGGGCGGACGGTCCTCTGTCATTCAGATGACGTGGGCATCGAAATGGGCGGACGGTCCTTTACTTGTTCTGATGACGTGGGCATCGAATTGGGCGGACGGTCCTTTACTTGTTCTGATGACGTGGGCATCGAAACGGGCGGACGGTCATCTACTTGTTCTGATGACGTGGGCGTCCTTCCGTACGGCGCCCGGTCCTCGCTGGTACACTTTGAAATAAATATAAATAGAATGTTAGATTAAATACAAATAATAAAATTTAAAAACAAAATATAAAAACAAGTATAATTTATCTCTATTTTATATAACAAAATAAAATAGGTTAAATACCTTTAATTGTTTCTAGTGGGTTTTTATTAGTTTGATCTTTGTTTTATTAGAATTTCCAATTGAGTTCTAAAAAATGCTAATTTTAATCAATTGGGTCTTCGCTGTTAAATTGGTTTAACGAGGTTAAATTTTTTATGACATGTGATATTGACGTGGACAATTTTTTAAACATAGCATTGAGAGATCATTATACGTGGTATTTGATAAAAAAACATTTTAAAAATTGGGTTTCGAAAAATTCACCACCGCCGCGCACCTCGAACACCTCAACTGTCATCCCCAGCTTCCCCTTTCTCCCTTCTGTAGCTCCCTGCATTCTCACCGTGAACTGCTTCTGTAAGTTTTGTGACCATTTTGATATTTTATTATATGATATCATTATGTAGGTACCACTTTAAAGAGTTACTAACATACTCATTTGTTTGTATTAGGGAGGATATGGCGTATAAATTGCTAAAGGATGGACCCCCAGTTTTAAGATCTCTCGCTGAAGAAGATATTCTTCAATTGGTGGAGCTGTTAATATCAGAGCAAAAGTGGTTGGAGGAAATCCCGTCCCAAATATTTCCTTTCAGAGTAATTAAACCAGTTCAAGGAAACTCATTGACGGGTCAATCTCAGGGTGCAAATGGTTTGAGATCCCTCTTTCTGAGTAGATCGTCACAATCCAAGTTGCAAAAATCATCTTAACATAAGAGTATTCCTAAATCCCGAAGTTTCTGCAACTGATACTAAGACGAAATATAAGGGGATGCCTATAAAGGATATATTAGAAGATTGTTAGTAACTTGAGTAAGATATTGAGGGAAAACCCTGATGGATATAGTATTAGTTCTTTCCCAAGACTGTCTGTTGATAGGTACGACTATCATCATGATTTATAGAAGTCGATGACACTGATAACCTGTTGAAAGTACTTCTGGTCGATTTCTTCCTTCATCTTTCCTTTGGTCACCATGGAGATTCGAAAGTCTCGCGTTTTGTGTCCAGCGCGATTTAGGGTTTGTGGCTAATTTGGGGGTTTTCAGATTTGTGATTCTTTTTCTCTTTACAGGTTTCAAATGGTTTAATGGAGAAGAAAATAGATGATGATGAGTTCGGTTGCGGCGCGAAGAGCTTGAGCGCTGGTTACGTTGGCTGTGGTGGCGATTTGCCCTCGCGGTGCTGGATGGAAGGAGATGAATTGAAGCGAACATGGCGGAGTCACGATTTTGATTTTATGGTTACTTGATTGCAGGTTGATGGTGCACGAGGAAGATGATGGTGGTTCTGAGGCACGATTGGGTTCTCTGATGATGGTTTTGGATGGTGCTTGACTATAATGGAAGATGACTTTTTTTAAAAAAAAATTAATCAAAATGTTAAAATGTTTGTAAATTCCACGTACAACTATATGAATGCCATGTTTAAAAAACTTGTCACGTCAACCTCCCACTTCATCAAAAACTTAATCTCGTTAAGCCAATTTAACGGCAGTGGTCCAATTGATTCAAATTAGCACTTTTTAGGACTCGATTGAGAATTTTAATAAAACGGGGGATCGAATTAGAAAAAATCCACAAAAATAGGGACAACTAAAGGGGTTTAACCAATAAAATAATATTGCATTTAAATAAATGAAAAATCAAAACTACTTATCCCTATTTTTTTCTCTATTAAAATCAAACTAAATATTACTAGATCCAAACTAATAAAATAAGACTTAAACAAAATAACTAATAAACTCCGAAAATTTAAGTTTATCGTTACAAACTCTCCCATAAACTTAAATTTTTCATCTTTTATTTGACTTTCTATGTGCATCATCCTCATCAAACTTGTTTCTTTCAACCATATTTGGATTCTACATTTTCTTCATGTTGGTCGTGTTGTCTTTCACCTTAATTGAACTCTCTAATGCTTTGGACGACTTGTTCTTTGTTCTACCCATCTTCTTAGTAACTTTGATAAACTCGTTTCTGATCTTAGGCGAATTTTCAGCAATCTTGGCCGACCTCTTAGCAACATTAGCCGACTTCTTCATCTTGTCTGAAATTTTACTTATTAGATTTTTTTTATCTCAGTATCTGAGCTTCTCATACCCTTGTTTTTCTTAACATCTTCATCTCCCTCTTTCTCGTTTTCATATGGTTTAAGAATACTAGATGTTTCCTCCTCTTTGTCAAGAGTCGCCTTCTTCAACTCCTTAAGCTTAGTCCTTTGTTTATTCATAATTTAATTAGCTTCACCCAAAAGTCTTCCTATCCCCTAAATCTCTTTGTCTTTTTGTCTAAGTTTCTTCTCCAGGTTTGCCTTCTCCACATTTGCTGCACCATTTACCGTGATCACTTCATCCATTGTTGGGACCAAGCTCTTTATGTCCACACTCTCTACATTCGAGCTCTTTGCCATCAATAAGATTATGCACTCTTCCTCTACATCTTTACTTAGGAGATTTGTCTCCTCCTTTGTCTCAACCTAACAATACTTTGCAATGTGGTATGTAACACCCAAATATTTTAAAGGGTATTACTGATAGTAGAGACTAAATTAATTTAATATCTCATATAAACAATCAAACTTTATTTCAATTACTCCAAAGTACAATACCAAACATACAAACTTTAAACAATATAGTCTTCACCATTGAAATTTCAACTTATAAGTTTTACACAACATAATCTTCCCAATACAAATTTATTCTTTTTACAAAAATTCCTGAAAGTTTTTCCCCGCATCTCTCTCATCTCTAAGCTTTTTCAACCGCATCTGCAACATTATCTAATCACATATAACATGAGTTATATGATCATAGTACAAACAAATAAGGGTAAGCCAACCATATCATAAAATCATTAAACTTGTAATAAAAATATTATAATCATGTATTTTTGCAATTGATAAAACATCATTATTCCGATGTCATTAATTCATCATTATCAAGATCATCTTCCTCATTCCCATAAATCTTACAAGTGTACCATGCTTACTCATGCAGCCTTATGGTCAGATCGCTCTCTGCCTGCTTCCTTAAGCCTCACTTATATACTATGTCTTACTTTCTGAAGCCTTATGGTCAGACCCCTCTCTGCCTGCTTCTATAAGCCTCACTATATACTATGTCTTACTTTCTGAAGCCTTATGGTCAGACCCCTCTCTGCCTGCTTCTATAAACCTCAATGTTACTTTGTTCATACCAAACTCTCATGGTATAACTCGATCATACTACTCCCGGTAGTAACATCATTTCATAAGTAATGAACTTCTCATATCCACCCCAACATTTCATAAAACCAACAATTCATACCCTCTTATCCACCTAACTCAATCATGTTCATTCTTTAATCATGAATTCATAATAACCCGTTTTGATATCAATAAATTAAACATATTGCCAAATATCATGCTTCATATTATAAACTCATTTTGCCCATAACGAGTATAACTCAACATATTTTCACCAAACAAAGATTATGGTTCAATAAAAATATATCAACATATCTTAGGAACTACATAATAAAGTCTGAGCTCAATGTAATAACAAATAAAATATAGATGAAGTTTCTACCATGATAACGTTATGCATCTACAATTGACTTATTTTATTTTATTTTCATCCTATTAGAGATCTTTCTTTACCCCAATTGGTCACCGGAGAGGACCCAGATGTCTGAACGCATCAAACTCACCTTCGACGCCAGCACATATGACTAGTCACAACTGACTGGACCAGGCCAGGGCTGCTCTATGATCAGGGATGTGCCAACTCAGGTTTTTAAGGTTCCTCTATCCTACCAACAAAGGGAGGCCCTTAATAATTTACAATTTATTTATTTAATTTATCTACCTTGTTCTCTTATGCTCTAAATCTAAAATACCTAATTTTAATATTTTACTTCCTATCACAACAACCTCAAACAATATCTGTATATTTAATACCCATATACAAGTTATTACAGAACCCTTTCTCCAAACCTTCCAACAAGATCTATTTCAGCCAACAAACTCATTCAATAAATTCATCACAATAAACATCCATAATAGAATTCATACAAGATAATTATAAATAATTAACAATAATAAAATATTACTATAAATGGTCATAGAAGAATACAATATTTGATAATCATAAAAATAATCTTAATATAAAATTTTATGGGGAAACAAGAAGTTGAATCTGGCAGAGCCGGTTAGACAACTTCTAATCCATCCAACAATACTATATAATTAAATAACAAGAACAATACATGTTTGGGGAAATAAGAAGTTGAATCTGGCAGAGCCGGTTAGACAACTTCTAATCCATCCAACAATACGATATAATTAAATAACAAGAACAATGCATGTCTGGGGAAGTAAGAAGTTGAATCTGGCAGAGCCGGTTAGACAACTTCTAATCCTTCCAAAAATTGCAATAAAATAAGTAAAGCAATAAATAGTTTGGGAAAACAAGAAGTTGAATCTGGCAGAGCCGGTTAGACAACTTCTAATCCTTCCAAAATGTAATAAAATATGTAAGGAAAGAAATAAAAAAATTTGGGGAATCAAGAAATTGAATCTGGCAAAGCCGGTTAGACAATTTCTAATCCTTCCAAACTACAATGAAAATAAATAAGGAAAACAATAAAATGTTTGGGGAAACAAGAAATTGAATCTGGCAGAGCCGGTTAGACAATTTCTAATCCTTCCAAATTACAAAAATAAACAACTAATAACATACAAATGGCATAACATATTCAACATCACAATTTACAACTATCACACTCGGATATCAACACAAAAACATACTCTCATTTAAATTCAAGATCATACATAAACAAAATATTCCATATTCAAGATTTAAGATCAAACAAAAGCAAAATATAGCATATTCAAGACTCAAGATAATATAAAAGGAATTACTCAAAGTTAGCTCCCCTTACCTCTATTCCAGACTTAGTTTCCTCTTCTCAAACCGTTCTCCGGAAACTTCCAGAATTTCCCCTCTTCAACTAGAATTTCCTCCAACTCTCTTATCTCAATTTCTCTAGAATTTTGGTGTAAATCTTCAGCCTCCCCCCTTGGCTATTTATAGCCAAAAATTTTACTATTCATTTTTACTATTCAAAAATTATTTTTTTATTCACCATTCTTATCTCTGAATGATTAATTCTACGTGGAGTGTTCTCTTCCACAATTTATTTTAATATTTTTTTTTTAACCATTCACTATTCACTATTCACTATTTACTATTTACTATTTACTATTTACTATTCACTATTCACTTTTCTAAAAAAAATCCTAAATAAGTTATCAAAATTTTGAAGCTCTCCCTCTAGAATTACTATAATTTTATATCCAAAAATTTACATTTTTCTATCCATTAAAATTATTATTACTAATAAAATGCTAAAAATTACTATTAGAAATATATATATATATATATATTTTATGGGTCTTACATGGTAAGCCTTACCACAGTTGTAGTAGCACTTCCTCGATCTGTACTCGTTTGTATAGTGGTCGTGCTTGCCACACTTAAAATACTTCACTCATAACCGATCTCCTCAGTCTTTTCCTTACTCTCAACCACGTCAATTCTACTAATCAGATTTCTCTTCATTATCATCCTCAAAATTAGCTCAGCCACGTCTACCTCATCCTCGGTCTCCTCGTCCTTTTCCTTCAAGACCTCGGCTTTGAGTATTTCAAGTTCTATTAGAGTCAAACTATGCTTGTAGTGTTTGATTGTCAGGTTCCTTCTTTTTCTTTTTATTCCTTAGTTTGTGGGCCTTTAATGACCCAGCTAACTCCTCCATAATCAGAGTTGACAGATCATTTGTCTCTTCAATAGTGACCACTATACTTTAAAATTCATCTGTGAGATTTCTCTAAGATTTTTTCTACAACCCGGTTATGAGGTATCTCTTCTCCATTCATTCCGACTTGGTTGGCCATGTTCTACTCTCGAGCTATAAACCCGAAAACTCCCTTATTTTCATCCAACTCCATATGTTCAAACTTTCTTCTTATAGCTTGTACTCGGACCTACCTCATGCAAATATTTCCTTTCTATGTCGCCTCCAGAATTTCCCAGGCTTCTTTTGCTGACTTTGCATTAGTTATTTTCTTGAACCCCGATTCATCCACTACATTCTACATAAAGTACAAAGTCGATTTGTCTTTCACCCGTGTCTATTTCAATGCAGCAATCTGGATCACTATTTGATGTTCATCCTCCGCAGATTCATTGTACCCATCCTCCACTATGTCCCATACATCCCTGGATCCAAGAAGAACCATCATCTGCAGACACCAATTGTTGTTGATCTTTTCTAACAACATCATTCCGTTGACTACCTTTGTCATCTCTCTCACAAAACACTCAAGCACTCATTGTTTCTCTCACGATGAGTGTTTGACTCTCCTCTTTTTTGTTCTCTCTTAGTACTCAGAGCATAATGCTCTGATACCACTTTATAGAAAACAAACGTGACATACACTATAATAGGACTCTTTAGTTCACTATGGTGTTTTTCTTTTAACCTTGACAACTTTTAAATAGGTGCAAATAGAGGCTTGGGCCAAATACAAATAATAAAAACTAAAAAGAAAATATCAAGTTACTACTCAAAATAAATACAACTACTTACTTTTTCTCTATATATCAACAAAATAAAAATAATACTACACCTAAATAAATGGAAAATCAAAACTACTCGTCTCTATTTTTTCTCTATCAAAATCAAACTAAAAATTGTTAGACTCAAACTAATAAAATAAAACTCAAACAAAATTACTAATAAACTCGTAAAATTTATGTTTATCCTAACATGTTAGAAGAATAAAACAGTCCTACCATGAATATATCCTATAGTATTCATATATGTGTATAATAAGAGATGCTGAATGATTATAGAATATTCTTATTTATAGAAGTGTTATAGTTCTTAATAAATAACTACATGAGTAAATCACAATCATTGATATAACAATATTCCGTGTGATACTTACATTTATATTTCTGATCATTACAACTTTAGTATGTAACTTTTGAGGAGAGGCAAAAATCCATTTTGTAATTATAGATTACCTAGGTAAAGTAATAGAGATTGTTACAACAGTACTAAGAAGATTCTTGGATCTTTTTGATTTTGGTACTTCCTCTGAGAACTTTCTTCCAACAGAAAATGCTGGGTGCTTGGGTTTTGGAAGGGTCAATCTGTCACTCCCTAGCATTACAACAACATCTAACATGGTTGGTCTGTACGTTGCATTTTCTTGAACACACAACAATGCAATGTGTATGCACTTCTCAACTTCACTGGCTTTGAAGGAATTTTCCAGCATTGGGTCCATCAATTCCAAAGATTTTCCTTCACACCATATTCTCCAAGCCTGCAATTATTTGTTGTTAACTTGTGAATGATACTGTTATACTTCTGTTAGTAAGTATTGATGATAACTGTTAATCAGACCAGAGGGATGACTCACGTATAAAAGAAGAGTTTCATCATGCTCTGACAGATAGAATCCGTTGTTTTTTCTTCCACAAATGGTTTCCAGAACTAGAACTCCAAAGCTGAAAACATCAGATTTCACTGAAAACAATCCTTGCATAGCGTACTCAGGAGCCATGTATCCACTAATGCAAGTCAATAGAGATTTGTTAATTTCTCTTGTTTCAAGTTTATAACAAGGAATTTAATCTTTTCTGAAATAAGCATTCACAAGTCCAACTGTTAGGTTATGTTTGGTATAAGTAAAACTCACAAAGTGCCCATTACTCGCTTTGTATTAGCTTGGTTCTGTCCAATTTCAAATGCCTTTGCCAATCCAAAGTCTGATATTTTGGGATTCATGTCATGGTCTAATAGAACATTGCTAGCTTTGAGATCTCTATGAATTACTCTGAGTCGAGAGTCCTCATGAAGGTATAGAAGACCTCTTGCTATTCCATTGATAATGCTTAATCTTAGTTTCCAATCAAGTTGTTTTCTTTTCTCATCATCTGTCAACTCAAGAAGACAGAAGGGATTTAAACAACACTAGCCATTTAGCAAAACAGAAAATGCTAATTATTTGCCTTAGCACGAAAAAAAAATACCAAAGGATATTATAGCATTTCCCGCTGTTCCCTTTGAAAGAACCCAACAGTTTAAAACCCTTAGTTGACTTATAAACTGATACAAATTTTGAACTCAAACTATGTTTAAGAGCAAAGTGCTGCAAAAACTATACAAGCTACCTTGGCACTTTTACTAATGAAGCATTGAAGGAATCTGAAAACATACCAAACAGGTGAAAGTACAGACTTGAGTTTGGCATATACTCGTATACAAGTATCTTTTCGTTTTCCTCCAAGCAGCATGCATAGAGTCTTACAAGGTTTCGATGTTGCAATTTAGCTATAAACATTACTTCATTATTGAACTCCTCTGAACCTTGACCAGAAAATTCTGACAGCCTTTTGACTGCTATTTGTCTTCCATCTGGTAGAATCCCCTGATAAAAGTTTGGGATAAAAGAATCATAGAAATAGATGGAAGCAATAAATAATATCTTTCATAAATTCAAATGATGAAAACCTTGTAAACGGAGCCAAATCCACCTTCCCCCAATTTAGATGCTTCTGAAAAGTTATCAGTACTCTGCAGAATTGTGATTAATGGGATTATAGGCAGGTCAGTGTTCAACATTTCCTCAGTTTGAATTTTATGAAATGATGACAGCCGAATCCCATCTACAAAGACAAGTTTGTGAGTTTTATTTGAACAAAATAGCCATATTTGAGTAGGAGAAATAAGCTATAACACAAATTATGGCATGTCAAACTGCAGGAAATTATCTTTTCTACCTCTTCTTCTGTAACAGAAAAAATATACACCCAAACATAGAAGGGTTGTTGACCCCATCACAGAGAAGCTCATGATTAAGATTTTTGACCTCTTTCTACCTCCATGTTTATCTGCAACAAAAAAAGAAATTAAACCTAAAAATAAAAAATAATCCAAATGTACTGTTATCATATTCAGATTCACCTGATTCCCGACTTGAAGATGATTGGTTATTAAGAAGGTAGAACATTTGGTCATCATACTTTATCATACAAGTTCCAGACCAAATGAACCATCCTAATTTTTGTTCGCAGAATTTGGGAACTTCTGCTAACATGGCCTCCAAACACTCTCTGCATCCATCATTTGTGAGATCTTTAGTGCATTGCACCATGCCATACCTTGATTGAGTGAAACTCAAATTGAAGGCATCCATGTAGTATAACATGCTGGTTTCCACAGTTGCTTTTCTGATTAAGCTTCTCATAAAATCCTCACCTTTCTTAGTCTCTTCTTTGTTTGAAATGTTTTTTGTTCCAACGGCATGCCATGTCGGGTGTGTAAGAATTTTCCCAAAGAAGTTCTCATTTGAGTACTTGAGAATGCAGAAATCATACCACACCATAGCAGACACACTATTGGGGCAGTGCTGAGGAATTTCTCTGGCAGCATTAGAGACACAGAATTGACAAAAGTATCCAACCACGTCACCACGGCAATTGTAGAGGCCATACACGGTGTTTTTGTTTCCTATGCTGGTGTAGTTATAACCTTTGCTTGTGGCTGCATCTGAGGACATCCATGAGAGGATTATCTCAAGATTGCTTTTGTATGCAGTGGTAAGATGTTCTTGGGTGGTGTTTTGGCAGTAACTTCCCTGGTAAATTGGTGTTTGTGCCTTTGTAAAACTGAACGAACTGAAACTCAAAGATAACAAGAAACCAAAGCATATTGATCTCACGCTTAGTTGTGTTCCCACCATGGTGCATCCATATATAGACTTTCTTCGGTTATTCTCTCAGAAGATGAAATAAAAACTTTCATTTTGATATTACATGTTTTATAGTCTACCCAAAATGTCATTGTCTTCTGTCAACATGATTATATCTTTACAAGACCACTCTCATATGTTATTCCACTCAAATTCTTAAGGTACAGAACTATTTCAATTGAATGGCAATTATGTCCATACAACCTAAATTACTATTAAATTGTTTATATTGCCACGTTGATCACGAAAGTCATTCGGACCACACGTTTTTTCCAATGATGTGTAGCTTGGTTTGCCCATGCATTTTGTACCTTCAAAGACTTTGGTGTATGCCTTATAGTGATGGAGTGATGGTGATGTTTGTACCAAGTGGTGTGATGGCTTAATTGAGATTGGGGGGTGATCTTTGTTATAAAATCCAACAGAGCAAGCAAATGTAACACACCACCGAGAAGTAGAGAAGAAACGAGGGGTTGTGTTGTTTGTGTGTTTTATGAGTTGTGAGTGTATCTCAATAGTGTGACAATTTTCTAGCACATCTTTCTCTACATGTAATTCTAAAAGTTTTATTTTCAATAAAAGGTATTTTTCCATACCACCAAATTAGTATCAGAGCTTGAGAGCCTGAGTCTTTTGAGTTTGAAAACTTAAGTATCCGAGCGTTAAAAAGGTATGATGGCTAACATTACAAACAGTAGGTCCTTCCCTAGGTTGACAAAGGCAGTCAACTATGATAATTGGAGTCTTCTGATGAAGGCGGCTCCTAAGAAACTTGGAAGGTGGGTGAAGATGGTTACGAAGAACCACTTAACACCACAAATTGGTCGAATGCTCATATGAAATCATTGAAAGAAAAGCAAGTGAAGGATAGGTAGCCGTATATGTTCTTCCGAGTTATTGATGAGTTTGACTTTGAGAAGATTGCAAATGCAAAATCTTCAAAAAAATATGTGGGACATTATAGAGAAGGTGTATAAGGGGGATGATCGTGTGAAGTAGGTTCGGCATCAAACTCTCAAGGGAGAGTTGGAGAGCATGAAGATGAACGAGATTGAGGGAGTAGCCTAGTACATTTCTCGGGTCAAAAAAGTGGAAAACTAGCTCGAAAGAAACAAAGAATTGTTGTCCACTAGCCGAATAGTGGAGAAAATCTTAACTTTGAGAATACAGTAATACAGTATGCATCATTGAGGAGTGCAAGGACTTGTCAATGCACTCGGTTGCAGAGCTTGTAAGGTCGCTTGAGGCACATGAGCAGTGGAGAAAGAAAAAGAAGTGGGAGCCACTTGACCAAGCACTTCAAGCAAAGCTCGATGTAAACAAAGAAGCTCGAAACACTCAAGGCAAAGGTCCTAGTTGAAGAAGCCGAGAAAATCGAGGAAGAGGAGGTCGAGAACGAAGAAATCATGAAGACAACAAAGAGCAATCCAATCAATTGAATTGGCATGGTCAAGGACAAGGTAGAGGTGG
The DNA here is from genome assembly GCF_016808095.1 of Vigna angularis. Lineage (NCBI taxonomy): Eukaryota > Viridiplantae > Streptophyta > Magnoliopsida > Fabales > Fabaceae > Vigna > Vigna angularis. The sequence goes on along the minus strand of NC_068974.1, from coordinate 20,289,343 downwards.
AAAAGGTCGACCAAGCAACTCAGAAGTTGAGTGCTTTAAATGTGGCAAGCACAACTATTATGCAAATGATTGTAGATTGGTCAGATGTTTTAGTTGTGGGAAGGTCAATCATTTCGTGAAAGACTACTAATCTAAGAGTGGAAAGGAAGAGACAATCAACCCCGTAGAAGAAGTAGAAGAAGCAGGATAGTTGATTATGGCACATAGCTTGCGGGTCGAGCACAAGCGAGTAAAGAACTCGACAAGATTGCCGAATAGAGAGAAAAACTCAACAACATTGTCGAGTACAGTGAAGAACTCAACAAAATTAGAGTGTAGAACTCGGTAAGATTGCCGAGTAGAGTAGGGAACTCAACAAGTTTACGAAGTAGCAAGGTGAACTCGACAAGATAATTGAGTAGAGTGGTAAACTCAGCAAGATAGCCAAGTAGAGTGGTGAACTTGGCAAGACAACCGAGTAGAGTAGGAGACTCAACAAGACATTCAGGTAGTACATTGAACTCGTAAAGACAGTTGAGTAACGTGGACAGACTGACAAGACAACTGGACAACTCGTGGAGGCGCGTGGATAACTTACATAACTCGGTTAGTTTTATGGAGCTTGAGCTCAGCTCGGTTAACATGTTGAAAGAGCAAGTGGAGGAGAATGAGATCGCATTTTTTAGTGAGGATAATAAAGAGTACAATTCTGAGAATGAAGGTAATGATGTCAAAGACGATAACGAGGATGATAACGATGATGACTATTATGATTGTGGTGATTTGATTCCTATAGCGACAAAGACTCCCTCCTTGGGTTATGTCTCCATCAGGATATTTCATGAGGTTCTTGCATTACTCGATCAGGAGTGTCAAGCGTGCATTGCCGCGGAAAATACAAAGTCAAAATTGCAGGTTTCGTTCAACCGATTAAAGACGCTGGCTAATGAGGCTATAAAGAAGCACGATGAGTTTGGCTGTCTATAAGACAATTTCATTTGAAAAATGAAGGAGGTTGTGAAGCAACTAGAAGACACTACGATCGAAGATGGGAATTTGAGCCACATGCTCGTCACTAGCATGGAAAAGATCTCGAATATCCCAAAAGTAACATTGAGAACTCAATGACGGAAGAGGTTAGTGTTAAACCCTCGGCAAGTGTAACTGAATCGTATCAAGTAATAAAACTGGTAAGACCAAGTATCGTTCTCCCAAAGGACTCACGGCCTAGACAGTTATGTGATTGGTTGATTATCTAAGACTTGTGACCAAAATATTGTAGGTTTAAATGCAAAATACTAAAAAGTAAATATGAATGCATGAATTGATCAATGAGCAAGAAGAAACAAAACACGTGGTATGAAATATATGAATGAATATGTTGTTCGGGTTTATCAATTTCATCCTATCCACTCTCATGTATTCTAGAATTCATCTTTCTTCATTAACTGTTAATGTCACTTTCTAGATTATCTTAAACCCAATGTCTTGTCTCCCTAGCAATTACTCATGCATTATAAAGCACAGAAGCTTAAAGGCAACCAACCACCATACTCCTATGTCTAGGTTTATACTACTATTGGGAGAGATTCCCCAGATCTAGATTTCCCCGTATGTGTCCATATCGACAAAATCAATAATCATGACATCGAATGAGTTAAACAATGCAAAGAGGAAAAACCCTAACAATTAATGAAAGAAAGCATGTATCTTTAAAAGATCTTGAAGAACAAATTCAATACATGAGAGTTTCAAAGGATTACATTAATTCCCCAACAACAATAAAAGTTTAGTTCACCATATTCATGGTAAAACTAGATGAAATACAATGAAAGAGTGGAAGATAAAACCCTAGAAAGGTGAGAAAGGAGCTGTAGCATCCAAAATCCTCCTCCAAGGGGTGAAAGAGCGTGTTTCTGCTTCGTTCCAGCCAAATATGCTTGACCTAGGTTAACTAAAACCTTATATAGTATTCTAAAAATTACAGAAAAATAAGCCCAAGCCCATAAGAATGTCGCTCAGCGGTAAGTGCGTGACTGTTATTCTGCCCCTCAGCTGCAGTTTTGCCCCTCAACGGTGACTGCGGGTCTTCAAAGTGTCGCCCAGCGGTAAATGGCGCTGAGCGGTACTTGCGACTTCTTCCTTTTATGCACTTTTTCTCCCTTTTCTGAATCCAACTCCTAGCTCCTTCTCTTCTTGCACTCAATTCATCTCAAAAAACCTGCAAAAACAAGGAAATCAATCATAAAACCTGTCCAACTCTCTTATTTCCAAAACTTCAACAAAAACATGATTCCAAGCTAGTTTCTAAGTCATAAAGGTTGTCTTTAAGGTCAAATTTAAGTATAAAAATAACAGTTTTTGAACTGTTATCAGTTAGCTTGGTAGAGAGTGTAGCTAGCCTTGTTACCTTGGTGGGGCACCTACATAGCTCGGAATAACACTTAGATCTCGATTAACTTAATTACTAAGCAAAGAATTTAGAAATAGTGTACCTTGTAACATCCCAAAAATATAGCATATTACTATATTAAAGAGTTATCACCGACATGATACTATAAAACAGTCATAAACTAGATCATAAAGTGGCTTTTACAGTCCTCCAAAATAAGCATAAATTTTAAACTTTAATATACAAAAGCTCTAATCCAAAACTATTTACAAGTGCTACTCTAAAGAAAACTACTCTACAACGTCACTTCCTTCAATAGCCTACTCCAAAGTCACCTCATCTCCCTCTGCTCACACCCACAGGATGATCATAGCAAAGAGAGAAAAACAAAGAAAACATACAACACAAACACAGATAGAAGGGTAAACTAAAACAAAACAATTAATGATATACAAATATGATTTAAACATTTCAGTAAGATGCATACACAAAGCATCAAACCAAATTAACTTTGTGTTTGAACAACCCTTGAATCGACCATCCGGATTAGTATGAATATGTAGCTATGACAGTTCGTGCACTTGTTGTGGTGAAATAACTGGCCTACCCCAAGCTACCACACAAGGTTAGTCCGTTATCACTCACCTTAGGCCAAGGAAAATCCCCTAGGCTAGGACCTCCTGCTATTCTCACGACATGCCTCACCCCTCTCTACTTGAGAATAGGCGACCATTAGAATGTCAGGATGAACTCCAAGACTGAGCTTCCTATATTCATACTTACAAACTTTGACAATCACCACTGAGTAATTCCTCTTTGGAATTCTCTTCCATACCATTTTGAAATCATAAACCTTACTTTGATACTCATACATAGTCATACATTAACCACAACCAAATCACTTGCATTATTCCAACCAATAAAGAACAAAGAAGAAAGATTGCATGATAACATGAAGCAGTCGCTCAGCGCATACCCTCGCCGAGCGAATACAAAGGTTTCTCGCACAACGAGTTGGGTTGTTGTGCGATTAAACTCCTAGTGGTACCATACCCTTAACTCGCACTCCGTGACACTCTCTCAGCGCACCTATTCGTTATTCGAATAAAACTGACAGTATTTCCAGACTTCCGCAACTCGCTCAGTGCACCCTCTCATTGAGCGAAAGTCCTCAGACAAATGATCAACCCCTACAACCACTCGTTGAGCGACTCTACTCCCTCAGCGAGTATGCATAATCTGCAGCACCAAGTCTGCAGAATTACACAACCTATTCCAATTTTACCAATTCTAACTGTTTTTCCCAACTTCTAACCTTCCTAGATTGTATTATATACTTAATTAGAATTGAACAAGTGTTACTAAACATACTATCATTCTAAAGAGTTTCCTAAGCAATTCACTCTTCAAAACTCACAATTCAACAACCTATGGACCCAATTCGTGTTCAACCACTTTTTACACATTTTTAAGCAATGTAGGTACTCAAACAAGTTACATTTGACTTACCCAAGCTGTCCCACTAGACTAATTGTGTATCTAACCTCTAATTCTCATTTTCAATACCTCACTTCCTTAAAATGACTTACTACAAAGAAAATTTATCTCAAATCATGACTAACCAACCCTATCAAAGATTTCTAACCCCTTCCTAACACCAAAACAGATCCAATCATCATTAAAAATAGTTCAGAACATCAGTTCATTTATTTACACTAAAAAACCATCACAATTCATCATACTCATATGTCACAAAGCATAATTTTCGCTCAAACAGTTCAAAATCATCTTCTCTATAAATATGCTCTAGTAATTACATGAATAAAGGAAATTACTAGCTTCCCTTACCTCAATTAAGCTTATATTGTTCAAGAATTACTCCGATCGTGCCTTGCACCACAAGGAAACTCTAGAAACACCTACAAATCACCAATTAGTGATAGAAAACGACTCTTAGAACTTAAATGGAAATAAGAATCACTAGATGAGGACCCCCAAACACATGCAAGGCAGAATTTCTGTGTGATCACATAATTAAAGAAAACCTAGAAAAGAGGAAGAAATTTACCTGCTCAAATCAAGAAATTGATTGGGCAGATAAGTAGACCTCAACGCTGCGATCGCCTAAGAACTTCCTGATCGTCGAACAGAGGATCCAAGCGTGAGAAAAGTTAGAGAGATGTGAGAGGAAGAGAAGAGAATAATGTTTTAGAGAGATAGAAGTATTTTAGATAATGAACCGAGCTTTAGAAAGTTCTATTTATATTATAAGATTATTTTATAATAAAATACTCGGTGTCATTATTTTAATACACCTATCTATTCTAATATTCTATTTTCTAGGTTCTTACATGGCTAACATGCTTAGATTTTTGGATTGGAGGATGAAAGTTAAAGAGGAATTGAGCTAGCATGTGAACAGATCAAATAGGTCGATAGAGGATGTAAATAGCTTTGTAGATACGTTGATAGCTCGGTAGGGAGCTCGAGTAGCTCGATGGATAATCCAAATAGACTTCATAGCTCGTTAGAACGAGAGGACAATTTTCCAAAAGGAGCTTGGCACATTGGCAGAAAATGGATGTATAAGAAAAAGACGAAGGTTAAGAAGAAGTCACTTGATGTAAAGAATAAAGCAGTTATTGAGAGAGCAGAGAACAAATTGGACATAAACAAAGAGAAGAGCAACTCGACTACGAAGATAGTGAAGAATACAAGAATAATTGAAAAAAGGAACTACAGCGTATGACAAGGGGAGATAAAGGATAACAGTTTTTTCAATGATGTAACTTTGTTTGCACATGCCTTTTGTACTTTCAAAGACTTTGGTGTATGCTTTATAGTGATGAAGTAATGGTGATGTTAGTACGTATAGAGGTGTGATAGCTTGATTGAGATAGGGGGTGATCTTTTTTATAAAATCTAAGAGAGCAAGCAAATGTAACACACCACCGAGAAGTAAAGAAGAAAGAAAGGGTTGTGTTGTAGGTGTGTTTTAAGGTTGTTTGTGTATTCAAGTAGTGTGAGAATTTTTTAATTGGTATGCCAAGACCACATATTTGTCTACTTTTTATGAATGTTTTTATGAATGTTTTATTTTCAATAAAAGGTATTTTTTGATACCAACATACATTAATTGTTTTATATTACCATTATCATACAATAATACATCATATTCTCTCTATTGAGAATTTACTTCATAATAAAAAAACTTCTATTGTATAACATACAGAGGTTTTATGTAGTTAGTATGAAGAAACATTGTGTATTTAGCTTGAAAAAAGTATATATTGTGTAATGAGTATTCAATCTTTGGGGAAGATTAATAGATAATTTGTAAAGATTTTATGTACGGACCTTGAAGAGCTGTTGTGTACTTGCGTAGCTAATGAACTCATGTATTTATTTGAAGCCAAAAGTGAGAATGATAATATTTGTAATCTTTATAATGGAACCATTTATACATAAGAAAACGAGACAAAGTGTTTAATTAATATAAACTAATTCATTCTTAATGGTCTTTTATGTTGTGTTTAGATGAGGTAATTTAGAATGGTAATTAACTTATTTGAAGAATTTAAAATTCTTTTTAGGGTTAAATATGTTTTTAGTCCCTCAACTATCAAGCGATTTTGTTTTTCGTCCCTATTTCAAACTTTGTACGCTTTGATCCCTCTCCTTAAGGAAACCATAATTTTTGGTCCTCCAAAACAAACGGCGTTAAAAATCAGGTGAGGTGGCTAACGTCTGGCCACGCTGGAAACTTAGAAACTCTCTTAATCTCTGCAACATTTGATATTTTTCAATGCAAAGTTAGAACAGTGGTCACACACGAACGCCAACACACCTCCACTAACTCAGGCTGTCGCCGGCGACATTTTTTGCCGTCAGGGAAACCATAGGAGTTTCCCTTCCTTTTCTTCCAAGCATTAGGGTTTCTTCCTTCTTTTTCAATCTCTGCAACGCTCATCAGGAACGATAAAGGCACCATCATGGTCCACTCCAACCAGATTCGCTGCGAGTGGCATATGGAGCCATCAGGGGTGTCGTCAACGCCAGCATCTCCTTCTTCGATCGATCCGCATCGGCCATCGCAGCTTCAAGCTTCAATCCCAAAACACAAAACAGTCAAATCTTTTGGTCAAGCTTTTCTCTCACATCCCCATCACCATGAACTTCACTGGCTTCAATTGGGTTGGTCTGGAGTGAAGAAGATACCTCGATGTGGGAAGGTTAAGATCCAGATTAGAGGACAAAGTGTGTGCCATTTGTGAAGAGTGTCATGTTCTGTCTGTTGAGACCGTAGAACAGAAGAAAAATTAAGGTTATTAATCTAATGAATTGGTGGAAGTGTGGTGTTTGAATGTGAAGAAGGAAGGTTTTTTGTGAAATATATATATATATATAATAGAACTTTGAAGAAGGAGGTGTGGAGAATTCTGGAAAACACGACATCATGGGTGGGGTCATGAGAAATGAGCACTGAATTGGAGTATCATTTTGTTTTCCAGAATTTTCCAGAAGCAGACATGTTACAGAGGATGGAACCTTTCAAACTTTCAAAGTGTTTGTTAGAGTTTTAAGCAGAGACTGTAATGTTTTTCATTAAACTCTAAACTTACAGTTGTTTTTATTTGAAGCTTGATTTATACTATGGTCATTTTGCGGTTGCTTGTTTCGACAACTAATATATACTGTGATCATTTGCAGGTGCAGCTTGTAAAGATGATCAATGAAGCTACTACTAACTTACCTAAATGGGATTCATTAAATAGAAGCTAAGGAAAAGAAAATAAACCACAAATCCTTAGGCCTCTCATGCTATGGCTACTAGATGGCAACCAACAATTTGGATTACATAAAAATAGACCTGTTTCACCCCAAGATCTCTGATTAATACAAAAAAAGATGTTTTTGTGCTAGATCTAAAAAATAGATGTTTTTTTTTGTAGCAAGTCAAGTGTGGGTATTGAAGTATAGAGCATTTATAGTTTGTCAGTTAACCTTTTTTCAGTAGGCTTTTTCAGAGGGAAATCAATGGAAACAACTTATAATCAAAATATTATATCTACAGTTCAATGTATCAAATATGCAGTGAAAAATGAGAACGAAAGCAAACACCCAGAGTTTTGAATTGAGTGATAGTATATATGTGCATTATACATCTCAGTTTAAAGTTGTAGTGATTTCCAATGAGCATGTTTAAGCGTGGCCAACGTTAGGTTTGAACGCGTGAAACTATACCACCATTTATGTCATTGCTGAATCCAAAAAAAAAATGGTTACTACGTTGAAGATGGTTTTTTTATGTAAAAGTTTGAACTAAATAGAATTAAGATGAAAAACAGAAGTTTTTCTGAGCACAGCAAGAAGCAACTCATTCCACATATCAACAGGGCCTGGCATGCACCAGTGAGTGCAATCATTATGACCCTTCATCTACTTGTTCCCCCAATGATCTCTAGGGTTCCCATCTGCTCTCATAAGCATGGCTCTTGAAACATCCACCACCTCAAACCTACCACCATTTTTCCTTCCTCTCTCAAACTCCTCCATCTGAACATTCCTCACTTCCCATTCAAACTTCCAAAAATCCACCTCACTCTCACTCATCGGACCTGTTCTATTGCAGTACCCTCCGGTGTTCCAATACCCATAGAATGGAGCATGCGACGGACGTCAGATCGGACGTTGTCACGAACATTGTGGAAGGCGTCAATGGTACCATTGAGGGTGGCCAGTTTCTTTCTTGAAGGCTTGGCGGCCTGAATTGGAATGATTCAGGAGAAGACTCAACAAAGCGAGAAGGAGTGAGAAAACGGAGGGAGACGTGCCATACCACCGTTAGCCATCTCTCCTGATTTTTAACGCCGTTTATTTTAGAGGATAAAAAATTATGGTTTCTTTAAGGAGAGGGATCAAAGCATACAAAGTTTGAAATAGGAACGAAAAACAAAATCGCTTAATAGTTGAGGGACTAAAAACATATTTAACCCTTCTTTTTATTATAATATTTGTTTTGATAGAGTAATTAGAAATAAATTCTTTAAATGAATAAAATAAAAGAATTTCAAATATTTTAAAAAATATAAGAATTTTGAAATTTTACTCTTTTTCACTCCACTGTCACTCCAGTCGTGAAGGTCAAGTCGAATCGGCTTAGGATAAAAGTTAAGCCAAGTCAGCCCAAGAAAAGAGTCGACTTGAATCACCCTGGGCCGATAGTCAATTTGAGTTGGCTTGGGTAGAGTCAACCCAAGTTGAAGGTTAAGAAGACAAGTTGAGTCAGCATAGGTCTAAGGTTGATCTAAGTCAGTCCAAGCCAAAGATCTGCTAAGACAAAATCACCTATAAGACTTATATGTCTAAACGCTCTCATGTTTTGAAGTTTAATCAAATAACATTAAATGAAAGAGTCTAAAAATGCTTAACTAGAAGAATAGGATAGACAGAAACATAAATGCTAGGAACAAAATCTTTTATCATCTAACCACATACAAAAGCCTTAGCAAAACAATTAGGGTTACATGAAAAGCAAAACAACTAAGTTAAAACATCCAGACGCAACACTAAATGACTTACAAGTCAAAGCGTCAATGAGAGTTGTGCTAAACGTGTAAGCTATACTGTACCCAATGGTAATAAGTTGAACTCTCAAGAAATGAAAATATGTCGCGACAATGTCTTTGGCTAAACCCTTTAAAAGCCTTAAACAAAAATCCAAAAACATGTGGAAAAGGAAAAGTGTTAAACGCTCTTGCTATAGAAAGGCATTATCCCAAAATCGTTTACAACAAATTAGACGATATCATTAGCTAAAACCTTTACTTTGTCTAACGATGAAGTTCTTACTCAACATTTGGTATCTTAGAAAAAATGCTACCTCAACGATAGAAAATGTAAAAAACACTTTTTTGTTTTGAACGAACATTAAATGTCACTAAATGCTCAACATTCAAACACAAAAAAAGTGATAAAAGATAAGACATATTTGTTGCATGCACAATCTACTCTATTTTATGCAGATAAACCTATTACACACATCCACCTACTTTATTAACATATATCAGAAGTGGACGTTAGAGACAAAGAAGACATTCACTTAATGTTCTCTTCATAAGAAGTCGTGTCTAAAAGATATTACAACCTACTTCGAAAAACTTACTAAAAAAGTAAGTCTGCTCTAACAAGTTGACTTTAACCAACGACTACTTCACACGCAAGACAAATAAGACACACGATTCAAGGTTAAGAGCTCAGTCTAACAGATATCTTTTGAAATATTCTTTGAATAGAAGATCATTCAAAGGAAGAATCAAGAGAATAGCTTACAACTATCATCCTATGAAAATCGTTTAGAGGGAAAGCACAAAAAAGCTTAAGCTCAAGAGAATATTTGAGAAGAGAAAAAGAAAATTCAAGCAACACTCTTAAGCTTGATTGTAATATTTTTTTATTATTGTAAGAAGAGAGAAACACCTAGCGAGTCTATAGATTTTATTGTATTGAACACATATTCTTTCTGCAAGAGTAATCGTCTACACGACTTGTAAGCAATCAGTTGATTGCAATTCTTAGGAGAATTAAAACACTTGTTTGTATAACTCAAGCGAGTTAAGGAAATCTAGGCAATGTATCAGAGGATATCAGGATTGTCTAGTACCAGGAGTGGGTGAAACTCAACTAGTCTAGGGTAAAAAAATGAAACTAAATTGACACAAAATACAAATAAAAAGAGTAAATGGAGATTTTTCACATGACACTTATCCCAATAATGACATGTGGCAATGTCACTGCTATGTCACATTATCTCTGCCACGTGAAAGGTAGGGGTGAACAAAATGAACTGCACTCAACTACACTTTTAAAAACTACACTGAATCAAAAACTAGTTTGTCTAAACTAAACTAATAAACTAAACTGAAAATTAGTTCAACAAATTAAATTGAGCTTTTTTTTTTGTTCTACCAACTACACTATATTGAACTGCACTGAAATTTGTTTTTTACTTTGAAACACAACTTTACTCGTTAAAGTCGGTCCCGATTGAAATTTGGCTAAGACAAGCACGGTCTAGTCGGACTTAACCGAAAGTCAGCCGAATTCGGCCGAGTCGGCCACGGTCGAAAATCAACCAAATTTGGTCATCACAGCCACATCCAAATCTCGATCAAGTAAGTTCCGATCGAAATTTGCCCAAGTAGACCCGCTAAAAATCGATCGAATTCAACAAGAACAACCATTGTCGAAACTCAATCGAGTAGTCCTGACCAAAATTCAACCGAATTCGGCCAAGTAGGTCCTGACTGAAAATTGACCAAATTCGATCGAGTCAACAACTACAAAAACTTCATCATGTTTGTTCTAATCGAAATTTTCGTTAACGATGAACAAAATTAATTGAACTAGATTGAACCAAAATATAGTTCATCTAAACTTAATTGAAAATTAATTTAGACAAACTGAATTAAACTACTTTTTTCCTAACAAACTAAATTGAACACAACTATTATCTACAAACCTTTAAAAAAGATTAACTAAATAAACAGGAAAAATTTGTTTTTAGTGGATGAAACATATCAAAACCAAAATTCAATCGAATTCAACCAAAACCAACAAAATCAAAACTTCCCGACCTAAAATCAACTAAATTGAACTGAAAAACCATATACAAAACTCATTGAAATAGTTCTCGACCTAAATTTGACTGAATATTAAATTAATTTAGTGTAGCTAAATTAATTTTACTCGTGCTTATTTATAATATATATATATATATATATATATATATATATATATATATATATATATATATATATATATATATATATATATATATAATATGTTTTTCTTTGCTTTCAATTTTTCAAAATCCATCTTCTTAACGTAACTTATGTTAGGACATTTTAAAAACAATAAATTACTTTTCAAAAATTTTAGGAAATTAGTAGAGATTTCAGATCTATTATAAATCTAATATAAATTGGTGTCACGTTATCAACATTGTTCACATAGTTTTTCGTGGAACAGCAAAAAGAGTCCATATAACAGACAATTTTTTTTTTATAATATTAAAAAAATTAATTTTTTAAAAAATTATAAAAAAATCGCATATACATGACATATAAATTAATGTCATTAGTATTATACTAACAAAACAAATTACATCATATTTTTTATAATAAAAACTTAATTAAAATTTAATAAATTAATTGAGATTTTTAATATACAAGTTTAAACCTATTATTAAAAACATATATTAGGAGAATTGTTCCTGTTATGGGGTCGAGTCACTTATTCTCGTGGACTTTCGGTCACGTCTGTCCAGTTTCTCCTCGTGATCCTTTCTTCGATGAGTCGATGTCTCTTTGTCATGTACACCTGGGAGAGTACCTGTTAAAGAGGAAGAGAAGTGTCCTCGAAGAAGAGTCGCCAGGACGAAATGTGGATATGTGGACGGACGAATATCAACTCACCAAAGAAAGGATCACGAGAAGAGACCGGACAAACGTAACCAAGAGACTACGGAAATAGGTGACTCGATCCCATAACAAGAACAAGAATATATCTCCATCTACAAGTAAATTTGATTAGATTTTAGTTTATAATATTTAATTACTTTGTTCCGATACATGCTAGAAGCTTCTTAAATATTTTAACAAATTCTAGAAAAAATATATATACATTTAAGACTTGGAATGTTGAATAAGGATAAGAATATATTCTTCTTTCTTTTCCTTCATTCGTGTTCATATAACTGGTAACAATGGATCCCTCACTACTAAAATATTATATTTTAGGAGGGGTTATTTATCGGCCGTTTGTGAAACCCCAAATAATTTCTGCGGTTTATACTTAAAACCGCAGTTATGTTTATTTATTTATTATTTTCACTTAGTATCTAAACTCATTTTCACTCAACCCTACTCCCCGGTTATTCACGAGCCTTTGTTCACGTTTTTCTCCTTCAGCTTCTCTGTACTCATTTCCCCCAACCCTATTCCTTCGGCTTCTCTGGACTTCAAACAAGATGTGGAGTTGTCGCGCAAGGAGCATGGTAAGGGAGGAGGTTTTTCTCTCATCCGTTTCGGGTTCGGGTTTGTTTTTGGTAGAGAGGAGAGGCAAGTTTCGGCGGCCAGACGCGACCTCCATCCTCATGGCACGGTGGGTACCACTGCGGTGACATCTTCGCGGCGCGCGGGGGTCTGCGATTTTGCGGCGACGAGCTTCGCGTTTCTGATAGGGTTTGTTATTTTTCTGATTCTTGTGATTTGGGGATTAGGGTTTCGGAGGGAATTTTCTTCCTGTGTCTAACGATTTTGTATTGTGTCTTCCATAGTTGTTTCCCTTTCCTCCTGTTATTTCTATAATTGATTTCCATCCCTTTGTATTGTGCTTGGCATTGGATATAATCTTGGTTGTGCAATCGTAGCTTCTTGAGATAAAACAACATGATGCTAGGCTTCGCCCTGTCCTTGATGAGTAATTCTTGTTGAAACACTAAACACTTTGGAAAGGTGTGCTACCCGTCAGACAAAAAAATTCAAAATATGGGAACTTCTCAATTTGTCCATAGCCTCCTTTTTCCTGGTCTGGGATCTTCCTTGAAAAAAAAATTGATATCATCTCACATCAAGATAGTAATTTAATCTGATATTTTATATAGCATGCAAGTCCTACTAGCTTGCTTTTTCTACCTTTTTGTTGGTTTTTAGCTGTTACAGTTTTTTTGTTGAAGCTTGAATTTTGTGAACAGGTAGCTTTGGCAAAACAGAGAGTTGATGAATATATTTACTCTCAGTTGATACAACAGACTGGCACCCAGCAGTCAGCGTAAGTATTTTCCATATAAATTGGATCCATTTAAATTGTAAAATTTTCCAGTAAACAAGGAACATCTAGTCCATTGTAATAATTAAGATCTTTCTGTAATAGTTTTTAATCCCATTCTAAAAGGTGGCATTTTATAGTTCATTGATAGTGTAAAATTGTTAAAGTGTGCATTGTGGATTAAAACTAATAAACTATTTTTTAACTGATTTATTACTTTTCGTGTATTAAAATTTTGTGCCCCTACTAATGAGCATACAATTGTAAACTGCAAAGCAATTAGTTGTTTAAGTATACTTCAAATTTCTAGTTTTGTAATTTTAAATTGTTAGTGAGATGAAGAAGTTTGATCCTTGGAAAATGTTTGCATATCATAAGTAAGTACACTGTTAATAACGTTTCAGTGATTCATCATTTTATTGTCAGCTTTACATAATTAATGTTCAGTTATATTTAGGTGAAAATATAACTCTACCAATGACTAGATTAAAGATTTTTAATTAGTAAGAAAGAACTAGGTTATTAAATTGCTATATTTAAGTTACACTGCATTGTGTTTATGGAAATTGAAAAGAAAAAAGTCTTAGCACCTTATTAAATACTGTAAGAGAAGAACACAATATTTGTTAAATACTGATAAAATGGTTTGTGATACCATTTGTTGTCTCATGAAGTATTACAGAAGGTTACCTGATGATTACCGGGAAAGAAGGGGATTTGGCTTAAATTGCCTTTAGAGAAGTCTGACCTAGTTCCAATAGCTATTAAGGTAACATAACTTCTTGATTGATTACTTAAAACAGATAATTAATTGGCTATAAAAGTGTTTTGTCATATATTCATTTCTTATTGTGCTATTAATTATAGAAGAATTATTGAACCTATGACTCCTGCTCTCAGGAAGGCTTTGGATACCACCATGCAGAACCAGGATATGCTAGTGCTATAACGTTCGTCCTCATTGTGAAGGGGGCTTAACGCTCGTCTTTTTATGAAACTAAAATGGAATAGGAAAATGATGTTAAGTTGGAAAGTTATTGAGAATGAACAGTATTTGAGGTGGAACTATGGTTGTGGAATTTGGACGAGCGTTCCGTGGAGGAACGACTCTTGTATTGAATATTGAGAATTGTATAGTATGACTATGGTAAAGCTACTGATGGCAGTTCATCCTGATGTTCCGTGAGTGCTCGTCCTCACATAGAGGAGGGCAGGTCATGTGTGGGAACGACAGGAGGTCCTAGTCCTTTTGAGTACTTTGGACTGATAGGGCTAACCTCAGGTGGCAGCTGATGGACGTTTCCAGTTACTACATCACCTGGGTGCAAGAACGCCTGTAGATACATAGAATCATACAGTCCGGACGGTCTGTCTTATGAGAGTTTTGAATGATAGTATGTATTGTGATATTATTATAAATGTTGATATGTTGATGTGTATGAATGACTTGTGAATTAAATTCAATAAGCTTACCCTGTGTTCTTTCCTTGTTTTGTCGTTCGTACCTGTACGTCCGTCTTGTCTATGCAATGATCATCCGTGTGGATGTGAGCAGACGGAGAGGCGTTGCTTGAAGAAACACTGGAAGAAGAAAATTTGGAGGACGCCAATCTGGTCGAAGTAGAGGTTAAAGCCGAGCCCTAGAGCGCTCGTTAAGTTTTAGTCTTTAGTATTTTCTGTTTGGCTTTTTGGACGTTCGGTTAATATTTGTAAAACCGTTCGTCTTTAAACTTTGAAATACTGCTGTATGGTATTTATCTCTGTACTTAAACACGTTCGGTTTTGGAAGATTATTATTAGTGTAAGACTGCATGGTTTAACTGTTAATTATAATTAATTCTAAATTATGGTTATTATTGTATTTTGGGATGTTACATTAGAGGTATCAGAGCAGTTTTGTTCTCTTAAAGGACACTGTAGGTTATGAGTGCACTGTGTTTTTGCTGTGTGCTTAATGTGTGTTTAATGAGTAATTTTGAAACTCTTTGAACATGACTAACGCTCGTTTTTCTCTGTTTCCAAAGAACAAATGGCTCCTAGACTTCCTCCTCCCCCACAGCCTAACGAGCCTGACGCGTCCAACAACACTAGGCTGTTGGAAACGGTGATAGATAGGTTACAACAGCAGAATAATACTTTGATGGAAAAGAACGCCACTCTGATGCAACAGAATCAGAATGCGTTGCAGAGTTTGGAGGCCGCTCGCACCAACTCTAAAGCAACTCAGAGGCAGTTAATGGACATTCTTGTTGCTACCAGAGGCACGCCAGGAGCGTCCTCTTCCTCCGCTACTCCACATGCTGAATGGAGTTTGGAAAGCTTCCTCCAACATCATCCGGCCAAGTTTAGTGGAAAATGTCTTCCGGATGAAGCGGATTAGTGGTTAAGAGATATGGAGCGGATCTACGAAGCTAAGAGGTGTCCGGATGGCAACCGGTTAGCCTTTACTGAATACTTGCTGACTGGTGAAGCAAGTCACTGGTGGACGAGCATGAAAGCCATCTTGACGGACGCTCAGAGTCCCATTAATTGGACGGTTTTCAGAGCTAAATTTTATGAAGAGTATTTCCCGGACAGCGTGCGCTTTGCTAAGGAAGTTGAGTTTCTACAATTGGTACAGGGGGGAACGTCCGTCTCGGAGTATACTAATAAATTCAAGCATCTGGTCCGTTTTAACACCATGGCTACAAGTGAAGAATGGCAATGCAGGAAGTTTGAGAACGGACTGAGGAGCGACTTGAAGGTATTAATATCCAGCTTGTGCATTAGATCATTCCCTGCTATGGTCGAGAGAGCAAAAGTGTTGGAGAAGAACGTTGCGGAGGCAGAGCAACAGAAGAAACAGTTGAGTAGGGGGCCGGTTTTAGCAAGAAATACTTTTACTGTGAGAAGACCCCCATACGCTCGTCCAACCCAATCCTCTGGTGGATCGCAAGCCTTGGTTACTGTCGGCCAATCTGGACAGCAAAGGAGTTTGACCTGTTTTCAGTGTGGAGGACCGCACTATAGGTGGCCCTGTCCTCAACTGACTGGGGGAAAATACTGCAACAAATGCAGAAGGAGCGGACACTTGGATCATGAGTGTAACATGGGAGGCCGTGCGGCAGCAAGGCCGCCGAACGCTGGAAGAACGCAGCAAGGGAGAGGTGGACGTGCGCAGGCAGTAGGGAGAGTGTATGCTATCACGGGTGCTGAAGCTGCTAGTTCAGGTACACTCATCATCAGTACTTGTTTGCTGTTTGGAAAACCTTGCTGCATATTGTATGATTCGGGGGCAACTCATTCCTTCATCTCGAAGGCGTGCGTTGAAAAGCTGGGGTTAGTGGAGAGTGAATTACAGTTCGACTTGGTGGTGTCAACCCCAGCGGCTGGTGGGATTAGAACATCTACGGGTTGCTTTAGATGTCCTATAGAAGTTGAGGGGCGTAGATTCAAAGTTAACCTCATCTGCTTACCTCTTCAAGGTTTAGAGGTAATTTTAGGGATGGATTGGTTGGCTACCAATCGCATTCTCATAGATTGTGGTAAGAAAGAGTTAGTCTTTTCGGATGAAGAAGAAGAGGAATTCTCAGTGACGCTCGGTCAGCTGAAGGAAGATATAGTGGAGGGCGCCTACTATTTTCTGATAATGACGCATTCAGATGAAGGATTTGAAGGAGTGAAATGGGGACGATCGTCGCAAAATGAGTCGAATGGAGGACGATCGGTAATTGAAGAATTTCCTGAAGTCTTTCCAGACGAGATACCTGGACTGCCTCCTGTTCGTGAGGTTGAATTTACGATCGACCTGGTGACGACAGCAGCGCTAATATCGGTTCAACCTTATAGAATGTCGCCTGCGGAGTTGGTTGAGCTCAAGAAACAGATTGAAGAATTGATGGACAAGCAGTTCATCAGGCCGAGCGTATCGCCTTGGGGTGCGCCTGTGTTGTTAGTGAAGAAGAAGGATGGCAGCTCCAGACTTTGCATTGCCTACAGGCAACTTAATAAGCTGACCATCAAGAACAAGTATCCACTTCCTCGAATTGACGACCTACTGGATCAGTTGCAGGGAGCGAGCGTATTTTCAAAGATTGACTTACGCTCGGCCTATCATCAAATTCGGGTGAAGAAAGGGGACATTCAGAAGACGGCCTTTAGGTCTCGTTATGGACATTATGAGTATGTGGTGATGCCGTTCGGTGTGACGAACGCGCCAACAATCTTCATGGACTACATGAACCGGATATTCCGACCATACTTGGACAAGTTCGTAGTGGTCTTCATTGATGATATCCTGATTTACTCCAAGAGCCATGAAGAGCATAAGGAACACTTGCGGGTTGTGCTTGGCGTTTTGAAGGAAAAGGAACTGTACGCCAAATTATCAAAGTGTGAATTTTGGATGAAGAGCGTGCAGTTCTTGGGACACGTTGTGTCAGCTGAAGGAATCTCTGTGGACCCGGCAAAAGTACGAGCGGTTTTGGAGTGGGCAAGCCCGCGTTCGGTCACAGAAGTGCGGAGTTTCGTTGGTCTTGCAGGCTATTACAAGCGCTTTATCGAAGGTTTTTCTAAGATAGTCGCACCACTGACGCAGCTTACGCGCAAGGATCACCTGTTCGCTTGGACCGATCGGTGTGAAGAGAGTTTTCAAGAGCTTAAGCAGAAGATGACGAGCGCTCCGGTTTTAGTGATTCCAGACACTGCCAAACCATTTGAAGTCTACTGTGATGCCTCTCATCAAGGTTTGGGCTGTGTACTGATGCAAGAGAGACGAGCAGTGGCGTACACTTCTCGACAATTGAAGATTCACGAGAGGAACTATCCGACACACGACCTGGAGCTGGCAGCGGTCGTCTTTGCTCTGAAGATTTGGAGACATCATCTGTACGGAGCCACCTTTCAGGTTTTCAGCGATCACAAGAGTCTCAAGTACCTCTTCGATCAAAAGGAGTTAAACATGAGGCAGAGGAGGTGGCTTGAGTTTCTAAAGGATTATGAGTTCGAGTTACTCTACCATCCGGGGAAGGCTAATGTAGTGGCGGACGCCCTAAGCAGGAAATCGGTTCATGTTTCAGTTATGATGGTGAGAGAACTCAATCTGGTGGAGAGCTTTAGAGACTTAAGGTTGCAGTTCGAATTAGAGCCGAACAGTATCAAATGCTGCAACCTCAGAATAGCAAGTAACGTATTCGACCGGATCAGAATGAAGCAATTAGAAGATGAAGAATTAGTGAAGATAAGAGGCGCGCTCGGTACAGATCAAGCAAAGGAGTTTAACGCTGGACCGGACGGCCTATTATGTTATATGGGTAGGACGTGCGTTCCAAACGATGGGGATCTGAAGAGAATTATCCTGGAGGAAGGGCATCACAGCTGTCTTAGCATGCACCCCGGCATGACTAAGATGTATCCAGACCTCAGGAAGACGTTTTGGTGGCCTGGAATGAAGAGTGATGTCGCTCGCTTCGTGGCATCATGCTTAACTTGTCAGCGAGCGAAGGCTGAACACCAAAGACCAGGCGGTTTGCTGCAGCAGCCTGAGGTCCCAGAATGGAAGTGGGACAACATCTCCATGGATTTCGTGACCCACCTGCCACGTACGGTCAGAAACCATGACTCAATTTGGGTGATCGTGGATAGGCTAACTAAGAGCGCCCACTTCCTGGCCGTTAACTTGAAGATGTCAATGACCAACTTGGCAAAGCTTTACATCCGGGAGATCGTTCTTCTACATGGAGTGCCTTTAAGCATAATTTCTGACCGAGACACGAGATTCACTTCTCGGTTTTGGCAATCTCTTCAAGGTGAATTGGGAAGCAAGTTACAAATGAGTTCAGCGTATCATCCTCAGACGGACGGCCAATCGGAAAGGACAATCCAGACGCTCGAGGACTTACTGAGGACGTGCGTCCTAGATCACATGGGCGCCTGGGATGAAGTACTGCCGTTAGTAGAGTTCACCTACAACAACAGCTTCCAGTCCAGCATTGGTATGGCTCCCTTCGAAGCTCTTTATGGACGTAAGTGTCGCACGCCACTTTGCTGGTTTCAAGAAGGAGAAAACGTATTGACTGGACCCGAACTCATACAACAAACGACGGAAAAGGTAAAGTTAATTCAAGAGAGATTGAAGACGTCAAGGAGCAGGCAGAAGTCCTATGCAGACAAGAGAAGGAGACCGTTGGAGTTCGAAACTGGCGATCACGTATTCCTTAGGCTTAATCCAACCACAGGAGTCGGCAGAGCTATGCGACCCAAGAAGTTATCCCCGAAGTTCGTCGGACCCTATCAAATACTAAGGAAGATTTGCCCAGTAGCGTACGAGCTAGCCTTGCCTCCTCAATTATCCAATCTTCATCCGGTATTTCACGTTTTCCAACTCTGGAAATACATAGCTGATCCCTCGCACATATTGGAGCTCGAGGACGTTCGTCTTCGTCAAGACTGAACGTTCGAAATGAAGCCAGTTCGTGTTGAAGACGTCCGTACTAAGTATTACAAGGGAAAAGTCGTTCGTTTAGTGAAGATAGTGTGGGATGAAAAGACGGGCGACACTACCTAGGAAATAGAGGACGCCATGAAGGACTTGTACCCTCACCTATTTCTTGGTAAGCTTTAATTTTCGAGGACGAAATTTTTTTTTTTAGTTAGGGAGAATGTGAGGTCTCGAAAACTTAAACAGCTTCCACCTGTCAAATCACGTCATTAATGTCAAAAACCCTGTTCAGATTTTTGTGTTAAGAAACGCACCCGACCCCACACTCTGATCGCCATTTAATGCACCCACGCCACACGTGCAGTGCCATTAAAACGCACTCACACTCACTCTGCATGCAACTGCCAAGTGTCACTTTGGAACATTCGAAAACGTTAGTGGATTCCAAGTGGCAGCAGGTGAATGGACGTTCGTCCTACATGGGGAGAGAAATTAATTTTCTGAAAAACACTCTTCCCACGCTTCTGCATGCTTCGTCTTCTTCCCCAAACTCTTGATTTCCAAATTCTCTACCTTCTCTCTAGAACCTCCATCTTCTCTCTACCATAACTCACTTTCTTCTTCTCCGATCCAATTTCAGAGACCGTAGAAGTAATCCAGACGTCCTAAGCTTTCCGTCAAACCGAACAAGTTCAAGTTTTGAATCTGGTAAGTTCGTCCCTTAGTTGTTCATTATTAGGTTTCATGCAAAACCAAATCTGGTTACATGCATTCTCTTTATCTGAATCAAATTTTGATTCTGGAATTGGTTTTAGTTCGCAAGAGTTGAGTGGTCTGAGGATAGAAGTGATAGTTGGGCGAATCCAAATTTTTCACGTTAGGACGTTCGTTCACTACTGATCCAGGTAAGGGAAGCTTATTAAGTTTAATTCATGTGTATGTGTTGTGCGGTATGAAGTATGTGAAATTATGAAGTATGAAATCTGTATTATTGATCTTTGGTGTATGATCTGGATGATGAGATGATATGTGAAATTATGAAATGTGTTATGATATGAGTAGTTAAATGCATGAAAGTTTATACTAAAAAATGAGTTCACTGTAAGTGAGATTTTAAATATGAAATGCTATGATAATGCACGTTCGCTATCGAACGGTCTTTGACCGTTCGGTATTTAGTACTCCCCTTGAAAACAGAATTCTTTCATTTGGAAAGAATACTGAGTTAGGACGAACGCCCTCTTATATTAGTCTTACGTTTGAGCGTTCGGCCAAACGTAGGTGCTCTGAGTGTTATGTGAGAAATTGAGAAGCTTGGAAAAATACAACTTTATATACTTAGTCATTCCTGAATAATTCTCTTCCCTATGATTACATTATAAATTTCTATTTCTATTAATATTCCGCATCAGCGATGGGTCTCGACCCAAAGCGTTCGTTATGAGTGGCGCTCGGTCTTATACCGAACGCTCGTCCTTACACTTGATTGCCAAACGTATGTAAATAGCGTTCGTCCAAACAGTTAATAAATATCTATTACCGCATTCGGTCATTGACTGGCGGTTAGTCTCTTTTATTAAATCGTACCGGTATCAATATCTAAAAGACTTGCGGTGTCTTTATCCATTTGGATTCGATCTAAAGTTATTGAACTTCAATTATTCTAAGTATCATTTGAATCGTTCTAGAATCAGTTCATTTAACTGATTCAAGTGGTCATGACGTCCGTCCTTGGAAAAGACGTTCGTCTCTCTTCTTTCAGAAACGAGAACTTCTATGTATCATGATAACGTTCGTCCTCATTGTGAAGGGGGCTGAACGCTCGTCTTTTTATGAAACTAAAATGGAATAGGAAAATGATGTTAAGTTGGAAAGTTATTGAGAATGAACAGTATTTGAGGTGGAACTATGGTTGTGGAATTTGGACGAGCGTTCCGTGGAGGAACGACTCTTGTATTGAATATTGAGAATTGTATAGTATGACTATGGTAAAGCTACTGATGGCAGTTCATCCTGATGTTCCGTGAGTGCTCGTCCTCACATAGAGGAGGGCAGGTCATGTGTGGGAACGACAGGAGGTCCTAGTCCTTTTGAGTACTTTGGACTGATAGGGCTAACCTCAGGTGGCAGCTGATGGACGTTTCCAGTTACTACATCACCTGGGTGCAAGAACGCCTGTAGATACATAGAATCATACAGTCCGGACGGTCTGTCTTATGAGAGTTTTGAATGATAGTATGTATTGTGATATTATTATAAATGTTGATATGTTGATGTGTATGAATGACTTGTGAATTAAATTCAATAAGCTTACCCTGTGTTCTTTCCTTGTTTTGTCGTTCGTACCTGTACGTCCGTCTTGTCTATGCAATGATCATCCGTGTGGATGTGAGCAGACGGAGAGGCGTTGCTTGAAGAAACACTGGAAGAAGAAAATTTGGAGGACGCCAATCTGGTCGAAGTAGAGGTTAAAGCCGAGCCCTAGAGCGCTCGTTAAGTTTTAGTCTTTAGTATTTTCTGTTTGGCTTTTTGGACGTTCGGTTAATATTTGTAAAACCGTTCGTCTTTAAACTTTGAAATACTGCTGTATGGTATTTATCTCTGTACTTAAGCACGTTCGGTTTTGGAAGATTATTATTAGTGTAAGATTGCATGGTTTAACTGTTAATTGTAATTAATTCTACATTATGGTTTTTACTGTATTTTGGGATGTTACAACTATCATTCTAAATATCTAATTTTTCTAGGTCTTATAATAATAATAATAACAATACTAATAATAATAAAAATACTAATAACAAAAAATAATATTAATAATATTAATAATAATACAAATACTAATATTAATACTATTCATACTAATAATAATTTAAATAATAATACAACACAATAATACTAATACTAATTCTAATATTAATACTAATATTAATACTAATAATTAGAAATAATAATAATATTAGTACTAATATTGACACTCTTGTTAACCATAATACTTATACTAATTCTAGTATTACTACTAATACTACTAATAATATAGTAATAATATTAATATTAAGAATGGTATACTACTACCATTATAACTATAATTATTAATAATTATTAAAGGTTAATTATGTTTTTTACTCCTTAATTTTTAGTCAAAATTAAAATTAATCAATTTTTCTGGGAGATGAATAAAATTACAAAATAATCCTTACATTAATAATAATATGCTTCTTGCAACTACAGCATGCAGACAAGAATAATAGTAAGAATAGTAATAACAAAAATAATAACAAGAATAATAATAATAATACAAAATTTTTCATATTAAAATTTAATTTTTTTTCTTATAATAATTTTTTTAATTATATATAATATTAACAATTATAATTTTATATTACTTTTATACTAAAAGTATTTTAATAATCTACACGAATGTTTATATTAGAAATGAATCCTGGGTGATGCAGGCATAAACTAAATAAAAGAATTGCTTAAAATAATAGCAAAGTGCATTGTTGTTTATACAACTATGAAATTTAGAAAGTAAATAGTTTGTTTAGGATTGGCTTTATTGTTATAGATAACATAAGTACAAAACTTTATTGTTAGAAATTTCTTCGATGAGAATTTTGCAAGCCTTTATTAGCTCTACTTTTACAATTTCAGAACACGCTTATATTTTTACCCCACGCTTCACGATGTGATTAAGTCTCTGTATTCAATTACAATTCCACTAATTCTCGCATTGTTAAACTGCATAGAATAACATTTCATATTGAAACATGCTAACACGAAAAATTACTATATGTAAAGAATTTTTTCCCTTTAAGCCATTAAAAAAGTTTATCCTAATCAAATGACTAGATGTAAAAGGAATATGTTAAATTGATTCAATGAACCCTTACCCCGAAAGAGGAACATGAACGAACATTCACTAGTAAAAAAAGGGTTTTTTAACATGCTGTATATGCTTCGGTTTTATTGAAACCGAAGCATATAAAAGCGCGGTGGCATTTTCGTAGTTTTGGAAAAGTTATATGCTTTGGTTCAAAAATAACCGAAATACAAAAAGTCTATGATCTCGGTTAAATCAGCAACCCAAGGCATAATGTACTGTCATCTCACCCTGCTACCTTAAATATACGCTGACAAAAGTTATGAAAATTAAATATTGCCTCGGTTATAATCATAACCGAGGCATAAATATTTTCACGTAACAAAATTCTCATTATATTTTTCATTTTTAATTATTTTTTAATTGATTAGGCATCGGTTAAGCTTCATAACCGAGACACTATAGCTTCTAATATTCTGAAGTAACCCTTCAGATTTCTTCCTCTTCTTCTCGCGCAAACTCTTCCATCTCACTGTTTTCTCCAACCCCCTCCAAATAGCGCCGTCTCCGTCGCCACCTCTCTGCCGTTCAGTCGCCACCACGCCGCCGGTGTTCTCGCTCAAGAAGAAGCCTCGCGCTGCCTCGTCGCCGGTCTTCCTCGTTGTTCGTCGAAATCGTACCAGACTTCGTCACCAACGTCGTCCTCACCGAACGCTGAAACCCTAGGCCGCCGCAAGGAGCCCCCGCTGCCCTCCAAATGATGGCCTCGCTCCTTGAGCTGCCTGTTCTAAGCCCTGCCCCGCCGTTGCCGGGAGCCACCAGAACCTCGTCGTGTGCGACGGTTGCGAGCGCAGCTTCCACCTCGCCTGCGAGTGCGTTGCCTCTGGAGTGAAGAGGAAGCGGTGGTCGTTGGGAGTGATAACAGATCCTAGGGTTCTAATACACCCCATCCCCAAGTTGTGGTCGTTACAGCCAGTGCCAGTGGTGGAAGTTGTTTAAAATTTTGGTAACACTGGTATAAATTTTGGTGAGTATTTAAATTGAAGTCTCTTGAATCTTGGTTCTTGGAAGTTGTTTAAAATTTTCCTTTTGATTCTCTGACTGCCAGATGATGAGGAATGAAGAAAGTGCTTCCTTGCTGGTCTAGTAATCAGAATTTTAAGTATCAGGTTAATTTACGTGCTCCATAAAAGATTTTCACTGATTGAACTTTACTTTTTAGGATTCTTACTTTTTGTTTGTCCTTGTAATACATCTATGTAGTACCTCAAGCTGGAGATGTGTAGAAACACCAGGTGATTACTTATCAGAAAGGAATGTCATGGGAATTTGTAAGTAATTTATACAAATGTATAAACTCTGCAAGTGTTACTGCAATATGTCTTATCTTGGTCTTTGTTGGTGTAGTTGGGTATTTTGAATGTCATTCAAGCTATGGAGTTTGTTCCTGAGCTTGTTTATCCTTTGTATATTGCTGCTTCTGTAGATTGGTACATTATAGTTCCCATATTACCGAATTTATTTATAACACTTTCTTGTAACTTACTGACTTTATAGCTTTTGGTGTTTCATTTGTGGATGATCACAATCACATCTGTTTCTTGATCAATTAACTCAAGTGAAGAGCTTGTTATTAAGAGAGGCGAGGAAAATTTAGAGTTGATTTTTTTTTCTAGTATTTCTGCTCTGTACGGTATTAGACAGAAATACTTTTTCTGCTTTTAGTTAAATTCATCTCTGATGATGCTAATTCTTACCATTATCTAAGCATCATTTTAGTAGCAAAATCAACTCTTCTTTAGCTTATTACTTGCTTAAATCCTCTCTTTTATTTAGTTTTAGTATTTATCTATATTTTGGACTACATTACGTAAATAATACTCTAATTCCTTGTTTTCTTTGATTTATTTTGATGTTAGGAAGATCCTCCATTACATTGAAGAGCCTCGGTGATCCAGGAAGTCATTGATTTAACAGTCATTTTCGCTTAAGCGAGAATAATTTAGCTTAAGCGAGAATGACTATCTTCTCCAAGAAGAATTCTCGCTTAAGTGAGAATAATTTAGCTTAAGCGAGAATTCGGGCAGTATATATACTCACGAGGCAGAAAGAAAACGAGTCTTTGGTTCTTTGGAGGTGCGATTTCACGTCTGGAGCTCATGGAGGGCGCGAGGAGCTTGTGGGAACATCTCCTCCTCTTCCTTTGGGTCTCCTTCTTCTTCCATCTTCCATGTTTGTAAGCTTTAGGGTTCTCCATGGAAATGGAGAACCAGATTCATCTTGTTAGGGTTAGATGTAGCCTATGAACTCTTGTGTAATGAATGATTGTTTCATATTTATAAATGTCTTTTCTATCTATTACTAGTATTCTTGTTTCCGATCTTAAAGCTTGCGTGTAATGGGGACGTTCATGACTTGATTTTGGGGTTTCATTGAGCCAGGGATGGGATATGAAATCTTGAACTGAAACAAGAGTCCTTATGGGTCATTGAGCCAGGGATGGGATATGATTCACATGTTGTCTTAGATCCTAGTTCTTAATGCGGGTTTGCTTGTTAGATTGTCCAAGGGATTGGAGTTTGATAAGGAAAACCTAGGCTTTTTCACCTAAGGGATTAGGGCTAGAGTGTTTTAGTGAATTGACTTTAGTAAATTGATAGAGAGGAGATGAAATTGGTTATACACAAGAGTGCATTCGTGAAAACTAACCTTAGCAATGTCATTTCATACCATTTATAGTCTTTTCCATTTCCAAGTGCCTTCAATACCAAAGTCCAACCTTGTAATTACTTGTGAATTTATCTTTTTGCACATATTCTTAAAGGATGAGTTGTTCTTGAGTCTAGATGAGTTGTTAATCGCATAATTTTCTAGTATTACGAGTCTCTTGGGAAAACGATACCTGGTCTTACCATGGTTTATTACTTGAACAATTTGGTGCACTTGCCAAAGAGTTTAACAAGTTTTTGGCGCCGTTGCCGGGGATTCGTGTCAATACTAGACTTTTGTGAGGTTTCTAACTTATGTAGACTTGATTTTGTATATAGAACTAACTTTTTTGTTGTAAATAGATTTTCACTTTTATTTGGGCTAATTTGTGGCTTTAGCCTAGTTGTGTCTAAGTGTATGCAGGGAGATGTTCACATAAGGAGGACTGCAGCCTCAAAAGCATCATGAAGACCTTGAGATTGAAGGAATTATAGGACACAAGGAGACAACTATGTTGAGCATCACAAGCTGCCACAAATTCTTCCTCCCTTGAAGATGCTCCAAGTGCTAAGTAAAAGATGAACAAGAAAGGGAGAAGAAAAAGAGAAAGACTAGTCACCACCACCCTTTGATGAGAGGCAAGGAACTCAAGCCTAGCAAGCCAAAGTTGATCAAGAGGATTGAGTGTTTTAAGATGTCAAGGTAGTGGAAGGGAAAAAATGAAGATTCTTATGCTATGAGAATTGATTTGGTGACTAGAAAGTGATTTAAGAAGAGTTGGTGAAAGGAGCACACCAACAACAACATTTGCACTTCATTGAGTAAACCGTCAAGCTAATGACGTTAAACAAGCGCTTTTGGGAGGCAACCCAATTTCCTTACCCTTTTTACTTGTGTTTATTTTGTTTTAGTGTCATGTGCTTGTATGTGTTTCAATTTTAATTAGTGACTTGTGTTATGCATGTTTGTATTTTATTGCATGTTTGTGATTTTTTAGTTATAATGTTGTTTTTGTGGTTTGTATAAGTATATTATGTTATTTGTAGCTTGGTTTGTGTGTAAGTGCATTGAATGAAGGTATGGAACCAAAAATCACAGATTGAATGGCCAATCTCGCAAGAATCTGCATTATTTTCGCCTAGGCTAAACTTTCTCGCTTGGGCGAGATATGCAGAAAACTGAAAAAATAAGTTTTGCTGATATTTTAGCTTAGGCGAAACCTAACTCGCTTCGGCGAGAAGCGAATTTCAAATTCAAGAGCTGTCTGGAATATTTTCGCTTAAGCTAAAACTAAGTCGCTTGGGCGAGATTTAGGCTGAAAGTTGGGGTGCCACTGGAACATTTTCGCTTAAGCTAAAACTTTCTAGCCTGGGCGAAAAATTCTTCTGTAAATTTAGCTTAAGCTAAAACTTTCTAGCCTGGGCGAAAAGTTCTTCTGTAAATTTAGCTTAAGCTAAAATTTTTTAGCTTAAGCGAAAAATTGATATGACACCCAACACCTTAAAAACTGGTTCTGTACCTAATTTTTATTGTTGATTCTGAGCTTTCCTTTTCTTTGCACTCTTTCACACATTCCTTTTAGTGTGCTTTTGGACCTTTCTATTCAGTTGTTGACTATGGAATACTAATTTCACTTTGAGCTCGCTTTGTGCAAGATAACATCTTTCTTAGAACTTTAAAGGTGTCAAAACCACTAGTGGTCATCCTCTGGGGCATGCATGAGTTGAGCAATGTATGGCTTGAAGATTTTGCTACTCGTGTAGCATGGCCTGGGGGCCAGGCCCCTACTGATGGGGAAGGTGGAGCAGTTGCGGAGTATAAGCTACTGGAGGAGGAAGATGTTACATATGAAAAGTGAAGCTAGTGTTCTACACTGTTGGAGCTGCAAAGAGTCCATTTTGATCGGTTTTTCAGTTTTAATTTTCAGTTCTTATTTACTTTCAATTTTTGTGTTTTTGATTTCTTTTTGACTTGCCTAGTGGATAGTTCTTTTGCAATTGGTTTGGTGATTCGAGTGAATCATATGTTATGCTTGAATTGAATACAAATCTTTTGTGCTTGCTCTTTATCTATGAAAATTTCTTTGAAAATTTAATTGAGATTATGTGGTTAAGTTTGTTGAATAGAGGTTGTGGTTGCTTGTATATGTTTAGATGGATGCTTGGTTTTAATTGTGATCAATATTTTTGGCATGATGTTTATCAAACTTTGGAACCCTGAGTAAACCTGTGAGATGTTGTGCCCAGAGTTTATTGTTGAGTGCTATCACTTTGAAATCACAGTTGATTTTGCTTGAGTTTCTCTATTTGAACTATTTGCTTGCTTGTTACAAATGATCAAGGCCATCTTGTTCTTCAACCTCTTCTACATTTTTGAGCCTAAAAGCCAATGCAAAACACTTGAACCTTGAAGAAAAACTTTCTCACCCCTGGAACCTTAAGCTTATTGAAAAATCCTTAACCTCCTTACCTTGAGTTGAGATGAACATATATGTTAGGATAAGGAGAATGGTTTAAGTTTGGAGGAGTTTTTGAAATAAGGGAGCATTGAGAAAATAGAAAAATGAGTCAAAAAGAAAGAAAAAGAAGAAAGAAGAAGAAGAGAAAGAAAAATGAATTCATTGAAAAAGAATTGGGAAATAAGTTGAGAAGTGGTTTATCCAATTGTGAAGCAAAGAGACTAATGCTATATCATGAAGTAAATTGTTTTATCTCTTAGCTCAAGGTGTTTTGTTGTCCAGAAAAACTAATTTTTCTTCTTAGCCCAGCCACATTACAAGCCTTAAAAAGTCCTTGTGATGCTAACTTGCTTGTGAATGTGTTTGATATTGTGAAACGAACGGCAAATTTAATTTGTATAACATTGTGATAGTTGAGAGTTAGACACACATCCTTATACACCATTGTGCTTGAGTGAAACACTTTCCTTGGTGAAGGATGGTTCCATGCATTCAATGAAAACATCTTGCCATGTTTATTGATCTATCAATTACATCTATCTTGTGATTTTAAATTGTGAGCACCATGATTGAAGTTTAGCTTGCTAAGGCCATTTTATCTCTTGAATGTAATTTCCAAGTTGAGCAAGCATGATTGATTTTGTTTATTTGATTGAAACTATGCTTGAGTTGCTAGACTATCGTGATTGAATTGTTTACTACGTGAACTACTTTTGCTTGAGGACAAGCAAAGTTGTAAGTTTGGGGGAGTTCTCTACGAGAGAAATTACAACATTACTGAATAAACTTTGTATTAAATCCACTTCAGGCAAATATACTTTTTTCTGTTATATGGCATAATAGTATGCAAAGTTATAGTGTTGAAATATTACGTTGCTCAGAGCCCACTGGACTAGGTGGCCATGGCATTAGAGGTGGCCATGAAGTGACAAAGTAGAAAACTGGTTTGTTGTGTAAACATTTTCTTGATGTATAAATTGACTGTTCTCTTCCAGATCAGCTTTTGAGCTCTGGGTTGCATCTTAATTAGGCAAGATTTAACATATGCATGTTTCTATGGTAATATATGTTAGTCTCATTAGTTGAACTCTCATTGCCTATGTATGATATGCATGTTTTTCTGTGTTTTTTTAGGGAGAATCAGAATCTGGGAAGGCACCATGGCAAGGGATGTTATATTATACCTGTTTCATACAATTTTATCTCTTTTTCTCACATCTATATAATGTTTTTCTTGCATAGTTGTTGAACATTATACTTGTTATATTATTCAAATACTTCGATTACTAAATAGTAATATACATGTTGATGAATCATGTCCATGGTGTTGGTGGCAGGTGAGGGAGAGGTGTAAAAAGGAATGGAAAATGTTCCAGAGTCGGTTGGCAAATGTAGAATATGCATATTACAAGGCCATGAGAGTAAATATGTTCAATTCAACTACTCCTTAACGACAGAACCTGACTTGTACACAACCATCACCATTGTTGAGTTCGATTTTACATAATATATAGTTTTTTCTTTGAGTTTGGAAGTTACTTGCACTTGTAACTTAGAGTCCTAAACAACAGTTCAATGTGGGATTCCAGTGTTGAAAGTTAGAGTTAGATAATATAGGTAAATGAAACTTATTGTAAGTAGTGTATTTGATTATATAATATTCTTTGTTTTAGGAATCTTTGCTTGCAGGGAATAAGAAGGCAATACCGTTGGCTAGTTTTTTTTTATTAGAAATTTTCAAGATACTGCCTCGGTTCAAAAGAGAACCGAGGCCAAAAGTCCTTAAAAGAAAAAAGGGGGCAAAATCTTACTACCTCGGTTATTTTTGAACCGAGGCCAAATCCTACTCCTTTTGCCTCGGTCCACAACCGAGGTAAAAAGGGTAGACTTTTTGCCTCGCCTGTATATGCCTTGGTTCCAAAACCGCTGTCTAAAAGCGAAAATAACCGCTGTCTTTTCCCTTGACTGTACTAGTGATTGAGGGAGGTGACCGACGAACTTGACAACGGTGAGCGGCAAACTCAACGACGATGACTGGCGAAGTCCACCTCGATGGCTTGGTCACCAGAAATGATGAATGGCGGAAGAGAGGATTTAGGAATTGGGGATGAAGGAGAGTGATGAACGCATGGTTGAATGACAGTGATGAACGCAAATGAAAATGAAGAAGAGAAGGTGCAAAGGGAAGAGAAATTAGGGCTTGCAAATGAACGTGAAAAAACCCTCTAGAGTTAGAGATATTGGGACTGAAATTGCAGAGGAAAATGAAAAAAAGAGATATTGTGACAGGTTTTTCAAAATAAGACATAATACATTCCAAAATTTTCCACTAGTCTCATGTATTATGAGAGGTTCAGCTAACAATCATAATAAGTTTTTAACTTACTTGCAAGTTTGTCACCTTGCATATTATTGAATATGTCCATAACTCTGTCATAATGTCTTATGTTTCACCAATCATAATAGGTCCTTATAAAAGATTATTTTTCCACTAATTTTGGTAAATCTTGTTTTACCTGACACATTTATTTCTAATAGTAAAATTTCAATGATAAATTACAAAAATCCTTGTAGTAATAAAGTTTCAAAATATAACATGTATATTTAAAAGAGAAATTAAAACAAACAATTACAACAATTAAATTAAGATTAAAATGACAAAAGGACACTTAACTAATGTTAATTTTTAGTTACTTTAATCAGTAATTTTATTCCTATATTTTGGTAAGTTGATTCGTTTTGATTCTTATATTTTCTTTTGACTCAATATAGTTCATATTTTTAAAAATAAACTCAATTGAGTCTCTAGTTTTGTAGAAAAGTCGTAATGTGACCATTTTCTTAAATTGATAGTGACGTCGTTTGAAAGTCTCACATGTCAAATTTTGAGTCTATGACATGTCAAAATATCACTACAAGAAAATAGCAAATTAGATTTGGCCAAAAAATGACTTTATACCTAAAAAACCGATGTCATGGCGTCCTTCTAGCATTGCAACTCACTACCGCTAAAAAGCATATACTAATAACATCAATTCAATCATTTTTTAAGTTGACTCTACAATAAAATAGTATTTAATTTTAAATCAACTAAACCCTTGCT
The DNA here is from genome assembly GCF_016808095.1 of Vigna angularis. Classification (NCBI taxonomy): domain Eukaryota; kingdom Viridiplantae; phylum Streptophyta; class Magnoliopsida; order Fabales; family Fabaceae; genus Vigna; species Vigna angularis. The sequence goes on along the minus strand of NC_068974.1, from coordinate 20,257,634 downwards.
AAGATCGACTCTAATATAAAATAAAATTAAAAAAATTAAAGTAGTAGCATGGTCTTACTCCACTAATGACATCTCAGCTGTAAAATAATTGTTTGGGACTCGAGTCAACCAAACGAACACTAAGGTCAGCAAAGGTCAAAGTTGACAGCATGTTATCTCACCCAAGTTGCTCACCTCATAAACATTGTTTTTTTCCTCCATCATGGGGTGCCAAAACATCACTTCCCACCACTGAAACACAAGAAACAGCCTAAGACAAGTGCAAAAGTGCCTAAAAGTCACTTCTTTTTCCAATGGTGACCCCTGTTCACCTGACTGAGTACCTGTGTTGGACTTTCTGTACAAATTCCAATTTTCTCTCGGGTAATCGTATACAGTGTCCTTGTAATCGATTACAGTGTCAAAGAAGGTGTAAACTTGGTTTCTAAGGCATAATTTGAAAGGTCTTTGAGTATAGATTCCAAAAAAACAAGAATCAACTCATTTGGAGTTCGGTGGAGAAAGTTATGAGCAAAAGAACAAGCAAAGGTCAGAGTTGGCAAAAATATATGAAACGCTAACTTGAAACAATAAACTGTACCAACTCAGATGTCCAAAAATTACAAATTAGTAGTCATTGGAAAGATTTTTGAGTCTAGTTTCTAATAAAAAAAGAATCACATCATTTGGAGATCGGTGGGAAAATTTATCAGTAAAATAGCCAGCAAAGGTCAAAGTTGACAGCATGTTATCTCACCCAAGTTGCTCACCTCATAAACATTGTTTTTTTCCTCCATCATGGGGTGCCAAAACATCACTTCCCCCCACTGAAACACAAGGAACAGCCTAAGACAAGTGCAAAAGTGCCTAAAAGTCACTTCTTTTTCCAATGGTGACCCCTGTTCACCTGACTGAGTACCTGTGTTGGACTTTCTGTACAAATTCCAATTTTCTCTCGGGTAATCGTATACAGTGTCCTTGTAATCGATTACAGTGTCAAAGAAGGTGTAAACTTGATTTCTAAGGCATAATTTGAAAGGTCTTTGAGTATAGATTCCAACAAAACAAGAATCAACTCATTTGGAGTTCGGTGGAGAAAGTTATGAGCAAAAGAACAAGCAAAGGTCAGAGTTGGCAAAAATATATGAAACGCTAACTTGAAACAATAAACTGTACCAACTAGATGTCCAAAAACTACAAATTAGTAGTCATTGGAAAGATTTTTGAGTCTAGTTTCTAATAAAAAAAGAATCACATCATTTGGAGATCGGTGGGAAAAGTTATCAGTAAAATAGCCAGCAAAGGTCAAAGTTGACAGCATGTTATCTCACCCAAGTTGCTCACCTCATAAACATTGTTTTTTTCCTCCATCATGGGGTGCCAAAACATCACTTCCCACCACTGAAACACAAGGAACAGCCTAAGACAAGTGCAAAAGTGCCTAAAAGTCACTTCTTTTTCCAATGGTGACCCCTGTTCACCTGACTGAGTATCTGTGTTGGACTTTCTGTACAAAATCCAATTTCCTCTCGGGTAATCGTTTACAGGGATGCTGTAAACGATTACCAGACCCTTTTTTGAACACCCTCATTCATCCCTTGCACACCTTGCTCCTCCAACTGATGAGGGGTCACCCCACACTCCTTGGCCTCACATCACATCACCAACCACCCTCTCCCACCACTGAAACACCTGGACCAGCCTCAGACAGGTGCAGAATTGCATAAAAGTCACCTTTTTTTTTAATGGTGACCCCTGTTCACCTGATTGAGTACCTGTGTTGGACTTTCTGTACAAAATCCAATTTCCTCTCGGGTAATCGTTTACAGGGATGCTGTAAACGATTACGAGACCCTTTTTTCAACACCCTCACTCATCCCTTGCACACCTTGCTCCTCCAACTGATGAGGGGTCACCCCACACTCCTTGGCCTCACATCACATCACCCCCCACTCAAATTGTCCTTCAAATGAACTGGTTTTGACATTCGTCACCCATGTTACCCAGAAAGACCACTCAAACACGAACATCTTACAAACAACCCTGCAACTTAGGAGACACAAAAAATGACCACATTCTGAAATCCACAAACCCACAACTCATAATAACAATGGTATTGAATAAATAAAATATGAGACCAATTCAAAACCAAAACTCAAATTTTATTTCATTGAACTAAATCGGATACATTAAACATTGTTTTCTTAATCTATTTACAATGATTACAATTATCATTACTTTCCAAATAACATTTTCCATCAACTAAATACACAGATCACTCATTTTTTATTCTAAGCACTACGGTTCCGGTGTATGGAGTCCTAAGTGCTCTTCCCTTGTAACGCCTTCGTGATCCAACCCTAACATACGTCTTCAAAGGTTGTTCATTTCCGTCAATGTCAGTAGGGGATACAAAACCAGTGTTCACGGATGGTTCTGTACGAGGCACACTTTGTCGAACGTCATCTTTATTTTGCCTTCTTGCCTTCTCTTCAGCCAATTGTGCCTCCAAACTTCCAACCCTCCTTTTAAGTTCTTCAATTAGAAATTCTTGTTCCTCTAAGGCACGCAATCAATGACCGATGCTCGTCTGTCAAGGGTTCGTTCAAAGTACATATATACTTTGTCGAAAAAGAGTGACGAACACTCAACTGCATAAACCAAAATAAAATCATCAAAACAACGAAACCCAATAACCCGAGAACCACAACACAAGGATACCAACCCCAAACCTTAACCCAAACCAAATAAGCATGCTACGACATGCCCAAACCGAATAACCAAGCTACGACATGGAATGGAAAACCACTTACCTTCGTCGTCGGACAATGGTCAACGAAACTTCCCATTCCGCACGATAACAGGAGACGAAACTGGACGGAGACAACACCACGCACAGAGAACAAAGTGAAGCGGCACGAAACGTGACCTTCTACCTTTCAAGAGAACGAACCTTCGTTTCCAATGGAACAGAGAAAGGGCTATTTTCGGATTTTCACTAAAAATAAAGGTTACGGACTTCCGTTTCGTAGGTTTTAAAAAAATATTATTTTTAAAACAAACCAATCAAACAACAACACATGGCGTTGTAAAAAAAGTGTTAAAAATACGTTGTTGGAATATCGCGGTCCAAAATAAAATTAAAAAAATTAAAGTAGTAGCATGGTCTTACTCCACTAATGACATCTCAGCTGTAAAATAATTGCTTAGGACTCGAGTCAACCAAACGAACACTAATGTCAGCACTAACTATATAGATTCTTGAACAAACGAATTTGCGGATACGTGATACCTGTTTAGCATGATACCTAATAAATAATATAGACACGAATAAATTCAACTAAAATTCTTCCCAATTTCAATTATAACTACTCTCAACTTCAATTAAAATCATGAATTGAGCATCAAGTTATAATATATGCATTGAAATTGTAAATATCATAACAATAATAAAGGAAACAAACATTTGGTGTTCTTTCTCTTCCTCTTCTTTTTTCTAAAACTTTAGACTCGATTCTATTTCTAGAAATGAATGATGCTACAAATAGTAAGTTATTTTCACTATCCTAAAAGCTTTTGAAATTGGATATTGATATGATCCATGAAGAAGAGGAATAATACAGTAACAAACAAGGTCATGAGAAGCCTAGTGGAAAGAAGAAAAAGCCCAATCGAATGGGGGAATCATGTTACTTACGAGGATAAGGTGTAAGGATAAAATGGGTAGAAAATAAAGAATTTGTCTTTTCCCTTATTGTTTGTTATGCTTAACAAACTATGTCTATGATAGATCTCCCTTTTCAGAGGAGGAGAATAATAACAGATTTCATATTTGCCTTTTCTCTGTCTGTTGTTTTCTTCTCTGCTTCCTCTAGTGTTTCTTATATGATATCATAACAATGGCTATACCAACACAACCAATAATTTTATCTTTTTAAAAATAAATAAGCGTCGGCAAGATCGATGCAACATATTTAAAAATTATTTTTAGTCATATTATTTGAGTGAGCTCAACCCATGTTATTTTTAATAGTTTAAATTATATTTTAATTTCTAACGTAGGTACAGCGTGTCGATTTCATTAACCGGTGCAAACTTTTGTAGCTGCGAGGATTCGATAGTGGGTTTTTAGGCTGACGTAATGGGGATGCTGATTAGTGACTAGTGTCTTTTCTTTTTATTTTGTTAGACTTTTCATATAATATAATATAGGTTTAATCTTATTTGTATATGGATAAAATTGATTCAATTACATTGTTAATTTGAGTGAACAAGTTAATATTTTAGTCACGTGATTAGGTCACATTAATTGATATAACATATAACATGAACATTACTTCGAATGTACTTATTTTAACTTTTAAAAAGTCAAACTTAATTAAAAAATAGGTGTTCTTTTATATTGAAATTATTTAGAGATTTTTTCACATATGTGTACGAAAGAAACAAAATTAGAGTTTAAGTGAGTTATTTTTTTTTTGGTTTAAAATTGGGGTTTATTGAATGAAATTAATTGTCGATTTACAACATTGGAGTTTTGTCAGAGAATTTGATCGTCATCTATAAAACGTTTTTCAATGGAATCATAAAGTTTTTCGAGGTCAATCACGTGCAAGGTAGACGTGGAAGTTAGAATTGAAAACATAATCAAAGGTGGTGGTGGCGGTGGTAGTAAGGGAGGACTAAAGTGGAGAAGGAGAATCCATGAAGAGGCGAGGGACGATGTCAGCAATGACAACATCATCGAAATGGAGAACTTCATTTGTGAAGGAAGTGGAACGGTTGTCTGCCATGGGCGAGGAACGATCATCCGCCATGGAAGAGGCATGGTGGTGTTGTTGAGAGATTTCGGTTAGGGTTACGACGGAGGAGATGGTGCCGATAATGGAGGATGAACGATGGGCAGCGGTTCGTTGCCGCTTTTTAGGAAGGATAATGATATTTTGACAACATTTTTTTGTAAACATTTTAACATCATCTACGTGTCATTCTGTGATTGGTCCATGTTGGTGTCTATGATTATTATTATTGATTGTGGAATAATTTTGGACCAATCACATAATGACACTTAGATGATGTTAAAAAATTAATATAAAAATGTTGTGAGAGTATCATTATCTTTTTAAAAATTCTGGGGTTGGGAAGCATCATATTACAACGTGTTTCGGTTAAATTGGTCTAAGGGTTGGTCGTCCTTCCTCTCTTTTGATCTTCAATCCTCTCCAAGAATGCAATCCACGTACCAGGAAGGAGCAACGAGTGGGAAGCAAGGGAAGGAGCAAGGAGGATCGGAAGAGTGTTCTCGATCTACCTTACCTTACCGAAACACAACGAAATGGAGGAAAATGTTTTTTTAGAGTTTGCTTTTTTTTTAGGGTATAGAAGGAAAAAAAGGTAATGGATCACAATTGTGTTGTAGTGGGGATGGAGGTGAGAAAGAACCTTTCTGTCCATATTTTTTTTTACATTTTCTTTCTTTGGTTACTCATTTTTTTAAATGGAATATATTTTCTTTTTCTTTATTAAGAAAGAGTGGATATGTTTTACTTTTGTTTTTGTTTTTCTTAATAATAACTAGATGAATTTAGTAATTTTTTAATATAATCTTAGATTTTTTATGTACAACATAAATAATTGTCCAGAAATACTACAAGTAATTTCTAAAACACAAAAAGTAATAGGTAAGGATAAAATTGTAAATGTGTAAAAATGAAAAATATTAGTTTTCATCATTAGTAAATAAAAAAAAAACATATATCTAAAAATATCTATTGAATTCTTTTAGTTAAAACAATCTTATTTAAAATTACACACTTATCTAATGCTATTTTTAATATGTCACATGGTTAACATTTACAAACTCAATATGTTATGTAGCTAAAATTTTAACATTGTTTAGTCAAATTAACAATAAGGATAGGCAAGAGTACAGTCGAATCAACTTTACACAAATAAATATATAATTAAGTTAAAAAAATAACTAAAAAATCTATATAATCGAGTTAAAAAAATAACTGAAAAATCTATTTAAAATGTTTTTGTATAAATAGGAATCTCAAAAATATTAAACTTATAATATACTTCATAAAAAAAACTTTTACATTCATTTGATATTGTATTTCTTTTAAATATTAAAAGTTTATTTTTCATAACTATTTTAAATATAAAAATGTATCGTCCTATTATTACTATTTTTCGGGAAAGTAAACAAATTTAACTGAGACATTTTCGGGGTCAACGTAAAACTCGATATATTCGTTAGGCTGTACATGAGTCGTATTTACGTTAGAATTGAAAGCCTCTACCATAAAAGAATTGCACAAATTTAAAGTGGGGTATTTTTTCTCTTTTCTTTTTCCCAACATAAAACGTGTGACGTGTATATTAACTTTGCGCCCTCATTTTGGAAAGTGTTAAATTTTACGTTTTTGTAATGAATATTTCATAATATATTTTAGATTATTCTCATAGTACATATTAAAAATTCTCATAATACGTTTTAAACTATTATATTAATTTATTCTACAATGAAACATTTTATTATAAACGGAAGGAACTCTTCTAGAATATGTATTTTAGAATATTTACCACAATTCTTATTTTAAAATATATAAATTTTTATAATGCTTTTGAAATGTGTAAAAAAGAACTTTCTAATATATTTTAGAATTTGTTTTCTTAAAAAGTGTACAAATTTGAAAAAAGAAAAACACAAGTTCTCGACCTGTTGCCTGGGGGCGTAATCCCATATTTTTCTTGCTCCCTTTTCAATAAGCTTGGGACCACCATTTGCACCACCTATCTTTTTCTCTGCAATCTTCCAAATATTTGCATTAGTTTTTTTTTTTAAAATACTCCGATTAGAACCTAATTTTTGGAACTTATTGGAATTTTTCTTTTGTTTAACACTTTTATGGTATTAAAATTTCAATAGTCGCAAAGCTAAAATTCAGAGGTGTTAAGTTTTTATCAAGTTTCAAGTAAAAGTTTTGGAATGAAAAAATTTCTAACACTCCCCAAATTATTACAATTATTTCCCAGCTTAAAATTATGTCTTAACACTTCCCAAATTATTTTAACGAATTAAATTAGTGGATGAGTTATGTTAATATTTGGTACATGTAATAAGATTACCGTTAGAATTAAATTATTTATAGGATTGAAATTTAAAATGAAATACATGAGTAAAGTCAATGTTATTTAGGTATTAGAATTATAAGAAAAGAAGATCATATATTATTCCTAGAAATAATGCATTAAGAAATTTTTTAAGAAGCTTGGGTATTATGACTTCAAATGAGTCGATCTTTCTGATACTAACTCTAAATTAATAAAAAAACATAGAAAAAAATTTATTTTTGAACCTCAGAATGCCTAAATAATTGAAAACTTACTATATTTGATGAGTTTTTCTAAACTTGATATTGTTTATACACTAGGTAGATTATGTATGGACACTCAATGTCCAAATCAAGAACATTGTGATTAGGGGTGGGCAAATAAAACTGAACTAAAAACTAATTTGTCTAAACTGAACTGAACTATAAAACAGTTCAGATAAACTGAACTGAACTGTTTTTTGTTTTATCAAACTGGACTGAACTGAACTATACTAAATTGTACTAAACTACAATATAAATTAAACTGAACTACTAACTATACTAATTTTAAACTGAATTGTACTAGTTTTTAAACTGAATAGTATAACAATACATGTTCTTTAAAATTGAAATTTATTTTAATATTTATTTTATTTTATTCATAAGTGTCTTACAAATTAACTTTTTAATTATTTGATATTATTATTTTCTATTTTATTTATATTTCTTTTATCATTATATGTGTATGGAAATTATTTTATTATTTATTTATTTATTTTATTTTATTTTATTTTTTATATTTTTTATTTATATTTATTTTGTCATGAATATTATTTTACTTTCATATTTATTTTTTTAATTTTTATTTATATTTTTTTGTTTTATATGTGTATATAATTTATTTTATCTTTTTATATACTTATTTTATTTTAAAGAATATAATATATTTAAAGTATTATTTTTTTATATAGTCTTTTTTTTATGATTTATATTACTTAATCATTTAATAAAATTAAATTTAAAAAAATATATTTTACTTTTATTACTTAAAATAATATTATTTAAAAAGTAATATTTGTTTATTGATAAAAAAATATAAAAATTTGTGATAAAAATATTTTGTCTTAAAAAATTTATTATTAATTTTTTATTTGAACGGTTTCTTTTATTAATATTAACGTTTTCTTAGCAAGATGGAGCAATTGAACGGGAACTAGAGAATATAAAAGAGTAGATACAGTTTTTTTAAGTATAATATAGTATAGTTAACTATAGTACAGTACAGATCAGTTATTTTTGCCCAGCCCTAATTGGGATACAAGTGCATATTTATGTCATCATTTAGCCTTTATTTTTGGATTCTTAATTGATTTTTATACCTTAAAAGAATATTTTAATTAGGATTAGTTATAATTAGGTTCATTGAGCATGAGATGCAAAAACATGTTAAAAATATATTTTTAGTTGCATAAATGTTCTTTAGATATTTTGAGGTGTGTTATTGCAACTGTAACTAAGTTGAGCTCATAGAAATATGAAAATAAAATGGTTAAAATTTTATGACAGCTTAAAGATAAATCCAAAAATTACAAGTAATCAAAACCATGAGAATTCAAGCCAAACATTGCATGAAGATGGCAAGAAAAGCATGAAAAAGTGAAGAAATTTGGCTAAGCCAAGAGGAACAACAAGCAACAAAAATTAGACTTTGTGGTTTTCTCTATTTTCTTCATACAAAAAGGGCTTTGATAATTGATAAATGTCCATGATAAAAGATAATATGGGGAAAATATATCTTTAGATATTTTATTTGATATTAATTATCTTATTTAATTATATTAGTAAATATCAAAAGATATTATTTGTTATTGTTTTTTAATCTAGCAAAGATCTTCCCAAATATTTTTAGATCTCTACAAAAATCAAATATATCTTGAAGATATTGGATTATTTTGAAGATAACTAGAGAAGATTACATTATCAAAAAGAATATTACATTAGAAAAGTCCAAAACAAAGCTTAGTCCAATTTCTATATAAAAAGCTTAGGGAAACACATTAAGGGAGCTTAGGAACCCTTTGGGGGACTTAATTTTGTCCTCTCTACCATCTTTCATGTTCTCCACTTTCTCTTCTTCTATTTTTATGTTATTTCTAATTCCATGGAGTGTTATGTCTCTAAGGTTGATTATGCTATAATTTCTTAATGGATTCTAAGATTAGAATAGAATAATTGGTTTGTTATTTTCTTATGATTGCTGTAATTTATATTTTTCTATGTCTTTTGCTTCTTAATAAAGTAAAATTAATGATTTTTTCATTCTAGCAAGTTACTAATCACATGAGTCAAAGAGTTTTAATTTTAATTGAGAATTTACTTTGATTAGAGTTAGAAACTTTCATGTGATTAAATGAGTTTTTACCAATAATTAAGAATGTATTTTGATTAAAGGTGGAAACTTTAACAAGAATTAATTAAGAAAATACTTTGGTTAATTAGTTTTTCATTTTATATAAGAGGTAAAAGAATAGACATGATATAGTAATATTTAATTGAGAATGTACTTTTGTTAAATTTATTATGATTCATCTATAAAGTTCTTGCTTTTTGTTAGATATATTATCTTTATCTTTTATCTTTAGTTAGTTGATTATTATTTCTTATTTATATTTTATACTCATATTTTTTCTCTTACAAATACAGAATCTTATGTGTATATTCAACACAAAGGAGATTAATCTCATACATAGTATTTACTATATTTAACATGGTATCTAGAGTCTGGTTCTTTTGAGGAAAATTTTTTTGTTGCCTTTGCCACTACACGTGTCATTGCTCGCATGGCGTTGTCTACCGTTGTCGGCGACATCTTCATCTACCATTGTCATGTATTGCTACCACTACCAGAGTTTTAGTTTCGGTCTATGATCACATGTCGTCAATGACGCTTTCATCGGTGCTCTTAAGCGCTTTCAACACCTTTTGAAGTTGTGGATATGCTCCATTTTCTGTCATGCGCGGTGGCACGTCTCGTCTTTTCTTAGGCAACGATTCAGAGCGTTAAGGTTGCTTTTTTTCCTCGTTTAGGTTCATTGTGTGTGGTCACACGTCTCGTCTCATCTCAGGCAGCTATTCAAAGTGTTGATGTCGCTCTTTTTCTTCTTTTAGGTGCCTTGATTGAAGAATCTTGGATCTTTAAGGTTTATCTCTCCTGTTCATCAATGGATTCTTCCGCATGATATTCATGAGGAGCTTACAAGTGGTGTACCTTTAATGAAATCACCTATATGAGTGTCAAGTAAGGCCACTTGTATAAGATCTTGACTTGATCTTTAGAGCACTCATGAATATTGGGCACACGCATGACCTAGTAAGCGCAACACAACAGTAACAATAAGGATTATGGGAGTGTATTGTGATTGATAAACCATTAACACATATCAAGTGTCTTTGGTTCATATAGCTTGCTATATCAACTATATTGTGTGTTAAGTTTCTTAATCTAGGACTAGTTCATATATCTTGTTATACTAGTTTTGATGTATTACATCTTATGAGACCCAAGATTTTATTTTTTAAATCTTTCTTTCTTATATTTGTAATAAGTGGGGAATTGTTATCAAACATGTGTTATAAATATATTACAAAATTCTTGTTACCTCTTTTTGATTTTGGTCGAGCCTATGTTGACTAACCTTGTGTTGGTCGAGCTGGTGTTGATCGACAATCTTGTCTATTTTTTTTCTTTTCTCATCTAATCAATGTATTACGAGACTTTATAATAATTTTTATTATACTCATCTAATCAAAGTATGAAATGACTTATCTAATATTTTTTATTATACTCATCTAATTATTTTATGGACAATATCGTATAACTTTTTTTTGTTATATTCTTCTAATTAGTGTATAGAAAGACTCATTTGATGTGTATTGATAGACTCATCTAATCAATACATTGATAAATGTGTGTAATATGTATTGCTAGACTTGTTTAATCAGTATATAGACACATTATTATAATGTATATTGCTAAATTCATCTAATAAGTATATATTCAGACTCGTGTAACATGTATTGCAAGACTCATATAATTAGTGAATGAACAAACTCAGACAAAATTTTCTAATGTATACTGCTAGACTTGTCTAATTAGTGTATATACATACTCTCATAGTGTTTGTTGTTAGAATAATTTAATTAGTGTATGGACATAGTCGTCCAATCAATTTATTTGCAAACTCATTTAATTGTATTACAAGACTTGTGTAACCAGTGAATTGACAAACTCGTCTATTGTGTATTAAAAGATTCGTATAATTTACATATGGAGAAACAAACTTGTCCAATGTATATTTCCAGACTTATCTTATCAGTGTATGGACAAACTTGTTTAGTGTTTGCTGTTAGACTTGTTTAATTAGTATATGGACAAACTCATCTAATAGGTATTCCTAGACTCGTCTAATCAATGTGTGGAATAATTCATCTGGATTTTTTTTCTATACTTATTTACTAATTGTATGCACAAATTCATGTAATGTATATTTTAAACTTGTTTAATTAGTGCTTCGACAAACTGATAGATACCAGAAATAAGGAAGCACATAATAGTTGAATAGTCACTTTATTATTAAAGAAAAACATAGTGCATATCCTAGGAAGAAAATACAGATCTGTAAAGCAAGTAAAAACATATTTCTAGGCAGTTAGAGAGTGTCTAGTCTCTCCCAATTCCCAGCCAATTCCAACCCCCCCTTCCTCCATTATCTTTCCACACCTTATACCCATACAACAGAATTACTCCTTTCTTAATGTGCCAACCCAGCAGTTTGTTACATGGAAGGATTCTTCTCATTCTCTCTCTTGCCATTTTGATCCCCTACTTTGCCATTCCTTCCTTGTCTAACATACACCTTAGATATTTTGGGTTTGGGCCTAATTATTTTCGAGTTCCTATCAACACTCCCCTCCACAAGATGCACCTTGTCCTCAAGGTGGAAATCAGGAAAATACTCCTTGATTGTAGATAAAGTTTCCCACGAATTTTCAAAATCTGGTAAATCTTTCCACCTAATAAGATTTTCAAGATCCCCTTATTGATTCCTTCTAATAGCAAGTTCTTCTGTTGGTTGAACTTTTAATTCCCAATCATCTGCTAAAAATAAAGGTAATGGTTGGCTGGTAATGGTTGCAACGATAAATTTCTTAAGTGTAGAAACATGGAAAACTGGATGCACTTTGCTTCCTGAAGGTAGCTGCAATTTAGAGGCAACGGGACTAAACTTCTCCACAATTTCATAAGGCCCTATAATATCTCGGAATTAACTTTTCATTGAAATTTTTAGCCAAGCTCTTTAATTTATAAGGTTGCATCTTCAAATACACTACATCTCCAACTCTAAATTCCACCTCCCCTCGGTGTTTGTTGGCTTGCTTGCACATTCTGTTTTGGGCCTGGACTAGATGCTCTTTTGACTCATCCAACATATGATTACTATCTGTCATTAGCCTATTGACCTCCTCCATTGAAGACTGTATCATATCTCCTCTAATTAATACTAGAGGTTCTCTCCCATATAAAGCCTTAAAGGGAGTCATTTTAGTAGATGAGTTGTAGTTAGTGTTGTACCAAAACTCTGCCCAGTCGAGCCATTTAGGCCACTGTTTAGGCTTAGTCCTAGTGAGACACCGAAGGTAGGTCTCCAAGCAGCGATTCACCACTTCAGTTTGCACGTCCGTTTGAGGGTGATAGGCAAAACTAAATTTTGGCTTGGTGCCAAGCATTTTAAATAGTTCCATCCAAAAATGACTAATAAAAAATTTATCTCGGTCAGAATAATCGAAGAGGGAAACCCATGCAGCCTGACAATATCTTTGATGAAAATTTTAGTAATGTCCTTAGCAGTGTAGGGATGAGCAATAGCTATAAAATGTGCATACTTGGTTAACCTGTCTATGACCACTAAAATGGTGTCAACCCCTTAGGTTTTAGGCAATCCTCCTATAAAATCCATCGAAATATCAAACCAAGTGTGAGTAGGTATTGGCAAAGGTTGTAACAGCCCACCTGGGTTCAAGTCTTGATACTTATTTTGTTGGTAAACTGCATAGCTCAACACATACTACTGTATTTCTTTCTTCATCCCTTCCCAAAATAAAAATCCAGAAATTCTCTTATATGTTCTGAAAAATTCAGAATGTCCACCCAACGCTAAATCATGAAATTCCTTAAGTATTAGAGGAATTTTAGAGGAATTCTTTGGTATTACCATCCGTTCTTTATAATACAATCTTCCTTTTATTAATTGAAACCCCATATGTGAATCTTGTTGTTTCAATAAATCCTAGATGATCCCCCTTAATCTAGCATTAGCTTGAATTTCATCTTCCAACCCGTCCCATTCATTGGATTGTACAGTGGAAAGTGTTGAATATTGTAGCTTCCTAGAGAGGGCATCTACTGCCCTATTTTCACAACCAGGTTTGTACCTTATCTCAAAGTCAAAACCCATTAATTTTGAAAACCATTTCTGTTGCTCCTCCCCCATAATCCTCTGGTCAACCGGAACTCTTAAACTTTTCTGATCTGTGAGCACCACAAAATGGCTACCCATCAAGTAATGCCTCCATTTCTGAACAACCAACACTATAGCCATTAATTCTCTCTCATAGACATACTTACGTTGAGCTCTATTTGACAATGATTGACTCATGTAAGCTATGGGTCTACCTTCCTACATTAACACAACTCCTACACCCTTGCCAGAAGCATCTGTCTCTAATACAAAATATTTTTCAAAATTTGAAACAACTAAGACAGGTAAAGTGGTCATTGCAGCCTTGAGCTGTTTGAGAGCCTATTGAGCATCATTTCCCCATTTGAAATTGTCCTTCTTGATCAGTTGTGTGAGTGACCAAGCAATCTTGCCATAATTTTTAACAAATCGCCTATAATATCCAGTGAGCCCCAAGAATCCTCTCAACCCTTTTAAATCCTTTGGAACCGGCCAATTTATCATTTCATTAACCTTGTCTAGGTCTACCGAAACTCCTTTTCTCGAAATCAAGTGTCCCAAATATCTCAACTGTTGTTGCCCAAAATTACATTTATTGGAATTTGCAAATAATTTATTTTCCTGCAACAATTGAAGCACCAGTTTGAGGTGTTTTTGATGGCTTCCCTCGTCTGGACTATAGATTAAAATGTTATCGAAGAATACCAACACAAACTTCTTTAGATATGGTTTTAAGACCTTGTTCATAAGAGCTTCAAAGGTAGAAGGGGCATTGGTTAACCCAAATGGCATGACCAAGAATTCATAGTGCCCCTCATGTGTCCTAAAAGTTGTCTTTGGAAAATAGTACAACTGATCCTACTTCATCCAATAATTCATCAATTACAGGGATGGGAAATTTGTCAAGTACTGTCAACTTATTAAGTGCTCTATAATCCACACAAAATCTCCACCCACCATCTTTTTTTCTTACAAGGATAACATGACTAGAGTAAGGGCTAGTACTAGTCTTAATAATCCCTGCCTACAGCATCTCACCTACTATCTTTTCAATCTCATTCTTCTGATAATAGGGGTACCTGTAAGGTCTGATATTTGGTATTTGAATACCTTCTTTAAGATTGATTGCATGATCATGCTCTCTCCTTGGTGGTAGCCCTTGTGGGTCCTGGAAAATGTCCTTATACTCCTCTAGGATAGCCTTGATCTCATTAGATAACAGTTTTTGATTTTCCTCTGTATCTTCCAACTACTGATATGCAATATAGTAACCTACTCCTTCATCATGTAAGGCTTTAATCATGCTCTTCTAGGATGCTTGCGCCTTGCTTAGGGAAGGGTCTCTCTTTAACACCTTCTTGCCTTCTTCATCTCCCTATTTAATGATCATGCTTTAAAAATTAGCTTCAATGTCACCAAGGTCCACCAATCAGTCCATACCTAATACTACCTCTGTTCTACCCAAATTAAACAAAAAAAAATCTTGTTTAATTTTGACTCCCTGCACCTCAAGATTAACTCCTCTACACAGTCCTCTACCCTTCACCTTCTCACCCGTTCCCACCTCCACGATATAAATAGGGGTATTCTCCACTGGAAAATCAAACTCAACTACTAATTTTCTATAAAGAAAGTTGTTGGTTGCTCTACAATCCACCAATATCAGCACTCGTTTGGCCAATAGTTCCCCAAATCTTAAAAGATTTGTGAGAGGTCAGCCCCACCTTACTTTTCAAATATAATTGAAGTGTCTTATGCTCCAACTCTATTTTTTTCTTCCTCTTCCTCATCCCCATCCTCCGATTCTTCCTCCCCTACTCTTCCATCAAAACCAACTAATAATGCTTCAGCTTGCATTCATGTTCAGGCCCCCATTTCTCCCCACATTTAAAACACAACCCCTTTTTACTCCATTCTTACAATTTAGCTTGCGAAAGCCTCCTACCCATAGTGATTTGTTTTTCTCCGCTAGGCCCATTTTTCGATTTGGGCTCAGTTGGACCCGAACTTCCATAATTGGGCTTCTTAGCATACAATTTACTTTTCATAGAATCTACTGTTGCAGTATACGATCTAGCCATCTTGGTCACCATTGGAGAAGTCTCCTTCTCCCCCATGCTTACTTTCTCACCTGAGCCTAACACCCTCTTCTTCAAAGCCCAATTCTTCTCTTCCAATAATAGGGCCTGATCCATGAGTTCTGATAATGATTCTATGTTGTACAACTTCAGTTCGCCTTGCAGTTCTATATGAAGTTCGTTTATAAAGATTCCTTTTAACATCACCCGGTCTGCGTTCTTCAAAGGGGCTGAAATCAACTTAAATTTTTCCCTATACTTCATTATTGTCCTAGTTTGCTTGATGCTCAACAATGGCCTAAAAGGATTCTGTACTAAGTTCGGTTTAAACTTACGAATCACTACCTCCTTGAACTGGACCCATCTTGGTGAAGGTGTTTGTTCCTCCCACCAATGGTACCAATTCAATGCTCGGTCCTCTAATGCTACTAACACCGCACTCATCTTTTCATAGTCATCCATATCGTTCACCTTGAAGTAGCGTTCAACTCTGTGAATCCATCCATAAGCATCATCATAACCAAATATTGGAATCCATTCAACAACTGCTTGATTTCGTCCATTTGGATTTGACTCTCATGCTTCCATTCAAGCATACTTTTCTCTAGATTTTCGATCCTTGATTCCATTGTTTTTCTTGTAGTAACCATCCAAACCCCAAGAATCGTAGGCTCTGATACCAATTGATAGATACCATAAATAAGGAAGCACACAATAGCTGAATAGTCACTTTATTATTAAAGAAAAAAAGAGTGCATATCCTAGGAAGAAAATCCAAATCTGTTAAGTAAGTAAAAACATATTTCTAGAAAGTTAGAAAGTGTCTAGTCTCTCCCAATTCCCAGCCAATTCCATCCCTCCGTTCCTCCATTATCTTTCCACACTTTCTACCCATACAACAGAATTACATGGAAGGATTCTTCTCATTCTCTCTCTTCCCATTTTAATCCCCTACTTTGCCATTCCTTCTTTGTCTAACATACACCTTAGATATTTTGTGTTTGGGCCTAACTATTTCTAGGTTCCTATCACAAACTCATTTAATATTTTTTTAGGGTTAAATATGTTTTCAATCCCTGAACTATCAAGCGATTTTGTTTTTAGTCCCTCTTTCAAAATTTGGTACACTTTGATCCTGCTCCTTAAGGAAACCATAATTTCTCATCCTCCCAAACCAACGGCGTTAAAAAGAAGCTAAGGTTGCTAACGTCTAGCCAGGTGTGATGAAATGTTTCATTGCTCACGTTTGCCACGTTGGTATTTTTCAATGAAAAGTCAGTCACGTTTGGAAACACCCTCCAAGCGGTTGTCCGTTGTTTCTTCTGAGTCTCTACCACCACTCTCTCATCCACAATCGGCGAGGATGACGCCATGCGTCTTTGGGGAGTTGCCAACAGTATCTTCCACCAGTGAGTGAGGATGCGTCAAGCTTTTAGGGTTTGTGGTTTTCTTCTGCTAGAGGCGTCGGTGGTGGATGACCTCGCTAGTGACTGTGAGGACGCGACATGGAGGAGCATGATGTCTTGACGCCTTTGTGGACAAGACATTGGGGAAACTTGGTACTTGTCGCCTGGACTGTTGACATTTTATGGATTAACTCATCCTTTAGATCCATCGTGGCATGTTTTGGGTTTTGGCTACACCAATGTTGATCCTCAGTTGATAAAGAGGGGTGATGTGTTGCGGAAGATTCAGATTCAGAATTACTTGCCTCAGTTGGTGGGGTAGGAAATTATATTAGTGGTTTTTTATGGGACTGGTAGGTTGGGGGAGATGCTTACTAGATGGCCAGATTCATCTCTTAATTTGTTTTCATAAATGTTTGTACAATTTTGGAAGGTCAAACATGTCTGGTGGCTTTATCTTTCTGGGTCTGAAAGAAATGATGTCTTCATCTTTTTTAAATATAAATGGAATGAAAGAAATGACTTGAACTGAAAAACAAAGTAGCTTAGCATTTCTATTACTTTCTATCATTACCATTAATTTTATTGAATGAAAAAACCATCAAACATAATATTTTTGCCTTTATTCTTCTTAATGAATCATTTTCCATGATTGATCAAATTATATATTCAGTCTACAACTTTTTTTCCTGTGTTTCTTTTACACTGCTGAATTGAATATTCAACATCATGTCAAGATGTCATATATGGTCTTTTATCCAAAATTTACAACATCATGGCTTTTATAAATAAACTACAGAAGAAGGAAATTGGTGTATCTGGGAAACAACTACATCATGTTATGAGGATCAAGAAAAAACGAAGTATAAACATTTGAAGGGTCTTAACTCTATGGAAAAGAAGCAGGACAATTTTGTAAACCGTGACTTGTCACATACTCTGTATATTGAATCCTCTCCTTAAACTTTGTGAATGTGTTGTTCTGCAGAACGACTCCCTTGCTCAACTACAGTATCCAATCTACTTGCAACGTTCTCCATGCACATAAAAACAATTTAGTACCTTCAATAATTTCATTAGTGACAAAAAGACAATGCCTTTTAATCCTTCCATAACAATAGGGTCAGTGCACGTATTATATTAACTGGGGATATTATGATGATTCTATTTCTTGCACTTTCAACCTAAACTTTGAACGCAGAAAGCGCCACTTTTCTCTATTATGGTCCCAATGTCAAGTTGTAGCAGTACCTTTGATCAAAACTGGTTGATGAATTAAGGGCCTAAGTCAACTGATCTATTTAATTATCATTCATGTCCAATTGTTTTCACTTGTTGTGCATATCCTGATATTAAATCAGACCAAGTTAACTCTGCTAACAAAAAGTTGTTTGGGGCCTACAGCTACAACTACAATGTGCAACTCAACACAAAGCAACAATGATAGCAAATTGGGCCAATAGGAGGGAGAATCTACTCTTCCCCCATTCTCATCCAACTCCAAACCATTTCCTAGGGCATGACACAATGTTTCCTTACAAAACCTTTCTTTGTCTTTCAGCTCTCTAGATTTCAATCTGAGTTTCTATTTCAACTGCAGCTCTTACCCTTCATTTGTTGAGCACATAAGGTGCATGCAACAACATGATCATAAGAATCAGTCTTATGTGTTTCTGGTTGGGGATGAAGTTGAAAATGGACACGGTTAGGTGAGGCAGTGCGTGTGAGGATTCTAATGGCTAGTGTAGATACAACCATACCACCAAGCAATCAAGTTGCTTATGCAGAGATGTCCATCTCTCAAGCATTGTATCAAACAGGTTTCGTGCATCTTTGGTAGCGTCACCGGACCAAACACGGTGGCACACCTTCTCCCGGCCCAAGGCGTCGGCGGCGACACCGCACGTCATGAAGGTCATCGTCGGCAACCGCGAAAGCTCTCCTCTCCTAGCTTCTCTTCGCGCGTGAGAGGGAGACACCCTTCTCCTCCGTGACTCGTCCTCACCGTCACTAGCGAGGTCAGCCACCACCGACGCCTCCAGCAGAAGAAACCCTGCCCTTCACGGCGACTCAACCTCTCAACCACAAACCCTAACAGCTTGACGCATCCTCACCTGTTGTCAGCAACTCCCCAAAGACGCATGGCGTCATCCTCGCCGATTGTGGATGAGAGAATGGCAGTGGAGACTCGGAAGAAACAACGGACGATCTCCTGGAGGGTGTCGCCAAACGTGGCTGACTTTGCATTGAAAAATACCAACGTGGCAAACGTGAATAATGAAACATTTCATCACACGTGGCCAGACTTTAGCCAGCTTCTTTTTAACACCGTTGGTTTTGAAGGACGAAAAATTATAGTTTCCTTAAGAAAAATGATCAAAGTGTACTATTGAAAGAAAGACTATAAACAAAATCACTTTATAATTTAGGGACTACAAACATATTTAACTTTTTTTTCTATACTTGTCAAATTAGTGTATGCTTAGAGTCGTATAATCAATATATAAAATATATAATCTAATATTGTTAGTTATACTCATCTAAATAATGTATAGAGAAATTCATTTATTAATTATGGTTTAACTTGTCAAATTAATGTATGTCTAATATTATATTAATGTTATATTTTAAAACAATTGATTTGTTAGTAAAGTCTTAAACCTTACATTTTAAGATTGAAAATAGTAAAAGATGAATTCACAAAATATAAAACACTTATAATATTAAAAAAATATGATTTTATTATTACAAATATCTAATTTAAATCTTTTGACATGTACGATATTTTAATTTATTTAATTATAAATATAATTATTTAAAATCTTAGGCTAATAATGAAATATTATATTTATCGGTAATAATTTTAATTATCTTAGTTATTTATTCTTTAAGAAATTAAAATCTGTTCTACTTGATAAAATAAATTATTTATTATAGACGTTTTCAAATTAAAGCCGTTCCCCATTGACTGAGATCTAGTTTTAATAATTTCACTTACTTTTACATATATCACAAGATTGGACCCTCTAAAGTTTTCTTGATATCTCTTTCATCCACCTACAATAATCACATGAATCAGTGCATTTTTCACTCTCTTGATTTCGTATGAACCAAATCTGCTTCCATAATTATTTGGAAAAAACTTTTTCTAAAAATTTCTAAGAAAAAAAAGTTTAATAAATTAAAATTAGTTTATATATAAATTAGTGAAAATATATACACTGTCTTACTTTTTTTTATCGTGAATAATTATTTTAGTTTAAAATGACAATAAAATTTGTATATATAGTTATTTAAAAGATAAAATGATATAATGATTATTTAAATTTAAAAAAGATTTTAATTTAAATAAATAATCACTTAAAAATAAAAATGAGAAACATGTCTTTACATACATAATACTTAGAAAATTCATTTTATTTCTTTTCTCTGAATTAAACATCTTTTTTTTTTGGAAATGTTTATTTAAACATGTCTTTACATATACTTAGACACATGCCTCATTAAAATTCAAAATATCCATTTATATATAGAAAAAGGTAATAAATTGATATAATGTAATTAGAGAAGAAAAAAAAAGTGTCTAATAAGTCTCCCTTAAAAAGAAATATTTATATATAATCACTATATTATTCATATATATATGTATATCACTTGGCACCAACGCAAAATTCACATAGTCATGGGAAAAACACAGCTCAATGTGAGATCAGTATATTTCTTTGTTTTGATGTTCTTGGTAAGCTTCAAATCACTAGTTACCAAAGCACAACCACCCTTATATTTGGGAGATGACTGTGATTTCACCCCTCAAAAGCCTCTCAGCAATGCATACAAATCGAACATTAACAACATCCTCTCATGGCTATCTTCAGATGCAGCCACAAGCAGAGGCTATAACTACAAAAGCATAGGCAACACCACCCCTGTGTATGGCCTCTATGACTGCCGTGGTGATGTGGTTGGCTACTTCTGCCAATTCTGTGTCTCCGCTGCTTCCAGAAGAGTCCTTCAGCACTGCCCTAACAGGGTTTCTGCTGTAATGTACTATAACTTCTGCCTTCTCAGGTACTCCGATCAGAACTTCATTGGGAATGTCACAATAAACCATCCAAGGCATCATGTTGGGAACAAAACTGTGTCTGATATAGAAGAGATTCAAAAGGGTGAGGATTTCATGAGAAGTTTGATCAGAAAAGCAACTGTGGAGACCAACAAGTTGTACTACATGGATGGCTTCAATTTGAGCTCCACTCAGAGAAGGTATGGTCTGGTGCAGTGCACCAGAGACCTCACCAGTGAGAGTTGCAGACAGTGCTTGGAGGCAATGCTAGCACAGGTTCCAAAATGTTGTGAACATAAGTTGGGGTGGCTTGTAGGAACTGCAAGTTGTCACATAAAGTATGATGATTATATGTTCTACCTTTTCAACAACCAATCATATATTGTGCCTGGTTTAACAGGTACAACACTTCAGTTACTTTTTCTTGATTTGCAATCATACAAAATTTCATGACTGTTTACTCAATTTGATCAATTTGTCAAAAATTTCTTTTATATTGTTACAGCTAAACATGGGGATGATACTAGGTCAAGAAACTTGATCATTGGATTGAGTGTGGTAGGGTTGGTAGCTCTGTGTTTGAGCATATATTGCTTATGTTACTGGAATAGAGTAAGAAAAGGTAATAATTTCTAGCAATAACACAATGCTAGAATTCATATATTATTTCTACTTAAACATGGCCATTTAGTTCATATATACATAACTCAAAACTTGTCTTTGTAGATGGGCTGATAACTGATACTATTCCTCTGTCTGCATATACAAATTTGCCTATAATCCCATTAATCACAATTCTTGAGAGTACTGATAACTTCTCAGAAGCATCTAAATTAGGTGAAGGTGGATTTGGCCCAGTTTACAAGGTATTTGATTTTGAAATTTGGATGTAATTTCTTATAATTTTTTTTTTCATTATTTGACTAACACACGTTTAGATTTGTAAATTGTATTTTCTTTTTATTTTGAATAATAATCTCATTATTCTCTCTTGAGAGTTACATTTTCATGTAAGAAGATTGCTGTGGTAGTGAGTAACTGTGAACAAACCTCTTGAAACTATTTTCTTTTCTCTTGAACATGTAACTCTCCGATAACTATTTCTTTAATATCATATGAATTTTCAATATATATATAAAAAAAAAAAACTTATTATTTTATTGCAACATATTATCAGGGAATTCTACCCGATGGAAGACAAGTTGCAGTCAAAAGGCTATCAAAAGCTTCTAGTCAAGGCACAGAGGAGTTTAAGAATGAAGTAACATTTATAGCCAAATTGCAACATTGCAACCTTGTAAGACTTGTGGCATGCTGCTTGGAGGAAAATGAAAAGATACTTGTTTATGAGTATTTGTCAAATGCAAGTCTTGACTTTCACCTATTTGGTATGATTTTACCTTTTGGTTTTTTTTCACTGCTTTTTTCTTCAAAAATTGAGGTAATACACTAATTTT
Organism: Vigna angularis; assembly: GCF_016808095.1. NCBI lineage: Eukaryota > Viridiplantae > Streptophyta > Magnoliopsida > Fabales > Fabaceae > Vigna > Vigna angularis. Next base: position 20,235,033 of record NC_068974.1, on the reverse strand, counting down.
TTCCATGCTATGACCAATACTTTTACGGAGAAACCTTCTAACTCTGTATGGTGTCAGATGATGAAAAAAGGAAGCAACTTGATTGGAAACTAAGGTCAAGCATTATTAATGGAATAGCAAGAGGTCTTTTATACCTTCATGAGGATTCTAGACTCAAGGTAATCCACAGAGATCTCAAAGCTAGCAATGTTCTGTTAGATGATGAAATGAATCCAAAAATATCAGATTTTGGATTAGCTAGAGCATTTGAAAATGGTCAGAACCAGGCAAATACAAAGCGAGTAATGGGCACTTAGTAAGACTTGTTCTTTTATAACGTAGTTTTGAAACATGCAATTCCCTGTTATATGTTCTTTCATGATAGAGATAAGAAAGTTACATTAATTTTGATCATGCAGTGGATACATGGCTCCGGAGTATGCTATGGAAGGATTGTTTTCAATGAAATCTGATGTTTTCAGTTTTGGAGTACTTGTTCTAGAAATCATTTGTGGGAAAAAGAACAGTGGATTTTTTCTATCAAAACATGGTCAAAGTCTTCTTTTATATGTGAGTTATCTCTCTTAATTGATTCATAGATTTAACAAACAATATTATCTAAAGTTGTAACAATGTTCACAAATCAAAATTTGGTGTATAGAGTTGGAGAATGTGGTGCGCAGGAAAATGTTTGGAATTGATGGATCCAGTGTTAGAAAATTCCTACATATCCAATGAAGTTGAGAAGTTTATACAGATTGGTTTATTGTGTGTTCAAGAAGCAGCAACAGCTAGACCAATCATGTCCACTGTCATGTTATTGTTGGCAACTGATGTGATGAACATTCCCAAACCCAACAAACCTGCATTCTCAGTTGGAAGAAGGACCTCAGTGGAAACTTCTGCTTCAAAAACTTCCAAAAGTGTTTCCATTAATGATGCATCAATCTCTAGTATTGCACCAAGGTGATCAAACTTGCTTAAATAGTTTGATTATGATAAAGCAATGACATATATCCTTTCTTAATTTAGTCAAGTTATCCTATAAAGATAGATCAATAATCAGTACAAAAAATATATCTTTCAGACCTTTTGTATTTTTTATTTCCATATATAAGAACATCATTTATTCGTCTTTCCAACCGTTATTTTTTGTTTGTCCTTCTTTGATTATTATTTTTTTACAAAACTAAAAATTAAATAAGCCAGAGTATCTATCTATCATCTTTGTGGGTAAAGGCAACCTTTGTTCAAGATCATTTGAAAGAAAAATAATAATATGAAGTCAAGTACTTTATCTAACTATCAAGATGGTGAAAGAAATGTACTGCTATATATTAAGTATAACGCTGACGTATATCAAACGATACTGCTATATATTAAGTTGTTTGTGAACACTTTTAATGAGTCAAATTCAAGAAAAAGTCTATGTCGCAACCTCTATTGATTCGAGACTACAAATGCAACCCCATAAACGGAAACAATAAATTATTGTTTAATATACTTGTCGAAAAACCAACACATTCTACAATATCCTTGTTCATGAGATTATTCAAGTAACTCAACCCGATTTGTCTACACTCCTCGTATATTCATGAAGTTTCCGAATTAAGGATAGAATTATGATCTTATTAATATCAAATTAGATACTAAAGTGACACATGAATCTTATGCAAAAGGCTTAAAAGTTCAACCTTATACTTTGAATACTCCAATGACTAAAGCCAAATGTTCAAAAGAGATCATTGAAAAAAAAAAAAAAGCATTTCAATCTAACGTTATTATGCTCCAACAAAGTTAACAAGTTATTTTATTTAATTTCAAATAGTATATTATTTTGTTTTAATCCGTAAAGTGTGTGAGCACTCTAACTTTTGTTAGAAATAGACTATTTGACCTTGTAAATGACCATTTTTAATTTAATAAAACAAGCAACCATTTCAATTTGATCTTAATAATTAAATATTTCATAAATGACAATTAGAAAATAAAATAATAGCGTCCATATTCATATACTCAATGCATATAAAACTTTTAGAATTATGATACATCTGTGTCCATATATGATATTATTAAATATGTAACGTCAAAAGGATATATTTTTTCTTCTAATATTAAATTTTAAGAAAAAAATTATAATTATATAAATATCAAATAAAAGTATTAAATAACATTGGATAAAAGTTAAATAAATATAGAAAAGAATAAATATAATAAAACGTGTCTTGTAAATAAGTTACTAAATTAAAAATCAAAGAATAGTTAATATAATGTTTTTAGATTGTCTAATAAATTAAAAATGTTTTTTTTTAATTTAAAACAAAAATGGGTATAAGAATGAGGACGGATATTGGAATAGAGATAGGGTCAATCAATGCATACACATATTTTTCCTTTTACATGTTGGATATTATTCAACTCATATCTATGTGTTATCAATGCGTGAACTTTTATCAAAATTAAAATGAAGATAAATCATCCCTATTTGCAAAACTAGTTTATGCTAGGATTGTCAAAACTAGTCATTTTTGCCAGTTTTTGGCCTAACATGTCAAAAACAACTTGCCATTTTTTTTTAGTTTTTAATTTTTTTTATATATAAATATTAAAATCTTAGAAATATTTTTTTAAGTTTTTAATTGATTAATTAATTCTCTAATTGGATAAATTAAAATAATTACTTATTAATGATTTAAATTACAATACTATTATATATTTCAATCTTCAAAATAATATAATATAGAAATTTTGATCTTTTAAATTATTTTTTAATTTAAGAAAAAAAAACAGATTAGTGGAAGTACATTCCACCTTATCTTTGACCCGTTAGCTTCACTAGTAAAAAATCGCATTTTTAACTCGCACATTACGCTTCGATTTTTCCAGAACCGAAGCGTATCAAAACACGGTGGCAGTTTTGTAAATTTTAAACCACTATATGCCTCGGTTGTTAAACAACCGGTGTCTAAACCGAATACTGCATCGGATAGAAGAATGAACCGAGGTATATACCTCAGGTGAAAGAGATACTGCCTCGGTTTACAGATGGACCGAGGCATATAAGACTATTAAAACTTGGGCTTGGACCGTGCAAATCTTCAGAAAACCTACAGAAAACCTAACACCTCTCCCATTTCCATTTTATTTTTCTTGCTTCTCTCTCTTCTGTATACGCTCCACTGCTGCCTGCGCTAAGTGCCCCTTGTCGCTGCCCCGCCGCTACCCCTCCGTTGCCCCGTCCCTACCCCTCCGCTGCCCCGCCGCTGCCGGGAGCCACCACCACCTCATCCTGTGCGACGGCTCGAGCGCAACTTCCACCTCACCTGCCAGTGCGTCTTCTCTGAAGTGAAGAGCAAGCGGCCCCGCCGCTGCCGGGAGCCACCACCACCTCGTCTTAGATCCGAAGCCGATGCCTCTTCGTAGACTCGCGCCTGGGGAACTTCCGTTTGCAACCTCACTCAAATCCACCCCATTTTCATGATCAATCGACCCCATCTGAATGATGGGTCCAACAGGGTAAATCTCGGGCTTCCCTTTCATGTGTTCATGCAAAGTTGTTATGGCCTCTGATTCCAGTCCGAGGAAGGTATTCATAAAGATACCATCGGGAAGGTCCAATGCCCCATTTGCAAAAACATCCACAACCAAAGCTACAACCTTTGCTTTGGAACATAGGGACTTCAATTCTTGCCTTATGTAGGGTAGAGAGAGATTGACAGAGAGTTCGATTTGAAGTGCGAGAACAAAGGGATCTGTCTTTTGTTCAAGGTTGATGGGGGGAAGGAAAATGGAAGTTATGGTTGATGGAAGAGTTTGAAGGTAAGCTTTGGAGGAAGAAGGAGGTGACCCAAGTGAGGGAATGAAGCATGTGATGTGAAAATGAGATCTGGACCTGGAGATGGAGAAGGCGTTTGGAGAACTCAAGAATTGGAGGAAGTTCATGGAAGGTCATGGAAGGTGGATCTGGACCTGATGTTTAGGGAAAAAAAAAACTTATACCGCCTCGGTTCATTGAACCTGAAACCAAACCCTCTATCACCTGGGGTTTCATTTTAACCGAGGCAGAAGCTTACATCTTTTTTACTCGGTCTACAACCGAGACAAAAAGTAGTAAATTTTTTACCTCACCTGTATATACCTCGGTTGTAGAACCGGTGCGAATAGACGAAAATAATCGCGGTCTTTTTCCTTTACTGTACCAGTGCTTGGCGATTAGACATGATAGGATTATAAATTGAAAACATCAATTTAACTTGCCAAATTTTGGCGGGTGGACAGGTCGTGAATTACTTTGTCACCCCTAATTGTTACATCATATTATAATTTTACATGAGAAAGACGTTAATTTTGTGACTAATTGGTTAAAACTAAAAGATAAGAATGACAATGGAACATGACGTGTGTGAGTTTTGTTTTCCTATTTCTGAAATTTATATACCCATCTACATTTACATAGTCAACATATATGAAATTTTTCAATCATTCTTATCTCATCGAGTAATGGATATATAGCTATACACATTTCCTTAGTGTTCCAAATGTTAATTTAGTGTTATTTTTTTAAAAAAAAATAATATTGTCAAGACTATCAAATAAAATAACAAATGAATAAAAGTTTAATAATTTTAAAAAAGAAAAAGTAAAAATAATCAAAATGTATGTCATATAAATAAGTTACCAAACTAAAAACTAAAAAGTCAATACAGTTTTTTTACATATTTTAGTAATTTAAAATAGGAACAAAATGAAAACAATGACGAATATTATAACAAATATTGTCTCCGTACCTAACTTAAAAAAATGGGGATCACTCATACCTATATTTATATAAGTACTCACTCAATATAATAATAATAATAATAATAAAAGTGGTTTATAATAATGAGATTTATTCATCATCTCGGTTAAAAGAAGTCATTCATTATTAATGCTTTGTTCGGTGTATTTGGGGGAGATGATTTGGAAGATTTGTTTTTTTGGATGTATTTGGGAGAGATGATTTGGAGGAGATGATTTGAATGGATTTGAGTGGATTTGAGGGTAATTTTTTAGTTATTTTTTTTAGTGGATTTGTAGGTAATTGAGAGTGGATTTAGAAGTAAAGTTTGTGAGAATTAGTGTAGAATTTGATTGATGTGATAGATTTTAAAAATTAGTTTAATTGGTAGAAATTAAAGATTACCAAAATGCTCCTAGTTATTAAAGTAATATAAAATGTTATTTATTAATGTTATATTTAATTGTAAAAATGTTTATAAAGAGAAAAAAATTATAAATAATTTTTAAAATTAATTTTTAAAAATTATAAAAATTATAATGCAGTAATATGAATTTATTTTTAAATTTAGTATTTGTTTGTAATATAATTTACTACCAAGTAGTATCCATTTATTTGTTACGAAAGTGAGAATAATTAATTTTAAACAAACAAATAATTAAAGGAAGTTATAATATTACATGACCTAAAAAAAAATTGGCAACATTTAAACATACAAATATATTGGTAATAGTTCATGATGATGTTGCTTCAGAAAAGTATCATTTCAATGCATTTATAAAATATTAGAAGTTCTTTTTATAATTCATAAGTATTTTGTCAATTCAATAATCTCAAATAAATATAATATAGCAAATTTTAAAAAAAATAATATCATTATAAATTAAATGTATATCTAATTTAAAAACAAAATATTATAGTATTAATAATATCACTATAAATTAAATGTATATCATTATAAATTTATATATATTAATGACGTGGGCCAATGAGAATAGGACAGAGGTGTGTGAGTTTGATCCAGCAGCTAAGAATAAAGCCTGTGGTGTCTCTTGGCATTCAAAAGCGTCGAAAGAGAGAAACCTAACAACGTCATAGCGCATGTGGTGTTAAAGCATAAAGTTTCTGAGTTTTTGTTTAACTCAGAGAAAAGAAAAGGGTGTGTTTGGGGCTTTCTCCTAAGCTAATCTTTTTTCCAATTTTTGTTTGAGCCTTTCTCCTCTCGCAGGCCCAGCTTTAGGCTGTCTGGTGAAGCTCGCAGAGCAGGGAAGCTTCATTCCCTTTCTATTTGTCTCACGTGAAAAGGTAGCTAGGGTAGCACCTTTCTTCTTCTCCAACTAAGAACTCCAACAATGGGAGTCTTGCAGCATGCATGGGGAAATTCTTTCCCTTTCTCTTTGGTTCGCACAATCTCTTTTTCTTCAAGGACAAACCCAGCGTTGGGTCTTTTGGTCGCGTCGCCGGGGAGCATTTTCTCTTCTTCTCCGTTTCAGGGAGGTCGCGAGGCCGAAAGGGAGATACCCTTCTTTTTTCTCTTTCCGTTTTGGACTGCTTGCAGGGGAACCACTTTTCTCCTTCGTCTTTGCTCCAGATCGCGCATCCAACCCAGCGTTGGGTTTCTTCGTCTCACGCGAGAAACTAGAAGACCAACGTTCTTCCACCAGCGTAATTATACAAATACCACAGGACATATACGACTTTTCATCCTAAATCATTGCAAATCTTTGCAAAATTGGGAGAGCCTCAAAAAGCAACAATCCTCGCAAATCACTCCTTTTACACGAAATCCGTCATCGCAAATCACACCAACCGAACACCATTTACCACGCAAATCCATCCTTACAAATTCACGTCTACAGTAAATCATCCCAACCGAACGCATCGTAAAAGATAAGTGAGATTAAAATAATATTATGTTATTAATTATTAAAATTTGTATTTTAGATAGTTAAATTTCTTTCTTTTTAAGCATTAAGAATAATTAATATCATATTGAACTTTAAAAATGATAAATAAATAATAATAAAAATATTTTAGAAATATATATAATTTTTTTTTCTTGGACCATTTTATAAATATAATATTTGTAACATTCCTTATAATAGTATGCTACTATTAAAAGAAATATTGCACATCCAATACATAATGTTATTATAGTTATCTCCAATATAACTATAATATAAAAAAACATATATACATAAAGGTTCTCTATAACTAAAAGATATAATTATAACTAAAAGATATAATTACATTGATTCAAAAGCATAATAAGATTTTTCAAAAGAGGACATAAATATAACCATAACATCCCTATACTATATTACTGCTCCGCTATCATCCTGCTTTAAATCTACTATTAACTTTAAATCTACTATTAATTTCTCATCTACTCACACCATTAAACTGATCATTACAATTAAAGAGAACATAACAACACAAAAGAAAGGGTAATGTAAGGTTCAAAAAATTTAATCCAAAAAAAATAGTTATAATATATCAATTTATCTCTAAACATGTATAATGTACCATAACTTATATATTCACACAAACAATTGACACTAAACTCAATTATCAGGATACATGCCTTTGACATAGGGCTTCAATGTAGGTGTGTGCTTGTAGTTGTATGTATGTTCTACAGAGTCATAAACAAAGGGTTTATCACCCTACCACTTACAAAGTTAGTCTCATACACACTTAGGACCAACAGTCCAAAGGTTAGAACATCCTACGACTCTCACCATATAAATCATTCTACTCTATTTGAGCATAAATAGTTATTAAAGTTTAGGATGCCTCCTTTCTAACCCCCCCCCCCCATATGTCAAAGCATACACTAAACGTTACCACATCACATAATTTCTCCTTGAAATTCTCTCAACATTTCAAATCATATTATCAACCATATTATATCTCAATAGAAACATCATCATACGTCTTAATCATACATAAGAACCATGATAAATCGTCTCAAACAGGTCATAAAATCAAAAAATCACAGTATACACATTAATGCTCAGAAGTGGCGTTCAATGTTAGACCTTTCGCAAAAAAAATGATGCTTAATGATAGTTCCTAGCGCTCAACACCATTCCTTCGTGCTCAATGACACTCATTTGTTACTCAACAACATGGAATTAAATGGTTCTAGACCTAGAGTGAAAAAGTGGCTCTCAGCGGTGCCCTAACACCGCTCAATGCCAAAATGTTCGCATTTTTGTGCACTCAATGGTATGAAGCTAAAAGGATCCTAGATTGACACAAGGAACTAGTGCTTAGTGCCAGATTGCCACCACTGAGTGTTATATATCAACATACTTAAAACTATGATTTAGGGAAAAATGAACTTGTTCAAGTGGTCAAATTGATATTCCCTACTTAGTAATTTGATTAAAAATAGCTTTTAATACCAAGGCACATACCAACTTGCTCAAACAAAGCAAAAAAACACAAACATTTAACATAAACAAATTTTCAACAACTCAAACACCAATATCAGCAAGTCAAACATTCTCAACCAATCAAACATGCAATTTACAATTTTCAAAACATCTATAACTTTAAAACAACACAATTAGTTGTCCTTACCTAAACAACAACCAAACAACTTGATAGACTAAAGAATACCTCCAAACGCACAGGAAAACTCTATATGCTCCTATGAACAACATAAACATTATTAGGGCACACCATTAGGACTCTTAATTAGGAGATTCTAAAGGAAAGTTCAAACACCATATGCAAACTAAGACGTTCACATGCACAAAAGAACACGAGACTAAGAAAAATGGCAAAAAACAACTTACTCTATAGTAGAAACCAATCTAATAGAGGAGAGCTCACTTTGAGGATCACCTTCGTGGTCTCCGATCTTCAAACAAACTAATAGACACTAAGAAACTCTAGAGAAGAGAAAAGTGAGAAATCTAGATAAAAGAATTTAGAGAGATGATGTGATTTAAGATAATGAAACTCGTTTATAAAAAATCTATTTATACTTTAAACTTTTAATATTGAAATAATCAAGTTTCATTATTTAAAACATACTATCAATTCCAAAACATAATTTTCTAGATTTTTACAATATCTTATGCAATATTAACTTTTACACCTATTGTTAGCAAAATGATGAAGATGAAGTTTTGATGATGTCCAAATCAAGAGAAATCAAGATTCAAGATGTTATGAAGACTTGTATTGCTTTGGAAAGCTTTTGTAATACTCTTAGAAATATGTATAGGACTTAGATAAGAAAAAGAAAAGTGTTTTGTAAAATTACTATAGTAAATCATTGCAACAAAACACTATAGTACTATTCACATGAATAGTAACACTATTCACGTGAATAGTGACGGTTAACGGTAAGAGTATCGCACTTAACACGGACGTGGGAGAAACTAGTCGTTGAAGAAACTAGTCGTTTATGACTATTGAAGAAACTAGCCGTTTATGACCGTTGGACAAACTAGCCGTTTATGACCGTTGGACAAACTAGCCGTTTATGGCCGTTGGAGAAACTAGCCGTTAAGTTTGTCTTTTAGTAAATGGAAGAGCCTTTGGATGAGTCTATAAATAGACTCTCATTTTCTCTCAAGAAAAACAACCAGAGACACAGAAACTCTTCCCTTGTGCTCAAAATACTCAGAAATTCTTGAGACTTGTGTGTTCTTGTTCGGCTTGTGAAACTCTTGTCTGTGGAGCTGGTGAAGTGCTGCTACGGTGATAGAGGAAATAGCCGGTTCATCCTTGGTGTGTCTAAGGAGGTGTTCGGAAGAGAATCATCCTTCGTGAAGTATTCGAAGGAGGTGTTCATCCTTCGTGAAGTATTCGGAGGAGGTGTTCATCTTGAAAAATAAAGATTTATTTTTGAAGAAAATAAAGATTTGAAAAATAAAGTTTTATTTTTTGAAAAGGGTAAATTTACTAGTAGTGATAAATGTGCATCTTGTGTTAATCATAAGAAACTACTAGATGAAACAACCTTAGGAGAATGTAGTAAAAATAATGAAAATAAGGTTGTTAAAAATAAGTATGTTCCTAGAATTAAAAATAAACATAATCATAGAACCCATAGAACTTGGGTAGAAAAGGGAACAACTTATAGGAACACAAATGTTGTATCATGCTTTTATTGTATGAAAAAGGGTCATACTTCAAATAAATGTAAAATTAAGCATTATGGTGTTCCAAGTGGTAGATATGTTTGGGTTATAAAATGATTTCCTTTTTCTAAATCTAACCCAAAGGACCCATACAAAATTGTTGGGTACCTATTTTTTTTTAAATTTCTTTAAAACAAAATTTAAGAAAATTTTTATTCCAAGACCGATAAAACTATTTTTTTGGATATCGTCTAATATATAAAGCATATATAGTTTTAAATCGGAAAATTTTTTATGTGAGCATGTGGTCTTTGATGAAATTGTAGACCTTGAGGCAAAACCTCTTGAGTCAGTTGAATTACATGCACGCAATAACGAAGATTTGTAGAAGACAACAAATGAAGCAAAGATTGATGACAATCCTCAAGATGAAGATCTCAACAATGTTTTTATAAGCTCTTTCTCCTAAAAATATTTGCTTTAAATATCCTATTGTGCATGCTTGAATGAATCTTTAAATTTGAAATATTTTTAGCTCATATGCATACATGCTTTTATTAAGGGGGAGTATTATCTTAGGGGGAGAACATTCAACACAACTTTTTAATTATGATCAAAAAGGGGGAGAAAATGCTTAAAGCTTATTAAAGCTTATTGGCTTATTTAGCTTATTTGTGTTTATTCACTAATGCACTCTTTCTTCCATAAGTTGTGTTTTAAATACAGATTATTACCAAAAGCTTTAAATCAAAGGAGTTTTTGATCATCATCAAAAAGGGGGAGATTGTTAGCAAAATGATGAAGATGAAGTTTTGATGATGTCCAAATCAAGAGAAATCAAGATTCAAGATGTTATGAAGACTTGTATTGCTTTGGAAAGCTTTTGTAATACTCTTAGAAATATGTATAGGACTTAGATAAGAAAAAGAAAAGTGTTTTGTAAAATTACTATAGTAAATCATTGCAACAAAACACTATAGTACTATTCACATGAATAGTAACACTATTCACGTGAATAGTGACGGTTAACGGTAAGAGTATCGCACTTAACACGGACGTGGGAGAAACTAGTCGTTGAAGAAACTAGTCGTTTATGACTATTGAAAAAACTAGCCGTTTATGACCGTTGGACAAACTAGCCGTTTATGACCGTTGGACAAACTAGCCGTTTATGGCCGTTGGAGAAACTAGCCGTTAAGTTTGTCTTTTAGTAAATGGAAGAGCCTTTGGATGAGTCTATAAATAGACTCTCATTTTCTCTCAAGAAAAACAACCAGAGACACAGAAACTCTTCCCTTGTGCTCAAAATACTCAGAAATTCTTGAGACTTGTGTGTTCTTGTTCGGCTTGTGAAACTCTTGTCTGTGGAGCTGGTGAAGTGCTGCTACGGTGATAGAGGAAATAGCCGGTTCATCCTTGGTGTGTCTAAGGAGGTGTTCGGAAGAGAATCATCCTTCGTGAAGTATTCGAAGGAGGTGTTCATCCTTCGTGAAGTATTCGGAGGAGGTGTTCATCCTTTGTGAAGACTCAAAGGAGGTGTAGTTTCATCTCTTGTGGTATCAAGAGAGGTGTTTTCTAAACTCTTACAAATTGTATCTTTGTGATTGTAGTTTGTAATTGTTTTGTGTTAGTGAAAAGGTTTATCTTGTTTGAGATAAACGACTGGACGTAGGATTGGTAAGATCCGAACCAGGATAAAATCATCTGTGCAAATTTCTCTCAACCTTACTCTTGCTTTATTTGTCTTTGTTAATTGCTAAGTAAGTTTAATTGAGTAGAAATTGAAAGGCACACGTTTGTATTAAAAACCCTCTTGGTTTGTTATCACACGCTAACCATTCCGCTGCAGCCGCTCCTGACACCTATTTTCCCAAGTAAATAACAGGTTGGGAACTTACTTTGACTATTCAAATATATAATTAACAAACAATTAATACTAATATATTAATAATAAGAGAATAAAAAAAGAAAAAGACTTAGAAAAATGTTTATTAATGTTAGAGATAGCTTTAAAAATCATATAATTTTAGGATAGTTTTCTAATTAACTAAATTTATTAATATCCAAAAAATTAATTAATTAGATAATTGAAAAGATCAAAGAAAGCTTACTTGAATTAACCAATGAATGTACCAAAACATAAATAGTCCTCATAAATTCGGCACAAATAGAAGTTCGTACCACTAAAAAAGTTGGAAAACTACCCATATTTTCATCTCGGCTTAATATTAGCACATGAAGCCAAATCAAAACTATCCCTAATTGCACCATTAATATTCACCTTAAGTCAATTAGCATATGGAACTTGTCATATTATGTTCACAAAGAAAACTATCATACCCTCCCTAGTTTGAATATTGAAATATGTTAGCACAAAAAACAAAGACAATATTACTCACACGTTTCTTAGATTTATTTTCTGTCACGCGCATAACTCCTTAATTTGAAATTTGAAAAATAACTGAAGAAAACACCATTGGATCTTGAAATCTACTATGATTTCCAATATTTCAATTCATCCAAATAATTGTAATAATGACAACCACTTTAATCACTTTAACCAAATGACCACAAAGAAACTTCATAAACTGAATAACTAAATTAAAAAAATAAAAAATACTGCTAATCGTTAAACAATGACCTTATTTGGAATTAACCAATGAATACAAATAATAAAGTAGTGAGTTTATCAAGAAAAACGGGTTAACAACCATTGCAATAAATTTATTTCTAGATGGAAAATAATTTTTTAAAAGATATATTTATTATTTTTCTCTTTTCAATTAATGTTGTATTTAATATTTTTGTTACATTAAAAATTAAAAGCCTTTCGAGTTTTAAACTCACCTTCCTCTTCTCAGGTTAAAAAATGGCTGCTCGTCAGACAAGCGATGATAGAAGATTTGGGTATTCATATAATTTTTTTTTTCTATATCATTCATTTTTTTTCTTTGAACTTAACTTTTTTTTTTTTTAGAATTAAGTACTTTCGTCGTCGTTACCATCATCGTCAATTGACACCACTAACTCCACCACAGACACCTGAGATTATTTCGCACAAGGTGATTCTTTCTTCTTTTGTAAAATTATTTTAACTTATTTTCATTTCATATAAATTTAATTAGGTTAATCTTAAAATTTGAATTTTTGAAATATGTCTTTGATAGGTATTTTTTTTATATATATAATTTCAATGTATAGGTTTTCTTTTTGTTGTTTTGGTTTTTATTCGAATTTATGCATATTTGAATGTGAAATCAACATTATCATTAAGAGTAATAAGATATGTTTTAATAGAATTTGAGAAAAAAATCATGTAAAATTAGGATGGTAAGATGTTATAAAAAGTACTTGGTATTAATTTTAATTGATGTGAGATTATATCTACCTTAGATATATTTTTTATGAGAGTTAGAATTTGGAGATATAAACATGCATAAGAAAATTAAGATGGATAAAAAAGTGTTAAGGTTATTTTCTAACACACTCTAACTTAGGAAAGAAATTCCCCCAAAATCTTTCTTATATATGGGAAGAGAAAAAGAAAAAGAAATATTAATATTAATATTAATGAAATAAATAACAAAACAATTGGTTTAGTTAGTATTTGCTTAAAGTAATAATATGGTTGCATCCATGAAATTTGGGTATGAATGTATAATCTTACTATGTCACCTTGACAACTTCAACAATCCAATATAGTTTAGAGATCTCATTTATGAATTACAATTGTAACTTTGTTCTTTATCTCTCTTAATGGTACTGTAATAAGAATTTTGTATTTGAATGGGTTTACTCTATATAAAGCAATTTCTATTTAAAAAGTTTCCTATTGAAAAATTGTTATTCTATTATTGTTTTAATCTTAGCATAGCATGAGGTAAAAGAAAGCAAAGAATTCTGGTAATTGGATTGAAATCAAAAGGCCTAGTAACCATTAGGATTTTTGTTTCATTGTTAGAACCAACCTTAAAAAAAATTGGCTTCCTTTTTAGAAATTTCCACATCAATTAGTATGAACATTATTATTTTGATACTACATTAAATATTCTAATTATTATTTTGAGTGTATGAACAAGTTTGCTAGATAAATTAGATTATTAAGTGTTAATTTTGATAATACTTTTATGTTCACTATATGACAGGGTAGATATACATTATATAGTCTAAGTATCTCTTTCTCAACCAATTAGCTACTCCACCATTTTGCTTACTAGCACTAATTGAATACTTCATATTTTAGAATAATATTATAACTTTTTTTGTTCTAAACCCTTGAATTCATAGCACTTCCTTACAATTTTGTATATTATACAAAAATGCCTCCTTCAAAAAAGGGTATATCAGACTAATTTTTGCTTGTTTGATGGTCAATCATTCTGATATGAAGTCAAACCCATGTCTCTCTTTTGTTGTTTAAAGGATAACTTATTAATTTCAGAATGAGGTCAAAAAATTATTGAGAAGCTATTATTATATACTGAAGTTTGTTTCAATAGAAAATAAGGACCTATAAATATACAATGGAGCAAACTTAGGGACACGTCTAACTATTTTTCATATTTATTGTATATAAATGTTTAATAAAAGTATAGTTCAAAATGAGAAGTTATTGTAATAATAACAAAAGGAAAAATGATCAAATTAAACAGAGCTTTAAGTGCCTTAACTTATAAATCCAGACCCATTATAAAAATTCAAAATTTTCAATTTCTGGAAAGAATTACTTTAGAAAACTAATTAATAACTTATTTTACTTACATGATGTTTATTGCCATTAACTTAACTCTTTTTTATTAATAAGCTATGCAAAAAATTTACTAAAAAACTAATTAAAAGACACCTCATGCTCTTTCATCAAGTTTTAGGTAACATCTCATTCGAAAAATATATATGTAGCATATCACTTTATGTAACTTTTATAATAATCATTTTGAATATTTTTACGATAATTTTCTTGTATTTCTTGTATTTTCTACTTTGAGTAGCCTAAGATGATTGATGATGATAGCGAAGAAGACATAGAAAGAGAAGAGAAGGTTCATTTACAAGAAAAAAAGGTTGATGAGCAGAAAAAGAAGGTTCATGAAAATATAAAGGTACTTTTTCGACAACTTTAGATTTAAAAATTAAAAAAGAAAATTATCGTTGGTGAATGTATAAATTAATAAGATGATATTTATGTTTTTTTTACAGTGTGAGATTTTTGTAAGGACGAACATATGATTTTTGTTTTTTATTGATATAATATAATTAAGATCATGTTTTTTTTTTATCAAATTGATAAACTTTATTGTCCTTGTTAAACTTCTTGTTGATTGGATTCTTTTAGTATTTTTTTTTTGTGTATTTCTTTTCACAAATTAGGATTCCATTATGATTTTATTTCATTAAATTTGCCTCAACCACCTTCACATGAGCTTCAATTAAATTTTTTTATCAATTTAAAGTCTTGAAGGTGGTAATTTATCCTAATATATTAGGTCTTATTTAAGGTGGTCTTTCTCAACTTCTAAATGTTCTCTCCCTCTAACGCGTTCGGTAGGATTAATCCTAAACGGAACCCTCTAAAGCTATTATGCATTTTCTCTCGAAAATAATAATCTAGAAAACATTATTTTAAATGTGATCAATTTTCCAACCTTTATGGCAATCAAGGCAAGTAGCATTTTAATTGTATTAAGGTTTGCAATTGGACAAAACATTTATGAAAATTTGACTATAAAGACTAAAAGATATCATTACAATCCAATCCAGTCTTATATTAGTTTATAAAACTATATTAATCGAGTTTGATTAGATACATCATCTGACTTATCTAGGTTGTTCGCATCTCTCAAGTATTATTCTTTTTAATTATCTTTAGTCTTCACTTATTTTTTTATTATTTATTTTTATCATTATCAACTTCTTCAAATTACTTAAGTTTTGTCACTGACAAAAGAAAAACAAATATCATAATCAAATTACTTGTCGTTATAATACAGAATAAAAACAAATATAATAACAAAAATAATATTTTTGTAAATTTGGTTTGTAACAAATTACTTGAAATGGAGCTTTTCTATGTAAAAATTGTGTAGCTAGTATACTCAACAATAATACAACAATATTTGTAGCTGTTGGCACTTCTTCTTTTACGTACACCACTTTGTTAGGAGTGTAAAGTATGGTGAATTAGTGTTCAATATTAGTTTCTTCACAAAATTTATCGAAAACATAATTAGTGCATTCATTTATGTCAAACCTTATAGTTTGAAACCTACAACCACTTTGATTTTACACTAGTACTTTATTTTCCAGAAATTATTAGCAACATTAGCCTTGGATTTAAGGAAATAAATTAAAAAAAATGGTTTAATAATCAATAATTGTAATATAGTATTTTATCACCATTAAAATATGATGCGCTCTAAAGTCTCTTAACATTTGTGTGTACAAGTTAATATGTTGAGTTGGTCTACAAGTTTTTTAAGAAAATATTTCTTTTTTCAACCATAGCTTATCGTAGTAACAAAAGCTTACATTTAGTTAACTTGTCTCCAAGCATATCAAGGCAACTTTCATCAAAGTGTGTTTTTGCATGTATAGGAGTCCAAGAAGGTGAACATGTTTGAGTTTTTTTTTTGGTCATGGTTCAACATTGATGATCATGTTTTTTAGTTCCCATATTCACCTTGAATATGCCTTTGCCTTTTGCATCTTTAATCAATTACCAATTGTATTCAAACATGGTTTTATTTACATACAAGTTTTTACAGCAAAAAGGGCAATTTTTAGTCTTGATCTTTTTGCCTTCCTATCTTTGTGACTCTTCATTTGAGGGTTTGTTGATTGAAAGTAATTTAGAAATGTCATAAGTTATATTATACGTCATCTTATCCAATACTTAGTGGTCATTCTTGCAACTATAACTTTCACTCTTCACCATCAAAAAATTATGCTAGATCCATTGTATATGATAGAGCCGGCTAAAGGTCCAATTAAGTAAAGTCTATGCTTTATACTTTCCAAAAAAAAAAAAAAAGTCTTCAATTTTTTTTTCGCACTAATTGCATTAGACCTCTAAACAAAAACCTCAATTTTTTTTAATACTAATTGTTTTAAATTTCCAAGAAAAAAAGACTTAAAAAAGTTTCATTCTTAAAGTTTGTTTTGAAGATGAAAACTTTGATACCAATATGTTATATTTTATCAATCACAATATATATAAAAGATAAAGAGTAAGAGAAACAAAAAGAAGATTCTAGTTATTAAATATTTGCTTTATTCAATATGGAACAACATAGTAATAGTAATATAAGATATATTCAAAGCAGAACAAATAATAAATAAAATCACATCTGAAACTATAGGAGTAAAACATGCATCATAATAATTAAATGACATAAAACTAAAAATCTTATCTTTTGAAGTTTGTTAAATGATTCTTGTTAAGTCTCACATCGACTAGAGATAAAGTCAATTCATAATATAACTGGATGCAAGCCTCATCCTACAAAAGTTCACTTCTAATAGTTCTTATATATATATTGTTTCTAGGGAGAAGTTAAAGATAACCCTTCAGAAATATTCTTTGTTGAGTAAAAAAATAAGACTTCAATTAAAGATGCATTATCTTTGTTAAGGAAATAAAGCATGCCCTTTAGTTGTAAGCATTATTTTACTAGTGTTTTTTTTTTCCTTCACAAATATCCTTTCCCTTCCTAGTGACCATTAATTTTTAAAGGTACACCATACATCACCAACCATAACTCATGTTAAAACATCCATAAACCCATCTCCACTAATTAAGAACACAAAATCCTAAATCCCCCTCATATTCTTCGATTTTCTAATTAAATCCTTAATTGTGGTCAAATTCTCCATTTGGTTACATGTATTAATGGTTATATATATTGAAGACTATGATACTAAAGTTACTATACCTTTGATAATAGAGAGCTTAGGCAATCATCTTATTTTCATTTAACATGGTTTTTCTGATTTGTGATAGAACACTACAACTAGATATTACTCTCATGTAGAGTTGGATCTCACATTAGGTCTGTAATCAAATGTTGATATGTGTAATCTCCTCTTTTTTAAAAATTAATTTTAGTTTTAAGGTAAAAAATGATATTAATGATTAAGAAATGAAGAAGGGCATAGAATGGTTTAATTTTGGGTGGGTTGAATTAGACATTTGCTAGCGTTTAATGGATCTTTAGTACATGAATTAAATATGAAATTGGCTAATATGTAGATAAATTGTATGGATAAAAAAAATTCAACACTAAAATAACATTTTTTTTTTAAAGAACTGTATACCATATTACTAGTAATTATTTTAATCAATTAGTTTGTCGAGTAAATAATTATTCTATTATTAAGGTTGTACTTGAATGACTATATAAAGTCACTTTCTTTCTTGCATGACATATGAAAAGTGTATCAATCATTAATTTTTTCTTTTCTCTTTCAATCTAGATGGTGTGAGAACTCTATCAAAGAGCTCTATTTCAAATTTCTTGATTTTCTTTCTTCTTCATCTTGCTTATGCTTTTATATTGCTATGTTCATTAAAGACAAACTAGGATTTTTGCAATGAACCCGTCAAATCCATATATCCTTAATCTGATTGATAATCTTTTTTATTTTATTTTATAATCCACTGTAAATTATCGTCCATGGACTTGTACTATGAGACTTATTTTATTGTCAAAGAACAAAATCATATTCATTGACATAATTATCACCACCATGGAATTCAATTTTGCTTTATGGAATGTGAAAGCATTGTAACAATATGGCTCTTTCATGGATCAATCACTCGATATCATAATCAATCCTGAAATCAATTTTTAGATTGATTGAGCCACAAACGTTTAAAAATATATTCAATATAGGTTTTTAGAAGGAAATAGCCTTAAGTATATTCTTTTAAATGTTTAATAATATTTGTGGTGTTATATCATCAAGGAGAACTTTCAAAGATGAGCATTATATGTAATCGTTTATCTTTGAATGATTAATATTCTCATATGAAAACATAGACTTATATTTTAATATAAACATTGAGAGTCTTCAATAACGTAACCCACGTACAATTTTGTTTAATTTGAAATGTGAATGATTCTAAATTTTGTGTAGTGTTCATTAGCCATTTTTATTATATATGTTTATTATTATTTGGCTAACTTTTGTACACTTCAATACCTTAATTTTAAACGTGTTGAACTTTTTTTTTCTTTTTAAATTTCCCAAACCCCTCACTACTTTTGGGGACAGAAAATTCGATTAAGTGAAGTAATAAAAGATGGATCACTAAAACCCTTATGCCACATATTGAAAAAGAAAAATGGGAATCATTTTATGATTAAGACAATGAAGTGGATAATTGTTCATTTATTCACTTATATATCTATTGTTGGTTTTTATGGTTTGTTGTAGTTGAAAGTGCTCATAATTTTTTTATCCTGTTATTATTTGAAATTTTTAATTTTCATTGTCATCTTATTTGACACTTTCAGCCAAAAGAAGAAACAAATAGCCCAAGTACCAGTGGTAATGGACTGCATTGGGATGAACGTCTCAAGGGTAAACATGTTTAATAATATTCATGTAAAAACATCCAACATTTTTAAATGTGACTGTGTTAGACATTTTATGACAATATTTTTTACTGAAACTTTTATGATATATTGAACAGATATGGTTTAACATTATGCTTAATTATCATACTACATTTGAATTTGAGTTTTTGTTTTTCTAAATTTTAAATTTTTTATTTTGCTCTATATTTTTTCCTGCCCAATTCTATTATTAATTAAGCACTTCTACGTGTAACTTTACAACGCATAGCATGTTTTACGCTACAACCTCGTAAATAAGCTTAATCGTAAGTGTAATAAAATTTCAAAAGTTTTATTTTGCACAACACTTATTCGCAAGTGGTGTTTGATGCTTCGAAATACTATGTAAAGTAAATACTATTTAGAATGTGTAATTTAAATAATACTTAGAGATGACCTAGAATACATAATTCGAGATGTATTTGAAATAATATATAAAGTTAAATATATTTTGAAACAACCGAAATAAAACAAAAGATATTTTGAAATATATGTATGAAAGTACACATTTACTATTTCCATTCAATTATTTAAAATTAACATAATTTACATAATTATGAATAAGATTAAAAATTATATTCTAAACTATGTTATTTAAAAATTATAATTTATATTGGTATTTCGAGAAAGAGTGATCGTATTAATACATGCATTATTAAAAAAAATTTATTACTTACAAATTTCCTATGAAAAATTATCTATAAAAAATAATTGTGAATTTTTTTTTGTAATTTTTTTTTGCAAAGAAGAATCAATATTAATACTTGCAAATTCTGCTGTACATTATTATACAAATATTTATTACCTACAAATTTTCTTAAAAAAAATTATACTTCTTTTTACAAAATATTTAATCCAAAAAATATCTACGTATTTTTTCAACAAAACACCTACCAAGTTTATTTTGTAAAATTATTTGTAAAAAATCATTTTTAGTGTGTGAGTGAGAGAGAACATTGGCATTGTGCTCATTCATGGGTATTGGTGGATTTGTTGAGTTTTGATAAGCAAAGTTAAAAGGATTTTTTTGTTAGCTCACTGTACATGTTTATGTGTACGGCGATGATCGTATAATGTGTGTGTTATACGAGAGTTATTCCAAGTCCTGAGTAAACACTTAAGAGAGGGAAAATGTTATCTCGGACTTTACATGAAGTGTATTTCCATTTTAGAAAAAGGATTTTAAAAATTTCTATATTGGTTTATAGTGAATTTTTATATTTGGGTTGTAAATATTAATTAACATTTGGATTTATTAAATGTATTCAATTTTTGGAGAATTTTGATATTATTGTTAAAAATATTAAGTTTAAGACAGTTTAGTGACTCAGATAATTGGAGTGTTAGAATAATAATAATTTTATTATTATATAAAAAAATTGAACAAAAATGTGTAGCGGATACGTTTTCACTAGTGAGTAACTATTTGAATTTAAAAAAGTATTTACTAAAAGTGTAAGGTTAGATAAAAAAAAATTGTATACAAAAAAAAGGAATTATATGAATTTGTTTTCTCTTCATTAGATCATATGAGAAGGGTTTTAGTTATTAGAATGTGGAATTTATCTTCTAGTATTCTTTGCGTTTTTTCTTAGACAAGGGACTTTGTCTCTGCATCTATGAAACTCATAAAACTCAATGTTGGGTTCATATACATAGTCTTTCTTTGAAATATTAATAGTTGAATGCAATTTTTTCATTACAGGTAGAATTGATACACATTTATCTTTGGATGATTATACCAAAAATAAGTTTTGTGAATTTTTTACTCATTTTTTAGTAAATGTTGATTTGTTACTTGAATAACTTAACCAAATTTTGATAGATGTAGAGTATAAGAATCTGTCTCTATTTTGTTAAAATTATAAAATAATTAGTCATGAAATATTTAACTGTAGAAGATTATAACAAGATGTCAGCAGTAATTCTAGTGGTGAGAAAATAGTTGGTTGAACTTAATAATATTCATGTTGTGAATGAATTCTTCTACTAATAATCTAGATGTTTTTAATAGTAGTGAATCAATAAAGTTTGATTCATTAGTTATTATGTCTTCTTTAAAATATGTCACTCCTCCTATGGTAGTTTATGGGTAAAAGTTGCATTTGACATTACTGGTTAGTTTATTTCATTTGTTATTATAATCAATGATATTAAATTACAGGTTGCTCATGCTTATGGTGATACTGATAAGTGACATTTTAAATTCAAAGTTTTTTATATTCTTAATAAAGGAAATCATTTTGTGAATAAGTTAGTCATCTTGATTTATAGAAAACAATTTCATGTATTTATTTAAATAATTTTCATAATAAGTCTTAAATATTTCATAAAAACGTAATTTCTTTTTACCATAAATTTAGTATGGTGCTCCCATGTTTTGTTCACAGTTTTTCTATAATAAAACTTTCACGTGATGATTAATGTTAGACCTTGTGGTAAGAAAGTTCAATCAAAGTTAACATGAATTTATTTAGAATTTTATAAAGTAATTATTTATTAAAAGAATAAAACTAAAAATAATTGTGTACACCAAAAAAAGTAATCTCTTTTAAAAACCAGTGAAATTTGTATCCACCTTTTTTCATTATGACAAAAAAAATTAACTTATACCAAAATCATTTAAAAAATATATAAAATAAATGATTTTTATAATTTTACATATCTAATATTTTATCAAATATGGATTTTTATTATATGTAATTGATTATATTTTCAAAAGACATTATTATAAAATAATTTATATTAACAAGGATAAAATAAGAAAGAAATCTGTACACAAAAAATGGTTATGAGCTGGTTAAAAAACCAATAATCTTTATTAATACTAGTAGAAACTCATGAAAAATATTAATAAACTATAAAATACCTGTTATAAAAGTAATTATATAAAAAATTATAAAATAAATACTTTTTATAGTATTTTTTTGTAAATATTTATTTATTATGAATAATTATTTTAATTAAAAAAATAACGACTAAAAAGGATAAAATTGGAAAATATTTATTTTACTATTATAATTATTTGAATTAGAAAAGATAGTTACTAAAAAATAATTATTTTTTTAAATTTGGAAAAAATAGTTATTAAAAGTAATAGTGAAAATGTGTAGAAAGAAAAGAAAAATTCCTTTATATAATAGTGCTAACTTTATTAATAGTATAAAAGTAGAAATTAATAGTATAGATTAATTGTGAGAGTCCAAAAATTACGTGTTATGAGAGGGATAGATGTCTCAAAATAAAGAGACCAAGTGTTTCATGAGCATATAAATAGAAAATTTATAACAAAGATGACCTCATTATTTTCAGACTCTATATCTCTCTAAAATAGAATTTTCTACCATTCCTCTCCCTTCTCTCTCTCTCAAATTTCTCACTTGTGTTTCATATGATCGAAGATCAAGAGCTCCCTAGGTGATTCTGACTTCAAGAGTTTCCTTTTGCACCGATCAAACTTGTGTTTTAACGGGTAAGTTTAGTTTCTTGAGTTTTTGTGAAAATCTGAAAAATTTTGTCACATGCAAGGTAGCCCTACTGGTTGCATGTGTTCTTCAACCTTCTCTTCCCCTTTCTAATTTCATTTTGATCCATTGGGTGGTCTTTTCTCACCAATCGGGGAAATATAAGTGTTTCTAGGATTTTCTGGTGTGAAAGCAATTTCTGGAGAAGATAAACGTCGTTTTGTTCGGTCAAAGAGGTAAGGGAAGCTAGTTAATTTAATTATGATTTACTATGTATGAAAATGTTGTTTGATGATTATGCATGTGTGTAAAATTGAATGATTTGGTATTCGGCATTGTTGTTGTGTGTTGTGTTCATGTTAAATGCTTTTCTGCAGAATTCTGGTTCATGGCCGAGTGAATTGTGAGGAAGTGTGACAATGAAAATGATGAATTGGTGTTAGGTGTGAGTGTGGTCTGTATGGAGAATCTGGTTAAGTTGTTTAAGATTTCTTAGAACTCTTAGGTCACTTAAAAATGTTCCAAAACTAGGAAATCTTATTTTCGGTCCTTGAGTTGTTGATTATGCAGATTTTGGAGTGAAATCTGATATGAGACTCTTTGGAAAGATGTTAGAAAGATTTAGGTAACCTTGGATAGGTGTAAAGGTGTATAGGATTCATGTTTGGAGGATTAGAAGTTAGGGAAATTGTTTAGTTTTGGTAAAATCTAGCTTGTTCATAATTCTGCAAAAGTTCTGCAGAATTATGCATAAAATTGAGCGTTCGCTGTTGATCGCTCGGTCATGTTCAGGTACTTGGTCATGAAATGGGTTCAGTCTCTTTAGTCTTACCCATTCATGACCGTTCGGTCTTAGGTGGTAGTGTTTGGTCTTGTACTAGCGCTCGTTCTTGGTAGTGCTCGGTCTTGTACTAGCGCTCGTTCTTGGTAGTGCTCGGTTTTGTATTAGCGCTCGTTTTTGGTAGTAGTCGATCTCGTACTAGTAATCGGTCTTAACTATGTTCGGTCTCTTATAGGTCTTACCCGCTAATGACCGTTCGATTATATCTTAGTGTTCGGCCTAAGTTATGGGTGTTGTTGATGGATTGACAAGTGTACCAAATCACACAAGTAATATAAAATGGTAAGAGCAAGTATCGTATCCTAGAGGACTCTCGGCACTAAACAGTTGTGTGATAACTCGATTAATTAAGACTTAAATAAAACGAGATTGTTGGTTTCAAATGGAAAGACATAAAATTAAATATGAATGCAAATTGATCAATATTAGAGTAACACAGAGATGAACGAATGTTGTTTAATATGAGATGAATATATTGTTAGGGTTTGATTTCACCAAGTTTACTCTCATGTATATAAGAATTCTTCTTTTTACATTAATGTTAACGTCACTCACTAAGTTACTTAGAACCCGATCCCTCGGCAATAAGCCTGCCTTAATTCCTAGTTCGTGCAATTCCTAGCGTTCCTAGAAAATTAAGTCTGAAGATCAAGAACTTAAGACGACCAAGTACTCATACCCTCATCCCTAAGAAATATTACCCTTGGGAGAATTCAACAAGAACCTGAATTGTAAGGAACCTCCCGGCACTCATCCAATTCATAAATCATGCTACTAAATGAGTTAAATAGAGCAAGCATTGAAACAGATGAATTCCCTAACAATTAATGAAAAACATATAAATTAAGAATCAATTCAAATACATGAGAGTTCACAAGGTTACATCATCCCCCAACAACAAATAGAGTTTAGTTCTCCATAGACATGGAGAAACTAGATGAATAATGGAAAAACATGAGATAGTGAAACCCTAAAAGTAGAAGAGAAAGCTCTCGCCTCCAAATCCGCCTTCAGAGAGTAGAAGAGTGTGATGTTGTGTTGCTCCAGCTAGAGATACCAAACCTAGGACGTCAGGGTCCTCTAAATATAACAGAAGTAGAACAGAAACAAAGCCCAAGCCTAAGTCGCTGGCGCTCAAGCGCCCCACTTAGGGCTCCCGGGCGGCGAGCGGTGGTCTTTCACACTCAAGCCTCATAGAGGTCGCCCAAGCCTTCTACATTCGGCGCTCAAGCGCCCCAAAAAGAGGCGCCCGGGCGGTGAGAAACACTTCCTGTGCTTAAGCCTTCAAGAGTACGCCCAAGCCTTCTTCATCCGGCGCTCAAGCGCCCCAAAAAGGGGCTCCTGGGCGGTGAGCGACACTTCCTACGCTTAAGCCTTTCAGAGTACGCCCAAGCCTTCTTCATCCGGTGCTCAAGCGCCCCAAAAAGGGGCGCCCAGGCAGTGAGCGACACTTCCTGCGCTTAAGCCTCAAAAAGGGCGCCCAAGCCTCGAGCTTCTTTCCTTCTGGTGCTTTTTCTGGACCTTTCTGAGCTCTATCTCCTTAGCACTTTATCCCTGCTTTCCATATTAACTCATTTTCTATCAAAACAAAGGGAATTAGTCATAAAATCATCAAATTCAACCTCAACTCTCTTATTCACACAACTTAACAGAAAAACATGATTCCAAGCAAGTTTCTAAGCAAAAAAGGGTGCATTTAATGTTAAAATTACATAACAGATAATGGTATTTTTAACCGTTATCAGGTGTTCGACCAAAGCTATAGGTGTTCGGCTTAAACTATAAGTGTTCGGTCTAAGCCATAAGCGTTAGATCTAACTTAGTTCTTGGTCTGGTTGTAGTATTCGGTCATGTTGTGTACTCGGTATCTTATAGTGGTCGGTTTTTTAATAATGTCCAGCCATCTCTTCAGCCGTACATGTTATGGACCGTTCGGTCCTATTCTTTAGGTAGTACGAGACCATTCGGTCTCCAACATTCACAGGGTATTCGATATTGTTTATATGTGTTTGGTGATTTTTGTTCGGCATATATTTATATTTATTTCAGTTGCTTTAATGGCTTATGTACGCATTAACATAATGGTGTCAAAGTGAAAGTATGATGTGATATTTGTAATATGGATGTGAAAGAGAATTCCAAGGAGGAATGTCTTGGTGGTTGGTTTCAATGTGGTAAAAGTATGAATAAGGGAAGCTTAGTCTTGGCGTTCATCCTGACATTCTAATGGTCACCGAGTCTCAAGTAGAAAATGATGAGGCATGTGGTGAGAATAGTAGGAGGCTTGGTCGCGTGGTAGCTTAGGTTTCCAGCTCACAGACTAAACTCATGTGGTAGCTTGGGTTTCCAGCTACAGTGAGGGATGAAGGGCTAACCTCGTGTGGCAGCTTGGGTTTCCAACTATGGGAATCGTGAGGTTTCGAGGTTACCTCCCACGAGTGCACGAACGACCATAACTCATATTCATACTTATCCGGACGATCAGAGTAAAGTGGTCGGTCATAACATGCTTATATGATATCTGTATGTGTATAATTGTATTATATGTTTGTCTGAATGGCATGTTAACATGATTAATTAAATTACACTAGCTTACCCTTCTTTTCTGTCTTGTCTTGTTTGTCTGTTCAGTTTTCCTTTGCAATGATCATCTTGTGGGTGTGAGCAGAGTGTGAAAAGTGTTGTTTGGAGCAGGTGCTGAGCGAGGAGCCTCAAATCTCTTAGTTTAGGACTGTTCGGTTTATACATCGTTTGTATAACCGTTCGGTTTGTTCTTATGTTTTGTATATGAATTAATTATATTTTGTAAAGTTTTAAATTTATGGTTATTTTAAGATAACCGTAAGTAACTTTTATTTCCCAATACCTGTTCTAACTTCTTATTATGTGATGTCTCATTAATGTAGTTCATACTATAATTTTTAGGATGTTACATTAATGATCACAAATTTTTTTATGATAAAAAATAAAATTATAAATATAGAAGTAAATATAAATAATTTTTAAATTTTGTAAGATAATTTTTTTATTATATATAGTTATTTTATTTTAAATCAGTGCTTGAGTTTAAAAAAACCAGTCAAATTAAAAAAATGGATTAAATTTAAAAATCTTAAAGAATAAAATTAGTAAAATAATTATTTTAGTTTAAAAAGAATATTATTTATTAAAAGAATAATTTCCAATAGTACATAAGTACATCTATTAATAGGTATAGATTATAATATTAGTTTTTATGTTTGGTAATTGTTATTTATTCTACTAATAATTATATCAATTTTTTAAATTAATTTTTATATTCTCAAAAAATGTGAAAATAGTGGTTGGGTTACTTCAAGATGATAATTATTTTTTATCCTATTATTGTTCTGGCGTGAATGGTATTTGGAGAAACAATAGAAATAACACTTAATTTATACCATTAGACTTTGTTCACTTGAATGAATTTAAAAAAGAGTGATTAAATGAATTTGAGAGGATTTAAAGGTAAATTTTTTTATTATTTATTAGAATGGATTTGAAGGTAAGTAAGGATGAATTTTGAAATAAACTTTTTTAATCTATCACATCAATAAAATCCTACAAACTTTATTTTTAAATCTATTCAAAATATCAAATAAAGAAAGACATAGACTTGGAAATAAGATAAAAGCTAATAATTGATGATTGTTTTTATTTATAATTGATTAAATTATATTTCAGCTTTTGAGATGTTAAATAAATTTAGTTTTGGTATTCGAATTTAAATTATATTTTATATTTTATTTTATTTTTCAAATTCAGTATTTTAAAAATTTTTCTTTTAAATTTAATGGTCAAAAGTTTGATATCATCGTACATTCCAGAATAAAATCACATTTAACCATTTATATAACAAAGTTGTTTAAAGTTCTGCAAGCTTTTTATGTTTGTGGTTCTGTGATTGCAGGAAGAAACAAAACCTTTCTTGGTGCTCTAATCTGTAAGTTCTTATTCTCACTTGTTTCGGTTATTTGTATTGTCTACACAACAATTTGCGTTTAGGGTTTTTCATCGCTATTCATTCATCTCTCTTACGTGCCTTGTAACCTTTGATTACTCGTTTTGCTTACTTTCTGAATGCGATTTCATTCCGTGTAGGTTATTGTGTGTGGAATCTTATTCTAATTTTGTGTCTTGTTTTTTATTTTATTTTTATTTTTTATTTTTAATCTAGGTTTGATGTTGCTGTGTTGAGGCTTTTAGCAGCAGTGTAGAAGATGTTCAAGAACACGTTCCAATCCGGATTTCTTTCCATATTATGCAGCCTTGGGTATGTTTCGTTTTGGCATCTTCGTTTCATAATCCTGTTTTCGTATATTGGCTATGATGAAGTTACTGATATTTTTCGTTGTCTTTTTTATTTATTTATTTATTTAGGAGTAAACCATTGCAGATATGGGACAAAGAAGGTACGTGCTTTCGGGTTTGCAGTAGCATCTAGTGCTTCAATGTGAAAAATTATGACCATTGATTGAAGAATCGATGGTGGGATTTTCATAAAATACCCATGCACAGTGTATAGCTAATTAGTATGAAGATATTAAGCCTTACTTGTTCATTTTCCAGCCAATGGTTGTACTTTATCTTTTAAAACACAGCCAATCTAATAATATTTGAGCTTGATTTAAATGCAACAATACTCTGCTGTGCCTTGGTCTGAAACTATGTGACTTTGTTCTCATTTTGAAAATTTATTTATTATGGTGTTAAATAGTAAGGTTCCTACTATGAGGCTGACTGATAGCAGACCTATAGTTAAACATGTGAATTTCAAGAAGAAAAGGGGTGAGCTTATTGTTAAGATAAGTTACACGGGGCAGGTTAGGAGGTTTGTTATCTCCAATTAGGGGGCTATCATATGGACCAGGTGGGATGGGGGAAGAATTAACTGTCTAAGAATCCTAAGACAGTTAGGAGAGTCCAGAGTCTCTATTTTATATGGGATTGACTCTTTTGTATCATTATCATTTTATGCAGTGTTCTACTGAACTGAAAGTTTTCTTCATTCAATTATCCCTAATTTTGTTCTTCATTCAATAAAAGATCCTTACATTTCTTTCTATCTCAAGTACCCATGTAACAGTGACACCTCGCCCAACAGCTCATGGTGGGATACATGAATCCTTACTCATTGATCTTCTTGCATATTGATCCCATGAAAGGTTAATGTGTAAGATTAGTCTTGGTATTTCCTATTCCTGTTGTGTTAAGGAATTTGTATATTCTCAGATCACTTTTTTTCAGTGAATCTTTCTCATATACGTTAATACTACTCTATTAAGTTACTCTGCATAGTTGAAACATCATGCTTCAGTCCGGTATCTGCTTTCAATTTATTTCTTGTAGTCTGTATGCCTTAGTTGAAACATTATTCTTCTTTCTTCTAATATAAAAATTCACAAACTTAGTAATAAGTAATAGTTTTGTTTTGTGTGACTGCTGCTTAAGTTATTTTATCTATTTCCTCTTTAAATTGCTTTTATTGAACACTGTTTATCATTTATATACTTGAATCTTATTGTTCAATACAATATTTTGATTCATGATTCAAAGAATAGTTTGGATTCGTGATTTAAATGTTGATTCAGTAACCTTGAGCAGGATGTAATGTTGGACCTTTCTTTCACACTTTCAGGGGCTAAATACAACTTTTTTTTTTTTTTGTTTTAAAGGACTTTAGTGACAATGGCTCACATATTTAAGGATCAATGTGACCCATTTCTATCTGATGATTTATATTTGATGAATTAAATGGTCTCAAGTTGTTAATTGTTTATCTTAACATATTTGTGGTTTGTTGTCTGATGATAGGAACAGTCTTTTTGTTGTTCAAAGTAAGTATTATGTCACTGATTTTTCTTGGACTTTGTTATAGTTGTGAATGGTCATATCAAACGACCTCAGGATGAAGATATTCAATCCAATGTACTAGAAATAATCGGATCAAATATTCAGTCCACATACATTACATGCCCAGCTGACCCAGCTGCAACACTTGGTATAAAACTTCCATTCTTGGTTATGATTGTCAAGAATCTAAAGAAGTATTTCACATTTGAGATTCAAGTTTTGGATGATAAGAATGTCAGGCGACGATTTCGAGCTTCAAATTTTCAAGTGTGTAAGTCTGCCCTTGTTTTTATGTTTAAGGGGTTGGTCCACAACTTGCAGAATTTTGATTTCTTCTATATCATATTCTTTAGGAATGGCATAGTGGGCTTTGGTCCACGGGCTGGTTTGTCAGCCCACCAAAATTTGGCAGGTTAAGTTGGATTTTTCAACCTGCTTTGGCTTGTCTCGCCTGACTTGTCAAACTGATGGGTTAGAGGCAAGGAGAGCTAGCCTCTTTTTCTATTTCTTTTTTCTTTTAAATTAAAAATTGAATTAAAATATAATTTAAAAGATTAATTTTTTTGTATCATATCGTTTGAAAGATGCAAATGTACAATAATATTATAATTTAAATTATTAACACTTACAAATTAAGTTTCAATTATTAATTATAGGAGAGTAATTTAACATGTAAAGATATTAATTATTTTTATTTCATTTGATTAGAGACATTAATTAATCAATTAAAAACTTGAAAAATAGTTATATGATTAAATGTGCTTTTAATATATATCTTCATATGCTTGATTATCACTTCATTTGCTGAATCTACAAAATTTAAGTTCCTAGAGGTGTTGTTTTACACACAGATAACATCATCTTATACTCAGTTGATTGTGTAACTACATTTTGTTTCTTGCATTTACTGGGAGATAATATTTCCTTCAATGAAAACAAAATATCTTGTAGTAAAGCATCAATTCATTAGAAATCCTGCCTAATCAGCATCACAATACCTAAAATTTTGATAATTTCCTTTATCTTCATACAACGTACGTTGCCTTGGATCTTTTCTGAGGTTCCTTGGAATATGGATGTCAACATTCCAATGATCAATATAAAGAATATGTATGAACTAATCAGCATCTCAATACCTAAAGTTTTTGATAATTTCCTTTATCTTCATATATCATACGTTGCCTTGGATCTTTTATGAGGTTCCTTGGAATACGGATGTCAACATTGCAATGATCAATATAAAGAATATGTATGAACTGATCCAACAAGTCTTTTATATCTTTTGGGATCAGAGAAAATATTCATCGTACTCTGCAATTAATTTTTGATTTTGGTATTCATCTATAGTCAATCATATTCGTTTTCTTTTAGGATATCTAGAGCATATTTTCTTTGTGAAATTACAATACCTTTTTTTGATTGTCACCTCAATGCCCGAAAAGTATTTGAGACATCTGGGATCCTTGGTTTGAAATTGATTGCATGCATGTTCCTTTAGTTGAAATTCTAGTAGTGTCATTCCCTTGTAGTGACTATATCATCAATGCACACTATTAAGTAAACATATTTTGAATAATGTGACTAAATTTTCCAAAGTAACCATGTGAACATTGCTTGAGGACCATAGAGAAAACTTCACAACAATCATGGTCACTATCCATGATGATCAAATGCTTTATTCACATTTTTAGAAATTGTAGAAGAGAGGAGAGAAAAGAAAAATGTCAAGGAGACAACCTACTATAGCTGAGAAAATTGTAAACAGGATCTGAATTACGAGTAGAATGAGTGCCTTTTTAGATAGCAATGGGCTAATTTGTGTCGTCATTATTAGGAGTGTTTGAGTGATAATTGAAAAGAATTTAATGAAGAGGATTCACCTGGGAGCATTGGACTAATCATTTGGGTCATTATTTGTTAGGATATAGGATGATAGGATATATTGAGTTTAGGATAGAAGGCAGGAAGTGGCTGAGCCAAATGGTAGGAGGCAGGGGGAAGGGGAAGGGAGTCTGGCCGAATGGTAGTCGGTAGGGGAGAACCGAACGGTTAAAGGCAGTAGGTTGTGTGAGTCGCATTGGTGAGCAGAACGGTGGAAAGGAAGGGAACAGTAGAAAGGGGGAATCGAGGGCCAGACGATACGGGAATAGGAGCGAAGGAGCCAAATGGTATCTACACTAAGACCGAATGATAGAGGATGAATAAAAAGGCAGGAAAGTTTGTCAGGTTGTTAGGGGGAGAGAGAATATAAATAAACCTTTTGTGATTTTGTTGAGTAGCTAGCCATTTACTTTATGTAAACAGGTCTTGGACCTTGTTGAGGGGGATTAGGCTCCCGAATCGTTATTGTATTTTGTTGTATGTTACAGTGAATACATACAATTCCTGTGTTCTCTCTGGTTTGATTGCCTTTGCGTGAGTGGGTGTTGTGAGAAAGTTAGGCTTCTAACTCAGAAACCTAACATTATTGGTAGGTAATAACTGGTGGTGTCATATAGATAGGATCAACTCAACAACTTTTTAATAAAACCCTGTTCTATGCCTATTCTAACAGTCATCTCTGAGGAATACTACGGTACTTGAAAAAGGAAGATATGGAATATTGTAACATTGTTTTGCTAAAATGATCTCAATATCTTTACTGGAATACAATCTATATGATTTACAAATGATTCATGCGTTCTAATTTTCATGTCATTATACATAATAGGCCGTCACTCGAGTAAAGCCGTACATTTGCACTATGCCACTAAGAATGGATGACGGCTGGAATCAAATACAGTTTAACCTGGCTGATTTCACCAAGAGAGCATATGGTACTAATTATGTGGAGACGCTGCGAGTTCAGGTTCATGCAAACTGTCGCCTGAGAAGGATATACTTCTCTGATCGCCTCTACTCTGAAGAAGAACTCCCACCCGAGTTCAAATTGTACCTTCCAATGCAGGTTAGAAATTCTGCATAAGTACAACTACTTTTTTCATATTTATCTTTTCTTGTCAAGTGTAACTAGGAATTTCTCTCTTTATTTGTATTTTTTTACTTTCTTTTTTTAGATAAAATCTCACCCTGTTCTTGTCATCATGCAGAAATCATGAATATGTTGTTGAAGGATGGAATGGAGCTTGGAGAGAGAGTTGGATGTTATATTTATGCATGCTACATATAATAAGTATAATATTGGACTCTATTCTAAAATTTGTATGTATGTTGTGCTAGATCCTATATTAACTTTTGCAACAGCTTGTTCCTGACTTGTGTAGGAGGTTCAGATATGCTTATCTCTTATATTTGAGGTTAATTTTATGATGTTGTGCTTTGCTTTAAATGCACTGCTTTACTGATGTATGTGCTGATATCTGCTTATCCAACGAAGGATTTCCATTCTTGTGAGAAGAATGGAGTAAGAAGTTCACTCAAAACAGTCTAATAATTAACGATATTAAATAAATTCCTTAGCTATTACAAAAGTAATGTTCCTAATTTATTGCTGTTTTAGTTAAAGTTACAATAATATTTCAAAGAGGATAGAATTTAAAGCATGGATATGTTTCTCTTTTCTTTATTGTATGTCATGTATAGAGATGACAACCATACGGGGTGATACAGATTTCATTATTCCATTAGTATCTCTGAAGTAATTTTTTTTTTCTATATCTATCTCTATAGTTAAAGAGGTTATAATTTGTCCCATTCTCATAGAATAATGGATGTATTTGTTTCCATGTTTGTATTCCTTTTTTTATTATTCTAATATCAATTAAATAAACTTTATAAAAAAATAAATATCACAAAAAAAGAAATATAATATTATTAAATATTTAATTTTAGAAAGAAATTTTCTCGATTTTAATGTCAAATATTAATAAAAAAATATAATTGTATAGATTTCAAAACAGAATATTAAATAGTAATTAAATAAAAGTCAATAGTTATATAAAATAGTAAATAATTACACTTAATTAAAATTTTATAAAAATCAAAACATTTATAAATTATATAAACATTGAATTGTTTCACTTGTTCTAGCCAAACAAAGTAGATAAAATTAAAAAATACTTTTTAAAATTACAAAAAAAAAAAATTCAAACAATTAAATTTAAATATATTTTGAACATCTCTTTATTTTCTTTCTCTAAATTTTAATGAAATTGTTTTATACTACTAAATATTATAATACGCTTTTATGTTATAATAAATGAAATATATTTAGGTATTTGCGGTGGTAAAATTATATTTATAAGAACATGTTAAAAAGAATGAAAATAGGTATAAAAGATCATTAAAACTCTGTATGATAAAAATGAACAACAAATAAAAATATTAAAAAAATGAAAAAAAAAATGATCATATATGTGTTATAAACTATTTAATACATTATTAAATAAAAAGGGTTAAATATATTTTTAGTTCTTAAACTATTACGCGATTTTGGGTTTAGTCCCTATTCGAAAGTTTTGTTCCTTTTAGTTCTCTTAGCTTTAAAACTCTTATGTTTAGTTCTTAAAATTGAACGACATTAAATTTTCTTTGATGTGGCAAACGACGAGCCACGTCTGATGCAAGTTATTGTGCCATGACGTTTTGGTTTCTGAAATCAACTTAGGGTTTTTAGTTTATTTTATTTTTTAATTGGAGAAAAGTGATTGTCTCCTCCTGCTGAATCCTGATGACACTGTTCAAGGTCCTCTTCGAGATTTGGGTGCTTGCGATGAGATCCGCCCAAAGCTAGTAATCAATGGAGTGCTACATTCGTAATCACAACCAATTGACGCAATTGACAGATCAAGAAACGGTGAGGGAATAAAGCGAGGAAAAACGGGAGGAGAAGGAAGAAACCTGTTCGATGAGACGGTGAACGGGACTTCCATTGGAGGTGAGATTGGAGGTTTCTCAGTAGGTCCTTTTGAAGAGCCCGAGCAAATCGTAGGTGAACATGTTCTTTTACTTCCGCACCGTCGTCGTCGTCCTCGCTCTGCTGCTTCGGCGGATTGCTCCCGCGAAAGCCGTGCCAACTCCGCTGCATTTCGAGCTCTGTTGCTTACTGTGCTTCTTCCACCGTCGGTGGAAATGGAGGCGGTGGAATCGATGACAACGACGGTTCTGGCGGTGAGTCTAGTGATGCTAATCTTCAATTGGTCGATGATGCGTCACAGGAGCTTTCGCACTTTCGCCTGATGTTATCATTCTCGATGTTTCAGTATGAACTCTTCTGTCTGTGTAGAGTTTTTCTTGTTGTTTTATTTTTAGTATTTCACTTTTTTGTGCGTTTGGTAGGGAATGGTTTGCGGGGGATGTGCTCCTGTAGAAGTGTGTCGGTCGGAAATCGAAGCTCCCAGAAGACTGGTTGCTCAAGGAAATGAGGTTGGTGCTCCCTCTCAAAGGCTGGTTTGGAAGAAGTTTGTCGGTCGAGAATTCGAAGCTCTGCCACAAAACAACACTGTCGGATGAGGTGGCGGTGCCGGTGGACCACACTTGCAACCGACCGGCGTTGGTGAGTATGGTTACCGTTTGTAGTTGCTCATTTTAGAAAAAAAATGCGCAACGTGAAACACATTCACGAGGAAGCTGGTATCACACGTGACTCGCTGTTCAATTTTAAGGACTAAACATAAGAGTTTCAAAACTAAGAAGACTAAAAAGAACAAAATTTTCGAATAAGGACTAAACTCAAAATCACGTGATAGTTTAGAGACTAAAAACATATTTAACCCTAAATAAAATTGTACAAACACTAGTACAAAATATGCTTTTAAACTCGCACAATAGACCTCTCTTTACACCAAACCGCTGCCTATTCAGACACGGTGGTAGTTTCGTAATTAACGAGACCTTATATGCCTCGGTTCAGACTAGACCGGTACCAAAAAGAGCTATCACTTCGGTTGTGAAGGCAACCAATGCCTAATTATCAGTGTCTGACGCAGTTTCTGACGCAGTTAAGAGAAACCCGAGGTGGAAGAGCTATACGACATCGGTTGGTAGAAAGGACCGAGGCATAAGCCTCTACTGCCAAAAGCCTCTCTTTTTTCCCCAAAATTTTCCCCAAGTTGAAGGAAAACCTAGCTCCCTCCTCGCTCTCGCCTCCCCTGGCTCTCCCTCCCTCCCTCCCCTGGCTGTCGCCTCCCCTCCCCTCGCTCTCACCTCCCCTAGCTCTCGCCTCCCCTCCCCTCGCTCTCGCCTCCCCTCCCCTCACTCTCGCCTCCCCTCCCCTCGCTCTCGCCTCCCCTGGCTCTCGCCTCCCTCCCCTCGCTCTCGCCTCCCGCCCCTCGCTCTCGCCTCCCTTCGCTCTCGCGTCCCTCCCCTCGCTCTCGCTCTCGCTCTCGCCTCCCTCCCCTCGCTCTCGCTCTCGCTCTCGCCTCCCTCCCCTCGCTCTCGCCTCTAAAATCTCCTGCGAGTGCGTCGCCTCTGGACGGAAGAGCAACCGGTGGTGGTGCGTCAATGGTGGCGGCGGTGCTAGGTGGTGATGAACAGAGTGTTTTCTGTGCTGGTGTGTCAATGGATTTTTTGGTGATAAAAGGTGAGTGCGATTGGGGTTTGATGTTGATGGTGGTGGTGCAAATTAGGGTTTGATGACCTCGGAGGAGGAGGAGAGGCGGCGGAGGAGGAGAAGCGGCTCTGTTCGGTGGTCGCTAGTGTCTCTGTGGCGGAGAATTTCTCGGTCTGATAAGGTGAGATTTGGATCTGTTCACTGCGTATGGGTTTCTTTGAGAGCTTAGAGCTCGTTGCATCTGTGTTGGGTTTGACCGTGAGGTAGATTGAGGGCACTGGATGGCAGTAGACTCTTGGATTGGGGGCATATTGAGCTTAGTTGGGTCTGCAATTTTGGATGGCAGTAGATCGTGAACATTTTCTGTGCTTTCTGCAACTTCCTAGAACATTTTCTAGAAAATCGAAAACTACTATACGCCTCGGTTCAAGTCCAAGCGGGACAGTAGAATCCAAGATATTGACTCGGTTCAGTAGAAACCGAGGCAAAATCCTATCGTTTTTCGACTCGGTTCACAACCGAGACAAAAAGAGATAAATTTTTTACCTCGTCTGTATATGCCTCGGTTACGGAACCGGTGCCTATAACCGAAAATAACCGAGGCCATATCCCTTGAGTGCACTAGTGAAAGAAAAAAAAATGTATAATTAAGAGTACAATAAAAAGAAAAAGTACCTTCAAGATCTAGAAAAAATTATTAGATATCAAATCACTTGAATCCACTTGAGAGATAATGAAAATTATTTTAATAAAATAATTTTTTTTAAATAAAATAAAAACTAAAGATTCTTGGAATTGGGAATCTACACATTTTTGTACAAGAAAAATAAATAATAAATAAAAATATTAAAAGGAATTAGAAATAGTCAATCAAGGCTGTGATGAGAAAAAACGTACTTTAGATATATATAAGTGAAATTTATGTATATAAAATAAGCCAAATAATTAAAAGAAAGAATAAGAGAAGTCAAGTTCAGATTCTTTACTGAGATTTTTGGTGCTGTCCTCTGATGTGCCTTTGAAATACATTAATGTTGATTTTTAAAAATCATTTTAATATATTTTAAAATATCAAAACTAGTATGTATCCGTGTATTTTGAAGACTTACCGAAAGACCAACATATAAAAATTTAACAGAAAATTCAAATTCGTGTAGCTAAAACAACAAGAAGAATGGTTACAAATCTAAAGAATAATATATTTAGAGATACTTTATTAATAAATTGGAAAAATATATCAGTGAGGATAAAGATGAATATTGAGATGAGATGCGATGAATAAATTAATACTTATTCCGTGCTCATGTCCCAATTAAAAAATAGATAATACTTGTATATAACCAATTTAAAAATTTAAATATTAATCGTATCTATACTTACACGCAAAAAAGAAATTCAGTCTCCAAATGGAGATTATTAATTCAAAGAATACCTACTCATTTTATTTGTTGTTCGTAGTCGCATGGAAGTTAACCTTAGAGTGTATTCTTGAGATTTGTTCATCTTTTCAATAATTTTATTTTACAAATACCTTTGATTCAATTGTATCATAGTCAAAACAATCGGGTAGTATGGATCAAATGTAGAGGCGTACCAATATCGAGTAATTCATAAATTTGTATAAATTTATGTTTTTAGTGTTTAAATTCCAGATGAAGAAGATCACAAAAATCTTGATGACAGAATAATGAAAGAGAGAGAGTTTAACTCTCTTCTTATTTTTCTAAATGCTAAACAATACAATATTTAAATATAAAGGAAACTTGACTAATACTCTCCACTAACCACGTCTAACAATCCTACGTTAGTGGTGTTAAACATAACTTAAAAACAGAAACTAAAAATTGCT
Source organism: Vigna angularis (assembly GCF_016808095.1). Classification (NCBI taxonomy): domain Eukaryota; kingdom Viridiplantae; phylum Streptophyta; class Magnoliopsida; order Fabales; family Fabaceae; genus Vigna; species Vigna angularis. Next base: position 20,197,046 of record NC_068974.1, on the reverse strand, counting down.
CCTAACAACTAGCCGAAAAATCAGCAACAGTGACGAAGTCTTCCAACACAGTAGCTAATTTTCTCTGACATTTATTCAGCTACTTACGTACACATATGAGCTTGAATTATGTTGCAACATTTAGACCTGGTTTTCAAGTTAACTCGAAAGTAGTAGAATTAAATAGAATTACAAGTTTTAAGTAATTCTACAAATTTGAAAATTATATATTTAATAAAATATATCAAAATTAATAATAATAATTTAAATGTTAATATTTTATAATATTTATTTTTATAAATAATATAATTAGAAATTTTATTTATTTAAAATTATATAATTTTGTAAACTTATTTAAATTAAATATTATTTATATAAATTTTTTTATCTAAAACAAACACTTACGAGTTTACTTAAACTTCGTGATAATCTTAATTATAAATAACTTGAGAACGTTAAGTTGATACAAAGTGACGAAGACACGGTACATGGGTTAACTTTTAGAGTATGCCCAAGTCAGTGCGACCGCCGGTCGATCAAACAACATCGTTCAAGTCTTCAATCAAAATTAATGGTAACATATACCATAGAACAGGGAGAAATTTACCAATCTCCCAAATCGCAAATACATGCACGGGTGGGGAGATAATGTTTCAGATATTGCCTCCGACTAAGATAACGGTAACTTTTCTGGTAACGCATCTCCGGTGAAGAGGAATTTCTCAATCACCTCGGCATGAGCCAGCGGCAACGACTCCTTCCTTTTTGGGATAAACCTTAGCAAAGTCAGAGTTAATCAGACAAAGGAAGAAGAAATAAACAACAAAATAAAAAAAAGGAAGAAAACTAGATGTACATGCTTTACCATACATCAAATGACAATCCATTACGGTCATCAATTTGGAAGCATTCATTGACGCCAGTTTTTTCATGAAATCTTCTCAGTTAGAAGATTTGCATTAAGGAAAAGGAGAAAACTTATGCTAGAGTTAAATTTATCGCGCAGATTGTGTCCTGGACTATTTTTTCATAACTCTATTTTATGATGAAGATACAGATGGTGTAAACAGACAACTTGTAAGTACATTAGTTAGAAGTTGGCCATTACTCTGTTCAGATATCCATTTATCCATTTTTCGAGAAGATTATAACCAATCGACTTAATAAATTATTGGGAACAAAATCATATAGTGTATGAACAAAGAAGGATGAAACCGACGACTCCCAACTTCGAAGTACAAAATTGGCGCCTGAACTTTCGCACTTTCCCCTTCACCATTTTCCACTGTCCTCCAACTTCAAAAGAGAATATCGATAATAAGACATTAAAAAGAACAAAACTCGATGCGTGAAGAAAGTGCTCAACAAGAGATTAAAATATTTGTACTAAATAAGATTGTATTTGAAATGATTAAAGAGAGTGGAACATTTGAACCTAAAGTCTTACTATCTCCACCACCACACAGTATTTCTTGCACTTCTCTAACTTTTTTTGTTTTCAAAACTAACCTCATAAATATTTATCTTTTACTTTTACTTATTTTAATCTAAAACCCTAATCCCATTCCCATTCCCTTTCTCACTGCCGCAGTATCCCACACCCTCACATAACCTTCATTTCTCTCATTTTCTTCCTTTCCTCCTCTTAGCTCTCTTATTTTTTATTTTCATTTCCTCCTCTATTTTCGTTGCTTTCATTGTCACTGACTCATGTGATAGATATGATGATCAAGGTTTGTTTATGCTCTTTATAGCAATTGTTAAAATTATGGTTGCTCACCAGGATGTCGCTGTCTCGATTACCTCACCTGTCGGTGATGTCGCTGCCTCGATCACCTCATCCATCGGTGATGTTCCAACCGGCGTAAATGAAACTATGGAGTACTTCCACCATTAAAAGGACACTAAAATCCTAAACTAACTCAGTTACAGTTACACTTACAATTTCAGCTTCTTCTTCCACAATGCCAATGGCCTATTGCATATCTCATTTCCTCTCTTCTCTGCCACACTCCCCGTCGTGTTCCTCTGCTCTCCTCCCATCGCCGCAACCACTGCCCCAAAACCACGTCGTTGCACACTTTATGTATATTTAAGTAAGTATTGATAAAAAAATGTTCGATATTAAGTACACACATAATAATGTATTATTAAAAAGAATACACCCAACCAACAAAATGATAAACTAGATGATGAGCGTTGAAAGAGGAGTTTGAGCTGAATAAAGTTGCAACTTTTGTTTGTGCTACATATTCTGCTAGGGTATTGAAATTCACTAAGGTGCTTTCTAGGACGATGGTTGTATTAGGTATTATAATCTCTTCATTTCCATTTTTTTATATCAGTAATGACTGCTTCTTCATTGCTCCTTTATATTATGGTGGAAGTGCCATATTACTATCGATGTTAACAAAGATGTGAAGGATGAAACTGAAGAAGATGAAGAGTACCAAGAAAGTGGCTCGATGATTGGCTTTGAAGTGGTTCCTGAGCTCGACTCAATTTCTAGTTCTATTGGTGAGCTCCAAGAGGAAGAACTGAAAGAAGTAAAACAGATCTCTTATCTTCAATGGAGTTAGATATTCGTCAATGGATCTTGATATCCGTTTAAGAATAAACGAATACTAACATCCGTTTCATGAATTATGTTGGTGAAAGTTAAAATTTTTAATCATAAAAATTAAATATTTAGAAGGGCATAAGAGGAATGAGGAGGTGTAGGGAGCACTGTGTGGTGGTCGAGGAAGTAACACTCTTGAACCTAATCACATTGTAGGCTGGCTGATAGCTTATCCAGACCCAAATGTTGAAACTATCCCTGTCAAAAGGCCCAATGAGGTATCTGAACCAAATATTGCAGCAAGGATTCGAAGGTTGCCAAAACACCCAACTGATTACAAGTTATAGAGTCGCAATTTTTGTGAGAGAATATTTACGTATGGGCTGTTAATAATCTAGAGGGTCAGAGTATGTTATTTGGTTATTATCTAAACCAAATATTGTAGCAAGTTATTATCATTTCTCTATTTCCTTTTTTCTTTAAGAGGTTCTTTAGCCTCGAAGTAAAATAATTTTCTTCTCATTTTTTTAATGCTTTCACTAGTGCAGGAAAGATACATGACAACAGTTATCGATAATGAATATTGATTGTACAACCAAAACATATGATGATAAAATAAAAAGAGAAGAGTTTTAATATCAATTATGAACCGAAACAAAAAATTCAACATTTTGTTTCGATTAAAAAACTGAAATACTAAAACAAAAATAAAAAATAAAAAAATTTGGTTATTTGACGGTTTCCCTCATAATTGAGGCTATATGCCCTTTATGATTTAAAAATAAATAATTATTTTAAATTAGAAAGGGCATATGATCTCGATTATGAATAGAAACCGAGGTTCAAATCTCTTTTATTCTTCGATTGTCATTAGTGCAACAAAAAGATATTGGCTCGATTGTTTTGGCTTTATAACACCGGTTGCAGAATAGAGGTATATTCAGGCGAGGTAAAGAGTTGAGACTTTTTGCCTCGGTCCAAAAAACCCAAAACTGTAAAGCGAAAAAAAAAAATTGGGTCTATTGACTCGGTTGGATCCAGTACCGAGGCAATAGACCCTTTTTTGCCTTGATTTTTATCAGAACCGTTGTATAAAGCATGTTCCTTTTTTAAAAAAATTGATCGTTTCTATAACCATTTCAGATCCGCACACGAACACTGTCCAGAAATACTACACACAAAAACGATAAACATTGTCCAGAAACACAAAAACAAACACATAAACAGACCTGCACAGAAAACATTGTCCAGAAAACATTGTTTTCTATTTATCGGGAAAGTAGAAAACGTGAAACGTCCATAAAACACTGCACACAAAACGGTGTCCAACAAACAACCAAACGTAAGCATGAAAACCATAAAACGAATCTAACCTTGAAGGTGAGTTTGGGGTTGAAACGAAACCAAATGAACATCCCAAATTGTTTATTCGAAGAACATCTGTACACAAAATCAATCGGTCAAATTGAAATAAAATCATTCCTAGGCACTTAATTAACGAAAAATGAAAGAAAAATTGGAAGAAATGTTGAAGATGGTGGTCGCGAAATCGAAGACGAGAGAGAGCAACGTCACAAAAGATGATTTCTATCTAAAAATGCCTTTGTTTGTGAAATTTAAACATAAACGCATGTTATTACCTTGATTATTTTTTTAACCGAGGAAATAAGTCTCTATTGCCTCGGTTCTATAAAGAACCGCTGCCTAAAGTCTACAAAAAAGTTCAATTATTTTATGTCGGTTCTCTAAACAACCGAGGTCGTAGACCCCTTTAGGCCTTGGTTCTTTTTGAACCGAGGCATATACGTTTGTGAGAATTACAAAAATTCCACCGCATCATTTTATGCTTCAGTTGCGATAAAACCAATGTCAAATAGGCGAGTTAAAATTCTTTTTTTACTAGTGTGTGAGAATAACCGAGACCATATACCCTTTTTAATTAAAACTAATTAATTAATTTTAAGGGTCTTTGACAACCGTTCAAACTCGAGACAAAATCAGTTTTTTGCATTGGTTGACTTTGCCTAGATTCTAACCGTAATTGAGGCTAAGAGTTACTTTTTTTTAAAATATGTTTTTCTTAAATGATTATTGGCTTCAGTTATGACTTGAATCGAAGTCAAATACCCTTCCTATTTCAGTTTTGTCTATAACTGAAGCCTAATGTTAGAGTTTTTTCTTTTTTAAATATTTTTCCTATTTATGTTTCATCCTACATATACAACCAGCATAAAATCCAACATAAAATACCCATAACAGAAACAAAATAGGATATCCTTATAAGCCAAAATATTGATAGTTGTACAAATTATGATATCCTAACAATTACATACTGTTGATAGGGGAAGTAATATAAGTGCGAAACCCAATCCCTGATGTGTTTGGTTTTTGATGATGACAACACATTGATTGTAACAACACATATATGTTTTCATGAGAACAACATAAATGTGTATTTGTGATTGATACATATGTTGGTATGTAAATGTTTCTTTATGATTGATACATATGATGCTATGTTGTTTGGTCTGCATACTTCTATGATCATAATTGGGTTTATATATACTGTATGCATACTAAATGTTTCTGTGTGATAAAACCACAAGGACAAAGCAACTCTGCATGAAATAATCGATTACAGTGATGTTGTATTCAATTAAGTTCATTAGATAGCTTATGTTTTAAACTATGGCAAAACAACAAGTTTTAACGATTACATTAAGTGTAAAATCGATTAAAACTCGTGTCTTTGTAAACATCTTTTTGAAATGTGCCGTGATGAGTTTTGAAGTGAAAATGTTTTCAAAATGACTAAGTGTTGTACTTAATCGATTACACATTTTATGTAATCAATTAAGTTTGTTATACTTTGAAAACTGTTTGTTGATAAGTCTTAACTGTCTCAAAGGTCATATTTTTATATGTTTTGACTTACGTGATAAAGTCAATCATTACATTATGTGCTTAATCTGTTAAATATGTTTGAATGTTTTTCAGGTGTAACTTTGTTACTAATGTAATCGATTACATTATTATAGTAATCAATTATATTGCGTCTGTTATGAGAAAACTATAAATTGACGCATCACACACTGCTCTAAAAACTTTTGATCATTCTAAACTTTCATATCTGATTTTTATGAATTGAGAAAAGAGTTATAGGTGTGTTGAGACGCTCTAAGAAACAAGATACACAGAAGTTGATAATCTTTAAGGTTTCTTGAAGAACAAATTTGGGTTTTCATTGCTGATCAACTACTACACTATTGAGGTGTACTCTTGACTGATTAGATTTCGTTTTTAGCAATCTTGGATTATGTTGTTCCCTGTGCGTGCGGCCAGGAAGAAGAGCGTGAAGTTCTTTATACTTTGAGAGGTGTCTCAAAGGGTGATTGTAGAAGAGGATTGTTCTTGCTACAGGGTTTGTTGTTGGCTATATTAGATTAGTTAGTTAAAGAGGTAGTTACACTTGAGAGGTGGTCTCTGTAAATCCTATTTGTAAAAACTCATATCTTTATAGTGCAATTGACTTTCAATCTTAGGTTGATTGAAATGACACTAGATGTATGCATTGAGGAAGAACCAGTATAAACCCTAGGTTTGTATTTCTTTCCTTATCTCTTTTACTTTCATTGCATGTGCTTTATTGCTTGGATTTCAACATAGATTAAAAGATCATTCTAAGTTTGTGAAAAGATTTAAAAATTAGATAATGATGTATGACCAATATTAGGTGGAGAGTGAGAATGGTTGTTGTACTTAGATATATATGTTAGAACGAGTGAGTGTTGAGATGTACCAGAATGTGTGACTGATGAGCATAAGAGTGAAAGATAGGTCCACTTGCTGTACTTAGTAAAGCCTGAGACTATCGACCAGTCGAGATATCGACTCCCTTTGGCCTTGTGTGCGAAAAGGGAGTGCTCGAGTATGAAGCCTTATATGTATGGGGGTGATGGTGTTTGCTTTGTTGTGACAGGGAAACATGTTCCTTAGCCAGGTAGGTGGGACTACTCGAGCAGACCTGTAGAAGAGGCTATAGGGGACCTGTGGGGAGGCTACAGGTTTGAGGTAGGGTACAAGAGTGTGACTAATTCTTTTCACTATGGAGTTATGGTATTGTGGAGGCTCATGGCGTGATTCATGATGAAAGGTTCATGATGAGGTTAATTCTGATGGAGGTACTTGGGATGTTGATTATGTTTATGATATAGAAACAATTATGTGAGTAAAGGTAACACTGTAGATGAATGATTGTTATTACGTTGTGTTTACTTGTCATGTACATATTTTATTGTTACTTGTCGTGTTATGATAGCTTACCCATATTTGTTTGTGCTTGTGGTTATGTGTGTGTTTTTCGATGATCGTATGCCCTTGATTATACGGGAGCAGAAGATGTAGCACATACTCCAAAACTTTTTATTTAAAGTTTTGGGTTATCAAATTTCAGAAATAATGTAATTGGGTTAAGTTTATTTCTTGATTTATTTTGTTAATTTTGGGATTTTGTAATTGGATTACATTTTCTTTGGTGAAGTTAGAACTTTATTAAATTTTCGCAAGATTTAAATGTTGAAATTTCTTATTGGCACCGTTTAAGAGGATTTTGAAACATCTTACTCTAAATATGCTTTGTGACACCCTAAATTAGGGCATTACATTTGTGGTATGAGAGCGCGGTTTTCGAAAGACCGAGACATGCTTGGGCCGACCGCACTCGGTCCAAAAGGCAGCGAAGCCGAAACCGCAGTAGAAGTCACGCCCGCCTATTGCGGGGACACATTAACAAGATATACGGGGGGGGGGGGGGGGGGGGGGGGTTCACAGGCGGGGCTTCATCGTCATCCGTTTGGAAGCAACATGTACGAGCCCTACGATCCGTCCACGCGGTTGACAAGCCCAGAAGAACAATGCCACCCATAACTTTCACCGACGAGGATTTCCATGCCCCCAATCCCGACTAGGACGATCCTATGGTCATTACGACAAAGGTGGCCCGTTATAGCGTCAGCAAGGTGCTGGTTGACCAAGAAAGTTCGGTGAACATCCTCTACTGGAAGACATTCCAAAAGATAGATATCTCAGACGACCTGATCGTTTCGTATAACGAGCAAATAGTGGGTTTCGCAGGCGAAAGGATGGACACTCAAGGCTGTGTAGACCTGCACACTCACCTTGGAATCGATCGGGATAGTGAAGAGAAGAGGGTGAGGTACTTGTTGGTGGAGGCCAATACCTTTTACAATGTGCTCCTGGGCCGACCTTCCCTGAACGCCTTCAGTGCAATCGTATCAACCCCCCACCTTACCATGAAGTACCCGTCCAACAGGGGGACAATATGCACAGTCCGGGCAGACCAGAGGGCAACAAGGGAATGCTACACGAACGACTTGAAACTTCACCCCTAGATGGTCAGAAAAAAGACCAATTGGTCAGAAGTGGCCATGGCGGATCCTGACCCGCGAAGAAACACTGAAGACTGGCTAGAGCCGTTCGAAGAAACGCAACCGGTCTTAGTTGGAAAAAGTGGCTCCCAGGCCACGACTATTGCCAGAGGGTTGGAGTTGGGGATGAAGATAGAAATACGATCCGTCCTGTGGCGTAATAAAGACCTGTGGCGTAATAAAGACCTGTTTGCTTGGACCGCCATCGATATGCCGGGAATTCATCCCTCGGTTATGTCGTACAAGTTAAGGCTGTTCAAGGATTCCCGACCGGTCGCTCAGAATAAATGAAGGGTGGGAAAGGAGAAGAGGAAGGCTATAGAGGAAGAAATGGGTAAACTGAAGGAAGCTGGATTGGTCAGAGAAGTGACGTACACCACTTGGCTTGCCAACATGGTCATGGTCAAGAAAGCCAGTGGGAAGTGACGCATGTGCATTGAATACACTGACTTAAATAAGACTTGTCCCAAGGACTCCCACCCCCTGCCCAGCATCAATGCATTAGTTGATGAGGCCTCGGGCCATAAGATGTTGAGTTTTCCTGGACGCGTACTCTGGTTACAACCAGATTCCTATGTACGCTCAAACTAGGAGAAGACGATATTTATCACCGACAAGGCAAATTTTTGCTACGAAGTCATGCCTTTCGGTTTAAAGAATGTTGGAGCCACGTACCAACGCTTAATGGACAGGATTTTCTCCGAACAGATTGGTCGGTGCATGGATGTGTATGTAGATGATATGGTTGTTCGTTCAACTGACGGACGACAACATATAAAGGACCTGGAAGAGGACTTCAAGCAGGTCAGAAAATACGGGATGAGATTGAACCCCACAAAATGCACTTTCGGAGTGGCGACAGGGAAGTTCCTTGGATTTATGCTCACTGCCAAGGGAATCGAAGCTAACCTAGACAAGTGTACTTAACATTCATAAAAAATATATATAAATACATTAATATGAAAATTTTTTATTTTAAAAACGTGAAATAATTTAAGATGTCAACTATAAAATTAAAAATATTATTATTTTCTTGAATTTCTCAATGCTGTTGAAGGATTAAGGTGTGTGTCTACATATATAATAACCTTTTCCTAAAATCATAAACATTGAAAATGAAATGAAAGGAGAGTTGGTAGGCAAAAACTAACTTGTGATGAAAATAGAAAGGATAATTAATGTCATCGAGATGGATTAAAGTCTCGTCCAGGATATATATGTATGTGTTCTTTAAAGGAAAAAAAACATGTGTATGTTGATGGAGGGTTCGGTCTTAGGTCTTTTATGTGTGAGGTGCGACCAACGGTTCGGTCTTAGGTCTTTTATTGTGTTAGTGTGTGTTGTGTTTTGTCTTGTCTTGTGATGTGATGTTATGTTTTGTGTGTGCGCGTTGCATGTTAAATTGTGACGTGTTTTGTTTGTTTCGTAATTTTTAGTATTTTCTTTTTCCATGTCTACCTATTTTGATGTTGTGAATACTGCTTATTCTGTCTGTGCTTTTGATTATGATTCTCCTTCTGCATCTAACTCTGAGTACAGTCCTCATGTTTATTCTGCTGATTTTTATGCTGAGAACATTATGGCTCATTCCCCAACTTCTAAGAGTGCTCCTTGGGAGCCGGTTCCACTTGATGAGGAGGATATTCGTTGTGTTTTCAACACTGGACTGATAAATTTGCTGCCTGAGTTTCATGGTTTTGCAGGTGAATGCCCACATAAACATTTGGAGAAGTTCTATCTCATTTGCTCTGCAATGAAACCTCCAGATGTCCCGGATGATCACATTTTCGTAAGAGCATTTTCACACTCATTACAAGGAGCAGCGAAGGATTGGTGTTATTGTCTACCTCCAGGATCCGTCACCAATTGGGAAGATCTTGAGCATCAGTTTCTAAACAAATTCTTCCCTCTGCAGTATGGTTACAGCAACGATCCTGGATGGAATGATCCTAACCTGGGATGGCATAGTACTCCACAACATCAATATCAAGAACCACCACTCCAGAATACTTGTATGCCTCCACCAGTCCAGGAGCTACAACAGCTACAGTCTTATGAGCTTGCCGAAATAGCTCCTCAGCCTTCTACTTCTGAGCCTACATTGAAGGAGTTACTGAGGCAGGTGGCCATGCAGAACATTGAGTTCATGCAAGAGACTAGAGCATCCATTCAAAGCTTGAATGATCAAATGGGGCAGATGGCCACTCAGCTCAATGAGGAACAGTCTCAAGAATTAGAGGAATTACCATTTCAGACTGTTCAGATTCCAGATGATGTTAGTGTCATCCACTTAGGAGATGGGGAGCAGAGTCATGAGCTTACTACTGTGCCACCTACTCTCCCACCTTCAGATGTCCCTACTCTTGCGATTGAGGAGATAGATCCTGATGATGATTTGGAGGACCAGGCAAGTATAAGCAGAAATTGTGAGCCAGGTAGACCATCATCATCTTCCACCACTCTTCCAATCTTTAGGGAAGTGGAGGTAAACATACCTCAATTTGATTATGTTGATGATTATATTGTTGAGGGGTATGTTGATGATTATATTGTTGATGAGCATGCTTTTCATTTCCACTCTTTGCATGATGAGAAACAACTTTTGCCATCCTATCTGAATACTTCTTATCCATGCATTGAACATGAATCTGAGCATGTTGTTGATATTGTTTCTAAAATTGGATGTGATTCATGTTCTGAGAGTATATTTGAGGTTCAGCTTGATAAATTGAGATTGGGTGTTATACCTCTGCATATCATTTCTTTGGAGCCACATTGCAGTAACCATGTTGCAGGAGGTACACATGAATTTGATCAACAAACACCCACAGTGGAAAACAAAGGTGCAAGCATACACAAAAGCTTCAAGAGGCACCGACTGAACACACTCATCAACAATCTTTGCTTCTTAGATCCAGCTGTAGAAGACATTTCCCTGCTAGATCAAATCTGGAGGATGAAGCAATTCTTCCTCACAACTTCTTTGCTAGATCCAATGGTGGAAAATATCTCCTTGCAAGTCCAAAATTGGCAACTGCCACCATGATCAGGGGAGTTTTCTTTCTCTCTTCTCCCCCTTTCCATACTTTTATTGCACTTGTCCATGACCTGTTCATTGTTCTGATTTCTGATCTTATTGTTTGTGACACACTGAGGACACTGTGTAGTTTAAGTGTGGTCTATTGGGGGAGATTTTAATTTTTCTTTGATAGTTTTTGTTTTCTTTGTTAAATTTTTTTTTTCTGTTTTAGGTTGTTTTTGTCGTGTCTTGTGTACAGTTTGCATGTTTCTCTTGCTTTCTGGAATTTATTTAGTTTGTAGACTTGACCTTCACTTCATTGATACTTAGCTTGAAATCTTTGCTTTTCTTTGCTTGGGAAAATGATTATGATGTTTGAGAGGTTGATTTGATTGTGACAAATACCCTTTGTGAGATTTGAGCCACTTTATGTTCTTTCTTGTGTGATATGTCTCTTGATTGCTTGCGTATATGCCTTGGCTTGACTCTTGTTGATAATTCTTGATTGATATACATGTTTGGAAGGGATAAAGGCAGTTTTGTTTTTGAGCCTCTCTAGCCAAATAAGCCTACCTTGTTCTAAACCTTTGAAAACCCTTTTTGAGCCTATACTTTCCTCATTTCTTTGTTTTGAAGCTCATACACTAGCCCTAAGTGAAAAACCATGATTACCTTAACCTTAGGGAATTTTGGAGCTTTGGAAGTGTTTCGGAAACAAGTGTGGTCTCCTTAGGGATTCTTATGAGTTGACTAGTTGGTTCCTCTTACTGTTTTGTTTTTGCAAATCTTGTCTTTTACAATTTTGTTTTGAAAAGAGAGAAAAGAAAAGAGACAGGATGAAAAAAAAAATAGAAAAAAAAAATGAAAAAAACAATATTTGTGAATAATTGAGTCAAAAAGAGGATTGAATTAGAGGTTTTGGGTGTGATTTGACTGTGTTTACACTTGTTTCCCATTGCTCCTCTATTTCTTTTGGTTTGTAACTTCTCATCCATAATTATCCTCCCTTGTCCTTGGCCCCATTACAACCATGAAAAGACCTTTTGATTTGAACATGCATATGTGCTTGAGTGTTGGTATTAGAGGCTTGCCAAGTCTATTTGTGTTTGCTTTCTTGAGTGCATTGAGTGACATTGATTTACCTTAAACACTTGAGAGAAACACTGATTGTGTGCATCTGTGAGGCTCTGTTGCTTTTGATTCATCTCTTGAACTGATTGACTGTTTTCCTTGTACTGAACTGTTTGGATGATTCTTTGAGTATCTGCTTTCATTGACTCTGTGTGGGATTCTGTCTATACCTTTTACTGTCCAGATTTTGTGAGAATTGTGCAACTGTGTTCCTGTTTTGGAGTCTTTGTTGTCTGTCTGTCGAGTCTGTGTCACCTCCCTGATGTTTGAGTAGTTCCCTGGTTTTCGTCTTGGTTTTGCCCAAGAGTGCAAAAGACTAAGTGCGGTCTATTTTGATGAGTCGTTATTTCTTGAATTATATTTAGTTTATTGCACTTAAATAAACTAGGGAATTGTGTTTAATTGTCTCTTATTTCCCCGTTTTCCGAATTCTGCTAAATTTGGTCGAAAATTCGTAATTGTGTTAATTTGGATTTTCTTAGCTGATTAAGTGCATTTCTGGTTGCAGGGAAGTAGTGGAAACATCATCTGAAGCATTGGGATACGGCGTGACATACTCAAAGACTTAACATTTAGTTGTTTAGATTCTAATTAAAGTTGTAATTTCGTTTTCTAGAAGCCCTTAATTAGAATTAGGTGTTTTGAACCCTTTTAGGGGCAATTTTGTAAAAAAAAACCATGTGTAGGACATGTGTCTTTTAGGTTAGGGTTTTTATTTTTATTGTGTGGACCCACCCTTATTAAAGGGGAGACACACGGCCTTTAGGTTAGCCGCCACTTGCCACTTGATATTTTTTTTCTCGGTTTTGAGTTCTGGAGGAGGAGAATGGAATGAAAGAAAAACCTTCTCATTTTCTAACGTTTTTTAATTTCTCATGGAATGAAAAATGGCTTTAGCACTTTGCATTGAAGATTTATTTTATTCCAGCACACATCTTTCTTTTCATTGGAACACTCGGTCAAAGAGAATGAAGCGGTGATGCATAGTGTATGAGCTTTAGGCTGATTCATTTAGCAAGCAAGTGGTGTCATGTCCTGATATAGAGCAGCTCATTTAACTTCCTTTAGGCAAGGTGTATTTTAGTTTGCTGGAAGCTGGCACACGGTCACATCAAGGGAGTTAGTTTTCTTTTAAATTAGGGAGAGGTGTTGATTCATTTTAATGTCCAGCAATGTCACGTTCAGCAAAGGGGAGAAGTCACATCAAACATTCAATTTGAAGAAGAGGCACATTTTATTTTAAATGAATGGGCTGGACGTGAAAGAGGAGGAGGCAGCAGCCGCCAGCCGGGGAGAAAGTAGCAGCTCGGTCACTTCCAGAATGTAGCCGCCAACTTGGAGGAGGCTTTTCTTTTTCTCACTTAGGAGAATGTAGGAGAAAGGGTGTCTTAGCTTGGAGCTGGAAGCAGCATTGAGAAATGGAAGGCTCACGGTGAAAAGAGAAATTGGTGTGCACGGTGCAGGGACAGTCACGGTTGACGCATGGTGATTGAGAATGAAGTGTGGATGATGATTTCGTTTTTATTTAAGCCAGCAAAGAGGAGCCCATTTTATTTTCAATTGGAAAAGGAGTTCTCGGTTTTCATTTCCTTCTTTTATAGAATAAGATACGGTGCTTAACTTTTTTTAGCAAGGTGTCACGGTTTGGAGGTGTGCTTGGTGACGTGCTGGAATGGAGAGCTCCTAAGCGTGGAGGTCCTTACCCCACTTAATTTCATTTTTTTCGTTGATTCATCCTTTAATCTTTTGGAAGCACGTTAAGTTACTTTGGAGGTGCAGCGGGTTACATCCAACCGTGACACTTGGAAAAAGAAGAAAGGAACGTGGAGCGAGGCAAAGTTTTGATCCATTTTGGAGGAGTGCAGCACGGGTTTTCTTTTAATTAATGCTTGCAACGTTTTAAATTAATTAACTTCAATGGTTATTCGGTGTTTTATTTTTAATATTACATTCACGGCTTATGCGTTTTCTAATTTATAAATTTGATTCCAAGTGCACATTTCTCTTTTCAATTAGATTAGTTAAAATCTATTGCATTCTCATTGATTCACGTGATGCGAATTGAAGTTACGTTTTTGCTGTTAGTGATTTATGCATTTAATTGGTTTATCAACTGTTGCTTTCAAGGCCAATGTAAATCATTCGGTCTCATGGGTTAGAGCTTTTATCACCGTTAGAAGTTACTTTTAGTTACTAGTTTGTTTGGTTTATTTCATTTTATTAGCTCCTTCAATTTTTTCAAGCTCAATTTAATTAGTTGTGCACTGTTTAGTTTAAGATTAATCAGTTACTATTTTCATTAACTTTAATGCTTTCAAGCATGTTTAGTTGTGTTTAATTTTTACTTTAATTTAAGTTCATCCGCACTCACAAACTCTTCATCAAAACCCCCACTTCGTGTTTGATCTGAGACTCGAACCACGTTTGGTCCTTGAGAGACGATCTAGGAGTTACTTCCTAGTAACTATACTGCATTAATTTTGCAATCAACTTTTGTGTGAGGTGCGACCCTCTCATCAGTGTGAAACTTTGAACATAGATTGGTTTCACATATAAACGCTTTCAATCTGTTCGAAAAACAAATGAATTACATAACTAGAAGAGGCCTAAAAAGAATGTTTGCTAACATCTCAAAAGATATAACAGGTGATACCAAGAGAGAGAAAAAACCTTTGTGTTCCCATATAGTAACACTTTGTAAGGTTAATTAACCTGAGGCAATGAAAAACAGAAGGGCCTTGAAAAGAATCCCAGGACCTTCTTCTAAAGAAAAAACTATGCTTGGCTAACCAATCAATAACAATATTTAATATTTATTAGTAAGCATAAAATCCAATCAATGTAGGAATCCAGACAAATATTATGTGTTCAATTTAATAATTTCTTTATTTATTCTGAGTACTTTAAATGGTCTATCACTGAATGGAATTATAGGTTCTCGCGCTAACATTAAAAATGAGTGACATTATCACTATCATCCTGCAAATTCAAATCTATTAGCAATGAAATCTACAGCAAACTGAAATTTTCAGCAACATGTTAAAACATTGATGCCATGAACACATGAATATTCTGGTGCAAAACTGTGCTACTTTATTTTGTCAAGACTATTATATAGTCAAACAAAATACATAAAACTTAGTCCACGTAACTTACGTGACCTTGTTAAAAATAAACTATTCCTAAAAACAAGATTCTCCCTATATATCAGGATTTATTAAACAGAAGCAAAAATAACTTTAACAATAATAAAATCGTTTCATTCCCTCCCTTAAACTGACGGTAGACTGCAATTAGTTTATTTCAAGGCTTTATTCATTAAATTTGCAACTTGTTCATGAGTTCCATAGTGCACCAACTCAGTTTCTTTATCTTTCACAAGATCTCTTGAAAAATGAAAATGCACTCTGATACGCTTACTTCTTCCACGCATAATTGGATTTTTGGAAAGTTTAGTGGAACTATTATCACACATGATAAGGGTGTTGTCTTGTGAATGAATTAAAAAACTCAAAACTCTTCTCATCCATATTGCTTGACAGGTACTGGCAGCAACAACTACAAACTCTGCCTCTATACTTGAAAGAGTAACAATTGGTTGTTTCTTGGTCATCCATTATACTGCTCCTGAACTGAATAAGAACACATAACCAGATGTGCTCTTAGAATCATCTTCATCTCCTGCATAACTAGAATCTATAAATGCAAGCAAATTTTCCTTCCCTCCTTTCCTATAAAATATTCCATAACTGGTAGTTCCCTTTAGATACCGTAGGATTCTTTTAGCCGCTTGTAGGTGTAACTCAGTTGGTTTTGACATGTATCTGCTAATTAAACTCACACTGAACATGATATCTGGCCGTGTAGCCGTCAGATACATTAAACTTCCCACAATCTGTTTGAAGTAAATGTTATCCACAATGGTACCATCAACATTCTTATTAAGCTTACTCCTTGGGACAATTGGACTCTTCACATGTTTTCTTTCAGTCATAGAAAATATTTTCAGATCATTGGCATATTTCTGTTGACACAAAAATACTCCTCCTAGTTTTTGTAAGACCTCAATGCCAAGAAAAAGTCTCATTTTTCCTAAATCAGTCATATAAAAAACATGCATCATACACTTCTTGAAATTAATCATCATACTCACATTATTGCCAGTATACATCAGATCATCAACATAAATGCCAAGGATTAATATGTTCCTTTCAGTGTCCTTTTTGATGAATAAGGTTTCTTCACTTGGACATTTTTGAAAACCATCCTACATGAAATGTGTTTCTATTCGGCTAAACCAAGTTCTAGGTGTTTGTTTTACACCTTACAAAGCTTTATGTAGGTTGTAAACATTGTGCTTTTTCCATTTTTTCACATATCCCTTTGGTTCAACATACACATCTTCATTCAACATTTCATGCAAGAATGCAGATTTGACATCTGGTTGAAAGATGTTCCACCCTTTACATGTTGCCAGAGCCATAACTTGTCGCCCCGTGTCCATGCGTGCAACATGAGCAAATACTTCAGAGAAATCAAATCAATTCCATGTTGTTGTGAATATCCCTTAGCTACTAACATTGCTTTATACTTATCAACTTCTCCCAACTCATTCAATTTTGTCTTGTAAACCCATTTAACTCCTATTATTTTTGCTCTAGCTGGTAGATCCATTAGCTCCCAAGTTTGATTCTTTTCAATTGATTGTATTTCACTGTCCATAGCTTCTCTCCATTTTGCATGTTGAACAACTTCTTCAAACAGAATTGGATGATCACCGGTGATATTTTGAACTACTTCTTCTTCTTCACTTAAACCTTCACCACTAACAAAATCTCCCATCCAATTTTGCTACCGCCTCTCTCTCTGTTGAACTTCATTGGTTTCAGCATCACTCTCGAGCTCCATGTCTTCCTCAAACAAATTTCCAATATATATTCTTATCACTGTTTTCCTGCTCACTGTCATCATTATGGGATTCGTCATCACCCACATCAATTAGTTTCAATTTGTTGTTTATAATTTGTACATAGATCCAACTCTTTTCTTCCTCAAACAAGACATCTTTACTAATCACAATTCTCTTATTTTAAGATCATATAAGCGATAACCTTTGGATTCATTATAACACCTAGCATAATACAGGGAATGCTTTTATCATCAAGTTTACCTCGTGTGGCATCTGGTATGTGCACATGAGCTAAGCAACCCCAAACTCGTAGGTGTTTGATAGAAGGCTTGATTCCACTCCAAGCTTGTTGTCATGTGATATTAAACACAACATGTGTGGGACAACCACTTAACAAATAAAATGCCCAATTCACTGCTTCAGGCCAAAAGGATTTAGGAACATTTTTGGCTGAGAGCATACACCTCATCGTGTTCATAATAGTCCCATTTTTGCGTTCAGCGACTCCGTTTTGATGTGGAGTGTAGGGTGTGGTAAATTGTCGTTTTATACCATTTTCATCACCAAACGATTTGAACGCGAGAGAATTAAACTTCCCTCCTCTATCTGTTCGGAGACATTTAATGAACGCTCCGATTGCTTTTGCCACCATGTTCTTCTATGACTTGAAACATTCCAAAGCTTCAGATTTTTTTGAAAGCAAATATACCCAACCTTTACGACTATAGTCATCAATGAAGCTTAAGAAATATTGTTTTCCATTATTGGAGATGGGTTCTATGGGTCCACAAATATCTGCATGTATGAGCTCCAAGGCGGTGTTGACATGCCATTTGCTTGTCTTAGGATTTGGAGTTCGATGTTACTAGTGAAACAGTCAGGACAAATAACACCCGAGGAATCAAGTGTCGTTAAACCATGTACCATGTTTCGTGTTTGCAGAGTCTTCAAGCCTTTGTAGTGTAGGTGACTAAACCTTTGATGCCAGAGATAAGTGAGATCAGAGGAAGTATGTAAAAATTATTCAGTAGAAGAAGGAGTGATGAAACTTTCATCAAATAGAATGAACATACGATTTGTGGTCATGTTTGTGTGAGAAATCAAACCTTTAGATATATGATAAATATTACATTTTCCATTTTGTATGAGAATGGAGAGACCCTTTTTCTGCAACTGGCCGATGCTTAATGTACGGATAGGTCCTCCCGGCATTCAACCATTCAAGAAGTGGACGTCCGTCCAATAATCCAGACGTCCGCCAAATAGTCTGGACCGAGCGTCCTCAGGAACCGGACATCCGTCCAAGGACGTCCGCCCAGGAATCAGGACCGAACGAGCGGCCAACCATTTAAGAAGTGGACGTCCGCCCAAAGTTGGCGTGTCTGCCCAATAACCCGGACGTTCGCCAAACAGTCTTGAACGAGCGTCCTCATGAACCGGACGTCCGTTCAAGGACGTCCGTCCAAGGACGTCCGCCCAGGAATCAGGACCGAACGAGCGGCCACCATCTAAGAAGTGGACGTCCGTCCAATAATCCGGACGTCCGCCAAACAGTCTGGACCGAGCGTCCTCAGGAACCGGACGTCCGTCCAAGGTTGGCACGTCCGCCCAATAATATGGACCGAACGTCCAGCCATTCCAGAATCAGGCGTTCGCCCAAGTTGGGACCTCCGCCCAAGAATCAGGTACGGGTTTCCCATCATTCATGAACCGGACGCCCGCCCAACCGCCACCTCACTTTGTTGATTACACGGTTATACGCTAATGACACATTAAAGTCCTTAATGAGGATTAAGGTATTATTGGGCCGTTTCCAGGCCCCCAAAAGGTAAAAGCCCATTACAACTCACTATAAATAAAGGTCTCAGGTATGAACTCCAGACCAACTTGAATAACGATGCATACACGCATCACAATCGCTCTGTCATATTACTGACTTGAGCGTCGGAGTGCCTTTAGCAGGTACCCGGCCCCTCCCCAGCTTGGAGTGTGGAGCAGCGCTAGGAGAGGGAGGACGCCCGTGCAACTTGAAGCAGAGAGCGAGCGTCTGGAGTAGGAGGACGTCCGCCCGACTTGAAGCAGGGAGCGAGCGTCTGGATTGGAGGACGTCCGCCCGGTTTGGAGTTTGGAGCAGCGTCTGGAGTAGGAGGACGTCTGCCCGACTTGAAGCAGGGAGCGAGCGTCTGGAGCAGGAGGACGCCCGCCCAACTTGGAGCAGAGAGCGAGCGTCTGGATTGGAGGACGTCCGCCCGGTTTGAAGCGAGGAGTAGCGCTCGTCCATCTTTGTGCCGCCCGCCAGTGCCGCTTCCTTCGGTTCGTGGGATTCAGCAGGACGTCCGCTCGGTCCGTGCATCTTCGTCGTCCGCCCGTCCGTCTTCAACAGTAAGTTCGTGTGTTTTTACAGGGATCCCACCGATCCAGTCGAAACATTTGGCGCCCACCGTGGGGCCCGAAGGATTTCAAATACCCAGTGGAGACCACGAGATATGAGCATCCGGCCCCATTCCCGACCGATCGACCTCAAGTATTAACCGTCCGACTTCAACCTTAGCTAAATTTGTCATCCGCCGTCCGGCCAGTTGGCCTCCAAGGTACGTATTCTAAATTGTACCAATTAGCCTTTCGGACCAGGTGCGTAGCCAAATTTGGCCGTTCGGCCTCAACTATCGGATATTAAGTCTACATTATATTCTCGGCCGTTCGGCCTCAACTTGATCTTGGCCATTCGGCCTCAACATGTCTCGGCCGTTCGGCCTCAACATATTCTCATCCGCTCGATCTTAACAAGAATACGACCGTTCGGCCATAAAGGAACAATCCTTTTCATCCGGATATCTTCAACCAAACAAACCACCTTACCAGGTAGGAACACATACTTTCTTTAAACTGGAAATACGATCATGTTTCCCTCGTAAATACAGGAGACCCGTCATAATTACACAACTGCACAAAGAAAAAAAGGGGCCTCCTTAACCGCGTCCGTCCGGCCTCACCTCTCGGCTACCCAGCCACCTTCCAATAGCGCTCGTCTTTCCGGGTCAAAGGGCGCTCGTCCAGCCGGCCTGAACGAACGCACGTCCGTCAGGCCTCATCAGGCGTTCGACCACACGAACCAAATGTTTGGACGTTCGGCCTCAGAATCCACCGTTCGCAACTTTGCCATTCGCTTCTACGAAAGCACGTCCGGCCTCGAACTTTCTGTCGTTCGTTTAAAGTGACCAGGACGTCCGTCCACCAACCGTCCGGTCACTCAGCCTCCAAGGTACGTGTTCAACTTCTACTTCCTGGCCGTCCGACCTTAGGTACTTAGCCAAATCTGCCATCAACTTTGAGCCGTCCGGCCTCGTCAGACTCTCGGCCATTCCGGCGTCAACTACTGACCGTACGACTGAAAAGAGCGCTCGTCCAAATGGCCGCAGCATGAGCTCGTCCGTCCGGCCTCATCAAGCGTTCGGCCATCAGGCCCCAACTCTCGACCGTCCGGCCTTGGCATGCATTCGAGCTCCAATTTATTCTATCATTATTTTTCTAAGTGTTCTTTGGGAACCACCACTCTCGTCCGAGCAGTTTCAACCCACCAATCCGCCTTACAAGGTACGGACACATACTTTCTTTAAAATTCGCCATGTTCCCTTCATAATGCAGGTAACCCGCAACAATGGCACGAGTGCATACCCTCTCAGTAAGACCAAGCTGGTGAAAAAGAGTGTTCCAACGAGAACAACTCTCAGCTTGGCCGGGCAAGAAAGCGAAGGACCGTCCATCCCAGTAAGACCAAGCTGGTGAAAAAGAGTGTTCCAACGAGAACAACTCTCAGCTTGGCCGGGCAAGAAAGCGAAGGACCGTCCACCCCAGTAAGACCAAGCTGGTGAAAAAGAGTGTTCCAACGAGAACAACTCTCAGCTTGGCCGGGCAAGAAAGCGAAGGACCGTCCACCCTAGTAAGACCAAGCTGGTGAAAAAGAGTGTTCCAACGAGAACAACTCTCAGCTTGGCCGGGCAAGAAAGCGAAGGACCGTCCATCCCAATAAGACCAAGCTGGTGAAAAAGAGTGTTCCAACGAGAACAACTCTCAGCTTGGCCGGGCAAGAAAGCGAAGGACCGTCCATCCCAGTAAGACCAAGCTGGTGAAAAAGAGTGTTCCAACGAGAACAACTCTCAGCTTGGCCGGGCAAGAAAGCGAAGGACCGTCCACCCCAGTAAGACCAAGCTGGTGAAAAAGAGTGTTCCAACGAGAACAACTCTCAGCTTGGCCGGGCAAGAAAGCGAAGGACCATCCGCCCTACCAAACCCAAGCTGGTAAAAAAGAGTGTTCCAACTAGAACAACTCTCAGCTTGGTTGGGCGACGAAGCAAAGAGCCGGCCGTCCATAACTTAGCCAAATCTGGCATTCAGCAATTGACCGGCCGTCCATAACTTAGCCAAATCTGGCATTCAACAATTGACCGGCCGTCCATAACTTAGCCAAATCTGGCATTCAGCAATTGACCGGTCGTCCATAACAGCCGAATCTGGCATTCAGCAACAATGACCGGTCGTCCATAACTTAGCCAAATCTGGCATTCAACAATGACCGGCCGCCCGTAACTTAGCCAAATCTGGCATTCAACAATGACCGGCCGTCCATAACTTAGCCGAATCTGGCATTCAGCAATTGACCGGTCGTCCATAACAGCCGAATCTGGCATTCAGCAACAATGACCGGTCGTCCATAACTTAGCCGAATCTGGCATTCAGCAACAATGACCGGTCGTCCATAACTTAGCCGAATCTGGCATTCAACAATGACCGGCCGCCCGTAACTTAGCCGAATCGGGCATTCAGCAACAATGACCGGTCGTCCATAACTTAGCCAAATCTGGCATTCAACAATGACCGGCCGCCCGTAACTTAGCCAAATCTGGCATTCAGCAATTGACCGGCCGTCCATAACTTAGCCGAATCTGGCATTCAGCAATTGACCGGTCGTCCATAACAGCCGAATCTGGCATTCAGCAACAATGACCGGTCGTCCATAACTTAGCCAAATCTGGCATTCAACAATGACCGGCCGCCCGTAACTTAGCCAAATTTGGCATTCAGCAATTGACCGGCCGTCCATAACTTAGCCGAATCTGGCATTCAGCAATTGACCGGTCGTCCAGAACAGCCGAATCTGGCATTCAGCAACAATGACCGGTCGTCCATAACTTAGCTAAATCTGGCATTCAACAATGACCGGCCGCCCGTAACTTAGCCAAATCTGGCATTCAACAATGACCGGCCGTCCATAACTTAGCCGAATCTGGCATTCAGCAATTGACCGGTCTTCCATAACAGCCGAATCTGGCATTCAACAACAATGACCGGTCGTCCATAACTTAGCCGAATCTGGCATTCAACAACAATGACCGGCCGTCCATAACTTAGCCAATCTGGAGTAGGAGGACGTCAACCGTCCGGTCATTTGTCCTACAAGGTACGCCAAGTCGACCTCCACATGGACCCAGCAATTCGGGGGCCATCTAAAAAAATCCCTTCGCACAATACAATTATGCTAGGGCTCGGGGGGCTAATGTACTAGGTCCGCCCGGCATAGGCCAAGCGCCCAACCATTCAGTGACGTCCCCCCAAGATAGGACGTCCGCCCAAAGACGGCAATCAGGCCGAGCGTCCGGCCATTTGGACGTCCGCCCTAAGATGGCAATCATGACGAACGTCTAGCCATTTGGACGCCCACCCAAGATGCCATGTCCGTTCAAGATGACGAGCGGCCACCCGTGTCAAGCACCAAAGACCGAACGTCCAAATAAACAGTTGTCCGAGTTTTCATGGATCCAGCGGTTTTCCAAAATGACGCCCATCCAGGCACGGACAACCCCTTCGCACAATAAAATTATGCTCGGGCTTCGGGGGCTTATGTACTGATAGGTCCTCCCGGCATTCAACCATTCAAGAAGTGGACGTCCGCCAAATAGTCTGGACCGAGCGTCCTCAGGAACCGGACGTCCGTCCAAGGACGTTCGCCCAGGAATCAGGACCGAACGAGCGGCCAACCATTTAAGAAGTGGACGTCCGCCCAGGGTTGGCGTGTCTGCCCAATAACCCGGACGTTCGCCAAACAGTCTTGAACGAGCGTCCTCAGGAACCGGACGTCCGTCCAAGGACGTCCGCCCAGGAATCAGGACCGAACGAGCGGCCACCATCTAAGAAGTGGACGTCCGTCCAATAATCCGGACGTCCGCCAAACAGTCTGGACCGAGCGTCCTCAGGAACCGGACGTCCGTCCAAGGTTGGCACGTCCGCCCAATAATATGGACCGAACGTCCAGCCATTCCAGAATCAGGCGTTCGCCCAAGTTGGGACCTCCGCCCAAGAATCAGGTACGGGTTTCCCATCATTCATGAACCGGACGCCCGCCCAACCGCCACCTCACTTTGTTGATTACACGGTTATACGCTAATGACACATTAAAGTCCTTAATGAGGATTAAGGTATTATTGGGCCGTTTCCAGGCCCCCAAAAGGTAAAAGCCCATTACAACTCACTATAAATAAAGGTCTCAGGTATGAACTCCAGACCAACTTGAATAACGATGCATACACGCATCACAATCGCTCTGTCATATTACTGACTTGAGCGTCGGAGTGCCTTTAGCAGGTACCCGGCCCCTCCCCAGCTTGGAGTGTGGAGCAGCGCTAGGAGAGGGAGGACGCCCGTGCAACTTGAAGCAGAGAGCGAGCGTCTGGAGTAGGAGGACGTCCGCCCGACTTGAAGCAGGGAGCGAGCGTCTGGATTGGAGGACGTCCGCCCGGTTTGGAGTTTGGAGCAGCGTCTGGAGTAGGAGGACGTCTGCCCGACTTGAAGCAGGGAGCGAGCGTCTGGAGCAGGAGGACGCCCGCCCAACTTGGAGCAGAGAGCGAGCGTCTGGATTGGAGGACGTCCGCCCGGTTTGAAGCGAGGAGTAGCGCTCGTCCATCTTTGTGCCGCCCGCCAGTGCCGCTTCCTTCGGTTCGTGGGATTCAGCAGGACGTTCGCTCGGTCCGTGCATCTTCGTCGTCCGCCCGTCCGTCTTCAACAGTAAGTTCGTGTGTTTTTACAGGGATCCCACCGATCCAGTCGAAACACTTAACATTTTTTTATGAAGCTCAAGACATAATATACATCTCGTAGCAAAAAAGCAGTGCCATTAAAGACTAATCTGACACTTCCTGTGCCAATAACACTCATTTGAGAGTCATTACCACATTTGACAAAATGTTTAGCCTCATACACCAATTTGACGAAAGCACCTTTATCACCACACATGTGATTAGAACACCCGGAATCCAAAAGCCATGAGGCCTTCTTGTTGACTCCTTTATCGATGGTAGCCATCAAGAGCAGCTCTTTTAGATCATCTACTTTTGCATAATTTGCTTCCTTTTGCCAATGCGGACATTGATACTGGAAATAACCTAATTTTTGGCACTTGAAACATTCCACATTTATTTTTGAGAAAGATTGTCTTCCTCTGCCACGTCCACGACCTTGGTTGGACCCTCTACCTCTTCCTCGACCTCTACCTCGATTGCTTTCTGACGTAAGTACTTGCTCATCATCTCGGGTGATTCGTTTAAACTTTTGCTCATGGACCACCAAGGAACTTTGTAGTTCGTCAATGGATATGGTATCTGTGTCCTGTGATTACTCAATCTAGACCACCACATAAGTGAAACGATCTGTCAAAGTTACGAAGTACTTTTTTCAACCACCTTGGAGTCAGGCATATTTTCTCCATTGTTGCGCATCTTGTTAGCCATTGTGATTACCCTAGCAAAATATTTCGTGATAGTTTCAGTGTCGATCATTTCAAGCACCTCAAACTCTTGTCTCATAACATTAAGCGTGGATTCTTTATGCATGCATTTCCTCCAAATTTATGTTTCAGTGAATCCCAAATAATTTTGGACGTACTCTTGTCTAAAATTTGTTACATGTAATTAAATTGGTTTTTTGTTCCATTTATGACGTAATTTTGTTACATGTATTTTAAATGTAATTGTGTAGATTCAGGAGACAAGAATACCTGATGTTATACAAAGTCATGAGGTCGTTCAATTTGGATCCCAATCTTACCAACTATCACAACAATCCGAAGTGCCTCCTTCTGGATTTATGTCTTTGTTGTCAGCTGTACATAACAATTTCGATAACAACATTCTTTGATGTATATAACTTCCTTCTTCTTCTATGTATATTAAATTGACATTGTTGTGTAAATGTTGTCTAAATGAATACATGAATTTTATGATAATCCATTGCTTAATGACCACTGTGAAAAACCCCTTTGATGTATTGTTACTGAAAATGTTTGCTTTACATTAATTACAGCGAGTACTATTTTAAATTGAATGTTTGGGCCAAAAACGCTTTTGGTAATCAATTACCATTAATCTATAAACGATTACAGCTCATGGTGCGTCCATATAACTACTCACTCTTCAAGTTTTTCTCCCCACGTCCCCTAGTTTAGGTTTCATGTACTTAACTACCCACTGTTCAAGTTCTTCAAGTACCCTTCGAACATTATTCTCCCTCTCAAAACCCTAAGAATCCTGCAATGGCTGATCGTGCAAGCAAGAAACAAAGGGCATCTTCTTCTCGTGGTGGATGTCGTCGTCGCCGTAGTCTAACACCATCCCCAGCATCATCCCCACAACCAGCAAACAATGAACTTTTCTCGTCGGATGAACAATACTAGAACTTTGCTAACCATTTTTTAAATCGTGAAATCTTTGAAAGCAAATATCTCGAGGACTTTGAAGGAAGAAAATTTCAATTCTACAGCATATATGCCGACGCTGGGCTCACAGAATTTGTGTCTTTAAGAAGACATTTCTACCTAGAATTAGTTAGAGTCTTTTACAAAAACATGTCCTTTTCGGATACCGGTGTTATTCGAAGCGAAGTAAAAGGGGTCAAAATCAAAATAGGACCTAATCTTTTTCATCAGCTTACTTCCCTCCTATCTACTGGTGTTCGTTATGAAGGAGGTCTTATCGATGAGTGGAAAGAGCATTACAATTTTGTAAGTGCTAGGAAACTTGTGTGTAGAGATGATGCTGGCATACATAGCATAATATTGACAGGGTAAATGAAGGTTCAACCTAGGATACTTCATTACGTTCTTACTCGAGTATTAATTCCTTGTGCAACCAATATTGGTTAGACATCCGAAGAGGATATTATGTTGCTGTGAGCCTTTTTCAATTCCATGGAGATTAATTTGGGACATCTAATCAGATATAGGATGAAAAGGGCATTAAAGGACAACGTCAAGCTGCCATATCCTCATTTGGTTACCATCTTCATGGAACACTTTCAAGTCCCTACTGAGAGTGATCCTATTACAAAAATTAAGTTGAAACAAAGGATGGGATATGAAGTTATAGCTTCATTTGGTTATGTACAAAATCATGAGGGAGTGTGGGTTCCCAAAGAGAACGCCCCCAATGAACAACGTGAAGGCGGACAAGATGAGGATAATCAACAAGCCAATTCTTCTTCAACAATAAATGATGTCATCAACCGCATAGAACAATTGTAAACCTTCGTTGGTACAAGATTTGACGCCTTCGAAACACGATTTGGAAACATGGACATGGCCATGGGGACGAGATTTGACGCGCTGGAATCGCGAGTTGGGAACATTGAGGAACAACTACAACACTTGCACAACGACTTTGATAACGAACCTCGTAGTTAGAATTGGTTGTTTAGAGTTAATTACTTTCATTACGAACATTCATGAATTACTGTGTTGCTACTTCAATATTGTAATATTTTTAATACTCAAGTGCTTTATGAATATTTAAAGTTTTCATCATCAATGTTTACATGAAGCTTTTTTGAATTATTTATGATAAAAACTTAAATGAATAAACCAAGTTAGATAACCTCGTGTTTAATGGACTTGTTAAAAATAAAATCGAGTGATAACCATTGGATTTTTGTCAAAAAATTTAAATTTTGATCATGGTTACCCAGGTTATCACAGTTGGCTCCTACAGTACAAGTTTCTGTACAAAAGCCAGATTTTGTTCATGTAATCGTTTACCAGATAATTATAAACGATTACCATGGTGTTTTTCCCTACACAAGTTTGAGAACTTCACCTAAGTTGCTCATCGCATAAACATTGTTCCTTTTCTCCATCATGGGGTGCCCAAACATGACTTCCTAGCCTCTACTCACACTTAAACACCACAATCAAGTGAAAACCACTAGACTTATGTAGGAAAGTTACAAATTTTGACAATGGTCACCTAGGTTACCACAACTGGGTCTTACAGTTGAAGTTTCTGTACAAAACCAAATTTTTGTTCGTGTAATCGTTTACCAACAAGTTGTAAACAATAACAAGTGTGTTTTTTGGTGCATAAGTTTTAGGACTTGACCTAAGTTGCTCATCTCAGAAACATTGTTCCTTTCCTCCATCATGGGGTGCCTAAACATGACTTCCCAGCCTCTACTCACATTTAAACAACAAAATCAAGTGAAAACCATTGGACTTATGTAAGAAACTTACAAATTTTGACAATGGTCACCCAGGTCACCACAGTTGGCTCCTGCTGTTGAAGTTATTGTACAAAATTGAGATTTTGTTCGTCTAATTGTTTAGCATCCAGTTGTAAACGATTACCAGGGTCTTTTTCCCTGCACAAGTATTAGGACTTGACTTAAGTTGCTCATGTCATAAACATTCTTTCTTTCCTCCATCATGGGGTGCCCAAACATGACTTCCCAGCCTCTACTCACATTTAAACAACAAAATCAAGTGAAAACTACTAGCTTATGTAAGAAAGTTACAAATTTTGACCATGATCATCCATGTTATCATAGGTGGCTCTGTAACACCCCTTCTCGGAATGTCACATAAATTTTTTTTTTCAAAATAATTGTTTACATTTAAAGGCACAACATTTAATATTATTACCAAAAAAAAAAATACATCAAAGTATTAGAGAGTAATTATTGGATTACAAACCGAATATTAAAAGTCGTTTTTAAAATTACAAACCATAAATTAAAAGTCTGCTTAAAAATACAATACTTCACAACAATTTATTTTCACACTTTAAAATTTCCATGTAAATTTCCCAACACGCTCCTCGTTCTAAACTTCTTCAGCTTCACCTGGAATATCATCTACTCCCGTATAACGACACGCGTTATACGATCATCGTAGTCACACAAATAGGGTGAGCTAACCATAACCATAAGATAATAATTTACAGATAAGCGTACACACTATAAACATCTAATAATATTAATAGCGTATTAATAAGATCGTAACACCTCTGCCGAAAGAACTTAATATCATAATTGTAATTGACTAGGAAATTAATTCATAAGTGAATTCAAGTTTGTTTATCCTCTTGTACTATATCATGTAAAGCTAGGTAACCAGAACAAGGAAATTTCTTCGGACACGACCTGAAGTTATTAGACCTATTGATTTTGGCCTTCACACGCAGCTATTGGACACTGGTCCTTCACACGCAGCTATTGGATCTAACTCAGTTCTTGTCCTTCACACGCAGCTATTGGACACTGGTCCTTCACATGCAGCTATTGGACCTAACTCGGTTCTTGTCCTTCACACGCAGCTATTGAACACTGGTCCTTCACACGCAGCTATTGGACCTATCTCGGTTCTTGTCCTTCACACGCAGCTATTGGACACTGGTCCTTCACACGCAGCTATTGGACCTATCTCGGTTCTTGTCCTTCACACGCAGCTATTGGACACTGGTCCTTCACACGCAGCTATTGGACCTATCTCGGTTCTTGTCCTTCACACGCAGCTATTGGACACTGGTCCTTCACACGCAGCTATTGGACCTATCTCGGTTCTTGTCCTTCACACGCAGCTATTGGACACTGGTCCTTCACACGCAGCTATTGGACCGCGGATAAGAGTCGTCCTCCACACACCGCTTTAGACATATCTTCCCGGTTCTTCAAGGACTTACGAGTAAAAACATTGGTGAGTAACATCCATTCACCAAGCACAATACTCAGCACGAGTTAGAATTTTACGGGCTAGATATCTGTATTTCCCTCAAAAGGGTAAAATGACAGAACTCGTATCCACCTATCACCTTATATAGGCAAAAGGAAATTATCCTTTTAACTACCGAGATAAAGCATAAAAAAAATATTTTTGATTATACACGATAAGACAATAAAATTCTTAAAGGCTATCTAATTAAATCCCACGAAATAAAGTACATGCCAACTTGCATTAAATACAGAAATCACATTCAAGACAAATTGCTGTCAATTCCGGCATTCGCTTAATGTTTCACCCGTAACTCTCTCTATAGAACTCCGAATGAGTTGATTCTTATTTTGTTGGATTCTAGACTTAAAAACCTTTTATATGAATGCTAACATGTAATTTTTGGATTAAAGGATCAGCTGCAGTAAAATGTTTAAAGTAAACATTTTCGTCTCGTTTTTCTGTATTTTCAGCTATGACCTTTCTTGATTGTTTTGTTTATTACTCTCTGCACATAATTCCAAATAATATGGTTCTTTTTGCGTTGAAAAATAGACTTAATAAGCTTTCTTTAGACACTGGAATTAAAATTTTTGGACCACTGTACTAACTGCAGTGAAATTATGAAAATCAGCATTTTCTGAGCTTCTGGACAGGTGTACATGTGTGAGACATCAGAAAATTAAACCATAATTATCTTGTCTAATATCAATTAATACACTGCTGAGTCACCTGTCAGCTTCCATAAATGCACCCACGCTACACGTCCAGTGCATTAAAAACGCACTTTGCACTGCATGCACGAGCGCCACGTGTCACGTTAGAAGTTTCGAAAATCAGAAGTGGGAGTGCAGGTGTCAGCAGAGGAGACGCTCGTTCGTTTGGGGCGTGGAAATTAAAAAAACTGAGTTTTTGAAAAACTCTCTCTCTCCTGCACGCACTCTTCTTCTTCCTCAGAACCCAACCCTTCATTTTCTCTAACTTCTCTCTAGAAACCTTCACCTTCTCTCTACTGTAACTCATCATCTTCTTCTCCGATCACGTTTCAGAACCGTAGAAACGTTCCTGGAGACGTGAGCGTCATTCTGGACCGAACAGAATTGGGATCGGAACTGGTAAGTTCTCGTCACTAACCGTTCGTCCATTTGGTTTCATGCGAACCCTAGTTCTGGTTGCATGCATGGGTTATAGGTCTGAGTTGTTTATGATTTCTGGTGTTTTAGATTAAGTGAAAGTTGTTGAGCGAAACCTGAGGGTAGAACGCTGTTAGAGGACGCACTAAACCTTGCTTTTTGGGAGTACACTGCTATCCAGGTAAGGGAAGCTTAATAATTTAGTTTATACGTAGATGATTGTGTGCAAGTATGATAGAAATAGAATGTATGAGATGTATGCTGTTTGAGTATGACTGAACGATCGCTGTTATGCATGAATGAATATAGTATGTGCTGGTTGGTACGTATGAATTGGAAAATAGATGATGTTGTATAGTATGAGTTGTTAATATGAATTCTGTAATGTATGTAAATTAAATGAGGAATCTGAGATTATATGATTATGAATCGTATGAGAAATGTTGAGTTAGAATAGATGAAAAATATGAATAGGATAATTCTTACTATGATAAATTGCGTTCGTCATCGTACGGTCTTATACCGTTCGGTTTCTAGTTATTTCCTTCAAAAGGAATTCTTTTATCTGAAAAGAGTCCGATCGAGAACGAGCGTCCCGTGAAATACTATGTTGAGCGTTCGGCTCAGCCTAGTGGTAATCCTGTAATTTAAATTAAGTTATTATCCCTTATACTTATAAATCGGTAGCGCTC
This sequence comes from Vigna angularis, assembly GCF_016808095.1. Taxonomy (NCBI): domain Eukaryota; kingdom Viridiplantae; phylum Streptophyta; class Magnoliopsida; order Fabales; family Fabaceae; genus Vigna; species Vigna angularis. The sequence continues at coordinate 20,166,152 of NC_068974.1, read as the reverse complement.
GGTCTTACACTGAGCATTCGTCCTAATTAGCACTCGGTCTTATACCAAGCGTTCGCTCTAATTAATTATTGGTCTTATATCTAGCGTTCGTCCTAAGAAGTGTTCGGTCTTATACCGAACGCTCGTCCATACCTTTGATTTCAGATCGTACGTAAATAGCGTTCGTCTCAAATTTTCAGTAAATGAATATTCGCTTTCGGTCATTGACTGGCAGTCGATCCTGTTAAACCAATTGTTCTCAGTATAACTAAATAATCGTCTTTTTGTATCTTTATCCATTTGAATTTGGTCTAAAGTCTTTGAACCTAAATTATTCTCAACATTGATGTTATATCTCTAAGAGTCGGTTCATTCAACTGATTCTAGTAGTAGTCACGTTCGTCATGTAAGTACGTATTGATTTCTTCGGTTTGACAACGAGCCTTCTAAATCTATTCTTTAGCGTTCGTCTTCGTTCTTCAGAAGTATGAACGTTCGTTATTTTATACTTTTAAAACTAAAGATAGAAATGATGATAAATTATAAGATGTTGAAGTGCGAACACTATATTGAATGATTATACGATTATGGAATTTGAACGAGCGTTCCGGGGAGGAACGACTCTTATATATATATTGAATAGTAAATTTGGTAAAGTATGACTGTGGATAAGTTAAGACTCGCTGTCCATCCTGATGTTCCGTGAGTACTATCTTCATGTAGAGGAAGTATGTCATGTGTGGGAACGACAGGAGGTCCTTAGTCCATAAGTTAACATGGGCGACGTAAGAACGGACTGACCTCGAGTGGCAGCTGTTTGGTGTATCCCAGTTACTACATCACTCGGGTGCAAGGACGCTTGTAATTACACAGATTCATACAGTCCGGACGGTCGGTCTAGTATATATATATATATATATATATATATATATATATATATATATATATATATATTGGATGATGTTATTTGTTGAGTTATGTGTTTGTATGAATTGAAATGTTAGTGTATATGTTGACGTATGAATTAAATTACTTAAGCTTACCCTTTCGTTTTCCTTGTGTTGTCGTTTTGTCTATGTACGTTCGTCTTGTCATTGCAATGATCATCCGTGTGGATGTGAGCAGATGGAGGTGCGTCACTTGAAGAGGTGCTAGAAGAAGAAAACTTGGAAGACGCAAATCTGGTGGAAGTGGAAGTTAAAGCCGAGCCTTAGAGCGCTCGCGTGTTTTCTTTTGTTGTTTGTTAGTTTTATTTTTGGACGTTCGGTCATAGTTTTGTAAGACCGTTCGTCTCTGAACTCATATTTTCTGTTGCGTTCGTTTAATTCTGTAATTTAAGCCGTTCGGCTTTTGACTCTCGTTTAGAATTATAAAGACTGCACTGGTTTACTGGTTTAATGTAATTAATTCTGATTATGGTAATTACTGTATTTTGGGATGTTACAACATGACTCACGGTAGATTAATTATAACAGACAAAAAAATTGAACATTTGGTTCAATTAAGATAATACAAATGAGAGAGTTTCCATGGTTTCAAATCTGATTTCCAAGGCCAAATTAGAGAAGTGATTAAATATAATTCTAAAACATTATTAAACAAGTTTTCTATAAGGCTTAAATCCTTTGTTCTATGGTGCTTATACGTAGGGTTGGCCCTTTCACATAGATAACAGTTTGGCATTTAAGTAATAAGGCATGGCATCATTCTTATTAAAGAATTCATATTTAATCTAAAATGGCCAGAATCTAGTACCTTTAATGGCCACAACGTTTTCTTTCAAGTAAGAAGAACCATGAGGTATGGTCTCATGCAAAGCTCTACTTTAAATAAAAAAAAAATCCAGCAGCAGGATTTATAAAATCTGACATGTTGGTTTAGACTTTCAATGATTCTTAGTATGTTTATCTACTCCACGGGTGTCTTCGTCATGGTCATACTCTCTGATTTAGGACAGAGCAAAAGTAATGACATGCTACAACTTTTCTTATTAAAGAATTGATAATTAAACAACATGCCACGGTTAAACTATTTTATGGCAGCAACAAAGATTCACTACAAGGTAAGGTTAGTGAGAGAAGTTTTATTAAATAAATGAGACCCATGCATGAGGTATGGTTTATCTGACAGAATAGGTACAACTATGGGGCAATACAACGAAACAATTTCTTTTTTTTTTTCTATACTCCAATATCCTAGATAAGTGAGGTTGAACTCTCACGCGTATTACTACCCTAAAGAAAGATTGGCAAGATCACCATCTAATCTGAACCAAATCTACAAGGCACACATATATATATATATATATATATACATTCAGCCAGTCTAGCTCCAATTTTTCTTTTTCTTCACTTCAACAAAATTTCGTGCAGAGACATAAAGTTTGTGGATTATATGGTTATACAGCTACAAGGATCCAGAACAGAGAAACCATAGCTCATCTTTCAGTTTAAATATTGCAAGGTATCATACGATATATATATATATATATATATATATATATATATGAAGATTAACTCTTCTACTTTTCAACGTGAGTAAAGAAATGAATTAGCTCCCCTACCTCTTTCTCCAGCAAAGGTTGGTTGGTTCCTTAAGATTTTCAGCCCTTACTTTGTTGATCTAAGTCTCCTTCTTCCTTAGTTTCTCAACTTCTCCGGCAACACTCCAATTTCAGATATCTCTCCCGTTCACTCTTTCAGTTCTTGCTATTTTTTTTTTCATTTCCTAATGAAATCCTACGATTTATTAGCAAACTGACGGTCCCTCCATTTCCAGATTAGGAATCAAGTTGGTCACTAGAAAAGGATAATATTGGTTCTTAAGGTCAAAATTTCATTCAATGTTTCCCACAGAGTCGTTTCATGATGAAAGTTTGTCTTATTGTGTGCACTTAAGAAGATATTGTGTTTTGTTTACACAAAAAGTGACCCCATGGTAAGGAAAATGGACCAGAACCGTGAAGAGTGGAGAAAGCAACAAAAATCAAAATTATTATCAGATTAAGTGGGGGAAAAGACTGGTCATGGTTGAAGGAGAAAAGATTCATGCTACTCAATATGGTCCTTAGTATGCACGAAAATAAATTCTTCACGTGGCCAATGTATATACATCATAGTTCAAGCTTTTAGAACTAAAAAATATATGAAGAATTAATTATAATGATAAAAGACAAATAAACAAAATAAAGAAAATTATGAAACTTTGGAAAGAAAAAATATGTTAACGGTTTTGCAGAGAAGTCAAGAGGGAATTGTAAGAGTTCTAAGTAAAAATACTCAAATAATAATACACAATGAAATTATCATACCATTTCGGTGACTAATAACGGTAATTTTTTACCATTATCTTTGAACCAATTTTTGTACCAAATCTACCCTTTTGAAGCTTGAAACATGTTTAATCCTCCCTTTTTATCTAAGTTGGTGAATAAGTTTAGTGTATGCTTTATATATAAGTTTTCATCATTAATTCCTCAAATTTGTAGGCAATTTGCGTGTATTAGAGAAGTACTTAACTACTAAGAGTGGGAACCAAGGAAAAGATTCAAAAGCAGGAGGTTAAAGGAGTAAGGAAGGCATCTCGCGCCTGGGCGTGACAAAAGGGGCGCCAGGCGCAACATTCCAGAGAGTCTCACGCCCGGGCGTGACAAACTCGCGTCGGGCGCGACTTTCCAGAGAGTCTCGCCTAGGACGCTCGTCCAGATGCCCGAGAGAACGCTCGCCCAACAAGAAATGGACGCTCGTCAGCGAATACGCGAAGTGGACGCTCGTTCAACGAAGAATCGCAGAGGACGCTCGTTCAGCGAAGACTCGCAGAGGACGCTCGTCTAGAGAAGACTCTCAGCGGACGCTCGCCCAGCGAGAACAGGACGCTCGTCCAGAGAAGACTCTCAGCGGACGCTCGCCCAGCGAGAACAGGACGCTCGTCCAGGACGCAAGAGAGGACGCTCGTCCAGCGAGCTAAGATGCCGAACAAGTGATAAAAATTCAAAATGATTGAAAGTCACTTGTTCAAGCAAGCAAATAAACAATTTATTCATAACTAAAGATCAAGTTTTACAGAGTCCTAAAGCCATTTAATTCAATAACCATGGTAATTTAACAAAGTAAGTAATATAATAGAATTACATCTTAAACACTTAAATACACAAATACCATCACAAAATAAGAAATTCTTACTAACTAAATATTAGTTGCAAAATAAATTATCTTATAGTATTAATTTATTTTTGGGTCTTACAGGCTCTGCAGTACAACTACATGTACAAAACCCAAATTTTAATCGTGTAATCATTTATGACCCAATTGTAAACGATTACCCAGATGTTTTTCCCTACACAAGTTTCAGGATTTCACCTAAGTTTCTCATCTCATAAACATTGTTCCTTTTCAACATCATGGGGTGTCCAAACCTGACTTCCCAGCCTCTACTCACACTTAAACAACAAAATCAAGTTAAAACCACTAGGCTTAAGTAAGAAAGTTACAAATTTTTACCATGGTGGCAATTACCCTTTCAGCTTGGGACAATTCGTCAGAGAAAGACTTTGAAGACATGGAAAAGCATCGGTCATGCACTGCCATTCTTCCCATTCTTTCATATGAGTAAAGCTCAACGTTTCCAGGGATGCAAATGCAGAAGATCTATTCGCGTAGAAATCAGCATCTATCCTTCCTATGCAATCAAGGCCATAAATCGTCAAGTGCTTCAGAAATGTCAAAAGTCCAAGGGAAGGCAACCATAGGCAATGTTTACAGTTTTTCAAGGTGAAGGACACCACATTCGATAGATAATTATTGGATAACCAATGGGGAAATTGTGTGCCACCATAGCCATCGATTGACAAGTGCTCCAAATGTCTGGAAGGTTGCAGATTCTCAAGTACTTCTCTTTCTTTTATTGAATCGTCATTATTTCGCTTCAAATTCCATTGTAAAGTAAGCCTCACAATATGTGTTTTATTCTTCAAATTCGTCTCAGAGGGATTTGCGATATTTTCAAGATATTTAATTGACAGCTCCTCTCCATGAAGATCAAGTTCTCCTAATTGTTGAATGCTGAACTCACTACTTTTGTCAACCTCAAACTTGTCCATCCAAACGTGAAGATTCTTCAACTTTCCTAAATGGAATGGAACCTTTGTTAAAGTAGTTCCCACAAGTTCAAGGCGGCGCAAATTGGTGAGCTCATGCAAAGTCAACGGCAGCTCCTTCAAATAGACACAATTGTTTAGCTTCAATTCTTGCAAGTAATAGAGTGAACAGGTTGAGTCAGGAAGTCTCTCTATGTCGGTACCAGAAAGGTCTAATGAACGCAGATGTATAAGATCGCCTATGATGTCAGGCACCTTAATACACCAACGACATGATAAGACCCGTAAGAACTTAAAGTTGGAGATTAACTCTTCTATTGACATCTCACAACCCCTCCGAAAGGTTATAAATGTCCGTAACCCTTTAGCATCACATAAACTCGTATAATATTGAATAGGACCGCTTACATATGATAAATGACGGGTTTTCCTTGATACTCTTTTTTCACCATCAACAGCTAACCTGTAGCAGATTTCACCTGAAACATATTTTGCTAAATCATTGAGAAGGTCGTGCATGACAAAATATCTTTTGTTGTACCATATTTGTTTAAAGAATGACCTTGATACTAGATCATTGAAGTAGTTTTCACCTACTTCATTTTGAGACTTGCTTTGTTGAGAGCAATGTAGAAAATTTTGAGCCATCCATAAGAGAATTAATCTCTCCTTGTCAAACGTATGGTCTTTGGGGAATAATGCACAATAAGCGAAACATCTCTTGAGATGAGAAGGAAGATGGTAATAGCTCAACAACAAAGTAGGGACGATTTTACTATCTTCTATTGTTAAGTCCCATATCTCGCTTGTCAATACACGTTCCCACTCTGAAACAGATGACTTTGACTGTAAAAGACATCCTATTGTTTCAAGGGCCAGAGGCAATCCTTGGCACTTTTAACTATCTTTATGCCAATCTCCTGTAACTCCGAATTCAAGTTAGAGTTTTCATCTTGGAATGCATGTTTAGCAAAAGTTTGCCAGCTGTGATCTTCATCTAATTGCTTTAGTTGGTGTATGTTGGTTGACTGCATGATAGAAGCAACTTTCTGACTGCGTGTTGTGACTAGAATTTTACTTCCTTTAGCTCCAAACGTAAGAGGAGTTTGTAATGCTTTCCATTGGTTTCGGTCTTCGTTCCAAACATCATCCAGAACCAGAAGAAACTTCCTTCCTAGCAACCTCTTTTTCAATTTTCCATGAACCATTTCTAGGTCTTCACTGTCATCTCTTGAGTTAGTGAAAGCTCCAATAATTGCTTTGGATACTCTCAAAGCATCAAATGCATCAGAAACGCAAACCCAAGCTTTTTCATCAAATTTAGCTTCATCTGTCTTTGGATCATTGTATACATGTTGAGCAAGTGTGGTCTTACCCATCCCACCCATACCCACAATAGAAAGTATTGACAGCTTATTATCATTAGTGTGAGATGTCAGCCAACTAAAGATCATTTCTTTGTCCTCATCTCTGCCATAAATAACCTCTTCAGCCAACAACGACGTTGATTCAACCTTTTTCTCCGACACCTTATTACCCAACCCAGATCTAACGCCACTATAAATTTTGAAATCTATAACAACCATTTGGTTCAAAAGAGATTCTAGATCCTCTAGGAGTGCTATGATCTTGGATTCAAAACTGTGTACCTTGCTAGAACTTGTCTGGAATTCAGCTTCCAACTTAGTCTTGGAGAATTCATAGTCTATTTGCTCCAGCAGATCCTCTGCATCATGCAAGACGTCTCTAACCTCATCAAGCCATTCCTTGACCAATGAATTACTGAACTGCTTTTGTTCTGCATCGTCGATCACAGAATTGACGTCCATCAACTTCCTCTTCAACTTTTTCAGTAGCTTCTCATCGAGATTTCTCCCACGAAAGAAGCCCATGACTTGATGAGAATCCAGCTTGTCAAATAGAACCTGAAGAACAGCACCGAAAAGAGCACCACCTAGTGTTTCCAGGACTGGCATGGTTGGAAAGTAATTGGCCAAATTTAAGGTAAAAAAGGGTTGAGAAAATTGGAAGAGCAACTTAGTTACGTGAATGAAGGAGACAAAAGGTTATGAGTGAGTATTGCGCTTTAGATTGCTTAAATTCAGTAGCTGTTCAATTTTTTAAATCAATAGAATTAAATTTACTATCAATTGTATATATTTGCAAAACCGTGAAATATAATATCCAGCAACTTTAATGCATTTAGTTAATTTGGACGGCTAACTGGTGAATAAAATAAAACCCAATTGTCCTTCATCTTACATAATTTTGGTCGTTACACGGCAACGTTCCCACGTAATTATGGAAATTTCAAATAAGAAAGCATAGCGAACGGCGATCATTCTTATTAATCTTGGTATATTTGATTTTACCAATTCAAGTTCCTTCTATTTTTTAATTTTTCTTTTATTCACCTGTTACTTATTTCTGTATATTTAGTTTTAGATGTACATTTATCTAGTCTGGATCAATCCTAATTATCCTAATTTGATAGTGTTTTGGTATAGATTTGTAGGACCGAGAGACTAATCTTTGCTGACGTGTTTTCCTTGCTTCCGAACGCATGGATCGCCTGAATCGTCTGCCTTCCTTCAGTCTGAATCACTTGTTCCTCTATGACTGATCGGTCTTAAGGAGGGAGTGCACAGTTGCCTTCTTGACAGAGGGAGGAGGTACCTGCACAAGACACTTTGACGCCCAAGTTAGGCGCGTGATTGAAGAGCTTTGGCTCTTAATTGAATACTTAGTGAATGCTTATCACTTTGAGTATTTGAGAATGAGTATGAGTTGAGTATCAGTAGAACGTACTTGGCTTTTAGCTTTGGCCCTGTATTTATAGGTTATCACAAGCCTAATAAAATATAAACAAACTTACCTTAAACAAATTTACCTTAAAATTCTCTTGGTTGCTCATAAACAACTTTATGAATATCTTTAATCAGATAACCTGGTTTGACCTGGTTGACGAGCGTTGTGGCCCAACATCATTTAACCTGGTTTGACCTGGTTGACGAGCGTTGTGGCCCAACATCATCATTTATCCTGGTTTGACCTGGATGACGAGTGTTGTTACAATAGATACACTGATCGATCTTAGATGCTAACCGTTCGGTCTAGATATCATACTATACATAATGTCCTCCAAGTCCGAGTTAAGCGTTCAGCTTTAGCCATGATTAACTATAGGACTTATGAGTTTGAGGGACGTTGCTTTTATTCGCTGCTCGTTGTTGGCCGAACGGTGGACCTTATGAATGTCCTTTTGAATTTTTTACTAGGCCGAGTGGCAGTTGATGGGAGTTCTTTTTAGAACTTTCTTTCGTATTGATCAATGACTGATAGTATCCTGTTATATGCACTGAAGGAAAATAACAATCGAATATGAACTATCAAAGAAGAATGTAGATGATTAAACTGACAAATTTGATAAGCGAGACTGTTCGGTTGAATATGCTTGGATGAGAGTGATTGTTCCTGGAGAACTTCTGATAACGATAATTCTTACCATTATCTGTGGTGCAATTTTCTTACCAAATCAACTCTCTTGAAGCTTGAAACATGCTTAATCCTCACTTTTATCTAACTCTATGAATAAGTTTAGCTTAGGTTATACATAGGAGTTTTCATCACTAATTCCTCAAGTTTTGTAGACAATTTGTGTGCTTTGGAAGAGCATCTAAACTACCAAGAGTGGGAGCCTAGGAAAAGCTGCAAAAAGCAAGTGTTTTGAAGGATCATGAAAGATTTCCCATGCTTGGGCGCCTCAGGAGGGGGGCTGAGCCCCATTCAATTCGCATTTCACTGCAAGTTTCACGCCAAGGCGCCCCAAAAGAGGGGATGAGCCCCATTTTGTGCGCAAACCTCGTGCCTGGGTGCCCCAACCAAGAGGCTGGGCGTCATTCTTCACGCAGCTCCTACGCAATCCTTGCGCCTGGGCGCCCCAAAAGAGGGGGGTTGGGTGCGACTTTTGCTAACATGGCACCCTAGACCTATATAAGGCTTCCATGCAACGAGGGTGCCATCTTCTTGGCGACTGAAGCTCTAAAACACCATTTTTGGACCTCTGGGAGCTGGTTTTGAGTAGTGGGAACTCTCCATTCTTCCTCCTTGGGTCTCCATCTCTTCCATTTTCTTCCATTGTAAGCTCAAGTATGGAGAGCTAAGTTCATTTTGTTGGGGAATAATGTAACTACGAAACTTTCTTGTAAATGCACTTGTGTTTAATGAAAGTTCTTCATTTATTGTGAGTTTTTATTTCCTTCTCTTAAAGGTTGTTGTGACTTGATCAACCATAGCATGATTCTTAGGTTTACTTGATATTGGGAAATATTGTGTGAACCTTGAACTGGAATAAACACATAAAGGAAATTGTGTCTAGGGATAGAACTTGGACATTTAGTTGTCTTAAACCTCTAGTCTTAATGCAGATGAACATGTTAGGTAACCAAGGGATTGGAATTTAATGAGTGAATCTAGGCTCTCTCTACCAAGGGATTGGGTTTGAGTAACGTAGTAGGTTGACATGAGCAATTTATTGAAGAAGTAGTAATGTCCATTTGCATGAGCAATTTATTGAAGAAGTAGTAATGTCCAACATCTCCATTTCATATCATCTTTAATCATTTAATTTCCAAGTGTTTTAACCCCAAGAAGTTCAATCTGTCACTTATGCATTATGTTTATTTTCATTGCAATGAATTCACGTTAAAAGGAATCATTCTTTAGTCTAAATTAGTTAGATAATTATACGATTGTAAAGTGTCATACGAGTCTTTTGGGATACGATATTCGGTCTTACCGGTTTATTACTTAAAACGATTTGGTACGCTTGCTATTGAACTTTTGGGGCTAACTTGGTTCTCTAGTACTGTTGTCTCTAGTGTATGCAGGGCACAATCCATACTAGGAGCATATAATCTTCTGAACCCCTTCTTTTAGATCCTGAAGTTGAGAAGACAATCCGAAGAAACAATAGCAGAAGAAGAAGAGAGAACAGGGCTTCAAGAGAAACTTCTCCCATACCTGTGATTCCTGAGCAACCTTTCATCCCTACATCTGATCAGGAAATGGAGAATATGGCTGACAATCGGAATGGTAATGGTGATGGGCAAGCTAGACGCACCTTGGAGGACTACTCTACGTTCTCAGGACCTCTCCACTTTAATAGCATTGCTCGATCACGGGTCAATGATACAAACATAGAAATAAAGCCTGCTCTCATCCACTTGGTGCAGAGTAATCAGTTTCACGGCCTATCGCATGAGTGTCCATTCAATCACATAACCAGCTTCCTTGAGATATGCAACACGATGAAGATCCATCATGTTCCTGATGAAGCTATAAGGCTTAGTCTGTTTCCATTCTCATTAGGAGGCAATGCCGAGGCACGACTCAATTCCTTTCTAAAAACAGCTTCACTACATGGGAGGATGTGGTGGCCAAATTCTGCAACAAATACTTCCCACAATCCAAAGATAACAAGGGCAAACAGGAAATTTCATCTTTTCAGCAAGATGTTAGTGAGACTTTAAGCCAATCTTGGGATAGATTCAAGGGGCTATTGAGAAAGACACTGATAACAGTTGAAAAACTATTATTTTCATGCTTAAATTTGATACTAAAAGCAACCTTTAACACTTAGAAACTAGCTTGAAATCATGTTTTTGGTTATATTTTCATAAATAAGAGAGCTGGATAGGTTTATGCTTGATTTCAGTGTTTTATGCAGGTTTTAAGATGAATTTGGTGAAAGAAGTGAAGAAGGTTAGAAATGGAATCAGAAAAGACATCAAAAAGTGCAAAAGGAGAAGCCGCAACCACCGCTCAGCGGCAGTTTACCGCTGAGCGACACTCAGAAACTCACGTTGGTTCCGCTGAGGGGTGAAATGGCCGCTAAGGGGAAGAAACGAACTCGCGTACTTACCGCTGAGCGGTAGTTTACCGCTAAGCGGCACTATTTTGGGCTTGGGCCTAATTTTCTGTATTTTACGAATAGTATATAAGCTTTAGGTTTTCCTAGGGTTTGTATCTTTGGCTGGGAGGAAGAAACACATTTTTCACCCCTTGGGGGTAGATTGGCAGATGGTGACGGCTCTCCTCTTCTCTTTCTAGGGTTTTTCTATCTCTTCCATTCTTTCATTATTGTTCCTCTAGTTCACCACGAATATGGTGAACTAAACCTTGTATTTTTGTTGGGGAATCAATGTAGTCTTGTGAAACTCTCATATATGGAATTTGATTTAACATCTTACTTTAAGACTTATGCTTTCTTTCATCATTAGTTAGGGTTTTTCCTCTTTGCTTAATGCTTGCTTTGTTTAACTCATTCATTACCATGATCATTGATTTTGTCGATATGGGAACGAATGGGGAAATCAAGGTCCGGGGAATTTCTTCCAATAGCATATTGGTTGCCTTTAAGCTCCTGCACTTCAGAATTAATTATTAGAGATGCTAGGAATCGTATGAACTCGTAATTAATGATAGGCCTTCTTGACAAGGTAATTTAGAGAGTGACATTAACATTGATGAAAAGATTGATGAATTCCTAAAGTATATGAGAGTGGATAAGATGAAATTGATAACCCCAACAACATACTCATCCATATAATTCATTACGTGTTTGTTTTACTCTTTTTGCCATTGATCAAATTCATGCATACGTGTTTAATTATTGTCTTTTGCATTTAAAAACCTACAATCAATCGTTCACAAGTCTTAAATAATCAACAAATCAGATAACTAACTTGGCCGTGAGTCCTTTGGGAAAACGATACTTGGTCTTACCTAGTTTTATTACTTGATACGATTCGGTCACACTTGCCGATTGTTAAACAAGTTTATGGCGCCGTTTTCGGTGTTCATAAATTTGTCATCAAGTTTTTGGCGCCGTTGTCGGGGACTCTGGTTTAACTAGTTCATTTGTTTGATTATTGATTATCTTTGACTTGTTTTCTGTTTTTATTTTATTTTATTTTATTTTCCTGTTTTTATTTTATTTTATTTTATTTTATTTTATTTTATTTTATTTTATTTTATTTTTCTGTTTTTATTTTTCTGTTTTTATTTCCTATCTTCTTATCTTTTCAATTATATCCTTTGATTTTTTTTATCTATCTTCTCTATCTGTTTGTGTTAACAAATATTTTCTAGAGTTTTGTGACTAATGTCTGCAGAATGCAATTTGGTCAAAAATTTAACTATATGGGCACTCAATTCTACCAAAGTAATCTCAATCATTGGTGGGAACATGACTCAAGAATGGATCAAAGCAAATTTTGGCAAGCTGCTGGACAATTTGAGAACCAACCACAACAACAATGGCAGCAACAAAGCTTTAAAATCAACAAAGGGAAGCAAGATATCTCTTCATTTAGACAAGGCATGGAGGAAACACTAGGTCACGCATGGGACAAGTACAAAAGCCTATTAAGAAAGACTCCCACGCATGGATTTAACGAAGGAGAAGTAGTCCTAATCTTCCTTGGAGGTCTTGGTTCACAAACCATGATGATGCTTGACGCCTCAGCTGGAGGCAATATCAAATGGAAGACTCCAGAGGAAGCCACAGAAATAATTGAAAACATGACTACTAATGACAATAAGTGGAACAGTGAAAGAGGAGCTCCTATTCAACAAAAAGGAGTTCTACAGTTGCAATCCAATGATGCCTTGATAGCTCAGAACAAGTTAATAACTCAACAATTGGAGAATCTCACAAAGATACTTGAACAATTGCCAAAAGAGTTAAAGACTGTTGCACAGGTTCAACCACAGATGTGTGAATTGATGTGTGAATTATGTGGGGGTGACCATATCAATGGTCAATGTGCCTTTCCAGTGGAAGCTTTAGAGGATGTTAACTTCACGGCCAATCAATTTCCATACTGTCAGGGAAACTTCAATGAAGGGTGGAAATCACACCCAAGTATTGGTCAAGAACAAAGTGGGCAAGCTGGACAATCAGGGCAATTTAACAAGCAACAGCAACAACCCGTTCTATCAGGAAGTTTGGATAGTTTGGATGAAACCCTTCAGCGATTTTTGAAAAATTCTGACGCTACTCAAAAAAGCATTGAAGAATCATGTAAAAGGATGGAGATGCAGCTTCGTTACATTAGTCAGAGATTGAATGATGAGGTTAATACTGAAGTTAACCCTAAGGAGGAAGGGCAAGCTATTATCACTGAAAGTGACAAGATTCTTGATGAAGAGAAAATTTAGGGAGAGAAAAAGGACGAAAAAGAAGATGAGAGGAAAGAAGAAGAAATCATATGAAAAATTCCATCCTCATCTAAAGAAGAATCATAGGAAGGAAAAGAAATTTAAGTGCTGTATGGAAATCTTCAAGAAATTGGAGATCAAAGTTCCTCTGATTGAGACACCGCAACAGGTTCCTAGTTTTATCAAATTCCTGAAGAAGTTCAGTAGAAAGAAGAAAAAAAAGAAAGAACATGAGCTTTATTGGGTCAAGCTAATGACGTTAAAAAAGCGCTTGCTGGGAGGCAACCCAGTTATTTAAGAACTTTTAATTTTTGGTTTGATGATGTAATTTTGAACTTTTGGACATTTTGTTGTTTTTGTTAGGTTTAATCATTCACTAAGTCCCTATTTTCGCATGGAATCTCAATTTCGTCCCTTTCTTTCTGAAAATCTCAATTGGGTCCCAATTTTATGAAAATTGCAACAAATCGATCCTTTCCGTTAATTTGGCTGGACGGCGTTAAAAAAATTGATGAGTGAATGCTGAGATGACGAACGAGCGCTCGTCCAGCAGCGAACGAGCGCTCGACCACCGAACGAACGGTCGTCCAGTGTGGAACGAACGGTTGTCCAGCAGTAAGAGGTCGACGAGCGTCCGTTCTCTGGTGGACAACCGTTCGTTCCACACTGGACGACCGTTCGTTCGGTGGACGAGCGCTCGTTCGCTGCTGGACGAGCGCTCGTTCGCTGCTGGACGAGCGCTCGTTCGTCATCTCAGCATTCACTCATCAATTTTTTTAACGCCGTTTGACACTATTTAACGGAAAGGATCGATTTGTTGCAATTTTCATAAAATTGGGACCCAATTGAGATTTTCAGAAAGAAAGGGACGAAATTGAGATTCCATGCGAAAATAGGGACTTAGTGAATGATTAAACCTTTTTGTTATAAGTTTGTTACAGGGTTTACATCTACTGATGGATGTTAGGTGGAAAAGTATCTACTGAAGGATACTATGTTTGTATATACCTACTGATGGGTGTTGGTAAGAAAGTTTTGCATTGGTGGATTTTGGGTCAGGCTCGTGACGTTAAACAAGCGCTACCTGGGAGGCAACCCAGTTGATTGATTTTATCTGTATTTTTTTGTTTTGATCTTGCTTTAGTTGCATAATAGGGTTGTGCATGAGTGATATGAGAATTTTATTGCAGGGAGCCAGTGAGGGGTATGTTTAGGATGCATCTAGGTTAAGCCAGGAAGAAGAAGAACACTTCCCGAAAGTACCGCTGAGCGGTAGTATCGCAAACTAGGCTTAGGTTGCCCCTTAGCGGAACCCGAGCCCATTAGGGTATTTTTATACCCTAAGCTGCGCCTTGGCCTCTCTTTTCACACTTTTCTCTGCACACACACTCCTACATACTGTTTCAAAGGATCTCTACAACTTTTTCCTCACCCCTCTTGAGAAAATCTTCCTTTCACTCACTTTCTCACTAGTTTTCCATCTAAGTTTGGGGTTGGGAGAGAGCATCATTGATGGGGTTGAGTTTTTCAAAACACTAAAGCAGGATTTATTTTATTATTTATTTATTTGTGTTTTAGAATAGGGTTTGATGTACTCAATTGGAAACTTTATCTGTTATGATGGTTTGCTTATGATTGTGAATGTTTGATAAGTAATGCTTGATGATGCTTTGATATAGATTGATGTTGAGATGTGCACATTACATGCTTATACAGGTGGTTCACAAGCTTTGTGAACAAATGCAAGTTATTGTGTTTGTGATTGTGATTTTAAGCAGGATGTGTATGTCAAATGTGAATGAGCTTATATGTGAGGTTTTGAGCTCCAGAGTTTTTTTTGTGATTGAGTGCTATTACTTTGGAAGCATGAATAACTTTGCCCAGGTTTTCTATGATTGAATCAATTGCTTGTTTGCATTATATGATCAAGGTCGTTTGTTGGAAACCCTTACATTAGCCAAATTGCATGAAATAAGCCACTAAAAGAGAACACTATGTGTTCTATCCTTTGAACCCTTAGCCTTGAACATAAATTTAAAACCCTTGTTGAAAGCTTTACCTTGAGTTAAGTAGAAAATATTTTGTGGTATTGACAAATGTTCAAGTTTAGGGTTGTTGGAAAATAGAAAGGGAAATTGAAAGCATTGAGCTAAGAGCTAAGAAATAAGAATGTGAAAAGAAAAAGAAAAAGAGAAAGAAAAGAAAGGAAAAGAAAAGCAAAGCTCAATGCAAAAGAAAGTTGGGAAAGTAAGAATGACTGTGTTTATATGATTCTCTTAACTCAAGGGTTTTGTGATCTAGAAAAACCAATTTTCTTATTAGCCCAGCCACATTATAAGCCATTGAAAAAGTCCTTGTGATGATGCATGCTTGTGAATGTATTTGATTGTGGTTAAATGAAAGGCAAAGTCAATTCTTGTGACATTGTGGTAGTAGAGCGAATGAGTGATTACCTCTTATACACTTGTGTTTGAGTGAAACATTTTACCTAGTGAGGAAATACTCCATGAGCATATGAACATCTTTGCTTAGTTGATTGATCATTCATGAAAAATAGCATTTGTTGGATAATAAGTGACTTTGTGAACACCAAAGCATGTGAACATCTTGATTGAAATCTTTGTCATGAGTTTGATTGAAGTTTTTACTTATCTTGAAAAGAGGATTTTGAATGGAGTGAACCATTATATTGATTGGTAGAAGATTGAGTTACATTTTGTTTGCTTGAGGACAAGCAAAGTTCTAAGTTTGGGGTTGTGATAACAGTTGAAAAACTGTTATTTTCATGCTTAAATTTGATACTAAAAGCAACCTTTAACACTTAAAAACTAGCTTGAAATCATGTTTTTGGTTATATTTTCATAAATAAGAGAGCTGGACAGGTTTATGCTTGATTTCAGTGTTTTATGCAGGTTTTAAGATGAATTTGGTGAAAGAAGTGAAGAAGGATAGAAAGGGAATCAGAAAAGACATCAAAAAGTGCAAAAGGAGAAGCCGCAACCACCGCTGAGCGGCACTCAGAAACTCACGTTGGTTCCGCTGAGGGGTGAAATGGCCGCTAAGGGGAAGAAACGAACTCGCGTACTTACCGCTGAGCGGTAGTTTACCGCTAAGCGGCACTATTTTGGGCTTGGGCCTAATTTTCTGTATTTTACGAATAGTATATAAGCTTTAGGTTTTCCTAGGGTTTGTATCTTTGGCTGGAAGGAAGCAGAAACACATTTTTCACCCCTTGGGGGTAGATTGGCAGATGGTGACGGCTCTCCTCTTCTCTTTCTAGGGTTTTTCTATCTCTTCCATTCTTTCATTATTGTTCCTCTAGTTCACCATGAATATGGTGAACTAAACCTTGTATTGTTGTTGGGGAATCAATGTAGTCTTGTGAAACTCTCATATATGGAATTTGATTTAGCATCTTACTTTAAGACTTATGCTTTCTTTCATCATTAGTTAGGGTTTTTCCTCTTTGCTTAATGCTTGCTTTGTTTAACTCATTCATTGCCATGATCATTGATTTTGTCGATATGGGAACGTACGGGGAAATCTAGATCCGGAGAATTTCTCCCAATAGCATATTGGTTGCCTTTAAGCTTCTGCACTTTAGAATTAATTATTAGGGATGCTAGGAATCGTATGAACTCGTAATTAATGATAGGCCTTATTGACAAGGTAATTTAGAGAGTGACATTAACATTGATGAAAAGATTGATGAATTCCTAAAGTATATGAGAGTGGATAAGATGAAATTGATAACCCCAACAACATACTCATCCATATCATTCATTACGTGTTTGTTTTACTCTTTTTGCCATTGATTAAATTCATGCATACATGTTTAATTATTGTCTTTTGCATTTAAAAACCTACAATCAATTGTTCACATGTCTTAAATAATCAACAAATCAGATAACTAACTAGGCCGTGAGTCCTTTGGGAAAACGATACTTGGTCTTACCTAGTTTTATTACTTGATACGATTCGGTCACACTTGCCGATTGTTAAACAAGTTTGTGGCGCCGTTTTCGGTGTTCATAAATTTTTCATCAAACACCCATTGATGGGTTTGATGAGCCTACAGTCCTGAATATGTTTTTTGGAGGATTGAGATCCCAAACCAAATTGATGTTGGATGCCTCGGCTAGAGGAAATATCCGATGGAAGACACCAGAAGAAGCCCATGTGCTAATTGAAAACATGGCTGCAAATGATAGTGAATTGTAGAATGAAAGGGCTCAACAATAAGGTGTTTTTCAACTACAATCTCAGGACACCTTGTTAGGTCAAAACAAGATAATGACCCAACAACTTGAAGCTCTCATGAACAAACTCTCTCAATTACCGAAAGAGCTCCAAAATGTGTCACATATCCAACATCAAGGGTGTGAGTTGTGTGCTGGAGAACATACAAATGGTCAGTGTGCTATGCAGGCCAATACCCAAGAAGATGTTAACTACATGGGTAGTCAAAACCGGCAAAGTAGACCGCCCCCAAGCATGGGCCAAGGACAAGCTGGGTCATCAAACAGACCACCACAACAACAATACCAACCACACCCTTCTCTATCAGACAGGACCTCTAAGTTGGAGGACACTCTCCAACAATTCATGCAAGTTTCCATATCCAATCACAAAAGCACCGAAGCTTCTATCAGAAATTTAGAGATCAAATTGGGCCAACTGGCCAAGAAGCTAGAAGAGAAGTCTGACAAGAGTTTTGGAGCCAATACTGAGGCTAATCCCAAAGAAGAATGCAAGGTTATCACTACTAGAAGTGGTAAGGTTTTACCTGAGAGAGAGAGGGAGGCAAAAGCAAAGAAAGTTGAGGAGATGGAACAAATAATTGGAGAGAAAAATAATTTGAAAGAAAAGGATGAGAGAAAAAAAGAGGATGAGGGAGAAGGAAAGGAGAGAAAACGAAAGAAGAGGAGGATGAGAGAAGAAAAGGAAAAGAGATTGAGAAGCCACTTCCTTACCCTAAAGTCTACTCAAGAAAGGAGAAAGAGAAGCAATTTGGGCGCTTCATGGATGTCTTCAAGAAATTTAAGATTACTATGCCTTTGACCGAAGCACTGCAACAAATTCCCTCTTATGCAAAACACTTGAAACAATTTCTCAATAACAAGAAGAAGTATTTAGAGGAAGGAACAATTGAAGTACAAGGGAATTGCAGTGCCATTCTGCAGAAGACTCTACCTCCAAAATTCAAAGATCCGAGGAGTTTCACCATCCCTTGCACCATTGGGAATAATGAGATAGGGAAGGCTCTTGTTGACTTAGGGGCTAGCATCAATCTGATAAGGGAACTATACAATTGAAAGACCAAGATGATGAGGTAACTTTCAATGTCTTCGAAGCTGGGCAGCAAAATCACGAATAAAAGACTAGTCCTAAAGCTAAGGATGAAGTTCTATCAGTGATTAGTCTAATTGGGCAAGCTGCTAAAGTGGTTAACAAAAGGATTAATTGTTTCTCTCCAAAAGTGAAGGAGGAGGATGGAAATAAAGAAGAGAAACTTGTTCATCAACACTCTATTGTGGAAAGTGATGAACCCAAACCTGGCAAACTAGTGAAGCTCAAGAACAGGTTATGGGTTATCAAGGCGATAAAGGCAAATGTGGTACTTGAAATCGAGGCTCCCTATTCAAGGAGAGTCAAGTTGGTGACAAGAATAGTGTTGAGATTATGTTGGTGTCATGAAAGGAAGAAACCCACTAACATCAAAAATCAAACTTGAGCATAGTGGTGTCAAGCTAATGACGTTAAACAAGCGCTTACTGGGAGGCAACCCAGCTTTCTAACCTTTTTTATGTGTGATTTTGTTGTTTTGAGTGTGTTTTGATTGTTCGAATTTGCTTTAGAATGTGTTAGTTTGATTTGATTATTTTGGAGCATGTTAGTGTGTTTTGTAGCTCATGTGAGGTTAATAGTGTATTAGTGTCATGTTGAGTGTTGTGGTAATTTGATGTGAATAGGAGTGCTTTGATCTGTTTTGGTGTATTATGGTGTGTTTAGGTATGTCTTATCATGTTTTGCTAAGTTTAGGTATGCTTTAAGTGTTAAAAAGTAAAGCCTTGAGTTTGAGAATTGGAAAGCTTTGGAAGTGTGCACTTGAATTTTCATTCTTGCACTCAATTTCACTCATTAGGAATTTGAGCAAGTTTGTATAGTGAAAACAAAAGTGATATGGGCTGATTTGAGTGCCAAGAAGTGTCAAATTCAGAAATTCATAGGGTGAGTTCTGCAATTATGCAGTGGCTGAATTTTGTAGAATTCACGCTCAACCCCCTCTAACTAGGGGCGCCCGCCTCGAGCTGCATAAGGCCAGCTTATGCTGGTCTGTGGTCTTCTGCTTGGTCACGCCCGGCGCCCTACACCTAGGGGCACCCAACGTCATAGTTGTAGACCCAATTTCGGGTTGGGCTTAAATGCAGAGTCAGTTGGTCCATTTCAAATTTTCTATTCCTAAGCCACACTCTCTCATTGTCGAACCCCAAACCATCAACCCTTGTCACTCTCATTCTCCACCGTGTCGTTGTCAATCCACCATGTCGCCATCACTCCACCCCCCGAAACCAAAACCCTCTTCTCTTCATCTCTCACGGTCACCCATTCTCTCAATCACTCACCCACTCTCATTCTCTCACGGCCACACTCTCAAATACTCACTTTCTCCTACTCTTCACTATCTCACGCCCATCGCACTACTCTTCCTGATTAAAGAACTCAAAGGAGCCTAAACCGCTGCTGCAACACCTTGACCCACTCATTCCTTCATTCATCTCTCAAACCCTTATCCATCCTCACGGTCTCCCACCACACGTTGCTTTCTTCGTTCTTTCTTCTCATCCAACTCAAGTAGGTATTTCGTTTTGTTTGCTGATTTTGTGCGTGCATTTCCATTGTCTTTGGCCACCAGTGTGCATAATCTTTCATGATTGTATGTTTTAGTATTTGTGCATACTCAATTGAACTCTATTTTGTTAACTATCATTGTTGTGCAAGTTTGTTCTGGAATGATATTCTTTTAATGGGCTTAACATTGGGTTAGTCATGAGACAACCATCCCTGCATCTGCAGAAATTTTCTACAACACTCGCGCTCGGCGCCCTCCATTTTGGGGCGCCCAAGCGCCAGCAGGTCGTACCACCTGTGTCCTGCCCCTTTTGTTTTCGCTTTGTTTTCACTTTTTCCTGTTCCAACGTGTCTGTTTCTTGTTTCCATTGTTTCTCCACTAGGTTTTATGTCCTGTTAACTCTTGTTTGTTCATCTTCTTGAAAATGTGATTGCAATTGCTTCATCTTCATCTTGGTTATTCTCACTTGGGGAAATTGTGTCCAATCTTTTTGTGTAGAAATGGCCTCTTCCTTTGGTACCAAGAGAATCAAAACCACTGCAACCAACACTAAAAAGGGACAAATGAGGAAGCAGAAGGTACACTCCCACACCTTCCTCTCCAAGAAGCATCAGAAAAACTTTGAGGCGGTCCAAAACCACAGGCTGCTTATGAAAAGGAAGGTTGAACAGTTACCTCTTGAAGCACCACAATTTGCAGAAGAGGTGTGGAGGAGACACTGGAGCAAGCTCACCACCTATCTCGAGCCTGCCAATATAGCGGTCGAGAGGGAGTTTTATGCCAACACTCGAGTTTATTCTGATAAGGAGGAACACTTCATGAGCTACGTCAGGGGGAAGCGGGTTCCATTTGATGCAACACTAAAAAGGGCCAAATGAGGAAGCAAAAGGTACACTCCTACACCTTCCTCTCCAAGAAGCATCAGAAAAACTTTGAGGCGGTCCAAAATCGCAGGTTGTTATGGAAAGGAAGGTTGAACAATTACCTCTTGAAGCACCACAATTTGCAGAAGAGGTGTGGAGGAGACACTAGAGCAAGCTCACCACCTATCCTGAGCTTGCCAATATAGCGGTCGTGAGGGAGTTTTATGCCAACGCTCAAGTTTATTCTGATAAGGAGGAACCCTTCATGAGCTAAATCAGGGGGAAGCGGGTTCCATTTGATGCTGATACAATCAACTCCTTCCTGAACAGCCAGTGGTCGGGGGGCCAAGCGAGATTTGAGTATTCTAATGCCCTGGAGGCGGATTTGGAGGGTATTGACTTTGGGGAAGTCGAACGCGCTCTGTGTATTCCAGGTGGCCACTTTTAGAGAAATAGACAAGGACAACCCCTCAACATCAAACGCTATCTTCTCACTCTCATCTGCAAGTATTGGGTGGCGTTCATACACGCCAATCTGTCTCCTTGCTCACATGTTTCTAACCTCACTACCAACAGAGCCCTCCTCCTCTTCTACATCCTTCACCGTAGGCAAATTAATGCAGGTCAGATCATTGCTCAAGAAATCACTGACTACACTAATTCTAGAAATTCCAAGTCTCCTCTTGGGCATCCTTCATTGATCACTTATCTTTGTGAATTAGCAAGGGTCGACACTTCTACTCCCCCTTTTGAGAGGCTTCGCAAGGAGATTAATCGAGCCTACTTTCTACAATATTGCTTGATTGATGAGGAAGGTCTACCCATTCCTACCCCCAGCCTCCTCGGCCCCATTGGCGTCACCTACCAGCCCAGCCTGCTCAGCCTGATCAGCCTGCCCCGCATGATCCATACCAGATGTTTGACATGAGGTTGGCCTTGATCGATGCTAAGTTGGAGGTCGTTAATAGGATTGGTTTGGCTCAAGTGGAGATCATGAGGCATGTGTATGCATCCTCCCACCCAAGCATTCTGACTCCTGAAGACTATGCTGCTATAGTAGCTTGGCCTAGGGACCAAACCCACTTGAGCGGGAGAGGTGGGACATCTTTCGGAGCACAGGCAATGGAAGAGGATGATGACGAGGCTGATGATGACGAGGAGGAGGATGATTCTAATGATGATGGGAGCGGAGATAGTGTCTCTTGAGGCTCATAGATCAAGACACTGCATTTTTGTGGAAACTTTTTAAATTTCTGTCATGCTTTAATTTTAGTTTTTAAATTCTAGTTAGCTGTGTTTTTAATTTTGAACTTGGCTGAATGGATAATCTTATGACAATGTTTTGATATCAAGTACTGCATGTGATTTTGGAAATCTTTTGTGCTTGCTCTTTCTTTGTGATTTCTTTGAGAGGATAGGATTGAGATGTGAAGTTAGATTGTGGTTGCTCTCGATTGTGTGGAATTATGCTTGGTTTTTCTTGTGGTCAATATGCATGGCATTGTGTTTGAAAACAAATTTGGAACCCTAAGCAACCCAGTGAGATGTTGTGCCCCAAAATTCTTGTTGAATGATATCACTTTGGAATCACAATTGATTTTGCCTGATTTTCTCTGTGTGAATCATTTGCTTGCATGTTACATATGATCCAGGCCATCTTGTTCTCTCATCTTGTCTAAAGTTTTGAACCCAAAAGCTAATGTAACCCTGTGAATCCCATCCCTGAACCTTAAGATCAATGTGAAAAATTTGTGACTCCCTTACCTTGAGTTGAGTTGAGCATTCAATTTTGGTACAGGAAAATGGTTTAAGTTTAGGGTGGTTGAGGTTACAAGAAAAATGACAAGAAGAGTGAAAATAAAAATGAAAAGAAGAAGAAGAAAAACGAACAAGATCAAGAAAAAGAATCAATAGATGACAAGTTGGAAAAAGAATTGAGAATTAGTTTCAATTGCTTGAAGTATAGGATAGGATTATGTTATCTTGTGCTGATTTGAATGCTCTCTTAGCTAAAGGTGCTTTGTATCTAGAAAAACCAAAACTCTTTCTCAGGCCAGCCAAAATACAAGCCTTGAAAGTCCTTGTGATGCAAACTTGCAGGTGAATGTATTCATTGTAGTAGAAATGAAAGGCAAAGTTGAATTGTGTGACATTGTGATGATTTAGTGAGAAACACACATCCTTATACACCTTTGAGCGTGAGAGAAATAGTTTCTTTGGTGAGGAAAGGTTCCATGTAAGTGAGGAGAACACTTTTGCCATGCTTGTTGATCCCTCATAGAACCTAACATATGTCTTGTGATTCTTGCTCTGTGAGCACCATGGTTGAAGGTTTTTTTGTCAAAAATTTATTTTCTCAAAATCGTTATACACCTTTGAGCGTGAGAGAAATAGTTTCTTTGGTGAGGAAAGGTTCCATGTAAGTGAGGAGAACACTTTTGCCATGCTTGTTGATCCCTCATAGAACCTAACATATGTCTTGTGATTCTTGCTCTGTGAGCACCATGGTTGAAGGTTTTTTTGTCAAAAATTTATTTTCTCAAAATCGATCTTACGATGATGAGCAAGCATGATTGAATTCTACTCTTCTTGAGTGTAGAATCATTGGAATTGAATTGTCTGTTCGAGCCATGTCACTCTTTTTGCTTGAGGACAAGCAAAGTTTCAAGTTTGGGGTTATTGATAACGGTAATTCTTACCATTATCTGTGGTGTAATTTTCTTACCAAATCAACTCTCTTAAAGCTTGAAACATACTTAATCCTCTCTTTTATCTAACTCTGTGAATAAGTTTAGCTTAGGTTATACATAGGAGTTTTCATCACTAATTCGTCAAGTTTTGTAGGCAATTTGTGTGCTTTGGAAGAGCATCTAAACTACCAAGAGTGAGAGCCTAGGAAAAGCTGCAAAAAGCAAGTGTTTTGAAGGATCATGAAAGATTTCCCACACCTGGGCGCCTTAGGAGGGGGGCTGAGGCCCATTCAATTCGCATTTCACTGCAAGTTTCACGCCAGGGCGCCCTAGAAAGGGGGCTGACCCTCATTTTGTGCACAAACCTCGTGCCTGGGCGCCCTAGACAAGGGGCTAGGCGTCATTCATCACGCAGCTCCTGCGCAACCCTCGCGCTTGGGCGCCCCAGAAGAGGGGGTGATAATAGTTGAAAAACTGTTATTTTCATGCTTAAAATTGATACTAAAAGCAACCTTTATACTTAGAAACTAGCTTGAAATCATGCTTTTATTCATATTTTCTGAAATAAGAGAGTTAGACAGGTTTATGCTTGATTTTAGTGTTTTTGTGCAGGTTTTAAGGTGAATTTGGTGAAAGAAGTGAAGAAGGAGAGAGATGGAATCAGAAAAGACATCAAAAAGTGCAAAAGGAGAAGCCGCAACTACCGCTCAGCGGTAGTTTACCGCTGAGCGGCACTCAGGAGTTCACGGGAGGTCCGTTGAGGGGCAAAATGGCCGCTGAGGGGAGGAACCGAGCTCGCGCACTTACCGCTGAGCGGGACTTTTATGGGCTTGGGCCTAATATTCTATAATTTACGAATAGTATAAAAGCTTTAGGTTTTCCTAGGGTTTGTATCTTTGGCTGTGACGAAGCAAATACTCTCTCTTCCACCCCTTTGAAGGAGGATCTTGGATGCTCAGGCTACCTCTTCACCTTTTTAGGGTTTTATCTTTCCTTACTTCATTATTGTTCATCTAGTTTCACCATGAATATGGTGAACTAAACCTTGTATTGTTGTTGGGAAATCAATGTAGTCTTATGAAACTCTCATATATGGAATTTGTTTTTACATCTTATATTTAAGACCTACGCTTTCTTTCATCATTAGTTAGGGTGTTTCTTCTTTGCTCAATGCTTGCTTTGTTTAACTCATTCAATGCATGATTATTGGTTTTGTCGATACGGAAACGTACGGGGAAGTCTAGATCTGGGGAATTTCTCCCAATAGTATATTGGTTGCCGTTAAGCTCCTGCGCTAAATAAACTAATTATTAGGGATGCTAGGAATCGTATGAACTCGTAATTAGGGAGAAGCCTTCTTGAAATGTAATTTAGAGAGTGGCATTAACAATGATGACTTGAATGTTGAATTCCTAAAATATATGAGAGTGGAATAAGATGAAATTGATAAACCCCAATAACATACTCATCCATATATTCCATTGAAAGTGTTTGTATTTTGTTTTAGCCATTGATCAACCTCATGCATACATGTTTATTTTCATCTTTTGCATAGTAAAATCCAACTATTTTGTTCTTAAGTCTTAGCTAATCAACGAATCACATAACTAAACTAGGCCGTGAGTCCTTTGGGAGAACGATACTTGGTCTTACCAAGTTTATTACTTGAAACGATTTGGTCATACTTGCCGGTTGTAAAACAAGTTTGTGAAACTGTATTTTGGTGTTCATAAATTTGTCCATCAAGTTTTTGGCGCCGTTGCCGGGAACTCGTGGTTTAACTGGTTAATTTGTGTGATTATTGATTATCTTTGACTTTAATTTTGAATTTCTGTTTTTATTTTTTCTGTTTTTATTTTATTTTATTTTATTTTATTTTATTTTACTTTTCTGTTTTCTGTTTTTATTTTATCTTCTCCTATATCTTTTTGTGCTAACCAAATATTCTAGGGTTTTGTGTTCTTGTGTATGCAAGAAGCAATTCGAACTAGGAGTAAGATAATTGCAGAACCTCTTCTTGAAGGTTTGGACGAGAGTAGAAGGAGGAGAAGAATCAGAACATCTAGAGAACTCTTTCCTTCTCCGAAAATTCTGTTGCAACCATCACCACAAGGTTCTGACCCTAGCATAGAAAATATGGAGAACAATAATAACAGAAGAACTCTTGCTGATTACACCAATATAGCTGGACCTCAGCACTTTAATAGTATAGCTAGACCTAGAGTTAATGCAGCTAACATGGAGGTCAAAGCAGCATTGATCCAACTGGTGAAGAGCAATCAATTCAACGGGTTATCTCATGAAAGCCCGTATGAGCACCTCACTACATTTAATGAGATCTGCAACACAGTCAAAATAAATGGGGTGCCAGATGAAGCGATCAAACTTAGCTTGTCCTTTCTCATTGTGAGGCAATGCTAAGCTTTGGTTAAATTCTTTTCCAGAGGGAAGTTTCACAGAATGGGAAGCAGTGGTAACAAAGTTTTTAAACAAGTACTTTTCACAATCAAAGGTGACTAAAGGCAAGCAAGAGATTTCTTCATTCAAGCAGGGCATGGAAGAATCACTGGGGCATGCATGGGATAGATACAAAAGTTTGCTACGAAAAACACCCACACATGGCTTTGATGAAGGGGAAGTAGTCCTTACATTCCTTGGAGGTCTTGGTTCACAAACCAAGATGATGCTTAATGCCTTAGCAGGAGGAAACATTAAATGGAAAACTCCAGAGGAAGCAACAAAAATTATTGAAAATATGGCTACTAGTGACAACGAACTTAACATTGAAAGAGGATATTTTAGTCAGAAGGAGTTGTTACAATCAAATGATGCTTTGCTTATTCACAATAGAATTATCACTCAACAGTTGGAGGAAGTAATTATGAAGCTTTCTCAAATACCGCAAGAAATACAACAGGTTTCAATGGTTCAAGAGTAACAGCAAAAATGGCAAATGCAACCTACTCCATCTGAGAAGACAACAAAACTTGATGAGACTTTCCAAAGACTCTTGAAGACGAATGCATCTTATTGTCAGAATGTGGATGCTGTATTTAAAAATATGGAGATATATGCTGAACGAATAGTTGACAAGATGAAACATGATAATCTTAGAAAGGAGTGTAAAACTGTTGTGACCAGAAGCGGTAAAGTGTTAGAGGAGAAAAAAAATGAAAAAAAGGAGGAAGAAAATGAGAATGAGAGTGAAAAAGAAACTTGTGAGTGGAGAGAAAGGGTTGAGAGAGAGAAAAAGAAAAAAGAAGAAGATGAGAGGAGAGAAAAAAAAGAGAGAGAAGAAAGAGAGGAGAGACAAAAAGAAAAAGAGGGTGAAAAGCCACTACCTTATCCAAAGAGCTATTCAAGAAAGGAGAAAGAAAAGCAGTTGGAAAGATTCATGGAGTTATTTAAAAAGCTGGAGATCACTATACCATTCTCTGAAGCATTGCAACAGATGCCAGCATATGCAAAGTTCTTGAAGGAACTTCTTACAAAGAAAAATAAGTATATTGAAAAGGAAACTATCAATGTACAGGGTAACTGCAGTGCAATCATACAAAAACTACCTCCTAAACTTAAAGATCCGGGAAGCTTCACTATTCCATGCACCATAGGAGATTTGAAAGTTGGAAGAGCTTTGATTGATTTAGGAGCTAGCATCAATTTAATGTCGCTAGCCATGTGCAGAAAAATTCAGGGTGTAGAAATCAAACCTACCAGAATGGCGCTTCAACTGGCGGACAGGTCTCTTAAATATCCATATGGAGTGATTGAAGATATTCTAGTAAAGGTTGATAAATTTGTTTTCCCAGTGGATTTTATTGTGATGGAGATGGAAGGAAATAATGATGTTCCTCTTATTCTTGGAAGACCCTTTATGAAGACTGCTAGAGTTTTAATTGATGTAGAGAATGGTAAGCTTAAATTGAGAGTTGATGATGAAGAAGTCACTTTTGACGTATCCAAGGCTATGACATACCCAAATGATGACAAAGCATGTTTTCAATTTGATGAACTTGATGAAGTTTGTATGGTGCAAGAAAGGATGGTGCGAAATATTTCTCCATTAGAGAAAACTCTCATTGATGCTTGTGAAGATTTAGATGAAGAAGAAGAGAAATTAATTGATGAATGTTTGATGGACTTGGAAACCTTGAAAAAGAGTCCAGTGGAAGATCCAATCTTTGAAATAATTGATAAGGAAGAAGAAGTCAAAGCAAAGACGCCAGAATTGAAAAGATTGCCATCACATCTGAAATATGTTTTTCTAGAAGAAGATGGAACAAAGCCAGTCATTATCAATAACTCTTTATCTTTACAAGAAGAAGAGCAGTTGATAGAAATTTTAAAAGCCAACAAAGAAGCAATTGGGTGGTCAATATCAGATCTTAAAGGTATTAGCCCAACGTATTGCATGCACAAGATTTTTATGGAAGAAGATTATAAACCAAGTGCTCAACCACAGAGAAGGTTGAATTCTGTTATGAAGGAAGTGGTTAGAAAAGAAGTGTTGAAACTGCTAGAAGCTGGTATCATCTATCCAATCTCTGATAGTGAATGGGTGAGTCCAATACAGGTGGTTCCAAAGAAAGGTGGGATGACAGTAATTCATAATGATAAAAATGAACTCATTCCTACTCGTACAGTTACTGGCTGGCGTATGTGCATTGACTATAGGAAGCTGAATAAAGCTACTAGAAAGGATCATTTTTCTCTTCCTTTCATGGACCAGATGTTAGAAAGATTATCAGGTCAAGCTTTCTATTGTTTTCTAGATGGATATTCTGGATACAATCAAATTGTGGTAGATCCAAAAGACCAAGAGAAGACAGCTTTTACTTGTCCTTTTGGTATCTTTGCATATAGAAAGATGTCATTTGGATTATGTAATGCTCCAGCCACATTTCAAAGGTGTATGCAGGCAATTTTTGCAGATCTCTTAGAAAAATGTATTGAAGTGTTCATGGATGATTTCTCAGTTTTTGGAAATTCTTTCCAAAGATGTTTGGCTAATTTGAACATTGTTCTCAAAAGATCTGTTCAGACAAATCTTGTTCTTAATTGGGAGAAATGTCATTTTATGGTAACTGAAGGAATTGTGCTAGGGCATAAAATCTCTGCTAAAGGAATTGAGGTAGACAAAGCTAAAGTAGAAGTCATTGAGAAACTGCCTCCACCAACAAACGTAAGAGGGATAAGGAGTTTTCTTGGTCATGCTGGATTTTATAGAAGATTCATCAAAGATTTCTCAAAAATTGCTAAACCATTGAGTAATCTTTTGATGAAGGACGCTCCTTTTGTGATGAATGAAGATTGTTTGAAAGCTTTTGACATATTGAAGAATAAATTAGTTTCAGCTCCAGTAATTGTAGCGCCAGATTGGAATCAAAAGTTTGAATTGATGTGTGATGCAAGTGATTATGCAGTAGGAGTCATTCTTGGCCAGCGAAAAGAACAAAAGTTTCATCCAATTTATTATGCTAGCAAGGTCCTGAATGATGCTCAACTGAATTATGCTACCACAGAGAAAGAATTCATGGCTATTGTATATGCTTTAGAGAAATTCCGACCTTATCTTATTGGATCTAAGGTGATTGTCTATACAGATCATGCAGCTATCAAATATTTGCTGACAAAGTCAGATTCTAAGCCACGTCTGATTAGATGGGTACTACTGTTGCAAGAATTTGATGTAGAAATTCGTGATAAGAAGGGAAGTGAGAACTTGATTGCTGATCATTTGTCACGGTTAGTCAACAATGAGGTCACTAGCAAGGAATCCGAAATCTGGGAATCTTTTTCAGATGAAACACTCATGTATATTCAGCAGAGGCCCTAGTTTGCTGATATGGCTAATTTCAAAGCTGCAAGGGTCATGCCAGAAGACATAACTTGGCAACAAAGAAAAAAAATTTTGCATGATGCCAAGCAGTTTGTTTGGGATGATCCTTATTTGTTCAAGATTGGAGCAGATAACCTTCTGAGGAGATGTGTTACGAATGAAGAAGCAGAAGGAATTCTCTGGCATTGTCATGATTCACCCTATGGAGGACATTTTAATGGAGAAAGAACAGCAGCAAAAGTCCTTCAGTCAGGATTTTACTGGCCAACTTTATTCAGAGATGCCCATAATCATGCCAAAAATTGTGATAAATGTCAAAGAGCAGGGACGATCACTAAACGTCATGAGATGCCATTACAAGGCATTTTAGAGGTTGAGGTTTTTGATTGTTGGGGTATTGACTTTGTTGGACCCTTTCCTCCATCTTTCAACAATGAATATATTCTGGTAGCAGTGGATTATGTGAGTAAATGGGTGGAAGCATTAGCTTGTCCTAAAAATGATGCTAGCATGGTAATTAAATTCTTGAAGAAGCAAATATTCTCACGTTTTGGCACTCCAATAGTGTTGATTAGTGATGGAGGATCTCATTTTTGCAATTATCAGCTAGAAAAAGTACTCAAGCACTATGGAGTGAAACATAAGGTAGCTGCACCTTATCATCCACAAACCAATGGACAAGCTGAGGTGTCTAACAGGGAGATAAAAAGGATCCTAGAAAAAACGGTGACTTCATCAAGAAAGGATTGGTCT
Source organism: Vigna angularis (assembly GCF_016808095.1). Taxonomy (NCBI): domain Eukaryota; kingdom Viridiplantae; phylum Streptophyta; class Magnoliopsida; order Fabales; family Fabaceae; genus Vigna; species Vigna angularis. The sequence goes on along the minus strand of NC_068974.1, from coordinate 20,135,857 downwards.
CTCAAATTGGATGATGCTCTTTGGGCTTATAGGACAGCAATGAAGACGTCTATGGGGTTATCACCATTTCAATTAGTCTATGGGAAAGCATGTCATTTGCCAGTCGAATTGGAGCATAAAGCGTTATGGGCTTTGAAATTCTTGAATTTTGATCCCTATGAAACTCAATGCACACGCAGAAGGCAGATTTTGGAACTTGAAGAAATGCGATTACATGCATATGATTCATCCAAGGCTTACAAAGACAAGATCAAATTTTATCATGACAAGAAGTTGGTAAATAGAGTTTTTAATCCAGGACAACAGGTACTATTGTTCAATTCAAGATTGAAGATATTTCCTGGGAAGTTGAAGTTGAAATGGTCAGGACCATTTGTGATAAAAGAAGTGCATCCGCATGGAGCAATTGAAATATTTGATCCAGCTGCTGCTGATCCACGGAAAAGTTGGGTGGTGAATGGTCAACGTCTCAAGCCTTACCTAGGGGGAGAAGTAAAACAATTGTCCACAATGATGCTGTTGGTTGATCCCCGAAAATCTGGGTCAGGCTCGTGACGTTAAACAAGCGCTTACTAGGAGGCAACCCAGTGGTTTTGAATTTATTTATTTTTGTTTTAGATTAAGGTTGATGTACTCTATTGGAAACCTGGTTTGTTATGATGGTTTGCTATTGACTGTGATTGTGTGATAAGTAATGCTTGATGATGATTATTGATTGATTGATGTTGAGATAGATGTGCACATAAAATGCTTATACAGGTGATTCACAAGCTTTGTGAACAAATGCAGGATATTATGATTGTGATTGTGATATTAAGCAGGATGTGCATGTCAAATGTGAATGAGCTTATATGTGAGGTTTTAAGCTCCAGAGTTTTTATTGATTGAATGCTATTACTTTGGATGCATGAATGACTTTGCCCAGGTTTTCTATGATTGAATCAATTGCTTGTTTTGCATCATATGATCAAGGCCGTTTGTTGAAACCCTTTTTATTGGCCAAATTCATAAAGTTAGCCCACTAAAAGAAAACACTTTGTGTTTTATCCTTTGAACCCTTAGCCTTGAACATAAATTGAAAACCCTTGTTGAGAAACTTTACCTTGAGTTAAGTAGAAAATCATGTGTGGTATTGTTAAATGTTCAAGTTTGGGGTTGTTGGGAAACCATGAAGAATAAAAAGGAAAAGCATTGAGCTAAAAGAGAGAGAAAAGAAAAGAAAAGAAAAGAAAAAGCAAGGCTCAATGCAAATGCAAAGGCAAGTTGGGAAAAATAAGAATGATTGTGTTGTTATAATTCTCTTAACTCAAGGATTTTGTGATCCAGAAAAACCAATTTTCTTGTTAGCCCAGCCACATTATAAGCCATTGAAAAGTCCTTGTGATGATGCATGCTTGTGAATGTTTTTGATTGTGGTAAAATGAAAGGCAAAGTTGATTCATGTGACATTGTGATAGTGGAGTGAATGAGTGATTACCTCTTATACACTTGTGTGTGAGTGAAACACTTTACCTAGTGAGGAAATATTCCATGAGCACATGAACATCCATGCTTAATTGATTGATCATTCATGAAAAATAGCATTTGTTGGATATTGACTGATTTTGTGAACACTAAAGCATGTGCACATCTTGATTGAAATCTTGGTCATAAGTTTGATTGAAGTATTTACTTATCTTGAAAAGGAGATTTTTGAATGAGTGAACCATCATATGAATTGGTTGAAGATTGAGTTACATCTTGTTTGCTTGAGGACAAGCAAAGTTCTAAGTTTGGGGTTGTGATAACAGTTGAAAAACTATTATTTTCATGCTTAAAATTGATACTAAAAGCAACCTTTATACTTAGAAACTAGCTTGAAATCATGCTTTTATTCATATTTTCAGAAATAAGAGAGCTGGACAGGTTTATGCTTGATTTCAGTGTTTTTGTGCAGGTTTTAAGGTGAATTTGGTGAAAGAAGTGAAGAAGGAGAGAGATGGAATCATAAAAGACATCAAAAAGTGCAAAAGGAGAAGCCGCATCTACCGCTCAGTGGTAGTTTACCGCTGAGCGGCACTCAGGAGTTCACGGGGGGCAAAATGGCCGCTGAGGGGAGGAACCGAGCTCGCGCACTTACCGCTGAGCGGCACTTTTATGGGCTTGGGCCTAATTTTCTGTAATTTACAAATAGTATATAAGATTTAGGTTTTCCTAGGGTTTGTATCTTTGGCTGTGACGAAGCAAATACTCTCTCTTCCACCCCTTTGAAGGAGGATCTTGGATGCTCAGGCTACCTCTTCACCTTTTTAGGGTTTTATCTTTCCTTACTTCATTATTGTTCATCTAGTTTCACCATGAATATGGTGAACTAAACCTTGTATTGTTGTTGGGAAATCAATGTAGTCTTATGAAACTCTCATATATGGAATTTGTTTTTACATCTTATATTTAAGACCTATGCTTTCTTTCATCATTAGTTAGGGTTTTCCTTCTTTGCTCAATGCTTGCTTTGTTTAACTTATTCAATGCATGATTATTGGTTTTGTCGATATGGAAACGTACGGGGAAGTCTAGATCTGGGGAATTTCTCCCAATAGTATATTGGTTGCCGTTAAGCTCCTGCGCTAAATAAACTAATTATTAGGGATGCTAGGAATCGTATGAACTCGTAATTAGGGAGAAGCCTTCTTGAAAGGTAATTTAGAGAGTGGCATTAACAATGATGACTTGAATGTTGAATTCCTAAAATATATGAGAGTGGAATAAGATGAAATAGATAAACCCCAACAACATACTCATCCATATATTCCATTGAAAGTGTTTGTATTTTGTTTTAGCCATTGATCAACCTCATGCATACATGTTTATTTTCATCTTTTGCATAGTAAAATCCAATTATTTCGTTCTTAAGTCTTAGCTAATCAACGAATCACATAACTAAACTAGGCCGTGAGTCCTTTGGGAGAACGATACTTGGTCTTACCAAGTTTATTACATGAAACGATTCAGTCATACTTGCCGATTGTAAAACAAGTTTGTGAAACTGTATTTTGGTGTTCATAAATTTTTCCATCAGGGGGCTGGGCGCGACTTTTGCTGACATGGCACCTTAGACCTTTTTAAGGCTTCCATGCAACGTGGGTGCCATCTTCTTGGCGGCTGAAGTTCTAAAACACCATTTTTGGACCTTTGGGAGCTCGTTTTGAGCAGTGGGAACTCTCCATTCTTCCTCCTTGGGTCTCCATCTCTTCCATTTTCTTCCATTGTAAGCTCAAGTTCTCCATGACTATGGAGAGCTAAGTTCATTTTGTTGGGGAATGATGTAACTACCAAACTTTCTTGTAAATGCACTTGTGTTTAATGAATATAAGCTTCTTCATTTATTGTGAGTTTTTATTTCCTTCTCTTAAAGCTTGTTGTGACTTGATCAACCATAGCATGATTCTTAGGTTTGCTTGATATTGGGAAGTATTGTGTGAACCTTGAACTGGAATAAACACCTAAAGGAAATTGTGTCTAGGGATAGAGCTTGGACCTTTAGTTGTCTTAAACTGCTAGTCTTAATGCAGATGAACTTTTTAGGTTACCAAGGGATTTATTACTTAAAATGATTTGGTATGCTTGTCAATGAGTCAACAACTTCCCAGTAGACGAGAATGATTGTCCGTGGCCCAGGAGTTCCTGAAGAACTTCCCAATAGATGTTAATGATCGAATATCTATGAGGCCGAAGGGACCGAGCGCCTGTGAGGTCGGATGGCCGAGCGTTTGTGAGGCTGGATGACCGAGTGCCTATGAATCCGATCGGTCAAATACTTGTGAGGCCGATCGGTCGAATACCTGTGAGGTAGAATGGCCAAGCACTTGTGAGGCCGAATGACCGAGTTCTTCATCACTTGATTAAACAAAAACTGTTTGACAAAAGAATTTAAACAACAAAAGTCTATTTCTTAAGAAATTGGAATAAAAACGTGATAGTAACGTTCACCTGAAGTAAAATTTGAGATGAATCGCTTTCCAAGTGTTAGGGCCAATAAGCTCCTTTGGCAAGGTGTCGAGGTTAGCCTGTAGTTGTCTTTGCTTCTTTGTTCTTTTTAGGAGGAATGAAAGGTGTGACTTTTAAGCTGGCGATATAGCATTCTTGCGCTGTCCGTTGATCCGCCCGTACAATACATACAATTCCTCTATGGAGTGGAGACCACAACTCCGAAGGCGTTCAAACAGGGTTGTCCCAATAGGGCATTATACAGGGTATGTGCTTCTACTAATAAGAATCTTATTCTGAGCTCTTTTGCTTCGTCGCCCGTTCCAAGCCGAGTCCTCAAATCTAACTATCCATAAGTATCAAATCTTTCTCTTGAAAAAACCCATTATCTGTTCATTAAATGGGGCTATTAAATCCTCAAACAAATCCATTTTCAAGAATGTTTTCCAATACAGGATGTTGACCGAACTGCCTTGGTCAACCAAGACCTTGTTGATACTGTATCGAGCTATCTCGGCTGTGATGACCATGGGATCATCCTGATCAAGGTCAAGAGCATGAAAGTCAACATCAGCAAAGGCAATAGGTGTTCAGGATTGAGGCTTTATCTCCACCATGTTAACTATTTTCAAATTCTTTCAGTGCTTTTTGTGGGCTGAGGATGACATCTCTCCTCCAACAAAACCTCCAGAAATGGTATCAATACGTCCACGGGCCAAGCGGTCATGTTCATGACTACGACTGCGGCTACAGTAGTGTCTCTGACTTTGGTCTTCCTTCTGATACAACCGTTCGGGGCTTCTTGTTCGGCCGCTGTCCTTTCGCACATATTTTTGGAGGTGGCCCGCTCGAACGAGTCTTTCTATTTCATCTTTTAGTGCTAGACATTCTTCCGTAGTATGGCCACGGTTTAGATGGAAATTGCAGCTTTTTCTCTCGTCAGCGTTCTTGGGAGTTGCCTTCTCACGGAGTGTGAGAATTTGAACATTGAGAGCTTCCTCGAGAACCTCAGCCCTCGGTGCATTGAGTGTTGTATAGTAATTGAACTTGGGTATCCGGATGGAGTCCCTCTAAGGAGGACCTCCCTTTTTGTCATTATAATTGAACAATCGTTTTCCTACCTTTTTGTTCCCGTTTGCAGAAGCTTCTTGCTGTTGTTTTTTCCTCGAGCATCTTATATCTTCAATACGAATAACCTCAGTCACCCTTTCTTAGAGCTCGTCCATAGTTTTAGGAGGCCGTGCGTATAAATTTGCACCAAAGGATCCTAACCTCAAGCAGGAAGGAAAATTGCTGATGATGAAGGTATGATTGATATCTTTGACTAGCCGAGCAGTTTCGTTGTACCTTTTCATAAAGACTTTCAGAGATTCATCCTTCTTTTGCTTGGTACTTACCAATTCCGCGGGCGTTAGCTCTTGTATTCGATTGGATGAATATTATCTCCGAAAAAGGGATTGCACAGTGGCAAATCAATCCACTGTATTTGGGGGAAGGGTGTTATACCACGCCAATGCCTCTCCCTTGAGTGATAATGAAAAGGCTCTGAACATAAGTGGGTCACTGCTCGTGTAAAATGCCATTGCGTTAACAAATGTTCTGATGTGATCATCCGGGTCTGTTGAGCCATCATACTTATCCACTGCGGGAGGAGTTCTTTCCGGCATAGGAGTTTGCATGATTGTCGTTGTGAATGACAATAGAGCGATCGGTTTTACGGTTTGCAGAGGTCTCGGTTCTCGGCTGTTCCGGTTTCCGTTGGGGTTATCGTTTGGATTTTCATTCGTGTTCCCGTTCGGATTATCGTTCGGGTTGCCATTCGGGTTGGTATGGTGAGACTGCTCTTCGATATGGCGGGTTCTGATGTTACCAGTGTGATCCCGTTGGGTTGACGATGCCGAGTGTTGCTTGGATTGTTCCCGACGATCTCGTCCGTTTCTCAGCATTGCAATCTCCTCTTCATACTTTCGCTGCATCTCCTGTTGAACCCGTGCCTGTGCTTGCAGTTGTTCTTGCATGGTTCATTCTTGAGTCTGCATCTGCGCTTGCATTTGTGCTATCAGTTCTCTAGTGGTCTACTATTCGTCCATGCTCCTCGTGGTCTCCATTTTGGGCTTCTTCTGTCCGCTCTCGGTCCCACGGTGGGCGCCAAAATGTTTCGGTATCGATTTATAGGACTGAGAGACTAACCTTTACTGACGTGTCTTCCTTGCTTCCGAACGTTTGGATCGCCTGAATCGCCTGTCTTCCTTCGGTCTAAATCACTCGCTCCTCTATGATCGATCAGTCTTCAAGAGGAAGTGCACGGTTGCATTCTTGACAAAGGGGGGAGGTACCAGCACAAGACACTTCGACGCCCAAGTTAGGCGCGTGATTGAAGAGCTTTGGCTCTTAATTGAATACTTAGTGAATGATTATCACTTTTAAGTATTTGAGAATGAGTATGAGTTGAGTATCAATAGAACGTACCTGGCTTTTAGCCTTGGTTTTGTATTTATAGGTTATCACAAGCCTAATAAAATATAAATAAACTTACCTTAAACAAATTTACCTTAAAATTCGCTCGGTTGCTCATAATTAGCTTTATGAATATTTTTAATCAGATAACCTGGTTTGACCTGGTTGACGAGCATTGTGGTCCATCATCATTTAACTTGGTTGACGAGCGCTGTGACCCAACATCATTTATCCTGGTTTGACCTGGTATACGAGCGTTGTGGCCTAACATCATCATGTATCCTGATTTGATATGGATGACGAATGTTGTTACACTATATAGACCGATCGGTCTTGGATGTTAACGCTTTGGCCTAGATATCATATTATACATAATTGTTGAATCGGTTCATTATTCTGTAGATTATACAATAGCTTGCTCATAATGTTAATCCCTCTATTATGATTACTTATCCGTAAAGATAATAAATTCTGAAATATATGCTTTTTTTTCATTATCGTATTTCACTTTGTACGTAATTTGTGTGATATAACATATGCTTAAAGCACAAGAACGAGACTTGGATATATGTTTCAATAATGTTGTTTAATAATTTCAATAATTTTTTTATCTCATCATTATTTTGGTTCTAGCCAAAAAAATACTAAGACTAATCCGCCAGAAGCATCTAGTGTAATTTTGAGCGTATTCTAACAATAATCTCCGAGTCTACGGTGCTAGGAAAAAAATGGATATGGAATACTGTAACATTTTTCTAAAGCAGTCTTATTTCTTGAAATACAATCAAAATGATTTAGAAGTGATTTCATGTGTTCTTTGTTGAAACTAATAAATTATTATAGGATAAAAATATCCACGAAATCTCCACGGAAATTACGAAAAATACCTCCGAAATATTTCTGTACTTTTCAATGTATTGTTATTTCTTCATTTTAAAGGTTTTGATTAATAAATAATATTTTTATGTTCATTACATAGTTAAAGTTGGGATTAGAGCTCTTGGGAATCATACTTTTATTGTCTCATTATTTGTCGTCGACACTTGTTCACTATCGTTATCGTTGCCATGAGGGGTGGTGACGTATCATTGCACTCCACTTGAGTATATATATGTTTTTTTTTTTTTTGGTTTAGCCAAACAGGTTATTTATGTTATGAACCAAAGCAGGACGGGTTTAGCCTTTGTTTTATGGTTTTTTCAACGCTTGGTTTGAAAGCTTCTAAAGATTATCTTGATCATTAAAAAAATGATGGAATCTTTTTTAATATAGTGAAAATTATGTATAAGATTAATCTTTCCTGTTTTGAATATAGAACAAATATGAATTAAGTTCATAATACAAATAAAAAATAATAACAAACTAACTGAAGATAAAAGATAAATATAATATATTTAACACTCCCCTCAAGGTACGAAGGTTTACTAATATAATTAATAAAGACTTAGTGAAAATATATATTTTTGCATTCGAGTGACATCATTTTGTTAATGATTTGTGAAGATGATATAGAAGAGGAAATACCTATCAGAAGACTACCTTTAGCAACAAATCTGGGAGGTTGCTACATATAAATCTCTTCTTGCAAATCGTCATTAAGGAATGCATTGTTGACATGTAGTTGATAAGGAGGTCATTGATGAAGAACAACCATGACTATAAATAAACTAACAAAATTCACCTTTGTCACTAGAGAAAAAACATATATGGACGAGTCAAACACATTGGTGACAGAAAGGAGATCAAAAGAGAAATGTTAACATTTTGGCAAGTGTAGCAATTCGTTAAAAGTAGTAAATGAAAGCTTCAAGTATTGTTTTCCACGGAATTTATGTTTGTTTGTCTAATAACCTTTATTTATCAACATCAACTTAGATAACGATGATGATTGAATTCATTAGTAAAGAACAAACTGTAACCACTAGTACAGTAAAAAGAAACGACAGCGGTTATTTTCGCTTATACGCAGCGGTTCCACAACCGAGACATATACAGGCGAGGCAAAAGGGGTAGGCTTTTTTCCTCGGTTCTGAACTGAGGCCAAAAGGTGTGTGCTTTTGCCTCGGTTCAAATCCAACTGAGGCAGTATAGGGGTTTTTTTTTTTAACCATTCCACAGGTGAGTTGTTAGCCCTTGGCCGCAATCCATCAACGCCCACCGCTCCATCTCACACCACCATCATCAAAGATTCCCAACTACGAAGAACAAAGAACGAGAACGACGCGCTCCCACCATCACCTGCAGAGAATCAATCAAACACCACCACTCCTATAGAGAATCAATCAAATATAAAACAACCCAATATCGAAATAAGAAAAAGGGGACGGAAGGAAGCTTCCTCCTTCACCGCGAATAATAACGGAGAGAAGAAGAAGAAGAACGAGAACAACCACCGTGCCCTTGCGCCGCCGCGTCTCTGTCGTGTCTCCGTCGCGCCATTGATGATCCCTCCGCCACGCCTCCATCGAAACACAGAAAAATGGGAGAAAAGAGAGGAGTGGCGCAACTTCTGTCTCTGTTCGCGAAATTTAACCCTAAACACATGTTATTACCTTATTTATTTTTTAACCAAGGCAATAAGGGTCTACGGTCTCGTTTCTATAAAATACCGATGCCTAAACCCTCTCAAAAATATAAAAAATAAAAATTTCATCTCTTTTATGCCTTGATTCTTTAAACAACTGAGATAATAGACCTTTGCGATAATTACAAAAATGCCACCACGCTAGTTTTAGGCATTGGTTCTTTTTGAACTGAGGCATATACGTTTGTGATAATTACAAAAATGACATCGCACCAATTTTAGGCATCGGTTATTTTTGAACCGAGACATATACGTTTACGATAATTACAAGAATGTTATCGTACCACTTTTTGCTTTGGTTACAACTAAACCAATGTCAAATACGCGAGTTAAAATCCTTTTTTTTTACTAGTGAACAACACAGAAATTTAGAAAATTTGATTAAGACAAAGATGAAACTTCAGTGGAATTGGATTATTAGAGTTGTGTGCCTAAGGGAAACTCTCTGTGTGTGAAAAGGGAGCTTGTGAACTTGGTGCTTGTAGGAGGAAGTGCTCTTTCTTGGTGTGTCTAAGTGGTTGAGTATACCTACAAAGCATAGCCAAGTCCTTCATCCTTTTGTGCGTCAAAAAGAGGTGTCTTTCATCTCTTATATATTAAGAGAGGTAGTTTCTAATCTATATCCCTATTTCTCTATTGTAAATTGTTATTAATTTTTAGTGAAAGGTTAATCACTCTTTTATAGTGATTAACGACTGAAAGTAGAATCTTTTGATTTGAACCAGGATAAAATTCCTTGTGTGATTTTCTCTTATCTCTACATCTCTTGCTTATAAACTGTTTGATAAAAGTTGCGAAAGAAAATCATATTTTTAATAGAATCAATTCACCCCTCCTCTTGGTTATTGTTCTTTATCAGGCTTTTTAAAATGTTCCGCTGCACGATACCAATCTCAACAATGATTTGCAAAAGTAAGATTAATATCTGAAGTATTATTTGATTTGATTAATTTTTGAAATACATTATTATCAAGACCAATTCTTTCCTATATTATTCATTTCTAATTAATTCACAATTAAGAAAAGATTAAAAAATATTATGTGTGTCTATAAGTAAAAAGGAGAGACAGAAAGAACGAAAAAATAAAATAGATACATAGGGAGAGATATGAGGAAAGTATAGAGAAGAATAAGTTCTAGGCTCTACTAACAACATTTACCAAGAAAGAAAACATTGGAGTATTAAAGGTAGCTGTAAAGTTTGGAAGGTATGTCACTTCTTTTTTCTTTATTTAGATATTATATTATGGCTTAATATTATACGCACTTTTTCTTATGCTTAAATTTGACATTTTCTTTTAGGATCATTATTTTTATTATTTACAAATGTATTGTTTTAAAAAAAAAAATGTCTTTCCTCATGTCTTTTAGTGTTGGTTCAATTCTGTGACACCCATTTTCAAATTTCTTTTTTTGTAAAATGATGTAAAAAATTAAATAAAAATTTCAAAAGTAAAAAACATTTTCTTTTTTTATTTTGGCATCCGCGTGAGTCCAACACTTGTTATTTTAATTTTTTTTCTCAATCATGGCAATAATACAAAAAATATCCAAAATCTTAAAAAAATTAAAAACATCATTTTTAAAAAGTAATCTTTTATAAAGAACTATGTAACAATGATTTGTCATTCTTAATGAGAATAGGTAGGAGATAGGTCAATTCTTGTGGGACCATAAAACAAAATTATATTTTTGTTTCTTTATAATATTATTTTTGGAGAAGGTAAATCCTTGTCGTAATCACATCAACTTTGTACATTTAGTTAAAGGTTTATCCTTTAGGCATGCGTAATAGGGTGTTAATACCTTTCTTACATGTAACTGATTCCCGAACCCAAAATCCAGTTTTCGTAGTTCATCTCTTATTTTATGGTTTTCCATGGTCTTTCTAGGATAAACTATGGTGGCGATTCCAAAACCTCTTTTTTAAACTCGTTCTTTTATGGTTCGTCGTCCTCTTGCAATCTCGGTTGCGACACATTCAAATCATGGTAGTTCTAATTCCTTAAGAACTAGTTGTAAACTTATATGCCAATCATTATTTCCTTAGTTTAATTAACATTTAATTGAAATCATGGTATACTAGTTATAATTCCTGTGTTTCCCATCTCTCCCTTATGAAGGCAAAGAGTTGACTTGCTTTTGATGGTTTTCTTCCAATACCCAACTGGGCAATGTGCAGGAAATTTAAAGGTGAGTATAACCACTGATCTTAAGCTCTAGTTTCTGCATACATGGTTTTAGAATTTATGAAGATGCAATGGTGTATTGCATTAAACTATAACTTCATACCTTACCTCAAAATATATTATTTATAACTTGTCTGGGATTAAATACAGTTTGAAAAAAAAAAAACTGAGAAAATTGATTAGTGATGATATCAATGAATGATCAGTATGAAAATTGGGGAACATTGCTACTGTTTCGAAAGTAAGAGTTGAAGAAGAAAATGTAAAGTATGAGACCTCTCATCCTTGATCTCTTCAACTGTCCTCATATTCAAGCCTTGCTCTTCCTTTAGAATGTATTTGACGAAGGTTGAGTCTAGCCAATGAGCTATGGAACACCTTTTTGATACCTTAGCTTAAATTACAAACACAGTCATAACTTTTTTGGGTTAATTACTCCAGTGGGCTATGCTACTTATGAAGATAAATTACTTGGATTATGTTCTGCTACAATGCATTAATTCCAAGCAATATTTTCAAGTGACAGAGGTATACAACTTCTCCAGGATGATTTTGTTTCAGATGAAAATAATATATTCTAATATTATAAAATAGATATCAATATCCGTTAGGTTATTAATAAAGTAACAATCATATTTATTTATTTATTTATATTTTATACTTGTTAAAATATATGTAAATATAATAATAATATAATAAATTTAATCATATAATTTATAGCTATTTTTTATTTAATTTTTCTGCTCATTGCTTCTTGTAAAAAATGGAGTGTTGGCCATAGTTTAAATTTTACCATGCTTCTATCAAAATTATGTCTTCCTTCCCTGAGAACAATGATAATTACTTCAGAATTTTCGAATTGAAATTTGAAGTCCATGATTAATTTTATATTCATCTTATTCTATTTCTTTTATAATTAACTTCAACATTAATTATTATCTGTTCTTTGACTTGTGTAGGTATTGTGCAATATCCAAGTTTTTGCTAAAGCTATGCCATCTCTCTTTGTTCCATACTATCTAGAGGTGTCATTTGAGCCCCTGGCCCATGAGTTGACCCTAACCCCTTCTAAAATCAAGCCCCAATTTTTTAGCCCCCTTAATAGGGGGCTTTTTAAAAGCCCCAACCCCTAAAGCCCCACATAAAGTGGGTTGGGGTAGGGTTAGGATGGGGCTAGCCCCCAAACTAAATTAATTCACTTATAATGTTTTTTTAGTTATTTCTTTTATTTACTTTACAAGTTCAATAATTTTCAAAATTTACATGCTATTTAATATCTTTTTAATTAAATATAAATGTATAAATATTGATTTTATAAAAACTTATTTAAAATAACTTTTTAATTATAAGTATATTTTAAATATATAATTTTATTATTTTGGAAAGTTAAAAAAGAAAATTTTTATTATTATTTTTATTTAAAAGAAAATGAAAAAAATTTCAAAAAAGAAATTATAAAAGTAACACAGTTGAAAATTTGATTTTTCAATAATCGAATTCTGATATCTATATAAATATTTGAAATATTAATTATGGATAGATTTTAAATTCAAATCTACTGATTGGATGAATTTTTAATATCGGTGTAAAATTTTTATTTTTTATAGTTTGTCATATAAAATTCTTTTGTTGAATGTTTTGTATAGATATATATACATTAAAAAATTAAACCACAAACTTTGTAAAGTTTAAAATTAATTTCACGTAATAAAATAACTAACTTTTTAGTGAAAATCCTTGTTAGGCAAAATTCTTATGAATATCATATATGTTAGTATACAAGATCTAGATGTAATCCCAGTGGTTATAAAATCATATTTTTTTTCTAACCTTTTAGATTAAATTAATATTTTAAAATCATACTTATCTTTATCCAACAAAGATCGTTTTTATTGAATTATTTATCATAATTGAGCCGATTGTAATAAAAAATAATTAAATAATAGATACAATATTTTTAAATAAATATAATATTATAATTTATAATACTAAAATTAAAATTATTATTGTATTTAATTATTAACATATAAAATAAATAAAAATTATAATAATTATAATAATAAATAAATTACATCAATGTCTCTTAATAAGAAACTAATAAAAAAGACAAATGAATATAATATAAAATATATGAAAAAGACATAAAAATATATAAATTGATGTAAATGACTAAATTATACGTTTCATAAATTTTTTTTAAAAGAATTATATAACTTTGTAAATAATAAATATTAATTTTATTAAATTTGGAAAATTAAAAAAGTTAAAAAGTTATTAAGTCAAAATTTTAACATGTTCACACCAATTAAAAATAATGTAATTTTGATCACAAATCTTAATCGAATGATATTGATTTAACCTAGTGACAAAATAGATTATCATCTATAAATAAATTCGTTAGTCCATCAAAATTTTACAAATTAAATCAAATTTTTTAACTTTTAAACCTATTTTATGTGGATATCTCTAAACCGTCAAATTTACAAACCAAAATTAAGAAACCAAAATTAAGATGAAAAAATTATCAAAACAAAATTTGGAAATTAAGGAATAATTGTATAAAAGCATTATTATTAAACTAATTAATATAGAAACAGTTATGAAGTAGAAAATTAATTTTATTGGTAAAAAAATATAATTATACATGAATCAATTATGGTTATAAGTTATTACTAACAAAGACAAAATGAAAGCTGGATAAAAAATACAAATGATTTGTGATTACTTGTATGATGATATTATGTTTCTGGACTTAAATTTTGTAAAAAAGAAAGCCCATGGGCTGGCCCTGGCCTATAGGGCTTTAGGGGTTTTTAGCCCTGTGAGCTTTTTTAATAAAGAGTTATTTTGGCCCTGTGGACTTTTTTGGCCCCAACCCACATGGGTTAGGGCCAAATCTTATTAAAAGGGCTCATTTGACAGCTCTAATACTATCAAGATTCTTTCATATGCTCTTCAGATTCCTATGAGATAAAGACACTAGAACCAACTAGCTTCTTTTATTTTAATTGTTTAGGAACTTGTAGAAACTTGGCTACAATTTAGTATTGTATAGGTGTTAATGTAATATTTGGATTGAATATATAGTTTTATGTACAAATAATGTATTAAATATTATTGGACAAGTTATTGTATGAAATGAATTTCACTTTGTTTGTTCAATTGGATTTATTGATTTTCAGGTAAATTGATTGTAGATTAATTGGATGAGATGATAAACTAGGAGAATTGATTGTAAATTTATTTGATGTCAAATATAAGCACGTAATTTTTTTTTAGAAAAAACAAGTTTTTATAAGATACATACCAATGTATGTCATAATACACACTGGACGCATTATGACAGGTACAAAAGTACATCATAATATACTGAACCTATTATGACATAAATTTCTACTTTCATAAAGTGACAAACCTATTATATCGCTCATAACTATGTCTCTAATAACTATGTCATAAAAGATTATTTTTGTACGTCATAAAATGTAATTTTTGCACTTGTGCATCCTTACTACTAATGCATTTGAATGAAGTCTGGTTGCGTGGATATGGGCACAACTAAATCTCTCAAACTACAATAAAAGTGTGAATGGTAGGATATATTATAAGAAATATAGAAATATAAACCATAACACCTACCTTTATCTGGATATCACTTTTTGTATAATTCCTTACCTTTAAGTATGTTTCTTTTTCGTTTTCAATATTTTATTTATTTATTTATCTCTTTTTTCAATTTTTTAATCTTATTGGTAGCTATAATTAATATTCTGTCTTTTTCCTTTCTATTCTTTTTACTTTCTTAGTCATTGCCTAATCTACCTATGCAGTTTATCACTTTTCTTTTGCTTATTAAGTTTGATACGTTCCTTCATTTTTTTTTGCTGCTTTATGTATTTATTTACAGTTGTGGTTTAGAATAAAGGCTCTAATTGTTTTTCATTCTAACATTTCAATTATCCATATTTATAATTCTCCATTTAAATTATGTTAAGTGTATTTTTTTTTTTGGACGTTAAGACTCAAATGTATAAATTATATGTACTTAATTAGATTGCTTGTATTTAAATAATATAAAATAAGGGGATTTGATTTCAGGTCAGCCCTTAAATAAATAAAAAATTGAGTAATTAGTCACTGCTAAAAAGTTTTATTAAATATGGCATAAGATTCTATATAATATCAATAAAAAGAAATTAAATCTGTCATAATTTACCTTCAATAAAACTGATCACAAACTTGACAACAGTTTTTCGGCATCTGTATATAATTAAGAGCAATAACAAGATTATCCTCAAGGTTAAGTTTGAATTTAATGGAGTCAAAACACACTTTCAACAATTTAGCTTTATGGAACTTAATACAAAAGGAAAAAAGGATACGAAAGTCATATGGAAGTGTGTCATTTGAAGTGTCTAGAAGCAAAGAAATAGAATTTTATTTATGGATGAAAGGGTAGAGACAAAACAGGTGTTTGTTTTTAAACTCTAATGTGAAGTCAAAAGTCATGTTCAAAATATTTATAAATTATAAGTTCTAAAACTAGTTAATCTAAATAATTGCATGAGAAAAAGAAAACGGGCCAAAGTGCATAGTAGAAGAAAACTGCTGGAAGAAACTTGAAGCCGCGGCAATGGTCTATAAGAGGAAAGAAGGTTACATAATATACGTTTTAGCCTATATTTTACATTACATCATTTGCACCCTAAATAAGATAGTAAAAGAAAATTAAACTTGATAAAATGAGTTCTAATAGATTAAATAAGGTTATATATATATATATATATATATATATATATATATATATATATATATATATATATATATATATATATATATATATATATATTAAGAAAAGTAGCTGCATTACTTTCAATAAATACACTAAATAAATAATGAAGTAATTGTGGTGGTTGAATAGTTAACATATTAATATGTGAGGGAAAACTAAAAAAAAATATTAATAATGTATTGTAAAATGAAAATTTCAGTTACTTTAGGTGATAAAGTGAAAATGTTAAAATTGAAGTTTAGGAGAAAAACAGTTATAATAGTATATTAGAAAATAAGTATATTACTTGTTTTGAGATAAATTGGAAAAGCTAGATAATTTGGGAGGAATCAGTAAATTTTGTTTATTGAAAAACATGGTGCAGTGTAGCCCGCTATCAGTCAGCTTATTGGAACTAACATTTTTCTGTTTCTTTGCTTTCTACACGGTAATTTTTTTTGTGTGTGTTGTTTTCTCATCCTTGCTAATGGTATCTTGAAAACACACATGGTTTGGTAATCTTTTGTATGTGTTTTATTCAACATGTCTGGTGTTTAATTTTTCTTGCTAAATTATTTCCAAATTAATGATATTTTTTTTCATTCTACTTAGATTGTTTTTTAGATTTATATGTATGTATTTTGGTTTCTGATTCATGTCTTTGGTTGGAGTTTCCTAGTTTTCTCCAAGAAGTTTGCTAGGTTAATATAGGTTTCCATGTTAGTTGCTTTGCTTCGTATAGATTTGGATTTAATTCTTTATGCATATTCATCAAAAACAAAATATCATAAGATAACTGCCATAACCCCATTTCTTCAGATTTTTCTCTCAACTAGATTCACATTCTTTCTTCCATTGAATTGAGAAACCACAACAACATATTTTGTGATTTAAAGTTAGAAATGTCTGTGTGTGTTTATGTTTGATGAATTTTCCTTTGAAATATTTAGATGCAGTGGAGTGCGATCTTTTTGTGGGAGATTGGGTGCCAGACCTAAATGGTTCAAGGTACAACAATGAGAGTTGTCGTGTGATTGAAGATCATCATATCTGCATGATGAATAAGGATGATAAAATATTTTGGAATGTAGTGTATAAATAAGATGAAGAACAACATAAATGGATTTGTACTTATAGGAACTTTAGACATTATTGTTAATGTTAAAAGCTTTTGTTTAGATATTATTAGAGGGTTAGACATTATTTTATATTAGTAAAGCTTGTTATAAGGTTATATATATTTTTTTCTAATATAGTTTGATTTTACAATGTTTGGATTTCTAAGAGTGTTAAATTTAAATAAATAACATTTTATGTTAATTACTTGCTACTCTTAATGATATATTATAAATTCTCTTCATTTTTATTAGTTTAATAATTATTTCAATGAGAAATTTTAATAAGTTTAAGATTATATAACTATAACAAAATAATTAGTTTGAGCAAAGTTATAAAAAAAGATTACATATGAATTTGATTTATAGGTTACATAAGAATTTATCCATAAGTAATTACATAAGGATTTATCTGTAAGTAATTCACTTCAAAAATCTGCAATTTTAGTAAGGGTTATTTTTTATGTTAACGAAACTTTTAAACCCCGAAAAATACATTTTCTCCAGTTACAAAAACCACTGAAAAAATCAGTGTCACAAAATTACCGGCGATTTTCTAAAAAATCACCCCTATTTTCAGGGGTTTTTGGAACTGCCAGAATTAACCGGGGTTCTGTGGAACCGTCCCTATTTCCAGGGCTTTCTGGAAAACCGCCAGTAATTACCAGAGATTTTCCAAAACCACCAGAAAATTGTTGTTTTAAATATATATTTACATTTAACATTAAATCAATTTACAATAATTTTTTCTGTATTATGATCTCATTCAATGAATTTATAATCAATATACCCTTTTAATAAACATATTCAATTAAATAAACAAAATAAAATTCATTTCATACATTAAATTGTGTAATAATATTAAATACATTATTTGTGCATAAAACTATATATTCAATCCAAAAATTACATTATCCTACATATACTACTAAATTGTAATCAAGTTTCTACAATTGACTAATACTTAAAATAAAAGAAATTAATTTGGTTCTAATGTGTTCCATGTATAGACCTTCCATCCAAGACGAATCAATAAAAATCTGCAAATAAAATAATACAGTTAAAACAATATTGTAATAACACTAGTACAGAAAGGGCTTTTAACGTCTGTTATTTTGGCATTTTAACGTCAGCTCCAGAATCGACGTCTTTGTGGGTGATGTTAATCAAACATCGGACTCAAAAGGTCGGACGTCTTTATAGACGTCTGTTACTGCATTATCCGATGTCTAAAGACTATATAGACGTAAGACATTTGCAGTAACTGACGTCTAAAGGCTCCATAGACGTCGGACATTGCATTAACCGACGTCTACTGCAGCTCGTGTCTTTGGGTAACGTAGTAGCACCATCTTCCTTTGCTAGTTTCTTCATAGAAAAAGGTTGCGTCTTTTGCATCTTTTATGACATTTCAACCCAAAACCGAATATGGGTCCTTGCCTAGTTCCATTGAAACCGCCAATGAAAACGAACGGTGACAATAGAACTAGGCAAGGACCGAAGTTCGGATTTTGGTTGAAACGCTATAAGACATGCAAAAGACGCAAGCTTTTCTTACGAGGAAACTAGCAAAGGGAGAATGCGGTACTACGCTACCCAAATACACGAGAAAAACTCCACCAAAACACAACAAAAACTCATTTTAATCGGTTCAAATGAAAGATAATCAACCAAAGACTAATATAATCGGAATAAAAGTACGTTTAAACGGTTCAAAAGAGAAAAAATGCACCTGGAGAAGCAATGTCACGGAGAGAAAAGGCGAGAAGGAAGACGATGATGGAGTGCTCGTAAGTGCGGGACTGATGTCTAATTTAACAGCAAACTAGACGTCGGTTCCCTAGGGTAACCGACGTCTAATCTGACATAGACATCGGGACCCTCACTAATATGATGTCCAAAACAACTTTTTCGGCGGAAAAAAATAACTTTTCATCTACCTGTCAAATATATACACGTCCATTAGGAGGGTCACCGACGTCTATAATCGAATATAGATATCGGGGTGGCGGGATCAGACGTCTCTAAGGTGGAAAAAAATGACTTTTCATCTACGTGTCAGGCATAGAGACGTCGGTTCGGAGGGGCCCCGGCGTCTATCATATTATAGACGTCGGGCCCCTTCTAATCGATGTCCCTATGCCCACTTATTTACGAAAATGCCACCAATCAATAATTTACGTTGGTTATTTTGGAGTCCGACGTTTACGGGATGACGTTAAAGGCCAATTCTGCACTAATGTAAATAATTAGATAAGTATTTAGTAATTTTTTTAATATCTTATTCCAAAAGTTTCTGCATCAGCATAAACCACAAGAAGAGACAAGAAGCAAATCAACCATAATCTTTAACTTTCGCATCTGCACCACACAGATTATAAAATGAAAAGGAAACAAGACACGTACACATGCTTCCAAGTACATGTATAACACGAAAGTTGCCATAGTATTATTTCATGTCTTACAAGGGAAGCATTTTTGATCCATTTACAACACATAAAAGTAAATGGTGAATGAATAAAACACTAAGTACCAGCTATAATAGCATTGCATAAGGATAAATATTTACTAGACTCTGAATTAAATCATTACTTCTAAGGTTTAATACTATTAACAAAATATTTTTGAATGTCATAAAAATAAATTTATAGAATACTGACCACTTATATCTAGCGCTCCTTGTAATGGATTGTTGTTTAAATCAAGTAACTGGAGATATGGAAGGCCCCTCAGACATAAAAGAAATATGTTACTCAAACTGTTTGAACACAAGTCAAGATGTTGTAAATTGGTTGGCCATTTAAATGTCTCATTCTTTGATAAAAAAAGAAAATTGAAAGCATGAACTTATGATTTATATGCTATCAAATACTAATCACAACTAACCTGAATGCTATCAAAATCACTATGTACAGCATACTAAAATCTCACGGAAAATTCTAAATAGTATGAAAAAAAATGCCAAGTATACTTTACATGTGTTTTCACAAAGGATTAGTTATCCACTGAGAATCAGAGAGGGATATGTACCCTAGCATGCTTATTTAAATAAAGTAATATTGTATGTTGTAAAATTAATATAAAAAAAGTTATTTTGTTTTAAAAACATGTATACAGGAGGTGGCCAATTGCTAGAGGAATCAATAGATTGAAATTAAAAACGTCACATTCTGATAAAAAAATCCAATCAAATTGATGTATAATGATTCAGATAACTTTTAAAATAAGCAGTTATATATTACAAATAGAAAGGAAGAAAAATTACTCATAAGCAAGTGAAAGAGCACAAGAAGCAGTTTCATAGATCATCACAACTCTGTCAGCATATTCACGACTTTTTGCAGAATATGATAAATGCACCTTGCATTATGAGAAAGGCAACATTCATGTGAATTGAAATGACTCATTAGAATCTTTGGATTAGAGCAATTAGAGGGATAATAAGATGGTTATAGAACCAAATGACAGATAAAATAACACTCTTGTTTTCTATACCTGAGATCAAACCTAGGTTCATGTCTTTACCAATGAAGCTAGCTGCCACTATATTAAAAGACCATTGACAACATATGACGCAGTTATCAGGTTCAGAAACATATGTTGGATCCATCACATTCAAGAAACTAAAACTATAGTCTTCAAATATAAAGACTAAAGTTGACTTTGTAAGATTAAAAAATGTAATTCAATTTTCATGTTTCTAATAATTTATCAAAGTACAAGACAATTGATACAAAATGAGATATAAAACAGAACTTGAAATACAAAATATATGTGACCTCAAAAAGCTGGTTTACAATTGGCAAAGGAAATAATTTTTGTACTTATTCTAGGTCTAATAGGTAATTAAATAGGTAGAAAGGACATGAAAAGAGGATGCATATATAAATGGTGTTGGTGTTGGAAGTTGGAAGTAGGGGAGAATTGAAGAAAATTAACAAGAGTGGTTGAAGAAAATTAATAAGATAAGTATGAAATCAATTATTAAACTAATAGTTATATTATATAGAGTTACATCCAACCACATTTGCAATGAAAACAATGATGAACTTTTCAATAAAACAGTCTATGAAAACTTATTCGTGCAGACAAAGTAAAAGTTCTAGTTCAAGACAGATTTTACATAAACTTTTCTATCTTCAATTAATTATTCTCAACTCATTACACTTCTAACATCAATTCCCAAAGAATAAAAAATCATAAAAAAGAAATAATACCCAGACTAAATCTCCTAATAAACACTTGGACTTCTACCAACATAGCATCTAAGGTTTATGTTAGGTTCGTGGGTTGGAAACCTAACTATAACCGTAGGTAGAAACAGTAAAGAAAGAATAGGTACTATTATTGACAGCAATAGAATTCTCTTTACAAAGAATGATTGGGAGCATAACCTCCCTCTTCTGGTCAAGGTTCAGACTTTACAAAAGAATACTCAAAAACTCCTCTCTACCTGACCCCCCTTGCCTGCAACCCACTTTTAATTAACCAACAACAATTACTTCCTAACCTGTTAAAACCGTTTGACTCTCGCTCCTCCCCTTTCTATCGATCGGTGGCCCTCGGTTCCTCCTTTCTACCGTTCGGTTCCCTACCTTTATATCGTTTGGCTTCTATCTTAAGCCCATTATATCCTATCACCCTATATCCTATTAGTTTATCTTATACCTTAGGACAAAGTAGTAATTAAAATTAAAGCATGCATCTTCATACAATATCTGTTTAAGATATTACCATTCTACAATACTCAGATAAAGGTTCACTGACAGAAAATCAGCATTTTAACAGTTATTCTATTAGTTATCTTTTATTTATTATAAATAAGAATACTAAATGTTACTATGGATCTATATCTAACCGATCGGTTAAAGTGGCAAAATAGTTGGATAAGACCGAGCGGTTGACATGCTGAGAAAGCATCTCATAACCGTCTAGTCCCGACAACCTTTGAGCAGGGTTAAGGCGCAATTAATGTCACAACGGCTACTGTTAAGTAGTTAAGGTTTGCATTAATGATAATTAAGAGGTAAATTAATTGGTCAGATTTTTTTAAACTTTATAAATAAGGGTTTAATCTCGAGGTAAACTCACTTTGACTCATAATTTAATTACAAATGACCTACAGAGAAAAATTCTGACTTGAGCGTCGGAGTGTATTTTGCAGGTTACCTCCCTTTACACCGATTGGTTATCTAGAACAAGGAGCAAGGAGGACGTTCAATAGAGACAGGAACTCTTCAGGCAGCTATCCTTGTCCTATTTCAACAAAAACACTAAATATTTAGCCACGCCATACAATCTATGAACTACTATATTTACCAATAACCACAACTCCTAACTTTTATAAACTTTTTAACATATTTAATACTAACTCAAGAATGTATTCGTAAGTAAGTGAAGACGGTAACATATTTTTAGTTAACTAGCTTCTATATACTGGTGAACTTCTAATAGAACTTATGCATCACACTTTTAACAACTTGTAGAAAATATGAGCACACGAGATGCTTTGACAGGTAACAAATAGTTGAATATATTTGACAACAATAGTTGAATAGTATAGAAATAGTGTAGGTACTCAATTGTGGCCCTGAGCATAATCAAGATGGGCGACCTACCACAGCCCAATTTTTGGTGGGCCAAAAAAAGGGTCTACTAAAGAAGATTTAATATTGTAGATAATTAATTGACTTAAAAGAAGATTTGAGTAATATAATACCTGAGGACATTTTTGGATTGCTTTTAGTACTGAGATTTAAAGAAAGCTAGGTGTAGTTGGGAGCTCAAAAACTCCTACTGAAGCCGACTCTCATTTTTTTTACTCTCTGGGAAGAGTAATGAACCAGGTTGGAAATCATCAAAGACTAAAGAAAGGACTTCACGAAGAAGCAAAAATTCAAATGTTTTGCTTGCAGATGATGCATTTCAAGCCAAGGAATTGTTGAAGAAAGATATAGGTTAACCAAATTGCATGAGAGAAAGAAATAAGTAGATAAGAGTATTAGATGGAGAAAGAAAGACATAACGCCTGTTTTGTCAGAAGATAACACAAGATAATAGCAAATCGTGCAGCACTCAATCAAGTAAAAACTGTGAAGAGGCCTAACGAAAGTAAAACCAAATTTTACCTGTGAAAATAAGTCGACCAACCAAGTCAAAAGATTTTCCTCATCATCCCTATGTTTATTTAGTGCTGCTTTGGGTACAATGTTTATCCGTAAATCATAATGAAAAACTAAAATAAAATGAAGAAATCATCGTTAATAATTCTCCAAAAATCAATCTCTAAAAAATAAATACCTTTAACAGGGATTTCTTTTGGAACCAAGGTCGTTGGTTTTACTCCAACAGACTCATGAGCAACACCTTTATCAATAGCAGGGTTACTACACACAGAGATCTACGAAAGTTCAGCGTGACAGAGGCAAAAGCAGAGAGTCAAGCTCGAACGCATTAATCACCAAAATTTAATTTCTGTAATGCCAAATCATTGTAACTAACAGTAAACAAGATCATGAAAAAAAAGGGAAATGAATAGATATTACCTCTTCAAGAACCAACGATGCTGGAATAAGGGCATCTAACAATGTTCTATAACCAGCACTAGCACCTCCATATTTACTTACAGCCAGCAATGGAAGCTTTAAGTGTGATGAGTGCATATTTATGTCCACATTTATGTTTGAAAATTAAAATTTTAATGAAATGATTGTGTTGAAATGGTTGATTTTAAGTGAATTTGTGATGATTGGAATTATTGGATTTGAGAAATAAAGAGACGTAAAAAGTAAGTTTTAGCGTATAAATTATTCTGGGATGTTCTAATGTTTATTTGTGCAGCTGAGAATATAAGTTTTATTGGCCCAAATGGCAATTCAAGGCCCAAAATCAGGTTTTATTTGGAAAATAATGTACAGATGGACCAAACAGACAACTTTTACCCTTGCACCTCCCAATTTCCCTACATACACCCCTCTTCTCTTAAACAGGCCCAATACTAAGCCAAACAGTAACCCTATTCTAAATACACCTCCTAAATTTCCCTACCCATACCCCTCCTAAGCCAGAGTCCACCAGATCATGCCACGTGTCCAAATCCTACCCACACAGACCTAGCCAACCACATGCCGCCACATCAGCCCTAACACATGAGCATCATCTTCCACCTACTGAAAACCTAGCCGCCGTTCCGCTTCCACCGCTGCCGTAACCTCCACGACCACCATTCCCGCTAGTCGCCGCGGATACAGGTCAGGCCGCCACCATCAACCGCGCCGCCGGGCCGCTTCGTCACCGGACAGCTACCACCAAGGCGCGACTTTCTAGCACCATCCACAACCTTGCCGCGCCGCTCCGCCTCCGTCGCGCATCACCATCGCACCTCCATCTTCTTCTTCTCCTCCGTTGACGCAAGCTCTGCACCGCATCATCTGCAACCTCCGTTCATCTTCTTCGCATCTCCATGGCTGTCGCGACACAACGTTTGTCACACGGTACAGTCATCTTCATCTTCACCATTCTCGGAACCAAATCGAGCCACCGCAAACAACCACCACGGTCTCGCCGTCACCACCATGAACCACGAGTGCGCCACCTTCTCGGAACCCAATCGCGACATCTCCTCGCGGGACACCTTGCCGTCTCCTCCGAAATCATCTTCATCACGTCGTTCCATCATTCTCGCACCTTGCCACCACGATTCACGCTCCTCACCGTGAAGCTGCCGCGCACTGCTTCTCTAAAATCGCGCCTCGACATTTCAGGCCGCCGCCACTATCGTCCTTCCGCTGTCAACCTTCAAGCCACCACAACGCTTCAATGGACCACCACCTGCACTCAGAAAAACTACACAGCAAAACCCAAAACAGAAATCGCCACTGCAACCACCGAGGCAGCTCCACAATCTCGAGCCTCTCCTCTTTTCCTCACGGCACGTAGACGGCAAAAGGGGAAGAGCCTTTCCCCAAATCTGAAACCCTAATTGGGGAAGGAAGAGAGCAACCACGTGGCGAGCTCCCATTGGGCGCGTCCTTTCTCTGGTCAAAAGCTGGTCAACAGGGGTTCTGGTGCAAATATGGAGAATTCTGAGGGGCTAAAGTGCAGATAGAGGAAGTTGCAGGATATTTGTGCAATTTTGGAAAGTCAGAAAAAGCTAAAAGATAAAATTCAGTTGTTAAATTAATTTAATTTGTGAATATCAACAGAAAATATCTTCCAAATAATGTTATAATTATCTAAATCTTTTAGTTATTTGGAAGATATGAGATAAAAAATTCTATCAACTGAATATTCAGAGTCCAAGCCCAATCAAGCCTGTTTAAAGAGACCTAGGGGACTTCACTTCATTAATTCATTCCACTACAGGAAAACTGTAATTTTCCGAAGGAATAATACCGACGGCCTCTGTGGCCTTCGGTAAAGTTGACTTACCGAAGGATGTTCCGACGGTCATGTAAGTAGTTGATTACCGAAGGCTTTTTAAGGTTACAGAAGGCTGCATAGGCCGTCGGTATATTGATCGACCTAATGAAATGAAAATTTGGGATTTCCCTCTCTATTCTCCCAATTTTTGTTTCCGCAGAACCTCTCCCCCAAATTTCTCTCTCTCACTTCAGAACTACAGTTTAACCCCTTTGTTGCTGCAATTGGTGTGTCGACGTTAGGATAGTGACGGTAAGGAGGGTAGTGGTTGATGAAATTAATTGTTCCGAGGGGGTTGGTCAAGGGTGGTGGTTGGTGTTGCGAGTTGATGACAGTGTTCTGGCGACCTCACCACGGTGTGCTCTAAAGTTAAAGGAACTTGGTCGACGGACTTGGAGGGGCCACTGTGGGTTTCTGTCGCTGTCGTGCTCTACAAAGGTTGCCATCGTCTAGGGCTATCTTGGTTGAGGTAAGTTGTGCGTTTAAAAATTCATTCTGAGTTTACTTGTTGTTCAATCTGTTTGATGTTCTTGTGGCAGCACTGTGTGATGTTGTTTGTTCGAGAAAGTTTTTTATTTTGTAATTGAAATGAGGGTAAGGCATTGGCCTGGCAGTGACAAGGTTCAAATAACCTTAGCCGTAGTTTAGGGAAAATAAAAGCAACCGGTGAAGATTGAGTAGGTGAAGATTATAACTTAGTGGTTTGTACTAATTTTTCTTGTGAACAAGTGGGTTACACTTCACCAGCACACCAATTGTCTAAGACAAAGCTGGAATGCTAACACAAACACCCCATTGCTCCCAAGTCAATCTCTCAGTATTGGGTATCTTTTTCAGAAACTCAACCTTCACTAGCTGAAGAACAACAGTTAGGCTCACAATTACAATGAACAACCTATTCTTACCAACTCCCTTAATTATGTTCTTGTTCTCCAGTTCCCTTGCATTTAACTCATTGAACACTTGGCAGAGGACAAAAGAATTTAAGATAATCGTGTTCTTGACCTTGTTAGTAACATGAAAGATTGATCTTCCCCTCAATTCTAAAACCAGTTGTACCATAACCTGGTACAATGCCTGTGAAATCAGGTTCCTCCACATAAGTGTAGTTATCAGTGGCTCAACTCTACCTACAGGTGGCATCTTCATGAGATCATCAGTAGGTTCCTCGGTGGCTAAAGCCAAAGCTCTCCTTTTCCACTTCAGTGCCTTCTATTCCCTTGGAAAGTCCAATATCTACATGTTTTAGAGCAGGTGCGTCATTTGTGGCATCACCTGTGATTGGCACCACATTACCCTTCTGCTTTAAACATTGAACCATCAGAAGCTTGTTAAATGGAGATGATCTGGCCATGACCCTGATTCTGTTAATCTTATCCATTCTTTCCTCATGTACTGAGATTGTAAAGTATTTCAGAATCAAGAGTGTTATAAAATGAATAAAATTTTGTCCTTTTAAAAGAATTTAAAAAACCAAAGTGGTTACTAACTAAGATAATTGATTCTGTACTTTTTATTTGTCAATAATTATTTCAATTATTTGTGACTTAGATGTAGACATAGATGTAGACATATAGTAGTATAACAACTTTTGAATATGTACTTTAGAATAAAAAATAATTCCTCATGTCTTTCTCCATTTTAATCACACAACTTGTAACCATATTCATATACTACTCTATCATTATGCAATATTGATCCCCATGTAAATAAACTCAGAAACTTGTGGTATTACACATTTTTCATTTTCTTCTCCTCAACCAAAAAAACTTTGATTTCAATCTGTCTCCAAAATTCAAGTTTAGAATTCTTTTTATTTTCTTGATTACTCGATCAAGAGAATGCCATCCTTAAAATCCATGAACTTGAATAAAGCCTTCTATATATCCCTGTAAACACATCCAGGACTATATATTGAACAAGGATTTAATATTGAGTCATGGTGTAAACCTATGGTTACAGGAAAGTCCTCAGTTTTGCCTTCACGGGTTTTCATGCTAGTAATTACCCTATCATATGTCTGCTTTTAGAAGGATAAAAAGCCTTACGTCCGTCTTTTTCTTTACCTCTGTACTTTTTATCAACCCCCACAGAAGATAAACACTATTAAGAAATAAGAATAGCTTTACTTTAAATTTGAGTGTAAAATATAATGGCAGGCTTTTTTATAGAACACGTTACAATTATTAGTGCTATTTGAGGTGGATGTACAAAAGTAAGACAGACCCTCTGTTAACAATAAGAATGAATAGACAGTAAAAACCTGCATGACATTTAAATCTTTGACAGCAATATACTTTAAACCGTTTCTAGGAAAAACTGCTGACAAGCAATGGATTATAAGGAAATTAGAACTGCTTACTGGCTTGTCCACAGTTTATATCAAGGAATTATATATCAGTACTTCTAAAGAAAGGATATACACCGACACAAAGACAGAAGATTAAAGAAGAAATGTCGTGATCCCACAAGGAAGAATAATCCATCTTTTGGATTAGAGCACAGGAAGCAAACATGGTGTGTTGGTCTGGTTGTGCCATGTGTGAAATTCATGTGTTTGTTAAACAAGGTCGCCGCTCTGTTTAGTGACAGTCAGAGCCCAAAACTGCACATCTTGGAAGTTTTGGAATTGTAACAATGATAAGCTAATTAAGTACAGTGACCATGTCCGTATTGAGTTTAGTGACAATAATTCCAATAGAAATAAAAGAATAGTATGTGAATAAAAGATCTTTCTCAGTTTGGAGTGGAGGATGAAGTGGGTGTGATCCCACCTTGGTGGATGTTCAATTATTCTTTTATACTTCTAAAGGATGTTTTATGACCGAGAGTATTATAATTTATGAGTTGGATTGTATCTATATCGCACTTTTAAGATCACAGTTACTGAATACCTAATTTCATAGCTTAACATAATAATGCACATGGCATGATGCTGCTTAGACATTCTCATACTTAATTTCAGATGCTATGATGGTGACTTCAAGATGAAGTCCTTGTACTGTGATGGAACTTTATGCCCCTCACTCCATGTTTCCCCACACAGTATACAGAATCGAATATATTAACATATCTTAGAAGCATTGTTTTGGTAGGTGATATTAACAACCTAATTAAGGGAATACTACAGATGAACTCAATAGTGAACACTGTAGCGTAGGGCCCCAAAAATGTCTAACAGTAAGATGAACGAATCACCCTTTTAGTATAATTTACCCAAATTAGAAATCTGTCCTCAAGTATCAAGTCTAATTTGATCCCCTAATTTGAAAAAGGTTTAATCATTCACTAAGTCCCTATTTTCGCATGGAATCTCAATTTCGTCCCTTTCTTTCTGAAAATCTCAATTGGGTCCCAATTTTATGAAAATTGCAACAAATCGATCCTTTCCGTTAAATAGTGTCAAACGGCGTTAAAAAAATTGATGAGTGAAGGCTGAGATGACGAACGAGCGCTCGTCCAGCAGCGAACGAGCGCTCGTCCAGCAGCGAACGAGCGCTCGTCCACCGAACGAACGGTCGTCCAGTGTGGAACGAACGGTTGTCCACCAGAGAACGGACGCTCGTCGACCTCTTACTGCTGGACAACCGTTCGTTCCACACTGGACGATCGTTCGTTCGGTGGTCGAGCGCTCGCTCGCTGCTGGACGAGCGTTCGTTCGCTGTTGGACGAGCGCTCGTTCGCTGATGGACGAGCGCTCGTTCGCTGCTGGACGAGCGCTCGTTCGCTGCTGGACGAGCGCTCGTTCGTCATCTCAGCATTCACTCATCAATTTTTTTAACGTCGTCCAGCCAAATTAACGGAAAGGATCGATTTGTTGCAATTTTCATAAAATTGGGACCTAATTGAGATTTTCAGAAAGAAAGGGACGAAATTGAGATTCCATGCGAAAATAGGGACTTAGTGAATGATTAAACCTTTGAAAAAATGAGAAAAGCAAGTTACCATCTAAAAGAGCTTCAGACACCTCCTCTCTGGTCACAAGCTTGTGGAGAACATGTGTTCTCAAATATCACTTCTCCCTTCGATAGTTGCTAACTGCTTGAAGATGGAACTGACTTAGATGTAGACATATAGTTGACCCACTTTTCTATCATAGTTTCTTACCTTGAGAATATTTCCCTCTCCATGTTTGATGACTGAATTAGTAAAATCAAATTTAATTTGTTTGAGAAAGTTTTTGAACACTAACCTTTTTCACGTTTTATTCTCACATAGTATATATGTATATATCTTAAAGAAAAGAACTTTATTGAATAGGAAATGGGCTAAGCATATGTTTTTTTTTGTCCAAGACACTACAATTTTGACCTCAGATATTCATGTAATTTCCCTTGTTACTGTAACATCTAATTAGCATCTATAAGGGTGAATATGCCAACTGTATAGGCTGAATATGCCAACTCTATAAGGCTGAATATGCCAACTCTATAGGGCTGAATATGCCAAATAATACAATACAAATATATACACTTCTATAAGGCTGAATATGCCAACTCTATAGGCTGAATATGATACTCTGAATTGAAAGCTTCAATTATATATATATATATATATATATATATATATATATATATATATATATATATATATTGAAAGCCAACTAGTCTGCAGGACTTTGTTTTCTTATTTGGATTTAGTGAAACTAGACATATGTATTCATAAGTACAAATCTATGCAACCAGAGGAAGAGAAGTGATAACAACTTGTCTGGTTTCATTGCTTTGGCAAAGATTAATTGATGCTTTCTTCATTTTCAAAGAAAGAATGTGACAATCCTTAGTGAAGTGGAGAGTTGGAGCAGAGGAAGAAGAGCTTCAGTTACTCTCTCAGCACCAAAGAAATCTGTTTCAACACATTCTTTGGCTAACTGATAATTGATTATGATTTTTAATTGTTCACATTTTAGAAAAGTTTAAAAAAGGAAGAAAGAATTAAAAGTAAAGTCTTATGCACCTCATTGGGTCATAGTTTGGTTTATATGAAGATTTTCTTTCTAAACCATCACTTTTTGAGTTAAAATGGAAGTGGAGTAGTGATTTTGAGCTGCAAGCTGTTTATAACTCATTTTAGAGTTTAAACACAAATAAAATCATCAAACAAAGTTGCTTGAACATTGACCTGTGTGTTTAAATCTCTTCCATACGTGTTTTAGTACCAAACCACCCAACTAGGGACTTTCTCTAGTGCATAATTTTTTTGGAACCTACTGTTTGATTAATTTCTTTGGCCAAAAGTTGTCAAAATTCAAAGAATTTGGTTTGTTGAATTCTGGTGCAGTATGATAAATTTGTTTGGTGATGTTTTAGTTGGTTATTGTTATTCCTTTTTGGATACTATTAGGTAATGCTTAAACTGTTGCTGTGGTTATTAAATTAATGGAACAAAATCTAATGAATAACCTTAAATACACTTCTATTTGATGTCTTAGGTGATTTTTTAAAGCAATTGTGGGCAGAAGGAGAGGAAGAGAGTCTACAAAGAAGACTTGATCAGGAAAGGATAAGAAAGGCGAAGGTATGGTCACCTAAACTGAAATTGCATGATTATATGTGATATGTTATTTTCATTCTTGTTTCATGAATTTGATGTTGTTATAAAATGTTGTGAATGTCCACTTTGAATGTTAAGTTATGTTGAATGGAGTTTATGATACTGTACACATTGAGTTTTGTCAAACTCTGTTTTGAATTGTTTGAATTTGATTGTCAAATATGTAAGAGTTTTTAGACTTAGAACCTACAACTAACGAGTCCTAATTAAGGTTGACGGTATACTGCCAACTAAGTTAGTGGTTGTAGC
This sequence comes from Vigna angularis, assembly GCF_016808095.1. Classification (NCBI taxonomy): domain Eukaryota; kingdom Viridiplantae; phylum Streptophyta; class Magnoliopsida; order Fabales; family Fabaceae; genus Vigna; species Vigna angularis. The sequence goes on along the minus strand of NC_068974.1, from coordinate 20,104,552 downwards.
ATAAAACTCTATTAGGCCAGTACAATTCCCTAAGCTTGGTGGTATACCCCCACTGAAGTTATTGTGAGAAAGACACAGAATAGACAACATTTTACAATTTCTAGATCCCAGTTGAATAGTACCTCCAAGACTATTACGATCTAGAAATAACACAAGAAGATTTTCGAGATCATTTAGACTCTTCGGAATAACTCCCTGCAATCCATTACCTAATAAATATATGTATATAGACAACCAAACTGTGCCAAAAACCACTGAATCAGTATATGACTGGTTGAGTTTCAAATTTTAAGGAAAAAAATGGGAAGTCAAACTATGCTTTTGAAGATTTAATGAAATTGGACCAAATCAACAGTGGTCAGAAGTTTTAAATGACTAATTGAACTTGTTTAAATGCTCACACTGCACTGAAATACAGTGATGCATGAAATCACTGTGACAGTTGCTCAAAATGCAGAAAATGCATTAATCATTGATGCAGAATTAGAAAAACAGCAGATTCAATGGTGGCTGGTTCAATGAAATGTACAAGAAACATCCTAATCAACTAGATCTAGTTGCTGAATAAGAACTAGGTGATTAATAATTGTCCTAAGACATGGCAAAGATGCAGCACGTTGCAAAGCTCATAAAATTCTGATACAATAGTAAAAACCAGATTTAAATCAACTCAACTACTGTTTTTTGCAGAATTGTGATTGATTGTAATGACTATCACTTCAGACATGCTTAATATGACATAAGAAACTTGTCTCAAGTTTTATATACAACAAAACTTGCAGAAACAGTGTGCACCACAGTAGACCAGAAACTCACTTTTACTCCATAATGTAAAATCAGAGTTGGATGAACTTAATCACATATTTTGAATGTCAGTGTGTATTACTGATTGTTAATACTTGAAACATATATGAAATCAACAAACAAACTTGTTCCAAGCCTGAAAATCCAGAAATCTGAACTGAAACCTCAAAAGGTGTACTAGAAATGCACTAGAATGGTCAAATTTTGATCACTACACTAAACTAGCCTAAGAAACTTCAAACAAACTGTCCTAACAAGTTTAGGATGGTAAAACAATGCTAATTAGAAATTCACACTAGAAAAACAACGTAGAACTCAAAATATGACACCCTAGAACCTAAAACTAGTTAGTAGAATACACTAAAAGTGGTCATAATGCATAGTGTATTAAAGTAGTAACCAAAACAGTATGACATCTATCTACACAAGTCTTAAGACATAAAAGATAGATAGAAATGAGTGCACAATTCGAAAATACAAAGTATACAAAATCAAACAGCACTGAAAACGAAAACTGCACCACAAAATTGACTTTAAAAGTGTGCTTTAAAACCCAAAAATGATTGGTAGTGTTTGTAAAGCTTAAGTGATGATTCAAGCAACTTAATATCATCAATTTAAAGGTGTTTAAACATTGAAACAACAACGAATCACAGTACTACACACTGATTGTCAGTAGATACTTTTATAGCTATATGATTGCCTAAATTATGTTAATATGTATTATATATCCATGCTTTTATAGATATTTGATTGCCTAAATTATGTTGATGTCTATATTGTATGTTCATGTATATTGTCTTTCATTTATGGTACTACACACATTCTCAATGCAATGAGAAGGGTAAAAATATTATAAACACTTAGAACCTACAAAATATTTGGAAGTACTCTAGACAAGAGAACTTCAGTAGTAATAAGTTGTCTCCTCCAACTTTAATACACAGCCCCTTAGTGTGTCTAAGGAATTTCGATACGGAGGACTTCTCTTTGGATGCCCTAATTGAATGCCTATGACCATAGTGTTCAAATTGCCTTCCATGTTCGACTTGAGTAGTAATAGGTTTATTACTTATGTCACATGGAGTGTTGCTGTTTTGGCTAAGTTTTTATTTGTTTGGCTTGTCACAGAACATGGCCCATTTTGTCAACCATCGTGGATGGATGTACGACCGTTGTTATAGTGGAAGGAGAGGTTTGAAGGAATCTTTTGTCATCGGAGTTGAAGAGTTCATGGAGACAGCCCGACGATATCAATATTATGCCCTTGATGGAGGGATTCGATGTCCATGCATCAAGTGCGAATGTACAAGGATTTTGAAAGATGAAGTCGTCAAAGTTCACCTTTACCAAAAAGGGTTCATGCCTAATTACACGGTTTGGACATTTCATGGTGAAGAAATTCCTTCAACCTCCACTGCAGCTGAAAAACGGCTTGCATCAGGTTCGAATACTGTTGTACATACATGTGAGATAGATCAATTTGCCTACATGCAAGAGATGGTCGACAATGCTCTTCGTCACCATGCTGAAGAAGCAGACGATAGTCATGATGAAGAGCCTCCAAATGAAACGACGCAGAGGTTTTACAATTTACTGACAGAGGCAAATCTACCTGTATTTGAAGGTTCATCTGAGTCAAAATTGTCAGTGTGCATTAGACTCATGGCTGGGAAATCTAATTGGAACGTTCCCATTCAAGCAGTGGACTTCTATACAAAATTGATGTTAGATTTGACACCACCAAACAATATCATGCCGAAGAACTATTACCAGGCCAAAAAATGTGTTTCAAAGTTGGGATTGGATGTGAAGAAGATTGATTGTTGTGTTAATGGATGTATATTATTCTATGACAATGACAGTGGCAAAAATGATGCATTGTTGGTGGAATGCAAGTTTTGTGGCTCACCTCGATATCAGACAATGCATGCTGGACAGAGGCAAAAAAAACCAATTCCATTAAAGTCCATGTTCTACTTAGCTATAATTCCAAGATTACAAAGATTGTTTACTTCAATGCAAACAGCAGAACACATGACATGGCATGATGGTAACAAAACTCCGGGACTTTTGCGTCATCCTTCTGATGGTGAAGCTTGGAAGCACTTCAATCGTAAACATCCATCCTTTGCTAGTGAACCGCGTAACGTCAGACTTGGTCTATGCTCTGATGGGTTTACCCCGTACATTCAGGCGTCTGCATCACCGTATTCATGCTGGCCCGTGATAGTTACCCCATACAATCTACCACCTGAGATGTGCATGACAAAGCCTTACATGTTTTTATCGTGTATAATACCAGGTCCATCTAATCCCAAATCATTGATTGATGTTTACTTGGAGCCTTTGATTGATGATTTGAAGAAGTTATGGAATGGTGTTTGGACGTATGACGTTTCAAGGAGGCAAAATTTCCTTATGAGGGCAGCCTTGATGTGGACTATTAATGACTTCCCAGCGTACGACATGTTATCTGGTTGGAGCACACATGGTCGATTAGCTTGTCCACATTGCATGGAACATACAAAGTCATTCCAATTGAGTCATGGCCGGAAAAGTAGTTGGTTTGACTGCCATCGACGGTTCTTGCCCATTGATCACCCCTTTAGAAGAAACAAAAAGGCATTTCGAAAAGGACAAGTTGAAACGGATATGCCCCCGACAAAGTTGACTGGATCACACGTGTGGAGAAGAGTGAAAGACTATCCAAAAGTGACTGAATCTGGTCAGAATAGGCTAGAAGGGTTTGGGGAATGGCATAATTGGACTAAAAGAAGCATATTCTGGGAACTTCCCTATTGGAAGGACAACTTGCTAAGACACAACATCGATGTCATGCACACAGAAAAAAATTTCTTTGACAATGTCTTCAACACAGTTATGAATGTTAAAGGTAAGACAAAAGATAATGAGAAAGCAAGAAAAGATTTACCTTTGTATTGTGGACGAAAAGACTTAGAGTTGAAGGCACAAGGTAACGGCCGATTATTTAAACCAAAAGCAAATTACACCATGTCAAAAGACGAGACAAGAATAGTGTGTGGATGGATCAAGGAGCTTAGAATGCCAGATGGATATGCTTCTAACTTGTCCAGATGTGCCAATGTTCAGAACGGTACTATTCAAGGGTTGAAGAGTCATGATTGTCATGTATTCATGGAGACTTTCATCCCTCTTGCGTTCAGTTGTTTGCCAATGCACGTGTTAAATCCACTGATAGAAATCAGTAACTTCTTTAAAGATTTGTGCTGCACGACACTAAAGGAAGATTCCCTTAAAAAGATGGATGAAAATATCCCGATTATTCTCTGCAAATTGGAAAGAATATTCCCTCCTGCATTCTTTGATTCAATGGAGCACATTTCAATTCATCTTGCATATGAAGCTTGGCTTGGGGGACCCGTGCAGTACAGGTGGATGTATCCCTTTGAAAGGTTTATGGGAGAATCCAAACGCTCAGTTAAAAATAAAGCTAGAGTGGAAGGCTCAATTTGTGGAGCTTACTTGCACAGAGAGACAACTTATTTTTGTTCACATTACTTGAAGAACTTCATGTTGTCCCCCACTCATGTCAGAAATGAAATGCAATGGCAAGTTGAACCACGTGAAGGTGCATTATCAGTTTTCCGACAATCAGGCCGTCACGCAGGGAAAGAATTCACTCATTGGTTAACTGATGCTGAATTCAACTCTGCTCATGTCCATGTCTTGATCAGTTGCAGTGAAGTAAAGCCGTACCTTGAGTATGTCATCATCCATCTCTAATCTATCAAACGGTTTAATTGTTATACACTAATGAATTTCATTTGTATCAGCTCATTTGTTGTGGCTGAGCAAGTCGTAGAAGGAAATACTTCTGCTAGAATACACTCAGAGTTTCCCCATTGGTTTAGAAATCAGGTCCGTAGTTTTCCCTACGTTTAGAGAAAGGTTAATTTGACTATTGCTTTTATAATTTTGTTAGTACCTTTGTAGGTTTTGAATCAGGCATTAACTCCCACGGTTCAAGAGTTAAGACATCTCTCCAATTGGCCAATGAGATGTGTCAAAGAATGGCACACTTACTTCATCAATGGTTACAAATTCCATACACATGAATGGTCTAAAGGAAAGAAAACATCAAATTGTGGTGTGTATGTCAAGGGCCTAACAGAGGGGTCTTATGATGATTTCTACGGCATCATTCATAAAATATGAGTTAGAGTACAACAACACTACTTCTCCAAACAGAGTGGTACTTTTTTATTGTGAATGGTTTGATCCTTCTAGAGCTGGTACTAGAGTCGATCCACGCTTTAATATTGTCGAACTGAACCAGAGATTAAGATATGGGCCTTTTGATCCTTTCATTCTACCATGTAATGTCAGACAGGTTTATTATGTGCCATATCCACCATTTCGCAATATTGACAAGCGTGGTTGGGCCGTAGCAATACAAACGAAGCCTAGAGGTCGCATAGACTCAAATGAAGTTGAGGAAGATGTAGCCTACCAACTTGACCAAATGTCACAATCACAAGAAATTATCGAAGTTGAACGTATAACCGCATTGGTCGACCCTGATGGTGATGGAGATGAATTAGAAGCAACAATACAAGGTGATGAAGAACAAGAGGAAGAAGAAGAAGAAGAACAAGAAGAAGAAGATGATGATGATGATGACGATGAAGAAGAAGAACAAGAAGAAGAAGACGATGCTGAAGATGAAGATGAAGATGATGATGATGACGATGATTGAATGTTGAACATCTATTGTAGCAAATTGGACTATCATTTCATTACCATTATCTAAAATACCATCTTTAAGTTGTATGCAATTACTTATACATTGACTTTGAAAACAATTCATCCTTCTTTATTTATTTATATTTTTTCGCTTTATTTGTAACCATTTGAATGCAGTAATGACAGGACAAGGTTCAGAGCGTCCTGATAAAGGAAAAGGGGTAGCAAGGCCTACAAAGAGGCAACGGCAGGCACCAAAGTATGTACTTAGGGTGCCTGCTAGACTACCTACCCCTGCTCCCGGTAGTTCATCATCTGTGGGGCCTCCTCCTACCCCTAGTATACAGACTCCTACACCAACAGTAGACCCTACTCCTCCTCCTGCAGTACACCCTTCTACTACCACTGCAGTAGACCCTTCTCCTCCTCCTGCAGCACACCCTTCTACAACCCCTGCAGCAGACCCTCTTCCTCCTCCTATTATTGCCACCCCCACTCCTCCCCCTATTGTTATTACCCCCACTCCTCCCCCTATTGTTATTACCCCCACTCCTCTCCCTGACCCTACTTCTATACCTTCCTCATCTTCTGTACCTCCTTCTGAGACTGTCACACCACTTGGTGATCCAGATTCAAGTGGTGATGCTGAAGATCTTGACCCGCCCCTCCATGATCGACCATGGACTGAGCCCTATGGTAAAGGGTAAGTTTATAATCTGTTGATATCATTTGATGTTTAAACCATATTGTAATTGAAATGAGTTTTGTTATGCAGGTTTATTCCATCTAGGGTTGCTTCCCAGGCCATCACACGTTCAATAAAGCAACAGTTTTTAACTCCATGGCCTACTTGGGGAGCAATACCTCATGACGACAGAAAGCCATTCTGGCAGCGCTTTCAGGTGAGCAATCTATTACACTAATGTCTGTCTTATTTTAGTATGTTTTGTAATCAATGTTTGTTCTCTTTAATGTTACAGATGAAGGTGCAGTGGAAACCTGAGCATGAAAGTCAGATACACAGAAATTTCCACATGAAAGCATCTCATCGGCTGTCAGAGATGTTTAGGGATGCCCGCAATGCAGGACAGCGCCCTAACTGGCTGGGTGAACACATTTGGAACTCTTTACTGGCCCATTGGAATACAGTAGAGTTCCGTAATAAGTGTGCCAAAGCCCAGCGGAATAGAGCGTCTGAAAGGGGTGGCACCCTGCATACTGGTGGGTCGATCACCATTCATGAGCATGCCATTCGTATGGTATAATCTCATTACATAACTTTTTCTTTCATACATAAGTTATGTATATTCTATTTCATATGTACGCTTGTAATTCTTAATTATGTTACAGGCACAGGCTCTAGGACGGGCGGTCCATGTTGATGAGGTCTTTGCACAGACTCATGTTCGGAAGGGAACTAATCAATTTGTTGATGAAAGATCTCGGAAGACTCATGTAAGCAAATAACACTATTACTATTACTAATTGTTCATTTATGTTATACTATCGTTCCCTGACATTGCTTTTAATGTTTCAACAGGAAGACTTTTCTACGAGACTTTCACAGGTTAGATCTGAACATGAGTCAGCTCCTACACCGGATGATGCCAGTAATGCAGATGATGACATCCGTAGGACACAGTGCTGGATCAACATCGTTGGTGGGAAGAAAAAGGGACGAGTGTATGGTGCGGGACAGCTTGCTGCAAACTATACAACATCCAGAGGAGGAACTCTGAAGCACCAGCCTTCTTCCACCAGTACTCCTGACGAGGTTCTTCAACTCAGGCAGGAACTCCATCAACGTGACCAGGAGATCACTGATCTCAAAGCATAGTTTACAAATTTTAAGGCCATGGTCATGAAAGTCTTGCCTCAAACCTCACAGGACGAACAAAATATCCCTCCCACCCAGTCACGACCCTCCTCATCACCTACTGCCACTCAGCAGCCCACATCAGTCCAACCCTCAACAGTCCAACCCACACCAGTCCAGCCATCAGTAGAGGAGCAGGATGATGAAGATCATTCTGATGATAGTTATGTACATTATTAGTTTCATTTTCTTCTTACTTTGTTAGACAAACATTTAGATATTAGAACATTTTAGACTTGATATCATTTCAGTGTTAGTTAGATCTACTTCCAGACTTTGGATGTTAGAACATCCTTTTGTTACATTGTTTTATATTTGAACTATAATTACATAATCTATACATTAATGGATGTTCTATGGATTAATTGATGTTCAATGGATATTGATAATTGATTGCATCTGCATCTTTGAGATGCACATTATGCATGTTTGTATGTGCTTGAAAACTGATATGCAGGTCTGTTTGTAATTGAAATTTGATATACAGGTGTGGGTTGCAAAGAAAAACCATTTCTCTGAAACCTGCTCCGCATTTTACCAAAGGCTTTTGCCCTTCGGTAAATGCCCACAGCAGGTCATTACCGAAGGCTTCTACCCTTCGGTAAATACCCTCGAATGGCCATTACCGAGGGCTTTTGCCCTTCGGTAATTACCGAAGGCTTCTGCCCTTCGGTAATTACCGAGGGCTTTTGCCCTTCGGTAAGTACCGAGGGCTTTTGGCCCTCGGTAATTACCGAAGGCTTTTGGCCCTCGGTAATTACCGAAGGGCAGAAGCCTTCGGTAATTGTTAGCGACAACAGATTTACTGAAGGATTTTTGGCCGTCGATAAGCCTTCGGTAAACACCCATTATCGACGGCCTTTGGCATTTTCCGAGGGCTTCTGGCCTTCGGTAATACCCTACTTTTTTGTAGTGTTCTCTTATACTCCTTTCACTTTTCTTTCATCTTGTATTTAACTCCATTCATGGAGAGCTAAGTATCTAGGGCTATTCTGCTGTAATTCCATGACGGATTCTGAGGTTACATTCAGTTAATGCAATTGTTTACTTTGGTTATTGATTTAAGTTGTTCTCTCTATGTCTTTCATCTCTCTATCTTGTTAAAAGTAAAGATTTTTGCATCATAATGTGTTTGAATCTACATGCATATTGATTATATGAGTTTTAGGGTTTCTAGGTTTAAATTGAGAATCTACTTTGATTTAATTTAGGAACTTTCATATGATTAAATGGTTTTTACTATCAAGTGAAAATGTACTTTGATTGATTAGTAATAATTTCAACTATAATCAATTGAGAATTAACTTTGATTGATTAGCTTTTAATTTGGTTAGGAGATTTAAGAATAGACATGATTAAACACAATAGAATTTGATTGAGAATGTACTTTGGTTGAATTTATTGTGAATAATCTAGAAAGATTTTGCATTTGATTGAGAATTTACTTTCGTTAAATGCATGATCGCCCTCAAATTAATTAAGAATATACTTTAATTAATTTAAAACTTAAACAATAATCAATTGAACAATTATCCGTAAATAACCGATGATGAATCTATCTTGGAAAAGCAGTGTAATTAGCCTATTTCATCGTAACTGTTTTTAAGTTTCTTATTTATTCTTTAAACACTCTTCAACCATTACTTTTACTCATAAGCATTGCATAGCATTCGTAAGAGTCACAGATATTCAAAAGCAATTCCGTGTTCGTTGGGAGACGACTCAAGATTACTTCAATCCTGTCTACTTTCTTGAATACTACTTGGCAATACTGAAGTTGCCTTGAAAAGTAGTATTAATTTGATAGCTTCAACGACAGCTTATCAAAGTGCTTCAACCCCTAAATCAAGAAAATACTCATGAGGAATGGAAACTCCAATTAAAAAGGTTTAAAGGGGAAATATTGCAAAGTTCTAGTTGAAAGTAGCTTGACTTGGAGAATGCTCTCACATTGTTTTGATGTGACACCAGAATGAGAATTTGCCTTCAAATGTGAATGTGCTCCCTTAAAAAATATTGTATAACTGAAAATAAAATAGTGAGTGACAGATAGCGTAAATGATTTAACTTTAGAGGCATAGGAATGGCATTACATGATCCCACTTGTTCCTTCCTTGAATCTTCCAATTGATGAACCAATTTCACCGCGAGTGTCAACAGCATCATTTAGAGGGTAACTGAACATAAAATAGCAGTTTAGGTCAGACTTCTAAAAACCAAATAGACATTTTTTCAGCAGCCACGTTTGCAGTTCTTCAAGAACATAATATACTTAAAATCCAACTATGAATAACATTACAAATAGTGCATTAATCAAATGGGAGGGTTAAACCCCAACAAAAACCGTGCATACTTAATTTGATTGAAGTTGTATTTTATGCTGTAATTTTTTATTGTAATTCAGAATGTGTTCATAATACACTTTTTTTATTATAAAAGATAACAATTCACTCTTTAATACACTTTTTTAATTAATTAAAATTTACTATATGAAAAGTGAAACTCACAAATTTTTATAATTTCTAATAAATTTCAATTTATAACAGGAGGTATATTTAAAAGATTATATTTCGAAAATATTTGTTCTCATTTCTCTTTGTTTTACTGTGTTAAAATTATTTGTTTACAGGAGGAATAACAGCATCCTTTCCTAACCTCCAGGGCTTAGCTTTTTTAATCAAAAGTTAAAAACTAATTAATCGATGAATGCAAGGATTAGATATAATTCTGATAAAAACCAGGGTTAGTTATTTTCATTTACATATGTTAGTCTTCAAACTCAAAACTTTTTGGGTACCATGCTAAGGAGCACAGACTAGGCTTCACTCACTGGTTCCATAACCAAAATTTATCAGCTTTTTCTCTGTATCCATTTTATGTTTCAACATAAAATGAATTACTTCTTGACTAATAGATCTTGTGCATCGTGTCCAAATTTATACCATTCTTAACTAATATATATATATATATATATATATATATATATATATATATATATATATATATATATATATATATATATATATATATGATAGCAAAAATCAAAGATGAAGTTTTGATGATGAACAGATTTGCACAGTCAAGATCCATAAAGGCAGATTGAAGATCTCTGTAGTTTATAAAGCTTTTATAATAATCAAAGTTGATGTAATAGTGCTCTTATATGTATTAGGGTTAATTCTTGTAATTTATATTTGATTTATTTACTGTTGAGAATCATCCACAAGCTGTTTTAATCGATTAAACCCAGTTTTAATCGATTAAAACGAGGCTGACACTGAAAACCCAATTGCCCCTGTAATAATCGATTAAAGCTAATAATAATCGATTAGTTAATCGATTATTCCTGAGAATAATCAATTAACACTAGCCGTTGGGGGTTTCAGATTTGAAAAACTAGCCGTTGTACTCATTATTAATCGATTAATATTTATGTTAATCGATTAAATGCGTTAGATGGCCCGTTTTCAAAGAATGGAAGGGTATTAGGCTGAGTCTATAAAATGGCTCACTCTTCATCTCAAAAATAACTCTTCCCTTGTGCTAAAAACCTCTGAACTCTTTGAGAACTCTGTGAGATTGTTGAAGCTAAGGAAACTCTTGTCTGCAAAGTCCTGAAGTGCTATTGCGGTGACAGAGGAATAGTTTGTTCATCCTTGGTGTATCCAAGGAAGTTCCTGGAAGAGAATCATCCTTCGTGAAGCATTCGGAGGAGGTGGTCATCCTTTGTGAAGATTCAAAGGAAGTGTAAGTTCCTCTCTTGTGGTTTCAAGAGAGGTGGTATTTCTAAAGAATCATCCTTCGTGAAGCATTCGGAGGAGGTGGTCATCCTTTGTGAAGATTCAAAGGAAGTGTAAGTTCATCTCTTGTGGTTTCAAGAGAGGTGGTATTTCTAAACTTTTACAAATTGTTTTTTCTTTGTGATTAATATTTGTAACTGTTTTGTGTTAGTGAAAAAGGTTTATCTTGTTTAAGATAAGCGACTGGACGTAGGATCTGAGTGATCTGAACCAGGATAAAATCACCTGTGCAATTTTTCTCTTTCCCTTACTCTGTCATTTATATTTAATTATCTCCTCAGTAAGAAAAATTAAGAGAAAAATAATAAAAGGCAAAATAAAAGTATATAACCAATTCACCCCCCTCTTGGTTTGTTCCACGCTAATAATTTCGTTGCAGCGATTCTAACAATATATATATATATATAGTAGATACCAAACTGAATTATTCACATAAATTACTTTAAGAGAACAAATCATATACCTTATCAGTTGGTCTCACAAGCATACTTCTGCAGCGGCGGGGCCATTCTCCGAATCTTCGGTGCCCTCTTCTTCATCAATTCAGCGCGGGACTTCTTGGTCTTCATCCACCGGCGAGAATCGCGCGGCTCCAGCGAGTACGGCCTTGTGGCGGCAAGGGCACAGTCGGCGACTGTGTGAACATCGCTGGCAGCGACAGGCTGTGGACATCACTCGCATGCCATTTCAGTTGTTTCATGCGCGACGTAGGGTTTCGCTTTTTGTGTTTCATTGATTGAGTTCATCTGATTAGACGGCAGAGGAAGGGTTAGGGGAAGCTAAGAAGGGAAAGAAAAATAAAGACTGAAAATTGGAGAAGAAAGGATTTTGGAGCTTGGTAGTGCAGAAAACAAAAAGAGAAGTGGAAAGAGAGAAAAATTAGGGATTGCACAGGAGAGAAAACGAGAAGAGTGGCGCGAGAAATAAGTGATTGCAGTAGCGCAAAAAAGGAAAAATAAGAGTTGGATGATAAATATTTCAATACTCAAGTGTGGTTTACTACAAAACCGCCGGAAATTGATTTGAAAAAAGAAAACAAAAACTTAACTGGGGTTTTGTTTATTTAACCGCCGCACAATTATTTGAGAAAATTAAATTAAAACTTAACTGATTTTTTATTAAAATTGCTAGTAATTGCTAGAGGTTCTTGAAACTCCCGAAAAAAAAAAACCCTCCTATATTACATTGTTTTTGTAGTTATTACATATAGATTTATTCATAACACCTATAAATTTATTCATACATAATTATATAGAGATTTATTCGTATGTAATTACATTTGAATTTATCAGTACGTAATTACATACGAATTTATCCACACATAATTACATATGAATAAATCCGTATATAATTATCTACAGATAAATTTATATGTAACGTTATCTACGATTATTTTATCTATAGATTTTTTTGCATATAATAGATAACACTGTTTTATCTACATATTTGGCCATTACTTACAGGTTTTTGACAGTAGATAACAATATATTTTTTTCTTAGAGTGAATTGACTAGCTTTATCTCTATACAAAAGTTTACAAAAGATTTGAATTGTTCAAAAACTTTTTTGTCTACTTATTACGCATTTAGGAGTCTTGCCATGAGGAAGACATATTTAAATGCTAAGGAGCATAATGGGTTGTATTTTTTGGAATCCAAGAGATAGAGCGCAGATAGATTATTACACTTTGAGATGTTATTATTCTTAAAGAAAAATCCACATGGTCAAGTAAGGTAGAAAGAGTGAAAAGTTTAAAGATAGAAGAGATGATAATAAGAGGTTAGAGATCAACAAAAATGTGGCCCTACGGGGAGTCAAACTCATGGTTGATTAAAATCTCTAAGGAAGATCTCAAGTTATACCAATGTGGTAAGAAAGAAAGCATACAAAGAAAAATTGGTGGCATTAAAAGAATGGAGGAAAGAACTTTAAAGCATCACGCTTATAAGATTGAGTTGCATGTACCTCAAAAGATAGAATACTTTGGTCACCAAAGTAGTAAATAACTCTAATAATTGAAAACAATTACATGATAGGTGGATGGTGGATTCAAAAGCAACTTGTCACGTGACTCCATGTCAAGATTGGTTTTACACTTGTAAGCGTATTTTAGGTGGATTTGTGTTTATGGAAAATGATCATGGGTTAGAGATTGTTGGAGTTGGTAATGTCAAAATAAAAATATATGATATTATTGTACACATAGTTCAATTGGTACAATAAATGAAAGACTTAAAAAAAAAGTCATTGTATATTGGGTAATTAGATAACCTCTCCATACTGAAAGTGGGATCTTAAGGGGATGAGAGTTGTTCGGGTAAGGGATGAAAGTATAAAGGATAGTGACAATTTGTACATGTTTTTGAGAAATACGTTGTCAAAGTACATGCAATAGTTGCATCAACAAGTCAATAAAAAGAACTTATTGGCATCATAAATTTGGCCATATCTCAGGGTTTCTGGAAATATTTTTTGAACGTATAATTTCTTACCTAGGTTGAAAGAGGTTGATTTACCTTTCTATAGGCACAATATGATAAGCAAGAAACATAGATTGCTATTTGCTAAAGTGACCACCAAAAGTAAACACATTAACTGCTTCAGTACTACAAAAGCTTACTACATGACAACTATACCAAACCATACACGGAGTCTATATGGTTTCAGTCAAAATGTCTTGCACATTGTAAGGAATCCTTCCTTTTATTTAAAGGCAAAGGACATAGGTATATGCTACCACTTTATTATGGAAGTAATAGAGAACTGAAGTGTGAATAAGCAAAAGACTCACGTTAATGAAAACCTAGCAAATGTTATGATCAAGTTGGATAGCATTGACAAGTTTATAGATGTTAAATCTTACTTTGGTCTATTGAAAAAAAAAACGTAATATGGATAACATAGAATAAAGTATGTTGTAAATATTTCATTAATTTTAAAGTCTTTAAGCGGGAGAATTTAGGAAGAGAAGTTCCACATCATGGAAAATTTACTTTGGTGTTTTGTTTTTGTTGTTACAATAGGAGCATAGGGTTTCTTTAATAAGTCATACCAAAATCCCTTCTTTTTCTTTTCTACTATATGAGTGCTTGAGAGGAAAAAAGAATTAAAAGAGGAAAAATAGTTTGCCCGTTAGGTTCTTCTTGTAATTGTTTTTCCTATGAGATTGTAATGTTTTTCTCCTTGAATTTAGAGAGAAAGATATTATAATTTTCTTATTTTTAATAAAATTACATTATTGAATATTATTTAATTTTTTCCTCTTTTTATCCTTTATTTTAGTTAAGTTTTTATATTATTAATTCGATAAACTTATTTGTCAAATTTTAACACCAATATTTCGTGTAAGCTCATTTTTCTCGGTAATTATTAAAAAAATGTGCAACCATCAACTTAGTGGGAAATGATTGGTTATTTACTCTACCTAATTGATTTATCTTAGTTAGGTATCAAAATAATGATTGGTTATTTACTCTGCCTAATTGATTAATAGTTTTTTAAAAATTTATCATATACTTAGATATTGATTTTAAAAAATTTCATACTTTTTTATTTCTTATTTTCCAATGTTCTTTTAATTTGTAAATGACGTGTCTCTTTTTGTTTTGTCATATTTTTTATTTTTATGTATATTTTTGCCAATATTTCATGTCTATTTTTATATTTCTTAATTAACAAGTTAACCTTCAAGGCCGTAAAAAAATAGTTTAGTGTCAAAGAAGTTGATGAACCTCAAAGTGAGGGTATTATTAATCATGTGGGTATTTGTGAATGAAAATAGTCAGTACAAAGATTTCAATTAATATAACTTTTTTATATTTGTATTGGATTTAACTCATCTAAGATATTTAAATTATACAAGATAAGTGTATGGTACATGGGATAGACCGGGGTCAACATCCGCAATCGTTTGGTCTATTACGTTTGTCAACGGTCAAAACAAATCAAATGTTGGACCAACACTTAAGTTATTAATATTGGGTCAGCGCTTAAATTATTGATGTTGGGTTTGCGCTTAAGTTATTGTAATAGGGCCAATGGTTTGGGCAAGAGCGTTACTCCCTCCACCACCACACACTACTCCTACACCTCCTCATTCCACTTTTGTCCCTTGGTTAAAAGGTATTTACTTTCACCAATATCCACCCACTTCATTAATGCACCCCACACTCCAGCACTTCCACGAAAATCAAATTTCTCTTGCTTCTCCTCCCCTCTAACTGTGGTATTGTGGTTGTTATTTGATGGTGGTGGTCAAAGGTGGTCTTGTGGTGGTGGCAAAGTGTAGTGGTGGTGCTCGAAGGTGGTCCAGTGGTGGTGCCAAGCAGGAGGTTCCCAAGTGTGAATACAGAGTTCAGTACCCTTAAACGGATATCGGTATTCGTACAACACTTAAACAGATGTCGAGATTTGTTGACGGATATAGAGATTCGTTTAAGTGTTCTCTAGATGTCCCATATCTGTTGCAGCCTTTCGCATTTCTCTTCTTCATTTAACACAGAACAGAGACGCACATAGCAGCACCCAGCACATAGAGAATCCACAACAATATACATTCACATCAAACTATATCTATCAAGGGATAAAACCACCAACTTGGATCAGAGACAACAACAAAGTAAGCACCAAACTCTACAGCACCACGAACCAAGCAGCAGCACAAACCCACCACGAACCAAGCAAAAAAAATGGAGAAGAGAACCTTGACGAAAATGGAAAATTGGGGAAAGAGGAAGATGAGAAATTGGGGAAAGAGAAAGAGGAGAATAAGAGAGGAAGAAAGAAAGTAAGAATGTGGGGGTGGGGGGTGGTGTGCGGCTGAGTGAATAAGAGAGTAAAAAATTGGGATTTTAAGAAAAAGTTAAAAAAAGTAAAAGGTAAAAGTAAAAAAGGATATTTTTTTGAATTAAAAGAAAATTGGGGAGGTGTAGGAAGTAATGTGTGGTAATGGAGGGAGTAACGCTCTTTGGGCAAATAAAAAACCAATAAATTAATTAAAGATATTGATTAAAGATATTGATAACTGATTGCAGGATAAGTAAGTTATTTATGAGTAACAGACCAAATCTAAAGGTAAGTTTGTTTTATTGATCTATGCCAGTTTAGGATCCATGAAATAACTTATAAATAGAAGGCTAAGCCGCAAAGGTAAACAGGTTGAATTAATTATGAGTATTCACTCTCTACTGAACATTATCAATACTATCACGCCTAGTGCTGTCAAAATGGGTTGTAACCCACGAGCCAACCCGGCCCACCACGGGTTTGAGCCGGGTTGGGTTTGAAAAAAATGTAATTTTTTTATGCGGGCTAGTTTTCAACCTGACTCACTTAGAACCTGGCTCACCTGGGTTGAACCCGTGATGAGCCGGGTTGGCTCACCAACCCACCTAATTTAATTAAATTATTTATTATTAATTAACATTTTTTTAGGTTTAATACATCATTTGGTCCCTACTTTTAGGGTTTTGGTTCAAACTGATCCTACCTTTTGAAAAAGTTCAGTAAGGCCCCATGTTTCGTTTAAAAATGTTCAATAAGGTCATTTTCGCTGATGCCGTTAAAAACCTAACGGTGCAGATGCCACCATGGTCAAACGTGAATGAGCTGTTTTGTTTGATGATTACGTGACACTATGAAGTGAAGTGAGTTGGTTGAAATGCAAACGGGGACCACTTAGCTAGCCTTGGAGTCTTTGATGAAGAAGAAAATAGGTAACCCCTTTTACCAGTATTATTATGATTATTATTCATTTCACCATTGTACCCTCCGCCCTTTCTCTTTATTGGAGTCTTCTGCTTCTGTCTAATAAGCATTTATCAATCCTATGATTTTTTTTTCATCTATGTTCGATACTAAACTACAAATCCTTGAATCTTTTCTTGTTATTGTGGGTAGCATTTACCTTCCTTCCATGGGTTCTGTAATGTCACACGCTCATATCTATACTTTTCTCTATTTGCTTTGTCATTCGTTTTCATATCAATTTGTAATTAAAAATTAATAGATCTAAGCACCACCAGTATAGAATAGAAAAACCTTTTTGAAGTATGGCTACATTTTCTTGTATGTGCTACTGATTAGTGCATATTTATGCCCACATTTATGCTTTAAAATTAAATTTTTTTATGAGATTCATGTGCTTAAATGATTGATTTAAAGTGAATTTGTGATGATTGGAATTGTTGGGTTTGAGAATTAAAGAAACGTAAAAAGCGAGTTTTAGCGCATAAATTATTCTTGGATTTTCTAATATTTATTTTTGCAGCTGAAATTAAAGCTTTATTGGTCTAAATTGCAAATTAAGGCCCAAAATCAGGTTTTATTTGGAAAATAATATACAGATGGGCCAAACAGACAACTTTTACCCTTGCACCTCCCAATTTCCCTACATGCACTCTTGTTTCTCAAACAGGCCCAACATGTAAGCCCAAACACTAAGTCTTTTCTCCTATACCCCTAAATTTTCCTACCCATACCCCTCCTACCACTAACTTGTTAGACTTCACCAAATCATGCCACGTGGCAATCCACCATTAACAAATTGAACCACCCAAACACTACAAAAAAGTAGGGCATTACCGAAGGCCAAAAGCCCTCGGAAAATGCCATAAGCCGTCGATAAAGGGTGTTTACCGAAGGCTTATCGACGGCCAAAAATCCTTCGGTAAATCTCTTGTCGCTAACAATTACCGAGGGCTTTTGCCCTTCGGTAATTACCGAGGGCTAGAAGCCTTCGGTAATTACCGAAGGGCAAAAGCCCTCGGTAATTACCGAAGGGCAGAAGCCTTCGGTAATGACCTTACGTGGGCATTTACCGAAGGGCAAAAGCCTTCGGTAAATTGCAAGGCAGGTATCAGAGAAATGGTATTTCTTGTGCAACCCAAACCTGTATAACAAATTTCAGTTACAAACAGACCTGCATAACAGTTTTCAAGCACATACAAACATGCATAATGTGCATCTCAAAGATACAATCAATGATAAATATCCATTGAACATCAATTAATCCATAGAACATCCATTAATGTATAGATAATGTAATTATAGTTCAAACATAAAACAATGTAACAATAGGATGTTCTAACATCCAAAGTCTGCAAGTAGATCTAACTAACATTGAAATGATATCAACTCAAAAATGTTCTAATATCCAAATGTTTGTGTAACAAGTAATAAGAAAATGAAACTAATAATGTACATAACTATCATCAGAATGATCTTCATCATCCTGCTCCTCTATTGATGCTGGACTGGTGTGGGTTGGACTGATGAGGGTTGGACTGATGTGGGCTGCTGAGTGGCAACGGGTGATGAGGAGGGTCGTGGCTGGGTCGGAGGGATATTTTGTACGTCCTGTGAGGTTTCAGGCAATACTCTCATGACCAGGGCCTTAAAGTTGGTAAACTCTGCTCTGAGATCAGTGATCTCCTGGTCACGTTGCTCGAGTGCCTGCGTGAGGCATAGAACGACCTCGTCAGGAGTACTGGTGGAAGAAGAAGGCTGGTGCTTCAGAGTACCTCCTCTGGATGCTGTATAGTTTGCAGCAAGTTGTCTCGCACCGTATACTCGTCCCTTTTTTTTCCCACCAACGATGTCGATCCAGCACTGTGTCCTACGGATGTCATCATCTGCATTACTGGCGTCATCCGGTGTAGGAGCTGACTCATGTTCAGATCTAACCTATGAAAGTCTCGTAGAAAATTCTTCCTGTTGAAACATGAGGCAACATATTCCTCAACCTCATTTGAGTCAATGCGACCTCTAGGTTTGGTTTGTATTGCTACGGCCCAACCACGCTTGTCAATATTGCGGAATGGTGGATATGGCACATAATAAACCTGTCTGACATTAGTTGGTAGAATGAAAGGATCAAACGGTCCATTTCTTAATCTCTGGTTGAGTTCAACAATATTATAGCGTGGATCAACTCTAGTACCAGCTCTAGAAGGATCAAACCATTCACAATAAAAAAGTACTACTCTGTTTGGAGAAGTAGTGCTGTTGTACTCTAGCTCATATATTTTATGAATGATGCCGTAGAAATCATCATAAGAACCCTCTGTTAGGCCCTTCACATACACACCACAATTTGATGTTTTCTTTCCTTTAGACCATTCATGTGTATGGAATTTGTAACCATTGGTGAAGTAAGTGTGCCATTCTTTGACACATCTCATTGGCCAATTCGAGAGATGTCTTAACTCTTGAACTGTGGGAGTTAATGGCTGATTAAAAATCTACAAAGACACTAAACAAATTATAAAAGCAAGAGTCAAAATAACCTATTTCTAAACGTAGGAAAAACTACAGACCTGATTTCTTAACCAATGGGGAAACTCTGAGTGTATTCTAGCAGAAGTATTTCCTTCTGTGACTTGTTCAACAACAAGAAATGAGCCGGTACAAATGAAGTTCATTAGTGTATAACAATTGTGTTGTTGGAAAGATAACAGATGGTCTAAAGACATACTCAAGGTACGGCTTAACTTCACTGCAATTGATTAAGACATGGATTTGAGCAGAATTGAATTCAGCATCAGTTAACCAATGTGTGAATTCTTTCCCTGCGTGACGGCCTGATTGTCGGAAAACTGATATTGCACCTTCACGTGGTTCAATTTTCCATTGCATTTCATTTCTAACATGAGTGGGAGATAACATGAAGTTTTTGAAATAATGTGAACAAAAATACGTAGTCTCTCTGTGTAAGTAAGCTGCACAAATTGAGCCTTCTACTCTAGCTTTATTTTTAACTGAACGTTTGGATTCTCCCATAAACCTTTCAAAGGGATACATCCACCTGTACTGCACCGGTCCCCCAAGCCAAGCTTCATATGCAAGATGAATTGGAAGATGCTCCATTGAATCAAAGAATGCAGGAGGGAATATTCTTTCCAATTTGCAAAGAATAATTGGGATATTTTCATCCATCTTTTTAAGGGAATTCTCCTTTAGTGTCGTGCAACACAAATCTTTAAAGAAGTTACTAATTTCTATCGGTGGATTTAACACGTGCATTGGCAAACAACTGAACGCAAGAGGGATGAAAGTCTCCATGAATACATGACAATCATGACTCTTCAACCCTTGAATAGTACCGTTCTGAACATTGGCACATCTGGACAAGTTAGAAGCATATCCATCTGGCATTCTAAGCTCCTTGATCCATCCACACACTATTCTTGCCTCGTCTTTTGACATGGTGTAATTTGCTTTCGGTTTAAATAATCGGTCGTTACCTTGCACCTTCAACTCTAAGTCTTTTCGTCCACAGTACAAAGGTAAATCTTTTCTTGCTTTCTCATTATCTTTTGTCTTACCAATAACATTCATAACTGTGTTGAAGACATTGTCAAAGAAATTTTTTTCTGTGTGCATGACATCGAGGTTGTGTCTTAGCAAGTTGTCCTTCCAATAGGGAAGTTCCCAGAAAATGCTTCTTTTAGTCCAATTATGCCATTCTCCAAACCCTTCTATCCTATTCTGACCACATTCAGTGACTTTTGGATAGTCTTTCACTCTTCTCCAGACGTGTGATCCAGTCAACTTTGGCGGCGGCATATCCATTTCAACTTGCCCTTTGCGAAATGCCTTTTTGTTTCTTCTAAAGGGGTGATCAATGGGCAAGAACCGTCGATGGCAGTCAAACCAACTACTTTTCCGGCCATAAGTCAATTGGAATGACTTTGTATGTTCCATGAAATGTGGACAAGCTAATCGACCATGCGTGCTCCAACCAGATAACATACCGTACGCTGGGAAGTCATTAATAGTCCACATCAAGGCTGCCCTCATAAGGAAATTTTGCTTCCTTGAAACGTCATACGTCCAAACACCATTCCATAACTTCTTCAAATCATCAATCAAAGGCTCCAAATAAACATCAATCACTGATTTGGGATTAGATGGACCTGGTATTATACATGATAAAAACATGTAAGGCTTTGTCATACACATCTCAAGTGGTAGATTGTATGGGGTAACTATCACGGGCCAGCATGAATATGGTGATGCAGAGGCCTGAATGTACGGGGTAAACCCATCAGAGCATAGACCAAGTCTGACGTTACGCGGTTCACTAGCAAAGGATGGATGTTTACGATTGAAGTGCTTCCACGCTTCACCATCTGAAGGATGACGCAAAAATCCTTCAATTTTCTTACCATCATGCCATGTCATGTGTTCTGATGTTTGCATTGAAGTAAACATTCTTTGTAGTCTTAGAATTATAGGCAAGTAGAACATGGACTTTAAGGGAATGGTTTTTTTTTTCCTCCGGCCAGCATGCATCGTATGATATCGAGGTGAGCCACAAAACATGCATTCAACCAACAATGCGTCAGTTTTGCCACTGTCATTGTCGTAGAATAACATACATCCATTAACACAACAATCAATCTTCTTGACTTCCAATCCCAACTTTGAAACACATTTTTTGGCTTGGTAATAATTCTTGGGAAAAGATTGTTTGGTGGTGTCAAATCTAACATCAATTTTGTATAAAAGTCCACTGCTTGAATGGGGACGTTCCAATTAGATTTTCCAGCCATGAGTCTAATGCACACTGATAATTTTGACTTAGTTGAACCTTCAAATACAGGTAGATTCGCCTCTGTTAGTAAATTGTAAAACCTCTGAGTGGTTTCATTTGGAGGCTCTTCATAATGACTATCGTTTGCTTCTTGTTCAGCATGGCGACGAAGAGCATTGTCGACCATCTCTTGCATATCGGCAAATTGATCTATCTCAGATGTACGTACAATAGTATTCAAACCTGATGCAAGCCGCTTTTCAGCTGCAGTGGAGGTCGAAGGAATTTCTTCACCATGAAATGTCCAAACCGTGTAATTAGGCATGAACCCTTTTTGGTATAGGTGAAGTTTGACGACTTCATCTTTCAAAATCCTTGTACATTCGCACTTGATGCATGGATATCGAATCCCTCCATCAATAGCATAATATTGATATCGTCGGGCCGTCTCCACAAACTCTTCAACTCCGATGACAAAAGATTCCTTCAAACCTCTCCTTCCACTATAACAACGGTCGTACATCCATCCACGATGGTTGACAAAATGGGCCATGTTCTGTGACAAGCCAAACAAATAAAAACTTAGCCAAAACATACACACTCCATGTGACATAAGTAATAAACCTATTACTACTCAAGTCAAACATGGAAGGCAATTTCAACACTATTGTCATAGGCATTCAATAAGGGCATCCAAACAGAAGTCCTCTGTATTGAAATGCCTTTGACATCCTAAGTGGTTGTGTGTACAATTTGGGGGAGTCAATAATCTGACATTACTAAAGTTCTCTTTTATAGAGTACTTTTACATATTTTGTACATTGTAAGTGTTTAAGGTATTGTTACCCTTCTCATTCTATTGAGAATTTTTTTAGTACCATAGGACTTTAAATGACTACTTAACTTAATGAAGGAGTAGCCTAATAAATGAACACACAATATACAGGAGCATACAATATATACATACACACAACATATAGATCAACATTCACTGGTGGTCTAAATGGAGGTTTGATAACAAATTTGTCCAAGGAAATAAAATTATGTACTACTTTAGTCTATTTAAAGGTGTTCAATAGTCACTATATGTTTTTCTTTTTATTTTTCAATTCACACTTCAATTTTATCTTTCTTTTATGTTTTCAAAGTGGTGTACATAGTTAGTTTACTGTTTTCGTGACTACTTTAATATACTTTTCGGTCTTTGGACTTGTAGTGTATTCTAGGTACTACTTTTAGGTTTCTAACTTGACAAATTTTTAGTTTTAGGTATTTTATGTAGTGTGAGTGCTTAAATAGCTACGTTCTACCATTCTTAACTTGTTAGGATAATTTATTTGTAGTATATTTTCCTAGTTTAGTGTAGTATATTTCATCTAATTTCTGTTTAACTCTACCTTCTTGCTGTTTTCCGAGTTGGTCATGTGTACTTACACATTCTACAGTCACTTTTAACATTGCCTACTTAATTGAATGTTATAAACTCACTTTTGGTGGTGTGAGGGAGTGATTATTCTACAGTTTTGGCCATAACAAATATAGATTTCGAAGTATACCATTTATATGGAGTGTCACACTTTGAGCAAGTCTAAAGTGATCTGTAAAAGTTGGTAGCAGAGTTCAATTACTCATAAAACGGTCTAAGTGCATAATAGATACTAAACCATCAAAATTCAGTCAAAACTGCAAACTGGCAAGGTGTTTTTAAGTAACAGTTTGGATGGACCAGCACTGGAAAATAATGTATATAATATGTGAGATAAACAATAATACATCATACTAATCTACACAAAACAATCAAACCTTAGGTGGAATACTAATTCTGCACTACATATAGTCCCTAGTTTGTTGGTTTCATACTAAACCATATATAAAGTCATTTAAACACAAATGAATGTTCAAGCAACTTTGTTTGATGATTATCAATGCCAATAAAAACATAAATATGAACTTGGATGACAAATTACAGAAAAATAAAAAAAGGACAGTACAGAAGTGTGGGAGTGGATCAAAGAGTAATTTGAGATAGATGGAGGCCAGAATTCCATAACATAGATTGATGGAAGCAAAGTCCAAAAAATTTTCGCACAGTGCTGCGTGAATTTTGTGTCAACTTGTGTGTCTTCGTTCGAGTTCAATTGTTATCCGTTTTCCATGCAATTTTTTTTCATAGTTTCGTTTGGATGTCTATTTTCACATATAGTTTTTCTTTTGTTCAAATTCGTTATGTGCTGTTCCCAGTATTTATTTTACTCCCCTGTGTCAGTCCAGTGCTTACTGATTGAGTGACTTCTACTTTATTTGCATTGTTTGCTTGTTGTTTGGTACTTGTGGTGGCTGGAATTCATCATTGCTTAATGCATCTCACGGCTATGAGTGATTTTAAGACTCTTGAATGGTTGCAAGGTGCATTTCACAGTAGAATTAAATTGGCAACATCCATATGCCTTCACGTAAATTGAAGGAACAAATCCTTTCTTTCTTCAAGTTTAAGAGGCATTGATTGGCTTGAAATATGGCATCTCACGGTTGGAATAATTTTGAGACTAAAGCACATATGCACATAAAGTTTACGTGACCATTGCAGCACGAACACAATGTACATGGGATGAGGTGTTGAATCACATTTCTAATGGAATGGAAAGCATGAAGGTGGCTGCCAAGTTTTCTGAAACACACACGACACTTCCAATGTATATACATGAAGCACATGGAGAAGTAATTTGGAATAGCTTTGGTGTATACACGTGGAGCACCAAGCAAAGAGAGCATGGGACAAGTGGACAAGCATGCAAAGAAAGCAAGAAGACACGTTGGTAGTGGGAGACATTCTCGGCAATTGCTTCCAACCACTCTTGGACAAAACCAAACAGCACATGTAATAGGCAAAGGCTGCACATCTGCACGTGGCAGCAGCTCCCCACCAATCAGAATTTCAGCAAGCCATTCCATTCTCAATTTTAAATAAGCATTTGGCTTGCAACCAACACACAAACTCTCGGCAGCCAAGGGAGCCTTGTTCTCTTTATTTTATTGGTAGCACATTGAGAAATGGATGGTGAATGGTCTGCACGGTATGCTGCACATGAGATGGGCTGATTCATATTTCATAATTGTTTTAATGGAATGAAGAGAATAAAGAAAAGAAGGTGCAGCTGAAGCAAATACACGTGAAAGACATACACAGCAAGAGATCCAGAGAAACAGAATGGCCAGCAGCAAAGGGTGGTGTCTGAGTGGAATATTCAGAAGAATGATGTGCTTGATGAAAAAAAAAATGAACAATGAAGGGCATTTGAGGAAGAACATTCACTGGAAGTGGAACAAGTCAGCAGAAGAAAGAAAGAATCACACCACGTTACAGCATGGGCAAGGGGAAGCACATGGTTACGCCTGGAAGAAGCCAGTGGAAGTCTTTGCTTTCATTTTGTGTGGATGATGACATGGAAACTAGAATTTTTCTGAAGGTGGTGTAGATGTTAGAAACATAAAAGAGAAGAGCCGTGAGCTAGGGGAGGTTCGGGATTTTGGAGGAGTGGCAGAAAGAGTTCTGGGACTTCAGAGGAGGAGGCCGTGAGCTCATTGGAGTTGAAGGAGAGAAACAACTCACTGCTGGAATGGAGTATGATGCTTGTTTTTGAATTTTTGTGTCGCGTGATTAAGAGTCTAGGCCACACTAAAGACAACAGACATATATCCTACACTAATATCAACACATGCTCATAAATTTTCTCATCAAAAACCACTTATGATTTGCCCAAAACAGCTAGCATAAATTCCATAAATAAACCACCAAGGACATATAATATTATAAGCATCACAACACCATGATCATCGACATTCAATCATGGATATCAAGCATTCAAAGACATAAACCAGTGACCAAAATCAGCTCCCTTTACCTACACATATAATATTAATACTTACTTTACAGAACAATGTACACTTATACCCAAACCTAAGTACACTTATAGTCCAAGTTTTCCCCTTCAAGGGAGTTTCATACCTCTCACAAATCCACCCAGTTACTAGTATCCATTACACATTTGCAAAAACCAGTTCCATCTTAACAAAACTTCAACTTCCCCATTTCAAACGCAATTATAACCCAAAATAAAGCAAGCCAAACACAAGAGCACGAACTTCACCTACCTAAAAATGATGAACTCTTGGACACTTCAGTGCTGCCCTTCAGCAATGACACGCCTCAGACCCCAATCGAAGCCCTTCAGCTCGGTCACACGCACAAACCACACTCCAGCAAGACCCCTCCAAGAACAACCCTCCAACCCTCGAACAACAACCCTGCAAGAAGAACGCACACATCACAACAACTGGAAGCCCACCCCTCGATGACAATCGGTGGAACTCACCGTTTAACTACGAAACCAAGCGATGAACCTACCTTTGCGATGGACGAACTCCGATGGCGATTGCGACACACCAAATCACGAACACACGATTTGGACACAGCCAATCACCAACACGGTGGCTGACGGTCACGCTAGCTGATGGAGAGGACCTCTGCACAAGCCAACTAAGGAATGCTGGGAGAACGCGCGAGAAGAAGAAGAAATGTGAAATGGGATTGACGGGGGAAACTGATTTTTCCCAAATCCCTTACCAGCGGATCTCGCTCTTCGGTAATGCCACATGCTGATTACCAAAGGATTTGCCCCTCAGAAAAAACCACTTGCAAGACCCGTCGCTAATTCCTTCGGTAATTGGTAAATACCGACGGTCCAAAGGCCGTCGATATAAAGTCGTCCGTGTTGCGCGCATTTCCTGTAGTGAAATGATGCCACATCACTAATCCTTTCACTTACTAGTGAACCAATCAGAACACGCCACCTCAGCCCTAACACATGAGCATCATCTTCTCCAAAGAGAAACCCTAATTCTCAATCCAAACCCTAGCCACCTATGGTGTCGTCCGCCGCTGCCGCGCAACCTCCACGGCCACCGTTCATCTACTCCTTTCTTGCTGGCGCATCAACGGACCACCACTCCCGCCACCACAACGACTCAACCATGCCGCCCTGTCACCGGACAATCACCATCTTCCTCGCGAGATCCGTCGCCGCCCTCCTTATCAACAGCTGCCGTCAGCCACCAGCAACCACCCCATATAAAGATAAAAGATTCTGTCAACTGAATATTCAAAGTTAAAGCCCAATCAAGCCCTATATAAAGAGACTCAGGGGAGGCAGAAGACTTCACTTCATTCATTCATTCACAAATTCTCTCACTTTTCTTTCATCTTGTATTCAACTTCATTCATGGAGAGCTAAGCATTTATGACTATTCTGCGTTAATTCCATTATGGATTCTGAGGTTAGGTTGAGTTAATGCAATTGTTTCTTTTGATTATTGATTTAAGTTGTTCTCTCTCTATGTCTTTCATCTCTCTATCAAATTAAATGCAAAGATTTTTGCATCATAATGTGTTTGAATCTACATGCATATTGATTATATGAGTTCTAGGGTTTCTAGGTTTAATTGAGAATCTACTTTGATTTAATTTAGGAACTTTCATATGATTAAATGGTTTTTACTATCAATTGAGAATGTACTTTGATTCGTAGTAATAATTTCAACTATAATCAATTGAGAATTTACTTTGATTGATTAACTTTTAATTTGGTTAGGAGATTTAAGAATAGACATGATTAAACACAATAGGATTTGATTGAGAATGTACTTTGGTTGAATTCATTGTGAACAATCTAGAAAGGTTTTGCATTTGACTAAGAATTTACTTTGGTTAAGTGCATGATCGCCCTCAAATTAATTAAGAATGTACTTTAATTAATTTGAAACTTAAATAATAATCAATTGAACAATTATCTGTGAATAACCGATGATGAATCTATCTTGGAAAATCAGTGGAATTAGTCTATTTCATCATAACTGTTTTTAAGTTTCTTATTTGTTCTTTAAACATTCTCCAAACATTACTTTTATTC
This sequence comes from Vigna angularis, assembly GCF_016808095.1. Taxonomy (NCBI): domain Eukaryota; kingdom Viridiplantae; phylum Streptophyta; class Magnoliopsida; order Fabales; family Fabaceae; genus Vigna; species Vigna angularis. The sequence goes on along the minus strand of NC_068974.1, from coordinate 20,076,844 downwards.
TTGAGCATTGCATTGATTTCATAAGATTGAAATATTGAAAGGCAATTCTGTATTCATTGGGAGATGACTCAAGGTTACTTTAATCCTATCTACTTTCTTGAATACTACTTGGCAATACTGACGTTGCCTTGATAAATAGTATTAATTTGATAGCTTCAACGACAGTGTATCAAATTTGGCGCCGTTGCCGGGGAGTGTATGGTTAGTATTTTGAATATTTTGATTCTTATTTTTATTTTTTATTTTTATTTTTTATTTTTTTAACGCACATACATTTAATTTAATTTGAGTTATTTTGTAGTCTTTAGTCATTATTGTTTTAGCAAAAAAATCTTTGTTCTTGTTTTAATTAAGAATTTCTCTTGAGAAATACTTGAGGCTAGTTTGAATACACTCTGGCTAGGAAAGACTTGGTACTTAAGTTGTCCATTGTGACGCACCTTTCTTTCCTGGGAGTGGACCCAAACAAAGTCTCTCTTATCTCTTAGTTGAAATCTTTCTCTAAAGCAAGAACTAAAGAAAAAGAGAAGTCAAGAACAGAGAAACAACTTCAAGCAGACTGCCTAGTGCATGACCAGAGCTAACCCGGGAGAATTTTATCAAATTAACCCAGAAGTTGAAAGGAATTTGCATAAGCTGTGAAGAAGTTTGAAATTTGGGTGTTCTACTGAGGGAACACTTCTTACATATGAGGCCATACCACCTTCATTATCTCCAGTTATAAACATACCATCTAATCCTTTACCTGATCCTAACCCAAACAATATGGCACAAAGAACCATCAGACAATTAGCCACCTCCCAGAATACAGTTATCCGAAGTAACATTGAATACCCTAATGAGAAGTGGGAGTTGAGACCTGACCTATTAAATGCCTTACCAAAGTTCAATGCACTACAAGAAAAATCGCGATTATATACAGCCAAAATCCGTATATAACGTCCAAAATCCGTATAAAAAATCGTATTATATGCGAATTATATACGACCAAAAATCCGTATATAAAAAGGTTGTAGGTAAAATTATATACGGATAATCCGTATATAAATTACATATGGATAATCCGTATATAAGTTACATACGGATAATCCGTATATAATTTACATACGGATAATCCGTATATAAGTTATATACGGATAATCCGTATGTAAATTATATACGGTTAAACAGATTAATGGACTCCAATAGCATACTACTCATTCAAACAGACAATTTACAATACCTGCCCATACCACACAGACAATTCACAAGAGCTGCACATTATATCCATTCACAAATTTGACAAATAAAATAAGTCTTAAAACCTACAAACAAGCATTTGACATTAATCATAATAAGAAAGTTTACATAATTGTTAATTATAATAAGTTCAAATAAGATGAAATAAGTTATTGAGGAAATAAGTTTGAGTCATAGATGCCCTACTTCTAAAAACATAACTAGTAATCTCCATAAACATTATCATCTTGTGGTTGATCTGTTGGTTGTTGTGGTTGCTGTGGTTGTTGTGGTTGTTGTGGTTGCTGTGGTTGTTGTGGTTGTTGTGGTTGAACATTAGTTTGTGGCTGATTTTGGGATTGAAAAAATTGTTGTGCAATTGCGACTACAGGAGGCGGAAGGTACTGCATTATGACGCCAATAAAGCCTTGCAATTGAGAGTTCATCTGTCGAAGTTGGTCATCATGGGTTGATACTCGTGTGTGGAGGTTAGAAATGTCGTCTGCCATCGGTTGCTGAGAAGAAGATGCCTGTGTCTGTTGTATGTAACTATCAACACAGTCATCTTGAGCACTGACATTTCCGATGCCGTATACGCGTCCCTTGTACCTTCCACCAGCAACGTCCAACCAACATTGGTTCCTCAATCTTTCCTCATCTGCAGGGTCTAGGGGAGAACATGCTGAAGCACCAACAGATGCTGTCTCAGATCTTATTTGAGAAAATTTTGCTTCAAACTCTTCCTGTTAAATGAATACATGATTATCGTTAAATAGATAGGCCTAAGAATTACAACCTAATAAAGAATATAATGGAGTTAGTAGAAACTAACATGTGTCCGCCTAGACCTTTCATCGACAAATTGTCCTGTTGATGCTCGAATATGTGTCTGCTGAAATATTTCATCAACATGCACTGACCGACCAAGCTCCTGTGACTAAAAGCAAAGATGTAAGTTTTTAACATCAAATATTTGTAAAGTTTATGAGTAGAAATGTAAAAATAAATTTATATGTACTAGACGAATTGCATGCTCATGCACGCTAATGGATCCCCTAGTGTGCAAACAACCACCCTTGTCAGATGTCCTGTTCTTTTTGGCCGTTTCACATTTTTGTCTATAAAGTGGCATGTTCCACTTCTCCAAAAGACCATTCCAAACAATATCCCCCATCCAATTAGGTTTTTTTCCTTCTGTTCGAGCCTTTTTAAACATCTCAGATAATCTATGAGATGCTTTGGTGTGGAAATTTTTTTTCACCTTTTCTTCATGGTTAGACCTCCATGAAACCTTCCCCTGTTGACAACAAAGATTAATATTGGATAAGATAATTGAGGACCTTAACATTTAAAATTAATTGTAGTACATAATGTAAATAAACACAAGTGTACCCTAAAACGCTCAAAGAAAACATCTCTTTGTGTCTGAGGTATATTTCCCCATGTCACCCATGGCTCATCAAACTGTTGCTTGATGGTGGCTGTGATTGCTTTGGATGCTGTTTTTGTTGGATAAAACCTATACCAAAATAAAAGTCAAATATTAGAATAATACAGTATATGCTTGGAACATTAAATTGATGTTTTCTTACCCTCCTCCAATAGGTGTAATGATTGGACAATTGTTGGAAACATCTTCAAAGTCATTGGCTGCTGAACTTGAATGTGGAGGGTTATCCCCTATAGGAGGTGGTGATGGCATATTTGTGGGAGTTGTTGGGTTAGAACCAACATGGGGGGAGGGTGATCTCCATTGATCAGCAGCAAATTGTTGTGGACTAGGTGTGAAGGTAGGAACTTCCAACGAAGGTGGAATTGATGGTGTAGTAGGTGTCAAACCAAGAACTTGTAATGGTGGTGGAACAAATCTAGCAGTGGAGGTAGAGGTAGGTGTAGATGGCTGACTACTTGAAGCATTTACATTATTGAAACGATTTAACAACTTCACCATATAAGATTTCTTCTTGCCCTTCTCCTTATCTGATTTTGCTAAAGGTGGAATAGGAGGGTCACAACCATCTGATGCCATATTCATGAACAAAAAACAAAATTGTTGGGTCAATATATTTTTACAATTGAATGGAAAGTAAAAGTAAGAAAAGAACCTGATGATGATGTTCTTGTTTGGCTAAAGATACACTAAAGAAAAGAAACACAAGGGACTACCACTAAAGCTCATGGAAAGGGTTTCATGCAACTCCAACTCCTTTCTTTCTTTCAGAATTTTGTAAAAAGCATTTGAACCAATTGAGGGGACCACATTCCAAATGGTGGTCACGGTTTTCTGTGCAATCAACAATTCAATTTGGCAAATTTAAGGGAAGTGGAAGAAAGGGACCACCATGTTGTTCACGTAAGAGAAGCTCCAAATGAAAGAGCTGAATTTGTTGAACGGTCCCCACACTTTTGAAAGGCTTATCACACTTTTTGGTTTCAATTAGTCTGAGAAAGTGATAACGGTTGAAAAACCGTTATTTTTATGCTTAAATTTGATACCAAAAGCAACCTTTAAGACTTAGAAACTAGCTTGAAATCATATTTTTGCTTTAGTTTTGAGAATAAGAGAGTTGAAAGTGAATTTAATGGTTTTATGCAAGATTCCCTTGATTTTGTAGGCTAATTGAATGATTTGAAAGAAGAATTGAAATACCGAATGATTGGAGTGCTGAAAAGTCAACCAGAAACCAGAAAAGTCAACCAGTCAACCAGAAAAGTCAACCAGTCAACCAGAAAAGTCAACCAGTCAACCAGAATGCTGAAAAACCAACCAGAACGCAGAAAACGTGTGACCGAGTGGCGCTGAGCGGTAAAATACCGCTGAGCGGCACTTTTCAGGTGCAAAAATCACCGCTGAGGGGCAAAAACAGCAGCTGGGGGCAAAATGGATCATGCGGTATTACCGCTCAGCGGTAAAATACCGCTGAGCGCCATTCTAAGTGGGCTTGGACCGGTTTTCTTTTGTTTTTATGGGCTTGGACTTGTTTTATGTTATTTTTATGCCCTATTTAAGGACTTGCACGTCCTAGGGTTTGTATCTTTGGCTGGGAGGAAGTAGAAACACACTTTTCACCCCTTGGGGGTAGATTGGGAGATGGTGACGGCTCTCCTCTTCACCTTTTTAGGGTTTATTCTTTCATTCTTTCATTGTAATTCATCTAGGTTCACCATGAATATGGTGAACTAAACCTTGTATGTTTGTTGGGGAATCAATGTAATCTTATGAAGCTCTCATATATGGAATCTGTTTGTTACATCTTTTAATTAAGATTTATGCTTTCTTTCATCATTAGTTAGGGTTTTTCCTCTTTGCTTAATGCTTGCATTGTTTAACTCATTCGATGCATGATTATTGGTTTTGTCGATACGGGAACGTACGGGGAAGTCTAGATCCGGGGAATTTCTCCCAATATGATATTGGTTGTCGTTAAGCTCCTGCACTTATGAACTGATCATTAGGAATGCTAGGAATTGTATGAACTCGTGATTGGGGAGAAGCCTTCTAGAAAGGTACTTTAGAGAGTGGCATTAACAATGATGATTTGAATGTTGAATTCCTAAAATATATGAGAGTGGATAAGATGAAATTGACCCCCAACAACATATTCATTAATATATTCCATTGAAAGTGTGTGTCTTTTGTTTTAGCCATTGATCAAAACTTCATGCATACATGTTTATTTTCTGTCTTGCATATTAAACTCCAAATATTTCGTCTTTAAGTCTTAGCTAATCAAGAAATCACATAACTAAACTAGGCCGTGAGTCCTTTGGGAAGAACGATACTTGGTCTTACCAAGTTTATTACTTGAACGATTCGGTCATACTTGCCGATTGAAAAACAAGTTTGTGACATCATATTTTGGTGCTCATAAATTTGTCCATCAGAAAGCATGGGCTCGGAAGTGGTATTTTCAATTTGGAAAAGTGTTTTACATGGTGAAATAAAAGACAAAATGTGGAGCTATAACTTGTAAGAATTTGTCACCGCATGGGGACCATCCACTATCAAAAGTAATCTTTTTCATTCTATCAAAACCTCACGGCCTAGTGACCATGGAAAACTTCATTCTGGAAACATCTAAGTTGGCACAACCTTGGCTGGAACGTGGTTTCCAGTTTGGAGAAAATCAATTCAGTTTTGGCTTTTTAGAGGGGGACGTACAGCAGCTGTCACTCACATTTTACACATATATATTATTCATTTTGAAGAGCACACGGACAGAGGGAGAACTTGGAAGCACCTTTCATTCAGATTTTCGTTTTAAAAATGGGCATCCATTACGCTGCTGTCATTTTATTCTTTACCAAGAAAGGAGGCGCTAATTCAATGGGGATGGCTTAGGAGAGGCCGTGCAGTTGGATGGAATAAGGGAGCCACCATGTTGAGAGAATGAAGCTCACGGTCTGGATGGTGTTAATGCCTGGAAAGTCTCACGTCCCAGAGGTGTTCACGGTCCAGTAGTTTGGAGCTGGCACAACTGCAGTCACCACTTGTTTGAGACTTGGTTCTTGAATGTAGCTAAGGAAGAAACGTTGGAATGAAAGAAGCAAAGCACGGCTGAAAGAAGAATGAGAACGGTGTTGTGTTCCAGCCACTACTTATTGGAAGCTCAAGATTATTTTTTGAAGAATGACAGTAGCTAATATCCAAGGAAATGGAATGATGGTTGTAGCAAGAAGAAGGTGAAGCATCCATTAAGAGAGTGTCCAACCATTGGAAGAAAAGAGAAGCCATGGATGAATGGAAAGGAGAAGGCACGTTGATGACAACACACATAGCCACCTTCACGATCAGCAGGGAGAAGAAGTGATTCAAAAGCTGGAATGGTGCTACCATGAGTTGAAATAGAAGGTGTCACAGCCTTGTTGGAAGAAGACTCACGGCCTGCACCACAAAGCAAGCAAGCAAAGAAGTAAAGCTCCACGGTCTTGGTCCAGTTGAAGCTACAACGTGCAAAGTGGAGATGAGGAGAAGAAGTTGATGTAACGTCTATGTAAGGAAGCAACATGAAGGGTGTGCTACGGCTGATTGGAGAAGAGGATGGTGTCATGATTGAAGAGTAATGAAAAAGTTCTCGAGCTGCAGCAGCTGCCAAGTTCTCGAGCAAAGAATTTGGAAGTGTCCCGTTGAAAAAGTTGTTGGACAAATCCAGCTCCTGGATAGCAGCACCACTGCTATTTTTGCCACTGTTATCAATCCCAAAAGGTGGCAATTCACCAGACAAATGATTGTAGCTCAAATCAAGAACCACCAAGTGACTGAGCAATGAAAAAAGATGGTGCTGGAGACCACTAGATAATCTGTTATGGGAGAGATTAAGGTGAGAGAGAGAAGAGAGGTTTGTGAGAGAGGGGGAGATGAAGCCAGTGAGGCCTCTAGAAGGTAGCAAAAGATGTGTGACTCTAAGATCCCCATCACAAGTAATGCCTTCCCAAGCACAACAGTCAAGAGAATCAGACCAATTGAGAGAAGGAAAAGGTGGAGAGGTGGATATGTTCCCAGAGAAAGCCAAGAGGGAGAGTTTATCAATCTGACTACAAGAGGAAACATGAACAACAAACAAGGAGAAGAGGAATAAGGGGACTATGATAGAGACCATGAAGTTGGAAACCATGTAAGAATTGTAAAGGGAATATGCAGAGGAAGATGAAGATGGTGATGGCATGAGAAAAATTGAGAGAATGAAGTGTTTGAAGTGATGGTTGGTCATGAGAGAGTGGAAATGAGAAAGAAGAGGAGGAGAGGGACATAAGGGGGTGAAGAACCAATGTAAGAAGAGATAGTTGGGGTGGCATAGGAGCAAGGAAGACCATGACCATCCATTGACAAGGGAAGCAAAATGAAGGGTGGGAGAGAGAGAGACAAAGTGGAAGGGTGACGTTGACAACTCGGGATTTAGATATACATACACATAGATAATATTTAGACTTTAATTATCATTACCACTGTAACATCTCATTGCAGTTCATAGTAAATATAATTCATCTGGTGTTTATGTTTATTTTGAAAAACTGTGGATTAAGCAAGAAAAGAAAAGAAAGATTTTTGATATAGTTGTTGTTCTACTATTGATCTTAAAGAAAGTAGAAAATAGTTGTTCAGTTGTTATATTATATAGAGGTTGCAGACACAACAGTTTTCTTAGTTCTCACATTTTGCAAGAATTCTCATTGTATTCAAATTGAGAAAAAGGTATCTTACATCAAGGAAACAGTAGTCTGCTTCTTTGATTTCCAAGAGATCAATGAAGAGTCAACAAAAACTCAAAAGCCAATGATAGACCTTCTGGTATCCAAACAGCAAGCTCATCTGAATTGGAAAAGGCCGAGAGTCTAAGGTCTGATGAAGCAAAGAAGAACAAGCCATGAGCAGGGGATCCATTGAGGTAATGAAAGATTCTTTGAGCAGCATTGTAATAAGTATCAAGAGGTTTGCATAGAAATTGGCTGAGTTGTTGTACACATAATCAATATCTTGCTTGATGATGGTGAGGTGCAAAAGTTTGCCAACTAACTACCAGTAACCAGCAGCATTAGATAAAAGTTGTCCATGATTTGCCATAAGTTTAATAGAAGGATCAGAAGGAGTGTTCGTAGGTTTAGAACCAATCAAACCACTGTCATCGAGAAGTTCAAGAATATATTTTCTCTTATTCATGTGAATTCCAGATTTGGACCTTGCAATTTCAAGACCGAGAAAGTATCTTAAAGATCCTAGGTCTTTGATTTTAAATTTGGTATCTAAGATGTGCTTAAGATGATTAATTTCTGCCATATCATTGCTAATTAAAACAATATCATCCACCTAAACAAATAATGCAGTAAAAGAAGTAGAAGCAGATTTGACAAACAAAGCTTGATCTGCAGAAGATTATTCGTAATTAAGAGAAAAAAGAGTAGCAGATAAGGTATTATGCCATTGTCAACAAAGGGGAAGTAAACTAGGAGGAGGGACAAGATGAATTGGCAAAAGCTAGGCTTTTAGATGATGACATTTTCTTGGGTAAAGTTATAGATAAACCTAGTAAATTCATGAAGGGACAAATAAAGAGGACAAGGATGTTTTTTGATGAGGCAGAGAAAGGAGTTGCAGACCTAAACCCTGCTAGCAGGTGGCCAGTGTAGGCATCCACAAAGTCAGTTCAACTAACATGCACACTAACTACAACAAAATCTATCTAAGGGTAATCTAAAAATCCACTAAGTTGTCTAAAACATTTTTTAATGTTCATCTAACACAACTAAGAAGTATTTCTTTTGGTGAAATTCAAATCAAATTTATAATGAAAAGCCAAACAATTTAAACTACTACTAAACTAAGTGAGTGAAATCTATCAATTTAAGACACTACACTAATAATGGTCTAAAAACAACTAATTAGCACATGAAGTGTTGATTCAAGATATACTAAAGTAGTATATATGACCTTTTATCAGATTTCAATAACAGCCAATAAAAACAAATCGCAATCTAAGAAATTCAGACTTACCAAGTGCAGAAGGCAATTGCAGCACGAGCTTATCTCTTCCACTTCCAAGAAACCAACCTAGGGTTTCCAAAATTGCAATTTCAAACCTCCAAACAACAACGACCAAAAATAGGTCAATGTAACAACACCCAGAGAAAAGAAAACTGAAATAAACCTCAAATCTAAGCGATTCAAACTTACAACGAGCAGGAGGCAACCACAACTCGAGCTTCCAGTTCGAAGAAACCAACCTAGGGTTTCCAAAGTCACGATATCAAACCTCCAAACAGTAATGACCAAAAATAGGTCAATGTAACAACAAAAAGAGAAAATGAAAATAGAAATTAACCTCAAACCTTGGCTTACTCACCGCGTTCGACAGATGAAATTTGAATCCACACAACTCGCGATGGCAAAACACACGACCAAACACTGATGCGGAAGAAAGGAGTCAAAGACAGAGAGGGAGAATAGAAGAGGTGCGGGACTGATAGTGAAGAAGTTCACTGCAGAAGAGGTGCGAGAATGAAGGTTCGCGAAGAGGGAGAGGTTCGGTAATGAAAGTTCAGTGCAGAAATTTTTAATTCTTTTTCAAAGAATGAATTTTTTTCGAGAGTGAGAGGGGGGAAATTTTTTTCAATTAAATTTTTAATTCTTTTTTCCAACAACCGTATATAATATCAGTAGATAAACTTTTGTCAGCTTATAAAGCATCCCGCGCAAAAGCGCCAAAATTACATACAACACTTATATACGGATTTTCCGTATATAACGATTTCTTCAATTATATACGGATTTATCCGTATATAACGGGTTTCCCAATATCCGTATAAAATATCCGTATATAATACGTTTATTACATACCTATTTAATCCGTATATAATTATCCGTATATAACTGGCTATTTTCTTGTAGTGATGAGTTATCAAGGGAGAATCCACACAAGCACTTGAGACAATTTCACATGTTGTGTGAAAACTTTAGATCTCCCAGGATCACAATAGAGAGCCTTAAAATGAGAGCTTTTCCTTTTACTTTCAAGGAATAGCTCAAGATTGATGGTATTATCTCTCTCCACATATTACAAATTGGGAAACTATTGAAAGACTCTTTCTTGAGAAGTATTTTCCTGCATCTAGATTATTAGCTATTCGCAGAGAAATTCAAGATATAAGACAAAGAGATAGAGAGAATCTTAGTGAATATTGGGAAAGATTCAAGAAACTATGTTCTTCATGCCCTCAACTCCAAATTGAAGATTTTATTCTAAGATTTTATGAAGGCTTAAGTCCTACTGATAGGTCATGGGCAGATGCTGCAAGCGGAGGATCTTTCTTAAACAGGTCACCAAAAGATGGTATAGATCTAATAGAACAGAAGGCAGTAGACAATCAACAGTATGGCAGAAGAGAAAATTCAGTGACTTTGTTGGAGGAACTGCATGAAATTGAAAATGGTGCAGTTGATGGGAAGAAGATAGATGAAAGATTAAATAAGCTAGAAAGCAAACTCGATCAGATTGCAAGCTTGTTTAAAACATCAACTCCACAAATTGCTAAGAAATATGGAATATGCATTTCAACTGACCATTATACTGATGAATGTCCTAGCTTGGTGGAAACCACTATGGAAAACCCATCTCAAGCTTTTGCTGCAAACATGATTGGAGGAAATAGACCATACCAGACTTATCATGACTCATCCTCCAATAGGTATCAACAGAATAAACAACCTTATGTTCCACCTCAACAAAGGCAGCAACCTCAACCTCAAATGTCACTACAAGATTTCATGAAAACAATACTTGAGTAAAATTCAAAAATCAAGAAATCAATTGTAGAGTTGACTCAAATGGTGGAAAAATTAGAGGCTAAGGAGTGAAATAAACTACCTGCACAAACAGTGATCAACCCGAAAAATGTAAGTGCTATTACTTTGAGAATGGGTAAGCAAGTAGAAGGCCCTGAAGGAGCCGAAGAGGATGAAGATAAGGAGAAAGAAGGAGCACAAATTGATGACAATGGAGGATCAAGTGAACCATCACCTGAGACTACCACTGATAAATCCAGGTTAGTATCCTCTAACTCTTCTTCTAAAAATTCTTCTTCATCTTATTCTCCACCTCCTACATATCTAAATCGGTTGAAACCAAAAAACAAAAAAATGGAGGAATTAGAGCAAGAGATCTTAAATACTTTCAAAAAGGTGGAGATCAACATTCCCTTACTAGATGCTTTAAGCAAATCCCTAAATACGCCAAGTTTTTGAAAGAAATTTACACAAATAGAAGGTGTTTTAGGGATAATGAGGTTGTGAATTTGGGAAGAAATGTGTCAAGCTTGATTAAGAAGCATATTGAAATACCGCGAAAATGCAAGGATCCAAGTATGTTTTATGTTCCATGTGTTATTGGAAATTCAAAGTTTGACAATGCCATGCTAGATTTAGGGGCTTCCATAAATGTAATGCCTTTATCAGTGTTTACTTCTCTATCTTTGGGACCTCTTAAGACTACTGGTGTGGTCATTGAACTGGCCAACCGTAGCACAGTTAACCCTGCAGGTGTGCTTGAGGACGTCCTTGTTCGAGTAGACAAGTTAATTTTTCTTGCAGATTTCTATATCTTGGACATGAAGGATGATGAAGGAATCAATCCAACAACTATTATCTTAGGAAGACCTTTCATGACGACAGCACGAACCAAGATAGATGTGCATGCAGGATCATTGACAATGGAGATAGGAGACGAGAAGGTGCGCTTCAACGTGTTGGAAGCTGGGAAGCACCCGATTAAAGAGCATTCTTTGTTTTGTATTGACTTATCAAGTAATGTTGTAAATCATTTTTCTTTTTCAAATATGTCGTGCCTAATTTTGGACGAAAAAGGAAACTGTAAAGCAGGTGATATTGAGGACGTGGTATTAAGAGATGATACTTTTGTGGCATCCAAGTGTGATGTTGAGGTGGCTGAGATTACCTTAGGCAGTAAAATTTTGCCATCTGTGGTGCAGCCACCCATTTTGGAGTTGAAACCTATACCATCCCATTTGAAATATGCTTATCTTGAGAGGGATGGGAAACTCCCTGTTATTATATCTGCATTGCTTACTGATGAGCAGGAAAAACAGCTGTTACAAGTTATCACAGACCACAAGAAAGCAATAGGCTGGACTTTAGCATATATTCCTAGTATTAGCCCTTCTTTTTGCATGCATAGAATACTTTTGGAGGAGGATGCTAAACCAGTGAAGCAACCTCAAGCAAGACTAAATCCTCAATTGATGGGGGTTGTAAAGAAAAAGAACACCAAGTTGCTACAAACAGGTCTTATATATTCATATTATGACAGCACTTGGGTGAGCCCTATACATGTGGTTCCCAAGAAATATGGAATCACAATGGTCAAGAATGAGAAGGACAAGTTGACTCTTATTCAAGACAGAAGTGGGTCACATAATGTAGTAGTTGACCATCTTAGTAGGATTGAAAAGGGAAAAGATAGCATTCCTACCCAAGATGACTTTTCCAATGAAGTCCCACTAGCATTCCTTCCACCATGAAGGAGGTAAGTTCCCTCATACTTTTTCTTTGCATTTTATATATAAGGCATAGATTGAGGACAATGCATAGTTTAAGTGTGGGGGTGTGGGGAAACAATTAATTTTGTTCCCTATTTTGTTTTTTTTTAAATAAATATTTGCATTGGATTTGAGAGTTTGAACCAGTAACTGAGATGATCATGAATTCAAGAGAAAAAAATGAGTCATGTTGATATGAGTGGATTGCTTCTATGATGTGCTGATTGAGTTGACTTGAGAATTTCTTGATTAAATTTTTTGTGAAAGAAATTTGAACCATGTGAATTTTGAGCTTAATGTTAAGGATGGACCACCATGTTCCATACCTATTTTTCTTGTGTGATTTGCCCATGTTCCGTTGATACTGTAATAGTTAGCTTGATTCTATGTTATACAACTGAGGTGAATATGCATGATTTGATATGATTGAGGCATTTCTTGTTTTAGCTACTTGGCCAAATAAACTTGTCATAACATTAATCCATTGGAACCCTCTTTGAGCCTTAAGCCTATTTTTCTTATTTCCAGTCATTGTCAAATGAGAAAAGAAGAAAAATCATATGTTCCTTACCTTAGGAGAGAAAAAGGAGTAATGGATTCTGTTAGAAGTAAAGTGAGGAATAAGTGTGTGGGTGAGTACCTCACCCACAAAATAATAAAAAAAGCAAAAAGGAAGATGAAAATTTGGAGTTTTAAAAAGGAAAAAAAAAAGAAAAGATGATGAAAGAAAAGTAAATCTTCCTTAAAAGAGAAAGAAATAGATTTGTTTTTGAAATCAAGTATCATTACTCTTTCTATATCAATTTCAAAAACTCAGAAATTCCAAGAAAATTCCCTACCTTTGCCTTGGCCTCAATAAAACCTTAAAAAGCCCTCATGATCAATAATTGCATGTTTTCTGAAGTATGTGAATGTTAGAATCTTGCTAAATATCAAGGGTGTCTACTTTCATGGGTATTTTGAGTGTAAACACAAGCCAACAACACTTGAGAGAATTGGAGAGAAATATATACATGTTGACTTGAGTGTTATCTTTCATATTTGATTTTCTTGGGAATTCAAAAAGGTCAACTCATGTGTGAAGAATAGAGTAATTTCATTTGCATGTCCGCGACTAAGTGATTTCTAGATAATTGATCTATGTCTGGTGCTATTCATTCTTTTGATCCAAATGCAAAAATGGAATAAAATGACTCAGAACAAAGTCTTGGAATTAATCAATTTTGCCTAGGAGTGCAAAAGGATAAGTGTGGGGGTGTGATGAGTGCATATTTATGCCCACATTTATGCTTTAAAATTAAAATTTTTGATGAGATTCATGTGCTTAAATGATTGATTTAAAGTGAATTTGTGATGATTGGAATTGTTGGGTTTGAGAATTAAAGAGACGTAAAAAACAAGTTTTAGCGCATAAACTATTCTTGGATTTTCTAATATTTATTTTTGCAGCTGAAATTAAAGCTTTATAGGTCTAAATTGCAAATTAAGGCCTAAAATCAGGTTTTATTTGGAAAATAATATACAGATGGGCCAAACACACAACTTTTACCCTTGCACCTCCCAATTTCCCTACATACACTCCATTTTCTGAAACAGGCCCAACATGTAAGCCCAAACACTAAGTCTTTTCTCTTATACCCCTAAATTTTCCTACCTATACCCCTCCTACCACTAACTAGTCAGAATTCACCAGATCATGCCACGTGGCAATCCACCATTAACAAATTGAACCACCCAGATGATGCCACATCACTAATCCTTTCTTTTACTAGTGAACCAATCAGAACATGCCACCTCAGCCCTAATACATGAGCATCATCTTCTCCAAAGAGAAACCCTAATTCAGAATCCAAACCCTAGCCACCTATGGTGTCGTCCGTCGTTGTCGCGCAACCTCCACGACCACCGGTCATCTCCTCCTTTCTCGCCGGCACATCAACGGACCACCACTCCCGCCACCACAACGCCTCAACCATGTCGCCCCGTCACCGGACAATCATCATCTTCCTCGCAAGGTTCGTCGTCGCCCTCCTCATCAACAGCTGCCGTCAGCCACCAGCAACCACCCTAGCCGCCGCGGACGCGTCGTCAACTACCGCCTCCACCGCTTCACCCAGCACCACCGTCAACCTTCACGTAGTAGCAATCCTTTCCGTCACGCGCAAACAAGTGTCACCGTCGCACCACCAAACTGCGTCTGCCACTGCCGTGCCACCACCACGCCGCGACCTCCATCATCAATCTCCATCTCTGATCGCGACATCACCTCGCGGGACACCTTGTCGCCTCCACGCCTCTCGCGCCTTGCCACTACAGCACCGCCACTGCCACGAACTCCGCCACTGCCAGCAACTCGCACCTGCAGCAACCCAAATCCCAGAATCGCGAAGACCTTCATCGTGAGGCCACCATCAACACGCGTCAACCTTTGTCGTGAACCTCTATGGCCGCCGCAACCATCTCGCACCGTCATCTTCTCCAGCGTCGAACAACAGCCCAGAAAACCTCGCACCTGCAAACAGAAAAACAATCAGCAAGCACCATGCATCGCACCGAAACAGTGGTGAGCAAAGCGATCTCTCTTTCGCGGCTGGAGCAGGAGTATTCCCCCAATCTGAAACCCTAATTGGGAGGGAAGAGCTCTGACACGTGGCAGCACATTATTGGTCGCGTCCTTTCTCTGGTGAAAGCTGGTCAACAGGGGTTCTGGTGCAAATTTGGAGAATTCTGAAGGGCTAAAGTGTAGATAAAGAAAATTTTAGGGCATTTGTGAAATTTTGGAAAGTTAGAAAAGTTAAAAGATAAAATTTAGTTGTTGAATTAATTTAATTTGGGAATATCAACAGAAAATATCTTCCAAATAATGTTATAATTATCTAAATCTTTTAGTTATTTGGAAGATATAAGATAAAAGATTCTGTCAACTGAATATTCAGAGTTCAAGCCCAATCAAGCCCTATATAAAGAGACTCAGGGGAGGCAGAAGACTTCACTTCATTCATTCATTCACCACTTATCTCACGTTTCTTTAAACTTGTATTCAACTCCATTCATGGAGAGCTAAGCATTTAGGGCTATTTTGGTGTAATTCCATTATGGATTCTGAGGTTAGGTTGAGTTAATGCAATTGTTTATTTTGATTATTGATTTAAGTTGTTCTCTCTCTATGTCTTTCATCTCTTTATCAAATTAAAAGCAAAGATTTATGCATCATAATGTGTTTGAATCTACATGCATATTGATTATATGAGTTCTAGGGTTTCTAGGTTTAATTGAGAATTACTTCGATTTAATTTAGGAACTTTCATATGATTAAATGGTTTTTACTATCAATTGATAATGTACTTTGATTGGTAGTAATAATTTTAACTATAATCAATTGAGAATTTACTTTGATTGATTAGCTTTTAATTTGGTTAGGAGATTTAAGAGTAGACATGATTAAACACAATAGGATTTGATTGAGAATGTACTTTGGTTGAATTCATTGTGAACAATCTAGAAAGGTTTTGCATTTGATTAAGAATTTACTTTGGTTAAATGCATGATCGCCCTCAAATTAATTAAGAATGTACTTTAATTAATTTGAAACTTAAATAATAATCAATTGAACAATTATCTGTGAATAACCGATGATGAATCTATCTTGAAAAAGCAGTGGAATTAACCTATTTCATCATAACTGTTTTTAAGTTTCTTATTTGTTCTTTAATCATTCTCCAAACATTATTTTTATTCTTGAGCATTACATTGTATTGATAAGATTGAAATATTGAAAGGCAATTCCGTAATCATTGGATGATAAGGCTGCCAATTGTCAAATGCTTGACAACTGTCAAAAGTCCAAGGGAAGGCAGCCATAGGCAATATTTACAGTTATTTAAGATTAAGGACACCACATTGGATAGATAATTATCAGATAACAAACGGGGAAATTCTGTACCACAATAGCCATCGATTGACAACTTTTCCAAATGTCTGGAAGGTTGCAGATTCTCAAGTATTTCTCTTTCGTTCATGGAATCCTCATTGTTTCGCATCAAACTCCATTCTAAACGTAGCCCCACAAGATGTGTTCTATTCTTCAAATCTGCTACCAATGCATCACAAGGATTCACAACATTTTCAAGATTTGTAATTGACGGTTGTCCATCAAACTCCTAGATCTCTCACTAATTTCACCAACCAGCAAACTATCCATCCATACTCGAAGATTCTTCAACTTTCCTAAATGCACTGGAACCTTTCTTAGAGTAGTTTCCATAAGTTCAAGCCGGCGCAAATTGGTGAGTTCATGCAAAGTCGAGGGCAGCTCCTGCAAGTTATCACAATCGTTCAGCTTCAACACTTGCAAGTTACGGAGTGAACATGTTGAGTCAGGAAGTCTCTCTATGTCAGTACCTGAAAGGTCTAGTGAACGGAGATGTATAAGATTGCCTACACTGTCAGGAACCTCTTTTATGTTATCACACCCATTCAAAGATAAGAGTCGTAAGAATTTAAAGTTGGAGATCAACTCTTGTATTGACATCCCACAATCCATAGATGTCGACGAAAAAGTTCGTAGCCTTGTAGCATCACATAAACTCCTATATTCATGACATTGAACAGTGGAAAACTCAACAGGATCCCTTACAGCTGAAAAGTGTCGGGTTCTCTTTGGTACTGTTTTTGCTCTATCAACACCCAACCTATAGCAGATTTCACCATAAACATATTTTGCTAAATCATTAAGAAGGTCGTGCATGACAAAATATGTTTCGTTGTACCAAATTATCTGTTGAAAGAATGACCTTGATAATAGATCATTGAAGTACTGTTAACCTACTCCTTCTGGAGACTTACTCTGCTTAGAGCATTGTAGAAAACCTTGAGCCATCCATAAGAGAATTAAGTTCTCCTTGTCAAACTCATGGTCTTTGGGGGAATAACGCACAGTAAGCGAAACATCTCTTGAGTTGAGAAGGAAGATGGTAATAACTCAACAACAAAACAGGGATGATTTTACTATCTTCAATAGGCAAGTAATGAGTGCATATTTATGCCCACATTTATGCTTTAAGATTTAAATTTTTTATGGGATAATTATGTTTAAATGGTTGATTTTAAATGAATTTGTGATGATTGGAAATGTTGGGTTTGAGAAATAAAGAGACATAAAAAGTGAGTTTTAGCACATAAATTATTCTTGGATGTTCTAATGTTTATTTGTGCAGCTAAGAATATAAGTTTTATTGGTCCAAATGGCAATTCAAGACCCAAAATCAGATTTTATTTGGAAAATAATATACAAATGGACCAAACTGACAGACTTTACCCTTGCGTCCCCTAAAATTCCTACATACACTCCTATTTCTGAAACAAGCCAACAACCAAGCCCAAACACTAAGCCTTTTCTCCTACACCCCTGAATTTCCTTACCCACACCCCTCCTAAGCCAAACTCCATCAGATGTTGCCACGAGTCCAAATCCTCCACTAACATATCAAACCGTCCAGATGATGCCACATCAGTCATCCTTGCACTAATCAGTGAGCCAATCAGGTTTTGCCACATCACCACCCATGACACCTCAGCCCTAACACATGAGCATCATCTTTCACCCACTGAAACCCTAGCCGTCGTCCCGCTCCCGCCAATGCCGCAAGTCGCCGCCACGACCAGAACATCATCTCCTTCCTTTCTCGCCGGCGCATCAACGGACCACCACGGTGCCTCAACCAAGACGTCGCGACATCACCGTGAAACCGCGAGCCGCATCTCCATCAGCGCCGCCACCATCTCCAACCTTGCCGTCAACCTCCACCGCGACCATCGCTCCACCATGTCGCGCATCTCCTCCATTGACGAAAGCTCTGCACCGCATCATCCGCAACCTCCGTTCATCTTCTCCATTCTCGGAACCCAATCGCGATTCTGCCATGGATGCCGCGTCGCCGGTCACCACTCCGCCACCATCAACATCACGAAGAGCCACCTCCATAAGCCGCCGCGATTGCATCAAGTCTCGCCGCCTACAGCGAAACCAACTTGTCGTCGCCTATCTGCGCCGCGACACCACAATCAAACACGCACAAGCCACCGCGAGACTTCAACCGTGTCCGCCATCAAACCTGAAATGCAAAGAAACATCACCAACCCAAAAATCGCGAGTTCGAATCGCGAACGTCGCGCACATCAAAATCGCGACCTTCACCACCATCCATCATCTTCACCACAGCACCACCATGAACAACATCCGCGTCACCTTCCTCGTCCTCTACCATCAAAGCCGTCGCTGCCAGCATCATCAGCAACCTGCAGAAAAATCCCAAGCAAAGCAGCCGCCGTAGGAGCAAAGGGGGAAGCCCTTTCCCAATCTGAAACCCTAATTGGGTGAGAAAGAGGGCTGCCACGTGGGAAGCTCTCATTGGGCGCGATCTCTCTGGTCAAAGTTGGTCAACAGGGGTTTCTGGTGCAATTTTAGAGAATTCTGAAGAGGCTAAAGTGCAGATAGGGGAAATTTCAGGGTATTTGTGCAATTTTGGAAAGTCAAAAAAAGCTAAAAGATAAAATTCAGTTGTTAAATTAATTTAAATTGTGAATATCAACAAAAAATATCTTCCAAATAATGTTATAATTATCTAAATCTTTTAGTTATTTGGAAGATATGAGATAAAAGATTCTTTCAACTGAATATTCAGAGTCCAAGCCCAAGCAAGCCCTATATTAAGAGACCTAGGGGGGACTTCACTTCAGTCATTCATTCTCTCATACTCCTCTCACTTTTCTTTCATCTTGCATTCAACTCCATTCATGGAGAGCTAAGCAACTAGGGCTATTATGCTGTAATTTCATTATGGATTCTGAGGTTAGATTGAGTTAATGCAATTGTTTATTTTGATTATTGATTTAAGTTGTTCTCTCTCTTTGTCTTTCATCTCTCTATCTTGTTAAAAGCAAAGATTTTTGCATCATAATGTGTTTGAATCTACATGCATATTGATTATATGAGTTCTAGGGTTTCTAGGTTTAATTGAAAATCTACTTTGATTTAATTTAGGAACTTTCATACGATTAAATGGTTTTTACTATCAATTGAGAATGTACTTTGATTGATTAGTAATAATTTCAACTATAATCAATTGAGAATTTACTTTGATTGATTAGCTTTTAATTTGGTTAGGAGATTTAAGAATAGACATGATTAAACACAATAGAATTTGATTGAGAATGTACTTTGGTTGAATTTATTGTGAATAATCTAGTAAGGTTTTGCATTTGATTGAGAATTTACTTTGGTTAAGTGCATGATCGCCCTCAAATTAATTAAGAATGTACTTTAATTAATTTGAAACTTAAATAATAATCAATTAAACAATTATCTGTGAATAACCGATGATGAATCTATCTTGGAAAAGTAGTGGAATTAGCCTATTTCATCATAACTGTTTTTAAGTTTCTTATTTATTCTTTAAACACTCTTCAACCATTACTTTTATTCATAAGCATTGCATAGCATTCGTAAGAGTCACAGGTATTCAAAAGCAATTTCGTGTTCGTTGGGAGACGACTCAGGGTTACTTTAGCCCTATCTACTTTCTTGAATACTACTTGGCAATACTGAAGTTGCCTTGAAAAGTAGTATTAATTTGATAGCTTCAACGACAGCCTATCAAATTTGGCGCCGTTGCCGAGGACTACCGTTAGTATTTTAAATATTTTGATTCTTATTTTATTTTATTTTATTTTATTTTTTCTTTTTATTTTTCATTTTTATTATTATCTTTATTTTTTTTAATGCACATACGTTTAATTTAATTTGAGTTATTTTGTAGCCTTTAGTCATTCTTGTTTTAGCAAAAATCTTTGTTCTTGTTTTAGTTAAAAATTTCTCTTGAGAAATACTTGAGGCTAGCTTGAATACACTTTGGCTAGGAAAGACTTGGTACTTAAGTTGTCCATTGTGACGCACCTCTCTTTCCTGGGAGTGGACCCAACAAGTCTCTCTTATTTCTTATTTGAAATCTTTCTCTAAAGCAAGAACAAAAGAAAAAGAGAAGTAACAGAGAAACAACTTCCAGCAGATTGTGTAGTGCATGACCAGAGCTAACCCGGGAGAATTTTATCAAATTAACCCGGAAGTTGAAAGGAATTTGCGTAAGCTGCGGAGAAGATTGAAATTTGGGTGTTCTACTGAGGGAACACTTCCTACATCTGAAGCCATACCACCTTCATTATCTCCAGTTACAAACATACCATCCAATCCTTTACCTGATCCTAACCCAAACAATATGCCACAAAGAACCATCAGACAGTTAGCCACCTCCCACAATACAGCCATCCGAAGTAACATTGAATACCCTAATGAGGAATGGGAGTTGAGACCTGACCTGTTAAATGTGTTACCAAAGTTCAATGGGTTATCAAGGGAGAATCCACACAAGCACTTAAGACAATTTCACATGTTGTGTGAAAATTTTAGATCTCCCAGGATCACAATAGATTGCCTTAAAATGAGAGCTTTTCCATTTACTCTTCAAGGAGCAGCTCAAGATTGGTGGTATTATCTCTCTGCACGTATTACAAATTGGGAAACTATTGAAAGACTCTTTCTTGAGAAGTATTTTCCTGCATCTAGATTATCAGCTATCCGTAGAGAAATTCAAGATATAAGACAGAGAGATAAAGAGAATCTTAATGAGTATTGGGAAAGATTCAAGAAACTATGTTCTTCATGCCCTCAACTCCAAATGGAAAATTTTATTCTAGGCTTTTATGAAGGCTTAAATCCTACTGATAGGTCATGGGCAGATGCTGCAAGCGGAGGATCTTTCTTAGACAAGTCACCAGAAGATGGTATAGATCTAATAGAACGGAAGGCAGTAGACAATCAACAGTATGGCACAAGAGAAAATTCAGTGACTTTGTTGAAGGGAGTGCATGAAATTGATAATGGTGCAGTTGATGGAAAGAGGATAGATGAAAGATTGAATAAGCTAGAAAGCAAACTCGACGAGATTGCAAGTTTGTTTAAAACCTCAACTCCAAAAATTGCTAAGAAGTGTGGAATTTGCATTTCAACTAACCATTATACTGATGAATGTCCTAGCTTGGTGGAAACCACTGTAGAAAACCCATCTCAAGCTTTTGTTGCAAACATGATTGGAGGAAATAGACCATACCAGAATTATCATGACTCATCCTCCAATAGGTATCAACAGAATAAACAACCTTATGTTCCACCTCAACAAAGGCAGCAACCTCAACCTGAAATGTCACTACAAGATTTCATGAAAACAATACTTGAGCAAAATTCAGAAATCAAGAAATCAATTGTAGAGTTGACTCAGAGGGTGGAAAAATTAGAGGCTAAGGAGTCAAATATACTACCTGTACAAACAGTGATCAACCCGCAAAATGTCAGTGCTATTACTTTAAGAACGGGTAAGCAAGTAGAAGGCCATGAAGGAGCCCAAGAGGATGAAGATAAGGAGAAAGAAGGAGCGCAAATTGATGACAATGGAGGACCAAGTGAACCATCACCTGAGGCTACCACTGATAAATCCAGGTTAGTATCCTCTAACTCTTCTTCTAAAAATTCTTCTTCATCTTATTCTCCACCTCCTCCATATCCAACTCGGTTGAAACCAAGAAACAAAAAAATGGAGGAATTAGACCAAGAGATCTTAAATACTTTCAAAAAGGTGGAGATCAACATTCCCTTGCTAGATGTTGTTAAGCAAATCCCTAAATATGCCAAGTTTTTGAAAGAAATTTGCACAAATAGAAGGCGTTTTAGGGATAATGACGTTGTGAATTTGGGAAGAAATGTGTCAAGTTTGATTAAGAAGCATATTGAAATACCGCGAAAATGCAAGGATCGAGATATGTTTTTTGTTCCTTGTGTTATTGGAAATTCAAAGTTTGACAATGCCATGCTAGATTTAGGGGCTTCCATAAATGTAATGCCTTTATCAATGTTTACTTCTCTATCTTTGGGACCTCTTAAGACTACTGGTGTGGTCATTGAACTGGCCAACCGTAGCACAGTTAACCCTGCAGGTGTGCTTGAGGACGTCCTTGTCTGAGTAGAAAAGTTAATTTTTCCTGCAGATTTCTATATCTTGGACATGAAGGATGATGAAGGAATCAGTCCAACAACTGTTATCTTGGGAAGACCTTTCATGATGACAGCACGAACCAAGATAGATGTGCATGCAGGATCATTGACAATGGAGATAGGAGACGAGAAGGTGCGGTTCAATGTGTTGGAAGCTGGGAAGCACCAGATTCAAGATCATTCTTTGTTTTGTATTGACTTATCAAGTGATGTTGTAAATAATTTATCTTTTTCAAATATGTCGTGCCTAATTTTGGACGAAAAAGGAAACTGTAAAGCAGGTGATATTGAGGACGCGGTATTAATAGATGATACTTTTGTGGCGTCCGAGTGTGATGTTGAGGTGGCTGAGATTACCTTAGGCAGTAAAATTTTGCCATCTGTGGTACAACCACCCGTTTTGGAGTTGAAACCCTTACCATCCCATTTGAAATATGCTTATCTTGAGAGGGATGGGAAACTCCCTGTTATTATATCTGCATTACTTACTGTGAGCAGGAAAAACAGCTATTGCAGGTTATCAGAGACCACAAGAAAGCAATAGGCTGGACTTTAGCATATATTCCTAGCATTAGCCCTTCTTTTTGCATGCATAGAATACTTTTGGAGGAGGATGCTAAACCAGTGAGACAACCTCAAGGAAGACTGAATCGTCAACTGATGGGGGTCCGAAAGAAAAAGGACACCAAGTTGCTACAAACAGGTCTTATATATTCAAATTCTAACAGCACTTGGGTAGGCCCTATACATGTGGTTCCCGAGAAATATGGAATCACAGTGGTCAAGAACGAGAAGGACAAGTTGACTCCTATTCAAGACAGAAGTGGGTCACATAATGTAGTAGTTGACCATCTTAGTAGGATTGAAAAAGGAAAAGATAACATTCCTATCCAGGATGACTTTTCCAAAGAAGTCCTACTAGCATTCCTTCCACCATGAAGGAGGTAAGTTCCCTCATACTTTTTCTTTGCATTTTATATATAAGGCATACATTGAGGACAATGCATAGTTTAAGTGTGGGGGTGTAGGGAAACAATTAATTTTGTTCCCTATTTTGTTTGTCTAATTTGTTTGTTTTTAATAAATATTTGCATTGGATTTGAGAGTTTGAATCAGTAACTGGAATGATCATGAATTCAAGAGAAAAAAAATATATAAAAAATGAGTCATGTTGATATGAGTGGATTGCTTTTATGATTTGCTGATTGAGTTGACTTGAAAATTTCCTGATTAAATCTTTTGTGAAAGAAATTCGAACCATGTGAGTTTTGGACTTAATGTTAAGGATGGACCACCATGTGCCATACCTATTTTTCTTGTGTGATTTGTCCATGTTTCGTTGATACTGTAATAATTAGCTTGATTCTATGTTGTGCAACTAAGGTGAATATGCATGATTTGATGTGATTGAGGCATTCTTTGTTTTAGCTACTTGGCCAAATAAACTTGTCCTAACATTAATCCATTGGAACCCTCTTTGAGCCTTAAGCCTATTTTTCTTGTTCACAGTCATTGTCAAATGAGAAAAGAAGAAAAATCATATGTTCCTTACCTTAGGAAAGAAGAATGAGTAATGGATTCTGTTAGAAGTAAAGTGATGAATAAGTGTGTGGGTGAGTACCTCACCCACAAAACAATAAAAAAGGTAAAAAGGAAGATAAAAAGTTGGAGTTTTAAAAAAAAAAATATATTCCTTAAAAAAAGCAAGAAATAGAGTTGTTTTTGAAATCAAATGTCATTACTCTTTCTATATCAATTTCAAAAACTCAGAAATTCCAAAAAAATTCCCTACCTTTGCCTTGGCCTCAATAAAACCTTAAAAAGCCCTCGTGATCAATAATTGCATGTTTACTGAAGTGTGTGAATGTTAGAGTCTTGCTCAATATCAAGGGTGGCTACTTACGTGGGTATTTTGAGTGTGAACACAAGCCAAAAACACTTGAGAGAGTTGAGGAGAAATAGATACATGTTGACTTGAGTGTTGTCTTTCATATTTGATTTTCTTGGGAATTCAAAAAGGTTAACTCATGTGTGAAGAATAAAGTGATTCCATTTGCATGTCCATGACAAAGTAACGCCTAAATGATTGATCTATGTTTGGTGATGCTCATTCTTTTGATCCAAATGCAAATATGAATTAAAATGATTCAGAACAAAGTCTTGGAATTAACCAATTTTGTCCAGGAGTGCAAAAGGATAAGTGTGGGGGTGTGATGAGTGCATATTTATGCCCACATTTATGCTTTAAGATTTAAATTTTTGATGGGATAATTATGTTTAAATGATTGATTTTAAATGAATTTGTGATGATTGGAATTGTTGGGTTTGAGAAATAAAGAGACATAAAAAGTGAGTTTTAGCGCATAAATTATTCTTGGATGTTCTAATGTTTATTTGTGCAGCTAAGAATATAAGTTTTATTGGTCCAAATGGCAATGCAAGGCCCAAAATCAGATTTTATTTGGAAAATAATATACAAATGGGCCAAACTGACTGACTTTACCCTTGCACCCCTTAAAATTCCTACATACACTCCTATTTCTGAAACAGGCCAACAACCAAGCCCAAACACTAAGCCTTTTCTCCTACACCCCTAAATTTCCTTACCCACACCCCTCTTGAGCCAAACTCCATCAAATGTTGCCACGTGTCCAAATCCTCCACTAACATATCAAACCGTCCAGATGATGCCACATCAGTCATCCTTGCACTAATCAAAGAGCCAATCAGGTTTTGCCACATCACCACCCATGACACCTCAGCCCTAACACATGAGCATCATCTTTCACCCACTGAAACCCTAGCCGCCGTTCTGCTTTCGCCGCTCCACTTCCGCCGCTCCCGCCAATGCCGCAGGTCGCCGCCACGGCCAGAACATCATCTCCTTCCTTTCTCGCCGGCGCATCAACGGACCACCACGGTGCCTCAACTAAGACGCCGCGACATCACCGTGAAACCGCGAGCCACCTCTCCATCCGCGCCGCCACCATCTCCAACCTTGCCGTCAACCTCCACCGCGACCATCGCTCTACCATGTCGCGCATCTCCTCCATTGACGCAAGCTCTGCACCGCATCATCCGCAACCTCCGTTCATCTTCTCCATTCTCGGAACCCAATCGCGATTCTGCCATGGATGTCGCGTCGCCGGTCACCACTCCACCACCATCAACATCACGAAGAGCCTCCTCCATAAGCCGCCGCGACTGCATCAAGTCTCGCCGCCAACAGCGAAACCACCTTGTCGTCGCCTATCCGCGCCGCGACACCATAATCAAACACGCACAAGCCACCGCAAGACTTCAACCGTGTCCGCCATCAAACCTGAAATGCAGAGAAACATCACCAACCCAAAAATCGCGAGTACGAATCGCGAACGTCGCGCACATCAAAACCGCGACCTTCACCACCATCCATCATCTTCACCACAGCACCACCATGAACAACATCCACGTCACCTTCATCGTCCTCCACCGTCAAAGCCGCCGCTGCCAGCATCATCAGCAACCTGCAGAAAAATCCCAAGCAAAGCAGCCGCCGCAGGAGCAAAGGGGGAAGCCCTTTCCCAATCTCAAACCCTAATTGGGTGAGAAAGAGGGCTACCACGTGGCAAGCTCTCATTGGGCGCGATCTCTCTGGTTAAAGCTGGTCAACAGGGGTTTCTGGTGCAATTTTAGAGAATTCTGAAGGGGCTAAAGTGCAGATAGGGGAAATTTAAGGGTATTTGTGCAATTTTGGAAAGTCAAAAAAAGCTAAAAGATAAAATTCAGTTGTTAAATTAATTTAAATTTTGAATATCAATAGAAAATATCTTCCATATAATGTTATAATTATCTAAATCTTTTAGTTATTTGGAAGATATGAGATAAAAGATTCTTTCAACTGAATATTCAGAGTCCAAGCCCAAGCAAGCCCTATATTAAGAGACCCAGGGGGGACTTCACTTCAGTCATTCATTCTCTCATACTCCTCTCATTTTTCTTTCATCTTGTATTCAACTTCATTCATGGAAAGCTAAGCATATAGGGCTATTATGCTGTAATTCCATTATGGATTCTGAGGTTAGATTGAGTTAATGCAATTGTTTATTTTGATTATTGATTTAAGTTGTTCTCTCTCTTTGTCTTTCATCTCTCTATCTTGTTAAAAGCAAAGATTTTTGCATCATAATGTGTTTGAATCTACATGCATATTGATTATATGAGTTCTAGGGTTTCTAGGTTTAATTGAGAATCTACTTTGATTTAATTTAGGAACTTTCATATGATTAAATGGTTTTTACTATCAATTGAGAATGTACTTTAATTGATTAGTAATAATTTCAACTATAATCAATTGAGAATTTACTTTGATTGATTAGCTTTTAATTTGGTTAGGAGATTTAATAATAGACATGATTAAACACAATAGAATTTGATTGAGAATGTACTTTGGTTGAATTTATTGTGAATAATCTAGTAAGGTTTTGCATTTGATTGAGAATTTACTTTGGTTAAGTGCATGATCGCCCTCAAATTAATTAAGAATGTACTTTAATTAATTTGAAACTTAAATAATAATCAATTGAACAATTATCTGTGAATAACCGATGATGAATCTATCTTGGAAAAGTAGTGGAATTAGCCTATTTCATCATAACTGTTTTTAAGTTTCTTATTTATTCTTTAAACACTCTTCAACCATTACTTTTATTCATAAGCATTGCATAGCATTCGTAAGAGTTACAGGTTTTCAAAAGCAATTCTGTGTTCATTGGGAGACGACTCAGGGTTACTTTAGCCCTATCTACTTTCTTGAATACTACTTGCCAATACTAAAGTTGCCTTGAAAAGTAGTATTAATTTGATAGCTTCAACGACAGCCTATCAGCAAGTCCCATATGTTGCTTCTCAATACACCTTCCCAATCTGAATCAGATGACTTTGACTGTAAAAGGCATCCTACCGTTTCAAGAGCTAGAGGTAATCCTTGGCACTTTTCAACTATTTTCATGCCAATCTCCTTCAACTCAGAATTCATCTTAGAGTTATTATTATTGAATGCATGTCTAGCAAAAACTTGCCAGCTGTAAAATTCTTGTAATTGCTTTAGTTGGTGTATATTCCTTGACTGATTGATAGAGGCCACTTTGTTACTGGGTGTTGTGACAAGAATTTTACTTCCCTTTGCCCCATTTATCAGAGGAGTTTGCAATGTTTTCCATTGGTTTCTGTCTTCGTTCCAAACGTCATCTAGAACCAATAGAAACTTTTTTCCTGCCAATTTTTCTTTCAATTTTCTATGAACCATTTCTGATGGAAGACCATCTAAGACACTGGACCTCTTACTAGAGCCATGGCAAAGAAAGCTTGTGAAAATCTTTTCACTCATTACTTGTCAAATATTTTGAAAACCTTGTGAAAACCTTTTCCTTTGACAAGAATGAGTCAATCAAGTGTGCAAGGAAGTTTGAAACCCCATAGTGAGAGTTCTTTAAGGGAGGAATTTGTGCAAAAATTTGAACAAAGGGATAGAGAGATTAGTGAGCTCAAAGACATGATTAGTCAACTTTTGATTAATCAAGACAAAAAGAAAGAGAGATCTTCCCATAGGAGAAGAGAAGAATCATCATCTTCTCCTAGTGAGCTTGAGCAATATAGTAGTCATCACAATGATGACCACTACCAAATGCCTCCTAGAAGACATCGTAGAGTTAGAGAGCACCATCCAAGAGAGCCCAAAATTGATCTTCCTTCCTTTCATTGAAAGGATGATGTGGAGGAATACCTAGAATGGGAAATGAAAGTTGAGCAATTGTTTGAGTGCCACCAAATAAATGATGAAAAGAGAGTCACCATGGCTTCTCTAAGTTTTCAAGGCTATGCCTTAATTTGGTGGACAGCCTTGGTCAAGGATCATAGGCTAAGACACTTACCTCCCATCAGGTATTGGAATGAGTTGAGAACTGCCTTGAGAAGAAGAGATGTACCAGCCTACTATGAGTGTTGAAGAGTATAGGCAGAAAATGGAGTTGTTCATGTTGAGAGCTGGGATAAGAGAGGAACCAAGGATAACAATTGCTAGGTTCCAAAGTGGACTCAACTATGACATAAGAGATAGGGTTGAACTTATACCCTACAATGATCTCAATGAGTTAGTCCAACTTTGTGTGAGGGTAGAGCAACAACTCAAGAGGAAAAGCTCCACTAAGAAAGATTACCCTCATAGTTCCAACCATAAGAAAGAGTACAAGAGGGAGGGTAGTCTAACCAAGCCAAGGTATGAAGAATTTAGTGAGAGAGAAAGAGGCAAAGAAAAAGTCAAAGAACCTTCAAGAGATCATAAAAGTAAGGAGACTAAGTGCTTTAGATGTGGGGAAAAAGGGCACTATGCATCTGAGTGTCGCAATAGAAGGTCAACTTACATTCTTGAGCATGAGAGTGAAAGTGAGGGTTCTTTATATAGTGAGTCTGAAACATCCACTTCTGAAGAAGAAGAAACTTTACCTTGTGATGGTGACTTACTTATGGTGAGGAGACTCCTGGAAAGCAAACATGTAGAATTAGAACAGTCACAAAGAGAGAACCTATTCCACACAAGATGCAAAGTTTTGGAAAAGACATGTTCAATGATTGTGGATAGTGGCTCTTGTTGCAACTGTTGTAGTTCTAGAATGGTAGAGAAGCTTGGCTTAACCACTACTCCTCATCCTAAACCTTACAAACTTCAATGGATCAAAGAGGATGATGGAATAGTAGTTAAAGAACAAGTAAGAGTACCCATTTCCATTGGCAAATATGAAGATCAAATTGTTTGTGATATAGTACCAATGGAAGCTGGGCACATATTACTTGGAAGACCTTGGCAATATGATAAGCAAGCTCTACATGATGGAGTCACCAACAAAATCACCATTCAACACAAGGGAAAGAAAATTATTTTGTGTCCTCTTACACCTTCACAAGTAAGAGAGGACCAAATAATTCTTAAAAAGAAGTTAGATGGAGAAAAGAAAAGTAGGAAAGAAAGAAAGGAGAAGACCATGAATTTGGTAACCCATGCCTCAAATAAAGAAGTTGTCCAACCTCAAACTTTGAACATTTCTAAAAATCTTTTTCTTGGACAACCTCATTTTCTTCTCTATTGCAAAGAGGCATTTGTTTCAATCACTCATGAACTTGGTTCTCTACCAAAGGGGTTGCAAAAACTTTTAAAGGAATTTGATGATGTATTTCCCAAAGAGGTACCAAGTGGATTACCACCTTTGAGGGGAATAAAACATCAAATAGATTTGGTGCCTGGGGCAAGCCTACCCAATAGGCCAACATATAGAACCAACCCCATGGAAACAAAAGAAATAGAGAAACAAGTTAATGAATTATTGAACAAAGGATGGATCCAAAAGAGTCTAAGTCCTTGTGTTGTGCTTGTGTTGTTGGTCCCTAAAAAGGATGGAACTTGGAGAATGTGTACAGATTGTAGGGCCATCAACAACATAACTGTCAAGTATAGGCACCCCATTCCTAGGCTAGATGATATGCTGGATGAATTACATGGAGCAAATCTTTTCACCAAAGTTGATCTCAAAAGCGGATACCATCAAATAAGAATTCATGAAGGAGATGAATGGAAAACTGCTCTTAAGACCAAGTTTGGTTTGTATGAATGGTTAGTCATGCCCTTTGGCTTGACAATTGCTCCAAGTACATTCATGAGATTAATGAATCATGTCCTTAGGGAATGCATAGGAAGATTTGTAGTGGTCTATTTTGATGACATCTTAATTTATAGTCAAAGTCTTCAAGAGCACCTTAACCATGTCAAAGAAGTCTTGCTTCTTCTTAGAGAACATAATCTCTTTGCCAACTTTGACAAATGTACTTTTTGTCAAGAAAGTGTGATTTTCCTTGGTTTCAAAGTTGGAAAAGAAGGTGTACATGTTGATCCAGAGAAGATCAAGGCTATACAAGAATGGCCAACCCCTAAAAATGTAGGAGAGGTGAGAAGTTTTCACGGGTTAGCAAGTTTTTATAGAAGATTTGTGAAAGACTTCTCCACCATAGATGCTCCTTTAAATGAGCTAGTCAAGAAAGATATGCCTTTTCTTTGGGGTGATAAGCAAGAGTTGTCTTTTGAGACTTTGAAACACAAGTTAACTCATGCACCTATTCTAGTTTTGCCTGATTTTTCCAAAGCATTTGAACTAGAATGTGATGCATCTAGGGTAGGTATAGGAGCTGTTTTAATACAAGGAGGACATCCCGTAGCTTACTTTAGTGAAATTGCTAGCTATATCTCTAGACTCTTCTTTAAAGAAATAGTGAGATTGCATGGCTTACCCAAAACTATAGTGTCTGATAGAGATGTGAAGTTCCTAAGCCATTTTTGGAAAACTTTATGGGAAAAGCTTGGAACTAATCTTCTATTTTCTACTACATGTCACCCACAAACTGATGGGCAAACTGAAGTAGTAAATAGATCTTTATCTACATTATTAAGGGTAATATTAAGAGGTAATAACAAATCTTGGGATGAACATCTACCTCATATTGAATTTGCTTATAATAGAGTAGTCCACAAGACTACTAATCTTTCTCCTTTTGAGGTTGTTTATGGTTTTAACCCTATCACACCTCTTGATTTACTACCTCTTCTAGAATCATCTTCTTTTCTTCATAAAGAAGGTGCTTCTAAAGCGGAGTTCATCAAGAAGTTACATGAGAAAGTCAAAATCCAAATTGAAAAACAAACTCAAAAATATGCAGAATACAACAACAAAGGGAGAAAGAAAATAGTTTTTGAAAAAGGAGACCTAGTTTGGCTTCATTTGAGAAAGGAAAGATTTCCCTCTTAAAGGAAGTCCAAACTTAGTCCAAGAGGAGATGGTCCATTCAAGGTGGTCAAAAAGATAAATGATAATGCATACATCTTAGATCTCCCTGAAAGTTATGGTGTTAGTCATACTTTTAACATCTGCGACTTAATTCCTTTCACAGCGAATGATCAACAGGTTGAAGCAGATCTGAGGACAGATCCTTTTCAAGAGGGAGGGTCTGATGGAAGACCATCTAAGACACACATTGGACCTCTTACTAGAGCCATGGCAAAGAGGATTCAAGAGGAAGAAGGATCACCTACCATTTTGCTTCTATGGAAGGTAATTTACATTAATAAAATTGGATTAATAAAATTGGATGGAGCAGCTGCCAGCACAGCATTTGAGCACGTGAAAAGAGAGACTTGGAGGGAAAAGCTTGCTGCCAAAGCTATCAAAAAAACTCAGCCAATAACCTAACTAGCCCAGCGTTTCAGAATTGGTGCTGTTTCACGTGTGCTGCTGAGTTGGAATGAGACATGTTTGAAGCTGAAGAAAATTGGCGCCTTTTTCTTTAATTTCATTTGCTTTTGGATTGAATTTCATTTCAGATTTGAGGCTCTTATTTTCCTATAAATAGGAGACATCTTTCCCCTTTTGTAGAGACTTTTATGCTTAATGATATGCTGCAGAATTTGCTTTCCAGCTTTTGTGCTCTTAAGTCACCTTTGATTTGCCACTTCTCCTTTCCTCAAGCTTCCTTCCTCTGTAGAAAGGCCCTCTGAGCTGTGAGGCTTCACCCATACACCTTTCCTCAATTAACACACCTCAAACACTCCATCATTTCATCAATCCGCTGCACCATCATTCACTACTGGTTTCTTCCGGTCTGGAGCCTCTGTCTGCACGTTTCCAGCTAGGATTAGTTTCCATCAATTTCTAGGTCTCTACTATCATCTTTTTATTTAGTGAAAGCCCCAATAATTGCTTTTGATACTGTCAAAACATCAAATTCATCTGAAACACAGACCCACGCCTTAAGCTCAAATTTAGCTTCCTTGAACTTTGTGTCATTGTATACATGTTGGGCAAGTGTAGTCTTACCCATCCCGCCCATACCCACGATAGAAAGTATTACCAACTGCTTATTATTGCTATTGTCTGATGTCAACCTGTTAGTATTTTAAGGTTGTGAAAGGAGTAGTTGATGGGATAGAGAAAATGTAGAGATAGTTGAATGTAGAAGTAGTAGTTGGAAGAAGTGTTGTAGTTGTCTTTAGTTGTAGTAGATGTTGGTTCATACAAATGATAGATGTTGGCTACATACCTCAAATGGTAGAGTTCATGGGTATTTATAGACCCATAGATTATTCTAGAACATACTAGCCACAACTTATGTGGAATGTTCTAGATTTTTACCTATGTAGAATATTCTTGATTTTTCTTCCTATCTTAGGTTTTTCTAGAATATTCTATAACTTGTATTACATTTCAATTCTTCTATCTAAGGAGCTTCTACATTCTTCTAGAATTTGCATTACACTTTAATACTCCTCCTTAATGCAAATTCGGTAACTCCAAGCATTGTGCATAGTAGTTCAAATCTTTGTCTTGGTAACATATCTTCAATTTGATCTTCTTCCTCCATTTCCTTGACCATAGTTCATGCTTTGATGCTTCTTCATAACAGTTAGGTTCAATCATGGCCATATTGCAGGTTTCATACATGTCTACCAAAGATCTTACTCTTCTTGGACTAGATTCAGGTGAAGAATCTTGTTGTGGAGGTGGAGAAAGCATACCTGAATTTTCTACCTCTTCTTAAGTTTCTTCTTGAGATTGTTGCACTGGAAGTAAAATGTTGCTTTTAACAACTTTTTCTTCTTCCCAATTCCAAGAAGCATTTTCGTCAACTTCAACATCTCGACTGATGATGAGCTTTTTCGTTTGTAGGTTGTAGACTCGATAGCCTTTTGATTGTGTGCTATATCCCAAGAATATTCCTCGTATAGTTTTTTCTTCAAGCTTGTGCCTCCTTTGATTAGGAACATGTATGTAGCAAATAGACCCAAATACTCGTAGGTGTTTAGCCGATGGCTTTCTCCCACTCCAAGCTTCAATAGGAGTCTTGTCTTGGACTGCTTTAGTTGGACATCTGTTTAGAATATAAACTGCAGTGTAGACTGCTTCAGCCCAAAAAGTGTTAGGCATACTTTTCTCTTTCAGCATTGATCTTGCCATCTCCATAACTGTGCGATTCTTTCTCTCTGACACGCCATTTTGTTGTGGAGTATATGCGACTGTAAGTTGTCGCTCTATGCCTTCATCTTCACAGAATTTGTCAAACTCGTGAGATGTGTACTCCTTGCCACGATCACTTCTAAGTACTTTTAGCTGTTTTCCACTTTGCTTCTCAACAAGGGCCTTGAATTTCTTGAATACTCCAAAAACTTCTGACTTTGCCTTTAAGAAATAGACCCATGTCATTCTAGAGAAGTCATCGATGAAGAGGATGAAATACATGTTGTTATGATGTGAAGGTGTTCTCATCGGTCCGCAAACATCGGTATGAATCAACTCCAATAAGTCCTTTGCTCTCCATGCTTTGTCTGTCGAGAATGGTAATCGATGTTGTTTTCCGAGGAGACATCCTTCACATGATTCATTATTCTCCTTCAAGCATGGAAGATCTCTCATCATGTTTTTCGTATATAGAAGCTTTAAGGCATGTGTGTTGAAGTGGCCAAATCTCCTATGCCAAAGCCATGAGTCATCAACTTCTACCTTCATGGCAATATTAGTTCCAGGTTTGAAGCTTATAGGAAAGCTTCTATTTCTCTTCTCCATTTTACTTGGCCAATTTCTATCATTTTACTGTCATAAATTTTGCATGTATTTTTCTCAAAATGAAGAGAATATCCATTCTCCATCATTTGGCCAATACTTAAAAGATTTTCTTTAAGATTTGGAACTAGTAAAACGTCTTTGATGAATTTAGTACCTTTCTTTGTCTCCACCATGACAGTTCCTTTGCCTCGAGACTCCATTGTGGTGCCATTTCCTAGCCGAACTTTGACATTGACAGATTTATCAATGTCTTTGAAGATGCTTTGATTTTCGCCATGTGATTGCTGCATCCACTATCCAAGTACCAACTTCCTTCTCTACTAGGAGATTCTTGATTGGCGTAGAATAAGAGTTTCTCTTGATTATCTTCTTCCGCAAAGTTTGCTTGATGCTTATTTTTGTTACGACAATACTTTTCTATGTGACCAAATTTCTTGCAATAGTGGCATTGAGGTTTTCCATGATGCCAACAATCTTTTTCCAAGTGACTTGTCTTTTTACATATGCCACATGGAGGATATTTTTCTTGACGAGTCATAGAGAAGCTTCTAGGATTTTCTTTATTTCTAGAAATTTCTTCTCTACTTTTATTTCCTTCATATTCTTTATTCTGAGACCGTAATTTTAGTTTTGATTGAAAGGCATTTTCAACCGAGTCTTCTTCATGCCTTTTCAATCTTTGTTCATAAGCTTCAAAAGAGCCCATTAGTTGTGTGATTGACAATGTAGCCAAATCTTTTGTTTGTTCAATCGCGGTTGCGATTGCATCATACTTTTGGGGAATAGAAATTAAAATTTTCTCAACGATCTTTTTGTCAAGAATATTTTCCCCATAGGCTCTCAGCTGACTAACTATTTCTTTTATTCTAGAATAGTAGTCTTTAATGGTCTCAGATTCTTTCATTCTTAATAATTCAAACTCTCGTCTTAGAGACTGAAGTTTAATATTGCGTACCTCGTCACTTCCTTGAAACTCCTCTTGTATTGTGTTCCAAGCTTGTTTTGCACTTGTGGCACCAATTATCCTTGGAAAAATTGTGTCATCAACTTCTTGTTGAAGAACAAATAAAGCCCTTGAATCCTTCTGCTTGTTTTCTTTCAACTCCTTCTTTTGAGCTGCAGTAAGAGTAGAGGTGTCTTCTGGAATAGTGAATCCCTCTTCTATGATATCCCATAAATCTTGAGAATGGAAGAATGTCTTCATTTTGACACTCCAAAAATCATAATTTTCTCCTTTGAAAATAGGTACTGGAATTGATGATGTTTGATTAGTAGTAGCCATGTGTTGAGAATATATTTGGAAGTAGTAGAATGAGTTATAGTTTTGTTTGAGGTAGTTGAAAATTTTATCTACGCCCAGTAGATGACCGAACGTAGCTCTGGTACCACTGTTAGTATTTTAAGGTTGTGAAAGGAGTAGTTGATGGGATAGAGAAAATGTAGAGATAGTTGAATGTAGAAGTAGTAGTTGGAAGAAGTGTTGTAGTTGTCTTTAGTTGTAGTAGATGTTGGTTCATACAAATGATAGATGTTGGCTACATACCTCAAATGGTAGAGTTCATGGGTATTTATAGACCCATAGATTATTCTAGAACATACTAGCCACAACTTATGTGGAATGTTCTAGATTTTTACCTATGTAGAATATTCTTGATTTTTCTTCCTATCTTAGGTTTTTCTAGAATATTCTATAACTTGTATTACATTTCAATTCTTCTATCTAAGGAGCTTCTACATTCTTCTAGAATTTGCATTACACTTTAATACAACCAATTAAGGATCATTTCTTTTTCCTCATCTCTGCCATAAATAACATCTTCAGCAACCAACGATGAGGATTCATTTTTTCTCTCTAACACTTTATTACCCAACCCAGATCCAACATTACTAGAAATTTTGAAGGCTTGAACAACCTTTTGGTCTAAGAGAGATTCTAAATCATCTAGTACTTCTATCATCTTGGATTCAAAACTGCATACCTTGGTAGCACTGGATTGGAATTCAGCTTTCAACTCACTTTTGGAGACATAGTGTATTTGCTCCAACAGATCTTCTGCATCATACAACGCATCTCTAACCTCATCAAGCCATTCTTTGACCAATGGATTACTGAACTGCTTTTCTTCTGCATCGTCAATCACAGCATTAACGTCCATCAACTTTCTCTTCAACTTTTTCAGCAGCTTCTCATCGAGATTTCTCCTATGAAAGTAGCTTAGAACTTGATGAGAATCCAGCTTGTCAAATAGCACCTGAAGAACAGCACCAAAAAGAGCACCACCAAGTGTTTCTAGGACTGGCATGGTTTGAAAGGTAGTGGCCAAATCAAAGAGAAGAAAGGGTTGTGAATATTGTAAGTGCAGCTTAGTTACGTGAATGAAGGACTGCAAAAGGTAATGAATGACTATGTTATTGGAGATGAATTTACTTCAAAAAAGAATTGAGGGCCAAGCAAGAAACGGTGGCTGTTTAATTTTTCAAAGCTTGGTGAAATTTGTTAAAAATAAATCTCAAAAAAAATAATATGCTCTGAATGTATGCGTTACTTTCATTGAACGTGAGAAGACTATTAAATAGTGATATACAGTACAGACGCCGGACCAAATAAGAAAACAGAAAGGAAATAATAACAGCCAAACTGAAAAATAATACTACCCAACCCAGCTGAAATATAAAAATTGAACGTGACTAAAAAACAAAAAACTAGTTAACAGGGAAACCAATTTATACGATAACTTTAAAATAAAACCAGGCTTAACCAAATTTACTAATTAACCCTTTATTAATTTAAGTTTACCTAACAAAATTCTCTCATAAATTTAAATTCTTATCACCATGGAGTTCTTATGGGTTAGGCTACCGAAAAGCAAATGCATTTTGGTGATATGAGTAGCCAAATCAATCCCTTTAAGCTATCCTTCAACTATATAGTCGCATACCTATACAGTCTCTAGATCCCTCTCATTCCGGTGTATGTTCGATTCATTCATGTGTCCCTTCCACTGAAAGCCTGCCAGAAGTCACTCCTTGTTTGTGCCCCTTGCAGTTTGTGCCTCTTGCACCGACGATCACTCCTCGCCCTCGTTAGTGCCCGGGTGTCACATTCACCATGTTCATTCACTCCTTCTATGATATTCGGGCACCCAGAATTTTGCCTAAAACCGGGTTGTACAACTTGTAGGCTATTACTTGTTCATCGTAGTCAATGAAAACATACCTCTTGCTTTTATCATCAAGTTTCATTCTGAGTTGACATGAGACATGTCCATATATGCTATACTTTCGAAAACTTTAAAATGCTTGACACTTAGGCTTTCTTCTAGTCCAGGCTTCAAATGTGGGCACCTGTTTTGTACATATATAGCACACTGCACAGCCTGCGCCCAAAACTCCTTTAGCATATTTTTCCTTTAAGTATGGTTCGGACCATATCAAGAATAGTCCTATTCTTCCTCTTTGCCACAACATTCTATTTTGGTGAATATGGAGGTAAGAAAATGCATTATCTCTTGCTCTTCACAATACTCCTTAAATTTTGTTAATGTGAATTCACCTCCCTTGTCAGACGGTAATGCTTTAAATTTCTTGATAATTTCCTTTTCCACCATCAGCTTGAACATCTTAAATGCCCCCAATGCTTCTGACTTCTCTTGTAAAATTACACCTAGGCTTTTCTAGAGAAATCATCTATAAATTAGATGAAATACCTTTTACCACCGAATGAGCTAGGAGTAATAGGTCCACACAGGTAAGTGTGTACCAATTCAAATTGCTCTTTTTCCCGTACATGGTCGAGTTTGGAAACTTCATTCTTGACTATTTTTCGAGCAAGCAATCTTTACAAAATTTCTTCTCAAATTCTATATCGGGTAATCTGAGTACTAGTTCTCTCCTTGACAACTCAGCCAAGCTTCCAAAGTTAAGGTGTCCAAACTGGAAGTGCGATATCATAACTTCATCTTTCATGTCCAACTTCAAACACCTTTCCTGCAGGATCTTCAACTCCTGTTTATACACTCGGATTCTCTTCATTTCTACCCAGGCTACAAGATGACCATTCTTATCCTTCAAATATAGTACATGGTCCTTTATTAAAGCCGAGTTACCTTTTTCCATTAATTGACCCACACTTAAAATATTGTCCTTCATCTTAGAAACATAGTAAATTTTCCTAATCTCTCCAAGTCGCCAATCCTTCTACATATGTCGGATTGTTCCATGCCCTTTCACAGCCACCTTGGAATCATCTCTGAAAGACACGAACCCAACCTCTACCTTGTTGACTTCATCAAAGCAGTTCTCATCTCCATACATATGGTTGTTAGCTCCAGTATCTAGATACCATATCGAGTTAGTAGCAATCTTCTCAATATCTGATTTCAAGCACGACACTACATCTGAGTTCACCACCTTCATTTTCGATCACTTCATCAACATTGTTGAGTTCTTTGACAACTTGGTGCTCAACAAAACCTCTATCACTTTTCTTCTCAGCTCGGAAAAAACATTGCTATGTGGCTAATCTTCCCACAATTATAACATCTCCCTAATTTGCATTCGTTTGCATAGTGGCAATATTTTCCACATTTGAAGCACTCCATTCTTGACTGATCTCTTTGGTCTTTCCCTTGTCCTCGACCACTTCAATTATGTTGACCAGTTTATTCATCCATTGCATTATCCAGAACGTACAAAACCCATCTATCTTTTACCCGTATGTTTTTCAATGTAGTAATCTAGGTTACTATTTGATGCTATCCTCCGTAGGTTCATTGTACTATGTCTCACACATCTTGGAATCCAAGAAGAACCTTCATCTATACACACCAATTATCGTAATTGATATTTTCCAACAAATGTAGTACACTCATTCAATTCACTACATTTATTATCTCCTCCACAAAACAATCCAGCACTAACTTAATTGGTTCCCTAACCGTGTTTGATTCTTTTTTTTTTATTTTTTCTCTCTGTTCTTAGAGCATAAAGCTCTTATTATACTAATTTATTAAAAATAAATCTCACGCACAAAAGATAAGATGCTCTGAATGTATGCGTTATTTTCATTGAACGTGAAAAGGCTATTAAATAGTCATGTACACGCTAGAGCAAATAAGAAAACAGAAAGGAAATTTAACACCCAAACTGAAAAATAATACTACCCAATCCAGCTGAAATATAAAAACTGAACGTGATAAAAAAACAAAAAACTAGTTAACAGAAAACCAGTTTATACGATAACTTTAAAATAAATCAAGGCTTAACCAAATTTATTAATTAACCCTTTATTAATTTAAGTTTATCTAACAAAATTTAAAATTTAAATTTTACAAAACGTTTGCCCCTTCATGAACTTTGACAGAGGTTGCCCCTCAAGAACTTTGCCGGAGGTTGCCTCCTCATGAACTTTGACAGATTTTAGAGGTTGCCCCTTCATGAACTTGGAATAATTCTTTTGTTCCTTCTATTTTAGACCGTTATTCATATTTTAAAAACAATAAAATCTAATACAAAGAAAGACTCCTAATATTGAAGTTATATTTAATTTGAATTAACAAATGAGCAACTTACTAATATATTTTTCCTAGATTTAGTATCTCATTTTTGTAACCATACCATGCTTCAAATTCTAACCAAAATTTCTTTGACAAACCTCTATCATGTAGCAACCACCTAGCCATTTCCATGATTGTTATCTTCTTCCTTTTGTTAATATCATTTTGTTGAAGTATGTAGAGTGTTGTCAATTGGTGTTCTATACCTATATCTTCACAAAATTTATTAAATTTTCCATAACTGTTTTAGTTCTATTATTGCTTTTTGCACTTGCTTGATGTTCCATTAAAGCTTTGAACTTCTGAAAAACATTATAGCCACTTCAGATTTCAAGTTCATAAAGTAAATACGGTATTCCATCCTATCAATCATCTCTGAGTTATACTACGGTGCTAGGAGCACTAGTGGAAAAAAGTGATTCTATGATATTATGACAAGTGAAATTCATTTGTCATAATAAGTTTGACTGGTGATATTTTTTGTAATAAAAGAAAGGGTTATTATAACGTACTTTGGGAGACCTGTCATAATAGATGAACATGATGAAAAAATTAAAATTATGTTCAAAATGTATTATGACATGTGTAAAGAGACATGTCATAGTAGGCCTTATTATGATGGTTGGTTCACCACCTATCATAATAGATTAAATGCGGTGACATTTTTGTAATAAAGTTCAAAACATATTATAAGTGATAATAAACTATTTGTCATAGAATGTGAATCCTTAATTCCTTTCTCTCTTCAGGTTCTCTTCTATTCTGTTCACGTTCGTGGCCTCCATGCATGAGTATTAAATATGATGAGAATTTAATAGTATAGAGTTTCAACCACTTCATTTTGCTAAACCTGTTGATCTAGGTATGAAATTTGCAGAAACTGTTCAACCACTACATACAGGTGAGAAAAAGAAATTTCGTAAAGTATGAAATTTGTCATTAGTTGAGAAAAACAAAATTTCAAGTCAATTATGTGAGTTGATCTGCATGCCAACGAGCCAATTCCAATCAAGCGGGCCAGTATTTTAAGCCTGCATATTTTGTGCAGGACGAGTCAGCATAGTTCGTATATTGCGAGCCAAGTACAAGCCGAGCCTAAATAGACCGGGTTGACCCGCATTGCCACCTGTAGTCATATATACGTTGTCTCATTATTAATAGTCATCAACACTTGTTCATGATTATTGTTGAGGCTAGTGATGAATCACAAAAGTGTGCATAATGACCTCTACAAGAAAGGATTTTCCATGCCCTTCTCAAATGTTTATCTTTAGAAGAAGCATAATACGTGATGAACGAGTTTCATGACGACACCTGCGGCATGTACACTAGTCGTCGAGTTATGAAGGTGTGAGTTTTATGAGCATCATACTTCTGCTCAATGATCAAGGCCAATTGCAAGAGATTCGTTGAAAGGTGCAACAGTTTCCAAGAGCATGGAAACAATGTCAAGGTGCCTTCTTCGAAGTTACATAACATCATCTCCCCATGTCCATTCATGTAGTGGGGAATGGACATCATTGGCCCATTCCCGATCAGCAAAACCAAGACGAAGTTCATCCTAGTGGCAATAGCGTATTTAACCAAATGGGTAGAAGTCGAAGCCTTAGCGAGCATATAACCATTCGATAAGAACAATCTTTCATTTGGAAGAACATTGTCTACCAATTCCGCTTGTGTTAGCAAAATCTTGAAGTTAGAAGTTTTGATGATGCCCAAATCAAGTCTCAAGGGCTCAAGTGGCAAGAAGATCTTCCTAAAGACTTATGTTTCATGTTAAAGTTTTTGTAATATGTAGATTTATTTATAGGGTTGTATTTGTGGTTGATTCCATGTTTTGTATGCTTTAAAATTCATTTTGGAGCCAAAAAAACTCCACAATAATCGATTAGCACTTAAGATAATTGGTTATCACAGAGGGCTTTATATTTGCTAAAAACTCATTTTTGTTTCTAGAATAATCAATTACCAGATTATCCATAATTGATTATGATTTACAATAATCGATTATCACGACTAGCTATTAGAGTTTTCAGACATGTTTTTGATTGTTGTGCATTCATTAAATGCGTAATCGATTATCTTAAGTAGACAGTATGATTGGTATTTAGTCTTCAAAGCATCTATATATATCTCCAAACACAAACATTGTATAGGGTGTAGAATAAAGGATGGAAGTAATATTGAGGGTTTACTTTCTCATTCCTCATTTATTTATTTCTTTACTCTGTATAGTTTCTTATATTTATTTGTTTAGACACTGTGGAATCAGTTCACTATCCTGTCTACTTTTATACTTTTTATCTCGAATTTATTGGGAAAATTTATCATGTCGTAAGAAAACAAAAGTGGTTTGCTATAATAAAGTTAATATTCCTAATTCATTGATGCTTTATAATCAACCAATTTATTATATAGATAGTTTTATTAATTTTATTTAGTTCTCTAAGTAGATAGCTTTATTTAATTTTTTTGTTGATACATCATATGGGGTAAGATGAACTGTGAGATCTCGAAAATTTAAACCATATTTAAATGTCAAATCTGTAATTATTGCACTGCTGAGTCACCTGGCAGCTTCCTTAAATGCATTGCGCCACACGTTCAGTGCATTAAAAACGCACTAAACGCTGCATGCACGAGCGCCACTTGTCACATTGGAAGTTTCTGAAGTCAGAGTGGGTGTGCAGGTGTCGGCTTGGGAGACGTTCGTCCGCACGAACGTGGATTGAACAAAAATGATTTTTTCGAAAAACCCTTCCACTCACCTGTACCACTCATCTTCTTCCTCAGAATCCAACTCTTCTTTTCTCTAACTTCTCTCTAGAACCAGTCCACCTTCTCTCTACTGTAACTCACCATCTCCTTCTCCGATCACGTTTCAGAACCGTAGAAACGTTCCTGGAGACGTGAGCGTCATTCTGATCCGAACAGAATTTGGAACGGAACTGGTAAGTCCTCATTTCTAAGCGTTCGTCTTTTCTGGTTTCATGCGAACCCTAGTTTTGGTTGCATGCATGGGTTCTAGGTCTGAGTTATTCTGAATTCTGGTGTTTTAGAGTAAGTGGAAATATTGAGCGAAACCTGAGGGTAGGACGCTGTTAAAGGAAGCCTAAATCTTGCTTTTTGGGAGTACACTGCTATCCAGGTAAGGGAAGCTTAATAATTTGATTCATACGTATATGATTGGGTGCGAGCATGATAGAAATAGAATGTATGAGATGTATGCTGTGTTTGAGTATGCCTGAACGATCGCTGTTATGCATGAATGAATATGGTATGCGCTGGTTGATACGTATGGATTAGATACTGGATGATTTTTGGTATAGTATGATTTATTAATGTGAATTCTATATAGTATGTGAATTAAATGATGAATCGGAAATTATAAGATTATGAATCGTATGAGAAATGTTAAGTTTAGATGAAGATGAAAATCTGAAATATAATGATCCTGTCATATGATAAAATACGTTCGTCATCGTACAGTCCTATACCGTTCGGTTTCTCTGAAAATGATTTAGAGTGAAATTCTTTCATTTGGAAAGAATTCTGTCCTAGAACGAGCGTCCCCATTTGAAATGCTATTTGAGCGTTCGTCCTAAAGAGCGCTCGGTTTATACCAAGCGTTCGTCTTAAGTAGCGCTCGGTCTTACACTGAGCGTTCGTCCTAATAGCGCTCGGTCTTATATTTAGCGTTCGTCCTAAGAAGTGTACGGTCTTATACCGAACGCTCGTCCATATCTTTGATTCCAGAACGTACGTAAATAGCGTTCGTCTCAAATGTTCAGTAAATGAATATTCGCTTGCGGTCACTGACTGGCGTTCG
Organism: Vigna angularis; assembly: GCF_016808095.1. Taxonomy (NCBI): domain Eukaryota; kingdom Viridiplantae; phylum Streptophyta; class Magnoliopsida; order Fabales; family Fabaceae; genus Vigna; species Vigna angularis. The sequence goes on along the minus strand of NC_068974.1, from coordinate 20,033,455 downwards.
ATTCCTGTTTAAACAATTTTCCTCAGAGTACTAAATAAATCGTCTTGTTGTATCTTTACCCTTTTGAATTTAGTCTAAAGTCTTTAAACTTAAATTATTCTGAAACACTTATATTATATCGCTATGAGTCGGTTCATTCAACTGATTTTAGCAAAAGTAACGTTCGTCATGTTCAAAGCGTCAACCTTATTATTTTGAAAAGAAACCCCACGGCCTCACTCTCGACGTTCGTCCTCGTTGAGTAGATGATTGAACGCTCGTCTTTTTATGGAAGTGGAACATAGAATGAAAATGTAAATAAAAGGAAGCAGTAAGGTGTGCGAACCCTATAATAAGTGAAATTATGATATTGGTATTTGAACGAGCGTTCCATGGAGGGACGACTCTGATATATATTATTGAATATTAAATTTGGTAAAGTATGACTGTGGATAAGTTAAGACTCGCTGTCCATCCTGATGTTCCGTGAATACTATCTTCATGTAGAGGAAGTATGTCATGTGTGGGAACGGCAGGAGGTCCTTAGTCCATAAGTTAACATGGGCGACGTAAGAACGGACTGACCTCGAGTGGCAGCTGTTTGGTGTATCCCAGTTACTACACCACTCGGGTGCAAGGACGCTTGTAACTACACAGATTCATACAGTCCGGACGGTCGGTCTAGTATATATATATACTTTGAATGATGTTGTGTATTGAAGTTATGCGTTGTTTGGTTTGAAATGTTAATGACTATGTTGAAGTATGAATTAAATTACTTAAGCTTACCCTTTCGTTTTCCTTGTGTTGTCATCTTGTATATGTACGTTCGTCCTGTCCTTGCATTGATCATCCGTGTGGATGTGAGCAGATGGAGGTACGTCACTTGAAGAGGTGCTAGAAGAAGAAAATTTGGAGGACGCTAATCTGGTGAATGTGGAAGTTAAAGCCGAGCCGTAGAGCGCTCGCTTGTGTATTTTAGTTTTGTTACGCTTACTTTGTGGACGTTCGGTTATAGTTTTGTAAAGCCGTTCGTCCCTGAACTCTTGTCTGTTTAAGCGTTCGTTATTTCTGTATCTTTATGCCGTTCGGCTATTAGCGCTCGTTCGGTTTTTGTAAGACTGTACTGTTTTATTAGCTTCATGTAATTAATTCTGATTATGGTAATTACTATATTTTGGGATGTTACATTAGTGGTATCAGAGCAGTTTTGTTCTCTTAAAGGACACTGTAGGTTATGAGTGCACTGTGTTTTTGCTGTGTGCTTAATATGTGTTTAAATGAGTTATTTCTCTCAACTCTTTGCACGTTACTAACGTTTGTTTTCCTCTGTGTCCAGAGAACGAATGGCACCTAGACTTCCTCCTCCACCTCAACCTACTGAACCAGATGCGTCCAACAACGCTAGGTTGTTGGAGACGGTGATTGACCGATTGCAGCAACAAAACACGACACTGATGGAACAAAATGCCACTCTGATGCAGCAGAATCAGAGTGCCATGCAGAGTTTGGAGGCCTCGCGTGCCAACTCTGAAACGACGCAAAGACAACTGATGGAGATTTTAGCAGCAACCAGGCATAATTCAGGGGCGTCTTCTTCCAACGCTGCCCCGCCTGCTGCCGAGTGGAGCTTGGAGAGCTTCCTCCAACACCATCCGGCCAAATTCAGTGGAAAATGCCTTCCTGATGAGGCGGACCAGTGGCTGAGAGACATGGAACGTATTTACAATGCTAAGAGGTGTCCAGATGAAAGCCGCTTGGCTTTTACAGAGTACTTACTGACTGGTGAAGCTAGCCACTGGTGGACGAGTATGAAAGCCATCTTAACGGACGCTCAGAATCCCATCACCTGGGCGGTTTTCAGAGGCAAATTTTATGAGGAATACTTCCCAGATAGCGTTCGTTACGCTAAGGAAGTCGAGTTTCTTCAACTAGCGCAAGGAGCAAAGTCTATGTCGGAGTATACCAACACATTTAAACACCTCCTGAGGTTCAACACGATGGCCACCTGTGAGGAGTGGCAGTGCAGGAAATTTGAGAACGGACTGCGGAGTGATTTGAAGGTCTTGATTTCCAGTTTGTGCATCCGGTCATTTCCTGCTATGGTTGAGCGAGCCAAGGTTTTGGAGAAGAATATGGCAGAGGCGGAACGGCTGAAGAGGCAGCAGCAAGTGAGTAGGGGATCGATCGTGTCCAGGGGAGGAGCTGTTCAGAGGAGACCTCCTTACGCTCGTCCAAACCAGCCTTCTCATGCAAGCGGATCACAAGTAGTGGTTCTTGTCGGACAGTCTGGACAGGGAAGTATCGTTTGTTTCCGATGTGGAGGACCACATTATAGGTCTTCATGCCCTCAGTTGGTGGGAGTAAAGCACTGCAATCGTTGCGGAAGAAACGGGCACTTGGATCACGAGTGCAATATGAGTGGGCGTGCGGTGATGAGGCCACCCAATGCTGGAAGAAATCATCCAAGAGGAGGACGAGCCCAAGCAAGCGGGCGAGTGTATGCTATAACGAGCGCTGAGGCAGCGAGCTCAGGTAATCTTATAATTGGTGAATGCATGTTGTTTGGTAGATCGTGCTGTGCCTTGTATGATTCGGGGGCAACGCACTCCTTCATCTCGAAGGCGTGTGTTGAAAAGCTGGGATTAGAAGTGATCGAGATGCAGTTTGATCTGGTGGTGTCTACCCCAGCAGCTGGCGAGGTTAGGACGTCCACTATGTGCGTCAAGTGTCCTATAGAAGTGGAAGGGCGTAAGTTTAAGGTTAGCCTCATCTGCTTACCTCTTCAAGGTTTGGAGGTGATTTTAGGAATGGATTGGTTGGCTGCCAATCGCATTCTTATTGATTGTGGAGCGAAGGAATTGATCTTCCCTGGTGAAGAAGAAGAAGTTCTTTTAGTGAAGCTCGGTCAGTTGAAAGAAGACATTATGGAGGGCGCCAGCTGTTTTCTCATTATGACGCATGAAGACGGAGAAGTTAGGAATGCGAATTTGGGACGATCGTCCACTAGTGGCAGCAATGGACGATCGGTTGTGGATGAGTTTGCGGACGTCTTCCCGGAAGAAATACCTGGACTTCCCCCTCAGCGTGAAGTGGAGTTCACCATTGATTTGGTGACGACAGCGGCTCCTATCTCGGTTCAGCCATATCGAATGTCGCCTGCGGAGTTAGCTGAACTCAAGGAGCAGATTGAAGAGTTGATAAAGAAGAAATTCATTAGGCCGAGCGTATCACCTTGGGGAGCGCCCGTGCTGTTAGTAAGGAAGAAGGATGGCAGCTCTCGGTTATGTATAGACTACAGGCAATTAAATAAGCTGACCATCAAGAACAAGTACCCATTACCAAGGATAGATGACCTGCTGGATCAATTACATGGGGCTGCTGTGTTCTCGAAGATTGATTTGAGATCCGGGTATCATCAAATCAGGGTTAAGGAAGACGACATTCAGAAGACAGCATTCAGGTCTCGCTATGGGCATTATGAATACGTGGTGATGCCTTTTGGAGTAACGAACGCTCCAGCCGTGTTCATGGAGTATATGAACCGCATATTCAGGCCTTATTTGGATAAGTTTGTGGTCGTCTTCATAGATGATATTCTCATCTATTCCAAGACCGAAGACGAGCATGAAGAGCATCTTATACTTGTACTTGGAGTGTTGCGGGAGAAGGAGTTATATGCCAAGTTGTCTAAGTGTGAATTCTGGATGAAGGAGATTCAGTTTTTGGGTCATGTGGTGTCGGCTGGAGGCATCTCGGTAGATCCAGCGAAAGTGCGAGCGGTACTGGAATGGGAGAGTCCGCGTTCGGTCACTGAGGTGCGTAGTTTTGTTGGACTGGCGGGCTACTACAGACGTTTCATTGAAGGTTTTGCTAAGATAGTGGCGCCGCTAACTCAGTTGACTCGTAAAGATCAGCCATTCGCTTGGACCGATCGTTGTGAGGCCAGTTTTCAGGAGTTGAAGGTGAAATTGACGAGCGCTCCAGTGTTAGTTATTCCGGACACGTCTAAACCGTTCGAGGTATATTGCGACGCTTCTCACCAAGGTCTGGGTTGTGTTTTGATGCAAGAGAAGCGAGCGGTAGCTTATGCGTCTCGTCAGTTGAGGATTCACGAAAGGAATTACCCAACGCACGACCTGGAATTGGCAGCGGTCGTTTTTGCGCTGAAGATTTGGAGGCATTTCTTGTACGGATCCACGTTCCAAGTTTTCAGTGATCACAAGAGTCTCAAGTACCTCTTTGATCAGAAGGAGTTGAATTTGAGGCAGAGGAGGTGGCTTGAGTTCTTGAAGGATTATGATTTCGAGTTACTCTATCATCCAGGGAAGGCGAACGTGGTAGCGGACGCTCTAAGCATAAAAGTGGTGCATGTGTCGTCCATGATGGTGCGCGAGCTGAGCTTAGTGGAGAGTTTCAGAGATCTAAGGTTACAATTTGAGTTAGAACCGAGCAGCATCAAGTGCTGTAACCTTAGAATATCTAGCGATGTGTTTGATCGGATTAGAATGAAGCAACGTGAGGATGAAGAGCTGGTGAAAATCTTAAGCGCGCTCGGTACGGATCAAGCTAAGGGGTTCAATACGGGAACGGACAGCATGTTGCGTTACATGGGTAGAACGTGCGTTCCGAATGATGGCGAGCTGAAGAGAATTATTCTGGAGGAAGGTCATCACAGCCGTCTTAGCATGCACCCTGGCATGACTAAGATGTATCAAGACCTCCGGAGATCATTCTGGTGGCCTGGAATGAAGAGTGATGTCGCTCGTTTTGTGGCATCATGTTTAACCTGTCAACGAGCGAAGGCGGAGTACCAAAGACCTGGCGGATTACTTCAACAGTTGGAAATTCCCGAATGGAAGTGGGATAGCATATCCATGGACTTCGTGACTCATCTACCACGCACGGTCAGGAATCATGATTCAATCTGGGTGATCGTGGATAGGCTAACGAAGAGCGCCCACTTCCTGGCCGTAAACTTGAAGATGTCGATGACCAACTTGGCTAAGTTGTATATCCAGGAGATCGTTCGCTTACATGGAGTACCTTCGAGCATCATTTCCGATCGAGACACAAGGTTCACTTCACGGTTTTGGCAGTCACTTCAAAGCGAGCTCGGTAGTAAGTTGTAAATGAGTTCAGCCTATCACCCTCAGACGGATGGCCAGTCTGAACGGACCATCCAGACGCTGGAAGATTTACTGAGGACGTGCGTCCTAGATCACTTAGGCGCCTGGGATGAGGTCCTGCCGCTAGTGGAGTTCACGTATAACAACAGTTTCCAGGCGAGCATTGGAATGGCACCGTTTGAAGCACTCTATGGGAGGAAATGCCGAACGCCACTTTGTTGGTTCAAGGAAGGAGAGAACGTGCTAACTGGACCTGAGCTTATCCAACAAACGACCGATAAAGTCAAGCAAATCCAGGAGAGGCTGAAGACGTCTTTGAGCAGGCAGAAGTCTTACGCTGATAAGAGGAGAAGACCGTTGGATTTCACTGCAGGAGATCATGTGTTCCTTCGACTCAATCCAGTCACTGGTGTAGGACGAGTCGTTCGTCCAAAGAAGCTGTCTCCCAAGTTCATTGGACCATATCAGATTCTAAGAAAGATCGGACCATTAGCGTACGAGCTTGCATTGCCGCCTCAGTTGTCAAACCTTCACCCCGTTTTCCACGTCTCTCAACTTCGGAAGTATATAGCGAATCCATCACATGTACTGGAGTTGGAAGACATTCAGCTTCGTCCAGACCGAACGTTGGAACTACATCCAGTCCGTATAGAAGATAGTCGCACCAAGTACTACAAAGGCAAGGACGTTTGTTTGGTGAAGATGGTGTGGGACGCTAAGACTGGTGATTCAACGTGGGAGGTTGAGAGCGCCATGAAGGACTTATACCCTAATCTATTTCCGGGTGAGTCTTTAATTTTCGAGGTCGAAAATTTTTGTAGATAGGTGGAATGTGAGATCTCGAAAATTTAAACCATATTTAAATGTCAAATCTGTAATTATTGCACTGCTGAGTCACCTGGCAGCTTCCTTAAATGCATTGCGCCACACGTTCAGTGCATTAAAAACGCACTAAACGCTGCATGCACGAGCGCCACTTGTCACATTGGAAGTTTCTGAAGTCAGAGTGGGTGTGCAGGTGTCGGCTTGGGAGACGTTCGTCCGCACGAACGTGGATTGAACAAAAATGATTTTTTCGAAAAACCCTTCCACTCACCTGTACCACTCATCTTCTTCCTCAGAATCCAACTCTTCTTTTCTCTAACTTCTCTCTAGAACCAGTCCACCTTCTCTCTACTGTAACTCACCATCTCCTTCTCCGATCACGTTTCAGAACCGTAGAAACGTTCCTGGAGACGTGAGCGTCATTCTGATCCGAACAGAATTTTGGAACGGAACTGGTAAGTCCTCATTTCTAAGCGTTCGTCTTTTCTGGTTTCATGCGAACCCTAGTTTTGGTTGCATGCATGGGTTCTAGGTCTGAGTTATTCTGAATTCTGGTGTTTTAGAGTAAGTGGAAATATTGAGCGAAACCTGAGGGTAGGACGCTGTTAAAGGAAGCCTAAATCTTGCTTTTTGGGAGTACACTGCTATCCAGGTAAGGGAAGCTTAATAATTTGATTCATACGTATATGATTGGGTGCGAGCATGATAGAAATAGAATGTATGAGATGTATGCTGTGTTTGAGTATGCCTGAACGATCGCTGTTATGCATGAATGAATATGGTATGCGCTGGTTGATACGTATGGATTAGATACTGGATGATTTTTGGTATAGTATGATTTATTAATGTGAATTCTATATAGTATGTGAATTAAATGATGAATCGGAAATTATAAGATTATGAATCGTATGAGAAATGTTAAGTTTAGATGAAGATGAAAATCTGAAATATAATGATCCTGTCATATGATAAAATACGTTCGTCATCGTACAGTCCTATACCGTTCGGTTTCTCTGAAAATGATTTAGAGTGAAATTCTTTCATTTGGAAAGAATTCTGTCCTAGAACGAGCGTCCCCATTTGAAATGCTATTTGAGCGTTCGTCCTAAAGAGCGCTCGGTTTATACCAAGCGTTCGTCTTAAGTAGTGCTCGGTCTTACACTGAGCGTTCGTCCTAATAGCGCTCGGTCTTATATTTAGCGTTCGTCCTAATAGCGCTCGGTCTTATATTTAGCGTTCGTCCTAAGAAGTGTACGGTCTTATACCGAACGCTCGTCCATATCTTTGATTCCAGAACGTACGTAAATAGCGTTCGTCTCAAATGTTCAGTAAATGAATATTCGCTTGCGGTCACTGACTGGCGTTCGATTCCTGTTTAAACAATTTTCCTCAGAGTACTAAATAAATCGTCTTGTTGTATCTTTACCCTTTTGAATTTAGTCTAAAGTCTTTAAACTTAAATTATTCTGAAACACTTATATTATATCGCTATGAGTCGGTTCATTCAACTGATTTTAGCAAAAGTAACGTTCGTCATGTTCAAAGCGTCAACCTTATTATTTTGAAAAGAAACCCCACGGCCTCACTCTCGACGTTCGTCCTCGTTGAGTAGATGATTGAACGCTCGTCTTTTTATGGAAGTGGAACATAGAATGAAAATGTAAATAAAAGGAAGCAGTAAGGTGTGCGAACCCTATAATAAGTGAAATTATGATATTGGTATTTGAACGAGCGTTCCATGGAGGGACGACTCTGATATATATTATTGAATATTAAATTTGGTAAAGTATGACTGTGGATAAGTTAAGACTCGCTGTCCATCCTGATGTTCCGTGAATACTATCTTCATGTAAAGGAAGTATGTCATGTGTGGGAACGGCAGGAGGTCCTTAGTCCATAAGTTAACATGGGCGACGTAAGAACGGACAGACCTCGAGTGACAGCTGTTTGGTGTATCCCAGTTACTACACCACTCGGGTGCAAGGACGCTTGTAACTACACAGATTCATACAGTCCGGACGGTCGATCTAGTATATATATATACTTTGAATGATGTTGTGTATTGAAGTTATGCGTTGTTTGGTTTGAAATGTTAATGACTATGTTGAAGTATGAATTAAATTACTTAAGCTTACCCTTTCGTTTTCCTTGTGTTGTCATCTTGTATATGTACGTTCGTCCTGTCCTTGCAATGATCATCCGTGTGGATGTGAGCAGATGGAGGTACATCACTTGAAGAGGTGCTAGAAGAAGAAAATTTGGAGGACGCTAATCTGGTGAATGTGGAAGTTAAAGCCGAGCCGTAGAGCGCTCGCTTGTGTATTTTAGTTTTGTTACGCTTACTTTGTGGACGTTCGGTTATAGTTTTGTAAAGTCGTTCGTCCCTGAACTCTTGTCTGTTTAAGCGTTCGTTATTTCTGTATCTTTATGTCGTTCGGCTATTAGCGCTCGTTCGGTTTTTGTAAGACTGCACTCTGGCGATCACGTTTTTCTAAGGATTAATCCAACTACTGGAGTAGGCAGAGCGTTACGATCAAAGAAATTATCTCCCAAGTTCGTGGGGCCGTACCAGATCACAAGGAAGATTGGACCAGTTGCATACGAAATGGCTTTACCTCCACAATTGTCCAACCTTCATCCGGTGTTTCACGTTTCTCAACTCCGGAAATACATATCGGATCCCTCACACATATTGGAGCTAGAGGACGTTCGTCTTCGACAAGACCGAACGCTGGAGATGAAGCCGGTTCGCATTGAAGACGTTCGCACTAAGTTATACAAAGGAAAGGACGTTCGGTTAGTGAAAGTGGTGAGGGATGAAAAGACAAGCGACTCTACGTGGGAAGTTGAAGATGCCATGAAGGACTTATACCCTCATCTATTCCCTGGTAAGACTTAATTTTCGAGGACGAAAATTTTTGTAGTTAGGGGGATTGTCACGTCCATTAAATTCACTGCTGAATCACCACTCTGCTTCCATTAATGCCCGTGACACGTGTTCAGTGCCATTAAAGACACACACGTACTCACTTTGCATGCAACGGCCAGATGTCATTTTTGGAACGTTCCAAAACGTTAATGGAAGACATGTGGCAGCAGAGGAATGGACGCACGTCCTGCCTGGGAAGAGAAAATTTATTTCTGGAAAAACTCTTCCCCTTTCTCAGCACACTTCATCTTCTTCCCCAGAATTTCTGAATCCCAAATTCTCCATCTTCTCTCTAAAAACCATTCTCCTTCTCTCTTCTACAACTCACTATTCTCTGCTCCGTTCACGTTTCAGCACCGTGAGAACGACCACTGCAACGTGAGCTTCATCTGGAACCGAGCGGTTTTGGATTCTGAAACGGGTAAGTTTCATGTTCTTCATTGTTCTTCCTTAGCTACATGCAAGCCTCGTTCTGAAATTGCATGCACCTTCTCTGAACCAATATTAGTTTTCTATATTTTAGCTTAAGGAGTTTTGGGGCTGAACGTTAAGGGTAGAAGAGTGTACTGGAATCTGGTTTTCCTTCCGTAGAACGAACGCACAATCCGGGTAAGGGAAGCTTATTAGATTTAATTCATATGATGTTCTGTACTGCATGTGCGTTTGTGTGATGCTTGAACTACGATTCATGATATTGGACTGTTGGTATATGAAAATGATTCTGAAATGATGTATGAAAATGATGTAATGTTCTATGGTTTGATTTAATTGAAAAATGAGTTGTATGATGAGATCATGTATGAAAATGTATGGATTTGTACTATGATTTGGAGTAAACTGATGTATGAAAGCCTATACTGGAAAATATTTGTATACTGAAATGTGAGTTTGAATATCTAAATCCTATGAAAATGAACGTTCGTATCGAAACGGTCTTTGACCGTTCGGTATTGCTAGTAAATTCTTTGAAATAGTCGAACCCTTTCAATTGGAAAGGATTATCCCTGAGGACGAACGCCCTCTTAAATATAGTTTTACGTTTGAGCGTTCGGCCAAACGTAGACATCCTGAGTGTTGGGTAAGAATTTGAGAAACTTGAAAATATCCCTTTGAACTCTTAGTCAAATTATTAAAGTATCTCATCTTATATATATATATTCCAAATTTTCTATGATTTTGAATCAGCGGATAGCCTCGACCTAAAAGCGTACGTCCTAAGTGGCGCTCGGTCTCAGACCGAACGCTCGTCCAAAAAGTGTAAATGATAAGTAGCGCTCGGTCCTATACCGAACGCTCGTTCTTTCCGTAATTATCAAACGAGCGGTAATAGCGTTCGTCCTGAAATTTTAATAGCGTCCGTCTTGAATTGAAATAGCGTCCGTCCTGAATTGAAATAGCGTCCGTCCTAAATTGAAATAGCGTCCGTCCTAAATTTAAATAGCGTTCGTCCAATAGATCTATTGACGTTCGTCCTCTATTACAAAGAGGGCTGGACGTTCGTCTTTTTATGAAAGTGGAACTAAGAATGAAACTGTGAATAAGAGGAAAGATTAAGATGTGCGAATGGTGTAAGAGATGAAATTATGATTGTTGAATTTGAACGAGCGTTCCAGGGAGGAACGACTCTTGAATGGAAATTGAGATTTGTAAAGTATGAATGTGGTAAGCTTAGCTGGCGGGTCATCCTGATATTCCGTGAGTGCCCGTTCTCCAGTAGAGAGGGGTATGTCATGCGTGGGAATGGGAGGAGGTCTTAGTCCATAACTGTAACTTGGACAGAACGGACTAACCTCAGGTGGCTGCTGATGAGTATTACAGCTATCCCACCTGGGTGCACGGACGTCGTAGCTACACAGAATTCATACAGTCCGGACGGTCGGTCTAGTATCAGGATTTTGATTGAGTTATGGATGAATTGAATGTATGTGTTATGATTCATTTGATATATTTGATATGTATGAAATGTATGTTTTGGCTTGAATTAAATTCAATAAGCTTACCCTGTGTTGTTTCCTTGTGTTGTCGTTCGTCCATGAACTTTCGTCTTGTCTATGCAATGATCATCCATGTGGATGTGAGCAGACGGAGAGGCGTTACTTGAAGAAACACTGGAAGAAGAAAATTTAGAGGACGCCAATCTCGTAGAAGTAGAAGTGAAGGCCGAACAGTAAAGGCGTTCGGTTTTTAGTAGTGTAATTAGAAGACTGAGCGACTGTGAGCGAGCGCTCTTTTTGATTGTATAAATATTAGGACGTTCGGTAATGGTTTTTGTAAACCGTTCGTCCTCATTTATTTTGTGAACGTTTGTTGAATTATCTACATGAAAGGTCGTTCGGCCACTTTCGAAATTTTCGTTTCCTTTACTTTAAAACTGTTTTGCCATATTAATATATGTGATTATTCTAAGTATATAGTTGATGACCGTATAATTTTTGGGATGTTACATGAACCAAAAGATAAGACAATAACTGCTTTAGTGATGGCTTTATTTCAAGATTTGATGGTCAAGCAGTAGCTGTTCAGATTATATTAGTTTTCAAGAAGATGAAATATACAATATATGCTTGCAGATTTCTTTGCCGAGAGACATCATATGTTATAGGTTAATTCAAAGAGAATAAAAAGAGTAATAAAGTAAGAAATTAAATTAATTGAAAGTCTTAGCGTGAAACATAATCCTAGAAGTTTTCTTTTCATCCCAATTTTTGTATCTTACTTTCTTCTTCGACAGCAACACTTCAAATATTTTCTTTCTTTTAATTGATAATAATTTGTGAAAATTACATAGTCAAGAACAAGTTGGTTTGTTGTGAATTCGACATTATTACTTGATAACGATGGTAATGAGAATGATGACAATGGTAAATTTGTGATTTTCATCCATTAATTATTGATTTTCAGAGAAATCAAATTTGAAGTTTAAGAAATGTACATGGCATAAACTCCATAATTGTTTACCTGTCGAATTTTAGATAAAACAAATCTCCGTAACCTGTAATTTAGTGAGAGATTCTTGATAGTAAACAAAATGACATATTCATGTGTTTGCACACGAAAGACCAATATCTAAAACAAAGTAGAATAACCATCTCCCAGGCTAAAAAGTAGCTAGCTACTCTGCATCTCATAAGTTACTTGCATTCAAGGACTTTCAAAGGCTTTGGTAGGAAGTTGGTCATCCCTAAATCAAATTCCAGGTTCTGTCTTTCTTTTCCGTTGCCAGAACATTTGAGTTTCACGACCACCATTTTCTCGGTGTCTTCATTGTCAGCAAATATGAAGACGAAGTTAATAAAAATGTACTTAGACAAGATTCATCTACACCGTGGAGCACAATGATATTAAACATTTGTGATATATATGATCAGAGAGAAGAGACAAAAAGTGTTAGCTTATGAACGAAAGTGGTTGCAGTGACAGATAAAAGAAATCATTACTTAGTCTTGGCCTTGTGGTTTCTGGGAACTCTCTTTGAGCAGAGGGCAATTGCCCAAAATCCGGAGAGTTGAAATGGATTTGGGCAGACCCTCTTCAGGTAAGCATCGAATGTTGGGGCAATCAAAGAGTGTCAATTTCTTAAGAGAGGAGGGATTGCAGAGACCCTTGTAGTTTAGTGTTTTAAGATGAGGGCAATCACGGATTATTAGACAAGTAAGAGAGATTGGCAAAAACCCTTCACTGGGAAAAGACTCCACATCCACTTCTTGAACAGACAAGGTTTGCAGAGAGGTGTTTGCTCCCAATGGCCCTTTCAGTGAGGCAACAAGTCTGGAGCAATTTGAGATATTCATATTTTCCAGATTTGATGGCAAGCCTCCATCAGAGAGAATCTTCATTTGTGGACAATCATGTATCAACAGACTAGTCAGAGATGGAAGGAGAACATGCATGTGTTGAGGCAATGATTTCAGTTTGCCCAATCTTTTCATGGCAAAGCTCTCTAACCTGGGTGCTGATAATCCTTCATCAGGAAATGATTGGAATTGAGGGCACCCAGTAATTTGCAGATCCTTGAGATGATTATGAATGCGCCCCTGTGAAATAGTGTGTAAATTATGACAATACTTGAGGCAAAGCCGAAGCAGTTTTGGGAAACAGTCCAGGGAAATGCTCATAAGAGAGTCACAACCATCATTGATGTCCAGTGTTTCAAGAAAATCATAATAGCTCACGGGAATATTTGTTTTTGATTTGCATAAGAAATCAAGAGACAACTGCATGCTGCTGTCTCCGATAACCGTTAGCCTTCTCAAAGCAGTTGGATGATAATCAAACTGCAGCTTTCCACAGTTTTGTAGGTCTAATTCAAAAATTTCTTGGGCCACAGGAGCAGAAGCTACAAGTTCTTTGCACTCACATATAAGTAGCTTCCTCAGCTGAAGAAGTTTCTCTGGTAGGTTCCCTTTCAGCTTGGGACAGTGTCTTATAGAAAGATGTTGAAGACGTGGAAAAGCATCTGTCACTGTCACAGCTTGACATTCCCAATTTTCCCATCCATACATAAACGAGAACTTCAATGTTTCCAAGGATGAAAATGAAGAAGATGTACTCCCAAAAAAATCAGCATTAATGTTCACAACCTCACCCAACCCACTAATACTAAGGTCCTTGAGATATGGAAAAAGACCAAGAGGAGGCAAACGTGTGCAGAAATTACAGTTTTCTAAGCTTAAGGACACCACAGACGACAATGAAGTATTGGCTAACCAACCTGGGAATTGTGTACCGCCGTAGTTCCAAATAGACAACTTCTCCAAATGTTTGGAAGGTTGCAAATTCTCAAGGACTTCTGTTTCTTTTATTAAATCCGCAAGGTTCCAGCTATTGTTCCATTTTAACGTTAGCTCAACAAGATTTCTTTTACTTTTCAAATCAGCTGCCACTGCATCCAGGGGATTCAAAATATTCTGCAGATCCTCAATTGTTAGCCCTCCTCGTAGACTGAGGTCTCCTAACTGTTGAATAGTGAACTCACTACTTTCACCAACTCGAAAAGAACTCATCAACACTTGAAGATTGTTCAGCTTTCCTAAATGCACTGGCATCTTTATCACATTAGTTTTCATAACTTCAAGGCGACGCAAATTGGTGAGTTGATGCAAATTAGAGGGCAGCACCTTCAAATTGAAACAAGAGTTCAGCTTCAGTATTTGCAAGTTATAGAGTGAGCATGTTGAATCGGGGACCTTTTCTATAAGGGTGCCTGAAAGGTCAAGTGAACGCAGATGCTTAAGATCACCTACTAAACCAGGAACCTCTTTAAGGCCACGACACCAAGACAGAGACAAGACGCGTAAGAACTTAAACTTGGAGAATAACTCATCCATCGACATCTTGCAATCCCAATAATAATCAATATTTATTCTTCCACTTGTTGGCATAATTGTACGTAGCCCTTTAGCATCATACAAACTCCTAAACCCATCAGAATATTGATCTTGATTTGTTACCAACGACAAGTGACGGGTTTTTACTAGTGTCTTCTTTTCTTCATCAACTCCAAACCTAAAACATATGTCCCCACAAACATATTTTGCCAAATCGTTGAGAAGGTCGTGCATTACAAAGCATGTTTTGTTGTCTTGAATTGATTTTTGAAAGAAGGACCTTGATAATAGTTCATCGAAATACAGCTCACCAACTACTTCTGGACTCCTACCTTGCTGAGAACATTGTAGAAAATTTTCAGCCATCCATAACAAAATTAAACTCTCTTTGTGAAACTCCTGATCTTTGGGGAATAAAGCACAATAAGCAAAACATCTCTTGAGATGCGAAGGAAGATGGTAATAGCTCAACAATAAAGCAGGGATGATTTTACTATCTTCTCTGGGTAAGTCCCATATTTTGCTTATCAATACACTGTCCCATTCTGAAACAGATGACTTTGTGTGTAATAGACATCCAACTGTTTCCAGGGCCAGGGGCAATCCTTTGCACTTTTCAACTATCTTTTTACCAATTTTCTCCACTTCAACATTCAAATGATGATTATTATCTTGAAATGCATGTTTAGCAAAAACTTGCCAACTATGATCTTCTTCTAACTGCTTTAGTTCGTGTACTTTATGTGACTGCAAGGTAGTAGCAACTTTGCTGCTGCGTGTTGTGACAAGAATTTTACTTCCCTTGGCCCCATATTTAAGAGGAGTTTGCAGTGGTTTCCATCGGTCTCGATCTTCGTTCCAAACATCATCCAGAACGAGGAGAAACTTCTTTCCTGTCAATTTTTCTTTCAATCGTACCTGAACCATTTCTAGGTTTCTGCTATCATCAATTGAGTTATGGATTGCCTGAAGAATTTCTCTGGCTACCTTGAAAGCATCGTATTCATCCGAAACACAGACCCAGGCTTTGAGGTCAAATTTAGCCTCCTCAATCCTTGGATCGTTATAAACATGTTGGGCAAGTGTAGTCTTACCCATCCCACCCATAGCTACAATAGAAAGTACTGCAGGCTGGCTATGATTGTCAGTGTCAGAACAAAGCCAATTAAGAATCATTTCTTTTTCATCCTCTCTGCCATAAATAACAGTTTCAACCACCAAAGACGTTGATGGCAGTTTCTGTGTCACTTTACTAACTGACTCTGGTCCAACACCAACACAACTAACATATTCCAAACCTAGATCACCCTTTTGGCTTGAAAGAAATTCTATTTGCTCAAGGACTTGCTCCATCCTTGATTCAATTTTCTTGTCAAAGAAACTTTTGGAAGAAGGCTTGAAGAATTTCCATACCTTTCTAGAGCGAGTGTGGGATTCAGCTTTCAACTTGTATTTGCAAAATTCATAGTCTATTTCATCCAGCAGATCCTCTGCATCAAACACAGCATCTTTGACCTCATCAAGCCATGCTTTCACATAAGAATTAGTGAACTGCTTTAGTTCTGCATCATCGATCACATTATTGATGGACAACAGCTTCACCTTCAACTTGTACAGTAGCTTCTCATTGAGCTTTCTTCGACGAAAGTAATCAAAAACATGATGAGAATCCAGCCTGTCAAACAGCAGCTGAAGGACAGCACCAAAGAGAGCACCACCAAGTGTTTCTATCACTGGCATGGTTGGAAAGGAAGTGACCGAATCAAAGAGAAGAAAGGATTTTGAATTGGAAGTGCAGCTTAGTTATGTGAATGAGTGGTTAAGCATGAATGCAGACAGAACAGAAATAACATCAACAAAAGGTAATGATTGTCTTTTGTTGGAGATGGATTTGTTTTCAATACAAGGTTTGCTGCCACAATTTGGGTTCAGACAATGTTTGGAGCACATAAAAATTGCTTTTCTAGCTTGATTCACTGTAATAAAATATCTTCCAACTTTAGGGCATTTAGTCAACTTCGGTTGGTAACCAAATCAATAAATTAACCCAAGACCTGCATCTTTTTCAACCATGACAACGTAGAAAAAATAAAAAACTCTATACGTGTTTTCTCCCTGCACCCCATACTAACATAAGTAAACTAAAATGCCATTTCTCATTCCACACCCTCAATCTAAACACACACCAACCCACCACACCACGGCCCACTAGCCCACTTACTACCACAAAGTTCACAACGTCCATTTTTTTCCCTATATAACACAACACCATAACCCATGTTTCCTCCCAAACTAACACAAATCAAACTAAGCCTATGTTCAATATACCTATGAACATCTAGATAGCCTATTCGTTCTAACCCACTATTTTCGTAAGTCTCCACATCAAATACTTAATCCAATTCGACTAACCCTCAGGATAAGGCATTTGTCTATAATGAAGGTATTAATAAAAGTTCATCTATGTCACAACACCAAGGTAGCCCGTAAGAACAATATTCAAATAAAATTTGTGGTTATTATTCGAACATGTAATGTTTGATTTTTTTCAATTGTGTGTCTCGTCCTCATCCACATACTTGAAGGTTAAAAATCGCATATTTAACATGTCCAGCGAAAAAATGAATTTATTTTGGATAAATCATGTATACTAAATAATAAGGAGAAAAGAATGTTTAAACAAAATAGTTTAATTGACAATAACCATTTCAAGAAATTTCTGTATGAATGCCTTATGCGTCTATCTACACCGATATTGATTCTGTTATGTCAATGCTTAGATTCGTGGAATCTTAAATTTTGTCAACATGACAACGGGTCGGGTCGGGCACAGATAGTGTCTACCTGCAACCCGACCCGAAAAGAAAAAGAGTTACTCTCTCCACCACCACATACTGCTTACTGCACCTCTCCATTCCTCTTTTGTCCTTCACGGTAATATTTAAACGGATGTGAATATGCATTAGATTCTTAAACGGATGACAATATCTGTGGACGGATATCGACATCCGTTGAAGGACAAACGGATGTCGATATTCGTCCATGGATGTTGACGTCCGTTTAAGAATTGAGGGTCCACGGATGTTGACATCCATTCAACCACATATAGTGATTGCACAAGAGAGAAGTATTACAGTGCTAGTTGTGGGTGACTCAATTAACAATGTTTGGGTATTAGGTGAGGTCATTTAAGTGAGCATGCAAGAGTTGGTTTGGCAACAAAAAATAGAGTTTTGTACGTAGACCAGAAGAAAGAAGAGAAGAAGTAGAGGAAGGATGGGTTGCTCTCGGGTTTGAGTGGTAGGAGGAAAAGAGGATGAAGGGTTTCTGGGTTGAGAGTTGGGTGAACAATAAAGTGAACAATATATATTTTGGGTGTAGGTCCCACGAAGGAGAATGTAGAGAAGATAGGAGTGTTGAGCAAGGTTGAGTGTAGGAATTGGAAGGTTAAAAGAGAGTTGAGGTTGTAGTGGTTGGAATGTTTTAAGTGAGTAGAGTGAAGTAGTTAAAAGAAAAAATATAGAGATGAGATGATAGGAAAGATTGGAGGAGAAGAGTGTTGATGGGTGTTGGGGCTTTGTTTCTGTGGTGAGAAAAGAAGATAATGGGGTACATGGAAAAGAGTGATGGTTGTTAGTGTGGAGTTAGCGGAAAGTATGGGAAGAAGTAGGAAACCTAGATGACTCTAGGGGTGAGTGATGAAAGGGAAGAGAGTATGAAGTAATGAAGAGTGTGTGTAGGTTTTATGAGAAAAGAGGAAAGTATGGTTAGAGTAAGGAAGAGAATGTTTGATGGTGTGATTAGCATGCATGTATGTAGAAGTGAGGAAAGAAAAGTAAGAGGGAGAAGTGTGAGGATATGTGTCGTGAAATTAGAGAGAGAATGTGAGGATTGAGTGTTCTGGGTTGAAGAAAAGAAAAGAAAAAAATAAATAGAAGAGTTATTGTGTGGTGTGTGAGATGAAGTAAGTGAAAGAAGGAGAGGGGTGGTATTATTGAATGCTTCTACGTAAAAGTGAGAGTTAGTGTGTTTGGTGAGTGAAATAGTGCAGTGATGGGTTCCACAATGAGTGAAATTATGTTTATGCATGGTGGATAGATACGTTCAACCTAAAAGTGAAGCTAAGAAAGACATATCTTCTATGTTTGATCAGCGTTGTAGTGAAGTGAATGATGAGCTCTTTTTCAGCATAGCAAACCACACCATGACAATCGTTGAAGTTAATGTTGCATATGTTAATAGGGTGTTTACACCATGGACTTCCCAATTGTGCCTCCCTTCTGCAGTATGTGCAAGTGTAGGAGCCTGGAAGTATAGGGGTGTAGGGAGATTTAGAGCTTTAAAAAAGTAAATTATATTAAATAGTAAAAGTTAAATTAATAAGGATACTTTTGGAACAAAAACAATAATGGGGAGGTGTAGGGAGAACTTGGGTGGTAGAGGGAGCAATGACAACAGTTGAAAAACTGTTATTTTCATGCTTAAAATTGATACTAAAAGCAACCTTTAACACTTAGAAACTAGCTTGGAATCATGCTTTTGTTCATATTTTTGGAAATAAGAGAGCTGGACAGGTTTATACTTGATTTCAGTGTTTTATGCAGGTTTTAAGGTGAATTTGGTGAAAGAAGTGAAGAAGGATAGAGATGGAATCAGAAAAGAACTCAAAAAGTGCAAAAGGAGAACCCGCAAGTACTGCTGAGCGGCACTCAGGACCACTAGTTGGCTCCGCTGAGGGGTGAAAATGCAGCTGAGGGGAAAATTGACTTTGCGCTAGTACCGCTGAGCAGAAGTTTACCGCTGAGCGGTGGTATTTTGGGCTTAGGCCCACTTTTCTGTAATATTACGAATAGTATATAAGCTTTAGGACTTCCTAGGGTTTGGATCTTTGGCTGGAGACGAAGTAAACACACACCTTTCCACCTCTTGGAGGAAGATCTTGGATGCTAAGGCTACCTTCTCATCTTTCTAGGGTTCTATCTTTCATTCTTTCATTATTGTTCATCTAGTTTCACCATGAATATGGTGAACTAAACCTTGTATTGTTGTTGGGGAATCAATGTAGTCTTGTGAAACTCTCATATGGAATTTGTGTTTTAACATCTTATTTTAAGATACATGCTTTCTTTCATCATTAGTTAGGGTTTTTCCTCCTTGCTTAAAGCTTGCATTGTTTAACTCATTCAATGCCATGATTATTGATTTTGTCGATATGGGAACGTACGGAGAAATCTAGATCTGGAGAATTTCTCCCAATAGCATATTGCCTAGACATAGGAATATGAGGGTTGGTTGTCGTTAAGCTTCTGCACTTTAG
This sequence comes from Vigna angularis, assembly GCF_016808095.1. Taxonomy (NCBI): domain Eukaryota; kingdom Viridiplantae; phylum Streptophyta; class Magnoliopsida; order Fabales; family Fabaceae; genus Vigna; species Vigna angularis. Next base: position 20,013,949 of record NC_068974.1, on the reverse strand, counting down.
AATTAATTATTAGGGATGCTAGGAATTGTATGAACTCATAATTAAGGATAGGCCTTCTTGCAAGGTGATTTAGAGAGTGGCATTAACATTGATGAAAAGAATGATGAATTCCTAAAGTATATGAGAGTGGGTAAGATGAAATTGATTACCCCAACAACATACTCATCCATCTAATACATTAAAGTGTTTGATTTCCTTTCTTCCATTGATCAAATTTATGCATACACGTTTAATTATTGTCTTTTGCATTTAAAACCTACAATCAATTGTTCACAAGTCTTAAATAATCAACAAATCATATAACTAACTAGGCCGTGAATCCTTTGGGAGAACGATACTTGGTCTTACCGAGTTTATTACTTGATACGATTCGGTCACATTTGTCCAGGGTTAAAGAAGTTTTTGGTGCCGTTTTCGGTGTTCATAAATTTGTCATCAAGTTTTTGGCGCTGTTGCCGGGGACTCGTGGTTTAACTAGTTCATTTGTGTGATTATTGATTATCTTTGACTTGAATTTTGAATTTTGAAATTTGAATTTCTGTTTTATTTTCTGTTTTTATTTTTCTGTTTTTATTTTATTTCTTTTTTTATTTTTCGGTTAATATTTTATTTTATTTTTTGGTTTTTATTTTTTTTGTTTTTATTTTCTGTTTTTTATTTTTTCTGTTTTTATTTTATCTTCTTATCTCTAATCTTATATCTTCTTTTATATCTTTTTGTGCTAACCAATTCTTCTAGGGATTTGTTTTCTTGTGTATGCAGGAAGCAATCCGAACTAAGAGCAAGAAAACTGTAGAACCTCTTCTTGAAGGTTTAGACGAGAGTAGACGGAGGAGAAGAATCCGTACATCTAGAGAACTTTTTCCTTCTCCGGAAACTCTGTTACAACTGTCACCATAAAGTTTTGACCATAGCACTGAGGAGTGATAATAGTTGAAAAATTGTTATTTTCATGCTTAAATTTGATACTAAAAACAACCTTTAACACTTAGAAACTAGCTTGAAATCATGCTTTTGGTTATATTTTTGGAAATAAGAGAGCTGGACAGGTTTATGCTTGATTTTAGTGTTTTATGCAGGTTTTAAGGTGAATTTGGTGAAAGAAGTGAAGAAGGATAGAAATGGAATCAAAAAAGACATCAAAAAGTGCAAAAGGAGAAGCCACAACTACCGCTCAGCGGCAGTTTACCGCTAAGCGGCACTCAGAAACCCACGTTGGCTCCGCTGAGGGGTGAAAAGGCCGCTGAGGGGAGGAAAACAACTCACGCACTTACCGCTGAGCGGTAGTTTACCGCTGAGCGGCACTATTTTGGGCTTGGGCCTAATTTTCTGTATTATTACGAACAATATATAAGCTTTAGGTGTTCCTAGGGTTTGTATCTTTGGATGGTTAGGCTACCATCTCATCTTTCTAGGGTTTTATCTTTCATTCTTTCATTATTGTTCATCTAGATTCACCATGAATATGGTGAACTAAACCTTGTATTGTTGTTGGGGAATCAATGTAGTCTTGTGAAACTCTCATATATGGAATTTGTTTTAATATCTTACTTTAAGACATATGCTTTCTTTCATCATTAGTTAGGGTTTTTCCTCTTTGCTTAATGCTTGCTTTGTTTAACTCATTCATTGCTATGATTATTGATTTTGTCGATATGGGAACGTACGGGGAGATCTAGATCTGGGGAATTTCTCCCAATAGCATATTGGTTGCCTTTAAGCTCCTAATTACTAGGAATGCTAGGAATTGTATGAACTCGTAATTAAGGATAGGCCTTCTTGACAAGGTAATTTAGAGAGTGGCATTAACATTGATGAAAAGATTGATGAATTCCTAAAGTATATGAGAGTGGATAAGATGAAATTGATAACCCCAACAACATACTCATCCATATCATTCATTACGTGTTTGTTTTACTCTTTTCCATTGATCAAATTCATGCATACATGTTTAATTACTGTCTTTTGCATTTGAAACCACAAGAATTTGTTCACAAGTCTTAAATAATCAACAAATCATATAGCTAACTAGGCCGTGAGTCCTTTGGGAGAACGATACTTGGTCTTACCGAGTTTTATTACTTGATACGATTCGGTTACACTTGCCGATTGTTAAACAAGGTTTTGGCGCCGTTTTCGGTGTTCATAAATTTGTCATCAAGGAGATGGAGAATAATAATGCCAAAAGAACTCTTGCAGATTACACTAATATAGCTGGAGGGTCAATGCAGCTAATATGGAGGTGAAACCAGCATTAATCCAATTGGTGAAGAGTAACCAATTTAATGGGTTGTCACATGAAAGCCCATATGAGCACCTCACAACATTTAATAAAATTTGCAATACAGTAAAGATAAATGGAGTGCCTGACAAAGCAATCAAACTTAGCCTGTTTCCATTCTCATTAGGAGGCAACGCTAAGCTTTGGTTGAACTCTTTCCAGAAGGAAGCTTTACAGAGTGGGAAGTAGTGGTGACAAAGTTCCTAAACAAATACTTTCCACAATCCAAGGTAAACAAAGGAAAGCAAGAGATCTCATCTTTCAGGCAAGGCATGAAGGAATCACTAGGTCATGCATGGGACAAGTACAAAAGCCTATTAAGAAAGACTCCCACGCTTGAATTTGACGAAGTAGAAGTAGTCTTAATCTTCCTTGGAGGTCCTGGTTCACAAACCAAGTTGATGCTAGACGCCTCAGCTGGAGGCAATATCAAGTGGAAGACTCCAGAGGAAGCCACGAAAATAATTGAAAACATGGCTACTAATGATAATGAGCTGAATAGTGAAAGAGGAGCTCCTATTTAACAAAAAGGAGTTCTACAGTTGCAATCCAATGATGCCTTGTTAGCTCAGAACAAGATAATAACTCAACAATTGGAGAATCTCACAAAGATACTTGCATAACTGCCAAAAGATTTAAAGACTGTTGCACAGGTTCAACCACCGATGTGTGAATTATGTGGGGGTGACCATATCAATGGTCAATGCGCCTTTCCAGTGGAAGCTTTAGACGATGTTAACTTCATGGCCAATCAATTTCCATACTGTTAGGGGAACTTCAATCAAGGGTGGAAACCACACCCAAGTATTGGTCAAGGACAAAGTGGGCACACTGGACAATCAGGGCAATTTAACAAGCAACAACAACAGCCAACCTTATGGCAACTAATGTCTACACTTAATGAAAGATCAATAAGGATGGAAGAAACTCTTCAACAATTCATACAGGAAACTGAATCCACTCAAAAGAGCACTGAAGCTGCTATTACGAACTTGGAGATTCAAATGGGTCAAATTACTAAGTTGTTGGAAGAAAGGCCTGACAATAATTTTGGGGCTAATACTGAGATTAACCCCAGGGAAGAGTGTAAAGTGCTAGTGAGTGTAAATGTTAAAAAAGTTGAGTTGGAAAAAGAAGAGAGAAAAAAGAGAGAAGAGAAAGAAGAAGAGAAAATTTGTGTGAAGATTGAGAAAGTGAGTAGAAAAAGAAAAGAAAAAAAGAGAGTAAGAGAAAAGAAAAAGAGGAACAAGAAAGTGAGAGAAAAGAGAAAGAGGACGAGAGGAAGAGAGAGAGAATCATATGAAAACCCCATCCTCATCTAAAGAAGAATCATAGGAAGGAAAATAAATTTAAGTGCTTTATGGAAATCTTCAAGAAATTGGAGATTAAAGTTCCTCTGATTGAGACACTACAACAGGTTCCTGGTTTTATTAAATTCCTGAAGAAGTTCAGTAGAAAGAAGAAAAAGAAGAAAGAACTTGAGTTTTATTGGGTCAAGCTAGTGACGTTAAAAGAGCGCTTGCTGGGAGGCAACCCAGTGATTTAAGAACTTTTAATTTTTGGTTTGGTGATGTAATTTTAACTTTTGGGTATTTTTGTTTTTGTTAGAAGTTTGTTATAGGGTTTACATCTACTGATGGATGTTAGGCGGAAGAGTATCTACTGAAAGATACTATGTTTGTATACACCTACTGATGGGTGTTGGTAAGAAAGATTTGCATCTACTAAAGGGTGCTGGAGGATTTTGGGTTAGGCTCGTGACGTTAAACAAGCGCTACCTGGGAGGCAACCCAGTTGATTGATTTTATCTGTATTGTTTGTTTTGATTCTGCTTTAGTTGAATGATAGGGATTAAATGTTTGAGTGATTTAATTGCAGGGAGCAAGTGAGGGGTATGAGTAGAAGGCACCTAGGTCAAGCTAGGAAGAAGAAAAGCACATCACGAAAGTGCCGCTGAGCGGTGGTATCGCAAGTTGGGCTTAGGATTGCCCCTTAGCGGAACCCGAGCCCATTATGGTATTTTTATACCCTAAGTCACGCTTTGGCCTCTATTTTCAGATTCTTCTCTGCACACACATCCTAAACACTTTTCCAAAGGTTCTCTACATTTTTCCCTTCATTCCTCTTTAGAAAATCTCCCTTCCACTCACTTTCTCACTAGTTTTCCATCTAAGTTTGGGGTTGGGAGAGAGCATCATTGATGGGGTTGAGTTTTTCAAAGCACTAGAGCAGGATTTGTTTTATCATTCACTTTTGTTTTTAGAATAGGGTTTGATGTACTCAATTGGAAACTTTGTTTGTTATGATGGTTTGCTTATGATTGTTTTTTGATAAGTAATGCTTGATATGGATTGATGTTGAGATGTGCACATTACATGCTTATACAGGTGGTTCACAAGCTTTGTGAACAAATGCATGATGTTGTGATTGTGATTGTGATATTAAGCAAGATGTGTATGTCAAATGTGAATGAGCTTATATGTGAGGTTTTGAGCTCGAGAGATTTTGTGATTGAGTGCTATTACTTTGAAAGCATGAATGACTTTGCCCAGGTTTTCTATGATTGAATTACTAGCTTGTTTGCATCATATGATCAAGACCATTTGTTGGTAACCCTTGTATTAGCCAATTTCATGAAATAAGCCACTAAAAGAGAACACTATGTGTTCTATCCTTTGAACCCCTAGCCTTGAACATGATTTGAAAACCCTTGTTTAAAAGCTTTACCTTGAGTTAAGGAGAAAATATTTTGTGGTATTGACAAATGTTCAAGTTTGGGGTTGTTGGAAAATAGAAAGGGAAATTTAAAGCATTGAGCTAAGAGCTAAGAATTAAGTATGTGAAAAGAGAAAGAAAAAGAGAAAGAAAAGAAAAGAAAAAGCAAAGCTCAATGCAAAAGAAAGTTGGGGAAAAGTAAGAATGATTGTGTTTATATGATTCTCTTAACTCAAGGGTTTTGTGATCTAGAAAAACCAATTTTCTTGTTAGCCCAGCCACATTACAAGCCATTGAAAAGTCCTGGTGAGGATGCATGCTTGTGAATTTATTTGATTATGGTTAAATGAAAGGCAAAGTCAATTCATGTGACATTGTGATAGTAGAGCGAATGAGTGATTACCTCTTATACACTTGTATTTGAGTGAAACACTTTACTTAGTGAGGAAATATTCCCTGAGCACATGAACATCCATGCTTAGTTGATTGATCATTCATGAAAAATAGCATTTGTTGGATATTAAGTGACTTTGTGAACACTAAAGCATGTGTATGTCTTGATTGAAGTCTTTGTCATGAGCTTAATTGAAGTTTTTACTTATCTTGAAAAGAGGATTTTTGAATGGAGTAAACCATTGTATTGATTGGTAGAAGATTGAGTTACATCTTGTTTGCTTGAGGACAAGCAAAGTTCTAAGTTTGGGGTTGTGATAACAGTTGAAAAACTATTATTTTCATGCTTAAAATTGATACTAAAAGCAACCTTTAACACTTAGAAACTAGCTTGGAATCATGCTTTTGTTCATATTTTTGGAAATAAGAGAGCTGGACAGGTTTATGCTTGATTTCAGTATTTTATGCAGGTTTTAAGGTGAATTTGGTGAAAGAAGTGAAGAAGGATAGAGATGGAATCAGAAAAGAACTCAAAAAGTGCAAAAGGAGAAGCCGCAAGTACTGTAGAGCGGCACTCAGGAACACCCGTTGGCTCCGCTGAGGGGTGAAAATGCAGCTGAGGGGAAAATTGACTTTACGCTAGTACCGCTGAGCGGAAGTTTACCGCTGAGCGGTGGTATTTTGGGCTTATGCCCACTTTTCTGTAATATTACGAATAATATATAAGCTTTAGGACTTCCTAGGGTTTGGATCTTTGGCTGGAGACAAAGTAAACACACACCTTTCCACCCCTTGGAGGAAGAACTTGGATGCTAAGGCTACCTTCTCATCTTTCTAGGGTTCTATCTTTCATTCTTTCATTATTGTTCATCTAGTTTCACCATGAATATGGTGAACTAAACCTTGTATTGTTGTTGGGGAAGCAATGTAGTCTTGTGAAACTCTCATATATGGAATTTGTGTTTTAACATCTTATTTTAAGATACATGCTTTCTTTCATCATTAGTTAGGGTTTTTCCTCCTTGCTTAAAGCTTGCATTGTTTAACTCATTCAATGCCATGATTATTGATTTTGTCGATACGGGAACGTACAGGGAAATCTAGATCTGGAGAATTTCTCCCAATAGCATATTGCCTAGACATAGGAATATGAAGGTTGGTTGTCGTTAAGCTTCTGCACTTTAGAATTAATTATTAGGGATGCTAGGAATATGTGAACTCGTAATTAAGGATAGACCTTCTTGCAAGGTGATTTAGAGAGTGACATTAATATTGATGAAAAGAATGATGAATTCCTAAAGTATATGAGAGTGGATAAGATGAAATTGATTACCCCAACAACATACTCATCCATCTAATACATTAAAGTGTTTGATTTCCTCTTTTCCATTGATCAAATTTATGCATACATGTTTAATTATTGTCTTTTGCATTTAAAACCTACAATCAATTGTTCACAAGTCTTAAATAATCAACAAATCATATAACTAACTAGGTCGTGAGTCCTTTGGAAGAACGATACTTGGTCTTACCGAGTTTATTACTTGATACGATTCGGTCACACTTGCCGAGGGTTAAACTAGTTTTTGGCGCCGTTTTCGGTGTTCATAAATTTGTCATCAAGCAACTCTCAAAAAATAATTCATCAGCTACCCGCACGGATATTCGCTTAAAAAATATTCGCGGATATTTTAAAACTTGTGGATATCCACATATACCCGCAAATATTTAATTTTTTTAAATTATTAAAATAAAATTTAAATAAAATTACAAAAAATATATAAAATATAATATAAATTAAAATTTAATTTTAATTAAATTTAACTTTATAAATATAAATTAATTTTAATTTTAATTAAATTTAACTTAATAAAATATAAATTAAATTTTTATTTTTATTTTTTTTGGGTAGAGGATATTTGTAGGTACGGATAGTATAATACCCGCACCCGACCCATTTATAAGCCGGTATTAAAATATCCGCTACCCACAACTGCGGACAGTAAATATTCGTGGGTACCAATTATTCGTCGTGAATTTTATTCGTGAATATCGCGGGCGCATATTTTTTTGTCATCCCTAATTATAAGAGAAATTTCAAGAGAATTCTCCTTTGTTTATACCATTCATGTTTCTATTTTATTCCTTATAATCTAATTATTGTTAACCAACGTTTTAAGAGTAATCACATTTTGATTTTTTTTTTAATAAAACTCAATTATAATTAATAACTGAACAAATGGTAAGTTAAAATATAGTTTTAAAACTATTTATATTATTAAATGTTAGTAGCTTTTATTTTTAATAATTTAGTATATTTTGCTTATAAAATTTAAAATAATTTATATTATTTTATGAAGTTATAAGCAAACAAAAATAAAAAGTATGTAAACTAAAATTATCTAATAATTTATAAAATGAATTTATTATATTAAATCAAACATTTTTATATTATTTCCTCACTTTAAATATAATACCCGTGCAATAATTACATAATAATATATATTTATATATAGATAGGTTTAAACTCTCGAATTGTCCTCATATTTGTTGGAGAATCTCAAGTGGGTCCTCGTTTTTTAAACCGTCAAAATTGGGTCCATATACTTGTAAAATTGAGCCAATTTTTTTCTCTCAGTTAAGTTTTGACAGACGACGGTAAATTGTGATGACGTGTTTATGCTGATGTGCATTGTTTGATTATGTGAATTTATTTAAATTAAAAGATTATGACATGGCAAAATTGAAATGGTTTATGTTAAAATAATATATTAGGGATTGAAAAGTGTCAGGCCATTAACCACTGCACGTTCTTCATCCAGTCAGGCCATGGGCCTCGCCGCCAGTCGTCGGTCATAGTCGTAGCTTCGCCGACGGCAGTTATTCATCGGCTCTTCGTGTTCTTCATCGTCGTGACACAGTGAATCTCTCTACCCCACCACCCTATTTTTTTCTCCTTCAATCCCCTTCTTCGTTTATACATATATATTCACCTCATTCCAATATGCACAAAAGTAAAACAGAAATAAACAAATATGTGGTTATCAATGCCCTGGAACCATGGAACCTCCCAAGTATGTGATTCATAAACAAATAAATAAATAAGCAAACTTTTGTGCATATGATTCACTCATTTTTGGTAAAATGGTTGTTTGCAGCACTTGCGGGGGGAGCTTTGTCGTGGGGATACAGAGCAATGGTTTTTCTTTTCGCCTGGGCAAGAGAGACAAGCCAGAGGAGGGAGACCTAGCAGAACCACAACTTCTAGGTACGGGAAAGCTACTGGTTCACCATCTTCACTACTTCGTCAAACTCTCCCTACGCGCCTTCAAGATCGTCCTTTTCAGCTCCCACCCTGACGTTGTCGCTGACACTGAAAATGCCGGCATTTGGGACTGCGACTCTTTCTCTCCCTACTCACGGGGCATCAACCATCAGGTCGGACCCATGGAGGAATCTATGACGGAGGAACCACCGCCATGTCTCCAGCGCAACCTTTATCCACCTAGAAGACCAAATCTGGGCCCAAACCAGCGATCCCCACCGCGAAGTAGAAGACCAAATTAAGTGTCTCACCAAGGACCCTCAAGTCGTTCCTACTCCGGTCCAGCAACATGCACACCGTCAAAACCCCCAACATCCGCTTCCACCGCCGCCAACAACGCCCTTCCAACGCATCCATCGGCAGCTGCGACCTGAATGCTTCTCCACCTGCATCATCGGACACAACCATGACCTCGTCAATGAATCCCACCTCTCCCACATTGTTTTCCCCTTCCCCCTTCCACTCCAAGATTCGACTAAGCCTCAAAGCCCCAAAAAAAATCAAATATTTTCCAACCTTTACCAATTTTTATCCTTTAATAGAAAATGTTCAATCAATTCACAACACCTGATTGAGTGTTACCAGTAGACGATGAAGGAGAGGACGGCGCAAGTGGTCGAGCAACCGAAACCAAGCCCTTTGCCACAAAATAGGCATCGAGTGACGATGTGCTTGGCTAAGAAGCACGAGAGTGACGACAGCAAGGCCATAGACGGTGGAAGCGTGGGTGGTTTAAGAGAAGAAGGTTTTGTTTTGTGCCACGTCAAACACTGATAATTTAAATAACATATTTCATGTAATATAACACTTATACATGAGCATATTATATGTGCACCACGTCAGCAAACTTTGACGTCGTTTGTGAAAATTTAACTGACAAAGCTTAATTGGCTCAATTTTTCAAATATATGGACCTAATTGACTCAATTTTACAAGTATATGAACCCAATTTTGACAGTTTAAAAAATGAGAACCTACTTGAGATTTTCCAACAAATATGAAGACGATCCGAGGGTTTAAACCTATATATATATAAAAGACTATGTATTAAAGATTAAGTAAATCCTAAAGTTTTACTCATTCAATGAAAGAGAAGATAAATCTCTTTATTTTTATTGATATTATTCAATATTTAGGTTTAATAAGTTTGATAATAGTGTAACAATTTAAATCATGTTATTTAAAAGTTATAGTACTTATACTTAATCACAAAAGAGATATATTGTTTTTTATTATAAGTGGTAGGTTTATAATAGTGTAACCATTTAAATCATCTTATTTAAAAGTTATATTATTTATACTTAATCAAGATTTAGGTTTAATAAGTTTTATAACAGTGTAACAATTTAAATTATGTTATTTAAAAGTTATTTCACCTCATTTTACCTCATGTCGAAACATATATATTTTGAGTGTGAAATTAAACATTAATAGATAGTTGTGTCATAACAATAAGCCTAATAAACAACAAATTTCACTGGAATAAACTCTAATTCATGATTTTGCTACCATGTTAAGATATTAATGAACTTTAAAACCAACTTGTAAGGCAGTGATGTTTGTACCTACTAATATATGTTCGAAATCTACTTTATTTCTAATTGGTGTGAAATCTTCAACACTAAGAAAATAAGTTTTTGCCTTTAAGTCAAGATGTCCAATTCTCCATATGAGACACTTTGAAGAGATCCTTACTATTGATAAAACAATAAACTCTTTTATAATTTCAATGTCTTCTCTATCCAAACTTGCAAGATATTGTATCTTCAACTTAAACTTAACTATCCATTTCCAATAAACTAAAAAACAATTTAAGGTCTAGGTAAAATATTAAACATTTTTTTAATCCTTAGTAGTCAAGAACTTGTTATTAAAGAATTTGTCTTAAGTTTTTCAAGAACGAGGTATAAATGGTCAAGAGAGGACCATATTAGATATGGCTTAAAGATATCCAAGTAACTTAGTTGGTGGAAATACATAAAATTTATATATGATCAGGATGATTTAAAGGTGTTTATAAGTAATATAAATATATAGTCTATTTCATAACTAAATTTTCCTAATACAAATATTTTTTAATTTCTTTTATCCAATGTGGAGGTGGGAAAGGTAGTGGTGACTTTGTTTGTTGATGGAGAGCATAGTGGTTCTACATGAGAATTGAAACAATATTATTTTTAAAAAATAATATAGAAAAAGGGTTCGATTCAAAAAAGAATCGAAACATAAAGTAAAGAATAGGCTTCAGTTTTGAACTAAAACCTAAAGTTATATATTGTTTATCTCGTCTGAATATGCTTCGATTAACCTAAGCATAATCTCCAAAATAATTGATTTCAAAAACACTTACATGCACCAATGTTATATTGAAGTCCAATGTAAATAACACAATATGCTTATTTGTTACTTAGATCTGTTGACGAAACTCCACATATAAATATAATCAAAATCAAAGTAAACACTCACATCCCTCTAAAACTTTTAGTAACCTAAGTGTCACACCATTTTTTATAGCTGAACTTTCATTCTATCCCAACAATACTTAAGAGTCAATAGGCCAAAAAAAGACTATTTTTTTCTACCATGTCCAACTATCATTAGAAAAAAAACTTCATTTACCAATGGAAGATATCTGTCAATAAATATCAAAATCTGTTAGTAATGTTAATTTTCCAATAGATCATCGATAAGTAGAAATTCGTCGGTAAATACCTTCTCAGAAACATTTATCGACAGATTCTGGCCGTCGATAATTATCGACGAGGATAGGTGCCATGTTTCACTATAGGTTTAGAATAATTTTATTCTAGGACACTAAGCGACATAAGGGTTTCATTGACTGCAACTTGTAAGACTTGGGAAAAATTTAGTAATACTTTAGTATTATTGTTTGGTAATTGGTGTTTAATGTTTAGATGTTTCTTAGAATTATAATTTCTATGTTAATTATTTAGTCTTATTGTTGATAAAGTGCACCACTTGATTGATATGTTATTAATTTGGTGATTTGCGTGTATGTGACATTACCAATGTGATGTGTTAGTTTGTTGGTAGGGATATGGTTTAGGATTGAATGGATGAGGATTCAATTCTTAGGCATAAGAGTTTAATAGAAACTTAGATTTTAAGTGTATTTTTTGCCTACGGGCAAAAATGTCTTTTACCTTTATTAAATTGTGCATAAATTATATTAGGAGGTGTAGAAAGTAAAGGTAAGCAAAAATAAAATAAAATCTAAAATGAAAAAGGAGATTATGTGAATAATTGTAATATTTATTAGTTGTTGATATTTTAAAAAGTAGTTGAGATAAAATAGGAGAGGAAATCTTAGTGGGTTTTTAGGGATAAAGTGAGAGATTTTATTAAAACCAAAAAGATAGAGATAAAGGGAAAAGAGATAAGAAAGAGAAGAGTAAAAAGGGTTTGTACATTGCTACCCTAATTCTAAAAAACGAAAAAGATAAAGGAGAGAAGAAATGTTTTCTAGGAGAAAAGAGGATGAGCTGCAGAAAAGCTTAGTGCAAAGGAAGATTTGTGGTGTTTTTGAAATATAGATAAAGCCTAAGTATTGGTGAAGGTATGAGGAAATTGACCTTTCTTTGTTGTATGTTATGAATTCTTAACTATCTTGTATGAAAATTCTTGTTTTGATACATGTGTATATGATTATGATTATCTGTTGTTATTGTTGGGTAAAAGTTTGTGTATGCATGGGGATAAGGTTTATATCATATTTGTGTTGGGTTTTCCTTATGAATGTATGTATGTTTTCGTTGGGTTATCACATGATAATATGTATTGATGCTAAGGAAGGACAAAGGTATGTTGATTGGGGGTTTTACCATGCAAATATCTATTATAAAGAGTAATATAATGATCATATGCAGTATGTTGGGTTTGTTTGGGTTATAATCTACATAATGGTGGATTTTGGATGATTCAAGTGATGTAATGTATGAATTAAGGTTTGTTTATAGGAGTATGTGAGGCTTGAATGCATGCATGATATATTGGGTATGTTTTCTCGTGACCTAGGGTTATTATATGTGTGTTCCGAACACTTAAATTATGTTCAGGATGTGTTTCGATTCGGCAATAATCGATTATCATTAGTTATAATTGATTATTTGCGCATTGGTTTTGACTGTGTTTCCAAGAATAATTGATTGTTTGGGATGATAATCGATTATCCTTTCATAAGTGATGCATTCTAGAAATTTATTGTGCAAAACCACTGAAATAATCGATTATCATAAGTGATAATCGATTATTCCCGAAACGTTCATAATTACCTAAATATACATTGTGATAATCAATTATCAGTTATGATAATCTATTATCTGAGTGTAATTTTACTAGAAAAGTGCCTTTTGATTAAGAATAGGCGTGGACCAAGCTTAAGGAGTTGTAGAACGTGATGATAATTAGAGAATGAGATTAGTGGTGATTTTAAGGTCAGGTTTGACTTATGGATAAGGTTTGGCATGAGTGAGTGTTCAAGTGTGCTAAGTATGTGGTTGATTAGCATGAGAGTGGAGGATAGGTTTACTAATTATACCTAGTAAATCCTGGTTCTATCTACTGATAGGTGTTTCCTCTTGCCTTGTGTGCATAGAAAATGTTGTTCGGGTATTGAACCTTGCTTATGTGGGGGTGATAGTGAGTTCCTTGTCCTTGTGTGGTTGAATTACATGTTCCTTAGCTGGATTCCAGGACTACTCGAGCATTTATGTAGGGAAAGCTACATATTGGTCTGTAGGAGAGGTTCTAGTTTTACCATGAATATGGTGAACTAAACTTATTTTGTTGTTGGGGAATGTAAATCTTTAGAAACTCTCTTGTATGGAATTTGTTCTTCAAGATCATTTATATAATACATGCTTTTTTCATTAATAGTTAGGGTTTTTCATCTTTGCTCAAAGCATGCATAATTTAACTTATTTGATGTCATGATTATTGGTTTTGTCGATATGGACATATACGGGGAAATCAAGATCTAGAGAATCTCTCCCATCAGTATATTACCAACCTAGACATAGGAGTATGATAACTGGTTGCCTTTAAGCTTCTGTTCATTATAATGCATGATTAATTGCTAGGGAGACAAGACATTGTAAACTAGTGATTATGATTAGGCTTTCTTCGCCGAGACATCGAGTTTAAAGTAATTTAGAAAGTGGCATTAACATTAATGAAAAGAATGATGAATTTCTAAATACAAGAGAGTGGAAAAGATGCACTTGATAAACCCCAACAACATATTCATCCATATATTTCAATTCACACTTTTGTTTCTTCTTTCCCATTGATCACCATATGCATACATATTTACTTTTTAGTCTTTTGCATTCGAAACTTACAACAATTTGTTCTCGAGTCTTAATTAATCAATAAATCACATAGGTGTCTAGGCCTTGAGTCTCTTGGGAAACGATACTTGGTCTTACTAGGATTATTACTTGATACAATTCGGTTACTCTTGCCGCGGGTAAACATGGGGGAAGTGGACCAATTGGACCAATTGGACGTACTGGAGGAAGTGGGCGAGGTGGACGAAGTGGACGATGTGGACCAAGTGGAAGAAGAAGAAGAAGAAGAACAAGAACAAGAACTGGAAGAAGAAGAAGAAGAAGTAGACAAAGTGGACGAACTGGACGATTGGATGAAGTGGACCAAGTGGGCAAAGTGAGCAAAGTGGGCGAAGTGGACGAAGTGCACGATATGGACGAAGTGGATGAAGTTGACGAAGTGGACGAAGTGGGCGAAGTGGGCGAAGTGGGCGAAGTTGACGAAGTGGACGAAGTTGATGGAGTGGACGAAGTTGAAAAAGTGGACGAAGTGGACGAAGAGCACGAAGTGGACGACGTGGATGAAGTGGACGAAGAAGAAGAAGAAGTGGACGAAGAAGAAGAAGAAGAAGAAGTGGACGAAGTGGATGAAGTGGACTATGTGGAGGAAGTGGATGAAGTTTACGAATTGAACCAAGTGGATGAAGTGGACGAAGTGCACGAAGTGGACGAAGTGCTCGAAGTAGACGAAGTGGACGAAGTTGACGAAGTGGACGAAGTGGGCGAAGTGGGCGAAGTGGGCAAAGTGCGCAAAGTGGGAAAAGTGGACAAAGTGGACGAAGAGGAAGAAGAGGAGGAAGAAGAAGAAGAAGAAGAACAAGAACAAGAAGTGGAATAAGTGGAAGTGGTGAAGAAGTGGACGAAGTGCACGATGTGGTCGAAGTGGACAAAGTGGAAGAAGAAGAAGAAGTTGAAGAAGAAGAAGAAGAAGAAGTGGCCAAAGTGGTCGAATTGGACGAAATGGGTGAAGTGGACAAAGTGGGCTGGTAACGGTTGAAAAACCGTTATATTTATACTTAATTTTGGTAATCAATCAACTCTTTTTGACTTAGAAGCTTTCTTGAACACATGTTTTTGCATTAGTTTTGTGAATAAGAGATGTGAAGATGAGTTTAATGGTTTTATGCTAGATTTCCTTGATTTTGTAGGCTAAATTAATGATTTAAATGAAGAGTTAAAGTACCGACTGGGTTGAATGCAGAAAAGTCAACCAGTCAACCAGAAAAGTCAACCAGTCAACCAGAATGTAGAAAAGTCAACCAGAGTGCAAAAAAAGTTGCACTGAGCAGTAATTACCGCTGAGCACCACTTTTCAGGTGCTGAAATGACCACTAAGGGGCAAAAGCAGCAATTAAGGGGCAAAACTGAAGTGTCGCACTTGCCGCTGAGCGGTAAAAACTGCTTAACGACATTCTTATGGGCTTGGGCTCACTTTTCTGTAATATTTAGAAGTCTATATAAGGCTTTGGTCTTCCTAGGGTTACTATCTTTCGCTGGGAACGAGGCAGAAACACATTTTTTAGCCCTTGGGGTAGAATTGGAGATGGTGACGACTCTCCTCTTCTCTTTCTCGGGTTTTTCTATCTCTTCCATTCTTTCATTCCATTGTTCATCTAGTTCTTCCATGACGATGGAGAACTAAACTTTTATTGTTGTTGGGGAGTCAATGTAATCCTTTTGAAACTCTCATATATTGAATTTGTTCTTCAAGATCTGTTATAAGATACATGTTTTCTTTCATTAATTGTTAAGGTTTTCCTCTTTGCTCAAAGCATGCATTGTTTAACCCATTCGATGTCATGATTATTGATTTTTTTGATATGGACACCTACGGGGAAATCTGGATCTAGAGAATCTCTCCCAATAGTAGTATAAACCTAGACATAGGAGTATGATGGTTGGTTGCCTTTAAGCTTCTTTTCACTATAATGCATGATTAATTGCTAGGGAGACAAGACATTGTGAACTAGTGATTATGATTAGGCTTTCTTCGCTGAGACATCGGGTTTAAGGTAATTTAGAAAGTGGCATTAACCATTAATGAAGAAAGATGAACTCATAAATACATGAGTAAATTAGGTGAAATCTAAACCCCAACAACAATATCATCAACTTCATTCATTCATTCTTGTGTTTAACCTCAATTGATAAAATTGCATTCATGTTTATTTTATTGCATTTGCATTCAAAAACCCTAAAATATTTCTTTAGAGTCTTAATTAGTTGAGTAATCACGTAACTGTTTAGTGACGTGAGTCTCTTGGGAAACGATACTTGGTCTTACCATTTTTTATTACTTGATACGATTCAGTTACAGTTGCCGAGGGTTAACAAGTTTTTGACTCCATTTTCAAGGATTGAAAATTTGTTCATCAAGTTTTTGGCGCCATTGCCGGGGACTCGTGGTTTAACTATTCTATTTGTGTGATTATTTATTACCTTTGACTTGATTTTTGAATTTTTATGTTTTTATCTTTTTGTTTTATCTTTTGATTTTAATTTTATCTTTTTGTTTTTTGTTTTTATTTTATCTTTCAATCTTCTATATTTCTATCTTCTTTATTTATATCTTCTTATCTTTCTATCTTTTTAATTTTTTTTTATCTTATTAGTTTATCTTCTCTATCTTTTTGTGCTAACAAATATTTTCTAGGGTTTTGTGTCTAATGCTTGCAGGATGCAATTCAGACAAGAATTTAACTATATGGGCACTCAATTCTACCAAAGTAATTTCAACCACTGGTGGGAACCTCACTCAAGCATGGATCAAAGTCAATTTTGGGAAGCTGCCGGACAATTTGAAATCAACCACAACAACAATCGCAGCAACAACCCTCTCTATCGAAAAGATAAGGTAAGATAGATGACACACTTCAACAGTTCATACAGATGTCTGATTCTCATCATAAAAGCACTCAAGCTGCCGAACAATTTGATAGGCCGCCACCACAACAATGGCAGCAACAACCCTCTCTATCAGAAAGAAGGACAAAGCTGGATGACGTCTTTCAACAATTTTTGCAAGTGTCCATCTCCACTCAGAAAAGCATTGAAGCATCATGTAAAAGGATGGAGATGCAGATTGGTCACATGATTCAGAAATTGGATGATGTTGGGGTTATTACTGAAGATAACCCTAGGAAGGAATGTCAAGCCATTATCACTGGAAGTGACAAGACATTAGATGAGAAAAAGATAGAGAGAAAAGAAAAAGAAGAGTTGAGTGAAAAGGATAAAGATGTAGTAGAAAAAGAAAGAGAGGTGGTTGAGAGAGAAGAGAGAAAGAAAATTTGTATGAAGATTGAGAAAGTGAGTAGAAAAAGAAAAGAAAAAAAGAGAGTAAAAGAAAAGAAAATTTGTGTGAATCTTAAGAAAGTGAAAGAAAAGAAAAAGAGGATGAGAGGAAAAAAGAAAGAATCATATGAAAACCCCGTCCTCATTCAAAGAAGTATCATAGGAAAGAGAAGGACTTTGAGCACTTTATGGAAATCTTCAAGAAATTGGAGATTAAAGTTCCTATGATTGAGACATTGCAACAGGTTCCTGGTTTGATCAAATTTCTGAAGAAGTTCAGTAGAAAGAAGAAGAAAAAAAAGATGGAACTTGAGCTTTATTGGGTCAAGCTAATGACATTAAAAGAGCGCTTGCTGGGAGGCAACCCAGTGATTTAAGAACTTTTGTTTTTGGTTTGGTGACGTAATTATGAACTTTTGTTATTTTTGTGTTAGTTATAAATTTTTTTTACAGGGTATAGCATCTATTGATGGATGCTAGGTGGTTAAGTATCTATTGAAGGATACTAGGTTTGTTACACCTATTGATGGGTGTTGGTGGATTTTGGGTCAGGCTCGTAACGTTAAACAAGCGCTACCTGGGAGGCAACCCAGTTGATTGACTTTATTTTTGTTTATTTGTTTTGATTCTATTTTAGTTGCATGATAGGGATTGAATGTTTGAGTGATGAGAGAGCTTAAATACAGGAAGTGAGTGAGAAGGATGATTATGGGACATATAGGGCGAGCTAGGAAGAAGGAGAGTAAGTAACGCAAGTGCCGCTTAGTGGTAATTACCGCTGAGCGGTAGCATTGCATACTTGGTTTTGACTGTTTGGTTCATTTGGGCTCAGCGGGAGTAGGGCCCATTAGGGTATTTTTATACCCTAGGTCGCGGCTTTACCCCTATTTTTAGATTTCCTTCTTCCCACACACTCTTAAACACTTTCTCAAGAGTTTTCTTCACTTTTCCCTTCTTCCCCCTTCATAAAACCTCTCTTCCATTCATTTTTGCATCAAGTTTCCATTCAAGGTTGGGGTTTGGTGAGAGCATTGCTATTAGGGGCTAAATTTTTCACATTCATAGAGCATTCTTCACTATTATGCTTGCCGGTTTTGCTGCATAGGTTGCACTAAAGGGTTTTTGATTGCTCTCAGCAATGAGAGGAATGGTTTTAGGGTGTTGTTTGTGGTTTACTAATGCTTAATGATGTGTCTTGTGGTTTTGTGAATTGAGTTTGATGTAGGGATGGCCTCCTCATCGGGCAAGAGATTCCAGACTACAATGTTCAAAAGAAAGGAGAAGGAACCAAATCAACCCTATTCCAGCAAGCTCCTTTCCTGTAAGCATGAGCAACACTTCCTCATTGTCCAAGATAACATGGCAAGAGGAGCAGGCACAGGCTAGAAGAGCTGGAGCAACTGAAGCTCTAGTTATGGAAGAAGATGATGAGGATGATGATTTTGAAGATGCTGAAGAAGGAGAGGAGGAAGACTCTGATGATAGCATGAGCTGATGAGGAGCTGAGATAGCATCTACTGATGGATGCTATCAGCACTAGAGCAGGATTTTTCTTATCTTTTGAATTTATTTGCTTTTGTTTTTAGTATAGGATTTGATGTACTTGGCTTAAAACTTTATTTGTGTGCAATGGTTTGTTGATGCTATGATGTTTGTGATGAGTATTGCTTCATGATGTTGATTATATTGATTGATGTTGAGATGATGCATGATGTTGATACACAGGTGGTTGCTCAAAATATTTTGAAACAGATTCATGATGAATTGTGATTGTGATTATGATACTGAGCAGGATGATTATCTAAATGTTGGAATTTGATTTAGCCTGTGTGAGGATTGAACTCCAATGTTTTTGTGAGTAAGTGCTATTACGTTGAAAGCATGAACGACTTTGCCCAAGTTTTCTATGATTGAATCACTTTCTTGTATGTGTCATATGATCAAGGCCATTTGTTGTTAACCCTTTTTAGCCAAAATGCATGAATTTAGCCTACTAAAAGAGAGCACTATGTGTTCT
Source organism: Vigna angularis (assembly GCF_016808095.1). Lineage (NCBI taxonomy): Eukaryota > Viridiplantae > Streptophyta > Magnoliopsida > Fabales > Fabaceae > Vigna > Vigna angularis. The sequence continues at coordinate 19,994,576 of NC_068974.1, read as the reverse complement.
ATCCTTTGAACCTTTAGCCTTGAACATGATTTGAAAAACCTTTGTGAAAATCTTTACCTTGAGTTGAGTTGAGAATATTTTGTGGTATTGATAAAGGTTCAAGTTTAGGGTTGTTGGGAAGTCTAGAATGGGAAAATAACAAGCATTGAGTTAAGAGATAATCACGTGAAAAGCAAAACAAAAAGGAAAGAAAAGAAAGAAAAGAAAAGCTCAATGCAAGGGAAAGTTGGGAATAAATAAGAATGGTTGTGTTTAAATGATGAAAGTATGAATGACTTTCTTAACTCAAGGATTTTGTGATCCAGAAAAACCAATTTTTCTTCTTAGCCCAGCCATATTACAAGCCATAGAAACGCCCTTGTGATGATAATTTCTTGTGAGTATATTTAATTATGGTTAAATCAAAGGCAAAGTTAATTCATGTGACATTGTGATAGTGGAGTGAATGAGTAACCTCTTATACACTTGTGTGTTTGAGTGAAACACTTTATCTGGTGAGGAAAGATTCATGATTACATCTTTGCTTGGTTAATTGATCATTCATGAGCATAGCATCTATTGAATATTTTGTGATTATCTGAGCACCACAATGAGCTGAATTGATTCAAGGCATGTATTCATCTTGACTGATATTCTTTATGGTAAGTTGATTTGAGAAATTACTTCTCTTAAAAGAAAATGTTTTGAAATGTGTTGAATCATTGCATTGATTGGTTGAGAGCTATGTTACATCTTGTTTGCTTGAGGACAAGCAAAGTTGTAAGTTTGGGATTGTGATAACAGTTGAAAAACCGTTATTTTTATACTTAATTTTGATAATCAATCCACTCTTTTTGACTTGGAAGCTTGCTTGAACTCATGTTTTTGCATTAGTTTTGTGAATAAGAGAGTTGAAGGTGAATTTAATGGTTTTGTGATAGATTCCCTTGATTTTGTAGGCTAATTGAATGATTTGAAAGAAGAGTTAAAGTACCAACTGGTTGGAATGCAGAAAAGTCAACCAGAAACCAGAAAAATCAACCAGTCAACCAGTTAACCAAAAAAGTCAACCAGTCAACCAGAATGCAGAAAAGTCAACTAAAGTGCAGAAAAAGTTGCGCTAAGCGGTAATTATCGCTGAGCGCCACTTTTCAGGTGCCGAAATCATCGCTGAAGGGCAAAAACAGTGGCTGAGGGGAAAAACTAAAGTGTCGCATTAGCCGCTGACCGGTAAAAATCACTGAGCGGCATTCTTATGGGCTTGAGCTCACTTTTCTATAATATTTAGAAGTCTATATAAGGCTTTAGTCTTCTTAGGGTTAGTATCTTTGGCTAGGAACGAGGCAGAAACACATTTTTCACCCCTTGGGGGTAGAATTGGAGATGGTGACGGCTCTCCTCTTCTCTTTCTCAGGTTTTTCTATCTCTTCCATTCTTTCATTCCATTGTTCATCTAGTTCTTCTATGGCAATGGAGAACTAAACTTTTATTATTGTTGGGGAGTTAATGTAATCCTTTTGAAACTCTCATGTATTGAATTTGTTCTTCAAGATCTTTTATAAGATACATGCTTTCTTTCTTTAATTGTTAGGGTTTTTCCTCTTTGCTTAAAGCATGCATTGTTTAACTCATTCGATATCATGATTATTGATTTTGTCAATATGGACACATACGAGGAAATCTAGACATAGGAGTATGATGGTTGGTTGCCTTTAAGCTTCTGTTCACTATAATGCATGATTAATTGCTAGGGAGACAAGACATTGTAAACTAGTGATTATGATTAGGCTTTCTTCGCCGAGACATCGGGTTTAAGGTAATTTAGAAAGTGGCATTAACAATTAATGAAGAAAGATGAATTCATAAATACATGTGAGTAAATTAGGTGAAATCTAAACCTCAACAACAATATCATCTACTTCATTCATTCATTCTTCTGTTTATCCTCAATTGATCAAATTGCATTCATGTTTATTTTATTGCATTTCCATTCAAAAGCCCTAAAATATTTCTTTAGAGTCTTAATTAGTTGAGTAATCACATAAATGTTTAGTGTCGTGAGTCTCTTGGGAAACGATACTTGGTCTTACCACTTTTTATTACTTGATATGATTCGGTTACACTTGCCGAAGGTTAACAAGTTTTTGACTTCATTTTCGGGGATTAAAAATTTGTGCATCGAGTTTTTGGCGAAGTGGGCGAAGTGCACGAAGTAGACGAAGTGGACGGAGAGGAAGAAGAGGAAGATGAAAAAGAAGAAGAAGAAGAAGAAGAAGAAGAAGAAGAAGAAGTGGAATAAATGGAAGAAGTGGAACAAGGGGACGATGTGGACGAAGTGCACAAAATGGATGGAAGAAGTGGACGAAGTGCACAATGTGGACGAAGTGGACGATAGGGACGAAGTGGACGATGTGGACGAAGTAGACGAAGTGGACGAAATGGAAGAAGAAGAAGAAGAAGAAGAAGAAGTGGGCAAAGTGCACGAAGTGGGCGAAGTGGACGAAGTTGACGATGTTGACGAAGTGGGCGAAATGGAAGAGGAGCTGAAGCTTCAGCTATGGAGGAGGATGAAGATGATGCTGATGATGATGCGTTTGAGGATGCTGAAGATGAGGAAGAGGAGGCAGATACAGATGACACCACAGGTTGAGGAGGAGCTGAGATAGCATTCAGTGATGGATGCTATCAGCACTAGAGCAGGATTTGTTTGGTTTTGTATTATCGAACTTATTTGCTTCTGTTTTCAGAATAGAGTTTGATGTACTCAATTAGAAACTTTATCTTTTTTGGTGGTTTGCTTGTGACTATTGTGTGATAAGTAATGCTTGATGATGTTTTGATCTTGATTGATGATTTAGAATGTGCACATTATATGCTTATACAGGTTGTTCACGAGCTATGTGAACAAATGTGTGAAGTTATGATTGTGATTATGATGCTAAGCAAGATGTGTATGTGGAATATGAATGAACTAATATGTGAAATTTTGAGCTCGAGAGTTGTTGAATATTATTACTCGGAAAGCATGAATGACTTTGCCCAGGTTTTCTAGGATTGAATCACTTTCTTGTTTGCATCATATGATCAAGGCCATTTGTTGGTACTCCTTTTATTAGCCAAATACATCAATTTAGCCCATTAAAAGAGAGCCACTATGTGTTCTATCCTTTGAACCCTTAGCCTTGAACATGATTTGAAAACCCTTTTTGAAAAGCTTTACCTTGACTTAAGTTGAAAATATTTTGTGGTATTGATAAATGTTCAAGTTTGGGGTTGTTGGAAAATAGAAAGGGAAAATAAAAAGCATTGAGCCAAAAAGCTAAGCATGTGAAAAGAAAAAAGAAAAAGAAGAGAAAAAGCTCAATGTAAAAGAAAGCTGGAAATACTTTAAGAATAATTGTGTTTAGATGATTCTCTTAACTCAAGGGTTTTGTGATTCAGAAAAACCAACTGTTATTGTTAGCCCAGCCACATCATAAGCTATTGAAAAGTCCTTTTGATGATGCTTGCTTGTGAGTGTTTTTGATTGTGTATAAATGAAAGGCAAAGTTGATTCATGTGACATTGTGATAATAAAGTGAATGAGTGAATTTCTCCTATATACTGGTGTGTTTGAGTGAAACACTTTATCTAGTAAGGATAGATTCCATAAGAACATCTTTGCTTAGTTGATTGATCATTCATGAAAATAGCATTTGTTGAAAATTATATGATTGAGTGAACACTGAAAGCATATGCACATCTTGATTGAAGTTTTGTGATGAGCTAAATTGAGTATTTACTTATCTTGAAAGAAAGATTTTTGAATGTGGTGAACCATTGAATGGATTGGTAGAAGATTGAGTTACATCTTATTTGCTTGAGGACAAACAAAGTTCTAAGTTTGGGGTTGTGATAACAGTTGAAAAACTGTTATTTTTATGCTTAAAATTGACTTCAATTACAACCTTTATGACTTACAAATTAGCTTGAACTCTTGATTTTGTTGAATTATTAGAAATAATAGAGTTGGACAGGTTTTATGCTTGATTCTCTTGTTTTTGCAGATTTTTAGATGAAATTAATGAAAGAAGTGAAAAGGGATAGAGATGAAATCAGAAAAGGACACAAACAGTGCAAAAGAAGTGAAGCTGCAAGTACCGCTCAACGCCATTTTACCGCTGAGCAGCACTTCTGAATACCCGTTGGCACCGCTGAGGGGTAACAATGCAGTTGAGGGGAATAATTGACTACGCGCTGGTACTGCTGAGCAGTATTTTACCGCTGAGCGGCATTATTTTGGGCTTGGGCCTACTTTTCTGTAAATTTTAGAATAGTATATAAACTTTAGGACGTTCTAGGATTTGTATCTTTGGCTAGGACGAAGCACAATCACTTTCTTTCACCCCTTGGAGGAGGATTTTGAATGCTAAGGCTCCTTTCTCAACTTTCTCGGGTTCTATCTTTCATTTTTCCATTGTATTTCATCTAGTTTCACCATGAATATGGTGAACTAAACTTATTTTGTTGTTGGGGAATCAATGTAAATCTTTAGAAACGCTCTAGAGGAAATTTAAGGGCATTTGTGAAATTTTGGAAAGTCAGAAAAGTTAAAAGATAAAATTCAATTGTTGAATTAATTTAATTTGGGAATATCAACCGAAAATATCTTCCAAATAATGTTATAATTATCTAAATCTTTTAGTTATTTGGAAGATATAAGATAAAAGATTTTGAATATTCAGAGTCCAAGCCCAATCAAGCCCTATATAAAGAGACTCAGGGGAGGCAGAAAACTTCACTTCATTCATTCATTCACCACTTCTCTCTCTCTCTCTCTCATTTCTTCTTGTATTCAACTCCATTCATGGAGAGCTAAGCATCTAGGGCTATTATGCTATAATTCCATTATGGATTCTGAGGTTAGATTGAGTTAATGCAATTGTTTATTTTGATTATTGATTTAAGTTTTTCTCTCTCTATGTCTTTCATCTCTCTATCAAATTAAAAGCAAAGATTTTTGCATCATAATGTGTTTGAATCTACATGCATATTGATTATATGAGTTCTAGAGTTTATAGGTTTAATTGAGAATCTACTTTGATTTAATTTAGGAACTTTCATATGATTAATTGGTTTTTACTATTAATTGAGAATGTACTTTGATTGGTAGTAATAATTTTAACTATAATCAATTGAGAATTTACTTTGATTGATTAGTTTTTAATTTGGTTAGGCGATTTAAAAATAGACATGATTAAACACAATAGGATTTGATTGAGAATGTGCTTTGGTTGAATTCATTGTGAATAATCTAGAAATGTTTTGCATTTGATTGAGAATTTACTTTAGTTAAGTGCATGATCGCCCTCAAATTAATTAAGAATGTACTTTAATTAATTTGAAACTTAAATAATAATCAATTGAACAATTATCTGTGAATAACCGATGATGAATCTATCTTGGAAAAGTAGTGGAATTAGCCTGTTTAATCATAACTGTTTTTAAGTTTCTTATTTGTTCTTTAAACATTCTCCAAACATTACTTTTATTCTCCAAGCATTGCATTCATAAGATTGAAATATTGAACGACAATTCCGTATTCATTGGGAGACGACTCCGGGTTACTTTAACCCTATCTACTTTCTTGAATACTACTTGGCAATACTGAAGTTGCCTTGGAAAGTAGTATTAATTTGATAGGAGGTGCAAGGGTAAAGTCTGTCTGTTTAGCCCATTTGTATATTATTTTCCAAACAAAATCTGAATTTGGGCCTTGAATTTCCATTTGGACTAATAAAACTTATATTCTCAGCTGCACAAATAAACGTAAGAATTTCCAAGAATAATTTATGCAATTAAAATCACTTTTTAAGTCCCTTTTATTTCCAAACACAATATATTCAATCATCACAAATCCTCTTTAAATCAATCATTCAAGCACATGAATTTCATCAAAAAAAATTTAATTTTAAAGCATAAATGTGAGCATAAATATGCACTCATCAATCATCAAAAAATTCTACTCTTTAGCTTTATGCTAGCAATCTCCCCCTTTTTGATGATGATCAAAAATATTTTAAATTAAAGCTTTTTGTAACCTGTACTGATCTGTAACTCATACATAACTTAAAGAAGAGGAACTAATAGACAAAAGATAAATATAATTAAGCCTTTAAACATATTTCTCCCCCCTTTTGATCATTATTAAAAAGGCGTTATGTATGATATAAAAAAAAATTCTCCCCCTAAATATAAGAACTTCCTTTGAATATAAGTCATAAACAAATAAATAACAATTATCATAATTTTTATTAAAGGGAAACAGGAGGCATAATTCAAAACATAGAAAATACAATAAATTTAGAAATCATAATAAATAAAAATAGGATAAAAAATACTCCTCTTTATTGAGTAACTTAAACAGAATTAAATTGCATTTGATTCTTTAAGGAAGAAACAAAAGTAGTTAAAAAAATTATCAATTTTTTTTTTCAAGTTAAAAACTCCCCCTTGATTTGACAAACCATACTTTACCAAGTTTTGTGCATACCAAAAACTTCTTCCTTAATTTTAAAATAACCTAAGAAATAGAAAAAAAAATAATATTTTGGTACCCAAAAATACTTATTTGGGTCCTTTAAAGTTAGAGACAAATTATTTTATAACTGGAATCCATGCATATATTTCATTTGGAACACCATAATGTTTTATTCTACATTTATTTGATGTATGACCATTTTTCATGCAATAAAAACAAGTATTATCATTTGGGTTCCTATAATTTCTATTTTTATAATTATAATCATAATAATTTTGATTATATTTTGAAACATACTTGATTTTATTTTTATAATTATAATCATTATAATTATATTTAGGAACATTTTCAATTTTATCACCATAATCATAATCGTAGTAATTATAATTATAGGAACATTTTTATCAACCATTTTAACATTTGAATTATTTTTACTAGTATGAGAATAAGTTGTTTCTTGTAATTTATTCATATTTATGCAAGATATACATTCATCATTACTATCAAATTTTCCTTTTTCTAAATAGGAAATTTTATTTTTTAAATCTTTATTTTCTTCAAAAATATTTTCAAAGTTTAATTTTAAATTTTATTTTCTTCAAAAATATTTTCAAAATTTAATAAATTTTTATTTTCTTCAAAAATAATTTCAAAATTTAATTTTAAATTTTTATTTTCTTCAAAAATATTTTCAAAATTTAATTTTATTTTTTTGAAATCTTTTTTCAATTTCTTATGAGCTTTATCTAATTTTCCAGACTCAACTATTAAAGCAGCAAAAGTTTCATGCAATTCATCTTCAATATATTAACTATAACTATTAGAATCGCTAGATGTACTTACTTGGCTTCTAGCGTCGTCATTCACCATTAAACTAATGTTTGCTTCTTCATCAGATTCGCTCAAGTCGGAAATTGTTTTGTTGTCATCGTCCCATGTGATGTAGGCTTTCTTTTTCTTGAAGAACTTCTTTTCTTTTATTTCTTCATCCTTCTTTTGATTTGGGCAGTCAACTTTTAAATGCCCCTTTTCTCTGCAACCTTAGCATCTATAGTTTGAGGAAGATCCTTGATTTTCTCTCTTTTCGTATTTGACACTTCCTTTGTCTTTTGATTTCATGAACCTGTTGAGCCTTTTTATCATGAGTCTCAAATTTTCTTCATCTTCTGAGTCCTTATCTTTTATTTTGCTCTTGCTCCTTTCTACCTCAGATTTTAAGGCTAGACTCTTTTTCTTAGTTTTTGCTTTTTCTTCTTCTTCATCTGGTCTTCCGAGGTTAAGCTCATGCTCTCTCAATTTCCCAAATAATGTTGCCATAGTCATTGTATTGAGATTTTGTGACTCAGAAATTGTAGTCAGTTTTGGTTGCCACGACCTATCTAAAGATTTCAAAATTTTAATATTAAGCTCATCATTTTCGAAAGACTTACCTAGTCCAATGAGATGATTAAAAATGTTTGTGAAGCATTTCTGGACGTCTGAAATTGTTTCTTCTTGCTTCATCCTGAACATTTTGTATTCCTGGACCAAGGTATTCTTTACGTCATCAGTACCTTTGTGGGTTACTCTCAACACTTCCCACATTTCTTGAGCAGTCTTACAAATAGAGATCCTGTAAAACTCGTCAACAGTTAAAGTAGATGAAATAATATTCCGAGCTTTTACATTGTTTTGAAACCTTTTCTTTTCTTCAGCATTCCACTGAACACGGGGCTTTGGTTCCTGCATATTATCAGTAGGAATAGAAGGACCAAATGTGATAACTTCCCAAATATCACAATCAATAGACTCAATAAATATTTGCATTCTAACCTTCTAGAATGCATAATTTGCACCTGTGAATATGGTCTATTGATAGAAGAACCCTCTGCAAAAGTTTGATAAGATCCTGCCATTTGAATAACTATCAAATCAAGCTCTGATGCAAATTGTCAGAGCGGTTGTAGTAGAATGATTAGCGTGGAATAACAAAACAAAAGGGTTTTTAATACGAACATGTGCCTTTTAATTTCTACTCAATTAAACTTACCAAGAAAATAAAAATAATAAATAAAGAGAGTAAGGTTGAGAGAAATTTGCACAGATGATTTTATCCTAGTTCGGATCTTACCAATCCTACATCCAGTCGCTTATCTCAAATCAAGATAAACAGTTCACTACTCACAAAACAATTACAAATTACAATCACAAAGAAACAATTTGTAAAAGTTTAGAAACCACCTCTCTTGTTACCCCAAGAAATGAAAGTCACTTCCCCTGTAACCCACAAGGGATGAACACTTCCTCTGAATCTTCACAAAGGATGAACACCTCCTCCGAATGCTTCACGAAGGATGACAGGCTTTTAACTCAGCAACAACAACACCACTCAATCACACTCCCTGTGAAAGTTCTCGCTCTATGCCAACACGCCAAGTTCTCAAAGCCACAACACAAGGGTTCAACAAACCCTAGAACACTTATCACCGCACACTACAGATAAGATTTTCTGAAATACACTTATTTCGTATTTTCGTATTTCGTATTTTAGAATGAGAGTCCCAATCTGATTTATAGAGATCTCACTCAAGGATACCTCCAAAAATCTGTTGTCAACTAATTAACGTGTGATAATCAATTATCCAATTATGGTAATTAATTATGCATTTAATGAATGCACAACGATAAAAAAACTTGCTTAAAAATTCTCATAATTGCTCATTATAATCAATTATGGCAAGTCATAATTGATTACTGATAATCGATTATTATAAATTGATAATCAATTATCTTGAGTATAAAATGAGGTTTTCTAATTCAAAATAAATTTTAACGCAACCTAAGACAAACAATACATAGAATCAAATATAAACCACATCCTATACATAAATCTACTAAATTATAAAAGCTTTAATATAAAAACAAGTCTTCATGAAGATCTTCCTACAATAAGAGCACTTGAGACTTGACTTTGAGACATCATCAAAAATTTCTGTTGTTTAGCTTTATGCTAATAGGTTGATGGGAAAAGAGATAAGATTCAGTGATGAAATGGTGAAAGGAATGTGGAGAGGAGAACTTTAGAATTGGTTCTAATTAAGTAAGTTAAGGAATGAAAGAGAAATAAAAGATGCAGAAAGGGAGAGAAGGAGAGAGTAGTGTACTTGATTATTATATAAGGAAGGATAGTAAAGAATAATATTGGAAGTGGTAAGGACATGCGTGCGTGAATCTTAAGGGATGAAGAAGAAATATTGAAAGTTTTGTGTTGAGCTGTAGATACTTGAAGAATGTTGGAGTTTGAGTGGTTTGTAAAGTGTTGGTCTCGGTTTATGTGTGAGAGTAATTAAATAGAAAGGTGTTAACCCTCGGCAAGTGTAACCGAATCACATCAAGTAATAATAAAAAGGTAAGACCAAGTATCATTTCCCAAAGGACTCACGGCCTAAACAGTTATGTGATTAGTTGATTACCTTAGACTTGTGAACGAATTCTTGTAGGTTTAAATGCAAATACTAAAAATTAAATATGAATGCATATGTTGATCAATTGAACAAAACAAGCAAAACGTGATTGAAATATATGGAATGATGATGTTGTTGGGGCTTTCAATTCATCCTATCCACTCTCATGTATTCATGAATTCATCTTTCTTCATTAATGTTAATGCCACTTTCTAATTTACCTTAAACCCGATGTCTCGGTGAAGAAAGCCTACTCTTACTCACTAGTTTACAATGTCTTGTCTCCCTAGCAATTATTCATGCATTACATTCGCACAGAAGCTTAAAGGAAACCAATCCTCCTATCCCTGTGTCTACGCAATATTACTCTTGGGAGAATTTCTTCAGTTCTAGATTTATTCATGTGTCCATACAAATAACATCAATGATCATGTAATTTAATGAGTTAAACAAAGCATGCATAGAGTATAGAAGAAAAACCCTAACAATTAATGAAAGAAAGCATATAGATTAAAGAACATATTCAATACATGAGAGTTTCAAAGGATTACATTGATTCCCCAATAACAATGAAATTTTAGTTCACCATAGACATGGTGAAACTAGATGAAAAATAATGAAAAGATGAAAGATAAAACCCTAGAAGTTGAAGAATAGAGCTTGAGCATCCAAAATCCTACTCCAAGGGGTGAAGAAAGTGTGATTTTGCTTCGTTTTGGCCAAAGATACTAACCCTAGGTCGACTAAAACCTTATATAGCTTCCTAAAAATTACAAAAAAGTGGCCCAAGGCCCATAAAAATGGCGCTTAGCGGTAAGTGCGGTTCTTCTATTTGACGCTCAGCTGCAGTTTTGCCCCTCAACGGTGACTGCGGGTCTTCAGAGTGCCGCTTAGCGGTAAAAGTGGAGTTGAGCGGTACCTGCGACTCTTCTTTTATGCACTTTTTCTTCCTTTTCTGAATCCAACTCCTAGCTACTTCACTTTTTTCATTCAATTCATCTTAAAACCTGCAAAAACAAGGAAAACCAAGCATAAAACCTATCCAGCTCTCTTATTTCCAAAACTTAAACAAACATGATTCCAAGCTAGTTTCTAAGTCAGAAAGGTTGTCTTTAAGGTCAAAATTAAGTATAAAAATAATAGTTTTTCAACTGTTATAAAAAGGGTGTGCTTATATATTGGTCTTTGAAAGAGTGAGAGATAGAGAAAGTGAGTTTATTTCATGAGCATTGAATTAGGTAGGTCCCACGGTAGTTGCTTTAAATGTGGTCATTCACTTTTGTTGAAGGGAGTGGTATTTTTCTTTTGTTGCAAAGAAGGAATTTTTATTCTTGGGATTTGTGGTTTTTATTTTCTATTTAGTTGCATGAGGGGATTTTGCATCTAGGGAAAGTTTCTTCAATTGGAAAGGTGTGTGTGTGTATATATATATATATATACATATATATATATACATATATATATATATATATACATATATATATATACATATATATATATATATATAGAGAGATGAACGACGTTAAGTCCATGCTGATGTGGCCGTACTTTTTCTCTTCTCTCTTCTACTGTCGAGCTTTTTCTCTCTCTTGTTCAGCTTTTTCTTTGATGATTTGTTGAACTTGTTCTTTATTTGTGGACCTTATTCATATACTTTTCATCACATGGGGACCTAATGTCTTCATTTTTAAAACTGGATACTAAACAAAAATTCACGTCTTAACATGGGGACGAAGTAAGCATTTAAGCCTTTTTTTTAACAACTTTTTGACAATGCAAACATGAAAGCTTGTGATTGGTTAATTTCAAATATTTTTCTGAAAACAAATTCAAACAGACCAATAAAACAATGACGCATGACCCATTGTCAAAACGTTATTAAAATTAGTTGTTAAAATATCAAGATCCATATATATTAGGTGCGGGACCCACGTTGGGTTTTTATCATTTTTCTCAAAGATGAAACTATTGGTTTAAAGGTTACATGTGTGAATCTCTCATGCAGAGATGAAGGCGAAGCTCCCTTGGTGGTTGGGTGGGTCCCATTAATGTAATTATAGATTTAGAGAAAATTGGAAAGGAAGTGTGGGCAAGTAGAGGGATTCTTCTCGGTGAACGGAATGCAGTGGCGTTAACTTCTCTTTACTCAAAGAGAAGAAAATTAAATCCTAATGGGTTGTACTTTATTTGCTTGTCATGTTTGACTATTGTCCGATGTTCTTTTGTATGTCATATGAGACCACTTGAAGTTGATTGTATTATGGTGTTATTCAATTGAATTAAATAATTACTTTGGTACTTTATGTCGTGATGAGATAATACTTATGATTGAGACTTAGTGTGTATGTAATATAATTAGAATTGTGTTTAAACCTTGGGATTGATGGGTTGATATATGGTGTGGAGACTATGTATGAATTGTGTTATAAATTTTGGGAATCATGCTTAGGATTCTTGTGGTGAATGAGTGAAGCGATTGTGAATATAATATTATTCAAAATGGTGAAATAAATATTGTGATTGGTGAGCAATGTTAGTTATTGAGAATATGTATGAATTTGTGATGTGAATATGAAACTATGTTATTTCCTTGTACTGTGGCCGGTCATGGATGAACTTTTCGTACTGAGCTACAGTGATATTGTGTTGGACTCTCATTTAGAGAAAGTGATTCGAGTGTCACTTCCAACTACGGGGATGTGAATGTCTCACCCAAAATGACTTCGACTCGTGTGAGTATAGTGCTCGATGGGTGCGCCTAACCGAAGTTTTTACTCGTAATTCCTTGAGAAGTCGGGGAGATATGTCGGAAGTTGCGATGGAAGACGACTCAAATTGCCCTGTTAGTGAGAACAGGTTCCTGTTAGCTAATATAATTATTATATATTGTGTGTTATCATATTTTTGGTTGCTCACCCTTGCATGTTGTGGTTGTGGTTTCCACCTACGATGATCGTACTTGTACCGAAGTAGATGGTGTTGTAGTTAAGACTGAATCGAAGTAGTTGACGTGAGAGTTGGGATCTTTATTTCGAGAATGATCATTTATTTTATTTAAAAGTTTTCAGACTTGGTATTTTATTGTAAAAAAGATTAATTGATATTGTCGTTTTGAACAGACAACGTTTATAATTATGGTTTGCTTCTATGTTTTAATCAAATAAAGTTTGATTGTATTAAAGGATTGTCTTATGGAAATATTTTGAAGAAAAGTTTTTACATTGTGACACCTTAAAAAGTGGGGTGTTACAGAAAGTCTATAAACCAAATTGGACTCACAAACCAGCGTAACCAAAGAGATTCCTTCTAAAATATATGACCCGTCTTTAAGAGTGTGCGACAAACAAATGACAGTAGTCAATAGATAGCAAAAGTGGAAACACAAATTGACGAATAACTCCCAACAACTTATGGAGAATAATATTGGATATCAATGGACATCTAGGATGAATTTGATAAAGTAGATTTCCACCAAAAGTGGATGACGACCAACCGTGGTAGACAACAATAAACTGCATGAATTAGATTGCTATCAAGTAAGGACGGGGTCTGCAGTAGCTAAAAGCAACAAACTGTAGGGACTAAATTGCTATCACTAATTGATGGGGCCTGTAGTGGTTGAAAGCAATAAACTACAGGGACTAAATTGCCATAAAGTAAGGATGAGGCCGATAATGGCTAAAAGCAACAAACTACAGGGAATAAATTACCATCAGTAATTGATGGGGCCTATAGAGGCCGAAAGCGATAAACTACAAGGATTGTACACTGACTGATGGGGCCTACAGTAGCTGACACATACTCCCCTCACGGTAAACAACGAAATTGACGATAATCGATGACATACCGTGAAAGTGGAAGATCTGGCTCTTCAAAAGACTTTTCCACAAGAGATGCAAGGGTTCGACAAAATTTGAGAGGCAATAAGAACCCGTATGCAGGGAAGAAGAAGACTATGATGCTGGTATTGATGCTATTACGAGTGACACATATGGTTGTTGAGTGACAAAACTATTGAGACTAAGGAGTCGATCTGGAAAGCAAATGGAATATCATCACAACCTGAATTCTTCAAAGGAAGACCATATAGACTCATAGTATCCTAATTTTCTCCATCACCCATCGAAAAAGGTGAAACTTACACACACCCTGAAGCTCATTCAAATTTGACAATTTTAACACTAAAGGGAAAAAGGTTAATCTGCAAGAGGGTAAAGAAGAAGTGTTATGTTAAGATATTGGCAAGTGTACCGAATCGTATCAAGTAATAATAAATGGTAAGACCAAGTATCGTTTCCCAAGAGACTCACGACACTAGATAGTTATGTAATTACTTAACTAATTAAGACTTTTGAAGAACAGTTTGGAATTTTGAATGCAAAACAAGAAAGTAAATATGAATGCACTTTGGACCAATTGAAAAAGAAACACAAATGTGAATGGATGATATTGAATATGGTATGAATATGTTGTTGGGGTTTAGATTTCACCTAGTTTACTCTCATGCATATATGAATTCATCTTCTTCATTCAATTGTTAACATCACTCTCTAAATTACTTAAAACCTGATCCCTCGGTGAAGAAAGTCTATCCTTAATTACTAGACCACAATCCCTTGCATCCCTAATAATTAATTCTGCATTACGATTAAGAGGTTAAGATGACCAAAACTCATAGCCCCATCCCTGAGCAATACTGATTTTGGGAGTAATTCTCCAGAACCTGAATTGTAAGATACCTCCCGGTACTCATGCAAATCATACATCATGCCATGAATGAGTTAAACATAACAAGCATTGAGCGAAGAAGAATTATCCTAACAATTAATGAAAGAAGTATATGTAATTAAAATCAATTCAAATACATGAGAGTTCACAAGGTTACATCATCCTCCAACAACAAATAAGGTTTAGTTCCCCATCGTCATGGAGAAACTAGATGAACAATGGAATGAAAAAGATAGAAAAAACCCTAAAAACTGAAGATGAGAGCTTCCGCATCCACTTCTGCCTTTAGTGAATTGAAGAAAATCTGAATTTGTGTTAATTTTGCAAAAGATACTCTTTTTAGGTTGAGCAAATCCTTAAATAGGGTTGAATTGGATCATGGGCCAATGTTGACACCGCTCAACGCCCCACTTAGGGCGCCCAGGCGTGAGATGTTACATATCAGTTGGCGCTCAGCATCCCAAAGAGGGCGCCCAAGCGTGATTGTGAGGCTCCTACGTTGAGGGCCCCATAACAGGGCGCCCAAGCGTCATGCGACCTTTAGCAACTTTCTCTTGTGATGCTCTTTCTGTCATTTCTAGGTTCCAACTTGTTAACATTTAACTCCTCTTCCAATTCATCCCAGTTTCCTACAAAATCAAGGGAATTTAGTGATAAAATCTTCAACTATAACCTCAAATCTCTTATTCATCAAAATAAACTAAAAACAAGAGAACAAACAAGTTTCTAAGTCAAAAAGGGTTCATTTGTTATCAAAATTTACTCTCAAATAACAGTGAAATCACCTGTTATCATGTGACCTTCATTGAGAGACATTGTGTGGATTTGACAAGGGGACTACATTTGCCGCTAGTGACTCCAAACCGAATTACTTTCTTGCACACTAGATATATTCATAGCTTCAGAACTGGAAAACGATGATAGAGGTCTCCATGGATTTGACTTGTAGAACAAAAACATAAAAAAATTTGGGGATTTTTGATTTTAGGGTTTTGTAGAGAAATTGGGATTTCTCAATTATTTTCTTTGGTTGATGCCTCCTAGGTCGCAAAGGGTTGTCGCAAGGGCGAATTCGCAATCCACTTGCAATGGATGCTTGGAAGGGTGTCGCGAAAAGCTAGCACAATATTACCACATGACTTTTGTTATGGTGTGGCTGCTATAGAGGTTTAGAATAGAGAGGGAGGTTTGGCGACACAACCGACAATGGTGTAGTGCGATTCTGACACCGGGAAGGTGGCGTGTGACGAACATGCGCCCGAGATTTTGCTGGAGATAGGTGGCACGTGGATGAGAGGTTTGCGCTGATTCTGGCGGGGTTGGTCACCACTTGAGGAGGCGATCTAGATCTGCTGGTCGCCAAACTAAATTGTGCTGACAGAGATGGGAACAGAAGGTAGACGACGGTGAACAATGGGAAACAAGGAAAACAATACTTCAGATAATGAGATTAGAAGAACTGTTGGGAATTCAAGTGTGAGTCTAGTCCCACATTGGATAAAAATGAGTTTATAAAGGTGAAAGACTCATTAACCCATTGCCTTAAGGTTTTGGGTAGAGAGTGGTGTCAATCCCTTATATGGTTGTGCTCATATCTCATTGGTGTTTGTGTCTCCTCGGTGAACCTCTGATGAGTCAGTTATTTCTATTATTCACTTAGCTTTTTGCACCAAAATTAATTAGTGAATTGTTCTTAATTGTCCATTATTATCTTAATTTTGCTATTTGGGCTTAATTTGATCAATAATTCATATTTTAATTAAGGCTTAAATGCTTACTTCGTCCTCATGTTAAGAGGTGAATTTCTGTTTAGTACCCGGCTTTAAAAATGAAGACATTGGGTCCCTATGTTATGAAAAGTGTATGAATAAGGTCATGTCCGTTAAGTTGACAGCAACAGTGTTAAGTCCATGTTGATGTGGCCGTACTTTTTCTCTTCTCTCTTTTGCTGTCCAACTTTTTCTCTTCTCTCTTTTGCTGTGCAACTTTTTCTCTCTCTTGTTCAGCTTTTTCTTTGATGATTTGTTGAACTTGTTCTTTCTTTGTCGACCTTATTCATATACTTTTCACAACATAAGGACTCAATGTCTTCATTTTTAAAACCGGGTACTAAACAAAAATTCACCTCTTAATATTTGAATTATTTGAGCTTAATTATTCCTATTATTATTTTTAGGGCAATTTTGGAATTTTATTTTGGGACTTAAAGAGAGATGCCACATCATTTATATTGCAATTTTTCTTATTTTATTTCATTGTAATTTGCATTTGAATTCCATTTCAATGTAATTTGGGACAAATTTGTAATTAGGCCAAAATGGAAAGGGCATAATTGGAATTTTAGGTCTTTAAGACCAAAAATCAGAATTGGAATGGGAACTTCTTCTTCCTTGGGTTCTTACGTTCAAAAAAATGTAGAGTAGGAAAGTTCTTCTTCTTCCCCCTTTAAGGGGTGTTTTGTAGAAGCTATGCTAAGGTTTCCTTTCCAACTTCAATTCTGGTTCCAATTTCTTTTCCTTTCTCTTGCAATTTAAGATATTTGATGATGAATAAATTTGTTTCTGTTTTTATGCTGCTGTAATTAAATTCTGCTGTATTTTCGTTTTTCTGTTTTTCTGTTTTCTGTATTTATTGTTTTCTATATTACTGTTGTATTTTCGTTTCTGTATTCTGTTACTGATATTCTGCAATTTCTGTTTTCTGCAAATCTGATTCTGTTTCGGTATTATGCAAATTCTATTTTCTATTTTACTGTTTTCTGTATTTTCTATTTTCTGTACTGCTGTAATTTTGTAATTCTGAAATTCTGTATTTTCTGTACTGCAATAATTATGTATTGCTGTAATTTTAATTTCTGTTTTACTGTTTTCTGTATTTACTATTTTCTGTATTTTCATTTTTCTGTATTTTTGTATTTACTGTAGTAGTTTCGTATTTACTGTAACAGTTTCGTTTTTACTGTATAAATTTCATTTTTATTCATTGTAATATGTTTTGTTGCATCTAATTTCATTTGATGGAAGTTTAATTAAGTTTTGGTTGGACACTAGGAAAATTACACTGTTTCCTTGAGATTTTTGGACTATACTTATGTTTATACTGCTCTGCCTGACATTGTATGAAATGTGATTGTGGTCTTGCAATGGGTATATGCTTAGTTGCCCAATTGGTGATTGCATATTCGCTTAGTTGATCAATCTGTATAGAACACATTGGATCGAATGGATGTATTGTGTTCGCTTAGTTCGCAGTTATGATAGCATGATTTGTCTTCGCTTAGTTTATTCATTCATGTTGGATTAGAGGTTAGAGTAGTATATTCATGAGACTCTTGCACTTTAACTGTCATGTCGATACTCTGATTTGGCTCAATATTCGATCTGTTTTGTGTTTGCGATTGGGTATACGCTTAGTTGCCTCATCGGTGTTTAATCTTCGCTTAGTTGATTAGGTTGTATGATCCAGGACTGATTGAATTTGTGAATTGCATTCACTTAGTTTGTAATTTTGAAGACCGGATTACCCTTCGCTTAGTTGGGTAATTCATGTTGGATTTGGATCAGAGTAGTGTGTAATTGTCGTTAATCTCTGATTGGAAGCATGTAATTGAATTAATGACAAACCGTTTTTATTCTCTATTTGAACCCGTTTTTACATTTCTGTTTGCATTCGTATCTTATTTAAGTTCATCCGCATTTACAAACTCTTCATCAACCCCTCACTACGTGTTCGACCTAGGAGTCACTTCCTAGCACTATACTGCATTCTTAATGCACATCAAATTTGTACGGGGTGCGACCTCCATCAACCTCCTCCTCGATAGACCCAATAGTGATATCAGAACCGATGGTTTGTCTTTGTGACTGGCTCAAGATGAGTACAATGGTCCCTGTATTGAAAGTCTTCCTGGCGAAGGGTTCACTAGTAAGAAATAGCATACAACATCAAATACTTTTTGGCTTTTCACGTCAAATTCGAGAACGACGTCATATTGGGAGACATTAAATTGACGTCCAATTTAAAACATTCGACGTTAATTTAACATCAAATTTTGTCAATATACAACATTAATTTAACGTCGAGACGTTAATCAATTTTTTTTTATTTTTTTAAATTAATGGTAATCCTTTTTTACAACTCTACTATACCTGAAAAGTATAACTATGAACGGTAATATAGAATCAACAAATAACAATAACAAACAACAAACAAGTTCAATCAAACAACAACAACAAGCAAGTTCAACCAAACAACAACAATAAACAAGTTCAACAAGAAAAAATAACAAACAAGTTCAACAAATAAGTTCTTCAAAACGAAAACGAAAACTAACCTTTAAAAGGTGGGTTCATCGGAATAAAGTGTTGCCACCAGAATGCGCCTATGAAGGACGAGAACACGAAAATAACCAGTGAAAACAAAACAAAAATCATTCCTAAAGTAGTTAATTAATATGCATTTGTATCAAATGAAAGAAAGATTACATGTGATGATCGTCAAACTTTGTTTGAGAAAAGTTTGAGCAGAAAAGAGGGTCTCGCGCTAAGATAAAGTGAATGAATTTTCAATCTCCCGCTCAAATTTTTATTGAATTCATTAGCATTTTGAAGTCTAACGTTGAGACATTCGATGTTTTATATCCTTTTACGTCGAATTATAATTCTAAACGACGTTTAATAATTGCATTTATTTACAAAATTGCCACTGATCATTTTTAACGTTGGCTATTGAGTGGTTAGATGTTGAACGCGTGACGTTATACGCTATTTTTGCACTAGTGGTTCCAGGTAAGTATGTCCCGTTAAGATGAACAGTGGTACAAAGAGGTACTCGTGGTTGGGAATGTTTCCGTTGGAGGGGGACTGTACCAATGTGGAAGGGACTCACCCTTGAGGGGGAGATTGTTGGGAATCCAAGTGTGAGTCTAAGTCCCACATTGGATAGAAATGATAAAGTAGAGCATTATATAAAGGTGAAAGATCCATTAACCCATTGCCTTAAGGTTTTGGGTAGAGAGTGGTGTCAGTCCCTTATATGATTGAACTCATATCTCATTGGTGTTTGTGTCTCTACTGCGAACCCCCTCCATGATAGACCCAACAAGAACATGATTGCTTATTGCAGAAAAGACAAATTTTTAAGGCCGTCGGCGGTGGCGGCCACCGGCCACGGCGACAACAAAGACAATAGGAAGAGACCCCGACAACCTGCTATGATATCATGTTTAGATTAGAATAGAAAATATATTTCTAGAGGGCCTAATTGATCCCTCTCACTTTCATCTATTTATAATAAAGTTCTAATACAAATATACATGGAAGATTAAGGGTCTGCTCTAAACACCTAGGTGCAGACATAAGTACTACTCTAGATACTAGACTAGCACACTACCCTTTAGTAGGCTTAATGATGATACATAGGTATAATCATTCTAACAGTTTCCTCGTTTGTCTTCATGTAAGATTTTCATTTTTGATTTACGAAGCGGATCCAAAATTTTGGTGATGTGCTATATATCACATATTTGTTCTCATCTAAGAAAATGCTGATTCTGTCTGTTTTGTGTTTAATCTTATCTATTTTATATGATAAACAGACGAGGGGGCATTCAACGTGAAGAAATAGATACAACTTGGAAGTTCGTACTAAGCAGATGCTTGCTTCCAAATGCCTTTGTCTAGGGTATATATACTTGATAAATAATGAACCATGTTATTCTTTATGCATGGCCTGCATTTGTCTTTGACTTATTTTAGTCAAGTGACTTTTGGTCATCTTACCCTATTCCGGATTTTAAGGGGAAATTTTTTAGAGAGCCACTTCTATAATTATTGTGTTAGTGAATTTATGTGGGCCCTAGAAAATATTATTAACATTCACATTTTTCACCCTTGAGGGCTTTTGTAATCGTAATACATCAAGGCTTTTGTAACTATGATAAAGTTTAGGTTGATGTTTGATTGAAGGCTAGATCTATATATCGTATTTGTGTTTCTTCAAACTAATTTGTTAGACTGTGCTTTACAATATTTTCTATGCTAATTGTATAGATCTTAACTCATCCTCTAGGGTCCTCTCACTGCAGTTATGGATTTCATGATTCATGATTGACTATCAAGAGAACCAAATTTCACTTATATTTGTTTCAATATGACTAGAATAAAATATATAAGTGAGTGTTGAATCTCTATTACAAATTGGTTTTTGTGAGATTAAGTTTGATTTAAACCAAGTTTTCTTTTGTCCCGTATGCAATTGTTTGTCATTTATTTCAAAATGCTCTTAAACAATTTGTTAGGAACCGGTAGTTGTGGAAATTAAATTCTCGGAGTATAAAATTTTGCATGCTTCCAGAGAAGTCAACATTTTTACCTTTTTGCATAGTTTTGAAATTTAAAATCGAAAACCATAGTAACCTTTTCCATCACCACAATAGGATAGCAAAATTAGCATAGTTTTTATTTTCTATGCATTAGGCTGTAGCTTTTTTTCTTTGCTATCTGTTTTACTTTTATAATTTTTTTCTAGGCATTTCTCTCCAAAGTAAGTAGGGTATTATTGATTACCTTATTAACCCTACTATTATTAATTTTACTCTACACATTTCACAATTCATTACGTGTTTTTACTTTCTAATGAATTCAGTGACTGAATCAATCGGGCATAGTATTGTGTTCTTGGAGAAAGAAATTTATATGACATTTTAGAATTCCAACCAGAAATTTACTCACTCAAGGAAGGTTCACGCACAGTAACTGAGTTCTTTTCATAATTGAAAATTCTATAGGAAGAGTTGGAAACCTGTATGCCAATGCCTAGTTGTGCATGTCATGTAAAATGCTCCTATGTTGTTATAAAAAATGCAAGACACTATAACTATTTAAATTATGCAATTAGATTCTTGACTGGTTTAAATTAGTATTTTACTATTGTTAAATCTCAAATTCTATTGATGGATCTCTCACCTAATATTAATAGAACTTTTTCTAATGTTCTACGAAATAATTGACAAAACAATTACAAACTCATCAAGATCTGTGGTGCCAGATCTTAGAACTGAACAATGTGAAAAACTCATCAGTATACTCCAATATGATCAATATTCGTCAGTGGAAGTGAATGTAAGTTTTCATGTTGATCATTCACCTAATGAGAAATCCAAGACTGGTAAAGCTTTCATTTGTTCTTCACTTAATGCTTGTGACATGGACTCTTGGATCATTGATTTGTGGTCTATGATCAATCAATATATGTGCATCCTTATATTGTTTCAACTTATGGTTTGAAATTAAACTGATGTGTAAATTTTGCATTGCTAAACATGCTCGTACTATATGGGTTTCCAAAGTCCATTGCATAGGATCAGGATAAGGTGTTTGTCAGCAATTTTTGGAAATAATTGTTTAAATCTTAAGGCACCAGGATCTCCATACAGATGGTCAAACTGAGAATTTAAACAAAACCTTAGAAATGTACTTAAGGTGTTTTGTCTTTGATCATACTAAGGATTGGATGAATATGTTGCTATGGGCTCATCAGTATTGATATAACTCTTCATTCCATCACAACATTGGCATGTCTCCTTATCCGACCGTGTATGGAAAATCACCACCTTCTATCATTAGATATGAACATAGTGACATGATCCAACATATCTCCAAGACTGTCTAAAAGCTTGTGATGCGATGTTAACAAAACTTGAAAAAAAAACTACATCATTCGTAGAACTACATGAAATTGCAGGTGGATAAAAAGAGGAGGTATATACAGTTAAAGGTAGGGGACCTAGCATTGATGAAATTATAGTCATATAGAAACATTTCATTGTTTTAAGAAAGAACAAAAATTGAGCCTTCGGTATTTTGGGCCATCTGAGATAATTAAGAAGATTGGGAATGTTGTTTATAAACTTCAATTGTTAGATTTTACAAAGATACATCCAATATTTCACCTCTCTATGCTTAGAAGTTCCTGGGTGATCCTAAACATTTGATGTAGAATATTTAGGAAGATTCATTCCAAAATATATTGAGTTTTAGAAATTTTTATGAAAATCTCATTTTGAAAATTTTATTCCAAAACATATTTCATATGTTTTCAAAAATTTTGTTTCAGAAATAACATTCTGAAAATTTAGTTCGAGAAATTTTATTTTGGAAATTGTTTCGGAAATGTTGTTCCGAAAAAAATGGAAAACTTGTTCCAAAAAACTTCATACAAAATTCGGGAGTCACTTTTTCAAAGGATAAAATAGTCATTTAAAAGTTTGAGCGGGTGTGAAAAAAATTGTGGAGGTGTAGAAAGTAAAAATCAACCAAAACACATAATTTCTACTATGTAACCCATTTATGGAAAAGGTAACTTTATAAAAATGACAAAAATATAAGGGATTCAATTAACAAAATAATAAAAGTTGTGTATTTAACAATGTCTTGGGAGCTTACTTATAAGGAAAACATTTAATTCTAAAGCCTCATTGTTCTATATGGCCCTAGCCACCATATTCATACACTCCTTGGGTATTTATAATTCATAAGATTTTATTGATAATTAAAATAAAGAGTTAATTATATATTTGGTTCTTTATTTTTTTTAAATACCTTAACATTCACTAGTGCAGAATTGGCCTTTAACGTCACCCAATAGACGTCCGTCCACGAAAACACTAACGTAAATTATTTACCAGTGGCATTTTCGTAAATAAGTGGGACTTTAGACATCCGTTGTGAGGGGGGGGGGGAGGGGGGCGACATCTATAATATTGTAGACATTCAGGACCCTCACAACGGACGCTTATGAGGCTGACAGGGTAGTTGAAGAGTTTATTTTTTCAGCCACTTAAACTTCTGTTAGGGGGGGCCCCGACGTCTATAATATTATAGACGTCCGGGGCCCCCACAACGGACGCCTATTTGGCTGACAGGGTAGTTGAAGAGTTTATTTTTTCAGCCACTTAAACGTCCGTTAGGGGGGCCCCGACGTCTATAATATTATAGACGTCCCCCCCCCCCCACAACGGACGCCTATGAGGCTGACAGGGTAGTTGAAGAGTTTATTTTTTCAGCCACTTAAATGTCCGTTAGAGGGGCCCAGACGTTTATAATATTATAGACGTCGGGGCACCCCACAACGGACGTCTAAAGGGCTGACAGGGTACTTTAAGAGTTTATTTTTTCAGCCACTTAAATGTCCGTTAGAGGGGCCTCGACGTTTATAATATTATAGACGTCGGGGCCCCCCCACAACGGACGTCTAAAGGGATGACAGGGTAGGTGAGGAGTTATTTTTTTCTACCCTTTAGGCGTCTGTTGTGGGGGGGCCCTGATGTCTATAATATTATAAACGTCGGGGCCCCTCTAACGGACGTCTAAATGCCCCGCGAATATGAATATTTAAATCAGAAAGACGTCAGATTAGTTAGAGCCCCGACGTCTACTGCCATTTATACTAAAATCGCGAACTCGCGAGGAGTTACGCTCACTGTTCATCGTCTTCCCCACGTTTTTTCTCTGCGGCATTGCATTTCCAAGTGCGTTTTCTCTCTTTTGGGCCTATTAAATTTACTTTTACTCCGATTAAATTACTCTTTGATGAAATATCTTTTATTTGAACCGATTAAAAATCGTTTTCGGTGCGTTTTGGTGCAGTTTCTGGCATGTTCTTGGGCGACGTTTTTTACTCTTTTTAGCCTACATTTTAGGTCGTGCACTCCTCCATTTCCCTTGATTTCTTTTTGAATCTGTTAAAAATGTTAGCTTCTTTGTTGGTAATTTTTTTGTATGCATGTTATTGGCTTTTGTGTTTACATTTTATTGGCTTTTGTCTATGCATGTTTTTTACTTTAAGGTCTGCATGTGTTATTGGCTTTTGAATATGCATGTGATAGTTGTGTTTTTATAATTGGCATGTTAGATTATAAGTATCAAATCATTGAGTGAAACTTAGTTCCCGTTTGAAATTTAACACAAACGATTAATCTTTTAATCGTTTGCATTAAATTTTGAATTGTCCGATTGGACAATTTGAGAAAATTATTTTTCATAATTTGCAATAACATGTACGTTGGAGTTTATGGATAAGATTGATAAAATTTCGGTTCAATATTTGTTGTTCTCCGGATGCATATTTGATTGTGGTCATCCTTGACTACTCTCATTTCGTGTATTTCGGAGACCAATGCGAAATGCTGCCGAAATCTTATCAAATTTATGATGTAGACTTCTTTGCACGTGTCTTAGCAAATTATGAAAAATAATTTTTTTGAATGGGTAGGGCCTAACCTTGTGAGAGTTAAAAACCTAAACTGATGATTTTACGAACATAGTATGGATCGAAGCTGGATGAATGAACGTCGCATCAGTAAAGAATATGATAAGGGTGTTTCGGAGTTCTTGCAATACGTTGAACAAAATGCTAAGTCTGTGAACGGGACATACTTTTGTCCTTGTGTTCGTTGTCTTAATCAAATACGGCAAGACTTAGGCAATGTGCGTGACCATCTATTCATGTTTGGCATAATGAGGACTTATAACGTTTGGAATTGGCATAGTGGACCAGCCTACCACGTCACAAGGAACGAATTATGTGGAAGAATGGATGAGTGATCATTTAGAGGACATGATGCGTGATGTCGGTGAAGATAATTTTGGAAGAGCTAATTTGTATGATTCTCTTATAAATGATTGACGAGAACAAGAACAAAAAGAAATACAAAGAGCGCTTGAAGAGAAGCTGCATTCCATGACGTAGGGCAACATGGGGCCCGCTGAAACTCCCACACCACCTCGTGTCAACACTAGAGGATCATGCTCTGCTGTAGAACCTACTCAGTATAGCAGTCAGTATGAGCTATTGGTTGATGGGGATCCCCCACGCATTGTGGCTGTCAGACGAGTGCTTGAGGGAGGGCAAACTATTCATGGTGTTCCCATATTACCCCACCACGTGCGTGTGATGATTGATGAGGTTCGGGATCCCCAGGCTTAGGTGCCTGTACCCACTCTAGAAATTAATTTTGTGAGGGAGGCCATAGGATCATTTATAGCCTGGCCTAGAGCATTGATCATGTCACACATCGCTACTCCACAGGTATAATGTCTTTGTTATTAATATTTCTATGTTAAGTTTAAAAATATTTGTTGATAACTCTTTGATGAAATTCTTATCTTCAGTTCACACATCCTCAGAAGCAGTCGATTCATGATACAGTCATACATGAAGATGATGACATGGCTGAAGCGGAGGATGATCCTCTATCAAAGCTAATGACAAGATTACCCAGGTTGAAGAGAGCATCATTAGAACTATACTGAGATTTTAGAGTATTTGGTCTTCCCCCCATGTGCCAGTATATATCACATTGCCTGATGCATTGCAGGTGATTGGGGGAGACAGGATGTTGAATATTTCCATCATTCAACTGTGGTGCATCTAAGATAGTTAATTTTGTCTTCCATATTACTTTTATTTAGATTCCTAGTTTCTAACAACTTAACTTTGTTGTTTTAGGTACATGGACACAATCGTTGTAGACCAAGGTTGGTCTTCCATGTACAGATTTGTTGAACCTCATACCATTCAACCTTCTGGTAACACACTTGAAAACAGACAACATTATTTGCAAACATGGATGGATGAGTCAAAAAGAGACGTATACCTTGTGTCATACATTGATGGGTAGGTGTTGTTATATGTAAAAGTTCATTATTAATGTTTCCTTAATTAGTTAAATAACTATTTGTCCTTCGTGATAGGTCGTACTGGCAGCTGATGGTCATCATTCCCAAACAATGTAAATTATATGGTTTTGTTCGTTGCACAAGAAGATGAAAAATGACTTGAGAACCATGTTTCAAGGGTAAGTGTTTCTCCAAAAATGAATTTGAATTTGATGTTCACCTTAAAATTTTATGATAAATATAGTTATATTAATTTTACTTTGTGTTTCCAATCTATACAGAGTTATTGGAAAATCTCGAAGTCAACTAGTTCAAATTTTGTATCCAAAGGTTGTAAGTCATTTATAGTTCTAATTCATTTTCTATGTTATTAAATGATCTAAATTCTTGACTATTTAGTTTGTCATTTTAGTGTAACCAGCGGCTAGATTCATGGGAATGTAGCTTCTATGTCATGTGTTGGATTAAAACCATCATTCCAGCTGTCATTACAGATGACTGGAATGAGGTAATGATGCATACCTTGAATACATTACAAATCAAATTCATCTTTAAACATATATGAAACCATAATGAATCTTTCTTCAATTTTGCAGTGCTTCAAGAGTACATCTCCTATACTAGAGGACATAATTAGGCAGATAAGGTAGGAGTGGACAACTTATCTTCTGGAAAGATGGAGCTAGGAACACTTTTATTTGTTGTTGAACATTGCTTAGGTTTAGTTTAAGTTTATATCTTGATAGTTTTGGTATTGGATTATTTTTTACATTAAGTAGAACTTTCTTTATATGAAACGCATATATATATTATACTATATTGTTCTATGACAATTTTCTGCTTTTTAGGTGTGGTTTTATTGCAAAAATAAATTAATTTAAAAAAAAAAAAACACCCAATAGACGTCGGTTAGTGCACTAACGGACATCTATAGACGTTTGGCAGTGCCCAAACCGACGTCCAACCCCTAAACCCTAAACAAACCGTTTCAGGCCTATGGATGTCGGGGGGTGGTAACATCCAATGTCTACACAAACGTCGGTTATATCCCTTGGACGTCTACATAGACGTCGGGGGTATACCTCGAACGTCTAGATAGACGTCGGGTCTGACCACATCTGACGTCTATACAGACGTCCGAGGTATACCCCCGATGTTTGAGTAACGTCACCCACAAAGACGTCGGGTACAGGTCGGACATCGAAAGGCCAAAAGAATAGACGTCTAAAGCTCTAGAAGAAATAGATATGAAGAGATTAGATATGAAGAGATTAGATATGAAGAGATTAATGTTCGACTTTTTTAATTATATCATTGATATTAAAAACTAAAATTCTAGAAGAAATAGATATGAAGAGATTAGATAATTTAATGCATGATTTTCTTAAACCATTTGAATTTATTTTTTCCTTATAAATGATATGAGAAGTAGTATATTATAGTATGATTACAAAACAATACTAGTAAGAAAGTATATTACATACTAGATTGAAACAATTGAAAAAAAAAGGGTTGTAAGGCTTAATTGGCCTTTCCCTATACACTTAAGGCAAGTTACAAATTGAACTGGTTCCATTAATTTAACTTCAATATGAGAAAGTTCATGCATCTGGTTATCATCTCTACAATAGATAGCAGTTCCAGGGAGATGCTATATGACTTGAGTAAAAATTATTGATTTCACTGTAACTGATCTGACTGTGTTTTCTTCTTCTCAGCAAGAAATGGTTTGAACATCATTATTATTCCAATTGCTTCAATTATGTTCAGGACAAAGAACACTATATTGGTGCCTGCAGTCAAATAAATGCACATCAGTAAGTAAGCTCCTAGCAAAAGAAACAATGCCCTTAACAGCTGCATTGACATCATGGTCTAGCTAGCGGGAACGGCTAAAGGGTTTGGAAGGCCTAAAACAAGCTTAAGAATGAAGCCTAAAGCAAACTCAAGGGTTTTTGAGACCTAAAACAATTAGTTCTTAAAAATATTTTTTTGAGGTATTCTTTTCTTGGAGGCCTAAAGGAAGGACTTTACCTGTTTGAGCCTTGAACCGCCCTATTAGCTAGACAATATTTTATGATACCACTGCACACATGTTGTCTACTCAAACATATCTCCTTCTGCATTTACTCTTTCTTTGTTTAGATAGTAGAAATAAATGCAACATCTCATGTGCACAAAAATAAATTAGTTGAGCATCATACCTGAGAGGAATGAAGCATCCATCCGCTTTTGTGACCAAGTTAATCTGCATTCACCATCATCATATCAGAAAATTAGATATAATTCTTAATGTATGATACTTTGGTAAGAAAGTATGTGGTTAAGAACTACTGATGAAAACTCTGTCAAGCCAATTGCTAATGGATCAAAGTGGAGAGCCGTAATTTCTATTAAATATCTTTCTATGCCAACAAGGGTCAAGGGATACATTGACAGGTAACATGATACCTTTATCTTTCAATCTAGTTCACTATAAAAAAACCATATCATAAAGGAATTTAGAATGGATGAAATGAAAACCCTACAAATTGACATGCCAGTATATTTGAAATTTTTTGAACTGACAGGTAAATCTAGTAAAAGCTGAAACAAGAACACTCACACTGCACCACCTGTAGCAGGACCAATAGCTTTGAACAGGGACATGCCTGTCATGGAAATGCCATTAGCTGCACCTCTTTGGTGTTGCTCCTGTTTT
The DNA here is from genome assembly GCF_016808095.1 of Vigna angularis. Lineage (NCBI taxonomy): Eukaryota > Viridiplantae > Streptophyta > Magnoliopsida > Fabales > Fabaceae > Vigna > Vigna angularis. The sequence continues at coordinate 19,965,527 of NC_068974.1, read as the reverse complement.
CCAAATGAAAATGTCATATATGTCACAATCCATCAACAAATAGTCTCAACCATTGTATTAAATAAAAGTTGCAATAATCCAAAAAATTACCACTGCTCGGTTTTGTAGGAGGAACAAACCAGTTCTAATGGTGGTCTAAATTCAACAAAAAAGAGTTCAATCAGTCAAATTTGTAACATGTAAAAACTTTTTTGAATCAATTTAAACACTTAAATCACTATTAAACAGTTAAATGAACAGAGAGGTTCACTTACAGACATAATATTCTTTAGAATTGAAGCAGTAACTATGACTATGGTTAGTGCAACACCTGACAACAATGCTATGAAAGGGTAGCTTTGCAAAAGAGGTATTGATAACATCTGCATATGGGACCAAAGTAATAGGACATTTTTCAAATAACAAAATTTGAAATGTTAAAAACAACGGTATAATAGCTACAATTTGATGAAAACTAACCCCTGTAATGCGGCCAATTCCAACAGGTCCACAAGCTCTTTCCACAAATGGATAGACCAAAATTTGGTAAATGATCATTGCAACACCTAAACATTGGAGAAGTGAGTTAGTAATTATAAAGTATCAATTGTACAATAGGAAAATGAAGATCAACATGATAACAATTGAAAAACTGTTATTTTCATGCTTAAAATTGATACTAAAAGCAACCTTTAACACTTAGAAACTAGCTTGAAATCATGCTTTTGTTCATATTTTTGGAAATAAGAGAGTTGAACAGGTTTATGCTTGATTTCAGTGTTTTATGCAGGTTTTAAGGTGAATGTGGTGAAAGAAGTGAAGAAAGATAGAGATGGAATCAGAAAAGACATCAAAAAGTGCAAAAGGAGAAGCCGCAACTACCGCTCAGCGGCAATTTACCGTTGAGCGGCACTCAAGAACCCACGTTGGCTCCGCTGAGGGGTGAAAAGGCCGCTAAGGGGAGGAAAACAACTCACGCACTTACCGCTGAGCGGCACTATTTTGGGCTTGGGCCTAATTTTCTGTATTATTATGAACAATATATAAGTTTTAGGTGTTCCTAGGGTTTGTATCTTTGGCTGAGACGAAGCAAACACTCTCTTTTCCACCCCTTGAAGGAAGATCTTGGATGCTCAGGCTACCTTTTCATCTTTCTAGGGTTCTATCTTCCATTCTTTCATTATTGTTCATCTAGTTTCACCATGAATATGGTGAACTAAACCTTGTATTGTTGTTGGGGAATCAATGTAGTTTTGTGAAACTCTCATATATGGAATTAATGTTTTAACATCTTACTTTAAGATACATGCTTTCTTTCATCATTAGTTAGGGTTTTTCCTCTTTGCTTAATGCTTGCTTTGTTTAACTCATTCATTGCTATGATATGGGAACGTACGGGGAGATCTAGATCCGGGGAATTTCTCCCAATAGCATATTGGTTGCCTTTAAGCTTCTGCACTTCAGAATTAATTACTAGGAATGCTAGGAATTGTATGAACTCATAATTAAGGATAGGCCTTCTTGACAAGGTAATTTAGAGAGTGGCATTAACATAGATGAAAAGATTGATGAATTCCTTAAATATATGAGAGTGGACAAGATGAAATTGATAACCCCAACAACATACTCATCCATATAATTCATTACGTGTTTGTTTTACTCTTTTTGCCATTGATCAACCTCATGCATACATGTTTAATTATTGTCTTTTGCATTAAAAACCTACAATCAATCGTTCACAAGTCTTAAATAATCAACAAATTAGATAACTAACTAGGCTGTGAGTCCTTTGGGAAAACGATACTTGGTCTTACCTAGTTTTATTACTTGATACGATTCGGTCACACTTGCCGATTGTTAAACAAGTTTGTGGCACCGTTTTTGGTGTTCATAAATTTGTCATCACAACACTAAATGCAAAATTTTTCTATAGCTTTTTTCTCACTCTCAAACCCAAAATCCAGACAATTTTGTAAAACTTTAGAACTATAGGAATAACTTTAATGTGGTTCAAGTGGTATCCTACAATGTCAATACTGTTTCAAACATTTTATGATACAAAATAGCCTATCTTTCATGCTTCCTCTTTCGTAAAGACAAAGATATAATAATCTTGCAGTCAAAGTTATAGCATCTTGGTGTTGCACTAGAAAATTTTGGCAAGTAATGAATAAATAAGAAATTTTTTTCTATACATTAGTTGACCAAAGTTTGGCAATCCAAATCCGTAAAATTCACATAAATGCATAAAATCTATGTGCAATATTTGCAGATAAAAAATTAGGAAGGAAACATCTTATTGAAATAAGCAACATTGCGAAAATTGTTAGTTCCAAAGATTCACCTGTTATTGAAAGAACATTGCCAACATCATTTGTTGAGAAGTTCAACCCCCCCAGCTTTCGAGGGCTGACACTCCATAATGAGAAAACCTAATGAAAGCAAGATGAATGAATGTAGTTCACTTAAGCAGAAAAAGAATAAAAATCAGGAAAATCTAAATAACATATATCAAAGGAAATGCATAGACCATTTGTAACATCATCAAGATCAATGAGTGATACCTCTTGATAAGCAATATCATGAAGTGAGAAAACACAGTAAATTATGATAGATGACATCAAGGGCCAATTCAAGAGGAGGTTTTCATTCTTTTGACTTGTCATGTCTTTGCCAGCTCCACTGTTTCCATTTTCCAAAGCTTCAGCATCTTCCACGGATTCATCACTACAACTATGGGTGTGAAGTGTTTCCTGTAGGCATTTTAAACAATTATATAGATGATGGTGATAGGGGGAGCTATTCAACCCTTAATATCTATGTTTTTTATGATGAACAAAAGAATAGTTTTATAGTTTCTTGCACAACAAATAGCATAACAATTGTTTCATCTTTATTGTGTTTGTGCTTGATATATGAATTCATTGTTTGTAAACGAATCATGCCTAAAACATATTGAACATTTCATTTCTGGAAGAAATAATCGGTTAAACAATGTATATAATCTGTTAGATTTCTCCAAATATCATTGTATGATTAACAAGGGAAAACAACTGTATAGTAATTGTTGTAATTTGAGATAATATCTTTAGAATCTTCCTAATTAGAGGAAATAGATACATAATCTTTTATTTTATTTTATTTTTCCTAGTTTTCCTAGTTTCCCTATTTCTCTTTTTAGGAGAACTAAATTATTACAAATAAAGGGTATGAGAATGTATTTTTTATGATTGAGAATAATAAAATAAGTCTTATTTTCAACTTGGTGATCTTGGGGCTCGATTCCGCTGCAAAAGGTCGCACCGCCGCCGTTGTCCGACCACCGCCGCTGCCACCGTTGTCGGTTGGGGTCGTTGATAGGGAAGAAAGGTGCGCCCAACACCGGCGCTCACAATGCTGGAAGTCGCTCCGTGAGAGGAGCCGCCACGTGCAGCCACCCCTGCCGGTGCGTGTAGCCCATGCGCCCACCTCCGGCGAGACCCACTCGCCGCCGCCGTCACAGACAGGGTCGCTGGAGCCCCCTGTGTCTATTCCTAGGGTCGGTGATGACTCATTTTGCTGTATTTGAGTATATATGAGTTTTAAGTTTTGCTCCTTTTTTCTCGGTGTGACCCACTTGCAGTCACCGCCACAGAAGAGTCGCCGAAGCCTCCCGAGTCTATTTTTAGGGTTGGTGACGACCCGTTTGGCCTTTATTTGAGTAGATCTGAGTTTGAAGTTTTTGCTCTTTTTTCTTGGGTACGTGATGTCCGAAGAAAAAAGTATTCCTTTGGGGGTGCCTAATGACCTACCAAATATAGGAAGTACCTCTTGGTTGGATGGTCATAATTACTTACAATGGAGCCAATTTATTCTAAGGATTCTCAAGGGTCGTTCAAAACGTGATCACATAGATGGAGGAGGACCAGGACCAAACGATCCTCATTTTTCAATTTGGGACAAAGAAGATTCATTAATTATGACTTGGATGTGGCAATCCATGATTCCTGAGATAAGGAAAAATTATATGTTTTTCTTTTGCAAAAGAAATATGGGATGATTTACAGAGTACTTTTTTCTTTAAAAAAGGATCTTGCTGCTTACTATGACATCAAGAATAGGATATTTAATACAAAACAGGGCTCCCTTTTCGTATCAGAATATCACGGAATCCTGAATGGTCTTTGTATGGAACTCGATCAGATCCAAACAATAAAGATGTGTAAAACAGATGCTGCCGCTCTTGGTGAATTCATTGAAGGGGAAAAAACCTTTAAATTTCTCCAGGGCCTAAATCATTAGTACGACCCAATCCGGGTTCAAATTTTTGGAAGATAAAAATTACCACCCTTATCAAAAGTTTTTTTATGGTAAGAGGAGAAGAAACTCGGAGAACTGTCATGCTTCATGGAGGGATCTCCAACATAGGCTTTGCCATGACAATTGGAAAGGGAGTCCACAAGGGAACAAATGCTGGGGAAAGACGTTTGAAAGAGGTACTCATGGGGATTATTGTTCATACTGTAAAAGATCTAGAGATACCAAAGAAACATGCTTCAAACTCCATGGAAGAAAGAATGTTCTCGAGCGCATGGGAAACAACAAAGGGCCTACTCAAAGATGGGTAAATCATACTACCTCAGAACGGGAAGCTACCAATCAATCTAGTCCTTCCTAGTCTAATCCACCACCACCAGATCTTGATATGAAAGCTTATAAGGAGAAAATTGAGTGCTTGGAAGCAATAGTTGAATCAATGAGTAAGCCCTCTGGATCATGTACTTTGTCCATAAAAGGTAAGATTTGTCTCAATATTGTTGGTCATGTGTCTCAAGGTATTTGGATCCTTGATTCGGGTGCAATTGATCATATGACACCTTTTAATGGGTATTTCAACTCATATGGAAAAAGCAATAAAGAACAACTTATTATAGTTGCAAATGGTCAGGGTATACCTATATGCGGCTCTGGGAATATATTTTTGGACTCATCTATTATATTGAAGGATGTTTTACATGTTCCTCAATTAGCTAATAGTCTTATCTTTGTGCAAAAACTCACAAAGGATTTAAATTGTTCAGTAATATTTTTTCCAACTTATTGTGTTTTTCAGGACCTTGCCACGAGGAAGACGATTTTAACTGCTAAGGAGCAAAGTGGGTTGTATTTTTTAGAGTTTATGACCAAAGCAACACACAAATCATGAGTCAACATGCTACATCTGAGACGTGGGCAAAATCTCAAATATGGTTACATCATCAAAGGCTTGGGCATCCTTCATTTAGTCTTATCAAGTCCTTATTTCCCCATTTGTTTACCAAGGAGTCTGTTGAGTCTTTTAATTGTGATATTTGTCAAATGTTAAAACACCATCGTGCATCTTATCCTATTAGTAATAAAAAGAGTATTTCTCCATTTGATTTAATTCACTCTGATGTTTGGGGTCCTGTCATAGATTCTATTTTCGGAGCCAAATGGTTCGTTATCTTTATTGATGATTGTACCTATGTCACGTGGACATACCTTATGAAAAATAAATCCGAAGTTTTTCAAATTTTTGTTAATTTTTTCCGTCTTGTCCAAACTCAATTTGGAAAAAATATCAAAAGAATTAGGTCTGATAATGGTACTGAATATGTGAATCACGAATTTCTCAATTTTTGTCTCATAATGGTATTGTTCATGAACGAACCTGTGTTAATACCCCTCAACAAAATGGGGTTGCTGAAAGAAAGAATCATCATCTTCTTGAAGTAACTAGAGCTCTTCTTTTTCAAATGTCTATTCGAAACAATTATTGGGGAGAAGTTGTGTTAACTGCCACATATCTCATCAACAGAGTAGAAAATAAGACTTATTTTATTATTCTCAATCATAAAAAATACATTCTCATACCTTCTATTTGTAATAATCTAGTTCTCCTAAAAAGGGAGATAGGGAAACTAGGAAAACTAGGAAAAATAAAATAAAATAAAAGATTATGTATCTATTTCCTCTAATTAGGAAGATTCTAAATTAGGAAGATTCTAAAGATATTATCTCAAATTACAACAAACAGGTTACCCACTCGTATCTTAAATGACATTAGTCCTATAGAGTCTCTATTGTCTTTTGGTCCTTCTTCTTCCCTAATAACAAGTCTACCTAGTCGAGTCTTTGGATGTGTTGTTTTTGTTCACTCTCATCATCCTAACCGTGGTAAATTAGATCCCAGAGCTCTTAAATGTGTCTTTATTGGGTATTCTTCTAATAAAAAAAGGGTACAAATGTTATCATCCTCAGAGTCGTCGCGTCTTTATCACCATGGATGTCACCTTTCATGAAACAAAATCCTTTTATGTCAGTCCACCACTTCAGGGGGAGAAAGCACTTGAAGTGGATGAACTCTCCTTCTTGTCATTACCATGTTTGTCTTTGTAGGATGCCCAAGACCTGAGCAATGAAGCTACCATAGTCCACAGTGAGGAAGAAGAGGAAGACAAGTTTTTTGCCTAAAAATATGAAAGAAGAGAACAACCCACTTCGACTCTCGAGCAAGAAAATTTGTCTAATCTGGAGGTGAGGATCCCTGAAGATATCAATGAGGAAGAGGTAAGTATTACTGAGGATTTACCCATGGCATTGAGAAAGGGAAGAAGATCATGTGCTAAATATCCTATTTCTCAGTATGTTTGCACTAACAATCTCTCTAATAAGCACAAAAGTTTTATTGCTGCCATTGATGCCACAGAAATTCCTACCTCAATCCAGGAGGCCATGAAACTTGAACATTGGAATAAAGCCATGAAAGAAGAGATGAATGCATTAGAAAGAAATTCAACTTGGGAGATTGTTGATAAGCCAAGAGACAAGAAGGCAGTAGGGTGTAGATGGATATTCATAGTGAAACATAAGGCAGATGGGACAATAGAAAGATATAAAGCTAGATTCGTGGCAAAAGGATATACCCAAACATATGGGATTGATTATGAGGAGACATTTGCCCCAATGGCAAAGATGAATACAGTTCGAGTTATTCTCGCTTTGGCTGCCCATTTTGGATGGGACTTACACCAGCTGGATGTGAAGAATGTCTTTCTTCATGGAGATATAGATGAGGAAGTGTACATGGAGATTCCCCTGATAACGGTTGAAAAATTGTTACTTTTATACTTAATTTTGATATTAAAAACACCCCTTTTGACTTAGAAGTTTGCTTGAACTCATGTTTTTGCTTTAGTTTTCTAAATAAGAGAGTTGAGATTATACTTGATGATTTTATCACTAAATTCCCTTGATTTTGTAGGCTATTGGAATGATTTGAAAGAAGAGTTAAAGTATCAAATAGTTGGAATGCAGAAAAGTCAACAAGAATGCAAAAACATCAACCAATGTAGAAAAGTCAACCAAAATGCAGAAAAGTCAACCAAAGTGCAGAAAAGTAGCGCTCAGCGCTAGTTTAGTGCCGCAGTTATCGCTGAGCGGCCTTTTTGGACGTTGAGCGTCAGTTTCGTGGGCTTGGACCTGTTTTCTGTTATTTTTTAGTTCTATTTAAGGACTTGCACGTCCTAGGGATTGTATCTTTTGATGGCTTAAGCACAAAAACACATTTTTCACCCCTTGGGGGTAGATTTGGGGATAGTGATAGCTCTCCTCTTCTCTTTCTAGGGTTTTTCTATTTCTTCCATCCTTTCATTCCATTGTTCATCTAGTTTCACCATGTCTATGGTGAACTAAACCTCCATTGTTGTTGGGGATTGATGTAACTTTTGTAAACTGTCATGTATTGAATTGATTCTTGATTATATATGCTTTACTTCATTAATTGTTAGGATTTTTCCTCTACACTCTATACATGCTTTGTTTAACTCATTCAATTGCATGATCATTGATTTTGTCGATATGGACACATACGGAGAAATCAAGATCTGGAGAATCTCTCCCAAAAGCAGTATTGCCTAGACATAGGGATATGAGGGTTGGTTGTCTTTAAGCTTCTGTGCGAATGTAATGCATGATTAATTGCTAGGGAGACAAGAAATTGTGAACTAGTAATTAGGATTAGGCTTTCTTCACCGAGTCGGGTTTAAGGTAAATTAAAAAGTGACATTAACATTAATGAAGAAGACGAATTCATATATGCATGAGAGTAAACTAGGCGAAATCTAAAACCCAACAACAATACCATCAACTTCATTCATTCATTTTTGTGTTTAGCCTCAATTGATCAAATTACATTCATGTTTATTTTTATTGCATTTGCATTCAAAAACCCAAAAATTTATTCTTTAGAGTCTTAATTAGTTGGGTAATCACATAATTGTTTAGTGCAGTAAGTCTCTTGGGAAACGATACTTGGTCTTACCATTTATTATTACTTGATATGATTCGGTACACTTGCCGAAGTGTTAACAAGTTTTTGGCGTCGTTGCCAGGGATCAAAAATCAAGAATCAATTCAATACATGAGAGTTTACGAAGGTTACATCAATCCCCAACAACAATGGAGGTTTAGTTCACCATAGACATGGCGAAACTAGATGAAAATAATGAAAAGAATGAAAGATAGAACCCTAAGAGTTGAAGATCGGAGCTTCCACATCCAAAATTCGCCTATGAGGGGTGAAAGGAGTGTAATTTCGCCTCTTTCTGTCCAAAAATATGGGATTGATTATGAAGAGACAATTGCCCCAGTGGCAAAGATGAATACAGTTCGAGTTATTCTCGCTTTGGCTGCCCTTTTCGAATGGGACTTACACCAGCTGGATGTGAAGAATGTCTTTCTTCATGGAAATCTAGATGAGGAAGTGTACATGGAGATTCCCCAATGTTTTGAAGTGAAAAATGAAAGAAACAAGGTATGCCTCCTAAAGAAAGCATTGTATGGTCTTAAGCAATCCCCTAGAGCATGGTTTGGAAGATTTACAAAAGCAATGGTTTCCTTGGGATACAGATGTTAACACTTCGGCAAGTGCACCGAATCGTATCAAGTAATAATAAATGGTAAGACCTGTTAACACTTCGACAAGTGTACCGAATCGTATCAAGTAAAAATAAAATGGTAAGACCAAGTATCATTTCCCAAAGGACTCTCGACCTAGACAGTTATGTGATTTCTTGATTAAATTAGACTTGTAAACAAAATCATTATGGTTGAATTGCGAAAAATAAACATGAATGCAAGTTTTTGATCAATTGGATTGAAAGATGCAAAAGTGATTGATGTAAAATATGGAATGATGATGTTGTTGGGGTTTCCGATTTATCTTATCCCACTCTCATGTATTCATGAATTCATCTTTCTTCATTAATGTTAATGTAACTTTCTAATTTACCTTAAACCCCATGTATCGGTGAAGAAAGTCTACTCCTAAACACTAGTTTACAATGTCTTGTCTCCCTAGCAATTATTCATGCATTACATTCGCACAGAAGCTTAAAGGCAATCGATCCTCCTATTCCTATGTCTAGGTAATATTTCTTTCAGGAGAATTTCCCCAGTTCTATATTTACCTATATGTGTCCATATAGATAACATCAATGATCATGCAATTGAATGAGTTAAACAAAGCATGCATAGAGTAAAGAGGAAAAACCCTAACAATTAATGAAGTAAAGCATATATAATCAAGAATCAATTCAATACATGAGAGTTTCAAAGGACTACATCATTTCCCCAACTCTAGATGAAAATAATGAAAAGAATGAAAGATAGAACCCTAGAATTTGAAGAAAAGAAGCTTCCGCATCCAAAATCCGCCTCCAAGGGGTGAGAGAAGTGTGATTTCGCCTCTTTCTGTCCAAAAATATCAACCCTAGGTCTACTAAACTCTTTTATAGTTTATTAAAAATACAGAAAATTGGCCCAAGCCCAATTAAACAGCGTTCAACGATAGTTTTGGCGCTCAGCGGCAGGTGCGGCACTCAGAATGCCCCTCAGCGTTGACTCTCATGCGCGAAACAGTGTATTCAACAACACAGTCTAACGCTCAGCGGTAAAAATACCACTCAGCGGTAGGTGCGATACTTGAATTGGCCCTCAGTGGTAGCGCTTAAGCGTGAGACAGTGTACTCATCAGCCAGATTGGCGCTCAGCGGTGCAAATGGCGCTGAGCGGTGACAACAGTTCTTCTTTTGTGCACTTTTCCTTCCTTTCCTGAGTCCAACTCCTTGCTACTTCAAATTCTTTCATCCAATTCATCTTAATTCTTGTCAAAACAAGGAAAATCAGGCATAAAACTCATCCAACTCTCTTATTTCCAAAACTTAAGCAAAAACATGATTTCAAGCTAGTTTCGAAGTCATAAAGGTTGATTTTAAGGTCAAAATTAAGTATAAAAATAACGGTTTTTCAACCGTTATCAACAGACAAAGCCAAGGAGATCATACTTTATTCATAAAGCACTCTTCTATAGGTAAACTCACTCTATTGCTTGTCTATGTGGATGATATGATTATTATAGGAGATGATGAAAGAGAAAAGTTAGCATTAAAAGAAAAATTGACAGCTCAATTTGAAATGAAAGACCTTGGAAAACTCAAATATTTTCTTGGAATAAAGGTTGCCTACTCCAAGAACGGAATTTTCATCTCCCAAAGGAAATATGTACTTGATCTCCTCAAACAGAATCACATAATTGGAAGTGAAGAAAGTGCTCCTGTAGAGAAGGCCCAATATTAGAGATTGGTGGGAAAATTGATTTATCTATCACACACAAGACCAGACATTGCTTATGCAGTTAGTGTAGTGAGCCAATTTATGCATGATCCAAGAGAGAGAGACATGAAAGCAGTTGACAAAATTCTCCAATACTTGAAGTCAAGTCCAGGAAAGGGGCTATTATTCAAAAGGGAAGACACATTGACTATGAAGATATATATTGATGTTGATTATGCAGGTTCTATTATTGACAGAAAACCTACTTTTGGGTATTATGTATTTCTTGGAGATAGTCTGGTAACATGGAGAAGCAAAAAGCAAGATAGAGTATCTCGTTCTAGTGCAGAAGCTGAATTTCGAGCCCTTGCTCAAGGAATGTGTGAAGGACTCTGGATGAAAATCATTTTGGATGATCTTAAAGTCAAAGTGGAACACCCGGTGCAACTACACTATGACAATAAGTCTGCTATGAGCATAGCCCATAATCCAGTACAGTATGACAGAACCAAAAACACATTGAAATTGACAGACATTTCATTAAAGATAATCTTGACAGAGGATTTGTGATTACAACTCATGTTCCTACATAACTTCAAATAGCAGATATTTTTACAAAAGGACTTACTCCGGGTAGATTTCAAGATCTTGTAGGCAAATTGGGAATGATTGATATTCATTTACCAACTTGAGGGGGAGTGTTGTAATTTGAGATAATATCTTTAGAATCTTCCTAATTAGAGGAAATAGATTCATAATCTTTTATTTTATTTTATTTTTCCTAGTTTCCCTATTTCCTTTTTTAGGAGAACTAGATTATTACAAATAGAGGGTATGAGAATGTATTTTTTATGATTGAGAATAATAAAATAAGTCTTATTTTCAACTATAATCGATTACATAAGTTGTATAATCGATTAAAACACGAAGCTATGCAATATATGTTTCATTAGTGTATTGATCTGTTTAGAATGAAAGTTGATTTGAAAATTTGCTTAAGTGTTGACATAACCGATTACATAAGTTTCATAATCGGCTGAGTATGTTTTATGTGTCAAAATCAATTTCATTTAAAGCCTGAACTGTTTTAACGGTCAAATGAATTTATTGCTGGCTTATAAGAATTATATAATCGATTACATGTGCATAATCTATTAAAATCAAAATAAGAAAACTTGGGAGAATATGTTAAAGCATAAGGAAAAACTTAATAGATAACATAAATTTAGTAATCAATAAAAATGCGTCACGATTTAGAAAATCCTATAAATAATGTCTTGCGCATTGTTTCAAAACAATTCAATTGCAATCAATTTCATAACTAACTATTTCATTGAGTTTTGATTACAGAAGCGTCTAAGAAGTGTCTTGAAGAATCAAGGATCAAATTTGGGTTTTGCACATCAAGATTTTATCAAGAAACTGGGCTGAATTGTTTTGATTGGATCTGCACTACTGGAGTGTACTTAGAAGATCAATATAGTGGAATTCCTTCAACTCATGTTGTTGAAGGAAGACTGGATGTAGGCTTGGCCGAACCAATATAAATTGCTTGTGTTAATATTTTTCTATCCTTTACTCTTTTGCCATTGATTCAACATTTGTTGTTTATGATTTCAAGAAAACCAAAGATTTTGCAAAGCTTTTGAAAATATCAATTTTTTAAAGCAAACTCCAATTTAACCCTTTCTTGGCTAGAGATATAAGTCATCTCTTTTCTAATAGATGAGGTAGACAAACTAGATAATATAGCCAATGAAGATGGTTCTACACTATAAAAAGTCATCAAAAAATTGTTACAAGACTAAAAAGCCACAAAACATAAAGAAGATAGAAACATACGTAATCAATGAAGAACCTTAGAAACATACCGGAATCCAGAAGCAGCAAATAATTACTAAAAATGCTACTGCTGATATTACAAGGTTGGGCAAGAGGTATGGAAACCTGCACAATGATTTATATGCTTTGGTAAATGAAAATCAGAGAATTATTAAAAGGATAAAATGATAAAAACACAAAGAAGAAAGGAAATCGAATCCAAAAGACCACTTACTTATCCCAAATGGAACCCTTTGAAAATAAATGTGGGTACTTCTCTACTGGCTACAATGAAAATTTTCCCAAAAGTATTAGATAAACATGTGATATATCTGCACAATACCCACTCACACAGAAACTTGAGTACTTATCAATGCAAAATGTGGATAAAAGAAAACAGAACATGCATGAGACCAATTTTCCTAGATGCATGAGACCATACTGTAAAAATTTCTATTCCTCAATCAAATACAGAATTTCAGGCATTGACTTTCTGAATAAGCAAGAAGTCTTTCAATTGAAAAACAAACTCATCTTACAGTATATACAAAATTAAAGGCTTTTTATGCAGGTGCATCCGATATTTATACTCCAGATGGCAAAGATTATAGAGAAAACCTGAGCCAAATAGCCTCCCAATGCTGGGCCAATGATTAAACCTGTGCCCCAAGCTGCACTGACCTAAAAGCAAATCACACTTTGAATTATTCTTGGGAAATGTAGTTTTAAGAAGTAATAGTATAAAATAGATGATGATGCTAACTGTTGATAGTCCTAGAGCATGGTGTTCATCTCGAAAAATTTCAGTGGCATAGGCCTGTTAAATAAAGGAGTTAGCAAACAGACATGTACAACCGGAAGTTTGAACTAAATTGAGCAAGAAATTTATGAAAGTGCTAACTATTTAGTGTTAAAAATATGATACCTTCACTGGTCCAACCATACCATTTAAACTTTCAAGAAGAAATCTTGTAGTAAGAGCCATCCAAAAACTAGTACTGAGGCCAAATAGTGTGTTGAAAATGACACTGAAATCAAGTAAGCACTGAGAATTATAGGAAGCTGAACAAATAACTTAAAGAAAGAACCAATCCTTTGAGAGATATACTTACACCACCACAATCCCTGCAAACATTACAGGCTTTCTACCATAGCGATCAGCAACAACTCCCCATAATATAGATGTCAAACATCTGCCAAGCATGAATGAAGAGCCTACAACATTTTCATCACACAGGCTTCCCTAGTAAGTAACTTGCAAGGATTGTTGAAGACTTCAAAAAAATGATAATGATAGAAGTAATCTTACCAATATAACCAGCATAAGAACTGATATCAGCTTCTGTTTTCGCAATATTAAAATCCCTTACCTGAAAATAATCGTTCCATCATTGAGGAATCTGGATATGTATTATACTCATCCATGACATAAAGTTAAACAGTAATCACAACTTTAGTTTTGTAAGTATTTCAGAACAAATAAAAAAACAGAACTAAGAGTAGTAATCACTTAAAAAAAGACTTTAGCATATTCCAACTACTCAAGTAAATGTATTCTAGAACTTCCAACAATGATGTTTAAGCATTCAAGTAAATGTATTCATAGAACTTCCAACAATGTCACAAGATCAAAATATACATCGAGTTCAATTGATAGCTAAACTCACCATGAAATAAAGGAATGGAAAGAGGGATGATATAGGCAGTGCTGCAGAGGACAGAATAAAGTACTATCAGAGCAAACTCAATAGTTTCAAATGACCAAAAGAAACAGAATAATGGCAACTGGTAAAATAGAGAAACAAATGCTGATTTTCCTTTCAAAATATTATGGGATCAGAAGGCACTGCTCTTTTTAGCCAAGGTACACAATATCACACATTCAAGATAGAGATGAAATATTCATGTAAACTTAATCAGACACCACAAAGGGGGGTCCTTTTCCTGATTGATTTAGTTAAAACACTAGTATTACAGCTTTAGCTTAAGATTAAACTGTTAACGTAACCTGTCAACTTTATTTTCAGTTTCAGCTTTGAATAAGCACCAAATTTAATGCCTACCTGGCTGAACTTTTAGCAACCCCTATGGCAAACTTTCTTTGAGTGATGCAAAAGAAGATAAGAGCAGTAAAAAAAGTTAGATCATTCTCGTGAGAAAGGCCCTTTCACAGTTAACACGAAGTTAAAGAATCTAAACAGTTAGTCAGAAGCTAGAACAGTAGCTGTAGCATTAGCAAACATTGCACTCACAAACACCCCAGAAGTCCCCAACAACAACACAGAAACAGGAAGCACCAACTTTTCCAGAAGTTAAAATGCTAAAAATAATGTCAAATGTTTACCATTGGACAACACCAATGTCCATATGATAGCAAGATTTTTAATGGGTACGCCTTGTCCCTCACTTAACTCTTTGGCCTGATCCACTTTGCAACCGGGGCAGTTATCGTAGTACTTCTTCCTCCCCAACAATGGCTGCTTCACGTTCTCCTCTCTCATGTTTGTGATATTGTTTCACTCAGGTCCCTTTTGCCTTTTACATGCATCAATCATTCAAACCCAGAAAAGATAATCAGAAAAGATAGCCACTTGCTAAGCGCACAATGGAGAATCACAAAGGGTGAGGAAACAAACATACATACATGCACACAATCAAAGGAGGAACTTTAGGACCCGTTCTTGCTATAATGCAAAAGTAGGAACATGACAACACAGGCTCTGTTCTCTCTCACATGTTATATGATGCCACCTAACAAATAATCCAGAGCCGTAGACGAACAAAACTAGTGGCATCATTGCACACGTCAGAGTGAAAAAAAATGTGCAATGGGGGTAGTGATGAAGGTGGAAAAGTTGTATAAGAAAGAATCGTTATTGGGTGTGAAGCTATTCAATCTACGTATCTAAGATCATATATGTGATTAAAATAGAGAAAATGAGTAATAACAAAACAAAGGGGTCTTACATCTAAAGACAGAGATAGGAATAGGAACAAAATGATGTCGGAAGTGAAGACAACATAATAGTCAAACACGGATTAGTTCCGAAATTTTGAAGTGATATCAAATCTGTGACATACCTATGTATGGCTCTAATTTGATTAGGTAAGGTTTGAAATAAAATTTGGGTTTAATGTTTCAATATGTCCCTATTTTCGTCCGGAATCTCAAATAGGACCCTTTCTTTTTTGGCGTTTCAATTAAGTCCTTAATTTTGTAAAATTGAATTAAATAGGTCCTTTCCGTTAAATTGATGAAATGGCGTTAAGTGTTGTATGACCTGGTATGCTGACAATGTTATTTTTAACACACGTGTCATTACGTGGATAAATTCTATTATTTTAAATTTTGAATTAAAAATTAAATTAAAATAGGGGAAATTCAATTAGGGCAAAGTTGGCAATTCAATCACAGAATCCCGTTCTCTCTGCAATTCCGGCGACGTCTCCTCCTTGGACCCCATGTTTTCCGGCACCAGTCTACAGCCACTCCCCTCTCAACCCTTCCTTTTTCGCGGACTGACGACCCAATCCTAATTTCGCAAACCGCATAGCCTCCAAAAATCCTTGTCAAGCGCAGTCCCTTAATACAGCCGGAGTGGATTTTGAAGGAAAATCCTAAGCCAGTCTAAGAGGGATAGGGCCAACGTTAATGTTAATAGAGAGAAAAGATGGATGTGTTTTCCCTTGCAAGATTGCTTTCTTCTCCTACTATTTCAACGGAAAGGTTTACCGAGAAAAAGTCTCATAACAGTAATACAATACTGCACATACCAATCATAATACAGAGAATCTCATGAAACGGCTCTGCTGCAATGGATGGCAGAGGGTCCGTAGTACCCAAAGCACTGGAGTGGTCCAGTAGCCGGGAAGGGGCCTAGAAGTGCCTACTACTACACCACACTACACTCGGCTCTACACATTTCCAGAGCTAACCCCTGTCCAGTCCCTGGCAGAGTGAAGGGGGCTTCCATCCTTATTCCCTATCCCCTCGCCCAGGCTAACGGGGCCTTATTCAGGGGGGGAGAGTGGATCCCCGAGAAGCACTGTTGAGAGGAAGATCCTTGGCCCCTCCTCATTCTCTACAGGGTTCCAAACCTTTCTTCAACATAGGTGACAACGAGCGGGGTAGAGATCGAACACGAGAATAACAAGCTCGCCTTCCTTTTTGTTGGATCATTTTGATAACCCTCTCAACCTTTCAAATTCTTCCCCCAATACCATCCCAGCCCCCTTTCTCCGCCTCCCGCCGCTCCCCGGATCAGCCCCAGCAGAAACGGCAGCGAAATCCCACAGCATCGAGAGAGTAGAGACGCTTACCCTCAACCAAATCCCACAGCAAAATAACTCCATCTTTTCCACCACTGGCACACAGAGAACCATCGGGAGAAATAGCAACAGTGTTCACATACCCAGAGAGACCGACACGATCTGACGGTTGTCAATGGAGAACACCACAGAGAGGACGTCCACCACGTTGCTAATGACATGTGTGTTAAAAATAACACAATCAGCATACCAGATGATAGAACACTTAACGTCGTCTCATTAACTTAACGGAAAGGTCCTATTTAATTCAATTTTACAAAAATAAGGACTTATTTGAAACGCCAAAAAAGAAAGGGTCCTATTTGAGATTCCGGACGAAAATAGGGACCTATTGAAACATTAAACCTAAAATTTGTATAACATGGTTATTTTTTGGTTTAAACACGTTCTTGATCTTTGATATTTCAAAAAGATGATAAATTCTTGACCAAGTAAATTAATACCTTATATGCTCTAAATTTAGTTTTGTAATAAAAATCAAATTTTTTTATTTTGTCTGTCTGAAAAAAATACAGATAGACTCTAGCATATTATAATTTAATAATAAAATGTTTTTTTTTAAATTAAACATTTAATCTAATTTAATTTTATAAAATTTTAAACTGAAATCTGTATCTACTCATGTACAATAAACTCTGTCTTATATTTAGTCATGTAAATATTTTTGGAATATTTACGATAGAATTTGTTTCTAAAATAAAATTAAAAGATTTAGATAAACATAAAAGTAGTACTTATTGTTTGACTTTCTATACAAACTAAATCATAACGTTTTTCAGAGGATTATGCCAATAATGTCTTATTCATTTAAGAATTTGTAATTTATCTCAAAACATTGTATGGCTTTAATTACTTACAAAAAGTATTAATTATTTCTTTTAAAGAATAAAAGAGAAAAATAAATAAGAAATAAAGTTAAAATACTGTCTTTTTTTAAAAGAAAATAATTAATAATAGTAATAAATACTATTTGTATTCTTATAAAATCATTATGACTTTTATTCATTAGTCACGATCAATAATCATACATATAATAAATTATTTTGATCTGGACATGGTTGGCCACATATTCATAATTACATGTTAGATGATGTATCGTATAAATTATTGACCGAGCGGTCGGTGACTAAGACCAATCGATCCATCCTTCTTTGGTTAACCCGGTCAAAAGGTTTGGGCCGTAATTGGGCCTACAATGCTAATAAGCTGTTTCAAATGGTAATTGGGCCAATAATCCAGTGAACCATAAGATATCTGGTTAAAGATATTTGATAAACCAAATCCAGAAATATTTGGTTGAAGATATATTGATAAGTAGGGTTTTCAGGTAATCTGTTTATATCTTATTTTGTTTATATTTTATTGGGCTTTTATCAGTTCATGATCCATGAGGTAAATTATACATACGAAGCCAGGGCCACAAGCTAGGTACGTTCCACTTACGCATGATTCACTCTACGCTACTCTCAAATACTCAATAGTGATAATCATTCACTAAATATTCAACCAAGAGTCGAGGCTCTTCAAATCACACGCCTAACTTGAGCGTCGGAGTGCCTTTTGCAGGTACCTCCCCCATCGCCCAGAAGGAGACCGATCGATTTGCTCCAATACTGATCGACCTATAGTAGAGAGCTGAAGACGAACGCGCGGTTTAAGCAGAAGGAAGGCGAGCGATTTCGGAGTTTGGAAGCGGGAAACGCACGTCAACAGGTTAGTCTCTCGGTCCCAGAAAAATATACCGAAACAGATGACAAATAGAAGAGAATAAACTTTGGCTATAACATCAGCCACAAATGAAGTTTCTTGATGTTACAACTTTTTCCTTTAGTCAACAATTTTGCACGGTAATGAAGTAATGCAATTAAAACTTCAATTCATGGGAATTTTAAAATATAATATTTAAAAAAAAACAAATCCAAAATTCCTTTCACATTATATAATGACTGTAGGGTATTTTGAAGAGTGGTTTACTAAAAAAAATTATAACACTAATAAATTCATGTCACCTTTAATTGTGTTTCGGTTGAATTGGTCGAGGATCGGTCGTCTTTCTTTACTCTACTCTTTTTCGATTATCTAATCCTCTCTGAGAACGCAATTCACTCTGACGCTCAAGTCAGATATCTTTTTCAAAGAAGTCTTTAAATGGCGCCTACCGTGGAGCCGAGCGACATCCCCATGAAGCCACGAAAAACCAGACACGCGCTTCGTTTCGACATCGCTACTTCGGATCAATACCATGTTTTGCAACTAAGAGTAAAAAATTCCATAATAATATCTAAAGGCATGTCTTTTGTTTTGAGAACTTTCAGGAAGGTTCAGTCTTACATTCAACCTTGTCAGGTTCCAATGACTTTTCATTATAATTTATAAATTATAATATATTCAAGAGTGTATTTTATTTTGATTAACTCATATTTTTTAGAGTAAAAATATCCTGCACATGAAGGTTCAAACCTACGTTCAACCTTGTCAGCTTCGAATGACTTTTCATTATAATTTATAAATTATAATGTATTGAAGTGTTTACTTCATTTTGTTTAACTCATATTTTTGTGAGTAAAAATATCTTGAACAAGAAGATTCAGTCCTACGTTCAACCTTGTCAGGTATCAATGATTTTTTATTATAATTTATAAATTATAATATATTGAAGCATTTACTTTATTTTTGTTTAACTCATACTTTTGTGAATAAAAACATCCTGTACAGGAAGGTTCAAACCTACATTCAACCATGACAGGTTCTAATGGTTTTTTATTATAATTTATAAATTATAATATATTTAAGTGTTTATTTCATTTTGTTTAGCTCATATTTTTATGAGTAAGAATATCTTGCACAGAAAGGTTCACATCTACGTTCAACCTTGTCATGTTCTAATGACTTTTTATTATAATTTATAAATTATAATATATTGAAGCGTTTATTTTATTTTTTTAACTCATATTTTTGTGAGTAAAAATATCCTACAGAGGAAGGTTCAATCTTACATTCAACCTTGTTAGGTTCCAATGGCTTTTTAATATAATTTATAAATTATAATATATTTAAACGTTTACTTTATTTTGTTTAACTTGTATTTTTGTGAGTAAAAGTATGTTGTAGAGCAAGGTCCAATCCTTCGTCCAACCTTGTTAGGTTCCAATGACTTTCCATTATAATTTATAAATTTTAATATATTGAAGTGTTTACTTTTATTTATTTAAGTCATATTTTTGTGAGTAAAAATATTCTGCACACGAAGGTTTAATCCTACGTTCAACCTTTGTCAGGCTCCAATGACTTTTTATTATAATTTATAAATTATAATATATTGAACCGTTTACTTTATTTTGTTCAACTCATATTTTTGTGAGTGAAAATATCCTGCACACGAAGGTTCAGTCCTACGTTCAATCCTATCAGGTTCCAATGACTTTTCATTATAATTTATAAATTATAATATACTGAACAGTGTGTATTTTGTTTAACTCATATTTTTTGATTAAAAATATCCTGCACAAGAAGGTTCAGACCTACGTTCAACCTTGTGAGATCCAATGACTTTTCATTATAATTTATAAATTATAATATATTGAAGTGTGTACTACATTTTGTTTAACTCATATTTTTTCGAGTAAAAATATCCTGCATAGGAAGGTTCAATCTTACGAGTTCAACCTTATCAGGTTCTAATGACTTTTTATTATAATTTATCAATTATAATATATTGAAGCGTTTATTTCATTTTGTTTAACTCATATTTTTGTGAGTAAAAATATCATGCACAAGAAGGTTCAGACTTACGTTCAACCTTGTCATGTTCTAATGACTTTTTATTATAAGGGTTAAATATGTTTTTAGTCCCTCAACCATCAAGCGATTTTGTTTTTCGTTCCTCTTTCAAACTTTGTACGCTTTGATCTCTCTCCTTAAGGAAACCATAATTTTTGGTCCTCCAAAACCAACAACGTTAAAAATCAAGTGAGGTGGCTAACGGTGAAGTGCCACATCATTTTTTTTTCTGACATTGAGTCAATTTGTCCCTCACCGTTCGATCACCATCACCATTCAGTCATCATCACCATTCGGTCACCATCACCATTTAGTCGTCATAACCGTTCGACCATTACCAATATCGTTCGGTCGGTACCAATACCGTTCGACCATTACCAATATCGTTCGACCACCATCACAATTCAGTCATCATAACCGTTCGGCCATTAACAATATTGTTCGGTCATTACCGTACGGTGAGGGACAGATTGACTTAGTGTCAGAAAAAAAAATAATGACGTGGCAATTCGTTAGCCAACTTAGCCTAATTCTAACGACATTAGTTTAGGAGGACGAAAAATTATAGTTTCCTTAAGGAGAGGGATCAAAGCGTACAAATTTTGAAAGAGGGACGAAAAACAAAATCGCTTGATAGTTGAAGGACTAAAAACATATTTAACCCTTATTATAATTTATAAATTATAATATATTGAAGTGTTTATTTCATTTTCTTTAACTCATAATTTTGTGAGTGCAAATATCTTGCACAGGAAGGTTCAATCCCTTACCGCTTGGTCGATTGGACCACCAACGTTCAACCTTATCAGGTTCTAATGACTTCTCATTATAAAAATAAAATATTGAATGTTATTTAACCGAATATTTTTGTGAGTAAAAATATCCTGTATATGAAGGTTCAATTGGTCAGTTGGACCACAAACGTTCAACCTTATGAGGTTCTAATGGCTTCTCATTATAAAAATAAAATATTAAATATTTTAATGCATATTTTTGTGATTAAAACTATCCGGCACAGGAAGGTTCAATCCCTTACTGCTTGGTCTGTTGGACCACCAAAGTTCAACCTTGTCAGGTTCCAATGACTTCTCATTATAAAAATAAAATATTGAATATTTTATTTAACGCATATTTTTGTGAGTAAAAATATCCTGGACAGGAAGGTTCAACCCCTTATCGCTTTGTTAGTTGGACCACCAAAGTTCAACCTTGTCAGGAAGGTTCAATCCCTTACCGCTTTGTCAGTTGGACCACTAAACTTCAAACTTCTCACGAAGGTTCAATCCCTTATCGCTTGGTCAGTTGGACCACCAACGTTCAACGTAGGAGAAAGTTCTGGAGCTCTTAAGCTCTAAAAAGAATCCCTATCGCTTTTCGTTCAACATAGGAAAAGGTTTTGAAGCTCTTAAGCTCTAAAAAGAATCCCTACCGCTCGTCGTTCAACGTAGGAAAAGGTTATGGAGCTCTCAAGCTCTAAAAAGAATCCCTACCGCTTGTCATTCAATGTAGGAAAATGTTATGAGGCTCTTAAGCTCTAAAAAGAATCCCTACCGCTCGTCGTTCAACGTAGGAAAAGGTTCTGGAGCTCTTAAGCTCTAAAAAGAATCCCTACCGCCTGTCGATCAACGTAGGAAAAGGTTCTAGAGCTCTTAAGCTCTAAAAAGAATCCCTATCGCTCGTTTTTCAACGTAGGAAAAGGTTCTGGAGCACTTAATCTCTAAAAAGAATCCCTATCGCTCATCGATCAACGTAGGAAAAAGTTCTACAAAGAACTTCTATCGCTCCTCACTCGGCCTAGAGAAAAAGTTCCAAAGAGATTTTCTAGAGCCCTTGATCAACATAAGAAAAAGTTATTAAAAGCACTCCTATCACTCGTCGCTCGGCCTAGAGAAAAAGTTCCAAAGAGAACTCCTAGCGTCAAATACTCAATAGGTTCAGTCCCTTTCCGCTCGGACCACCTACGTTCAGTCGTGTCAGGTTCCAATGCCTTTTCATTATTACATTAGATTATAAAATATTGAAGTGTTTACTTTATTTTTTTTAACGCATATCTTTTGGAGTGAAAATTTCATGCACAGGAAAAAGCTCCAAAGAGAACTCCTAGTGTCTACTACTCAACCTAGGAAAAAGTTCCAAAACTAACTCCTAGCATTTTTTGCTCAGTCTAGGGAACAATTCCAAAGAGAACTCCTAGAGTCCACTGCTTGGTACAGAAAGGAATGAAGACTAGCGCATCGAAAATAGACTCCCTAACACAACGTGAGCGACCTCTCTTAAACTCATAATAATACATGCGCACCTCTTTCAAGAAAGAGCTTGCTTGGGGGACTTATGTACTATATGAAATATACCGATCCGAGGTAATGATCATTTATGGGCAATTAACAGATATATTAGCAAGTATTAATGGTCAGATTACCTTACACTTTACAAATATACAGTATTAGTAATTGATTATTAGGTTTGATTGCCTAAAAATATATTGTATTAATGGTTAATGAAGGGACTTGGCTGCCATAAGTCCTATAAATATACAATCGATGTCCAAGTAAAGACATCCTTTTCTAAGCTTGATCTATCCTAATAAAATAACAACCTCTTTGAAAAAGATATTTGACTTGAGCGTCAGAGTGTCTTATGGAGGTCAACAATCCATCAGAGTGGACTGCGTTCTTGAAGAGGATTGAACGATCGAAAGATAGAAAAGCAAGGAAGGACGATGATGAACAAATTTTCAATCCCCGAAAACGGAGTCAAAAACTTCTTAACCCTCGGCAGGATTAACCGAATCGTATCAAGTAATAATCCTGGTAAGACCAAGTATCGTTCTCCCAAAGGACTCATGGCATAGACAGTTATGTGATTTATTGATTAATTAAGACTTGTAAACAAATTGTTGTAAGTTTCAAATGCAAAAGACTGAAAAGTAAATATGTATGCATGTGATGATCAATGGGCAAGAAGAAACAAAACACGTGAATTGAAATATATGGATGAATATGTTGTTGGGGTTTACCAATTTCATCCTATCCACTCTCTTGTATTTAGGAATTCATCATTTTTTTCATTAATGTTAATGCCACTTTCTAAATTACTTTAAACCTGATGTCTCGGCGAAGAAAGCCTAATCATAATCACTAGTTTACAATGTCTTGTCTCTCTAGCAATTAATCATGCATTATAGTGAACAGAAGCTTAAAGACAACCAACTATCATACTCATATGTCTAAGTTTGTAATATACTGTTGGGAGAGATTCCCCAGATCTAGATTTCCTCGTATGTGTCCATATCGAGAAAACCAATAATCATGACATCGAATGAGTTAAACAATGCATGCTTTGAGCAAAGAGGAAAAACCCTAACTATTAATGAAAGAAAGCATGTATCATAAAAATGATCTTGAAGAACAAATTCCATACATAAGAGTTCCAAAAGGATTACATTGATTCCCCAACAACAATAAAAGTTTAGTTCTCCATCGTCATGGAAGAACTAGATGAACAATGAAAGAATGGAAGAGATAGAAAAACCCGAAAAAAAGAAGAGGAGAGCCGTTACCATCTCCAATTCTACCCCAAGGGGTGAAAAGTGTGTTTCTGCTTCGTCCCAACCAAAGATACAAACCCTAGGACGTCCTAAAGCTTATATATTATTCTAAAAAAATACAAAAAATAAAGCCCAAGCCCATAAAAATGCCGCTCAACGATTTTTACCGCTCAACGACAAGTGCGACACTTCAGTTTTGCCCCTCAACTGTTGTTTTTGCCCCTCAGCGATGATTTCGGCACCTGAAAAGTGGCGCTCAGCGGTAATTGCCGCTCAGCGCAACTCGACGCAATTTTTTCTTGCACTCTGGTTGACTTTTCTGCATTCTGGTTGACTGGTTGACTTTTGTGGTTTCTGGTTGACTTTTGTGGTTTCTGGTTGACTTTTCTGCATTCCAACCAGTTGATACTTTAACTCTTCTTTCAAATCATTCAATTAGCCTACAAAATCAAGGGAATCTAGCACAAAACCATTAAATTCACCTTCAACTCTCTTTTTCACAAAACTAAAGCAAAAACATGAGTTAAAGCAAGTTTCTAAGTCAAAAAAGGTTGATTGATTATCAAAATTAAGTATAAAAATAACGATTTTTCAACCGTTATCAGACGACCGGCCCTCGACCAATTCAACGGAAACAAATTGAAACCTAAAAACAAAGTTATGCTCTTTTTTTCATATATTTTGTTGAAATGTCTTTTTTATATTGATAGTGATATACTCACTTATATTTTGACCCTTAAAACAAATATGACCGAGGAGGTTTGTGTTGAAAGAACCCTAAATGGTGCTAATTCTTTTTCATAAGTGACATAGAGAGGTGGATCCCACACCTAGTTTTAAAGTTTGATTTTGCTCTTTCAACCCTACCAAGTGGAACAACTCTGTAGATTTATCTGACTTCAAATTATTTATTTTTTTCCTGTTTGTTTCCCATCATTCACATACAATCCAATGTATGTACTATTTTCATTAGTAGCATATTTTATGTTAGGTTATTTTTTCTTTTTTTTTTTTTTTTGGCCTGACTTATAAATACATTATTGCGTGGTAATTTCTTTTAATATATTTTAAAATATTAAAATTAATGTTTAGTAGTATACTTTTGAAAATATAATAAAAAAAACATAAAAAATAATCCATTTATAATTTTAAATTTCAAGTAAAAATAATAAAACTAAACACCATATAAAAAAAATCACAAACTCATTATCTTTATTTAATATATAAAAAAATAACATAAAAATAACAATACAATAACACAATCATAACAACAACATAATGATAAACTCACTTTTACTAGTGATTAAAGACAACAAAAAGTAATTAGGATAATACCAAAAATTCACTAAGAAATAAAAATTACAATGGTATATTTCTGAAAAAAAAAATGAAAGAAGAGGGAATAAGTGTATAATAAAAGAAAAAAATAGTTTAAATAGTTACCATTATTTTTTTGTTAGTATTTACTAATTTTTGTTATAATAATAACAACAATAATGTTGTTAATAATATTAATATTATTTATTTATTTTATATTAAATTTAAAAACCAGGATTATACAAGAAAAGAAATAATAAAATAATGATTAGTAAAGGTTCCGTGGCTAATAAGTGTAACTCTTGAAAGATTTTGTAAAAAGAAAAATTATTCATGTACATAAAAATAAATTCTCAACACAAGAGGAATTGAAAGTGATAAATTTATAGAATATATAATGTGATAACAAGAAAGAAATATATAAAAAAAATGTTTGATAAATATGTATATTTATCATTATGTGAAAAAAGAAGTTTGTCGACTTCTCATAGTTATGGAGATGCTGAATGAAAAAATGTAAGTCATTTTCTATTTATGGTTATGTATTTTTGTTTTATTTTTTTGTGAATTGGGATAGTTATGTTTTTTTGTTTTTATTACAGGAAACAAGTAGCAGCAATTTGTTTTCTTGTGTTGAAGAGTTTCACTAAGAAAAAAAGAAGTTGAAGAGGAAGTTGTTTTTGGTTATCTTGTATAAAAAAGGAAAAAAAAAATTATTTATTTAATTAAGGAAAGACAAGTGGAAGAAATGACATCTAAAAAAAATTAAAAAAAAAAGAAACTGCAAAAAATGAAAAATTTAATCTTTGAAATTATATCAAATACAGGCTTTCCTAATATTTTGTTATTTAAAATAAACAAAAATATATATAATGTAAATGCAAATAAAAATAATGAGATGTTATCATCAAGATAAGACTCTAAAAAAGTTTCACACTCTAAATATTGAGATATTTGTCACAATTTTATATCTCTAAAATAATATGCAAACCTCAAGTCAACTATTTATCGGATTCAAAACCTAAATCGATATGGAAAGTTAAAATTAATTTAATGTGTCATACTTTTTCTCTTATTGTGCCATACTTTCATTTTCATGTTTGTCACGTACTTAATGCTAAGCTCACTTTTTATTTTTTGGATTTTTCTTATTTTTGCTTAAATCAAAGGTTGCTAAATATTCCTTTTATTACACCTCCTTACTTTTTTTTTTTTTTTAAGTTTGATGGGTCCAATTAAATTGAAGTTAAGATTGCACCGAAAGAATATATATATTGAAAGTAATTTTTAATCTAAAAAGTACAATAAAAGTAAATTCTTTTATAACTTTTATTTATTAAAGGTACTAAAGTTAATCATTATCCATGTACTAATCTAAGTTGTATACTATTAAATTCTTGACTCATAATGGTTAAAATGTCATAACATAAGGAAAAACACGCTTACACAATGATTTCTTAGGAATATTTACCAACCAATTTTTGCAGCAAAGTTGATAACTTTGATGTCCAAATATATATCTAAAATAGTTGGAATAATTCATTACAAAATAAGAAAAACTTAATTAGAATTTGTTTGCAACTAATGAAATCATTGTATAACAAATATTTATTAACTTATGGTAATCTTTAATAAAAAAAAATTCCATTTGTTTGTAGTTAAATGTTCTCCAACAATAAATTCGGAAAAATAACCCAACTTTCATTGTTTTATTTATCTACAACAACAAAGGGTTATTAGCAAATTTTTAGTCATTTTGGATATTTGCAAAAATAATTATAAGTTATGGTTTAAACCCTCATTTAGTCCTCATATTTGTTGGTCAATCTCAAGTGGGTCCTTATTTATTTTTCGGTCTCAATTGGGTTCATAAACTTGTAAAATTGAGCCAATTAAGCCCTCGCTGTTAAGTTTTCACTAACGGTGTCTAATTGTGATGACGTGTTTATGCTGACGAGCATTGTTTCATTACGTGCAATTTTTATTTAAATAAAAGAATTATGACATGGCAAAATTGAAAAGCGAATGAGAGATTTGGAAACCACTGCGCATTCTTCTAGACGTTCTTTGGAAAAGCCTAAAGGGGTGACCGACTCGGTGTCCATCGCTTGTGGATCCCTCTACAAACTCAGTGTTTCTAGTCTCCAAGCTGTTGTTGTTACTACTGCCATCGAAAAACCCAAGCCATTATCAGATTTATCATCTCCTCAGAAGAACAATTTCCATTTCTATCTTCCATATTAAATCCCTGCATCAATATCTTTATAATTTTCACAGTCATATTTTTTCTCTACCAAAACATAACCCATCAAAAAGAACCTCCATGTGCATCATTATTTAACTCTAACCATGGCCAATCCTTTTTAGTTGGACATCCTTAAACCTTGCCTTTTGAAACCACTCAAAATACTCCTCTTCCTTGGGAAAGAGCATCCAAAAATCTACAAAGAAGTGAGACAACCAACATGTTGGGTACACAGGACCAATTACACACGCCTTGCCTCCAAGTTTCAAAACTTTGTAAGCTTCCTTGATGCCTCACTCCGGATTCAGCCAATACTCAATACTCAGAAAGGCCTAGAAAAGAACTAGAAGAGAGAACCGCACGAAGCTTGGGCGACCTGTAGGAGGCTTGAGCGTGGAAAATCGCCGCCCGCTGCCCGGGGGATAGGCTGCCCGGGCGTCGAACCCTGAAGCCCGGGCAAAATTGAAGGCTCAAGCCCTGCGGAAATCGACGTCCACTGCCCGGGCGCCCTAAATGGGGCACCCGAGCGTCGTGCGTTGCAGATCCGACCCAGGTTTTACTCTATTTCGACTCTTTTGGATCGGGCCCTGTTTCTACTCTGTCCCAACTCTTTTTAAAGGACCCAAACACTCTAGGTTTTGTATCTCTGGCTGGAGCAACACAATAGCACACTCTTCTACTCTCTGAAGGCGGATCTGCAGGCAAAAGCTTCCTCTTCTACCCTTAGGGTTTTACTATCTCATGCTTCTCCATTATACATCTAGTTTCTCCATGTCTATGGGGAACTAAACTCTATTTGTTATTGGGGAATGATGTAACCTTGTGAACTCTCATGTATTTGAATTGATTCTTAATCATATATGCTTTATTCATTAATTGTTAGGAAATTCATCTGTTTTAATGCTTGCTCTATTTAACTCATTTAGTTGCATGAATATGAATTGCATGAGTGCCGGGAGGCTCCTTACAATTCAGGTTCTTGTTGAATTCTCCCAAGGGTAATATTTCTCATGGATGAAGGTATGCATACTTGGTCGTCTTAAGCTCTTGATCTTCAGACTTAATTTTCTAGGAATGCTAGGAATTGCACGAACTAGGAATTAAGACAGGCTTATTATGCCAAGGAATTTGGTTCTAACTACTTTAGTGAGTGACGTTAACATTAATGCATAAAGGGAATTCTTATATACATGAGAGGGAACTTGGTGAAATCTAACCCCAACAACATATTCATCTCATATTAAACAACCTCCGTTCATCTTTGTGTTACTCTACTATTGATCAATTTGCATTCATATTTAATTTTCTGTCTTTGCATTTTAAACCAATGATCTCGTTTCTTTTAAGTCTTAATTAATTGAGTTATCACGCAATTGTTTAGTGCCGAGAGTCTTCAGGGATACAATACTTGGTCTTACCATTTTGTATTACTTGTGTGATTTGGTACAATTGCCGATCTATCACAAGTTTTTGGTTTCGTTTCTAGAGATAAAAAATATTGTCAATATAAGGAAATACACCTTCAATCGGAGACAGGAGATGACATCGGCAAAATTTGTGAACACCAAATAAGAGAAGGATGAAACTTTGAAGGACTTTATGAAAATGTATAATGAAACCACACGACGGGTTAAAGATGTTAATCACACGTTTATCATCAGCAATTTGCCTTCGTGCTTGAGACCAGGATATTTTGTTGAAAAATTATATGCACGGCCACCAAAAACTATGGAGGAACTTTAGGAAAGGGTTGCAAAGTTCATTCGTATTGAAGACATGAGAAACTCAAGGAGGAAACAACAAGAAGAAGCTTATGCAGGAGGGAACAAGAAAGAAGGGAAGCGATCGTCTGGTAATGACAACAAAAACGAAGGTCAACATTTGAGGGATCTCCCTCGGATACCCAAGTTTAATACTATACAGCCCTTAGTGCACCGAGGGATAAGGTTCTCGAGGAGGCTCTCAATGCTAAACTTCTCACTCTCTGAAGGAAGGCAACTCCCCATAACGTAGACGAGAGAAAAAGCTGTCATTTCCATCAGAACCGCGACCATACTACGGAAGAATGTATGGTACTAAAAGATGAAATAGAAACACTCATTCGAGTGAGCCATCTCCATAAGTACGTAAAGAAAGAAGGGACCCAAATAAGAAGTCCCCGTAGAGGAAAATCTCTACGTAGAAGTCCCGAACGGTCATATCAAAGAGACGACCGAAGTCGGAGACACTACCGAAGTTGGAGGCACTACCGTAGTCGTAGTCGCAGTCACAGTCATGAACATGGTCGCTCGGTCCGTGGGCGTATCGATACCATTTCTGGAGGTTTTGCTGGAGGAGGGGTGCCATCCTCGGTCCGCAAAAAGCACCTAAGGAATTTGAAAACAATTCACATGGTAGAAAGAAAGCCTCAATCCTAGCCACATATTAACTTTACTGATGTCGATTTTCATGCTCCTAACCTTGATCAATATGATCTCATGGTAATCACAACCGAGATAACTCGTTACAATATCAGCAAGGTCTTGGTTGACCAAGGAAACTTAGTCAATATCCTTTATTGGAAAACATTCCTGAGAATGGATTTGTCCGAGGATTTAATAGCCCCGTTTAATGAACAGATTATGGCTTTTTCAGGAGAAAGAGTCGGTACTCGTGGATATTTAGATTTGAGGACTCGGCTTGGAACAAGCGAAGAGGCAAAAGAGCTCAGAATAAGATTCTTATTAGTAGAAGCACATACTCTGTACAATGCTCTATTAAGACAACCCAGTTTGAATGCCTTCGGAGCTGTGGTCTCCACTCCTCATTTGACTATGAAGTTTCCATCGGATAGAGGAACCATATGTACTCTGCGGGCAGATCAACGGACAGCTCGACAATGCCATATTCTTAGCTTAAAAGTCACACCTTTCATTCCCCCTAAAAAGAGCAGCGGAGCATAAACAACTACAGGTTAACCCCGACACTTTGTGAGAGGAGCTGATTGGCTCGAGTTATTCAATGGGAAAGTTGTCCTTACACTTGGAAAACGATTCATCTCAAATTTTACTTTAGTTGAACATTACTATCCCATTTTGTTTCCATTTCTTAAGACATAGACTATTGTTGTTTAAATTCTTTTGTTGAAGTAAATAAAGTTGAAAATATTTGGTTCAATCAAGTGGTCAAGCGTTCGGCTAGTAGGTCTCACAAGTATTCGGCCATTCGGCCTCACAAGTATTTGACAATTAGACCTCACAAGTATTCGCCATTCGGCCTTACAGGTATTCGGCCATTCGGCCTTATAGGTATTCGGCCATTCGGCTTCACAGGTATTCGGCCCTTCGGCCTCAACTGCTTGCCCTTCCATGGCCTTAGGTACTAAGCAAATTTGGCCTCTAGCATTCAAACTATTCGACCGTTCGGCATCTCCAAGAACTCATGGGTCACAGACGATCATTCTCATATACTAGGAAGTTCTCCAGGAACTCCTAGGCCATGGAGGGTCATCCTCGTCTACTAGGAAGTTCTCCAGAAACTCTTGGGTCACGGACGGTCATCCTCGTCTACTGGGAAGTTCTCCAGGAACTCCTGGGTCACGAATGATCATTCTAGTTTACTGGGAAGTTCTCTAGGAACTCCTAGGTCACAGACGGTCATCCTCGTTTACTGGAAAGTTCTCCAAGAACTCCTGGGTCACGGACGATCATCCTCGTCTATTGGGAAGTTCTCTAGGAACTCCTAGGTCACAGACGGTCATTCTCGTCTACTAGGAAGTTCTTCAGGAACTCCTGGGCCACGGACAGTCATTCTCGTCTACCGAAAAGTTCTCTAGGAACATTCACTCTCATTCAAGCATCTTCAACCAAACAGTCTTGCTTACTTGGTCATTCAGCCTCGTAAAATGTGTTAGTCTAATCATCTACATTCTTTTTTGATAGTTCAAATTCGATTGTTATTTTTCCTTAGTGTAGAAAAACAGGACATTATTAGTCGTTGATCAATATGGGAAAAAGTTCTAAAAAGAACACCCATCAGTCTCCGCTCAAGATAGGAAAAAGTTCCCAGAGAACTCTTATCACTCACGCTTAGTTCATCCAAGCCAGGTTCTAAACACTTTTTATTAATGCGATTACTTTACTTTATTTTACGCACACTTCTGTAGGTGGAAATATCTTGCATAGGAAGATTTATTCAGGATCTTACCAACTACTCCTCAACATGGGGAAAAGTTTTAAAAAAACTTCCATCTCCTAGAATCCGTCTTTCGGTCCAAAGATGAGCGACGACTAAAAGGACATTGAAAACAAGCTCCCGGATACAATGAGAACGACCCCTCTCAAACTCCAATACGCCTATTATAAGTCCTATAGTCAACCTTGGGTAAAGCCGAATGGTTAACTTGGACTTGGGGGGCATATGTATGGTATATAATATAGACCGAACGGTTAATCCGCTACGACCGATCGGTCCATCCGCAACATCAACAATGTTGGGCCATAATTAGGCAAATTTTAAGTTATTATTGAGCTAATAGTCCAGTAGACAATAAAATAATCAAAGATATCTGATTAAAGATATTGATAACTTGTTTATCAGTAACTAACCGAATCTCAAAGTAAGTCTGTTTTTATTTTATTGGATCTATGCTAGTTTAAGATCCATGAAACACTTATAAATAGGATGACAAGGCCAAAAGCCAGGTAGGTTCGATCAGAACTCAAATACTCAATTGTGATAAATAGTTCATTAAACCGCTCCTAACTTGAGCATCGGAGTGCCTTTTGCAAGTATCTCCCCCTGATCAAGAGTACAACCGATCAGAGTAGGAAATAACCGAGCAGAGCATGTGACAACCGAGCAGAGCAGGCGACTCAGGCCTTGGAAAGCAGGAAAGTCACGTCAGAAAGATTAGTTTCTTGGTCCTACACAAATATCTACCGAAACAAATAACAATATATAGTAATATTTCAATAATCTCAATATAAATTAATTTTGTAAAAATAAATTAGATTTAATTATTATATTTTCTAATAAATTTAATCTATGAAAGGTCAAATATATTTATAAATATTCAATAAAAATTAAAAGTGAATTTAAATGTTATAACTAAAATCCAAACAAACTCGATAAAATCTATCAAACAGTGATTGAAGACTGGATGATCTTTCCAATCTAATGACATCTATTTCTCACCCAATTTTTGTGTTGAATAACATTACATCTTTAACTTTATTTCCTTGAATAACCTTCTATTTGATTATATATGTGGTGATTGATGTAGCCTTTCATAACAATACATAAAAAGGTTTTTAATGCATCTATTACGTTTCGGCAAACCGAAAAGTAATATTTTTGTGAATATGTAGAATTCAATTAAAAAAATTAAAATTATATGTAATTTTTGGCTTCGGTTAAAAACTAACCGAAACCTAAAAAGTTCTAAATTTTATCTTTTTAACTTATAACACTTTAAACATGCTTCTTTGCAAAATTGGTATCATAAAATCCTAACATTCTCTTTGTAAATTGATATTTCAGACTAACACATTTTTAACAAGTTTATGGCTTCAATTCTTTTCAGAACTGGTGCCATAAGTTTTTCGAAAATGACCATTTTATTTTAATTATTATTTGGACAACACTTATGGTCTCGATTATTAGGAGAACTAGTGCCATAGAGTCCTTATGTTTCAGTTTCATGAACAACTAAGACCAAAAGTGTGAACCAAATTTAAAAAATATCATTAAAATTTTATTTTTTAATTTTTTCGATAGGCTTTAGGCATCGGTTTTTAGTAGAACTAATGTCATAGACCAATTATTGCTTCGGTTGTTAAAATAACCAAGGCAATATGTGTTCCTAGGGCAAAAACTCGCAAAAATTCACAGACCCATGTACATTTTTCTTCTTCGTTGCTCGCCAACCAGTGCCATTTGTGCTCCATCAGTCTGAATGTCATGGTCAGTGCCTTCAACGTCGTTGTCAATGGTCTGAATCTGTCTGAAGTTGTCCCACACCTCTTTCATTCTTGAGCACGATTCTTCACCATTCGTGGTGAGCTTTGGTTGCTTCGTTTGTGACCTTTTATTGGGTGTTTTTTGAGTTTCCTTTGGTTCCAGAGACTAATATCTTGTTTGTATTTGTGTTCGGGTATTGTTTTTTTGTTGTGGAATTTTGTACCCTTCCAAAACGTAAGTTGTTGCGTCGTTCTCCATTGTTGTTTGCCTTTCACGCTCCTTAGTTCCTATTATTATGTTTAAGATTTACCTTTTAATATGGGCATATAATTTTATATAATGTTGTAGTACATTGTTCATTTTTTGTATGCTAGATATGTGATTAATAATATGTTTAATTATATTGTTGTATTGAATTAGTCTTAGTTTTAAGTTTGAGATTCAATACAAAAATTATTATTCTCTCCAAGTTTTTAAAAAAATGTATTTTTTTAAAAATGAATATAAGAGGAGACATTAATAATAATTTATAGTATTGAATTTTGAATTGTCCAGTTGAATAGTTTAAGAAGAGTAATCCATTTTTCATAATTTATTAATGCATAAATTTTAATAGAAATGTATTAAAATTCATGAATATGCATATTTGATTGTGGTTTATAATCACTTTCATTTTGTGTAACTAGAAGAAAGATTAATGCGAAATGATAAAAAATAATTCGTGAAATTTTAGATATATTGTTTAAAATTTGTATATTCATTAAACTAAAGGAAGTGAATCTTCTTTAATGAGATATGATCAAACCTTCAATACAAAAGTGATCATTCAAGATTTCAGTATATATACGAAATGTTGATAAAGTTTCGTGAAATTTTAGATGTATTGTTTAAAATTTGTATATTTAATAAACTAAAGGAAGTGAATCTTCTTGAATGAGATATGAATTCCTCATCATATATCTGAAGTATTGTCTGCTTTGAAATTTTGTCCATCATGATTTTGCTCTTGAAAAACACATAAGAAGGTAGAAGAATAAAAGAATATTTAAAGTGCACTATACTTTAATTCTTAAGCAATGTGAAATTATTTAGTGTAGTGCACTTGAGTTTAACTTCTAAATAATGTAAAATTAGTTGGTATCGTAGAAATAGTTTTATGTCTCTCATTTTTGTTCACCCGATTAGAATTGACTTTTGAATTATTAAAATCGCATAAGTTATTTCTTTTGAATGTCTTCATCCTCTAACTATGACTATTTGAAAAACCTGCTTTGCATAACCACTAGTAAAAAAAAGGTTTTCTAACGCGACTAATACACCTCAGTTTGCACAAAACCGAAGCATATGAAAACGCAGTGGCAATTTTGCAATTTCAGCGAACTTATAGGTCTCGGTTCAACAGGATTCGAGACATAACAACTCTATTACCTCGGATAAAAACCACTCAAGGCATAATGATCAGTAAATTCCCACTTACAATTCACCTAGATGTGACTCCTACGCTGACAACAGTTTACGACATCGGTTCCCCCTAGAACCAAGGTAGTAGGGGTAATTCAAAATGCTGACCATCTGACATTTGAAGGTTTTAATTCCTGTTAACCCTCGGCAAGTGTAACCGAATCGTATCAAGTAATAAAACTAGTAAGACCAAGTATCGTTTCCCAAAGGACTCACGACCTAAACAATTATGTGATTTGTTGATTATCTTAGACTTGTAACCGAAAATATTGTTGTTGAACTATGCAAAAATAAACATGAATGCAAGGTTGATCAATGGACTTCAACAATTCAAAAACAGTTGATGGATAGTATGAATGATTAGGTTGTTGGGGTTTACCAATTCATCCTATCCACTCTCATGTATTCAAGAATTCATCTTTCTTCATTAATGTTAATGCCGCTTTCTAAATTACCTTAAACCCAATGTCTTGGTGAAGAAAGCCTACTCATAATCACTAGTTTACAATGTCTTGTCTCCCTAGCAATTATTCATGCATTATTAGCATAGAAGCTTAAAGGCAACCAACCATCATATTCCTATGTCTAGGTTTATATTACTATTGGGAGAATTACTTCATGTCTAGATTTCCCCGTATGTGTCCATATCGACAAAATCAATGATCATGCAATAGAATGAGTTAAACAAAGCATGCATAAAGTATAGAAGAAAAACCCTAACAATTAATGAAAGAAAGCATATATTATAAAGAATCAATTCAATACATGAGAGCTTTAAAGGATTACAATGGTTCCCCAACAACAATGAAGGTTTAGTTCACCATAATCATGGTGAAACTAGATGAAAAACAATGGAAAAATGAAAGATAAAACCCTAGAATTTGAAGAGTGGAGCTTGAGCATCCAAAATCCTCCTCCAAGGGGTGAAGAAAGTGTATTTTGCTTCGTTCCAGCCAAAGATGACTGACCTAGGTCGACTAAAACCTTATATATTATTCTAAAAATTACAGAAAAGTAAGCCCAAGCCCATAAAAATGACGCTCAGCGGTAAATACCGCTCAGCGATACTCGTGTCTTCTCTTTTTATGCACTTTTCACTTTCTTTTCTGATTCCAACTTCTTCCTACTTCACTTCTTTCATCCAATTCATCTTAAAACCTGCAAAAACAAGGAAACCAAGCATAAAACCCATCCAACTCTCTTATTTCAAAAACATAAAGAAAAACATGATTTCAAGCTAGTTTCTAAGTCATAAAGGTTGTCTTTAAGGTACATTTTAAGTATAAAAATAACAGTTTTTCAACTGCTATCAATTCCTTATGTCGACCTCTTTGGCATTGGTTCTACCAGACTAAGGCGTATAGTCTGCATATAGGCATCAGTTGGCGGAAGAAACCAAGGTAGTAGCTCTGTATTACCTCGGTTAAGGGGATAACTGAGGCAATATGTGTTCAATATTTTCACTGCGCGAAGGAAGTTACCCTACTATTGCACTGTTCTTCTTTGTCGCTGCATCCAAGCGAAAAGGCCTTCGCTGCATCCAAGCGCTCCATCATCGCCTCCGCCACAGGGTCGCCGATTGGTCGTCGCCCCCACTACAAGGTCGCACTCTATCGCCGCTATGGTGTTCTCGCGTTGCTTCATGGTTCCTTTTGTCGCGCAAGATCTCTAGACACCATTATTGGTGCTTCCATCCAACCACTGCCTCACCGTCGCGCCTTCCCGCTGTTGCCTCGCTGTTGCTGCCTCCGCATTGCGTCCACAGCGTCATCGCCGCTGCCTCCCGGTTCTGCCTCGCCGTCACGTAGTGAAGACAGTGTTGCCCCCGCATTGCCGCCATCGTCGCGTGGTCCTCCTTGGCTTTTGCTACCCCGCCACGCCGCACTGTCTCCATCCTATTGTCGCTGTCACTCACACGGTCCTTGTCGTCACTATCGTGGTCCTCCTTGGCTTGGTAAGTGAAATTTTTTTTTGTTATGATTGCAAGTGTGAATATTTGGGTCCCAGTAGAGTATACATTATATTGTAAGATAGTTTATAAGTCTAGGCTTAGTTTATGCTAAGAATGTAGGTAGTAAATTGTAGAAATTACTTAGTTTGTGAGTAAAAATAAGATTAGTTTTGTGGCGATAATGTCACTAATTAATGTGTTATTTGTTTTTGTTCAGATATTGTGTTTTTGTGGTGAGATTTTATGGTTTGTAAAACACAGACATTCTTCATTGTTGATCGCTTTCACGCTCCCAAGTAAATATTCTTAAGATTTTCATTTTAATATAAATATATAATTATTTGTTTGCTTGAATACATTATTTGTTTGAATATATTGTATGTTGCATATGAATTATTTGATTGCTTGAATATATTGTTTGCTTACTTTGTTATATTTTACATATGTAATTATTTGTTTGCTCGAATATATATTGTTGTTGAGAATTAGCCTTAGTTTCCCGTTTGAGATTCAATACAAAAAATTATTTACTATATCTAGATTTTTTTGAAAAAATGTACTTTTTACAAATGAATAGAGAGGAGATAGTAATAATAATTTACAAGTATTGAATCTTGAATTGTCCGGTTTAACAGTTTAAGAAGAGTAATAATTTTTTTATAGTTTATTAATACATATCAATTTTAATATACATGTCATAAATTTCATGAAAATTTGTCGTTGTGTTTTGTATTCATCTTCGAGTGCATATTTGATTGTGATTTATAATCACTTTCATTTCGTGTAACCTGAAGACCAATGTGAAATGTTGACAAATTTTCGTGAAATTTTAGATATGTTTTTTAAAATTTATATGTTTAATAAACTAAAAAAAGTGAATCTTCTTGAATGGGATAGGGTCACACCTTGAATACAAACACAATCAAAGTGATCATTCAAGATTATTGAAATTTTGTAAACAATTTCAGTAAACATGCGTACGGATTGAGGGTGGATTAATTTACCACGCATAAGCACTGAGTACGAGAGCGAGGTAGAAGAATTTATAGAGTTTGTGCAATGTAGTGCGAGTACAAGTGATGATGAAGTCAAGTTTAGATGTCCTTGTGTGTACTGTTTGAATGGGAGGAAGTTGAACGTAATCGATATTAGGGAATATCTTATCTGTCATGGTTTTGTACGAAGTTATACAACATGGATATAGCATGGCGAATTAACAGACTTTCCAACTTTCTCTCCAATTGAAAATGTATATGATTCCACCATGGATATGGAAGATCGACCGGAAGAAGACAACTTAGAGGACACGATCCGCGATGTTGGCGCATAAGCTTTTTCCCAAGGGCATGTGTATGAAACAATGTCCACTAATGTAGAGACTCCTTTGTATGTTGGTTCAACTAAGTTCACACGGTTGTCAGCGGTGTTAAGGCTCATGAATTTAAAGGCTAGCAATGGATGGACTAATAAGAGTTTTTCAGAATTGTTGTCGTTGTTGAATGAAATGCTACCAGATGGAAATACACTACTACTCACTCGTAATTATGATGCAAAAAAAATTCTTTGTCCGATGGGTATGGTGTATAAAAGGATACATGCACGTCCGAATGATTGCATATTATATAGGAATGAGTATGAAATTTTGACAAAGTGTACAAAATGTGGGTTATCACGATACAAGTCAAAAAATAACAGTGAAGATAGTGGTCACACAGAAAAGAATGGTTATGCTTTGAAAGTAGTTTGGTACCTTCTACTCGTGCCCAGACTTAAGCGTTTGTTCGCAAATCCCAAAGACGCTAAAAACCTAAGATGGCATGCAGATGACAGAACAATTGATGGGCTGCTTCGTCATCCAACTGATTCAAAGCAATGGAAAAATATTGATCAACAATTCCCCCAATTTGGTCAAGAATGTAGAAATCTTAGATTTGGCTTAGCTACTAATGGAATGAACCCATTTGGTAATTTAAGTACCAATCACAGTTGTTGGCCCATTATACTGATAATTTACAACTTATCTCTTGAATTATGCATGGAAAGAAAGTACATGATGTTGTCAATGTTGATATCTGGTCCAAAGCAGCCTGGAAATGACATAGGTGTTTATCTCAGGCCAGTAGTTGAAGACTTGAAGTTGTTGTGGGTTGATGGGGTTGAAATATTTGATGCCTTTGCTCCAGAAACTTTCATGATGCATGCCATGTTATTTTGCACCATTAATTACTTCCTAGCTTATAGTAATTTATCAGGGTACAGTGTGAAGGGTCATAAAGCATGTCTTATATGTGAAGAAAACATTGCAGCTCATCAATTAAAATACGGAAGGAAGACAATGTATATGCGTCGTCGAAGATTTTTACAATCTAATCATCCATATCAAAGGTTAAAGAAAGCATTCAATGGAAAACAAGAGAAAGACAATACACCTATTCCACTTACTGGACTTAAAGTTCTTGAAAAAGTTAACAGAGTACATCATGTATTTGGGAAAACGTCCAAGAAGTCTTCTATAACAACCCCTTGGAAGAAAAAATCAATATTTTTTTGATCTTCCATATTGATGAAAGTTAGATGTTGGACATTTCATAGATGTCATGCATGTAGAAAAGAATGTTTGTGATAGCTTGATTGGTACACTACTATACATCCTGGGAAAAATAAAAGATGGAGTGAATGCTCGTTTGGATTTTGTTGACATGAAGATCCGAGAAGAGTTGGCACCAAGAGAGATTGGTAAACGTACTTATTTTCCCCCTGCATGTTACACAATGTCCAGACAAGAGAAGATAAGTTTACGCCTTTGTTTAAAGAGTTTCAAGGTACCAAAAGGATACTTTTCATATATCAATATCTTAGTGTTAATGTAGGATTTAAAGCTTATTGGACTCAAGTCTCACGATTGTCACGTCTTAATGCAACAATTATTATCGGTGGCAATTTGTGGAATTTTTCCCAAAAAATTTAGGCTGACAATAACTCGATTGTGCTCATTTTTCTCGTCAATTTGTAGTAAAGTCATTGATCCTACAAAGTTAGATGAACTTCAAACCGGCATTATCATCATCTTGTGTCAGCTAGAAGTGTTTTTTCCTCCATCTTTTTTTGACATCATGGTGCATTTACTTGTTCATTTGGTTAGATAAATCAAGTTGTGTGGACCAATATACTTAAGATGGATATATCCTATTGAGTGTTATATGAAGATTTTGGAAGGGTACGTCAAAAATCAATATCGTCCAGAAGGTTCAATGATTGAAAGATATATTGCTAAAGAAAGTATCCAGTTCTGCTCTAATTATATGACTAAAGCAAATCCGATAGGAGTCCCTCGAACATCATGGTTGAATAGATGTTCTACAAGTAAAAGCATTTGAGGTGTGAATATGGTGACGAAAAGTCGTGAACAATTGACGCAAGCACATTTGTACATATTAAACAACACAGATGAGGTGATCCCGTTTTTGGAAGCACACAAAGAGGTTGAAAAGGACAAGTATGCAAGACAATAAGAGAAATGGCAGTTGATGGAGCATAACATAACATTCTTGTCCTGGTTCAAATTTGAAGTTTTGAAAGAATCACGGTTATCTAAGACTTTGTTGTGGCTAGCAATTGGTTTGAAGTTTGATGTTATATGTTGTACAGACTATGAATTTAATAATTGCACATTTTATACAATCACTTTGGATGATAAAAGCACAATACAAAATAGTGGCGTCAGTCTAGAAGCTGAGTCACTACAATTTTCCACATCCAAAGAT
Organism: Vigna angularis; assembly: GCF_016808095.1. Lineage (NCBI taxonomy): Eukaryota > Viridiplantae > Streptophyta > Magnoliopsida > Fabales > Fabaceae > Vigna > Vigna angularis. The sequence continues at coordinate 19,924,779 of NC_068974.1, read as the reverse complement.
CAAAATCTTGTAATTGGATCAATGAGATATTATGGTAGAATAGAAGAGATATGGGAGGTTGATTACACTAAGTTTTCTGTTGCACTCTTCAAATGTAAGTGGGTTGACAATAAAAGTGGTGTCAAAATAGATGAATCTAGTATGACACTCGTTGATTTTCGAAAGGTTGGTTATGGAGATGAATCGTTTATCATGGCATATCAAGCAAGTCAGGTTTTTTATGTCAAAGATCATGCGTCTAACCATTGGTATGTCGCTCTTTAAGGAAAAAGACAAATTGAAGATAAATAAGAGAATATAAGTAATCTTCATATTGCTTACAACCATCCATTTAAACCAACAATAAATTTGGATGACGACCCTCTAGTTGATGATGTACATGCAATTCGGGAAGATCACAATGAGGGAATATACATATGACCAATCCATATGATTATGTATGAATTTCACATTTGTGTAAAAACTTATGGCTTTTGTTAAATGTAATATGTTATTTTATATGTCTTTTATTAATCTTTCATCTTATTTTTTGTGACAGATATATGGCTGAGGCAACACATTTGTCAGGGGATGAAGTCCCCACTTCTAGACCCACCAAAGGAGCGACGAAGTTGAGATAACTTATACTTAGGAGAAATGCAGGTGAGAGGACACCTGTCATTATTGACGTGGTTATAGGAGTAGCATATTGACCAAATGCAGATGTATTTAGGTCTGACCTTGGAGTACTAGCATGTGATCGTATCTCTATACTTACTCCATCTTTTGACCATGTATCTAAGGCTTATCGGAATCTTATCTGGCAAGATCTATTGGTAAGTTAATCAATATTGCTCCAAATTCTAGTTTCATTATATTGATAAATTTGTATTGATTTATTACTTTCTTTATTGTAGATGACATTGATATCCCAAATGTCGCGAGCCTAAGGAGTTGGTGTTTATCTGCAATCATAGAAAGATTTCGGGGGTTTAAGACAAAATTGACGTCCAGATATATCTTTGGAGCAAAAAGTAATTAAACTCCATGTTCCAAATATTCTGCAATTGACGAAGAAACTTGGCGTCAGTTTGTACAACTTTGTTCATCTGAGACGTGGCAGGTAAGTGTAGGTAAAATCATTCAATTCATCATTCATAATTGTATATTATAACAATTGTTTCATTTTGTCACAAGAACAAGGTCAAAAGAATACGGTATAAGTGCTCAAAATAAAAATTCACACGTATTGTCTCGTGGTAGATACACGAAGCTTGAGGAAAAAATAATGAAGCAGAAGTCAGATAATAGACTTCCACTTTTTAAGGGTGGTGACGACCCTCCTCCTCCTTCACCACCATCTTGGCACGAGAAGTGGAAGTTAGCCCATATAGGATCATCAGGCTCCTACACTTCCGACATTGATAGAGAGATATCTGAAAGAATTGTAAGATGTCATTTCTCATATTTTTACAACATTTTTGTTATATATATTACATAGATCTTTAAAATAATTATGAAGTTTCTTATGTTACAAGACTCCTTGGTTGAGCAGACTCCCAAGGTCAATTCACACAAGAAGGTCGTTAGGATACTTTTGCCCCAACTATTAGACGACCTGAGCACCCAAGACTAGTGCGTGCTGTTGGGACTAGCACAAGCATATGACAGTTCTTTGGGTCTTCCTCGCATCCATCTTCATACAAAAAGCTGAAGGATGACATCAGAAAAGAGATGATGCAAGAGATCACAAAGAAGGTCCGGGCAGAGTTGTATGATGAAGTTGCTAAAATGGTTGTGCGCTAGTTCCAGTAGCAGTATGAGCATTATGGCAACCGTCCTCCGCCATCTCCTGTAGCGGAACATGCTGTGGCCCCTATAGGTAAACTTAATAATCATTTTTGTTTATTAATTTACTTTTGGTATAACCTAACATTTAATTTGACAGGTAGAAGCGACAAAGGAAGTTGCTCAGCTGCCAGTGCCCTAGGGGATGACATGGACGACACTCGTCCATGTCATCTATATATTCTCTCTCCTATCGGGACCATGCTAGTGGCTCGTGGCATAGTCTATGAGACAACCACTGTAGTGCATGGTGTAGAGCTAGCAGAAGATGAGGTCAAGGTCGTGGTGGATGAAGTTATCGTACCAAATGCCCTTGTTCTTGTGCCTACAAAGGAGTTTTTTACTATGGAAGAGGCATTTAAGTCCTTCGTCGCCTGGCCTAGACATTTGGCTGGTGATGTATCTGACCCCCTGGTAAACACTCCTACTATATACTTCTCAATTTTAATATTTGATTCTTATTAACGTTAGAGCATAACCATTTTTTTATGTAACAGCAGACAGGTAAAGATGGAAGTCCTACACCGAAGAAGACTCATTTATTTGAGGATGACTCTCTTGGTGTGTTAGATGAGCTTCTTAACATTATTTCAGATAAGCCGATGATTATACCATGGGATTCTACTATATTTAGAAGAGATGCTCAGATCCCATTGTACTTGCATCAGCCAGATGTTAGGTAGCTTGCGTCAGGGAGAGAAGAAATTAATATTATACTCATTCAGTTGTGGATGATGCAAGTTTATGAGAACTTTTTTATATAATTTTTTTTATCAAGTTACATATATCAAATCATTTCTTCATTTCAGGTATATGTTTGGTGTCACTAATAAGATGGGGTTCAATGATGTATATGGGTTCATTGACCCCTATGACTCATGAAAGAAATAAATTTGATGATATCCAAGCATACATCACCACCTGCTATGCAATGGGGAAGGGCATATATTTTCTCCCTTATATACTAGGGTAACTGAAGTTTGTTAACTTTAAAGTTTCATTTATTAATTTTGGTATATGACAATTAAGTTATTACCAATTTCAAGCATCATTGGCATCTACTTGTGATCTCCATACCAGAGAATGTCACGCCCCAATATTTTATCCTAAGAGAGTGACACCGTTTTCACAAAACACTGATTTTCCAAAAGCATGCGGAAGTGTTTAATTAAATTTTCAAAACAAAACATCATCTGATACCTTTCATTGAAATCCATATTTCAAAATGAGTTTAAACCAAATAATTTCAATCTCCCATTCAAGTTCTAAGAGCAAAATAACTTTCCAAATACATTTGAAAATCCCCCATTCAAGTTCCCCACTCGCAAACCCTCGCATTTCACAGCTTCATCTTCCTCTGTCATACAATTTGCTCCCGTATAACATCACACATTATACGATCATCGCATTCACATGCACAAACACAAAAAATAAGGTGAGCTAACTAAAACAAACATACAATCCATTCACAATCCGTTAATAATACATCCACAGTATTCAATACAGTTAAGCACACCCACTCAAAATATTATCACAATATCATTGTTCAACAATTTTATTATTCCACTTATCAAAGTGTTACAACATCACCTCATCCAACCTACTTACCAAAGTAGCATAAACAAAGTTCTTCTGCCTACTTACCAAAGTAGCACAGCAAGACAACACTATCTACTTACCAAAGCAGCACAATATAATTACTCCGCCTACTTACCAAAGCAGCGCGGTTTATATCATTGTCTTTATCTCGTCATTCATCATCTCATCCTGCCTACTTACCAAAGTAGCGTAGATCACCCTGCTTACTTACCAAAGTAATGCAGACCCAACATATTCCTGCCTACTTACCAAAGTAACACAGACCAACATCTGTATGCCTACTTACCAAAGTAGCGTAGACTTGTGATTATGATGCCAAGCAGGATGTGTATGTTGAATGTGAATGAGCTTATATGTGAGGTTTTGAGCTCCAGAGTTGTTATGATTGAATATTACTCTGAAAGCATGAATGACTTTGCCCTGGTTTTCTATGATTGAATTATTTGCTTGTTTGCATCATATGATCAAGGCCATTTGTTGGTAACCCTTTTGTTAGCCAAATGCATGATTTAACCCAACTAAAAGAGAACACTATGTGTTCTATCCTTTGAACCCGTAACTTTGAACAAGATAGAAAACCCTCTTTGAAAAGCCTTACCTTGAGTTAAGTTGAAAACATTGTGTGGTATTGATAAATGTTCAAGTTTGGGGTTGTTGGGAAGTTTAGAAAGGGAAAATGAAAAGCATTGACCTAAAAGTTAAGCATGAGAAAAGCAAAAGAAAAAGGAAAAGAAAAGCTCAATCCAAAAGAAAGTTGGGAATAATTAAGAATGGTTGTGTTTAGATGATTCTCTTAACTCAAGGGTTTTGTGACTCAGAAAAACCAATTTTCTTGTTAGCCAGCCACATTATAAGCCATAGAAAAGTCCTTGTGATGATGCTTGCTTGTGAGTAATTTTGATTGTGGTTAAATGAAAGGCAAAGTTAATTCATGTGATATTGTGATAGTATAGTGGATGAGTAAATACCACTTATACACTTTTGTGTTTGAGTGAAACACTTTATCTAGTGAGGAAAGATTCCATGAACACATAGGAACATCTATGTTTAGTTGATTGATCATTCATGAAAATAGCATTTGTTGGATATTATGTGATTGCGTGAATACTAAAGCATGTGTACCTCTTGATTGAAGTCTTTGTGAAGAGCTAATTAGAGTATTTACTTGTCTTGGAAAAAGGAATTTTGAATATGGTGAACCATTGTATGGATTGGTAGAAGATTGAGTTACATCTTGTTTGCTTGAGGGCAAGCAAAGTTCTAAGTTTGGGGTTGTGATAACAGTTGAAAAACTGTTATTTTTGTACTTAAAATTGATATAAAAAACAACCTTTATGACTTAGAAACTACCTTGGAATCATGTTTTTGCTTATGTTTTTGGAAATAAGAGAGTTGGACAGGTTTTATGCTTGATTTCCTTATTTTTGCAGGTTTTTGAGATGAATCGAGTGAAAGAAGTGAAGGAGCTAAGAGTTGGATTCAGAAAAGGAAGAAAAAGTGCAAAAAAAAGGAAGAAGCCGCAAGTACCGCTCAGTGTCATTTACCGCTGAGCGACACTTTGAAGACTCGCAGTCACCGCTGAGTGGCAAAACTGCAGCTGAGGGGCAAAATAGAAGTCACGCACTTACCGTTGAGCGGCATTCTGATGGGCTTGAGCTCACTTTTCTGTAATTTTTAGAATAATATATAAGGTTATAGTTAACCTAGGTCAAGTATCTTTGGCTGGGACGAAGCAGAAACACACTCTTTCACCCATTGGAGGAGAATTTTGGATGCTAAGGCTCCTTTCTCACCTTTCTAGGGTTCTATCTTTTCACTCTTTAATTGTAATTCATATAGTTTCACCATGAATATGGTGAACTAAACATTTATTGTTGTTGGGGAATCAATGTAGTCCTTTTGAAACTCTCATGTATGGAATTTGTTCTTCAAAATCTTCTTTAAGATACATGCTTTCTATCATTAATTGTTAGGGTTTTTCCTCTTTGCTCAAAGCATGCATTGTTTAACTCATTCGATGTCATGATCATTGATTTTGTTGATATGGATACATACGGGGAAATTTAGATCTGGGGAATCTCTCCCAATAGTAGTATAAACCTAGACATAGGAGTATGATGGTTGGTTGCCTTTAAGCTTCTGTTCACTATAATGCATGACTAATTGCTAGGGAGACAAGACATTGTAAACTAGTGATTATGATTAGGCTTTCTTTGCCGAGACATCGGGTTTAAGGTAATTTAGAAAGTGGCATTAACAATTAATGAAGAAAGATGAATTCTTGAATATATGAGAGTAGATAGGATGAAATTGATAAACCCCAACAACATAATCATCTATATATTTCAATTCACGTGTTTTGTTTCTTCTTACCATTGATCAATCCATGCATTCATTTATTTTTGAGTATTTGCATTTAAATCTTAATCAATCGGTTTTGCAAGTCTTAGCTAATCAACAAACCACACAACTGTCTAGGTCGTGAGTCCTTTGGGAGAACGATACTTGGTCTTACCAGGTTTATTACTTGATACGATTCGGTTACACTTGCCGAGGGTTTAACACTGACGAAGCACATGAGGTCCACCTTGTGATGGAGATTTACTTATGGTCAAACGACTTTTAGAAGCAAAGCCTGTTGAGCTAGAACAATATCAGCGAGAAAACCTATTCCACACACGTTGTAAAGTTTTTGATAAAACTTGTTCTATGATTGTGGATAACGGTTCTTGTTGCAATTGTTGTAGCTCTAGAATGGTGGAAAAGCTAGGCTTAACTACTACTCCTCATCCTAAACCTTACAAACTTCAATGGATAAAAAAGGATGAAGGGATAGTAGTAAAGGAACAAGTAAGTGTACCTATCTCCATTGGCAAATATGATGATAAAATCATTTGTGATATTGTTCCAATGGAAGCTGGGCACATTTTACTTGGGCGCCCTTGGCAATTTGACAAACAAGCTTTGCATGATGGAGTCACTAATAAAATCACCATCCAACATAAGGGTAAAAAGATTATTTTGAGTCCTCTTACACCTTCACAAGTAAGAAAGGATTAAATAATACTTAAGAAAACGTTGGATGAGGAAAAAACAAGTCAAAATAAAAAAGAGTCAAAAGAGAAGATTTTGAGTTTGGTAGGTCGTGCCTCGACCAAAGATGTTGTTCATTCAAAACATTCTAAAAATCTTTTCCTTGGACAACCTCACTTTCTTCTCTACTGCAAAGAGGCACTTGTGTTAGTAAATTATCAACTTGATTCTCTACCTAAAGAGTTACAAAAACTTTTGAAAGACTTTGATGATTTACTTCCCACAGAGGTTTCAAATGGTTTGTCACCTCTCCGAGGAATAGAACATCAAATTGACTTACTTCCTGGAGCTAGCCTTCCCAATAGGCCAGCTTATAGGACTAACACTGCAGAAACCAAAGAAATAGAGAAACAAGTCAATGATTTATTGAACAAGGGGTGGATTCAGAAAAGCCTTAGTCCTTGTGCGGTGTCAGTGTTGTTAGTTCCGAAGAAAGATGGATCATGGTGCATGTGTACTGATTGTCGGGCTATCAACAACATTACTGCTAAGTATAGGCACCCTATTCCTAGATTGAACGATATGCTAGATGAACTACATCGAGCAAACATGTTTACTAAAATTGATCTTAAAAGTGGATATCATCAGATCCGTATTAAAGAAGGCGATGAATGGAAAACCGCTTTTAAGACCAAGTTTGGTTTATATGATTGGTTAGTCATGCCTTTTGGCTTAACCAATGCTCCTAGTTCTTTCATGCGCTTAATGAATCATGTCCTTCAAGAATACATAGGAAACTTTGTTGTGGTCTACTTCGTTGACATTTTAATATATAGCAAAGGTCTTAAACAACATATTATCCATGTGAAGAAAGTTTTGATTTTGCTTAGACAACATCACTAATTTGCCAACTTTGACAAATGTACTTTTTGTCAAGAAAGCGTAATATTTCTGGGATTCAAAGTTGGGAAAGATGGTGTTCATGTTGATCCAGACAAAATAAAAGCTATCCAAGAATGGCCTATTTTGAAAACAGTAGGGGATGTCCGCAGTTTTCTAGGTCTAGCAGGTTTCTATAGACGATTTGTCGAAAACTTCTCTACCATTGTCGCTCCCCTTAATGAGCTTGTAAAGAAGGATGTGCCATTCAAATGGGGTGATAAACAAAGTTTAGCTTTTGAGACCTTAAAACATAAGTTAACACATGCATCCATTCTACACTTACTAGATTTTTCCAAGGCTTTTCAAGTAGAATGTGATGCTTCAAGGGTAGGAATAGGAGTTGTTCTAATACAAGAAGGTCATCCTATAGCTTACTTTATTGAAAAACTTAGGGGACCAACATTAAACTATCCTACCTATGATAAGGAGTTATATGCCCTTATTCGTGCATTAAAGACTTGGGAGCATTATTTGGTATCCAGAGAATTTATTATTAACACTGACCATGAATCTCTTAAGTATCTTAAAGGGCAGGGTAAATTGAACAAAAGACATGCAAAGTGGGTTGAATTCCTTGAGCAATTTCCATACGTCATCAAACATGAGAATGGGAGTACTAATGTTGTTGCGAATGCTTTATCTAGGCGCCATGCATTATTAGTTACTTTAGGATCACAAATCTTAGGCTTTGATGACATCAAACAACTTTATGAAAATGACCCAACCTTTGCATCTACTTTTGCATCTTGTCTTAAGAAGCCATTTGATGGATTCTATTTGTCTGAGGGGTATCTTTATAAAAAAAGGAAAGCTTTGCATACCCCAAGGATCCATCATGGGCCATCATGGAGTTGATAAAACTCTACACCTTTTAAAAAGCAAATTTTATTGGCCACACATGAGAGTAGACGTCCAAAAGCATTGTTCTAGTTGTATAGCTTATTTACAAGCTAAATCCAAAGTTATGCCCCATGGACTCTACCTTCTTCTTCCTATAGCTAGTACCCCTTGGTAGGATATTAGTATGGACTTTGTCCTAGGATTACCAAGAACTCCAAAGGGGTTTGATTCTATCTTTGTTGTGGTTGATTGATTTAGTAAAATGGCTCACTTCATACCTTGCCACAAAGTAGATGATGCTAGCTATATAGCTAAACTCTTCTTCAAAGAAGTAGTTAAATTACATGGCTTACCCAAGACTATAGTTTTAGATAGAGATGTTAAGTTCCTTAGCTATTTTTGGAAATCATTATGGGCCACGCTAGGAACTAAACTACTATTCTCTACTACGTGTCACCCACAAATAGATGGGAAACCCGAAGTAGTCAATAGATCTCTATCCACTCTATTACGGGTAATGTTAAGAGGTAATCATAAAAATTGGGATGATCATCTACCTCACATAGAATTTGCTTATAATAGAGTAGTCCACAAGACTACTAATCTTTCTCCTTTTGAGGTTGTTTATGGTTCTAACCCTATTACACCTCTTGATCTACTACCTCTTCCAGATTCATCTTCTTTTCTTCATAAAGAAGGTATTTCTAAAGTGGAGTTTATCAAGAAGCTACATGAAAAGGTTAAAATACATATTGAAAAACAAACTCAAAAATATACTGAATACAACAACAAAGGGAGAAAACAAGTAATTCTTAAAGAGGGTGACTTAGTTTGGCTTCATTTAAGAAAGGATAGATTTTCATCTCAACGCAAGTCCAAACTTAGTCCAAGAGGTGATGGTCCTTTCAAGGTGGTCAAGAAAATAAATGATAATGCATACATGTTAGATCTTCCTGAAAGTTATGGTGTCAGTCATACTTTTAACATCTGCGACTTAATTCCTTTCACAGGAGATGCCCAACAAGTACAACCAGATCTGAGGACACATCCTTTTCAAGAGGAAGGGAATGATGGATGACCATCTAAGCTACAAATAGGACCTCTAACTAGAGTCATGGCTAGAAGAATCCAAGAAGAAGAGGGAACACTTATTACTTTACTCTTATGAAGTATTACTTACTAAATCCTTCTTTTCTTTAACTAATTCCATTGTTTGTAGGACAATAAAGGTTGGAAGGATCCTAGGAAACTATCAAGCAAAAGAGAACAAAGGAAGCAATGAAGAGTGCATTCAATACCATTCGCTCAGCGCACATGAGTCTCGCATAGCGACAACGGATCAACTTTGGAGGACGTTTCCAATATTTTCCATGTGCAACACATCCCGCCAACATTGTAGCATCTTCTGCACGTTTTCACTTAGCTAATGCACGTTTTGAATATGTACTTTGGCAGCATCTTCTGCACGAATCAAGCTCTTCTTCATCTATAAAAAGAGCTTGATCTCTTGTAAAAAGGAACTTGAATGTTTTAATGAAATGTTGCTGAGATTTGTCCAGCCATTCTTTGCTTCGAGTTCAACCCTTGTGCCTCTTTAAGCACGTTTTCCTCTAGCTTCCTTCCCCTTTGGAAGGCTTTCGGAGTTAGAAATCTCACTTACATCACATACCACATTGCCAACCATTTAAGCAAACACTTGGCATGCACTGATAGCTTCAACCTTGCCTTCATTCCGCTGCCACTTCTGGACTGAGGAGCCACTCCATTCTTGAAGGTGGAGGTCGCTTCTATCAAGTTCTTTCTAGGGAACGGACTTTACCATTCGGCTTTGAGAGGGCTTTACCTCTCTGCTTCGAGCTTCAGATTGTTGGCGAAAGGGATTTACCTCTCAGCCGAGAGGGATTTACCTCTTGGTCTTTGACTTTGACCTAGGATTTTTTCCTAGGGAACGAGCTTTATCGTTTGGCTTTATGAGGGCTTTACCTCTCTGCCGAGCGGGATTTATCGCGCGTTCTTTGCCTTCAAATTGTTGGCGAGAGGGATTTACCTCTCAGTCGATAGGTAAATCCCTCTCGATCTTTGACTTTGACCTAGGAGTTCTTCCTAGGGAACGAGCTTTACCATTTGGCTTTGAGAGGGCTTTACCTCTCTACCAAGCGGGATTTATCACTCGGTCTTTGTCTTCCTCGTTGACTATAAACTTCTTTAACGAAATTGGCAACCAATGACTGAGCATGAATTGCTTGGTTTAATTTATTCCATAATGAAAGCATAAGAAAATAACAAAAGGTTAAGAAAATAACAAAAGTCTAAATCAAAATTTAAACGTGACATTAATAGAGTTTTGGATGCCTCTCCTCAATTGATGACTCCACGAACCGATCGTTCACGACGACAACTAGGACTATGACTATAGCCTCGCCTTCGTTCGTCCTTCTGATACATCTGTTCGGGACTTCTTCGCGAATATCTTTACTTGGGGGGGCTTCTTCTTGCTTCTTTTATATACCTACGGAGATGTCCTGCCCGAATGAGACTTTCTATTTCATTTTTTAGCGTAATGCATTCTTTTGTAGTATGCCCATGGTTCTAATGGAAATGGAAGTTCTTCCATTCGTCTAGGTTTTTTAAAGATGGTTTCGTTCGGAGTGTGAGAAGTTCAACATTTAGGGCTTCTTCGAGAACTTTTGCCCTAGGTGCATTGAGGGCTGTATAATGGTTAAACTTGAATGTTCGGGGAAGCTCCCCACTTCCATCTTTATTGCCGAACGATCGCTTGCCGTCCTCTTTACTTTCGCCTACATCAGCTTCTTGTTGTCGCTTTCTTTGTGAAATTCGCATTTCCTCCATACGGATGAGTTCAACTGCTCTTTCTTGGAGTTCTTCCATAGTTTTTCGTAGTCGTGCATACAATTTTTCAGCAAAATATCCTGGTCTTAGACATGAAGTCAAATTGCCAATTATAAAAGAGTGATTGACCTCTTTAACTCTCCGTGGGGTTTCAGTATACCCTTTCATAAAGGCCTTCAAAGTTTCTCCTTTCTCCTGCCTAGTATTTACCAATTCCGCCGGTGTTATCTCCTATTTCCTATTGGAGGCGTATTGCCTTCTAAAGAGGGTTTCCACAGTGGCGAAGCAATCCACTGTGTTTGGGGGAAGAGTGTTATAGCACTCTAATGCCTCGTCCTTGAGTGATAAGGAGAAGGCTCTACACATAACCGGATCATTGTTCGTGTAAAACGCCATTGCATCGGTGAAGATCCTGAGATGATTGTCGGGATCTGCCGAGCCATCATACTTATCTAATACAGGAGGACTCTTTTCTGGCATGGGAGTTTCCATGATGGCCTCCGTAAAAGGCAATAAACTAGAGGGCTGATAACAGTTGAAAAACTATTATTTTTATGCTTAAAATTGATACTAAAAGCAACCTTTAACACTTAGAAACTAGCTTAGAATCATGCATTTGTTCATATTTCTAGAAATAAGAGAGTTGGACAGGTTTATGCTTGATTTCAGTGTTTTATGCAGGTTTTAAGATGAATTTGATGAAAGAAGTGAAGAAGGATAGAGATGGAACCAGAAAAGAACTCAAAAAGTGCAAAAGAAGAGAAACCGTAAGTACTGCTCAGCGCCTGCTCAACGCTAGTTTACCGCTGAGCGGCACTCAGGAACACACGTTGGCTCCGCTGAGGGGTGAAAGTGCAGCTGAGGGGTGATTTGAATTTGCGCTAGTACCGCTGAGCGGTGGTATTTTGGGCTTAGGCCCACATTTCTGTAATATTACGAATAGTATATAAGCTTTAGGACTTCCTAGGGTTTGTATCTTTGGCTGGAGACGAAGCAAACACACACTTTTCCACCCCTTGGAGGAAGATCTTGGATGCTAAGGCTACCTTCTCATCTTTCTAGGGTTCTATCTTTCATTCTTTCATTATTGTTCATCTAGTTTCACCATGCATATGGTGAACTAAACCCTTCTTGTTGTTGGGGAATCAATGTAATCTTGTGAAACTCTCATATATGGAATTTGTGTTTAAACATCTTATTTGATACATGCTTTCTTTCATTATTAGTTAGGGTTTTTCCTCTTTGTTCAAAGCATGCATTGTTTAACTCATTCGATGTCATGATTATTGATTTTAGTGATATGGACACATACGATAAAATCTAGATCCGGGGAATTTCTCCCAAAAGTAATATCGCCTAGACATAGGGATATGAGGTTGGTTGCCATTACGCTTCTGTGCTTCAGAATTAATTATTAGGAATGCTAGGAATTGTATGAACTCGTAATTAAGGATAGGCCTTCTTGTAAGGTGATTTAGAGAGTGGCATTAACAGTGATGAAAAGAATGATGAATTCCTAAAAGTATATGAGAGTGGATAAGATGAAATTGATTTCCCCAACAACATACTCATCCATATAATTCATTCTGTGTTTGTTTTACTCTTTTCCATTGATCAAACTCATGCATACATATTTAATTATTGTCTTTTGCATTTCAAACCTCAAGAATTTATTCACAAGTCCTAAATAATCAACAAATCATATAACTAACTAGGCCGTGAGTCCTTTGGGAGAACGATACTTGGTCTTACCGAGTTTATTACTTGATACGATTCGGTCACACTTGCCGAGGGTTAAACAAGTTTGTGGCACCGTTTTTTGGTGTTCATAAATTTGTCATCAAGGGCCGACCGGTTTGCGGGGGGGACAACTCTCTCCTTCCCCGATGATGAACAAATTTTCAATTCCCGAAAACGGAGTAAAAACTTGTTAACCCTCGGCAAGTGTAACCGAACCGTATCTACTGTTGGGAGAGTTTTCCTGGATCTAGATTTCCCCGTATGTGTCCATATCGACAAAACCAATAATCATGACATCCAATGAGTTAAACAACGGATGCTTTGAGCAAAGAGGAAAAATCCTAACTATTAATGAAAGAAAGCATGTATCTCAAATAAGATGTTTAAACACAAATTCCATATATGAGAGCTTCAAAAGATTACATTGATTCCCCAACAACAATACAAGTTTAGTTCTCCATCGTCATGGAAGAACTAGATGAACAATGGAATGAAAGAATGAAAGAGATAGAAAAACCCGAGAAAGAGAAGAGGATAGTCGTCACCATCTCCAATTCTGTCCCCAAGGGGTGAAAAGTGTGTTTATACTTCGTTCCCAGCCAAAGACATCATCCCTAGGACGTGCAAGTCCTTAAATAGAACATAAAAATAACAGGAACCAGGTCCAAGCCCATAAAAGTTAAAGAAAAGTGGCCCAAGGCCCATAAAAACGCCGCTCAATGGTAAGTGCGTGTCTTCAATTTTGCCCCTCAGCTGTTGTTTTTGCCCCTCAGCGGTGATTTCGGCACCTGAAAACTGGTGCTCAGCGGAAATTACCGCTCAGTGCCACTCCCTCGCAAGTTTTTCAGCACTTTGGTTGACTTTTCTGCATTCTGGTTGACTGGTTGACTTTTCTGGTGTACTTGTTGACTTTTCTGGTTTCTAGTTAACTTTTCTGCATTCCAATCATTCGATACTTAAACTCTTCTTTCAAACCTTTCAATTAGTCTATAAAACTAAGGGAATCTAGCACAAAACCATTAAATTCACCTTCAACTCTCTTATTCGCAAAACTAAAACAAAATCATGAGTTCAAACTAATTTCTAAGTCATAAAGGTTGTAATTGAAGTCAATTTTAAGTATAAAAATAACAGTTTTTCAACTGTTATCACCCGACAGTTTGGGTCGGTGTTTTGAGATGGTTTCCGATTACGGCTTCCATCGTTATCATTCTAATGGTTGTTACCCCGTTCGACTGTGGACTCCGAGTGATGGGCTGACCGTTCGGTGCGGTGATAACAGTTGAAAAACTATTATTTTTACACTTAAAATGGATATCAAAAGCAACCTTTAAGACTTAGAAACTAGCTTGAAATCATGATTTTGCCTATGTTTTCGGAAATAAGAGAGTTGGACAGGTTATATGCTTGATTTCCTTGTTTTTGTAGATTTTGAGATGAATTTGATGAAAAAAGTAAAGTGGGACAAAGATGGAATCAAAAAAGGACACAAAAAGTGCAAAAGAAGAGAAGCCGCAAGTACCGCTCAGCGCCAATTACTGCTGAGCGGCACTTTCAAGGACCTGTTGGCACCACTGAGGGGTAAAAATGCAGTTGAGCGGCAGAATAGAAGACACGCTATTGCCGCTGAGCGGTGTTTACCGCTGGCCACTTTTTTGGGCTTGGGCCTACTTTTCTGTAATTTTTAGAATACTATATAAGGTTTTAGTTAACCTAGGTCAGTCATCTTTGGCTGGGACGAAGCAGAAACACACTCTTTCACCCCTTGGAGGAGGATTTTGAATGCTACAGCTCCTTTCTCAACATTTTAGGGTTTTATCTTTCATTCTTTCATTGTATTTCATCTAGTTTCACCATTAATATGGTGAACTAAACATTTATTGTTGTTGGGGACTCAATGTAATCCTTTTGAAACTCTCATGTATGAAATTTGTTGTTCAAAATCTTCTTTAAGATACATGCTTTCTTTCATTAATTGTTAGGGTTTTTCCTCTTTGCTCAAAGCATGCATTGTTTAACTCATTCGATGTCATGATCATTGATTTTTTCAATATGGACACATACGGGGAAATCTAGATCTGGGGAATCTCTCCCAATAGTAGTATAAACCTAGACATAGGAGTATGATGGTTGGTTGCCTTTAAGCTTCTGTTCACTATAATGCATGATTAATTGCTAGGGAGACAAGACATTGTAAACTAGTGATTATTATTAGCCTTTCTTCGTCGAGACATCGGGTTTAAGGTAATTTAGAAAGTGGCATTGACAATTAATGAAGAAAGATGAATTCCTGAATACATGAGAGTAGATAAGGATGAAATTGATAAACCCCAACAACATAATCATCCATATATTTCAATTCACGTGTTTTGTTTCTTCTTACCATTGATCAATCCGTGCATACATATTTACTTTTGAGTATTTGCATTTAAATCTTAATCAATCGGTTTTACAAGTCTTAGTTAATCAACAAACCACACAACTGTCTAGGCCGTGAGTCCTTTGGGAGAACGATACTTGGTGTTACATGGATTATTACTTGATACGATTCGATTACACTTGCCGAGGGTTTAACAAGTTTTTAGTGTCGTTGCCGGGGATTGAAAATTTGTTCATCAAGTTGTTGGCGTCGTTGTCGGGGACTCGTGGTTTAACTAGTCTACTTATGTGATTATTGATTAACTTTGACTTTATTTTTATATTTTTATCTTTTTGTTTATCTTTTTATCTTTTATTTATTTATTTATTTTTTATTTTTTTTATATCTTGTTATCTTTTTAGTTTATCTTTTCTAGTTTTTTTTTGTGCTAACAATTGTTTCTAGGAACTTGTTTTCTTGTGTATGCAGGAAGCTATTCGCACTAGAAGCAAGAAAAATTCAGAACCTCTTCTTGAAGGCTTGGACGAGAGTAGACGGAGGAGAAGAATCCGTACATCTAGAGAACTTTTCCCTCCTCTAGAAACACTTTCACAACCTTCACCACCAAGGTCTAACCAAAGCACTGAAAATATGGCAGAGGAGAATAATGGTAGACGAACTATTGCAGATTACACCACTATGGTTGGCCCTCAACATTTTAACAGTATAGCAAGGCTGAGGGTCAATGCTGCAAACATGGAGGTGAAACCATCATTGATACAACTGGTAAAGAGTAATCAATTCAATGGGCTATCACATGAAAGTCCATATGAGCATCTCACTACCTTTAATGAAATTTGTAACACTGTGAAGATAAATGGGGTGCCAGATGAAGCAATCAAGCTTAGCTTGTTTCCTTTCTCATTGGGAGGCAATGCTAAGTTATGGTTAAACTTTTTTCGAGAAGGGAGCTTTACAGAGTGGGAAGATGTGGTTGCAAAGTTTTTAAACAAATACTTCCCACAATCTAAAGTCAATAAAGGGAAGCAAGAGATATTTTCTTTCAGACAAGGAATGGAAGAGTCATTAGGTCAAGCATGGGATCGTTATAAAAGTTTGTTGAGAAAAACTCCCACGCATGGCTTTGATGAAGCAGCAGTAGTCTTACTTTTCCTTGGAGGTCTTGGTTCACAAACCAAGTTCATGCTAGATGCCTCAGCAGGAGGTAATATTAAATGAAAGACTCTAGAGGAAGCAACTGAATTGATAGAGAATATGGCTACTAATGACAATGAGTTGCACAGTGAAAGAGGAAATCCTATCCAACAGAAAGGGGTTCTATAATTGCAATCAAATGATGCCTTGCTTGCTCAGAATAAGATTATAGCTCAACAGTTGGAGAATCTAACAAAGACACTTGCTCAATTGCCAAAGGAATTAAAGATTGTTGCATAAGTTCAACAACAGATATGTGAAGTATGTGGTGGTGACCATATCAATGGTCAATGCGCTTTTCCAGTGGAGGCCCTAGAAGATGTAAATTTCATGGCCAATCAATTTCCATACCACCAAGGTAATTTCAACCAAGGGTGGAAACCTCACCCAAGCATAGGTCAAGGTCAAGGACAATCTGGACGAGTTGGGCAATCAGGACAATTTAATAGGCCACAACAACAACCAACACTATGGCAACAAGTGTCTACACTCAATGAAAGACATACAAAGTTGGAAGAAACTCTTCAACAATTTATGCAGGTAACTATTTCCACTCAAAAGAGCATTGAAGTATCTATTAGAAATTTGGATATACAAGTTGGCCAAATATCTAAGAAGTTGGAAGATATGCCTGATAAGAGTTTTGGGGCTAATACTGAAGTTAACCCTAAGGAAGAGTGTAAAGTTTTAGTGAGTGTGAATGCTAAAAAAGTTGAGTTAAAGAGAAGAGAAGAAAAAGAAGAAAGGGTAGAGAGAAAAGAAGAGAGAAAAGGAGAAGAGAGAAAAGAGAAAGAAGAGAGAAAAGAGAAAAAAATTGAAAATGTTCTTCCTTTTCTAACAGATTATTAGAGAATAGAGAAAGAGAGACAAGATAGGCTTTGTACAGATATCTTCAATCAAATGGATGTTGATCTACTTGTGAATGAAGCATGACAACAATTTTCAGCTCAAGTAAATCATATGAATCAAATCTCTAAAAGAAAAAGATATATAGAGGAGGAGATTCATGAGTGCAAAGCTGCTAAGAAGAGATCATTCCCTCCAAAAATGAAAGATCCAGGAAGTTTCACCATTCCTTGCATCATAGGGAAGAAAAAGGTAAAGAAAGCCCTACTTGATTTAGGGTCAACTGTCAATTTAATGCCTTTATCTTTACTTGAGCAAATGGGTGATCTTGAAGTCAAGCCTATAAAGACGAATTTGCTAATGGCGGATGAATCTTCAAAGAATCCTTATGGTATAGCAGAGGATATTATGGTTTGTGTAGGAGAACTATAATTCTTGGTGGACTTTGTGGTGATGGAGATGGAGGATGAAAGGGTTCCTATTATTCTCGGAAGACCGTTTATGAAAACAGCCAAAGTCATCATTGATGTAGATGAAGGAATAGTAGTGCTTCAAGACCGAGAAGAAAGGGTGGTTGTTGATGTCTTCAAAGAGGAACAACAGACAAAGACTAGTGATAAAGCTACATATCAAGATGTACTCATGACTAGTCCTAAAGATGCAAAGCCAGACTTATGGATGCTAGGTGGTTAATTCTCCTTGTTAATGAGTAGAGGAAAAAGAAAAGAGAGTAGAGGAAAAAGAAAAGAGAGTACAGGAAAAAGAAAAGAGAGTAGAGGAAAAAGAAAAGAGAGTAGAGAGAAAAGAAAAAGAAGAGAGAGAAGAGATAAAAATTGAAGATATTCTTCCTTTTCCAACAGATTATGAGAGATTAGAGAAAGAGAGACAATTTGGGCATTTTACTGAAATATTCAAACAATTCGAGGGTGATTTACCTTTGAAGGAGATATTGCAACAAATTGCAAATTATACAAAACCCATGGAACAAGTCTCCACAAAGAAAAGACATAGAGAAGAGGAGACAAATAATTACAAAGCGGTCAAGAAGAAGCTACTCCCTCCAAAAGAGAAAGATCCAGGAAGTTTCACCATTCCATGTGTCATAGAAAAGAAAAAGGTAAATAAAGCCCTACTTGATTTAGGGTCAAGCGTTAATTTAATGCCTTATTCTTTACTTGAACAAATGGGTGATCTTAAAGTCAAGCCTATAAAGATGAATTTGTTAATGGTGGATGGCTCTTCAAAGAATTCGTATGGTATAGCAGAGGATGTTATGGTTTGTGTTGGAGAACTAAAATTCTTGGTGGACTTTGTGGTGATCGAGATGAAGGATGAAAGGGTTCCTATTATTCTTGGAAGGCCGTTTATGAAAACGGCTAAAGTCATCATTGATATAGATGAATGAATAGTGGTGTTTCAAGACAGAGGAAAAAATGAGGTTATTGATGTCTTCAAAGAGGAACAGCAGACAGAGACTAGTTATAAAGCTACATGTCAGGATGTACCCATGACTAGTTCTACAAATTCAAAGCTAAGCTTCAAAGGTAAAAATTGTTTTTTGTTTCAGGATAAGGAAGAAGAACTAGATAGCAAAGGAAGGACGATTTATGATGATTCAAGGCAAACACAACCCAAACCTGGTAAACATGTGAGATTCAAAAACAGGTTGTGGATTGTTAAAGACTATAAGGAAGATGGAGTGATAGAACTTGAGTCTCCACATTCAAGAAGAGTCAAAGAGGTGGACCGGAAGCAGCTAATGAGTTGGTGTGATGATAGAAAGATAGACACCAACATTGAAGATGGAACATGAGCTTTACTGGGTCAAGCTAGCGACGTTAAAAGAGTGCTTTTCTGGGAGGCACCCCAGTAATTTAAGAACATTATATTAATTTTTGATATTGGTTGTAAATTTTGGACATTACTTTTAAGTTGAAACTTTTTGGGTTACCATCTACTGATGGATTCTAGGTGGTTAAGTATCTACTGAAGGATACTAGGCTTATTAACAGGTTTGTTACACCAACTGATAGCTGTTGGTGGATTTTGGGTCAGGCTCGTGACGTTAAACAAGCGCTACCTAGGAGGCAACCCAGTTGATTTACTATATTTTATTTGTTTGTTTTGATTCTGCTTTAGTTGCATGTTAGGGATTGAATGTATGAGTGATTTGAGAACTTAAATCATGAAGTGAGTGAGAGGTATGAGTGGAAGGCACCTAGGGTAAGCTAGGAAGAAAGAAAACATCTCACGCAAGTACCGCTCAGCGGAAATTTCCGTTGAGCGATAATTATGCAGAATGGTTTTTTCGGGTTGCCCTTAGCGGGACCCGAGCCCATTAGGGTATTTTTACACCCTAGGGTGCGATTTTGGTTTCATTTTCAGATTTCTTTCCTCTCACACACTTCTAAACACTTTTCTAAGAGTTCTCTACATCTTTTCCCTTCATGCCCCTTTACAAAATCCCTCTTCCACTCACTTTCTCACTAGTTTTCCATCTAAGTTTGGGGTTTGGAGAGAGCATTGTTGTTGGGCTGAGTTCTTCATAATTGTAGAGCATTTTCTACTCATCTAGCATCTCCACCCAAGTAAGTCAAGCATTTTTCATTCTAGGGTTCTTGAAAGTATGAATTAGTATGAATTTGGATGTTCAAAGCATGATTTTTTAGGGATTTTGATTTCTATGCATGATTTGATGAATCAATTGATGATTGAACCGATTAAAATGCTTGATTTTGGTCTGGAAGTATGAAAATTGCATGTGGGTGGAGTTAGGAAGCATAAAAAATGGATTTTTCAAAATCTGTAGAGTCGCCGCTCAGCAGAAATTTCCCCTGAGCGCGATTCTGCCAGACTTGGTTTTTGGCTTCTTTTTCTTGCTGGCTTGGTGCACTGGTTGCGCTGAGAGGTTCTTTTGACCCTCAGCGGTGGTTTAGCATGGTTTTAGGGTGTTGTTTATGGTTTACTAATGATTAACAACATGTTTTGTGGTTTTGTAATTTGTGTTTGATGTAGAGATGTCATCCTCTTCAGGCAACAGATTGAAGACCACAGCCTCCAAGAGGAAAGACAAGGAACCTGAACAACCTCATTCTAGTAGGTTCATATCTCGCAAACATGAGAAGCATTTTAAGATTGTTCAAGATAGGAGACTCTTGATGGAGAGGAAAGCTGGAATGATACCTAGCTTTGCTCCTCAGTTTGGAGAGAAACTGATGGGAAGAAACTGGAGGAGATTGGCCACATACCCTGCACCAGCCAATATAGCAGTGGTAAAGGAATTTTACACCAACGCAAGGAGGTTGGGTGATTATCCGGCTGAGGATTACCTAAGCTATGTTAGAGGTCACGCTATTAGGTATGATCCTACCTCTATCAACAGCTTTTTGGGTACTTAATGGGTTGGAGAGTAGTGCCAATTTTCTCTCTGTAGGAGGAAGGCACTGATTTTAATGATGTGGAGAGTGTTCTATGTGTACCTAGAGGACACTTCTAGAGAAACAGAAATGGTGCAATGGTGAATATCAAGAGGATTGATCTGACTTCTCTTGCTAAGTACTGGATGGCATTCTCCCATGCCAACATTCAACCGTGTTCTCATGTTTCAGATATCACATATTCTCGGTTTTTAGCAAAAATCTAATAATTAAAACGCGGAAGCAAACATACGTTTATAAATATAGTTCAACAAAACGGAAGCTTCAAATAGTAGCTTTTACATGAAAACCAAGTTTCACTTGAAACGCCCCGGCAACTTACAGGGAATATTGACTGCCCCCACACATCACCACGAGGCTTTCCAACGCTTAACCATGGAGTTCTTATGGGTTAGGTGATAACAGTTGAAAAAGTGTTATTTTCATGCTTAAAATTGATACTAAAAGCAACCTCTAACACTTAGAAACTAGCTTGAAATCATGCTTTTGGTCATAATTTTAGAAATAAGAGAGCTGGACAGGTTTATGCTTGATTTCAGTGTTTTATGCAGGTTTTTAGGTGAATTTGGTGAAAGAAGTGAAGAAGGATAGAAATGCAATCAGAAAAGACATCAAAAAGTGCGAAAGGAGAAGTCGCAACTACCGCTCAGCGGCAGTTTACCGCTGAGCGACACTCAGGAACACACTAAGGGGAAGGATCAACTCACGCACTTATCGCTGAGCGGTAGTTTACCGCTAAGCGGCACTATTTTGGGCTTGGGCCTAATTTTCTGTATTATTACGAACAGTATATAAGCTTTAGGTCTTCCTAGGGTTTGTATCTTTGGCTGGAGACGAAGCAAACACTCACTTTTCCACCCCTTGGAGGAAGATCTTTGATGCTGAGGCTACCTTCTAATCTTTCTAGGGTTCTATCTTTCATTCTTTCATTATTGTTCATCTAGTTTCACCATGAATATGGTGAACTAAACCTTGTATTGTTGTTGGGGAATCAATGTAATCTTGTGAAACTCTCATATATGGAATTAGTGTTTAAACATCTTATTTGAGATACATGCTTTCTTTCATCATTAGTTAGGGTTTTTCCTCTTTGCTCAAAGCATGCATAGTTTAACTCATTCAATGTCATGATTATTGATTTTGTCAATATGGGAACGTACGGGGAAATCTAGATCCGGGGAATTT
Organism: Vigna angularis; assembly: GCF_016808095.1. Lineage (NCBI taxonomy): Eukaryota > Viridiplantae > Streptophyta > Magnoliopsida > Fabales > Fabaceae > Vigna > Vigna angularis. The sequence continues at coordinate 19,902,906 of NC_068974.1, read as the reverse complement.
CTCCCAATAGCATATTGCCTAGGCATAGGAATATGAGGGTTGGTTGCCGTTAAGCTTCTGCACTTCAGAATTAATTATTAGGGATGCTAGGAATTGTATCAACCCGTAATTAAGGATAGGCCTTCTTGCAAGGTGATTTAGAGAGTGGCATTAACATTGATGAAAAGATTGATGAATTCCTAAGGTATATGAGAGTGGATAAGATGAATTTGACAACCCCAACAACATACTCATCCATATAATTCATTACGTGTTTGTTTTACTTATTTTGCTATTGATCAAACTCATGCATACATGTTTAATTATTGTCTTTTGCATAAAAAACCTACAATCAATCCTTCACAAGTCTTAAATAATGAACAAATCAGATAACTAAGTAGGTCGTGAGTCCTTTGGGAAAACGATACTTGGTCTTACCTAGTTTTATTACTTGATACGATTCGGTCACACTTGCCGAGGGTTAAACATGTTTGTGGCGCCGTTTTCGGTGTTCATAAATTTGTCATCAAGTTTTTGGCACCGTTGTCGGGGACTCGTGGTTTAAGTAGTTCATTTGTGTGATTATTGATTATCTTTGACTTGAATTTTGAAATTTGAATTTTTGTTTTTATTTTTTCTGTTTTTATTTTCTGTTTATATTTTTCAGTTTGTGTTTTATTTTATTTTATTTTATTTTATTTTCTGTTTTTATTTATTTTTATTTTATTTTATTTTCTGTTTTTATTTTTCTGTTTTTATTTCCTATCTTCTTATCTTTTCAATTATATCCTTTGATTATTTCTTCTCTTTTCTATCTTTTTGTGCTAACAATTGTTTTTAGGGTTTTGTGCCTAATGTCTGCAGGATGCAATTTGGTCAAGAATTTAACTATATGGGCACTCAATTCTACTAAAGGAATTTCAACCATTGGTGGGAACCTCACTCAAGCATGAATCAAAGTCAATTTTGGCAAGCTGTCGAACAATTTAAGAATCGACCACCACAACAATGGCAGCAAAAACCCTCTCTATCGGGAAGAAGGACAACGTTGGAGGACGCACTTCAACAGTACATACAGATATCTAATTGTCATCACAAAAGCACTCAAGCTGCCGAAGAATTTGATAGGCCGCCACCACAACAATGGCAGCAACAACACTCTCTATTAGAAAGTTTGGATGACACCCTTCAACGATTTTTGAAAAATTCCACCTCTACTCAGAAGAATCATAGGAAGGTAAAGAAATTTAAGTGCTTTATGGAAATTTTCAAGAAATTGGAGATTAAAGTTCCTCTGATTGAGACACTGCAACAGGTTCCTGGTTTTATCAAATTCCTGAAGAAGTTCAGTAGAAAGAAGAAAAAGAAGAAAGAACTTGAGTTTTATTGGGTCAAGCTAGTGACGTTAAAAGAGCGCTTGCTGGGAGGCAACCCAGTGATTTAAGAACTTTTAATTTTTGGTTTAGTGATGTAATTTTGAACTTTTGGGTATTTTTGTTTTTGTTATAAGTTTGTTACAGGGTTTACATCTACTGATGGATGTTAGGCGGAAGAGTATCTACTTAAGGATACTATGTTTGTATACACCTACTGATGGGTGTTGGTAAGAAAGATTTGCATCTACTGAAGGGTGCTGGAGGATTTTGGGTCAGGCTCGTGACGTTAACCAAGCGCTACCTAGGAGGCAACCCAGTTGATTGATTTTATCTGTATTGTTTGTTTTGATTCTGCTTTAGTTGCATGATAGGGATTGAATGTTTGAGTGATCTGAGAATTTTATTAATGGGAGCCAGCAAGGGGTAGGTTTAGGAAGCATTTAGGTTAAGCTAAGGAGAAGGAGAACACTTCTCGTAAGTGCCGCTGAGCGGCAAATTACCGCTGAGCGGTGGTATCGCAGGTTGGGCTTAGGATTGCCCCTTAGCGGAACCCGAGCCCATTAGGGTATTTTTATACCCTAAGTCACGCTTTGGCCTCTATTTTCAGATTCTTCTCTGCACACACACTCCTAAACACTTTTCCAAAGGTTCTCTACATTTTTCCCTTCCTTCTTCTTTAAGAAAATCTCCCTTCCACTCACTTTCTCACTAGTTTTTCACTAAGTTTGGGGTTGGGTGAGAGCATCATTGTTGGGGCTGAGTTTTTCAAAACACTAGAGCAAGATTTGTTTTATCATTCACTTTTGTTTTTAGAATAGGGTTTGATGTACTCAATTGGAAACTTTGTTTGTTATGATGGTTTGAGATATGCACATTACATGCTTATACAGGTGATTCACAAGCTTTGTGAAAATATGCATGATGTTGTGATTGTGATCGTGATATTAAGCAGGATGTGTATGTCAAATGTGAATGAGCTTATATGTGAGGTTTTGAGCTCCAGAGTTTTTGTGATTGAGTGCTATTACTTTGAAAGCATGAATGACTTTGCCCAGGTTTTCTATGATTGAATTAATAACTTGTTTGCATCATATGATCAAGGCCATTTGTTGGTAACCCTTGTATTAGCCAATTTCATGAAATGAGCCACTAAAAGAGAACACTATGTATTCTATCCTTTGAACCCCTAGCCTTAAATATGATTTGAAAACCCTTGTTGAAAAGCTTTACCTTGAGTTAAGTAGAAAATATTCTGTGGTATTGACAAATGTTCAAGTTTGGGGTTGTTGGAAAATAGAAAGGGAAATTGAAAGCATTAAGTATGTGAAAAGAGAAAGAAAAAGAGAAAGAAAAGAAAAAAAAAAAAGCAAAGCTCAATGCAAAGGAAATTTGGGAAAGTAAGAATGATTGTGTTTATATGATTCTCTTAACTCAAGGGTTTTGTGATCTAGAAAAACCAATTTTCTTGTTAGCCCAGCCACATTATAAGCCATTGAAAAGTCCTTGTGATGATGCATGCTTGTGAATGTATTTAATAGGCAGGTGAGGTAAGGTACATGAGTTACACTAACTCTTTGGTGTTCATGGTTTGGTGATGCTTATGGTGTGGTTCATGAATGTGATACTTATAATGGTGGTGTGTCTATGATGATTGTAAGAAAAGAAGTGCCTTGTTTCCCTTACTAGGCGGGGTGAATTGGTAATTAGTAAAAACAATTACTTTTTAAATATTTTTGCAAACATAGAATGATCTTTAATCTATCTTGAAATCCAAGTAAAAGAGATCACGAAAGAAATACAAACACAGGGTTTATACTAATTCGGCCTCAATGCCTACATCTAGTGTCCTTTCAATCAACCTGAGATTGAAAGCCAATTACACTATAAAGATATGAGTTTTTACAATAAGGCTTTATAGAGACCATCTCTCTAATGTAACTACCTCTCTAACTCACTAATCTAATATAGCCAACAACAAAACCCTACACAAGAACAATCCTCTTCTGCAATCACCCTTTGAGATACCTTTCAAAGTATAAAGAACTTCACGCTCTTCTTCCTAGCCGCACACATAGGAAACAACACAATCCAAGATTGCTAAAAACGAAATCTGATCAGTCAAGAGTACACCTCAATAGTGCAGTAGTTGATCAGTAATGAAAACCCAAATTTGTTCTTCAAGAAACCTTCAAGATTATCAACTTTTATGTATCTTGTTTTTTGGAGCGTCTTAGCACACATGTAACTCTTTTCTCATCCACAAATATCATATATGAAAGTTTAGAATGATCAGAAGTTTTTAGTGTAGTGTGCAATGCGTCAATTTATAGTTTTCTCATGACAGACGCAATGAAATCGATTACTATAATAATGTAATTGGTTTCATATATCATGTAAGTCAAAACATATGAAAATATGACCGTTGCGACAGTTAAGACTTATCAACAAACCATTTTCCATATATAACAAACTTAATTAATTACATAAAATGTGTAATCAATTAAGTACAACACTTAGGAATTTTGAAAACATTTTCAACACAAAACACATCACAGCACAATCCAGAAAGATGTATTGCAAAGACACGAGTTTTAATCGATTATACACATAATGTAATCGGTTAAAACTTGTAGCTTGCACCAGTTTAAGCACATGGCTATCTATTGAACTTAATTAATTACATAATTATGTAATCGATTACTTCATACGGATAATACATTGTGCAAGTGATTTTCACATATCAGAGTATGAGTATGTGATAACAGTTGAAAAACTGTTATTTTCATGCTTAAAATTGATACTAAAAGCAACCTTTAGACTTAGAAACTAGCTTGAAATCAATACTTTTATCTATATTTTCAGAAATAAGAGAGCTGGACAGGTTTATGCTTGATTTGAGTGTTTTTGTGCAGGTTTTAAGGTGAATTTAGTGAAAAGAGTGAAGAAGGAGAGAAGTGACATTAGAAAAGACAAGAAAGAGTGCAAAAAGAGAAGTCGAAGGCACCGCTCAGCGGTAATTTACCGCTGAGCGGCACTCAAGGGGTCACGTTGGAACCGCTGAGGGGCAAAATGGCCGCTGAGGGGAAGAAAGAAGACGCGCAACCACCGCTGAGCGGCACTTTTTGGGCTTGGGCTTTTGTAATCTTTTGTAACTCTAGATTAGTATATAAGGGCTTGCACGTCCTAGGGTTAGGTATCTTTGGCAGAAACGAAGCAAACACTCTCTCTTCCACCCCTTTGAAGGAGGATCTTGGATGCTCAGGCTACCTCTTCACCTTTATTGGGTTTATTCTTTCATTCTTTCATTATTGTTCATCTAGGTTCACCATGAATATGGTGAACTAAACCTTGTATGTTTGTTGGGGAATCAATGTAATCTCTTGAAGCTCTCATATATGGAATTTATGCTTGCATCTTAATTTAAGACTTATGCTTTCTTTCATCATTAGTTAGGGTTTTTCCTCTTTGCTCAATGCTTGCATTGTTTAACTCATTCTATTGCATGATTATTGGTTTTGTCGATACGGACACGTACGGGGAAGTCTAGATCCGGGGAATTTCTCCCAATATTATACTGACAATATTATATTGGTTGTCGTTAAGCTCCTGCACTCATGAACTAATCATTAGGAATGCTAGGAATTGTATGAACTATTTGATTAGGGAGAAGCCATCTAGAATGGTACTTTAGAGAGTGGCATTAACAATGATGATTTGAATGTTGAATTCCTAAAATGTATGAGAGTGGATGAGATGAAATTGACCCCCAACAAATTCATTCATATAATTCATTGAAAGTGTTTATCTTTTGTCTTTGCCATTGATCAATTCATGCATACATGTTTAGTTTTCGTCTTGCATAATATAATCCAATTATTTCGTTTGTAAGTCTTAGCTAATCAACAAACCACACAACTAAACTAGGCCGTGAGTCCTTTGGGAAGAACGATACTTGGTCTTACCAAGTTTATTACTTGAACGATTCGGTCATACTTGCCGATTGTGAAACAAGTTTGTGACATCATATTTTGGTGCTTACAAATTTGTCCATCAAGTTTTTGGCGCCGTTGCCGGGGACTCGTGGTTTAACTGGTTAATTTGTGTGATTATTGATTATCTTTGACTTTACTTTTGAATTTCTGTTTTTATTTTTTCTGTTTTTATTTTATTTTATTTTATTTTATTTTTCTGTTTTTTATTTTATTTTATTTGATTAGGATAGATTAGATTTTATTTTATTTTATTTTATCTTTAGATTAGGTTAGATTTTATTTTATTTTATCTTTTTAGATTAGGTTAGATCTTATTTTATTTTATTTTATCTTTTAGGTTAGGTTAGATTTTATTTTATTTTATCTTTTAGGTTAGGTTAGATTTTATTTTATTCTATCTTCTAAATATTTTATCTTCTGAATCTTTTATCTTCTGAATATATATCTTCTCCTATATCTTTTTGTGCTAACAAATATTTTGTAGGGTTTTGTGCCTAATGTTTGCAGGATGCAATTCGAACAAGAATTTAATGGGCACTCAATTCTACCAAAGTAATCTCAACCACTGGTGGGAACATGACTCAAGCATGGATCAAAGCCAATTTTGGCAAGCTGCCGGACAATTTGAGAACCAACCACAACAACAATGGCAGCAACAAAGCTTTAAAATCAACAAAGGGAAACAAGAGATCTCTTCGTTTAGACAAGGCATGGAGGAAACACTAGGTCACGCATGGGACAGGTACAAAAGCCTATTAAGAAAGACTCCCACGCATGGATTTAACGAAGGAGAAGTAGTCCTAATCTTCCTTGGAGGTCTTGGTTCACAAACCATGATGATTCTTGACGCCTTAGCTGGAGGCAATATCAAATGGAAAACTCCAGAGGAAGCCACAGAAATAATTGAAAACATGACTACGAATGACAATAAGTGGAACAGTGAAAGAGGAGCTCCTATTCAACAAAAAGGAGTTCTACAGTTGCAATCCAATGATGCCTTGATAGCTCAGAACAAGTTAATAACTCAACAAGTGGAGAATCTCTCAAAGATACTTGAACAATTGCCACAAGAGTTAAAGACTGTTGCACAGGTACAATCCCAGTTGTGCGAATTGTGTGGAGGTGATCATATCAATGGTCAATGTGCCTTTCCAGTTGAAGCCGTAGAGGATGTAAACTACATGACCAATCAGTACCGTCAAGGGAGCTACAATCAAGGGTGGAAACCACACCCAAGTATTGGTCAGGAACAAACTGGGCAAGTTAACAAGCAACAGCAACAAACCTTTCTATCAGGAAGTTTGGATGACACCCTTCAACAATTTTTGAAAAATTCTGACTCTACTCAGAAAAGCATTGAAGAATCATGTAAAAGGATGGAGATGCACTTTCGTTACATTAGTCAGAGATTGAATGATGAGGTTAATACTGAAGTTAACCTTAAGGAGGAAGGGCAAGGCATTATCACTAAAAGTGACAAGATTCTTGATGAGGAAAAATTAGAGGGAGATGAGGAAAGGGTAGAGAGAAAAGAGAAAGAAGAGTTGAGTGAGAAAGATAAAGATGAAGAAAAAGAGAAAGAAGTGGTTGAGAGAGAAGAGAGAAAGAAGATTTGTGGGAAAATAAAGAAGTTGAAAAGAAAAAGAAAAGGGAAGAAAAAAATAAAAGAAAAGAAAAAGAGAAAATTGAGGGAGAGAAAAAGGAAGAAAAAGAAGATGAGAGGAAAGAAGAAGAAATCATATGAAAAATCACATCCTCATCTAAAGAAGAATCATAGGAAGGAAAAGAAGTTCAAGTGCTTTATGGAAATCTTCAAGAAATTGGAGATTAAAGTTCCTATGATTGAGACACTGCAACAGGTTCCTGGTTTGATCAAATTTCTGAAGAGGTTCAGTAGAAAGAAGAAAAAGAAGAAGGAACTTGAGCTTGGGTCAAGCTAGTGACGTTAAAAGAGCGCTTGTTGGGAGGCAACCCAGTGATTGACAGACTTTTGATTTTATTTTGGTTTTGTAATTTTTAAGTTGTGGACTTTATTTTGTAATTATTTTGTTGGAGATAGCATCTACTGAAGGATGCTAGGTGGTTAAGTATCTACTGAAGGATACAATGTTGTAACACCTACTGATGGGTGTTGGTAAGAAATTTTGCACCTATTGATGGGTGCTGGTAAGTTTGAAACACCTACTGATGGGTGTTGGTGGATTTTGGGTCAGGCTCGTGACGTTAAACAAGCGCTACCTGGGAGGCAACCCAGTTGATTGATTGTTTTTGTTTGTTTATTTTTAGTTAGGATTTGCATAAGCATTTTTAACATTGAATTGCAGGGAACCTATGAGGGACATGTAGGGAAGGCACATAGGTCAAGAAAAGAAGGAGAGGAACACTTCACAGAAGTGCCGCTGAGCGGCAATTACCGCTGAGCGGTACTACCGCAAAGGGGCTTAAGTTCCCCTTAGCGGGACCCGAGCCCATTAGGGTATTTTTATACCCCAAGCTGCGTTTTAGGGTTTATTTTCTGGCTTCTCTCTGCACAAACACTTCCACACACATTCTCTTAGGTTTTCCACATCTTTTCACTCTTCCCTCTTTAGAAAATCTCTCTTTCACTCACTTTTTCACTAGTGTGCCATCAAAGTTTGGGGTTGGAAGAGAGCATTCTAGTCTGGAAGCATTCTCACATCATCTAGCATCTCCACCCAAGTAAGTAAAATGCATTTGGTTCATTCTAGGGTTCTTAAATTTGAATGTGATTGTCAAAGCATGAATATTTAGGGATTTTGATGCATGATTTGATGATATACTTGATATTTGAACCGATTAAACTGCTTGATTATGAACTGGAAAACTGAAAATTGCATTTGGGTGGAGTTAGGACAGTTTTAAAACGAGATTTGCAAAAATCTGCAGGTCACCGCTGAGCGGCATTTACCGCTGAGCGGCACTCTGCCAGATTTGGTTTTTTCTGGTTTTGCGTGTGGTACTGGTGGCGCTGAGGGGAAATTCTGGCCCTCAGCGGTGGTTTAGCTTCGAAAGGAGTTGTGTTCTGTGTTACTAATGATTAACATCATGTTCTGTGGTTTTGGTTTGTGTTTTGAATGCAGGAATGGCATCCTCTTCAGGAAAGAGATTGAAAACCATGGCAACTAAGAGGAAAGATAAGGAACCAGAGCAACCCCACTCTGGCAGGTTCCTCTCTAGGAAACATGAGAAGCACTTTAGGGTGGTTCAGGACAGGAGACTTTTGATGGAGAGAAAGGTTGGAATGATACCTAACTTTGCTCCTCAATTTGGAGAGCAAGTGTTAGGGAATGATTGGGGAAAGCTAGCCACTTATCCAGCACCTGCCAACATAGCTGTGGTCAAGGAATTCTACACCAATGCAAAGAAGATTGGTGGTCATCCCGCTGAGAATTATTTGGGCTATGTCAGAGGCCATGCTATCAGGTTTGATCCTGATTCTATCAACAACTTCCTGGATACTGTGTGGGCTGGTGAGCAATGTCAGTTTGCTCTTAGCATGGAGGAAGGTGCTGACTTTGAGGATGTTGAGAGAGTAATGTGTATGCCTGGAGGACACTTCCAAAGGAATAGATCTGGCGCGGTGGTTAACATTAGGAGGACAGATTTGACTCCTCTTGCAAAGTATTGGATGGCATTTTCTCATGCCAACATCCAGCCATGTTCACATGTGTCAGATATTACTCTCAGCAGGGCACTATTCATCTACTGCGCTATCAGAAACTTGAATGTCAATATTGGGCAGGTGATAGCTGATGAGATCAGTGTATGTGCTAACACCTCAAACAACAAAGCACCACTAGGACATCCTTCTTTGATCACTCACCTTTGCAAGCAAGCTGGGGTGGACACTTCTGTTCCACCATTTGAGAGGCCAAGAAAAGCTATTGATGAGGCTTATTATAGACAGTACTGTGGAGGTGAGGATGTAGCTCAGCCAGTTCCATCACGCCATGCTCGTAGAGAAAGAGGGCCAGCACAGAGCCAGACATCTGCTGATGCACATGAAGCAGAACCATTCCAGATGAGGGACATGTATATGTCTCTTATAGGTGCTCAGTTGCAGTCCATTCACAGAGGGCAGGTGGCCACTGCTGAGATGATAGTGGGGATGTATGATAATCCTCCAGCACACAGGTGGACTATGGATGAATTCCATAATGTCGTAGCTTGGCCAGAAGAACCAGTACATGGAGGAGGAGCTGGAGCAGCTGAAGCTTCAGCAAGAGATATGGAAGAAGATGAAGATGAGGAGGAAGAGGAAGATACAGAGGACAGCTCAGATTGATGAGGAGCTGAGATAGCATTTACTGATGAATGCTATCATATGATTATGCTTTTGCGGTTTAAGTTTTCTGAACTTATTTGTTTTCGGTTTTAGATTAGGGTTTGATGTACTCTCTTGAAAACCTGGTTTTGTGTGATGGTTTGCTATTAACTGTGATTGTTTGATAAGTAATGCTTGATGATGCTTATTGATTAATTGATGTTGAGATGATGTGCACATTAAATGCTTATACAGGTGATTCACAAGCTTTGTGAACAAATGCATGATATCATGATTGTGATTGTGAAATTAAGCAGGATGTGTATGTCAAATGTGAATGAGCTTATATGTGAGGTTTTGAGCTCCAGAGTTGTTATTGTTGAATATTATTACTTTGAAAGCATGAATGATTTTGCCCAGGTTTTCTATGATTGAATCAATTACTTGTTTTGCATCATATGATCAAGGCCGTATTGTTGAAACCCTTTTTATTGGCCAAATACATAAAATTAGCCCACTAAAAGAGAACACTTTGTGTTCTATCCTTTGAACCCTTAGCCTTGAACATACACTTGAAACCTTTGATTGAAAATCTTTACCTTGAGTTAAGTAGAAGATCTTTTGTGGTATTGTTAAATGTTCAAGTTTGGGGTTGTTGGGAAAACATAAAAAGCATTGAGCTAAGAGCTAAAAAGTAAGAATATACAAAGAAAAAGAAAAGAAAAGAAAAAGAAGTAAAGCTCAATGCAATTGCAATTGTAAAAGGCAAGTTGGGAATGAATAAGATGATTGTGTTGTTATGATTCTCTTGACTCAAGGATTTTGTGATCCAGAAAAACCAATTTTCTTGTTAGCCCAGCCACATTATAAGCCAGTGAAAAGTCCTTTTGATGATGCATGCTTGTGATTGTTTTGATTGTGGTAAAATGAAAGGCAAAGTTGATTCATGTGACATGGTGATAGTGGAGTGAATGAGCGAAACACTATACCTCTTATACACTTGTGTGTTGAGTGAAACACTTTACCTAGTGAGGAAATATTCCATAAGCACATGAACATCCATGCTTAATTGATTGATCATTTATGAAAAATAGCATTTGTTGGAATTTAAATGACTTTGTGAACACTAAAGCATGTGCACATCTTGATTGAATCTTGGTCATAAGTTTAAATGAAGCTGTTACTTATCTTGAGAAAAGGATTTTGAATGAGTGAACCATCATATGAATTGGTTGGAGATGGAGTTACATTTTGTTTGCTTGAGGACAAGCAAAGTTCTAAGTTTGGGGTTGTGATAACAGTTGAAAAACTGTTATTTTCATGCTTAAAATTGATACTAAAAGCAACCTTTAGACTTAGAAACTAGCTTGAAATCAATACTTTTATCTATATTTTCAGAAATAAGAGAGCTGGACAGGTTTATGCTTGATTTGAGTGTTTTTGTGCAGGTTTTAAGGTGAATTTAGTGAAAAGAGTGAAGAAGGAGAGAAGTGACATTAGAAAAGACAAGAAAGAGTGCAAAAAGAGAAGTCGAAGGCACCGCTCAGCGGTAATTTACCGCTGAGCGGCACTCAAGGGGTCACGTTGGAACCGCTGAGGGGCAAAATGGCCGCTGAGGGGAAGAAAGAAGACGCGCAACCACCGCTGAGCGGTAAATACCGCTGAGAGGCACTTTTTGGGCTTGGGCTTTTGTAATCTTTTGTAACTCTAGATTAGTATATAAGGGCTTGCACGTCCTAGGGTTAGGTATCTTTGGCAGAAACGAAGCAAACACTCTCTCTTCCACCCCTTTGAAGGAGGATCTTGGATGCTCAGGCTACCTCTTCACCTTTATTGGGTTTATTCTTTCATTCTTTCATTATTGTTCATCTAGGTTCACCATGAATATGGTGAACTAAACCTTGTATGTTTGTTGGGGAATCAATGTAATCTCTTGAAGCTCTCATATATGGAATTTATGCTTGCATCTTAATTTAAGACTTATGCTTTCTTTCATCATTAGTTAGGGTTTTTCCTCTTTGCTCAATGCTTGCATTGTTTAACTCATTCTATTGCATGATTATTGGTTTTGTCGATACGGACACGTACGGGGAAGTCTAGATCCGGGGAATTTCTCCCAATATTATACTGACAATATTATATTGGTTGTCGTTAAGCTCCTGCACTCATGAACTAATCATTAGGAATGCTAGGAATTGTATGAACTATTTGATTAGGGAGAAGCCATCTAGAATGGTACTTTAGAGAGTGGCATTAACAATGATGATTTGAATGTTGAATTCCTAAAATGTATGAGAGTGGATGAGATGAAATTGACCCCCAACAAATTCATTCATATAATTCATTGAAAGTGTTTATCTTTTGTCTTTGCCATTGATCAATTCATGCATACATGTTTAGTTTTCGTCTTGCATAATATAATCCAATTATTTCGTTTGTAAGTCTTAGCTAATCAACAAACCACACAACTAAACTAGGCCGTGAGTCCTTTGGGAAGAACGATACTTGGTCTTACCAAGTTTATTACTTGAACGATTCGGTCATACTTGCCGATTGTGAAACAAGTTTGTGGCATCATATTTTGGTGCTTACAAATTTGTCCATCAGTATGCATACAATAGATGTTAACACATGTATGATCATAATAAGTATGCATATCAACCAATTCATACAAAATATGTTCCAATCATGGAAACATATGTAATGTCATTATCAAAAGCAGCTACATGTGTTGTCATAATCAAAAATAAAAACCATATAAGCAGTTAGGTTTAAGATTCATATTGCTTCCTCTATCAACAATCTCGCCCTGTTTTGATGATGCACAACCATGATGCATTGATGCGCAAAACATAGCAAAACACAACGATGATGCACAATCATAGATATCAATAAGTATTATCAACATATTAAATACCACAGATAATACAAATATTCCACAAATTTCTCCCCTTTTGGGCATTAGAAAAAAAGGAATTTTGAATATATATAATTTCTCCTCCTTTTTCATGTGGACAAATAAATATCAGATATTTAAGCTCCCCCTATCAATATGCAGTATTTCCAAAATATTTCAAATACGCAATTCAGTATTAGAGCAAAAGATAAAGTTGTATTAGCGCATATATAACAGAACTAGTTTCAAGCATGTATCATATGAAATGATAGAAGTCAAAGTAAAACAGATAGTCCTTGAAGCCAATATATTTGTGTGTTACCATTCATAAAGCTTAAGATGATATACAGCGGATATGAAACAATGAGTTTTAGAATGAATGAACACAAGTGAGAACAATATGAATGTGATAGAAAATATGACTTAACAGTATAAAGACTAAAACCGCATTCACAATGTGTAATCGATTATATTGCTTTTGGATAGGTTTATGCCTTGATTTCAGTGTTTTATGCAGGTTTTAAGGTGAATTTGGTGAAAGAAGTCAAGAAGGATAGACATGGAATCAGAAAAGACATCAAAAAGTGCAAAAGGAGAAGTCGCAACTACCGCTCAGCGGCAGTTTACCGCTGAGCGGCACTCAGGAACTCACGTTGGATCCGCTGAGGGGTGAAAAGGCCGCTGAGGGGGAAGAACCAACTCACGCACTTACCGCTGAGCGGTAGTTTACCGCTGAGCGGCACTATTTTGGGCTTGGGCCTAATTTTCTGTATTATTACGAACAATATATAAGCTTTAGGTGTTCCTAGGATTTGTATCTTTGGCTGGGAGGAAGCAGAAACACATTTTTCACCCCTTGGGGGTAGATTGGGAGATGGTGACGGCTCTCCTCTTCTCTTTCTAGGGTTTTTCTATCTCTTCCATTCTTTCATTATTGTTCATCTAGTTTCACCATGAATATGGTTAACTAAACTTTGTATTGTTGTTGGGGAATCAATGTAGTCTTGTGAAACTCTCATATATGGAATTTGTGTTTTAACATCTTATTTTAAGATACATGCTTTCTTTCATCATTAGTTAGGGTTTTTCCTCCTTGCTTAAAGCTTACATTGTTTAACTCATTCAATGCCATGATTATTGATTTTGTCGATATGGGAACATACGGGGAAATCTAGATCTGGGGAATTTCTCCCAATAGCATATTGCCTAGACATAGGAATATGAGGGTTGGTTGCCGTTAAGCTTCTACACTTCAGAATTAATTATTAGGGATGCTAGGAATTGTATGAACTCGTAATTAAGGATAGGCCTTCTTGCAAGGTGATTTAGAGAGTGACATTAACATTGATGAAAAGAATGATGAATTCCTAAAATATATGAGAGTGGATAAGATGAAATTGATTTCCCCAACAACATACTCATTCATATAATTCATTCCGTATTTGTGTTCCTTTTTGCCATTGATCAAACTCATGCATACATATTTAATTATTGTCTTTTGCATTTGAACCCACAAGAATTTGTTCACAAGTCTTAAATAATCAACAAATCATATAACTAACTAGGCCGTGAGTCCTTTGGGAAAACGATACTTGGTCTTACCAAGTTTATTACTTGATACGATTCGGTCACACTTGTCAAGGGTTAAACAAGTTTATGGCGCCGTTTTTCGGTGTTCATAAATTTGTCATCAACTGCCTCAAGAAAGCATCCACCAAATCGTCCCAAGACCGGATGCACGATTGTTCAAGATGAATTCCCTAGTTTTTTGTCATGCCAGCTAATCTACCTTAGAAGAAACGAATTGACCACTTTTCATCATAGGAACGCACAACCATTTTCTTTCCGTACATCATGAGATGGCTCTTGGACAAGTGGTGCCTCCGGGTAAGTTAAACTTTGGGAGGTATCAGCATATCATCTGAGACTAAGCATCACCCTGCAACATTGGCAAACTTAGAGCTTCCTCCACCTTCTATGACTCTCATCCTTTTTTCAGCACTTCTAATTTACATTTTTCAACCTCAACATCCATTAGTGTAATGACCAGAGGGAAAGATTTCAACTCGGGTTGCTTTGTCATTGTCTTGCTCACAAGGCGTGGCTGAATCATTTCCTTGGGGACCATGAAAGTGGTTGCCCCAAGCTTGTTTCTTCCTTCAACTGCGTTATTTTCTACCTTTTGAGTGTGAACATGCCTCAATTCCACTCCCAAGGGTGAAGTGTAATGTAGGGGAAGACCATATGAGGAGAAAATTTAGGCCTCTCGAACTCTGTGTTATGGTTATGGTGTGGGCGAACCTCTAGGATTCAGCTCATTTCCTTATTCAATTGTTGGATATCAACTTTCATCCCTTCTTGAACTTCTCCTTTGTTCTCCAAGATTTGATAATTGGTTCGAGTCCTTTAGGGTATCTTGGATGTTTAGCCGTATTTTGGTTTTTTGAATTTTATTAGATGAAACAAATTAAGAAAATGAAAATAAAAATGAAAAGAAAAAGAAGGGACAATGTAGTTCAAATACTCTAGTCGGAAATTATAAAGCTGTGAAAACATTGCCCCGGTATAGTTTGGAAATTAACACGAAACATAGTCATTAGGGTGTTTAATCATTCAGAAGTTCCCAAAATGTGAGTCAAAGGAAGTCTTGGTCAACTATCTTGGGGCCTTAGCCATCAAATTCTTTATTTCTCTAGTCAGGTCTTGCAGCAATTGAGGAAAGTTTCAATCCCCTTAGGTGGGTTAAAGATTGACACTGTATACTCAACATCAGTTAATAACTTCGGAACACATTCAATGGCTTCATTGGCGAGGGAAGCAAGTTGTGAGAGACTTATCATCAAATTCGCCCTTGTTCAACAATATGCCCCTTCATCTGAATTACCAATTCTTGATGTCTCTTTTTTCTTAGCTCGATGACATTTCTTCTCCAGTTTTGCCACTGTTGCTTTCACACTCTTGATGACAAATTTATGAACACCGAAAAATGGCGCCACAAACTTGTTTAACAATCGGCAAGTGTGACCGAATTGTTTCAAGTAATAAACTCGGTAAGACCAAGTATCGTTCTCCCAAAGGACTCACGGCCTAGTTTAGTTATGTGATTCGTTGATTATTTAAGACTTAAGAACGAAATAAGTGGAGTTTAATATGCAAAACAGAAAATAAACATGTATGCATGAATTTGATCAATGGCTAAAACAAAATACAAACACTTCAATGGAATATATGGATGAGTATGTTGTTGGGGTTATCAATTTCATCTTATCCACTTTCATATACTTTAGGAATTCAACATTCTTTTCATCATTGTTAATGCCACTCTCTAAATTACCTTGCAAGAAGGCCTATCCCTAATTACGAGTTCATACGATTCCTAGCATTCCTAATAATTAGTTCTTTTAGTGCAGGAGCTTAACGGCAACCAATATATTATTGGAAGAAATTCCCCGGATCTAGACTTCCCCGTAGGTTCCCGTATCGACAAAATCAATAATCATGCATTGAATGAGTTAAACAAAGCAAGCATTGAGCAAAGAGGAAAAACCCTAACTAATGATGAAAGAAAGCATAGGTCTTAAATATAAGATGTAAAAACAAATTCCATATATGAGAGTTTCACAAGACTACATTGATTCCCCAACAACAATACAAGGTTTAGTTCACCATATTCATGGTGAAACTAGATGAATAATAATGAAAGAATGAAAGATAAAACCCTAGAAAGGTGAAGAGGTAGCCTGAGCATCCAAGATCCTCCTTCAAAGGGGTGGAAGAGAGAGTGTTTGCTTCGTTTCTGCCAAAGATACAAACCCTAGGACGTCCTAAAGCTTATATACTATTCTAAAATTATAGAAAATTTAGGCCCAAGCCCATAAGTGTGGCGCTCAGCGGTAAAGTACCGCTCAGCGGTAAGTGCGTGAGTTGGTTTCTTCCCCTCAGCGGCCATTTTGCCCCTCAGCGGATCCCCCGTGAGCTCCTGAGTGCCGCTCAGCGGTAAACTGCCGCTGACCGGCAGTTGTGGCTTCTCCTTTTGCACTTTTTGATGTCTTTTCTGATTCCATCTCTCTCCTTCTTCACTTCTTTCACCAAATTCACCTTAAAACCTACACAAAAACACTGAAATCAAGCATAAACCTGTCCAGCTCTCTTATTTCTGAAAATATGAACAAAAGCATGATTTCAAGCTAGTTTCTAAGTGTTAAAGGTTGCTTTTAGTATCAATTTTAAGCATGAAAATAACAGTTTTTCAACTGTTATCACAACCCCAAACTTAGAACTTTGCTTGTCCTCAAGCAAACAAGATGTAACTCAATCTTCTACCAATTCATAAAACGGTTCACTCATTCAAAAATCTTCTTTTCAAGATAAGTAAAGGCTTCAATCAAACTTATGACCAAGATTTCAATCAAGACATGCACATGCTTTGGTGTTCACAAAGTCACTTAATATCCAACAAATGCTATTTTTTTTATGAATGATCAATCAATTAAGCATGGATGTTCATGTGCTCATGGAATACTTCCTCACCAGGTAAAGTGTTTCACTCACACTCAAGTGTATAAGAGGTAATCACTCATTCACTCCACTATTACAATGTCACATGAATCAACTTTGCTATTCATTTAACCACAATCAAAAACATTAACAAGCATGCATCATCACAAGGACTTTTCAATGGCTTATAACGTGGCTGGGCTAACAAGAAAATTGGTTTTTCTAGATCACAAAATCCTTGAGTTAAGAAAATCATAACAACACAATTATTCTTATTTTTCCCAACTTTCTTTTGCATTGAGCTTTGCTTTTTCTTTTCTTTTCTTGTCTTTTTAATTTTCTTTTCATATTCTTAATTCTTAACTCTTAGCTCAATGCTTTTCCTTTTTCATGCTTTCCCAACAACCCCAAACTTGAACATTTAACAATACCACACAAGATTTTCTACTTAACTCAAGGTAAAGCTTTTCAACAAGGGTTTTCAATTTATGTTCAAGGCTAAGGGTTCAAAGGATAGAACACAAAGTGTTCTCTTTTAATGGGCTAACTTTATGAATTTGGACAATAAAAAGGGTTCCAATAAACGGCCTTGATCATATGATGCAAAACAAGCAATTGATTCAATCATAGAAAACCTGGGCAAAATCATTCATGTTTCCAAAGTAATAGCATTCAATCAATAAAAACTTTGGAGCTTAAAACCTCACATATAAGCTCATTCACATTTGACATACACATCCTGCTTAATCTCACAATCACACTCATAATATCCTGCATTTGTTCACAAAGATTGTGAATCACCTGTATAAGCATTTTATGTGCACATCTATCTCAACATCAATCAATCAATAATCATCATCAAGCATTACTTATCACACAATCACAGTCAATAACAAACCATCATAACAAACCAGGTTTCCAATAGAGTACATCAACCTTAATCTAAAACAAAAGTAAATAAGTGCAGAACACTTAAACCAACAAAAGCATAAGTTCATGATAGCATTCATCAGTAAATGCTATCTCAGCTCCTCATCAATCTGAGTTGTCCTCTGTATCTTCCTCTTCTTCCTCATCTTCATCATCTTCAAATGCATCATCATCATCAACTTCATCTTCTTCCATCCAGCTTCATCTTCTTCCATCTCCCTAACTGAAGCTTCAGCTGCTTCAGCTCCTTCTCCTTGTACCTGCTCTTCGGGCCAGGCCACCACATTATGGAATTCCTCCATAGTCCACCTGTGAGCTGGAGGTGTATCATACATCCCCACAATCATCTCAACAGTAGCCACCTGCCCTCTATGAATGGACTGTAACTGAGCACCTATAAGAGACATGTACATGTCCCTCATCTGGAACGGTTCTGCTTCATGTGTCTCAACAGATGTCTGGTTCTGTGCTTGCCCTCTCTCTCAACGAGCATGGCGTGGTGGAACTGGCTGAGCTGCCTCCTCACCTCCACAGTACTGTCTGTAATAGGCCTCATCAATGGCTTTTCTTGGCCTTTCAAATGGTGGAGCAGAAGTGTCCACCCCAGCTATCTTACAAAGGTGAGTGATTAAGGAGGGATGTCCTAGGGGTGCTTTGTTATTTGAGGTATTGGCACACACACTAATCTCATCAGCTATCACCTGCCCAATATTAACATTTAAGCTCCTGATAGCACAGTAGATGAAGAGTGCCCTGCTGAGAGTAATATCTGACACATGTGAACATGGCTGAATGTTGGCATGAGAAAATGCCATCCAATACTTTGCAAGAGGAGTCAGATCAGTCCTCCTAATGTTTACCACTAAGCCAGATCTATTCCTTTGGAAGTGTCCTCCAGGTATACATAGTACTCTCTCTACATCCTCAAAATCAGCCCCTTCCTCCATGCAAAGAGCAAACTGGCACTGCTCACCAGCCCACACAGTATCCAGGAAGTTATTGATAGAATCAGGATCATACCTGATAGCATGGCCTCTGACATAGCCCAAATAATTTTCAACTGGATAATCACCAATCTTCTTTGCATTAGTGTAGAATTCTTTTACCACAGCTATGTTAGCAGGTGCAGGATATGTGGCTAGCTTTCCCCAGTCGTTCCCTAACAATTTCTCTCCAAATTGAGGAGCAAAGGTAGGTATCATTCCAACTTTTCTCTCCATAAGGAGTCTCCTGTCTTGCACCACCTTGAAGTGCTTTTCATGTTTTCGAGAGAGGAACCTACTAGAATGGGGCTGTTCTGGTTCCTTTTCCTTTCTCTTGGTTGCCATGGTTTTCAATCTTTTTCCTGAAGAGGATGTCATTCCTGCAATCAAACAAAGATACAAAACCACAGAACATGATGTTAATCATTAGTAAAACACAGAATACAACTCCTTTCGAAGCTAAACCACCGCTGAGGGTCAGAATTACCCCTCAGCACCACCAGTGCCACATTCCAGAACACAAATTTTCAAAAATTTCAGGTCTGGCATAGTGTCGCTCAGCGGCAATTTACCCCTGAGCGATAACTCTGCAGAGTTTTGAAAAACCTCTTTTTAGGCTGTCCTAACTCCACCCAAATGCAATTTTCAGTTTTCTAGATCAAAATCATGTAGTTTAATCGGTTCAAACATCAATTATATCATCAAATCATGCATAGAAATCAAAACCCCTAAATATTCATGCTTTGACAATCACATTCAAAATTAAAAACCCTAGAATGAACAAAATGCTTTACTTACTTGGGTGGAGATACTAGATGCAATGAGAATGCTTTCAAGCTAAGATGCTCTCTTCCAACCCCAAACTTAGATGAATCACTAGTGAGCAAGTGAGTTGAAGAGAGATTTTCTTAAGAGGGAAGAGGGAAAAGATGTGGAAAACCTTGGAAAAGGTATGTGGGAGTGTTTGTGCAGAGAAGAGCCTGAAAATAAAAGCTTATGCGCAGCTTAGGGTATAAAAATACCCTAATGGGCTCGGGTCCCGCTAAGGGGAAACTAAACCCACTCTGCGATAGTACCGCTCAGCAGTACCTTGCCGCTCAGCGGCACTTTCGTGAAGTGCTCTTCTCCTTCTTTTCTTAACCTACGTGCCTCCTAAACATGCCCCTCACTGGTTTCCTGCAATTCAATTCTCAGGTTACTTATGCACAACCCTATTATGCAACTACAACGAAACAAACAAAAACAATCAATCAACTGGGTTGCCTCCCAGGTAGCGCTTGTTTAACGTCACGAGCCTGACCCAAAAATCCACCAACACCCATCAGTAGGTGTTACAATTTTACCAACACCCATCAGTAGGTGTTACAAACTTACCAACACCCATCAGTAGGTGCAAAATTTTCTCCCCAACACCCATCAGTAGGTGTTACAACTTAGTATCCTTCAGTAGATACTTAACCACCTAGCATCCTTCAGTAGATGCTATATCCAACAAAGTATTTACAAAAATAATGTCCACAAATTAAAAGTCACAAAACAAAATCAAAATTTTTTAAATCACTGGGTTGCCTCCCAGCAAGTGCTCTTTTAACGTCATTAGCTTGACCCAGTAAAGTTCATGTTCCATCTTCTTTTTCTTCTTTCTACTGAACTTCTTCAGAAATTTGATCAAACCAGGAACCTGTTGCAATGTCTCAATCATAGGAACTTTAATCTCCAATTTCTTGAAGATTTCCATCAAGCGCTCAAATTCCTTCTTCCTATGATACTTCTTTGGATGGGGATGGGATTTTTCATATGATTTCTTCTTCTTTCCTCTCATCCTCTTTTTCTTCCTTTTTCTCTCCCTAAATTTTCTCTTTTTCTTTTCTCTTATTTTTTTCTTCTCTTTTCTTTTTCTTTTCAACTTCTTTATTTTCACACAAATTTTCTTCCCCTCAACGGTAAGTGCGTGAGTTGGTTTCTTCCCCTCAATGACCATTTTGCCCCTCACCGGATCCCCCGTGAGCTCCTGAGTGCCGCTCAGCGGTAAACTGCTGTTGACCGGCAGTTGTGGCTTCTCCTTTTGCACTTTTTGATGTCTTTTCTGATTCCATCTCTCTCCTTCTTCACTTCTTTCACCAAATTCACCTTAAAACCCACACAAAAACACTGAAATCAAGCATAAACCTGTCCAGCTCTCTTATTTCTGAAAATATGAACAAAAGCATGATTTCAAGCTAGTTTCTAAGTGTTAAAGGTTTCTTTTAGTATCAATTTTAAGCATGAAAATAACAGTTTTTCAACTGTTATCAACTCTTCATTACTGTGAAATTTCTTTTCACAATTTGGGTCAGGGGAGATTAACTTGAATGGCAACTGGATTGTCTTAACTCTTTCTACAATCCATTGGCTAAGGGAATCTTTCATTAACAGTCCATGATCTTGGTCCTCTCTCGAAGCGAAGAACATTGCCCCAAGCATCCCTAACTTGATGAAGCATTTCAGCAAAGGTTCATTCCTCATAAGATTTGCAATGTGGCAAGAGATGCAGGCGTTGGCAATCCTCTCACAGGATACCCAAATTGTTTTTGTGTTGACACACGGATGTAATTAATACACAATATTGGATACCCATGAGGGGGACATCAGGATAACTCCTGCAATGGTGTATGATACACGATCTTTGTTACCAAGAAAACACGTCATTTAAAATTTTCCTCCTCTAAGCCTACACAGAGTTGCGCTCATACATTTTCCTTTTTCATCTTTGGTTTACACTACAGTAGCTTACCCAAGGGACATGTGGCATTCAATGTATCTTACTCATGCGAGAGATCTTCTTTCTGCATCGCTCATAACCTTGACTAAGGGTCTTAGAAACTTCAGTTAGGACAATACTGACTGGATTCTTTAGAGCGAACTTTGTATCCCACAAATGCATTCATGATGACGTAGATGATAAAATCTATGATATTAGAAAAGAGCTTGACACCATAGAGGATAAGAGATAGTACAGTCGTAATTGTTTCCCACCTTTCCTCCTTAGCCGAACGATACAGGTACCACTCTAGGTAACCCCGAGGAAGGCTCCTCGCTTTACCCTTAAGCATTAAATCTCTCTTTCCAACTTCACATGGTGTACTTTTATAATTCTCGCTAGCTGCAAGACATGGGTAAACTACCCAAGGTAAATTGTATGGAGCTTTGCCCTCGAGAAGTAATTCTAAGATTTGCACAAATTCTTCCATCGTAGTCACCAATTGGAAATCCCGAAAAGTGAAACATCTTAGTGGTGGATCATAGTACTAGGCTAAAACAATAATGGCCGATGTTTGAACTTCCACCTCTAACAGGCTCAACAGATTCCCATACTCCTTCCTGAATGCATCCTTTTGGGTTGTCTTCATTTTCTTCAGCAGTTCTCTCAGGCCATCCATATTACCCTCCTTTACTTCAATGGCTAACCTTTCCTTTAAAATGTATGAACTTGAACCCCCCTTGACTTCAGATCTCATGTTAATTCCCATTTTATCTCAAAGGCTTAGTCACAAATTTATAATTTCCTGACTAAAACCAGTGGCAAGACCATAAAAATGCATGAGAAAAAGAAAGAAAAGAAAAAAAATATGTATCAAAAGATATAGTGATATGTACAAGGTGTTGGATTTTATTAAGCAAAAATGAGGGTTATAAGGCCGCACACATCTCCCATTGTGCCCTAAAGAAGGTTCAACGCTTTAGATTCAAGGTTAAGTATATGCAATCTCACAAGGATGGTTCCCTGAGCCTAAAGATCAATGGCCACTAGAGCTATGGCCCCCTTCACAGCATCTCCACAACAATCGAGTAATCAACTAGGTGTGAAAACACAAATGAAGAGAACAGACTCTAGTTGGGGTTCTCACGATAGCCAAACAGGAAGTATGTCCCAAGTGGCACCGCTACACAACCTCTCTAATTCTAAGTTACACTCGAACCCGGGTATAGGGCCCCACTCATGATATGCATAGTGTGTGTGTGAAGGGAGAATGCAATGCATACCCAAACCCTCACCTGCAAAACAACCAGAAAAATTCCTAGGCAGGTATAAACATGTTTTCTACCCTAAGATTCAACATATAAATATCAAAGCAATTCACATGCAATTATTCCAAATATCAAACACTGATAAGAATATACAATTATGAAACAGGAAGGGGACGAAGAACACAAAGCAAAACCACATCGCGTTCGCGCAATCTAATTAAATGGCTTGACTCTCTGATGTCCCTAGTGGAGTCGCCTTCTGTCACAACCGGAATCGCGACGGGACGACGATCCAAAAAAGGAACGGGTTTTAGAAAAAGAGATTTGGAGTCACCACCATAGTTTATTCTGGAAAACTACGGAAAAACCATAAAATGATAAGACACAGTCCACAAAAACCAGATTCTGGGTTCGGGAGTCGGTTACGCGTAGGGAAGGTATTAGCACCCTACAACGCTTACCCGAAGGCAGTACCTTTAATTAGATGCGCAAAAATGATGTGGTTTACAAAATGTTTAACTATCCCCTAAAATAAAACTCTAAAGAAACAAAATATATTTTTTAGATTTTTGGGCCCGACAAGGATTGACCTTGCTCCTACGTATTCTCATTCAAAATGAGAAATCAGGGTTACATAATTCTTTTGGAGCTGTTTGAGAAATTTGTTTGAAAATTTGTTTTGAAATGATTTTGGATAATTTTGGATTTTTTGGGAAGTGAACTTGACAAGGACTAGCCTTGCTCCTACGTATCTCCACTTCTGATAGAGAATCAAGGATCACATAATTCTGGCCAAAAGATTGTTTTTGTTGCTTGAAAGTGTGGGTGTTTTTAGTTTTTGAAGGTTTTATATTTTTGTTTTTGATATTTTCGAGAAAAAGAAGGTAATGAGTACTAGGCCGACGCGGACGGTCACACGAGTACTCATACCTTTAGAATAGTATTTAAATATTTTTAATTATTTTTTTAAAAGAGAAATAACGATATTAAGCACTAGGACGATGCGAACATCACACGAGCACTCATATCGTTATCTACTTATTTAGGAAGACTTGAGAGTATTGAGGGCTAGGCTGATGCGGACGATCGCACGAGCACTCATACCATTATTTAATTTTTTAGATTGAAGATATTAAGTACTAGGCTGATGCGGACGATCACAAGAGTACTTATATCATTATTTAAAGCTCTATTCTTTCTCTCCACCACGTCATTTTGTTGAGGAGTTCTGGGAGCTGAGAAGTTGTGAGATATTCCCATTTCGGCACAATAATTGTCAAAGCATTCATTCTTGAATTCCCTCCATGATCACTCTTGATAGACTTAATTTTTAAATCCATTTCATTTTGTATCTTTTCTACAAACTTCATGAATAACTTGAAAGTGTCACTTTTGACATCAAGAAAAAAAGTCCAGGTACATCTAGAGAAGTCATCTACAATTACCAATCCATAAAGATTCCCTCCAAGGCTTTTGATTCTAGAGGGAACAAACAAATCCATGTGATGTAGTTCAAGAGGTCTATTGGTAGACATTTCCCTCTTGGTTTTAAAAGATGTTTTTGTTTGTTTCCCCTTTTGACAAGTGATGAGTCGATATTTTCTACACTTCACTTAGTTTATTGTGCTAAAATTAATCAGGGAATTGTGCTTAATTGTCCAGTATTTTCCTGTTTTTACTAATTATGCTTAAATTAACCAGTAATTCTTATTTTAACTAATTTAAATTATCTGAGCTAATTATTTGTATTAGTAATTGCAAGGAAAATATTGAATAATATTGTGGAACATTTGAAAGAGCATTTTGTACACCGAATTGGCTAAATCAGTAGAAGAGAGCAACTTAATTCTTTGATGGTTTCCTAATGCATCTCACGGCCATGATTGAGTGTGTACGTTGGAAGTTGGCAACCAATGTTTCCTTTATTTTAATATTATGGAGAGACATTACCTGTGAAGTGGAGCACAAAAGGAGTAATGTTCGGCACCTAATACATGAAAGCCTTTGGTTTTATTTTATTTTATCATTATGAAGGACAAGAAGGAAGTGTATTAGGGCTGCAACATTATAGTGGAGGCTGTTCTGGAAAAGTGATTCACGGCCTAAGACAAAATGGAGAAATTTCCTAGAAAGTGGGAGCCACCACAATATTTCTTGGCTGGAACGTGAGTTTGAATTGTGGGAGAAAGTAACCATTAATTTGGAGGAAATCACACGGAACATGTTTAACCTAAGGGGTCCATTAACCACTTAGTAAATCATCTTTTCATTTGAAATGGAGATGGTGTGCACGATTTTACTTTTGTTCCAGATGCATTTGGTGATTGAGGAATAAAGAATAGAATATTGATTTATATTGCACAAGCAACAAAAAACTCAATTGGAAGTGGTAGGGTGCATTTGTTTAGGCTTTGTTGACAGGGTCGCACCTCTCACAAAAGTTGTGCATAAAAGAATGCAGTACAGTGCTAGGAAGTGACTCCTAGGTCGTCTCTCAAGGACCAAATGTGGTTCGAGTCTTAGGTCAAACACGTAGTGGAGGGGTTTTGAAAGTGTTTTTGTGGTTGCGGTAAAATTAAATTAAACTGGAAATTAAATAAAACACGACCGAATATAATTGAAAACATTTAAAGAAAACAATACAATAGATAAATATTCAAACACAATTCACCACCAAAAAGAAGAAAATCAATTCAACCTATAATGTAAACCATTCTTAGGCAAAGGAATAAAAGAAATTAATTTTTTCTCTACCATTAACCGTGACTCATGTGCTTCATTCTATAAGAAAACCAAGTCAGCCAAACTAATTTCCTCCCCTGCCGTGACAACACACTACCTCTTAATTGAATTGCTTCTCATTTCTCAAAGAAAATAAACCTGCAAAGTGTTAATTCCAAAAATAAAAGTGGGGTAGCCTTTCTCATTTCTCATTCAGCAGCCGTGACAAGGGAAATAAATTCCCATGATGTGACCATGTGCTCTCTGCTGCCAGCTTTTCTTCGTCCTAGAATCACCATCCTGTGAGCTTCTCTTCCTTGCTCCACATCACGGACAACACTCCATTTCTTGAGAAAAGAAATCTATCACCGTACCCTTGCTACTCCTATCTAAGTTATCCATTCATTCTTAAAAGATAAAAGAAATGTATCAATGGCCGTGGGCCACCTCTTCCTTCACGTGAATCAACTTCTTCATGAATCAAAGCAAACCAACTCTAAAGTGCTTCTATTCTCCCACTCCACATCAGCCATCAACGTCCCATCATCCTATACTCTAACCTAATCTACTCCTCATTCCATTAAGGCCAAATTAAATGCACCGTGTTTGCTTATAAAGTAAAGAATTGAGAATGTGCTTCCTCTGGACGAGACATTGCATGATTGAATTTCATATTCCTCTTCAAAAATTAATCACCGTGCACTAAAAAAAAACCAAATCTGCACCCCTTGGTTCAAGTGTTCCAGCTGCATGACACCTCCAGCTTCAATGCTTCTAGCCGTGTCATCATTTCCCAACTCCACGTGAAAAGAATCCACCTCAACTCCCGTGATAGCTGCTGCCCATTCTCCATTCAACACCACTTTATTCCCTTCAATGCTTCCAACCGTGCATCAACTTCACCAATCAACACTTGCATCCATTTCAAGACATTCCCGTGAGCTGCTGCTTTCAAATCAGCTTTCTTCCCAACTTGACACCACACGCTTCTTGCTTCCAGCTCCACCTAATCACTTCCTCAACGCTGCTTCTTGGTCGTGACACCTTCCGGCTTCATCTCTCCGTGAAACACCTCACTTTTCATAATGAAAATTAAACAAGCATTCTCAGGAATCCAGCGTTTGCAAAAACGAAGTAAAAAAAAATGAAAGTGTGTTCTTCATTCATCATTCAAAATAACGTTTTAGTCAAGAAACATCAAAATGTGCCTCTAAACCAAAAGCCTGGACCGAGAGTTTATTTTTTTGAGAGAGTGGGTGGCCAAATGCAAGTGGCGGCTGGCTCCGTCCCTTAAGGCCGTGTGTCCTCTTTTTTTAGGGTAGGGTCCACACAATAAAATCCTAGGGTGCCAAGTCACTAATTTCTAATTTTGGGTTTAATCTAATTTATCAAAAATTGACCCAAAATATAAGAGTTGATTCAAAAATTCTAAACTACTGAATTACAATTTAGTTAATTCAAAAATGTCTGTGTGGAGAGTCTTGAATTTATTTGGCATTCTTCCTGATGTCCCAAAATGTATTTCCGAAATTTTCCTGCACTTCAAAAATGCACTTAATCAGCTCAGAAAACCCAAATTAGCACAATTACAAATTTCCGACCAAATTAAGCAGAATTCGGAAAACGGGGGAATAACAAACAATTAAACACAATTCCCTGGTTTATTTAAGTGCATTAAACTAAATATAATTCAAGAAATAACGACTCATCACTCCACATTCAGCCTTCACACGTTCCAGCATCAAATCAGCTTCCACCCACCAAACTTGAAGAAAGGAAGCACAAGGAAATTCTTCACGTCCAGCACTTCTCGGCAGCATCCAGGATTGACACGTTCCAGCAGTCCAAGCAAAGAAGAACAAGCAACACCAACGTCCACACCAGCAGGAAGAAGGTTGCAGCAGTGTGCGCCTGGTGGGATAGCAGCAGTGTGCGCCTGGTGGGATAGCAGCAGTGTGTGCACAGCTCAGAGAAGATGCAGCAAGCAGCTGCACCGTCCAGCAAGCAACATCTTCACGCTCAAAGCAATCCAGCAGCCACATTCACGGCTGTTCTTGGAGGCCAAAAACGGACAGCAGTAGTTGTTGAAGAAAGAGCAGCACATCACCGTCCACCAACACAGCAAAGAAGATACGTCCAAGGGGGTACAAGCTCACGGTCTTCACGGTCCAGTTTGGGAGGTGTCACGACTGGAGCACTAATCCAGCAACCTCCACCAGTCCAAACGGAACATCAATGAAGCTAGTTCACGGTCCAACATGCATTGGAGGTGCAGAAAAATAAACAGCACACGGCCATGGCAACCACCACGTTGAAAGATGATATGGAAGAAGAAGCATACCGAGAGGAAGGAAAGGAGACGCATCCAAATGAAGAAACGGAGGTGGTGTCAACTCTCGGGATTGGCTGATGCACGGTGGCTCATGGAGTTTGTTTTGGCTGGAGAAGAACTCATGTCACATCCTCCACGGTCCAGTAGAAGAGGCCTTCATCTGAAGTCCAGCAGCACACTACCACGGCAGCAACACAGCAGTAGTGCACGGAGATTTGGCATCCAACAGCGATTTCTCGGCAGTAGAAGTGTTGTGGTGCTTGAATAGTTGTGGAAGCTTCACGTGATTCATTGGTTGGAAAGAAGAGGAGCCCACGGTTGGAATGGTGTGCAAGAAAGTATTGAAGAAGAAGACAAGATTAATTGGCAAAAATGGAGGGCCCTCACCCTATTTTCTCACGGGCAAGAAGCTATTGCTCAGAAATTTGTGCAAGGAACCAAGTTGAATGAGAGAGCATCCTATGGGAGTTGTTCTGAGTTTGGGCTATAAAAGAGCATCAGCAAGCAGAGAAGAAGTAAGAGATTTTATCAGAGAATTAGGAGTAGTTTTAGTGCACGGCCTGGAAGAGGCTCTCGCCTCTTCCCTTCCAGTAGATCTCTCAGTTATTTTCATTTTAAACAGTGCAAATACTTTAATGTCTGAAGCAGTAGAAGTGTGTTACAGTTTTCTCATTGGAATTTTAATTTAAGAGTTGAATCTTTGATAAATTTCATTTTCAGTCAAGTGCTTTTATTTTTACTGTCTCTTTTATTTTACCGTTTATTGTTTTATGCATCGTTAAATTTTACCGTTTCTGAATATTTACTGTTCCATTTTTATCATCTTTTACCGTTTGGTTTTACTGCTTTGAAATTTATTTTAGTGTTTTTAAATTCAGTTGTGTTTAAATTCCAGTCTAATTTATTTTATTTTACCGCATCAAAAATCACAAACACCCCCCTTCGTGTTTAAAAATCTGAGACTGAACCGACTCAAAATTGGTCCTTGAGAGACGACCTAGGAGTCACTTCCTAGCATTGTACTGCATTCTTACTTGCACATCAAATTTGTATGACCGCGACAGTCGTATCAAATTTTGGCGCCGCTGCCGGGGACCAATGACGGTTTGGTTTAAGATTTTTGTTGTGTAAATTTTTGTTCTGTTAATATGTGTGTTTTGTCTTTTGTATTTTTGTAGGCGACAACGACACCTTCAGCAAATTTTGGCGGCGTTGTCACTTCAGTTCCAGGTTCTTGTTTTAGATTTTTACTGTTTTTTTATTACGTGGTAATATATGTTTTGTCTTTTATATTTTTGTTGTGTTGTATTTTGTATTTAGCTGTTGTTTAAAAAAAAATTTGTCTTGTTTGTGCGTGTAACATGTTTAATTGTGTTGTGTTTTATCTTGTGTTGTGATGTGATGTTCTATTTTCTGTATATGTGTCGTATGTATTTTGTCTGTTAATTAAAAATTTTAAAAAAAAAATAAAATTAAATTAAAATTAAAAAAAAATTAAATTATTATGTTTTGACTTTTATGTGCGTGTAACATGTATAAATGTGTTGTGATTTATCTGTTTCGTAATTTTTAGTGTTTAGTTTTTATTTATTTTATTTTTATTTTTCCATGTCTACCTATTTTGATTATGTGAATAGTGCTTATTCTGTCAATGCCTCTAATTATGAGTCTCCTTCTACGTGGTACTCTGATTTTACTTCTGCTGAATTTTATCATGAGAATTATATGGATCATCCTCAAATTCCTGAGAGCGCTCTTAGTGAGCCGGTCCCACCTACAAAGGATGATATTCATTGCGTTCTTAGCACTGGACTGATATATTTTCTCCCTAAGTTTCATGGTTTTGCTGGAGAATGCCCACATAGACATTTGGAGGAGTTCCACAACATTTGCTCTTCAATGAAGCCTCCACATGTCCCTCTTGATCACATTTTCTTGAGGGCATTTCCGCACTCATTACAAGGAGCAGCTAAGGATTGGCAAGACTCTCTTCCTCTAGGATCCGTTACCAATTGGGGATATCTTGAGCATCAGTTTCTGAGCAAATTCTCCCCTGAGCAGTATGGATACATCAACGATCCTGAGTGGAATGATCTTAACAACGAATGGTACGATACCCCACAAGATCATTATCTAGAACCACCATTCGAGAGTCCTTTCATGCCTCCACCAGTCCAGCAATATCAGAGTCAGCAGTATAATGCTTCTGCCCAAACAACTCCTCAGCCTTCAACTTCTGAACCTACATTGAAAGAGTTATTGGAACAGATGACCATGCAGAATCTCAAGTTCAAGCAATAGAGCATGAAGATCCAACAGGAAACTCAAGCTGCCATGCAGAATCTGAGTGATCAGATCGGGCAGATGGCCACTCTTGCACCTGAGGAGAATGCTGAATATTTTGAGGACCAGGCAAGAATAAGCAGTAGTTCTGAACCAGGTAGACCACCTTCATCTTCCCACACTCTAGCAATCTTCAAGGAAGTGGAGGTAAGCATACCTCAGTATGATTATGCTATTCATGATTATGTTGTTAATAATTATGTTGTTGATATGTATGAGGATGACTATATTGTTGCTGAGCATGATTTTAATTTTCCCTCTGTGCATGATGAGAACCAATTTTTACCATCATATCTGAATACTTCTTATCCATGCACTGAACATGAATCTGAATTTGTGGTAGATAATGTTTCTGAAATTGAAATTGATTCATGTTCTGAGGAGGTATCTAAGGTTCAGCCTATTACATTGGGATTGGGTGTTATACCCCTGCATGAAATTTCTGCAGTGCCAAATTGCACTAACCATGCTGCAGGAGGTACGTATAAACTTGATGAGCAGACACCCACAATTGAAGACAGAGGTGCGAGCACCCAGAACGATTTCAACAGGCACCTGTTGAATCTAGTCATCAACAATAATTGTTTGGATCCAGTCGTGGCAGACATTTCGCTGCTCGATCAAATCTGGAGGATGAAGTGTTTCGTCCTCAACAATTTCATGCTGGATCCTAAAGAGAAGAACATCTCCCTACAAATCCAAAATTGGCAACTGCCACCATGACCAGGGGAGTTTTCTTTTTCTTTCTTCCCCGTTTTCCTACTTTTATTTCACTTGTCCTTTATCTGTTTACCGTTTTAATTGATGATCTCATGCTTAGAACACATTTAGGACACAGTGTAGTTTAAGTGTGGTCTATTGGGGAAGATTATTATTTTTTTTAGTTTTCGAATTGTTATCTTAAAAAAAAAAAAAAAATTCTTTGTGATAAAATATTTTGTTTTAAGTGTGCCAAATCTTTATTCTGATATGTATATTTATTTTTCTTTCTTAGTTTTCGAATTGTTATCCTTTAAAAAAAAATTGTTTTGCGTAGTCCATGATTTGTTTTCGGCCCTCAGTTTCTTATTATTATTATTATTTATTTTTTTTTTTACCTCAGATATCATTTTTTCGAAGTCAATTTTCCTTATTTTCTTTGTTGTAAATATAATTTTCTTTATTGTTTCATATAGTTATTTGATTGAAAATTTTGTTTCGAGTGAATAAACAAAAATCAACATAAGAGCAAAATTGCAGTAAAAGGCAGAGAGGTGTAGTTTGAGCAGATTTAATCTGAGTGCATTTATTGAAAATACCATATTCGCCGAAAGCATTCTGTCTTACATTGTTAATAAAAATAAATACATAAAAGCAAAATAAAAGATGTTCGGGGTTCGATCATTTCTGATCGTTAAATATTACAGACCATAATAAAAACATAAAAAAAAACAAAAAAATTAAGTGTCATTATTACAGTCCTTATTCTGGCCACACTCGGCCAACAAAAACATAAAAAAAAAAAAAAAAAAAAAAAACTAAAAAAAAAATATAAAAACATTAAAATTGAAAGTGGTTGCTGGGTGGACATCTTAAGGTAAGCTCCGTCGAGGGAGCTCTGGTACGGAATGCAGGAGGCATAGGCGGAGGGATTTGTCGTTCATCTCTGTCGTCGTCGATGATGATCGGAATGGGGAACAGATCCAGCAGCCTCGGTGCCCTCAGTACTACCCAGTCATATTCTTTCAACAAAAAAAATTGTGTTAATAATAGAAGAGGAAAGGAAACAAATTCAATAAAAATAGAGATATGATCAGAGTTCTTACCGTACATATATCGCGGCAGCAAAGAAAAGATGGTGCCAGTGGGGTCTAACTCCGCTTGCAGGCGCCTGACCCGATTGCCGTGGTTGTTGAACCAGCAGTGCACGTTATATTCGCTGGCATCTCCGAAAGCCCTTAGTCGAGACGCCATCTCGACAACTTGAGCTCTGCTTGGATGTGTGACCCCATAGTTGTATATGTTGGTCATCATCTTGATTTGATCATCGGTAGGACGCCACCGCTGACTGGTGTATCTCTCTATTTCCATCTCACTCATCCTTCCTCTCGAAATATTCTAAAACATAAAAAAAAAATAGAAAAAAAATAAAAAGAACAAAAACGAAAAAAAAAAAAATATATATATATATATATTAGATTCTTAGTTCAGTGTTTTCTTTATTTGTTCTTGTTTCTTTTTAGGTTTATTTTGTCCAGTCTGTCTTTGATGTTTCAGTGTCTGGTCTCAGATCTGTTTCACGGTCCTTGCAAAAGGGTCCTAAACGGATCTATGTCCAGTTGTCCTTGTCCATGTTGTTCATGTAAATTATGTTTCTGTGTTTATTTAGTTTTAAGTGGGGTACGTGGCGTTGTTCTACCCGATTGTCTCTGCCATACCTTCAATCGAAGGGAGATTAACGTCTGGTTTCCAGCTGATATACCCCTTAAGTTTTAAGACAGTTGTGTTTTAAGTGTTTTAAGTTTAGAAAATTGAAAAAAATTGAAAAGAAAAGAAAGAAGATGGAACGGTAGGGAGAGAGGACAAGTAATACTGAAAAATAAAAAAATAAAAAAGAGAAAAAAAAATAAAAAAGAAAAAAAGAAAAGGAAAGCATAAAAGAAAATAATCGGCAGAAGGGGGAAATAAAAGCAGAGAAAGCGTAAAGGAAAGAAATTACATGAAGGAAAGAAGGAAGGTGTCGAGGACTTACCCGGAGAAGTACGGTTGGCAGAGGAGCTCCTCGCGGATCTCAGACTCTTCAGATGGCACGGTGGTAGAGGCTCCGTGCAGACTCCAGACGCTCAGAAGAGGAGAGAGAAGAGAAGAGTAGAGAGAGAGTGGGCAGTCAGAAATGTCGCTCGACGCTGAGGAGGTGCCTATTTATAGCGAAAATTCTGCCACTGTAGCAACAGTTCCGGTCGTTTCCACAGAAACTGTTGTCACAGTACCGGTCATCCCCTTTTTCAAAAAAAAAAAATAAATAAATTAGCATCTACTGATGGGTGCTAGGTGATTTAGACATCTGCTGATGGATGTCATTGATAACATCTACTGATGGATGTTACTAAAAATTTCTTCCCTTTTTCCTACTTTTTATTGCACTTGTCTATATTATTTGACTGCTCTGAAATTGATAATCTGATGATTGTAACACACTGAGGACATTGTGTGATTTAAGTGTGGTCTACTGGGAAGAAATTCTAATTTTTCTGTTATTTCTGTTAGTTTCTGTTAGTATGTATTTTGTGTGTTAAATTTTTTTGAGTGTTAAATTTTTTCTGATTTAAGTTGTTTTTAGTGTGTTTTGTGTGCAATAAATTTTACATTTTTCTCTTGATTTCTGGATTTCAATTAAGTTGTAGACTTATCTTTCACTTCATTTGACTGATGCTTATGGTTTGACATCCTTGCTTTTCTCTGCTTAGAAGATGATTATAATGTTTAAGAGGTTGATTTGATTGTAACGAATACCCTGTGTGAGAATTTGAGCCACTTAATTTTCTTTCTTGTGTGATATGTATCTTGATTGCTTACACATATGCCTTGGCTTGATTCTTTTTGATATACTTGATTTATATGCATTTTTGGAAGTGATAAAGGCAATTTTATTCTTGAGCCTCTTTAGCCAAATAAGCCTACCTTGTTATTATCCTTTGATAACCCCTTTGAGCCTATACTGTATATATTTCTTTGTGTTGAAGCTCATACACTGATCCTAAGTGAAAAACAAATGATTACCTTAACCTTAGGAAAGTCTGGAGCTATAGAAGTATTTTGAGAATAAGTGTGGTCTCCTTGGAAATTCTGATGAATTGGCTAGTTGGTTCCTCATCATGTTTTGAAATGATAATTTATATCCTGTTGTGTGATAAAAAAAAAAAAAAAAGACAGGATGAAAAAAAATTTGATGAGAAAAAGAGAAAATTGAAAAATAATTTTGTGAATAATGGAGTCGAGAAGAGGATTGAATTAGAGGTTTGGGTGAGATTTCACTGTGTTTACATTTTTTTCCCTAGTGCACCTCTATTTCTTCTGAGCTATAACTACTTATCCAAATTTATCCTCCCCTGTCCTTGGCCCCATTACAACCCATAAAAGACCTTTTGATCTGAACATGCATATGTTTTTGAGTGTTGATTTTAGAAACTTGCTAAGTCTGCTTGTGTTTGTTTTCTTGAGTACATCGAGCTGATATTATTATTTACCCTAGACACTTGAGAGAAACACTGTAGTGCATCTGTGAGGTTTTGTTATTTTCAATTCACCTCTTGAGCTGATTAATCATTTTGCTATGTTTTGAATTGCTTGGATGATTTCTGTAAGTATCTGCTTTCTTCTATTTTGTGTTGGATACTGTCTACATCCTTTCCTTATCCAGATTTTTTGAGAACTCTGTAAATCCATTTTTCTTACGAATCTTTGTTTTTTGTATGCTGCATTTGTGTCACGTCCGTTGATGTCCTTTGAATTATTCCCTGATTTGTGTCTTGATTTTGCCCAGGAGTGCAAAAGACTAAGTGTGGTCTATTTTGATGAGTCGATATTTTCTACACTTCACTTAGTTTATTGTGCTAAAATTAATCAGGGAATTGTGCTTAATTGTCCAGTATTTTCCTGTTTTTACTAATTATGCTTAAATTAACCAGTAATTCTTATTTTAACTAATTTGAATTATCTGAGCTAATTATTTGTATTAGTAATTGCAGGGAAAATATTGAATAATATTGTGGAACATTTGAAAGAGCATTTTGTACACCGAATTGGCTAAATCACTAGAAGAGAGCAACTTAATTCTTTGATGGTTTCCTAATGAATCTCACGGCCATGATTGAGTGTGTACGTTGGAAGTTGGCAACCAATGTTTCCTTTATTTTAATATTGTGGAGAGACATTACCTGTGAAGTGGAGCACAAAAGGAGTAATGTTCGGCACCTAATACATGAAAGCCTTTGGTTTTATTTTATTTTATCATTATGAAGGACAAGAAGGAAGTGTATTAGGGCTGCAACATTATAGTGGAGGCTGTTCTGGAAAAGTGATTCACGGCCTAAGACAAAATGGAGAAATTTCCTAGAAAGTGGGAGCCACCACAATATTTCTTGGCTGGAACGTGAGTTTGAATTGTGGGAGAAAGTAACCATTAATTTGGAGGAAATCACACGGTACATGTTTAACCTAAGGGGTCCATTAACCACTTAGTAAATCATCTTTTCATTTGAAAAGGAGATGGTGTGCACGATTTTACTTTTGTTCCAGATGCATTTGGTGATTCAGGAATAAAGAATAGAATATTGATTTATATTGCACAAGCAACAAAAAACTCAATTGGAAGTGGTAGGGTGCATTTGTTTAGGCTCCACATTCAGCCTTCACACGTTCCAGCATCAAATCAGCTTCCACCCACCAAACTTGAAGAAAGGAAGCACAAGGAAATTCTTCACGTCCAGCACTTCTCGGCAGCATCCAGGATTGACACGTTCCAGCAGTCCAAGCAAAGAAGAACAAGCAACACCAACGTCCACACCAGCAGGAAGAAGGTTGCAGCAGTGTGCGCCTGGTGGGATAGCAGCAGTGTGCGCCTGGTGGGATAGCAGTAGTGTGTGCACAGCTCAGAGAAGATGCAGCAAGCAGCTGCACCGTCCAGCAAGCAACATCTTCACGCTCAAAGCAATCCAGCAGCCACATTCACGGCTGTTCTTGGAGGCCAAAAACGGACAGCAGTAGTTGTTGAAGAAAGAGCAGCACATCACCGTCCACCAACACAGCAAAGAAGATACGTCCAAGGGGGTACAAGCTCACGGTCTTCACGGTCCAGTTTGGGAGGTGTCACGACTGGAGCACTAATCCAGCAACCTCCACCAGTCCAAACGGAACATCAATGAAGCTAGTTCACGGTCCAACATGCATTGGAGGTGCAGAAAAATAAACACCACACGGCCATGGCAACCACCACGTTGAAAGATGATATGGAAGAAGAAGCATACCGAGAGGAAGGAAAGGAGACGCATCCAAATGAAGAAACGGAGGTGGTGTCAACTCTCGGGATTGGCTGGTGCACGGTGGCTCATGGAGTTTGTTTTGGCTGGAGAAGAACTCATGTCACGTCCTCCACGGTCCAGTAGAAGAGGCCTTCATCTGAAGTCCAGCAGCACACTACCACGGCAGCAACACAACAGTAGTGCACGGAGATTTGGCATCCAACAGCGATTTCTCGGCAGTAGAAGTGTTGTGGTGCTTGAATAGTTGTGGAAGCTTCACGTGATTCATTGGTTGGAAAGAAGAGGAGCCCACGGTTGGAATGGTGTGCAAGAAAGTATTGAAGAAGAAGACAAGATTAATTGGCAAAAATGGAGGGCCCTCACCCTATTTTCTCACGGGCAAGAAGCTATTGCTCAGAAATTTGTGCAAGGAACCAAGTTGAATGAGAGAGCATCCTATGGGAGTTGTTCTGAGTTTGGGCTATAAAAGAGCATCAGCAAGCAGAGAAGAAGTAAGAGATTTTATCAGAGAATTAGGAGTAGTTTTAGTGCACGGCCTGGAAGAGGCTCTCGCCTCTTCCCTTCCAGTAGATCTCTCAGTTATTTTCATTTTAAACAGTGCAAATACTTTAATGTCTGAAGCAGTAGAAGTGTGTTACAGTTTTCTCATTGGAATTTTAATTTAAGAGTTGAATCTTTGATAAATTTCATTTTCAGTCAAGTGCTTTTATTTTTACTGTCTCTTTTATTTTACCGTTTATTGTTTTATGCATCGTTAAATTTTACCGTTTCTGAATATTTATTGTTCCATTTTTATCATCTTTTACCGTTTGGTTTTACTGCTTTGAAATTTATTTTAGTGTTTTTAAATTCAGTTGTGTTTAAATTCCAGTCTAATTTATTTTATTTTACCGCATCAAAAATCACAAACACCCCCCTTCGTGTTTAAAAATCTGAGACTTAACCGACTCAAAATTGGTCCTTGAGAGACGACCTAGGAGTCACTTCCTAGCACTGTACTGCATTCTTACTTGCACATCAATATTGTATGACCGCGACAGTCGTATCAACAAGCATAACAAAGCCTATCAAAGACACATTTTATGTTTTGCAATCCGACTACAAGGTTTTTAGAAACAAGTTTATTTAACTATGCCATATGAATGTAAGCTAGCCTTTTATGCCATAACCAAGCATCATCATCTTTGGACAACAAGCAAATAACCGATTTAAAAGATGTTTCCCATAAGTCAATCATTATCTTCAGAAACCGGGTAAATATTTTTGTCAACAAATTTAATGACTTATCTTCAGATCTCAGAATGTTTAGATTGCTTTCCCTTTCTTGAAGGAATTTCCGAAAAGTTCCTATTTTTCACACTTTATAAGAACTGTTAGTAACAAAATCAAATATATTTCTACAGGTGGCATTTTGGAAACTATCAAATTCACTCTTACTCATGATCTGAGAAACAAAGGCCATTAGGATCAATTAATCGATTTCACAGAAAATGTAATCGATTATTTTTTGAGTAATTTTTGAAAATCAACTCTAGTGCCAATTGTAAGAAAAGAAGTGTCATGTTTCCCTTACCAAGAGGGGGAGTGAATTGGTGATCAGTAAAAACAATTACTTTTTCAATCTTTTTGAAAACTTAGAATGACCTTTAATCTATATATCTTAAAATCCAAGTAATAAAACGCATGCAATGAAAGTAAAAGAGATAAGGAAAGAAATACAAACATAAGGTTTATACTGGTTCGGCCTCAATGCCTATATCCAATGTCCTTTCAATCAACCTGAGATTGAAAGCCAATTGCACTATAAAGATATGAGTTTTTACAACAAGGCTTTACAGAGACCACCTCTCAAGTGTAACTACCTCTCTAACTCACTAATCTAATATAGCTAACAATAAAACCCTACAGCAAGAACATTCCTCTTCTATAGTCGCCCTTTGACACACCTCTCAAAGTACAAATAACTCCACGCTCTTCTTCCATGTCGCACACACAGGGAACAACACAATACAAGATTGCTAAAAACGAAATCTGATCAATGAAGAGTACACCTCAATAGTGTAGTAGTTGATCAACAATGAAAATCCAAATCTGTTCTTCAAGTGTAATCGATTAAGTACAACACTTAGGCATTTTGAAAACATTTTCAACACAAAACTCATCAAAGCACAATCCAAAAAGATGTATTGCAAAGGCACGAGTTTTAATCAATTATACACATAATGTAATTGGTTAAAACTTGTAGCTTGCATACAATAGATGTTAACACATGTATAATCACAGTAAGTATGCATATCAACTAGTTCATACAAAATAAGTTGCAGTCATGGAAACATATGTAATGTCATCATCAAAAGCAACTACATGTGTTGTCATCATCAAAAGAAAAACCATATAAGGAGTTGAGTTTAGCATTCATGATATTGCTCCCCCTATCACCAATGATGATCATAGTATTGGAGATGCTCCAGATGATGTTATGTTGATAATGTTGTTACTATAATGGTTATAGTATGTAGTTAGCATAGGTGTTAATGAGTGGATAGACCAAGGATCTATGTGTGAGACGTTAGTAATGACATCAAGGGTCAAGTAATCAAGGATCGAAGATCGAGAATTGAGTAATTCATATTGATTAAGTTGTCATGCTAGAGGATTAGGAATATTATTGTTATTACAATTAGGTATGAGTTGGTTTATGGTTAATATATTCAGTGTGTTTATATCTTATTATTATTATGATTGTTTTATCGGTAGCTTACCGTGTACGTGTTTGTGTTTGTGTGTTGTGAATGAAATTATTGGCGATGATCCTATAATGTATTATACGTTAGCAAATGGTGTTGTAGATGGTGCTGAGGAAGGATAGATTCGAGAGATGACGGGAAATAGACTTGGGAGTTTTAATGAAAGTTATTTTGTTAAATTTAAGACAATGTAGTTGCAGTTATTTCCATTATTTTTAATAATGTAATTGGACAAGTCTTTTGGAACCCATATAGTTTGAATAAATTATGTATTTTTAATGTTAAGATTTTGAAAAATACGTTTTCATGTTATGATAGAAAATTGAAGTTTCTGATTTTTGAATATCTCGTGACACCCTAAAATTTGAGGCATTACACAACCTTCTTGAAAAAAGAATGACATTGAGCTTTAGGATCGTTGCCTAGTGCCACCTTTTACAAAAGGTTTAGTGTTGGGCGCTTGGATTGTCACTCAGCGCCACCTTCTACAAAAAACCTAAAGTTGGGTTCCACTTCTAAGTGCCACTATACATGTTTGAGTTTATGTTATTCCATGACTATTTGAAATGAATTTACAATGTATGTCTAAGTGTGTATGGTGTCGATTCAAGTATGAAATGGTTGTGATTGTAAGACCTGAGAAAATGTAGAGTTTATAAAAAAGATTTGAGTATGTTTTATTAAAATCTGCATGAGTTCATAAGGTGTTGTGTAGCTTAGTTGGTGTGCAAGTCTTGAAAAAAATATAAAATTCTATGTTATTTATTTATTTTGTGGATATAAGTGTAACACATGTTATTGTATGATTGTTAAATTTATGATGTTATATATCTTGAGTGTGATGTGTTGACTTGTTGGTAAAGATGTGTGTTTAGGATTGAATGAATGTGAGTTCAAATCTTATGGAGATAAATTTATGAGAAACCTTTATTTTATTTTAGTTATATTTTGTCTAAGGACAATAATGTCTTTTCCCTTTGTATATTGAGGTGCAGAAATTAAATAAGTAAGAAATAAAAAGAAAGGAAGCATATAAAGAAAGGTACGTAACATATTCGAGAGAAATGAGACAGAAAGATTGAAGAGGAGAAAATATTTTTAGAAGATAGCAGAAACATACATATATAATTGATTGATCTTCAATCTTAAAGCTTTATAATTGACTAAGGTATGTGAAGCTGACGTATGTTTTCCTTTAATTATTTAATTGTTAGTATGTATGTGAATGTGTTGAATGGTGATTTGATACTTCTATTTTGTTTGAATGATTCTTGAAATTTATTTTGGCTTTTGTAACCATGAAAGAAAAAATTGAGTTTGGAACCAATAAATATTGGTTTAGTTTTTAAGAACGAAAAGGAGTTTAAATAAAGATGAAAACATGGTGATTGTAAGGTGATAATGTAATTAATGGGTTAACTTTAATTAAATTTGGAAAGAGAAAATCGGAAGAGAAGATTGCAGTAGCAGGAGTAAGGTTTTCCATTTGGTTATAATTAGAATTATAATTACGAATAAAGTAAAAATTAAGGTTTCCTTTTAATGTTAATTAAAATTAATTAGGGGTTGCTATATAAAGTAAGAATTTTGATTTTCCTGTTAACGTTAATTAAAAATAATTTGGGGTTGTTAATTTCTGTTGTAAGTGGTAAATTTAATTATTTCTCTAATTCTAATTGGAGAATTTAATTAAACCAATTTAATCCTAATTACTCTAGTAAAATCCCAAAGATTCATCCCAATACCCTAATCTGAAGCATTGTTTCCCCAATTTTGTTTGCCTTCCTCTTCTTCGCGGAAACCCCAACCTGAGGCAGCTTAAGGACTCTTTGAGCTCCCGCAAAAGGATTGCTAGGGGAGCATCTTTATTCTTCCCCATTTTTGTTTTCGGGTTCGCGGACAACCCCAGCCCTAAGGAAAACTCTCCTTGTGTGCAAAGAGTAGTGGGGTTCTCTTCGTTCTCCCTCCTTTCTCTGTTCGAGCTTGACGTTGCAGGAGATCCTCATCCTCTCTGTTCCGGTTCGCGGGCGCAGTGGTCATGACTGATGGGGAAGTGCATACCTAGAGAGAATATACTAAATGACATTTAAGAGAATGGGAAAGAAATTAAAAATGGAAGAGATTAAGGAAAAGGAAACTTAGGAATTGAAGATGCGCCACTTGAACAAGCTTCCAAGATAAGCATCAAGAGGAGGACCGCCACTTGCTTGAACAAGATAAGGTCTGCCCAAATTTGGGACTTTAGAGACAGAATTCTATCTCAAAGAAGATTGCAAAAATGCAAATCAACTCAAAATTCAATTGATTCAAGGTAAGGTGTGCAAAAAGGAGACCCCTAAGCCTTCTTATATAACCTTTGGAGTGAGCTAAGATGCAAGATCTAGGAGATGTGGGACTTTTGAGGGTGTAGTCCGTCCAGCAGCTGCTACAGGTCTTCTAGGGACTTTTGAGTCCCACATTGCTCAATTCTCTCCACTCCAAAGGGTTTATAAGGCAACTAGTTCTCCTATAGTTCAAAAAATGAAAACTAGCTATGCTACTAACTCCTACACGCCTAGAATGCTCACTTTCTCTTCTATTCTTTTTAAGACAAAGCTATGGAAAGTCCCACATTGCTTACTCTTAAAGAGAAAGAAGAGTTTATAAGCAATTATTCACAAGAACTAAGAGAAAGAAATCAAAAGGCAAATACACGCCCAAAGGAAACCTATTCTACTCTTTTTGTGTTTTTTGTCACTTTGAAACTCTTCACTACTTGACCCATTTATGATCATATCATCCCCCCCCAGGTTGGAGAGGATTCGACCTCGAATCTTGAAAAGCCTGCAACAAAGAGAGATTTAGTGACTTATTTCGTGTATAAACCAAAGTAACTCCTCCTGGATCAAATGTCAATCTGCAAAAATCATTAAACATTTTGTGAATGAATTTATGTTGACCAATCAATGTATATAAACAAGTAATAGTAAAAGAAAGTCTCCTGATATTTTTATTGCATTTAGTGGTGAAAACTAGGAGACCATTTTTAGAGAAAAAATTATTTTTGTCTTGAGTTGAATGGACCCAAAGGGGTAACACTAACTCATGACATGTTTCATAAATGTTTATGGAATAGTTGGAAAGAAGGAAAGAGGGAGGTGAAAAAGTTGTGCAAAATATTTTTGGAACAAAGAAAGAAAACTTAGGAAAATGAGAAAAGTAGAAGGATTGAAAATCTCCCCTGTCATGGTTTAGATCTATTTGAATGATGGGAGTGGATGGTGCCTTCAGTAACACTTCCTTTTTGACTAAGACTTTGTCCTTCTCCATTTCTCTCACAAGTTCTTCTTTTTCTTTCTTTTCTCTCTCCTCTCTTTCTTTTCTCTCAGTCTCTTCTTTTATTCTCTCCTCTCTTGCTTTTCTTTCTTCATTTAAACAAGTAAGCATGACCTTCTCTTGGGCATCACTTGATGAGGAAGAAGAGCTATAGGTTGGTGAAGTTAAGGAAGAGGTAGACTCATTAGTCATAATTACTTCACCCTCAATGCATGTTGCCTTTTTGGTGGGGCAGGCAGAGGCTATATGACCATGTCCTAAACATTTAAAACATTTAATGTGACTTGGTCTA
This sequence comes from Vigna angularis, assembly GCF_016808095.1. NCBI lineage: Eukaryota > Viridiplantae > Streptophyta > Magnoliopsida > Fabales > Fabaceae > Vigna > Vigna angularis. The sequence continues at coordinate 19,860,190 of NC_068974.1, read as the reverse complement.
GAAGGAGATTTAGGTGGGGAAGAGGAATGGTTAGAAGAAGAATGAGGAAACGATTTGTTAGTGGACTCCTTAGAGACATCCTTGGTTTTATCCTTTGATGATGAGGATTTGTAGAAAACATCTCTTGAAGATTTGGAAAATTTGTTGTGACAAGCTTCTTTTTTCAAGAGTTTCTTCTCTACTTTCATGGCTCTATGAACCACTACATTTAAAGTCTCATCATCATGGAATTCAATTATATCTTGGATGTTACTATTAAGTCCACTAATAAATCTAACTATTTTTGCATGATCATTTTTTTTAAGGTTAGTATGATGTAGGAGCACTTCGAGCTCACGAGCATACTCCTCCACACTTCGTCTACCTTGAGTAAGCCGTTGGAGCTTAATCAAGAGGTCCCTATGGTAGTATGGAGGTACGAAACGTTGGTACAAAATGTCCCTACAATGTTCCCATGTACTCGCGGGTGAGGCCATGGTTAAGTATCTCCTATTTAGCCATTGTTTGGCGTATCCCTCTAAAGCTAAACAAGCTAACTTTACACGCAAAGGTCCATTTACACTATACAAATCAAAAATTTGGTCTACTTTAGCTATCCAATCTAGAAAAATAGACGGCTCGGCTTCCCCTTTGAAAGTAGGCAAATTCAACTTTGGTAGTGTAAGGCCTTGGTCCATAGCTTTATCTTCTTGAGGATGCTTTGGTGAGGGAAGGTATACATTTACGGTTCTAGCTTCTTGCTTCTTCTTGTAGGAACCATGATCATGACCATGAGATTGCTTCCCTTTAGCCTTTGTTTCCGCGTTTAACCGTTTGCTCATAGCATCAAGTTGATGTTGCATTTGTTGGAAGGCCTTCATCACATCAAACTTGCTAGAAGGGCTTCCATGGTTGCTATCTCCATGAGATGAAGCATGGCTGGAACCTGCAGACATGTTAAAAAAAAAAAAACAGCAGCAAGCTACACACAAAACAGGTTAGAAACAACCAAAAATCAAGGCAAAGCAGCAGCCACAAAACAGCTCACGGTTTCACTCAAAGAATGGAAGGAAACGACTCAAAACTCACGGCTAGTGTCTCAAAAAACAAGGAAAGGGCAGCACCCTTCTTTTAAGATAGTAAAATGTCTCACAAGTCCACTTTGAGAGCACCAACTCAAGTCCAAAGCAAATGGAAAGATGTACAATCCACTTTAATGCAAAGAAGCCAAATCAAGACAGCACATGGTAGAGGCCAAAGAAAGAATGAAAACTACAAGACAAATGATGAAAAATGGAACCTAAAAAATCAAGAAACTTGGCACACAATAAGGAGGCAGCAATCTAATGATTTTATGAAGACAAAACAGCAAGAAAATGGAGTCAAAACAGTGGCACACAATGAACAAGACAGCAAAGAAATTTACACAACCAAGAAGCAAATATACATCAACATACTAAGTATACATGAAGAGCAAGACCAAATTAATGCTGGAAATAATTTTGGCAAACCTCAAACCAATATATTCTGTATTTAAATGAGAAAAGAGGCTTGAAAACAATGCTCAAACACACTAAACACAAGGAAGATGTCTCGGCCAGCAAGCATGCACACCAATTACCAAAAATTTGTTTTGCTGTTTTGGTGCAGTTTGCAAGAATGTTCTCGGCCAAGCTAAGTTTAACACATTAAGTGTGTTTGATTAATATGCCAAATAGAATGGATGGATGCCTCTATGAATACAAAACATATAAGCAAGGTTCGCACACTTAAATCCTATAAAGATCAAGCTCAATTCAGCATACCATCAAGGAGATGTAAAATTTACTCTTAGCTATGCAATTTCAGAAAAATACTCTAGAAAACTCCTAAAGAGGAAACACATATGACTCAATTAAAAGCTAAGCAATTAAGAAAGACACATACAATCCAGCCAAGACAAAGAATTAATAGCTGGAACAAACAAACAAAAGGAAATAGGACACCTACTTGTTGAAGACCTCCAATAGCATTGTTGCTGTTTGATGAAATGTCTACTTGCACAAGGCTCTGGACAGCCACGGTTTAGTCCCTCAAAGCATTGATTTGAAGTGTTGATTCCTTGCTTAAGAGTATTGAGAGGGTGTAGCAACGTCCAGGGAGCAATTCCAGCCACCAAAATGTCCAAACAGCCAACAACAAAGCAAAACAGTGGAGTATTAATTCAACAGCAGAAAACTGGATGAACACAGTGGAGAAAAAAATTTACTGGGAAGAGTACAGAACGAATTTGAGAAAAGTAAAATATGTTCATGAAACTAGACATCCAGACGAAACTAGGAAAAAAAATTTCATGGAAAACGGACAAGAAATGAAGCTAAACTAAATCATACAAGTTCACTGTATTTTCACGCAGAGGCTGGGCGAGACAGAAAATGGCTCAGCGAAAATGAACATATCTAAGCTATTCTACTCTAGCATGCAATTCCTAAGAGATCAAAAACCTAAGGCTCATGATACCACATGATGGGGAAGTGCATACCTAGAGAGAATATACTAAATGACATTTAAGAGAATGGGAAAGAAATTAAAAATGGAAGAGATTAAGGAAAAGGAAACTTAGGAATTGAAGATGCGCCACTTGAACAAGCTTCCAAGATAAGCATCAAGAGGAGGACCGCCACTTGCTTGAACAAGATAAGGTCTGCCCAAATTTGGGACTTTAGAGACAGAATTCTATCTCAAAGAAGATTGCAAAAATGCAAATCAACTCAAAATTCAATTGATTCAAGGTAAGGTGTGCAAAAAGGAGACCCCTAAGCCTTCTTATATAACCTTTGGAGTGAGCTAAGATGCAAGATCTAGGAGATGTGGGACTTTTGAGGGTGTAGTCCGTCCAGCAGCTGCTACAGGTCTTCTAGGGACTTTTGAGTCCCACATTGCTCAATTCTCTCCACTCCAAAGGGTTTATAAGGCAACTAGTTCTCCTATAGTTCAAAAAATGAAAACTAGCTATGCTACTAACTCCTACACGCCTAGAATGCTCACTTTCTCTTCTATTCTTTTTAAGACAAAGCTATGGAAAGTCCCACATTGCTTACTCTTAAAGAGAAAGAAGAGTTTATAAGCAATTATTCACAAGAACTAAGAGAAAGAAATCAAAAGGCAAATACACGCCCAAAGGAAACCTATTCTACTCTTTTTGTGTTTTTTGTCACTTTGAAACTCTTCACTACTTGACCCATTTATGATCATATCAATGACTGTAGCATTTCTAGCGACTATGCAGCACAGGGGTTTCTGTTCTCGCATTTCTCTTGACTCGCGATTGGTTTTTTTGTCTTGGGGTTTTCTTTTTACAGGAACGCATCTTCTTTCGAAAATTCCTTCTGGTTTTGTGTTTTCGCTAGAGGGAAAACACTAATTTCATTCAAAATTGTGACCTTGGGGTTTTGTTCCGAACTGGGTTTTTGATTTGGGTTTCTTGATTCCGTGATTTGGGCTAGGGTTTAATTTGAGATTCTCCGTGCTTGTAATTTGATCTTCTATTTGGGGGGTTAGGTTTTCGAATTGAGATTTGGGTTTTTGATTCGCATTTTGGGTTCTGTTTCTCGTGATTCCGGGTTCTCAGTTGTGGTTGCTGGTGGTGGCGTTAATGGAGATGCTGGTGGGTGCGGCCATGGGTCACGGTGGCTGGCGATGGCGGCAGCACCTTGTTTAGCTTGTTGGTAGCAGAGATCCTAATCATGGAGTCCCTTGGTTTGGGCTGGACTTGTTGGGCTATAAGATCCATTGTTGGGATATTTGAAATTTGTAAAAACAAAGAACAAAAAAATTATAAGGCTGAAGCTTCCTCCACCACCACCATTTTTTTCTCCACCTCCAAACTTTTTGCAAAAAAAATTTAATTACAAAAATAACTTTTTTACTTTTAAATTTATTTATTTATTTTAGGTTTAAATCTTCATTTGATTCTCATATTTGTATATCAATCTCAAGTGGATTATCGTATTTTTTTTATCTCAATCAGGTTCTTAAACTTGATAAAATGAACCAATTAAGTCCTCTTCGTTAATTTATCAGTAGCACCGTTTGTCTGTGTTGAGCTGTAGTTTGTTTTAGTTGACGAGGCATTGTTTATTAAATTTGATTGGTGTTGTGTTGTGTGAATAGATTGTCACGTGTGATGTTGTTAGCCGTAAAACTTAATATTTAGAGAATCCTGATTTTGAAAGTGTTTACCATCTCCATTTTCGTTAGAAAAAGTTCTGGAAAAAATGGAGGTGGTGGAAAAAATGGCCTTTATGTAGTGTTCCTTGGAATCTGTCTTCTCCTTCAACCTCTCATACAATTTCACAACAAAGAAAACTTCAAGATACCAAACTAATATTATAAAGAGTATTTCCAGTACTCAACTAGATTAAAAGGTATCAGTGAGGTAAGGCTCACCTATCTTTTTTAGGTTCTTTATACATAACATTTTTCTTCTTCTTTTATGGACATAAACCACACAATATCTCAAAACTGACAATCAAAAACCAAGTTTTCCTTGTGTGAGAGTAATTTTATATGCCAAAAAACCAGGATTGAATGACCTCATATTCTGTTTTGAAACAACTTGAAGTAACTTGAAATATCTTGTGAGAAGTCTCTGTAGTATCTCATTTCCACTGAAATACCTTCTTCTCTTGCTAGGCTCTCAACTTCTTCTTGTACTCTTTCACCACCAACTTTATTTGGATCCAACAAATTACAAGCTACCTCAATGACACCTTCACCATGTGCAAGTGCCATGGCCTGTACAGAGGGAAGTCCACCACCTCTTCCACTGACCTGTTTGGCAATTCTCCGAACAACATTAATATTTGAAGACAATAGAGGGATATTGTAGTTATCAACCCAATTGGTGGCTCCAATGACAGAACACTTTCAATTTCATTCCTCCACCACCACGTGATTGTCTTCGTCTTCGCAAATTTTTCCCAGCCTTAATTCTCACACTCACTAACCACAACAAAATCCCTAACTCATGAAATCCCTAATTCCTATTTCAGTTTTTCTGTTTAACTTAAAAAAAACAATCAAAATCACTACTTCCCTCATTCCCTGCCACGTATATAGTTTTTTTCATAAAACTATTATCCACGTATTTAAATAATTTAAACTAAGCTCATTATTTGTGCACCACGTAATCACATGCAAACGACGTTACTGATAAATTGACAGAGATGGCTTAGTTGGCTCATTTTAACAAGTTTAAGGACTCGATTAAGACCGAAAAAAATAGGATGACCCACTTGAGATTGACACACAAATATGAGGACCAAACTAGGGTTTAAACCTTTATTTTAAACTCAAACCCTATTTTCTACCCATTTTTACTTTTCACTCAGCCCCACCTCCCAACTCTCCTTCTCTCTCTTTTCATATTCTCACCCCTAAACTCCACCACATCCGTTTGTTTTAAATACAAAAATATTAATATAATAAAATTATATATTTCATATAATTAAACTAATAAATAATTTTTTATATAATTATAAAATTGTTAAAGAATATAAAAAACATATATAAAAAATATATATTATACAAAAACATTAAAACAAAAAACTAATTATATATTACTGCAAAATAAAAAAAATATAAATATAAACTAATAACAATAAAGATCTTCAAAAATACATTATTAAAATACATCAAAAATATATTAAAAAATAATACATCAAAACATATAAATTACATTATTAAAATATCTCCAAAATTAATATAAAAAACTAAACTAATAAAAACAAACTTGAAAATAAACATGTAACCTTAAACGGATGTGAGCATCTGTCAACGGATGTCTACATCCGATTAAGGCAAAACGGATATCGACATCTGTTTTCCCTTAAATGGATGTTGACATCCGCTGAGGGATGGTCACATCCATTTAAAGATTATACATTTATTTTTTTAGGGTTTATTACGCACCTTCACGACGAATCCTTCAAGCACCACCACACCACCACCACACACCGATCTTGGCACGGCTGATCAATTGCTTCCACCACCACTTGTAATCTCTTACTAAGCACACCGGCTAATGAAAGTCCACCACACTCTAAGACCACAATTCTATCACAATTAAAGAATGAGAGGAAGAAGTGGAACGTGAAAAAGAGGAAGAAGAGCATAATGAAACAATAGGGGGACAAATGATAAAAAGGAAGAAGAGTTGCCGATGCATATATGTAGATGATTGGAGTGGATAGAGGCTAAAAAATATTAACCCTAAAATTTTACTAAGGGTAAAATAGGAATGAAAAAAATAAAGAGAATGGTAAAATAGGAATGGGGTGGTGGAGGGAACAAGGGGTGGTGTTGGAGGGAGCAACACCCAAATTATAATAATGAATTTAATTGGGCTAATGGACCTCTAAGGTCTAGATTTAAGAGATGAAAGATTAACAATTAAAAATGAAAATAATAATAATAAATATTTAATTAATGGAAATGAAATTGGAAAGGAAAATTAAAATAGTGGAAATGTAATTAGAAATAAAATTAATTGGTTTTAAAAAGGAAATAATGAAGTTACAAGGGTAATTAATGGAGTTACAAGAGTAATTGATGGAGTTACAAGAGTAATTGAATTAATAGATGATTGATGTTTTCTCTTGATGTTGAATGATATATTGTGTGACTTTGAAACTCAAGAGAGGTCCATATTGGACTCACACTAGATACAGATGAAACTTTATGTGTGAGTGATAAAAAAAGGGGTGTGGATATTATTTAGTTTGACTATCAATTATGTTTGATTGACTTTATGAAATTGTGAGTTTTAAAAAGTGAAGACACATAGATTGAGTTACGAATTTTAATACTTTGAGAGTGAAGTTGAGGTCTTGCAAGTGATATACACTTAAAGAGAGGGATGTGTCTATCCTGTACCTAGTAAATCCTGAGTTTTGAACTATCTACGTGTGATAATGAGCCTGTATGGGGAAGTTGCAGGTGGTACGATTATGAGCCTGTATGGGGAAGCTACAGGTGCTATAATTATGAGCCTGTATGGGGAAGCTATAGGTGGTATGATTATGAGCCTATATGGGGAAGCTACAGGTGGTATGATTATGAACCTGTATGGGGAAGCTATAGGTGATATGGTTATGAACCTGTATGGGGAAGCTACAGGTGATATGGTTGGGTACAAGAAATAGACCAAGGTCCTTCTTGATGATGTTGGGAATTTATAATGACGATGTGGTGAAGACGTTGTTGGTAGGATAACGTTAATGGTATAATCGTGATAGGGTTAATGAGGATACTAATGATGGTAAGGGTGTAAAAGTGATTATGTAAGTAGGATAGCGCTGTAGATTATTGATTTGTATTAAGTTGTGCTTGTTTCCTATGTACAAGTTTTATTGTCATTGGTTGTGCTATGGTAGCTTACCCATATTTGTTTGTGTTGTGGTTGTGTGTATTTTGTGATGATCGTATGACATTTGGTTATACGGGAGTAGGGGATGTTACAGATGCTCTAGATGCATGATAGAGACGCGAGAGTGGGAAGACAACTTGGGTTATTTAAAGCTTTTGTGCTATAAATTTTAGAGACAATGAAATTGGGTTTGCTATATTTCGTTTTGATTTTATTAATTTCGGTATTATATAAGTTGATTTCCGCAATGATATTATGTTTTTTAAAGTTTTAAAATTTTCCTCATAATCGAGACATCCCAAAAATCGGGATGTTATAGTGATGGTGAATATGGTGTATGTGTTGGTCTAATTCTATGGATCTTGTGGAAAGATTCTATGATGATGTTTCATTAATGTATGTATTGATATATGAATTTAGTATTGAGAGTTGTCTCATCCAATATCAAGTAAAGAAGAGTGGGGTATGTAGTGAAAGATGAAAAAGGTCCTAGTCTAGGGGTCTTACCTTAGCCAAAGATGGTTGACAGATAAATCTTATGTGGGGTAGTTGATAACGGTTGAAATACCGTTATTTTTATACTTAATTTTGATATTAAAAACACCCTTTATGACTTAAAAACTAGCTTGAAATCATGATTTTGCTTAAGTTGTGAGAATAAGAGAGTTGAAGGTGGTATTATTGGTTTTATACTTGGTTTTCTTTGTTTTGACAGGAATTAATATGAATCGGATGAAGAAGTTGAAGTAGCAAGGAGTTGGAGTCTACAAAGGCTAGAAAAGTAGCACATAGAAGAATCGCAAATAATGACAAATTTATGAACACCGAAAATGGCGCCACAAACTTGTTTAACACTCGGCAAGTGTGACCGAATCGTATCAAGTAATCAAACTAGCTAAGACCAAATATCGTTTTCCCAAAGGACTCACGGCCTAGTTAGTTATCTGATTTGTTGATTATTTAAGACTTGTGAACGATTGATTGTAGGTTTTAAATGCAAAAGACAGTAATTAAATATGTATGCATGAATTTCATCAATGGCAAAAAGAGTAAAACAAACACGTAATGAATTATATGGATGAGTATGTTGTTGGGGTTATCAATTTCATCTTATCCACTCTCATATACTTTAGGAATTTAACAATCTTTTCATCAATGTTAATGCCACTCTCTAAATCACCTTGTCAAGAAGGCCTATCCTTAATTACGAGTTCATACAATTCCTAGCATTCCTAGTAATTAGTTCTGAAGTGCAGGAGCTTAAAGGCAACCAATATACTATTAGGAGAAATTCCCCGGATCTAGACTTCCCCGTACGTTCCCATATCGACAAAATCAATAATCATGACATCGAATGAGTTAAACAATGCATGCTTTGAGCAAAGAGGAAAAACCCTAACTAATGATGAAAGAAAGCATATATCTCAATTAAGATATTTAAACACAAATTCCATATATGAGAGTTTCACAAGATTACATTGATCCCTCAACAACAATACAAGGTTTAGTTCACCATATTCATGGTGAAACTAGATGAATATCAATGAAAGAATGAAAGATAAAACCCTAGAAAGGTAGAGAGGTAGCCTGAGCATCCAAGATCTTCCTTCAAAGGGGTGGAAAAGAGAGTGTTTGCTTCGTCCCAGCCAAAGATACAAACCCTAGGAAAACCTAAAGCTTATATACTATTCGTAAAATACAGAAAATTAGGCCCAAGCCCAAAATAGTGCCGCTCAGCGGTAAACTACCGCTCAGCGGTAAGTGCACGAGCTCGATTCTTCCCCTCAGCGGCCATTTCACCCCTCAGCGGAGCTAACATGGGTTTCTGAGTGCCGCTCAGCGGTAAACTACCGCTGAGCGGTGGTTACGGCTTCTCCTTTTGCACTTTTTGATGTCTTTTCTGATTCCCTTTCTGTTCTTCTTCACTTCTTCCACCAAATTCACCTTAAAACCTGCATAAAACACTGAAATCAAGCATAAACCTGTCCAGCTCTCTTATTTATGAAAATATGACCAAAAACATGATTTCAAGCTAGTTTCTAAGTGTTAAAGGTTGCTTTTAGTATCAAATTTAAGCATGAAAATAATAGTTTTTCAACTGTTATCAGCAGATAGCGTTGAGCGTCATTTTGGGGCGCTGAGCGCCAATTTCTTCTGTCTCACGCCGAGCGCCAGCGTTGAGCGCCAAGTTCTTCTGTCTCACGCCTGAGTGCCACCACTGAGCGTCAGTTTAGTGCCGCAACCACCGCTGGGCGCCCTTTTGGGGCACTGAGCGCCGACGACGTGAGCTTGGACCTATTTTCTATTATTTTTAGGTTTAATAGGTTCGGAGGTCCCTATATTTGTGGGTTCGTTTCAATTGGGTCCTCCAATTTTGAAAATTGAGTCAATTTGGTCCCTAATTTAACAAAAATGATTTAAAATTTAGAATACCTTGTCAATTTTCTTAAATATTAAATATGTCTCTTATTACCATATTATTTTTATTTTGTAAACCCTAGAAAAATGATATTTTAGAAATGGTGATAGTGTAAAAATAGTGACTCGATTATTTTAATGTTAAATGGTTTTATTATAAATAATTTTGTTATAAAAGAGTTTCATTATTTTAAAACGTATCATCTCTATAGAAACCACTTTTCTAGAGTTTCTACCTTCTCTTTAAGAGTTCTAACTCCCGAGTCATCTCTTTAACAATCAGGAGGTGTCTAGACGATCACGGCGTCAAGGTCTACAAATACAACCGATCAATTTCTGTTTGAGCAATTAAGTGTTTACTTGTTTTTCTGTCCTCTTTGCTTTGGTGAATGATCATGCACAAAACTGTTATGCATGTATCATTTGGTTATCTTTTCTTGCTCTTGGTGAATTTAGAGTTCTAAGAACTCTGTCTGTTTCAATTTCGGTGCCTCGTAGGTCCGTTTAGGAATTTCTTGCGTTTCAAGCGACCGATGGGACGCTTCCTTTGGTTGAACTGTTATTTTGAGGTAAGAGATGCTAGACCTTGTCTTAATTTGTGTTTGTGTTATAAATTTTGGTATCATTATAAGTTATAAACAATTTTGAGAAATTGATATGATTGTGTATGTTATGTATGTCTCATGGATGATTTTAATAGTATGATGTTGTGTATATTTGGTATGGTGTGATTATGATGCTTGATAATGTCATGATTGAGTGTGATAATGATGTTTTACTGTTGGAAACTGAATTCAGAGTAGTGGTGAGGTGAAAGGGTTAAGTTCCTAAGTTTTAAGTCTAAAAAGTCAGGTTTTGATGAGTGAACTTGAGAAATAGGTATGAGAGTGAGAAGGTAACTGATTTTAGCATTGTTTTGTGGTTAATTGGGAATTGTTAGAAGTGTTGGATGATTGAAAATTGATTTGTAGCAAAGAGGGGGATTCAAATTGGAAAATTTCAAGTGTTTTTGGTGTAAAAAGGGGGTTTTGAGTAGTGAGATTTTGAAATAAGTGGTGTAAACTTTTTTGGAGAGTTTGAAACATGTTTTGAGACCCATTAGGACTTGTCTAGAGCTTCATATCAGAAAAATCTTTCATGGAAGTGTTAATTGCTTCATAGGATGAGTTTCTAGTCCATTTTTTAGGTTTTAAGTGTGTGAAATTGAAAGTAAGAGGACTGGGATGATACTGAGGTGTTGGGGTGTACTAACAAGTGTATTTTGACCTAGTTATCCAGTTAGGAAACTAGTATGGGGTTAGAAATCTTAGATTTGAGTTTGGGTAGCTTATAGGAGTGAATTTGGATTTTCATAGGTCAATTTGGGTTGGACTAATCAATTCACGTTAGAGGTATGTTTGAATATGTTTCTCAGCGCCTAAGAGTGTTTAGGAATCATTTAAACTTGTATAAAGGGTCACCAAAGTCCAAATAGATGAATTTTAGAACCCGATGTAGCGTTGGGCGCCCTCCACGGGGCCCATGGACGTTTTTGCGAGAAGAATTCGCTTGGGCGCCCCCTGAGCACCCCTGTTCAAGGGGTCTGGCGCCCTTTTCTGGGTTGTTGGGCACAACTCAGCAGATTTTGGTTTTTTTCAGTTTTGAGGATCACAAAATTGGGATTCCGGTTATTGGTTTTTGACGTTCTTTAGGTCATTTTGGGGGCTTTTGGACCCTTCCGGAGCTGTTGGTGAGGGTTTCAGAGCTGTTTTCCTTACCTAAAAATTAGTATCAATATGCCATGAAGAAATTATGTTGTGGGGTGATTTCTAATGACTTGTGTGAATGTTTCTATTTCTTTAATGTATGATTAGTATTCTCATGTATTGGTGGGTTATTCAAATGTGAAATTTTTTGGACATATGTATGATTTCAAATGGTTTTCAAGGTTGGAAAAAGAGAATATTCCAAGAAGTACTATCTTATCAGGGGATTCATGTGTATAAATAGTATAAATTGTAAGAAGTCGATATGGGGTTATCCTGACACTCTAATGGTCATCCATGCTCAATTAGAGAGTGATGAGTCATGTCGTGAGAGGAGCAGGAGGTCCTAGCCTGGGGGTGTTTCTTCATGGTGCCAAAGGGCGTTATAAGGACTAACCTTATGTGGTAGCTTTGAGTGAGTCAGTTGTTCCATCACACAGGTGCAAAACTTTCCATGCCTCGACATTTATACTTTATTGTAAAGGGTTTGGCCAAGTCCGAGTCAGTGATGTGAAAGGGAAAGATGTTTTGATATCTGTGAATGGAGAAAGATGTTCTACTAATTGTGTGATTAACAGTTTATGTTGAAATTTATTTTTCCATGTTAAATTGTTTTATCATTAGCTTACCCTTGCTTTTGTTTTTGTTTGTCTGTGTGTTTTCTCTTTTGCAATGATTACCTTGATGGGTGTGAGCTTAGGGAGAGAATCTTTCCAGTTGTCTCAGCATAAGGGTTGGTAGTGAAGCAACAATATAGTTAGCCTCTTTTTCTTTTCAAGTGTAGATTTTTCTTCTCTTGAAATCTCAAGTTTGTTGTAAGTTATCTTCTTTGTAGCTCTTATTTTAGTGATTTTAAATTACTAAAATGGGATGTTACATTAATGGTATTAGAGCAGTTCGTCCTTAGGATGATTTGTGAGTCTACATGGTATGATTTACCATTTTCTCCAAGTCTAGATAGTAGAGTTGTGTATATAACTTGAAGTTTTGGGAACAGAAAACGTCTTGATAAGAGTAATGAGGGTGCACACTCATGAATCTATATCAGTGATGATTTTTCTTTCTTAGTTTTGAAGGTTTGGAGAAAGAAAGGGTTGTGATTCTAGTGTGTTTTTTTATAGTTGTTCTTGTGTTGTTCTTGCCTTTGTGGTAATGTATTGTGCTCTATAGTGGGAGAGGAATGCAGTTTCAAGGACAACTTGATATGTATACCTTCATTAGAATTGGTAGAAGCCTTCAAGACAAATTCTTACCTCGAAGATAGGGAGTTAAAAGACTAGAGCTTTCGAGTTTCCAAGAATGGATTAAGATGTGAGGAGGAAGAAGCATTTCTTTCGTTTCCAAGAATAAAGTAGGAGATTAGATATCGTACGTTTCACAAGAAGAGTAGTTGGGTTTAAAGGCTAGAATAAGAGGAGCTTTGGGTAAACATTGGGATAGCAAGGTTTGAGAAATCAGTTTGGTTCAGTGTATTAGTAACATGGGAGGTCAGAAGAAGGGAAAGTGTTGGTGAGTAATGAAGTAGAAATGGTTGAGAAGCAGTTGTGTAGGACATAGGGCAAGAGTAAAGGAAAGTTTAGTAGAAGACAAAATTTCCAAGTTGAGAGAACATGAAGTCCTTGAGGAAAATTGAAGTATTAAGGGTTTTGAGCTAAGTACTAATTAGAAGGAGATGGTTAAATATTCTTAACAAGAGGATGCATCAGAGTCAAGTATTGAAGGATGCTTCAAGATTTGTAGTTTGCATAAAAGTGAGGTTTGTCTTTGGGTTGAGGTAGAAGACTCCAAGCACCGAAGGAAGAATCACATCAGAAAGCCAATTTAGTAAGAAAATGAAAGACAAGAGAATTAAGAGCAATGTATGAAGAAGGAGAGGAAAGGTCTTGAAATATATAACAAGGGAGTGTCTACAATATCTTTTTGTTAAAGTGATTATTTAAATGATCAGAGAGTTTGGGTTGGCTTGGAGCTTCAGGGATATGAAGCTACAGGTTGATTTGAAGTTAGTTTTCATCAGGTATGGTTCTGTGTTGGTGTTGAGTGACCGATTAAGTTTAATCAAGAGAAAAGTAGTAGTTGGATGTTGGGTGACACAAGATAGTGAGTTTGTGGGTTCAGATCAAGTCAGAAAGTTTGTTTGAGGGCTTATGGTATTCTGAGGTTTAGAGGTTTAGAGGCATGATTTATATTTCTGAGATTCAGAGTTGAAGAGGTAAATTCTTCAAGAAGGTTTTAAGTTAAGTTGGTAATGCTTGTTGTAGTGATGGTTACATGAAGATGGCTAGGATGTATGACACATTTCGAGATGATTTAAGGGCTTAGGTTTGGATTTTATATGAAGTGGTTTCTTAGCAAGTTTGAAGCTTAATCTTATAAGAGACTTGTTCATTTTTCAACCTTGTTCTAGTGGATTTTGGTCTTTCAGAGGTGTTCCTCGTTCTAAGGGAAGGAAAACAGTGCTGATGCATTAATGTGGCTTAACCAAAGGATGAGGATGAATGTTATGTGAGTTAGAGATGTCTAATCAATGCAAGTGAATGATAGATAATGTTGTTCTTTTGTAAGATTGGGGTGGAGTGGTTTATGGACTTTAACAGAAGTTTCGTGTTTATAGAAGAAGAGTCAGTGGTTATACCTTAGGCATGAATCAAGTTAGAAATAAAGGTAAGGGTTGTAAGAATAAGAAAAGTTTAACAAGAGAAAATGAAGAAGAGAAGACAAGATTTGGTTATGGAATGGTTTCTATGGAGGTTTTGAAGCAGGTACTAGAATTTCTACCTTAGAACAATGGAGTTCAGTTTTTTTTCAGTGGGGCCTGAAGCATAACTAAGGGTATTAGTTTCTGTTGAATGTGTGGAGAAAAAGAAGTAGATGGAAGAGTTGTTAAGGAGTAATGGTTTGGATTAGGTGTAATCATCAGAATGACTACAAGTTGGATGGATCTTAGAAGAGAAGTAGAGGGCAAGTTGGAACAGTCTAGTATAAGTCTTAGCAGTCAGGAGTGGGTTGGGCATGTACGCTATCGAGAAGTAGAAACAATGTTAAGGAAATGGAATGACAATGATTATCATGGAAAAGAAGAGTTATCAGGGTTTTGTGGTATCATAGAAGTTTTGAAGAAGGTTCTTTAAGGATGATCGTTTTCTAGTTACAATTGTCATGAAAGAAGTGTTTTTTTCAATAAATTGATGAGTAAGGAAGTATAAAGATCAAAGTAGTGCAGCGATGATGGTGGACATGCTATTATCAGTAAGAGGTATGCATGAAGAGCTTCCTTAATCATGGGTTGATGGTTTGTAAGGGATGAGTTTCTTTAAAACAGTATTGGTGTTGTTATATGAAAATGAGTTGGGAGTGTTGGGTGATCTTCAAAAGTCAGAAGTGAGTTTATGCATTGAGGAAATAGGTAAGAGGTAGAGAAGACAAAGTTAGCCTACGGTTTCAAGCTGTAGTGTCAACCTTAGAGGGAGGAAATATTAATGAATTTGGAATAGAGAAAGTGGGTAAGGGGATGAAGGAGATGAATTAAGCTATGGTTTCGAGTTGTAGTATCAATCTAGAGGTAAGGAAATGTTAACAGATGGTTTGATCAAAGAGAAGATTCAAGTTCTTGGTTTGATAAGGATTGAGTATGAGTTGGTTGAAGAGTATGAAGATTGGGGTTTGAAGTGAAGTTGTAAATTGATTTCATTAGTATGATTGAAATGCTATAATTAGTGGGTTTCTCAAAATGGTTGAGAAAACACAGTTTGGACAATCCTAGTTTGAGATGTATCATAAGTTGGCTTGGTACTGATCAAGCTAGTGATCTCAAGTCGAGGAGGATATAGATCTAAGTATGATTACAAGCTAGTGGGTCAAGGAATGTATATGTTTCAGGTTGACAAGTTGAAGGAGTGAAGATGGAGTGTTCACTTTGGTTTTTTCATTGCAACGGAGAAGAGTTTTACTTTGGTAATGAGATGGTATAGTTGAAAACTATGCTACTCAAGAGTGGAGATCAGTAAAGCAATGTGAAGTTCTCATAATGGATGTGGTTAAAGGTGATCAAGAGCATAACGGTTGGTAGTTAAATCAGAAGTTGTATTGATCAAGTCAGTGGTATGATGGTTCTTAGAAGAAGTAAGAGGAGGTAAAAGAGTATCAGTAAAGGGCTGAATCGAAGTCGAGACTAGTAGAGGTTTTAGAAGAGATTTACAAGAAGTGGCGGAGAATAGATGAGGGGTTGGCAGTGTGGCAGACACAATATGGTTGACTATGTGAAAGAAAGGTTCTTAAAAGCTGAGGTGTAGGGGTTTAGATTTGTTTTGAGAATAATGGCTATACCAATCTACACTATTGAACACTAGAGCATTTTAGCATAGAGGCAAGGTTTTTTTTTCCATGTAAGTAAGGTTGTTTAGGAGTAGTATCTTTTTCAAATAAGTAGTGCTAATAGAGATTGTGATGATAGTAGGTTGTTCCTTCTATCTGATGAGTGAATTTTCGAGGAAGAAAATTTTTTCTTGTTGGGGAGAATGTAAAACCCCAGAAAAATGATATTTTAGAAGTGGTGATAGTTTAAAAATAGTGACTCGATTATTTTAATGTTAAATGGTTTTATTATAAATAGTTTTGTTATAAAAGAGTTTCATTATTTTAAAACGTATCAAGTAATAATAAAATGGTAAGACCAAGTATCGTTTCCCAAAGGACTCACGACCTAAACAGTTATGTGATTTATTCATTAAATTAGACTTGTAAACAAAATCATTGTGTTTGAATTGTGGAAAATAAACATGAATGCAAGTGTTTGATCAATTGGATTAAGAGAAGCAAAAGAGATTGATGTAAATATGGAATGATGATGTTGTTGGGGTTTTCGATTTATCCTATCCACTTTCATGTATTCAAGAATTCATCTTTCTTCATTAATGTTAATGCCACTTTCTAATTTATCTTAAACCCGATGTCTCGGTGAAGAAAGCCTACTCCTAATCACTAGTTTACAATGTCTTGTCTCCCTAGCAATTATTAATGCATTACATTCACACAGAAGCTTAAAGGCAACCAATCCTCTTATCCCTACGCCTAGGTAATATTGCTCTTGGGAGAATTTTCTCAGTTCTAGATTTACCTATATGTGTCCATATAGATAACATTAATGATCATGCAATTGAATGAGATAAACAAAGCATGCATAGAGTATGGAAGAAAAACCCTAACAATTAATGAAACAAAACATATAAAATATAGAACCAATTCAATACATGAGAGTTTCAAAGGATTACATCGGTTCCCCAACAACAATGGAGGTTTAGTTCACCACAAACATGGTGAAACTAGATGAAAAAAAACGAAAGAATGAAAGATAAAACCCTAGAATTTGAAGAAAGGAGCTTCCGCATCCAAAATTCGCCTCCAAGGGGTGAAGAAAGTGTGATTTCGACTCTTTCTGTCCAAAGATACTAACCCTAGGTTTACTAAACCCTTATATAGTTTATTAAGAATTACAGAAAATAGGCCCAAGCCCAATTAAATGGCACTCAGTGGCAGTTTTGGCACTCAGCGGTAAGTGCGTTTCTTCAGAATGACACTCAGCTACACTTTTGGCCCTTAGCGGTGACTACGGTGCTTCAGAACGCCGCTCAGCGGTAAAAGTGGCGCTGAGCGGTGAATGCGACTCTTGTTTTGTGCACTTTTACTTCCTTTCCTGGGTTCAGGTCCTTACTACTTCAACTTCTTTCATCTAATCCATCTTAATTCCTGCCAAAACAGGGAAAACCAAGCATAAAACTTATCCAACTCTCTTATTTCCAAAACTTAAGCAAAAGAAGGATTTCAAGCTAGTTTCTAAGTCATAAAGGTTGTTTTTCAACCGTTATCACAACCCCAAACTTAAAACTTTGTTTGTCCTCAAGCAAAAAAATGTAACTCAGTCTTCCACCAATCCATACAATGGTTCACCACATTCAAAAACTCTTTCTTTCAAGACAAGTAATTACTCAAATCAGCTCATCATAAAGAATTCAATCAAGATACACACATGCTTTAATTCAATCGCACTCATTGTGGTGTTCACATAGTCACAAAGTATCCAACAAATGTTATTCTCATGAATGATGCATTAACTAAGCATAAATGTAATCATGTGGTCATGGAATTATTCCTCACTAGATAAAGTGTCTCACTCAATCACACAAGTGTATAAAGGTCACTCATTCACTCTACTATCACAATATCACATGAATCAACTTTGCCTTTCAGTTAACCACAATCAAATACACCCACAAGTAGGCATCATCACAAGGACTTTTCTATGGCTTATAATGTGGCTGGGCTAAGAAGAAAATTGGTTTTTCTGAATCACAAAATCCTTGAGTTAAGAGAATCATCATTTAAACACAACCATTCTTTTCTTCCCAACTTTCCTTTGCATTGAGCTTTTCATTTTCTTTCTTTTCTTTCCTTTTTTATTTTGCTTTTCACATGCTTAGCTCAATGCTTTTCATATTCCCTTTTTAGACCTCCCAACAATCCCAAACTTGAACATTTATCAATATCACAAAATATCTTCAACTCAACTCAAGGTAAAGCTTTTCAAAAAGGGTTTTCTATCATGTTCAAGGCTAAGGGTTCAAAGGGTAGAACACATTGTGCTCTCTTTTATTGGGCTAAAATCATGCATTTGGCTAATAAAGGGTTACCAACAAATGGCCTTGATCATATGACACATACAAGAAAGTGATTCAATCCTAGAAACCTGGGCAAAGTCATTCATGCTTTCAATGTAATAGCATTCAATCACAAAAACTCTAGAGTTCAAAACCTCACACATAAGCTCATCCAATCATACCACATACACATCCTGCTTAGCATCATAATCACAATCACAACATCATGTATTTGTTCACATAGCTTGTGAACAACCACCTGTATATCAGCATATAGTGCACAATCTCAACATCAATCAATATCCAAGCATCACCAAGCAATACTCATCATGCATAAATCACAAGCAAACCATCATAGCAGATAAAGTTTCAAATTGAGTACATTACAACCTATTCTAAAAAAAACCAGAAGCAAATGAGAATAAAAAGATGAGTTTAGAACACTAGGGTGTCAACCAGTAAGCGCTTGTTTAACGTCACGAGCCTGACTCAATAAGCTCAAGGATCAACCAACTTTATCATTGTGGACAAGCGTTCCACTTCTCCTCCCAGATAATGCTTGAGACGTTGACCATTCATTACCCAGCTTCTTTGTGGATCACTAGCAGCTGAATCAACCAATTCAATTGCTCCATATGGACGAACACTTTTCACTATGAACGGTCCTGACCATTTTGACTTCAACTTTCCAGGAAAAAACTTCAATCGTGAATTGAACAATAACACTTGTTGCCCTGTAATAAAGACTTTTTTTATCAACTTCCTATCATGTAGAATTTTACTTTTTCTTTGTAATTCCTGGATGATTCATATGCATGCAACCTCATCTCTTCAAGTTCCAGCATCTGCCTTCTGCGTTTGTTCTGAGTTACATAGGGATCAAAATTCAAAAATTTCAGAGCCCACAAAGCTTTATACTCCATCTCCACTGGCAAATGACATGCTTTCCCATAGACTAACTGAAAAGGTGATAAACCAATAGATGTCTTCATTGTTGTCCTATATGCCCAAAGAGCATCATCTAGTTTCTGTGACCAGTCCTTTCTTGATGAAGCAACTGTTTTCTCCAAGATCCTCTTTATCTCTCTGTTAGACACCTCAGCTTGCCCATTACTCTACGGATGATAAGGTGCAGCTACCTTATGTCTCACACCATAATGTTTGAGTACTTTTGTCAGTTGATAATTACAAAAATGAGATCCTCCATCACTAATAAGTACTCTTGGAGTCCCAAAACGTGAGAAGATCTGTCTCTTTAGAAATTTAATCACAGTGCTGGCATCATTTTTGGGACACGCCAATGCTTCCACCCATTTACTCACATAGTCCACCGCCACCAATATGTATTCATTGTTGAAGGATGGTGGAAAGGGGCCTACAAAATCAATACCCCAACAATCAAAGACTTCAACCTCTAAAATGCCCTATAATGGCATCTCATGACGTCTTGAAATAGTCCTAGTTCTTTGACACTTATCACAATTTTTTGCATGGTTATGAGAATCTTTAAATAAGGTAGATCAATAAAATCCTGACTGGAGAACTTTTGATGTTGTTCTTTCTCCATTGAAATGTTCTCCATAAGTGTTAACACTCAACAAGTGTACCGAATCGTATCAAGTAATAATAAAATGGTAAGACCAAGTATCGTTCCCCAAAGGACTCACGACCTAGACAATTATGTGATTTGTTGATTAAATTAGACTTGTAAACGAAAACATTGTTGTTGAATTATGAAAAATAAACATGAACGCAAGGTTTTGATCAATGGAATTGAAAGATGCAAAAATAGTTGATGTAGAATATGAATGATTATGTTGTTGGGGTTTCCAATTCATCATATTCACTCTCATGTATTCAAGAATTCATCTTTCTTCAATAATGTTAATGCAACTTTCTAATTTACCTTAAACCCGATGTCTCGGTGAAGAAAGCCTACTCCTAATCACTACTTTACAATGTCTTGTCTCCCTAACAATTATTCATGCATTACATTCCCACAAAAGCTTAAAGGCAACCAATCCTCCTATCCCTATGTCTAGACAATATTGCTCTTGGGATAATTTCTTCAGTTCTAGATTTACTTATATGTGTCCATACAAATAACATCAATGATCATGCAATTGAATGAGTTAAACAAAGCATGCATAGAGTATAGAAGAAAAACCCTAACAATTAATGAAAGAAAGCATATAGATTAAAGAACCAATTCAATACATGAGAGTTTCAAAGGATTACATCGGTTCCCCAACAATAATGAAAGTGTAGTTCACCATAGACATGGTGAAACTAGATGAAAAATAATGAAAGAATGAAAGATAGAACCCTAAAAGTTGAAGAATAGAGTTGGAGCATCATAAATCCTCCTCCAAGGGGTGAAAGGAATGTGATTTCGCCTCTTTCTGTCCAAAGATACTAACCCTAATTCGACTAAAACCTTATATAGTTTCCTAAAAATTACAGAAAATAGGCCCAAGCCCAAATAAATGGCGCTCAGCGGCACTTTTTTTGCTCAACGGTAAGTGCGGGTCTTCAGAATTGACGCTCAGTTGCAGTTTTGGCCCTCAACGGTGACTACAGGACTTCAGAACGCCGCTCAGCGGTAAAAGTGGTGCTGAGGGGTGACTGCGGCTCTTCTTTTGTGCACTTTCACTTCCTTTCCTGAGTCCATCTCCTTACTACTTCAACTTCTTTCATCTAATTCATCTTAATTCCTGTGAAAACAAGGAAAACCAAGAATAAAACTCATCCAACTCTCTTATTTCAAAAACTTAAGCAACAACAGGATTCCAAGCTAATTTCTAAGTCATAAAGGTTGTCTTTAAGGTCAAAATTAAGTATAAAAATAACAGTTTTTCAACTGTTATCAATAAGGTGAGTCATGACAGTGCCAAAGAATTCCTTCTGCTTTTTCATTTGTCACACACCGCCTCAGAAGATTATCTGCTCCAATTTTGAACAAATAAGGATCATCCCAGATAAATTGCTTAGCATCATGCAAAAATTTCTTTCTTTGTTGCCAATTAAGATCTTCTGGAATTACTCCTGCAGCTTTAAAATTGGCCATATAAGCAAACCACGGCCTTTGTTGAATGTACATGAGTGTTTCATCTGAAAAAGATTCCCAGATTTCTGCTTCCTTGCTAGTAACCTCAATGTTAACCAACCAAGATAAATGATCAGCAATCAAATTCTTACTCCCTTTCTTATCACAAATTTCCACATCAAATTCTGTAATAGAAGCACCCATCTAATCAGACGTGGCTTAGAATATGGCTTTGTCAACAAATACTTTATAGTTGCATGATCTGTGTAGATAATCACCTTAGACCCAATGAGATAAGGTCTAAATTTCTCCAAAGCATAAACTATGGCCAGGAACTCCTTCTCAGTAGTAGCATAATTCAACTAGGCATCATTCAAAACTTTGCTAGCATAATAAATTGTGTGAAATACCTTCTCTTTTCTCTGACCAAGCACGACTCCTATTGCATAATCACTAGCATCACACATTAGTTCAAAGTTTTGATTCCAATCTGGAGCTAGAATCACTGGGGCCGAAACCAATTTACTTTTCAAGATGTCAAAGGCTTTCAAACATTCTTCATCCATCACAAAAGGTACATCTTTACAAGCAGATTACTCAATGGTTTGGCAATTCTCGAGAAGTCTTTAATAAATCTTCTATAAAATCCAGCATGTCCTAAAAAGCTTCTGATTCCCTTTACATTTGTTGGTGGTGGAAGTTTCTCAATGACTTCTACTTTGGCTTTATCCACTTCAATCCCCCTAGCAGAAATCTTGTGACCTAACACAATTCCTTTTATTTCCATAAAGTGACATTTCTCCCAATTAAGCACAAGATTCGTTTGAACACATCTTTTGAGGACAACATCAAGATTAGCCAAACACTTTTAGAAAGAATCTCCAAACACCGAAAAATCAACCATGAAAACTTCAATACACTTTTCTATGAGGTTAGAAAAAATTGCTTGCATACACCTTTGAAACGTGGCTAGAGCATTATATAACCCAAATGACATCTTTCTGTAAGCAAAGACACCAAAAGGACATGTGAATGTCGTCTTCTCTTGGTCTTTTGGATCTACCACAATTTGATTGTATCTAGAGTATCCATCCAGAAAGCAATAAAAAGCCTGACTTGCCAATCTTTCTAGCATCTGATCCATGAAAGGAAGAGGAAAATGATCCTTCCTAGTGGCTTTATTTAACTTCCTGTAATCAATACACATTCGTCATCCAGTAACAGTTCGAGTAGGAATAAGCTCATTCTTCTCATTGTAATTTACTGTCATCCCACATTTCTTTGGAACTACCTGTACTGGACTCACCCATTCATTGTCAGAGATTGGATATATGATGCCAGCTTCTAGAAGCTTTAATACTTCTTTTCTAACCACCTCCTTCATCACTGGATTTAATCTTCTCTATGATTGAGCACTTGGTCTATAGTCATCCTCCATAAAGATTTTGTGCATGCAATAAGTTGGGCTTATACCTTTGAGATCTGAGATTGACCACCCAATAGCTTCTTTGTTGGCTTTCAATATTTCTACCAACTTTTCTTCTTCTTCTTCAGGAAGCAAAGAATTACTAATGATAACTGGCTTCATTCCCTCTTCTTCTAAGAAAACATACTTCAAATGTGATGGTAACATCTTTAACTCCATCTTCTTTTGTATCAATCATCTGAAACTTAGCCTCCTCCATTGGAATCTCCTTCAATGTCTCCAAATCCGTCATACATTCATTAATCAATTTTTCTTCCTCTTCATTCAAGTCTTCACAAGCATCAATGAGAGTTCTCTCTAATGGAGAAGAATAACGTACCATCCTTTCTTGCACCATACAAACTTCATCGAGTGTATCAAATTGGAAACATGCCTTATCATCTTTAGGGTATGTCACGGCTTTGAAGACATCAAAATTCACTTCTTCATCTTGCACTCTTACTTTAAGCTTGTCATTCTCCACATCAATTAAAACTCTAGCAGTCTTCATAAATGGTCTCCCCAGAATAAGAGGCACATCTTCATTCTCCTCCATCTCCATTATAACAAAATCCATTGGAAATACAAATTTGTCAACCTTTACCAACATATCTTCAACTACTCCATACGGATATTTAAGAGACATGTCCGCCAATTGAAGCGTCATTCTAGTAGGTTTGAGTTCCAAACCCTCAATTCTTTTGAACATAGAAAGCGACATTAAATTAATCCTAGCTCCCAAATCAATCAACGCCCTTCCAACTTCCAATTCTTCTATGGTGCATGGAATAGTGAAGCTTCCTGGATCTTTAAACTTAGGAGGTAATTTTTGTATGATTGCATTGCAGTTACCTTGCACTTCAATGATCTCCTTCTCAATATATTTTATTTTCTTTGTAAGGAGTTCCTTCAAAAATTTTGCATAGGATGGCATCTGTTGCAATGCTTCAGAGAAAGGTATGGTAATCTCTAGTTTTTTAAACATCTCAATGAACCGCTCTAGCTATTTCTCTGTTTCCTTCCTTGAATAAATCTTTGGATAAGGAAGTGGTTTTTCAAAGTCTCTTTCTTTTTTTCTCTCATCTACCTCTTCTTTCTCTCTTTCTTTTTTTTTCTCATCTACTTCTTCTCTCTTTTTTTTTCTTTCTCAACCCTCTCTTTCCACTCAAGTGTTTCTTTCCTACTCTCATTTTCTTTCTCTTTTCTCTCTATTTTTCTTTCCTCTAACACTTTACCACTTTTTGTAACAATGGTTTTACATTCTTCTCTCGAATTACCTTTAGCATTCTTCTCATAACCCTCCATCTTGTTGATCAATTGTCCAATGTGCATCTTCATACTGTTAAATGCCGCCTCTAGATTCCTGCAATAAGAAACGCTCATTTTCATGAATTGCTGGAAAGTCTCCTCAAGCTTTATGGTTTTCTCAATTGGAGTAGGTTGTTGGTGCCACTATTTCTGCTGCTTTTGAACCATTGAAATATTATATATCTCTTGTGGTAATAAAGAAAGCTTCTTTGTCACTTCTTCCAGCTGTTGAGTAATGATTTTATTTTGAACAAGCAAGGCATCTTGAGATTGTAATTGTAAAACTCCCTTTTGTTGAGTTGGAGCTTCTCTTTCACTATGCATCTCGTTGTCATTAGTAGCCATGTTGTCTATCAATTCAAAAGCTTCCTCTGGAGTCTTGCATTTAATAGTACCTCTAGTTGAGACATCTAGCATCAATTTGGTTTGTGAACCAAGACCTCCAAGGAAAAGAATGACTATTGTTGCTTCGTCAAAGCCATGAGTGGGCGTCTTTCTCAACAAGCTCTTGTATCTATCCCATGCTTGACCTAGCCTCTCCTCCATGCGTTGTCTAAAAGAAGAAATTTCTTGCTTCCCTTTGTTGATTTTGGATTGCGGGAAGTACTTGTTTAGAAACTTTGAAACCACGGCTTCCCATTCAGTAAAGCTATCCTCCGGGAAAGAATTCAACCATAGCTTTGCATTGCCTCCCAATGAGAAAGGAAACAAAGTAAGCTTTATTGCGTCATCCGGCACACCATTGATCTTTACAGTGTTGCAAATTTCATTGAATGTGGTTAGATGCTCATATGGACTTTCATGAGATATCCCATTAAATTGGTTGCTCTTCACCAATTGTATCAACGCCGGTTTCACCTCCATGTTTGCAACATTGACCATCGGCCTAGCAATGCTATTAAAGTGATGAGGGCCAACAACATTAGTGTAATCCGTCAGTGTACATCTACCATTGTTCTCTTCGGCCATCTCTTCAGTGCTCTGGTTAGATCTTTGTGGTGAGGATTGTAGAAGTGTTTTCGGAGAATGAAATAATTCTCTAGAAGTTCGAACTCTCCTCCTCCTTCTACTTTTGTCCAATCCTTCAAGAAGAGGTTTCGAAATTTTCTTACTCCTAGTCCGAATTGTATCCTGCATACACAAGAACACAAAACCCTAGAAACAATTGTTAGCACAAAAAGATAGAAAAGATAAACTAAAAAGATAACAAGATAAAAAGATAAAAACAAAAGGATAAAAATATAAAAATATAAAAAGATAATCAAAAAGATAGAAAGATAAAAAGATAAAAAGATAAAACAAAAAGATACAAAGATAAAAGGATAAAAAATCAAGTCAAAGCTAATCAATAATCACACAAATAAAATAGTTAAACCACGAGTCCCCGGCAACGACGTCAAAAACTTGTTAACACTCGGTAAGTGTACCGAATCGTATCAAGTAATAATAAAATGCTAAGACCAAGTATCGTTTCCCAAAGGACTCACGGCTTAAACAGTTATGTGATTTATTGATTAAATTAGACTTGTAAACAAAATCAATGTGTTTGAATTACGAAAAATAAACATGAATGCAAGTGTTTGATCAATTAGATTAAGAGAAGCAAAAGAGATTGATGTAAATATGGAATGATGATATTGTTGGGGTTTTCGATTTATCCTATCCACTCTCATGTATTCAAGAATTCATCTTTCTTCATTAATGTTAATGTCACTTTCTAATTTACCTTAAACCCGATGTCTCGGTGAAGAAAGCCTACTCTTAATCACTAGTTTACAATGTCTTGTCTCCCTAGCAATTATTCATGTATTACATTCGCACAAAAGCTTAAAGGCAACCAATCCTCTTATCCCTATGTCTAGGTAATATTTCTCTTGGGAGAATTTCCTCAGTTCTAGATTTACCTATATGTGTCCATATAGATAACATCAATGATCATGCAATTCAATGAGTTAAACAAAGCATGCATAGAGTATGGAAGAAAAACCCTAACAATTAATGAAGCAAAGCATATAAAATATAGAACCAATTCAATACATGAGAGTTTCAAAGGATTACATCGGTTCCCCAACAATAATGGAGGTTTAGTTCACCATAGACATGATGAAACTAGATGAAAAACAATGAAAGATAAAACCCTAGAATTCGAAGAAAGGAGCTTCCACATCCAAAATCCGCCTCCAAGGGGTAAAGAAAGTGTGATTTTGACTCTTTCTGTCCAAAGATGCTAACCCTAGGTCGACTAAACCCTTATATAGTTTATTAAGAATTACAGAAAATAGGCCCAAGCCTAATTCAATGGCGCTCAGCGGCACTTTTGGCGCTCAGCGGTAAGTGTGTTTCTTCAAAATGACGCTCAGCTGCACTTTTGGCCCTCAGCGGTGACTACGGTGCTTCAGAACGCTGCTCAGCGGTAAAAGTGGCGCTGAGCGGTGAATGTAACTCTTGTTTTGTGCACTTTTACTTCCTTTCCTGAGTCCAACTCCTTACTACTTCAACTTCTTTCATCTAATCCATCTTAATTCCTGCCAAAACAAGGAAAACCAAGAATAAAACCCATTCAACTCTCTTATTTCCAAAACTTAAGCAAAAGCATGATTTTAAGCTAGTTTATAAGTCATAAAGGTTGTTTTTAATGTCAAAATTAAGTATAAAAATAACAGTTTTTCAAGCGTTATTAGCAACTCAGCAAAGTTTGGTTTTTTTCAGTTTTCAATCTCAAATTTGGGATTTCGGTTATCGGTTTTTGACGTTCCTTAGGTCGTCTAGGGGGTTTTGGATCCTTCCGGAGCTGTTGGTGAGGGTTTCAGAGCTGTTTTCCTGAAGTAAGAATGAGTATCAATATGCCATGAAGAAATTATATTTTTGGGTGATTTCTAATGACTTGTATGAGTGTTTCTATTTCTTTAATGTATGATCAGTATTGTCATGTATTGGTCGGTTATTCAAATGTGAAATTGTATGGACATATGTATGATTTCAAATGGTTTTCAAGGTTGGAAAAAGAGAATTCTAAGGAGGAATATCTTTTATCAAGGGATTCATGTGTATAAATAGTATAAATTGTAAGAAGCCGATATGGGGTTATCCTGACACTCTAGTGATCATCCATGCTCAATTAGAGAGTGATTAGTCATGTCGTGAGAGGAGCAGGAGGTTCTAGCCTGAGAGCCTTTCTTCATGGTGGCAAAGGGCGTTTTAAGGACTAAGCTTGTGTGGTAGTTTTGAGTGAATAAACTATTCCACCACACAGGTGCAGAACTTTCCATGGCTTGACATTTATACTATATTGTAAAGGGTTTGGCCAAGTCGGAGTCAGTGGTGTGAAATGGAAAGATGCTTTGATATTTGTGAATGGTGAAAGATGTTCTACTAATTGTGTGATTGATAGTTTATGTTGAAATTTATTTTTCCATGTTAAATTGTTTTATCATTAGCTTATGCTTGCTTTTGCTTTTGTTTGTCTGTGTGTTTTCTCTTTTGCAATGATCACCTTGATGTGTGTGAGCTTAAGCAAGACATCTTTCCAGTTGTCTCAGCATAGGGGTTGGTGGTGAAGCAACAATATAGTTAGCCTCTTTTGTTTTTCAAGTGTAGATTTTTCTTCTCTTAAAATCTCAAGTTTGTTGTAAGTTATCTTCTTTGTAACTCTTATTTTAGTGATTTTAAATTACTAAAATGGGATGTTAGATATTTTATTTTTTTAGTTCATTATTACTAATAGCGATGAAAAAATTATACAAATATAAATCGTAACTTATTATTAATAGTATATTTAATAAAAAAACCATCCATATATTCGAATTCATATATTAAAAATGTTTACCCATCAATTTTATTTTTATTTTAGTTAACAAGAACATGAGAAACACCTTATATTTTACAGGAAGAAAAATAATATGATTTTTTAAAAATGTATTTAATATATATTTATACTTTTAAAGAAATGCGGCACACATTAAAATTTATGATCAATAATTTTTTAACTAGTCATTAACTAAGTCAAATAATGAAAAGTATTATTTAAAATAAATAAATAAAATATTATAAAATAATTAAATATTCAATATATGCCATTAAAACAATAAACGATCTAAATTTATTAAATAAACATATTCTTGAAGTTCCTTAAAAAAAAAAAACTCCCATAACTGAATACAAGAAACGATCTAAATTTATTAAATAAATGTTTCTGCAAACACTTTTAATAACTTGCAGAAAGAGTAATTCATAACTTTATAAGCTAATTTGTAAGAAATATAATTTATTTATATATATAATTTATTTATATTTTTTAACTGTGTAATTTAATTTAATTTATAAAAAATTCAATTTCATTTTTTCTTAATTTTTTTCGTTTATGAAAATATTTAAAGTTAAATATCAATAATATACATTGAACTTTGTTAGTAAAAATAAAGAGAAAATTAAAATCATTTTCAGAAAAATATAAATTTAATACTTTTTCAACTCAAATAGAGCTTAAAACCAAGTCAAAGTAAAAATGAGGAAAAGGAGAGTGAAGCCGTGAAGAGTGCAGAAAGAGAGAGTAATGGAGGGTGGGAACGGAAACCGTGGCTCCTCTTTCTACCAATCACGTCGTGGTCGTGGTCGTGGTCGTGGTCGAGGTCACAGATTTCCTTCAAATCAATCCAAAGTTTCAAGCTTTGGTGAAAGGGGCACTTCTTCTTCCACTAGTGGCAGCAGTGCTTCCAACTCTGTTCTCAGTAACAGGCAAGAAGAGGACGCACAACCATCTTCCAATATTGTTGGAACATGTCCTTACATGTGCCCAGGTGAACATATTATTATAATAGTAACGTATCTGATGTATGAAATTGAAATCAATTTCATGGTAGCATAGATGCAATGTTGAATTTTTCATGTGATGACGTGTCCTTTTAGAGGGGTTGGTGAAGAGTGGGGTTGTTATCAACGGGAGTCTAGTCTAATAGAAGAGGTTAGTCACCCATGATTTAATGAATCAAGGTACGAATCTTGATGAAAGAGATGATTCAATGTCTGATGGTGTTTCAAATAGGAATGTATGTGTTGAAGAGTATATATGGGAAACTAAAAGAGAGGCAATGAGTGGAATTGTTGTTAATGTAGAGATATCCTTTTGCAGTTAGTGTTAATTGAATTGCGAGGTCAATGAAGGAAATATCAATAAATGGTTTCATTTGCGGGGTTAAACCCTTTCTGGTGTACATTGAGGTTACTAGGTCATATGGAGTTATAATGTTTGAGCTAGTGAAGGTTAAGAGTGCAGAAAAAAAATGATGCAGAATTCAAAGGTACAACTGTCGAGTGCTGATGGGAAGAAGCTATTTTTAGATGATTGTTGTGGTTGTATAGCTTTATAATTATATTGCAGTGGTGAGGTTATTCAGTTTGAAGGATACTGTTCCTCCTTCCACTCTCCGAGACGCTTTTTAAAAACAAAACTATGACAGAGTATAGGATTCAAAGTGGACAATACTTGGGGCCGATAGTAATGTTTGTTGTCTTTGCTCATGGGTGTTAGGTTTGGACTAATTGTAAAAATGGTGAGAAAATGTAAGGGAGAAAACTATAAAAGGCAGCTATGGGTGAACTATTAAGTGTATGTTTTGGTTAATTGTTAATAGGATATTCTTTCTTTATAAGAGAGGTATGCGTAGGTATCAATATACTAGGTTCAATCCCAAATAGGTTTCTCTTGATTCTTAACAATCTGGAATTGGGTTTATCTTTTTAAAATCTTGGTAATTTTGTTATTCCATATTTTAAATTGGAAGTGCTGTTATAATGTTCTTATATGCCTCCATTTATACCTCAAACTTGATACTTGGGCTTGTGAGTTGTGTTTTGGAGCATAAAATTATACACGTCTACCATTTTCTCCCCCGTCTCTGATTTCACGAAACCTCAAGGTTGTGATTTTTGTCGATCACGTCAAATTGTCGTTGTGCATCAAAACTTACTTGGCAGCAACATTTCTCACGAGTGTCAGAGCAGCTATCCTCATGGCCTCTATGTTTCTCAGGACAATACATCTCATGGTGTTTCTTGCTTGTGGCCTTGTGGTGGTGCCTCTAACGGCCTAGAGGCAATGTATCTTACTCGTGGCCTCGTGGTGTGCTCTTCGTGATGCATCTTCTAGCATATCTTGTTGTGCACATTGTGGCATCTTTGAGGGCACTGCCTATGCTTCTAGGTTATGTTTTTGTGTTGGGTTGCATGACCCGATTTTATAACCCGAAACTTCAAGCCCAATTTCTTTTCCTTTAAAGCCCAACTACTTATCATGCAGTTTTTGTGCTCTCCCCCGCCTCCTCTTCCTTATCTTCCTCTGCTGTAATCATAATTGTTGAAGACTAGAGATAAGGTCAGTTTATAATATATAAGTGAGGTAAAAAAAAGTACAAGTTTTTTGCAATAGACATGAATCCATGCAGAAGGTAAAAGATCATTTAATTGACTGATATAAAATTAACCCCATAAAGAATACTTCTTCCTTGTAAAAGCTTGAAATTTCGACTCTTCGTTCTCTTTAGGTGGCTCTGGTTTTGGCTCTTTCGCCTTTCCTGTCTCTTTAGAATGGTTTGCATTTGACCCAAACACAAGCTTGCTCTGAGATTGATGAGCATTACTTTGTGAGCTAGAAGTTGTAGAAGACTGTGAATTGACATTTGGAACATCATGTTTCTTGTCCTTTGACCCTGAGGAAGAAGAAACTGGAGGAGGCTGATACTTCAAAGGTTTTCCATCCAACCGTCTCCCAGTTCCCGAAAATGGGTTGAACTTGGGCTCAATTTCGATAGGGGTATCCTCAGCAGCCGTTGGTGCCTTTCCAGTAGAATGCGGTGCAATGGGCTTTTCAGGTTCCTTGTAATCCAAGGGAGGAGCAAAGTCCACCTTGCTGTCAATCTCAATTATGCTTATGGCATTGTCAGGCTTAGTTTCTATAATATCTATGTAATATTTTTTGTTGTTGTAAGCCACCATAATGCTATCTCCAGTAGTCAAGCAGGAAAAATTCCTTAGTGTCGTTTCTAAGATAACTTTTGGATTTGAAATATCTAAGAAGTCCTTTGTGTGGGGCTATAACTTAATATATGTCCCTTTTGGAAGTGTCACATTTTTCACTTTCTAAGAGACAAGAATGCAGTAGGGTGTAGATGGATATTCACAATGAAACATAAGGCAAATGGGACAATAGAAAGATATAAAGCTAGATTGGTGGCAAAAGGATATACCCAAACATATGAGATTGACTATGAGAAGACATTTGCTCCAGTGGCAAAGATGAATACAGTTCGAGTTATTCTTGCTTTGGCTGCTCATTTTGGATGGAACTTACACCAGCTGGATGTGAAGAATGCCTTTCTTCATGGAAATCTAGAAGATGAAGTGTACATGGAGATACCCCAGGCTTTGAGGTGAAAAATTAAAGAAACAAGGTATGCCTCCTGAAGAAAGCATTGTATTTAAGCAATCCCCTAGAGCATGGTTTGGAAGATTTACAAAAGCAATGGTTTCCTTGGGATACAGACAAAGCCAAGGAGATCACACTCTATTCATAAAGCACTCTTCTACAGGTAAACTCACTCTATTTCTTGTCTATGTGGATGATATGATTATTGTAGGAGATGATGAAACAGAAAAATTGCCATTAAAAGATAAATTGGCAGCTCAATTTGAAATGAAAGACCTAGGAAAACTCAAATATTTTCTTGGAATAGAGGTTGCCTACTCCAAGAACGGAATTTTCATCTCCCAAAGGAAATATGTACTTGATCTCCTCAAAGAATGAGGAAAGTTGGGATGTAGAACCTCAACAGTTCCTATAGAACAAAATCACAGAATTGGAAGTGAAGAAAGTACTCCTGTAGAGAAGGCCCAATATCAGAGATTTGCAGGAAAATTGATTTATCTATCACACACAAGACCGGACATTGCTTATGCAGTTAGTGTAGTGAGCTAATTTATGCATGATCCAAGAGAGAGAGACATGCAAGTAGTTGACAAAATTCTCCAATACTTGAAGTCAAGTCCAGGAAATGGGCTATTATTCAAAAGGGAAGACACATTGACTATGAAGATATATATTGATGCTGACTATGCAGGTTCTATTACTGACGAAAAATCTACTTCTGGGTATTTTGTGTTTCTTGGAGATAGTTTGGTAACATAGAGAAGCAAAAAGCAAGATAGAGTATCCCGTTCTAGTGCTGAAGTTGAATTTCGAGCTCTTGCTCAAGGAATGTGTGAAGGACTCGGGATGAAAATCATTTTGGATGATCTTAAAGTCAAAGTGGAGAACCGGGTGCAACTACACTGTGACAATAAGTCTGCCATGAGCATAGCCCATAATCTAGTACAGCATGACAGAACCAAACACATTGAGATTGACAGATATTTCATCAAAGATAATCTTGACAGAGGCTTTGTGATTACAACTCATGTTCCTACAGAACTTCAAATAACACATATTTTTACAAAAGGGCTTCCTCCGGGTAGATATCAAGATCTTGTAGGCAAGTTGGGAATGATTGATATTCATTTACCAACTTGAGGGGGAGTGTTGTAATTAGAAAAGATATCTTTAGAATCTTTCTAATTAGAGAAAATAGATATATAATCTTCTATTTTATTTTGTTTACCTAGTTTCCCTATTTCCCTTTTTAGGATAATTAGATTATTACAAATAGAGGATATGAGAATGTATTTTTCATGATTGAGAATAATAAAATCAGTCCTATTTTCAACTATAACTCTCATGATTCTTTCTGCGCATTTGTGGCCCGGGTTGTAGGGTCCTCCACAGTGGAAACATCGCCCCTCCTCTCGCCTTTTTATGTACTTCGGGTAGGGCAATGTCTTCACCCCTCTACCTTGGGTGTTCCCCCTGCGTTGCTGCTTACTTTGGAGCTTAGAGTACTAGGAATTCCTTCATTCTTCGATCCCTGTCCCCCGCTAGTGTTAACTGATCCCTTCGTTGGCCCCTATAAATTTCGGTCCTTGCGATCGTCCCATAACTCGTTTGGTATCTCCCCCACATCAGACCCCCTTTACTAACCATTCTGCCACTTCCTTGGGGAATTATCCCAGCCTGTTCCAGATCTCGATGTCCCTCCTGTAACCCAGCAAAGAAATATCCAAGTAGCTGCTCTTCAGTCACTCTCATGGCCTGTGCCACCAGGACTTCAAACTCCTGTACATATTCTTTGACGCTCCCCTTCTATCACACCGCCACAAGCTTTTCAAAAATAATGCCTTGATTGAGTCCACTGAACCTCCGCATCAGAGCTTCCGTGAACGTTCTCCAGGATGGGTTCTTGGTTTTTTTGCGCCAAAAACGGAACCAATAACTGGCCCCTCCATCCATGCAGATAAGACAAGCTTCATTTTCTCCTTCTCTGTCTTCGCGATCCATCCCATGGGATTTGTACCCTCAAAAGTGGGTAATTCCACGTGTTTCATCCAACTGCGTGGTACTTCCCCTTTGTCGTCCTCCAAACTCTTCTGTCGCCGTTCCCGACCTGCATTAACAAAATTGCGACTGCCTTCCGAACTTCGTTCCTGGTTCCTTGTTCGTCTTCCGAGTGCGCGCCCAAATGCTTGAAGTTTGTGGGTCACTGCCCTCATCTTCGCCTTTAAGTTCTTCCACCGTCGACTCAATCGCAATTACTCTTTCCTCCATTCTTGCCTTCACACACACTCTGTTCGTCCTTCCTTCCTCCTTGAATGATTTATTTGGCAGGTCAGACCAATCTTGTTAGACTTCTTTATTCAAGAAGTCTATTCGATCTCTCCTCTCACCAAAACACACACAAACGGATTGAATGTATACGAATTATTGATATTAACAATATTGAGATACAAGAATCACCCTATCAAGGGAGCCTCTCTCCGTCCAGTGAATGATGATCCAGTCTATACTCAAATGTACAAAAGAATACCCCTCCTTAGCAAACTGTTAGATGTTAAGATGTGTGTTTCTGTTATTTGAGCTTAGTCTATTCTGTATTAAGGGCATTGGCCCATATCTTACAATATAAATAAACTACCCTATGTGTATTCTAAACACACAAGGGATATTCTCTCCCAATCTTCTCTATTTCTCACATGGTATCTAGAGCACAGGAATAGTTTCAGCCAACTCCATAGTCTCCGACACCCATCACTGCCGCTATCGTTGCAGTTGTCGCCGCGGCCGTCGTCTCCACCGCTGCCGCCGCCGCCGCCGTCGCCGGAGTTCCAAAATCGACCGGCGACCACACCATCAGAATCGTCTCGACCGGGCGACCACCGTGGTACGAAGATCGCGGCGAACGGACCACCCACGCGCCTCCACACGCTGCCGCAAGAGTCACCACTGCCACCGCTGCCGCCACGCGTGCCGGCGCGTCGCCGGAGATTTCCGCCACCGATCAGCACCGCCGTGATCGCCTCCTCGCCCTCTTTCTGGATCTGTGGTCATTGCGTCAATCGGAGCACTTTGAATTTTTAGGGTTTCTCCCTCTCCATGGCTGCCCAACTTGATGATCGGAGTCGGTCTCGCGAACCAGGTAAAGGACGTCCAAAATGTGACCACTGTGGCAAGCTAGGCCACAAAATTGATAGATGTTATGCGCTTCATGGACGTCCTCCTCGACCTATAGCAATGGCTAATTCTGATCCACCTCCCCGATCACCGTCTGCAGACCATCCTACTTCATCAAATACCATAAATAACCATTTACTCTTTCAGGAATTTCTTAGATGGTATGAGGATCGTCAGCACTCTAGTTCCACTACATCTGCTTCTGTTATACGCACAGGTACTCCTTTTGTTGGTTTGACTCACTCTCTCGGATCTTGGGTCCTTGACTCAGGTGCCACCGATCATATCACTGGTAACAAGTCCTTGTTTTCTTCCTTGTCATGTCCGGTTAATTTACCCTCGGTAACGATGGCTGATGGGTCTAGAGTCTCATCTCATGGTATTGGTACTGTTCATATTTTTCCGTCCATATCCATTGATAATGTACTTTATGTCCCTGGTTCTCCTTTTAACTTATTGTCCGTAAGTCGTCTAACTCGTTCCCTTAATTGTGTTATTTCATTTACCAAAGATTCTGTTTGGTTGCAGGATCGGAGTTCGAAACACATGATTGGCACAGGATGTGAGTCTCATGGCCTATATCATCTCAGCCCTTCTCCACATGCTGGCGTAATCATGGAGTCACCATCCCTTCTTCATGCTCAGTTAGGGCATCCCAGTCTTGCCAAACTGCAGCAACTTGTTCCAAGTCTGTCCAAATTATCAAGTTTGTCGTGTGAGTCTTGTCAGTTAGGTAAACATACTCGTAGTTCCTTTCCTCGTAGTGTTTCACAACGAGCGTCATCCCCTTTTTCATTGGTTCATTCTGATATTTGGGGACCTAGTCGTGTTAAGTCAACTTTAGGATTTTAGTATTTTGTTACCTTTATTGATGACTATTCCAGATGTACTTGGTTGTTTCTCATGAAGAATCGTTCTGAGTTGTTTTCTATTTTTCAAACCTTTTTCAATGAAATAAAAACTCAGTTTGGGATTTCTATTCGCACTTTACGCAGTGATAATGGCCGTGAATACCTTTCTCAACAGTTTAAACATTTTATGGTTTCTCATGGCATTCTTCACCAAACCTCATGTGCTTATACCCCTCAACAAAATGGGGTTGTTGAGCGCAAGAATAAACACCTTATTGAAACAACTTGTACCCTTCTCATTCATGGTCAAGTACCCTCACGTTTTTGGGGTGATGCTGTTCTCACGGCATGTTATCTTATCAACCGCATGCCATCTTCCGTCCTAGAGAACAAAATTCCTCATTCTATCTTATTTCCTCAAGACCCTCTACATCCATTACCTCTTAGAGTTTTTGGGTCTACATGTTTTGTTCATGATTTTAGTCCTGGTCTTGATAAGTTATCTCCTAGGTCTCACAAATGTGTCTTCTTAGGATTTCCACGGTCACAAAAGGGCTATAAGTGTTTTTCCCCTTCCCTCAATCGTCATTTTATCTCTGCTGATGTCACTTTTGGTAAATTCAGTTGTGTTGTTCAACAATTTGGTATGTCTCGCAGTGAAGCGGATCATTCAGTGTTCTATCGCCACTCGAGTGCTGGATGTATCTACTTAATAGTGTATGTCGATGATATTGTTCTCACAGGAAGCGACTATCTTGGCATCTCTCAGATGAAACAACACCTTTGTCATCATTTTCAAACCAAAGATCTTGACAAACTCCGGTACTTTTTGGGTATTGAAGTAGCACAATCCAATTATGGTATTGTCATATCTCAGAGGAAGTATGCGTTAGACATCTTGGAGGAAACAGGGTTAATGAACTCTAAATCTGTTGAGATACCTATGGACTCTAACATCAAACTCCTACCAAATCAGGGGGAGCATTTCTCAGATCCTGAACGGCACAGAAGACTAGTTGGTAAATTAAACTATCTTACTGTTACGCATCCTGACATTTCCTTCGCAGTTAGTGTGGTGAGTCAATTTCTAAACTCCCCATGTGAAGACCATTGGGATGCAGTTGTTCGCATACTGAAGTATATTAAAAGATCACCTGGAAAAGGTTTGCTATATGGCCCTAACAACGATACAAAAATCGTTTGCTATTCAGATGCTGATTGGGCTGGTTCCCCTTCTGATAGGAGGTCTACTTCTGGATATTGTGTCTCTATTGGTAGCAACCTGATATCTTGGAAAAGTAAGAAGCAAAGTGTTGTGGCAAGGTCCAGTGCAGAAGCAGAATATAGAGCTATGGCATCAGCTACTTGCAAGCTTGTGTGGCTTAAACAATTGCTTAGTGAATTGAAATTTGGAGATGTCACTCACATGATACTTATATGTGATAATCAAGCTGCTCTCCATATTAGCTCTAACCCTGTCTTCCATGAGAGAACCAAACACATTGAAGTTGATTGTCATTTCATTCGAGAAAAAATCATATCCGGAGATATCAAGACTGAGTTTGTTAACTCAAGCAACCAGTTGGCAGACATATTCACTAAGTCCTTACGAGGACCTAGAATTGATTATCTTTATAACAAGCTTGGAACATATGATTTATATGCTCCAGCTTGAGGGGGAGTGTTAGATGTTAAGATGTGTGTTTCTGTTATTTGGGCTTAGTCTATTCTGTATTAAGGGCATTGGCCCATATCTTACAATATAAATAAATTACCCTATGTGTATGCTAAACACAAGGGATATTCTCTCCCAATCTTCTCTATTTCTCACACAAACAAATTCTTATTTCTAGTATCACTCCCCCTTACCCCTCTACTAACTAACTAACCACCGCTCTTAGTTCCCTCCTTTCTTCTCTCATACACTTTTAATCCTCTAACAGTATCACATAGATGAGAATTTTGCAATGAAAAGGTAGACATGCAAGAATAGATGGGATTAAGAATTTAGGTATGAATTGGAAAGAGTAGCATCTAGTCATCTATTGAGAAAAACATTGTTGTTAGGTTTCTGGGTATGAAACCTAACTGCTCACAGCACACACTCACACAATAGCACCCAAATGGTAAGAAAAGAATGAAAATATGTATTCACATCAACCAATGTCATGTACAACCAGTAACTGGAGCATAATCCCCCTCCATAGGATCAAGGTTCCTGTCTATACAATTGATATCAAAACTTGTCCTCTCTACCAGACCCCCCTTG
This sequence comes from Vigna angularis, assembly GCF_016808095.1. Lineage (NCBI taxonomy): Eukaryota > Viridiplantae > Streptophyta > Magnoliopsida > Fabales > Fabaceae > Vigna > Vigna angularis. Next base: position 19,822,457 of record NC_068974.1, on the reverse strand, counting down.
CCTTCTTATAAAGGCAACCCACTTCTAACTACCCAACAACAATTAATTCCTAAACTGTTTTCTCTCTCCTGCACACCTATTACCTATTATAACCTATCATATTATATCCTATCAATTGTAGAATTGCAGCTTAGGTAAGAAGAGTTAGTTTGATGGAGGATAGCCCCATCTTATTAAGTAGAGGAAAGCCAAGAAAAGCTGTAGGAGAAATCATTAAATTTTAATGGCCTTTCCAATGACTTGGATTTTGACAAAACACAGTGGTGGAATTTCTCTGTTGATGTATGTGGTTAACTGCACTCTGTATGCAAACGACTTTTGTTGCCAATTTTAGCTTTGTTGATTCATGGTAGTATAAAATTTTATCTATAAAAAATATTAAGACACCTTCTGTTTGTATTATTTCATTCTTTTTAATATATGTCCCGACACTTCTATTTTAAAATTTTTTCACTTTCTTCATAGAAAGAGAAAGGATCCAGCGCGAAAAACTGCGAGATTTGGCAGTTTTTGAGAGGCTAAATGGAAATCCTAGAAAATCATCCCCAGCTCTTGCTGTGAAGAAGGTATGGCCAAACTGCTCTCCTCAAGCACCATTGTGAATTTACTTTTAATCTACTTTTGACAATTATAAGTGCATTGAAGGGTAGTGTTGTGAAGAAATTTATTATACCAATATTAGCATTTCTATCTAAATTTGATTGTTCCCATAAAAAATTGTGTCAAGTTTTATATACTCAGATATCATAATTTTAAGTTCATAAGTTGTATGCTGAAACTTGCAGTGGATTTCTTTTTATGTTTACTAATATAATCCGTTATAAAGCACTAGTTGAAAATAAGACTGATTTATTATTCTCAATCATAAAAAATACATTCTGATACCTTCTATTTGTAATAATCTAATTCTCCTAAAAAGGGAAATAGGAAAACTAGGAAAATAAAATAAAATAAAGATTATATATCTATTTCCTCTAATTAGGATGATTCTAAAGATATTATCTCAAATTACAACACTCCCCCTCAAGCTCGATCATACAAGATTGTATGAACCAAGCTTGGAATAGTCAAACTCAATTGTAGAGAACGTCAATAAACCAAATTGGACAGCAATGGACAAAAGCAAACTTGCACAATGAAACTTCAACTTCGACAACAATGGACGAGGGCGAACTAGCACCATGAAGCTTCAACTTGGACAGCAATGGACGAGAGAGATTTCCATAAAAAATGGATGATGACTTGCAGCAACAAACTACAAGAATAGATGAAGGGCCTCCAGTGGCGAACAACAACAAACTAAAGGGATTGGATTTCCATCAATAGTGGCGAACAACAAAAAAACTTCAAGAACATGATTTCCATGAGTAACATATGGGAGGTCTTCAAAGGCTAACAACCACAAATCTATAGGGACTTAACTACCCTAAACAGAAACAAACCTTCAGGGACTTAACTGCCCTGAACAGCAACAAGCCTTTAGGAAACAACTGTCCTGCAGAGGCTAACAACAACAAACCTGCAAAGACTATACTACCCTGCAGCGGCTGGAACTAAAAGGCTAACAGCCACAAACCAGTAGGGACTTAACTACCCTAAACAACAACAAACCTTCAGGGACTTAACTGCCCTAAACAACAACAAGCCTTCAAGAAACATCTGTCTTGCAAAGGCTAACAACAACAGACTTGCAGGGACTACACTACCCTGCAACGGCTGGAACTTTCTCCTCCTGATGACTGAACAACAAAACGTGTAGGTGGAAGAACTAGTGAGAACTGATCAGTACGAGGGACAAATCTGAATCCTATAACTTCGAAAGAGTCAATTCAGCAGGCGGTCTCAAAGAACAACTCTCAGTTAGATGTTATAACAAAGCATTGACGGTGAAGAGAGCCGTTCACATTAGTAATGGTAGAAACCAAAAAACACCAAATATCGAAGACACTTTGGAGGTCCTAAGTTCTCTACTGGACTACTCCCAAATGGTGATACTTACACTGTATCACAAAAGTACGGGCTAAACTCTAGCCCAAGAAGAAAGTTCTCTGTAGGGGTTGAAAATATTTCCCCTCACGGCAAACAGCGGAAAGGACGACTAATGCACTTCACGAGACTCTCTTAATCTTGACCAAAGAAAATGTGGCAGCTTATTGAGGCAGCATCGACAAACTGCAGAGGTTACAACAACTGACTACAGCAACAAGGACATTAAAGCACCCGCCAACAAGACTGATGAATTGTTGACTAGATCATCACAGCTACAGAAATAGACTCCCCTTCATGCCACAGGCCAACGGGGACGTCACACTTGCAAGAGAGAATCAAAAAATTGTAGTCAGATGGTGGAGACAAGCTTGGCCACAGGTGCCGGTGCATTCGGCGGCACAAGCGGCGGAGACGTCGGCAAGAAGCACCAATCAGTGTTGCACAAGAAAGAGGAAGAAGAAACCCGTTGGTGGTTGCAGAAAGCTCGTGAAGGCAGAGAACCCTTCTCAATGAAGAAGAAGATGACGGAAGCGGGAGAAGTAGTACTAGGAGCTGGCGCATCAACAACGTCAACAGCGGAGACAAAACATTGTTGTTTGAGAAACAAAAAACAAATGAAGCTTGCAGCGAATAGTGAGAAGCAAAGAAGACAAAGATTCTGCTATGGAAGGTCAGAACAAAGCGGAGGAGGTTTGGCGAGTCGACCGGAAGCGGCGGGGTGTGATTCCGACACCGGGACAACGACACGTGACAAATACACACGAGATCTGACGGAGAGAGGAGGCACGTGACGGCGTGTGGGGAGGAGTCTGAGACGTTGTCCACCAGGGTTAGGTCGCGCTCGAAGAGACGATCTAGATCCGCTGGTCACCGGTCGGAACTACGATTGTGACCGGTGACGTACGGAGGCCGGTGGCGGACAGTGACCGGCGGCGGAGAGCGGCAGTGCACAACAGAGTAAGCAGCGAAGGCAGTGGCCTTTCTTGGGTTCTTCGAAGAAGAGACTTTCGGTCTCTTTGATTCAACTGGCAGTCAATAAGAATGCCAAAAGGAGCCAAAATTCATTGGGCATCAACAGATCTAAAGCACCAGTTTCAGCTACTGGTCCGAAAGGGAATGGGTTCGAATCCCATTCTAATCATACTCAAACTCTGTATTTGGTAATACTGGAAAAAACGGCCAGAATTCTAAGGCAGTACTTGACTAGGGCAATTGTAGCCCATTAAAAACAAATGTTAAAGAAGAGACTTTTAGGGGGCAGCTGGCGGCCAGCCGCTAGCAGACAGCAAAGATAGCGGAAGCGGATCAGACGAGCTCTGATACCAAGTTGAAAATAAGACTAATTTATTATTCTCAGTCATAAAAAATACAGTAATGTTAGGATATAGGGTATTTGGGATATAAGGGTATAATGGGAAATGGGATTAGGATAGAAGGTAGAGGAATTGTATAAATAGATTGTTTGGATAGCTAGAAGGTAGTTTTTTGGGTAGTTGATTTGTTAACAGGTTTAATCCTGTGAAAGGGGTTATGCCCTTGTTTCTGTAAGTGTCCAGAGTATTCTTTTGTGAATAATACACAGTTTTGTTCCCATTCTTGTTATCTTTCTGTTCTGAGAGGTGGTTTAGAGGGTTCTTGACTAGGTTTCTTAATCGGAAACCTATCAATTGGTCCGACCTGTCGGATCCCAATTCGAGGTGCAGAGAGTGGACGGAGACGAGAAATTACAACTGGCTTTCATCAGTATGGAGGGGTATGCGGGGAGTTGGTTTCGATTTTGGAGAGAGAAAACCAAGAACCATTCTTGGGAAGGGTTGAAGAGAGCTTTGGGGATTAGGTTCGGGGGAGGAACGAGGGGAACTGTTTACGAGAAATTGTCGACCATCAAGCAGTTCGGAACGATGGAGGATTATGTTAGGGAGTTCGAGACGCTAGTGGGACAGACATCCAAGATTCCAAAGGAGCAAATTCTGGGTTACTTCATGGCGGGACTACAGGAAGAGGTGGGAGACCATGTCAGGCCGCACGACCCACCCGACCTGATGACGGCAATGCGGGTGGCGCGAGATGTGGAGAGATTTACAGTCTCGAGAAAGGAAGGAGGATCGGGGCCCAGGAATCAAGGTGCGTGGGGACGATCGGCGGGGGCTGTTACGCGAGTAGAGTTCCCACGCGATACGCAGAGTCAAGGAGGGGCCGCGGAAAGTGTCGGTTTCGTGAAGAAAGAGGCGACCCCCGGAGGCGGCGCCGCAAGAACCACTGACGACTGTGTTAGATGTTAAGTTGTGTGTTTTTGTTAATTGGGCTTAGCCCATTCTGTATTTAGGGTTTAACCCTTATTTTATATTATAAATAAACTACCCTATGTGTATGCTAAACACATAAGGGAGATTTCTCCTAATCTTCTTCACTATATTCAACATGGTATCAGAGCCATGGTTAGAGCCTATTCTAGTGAGTTTTAAATGAGCATTCTATTATTCTATTCCACCCGCTATCAGGCCGTTATCGGACCACCCAATTTCTACTATCACGCACGAGATGTCTATACCTCGGCGTGAAGGGGGTGTGTTGGAAGTCCCACATCGACTAGAGATAAGGCCAAATTATAATATATAAGTGAGGTGCAAACCTCACCTTACAAGCCGGTTTTGTGGGGTTGAGTTAGGCTTAAAAACTCACTTTCTAACATGGTATCTGGAGGGAAAGGAATACCCGCAACCTACCATATTCGGAGTACGTGAAAAGGAGAGAAGAGGGAAGATGCTTCCGATGCGAAGGGCCTTTCAGCCTAGGTCATCGATGTCCAGAGCAGGAATTGCGAATGCTGATCTTGGTCGAAGAAGAAGAAGAAAATGTGCCACTGCCCAAGCCCCCTGATTCGAATTGAAGGGCAAAGCCAGTGGCTAATTCGATGAGGAAGAAGAACCATGAGACCAATCCTCCCCATTCCAACCTTGAGGACAAGGTTGTTCTCAAGAGGGGTGTAATGTTAGGATATAGGGTATTTGGGATATAAGGGTATAATGGGAAATGGGATTAGGATAGAAGGTAGAGGAATTGTATAAATAGATTGTTTGGATAGTTAGAAGGCAGTTTTTTGGGTAGTTGATTTGTTAACAGGTTTAGTCCTATGAAAGGGGTTATGCCCTTGTTTCTGTAAGTGTCCAGAGTATTCTTTTGTGAATAATACACAGTTTTGTTCCCATTCTTGTTATCTTTCTGTTCTGAGAGGTGGTTTAGAGGGTTCTTGACTAGGTTTCTTAATCGGAAACCTATCAGTCTGATACACTCTATATGTAATAATCTAATTCTCCTAAAAAGGGAAATAGAGAAATTAGAAAAATAAAATAAAAGATTATATATCTATTTCCTCTAATTAGAAAGATTTTAAAGATATTATCTCAAATTACAACAGCACTAAATTAATGTCTAGTGTTTTGTTGTTCTTTGTCTGTTATTGTTAGGTTCTTTTATGCATAGAACCGTAACAGATGATTCTCCCCTCTCACAACACTCAAACAATAACAAAGAAATGAATGTATGAGTATTTCATTAATTCTGTAAAGTATGTCAAACAGAATGACAAGTAGGAATCCCAAGGAAGCCTCCCTTCCTCCACTGGAAAATGTCCAGTCTAATTTCCCAAGAGTAAAATATCTGATAAAAAAACCCCTCTCCACTTATTCTACTACTATTTATACTATCTTGCCCCTCTAACAAACTTCTAACAGACTTTCCCTCTTAACTTCCTTTCCCGCCTTTATTTCTCCTAACATACACTTTTATTCCTCTATCAATACCCCCCTCCATCTCAGCAACCTTGTGCTCAAGGTTGAAATTCGGAAACTGGTGCTTGATGTACCGTTCCTCTTCCCAAGTTGCTCCTTCTACTCCACCCTCCTGCCACTGGATCAGAACTTGGGACACCTTTTCCCCTTGTTGATCTATGTCTCGCCTCTGCAATACCTTCAAAGGTTTGTATAGTGGACCTTGCACCTGTAATTCTTCCGGCAATTCTCCTTCCACCTTATTCTCCCCTGCAGCTTTCTTCAATTGTGAGACATGAAAGATCGGGTGTATTCTGGCTGTTTCTGGCAGCTGCAATTTAAAAGCCACTGGACCCACTTGTTTTTCAACCAAGAAAGGTCCGTAATAACGAGCAGACAGTTTGGGATGCAACTTGGTTGGCATGGACACTTGTCTATGGGGCCTTATCTTAAGGAAGACCCAATCTCCTTCTTTCACACTAGACTCCTTCCTCTTTCTATTCGCATACTGCACCATCCGTTCTTGCGCTCTAGCCAAATGATGTTGCAATTGCTTGAGAGCTTCATCTCTCGTTTGTAAGTCCTGTGCCACCGCTTCTACCACCGTTTCTCCTGGAATGAATCTGTTTAATGTGGGTGGGGCTCTGCCATAAACCGTCTCAAAAGGAGTGCATTTTGCTGCTCCTTGATAGCTGGTATTATACCAGTATTCAGCCCATGCTAACACGGTGTTCCATGCCTTCGGTTGTTCTGAACAGAAACACCGTAAATAGGTCTCCAATATCCTATTCAATACCTCAGTTTGGCCATCCGTTTCTGGATGGTAGGCAGTACTCATTCTCAATTTGGTGCCCTGAATTCGAAACAGCTCCTTCCAAAAGATGCTAATGAAGAGAGGATCCCGGTCACTAACAATTGATACGGGTATCCCGTGCAGTCGCACCACCTCTCTTACGAAAATTTCTGCAATTACCTTTGCTGTATAAGGGTGCTTGATGGGGATAAAATGCCCAAATTTACTCAACCTGTCCACCACCACCAGTATCGTGTCGAACCCCTGGGATTTTGGCAATTTAACCACAAAATCCATACTTACTTCTTCCCATATTGCCTTGGGAATTGGCAATGGTTGTAGAAGCCCCTGGGGAGATGATGCCATATATTTGTGTTGCTGACAAATCAAACAAGCAGCTACATAATCGGTCACCCTCTTCTTCATACCCCTCCAGTGAAAAGCCTGAGTGAGTCTCCTATATGTCCGATATACTCCTGAATGGCCTCCTATAGTCGAGTCATGGAATTCTGCTAAAAGCTTGGGTATCCATTCAGACTTCTCTGAAAGCACGAGCCGTCCTTTAAAATGTAATCTCTCGTTCTCCATGGTGTAAGCGGGATGGGAATCAGGATCTTGTTTGATCTCTTCCACTATTTTTTTCAGTCCTTCATCATTCTCTACTTCCTCCAAAAGCTCTTGAAAATCAGGCCAATATGGCCTGGATATCCCTTGCAGCATCTTATCCCCTTCTCCCCCATCTTCACCTTTTCTAGATAATCCATCGGCCACTCTATTTGAAGCTCCCGTTCTATAATAGATATCAAACTCATACCCCATGAGTTTTGCTAACCAGTTCTGCTGGTTTTGAGTGGTTATGCGTTGCTCCAACAAATGTTTCAGGCTTTTCTGGTCTGTAAATACACTGAAACGTCTTCCTAGTAAATACGGACGCCAGTGTTGAATGGCTAGCACCAGTGCCATCAACTCCTTCTCATACACCGACTTGCCCAATGAACCTTCTGACAACGCCTTGCTGTAATACGCTATGGGCTTCTTGTTTTGTGACAATACCGCTCCTATTCCTTTCCCGGAAGCATCACATTCTACTTGAAACGCCTGTGAAAAATCAGGCAGAGCTAGTACAGGAGCAGTAGTGACTGCCTTCTTCAATGCTTGCATGGCTGCCTCCCCCATTTCCGTCCACTCAAACTTTCCTTTTTTTAAGAGATCTGTGAGAGGCCTCGCGATCTTCCCATAATCTTTTACAAATCTTCTATAGTAACCGGTGAGTCCTAAGAAACCTCTCAGCTCTTTGATACCTCTGGGCGCTGGCCAATCAGTCACCGCTGACACCTTCTCGCCATCCATCTCAACTCCTTGCTTTGATATCAGATGACCCAAATAGCGAATCTGTCTCTTGCCAAATTCGCATTTTTTCTTGTTTGCAAATAGCCTATGTTGCCGCAGCAACTCCATCACTTGTCTGAGGTGATCTTCATGAGCTTCCCACGATTTGCTGTACACAAGGATGTCGTCAAAAAAGACCAACACACTCTTCCTCAAGAAAGGTCGCAACAGTGAATTCATCATATCCTGGAAAGTGGCCGGAGCGTTCGTGAGGCCGAAGGGCATTACGAGGAATTCGTAATGTCCCACATGAGTCCGAAACGCTGTTTTTGGGACATCTTCTTCCTTCATCCGTATTTGGTGGTACCCCGATTTAAGGTCCACTTTGGAAAAAAAATCTGCTCCATGAAGTTCATCTAATAATTCTTCAATCACGGGTATGGGATATTTGTTTGGGATGGTAACTTTGTTTAGAGCTCTGTAATCAATACAGAAACGCCAGCTCCCATCTTTTTTTTTAACTAAAATAACCGGGCTAGAATATGGGCTATTACTGGGCCTGATAATGCCCAAGCCCATCATCTCCTGTACCTGTTTTTCTATTTCAGTTTTCATCAGATGAGGATATCTATATGGTCTTACGTTTACAGGTTCGGTGCCCTCTTTAAGGGTTATCTGGTGATCAACCCGCCTGGCAGGAGGAAGTCCCTGCACTTCCTCGAACACTACCTCGAATTCCTGCAAAATTTCCTCTAAATTTTGTTTTTGCATGATGGTTAAGTCTTCTTCCCTTAGCTGTCCCTCTGCTGTTTCAGCTTTATTCAGACTCCATACCACCGCCACTGTCTCTATCTCAGCTTCCTTTTGCAACATTTCAGGGGTAATTAATTTTTTCATTAATGTGCTGTCCCCCCTTATCACCACCTCAGCATCTGCTGACCCATACTTCAATGTCATCTTCTTCCAATCCACCCTTATCTCTCCCAATTTTGCCAACCACGCCACTCCCAACACTACATCCACTCCACCTAAATCAAATATGTAGAAATCCTCTCGCACTTCCGCTCCCTCCAACGCCACCGACAGCCCTTTGCAACACCCTTGTGTCTCCTTTCTCTGGCCATCTCCCAAACATACCCGATAGGGTGGCGTCTCCTCTTTCTCTAATCTGAGTTCATCGACCAAGTGAGCTGAGATAAAATTATGACTCGCCCCGCTGTCGATTAATACGATGATCCTCCGCTCTCGAACCCATCCGGCCAGCTTCATGGTGTTGGATTGCGTCACCCCCCCGGCTGAATAGACCGACAGCTCCATGCAACACTGTTCTGCCTCTTCCATCGTCTCCGCATCCTCCTCGTCGTCATCGGCTCCCATAATCATCACCTTAAAACTCCTCTCTGCGCAGCGATGCCCGGGACTATACGGTCCGCCACAGTGAAAGCAACGGCCCTCCTCCCTCCTTTTGAGATATTCCGAATATGGCAGTGTTCGCACTCCGCGATTCAACCCGCCACCACCGGACGTACTTTCGACTTTCGAACCGGCGGTTCTGGTCGTTGCCTCTTTCTTCTGACCCATACCTCCATTGCTGCTTGTGCGTCCCCCCGATGGCCCCCGATAGATCTCCGTGCTAGCTACTGTTCCCCCACTTACAGCGTATTTCCCCCACGTTGGTCCTCCTTTACTCCCCGCGCCTCCTTTGATCACCCTCGATACCAGCCCCGATTGCTCCACGTCTCGTGCCCTTTCCATCGCGGTTAACAAATCGCGAGGGTCGTATGGTCGGACAAGATCCCTTAATTCCTCTTGGAGTCCTGCAAAGAAATACCCCAACAACTGTTCCTCCGTCACGCCATCCGCCTGAGCCACCAGGATTTCGAACTCCCGAACATATTCCGCCACCGATTCCCGTTGTCTCACTGCCGCTAATTTTTCGAAGATCGTTCCCCGGTGTCTACCTCCAAATCTCCTGACCATCGCCTCCGTTAACGTCGCCCAGGTATGTTTCTTAACTTTTCTTCGCCAAAAGCGAAACCAGTAGTTCGCTTCTCCCTCCATACAAATATACACCAGCTTCATCTTCTCCTTTTCGGTTACACTCTGTATTTCAAAAAACTTCTCTGCTCTTGCGATCCATCCCGTCGGATCGATCCCTTCGAAAGTGGGTAATTCCACTCTCTTCATCCAACTCTTCTGTACATCCGCCCTTTCTTCCTCCGATTCATCCTCCGCTTCCTCCTCCTCCGTCTCTCGACTTCCATTAACCGAATGACTGCCCTCCGAACTCCTTCCCTGGTTCCTTCTTCTCTCGTGTTTCACCAATCTTCTTCCACGGTCGCGATTCCCGTCTCGAGCCCTTCCTCTCATCTCCTCTCGAATCTCTTCCAACATGGCTTCCATGGACTCGAACCTTCCTTCCCACCTTTCCTCCAGTGCATTCATCTTGTTCTCCATCGTGCAACTCCTCCGATCTGGATCCGGCAGGTCGGACCAAATCTGTTAGGTTCTTTTATGCATAGAACCGTAACAGATGATTCTCCCCTCTCACAACACTCAAACAATAACAAAGAAATGAATGTATGAGTATTTCACTAATTCTGTAAAGTATGTCAAACAGAATGACAAGTAGGAATCCCAAGGAAGCCTCCCTTCCTCCACTGGAAAATGTCCAGTCTAATTTCCCAAGAGTAAAATATCTGATAAAAAAACCCCTCTCCACTTATTCTACTACTATTTATACTATCTTGCCCCTCTAACAAACTTCTAACAGACTTTCCCTCTTAACTTCCTTTCCCGCCTTTATTTCTCCTAACATACACTTTTATTCCTCTATCAGTTATAGCTAAACACCTGATTAATGCTAGCAACCTGCATTGTGATATAGGACCTGTTTGGACAACCTTGTCTATAGGGATTTCTAGGAGTAGAAAATAAGAAAAATTAGATCGACTTCATAAGCTAAAATTAACTTATACAAAAGTTAAAATTAACAATTTTAAAGAAGCTATGTAAGAGAGCTTCTACAAATTAGTTTATGCATAAGGTAACTTTAGCCTATGGAGAAACTAATTTCATTCTCTTCCTTCTTGTTTATCTCTTAGAAGTCCTAATGGAGAAATTTGTTCAAACAGACTCCTGTATTATAATGTAAAATTTATATCGTAGGTTATTTATTTGTCCCTTTGCTTCTTTAACATCATATATCCCATATCCTCATTGACTCATGGTTTTATGGCACCTAAATGGCTTTTGTTAAAGGATCACCTCTGTCTTTAAATAACTTTTGGTTTCAGAGTTTTTCTTCTTCAGTTTTGCAGAACTATATCCACCAAATATGTTCAAGCATCAGATTTACGGCCAGTTGATGTTTTGGAAGATACTTTAAATTACCTTTGGAGTTTGCTGGAATCTAAAGAGCACTCATTTGAAGAAGTTCACGACTTTGTCTTTGATAGGACAAGGTCCATACGCCAAGATATCACTATGCAAAATATTGTAAACAGCAAAGCAATTTACCTGTACGAGAGAATGGTATAGTTTTCTGTCTCAATTTTCTTTGATTATGTACTTTATTCTATTCTCCTGCAACTGCATCATGGTAGATGATTTAAGTTGCATTATTTATACTTGGTTTGCAATTTTAGGTTTAGCTAAACGTTGAATGTCCACTTATTTCATATGCACAAATTACTTTTGACGTATTTGATGTGTTAGATATATTATCTTTATTTTATATTTATCTTTTATCTTTAGTTAGTTTGTTATTATTTCTTATTTGTATTCTGGGTTTGCCCCATATTTATTCTATTATAAATAAAGGACTTTATGTGTATATTCAATACAAGGGAGATTAATCTTATACATACTTTTTTAATATATTCAACATGGTATCAAAGCCAGGTTCCGATCCTGGGACCTATGAGTTATGGGCCCACCACACTTCCGCTACGTCGTCATCTAACACTGCTACTATCCGAGTTCAACTTTCGACCGACGATCACATGGTTTTGATCGTCTCGGTCAGGCAACTACCATGTCATCAACGACGCCTTCATCGGAGCTCTTTGTGCTCTCAACACCTTTTGAAGTTGTGAATCTGCTCCCTTTTTCCGTCATGCATGGTGGCATGTTTAGTAGTAATTCAATGCGTCGAGGTCGCTCATTTTCCGCTTTCAAGTTCATCATCGCACGTCTTGTCAGGCATCTATTCAGAGCATCAAGGTTGCTCTTTTCCTTTTTCAGGTGCCTTGATTGGAGAATTTTGGATTTTTTATGGTTTCTCTCTCTTGTTCATCCATGGCTTCTTCCGCTGGTGTTTCTTCTAACCTCATTTTTTTGTCACCATTGCGTTTGACTCGTCCATATATGATACGTATCTGAACTCTCAACACTCGTAATAAACCGAAAGAATAATGAAGAAATGGAATTCTTTTATTGGATGATAAAATCTGACTTAACAAAAGCAAACAATAACTAGGAGCATAACCTCCGTCAGTCACTTGGGAGCATAACCTCCTTTACAAAACTCAATAATAAAAAAGCATGCCTTCCACCCTAGCGTTAGGCTTTATTTATATTAAATATTTTCCTAGAATATAATTCTATTTACTATATGTAACTTATACTGAATATCTCCCTAGGGTATAGCTTTAATTAACTTATACTGAATATTTTCCTAGGATATATTACTGTAATTAACTTATATTGAATATTTCCCTAGGATATAACTCTAATTACTGTAATTACTACTAAATATTTCCCGCCTATCCTAATTGTTGTCCCAGTTAGGATAGTCTTCTTCAACCGATCGGCTCATGGTCTTCTCTGCTTCCCATCGCTCCACTCGAGTTCTCTCCACCTTTGGCCATTTGGCTCGACTCCTCCCCGTCTTCCATCATTCGGCTTGACCTTTCCCCGCTGCCCACCGTTCGGCTTGGTCTTCCTTCCTCCAACGTTCGGCCTTCTCCTTCTCTCCTAAACCTTTTTCTCTCATACACCTTCCAACCCCTAACAATATATGCTTTTCTTCCCATGGAAAAGATGGTTCTTGTTAGTTTATAGTCGTGGTGGCTCTCCAACAATTACTTCTTTATCCACTGGTGGCATTCCTCAACGGTGATTTGCAAGAAGAGATTTACATGGAGCAACCTCCCAAATTTATTGCTCAGGGGAGTCTTCTGGGTTGGTATTTCATCTTCTATGTCGTCTTGCAAATCATTAGCATTTTGGTGTCACTCGAGTGCAGAAGTAAATTTTATGGATTATATTTGTAAGAAGCTTAGTACATACGATTTGTATGCACCAGCTTGAGGGAGAGTGTTAGATATATTATCTTTATTTTATATTTATCTTTTATCTTTAGTTAGTTTGTTATTATTTTTGTTAGGTTTCTGAACGAGAAACCTAGCCAAGAACTCCCTCACACTCTCTCAAAACAGTAGATAGGAAAGAATGAAATGAATCTGTATTATTCACAATAAGAAATTGTCTATACAATCACAATCCATGGGCATAATCCTCTTCACAGGTCTAATGAACCTGTCTACAATCAATATCCCAAAACTCTCCTCTCTACCAGACCCCCCTTGCCTTCTTATAAAGGCAACCCACTTCTAGCTACCCAACATCAATTAATTCCTAAACTTAACAATTAATTCCTAAACTGTTTTCTCTTTCCTACACACCTATTACCCATTATTTGTATTTTGGACTTGAACCATATTTCTTCTATTATAAATAGAGGACCCTATGTGTATATTCAACACAAGGGTGATTAATCTTATACATACTTTTTCAATATATTCAACAGATGATTATCTATAAGAAATTGATCAATATATGTGCTTAAATCCAAATATTAGTCCTAGAACGATTGCATCTGCTGCTCCTTATGAACCTGAACGGGTTAGTTGATCAATTCAAATTGACAAAAAAAGAGTCTCCACATAGAGCAGTTCAACCCTCAAGAGACATTGAATTCCACAGTTGTTTCTCATGAAGTCAATGTTGTTTTTTCTTTCGTCCAAAGTACTCCACCGGAAAAGATAAAAGGGGACACCAACACTCGTGTAGCAATGTGAAAGGAAACAGTTCAAAAAATTACTATATGTTGGGGAACATGTGCAAATACTAAGAGGCAGAGAGTGGGGACCAACTCTTGGCCTTTAAACTGAAAAAGGATTGGAATTTAGTGCCTGTGCATTGAATAGGCTTTCTTCTAAAGAAGATATTTATGACAAACAAAAAACGAAAAAAAAAACTATAGATGTTTAATCATTAGCACAAGTGGAATTGTAGGAGTGAAAAGTAATTTTTCATTCTAATCTTTTAACTTTGCCATTGGTATCAGTTGCAAAGGGAATTGTATTGAATTGTTCTATTCATGCAACTTTGATAACCATGTTTTGGTGAATGCATGGTCATGAGCAAGCCTGGGAGTTGTCGTTATAATGGCGGGATACTTGCAAAAAAGGACTTGAACATCCAATTTTGGACTGTAATAAAGATGGCTTTATTTGGGTCTGCATATCATTTCTTGGAGGCTATTGTTTCCTCCTGTACACAGTCAACCTGGATCACGTGATCATATAGCATTGTATTTTTGTTTTTTGGAAGCATGGATTTACAAGCTATGAAATTCAAATAATGAGCAGAACAATATATTTAATCACACAGGTAAAATTCCATGTTGTATCACATTACAGCCTTTGGCGTTCTATGTCTGATCCAAACACTGCATCAATGCATCATCTCAACTTGGAACAGCTCACAAAGACATTGACATCTTTGTTCAATCTGTATGAAGCAAATCGAAATTCAAATCATGTGCATGAAAATGAAGCTGAATTCCATTCATTATATGTGCTGCTTCATCTTGGTTCTTACAGCCAACCAATGGTTAATCTCTACATCATTGGTGTGATTAATTATGTTTCTCCTTTCATGTTAATTCTAGTCTTGTTGCAACTTATGCAACGTAACTATTTCTAATCCACAGGGAGAGCCACTTTCTGTGTGGTTTAGACGAGTATCAACTCCAGTATTGAAGTCAAAAGAAATGTGCTTTGCTAGGAGAATATTACGGTAACATTTATTGTAATTATTTATCTGTTTAAGTTAGATCAGGGCAGATGAATAGTTTTATATTATATTTCTAACATGCCTTGTCATACTTGAACCCTTTCGGCTTAAAACATAGACAATACACAGGACCACCTATAATTTGTTGAAATTCAACTTCTTATTGAAAGAATGGGAGTAGCAAGGACCAAAATTCTTGATTGCATAGTCATACAGGCTCTGAAACTATATCATGAACAAACTGCCCAAAAGCTTAAACTCTTAAATAAAAGCACATGATACATCTCTAACACTTTTAACATTCGTGATTTTAACAATTAAACAGGTTTTTTTTTTCTTGATTTTCTATCAGGTCATTTGTTATATTAAATGATAACTGCATGTTTTTCAATTATTGATATTATCTTTTCTCGTGACAGATCATTCCAACTTGGAAATTATAAGGATTTCTTTTGTACTGCAGCAGCTCAGGCAACATATCTGCAGTTCTGCATTATGATGCCTTATATCAATGAAGTAATTACTGTAACTAGAGAATTCATTATTCTCATAATATTTTATAACTCATTTATTCAGATATCCTTTGTGTCTAAGTTGATGCATGCTTTTGTTGTTCTTGTTACTTTCTTCATATGTAGCTTAGCACGAATAATCTTTTTTTATTGTAATAGCCAATATTAAGAATAATCTCAATAGGCTATGATTAAAATATTAAAGATCTACAGAATAAGTGAACTGCAGGGGAAAGACATGGAACATTATATAGGGATTATCCATTTATCCCTGTTTTATGAAAACTTGACTCCTCTGGTTCATCTTATATCCCATATTCCAAATAAACAGGATAAATATGCCTACAACTTTAACGCTTGCCAAAGTTAACATCTTAGACAAATCTCAGCATCTGAACAATTCCAAACCACATGTGTGCACACCATATGCAAAATTGCATGAGCTATTAGTCATTGTCTGTAGGAATATTCTTGTGCATATTGAGGGTCTTGATAACAGAAAGTATGTTTCAGAAAACAAATACCTTCACCTTTCACCCCTTTCCCAGAAATTTAGAACTTCAACTTTTTATTTATAATTTATCTTACAATGTGAAGTGGGCTGCGGGCTACATAGATCTATTGATGACATTGGGTCAGAAACCAAAACTTACTAATTCCTTCATATAATTTGTTTCTACATATATTGATAGGAACCCAGAATTGAAAAGAGACAAAAGAGTAATATTCTTTATTGTATAGACTCTATAGAATGCAAAGAATAGGAGAGCACTCTCTCCTCCAAAGGTTTCCCCTTCACAAAGAGCCAAAGCTCAATCTACAAGATTATCAAAAAGTGCCTTGACACAAGAGCTCCCTGCCTTCTTATAAAGGCCCCCCAACCAACTAACCAAAACTCAACTAATTCCTAAACTGTTTCCTTTTATTATGCACACATTACCCATTATAACCTATCACATTATATCCTATCATATATTGATAAATGTTTGGTTGTTTTTATGCTAAAAGGTTCGTGCGCTGGCTTTATCTTGTATAAATTTTGGTGGCTACAAACTTCATCCATATCCTCTGTTGGACCTCTCAAAACATCTGATGATAAAGGTGTGAATTAATTAATCATATTTAAAGTTATGTCTTTATTAGTTCAGTTAAAAAATGTATGATGCAGTTAACTAAACTAAAAGACAGTTCATGTAGCTCAGTTCATCTTGCTTGCACTATTTTTTAGTTCTGCCAAATTATTCTTGTAGTTTAGTTCATTTTTCATACAGTTTAATTTAATTCACAACATTAATTTCTAGTAGGCTATTGATGTAAATTCTTTATCTTAGTCACTTTTTACTTATTTTTCTTGCAGCATCTATTTTGTTAAGAATATACACACACAACGCACACACTTTGTGTGTTTAGTGAAGTATTAATTTTTAGTTTAGTTCAGTTCAGAAAAAAACAATATAGTAACTTTAATATTTCAGTTTAGTTCTTTAATATTGAAATAGTTAACTAAACATAAAAAGTTTAGTTCAGTTCAATGCTAAAAGTAACTAGTTTAGTTCAGTTTTGAGAACAATTTTGTTGTTTAGTTTAGTTCAGTTTACTTTTTTCTCTAAAACTAAACTGTGGACAGCCATAGTATTAACCAACGTTTTAAAATTAGTTATGTCAGCGTCTGTTGATCTTTACACTCATTCTGGCTATACACTTTAACTTGAACTTTGTTTGACAGGAATCAGATTTGGAATCCTTTTGCCATTCTTGTGGTCTAGAAATTTGTACAGATGAATCTGGAAATAAGTTACTTCCCACAAAGCAAACTACATTCAGTCATCCCAAAGGGAGGTTCCAAAGCTATAGTTTCTTGGGCTTGCAAGAATATGAAAGTCAGTTTTAGACCTTGTTGATCTTGCATGTTGGAAAATTGGAACAAGCATGATCCTGGATGACAGAACCTATTTTCATCACCTTACCTTGGTATTATTGTGATCATGCTTGGTGATGCAATGTGACTGTGATCATTCTCAGGTGTCTCTTTGTGGTGCTTAACATGGTAACAAATTGTATTATACATAACAATTTTTGCACCTTTGTGCCTGTATTGTGTGTAACCGTAGTACATGATAAATGTAAGATTAAGCTATTTGTAAATGGGTATGGATGTATACCTCTTCCCGGTGGAGATGATGGTGAGATCAAAATATTATACGTATTCGATATGAGTATTGGATATGAGTATGAGGATGAAAATATATATATTTTTTCAAAATAAGTATGAAATAATGAAATTTGTCCCAAATTCCTATTTGTAAAAGTATAACATTATTATGGTAAGATTTATTGATGCTTATGAAATAAAACTTAATTCTTCCTCGCAAATCATAAGAAAAAATTACACATCGATAGAATACTAGTAACATCATATTCAATCTTGACAAAGTGTTTGTAAATGTTCTCATGCTTTGTGTGATCCAGTTAAACAGGATTTTGAGTAATATTTATGGTAGCTTTGTTATCATAGCACAACTTTATTTGCATCGTAGGGATATCCATATGTTAAAAATATTGTACATAAATAAAAAAATTAAGTGTCAAAATAAATTGGGTGCATTTTTATTGACAATTTATTGAATGAGTTATTCAACTCATAAAAGCTATTAAACTATTTAACAAAAAAAATAAACATGAAGAATAGAAAACAAAATTAACTTCATTGCAAAAATTAGATTTCAGTGTGTATTTATGGTGAAATACAACATTCAAAGTTGAACTTTTTCTGTAATAACTGTCTACTGCTGTGGTATATTTTTTAAAATTAGTAAACGGAAAAATTGTCAATAAAATTATGTAGACCAAAGATAGATATAACTTTATTAATAGTATATACAATTATCTGAGATAATAATAAATTTGAGACAGAAATTTAAATTACATTGTGAATTAAATATTAAAATTATATAACTACCATTTAAATATTTGTTTAATTGTAAATAAGAAATTATTTTTTATATAATTATTGTAGGGATTGTGGATAGTTTTGAAAATTAGTGAAATGAAAAAATAGTTAAAAAAAGGGTTCACGAAAAAATAGACATTCTCCTTAAGTAATATTATATATATATTATTCAGCAAATTATATCACATCTATATAATATTTGATACATAAAATTAAATTTCATCTTTAATTAGTAAGTAAATATATTCGTCATAGAAAAATACTTGAATAAAAATGATAAATTTAGAAATATTATATCATTTTTAATTTTAAGAAAAATGGCTGCATAAATAAACTTATTATATCCTATTAGTATTATTATTATTTAATATCTTATTTAATGTACAGAACACTATTGAATAAAATTAATTTTCTGCTATTGTCAGATTATATTTTAGTTCTATTATATCACATTTTATCTTCACCACTAACATACCTTATCTTATCTACTCCTAATCCTATTTCTCAAATCTTTACTTTTCCACTTCTTAATCATATAATTTCTTTAAACTTTAATCTTATTTACTTCCCAATCACCAATTTTTTATTTTTTCAATAGCACATCCCAATCACCAATTTTTTATTTTTTTAATAGCACATTCCAATCACCTTTGCTGTTGTTACTTTCTGTTCACACACACTACTTTTTATTGCACTTTTTGTTCATATTTTATTCCATCTGTGTTTTCAACAGTCAAGAGAATGACATTGTGTTCGGTGTTCGACATATTCAATAGAAATGAACATCCCATAAAAAAGAGACTAAATTCATCACTTTTCTCATTTTTCCTATGATTTGAGGATTCTTCTTTCTACCCACATATCTTCATTTTTTTTGTAGTAACCCTTTGTGAAAAGGGAAAAAGAGGGTGGATCAATCAATATGAATCTTGTCTAGACTCTCTCAAACTATAGTTTTTATCCCCTTATTATGAACACATTTCAGCATTTCTAAATCATTTTGCAATGTGATGAACGAAATGAATCTTTATCTAAAAGGTGGCATTGTTCATTTTATTTTGTCCTCATTTTCCTATCTTTATCGGTGCAGTCGAGAAAAATAAACTTTTATCTTATTAATGTTGTGTGATAAACAACAATATGTAGAGTTGAGATAATGAGTCTATAGTTATACTGTTTGATTATTTATTGGGCCGGTTTGCATTAGAAAAAACTAAAAACATATCATATACAGCTAATGTAATTTGATTAAAACATTTTAATTCTTTTATTGTAATATTTAGTATACGAAATAACAACTAAAAGTTCAAAACATTGTGGTGAAATAACTAGTATTCAACATAAAGTTTTAATAATAACACAAATTTTTCTCTGCTCCCCTGCAGCCGAGACAGCTGTGTGCTTAATCTCCAGCAAGGAAATGAAGAATCAATAAATCCCGTGTGTGCCACTTCTCAATGAAATCAGCGTTCAAGGCAAAACCACCATGAAGGTGAATAAATTTTTGTAACAGCTGCACAAGACAAAGCTAAATATAAAATTGAATCAGAGCTTCACTCTCCGAGACAGCAAACGTGCCTCTCCATTCTCCCCATTCAAACAGCGTACAAGGTCCAAAAAAAACGAATAAGTGTGGCGGCTGGACCCCAGGCCGTGTGTCTTCTTTTAATGAGGGTGGGGTCCACACAAAAACCCTAGATTCTATGTGGAGAGTTCACACAAAAATCCTACTAAATTATAATTTAATTAATTCTAAAATATTTACGTGGAGAGTTTTGAATTTATTTGCATTCTTTTTGCTGTCCCAAAATGTATTTCCAAAATTTTTCCTGCAATCAATGATAATAATTAGCTCAAATAATTCAAATTAATTAAAATAAGAATTTCCTCATTAATTCTAGCACAATAAATATCGGACATTTAAGCACAATTTCCTCATTAATTCTAGCACAATAAATTAGGTGAAGTCAAGAAAATATTAATTCATCATGGGCCAAATACCGCTGAGCCCAATTAAAACAAGACCAATAAGCCAAACTGTCACGTTCGCGCTCAGCGGTAATTACCGCTGAGCGGCATCAACTCTTCTTCTTCCTAGCTCGCCCTAGGTGTCCTTTATCAATGCCTCTCACTACCCCAATGCATTTAGTTTCTCAGATCACTCAAACATTCAATCCCTATAATACAACTAGAACAAAATCAACACAAACAACAAAATAAAGTCAATCAACTGGGTTGCCACCCAGATAGCGCTTGTTTAACGTCACGAGCCTGACCCAAAATCCTCTAGCACCCTTCAGTAGGTGGAAATCTTTCTTTCCAACCCATCAGTAGGTGTATACAAACATAGTATCCTTCAGTAGATACTCTTCCACCTAACATCCATCAGTAGATGTAAACCCTGTAACAAACTTATAACCAAAACAAAAATACCAAAAGTTCAAAATTACATCACCAAACCAAAAATTAAAAGTTCTTAAATCACTGGGTTTCCTCCCAGCAAGCGCTCTTTTAACGTCACTAGCTTGACCCAATAAAGTTCAAGTTTCATCTTCAATGTTGGTGTTCATCTTTCTTTCATCACACCAACTCATCAACTACTTCCGGTCCACCATTTTGACTCTTCTTGAATATGGAGCCTCAATCTCAATCACTCCATTCTCTTTAAATTCTTTGACAACTCACAACTTGTTCTTGAATCTTACTGCACTACAAGAAAAATGACAATTATATACAGATTATTATATACGGATTTTCATCCGTATATAATAAGAATGTTATATACGGATGTTATATACGGATTTGTGGAATAGCCGTACATACGGAAAAATCCGTATATAATGGGGTAAAATGTTATATACGGATTATCCGTATATAATATCGGTGGGTAAAATTGGCGCGTGGAAGCGGGAACTTTTCCAGGGATAGATCCGTATGTAAGACCGTATGTAAGTTGACAAAATATTTACCCGCTGATTTTATATACGGATATGGAGATAATTAATAATTAAAAAATAAAACTAAATAATATAGAACCTGACTCTTGTATCACTTTTCTCCCTCCCTCCCTCGAGCCAAGTTTTATCCCTTCTCGAGCCCTAGCTATTCGTCCTTCTCCACTACTACCTATGCCTCCTTCTCGTCATTAATCTTCCTTACTCACTGCAACCTTCTCCCTCGTTGAGGCTTATTCTTCCTCATGGAGCGTTCTTCTCTATGCTACTGCAACCTTCTCCCTCGTTGAACCTCTCTCGAAGCCTAACTTGAAGTCTCCTCTGTCGAACGCAGTGAAAGGCTCTTCTATCGAACACACTAAAGGGCTTGGAAGCGTTTTCCCTAAATGTGGTTGTGCGTCGTTGCCTGCGGAAACAATCTCCTTCAGCAAACACTGTAGGACGACCTCCGTGGTTAGTTGAAACCTTCATCTAGTAAGTAATCCAAATTTGCTTCATTTTCATAGTATCTATAATGTTACATTGACCCATTATTGTTCTTGTTTGTTTGGAGGTTGGAAATCCCAAATTTTGAAACCCTAGGTTGGTTTGTTCCCGTTGGAAGAGATAAGGTGGAGCTCCAATTGCCTTCTGCACCTGGTAGGTATTAATTCATTAGACTTGGGTTTGTGTTTAATTGATATAATTGAAAATGGGTATTATCTTCTCATGATGACCGTCTATTTCCAACTCTAGATTATTTAGCACTCCTTATAACTTACCCTTTGATTTCTTCTCCTGCATAATATATTTTTATATGTTGTCGAATATGTATTTGTGAACTGTGACACCCCACCAACAGTGAGGAGCATTAATTCCTAAGAAAAATTTTGTATTTTCTTTTCTCTTTTGCTAACCTGTGAATTTAAAGCTTCCATTCTCCTAGCTAGCTAGTGCCTACCTCTAAGACAACATTATTGTTTCCTTTCAAAATTTCATGAACACCGCAAGACATGGTGCCTTTCGTAAGTTTTGGTCTTGTCAGCAAATTATTACTGAATTGAAAATGATATAAGTATGAGGGTAGCACGATATGTTAAAGATATTTTTATCACAGTAAGCTCTGTGATTAATAAATAAACTGTTTTTAAAGGCATTAATGATACTCAACTCAATTTGGTTAATACATATAAATGGAGTAATGAATATGTTATGCTGGAATCTGAGTGATCACCAATTAGTCTAGCATGTGATGTGAATCATTCCCCGAAACTGCGCATAAGATGCCTCATGTGGAAGAACATTTCCGAAATATTTTCCCTTCTTACTAAGATTAAGTGAAAGTGTTTCATTTACTCTCAGAAACTGTTGCCAAAACTTCCTTTTACTTCATACACAATATTCTGTTTAGAAAGTGTGTTGTTGTGGAGGGAGAGGAAGGTCCTGTAGAAGGGCACTTTGATAGTTAATATTTGGTTTAGAAAGTGTAATGTGAATAGTACGTAGAAATGCATATGCAAGTGGCTGAAACTCTGTTTATAAAGGAAAGTGGTAGCATAAGAAGTAATCCATTTGAGATGTTATGATCGTTATTAGATCTGAAATTACGTTGCACCCACTTCTTCTTTCACGGAAATGGTTTTCATGGCTCCCATTCCAAGCTGCTGCACCGTTCTCTTCTTCTTCACTTATCCAGCCAACAACTATGCTTCTTTCCTTGTGCTTCTTTTCAATATCAGCTAGACGTGATGCTCTTGGATGTGGCTGCAACTGTTCATTGCCGAGACATCATTCTTCCTCTCGGTTTGCTTCTCTTGTTTGCCGAGACATCATTCTTCCTCTCGGTTTGCTTCTTCTTCTTTGCTTGGACCGTGAGATTTGCCAAGCCATCACCGTTCACTGCTTCCACATACCAGCTCTTCTTCATTTTGTTGCTTCACGCACATCCTTCTCCAAGACCAAGACCGTGGAGCACCTTTCTCAACTGGACTAGCTGCTGCACCATGCCTCAAAACCGTGAGCTTTGAGTGGAAAATCATGTTAAAAATTCTGCATCAAGCCAAAGTGAAAACCATGAGCTCCTCTCTTCTTTCAATTACATTGCAGCTGCTGTTTTGCTGTTTTCCTTTCCAAAGCCAAGCACACTTCTTGCATCCAGTGTGCTATGTGAACGCTGCTTACTGCATAGGGGCTGCTGGTTGCGTCAGCTACTCAAGACCATGACATTTCTCCATTCTCTTCTAACGTCCATCCCCTTTTCACGCTACTGGATGCTTCTAAACTCCCATCATTCTCTTTCTCCATTCAGCTGTGACATCCTCACGCGTCCAGCCCCTAAGATGTAAGCTGCTGCCATGCCTTTCCAAAGCTAAACACACCTCCTTTTCTTTTCCTTTGCTGGTACCGTGAAGGTGGTTGTGTGATGATGGTGTTGGTGGTGCTGCCATGGAGCGTTGCTGGATGCAGAGATAGCTGGATTTCCGTGAGTGTCTATGCTTCTAGCACCTTGTGTTGCTGCTGGTGTTGTAAAAACCGTGAGCCACTTCCCTTGGATGTGAGTTAGACGTGCTCCTTCCTTCACTGCTGGACCGAGAAGTGTTTCTTCCAAAATGTCCAGCCCCAATAAAATGTGCCTCTTCTTCAAATTGAATGAGTGCTGGTGGGGACATGGTGTCTCATTATTTTGAGAATGTCCGTGTGCTTTGTGTGGAATGGGAGAAAATTCTGCAGACTTCATTTAGCACTCCTCCATGTGGCCGTGAGATGGTTGCCTTTCCTTTAGCATTTTGTAAAAATTTATTCAATGACAAAGAAGAAGGGGGCCATGTGTTCCTTTGCATGGACGTGATTTGCTTCTTGAAATGTGGTGGCCCCTTCTTTGCTTTCAACTTAAATGTTTGCTATTTGAAAATGAATTTTTTATGTGGACTTAGTATACAAAACCGTGGGCTGCACTTTGGAAGTGGTCCCTCTCTTTTTTATGCTAAATGCTTCTTTAGTATGAGAATGTGCTTTGAACGTGGTCCCCTAATTCCATTCAGCATTCACGCTCATTCTTCCAAAACCAAAGAAACATTCTCCAATCTTCATGCTATATAAAACAAAACCGTATGGCCGTAACTTCTCAAAGAATGTGGTCCCCTCCTTCAATTCCAATTGATTTGTCCTTTTGTGCTAGCCAATCATGAGCCGTGTCTTCTGCTACTGCATTCTTCCTTTTTATTTCCAAAACTTCAGACATTCCCCTGTATACTCTTCCTTGATTCCAGCCACGGTTTCTTCCTTTTTCTTTGTTGGATAGGTGACTCCAACTACTTCCAGCCGTGACACATCCAGCTGGAATAACCGAGAGTTTCTTCCACCCACTTTCCATTCATACGCTTGCTTCACTTCTTGCTGTATGGTGCAACCCTTACACTTACTGCTCACGGGAATCTCTCCTCTACTCCTACCGCTGTTGCACCTTGGCGGGCCGTGAGCTCCTCTAGACATGTTGTGCTCTCTTCTTTGCTGGGTAGGTGAAGCTTCTTCAAAGCTAGCTGGATGTTGGAGCTGGACCTTGAGCTTCCATAGCTTGCAGCTTTGAAGACTCCTCTCAACTGCTGGATCCCTTGGCTGGATGTGCTCGGAAATTTGCAGCTGCTGCATGCGAGTTGTATCCTCCAAGAACCGTGAGCTCCACTTCTTAATAATATCAAAAATCTGCATCCCAAGCTTCTCAATAAGCCTTGAACTTTCTTAGGTGGTGTATGAGGAACTGCTATATACAGGGTATTTATTTAACCCTTCTTAAACCATTATATACGGATTTATCCGTATATAATTTCCCTATATACGTTATATACGGATTTATCCGTATATAAGTTATATAGGGATATATCCGTATATAATTTCCGTATATAAATTATATACGGATATATCCGTATATAATTTCCGTATATAAATTATATACGGATTTATCCGTATATAACTTATATACGGATATATCCGTATATAATTTTCGTATATAAGTTATATACGGATTTATCCGTATATAATTTTCGTATATAAGTTATATACGGATTTATCCGTATATAAATCTAGCTACGACGGTATTATATACGGATTTTTGCCCGTATATAATCCGTATATAAACATGTATTATATACGGATTTTGGGACTTATATACGGATTTTTGCTGTATGTAATACACTTTTTTCTTGTAGCAAGTTTGAGTTGTGCCTCCATCAAGTCATCATGAACCTTCCTTCCTTTGCCATCTTTTTCTTCTTCCCTAACCTGTGACAAGAAACAATTTTTACCTTTGATGACCGGCTTTGCAACTTTAGAACTAGTCACGGGTGCATCTTTACATGCAGCTTTATGACTAGCCTCCTTCTCTTGAATCTGCTACTCCACTTTGAAGATATTAAAGATCACCTTTTCTTCTCGGTCTTGAAGCACTATCATCTCATCATCCACATTGATGATTACCTTTGCCGTTTTCATAAACGGTCTTCCAAGAATAATTAGGATCTTCTCATCCTCCTTAATCTCTATCACCACAAAGTCTACCAGAAATTTCAGTTTGTCTATGCAAACCACAACATCTTCCGCCACACCATAGGGTTTCTTTGAAGATCCATCCGCCATGAGCAAAGTCACCTTTGTTGGCTTGACTTCAAGATCACCAATCCTTCTGAGCATAGATAAAGGCATCAAATTAATGCTTGACCCTAAATCAATTAGGATTTTCCTTATATTCTCCTTCCCAATGACGCAAGGAATAGCAAAACTTCCTGGATCTTTCACTTTTGAAGGAAGAGGTTTCTTCTCAATAGCACTGCAATCTTCCTTTTCATCCTTAGTCTCCTCATCTAGATATCTCTTCTTTGTGAAAACTTGCTTTATGTGCTTTGCATAAGCTGGAATTTGTTGAAGTGCTTCATTCAAAGGTATAGTAATCTCCAGTTGCTTGAAAATATCTTTAAAACGCTCATATTGTCTCTCTTTTTCTATTTTCTCACTCCCCTTAGGATAAGGAATAACTTTTTCATTTTTCTCAATATTTTTCTCTTCCCTCTTCTTTTCTTTCTCTTTTCTCTCAACCTCACCTATTGTCTCTTCTATTTTTTTCTCTTTTATCTAACTCAACACTCTCTTTTTTCTCGTCCACCCTCTCATCATCTGCACTTACAATAGTTTTACACTCTTCCTTAGGGTTAACCTCAGTATTAGCCCCAAAAAACTTGTTAGGCATATCCTCCAACTTCTTAGCCATTTAACCAACTTGTATCTCCAAATTTCTAATTGCAGCTTCAGTGCTTTTATGGTTTGAGATAGTCACCTGAATAAATTGTTGAAGAGTTTCTTCAAGCTTTAATGATTTCTCATTCAATGCAGATACTTGTTGCCATATTGATGGTTGCTGCTGTGGTCTATTGAATTGTCCTGCTTGTCCAGCTTCTCCATTCTAACCTTGACCCATGCTTGGGTGAGGTTTCCACCCTTGGTTGTAGTTCCCTTGGCGGTATTGAAATTGATTGGCCATAAAATTGATATCTTCTAAGGTCTCCACTAGAAAAGCACATTGACCATTGATATGATCACCACCACATAGTTCACAAAGTTGTTGTTGAACCTGTGCAACGTTCTTTAGCTCCTTTGGCAACTGAGCAAGTGTCTTTGTCAAATTCTCCAACTGTTGAGTTATGATTTTGTTATGAGAAGCAAGGCACCTTGAGATTGCAATTGTAAGACTCCCTTCTGTTGAGGTGGAGCTCCTCTTTCACTATGCATCTCGTTGTCATTAGTAGCCATGTTTTCTATCAATTCAAAAGCTTCCTCTAGAGTCTTGCATTTGATATTACCTCTAGTTAAGGCATCTAGCATCAATTTGGTTTGTGAACCAAGCCCTCCAAGGAAAAGAATGACTATTGTTGCTTCATCAAAGCCATGAGTGGGCGTCTTTCTCAACAAGCTCTTGTATCTATCTCATGCTGGACCTAGCGTCTCCTTCATGCCTTGTCTAAAAGAAGAAATCTCTTGCTTCCCTTTGTTGATTTTGGACTGTGGGAAGTACTTGTTTAGAAACTTCGAAACCACGACTTCTCATTCAGTAAAGCTATCCGGAAAAGAATTCAACCATAGCTTTGCATTGTCTCCCAATGAGAAAGGAAACAAGCTTAGCTTTATTGCGTCATCGGCACACCATTAATCTTCACAGTGTTGCAAATCTCGTTGAATGTGGTTAGATGCTCATATGGACTTTCATGTGATAGCCCATTAAATTGGTTGCTCTTTACCAATTGTATCAATGTCGGTTTCACCTCCATGTTTGCAGCATTGATCCTCGGCTTAGCAATGCTATTAAAGTGACGAAGGCCAATAACATTGGTGTAATCCGCCAGAGTACGTACCATTGTTCTCTTCGGCCATCTCTTTAGTGCTCTGGTTAGATTTTTGTGGTGAGGGTTGTAGAAGTGTTTCCGGAGAAGGAAATAATTCTCTAGAAGTTCGAACTCACCTCCTCCTTCTACTTTCGTCCAATCCTTGTAGAAGAGGTTCCGAAATATTCTTACTCCTAATTCGAATTGTATCCTGCATACACAAGAACACAAAACCCTAGAAACAATTGTTAGTACAAAAAGATAGAAAAGATAAACTAAAAAGATAACAAGATAAAAAGATATAAACAAAAAGATAGAAAGATAAAAAGATAAAACAAAAAGATAAAAAAAATCAGGTCAAAGCTAATCAATAATCACAAAAATAGAATAGTTAAACCACGAGTCCCCGGTAGCGGCGCCAAAAAATTGTTAACACTCGACAAGTGTACCGAATCGTATCAAGTAATAATAAAATGGTAAGACCAAGTATCGTTTCCCAAAGGACTCACGGCCTAGACAGTTATGTGATTTGTTGATTAAATTATACTTGTAAACGAAAATATTGTTGTTGAATTACGAAAAATAAACATGAATGCAAGGTTTTGATCAATGGAATTGAAAGATGAAGAAACGGTTGATGTAGAATATGAATGATTATGTTATTGGGGTTTCCGACTCATCCTATCCACTCTCATGTATTCAAGAATTCATCTTTCTTCATTAATGTTAATGTCACTTTCTAATTTACCTTAAACTGGATGTCTCGGTGAAGAAAGCCTACTCCTATTCACTAGTTTACAATGTCTTGTCTCCCTAGCAATTATTCATGCATTACATTCGCACAGAAGCTTAAAGGCAACCAATCCTCCTACCCCTATGTCTAGGTAATATTGCTCTTGGGAGAGTTTCCTCAGTTCTAGATTTACTTATATGTGTCCATACAAATAACATCAATGATCATGCAATTGAATGAGTGAAACAAAACATGCAAAGAGTATAGAAGAAAAACCCTAACAATTAATGAAAGAAAGCATATAGATTAAACAACCAATTCAATACATGAGAGTTTCAAAGGATTACATCGGTTCCCCCAACAACAATGAAAGTTTACTTCACTATAGACATGGTGAAACTACATGAAAAACAATGAAAGAATGAAAGATAGAACCCTAGAAGTTGAAGAATAGAGCTTGAGCATTCAAAATCCTCCTCCAAGGGGGTGAAAGGAATGTGATTTCGCCTCTTTCTGTCCAAAGATACTAACCCTAATTTGACTAAAACCTTATATAGTTTCCTAAAAATTACAGAAAATAGGCCCAAGCCCAAATAAATGGCGCTCAGCGGCACTTTTGCCGCTCAGCGGTAAGGGCGGGTCTTCAGAATTGACGTTCCAGTGCAGTTTTGGCCCTCAACGGTGACTGCGGGACTTCAGAACGCCGCTCAACGGTAAAATTGGCGCTGAGCGGTGACTGCGGCTCTTCTTTTGTGCACATTCACTTCCTTTCATGAGTCCAGCTCCGTACTACTTCAACTTCTTTCATCTAATTCATCTTAATTCTTGCGAAAACAAGGAAAACCAAGCATAAAACCCATCCAACTCTCTTATTTCCAAAACTTAAGCAAAAACATGATTCCAAGCTAATTTCTAAGTCATAAAGGTTGTCTTTAAGGTCAAAATTAAGTATAAAAATAACAGTTTTTCAACTGTTATCACTCATCATAGAAAGACTAGTCAAGATATAATGATGCTTTAGCCAATCAAGCTTCAACTATGGTGCTCACATAATCAAGACATACACAACAGATGCAAACCTCATGATTAATCAACAACCAAGCAAGAACGATACCCTATATGCATGGAACTATTCCTCACCAAAGATAGTGTTTCACTCAAGCACTCAAAAGTGTTTCACTCAAGCACTCAAAAGTAAATAGTGAGGTGACACTCTTACACTCTACCATCACAATGTCACATGAATCAACTTTGCCTTTCATTTAACCACATATCAAACACACTCACAAGCAAGTTATCATCACAAGGACTTTTCAAGGCTTGTATTGAGGCCGGGCTAAGAAGAAAATTGGTTTTTCTAGACAAGAAAGTTCCTTGAGTTAAGAGAGTGCACAATTCATTTATTCACATTAACAATCATTTCTATTTCTTCTTTTATGTGAGAAACCAATCTTGAACTTATCCCAACTTTACTTGCATTGAGCTTAATCTTTTCTTCTCTTCTCTTTTCTTTTCTTTTCTTTTTCTTTTGCTCTTTCTTTTGCCC
Source organism: Vigna angularis (assembly GCF_016808095.1). Classification (NCBI taxonomy): domain Eukaryota; kingdom Viridiplantae; phylum Streptophyta; class Magnoliopsida; order Fabales; family Fabaceae; genus Vigna; species Vigna angularis. The sequence continues at coordinate 19,792,451 of NC_068974.1, read as the reverse complement.
AATGCTCTTTAATGAATTTCACAAAGTTCTTTTTCGGTTTCTCACCACCCCAAACTTGAACCATTCTCCATTACCACATACACATACTCTACTCAACTCAAGGTAAGGATTTCAAAAAAAGGTTTTTCCCCATTCAACTTTAGGCTCAAGGTTCAAAAGGTAAAGAGAAACATTGTTCTTTGTTAGGTTCACCTATTGGCATTGGCTCTAAGGGAGAAGAAAACAAGGCCTTGATCATGTGTAACAAGCAAATAAGTGGTTCAATCATAGAAATTTAGGCAAAATCAATCATGCTTCCAAAGCAATAACATTCAATCAATCAAAAACTCTAGAGTTCAATCCTCACACAAGCTAATTCAAGTTCCAACATTTAGATAAACATCCTGCTCAGTAACACAATCACAAATAATCATGCATCTGTTTCACAATATTATGAGCAACCACCTATATATCAGCATCATGCATCATCTCAACATCAATCAATATAATCAGCATCATAAAGCAACACTCATCACAAACATCATCATCATCAAACCATTGCATCACATATACAGTTTTAAGCCAAGTACATCATAACCTATTCTAAATAACATAAAGACGAACATAAATTGAAAAGATAGGTTTAGAAAACTGGTTGCCTCCCAGTAAGCGCTTCTTTAATGTCACTAACTTGACCCAATAAAATTCAAGTTTTATTTTCAACGTTGATGTGCTTCTTCCTTTCATGACACCAACATAATCTCAGCATCTTTCTTGTCACTAACTTGACTCTCCTAGAGTAAGGAGCCTCAATCTCAAGAACTCCATTTGCCTTTATATCCTTGATAACACATAACATGTTCTTGAATTTCACTGGTTTGCCAAGGTAGGGTTCATTATTTTCCATCAAAGAGTCATGGTGAACGAGTCTTTCTTCCTTATCTCCATCATCTTCCTTCAGCCTTGGAAAACAACAACTATGATTCCTCTTGACCGTCTTGACAGCTTTATCAGGTAAACTAGTCACTAATAGAACTTCGTCTTTAACTTTAAGACTAGCCTTTGTTAATTGTATTGGCTGCCCAACTTCAAAGACATTGAAAGTCACCTCTTCATCTCGGTCTTTCAACCTTATAACCCCATCATCCACATGAATGACAACTTTAGCTGTCTTCATGAATGGCCTTCCAAGGATGAACGATACCTCTACATTTTCCTCCATCTCCATTACTACAAAATCCACCAAAAATTTGAGTTTATCAATTTTCACCACCACGTCTTCTACTACACCATAAAGATGTTGGATGGACATGTCTGCCATTTGCAAGATTGCTTTTGTAGATTTGACCTCCAGACCTCCAAGTTTTTAATGGCAGATTCAGTGCTCTTCTGAGTAGAGACAGACACTTGCATGAATTGTTGAAGAATGTCTTCCAATTTTGTCATCCTTTCGGATAAAGAGGATTGTGGTTGTCATTGCTACTGTGGTGGTCTATTAAATTGCTCAGCTTGCCCTTGACCCATGCTTGGATGAGGTTTCCACCCTTGGTTGAAATTAACTGGGTGGTCCTTATTACCCATATAATTTACTTTTTCTTGGGTATTACCTTGCATGGCACATTGTCCATTCACATGATCTCCACCACATAGCTCACAAAATTGATGTTGAGCTTGAGAGACACATTGCGACTCCTTCGGTAGTTGAGAGATTTTCCTCATCAGGGTCTCTAATTGTTGAGTCATCATCTCGTTTTGAGCCAACAAAGCATCTTGAGATTGTAACTGAAGAACTCCTTTCTGTTGAAATTTAGCTCTTTCGTTCTACATCTCATTATCATTAGTAGCCATGTTTTCAATCAATTCATATGCTTCCTCTAGAGTCTTGCATTTGATATTACCTTCAGCCGAGGCATCTAGCATCAATTTGGTTTGTGAACCAATACCTCTAAGGAAAAGAATGACTATTGTGGCTTCATCAAAGCCATGCGTGGGCGTCTTTCTAAACAAGCTTTTGTATCATTCCCACGCTTGACCTAATGTCTCCTCCATGCCCTGTTGAAAAGAAGATATTTCTTGTTTACCTTTGACTGAGGGAAGTACTTATTTAGGAACTTTGCTACCACATCTTCCCACTTAGTGAAACTATTCTCAGGGAAAGAATTTAGCCAAATCTTAGCATTGCCTCCCAAAGAGAAGGGAAAAAAACTAAGTTTAATAGCTTCATCTGGTACATCCTGAATCTTCAATATGTATTGCATATCTCATATGGATTTTCATGTACTAATCCATTGAATTGATTGCTCTGCACCAAGTGAATAAGAGCAGGATTCATCTCCATGTTGGTAGCATTTACCCTTGGCCTAACAATACTGTTAAAACACAAAGGACCAGTGACTATTGCGTAATCCTCCAGAGTTCGTCTCATTGGACCCATATTTCGATTCCCAGCCATGTCTTCTGTTTTCTGATATGTAAAGAGAGGTTAGAATTTTTCCTTGCTTCTTGTTTGAATTATACCCTGCATACACAAGAAAACAAAACCCTAAAAAGAACTTTTAAAACAAAACAAAACAAAAATAAAAAAATCAAGTCAAAACTAATCAATAATCACACAAATAGAATAGTTAAACCACGAGTCCCCAGCAACGACGCCAAAAACTTGTTAACACTTTGGCAAGTGTACCGAATCGTATCAAGTAATAATAATTGGTAAGACCAAGTATCGTTTTCCTAGAGACTCACGACCTAGACGTTCATGTGGTTTCTTGATTAATTAAGACTTGTAAACAAAATTATAGTGTTTATAGTGCAGAAAATAAATATGAATGCAAGTGTTGATCAATTGACTTGAAAGATGCACAAGTGATTGATATAAAATATGGAATGATTATGTTGTTGGGATTTCCGACTTATCCTATCCACTCTCATGTATTTATGAATTCATCTTCTTCATTAATGTTAATGCCACTTTCTAATTTACCTTAAACTCGATGTCTCGGTGAAGAAAGCCTACTCTTAATTACTAGTTCACAATGTCTTGTATCCCTAGCAATTAATTATGCATTACATTCGCACAGAAGCTTAAAGGCAACCAACCCTCCTATCCCTATGTCTAGGTAATATTGCTTTTGGGAGAATTTCCCCAGTTCTAGATTTTCTCATATGTGTCCATATTGACAAAATAAATAATCATGCAATTGAATGAGTTAAACAAAGCATGCATAAAGAGTAGATGAAAAACTCTAACAATTAATAAAGTAAAGCATTTATAATAAATATCAATTCAATACATGGGTCAAAGGATTACATCGTTTCCCCAACAACAATGCAAGTTTAGTTCACCATAGACATGGTGAAACTAGATGAAAATATGGAAAAGAATGAAAGATAAAACCCTAAAAGTTGAAGATCGGAGCTTCCGCATCCAAAATCCACCTCCGATGGGTGAAAGGAGTGTGTTTACTCCTCTTTCTGTCAAAAGATACGAACCCTAGGTCGTCCAAAACCTTAAATAGTTTATAAAAATAACAGAAAACAGGCCCAAGGCCACATCGTTGGCGCTCAGCGGTAGTTGCGGCACTCAAATGACGCTCAACGATGGCGCTCAAGCGTGAAACAGAAGAAACGACACTCAAACTGGCGCTCAGCGCCCAAAACTGGCGCTCAGCGCTACTTTTTCTGTACTCTGGTTGACTTTTCTACACTCTGGTTGAGTTTTCTGCACTCTGGTTGACTTTTCTGCATTTTGGTTGACTTTTCTACATTTCAACTATATGGTACTTTAACTCTTCTTTCAAATCATTCCAATAGCCTACAAAATCAAGGGAATTTAGTGATAAAATCATCAAGTATCCTCTACTCTCTTATTCACAAAAATAAAACAAAAACATGAGTTAAAGCCAGTTTCTAAGTCAAAAAGGGTGCATTTAGTATCAAAATTATATCATAGGTAACAGTATTTTTAACCGTTATCAATCACCCACTTTTTGTCACCCATAGAGTAATACCAACTCTACATCCTAAAACTTCACCAAGTCCTCTTCCTGGTCGTAGCAAGAGGGATACACAATCAACCTTGATTGTAGATGAATTTGATCTCCATAAGTACACCTCAAAGTGCAGATATTATAAACAATATGAAACCACAATGTTCTTCAAGAATCTTTAAGAATTTCTTCCAAATGTAGCAATCTTGATTCTTGAAGATCTCAAGACGCTCCTACAATTGAAATCTCAACAACAAGTTAGTTATAAAAGATATGAATCATGAAAGTTGTTGAATACAGAGAGCAATACGTCTATTTATAGATTTCTCAAGTTTGATGCATTTTAATCAATTATGCATTTAATGTACTTGGTTAAGCATTTCGTTCAACTTTAACACTTTTACATTTGCATAGGATTTAATAGATTAAATGTGCATTCAATCGATTAAACATATCATACAAGCCATAACATTCAAAAATATGACCGTTATGACAGTTATGGCTTTTGAAGGAAAAGGTTTTCATATAAAACACATTTCAACCGATTAGAAAAATAACATAATTGATTAAGTACCATACTTAAGCACATTTTGAAAAACTTTTCATTCATAACACCTCAATGCACTCAGTAAACATGTGGAGGCAGAACCACGAGTTTTAATCAATTATCCACATAATCTAATCGGTTAAAACTTGGTGTTTTGCCTCTGTTAAGCATATACCGATATATGATGAATTTAATAGATTATGCAAACATAGTAATTGATTAATTCATGCAGATATGCAATGTGCAAAGTGTTTTAATCAATGATTCATTCTTAATCAATGAATACACATATCACATAGTCTAAGCATAATTACAGATATAATAACATAACTGTTTTGTCATTTTGTTGTGCAAGAAACTATAAAACATTTCTTTTGTCATCATCAAAAACACATATGTGAGATATGAGTTGAGCTGTACATAACTCCTCCTATCAACAATCTTCCCATTTTTTGATTATGCATAATAAGAAATTGTTTTCCAATTACTCTCCTTCTTTGGGCATTAGCAAAAAATGACAATACAAGTAACATAGAAACAAAATGCTAAAAGATACATCAAAACGAAATTCTTCCGGACCATTTGAAGAATATGATGCTCCCTTGAAGTTGCTATAATTTAATAATATTAATTTAATTGCGTATGCAAATCAGTCAACAACAACAACGTAAAATTCATTCTTAAAAGATCATTGAGCCATGGGTGGAAACGTTTTTTCGTTTCATATATTTAGATATTACAAACTACAAAATGTGATATTAAGGCCAACCTGCACCCTAGTAATTCTTTTTAAAACCTAACATTGTTTGAGCTTATAATAAGAAATATATTATTTGAGTTGATAATTAAAATTGTCTAACCTTAAGCCATGTGATGCTAATATTAATGGGGTTCTCTGGTGTTAGGCCTAATTTCACTGGGGCCAGTTAGTAAAATACCGATTTGGTAGGCATTTATGAGGTGTTATCATGGAGAGGCAAGGGGTTGCATAATAAAGAATAGACTTAAAAGGCGAGTTATGGAATTAAATAGGACATTGGAAAATAATAAAGGCAAGAGAAAGCTAAGAAATTAGGAAAACAAAGGATAAAGGACTAATGATGCTAAGAAAATGACATATCACTCTTTAGATGTTCTAGTTGCCTGGATTTTACATGTTTGGTAGAACAACTTTTTTTTTTTTTTTTTAAATTACACTTATATCGCTCCTACTTTTTTTTTTCATCATTAGAATTATCTCTCTTAAGGAGTACATGTGTAATGTAACGTAATCTAAGAAGGAGATACACATGTAACATGTTTAAAATTTGAAAGGGTTTTGTGTAATCTAAAAAGCAGATATAATGTAATGCTTTTCGTGCAGAATTCTAAAAAATGTTAGTTTGATTTACTCTCGATGTATAAATAATAATGTTAAAAAATTAAATAAAAGATAGAAACGATTATATATTATATTAAAAGTGATATTAACTATTTAATGTTATTAGACTTTTTTTTTTTTCTTCTTTTTAGTTACTTAAAATTGACTCTATGTGTTGATGGTAACATACTTATTTCAGAGTATGAACTCGTTAAGTTGGTCTCTTTAAGAATTAATTTTTTGAATATTTTAACAACAACTATAAAAGAACATATAAATACCACACACATAATATAATATATATATATATATATATATATCACAAAATATGTATAGAATAAAAGATAGAGAATAAAGGAGAAAGAATCATGAGAGAACAAAAATGTCACTCTGATAAACAGAGATAGAAACAATACTGTTGTAAAAGTGTGGCAAAACAATATAAATATAAGTCCTCTTTCTCCACGAAACTTCAAAAGATTGATGAGCATTCCAATGCGATATGCACTCCTGGATTCAGTATCATTCAAAGTAAGCATTACTGGTCACTGCCATTGTTCTGATTTTGAGAGTTCATCCATATTTGTTCTCTTTCTAAATCCACATTTTGTCCTTTGTTTCTGGCCTTTCCAACATACCTTATTCTTGAATCTCCTCATGTTCCGTACTCTTCTCTCACTGTTCATATTCCATTGAGTCTTCATAGCTGTCCAATTCTTTAGCAACTGGTTGCTCTTGGATTCTAATTGTATGACATCAATTTCCATGAAAAACAGACAAAGTAACAATTGCAGCACTGAAAACCATGTGTCTGTCTAAACTTTGAAGCAACATATTGAACTGAAAGTTGAGGAGAACTGAAACAAGAGTGTACGTAGATGATGTCTGAAGAGTCACTGAGTATTGTGGTGATCCACTATGCATCAAGAGACTTCAACACAAGGGCCATAAAAGTGGTCATGCAGGGATTTTCACTTGGTCGTGGAGACAAGCTTACACTTCTTGTAATTCTTCGCCAAGCTTATAGTCCCACTAGGCTTCCCTTCATTGCACCTGCAAAATTGCGTGAGTGTCACATTCTTTGTTATTTCCCTTCTTCATAATTCAATTTCTTGTTGTGTATTCATTTAATAAACAATCCATGACTTTTTGTTACATGGATTTGAGCTTGAATTCTGACAAGTTCTTTAATTATATTGGCTACCCCTTTTCTTATTACTAACTTTTTTCTTCACATAGTTTAGTCTTGAGAGATAATTAATATTATAGATATAGTACTTTGGTGTTTCTCATAAATTTCTTACGTATTGGCTTTCTTGTCTTCAGGTGGATTATTTGAGACTGATCACAAAATTGTTGAGGAAGAAGTTGCTAAGAAGAAAGAAGAGCTTCTTAATAATGCAAGCTTAAAGGAAATTTCTGAGTTGTGTGAAGCAGACATGGTTAGATTATAAAACTTGTCTTTATAACAGCAATCCATGTAGCTGATAAAATCCATCATCATATTGTATATGAATTATGGAAAAGGTTCCCTGAAAATGATGTCATGGTCAATTTTTTATATCACAGGAAATTCAGTATAAATTGTACTAGATTTGTTATTTAATAATTTGGTTGTCTAGACAAAGATTTGTTGTCTAATAGAATCCATTTATGAACGAAACTACTCAGATCCAATTCCGGATAGAAGTTCTGCAGGGTAAATTACCAGAGGTTGCTGTAAATGCTGCCATCCGTCTGGAGGCAACATCAGTGATAATTGATAGGTTAGTCATATTATTTTAATTTTCCATTTTCTATTTTCAATTTTCTTTATATCAAAATCTAAGAATATGGAGGAGAAAGGCCTCTTGTTCTTACCCTTCTTACATAAATAAAATAAAACTTACTACAAAAGGAGTTCATGGTTGTATGTGAAAGTATTTGTCGAGAGAAACTATCCACAGAAGGAAAGTGTTTCTTGAGTTCCATAATCTGTAAAGGCTATTTATTTTATGCTGCTAAGATCATAAGCATTGAAATTGACAGCTCAAGTTTTGTATAATTGTCTTTGTGGCATAAATGTGATCATGTTTTATTGCTTCATACAAATTGTAATATGTCACAAAACATAAAAGCATGTTCAAGCTTCCTTGCTGTGTTTGAATTGGTTGATGTGCAGACAGATGAAGAAATATAAGAAGGAATTCAAGCAGAGTCTCTTTTGTTCTTTGCTAATAACGAAACGTGACAACTCTGTGCAACACTTGAGAGGGCCAAGGGAAACACATCTGTGTGATGGAAGCAATGGAAATGCAAGATGTGTTAGATGTAAGGAACTTAATCTATATAGTTCATCTTAGAATCCTTGATTTCCAATTTGTGAATTAATTGTGTTCTACTATAGTCATCATCACTGAACCATATTTTAATGAAATCATGATATATATAGAACACGAGAGTTAAAGCCTCCAGTCATAACATACATTTATCAATTCCAAGATCAAAAATCAAAGGAGTTTCTTCGCTTTTATTTTTTCAAATCTGCAATTTTCCAAATCTTCAAGACAGAATACTCATTTATGTAGTTGAAAACTTACAAAATACTATTTCTTTTTGAGTATGTCCACCATATTTCAATTCATTTAAGGAGAATTCAAGGATATTGAAAAGTTGATGCAATGGTGTGTGAACCAGGTCCTAATTCTAAATCTCCCCCAAGAATACGGCAAGTGACAAATTCCTGCTCCAATACCAGCTCTTCCTTTCCTACTCTTGCAAAGGGTGGTTGCCCCCAACCCCAACTTTATTCTCAAATAAAACAAATCCCTGAAAATAGAGTACAAGACATGGAAAGAGGGTATTGCCTACTATCCATTACTGATACTCAAAAGACTAATCATACTGAAGAGTATAACATAGAAACACCAGCAGAACATAGCAACAACCCTGAAGCATATCAAATAGTTGAACAATTCAAAAATTCTGTTTGCTCAGTGTGCAAGAACAGAAGACCAAAATTTGAAGTGATGAAAGAATTCACATACGCAGAGCTGCATGAAGCTACACAAGGTTTTTCACCAAAAAACTATTTGTCCGAAGGAGGATTTGGTTCTGTCTACAAAGGAAGGCTGCAAGGAGGATTAAGGATTGCTGTTAAGCAACATAAGTGTGCAAGCCTCCAAGGAGAGAAGGAATTCAAATCTGAGGTCAATGCACTCAGCAGAGCTATACATGAGAATGTGGTCATGCTGCGTGGATCTTGTTCAGAAGGAAATAACAGGCTTCTGGTGTATGAATTTATTTGCAATGGCTCTCTTGACCAACATTTATCACGTAAGACAAAATTGATTTTAGAAATAGATACTACTATATGGAGAATGAAAATGAATAAATCTTTTGATATGATTATTTAAAATTGAAATGCTAACTAAGACTACAATAATGCAGAACACTCACGTAGGCCACTTACTTGGAAAGAAAGGATCAAAGTAGCTATTGGAGCTGCAAGAGGCTTGTTGTACTTGCATCAGAACAATATAATACACCGAGATATGAGGCCTAGCAACATCCTTGTTACACATGATTATGAAGCAATGGTAATAAACCATATAGCTTTAGAGAATAGTAATTTCATTTGAAAATACCTTAGACTCGCCAACTTTAAGCATATATGATATTCAAACTTAGAGAACTTGTATTGATGATTCACATTTCTTGTATAGAATGTTATTATGAAACTTCTTCGTTTGAAACTTAGTTATGAACCAAGTTTTATGACTAGTATATGTGAGCATCACCTATAATGAACTTGGAAAATATGATAAATGGTCAAGCTATATTTGGATCCTTCCATAAATTGTTTAATATATTTATTGCTTCTGCAACATCGAGTAACTGGAACTTTTACACATTTATCAGCTTGGAGATTTTGGTCTGGCTAGAACTGAACAAATGGACTCCTTATACTCCACAGATGTTGTTGGAACTATAGGGTATTTGGCACCAGAATATGCAGAGTCAGGAAAACTGTCAACCAAGACAGATGTGTATGCTTTCGGTGTGGTTCTTCTTCAGCTAATAACTGGAATGAGGACTGCAGACAAACGTCTTGGCGAAAAAAGTCTTGTGGGATGGGTAACAATTTAAGTAAAACAGTACTTTAAAATTTTAATAAATATATCCTATTTTATATATAAGAGTTTTCTTTTATGACAAAACTAGGTAACCTTATTGTTACAAATAATAAAAACAGTATCTCTGATTCCCAAGACATTTGGCAAACCTTGTTAAATCCTGTCTTCGTATGTGTGCATGTCTATTATGTTCTTCTTTATAACTTAGTTGCCATTTCTGACTGTAATACTAGAATTGATTATTTCAAACTCAAGGTAAAATAAATTTTTCCATGCCATGTTACAATTTTACTTGGCATTTCCTTACATCATTCCAATGTATGTGTTCCTTTCAATCACTAACCCTCTTGCTTTCTTTCAGGCTAGGCCACTACTCAAAGAAAGGAACTATCCAGATCTAATTGATGAAAGGATGTTGGATAATCACGATTGCCATCAGCTTTTCTGGATGATTCGTCTGGCAGAAAAATGCCTCAGCAGGGATTCTCAGAGGCGATTATCAATGGATACAGTAAGTCTAAACCAGTGAGTTTCTCTAAGGATATGATGTTATTGGACACTCTATTGACACTTTGAATACTCTTGGAGATATTTTATATTCTTCTATTGTTCCTTTTTAAACATTTAAGCCGACATAGATAAAATATCTTACAGAAAGAATGAAGGAAATTTTAAAATAAAGTCTTATAATTAGAGGAGAGATTATGTCAAGTGTATTCTCTATACCGACTTGTTGTATATATATGTGGTTGCAGGTGGTGAATGCCTTAACTCATATACTGGAAGGCAACACATGCAGTGTTGTTCTAAGAGACTGCTCTCCAGCACAGTCAGATTCATCATATGACATGTCAGACTTGCTTATCTCAGATACCTCACAGGAGATAGAAGGTGAAGATACAAGCAACTATGCAGGATATGCTTCTATGTGCTTTAGACCACCACCATCTCCTCCACTAGGAAGCACTTCCTCAAGTACATCAAGTGTGTTCACAGGGCTGAGTGAATCTCCTATAGATGATTTGTCCAATAATAAGAATAAGGGTATAAGGGCAAATGAACAAGGTGGGATACTCTAAATCATTATGGTCTTGTTTGAGTTGTTCTTAAGATAAAAATAAGATAGGCTATCCATTGTATAAGTAAAATTAAAAGTATCCTCTTTTCAGTATAAATGATGTCTTGTTGCTTAATTCCTTAAAGAAATTTTGTTTCCTTCTCTCATATATTTTGTATCAAGGGAAAAGTTGAATTTCAACATTCTGATAATATACAGAAGAAAAAAAATACCACTTGGCAAATGATCATTGAACACGAAAAACCACAGCATAATTGTCCATAATTTTTTTCCAATATCACAGAACATGTGACTTCAATTTAAATCATTGATTTAAATGATTAAAAATTCATTTGATTTTAACGTTGAATATTTAACTAAATATAAGCATCGTTATTCAACTTCAAAAGTGAATATCGAAAATTGAAATTCCTGCACGTAAAACAGAACACTAAAAGGACAATGAGTTGATGCATGATGAAAGTGATCTAATAGATATTAGAATATTTTGCACTAAATTTCAAAGACTGTGGAGAACTGGAACCTGACGACAATTTAGGCACATGAGAATTGGTGCATTGGTAATTTCCAACTTGTGTTTCGTCTTATATGTTCACTCGTTCTCTGTCAACCATTATGTATTTAATGTGTGCAATCTTTTGCCAGTCTTCACCTTCTTGTTTCTTGCAGCGCTGTTTGATCAACGGGCAGCCTTCAACTCTGAGTTTTGAAATGGATTTGGGCAGACCCTCCTCTGGCAAGCATTGGAGTATAGGACACTTATAAAGAAACAATTTCTCAAGAGAGAACAGGTGACAGAGACCCCTATAATCCAGTTTCTTAAGATTTGGACAATCATATATCTCTAGATTAGTAACAGAGAGTGGGAGCAATCCTTCACTTGGAAAACAGTCCTCATCCACTTTGCCAATAGACAAGGATTTTAGGGAAGGGTTGGTTCCCCAAGGACCCTTTAGTGAGGCAATAAGTTTGGAGCAATTGAAGAGACACATTTCATTTAGATTTGATGGCAAACATCCGTCGGAAACCTCCACATCTGGACAATCATTTATATACAGAAGATTAAGAGATGGAAGAAGCACAGACATGCGTTTAGGCAATGATTTCAATTTCTCCAATCCTATAATATAAAAGCTCTCTAGCTGCCGGGCAAATAATCCTTCATTGGGAAAATATTCAAATCTAGAGCACTTTCCAATCCGCAGAATCTTCAAATGATTAAGAGGGTGCCCCTGTGCTATCATCTGTAGGTTAGGACACTCCGATAACTCAAGCTCAGAGAGTTTTGGGAAGAAATCTAGAGGAAAGTTTGTCAGAGAGTCACAACCACCACCGATATGCAATTTTTCAAGGAAATCAAAGCAATGGTTGATAGGAATATTCATATTCGGACAAGAAAAAATGGTGAAGGATTCAAGAGAAGTATGCGATATGATATGGCCAAGCCTTTCAAGTAATGATGCCTCCATGTTGTCACCTCCAATCTGGAGCCTTTTCAATGTAGTTGGATTATAATCAATTTGCAGCTTTCCACAGTCTCGCAGTTGTAATTCACAAATTTCTAGGGTCCTGGGAGCAAGAGTCACAAGTTGTTTGCAGTCCTCAATAATTAGTTTCCTTAAATGAGAAAGTTGTTTTGGCAATTGTCCTTTCAGCTTGGGACACTTAGTCACAAAAAGACTTTGAAGACTTGGAAAATCACCTGTCCTACATTGCCATTCTTCCCATTCCTTCATATCAGCAAAGTTTAACGTTTGCAAGGATGCAAATGCAGAACAACTATTCCTGTAAAAATCAGCATCTATCGTCCGTATCCAATCATGCCCACTAATTGTCAGGTGCCTAAGAAATGTCAAGAATTCGAGGGAAGGCAACAACAGGCAATGTTTACAATTGATCAAGCTTAAGGACACTAGATTCGATAATGAATTATCAGATAACCAATGTGGAAATTGTATGCCACCATAGTCATTGATTGACAACTCCTCCAAATGTCTGGAAGGCTGCAAATTCTCAAGTATTTCTCTTTCTTTCATGAAATTCACAAGGTTCTGCTCCAAATCCCAGTGCAAATCTAACCGTACCAGACATGTTTTACTCAAGAGTTCTCCTAACTGTTGGATACATAGCTCACTACTTTTGCCAACATTGAAAGGACTCATGAATATTTCAAGATTCTTCAGTTTTCCTATATGCATTGGCATCTTTGTCAGACTGTTTTTCATAAGTTCAGGACAACACAAATTGGTTAGTTTATGTAAATTACAGGGCAGCTCCTTCAAATTCACACAACTGTTCAGCTTCAATGTTTGTAAGTTACATAGTGAACACATTGTGTCGGGCAGTTTTTGAATTCCAGTATTTGAAAGGTCTAAAAACCGGAGATGTATAAGATTGCCTATAGTTTCAGGTACCTCTTTAAGGTTAACACAACCACAAAAAGATAAAACGTGTAAGCACTTCAACTTAAATATCAACTCAAGCGTCAAAGTCTCACAATACCAAGACCAATAAGATATCCTAGTTACAGGCAAAAATGTCCGTAGCCCTTTTGCATCATATAAATTCTCGTACTCATTACATGATACTCCATAGTCATCAATAACAAATGAAAAGTGGCGTGTTTCCTTCAGTGTTCTCTTTGCTCTATCAATTCCAAACCTGAAACAGATGTCACCAGAAACATATTTTGCCAAATCGTTAAGAAGGCCATGCATGACAAAACATGATTTGAAGCCTTCACTGGATTGTTGAAAGAAGCACCTTGATAATAGAACATTGAAGTAATGTTCGCCAACTTCTTCCTGAGACTTACTCTGTTGAGAGCGTTGAAGAAAATTTTCAGCCATCCATAACTGAATTAAATTCTTCTTGTCAAATTGATGATCTTTAGGAAACATGGCACAGTAAGAGAAACATCTCTTGAGATAGGAAGGAAGATGGTAATAACTCAACAATAGGGCAGGGATGATTTTGCTATCTTCTTCAGGGAAGTCCCATATCTCGCTTGACAATACACTTTTCCATTCTGCAACAGAAGACTTTGAGCGTAAAAGACATCCAACTGTTTCCAAGGCTAGAGGCAATCCTCTGCACTTTTCAACTATCTTTGTACCAATCTCTTTCACCTCAGCATTCATCTGCGAATTATCATCTTGGAATGCATGTTTAGCAAAAACTTGCCAGCTGTGATCTCCACCTAATTGCTTCAGTTCATGTAGTTTATTTGATTGCACGATAGAAGCAACTTTGTTACTGCGTGTGGTGACAAGAATTTTACTTCCCTTAGCCCCATAATTGAGAGGAGTTTGCAAAGCTTTCCACTGGGCTCGGTCTTCGTTCCAAACATCATCCAGAACGACAAGAAACTTCCTTCCTGTCAGTTTTTCTTTCAATCTTCCTTGAACCATTTCTAGGTCTACACTATCATCTTTTGATTTCGTGAGTACCCCAAAAATTGTTTTTGTCAACATTAAAACATCAAATTCATCTGAAACATAAACCCAACCTTTGATAGCAAATTTACCCTCTATCCTTGGGTCATTGTACACATGTTGAGCAAGTGTTGTCTTACCCAACCCACCCATACCCACGACAGACAGTATAGATAGTTGGCTATGCTTTTCAGTGTCTGAAGTCATCCATTTGAGGATCATTTCTTTTTCATCATCTCTTCCATAAATAATATTTTCAACCACCAAAGATGTTGATGGCAATTTCTGTGACACATTACTATTCAACCCTAACCCAACCCCTACCCCGCTAGCATTTTTCAAACCTAGATCATCCATTTGGTTTAGTAGACATTCTAGGTCATCAAGGACTTCTTTAATCCTAGATTCAAAAATACATACCTGACTAGAACTGCTATGGGATTCAACTTCCAACCCATATCTGGAGAATTCATAGTATATTTCATCCATCAAATCCTCTGTATCAAGCAACACGTCTCTTACCTCATCAAGCCATGCTTTCACATAGGCATTTCTGAACTGCTTTTTTTCTGCATCATCAACCCCGGCATTAATGGATACCAGTTTCCTCTTCAACTTCTTCAGGAGCTTCTCGTCGAACTTTCTTCTACGAAAGTAGTCCAGAACTTGACGAGAATCAAGCTTGTCAAACAGCACCTGAAGGACAGCACCAAAAAGAGCACCACCAAGTGTTTCTATCACTGGCATGGTTGGAAAGGAAGTGCCCGAATCAAATAGACGAAAGGATTCCGAATTGCAAGTGCAACTTACTGAAGTGAGTGAATGCTACGAGTTAATGCAGGCAGAGAACAGTTGACATTCATCATTCACGACAGCACAACGTGGGTTCAGACATTAAATTTTTCTGTCCTTGCTTCATTTACATTAATGTAATTTCTACTAGCAACTTTAAAGCATTAGTCAACTTTAGTAGCTAACTTAACAAAAAATCCTCACGTTATTTTGAGCCATGACAAGTTCCAGACATACTCGTAATTTTAATATTTTTTTTTTGTTGGTTTAACTCTCGTTTGGTTCTCATATTTGTGTGTCAGTCTCAAGTGGATCATCGTGTTTTTTCAGTCTCAATCGGATCCTTAAACTTATTAAAATGAGCCAATTAAGCCCTCTCCGTTAATTTATTAGTAACGTCGTTTGCCTGTAATTACGTGGTGCATAGATAATGAGCTCAGTTTAAATTATTTAAATACGTAGGTAACAGTTTGATGAAAAAAAAACTATATACGTGGCAAGGAACAGAGGGAAGTAGTGATTTTGATTGTTTTTTTTTTTTAAGTTAAACAGAAAAACTGAAATGAGGATTAGGGATTTCATGAGTTAGGGATTTTGCTGTGGTGAGTGAGTGTGAGAATTAGGGCTGGTAAGAATTTGCGATGAAGACAATCACGTGGTGGTGGAGGAATGAAATTAAGTCATTGGAGCCACCAATTGGGTTGATAACTACAATATCCCTCTATTGTCTTTTAATATTAATGTTGTTCGGAGAATTGCAACGGGTCAGTGGAAGAGGTGGTGGACTTCTCTCTGTACAGGCCATGGCACTTGCCCATGGTGAAGGTGTCATTGAGGTAGCCTATAATTTGTTGGATCCAAATAAAGTTGGTGGTGAAAGAGTACAAGAAGAAGTTGAGAGCCTAGCAAGAGAAGAAGGTATTTCAGTGGAAAGGGGATACTACACAGACTTCTCACAAGATCAAATAATTTCAAGTTACTTCAAGTTGTTTCAAAACAGAATATGAGATCATTCAATCCTGGTTTTTTGGCATATAAAATTACTCTCACACCAGGAAAACTTGGTTTTTGATTGTCATTTTTGAGATATTGTGTGGTTTATGTCCATAAAAGAAGAAGAAAAATGTTATGTATAAAGAACCTAAAAAAGATAGGTGAGCCTTATCTCACTGATACCTTTTATCTAGTTGAGTACTGGAAATACTCTTTATAATATTACTTTGGTATCTTGAAGTTCTCTTTGTTGCGAAATTGTATGAGAGGTTGAAGGAGAAGACCGTATTGGATTCCAAGGAACACTGCATAAAGGCCATTTTTTCCACCACCTCCATTTTTTCCAAAACTCTTCCTAACGAAAATAGAGATGTTAAACACTTTCGAAATCAGGGTTGCTCTAAATATTAAGTTTTAGGGCTAACAACATCACACGTGGCAATCTATTCACACAACACAACACCAATCAAATTTAATAAACAATGTCTCGTCAACTAAAACAAATTACAGCTCAGCACAGACAAACGGTGTTATTGATAAATTATCGGAGAGAGCTTAATTGACTCATTTTAACAAGTTTAAGAACCCGATTAAGATCGAAAAAAACACGATGACCCACTTGAGATTGACACACAAATATGAGGACCAAATGAGGGTTTAAACCTTTTTTTGTTTTTTGGAGTTTTGACATTGCTATATTTTTTTAACAACCCTTTTTTTTCTTTCTTTTTGACATTCCTATACTGTTCCTGATTGAATTTGATTAAATAGCCAATTTCCTTAGGGAATAAGACTTAACTGTGATAAGAATGCTAATCGGAATTGAGTTGCATTGTTGGGTTCCTATAATTCCTTTTGCATAACCGTATGAGCCGAATGGTAATTAGGGTTGGGCAAAAATAACTGATTTGTACTGTACTATAGTTAAGTATATTATATTATACTTAAAAGAAACTGATCCACTTTTACTAAAGTTCAGTATACTATTTTATGGTTTAGTTTTTAAAAACTGAACTTATAACAATTTTGGTTCAGTTAACTGTGAAAATTGTATCTACTTTTTTCTCTTCTCTAGTTCCCTTTCAACTGTTCCAAAAACACGTTATTTAATAATAAAATATTAATAAAAGAAACCGTTCACATAAAAAATTAGAAATGAATTTTTTAACACAATCTTTTTATCACAAATTTTTATATTTTTTATCAATAAACATATATTACTTTTTAAATAATATTATTTTAAGTAATAAAAGTAAAATATATTTAAATGATTAAGTAAGAGAAATCATAAAAGAAAAAAAGACTATATAAAAAAATACTTTAAATATAT
This sequence comes from Vigna angularis, assembly GCF_016808095.1. Taxonomy (NCBI): domain Eukaryota; kingdom Viridiplantae; phylum Streptophyta; class Magnoliopsida; order Fabales; family Fabaceae; genus Vigna; species Vigna angularis. The sequence goes on along the minus strand of NC_068974.1, from coordinate 19,774,837 downwards.
TATATTTTTTAACATATTATTAAATATGTGAAAATATGTTAAAAAAACTTTTAATGATATTAAAATGTGTGTAAGCGCACGCACTAAAATAACTATTTATTTTAAAAATCAACTTACTTTAAAATAAATATCAATATTATTATTTTTGAATGATAGTATTTTACATAGGGTTAAATATGTTTTTAGTCCCTCAACTATCAAGCGATTTTGTTTTTCGTCCCTATTTCAAACTTTGTACGTTTTGATCCCTCTCCTTAGGGAAATCATAATTTTTGGTCCTCAAAAACTGACGCCGTTAAATTTAATCTGATGTGGCTAACGGTATGCCACGTTCTGTCATGGTAAAAATTGAAAATATGTAAAAATAGTTTGAGCTGGCAAACGACCCTCCTCCCTCTCTCGACCTCCACCCCTGATACCACCACCTGTGCCTCGGTCTTTCACCTCAGCCCCGCCCTCCATCGTCCTTCGGCGACCTCCGCTGTCCTCCGCCACCTCTCCGGAAAGTTAAGAGCATTGATACCAGTAAAATTGCATCGTGTAAGTTCTACAGTTTAAGAACAACTATATGACAACCTGATCCAGGAGAGCTTGATAAAACATTAGATAGCAATAGGAAGCAAAATTGTCATTGGGCTCTGACAAGAACCAAATTTCAATAAGCTCGCTCTGATAGAAGTAGTTTTTAATGATTTCCTCTATGTTTTACTGGGTCCTCGTGTACCATTTTAGTTGAACTATCTTCTGTTTGATCCTTTTTTTCTCACTTGTGGAAAGCCTTACTCGACATTTTCACATGATAATATACAAACTTACGAAGGCAAATTCATGCCATATTCCTCCTCTATAGCAACTACTTTAACCTGACTACCTTCATACCTTGAATTGTATGCCAAATTATTCATCTAAAGCTTATAATCTACCTTACCCTTATTTATGTTATTCTCGGTACTCCGTATTGCTGGGTTTACAAATGTCCAGTATTAAAAGCAAATCCAAAAAAAATAGCAACTATACCATCTTTCTGTCAACAAGGTCAGGGATCTCCACTTTGCGTAAACTAGTTTTAAATTATAAAAAATATCTTTTTTTTTTCAAGAATAGGTTTCTGGAAACATTTGGCATGAGACTTTACCTGAAGGTTTTGATTCTTGTGTGGCATTAGAAACAACAGTAATGTCTCTGTAGAAATGTCTGGACCCAAACATCAAAGTGCAGCTGGGATATAGAACCATTCCACCGATCCTTCCGAGATAACACAAAGAAATATCTTTCATAATATCACCCAAACACTTACTACAATCTTTGCTTGATAGATCTGGCGTGCACTGAACCAGAGTATGAATTTCCTAGGACCCAAACACGGTAGCGTTTTTTGTTGCAAATTTCATGGTGCCGTTTGGAGGTTGGATTCGTAGGTGCTGTTTGGAGCGATGGTTTTGTTGCTTGAACAACTGTGATTCAGGTAGTAAATTTCAATGGCGTTGTGATATGCGTGGATGGGTTTCTTCTCTGGAGCGCGATTTAGGGTTGAATTTTGTCATGGTTGACGACGGCGGCTTGCGCGAGAGGTTGGTGGTGGCGGGCTTGCGTGAGGACGAAGTTGAAGGGGAAGGTGGTGGTGGAGGAGGAGAGAAGGAGAAGAGGGCTTGCATATTAAAAAATTAAATGTTGTAGAGAGAGAGTTTCAAAGTTTCCAGCGCGTGACCAAACGTTAGCCATCTCATCTGATTTTTAACGCCGTTTATTTTGGAGGACCAAAAATTATGGTTTCCTTAAGGAGAGGGATCAAAACGTACAAAGTTTGAAATAGGGACGAAAAACAAAATCGCTTAATAGTTGAGGGACTAAAAACATATTTAACCCTTTTACATACTAAAACTAAAATATATTTTTTAACATTAAATTTTATTAAATTACTATATAATGAAATATCATAAAAAAATAGTAATATAGCAAAAATAATTAATATTATAGAAATATCAAACGACAAAAATTTTTACAAATGTTTATTAAGAGTAACTTTTCTAGTATCATCTTTTATTATATTATAATAATTAATAAATATTAGTTTAATTTTTACATAATAAAATATAAATAATAAATAATTGATTAATAAAACAATTTTATGAGGCAACAAAATAAATATAAATAAAAAATTATTTGAAATAAAATAAGTAGATAGAAAGATAAAATAAATTATATACACATATAAAACAAAAAATATAAATAAATAATTAAAAAAATAAATATAAAAGTAAAATAATATTCATGACAAAATAAATATAAATAAAAAAAATAAATAAATAAAATAAATAAATAAATAATAAAATAATTTCCATACACATATAATAATAAAAGAAATATAAATAAAATAGAAAATAATAATATCAAATAATTAAAAAATTAATTTGTAAGATACTTATGAATAAAATAAAATAAATATTAAAATAAATTTCAATTAAAAAGAACATGTATTGTTATACTATTCAGTTTAAAATTAGTACAATCCAATTTAAAATTAGTACAATTCAATTTAAAATTAGTACAATTAAGTTTAAAATTAGTACAATTCAGTTTAAAGTTAGTATAGTTAGTAGTTCAGTTTAGTTTATATTGTAGTTTATTACAATTTAGTATAGTTCAGTTCAGTACAATTTGATAAAACAAAAAACAATTTAGTTCAGTTTGTCTGAACTGTTTTACAGCTCAATTCAATTTAGACAAATTAGATTTTAGTTTAATACAGATTTTAGTAGTACAGTGCAGTTCAGTTCTATTTGCCCACTCCTATATGTAATATTCCTTCTTCATAATATTTTTCAAAGTAATTATCTATTGAAAGAATAATTTTTCCTTTTTATTTATTTATTGATTTTTTTTATCCTTTATTTTCTTTTTTGAAACTTTTCAAAATTAAAAAAAATTATATATTAAATATAAAAAATTAATAATCATAACTTTAATATTAATAATATAATTATTCTTATAATAACCAAAATATTACTATTAATACTATTTATTATATTTTAAATAATTATTATAGTTTGATAAATAAATACATATTCAATAATATTATAATTAATTTATCAGATAATAATATTACTAAAGTAATAGTTCTTTATATTATTTCAGCTTTATTCTAATAGTAATAGTTATAATATAATTATTATATATTATTAATAATAATTTATTATAAAATATTAGTATTCAATATTAATAACAATACTTTTTATTGCAAGAATAATAATAATATAATATTGATTTCATTATTATAATTACTATACTTAATATGATATTATAAAACATAATAAAAATACTTATTAATCTTACTTAATATTATAAAAATATTATAGTATTAATTATAATTATAACCTACCTTTTAATAGCATAATTACTCTCCTTTTTCTCATATGTAACTTCCTTTACATAACTCAAACTTCTAGCTTGGATGATCATTAAACACCTTTAACTAATTCTTATAAAGACAACATCTTCACTGTTTTAATAAACTCCTTAAAACATCAATTATCAAGTCATAAGTAAAATAATTCTTCTCATGTACCTCACACGGTCAAGAAACATATTTTACCATTTCACTATACAATTTTGATCCATATACATCCATATTTCTTTGTTTACTCAAAAGAATGATCATTTTGTGTTATTAGTGACAATAAAACGACCACCCTATAAAAACCTCATTCAAAACTTATATAAACTTGATAACCCATTAGAACTTCCTTTCTCATAGATAACATTAGCATTATCTTTTCTCAACATTGTTTTCACTCATTAGAATCAATTTTCCCTTAGTCAAAATTTACACTTGAATAGATCAACACACACTTACTTCTCCTTAAGATTTACCAACCTTCCAGATACTATAATGACACACAAGATTATACCATTATCATTCTAACAACTCCTTCATCTATTTCTTCTACTCCACTTTCTCAATAGAAATTATCTAATAAGGAACTATTGACATTGGTTTTGCTTCAAATAGTGAACCTCACCATTTCTAGGTGGTAGTCCTAGTATTTGTTTCGAAACACATCTAAAAAATCTTTCACCATTGTGATCCCTTGTGTTTGTTCTTCATTGACCTTTACTAGACAACACTCATCCACATAACACTTTACCTTTTCCTTTTAGCTTGATTTACACTCGATGTGCAACCACTGAGTTAGCCTTTCGAACAAGGACAACACTTCTTTGGTACCACAATATGCCAAAATGAGATTGGGAGGAAACCATTTCATTCATGAGATTATGTCCAAACTTTCAAAGGAAACACATCAAATTGACTTTATAGGTCCTTTGACCACCATGAGGCACGTCACACCCCAAAGTAGTCTTTCGCCGATTGAAGTTGTGACAAAACCACCCTCTTAAACTCTAACTCCTTTTGTATACAATCTAACTCGTTTACACATGTATATAACATAAATGAGTATGTTGCTCCAACCAAACCAGAATGCTTAACACAACCACCATTTATGTAACATACATGTTGAACATGTCCATTTATGCTAACAACTTCAACACTAAATATTGCAAACACCCTTCCAACTACTCCAAATCTTTTCTCTTCTTTTTACCTTTGACTGTGTTTTGGCATTATTATCTACACTTCCTTACAAGAACAATCTTAATGATGTACTTCTCCCTTTGGCACTTGAAATCCTCAAACTCATGTTCAATCAAGATCAAACTTTTCTCTTATGTGAGCCACTTAACTTAGAACCTTCCTTCTATTCTTGACTTTGAATGGTGCTATTGCCGACAAGATCTAACTACCTCCTACTAATTTTGATCTGGATATATAACTCTTAGTATGCTTCATTATCATCAAAAAAACTATTTTTCCTTCCTACTTAGAAAACTCTACCTTGCCTAACTATCTTTAATGTTCTGCCTCATCTTAGCCTCTCACTACAAAATTTCCTTCCTGATACACTTCATGGCTTATACCCTTTGTAGTTTTAACCTTAAACCTTCCTTAACTTCCCACCTTCAGGCCTTAAATATTGCCGAAATTTAGAACCAAGTTGTTTCTCAAACCAAATTCTGAATTGGTTTTTAATTCTTCAATAGCATAAAATATAACTTTTATAGTGATTTTTTATACCTATTAAAATTCACTAGATATGGAATATGGTGTGATGACAGTTTTGTAAATATGAAAAACTTTTCTATATTAGTTATAATAAAAACATGTATGAAAAGAGATGCGATGACAATATTGTAATAAAATAAAATATCTTTATACCGGTTGCAATCAAAATAGATATAGAAAATCTTTTTATATACCTAATAATCCTAGAAAAGGTATAAATTATTTATTGATTTATATCGGTTAAATATTACATTATTTTATAAATCAAACATAAATTAATAATTATATTCCAATAATATAATCATAATTAATTCAAAAATAATTAAAGAAATATTTAATGAAAAGGTAATATTTAATATAAAATTTAGAAACAAAATTAGAACTAAATTGAATAAAATTAACAAAAATTAAGACTTAATTAAATAAAATTAACAAAAATTGTGATTTAATTAAATATAAAGCACTCACATGTGACAATGATACTAACTTAGACATGTGATGACACACATAATACAATTTATACATGAATAACTTTTTCTAAATTAATAAAAATTAACAAAATTAACAAAATTAGTAAAACTACAAATTGACACGTGACACAATTATTCATATTTCATATTTCATTAACAATTTAAACAATTAACAAAAATAATCAAATTAATCAAAATTAATAAAAAATGAGATCTGAAAAAAAAATATAACCAAAATTAACAAAATAAACTAAAATAAGGAGTAAAGTTGTATTTAAACCTAATTATTTTTTGTCTGATCCTTTTCTTGACTGATGAGGGAAAAAAAGTCTTTCATTTCTAAAAAATAATAGTAATAACAGTAAGAGGTACGTATTCATTCTATATTTGATACTTCATATTAATTTATAATGGATAAAAAGATACTAACATTTGATAGACACAAGTAGTAATTAGTTCGCCGATCTTATTACCTTGAAAAATATTATGAAGAAGGAATATTACATCACGTAATAAAGAGTTTGGTCACAGAAATTTAATTCAACAGTTTAAACTATTTTATTATAAGAGGAACATAGATAATGTTGTTAGCTAGATAACAACCAAGTTCTATCATTATGAGCCAGCTAAACGATGAACGAATTAAGAAAATTTTTGCTTAAATGATAAAGGCGACATGCCAATTTTTTTTATCATGTACCAATTTTTAAGACTTTGCAAGTTAGCCATGACCCAAAAATATAAATGAAACTTAAGATATTTTCAGACAGATTAATAATTTTTGGCCTAATAATACGGATAAATGATAAATTATCCGCTCAAACAAAAAACATAAGCAAAGAAATGTAAAACATTCTTAACCCATCCAACCATATGCATTCCAATGTTTCAACTGCAATGCAGTTAAACAATTTAATCAGAATCTGCAAAAGCATTTATGTCCACAAGATTCATGATGGTATACAATGCATGCAACACCCAAAAAGAATTGACAAAGCCATAAGAAAGCATTAGTCTGACCCTTTTGTTGGTACTATAAATCACACTCATAAAATCTTCTTCAGTCCAGAAAATATTGACATTGGACAATCTTGTTAAAAGAATCACACATCTATGAAGTGTTCTTAACCAAGATCGGATAGGTGACAGAGGGCATGCATATTATTGGCTGCCGATGCACAAGAACCAAAACCCCACACCTGACTTGACTGAGAAGTTCCAGAAGTCATATGCTTATGGTCAGCGGCAAAATCGTCTCCAAGAAGGGTCGTTGTTGTATCAGTTGTGATGGCCTGGTTCTTGCCATGCCCAAAACCTAGCTCATGCCAATCTGAAGCAAACAATAAGTCTGGACGAGTGATATTCAAGAAGGACAAGGTTTGATTTTCATTGTCAGGAGTCCAAACCTGATCAACAAACTCTAATTTTGGAATATTGCCTGCACATGAATTAAGGAATTAAGGAAAACCTAACATGCGTCGTTTCATTAAAACTGATAAATGAATTCAAAGTGATGTACCGTCTCTAACATATAAAATAAGTATTACCAAGTACCTAAGGACTCATACTATAACATGAAATCTCCAAAATAATTAAGAAATTTCAGATTATGCCAAAGAAGTGTGTGAAGATTTATAAAATGTGAAATGTTCTCAATAATTATTCCCCATAGCACATTGAAAATTACTAACCAGTAAATGTCTGGAGAGATAGCTGTTCGTCCAATGAATTCTCACTGCCTATAAGAGCAGGGCACTCATTCAATATTGAAGTCGCACCAAAGGGAGATACAGGGTCAGCGTAATCTTCCCATTCTGTCTCGTACACATTCAAAGCAGAGTTGTCACCTCTGTCACCAGGGGTTGCAGTAGAAGAATTTGAACCTTTGTCAGAACAATGGTTCCTTGAACTGCTCAGAGTCTTTGCCTGATAAAGTAAGGCATCCAGCAGGCCACTATTTTGTGGAGAAGAACAATCTGACTCGAGTGTACTAATTGGTGTATGAGACTGAAAGAAATCATCAACTGACTCGAGCATGGGAGGTGGGGGAGATGTACCCCAGCTACCTAAATGAAGTTCTGGATATTGGAGTGAAGGGAGCTCCAACTTCACAGCCTCAAAAGTTGGCTTAGAAGTAGAGGAATTGCCATTTGAAAGTGAATGGCTGAAACACATTGAGTTGTGTGAGGAGGGACCAGGATCAAGGAGTGCTTGCATTCCAAATGAGTGTGCAATCTTATCAGAATTATTGTCCCGATTTTGACAAAATGGATATAGACCATTGTTTTTCTTATCCTTGGAACCATTAAACGGTATTGTTGACTCTCTAAGACGCTTGTTCTTAGGTGATGCTGGTGGCATAACGCTACAATATTGAGAAGAAGAATCAAGACCTTTCAGCATATTGCCACAAACAGAAACATCGGAAAACTTAGGTGCATAAGGTAAGATTCCCTGATTATCCTTCAGACTATCAAATATAGCACCATGTATCTCATAACTATTTTTCTGCAACATATCAAGATGCATTCTATTGCCACCATTAAGTCCACCATTGCTTTGGTTACGCTGACTCTCTTGAAAACCTTGCAAAGACACTTCTGGAGGGTAAAGTGGCAACCCAGCCCGCTGACGCCTCTTGATCCGGGTGTTCCAATAATTCTTTATTTCATTATCGGTGCGACCAGGCAACTACAGGCAAAAGAAATTAAACGTTTATAACAGATTGAGGAAAAAGGGCTTATAATATTGAGAGGAAACAATTGTAGAAGAAACTGATTGCGACAATAATAAAAACTTAGACGCATTGAATGATGGCCATACTTCAAATGTTCCAATAGAAAAATACTAAGATATTTACTCATGAAGCTTGAATAATTTAAACCCCTCAATTTTGAAAGCCGTGAGAATTAAGAAAAAGCAAAAGCAATGAGTTTCTTTGCAATTAATTTAATCCCAAAAATGAATGAGTTACAGTCCAGTTCACTATGATTAACGTAGATGATGAAGTTCGCACTTATCCATTATCAACTGAACAAGTTTACTATATTAATACAATTGTCTTTTCTCTATTTTGGCATGATAATATTAGACTCTCTTTTTTCCTGGTCAAGGGGCACAAATCCAACAACATCCAATAGAATGTGACACGGGCAACCTTCTAACCCTTAAAAATGAACAGTTACCATGACGCATTCTATTACGTTAATATGTAAGATTATTACTAACATAATTTGAAATTGAAGTTGTAGATGTAATAGAATTACAAATCACTTACAAACACATAAAATTAACAACTGCGCTGAAATAAATGTCTCCCATGTTACCAATAATGGTTATTCAACTTCCTTAACATGCCCGATAATATCCAGAAAAAAGCTTACAAGATATTGTAAGACTTTATATTGCCAAAAGGTTAACATACAAACTTATTACACCGTTAAATAACAGTTAAACAGAATGAGCGATGTTATAAAATTGGGAATCTAACAAAAGACATGTAAACTGTATTCTACCACATTGGTTAGAGTAGACCCCTACGTCAGATTATAATCTATTTGCAGATAACTCTCCAGATGGAACTTCCTCGATACAATACTAGACATTACAGCGGTGACATCACTAATAAAGAATAGAATTCAAATATTTCAAGAAAAACCTCAGAGAAAAAATTACAACTACATACACAAGGCATATAAACAAATTATATAAAAAATGCTTACATGTGCTGCCATGCGTGCCCATTTGTTTCCCATTTTGGCATGAAGTTCAGCAATGAACCGCTCTTCTTCTGCAGTAAACGCCCCTTTCTTTAAATTTGGCCTTAGGTGATTAGCCCATCGAAGCCGACAACTTTTTCCACAACGTAATAACCCTGTGTGCTTCTGAACTGCATTCCAATTCCCCTCCCCATTTTTGTTGACATAATCCACCAAAATATCATCTTCAGTTGATGTCCACGGCCCTTTCTTCAGAACAACACTGGTACTTCCTTCATAACTCTCACCATTTGACTGTGCTGCACTCACATCACTGGGAAGCACTTCATCCTCAATTTCATTATTCACTCGTCCCATCTTATATTTTATAATTCCTGCCCAAATATTTCACAACCACGAAGGAAATCCTTAAAATTTACAGAATTGAAAAAGTGTAAAACCAAGAAAAGTCCCTGCTCCACATCCCTTTATTTTTATTCCTTTACTTTCAGATATCTCTTTTGCACAGGGGAAGGAGCATCGAACCTCATCAAGATAAAACGAGCCGAATTCCATAAAATGATTCACACGACACAGAAAACAAGGAATGTTCTTTATGATGAAGACACTTTAAAAGCTAAAAAGGAATTACAACAGTAAATAAATTGAAATGAAAATAATCACAAGCATCATATTATATCGGGTAAAGTAGTAAAAGCATAAATACCCAATAGCAAAGTTTCTCTACTTCATCAAAACCTGACTCCGAGTATTTAATGATGCTCTGCACTGAATATTGAAATGCAAATTTTCCAGACCCAATAAAAAGCGAAATAACCCATCACAATCCACTTAAGCACGATACTAATCATGCTTACCCATAATACCCGATCAGGAATCAAATATACCCAATCACTTATCACGTGATCATTGCACACGAAAAAACACAGCATAATTTTCATCCCTCAAAACCCACAAAGACCAAGCATGCACACTTATTACAGAATTCATTCTTCCCACCAACCCAACACCCCAAATCCGGTCACCACAACAAAGTACACATTTATGACAATATATAATTAACAACCCAAGCAAGCAAAGAGTAAATGCATATAATACTTCCGTCAATTATTAAGCCCAAGCTTCAAAAACAATCATCGACTCTGACCATTTATTACAAAATTAGCAAATTAACTGATAATAACCCAAGCAAAGATTAAAAAAATGAAACTTTTTTCATTTAATACTTTGTTATTAATTAAGCCAAATGTTTAAAAAAAAACTGCGATTCTGACCAGTTATTACAATATTGAGAAAAATAAAAATTAAACGGAAAATACATTTATATACTTTCGTTATCTATTACGAACTGCGATTCTGTCTTTCAAAGTTTGTTGGGGTTTCTGATTGTGACAGTATTTGTCTGTAATTCTTTACAATATCAAAGAACGTGTAATTCTTTTGATTTTAACGTGAATATTTAACAATGGATCGGAAAATCCCACCACACAAATTAAGGGCAGCAAGAAAACAAAACAAGAAGGGCAGAAAAACTATAAAATAAAAATAAAATAAAACAGAAACGCTACGAGACGATACCTGAATACGACGCGACGCAACACTAGAATCCAAAACGACTCGTTTTGCGCGCGGCGAATATAGGAGCGCCAATTGAGCTCGGAAGCTGAATGAAACAGTGAAAACCCTGTTCCCGAAATCAAAACAAACAAACAAAAAGACACGAAATTAATTCCAAATTCAGTCACGTTGTTACCGAAAGCGACGAAGGTCACAATACGACGCGTTTAACTCGTATTCGTGTTTTGTGTTTGATTTTGAGGAGCCCTGGGAGACAAACCTCGGATCGGAGCGAGGGGCAGAATCGTAAAATCTGAGAATTGGAAGTATGATTAGAATTGGGGAAAAGCGAAGCGTGAATTGGGAAGAAGAATAGGAAAATGGAAATTGAAGATCAGAACGACATCACATTAGGATGTGTGTAGAGAGAGAAAGTGTGATGGGGAGTGAAGAGAGGAAGTAGGAGAGAGAAAGGGAACGAAACGGTAGTAGCGCCCACACACTACACCCCCTTTCACTTCTTCAATTTCAATGTTTTCTAAAACCAATGTTGTGTGTGTTTTGTACTCTTCCTTATTCAGTTCTCCCTTTCTTGCATCAATTTTATACCTTAATGCTTTTATTCTTCATTAATTTATTAGTTAATGGGTGTTTGCACTACGAATAATGAAAGAGGTTTCTAATTAATGTGCCACACACTTTAATCGGTTTTAGAATTTTTTTTTTGGAAGAAGTATAATTTCAAATTTCTCCTCTTTCATCATTAATTTATTTGGTTGTGATTTGATAATTTATGTATGTCGTAGTATATTATAAAGATAAAAAACTCTAAATTTTGTACTATCATGTAAATAATCAATAAGTTTTCATAAGACTATGTGTAAAGAAAAAGTAAATTGCACAAATAAAGATCTTAATATATAATATTCCACTGTTATTTAAGGAATTAAAAAAATTATGAAAGAGCATGACGTATTGCATTAAGAAGGTAAGGAATGCAAGAGAGATATACTTCTCTTAAAATGTAAATTATATTTACTTCTCTTAAAATCATACTAAATTACATTCGTACTTTCTTTACTGTTAAAATAGATATACTCATTGCTTATTTTAGTAAATAATATTCATATTTTTTCTAATTTTTTAATAAATGTATATCTCTATACATTTTAATAAATACAAATAAATAAAACACCTAACTTTTTTTTTTTAAAAAAAAGATCACAACAAACTCGTAAATACATAAAATATAGAATCAATTACAGTCTAGCTTTTGCAACGTCACTTTATATGCTCTCCTAGGAAATAACTCAAAATGTAAGCATTCCTAACTTGCTCCTATGAAACCTAATTCACAAATAAAACATATAAGTACGGACCTAAATTAGTATAGATTAATCTATTAAGTTCAAATATCACATGTAGATACAGAACTCACTGCATACAAACCACACTAAAGAAGATAAATTTAAGATCTAAGAAAAAATAAAATATACTCAAAAATATAATTTGATCAGATCAAATTATCCTAAACTTTATTGTTTTCTAAATTACGTTCTCTTATTGAAAAAGTAATGAGAAGTAATCACATAATTTTAGAGAAAAAGTAAACAAAAATTAAAATTTAGATCAATTATGAGCTTTGTAAAATAAATTACTATAGTTAAAATTTTAACTTATAAAATAATCCTTGAAATTTTAACTTTTATACTTTTAAAATTAATTTTAGTAAACATAAAAACTAAATGTTACATTATTAACCCTAGAAATACAAATAAACTAATATTTAACAATTTAAGTTTTTAAATAAATCCAAGATTCTCGATCAAGGCACATGAAAAAGAAAAAAAAGTAACTTTGATACTCTAAATAGCTTTCTCAAGAGGAGATAGGACATGCGACCACACACGATGAACCTAAAAGAGGAAAAAGAGTCTAATGCTCTGAATCGTTGCGAGACGTGCCACCATGCATGATGAAAAAGGGAGCAGATCCACAACTTCATAAGGCAAAGGTGGTAAGAGCGCATAACAACTTTGATGAAGGCGTTCGATGTAATGCCCCAAATTCAGGGTGTGTCGAGTTGTTACAAAAACCGAACATTTCAAAATCTTTCCTAGTGTGGAAACATATTTTTCAAAAACTCCAATATTTAAATGTGTGAAAATAATTGAAAATCATATACGTTCCAAAAGCAATGTCTAAATTACATTATTCACGAATTAAAATATTTAAAGGAATAAAGATAATTCTGAATTATATTGTCTCAAAATTCTAACAAAAGAACTTTTAAAAAAACTTGAATTTTTCCCATTATCTCACGAATCCATCATGCCTTTGGTACATCTACAACATCATCTACTCACGTATAATATATTATACGATCATCGCTGATAATTCCAATAACAAACATAAACACAAACAAGTACGAGGTAAGCTACTAATAACACCAATCATAACAATACAAGATATGATTAACAAATAACAATACATAACATCACATGCAACCTCATCTGCAACATTAACTACACAAAGAATCATTAAGTTTCATCATCAAATGCAAAATCGTAGTGATCCCTTGATACTCGATTTCATCATGAACTTAATTCACACATATCATCGGTATATCCACTCATCATGACTTATGCTAACAACACCATGTTCATATCCCAATCACTAACAACGTAGCACCCTAATAGAAGCAGCTCCAATCTTCAAGAATGAGCAGCTCCTCGAACCAGAAAGTGGCAGTGGAATGGAAGAAGTTGATGGTTGATCTAGTGCATGCAACGTGTTTGTGAAAATGTGTTTCGGTGTTTGGAAGTGTGTAAGTGAAGTCTAGAGGATAAGTGTGTTAAAGTGGCACAATGCAATGAACCCGAGAGAAGTGGCTGGAAATCCAATTTGGCAACAATTCACTATATCACTCAAGTTACTTTTACAAGAAGGAGAAGCTCTCTTTTATAGAGTAAGAGAAGCCTCTGAAACGTGCAAAAGAAGTTGCCAATGTACATGTGTTGATGAAGGTGGCCAGCATGGGTTGTGTTTTCCAGGTGAAACACATTTGAAACGTTCTCAAGTGAAGAAGCTACACGATTTATTGTTTTTCACGTGGAAAATATGGAAAACATGCTTTAAAAGAAAGTGGAAATGCTGGTTTGCTTGGCTGGTCATATCCTGTATATCAGCTTTGGTTTTCCAATCCAGAAAGCACTTTCTTTCTTCCTTTCTTTACCTTATTTGCTTCCCTTAGCTCACCAAGCTTCTTTGGTTGATTGGCTATGGTTTCCAAGCCTTATTTTGTCCTACAAAACAATGTGAATGGATTAGTAAAGTAAACATTCTAAGGCTTAGAAAGAAAAGATCCTTTTGTTTATTCAACTTCCCTTTCTTAGTCTTAAGTTGATACTTCTTTGGATGGGAAGTCTCTAAAGGGGTTGCCATCACACCCTATAGAGCATCATCGTCATCACGATCATCAACCTCTGTACCTTCATCATGAATATCCCCATCATGAACTCATCATCATGAATATCTCCATGATGAATATCACCATGAGCATCCACAAGACCACGTGTAACACCCCTAATGGAGTGCCACTTGTAAATAATAAGATCCAAAATTTATGCCAATTTTTTTTCATTTAAATACCATCACTTATAAACGTTTATATAAAATCATGGAAGCAAATAAAACGTGAGATGTCCGAACGTATTACAATATAAAATTCAAACCTTACAATTATTAAAATTCATTATTCAAAAATATAAAATACTTTAAATATAATAAAATTCCCAACAGCTGATCCCATATCTCTCGTCGCGCTACTCCTGTCCTGCCTTATCTGCAACACCATCTACTCCCATACAAGTACGATCATTGCAGGTGGAACCACAACCACAAAAGGACAAGTACGATCATTGCAGGTGGAACCACAACCACAAAAGGAAAGAGTGAGTAACTAAGAACATAACATAGCGTATAATTTCAATGTCAAAAACATCATAACATGGACTATCCTAGTCATAACCTTACAATACATTACATTATTCAACTCATAACCTAGATCATCACCACCCAGACTATCATAGTCATAACATCACAATACATCACGGTATTCGAAACAATGACTTAGATCATTCTCACAAGCTTCTGTTGTTTCCTTGTTTTTTGTCGTACAAAACCTGTTTCGCAAAATAGGGCGATTCGAGTCGTCTTCCATCGCAACTTCAGACCTATCTCCCCAACTCCTCAAGGAATTACGAGTAAAAACTTCAGTTAGGTGCACCCATCGAGCACTATAGTCACACGAGCCGAAGTCATTGGGCGAGACATCCAACCCTCTCTAGTCCTTGCACACGAGGAAAGGGTTACACTCGAATCTCAGTCTCCGTAGAGACTCACCACACTATCGTATCGCAATACGAAAACCATCGATTCGACAAAAATTCTAAGGAAATGAAAGAACGCTTACTCTCAGAACTTCACCATCACAACCATATATAAATCACCATCATATACAAAATCAATCAAATTCATTGACCAAAAATTAATTAAAAATTCACAAATCATTAAATAACTTAATTTAATTATTTTTCCTACTGACGCACCCCCGTGAAATTACTAATTTCACACTTCCATAAACTAGAACAACATTTCTAGTGCACCCCCACTTTTTACTAAATTCCCAACACCAAAGAAAACACCTAATTCCAATATACCCCTTTTTACTCTAAACACACTTCCTTCTACATCTACCTTTTTAAGTGGACCCCAAGACCATTAAATTACATTTTCTCTCACTTCCAAGGTAGGTCTCACATGAAACCACTCATTTCTTACCAAACTCTCTCTTTCTCTCTCCCTTTTTACGTAACCTTTCACTTCTTTCCTCTCCTTTTCTTTTGTTTTTCACATTCAATTTTGGTTTTCACATTCAATTAAACAAAATAACTTCACCAACATTTTCTCACCAAAATTCCGTGGACCCCACTCCCTTTTCTAGCTCACTTTTCTTCTCTTTCTTAAGTTAAAGTTTATGACTTCTCTCCCATCCACAATGAAGTTTACGTAACAATATCTCCATCTCATTTTACATTTTCAATCTTCTCTCTCTCTTGCCATTAACTCACGGTCCCACGCCATTTTATCATCCACACTTTTATTTTGTTCTTTTTCTACACATTCTCACTACACTTACCCCAATCCACCACACACCTACACTTTCCCCTTTGACTTTTCAAATCAACTCATCTCTCTCTTTTATTCAATTTCTACGGTCTCACACTTATTCTACACCCCTTTCACTTTGTTTTCCTCTCTTCCTTTCCTCCACAACTTACACTGCAACACTACCCTTTCTCCCCCTATCTTTTCTTTAATTAACCAACCTTCCACCAACACTCACTTCTAATTTGTTTAATCTCTCCTTGACTTTTCAATCCCAACTTCACACCCATTCCTCACCTCATTTACGTCCCACCCATGTAACCCCTTCTCCATCTCTTCTTTTTTTCTTTCTTTCTTAACTTCAACTCCAAGACTCTTCACTTTCCTTTGCCTCTACTAGGTAATTTGTAGTGTGCCCATCTCCTCCTTCCACTTTCATAATTCTTCCTTCATGTTCTTCTTCCACCCAAGACATCAAAACTCCATCCTTCTTCACTATTTTTCATCAAACCCATATACCCCAACTCACCAAGCATCACTTTCACTCCTCTCATTCTCATAATTAATTCTTTTCTCTTCCCGCAACGGGAGAGAATTCCCTCCTACCCACACTCTTGATCAAAGAGTGTAGACAAGTGCTCTCAAAAATGTATAAAAACTATGCACGATAAGATACACACCATATAATCATGATTTTAAGTGTGCCCATGTGATGACAAATTTATGAACACCGAAAAATGGCGCCACAAACTTGTTTAACAATCGACAAGTGTGACCGAATCGTATCAAGTAATAAAACAAGGTAATACCAAGTATCGTTTTCCCAAAGGACTCACGACCTAGTTTAGCTATATGATTTGTTGATTATTTAAGACTTAAGAACAAATTGATTATAGGTTTAAATGCAAGAGACAGTAATTAAATATGTATGCATGAATTTGATCAATGGAGAAAAACAGAATGCAAACACTTCAATGAATTAGATGGATGAGTATGTTGTTGGGGTTATCAATTTCATCTTATCCACTCTCATATACTTTAGGAATTCATCATTCTTATCATCAATGCTAATGCCACTCTCTAAATCACCTTGCAAGAAGGCCTATCCTTAATTATGAGTTCATACAATTCCTAGCATTCCTAGTAATTAGTTCTGAAGTGCAGGAGCTTAAAGGCAACCAATATGCTATTGGGAGAAATTCCCCGGATCTAGACTTCCCCGTACGTTCCCGTATCGACAAAATCAATAATCATGGCAATGAATGAGTTAAACAAAGCAAGCAATAAGAAAAGAGGAAAAACCCTAACTAAAGATGAAAGAAAGCATATATCTTAATATAAGACGTTAAAACAAATTCCATATATGAGAGTTTCACAAGACTACATTGATTCCCCAACAACAATACAAGGTTTAGTTCACCATATTCATGGTGAAACTAGATGAACAATAATGAATGAAAGAAAGATAGAACCCTAGAAAGAGGAGAAGGTAGCCTGAGCATCCAAGATCTTCCTTCAAGGGGTGGAAAAGAGAGTCTTTGCTTCGTCTCTGCCAAAGATACAAACCCTAAGACGTCCTAAAGCTTATATACTATTCTAAAATTACAGAAAATTAGGCCCAAGCCCAAAATAGTGTCGCTCAGTGGTAAACTACCGCTCAGCGGTAAGTGCGTGAGTTGTTTTTTCCCCTCAGCGGCCTTTTCACCCCTCAGCGGAGCCAACGTGGGTTTCTGAGTGCCGCTTAGTGGTAAACTGCCGTTGAGCGGTACTTGCGGCTTCTCCTTTTGCACTTTTTTATGTCTTTTCTGATTCCATCTCTATCCTTCTTCACTTCTTTCATCAAATTCACCTTAAAACCTGCATAAAAACACTGAAATCAAGCATAAACCTGTCCAGCTCTCTTATTTCTGAAAATATAACCAAAAGCATGATTTCAAGCTAGTTTCTGAGTGTTAAAGGTTGCTTTTAGTATCAATTTTAAGCATGAAAATAACAGTTTTTCAACTGTTATCACAACCCCAAACTTAGAACTTTGCTTGTCCTCAAGCAAACAAGATGTAACTCAATCTTCTACCAATCTGTATAATGGTTTACTCATTCAAAAATCTTTTTTTCAAGATAAATAAAGACTTCAATCAAACTCATGACAAAGATTTCAATCAAGACGTGCACATGCTTTGGTGTTCACAAAGTTACTTAATATCCAACAAATGTTATTTTTCATGAATGATTAATCAACTAAACATGGATGTTCATGTGCTCAATGAATATTTCCTCACTAGGTAAAGTGTTTCACTCAAACACAAGTGTATAAGAGGTAATCACTCATTCACTCTACTATCACAATGTGACATGAATTGTCTTTGCCTTTCATTTAACCACAATCAAATAAGTTCACAAGCATGCATCATCACAAGGACTTTTTCAATGGCTTATAATGTGGCTGGGCTAACAAGAAAATTGGTTTTTCTGGATCACAAAACCCTTGAGTTAAGAGAATCATATCAACACAATCATTCTTATTTATTCCCAACTTTCTTTTGCATTGAGCTTTTCTTTTTCTTTTTTTCTTTTCTTTCTCTTTTTCTCTTTCTTTTCATATTCTTATTTCTTAGCACTTAGCTCAACGCTTTCAATTTCCTTTTCTATTTTCCAACAACCCCAAACTTGAACATTTATCAATACCACAAAATATTTTCTACTTAACTCAAGGTAAAGCTTTTCAACAAGGGTTTTCAAATCATGTTCAAGACTAGAGGTTCAAAGGATAGAACACATAGTGTTCTCTTTTAGTGGGCTAAATTTATGAATTTGGCTAATAGAAGGGTTATCAACAAATGGCCTTGATCATATGATGCAAACAAGCAAGTAATTCAATCATAGAAAACCTGGGAAAAGTCATTCATGCTTCCAAAAGAATAGTATTCATTCACACAAACTCTGGAGCTCAAAACCTCACACATAAGCTCATTCACATTTGACATAAACATCCTGCTTAATATCACAATCACAATCACAACATCATGCATTTGTTCACAAAGCTTGTGAATCACCTGTATAAGCATATAATGTACATCTCCACATCAATCAATATCAAACATCATCAAGCATTACTTTATCAAACAATCACAAGCTAACCATCATAACAGACAAAGTTTTCAATTGAGTACATCAAACCCTATTCTAAAAACATAAGTAAGTTCAGAACACTGGGTTGCCTCCCAGGTAGCGCTTGTTTAACGTCACGAGCCTGACCCAAAATCCACCAACACCCATCAGTAGGTGCAAAACTTTCTTACCAACACCCATCAGTAGATGTAACAAACCTAGTATCCTTCAGTGGATACTTAACCACCTAGCATCCTTCAGTAGATGCTATATCTCTGTAACAAAATTATAACAAAAACAAAAATACCCAAAAGTACAAAATTACATCACCAAACCAAAAATTAAAAGTTCTTAAATCACTGGGTTGCCTCCCAGCAAGCACTCTTTTAACGTCATTAGCTTGACCCAATAAAGTTCAAGTTCCTTCTTCCTGGTTGATGTCCATATTCCACCAACTCCTCAACTGCTTCCGGTGTACTGTTTTGACTCTTCTAGAATATGGAGACTCTATCTCTATCATCTCCTTTTCTTTATAGCCTTTCACAACCCACAATTTGTTTTTGAATCTCACAGGTGTACCCATTTGGAGTTGTTCTTTCATCCAGTCATCAGGAACTTTCCTTCCTCTTCCAATCTTTTCTTTTTCCGGTACCTGAAACAATAAACAATGTTTACCTTTAACCTTGGGCTTTTCATCTTGAGAGCTAGTCAAGAGTACATCTTGAAATGCAGCTTTATGACTAGCTTCTTCCTCCTGCATCTGCCTCTCTTCTTTGAAGACATCTACAACAACTCTCTCTTCTCTGTCTTGTAGCACCACTATACCTTCGTTCATATCAATGATAGCTTTGGCCGTTTTCATAAACGATCTTCCAAGAATAATGGGTATCTTTTCAGTCTCCATCTCCATCACCACAAAGTCTACCAAGAACTGGAGTTTGCCCACACAAACTATAATATCTTCTGTTATTCCACAGGGTTCCTTTGAAGATCCATCTGCCATTACTAAGTTAACCTTTACAGGCTTCACATCAACATCACCGATCTGCTCCAGTAAAGAATAAGGTATCAAGTTAACACTTGATCCTAAATCGAGTAAGGCCTTGTTTATCCTTTTCTTCCCTATTGTGCATGGAATGGAGAAACCTCCTGGATCTTTTGCCTTTAGAGGGAATTTTCCTTGTAGATACTTCTTCCTCAGGTTTAGTATAAACTGCAATTTGTTGTAATATCTGATTCCAAGGTACATCATTGTCCACCATCTTGAATAATTCTGTAAAATCAAATTGCTTCTCTTGATTTATTGGAAAATGAAAAATATCATTACTCTCTATCTCTCTTCTCTCTCCTTTCTCTTTTCTCTCCTTTTCTTTTTCTCTCTCTTCTTTTTCTTTTTCTCTCTTTTCTTTTTCTCTCTCTTCTTTTTCTTGCTCTCCTTCTTCTAACTCAACTCTCTCATCATTTGTACTCTCCACCACTTTGCATTCTTCCCTGGGGTTAACCTCAGTATTAGCCCCAAAATTTTTGTTTGGCCTCTCTTCCAACTGCTTGGTAATCTGACCCATTTGAGTCTCCCAATTCTTAATAGAAGCCTCAGTGCTCTTTTGAGTAGACTCAGTTTTCTGTATGAACTGATGAAGAGTTTCTTCCATCCTTATTGACCTTTCATTAAGTATAGCAATCTGTTGCCATAAGGTTGGTTGTTGCTGTTGCTTATTGAATTGCCCAATTTGTCCAGCTTGCCCAGTTTGTCCGTGACCAATGCTTGGGTGTGGTTTCCACCTTGATTAAAATTCCCCTGACGGTATTGATTGGCCATGAAGTTAACATCCTCTAAGGCTTCTGCTGGAAAAGCGCATTGACCATTGATATGGTCACCTCCACATAATTCACACAACTGTGATTGAGCCTGTGCAACAGTCTTTAACTCTTTTGGCAGTTGTGCAAGTGTTTTTGTAAGAGTCTCCAGTTCTTGAGTTAGTATCTTGTTCTGTGCTAGCAAGGCATCATGGGTTTGTAACTGTATAGGAGCTCCTCTTTCACTGTTGAGCTCATTGTCACTAGTAGCCATATTGTCAATTATTTCTATAGCTTCCTCTGGAGTTTTCCATTTGATATTTCCTCCTATTGAGGCGTCAAGCATCATCTTGGTTTGTGAACCAAGACCTCCAAGGAAGATTAGGACTACTTCCACTTCGTCAAATCCATGCGTGGGAGTCTTTCTTAATAAGCCTTTATATATGTCCCATGCATGCCCCAGTGATTCCTCCATGCCTTGCCTGAATGATGAAATCTCTTGCTTTCCTTTATTTATTGTGGAAAGTATTTGTTTAGGAACTTGGTCACCACTACTTCCCACTCTGTAAAGCTTTCTTCTGGAAAAGAATTTAACCAAAGCTTAGCGTTGCCTCCTAGTGAGAATGGAAACAAGCTAAGTTTGATTGCTTCGTCCGGCACCCCATTTATTTTCATCGTGTTGCATATCTCATTAAAAGTTCTGAGGTGCTCATATGGGCTTTTGTGAGATAGCCCATTAAATTGATTACTCTTCACCAATTGAATTAATGCTGGCTTAACCTCCATGTTGGCTGCATTGACCCTCGGTCTTGCTATGCTGTTAAAGTGTTGAGGTCCAGCTATATTTGTGTAATTTGCAAGAGTTCTTCTGGCATTATTATTCTCCATATTTTCAGTGCTATGGTCAGAACCTTGTGGTGATGGTTGTAACAGAGTTTCCGGAGGAGGAAAAAGTTCTCTAGATGTACAGATTCTTCTCCTCTGTCTACTCTCGTCTAAACCTTCAAGAAGAGGTTCTGCAGTTTTCTTGCTCCTAGTTCGGATTGCCTCCTGCATACACAAGAAAACAAAACCCTAGAAAAATTGGTTAGCACAAAAAGATATAAAAGAAGATATAAGATCAGAGATAAGAAGATAAAATAAAAAATAGAAAATAAAATAAAATAAAATAAAATAAAAACAGAAATTCAAAATTCAAAATTCAAAATTCAAGTCAAAGATAATCAATAATCACACAAATGAACTAGTTAAACCACGAGTCCCCGGCAACGGCGCCAAAAACTTGATGACAAATTTACGAACACCGAAAAACGGTGCCACAAACTTGTTTAACAATCGGCAAGTGTGACCGAATCATATCAAGTAATAAAACAAGGTAAGACCAAGTATCGTTTTCCCAAAGGACTCACGGCCTAGCTTAGCTATATGATTTTGTTGATTATTTAAGACTTAAGAACAAATTGATTGTAGGTTTAAATTCAAGAGACAGTAATTAAAGATGTATGCATGAATTTGATCAATGGAGAAAAACAGAATACAAACACTTCAATGAATTAGATGGATGAGTATGTTGTTGGGGTTATCAATTTCATCTTATCCACTCTCATATACTTTAGGAATTCATCATTCTTATCATCAATGCTAATGCCACTCTCTAAATCACCTTGCAAGAAGGCCTATCCTTAATTACGAGTTCATACAATTCCTAGCATTCCTAGTAATTAGTTCTGAAGTGTAGGAGCTTAAAGGCAACCAATATGCTATTGGGAGAAATTCCCCGGATCTAGACTTTCCCGTACGTTCCCGTATCGACAAAATCAGTAATCATGGCAATGAATGAGTTAAACAAAGCAAGCAATAAGCAAAGAGGAAAAACCCTAACTAAAGATGAAAGAAAACATATATCTTAATATAAGACGTTAAAACAAATTCCATATATGAGAGTTTCACAAGACTACATTGATTCCCCAACAACAATACAAGGTTTAGTTCACCATATTCATGGTGAAACTAGATGAACAATAATGAATGAAAGAAAGATAGAACCCTAGAAAGAGGAGAAGGTAGCCTGAGCATCCAAGATCTTCCTTCAAGGGGTGGAAAAGAGAGTGTTTGCTTCGTCTCTGCCAAAGATACAAACCCTAGGACGTCCTAAAGCTTATATACTATTCTAAAATTACAGAAAATTAGGCCCAAGCCCAAAATAGTGCCGTTCAACGGTAAACTACCGCTGAGCGGTAAGTGCATGAGTTGTTTTTCTCCCCTCAGCGCCTTTTCACCCCTCAGCGGAGCCAACGTGGGTTTCTGAGTGCCGCTCAGCGGTAAACTGCCGCTGAGCGGTACTTGCGGCTTCTCTTTTTGCACTTTTTTATGTCTTTTCTGATTCCATCTCTATCCTTCTTAACTTCTTTCATCAAATTCACCTTAAAACCTGCATAAAAACACTGAAATCAAGCATAAACCTGTCCAGCTCTCTTATTTCTGAAAATATAACCAAAAGCATGATTTCAAGCTAGTTTCTGAGTGTTAAAGGTTGCTTTTAGTATCAATTTTAAGCATGAAAATAACAGTTTTTCAACTGTTATCACCATGACACTTTTTCATACCCATGCAACATCCCAAGTGCCCAAACATGTATACTCATTACAACAACAATATATTTCATAAAGTATGAACCTGTATAACTCAAGGTATACCCATTACAACATCAAAAACGAAAATACCAATATATACAACCCAAAGTATACCCCTTCACAACCCAATTCAGAAAATGCATGTAAATAACCATTCCCCATAGAACAACACATGAAACCAAACACAAAAAGAGAGGGCATGCATCAACATGTTCATTTTAACCTCAATACAAAGAGATAACGCATGCAACCACATTATAATGGTAACCTTTTACCCATCATACACCATATTATATCCGAAGTTAAACCCCTTACCTCTAGTTCCAAGCAAGCTTCCAAAGTCCTTAGGTTTCCTCCTTTCACTAGACTTCAAGCCTCTCTTCTCTAGGTTCTACTTAAAGTTACGTCCCAAGCTCCAAACTAGGGTGACTTTTTTCTTCTCTCTCACCAATTTGGTTGTTTCTTCAATGTGTCTCTGCAAACAACTCTCACGGTTCTCTCTCTTTTTCACTCTTAAGGTCCAATCCAAAAGCACAAATGGTGACTCTAGCACTCTCTAAAGGAAGCTTTGGTTTGTAAAAGAACAAGGTTAAGTGTCTCTCCCACTTTCTCACGGTTTTCCAGAATATACCCCTCCTATGGTTAGCCTTCTACCACTTAATTATCACTTACCTCACTTTCAACCAATGCCTAACCCAACAAAACTCCAAGGTTATCCGAAATTCACCCTACCAAACTACCTTTAGTCTCTCCATTCCTAACTCCACATTAGCTCCAATAAAACTCACTTTAATGGTTGTAAATGATAGTTTTAAAGTGTGTTAAAGTGCCATCATCATACTCATTTATGAAGCCTACAATTCTAATGGAATGGGTAACCTCCCAAGGGGTCCAAAAGTCTCTTAAAAGCTTTCTAAGACTAAGAAAACATGTGCCCAATCCAAGCAAAGTAGATAAAACGTTGAGACCCAAGCATTGAAATGTAAGTGAGTAAAAGTAAATGAGAAGCAAAACTTTCTCCTGGAACGTTTGCCATGCGCACACAATAAGTCAAGCCTCCCTTCAATTTCTCTCTCTCCAAAAAGCTAACATAAAATAAACAAAACAAAGTGCAAATGGTCACTTACCCTTCACGTAAAAAATAAGACTCCCTCTTCCACTTTCTCTTTCCAACACATGCATAAATACACCAATAAAATAATATACCCCAACACCTTTTCTCTTTCATCTTATATGGGAGTAAAAAACAAC
The DNA here is from genome assembly GCF_016808095.1 of Vigna angularis. NCBI lineage: Eukaryota > Viridiplantae > Streptophyta > Magnoliopsida > Fabales > Fabaceae > Vigna > Vigna angularis. The sequence goes on along the minus strand of NC_068974.1, from coordinate 19,750,011 downwards.
AACAAAAGAAAGGAAGGCTACACACCACTCACCCCAAGGGAAATTTGTTTTCCTCTTTCTTACCTCATGGTGGCTCCACACATGCCAGAGTCTTGGGAAGATTAACAACCACTAAACCAACCTCCAAATTAAAACCAATTACAATGCTTCCAATCACAAATTAACAATAATTACACACTACTCTAACCCTTAATCCAACACGAATTAACCAACTAAACGAAGACTAACCATGTTTTCATAAAAGCAAATTAGGCAAACGTCATAGTGTTAAGACTTCGGCAAGTGTACCGAATCGTATCAAGTAATAAACATGGTAAGACCAAGTATCGTTTCCCTAGAGACTCACGACCTAAACAGTTATGTGATTTCTTGATTAAATAAGACTTGAAAATAAAATCTTTTGGTTTAAAATACAAATACAAAAAAGTAAATACGCATGCAACTTGATCAATTGGACAAAAGTGCAGAGATGAACGGATGAATTTGATATTATGAGATGAATATGTTGTTGGGGTTAGATTTCACCTAGTTTACTCTCATGTATATATGAATTCTACTTCTTCATTAATGTCAATGTCACTATCTAAAGTACTTAATACTCGATTCCTCGGTGAAGAAAGCCTATCCTTAATTACTAGGTGATGAGTGCATATTTATGCCCACATTTATGCTTTAAAATTCAAATTTTTGATGGGATAATTGTGCTTAAATGGTTGATTTTAAGTGAATTTGTGATGATTGGAATTGTTGGGTTTGGGAAATAAAGAGACGTAAAAAGTGAGTTTTAGTGCATAAATTATTCTTGGATGTTCTAATGTTTATTTGTGCAGCTGAGAATATAAGTTTTAATGGTCCAAATGGTAATTCAAGGCCCAAAATCTGATTTTATTTGGAAAATTCATAAGGGGCTAAAGTACAGATAGAAGAAATTTCAGGGTATTTGTGCAATTTTGGAAAGTCAGAAAATCTAAAAGATAAAATTCAGTTGTTGAATTTAATTTGGGAATATCAACAGAAAATATATTCCAAATAATTTTATCATTATCTAAATCTTTTAGTTATTTGGAAGATATAGGATATAAGATAATTGAGTTAATATCTATCAAATATTTTTAAAACTGATTTAATCTAATGAATATTTGAAAGATATAATATATCAACAGAAAATATCTTATCAACAAACTATTCAGAGTCCAAGCCCAATCAAGCCTATATAAAGAGACCCAAGGGAGGCGAAAAGGGGGACTTCACTTAATTCATTCTCTCATACTCCTCTCACTTTTCTTTCATCTTGTATTCAACTCCATTCATGGAGAGGTAAGCATCTAGGGCTATTCTCCTGTAATTCCATTATGGATTCTGAGGTTAGATTGAGTTAATGCAATTGTTTACTTTGGTTATTGATTTAAGTTGTTCTCTATGTCTTTCATCTCTCTATCTTGTTAAAAGCAAAGATTTTTGCATCATAATGTGTTTAAATCTACATCCATATTGATTATATGAGTTTTAGGGTTTCTAGGTTTAAATTGAGAATCTACTTTGATTTAATTTAGGAACTTTCATATGATTAAATGGTTTTTACTATCAATTGAGAATGTACTTTGATTGATTAGTAATAATTTCAACTATAATCAATTGAGAATTTACTTTGATTGATTAGCTTTTAATTTGGTTAGGAGATTTAAGAATAGACATGATTAAACACAATAGAATTTGATTGAGAATGTACTTTGGTTGAATTTATTGTGAATAATCTAGAAAGGTTTTGCATTTGATTGAGAATTTACTTTGGTTAAATGCATGATCGCCCTCAAATTAATTAAGAACGTACTTTAATTAATTTGAAACTTAAACAATAATCAATTGAACAATTATCCGTGAATAACCGATGACGAATCTACCTTGGAAAAGTAGTGGAATTAGCCTATTTCATCGTAACTGTTTTTAAGTTTCTTATTTGTTCTTTAAACATTCTCCAAACATTACTTTTATCCATAAGCATTGCATAGCATTCGTAAGAGTCAGATGTTCAAAAGCAATTTTGTGTTCGTTGGGAGACGACTCAGGGTTACTTTAGTAGCCCTATCTACTTTCTTGAATACTACTTGGCAATACTGAAGTTGCCTTGAAAAGTAGTATTAATTTGATAGCTTCAACGACAGCTTATCACTAGGTCACAAACTCCTTGCATCCCTAACAATTAATTCTGCATTACCATTAGTAGCTTAAGACAACCAGAACTCATACCCCAATTTCTAAGCAATACTGCTTTTGGGAGTAATTGTACGATACCTTCTGGTACTCATGCAAATCATACATCATGCTAATGAATGAGTTAAACAAAGCAAGCATTGAGTAAAGAAGAATTACCCTAATAATTAATGAAAGAAGCATATATAATTAAGAATCAATTCAATACATGAGAGTTTACAAAGGTTTACATCATTCTCCAACAATAAATAGAATTTATTTCACCATTGACATGGTGAAACTAGATGAATAATGGAAAATAATGAAAGATAAAACCCTAGAAGTTGAAGATAAGAGCTTCCGCATCCAAATCTGCCTCCGAGGGGTCAAAGGGTGTGTTTCTGTGCCTCTTCTGTCAAAAGATACATTCCCTAGGACGTCCAAGTCCTTAAATAGAACATAAAAATAACATAAACGAGTCCAAGCCCATGAAACTGGCGCTCGGCGCCCCTTTTAGGGTGCTTGGGCGGTGTACCAAATCATATGACGCTCAAGGTCAGCTTAGAAGGCAAGCAGACGTGGTGCGTCTCGAGGAAGTGGCATTCAGCACCCCAAAAAGGGCGCCCGAGCGCGAGCCAGGGACTTCATGCGCTGAGGGCTTCAGAAAAAGGGCAGCCAAGCGTGAGACAGTGTATTCCGGCGCCGAGGGCCCCTAAAATGGCGCTCATCGTTGCTGCGATCCTTCTTTCTGATGCTTTTCCAGTTCTTCCTAAGTTCCAACTCGTTACTACTTCAAATCTTCTTCTAAATCATCTCAATTCCTGTTGAAAACAAGGAAATCTAGCATAAAATCATTAAATTCATCTTCAACTCTCTTATTTCAAGCTAGTTTCTAAGTCAAAAAGGTTGTTTTTAGTATAAAAAATAAGTATCAAATAATGGTAACTTCAATCGTTATCACAACCCCAAACTTAGAACTTTGCTTGTCCTCAAGAAAACAAAATGTAACTTAGCTTTCAAACAATCAATACAATGGTTTCAACACATTTCAAAACCTTTTCTTTCAAGACAAGTAATCGCTCATATCAGCTTATTATAAAGAATATTAGTCAAGATGAATAAATGCCTTGATTCAATTAACTCATTGTGGTGCTCACCTAATCAAGAATATTCAACAGATGTTATCCTCATGAATGATCAATCAACCAAGCAAAGATGTAATCATGCATACATGGAACTACTCCTCCAAGGAAAAGTGTTTCTCTCAAACACACAAGTGTATATAGAGTTGACTCATTCACTCACCTATCACAATGTCACATAAATCAACTTTGCCTTTCATTTAACCACAATCAATCAAACTCACAAGCAAGTATTATCACAAGGTCTTTTCTATGGCTTGTAATATGGTGGGCTAAGAAGAAAATTGGTTTTTCGAGATCACAAAATCCTTGAGTTAAGAGAGTCATTCATAATTTCATCACTTAAACACAATCTCTCTTTTTCAAGACCATTCTCACTTATTCCCAACTTTCCCTTGCATTGAGCTTTTCTTTTCTTTCTTTTCTTTTCTTTTTATTTTTCCCTTTTCAGATTTCCCAACAACCCCAAACTTGAACCTTTATCAATACCACAAAAATATTCTCAACTTAACTCAAGGTAAAGATTTTCAAAAAGGGTTTTCATATCATGTTTAAGGCTAAAGGTTCAAAGGATAGAACACATTATGCTCTCTTTTATTGGGATAAAATATGCATTGGATAAAAAGGGATAACAACAGATGGCCTTAATCATATGACACATGCAAGCAAGTGATTCAATCATAGAAACCTGGGCAAAATCATTCATGTTTTCAAAGTAATAGCAATCATTCATAAAAACTCTGGATTTCAATCCTCACACAGGCTAATTCAAGTTCCAACATTTAGATAAACATCTTGCTCAATATCACAATCACAAGTTTACCTCATGCATCTGTTTCACAATATTGTGAGCAACCACCTGTATATCAGCATCATGCATCATCTCAACATCAATCAATATAATCAGCATCATAAAGCAACACTCATCACAAACATCATATCATCATCAAATCATTGCATCATAGATTAAGTTTTAAGCCAAGTACATCATAACCTATTCTAAATAACATAAAGGCGAACATAAATTAAAAAGATAAGTTTAGAAAGCTGGGTTGCCTCCCAATAAGCGCTTCTTTAACGTCACTAGGTTGACCTAATAAAGCTCAAGTTTGATTTTCAATGTTGATGTACTTCTTCTTTTCATGACACCAACATAATCTCAACATCTTTCTTGTCACCAACTTGACTCTCCTAGAGTAAGGAGCCTCAATCTCAAGAACTCCATTTGCCTTTATATCCTTGATAACCCATAACATGTTCTTGAATTTCACTGGTTGGCCAAGGTAGGGTCCATTATTTTCCATCACAAAGTCATGGTGAACGAGTTTCTCTTCCTTATCTCCATTATCTTCCTTCAGCCTTGGAAAGCAACAACAGTGATTCGTCTTTACCGTCTTGGCAGCTTTATCAGATAGACTAGTCATTGATAAAACTTCGTCTTTAGCTTTAGGACTAGTATTTGTTATTGTATTGGTTGCCCAGCTTCAAAAACATTGAAAGTCACCTCTTCATCTTGGTCTTTCAACGTTATAACTCCATCATCCACATGAATGACAACCTTAGTTGTCTTCATGAATGACCTTCCAAGGATGAGCGATATCTCTATATTTTCCTCCATCTCCATCACTACAAAGTCCACCAGAAATTTGAGTTTATCAATTTTCACCACCACGTCTTCTACCACACCATAAGGATGCTTAATGGACCTGTCTGCCATTTGCAAGATTGCTTTTGTAGGTTTGACCTCCAGACCACCAATCTTCTTAAGCATAAATAAGGGCATTAGATTGATACTAGCTCCTAAGTCAACTAGAGTCTTCCCTATATCATGATTCCCAATGGTGCAAGGGATGGTGAAACTCCCCGGATATTTGAATTTGGGAGGTAGCGTCTTCTACAATATGGCACTGAAATTACCATGCACTTCAATTGTTTCCTCATCTAGATATTTCTTCTTTTTGAGGAATTGCTTTATGTGCTTCGCATAAGTAGGGATTTGCTGCAATGCTTCGGTCAAGGGCATAGTAATCTCCAATTGCTTGAAGATCTCCATGAAACGCCCATATTGCTTCTCTTTTTCATTCTGTGAAAAGCTCTTTGGATAAGGAAGAGGCTTCTCAAATATTTTTTTCTTTTTCTCTCTCCTTTTCTTTTCTCTTCTTTTCTTTTCTCTCATCTTCTTCTTCTTTCTTTTTCTCTCCCTCATCTTTCTCCTTTTCTTTCCTCTAACCCTCACCTCTTCTTTCTTCATTCTCTTCTTCTTTTTTACTCAACTCAACTTTCTCTTTTTTCTCATCTTTTCTCTCATATAAAATCTTGCCACTTCTAGTCATAATGGCATTGCACTCCTCCTTAGGGTTAACTTCAGTATTAGTCCCAAAACTCCGGTCAGGCATCTCCTCCAACTTCTTATCCAATTGGCCAACCTATATGATGGAAGCAGCTCCATGACACGTAGAAGGATGCTTCAAGACGCAGAGAATGACAGTGGATGAAAGATGACAGAGGATGTCTGAATGCACTCAAGGTGTTTGTGAAATTGTCTGGTGGTGTTTGGATGAGTGTTTTGGTAGATTTCTAACTCAGTAGGCTTTCCAAAGGGGAAAGGAGCTAGAGGAGGTGCTAGATAACAAAGCACAGAGGTGAACTTGAGAGTAATAGCTAGAAATTGGCAGCATTTCTTTACTTCAATTCAAGTTACCATTACAAAGGATTTGGCTTCTCTTTTATAGATGAAGAGAAACGTGCCTAGCAAGCTACTGGACATATTAGCAATGTACATGAAGCTCTATAAGAAGTGTGCAGGAGAAGCTATACAGCTGGCCACATGTTCCATACGGTAAACATTGAAAACATGCTTTAAAAGGAAGTGAAAACGCTGGTTTGCTTGGTTGGTTGTATGCTGTATATCAACTTTGCTTTTCCAATCCAAAAAGCACTTCCTTTCTTCCTTTCTTTACCTCCTTTGCTTCCCTTAGCTCACCAAGCTTCTTTGGTTGATTGGCTATGGTTTTCCACTCTTATTAGTGACCTACAAAACAAGGTAAATGTATTTAGTTAAAGAGAACATTATAAGACTTAGAAAGAAAAGATCAAGTCCTTATTCAACTTCCCTTTCTTAGTCTTAATGATAAGTTGATACTTCTTTGGATGGGAAGTCCCTAAAGGGATTGCCATCACTATATCTCCAAATTTCTAATGGCAACTTCAGTGTTTTTATGGTTGGAGATAGTCACCTGCATAAATTATTGGAGAGTCTCCTCAAGCTTTGTAGTTCTCTCAGATAAAGAGGGTTGTTGTTGCCGTTGTTGTTGTTGCTGCAATGGTCTATTGAATTGTCCAACAGCTTGCCCAGATTGCCCAAATTGACCATGAGCCATATTTGTTAAACTAAGGTGAGATTATCAATTTTTTAATTGATTCCACTAAAATTGAGAACAACATAAGAAAAAAAAACACAAAATAAGAAATCTTTAGAAGAAAGAAGAACTTTCTAAGTAAAAATTTAATTGAGTAAAAATACTTCATAATAGATAAACTACTATAAGGTATTATTAGATTTCGAAAGACACGTATGAAAGAAAAAAATAAAAAGAGATAGAGAGGATTGATGAACGGGAGAGAAAGAGAAAAGAATGGAGGAAAGAGAGAGAAGGGATAAAAAGAAAAGAAAATGTTTAATGTTTCGGTAGGTTCTTATTTTCGTCCATAATCTTAAATAGGTCTTTTTTCCGCGTCTTGATTGAATCCTTATTTTTGTAAAATTGAAACAATTAGAGGTCTCTCGTCAAATTGAACAAACGGCCCGTTTAAATTTGGGTTACATAACAGTGTATTCATTAATCATAAATGACATTAAAAACGAGTTTTGTATTAAAATTTTGGATTCCAGACATAAAATCAAATTTAGGAAAAGACAAAGTGGAAAAAAAAAATAAAAAAATTTAAGTGCAGCGCCTATTGATAAATGCAAATGAGATTGGAAAAGAAAATCTGGACTTCGTGTTATTAGGGTTGTGTGAGAGAAAACATTGGTTGCATGTTAGTGTTTTCTGTTGCTTATGCGGTTGAGTTTGAAATGAGATGTGTGTCTGAGTGAGTTCACTGTGTGATTGGGTGGCAATCACTCCCGAGATTACTTCAAAGAGGGTTTCTAGAGATGTTATCGACTTGTTGGTTCGAGCACACCGCGAATCGATTCTGGGAAATCGTGTGCCCGCTTATGATGGACGAAAAAGTCTTTTTACCGCCGGACCGCTGCCTTTTGAAATTAAAGAATTTAAGGTCAAACTGGGAGATAACGATGAACCAGGGTCTTCTGCCACCCGTACTTCTTCCAGGTGTTTTTTTTTTGTAATTATTATTATTATTATTATTATTATTATGTGTAATAATTGTTATCGTTTACATGTATTTAAATGTAAATATATTTTTAATATTTCATTAGTTTACGGTAATTTTTGTTTCTATTGGCATAGGAAATTGGCATAGGAAAAAGCGTGAACGTGAGTTTAGGGTCACAATCCGATTTGCTTCGAAGACTGCCCTTCATCACCTTACGCAGTTTCTCAGTCGCCGTCAGTTGGACTGCCAACAGGAAACTATTTAGGCCCTTGATGTTGTTCTGCGGGCTACACCTTTTGAAAATTGGGTTAACATTCGAAGAAAAAAAAGGCTTTTTTTCTCTCACAAGAACCCTGATAACACAGTTCCAATTTTTTTTTTCAATCTCATTTGCATTTATCAGGGCTGCACTTAATTTTTTTTAATTTTATCCACTTTGCTTTTCTTTAAATCTAATTTCACTTGACTTATTTGCAATCCAAATTTTTAATACAAAATTTGTTTTTATTTTTAATGTCACGTGGTTAATAAATATACTGTTTAACCCAAATTTAAACAATCATTATAGGTTTTTAATTGCTTTAATTTTATAAAATTAAAAGTTTGATTGAGACGTTGAAAAAAACATATTTAATATTCTAGACAAAAATATAAAGATGTATCGAAACATTAAATAAAAAAAAAAAGAAAGGTCTTACAGAATGTGTTGTTTCAGCATTTTCTCCCTGGTTTTTGTGGTGGTATTGAAATGGTACTTACAGAGAAGGATTGAAGGAGAATAATGCTTAAACATAAAAGTAACTTTGAGATTAGTAGGTAAGTGGATTTGGAAGGAAATTTGGGAGAATGGGCGGTGGGGTGTCGGATTATATTGGGAAAGTTAGCATCAATAGACCATGATTTCCTCACAAACAACATCAACACGCAACAACATAGCCAGAAACGCAAGGAGTACACTTTTCACAATATATTGCATCAGAGAATGATTAAATTAACCTATATAAGTTATATTCATTATTATATTATTTAATTTTAGTATAAAGTTATGTGTTTTAAAAATTATCGTTGGATTTAAAGTTTTTATTACATAGGTTATATATAAAAAAATTTATTGATACGATAGATTTTTTCCCCCTATAATAAACTCTTTCACATCTTTATTATTACCACTAGATTTATATGTATTTTCTCAACTAGTACTGTTGACACAATTTTTTTATTTAAAAAATATAATTTTGTAATAAAAATATAAAAAAGAATATTTACAATCATAGAAATATAAAAATTTTGTTCATAAAAAGTTTTAATTAAAAAAATATAAAAACAGAAATTTAAAAATATAATAAAATATCAAAATTTTCAATTGAAAATTATAAAATTTATAAAATAGTAAAAGTATTAAAATTTATTAAAAAAAATATTTAAAAAACAAATATGAAAAATATAAGTTGGAGCTTTTCTATGCATTTTTTTAGTTTTTTTAAATTTTAAGAAATTAAAGTATTATAAAATTTGTTTTCCTTTTTTAAAATAATTAAATAACTAAAAATATTTAAAAATCCAGTTCAAATTTTGGTTCATTCAGAATCAAATTTCGATTAATTTTTTGATGCACAATGATCACATTGAAAGTAAGAATTATGCATCCGAATAAAACACATAAGAAACATTAAAAGTGAGAGTGAATAGAATTTTTGAAATTCTTTCATAAAACGTCTAATGACATATGAAGAGAATGTAAATGGATTGTAAGATGTTTTGATGCTAATTTTATGAGATAAGTAAATGGAAAACATTTTGAATGTCAAAGCAATAAACTACATATTTTTATACTGGTTCACTCAACTTGAGTTACATCCAATTCTTTCTTAAGAATTTTTAAGGGGTTACATTAATCTTTTTCAAGATTATACGAATTTTACGTCTCCAAGTCTGCACCAAGTATTCTTGTCACTCCTTATTTCATAGTCAAAATGACTAGTGATGACAACCCTCTAACCAAAGGTTCCATCACTAGAAGCACAACCAAACAAATACAAGAAGAGTCAACTAAAGAAGGTGAAGTCAAAGTCAAACTCTTCTTTTCTTGGGTCATCATTGAATAATTTTGGGCTTTGTATTTGGATCTAGTAGTGCAAGATTTTAATTTGGGCCTTGTATTTTGGGTAAAGTAGAATAGGGTTTTGACCACCAAAGTCAACAAAGGGCCAAGGCCTAATGTTGACCAAGGTAGGTCGTCCACCACAAGGGTTTACCAAAGGGTCAACCTTTTTGGCCAAGCTTGGAGACAAGGAGTATGGTTCGGCCATGACATGTGTCTCCTTCCTATTGGAGAGTTTTTCCACCTAGTTAGTGGCCACTTGTCACTCTAGGAATGAAGAGTTTTTCCATATGTTGTTAGTTACCTCGTTGTTGTTGTTGCAGAGAAGTTACTACCATCTCTTCATTTCCATATGTTGTTAGTTACCTCGTTGTTGTTGTCGTAGAGAAGTTACCACCATCTCTTCATCGCGACGCACATTCATTCTCAGACTCGTCCACTAGAAGCAATCATCTACCACTCGTCTCACTTTTATTTCATCATGTGTTTCACTCCATTCATGGAGGGCTAAGCTTCTAGGGCTATTCCACTGTAATTTCATTATGGATTCTAAGGTTAAGCTGAATTAGTGAATTTGTTTCTTTTGATTATTGATTTTTCTTCTTCTATGTCTTTCATCTCTCAATCATATTAAAAGCAATGATTTTTGCATCATAAGGTGTTTGAATCTACATGCATATTAATCATGAGTTCAAGGGTTTATAGGTTTGATTGAAAATCTACTTTGATTGAATTTAGGAACTATCATATGATTAAATGGATTTTTGCTATCAATTGAGAATATACTTTGATTGGTGGTAATAATTTCAACTATAATTAATTGAGAATTTACTTTGATTATTTAGCTTTTAATTGGGTTAGGAGATTTAAGAATAGACATGATTAAACACAATAGGATTTGGTTGAGAATGTACTTTGATTGAATTCATTGTGAATAATCTAGAAAGGTCTTGCATTTAATTGAGAATCTACTTTGGATAACTACATGATCGCCCTCATCAAATTAATTAAGAATGTACATTAATTAATTTGAAACTCAAACAATAATAAATTGAACAATGATCTGTAAATAACCGATGATGAATCTATCTTAGAAAAGTAGTGGAATTAGCCTATTTCATTATAATTGTTTCTACGTTTCCTATTTGTTCTTCAAACATTCCCCAAACATTAACTTTATTACCATAGTTTCTCACTCTTATTCTTGAGCATTGCATAACATTCATAAGAGTCAAAATTGAAAAGCAATTTTGTATTCATTGGGAGATGACTCAGGGTTACTTTAACCCTATCTACTTTCTTGAATACTACTTGACAATACTAAAGTTGCCTTGAAAAGTAGTATTAATTTAATAGCTTTAACGATAGTGTATCACTTGGTCTTGAAAACATTTTATTATCTTGGCTTCAAATGTTATATTCATTAGACGATATTACTTTCAACAACTTTTCATACACAACAGTATTTTGTTTAAAGTTTTTTATTTAAAGCTCAAAACTTGAGTTGCTTACACGGTCTATGCTCTAGATGATCTTGTCTTAACACTCGAAAGATCAAATTCTGATATAAAAACAAAGTTGCTTTTTCAATAAATACTATGCACAATGTGCTATGTTGAAAAAAAAACTCAAACTATTTTATGTCGAAAAAGTTAAAGAAACTGAAGAAAAAAATTCAAAGAAAAAACATCTTCACATTTGAATAATTAAATATAAAAACGGTTAAAACCCTCGTTTGGGCCTCATATTTGTAGTAGAAGATCAATTTGACCCTTACATTTTAAGTACTCTCAATTGAGTCCTTGTTTTGAAAATGTGTAACAAATAAGTCATTTTCGTTAATTTGATAGAAATGACGTCAAGACATGGTGAACTGTAATATTTAGTGAAAGACATGTTATTTGGTTGAATAATTTCAGTAGTTGACGTGTTCACTCACTCCCCTTTAAGTGATTGGTTTCTTTGCCCAAACATTTAAAGATTGGTTTCTTCTGTCATTACAAAGTGGATGTCCTTTTTCTCAACTTGCTAATTGTTAACACTCATAGGGGTTTTTGATTAGTGACCCCCAATTTCAACTCTTTCAAGTTTATGTTTTTAGTTTCCACCAGCTTTTTCATTCTTTCTTTTGAAAATTTGAAATTGGGTGATGTTCCACTATTGTGAGTTTTTCAGGGTTAGGTATTATGATACGACCCTTTACTTAGTTGAAGTTATCCCTATTCATGGTACTAAGATATTGGAGTATGTTTTAATGGATCTTCATTTTTCTTATTCTCATTAGTCCATGCTTCAAATTAAACAATATCTTTAGGTTGAGAAACCCATTTGATTTCATGTCCTCTCCCTTGTCAATACTTGACATCCCGAGGGATTTCCAATTTTCTCACAATTCCTGCATTGTACGTTTATGTCCTCTAATTCCATGTATTGTTCCTTTTTCCCAGAAACGCAACACCCATCCAGCCAAATCAAACTCCCCTCAATTGTCGTCAATCTTCGATCACTAATGAATGTTGAATGTATGTTGAAAATCTTGTTCCCAGCTTCTTTCACTATTTCCAAATCCCTAGCTTTATTGGTCTTCAAATCCCTAAGTCTTGTATGACCATGATAACTTTGTACCAAATCTCCAATTCTTGTGCTAACAAAATTGTGCAATTAACCAATTCCACGAAATAAAATAATCTTCAATTCCACGTAATAAAATAATTGACATCACCTTGTCTATTATGCACCACTGTTAACCATTTACACAACATTAACGATTTGAACTTATTTATTACACATTTAAAAAAAAACTCAATTGAGATTACTTAAAATCTAGAACCAAATTGAGATTTCAATGCATATGAAGATCATCCGAGGATTTTAACCTATAAAAATACTACATTCTTAAAAATATTTCTTTACATTTACATATTTAAATACAATAAAAATAATCAAATTTATTTCAAATATCTTAAATTGCTATATTTTTAAATTTCTTCTAAAACAAATTCTTTTAAATAAATTTTTATACTTGTTCTATTTTCAAATTTATATCAATTTCAACAACAAAAATTCTACATTTTGCTATATTTTTAAATTTATATTTTTATATTTTTCTAAATATTTAATACATTTTAATACTTTTTCTATTTTAAAATTTTTATAAATTTCAATTAAAAAATTTGATATTTAGTTATGTTTTTAATTTTCTATTTTTATATATTTTTTCCGAATAAAACTTTTTGCTAAACAAAATTCTATATTTCTATAATTTTGAATATTTTTTTTCAAATAGAAATTTATATTTTTTCAAACAAAAGAAATAATTAAAATGCATCTACAGTAAAAAAAAGTATTAAATGCATGAATCTGGTGGAGGTTTTCATTTCTAATCATTGTATACCAAATGTGGAAGCCTTGATGATGCGAAGACGTTGTTTGATGAAATTAGGGCTGGGCATGATTAACTAAATTATACTAAACTATGGATTATCTATACTATTTTGTACTATAAAAACTAAACTATTTTTTATAAAAACTGAATTATACTTATTTGTAGTTCAGTTCAAAAAATCTGAACTTCTTTTATTAACAATTTAGTTAACTACTTCAAACTATGTACTTTATTTTACTTTTGCTTGTTTAATTGTTTTGCTCTTCTTCTATTTTCAACAATACAAACATAAGAAATAAAGGCACGGGTATATATATATATATATATATATATATATATATATATATATATATATATATATATATATATATATATATATATATATAATTTAGATTTTATTAATTTTGTTTTCTGTGACGACATGAGACAATTTTTTTTACGTCACTTATATATATATATATATAAATAAATGTTCTTTTTCAAGTCTCTTAAAAAGTTAACTATTATTATAATAATTATTAAAATAAAATGATATTATTAAATTTATAATAAAATAATTATCTATTTTAAAAAAAACTAAATTTTATTATATTGTAATTATATTTCAAAAACTGGTAATTATTTTTATAACTTAATAAAATTAACTATAATTGTAAAAATAAAAAGATAAAAGTACTTATGTAAATAATTATAAAATATAATATTATATATATATATAGGAGAATTCAGAAAAAGGTGAAAAGAGAAGAAAGATGAGAGTTTTTATATTAAACTAGATAATTGTCAAAATAAAAATATTTCGAATAAAGCAAAACAGAGATAAACAGAAATATTTTTTAGAGATTAAGTTTTTAATCTATATAAAATAATATATAAACAAATTTATATTATTAAATTAAACTATATTTAATATGAGAATCAAATTTTAGACATTTTATATTTTTAAATTAATAATAAATAGTAATGATAAATAATTATAGTTATTAATTTAATTTTAATAATATGATAAAATAGTACCAATAATATTTCATTAATTTTTTTAAATTTTTTATTATAATTATTTACTAATTCTAATTATATAGATTTATAATTTAATTTTTTTAAATGCTGTGATGTTATTGAATATTAATTTATTTGTTTGTAATTATTAAAAAAAAATCAAATTGAACTAATTCTTTTAACTCTATCAATGATTAGCCATTGACAATTGTATTAGTGCAAAACTACATTTATTTATTAGAAAAAGCTGCATTGTAGTTAACTGAATTGTTTTGTAGTTAACTGAACTAAAAAGTAGTTTAGTTCAGTTTTTTTGAACTATTTTCTAGTGCAGTTCAGTTTTTTTAAACTATTTTATAGTTAATTGTAATAGATTTATAGTGCAGTGCAAATAGTGCAGTTTGCCCACCCCTAGATGAAATGGGTCATAGGGATTTGTGTTCTTGGAATACCATCACAACTGGATATGCCATTGCTTGCTTGCGTCTTGGGAAGGAAATTCTTGCTTACTGAATGAGAACGAGTTGAACTTGGATGAAGTGGTTTGGAGTGCTCTGTTTGATTTGTACGGCAAATGTGGGAGTTTAGATGAAGCTAGGGCAAATGTAAGATTTGTATGCCATGGTAAGATAAGAGAGCATTGGTGAAAAACACCATTCTGGTAATGAGAACTACAAGATTGTGCAGACAGTGATCGGAAATTGGCACTTGGTGATGATGTTGAGATAAGTAGATTTTGGCAGACTTTTGGTAAATAAGTATCCAAGTTGATGATGTCAATGGACATGGAACAACTTGAGAGTGCCTTATCAACTTGTTCACGAATGTAATGAAGGTCAATCTTAAAATGTATGGTCCTTTCATGATAGATGGGGTTTTGTAGCTATGTGTATGGCTGGTGTTGTCATAGTAGGTGTATAGTAGGTGTATAGTATGATATCTAGGTCGAACGGTTAGCATCCATTTTGTAACAGTGCTCGTCAGCCCAACAACGTTCGTTAGCTAGATCAAACCACAACAGCGCTCGTCAATCATGTATTGTACCTAGTAGATACCGAACGATCATGCATTCAGCACCGTTCGGTCACCAATATAGCCGACAAGGGCAATCAGTTTTATTAAAGCTGGGCCACAGTTGAGCTAGCGCTTATTGGGCCAAGTGTCCACTGGATGATTGAAATAGTCAAAGATATTCATAAAGTTGTTTATGAACAACCACACAGATTTTAAGGGAAGTCTATATTCAACCGTCCAGATTTTAAGGTAAGTCTGTTTGGCTTGTGACAACTTATAAATACAAGGTCAGGAACATCAACCAAGTATGCTCAATTCATACTCCAAAACATTCTACTCACGCTCTACTGAGTTCATAATACTCAATTATCATAATATTCATTTGTGAGCAACAACTCTTTCAACAGACACCTAACTTGAGCGTCGGAGTGCCTTTGCAGGTACCTCCCACGTTCGGCTCAGACTTGAAGAACTTGGAGCAGGAGATTCAGAGGTCAAAAGAAGGGAAGCTACGTCAGAAAGGTTAGTGTCTCGGTCCCACAAACTATCCACCGAAACATTTTGGCGCCTACCGTGGGGCCGAGAGCGAGCAGAAGAAGCCCAAATGGTGACCACGAGGAGCATGGACGAACAACAGAATACCAGAGATTTGATAGCACAAATGCAAGCACAAATACAAGCCCACGCAAGAACCATACAAGAGTTGTAGCGAAAGCATGCGGAAGAGATTTCGACACTTAGGGTGGAACGAGTTCATACTGAACGGTCCACTTCAAACCAAGAGAATGAAAATGAGAGAAGTCGTAATCGGCAGCCGTCCCAACACATCAACCCGAACGGTCGAGGAAGGAGAGGACCATCGCCCCTCCAAACTGTTCGACCTACCAATTTACTTCCTTTTACGCCAACCATCATGCAAAATCCAATGCCGGAAAAGAATCCTCCTACATTAGAGAAATATGATGGCTCGACGAATTCCGACAATCATCTCAGGATCTTCACCAATGCAATGACATTCTACACGGACAGTGATCCGGTCATATGCATAGCCTTCTCCTTATCACTTAAGGACGAGGCACTGGAGTGGTATAACACTCTTCCCCCAAACACAGTGGATTGCTTCGCCATCGTAGAAACCCTCTTTAGAAGGCAATACACCTCCAATAAAAAACAAGAGATAACACCGACAGAATTGGTAAATACTAAACAGGAGAAAGGGGAAACTTTAAAGGCCTTCATGAAGAGGTACAACGAAACCGAATGATAAGTTAAAGAGGTTAATCACTCCTTTATTATCAACAATTTGCCTTCAAGCTTGAGACCAGGATATTTTGTTGAAAAATTATATGCGCGACCACCAAAAACTATGGAAGAGCTCCAAGAAAGAGTGTCCGAGTTCATCTGCATGAAGGATATGCAAGTCTCACAAAGAAAGAAACAACAAGAAGTCTCTACAGGTGGAAGCAAGAAAGAAGGTAGGCAGTCATTCAACAGTGGTGACAGGAATGGAAGTACGTTTCACAAGGATTTCGTCCGAACACTCAGGTATAATCATTACACTCCCCTCAACGAACCTAAGGTAAAAATTCTTGAGGAAGCTCTAAATACTGAACTTCTTACAATTCAGAAAAAGTCTTCTCCAAAAGATGTTGACGAAACGAAAAGTTGTTGGTTTCATCTAAATCGAGGACATACTACAGAGGAATGTGATGCATTAAAAGATGATATAGAAAGGCTCATCAGAGGAGGCCATATGCAAAAATTTGTAGAAGAAAGAACCCGAACAAAAAGTCCTATTAGAGAAAAGTCTCAACACAGAGAAACTGAATGGTCATATCAAAGGACCGAACGAAGACACAGGCGAAGTCGTAGCCGCAGTCGGAGCCCTTACCGCTCAGTTCGGGGCCGCATCGACTAAAAGATATGATAAAAATTCCTTCCTAACATGTGGAGTGCAACAAATCTTAAAATTTAATTGAACATTACTATCATGCTTATTTCAACTTCTTAAGGCATAAACTTTTGTTGTTTAAATTCTGTTGTTGGAATAAACGTTTCTGACACTACCGTCACGTTTTATCAAATGCATTTGACCGTTCGGCTTTACATGTATTCGGTCGTTCAGCATCCCATGCATTTGATTCTGCATTCGGCCTTACAAACACTCGGCCGTCAGGCCTCACAGGCGTTCGATCATTCAGCCTCATAGGCATTCAACCATCCGACCTCACAAGCGCTCGACTATCCGACGTCACAGGCGCTCGGTCTCTTCACAAGTTGATGATGTCGGTGGACATGGAACAACTTGAGAGTGCCTTATCAACTTGTTCACAAATGTAATGAAGGTCAATCTTATAATGTTTGGTCCTTTCATGATAGATGGGGGGTTTGTAGCTATGTGTATGGCTGTTGTTGTCATAGTAGGTGTATAGTATGATATCTAGGCCGAACGGTTAGCATCAAAGACCGATCGGTCTATCTTTTGTAACAGCGCTCGTCAGCCCAACAACGTTCGTCAGCTAGATCAAACCACAACAGCGCTCGTCAATCATGTATTGTACCTAGTAGATACCGAACAGTCATACATTCAACATCGTTCAGTCACCAATATAGCCAACAAGGGCAATCGGTTTTATTAAAGCTGGACCACAATTGAGCTAGCGCTTATTGGGCCAAGTGTCCACTGGATGATTGAAATAGTCAAAGATATTCATAAAACTGTTTATGAACAACCGCCCGGATTTTAAGGTAAGTCTGTTTGGCTTATGACAACTTATAAATACAAGGTCAGGGACATCAACCAGGTATGCTCAATTCATACTCCAAAACATTATACTCACACTCTATTGAGTTCATAATACTCAATTATCATAATATTTATTTGTGAGCAACAACTCTTTCAACAGACGCCTAACTTGAGCGTCGGAGTGCCG
Organism: Vigna angularis; assembly: GCF_016808095.1. Lineage (NCBI taxonomy): Eukaryota > Viridiplantae > Streptophyta > Magnoliopsida > Fabales > Fabaceae > Vigna > Vigna angularis. The sequence continues at coordinate 19,731,903 of NC_068974.1, read as the reverse complement.
TTACAGGTACCTCCCACCTTCGGCTCAGCTTGAAGAACTTGGAGCAGGAGATTCAGTGGTCAGAAGAAGGAAAGTCACGTTAGAAAGGTTAGTGTCTCGGTCCCACAAACTATCCATCGAAACAGTAGGCAACCCCATATGGTATATTGATGTGAAAATAAGCTAACAGATTCCAAATCTAGATAAGTTCCCCATAGTCAATGATCAATATTCAGTTTCAGCAAAGGATTTTCTAAAAGTAGGTTGACGTTTTTCTTTCTAGGAAATTAAAGAATTTCTCAAAAATATGCAGAAACTAGTGGTGGATCTTTCACTGTCAAGACAAGACCCCAATCTACAAAGCATGAAGTTTGTGGTCAAGTTGTGATTTAATAAAAATACCTCAACTTGTTAATCATGTTGATGATACTTCTAAACATTAGATAAACACTCAAGATCAAACTCTTACCCAATTCAGTGCGAATAACTTATTTTTTTTCTCACTAATTTATTGAACAATGATATTTGGGTTGATGTTATTGCTATCAATGTCCTAAGTACCAGTAATAATAGAGGGTTGAATAGAGTTTTAAAACTTTTCGCAAATAGTACTAGACGTTGTTGGTAAGGATTAGACAGTTTGCAGATAATGTTGAATACTTAAGGATTTTGAAAAGTGTTTAGAAACACAACAAAATAAATCAGAGATGAAACCTCATTTTTATACTGGTTCACTCAATCTTAAGCTATGTCCAATTCTCTTTTAAACACTCTTTAATGGTTCACATAACTTTAACAAGTTACAACGAGTTTCACCACTCTTGATTTTACGCCTAAAACCGTTTAACTCTTTAATAGATAATTACCTTTTTTTTTTAAATTCTTTTTAGTTGATATTATTACAGTAGAATAACTTACTGTCTTCACTATCTAAAAACATTTATGTTTTTTTAATTAATTATTAAATATATGTACATATTTTTTTTAACACAAAAAAAACTCACATTTATCTCAATCATAAAAACAAAAAAGAGTACTAAATTGTAAAAAAATTGAAAGAAAACTTAATTTAATATGTCTCCATCATTAAAACAATCAGCAACAGGTGAATAAGTAGGCTTTGTCACAGATCAATAAGCTTTGTCTAAAATGATTGAAGTGTTATTTAAATATTGAATAACTCAGCTTGGTTATGAAGCCTTTTTTAAGTAGGTTGTGTTCCAGAAGTAACTTGAATCAATCCCTTCTCTGATAAGGAACAAAAACAGAAAGGGAAAAGATCAAGTTGTCCTGTAACGAAAACTCTGTAATTTATTATCAATTATCCTTGATTACATCGACAGGCATAGAAAAAATTAGAGAGATTTGTATATCAGAAAAAACAAGAGAAGAACCTTAAGAGTAGTGGTTCAACAAACACATTTCCTCCTTTTTCTCTCTTTGTAACAGATTACAGAAAGTTATATTGTTAGGAGATGAATGAAGAGTTTACGAGAAGGAATAAAACATTAAATGTCTAACTGCATTAGTAGTAGGAAGGGCGGGGTATTGGCTATATAAATAGCAAAGAAACAATTGTAGAGGGGGAATTGTTTTGATTGTAAGTTCTAACAGGATTTGTCATACTGAGGGAGGAGGTTATGCTCTCTAGCAGGAGGTTATGCTCCCAAACCATTCATTGTACAGTGCTTATTCATTCTGAAATAAGAGAATTCTTTCTTTCATCTCTTTTATCTGCATCGAGAAAGTGTTATTGTTAGGTTCCTAACCCAGGTACCTAACATATATACTGCTATTTCTCTTTCACTTAAAATTATTCAACTGTGAATTGATTATTTTGGGTCTGGAGTTGCACCTGATTAATGTGTTATGTAAATTGTTTGAGATTATAAATGTCTATGTTTGTAATTCCTTAGTGTAACATCCCAAAATACAGTAATAACTATAATTTAGAATTAGTTACGATTAACAGTTAAACAATGCAGTCTTACACTAAAACAGTGGGTTCAAAAACCGAACGGCTTAACATACAGAATAAGGATACAATACAGCAGAAAAATTTTAGAAGAGTCAAGGACGAACGGTTTTACAAAACCAAAATAACCGAACGTCCACTAATTAGATTTAAATAATATAAAACTAAACCAACGAGCGCGCTAAGGCTCGGCCTTGACTTCCACATCTACGAGGCTCGCGTCTTCCAAATTTTCTTCTTCCAGCGCCTCTTCCAGTGGCTCACTTCCATCTGCTCCCATCCACATGGATGATCATCGCGAAGACAAGACGGACGTACAAGGACGAGGGACAACACAAGGAAAAACGAAGGGTAAGCTTATGTAATTTAATTCATACATTAACATAAAAATTTCATCAATCCAAACATAGCAAAATAATTCAACATAAATAATCATCCAAAAACTATTACTAGACGGACCGTCCGGACTGTATGAATCTGTGTAGCTACAGGCGTCCTTGCACCCGAGTGATGTAGTAACTGTATTACACTCGACAGCTGCCACTCGAGGTTAGTCCGTTCTTACGTCGCCCATGTTAACTTATGGACTAAGGACCTCCTGTCGTTCCCACACATGACCTACCCCCTCTAAGTGAGGATGAGTACTCACGGAACATCAGGATGGACAGCCAGCATTAGCATGCCCACAGTCATACTTTGCCAAATTTAATATTCAATATATGTAAGAGTCGTTCCTCCCTGGAACGTTCGTTCAAAACCAACAACCGTTTATTCATCTCATATAATGTTCATCATTTATAATCTTTCACTTTTATTTTCATTTTTGTCTTTCAGTCCAAGTACATAAAATCACGAACGTTCAGCCCTCTTTATAACGAGGACAACCGTGAGGAACGAGACCGAAGAATTTACCCCATTCCAAAATAAAGTAATACCGACTACCAGATAGATGGACGACCTGTATTAACACGGGTGCTCGACACGGTCGGTCGACCCAGATGGACGACCTGTAATAACACGGGTGCTGGACACGGTTGGTCGACCTAGATGGATGACTTGTATTAACAAGGGTGCTCAACACGGTCGGTCGACCCAGATGGACGACCTGTAATAACACGGGTGCTCGACACGGTCGGTCGACACAGATGGATGACCTGTATTAACAAGGGTGCTCAACACGGTCGGTTCGACACAGATGGATGACCTGTATTAACAAGGGTGCTCGACACGGTCGGTCGACACAGATGGATGACCTGTATTAACAAGGGTGCTTGACACGGTCGGTCGACACAGATGGATGACCTGAGGTTCGGTTCGTAGAATATCAAGGTTGGTCAACTTGTCGGAAGGACCAGTTGGTAGAGTTTACATACAAGAATCCAATGCTAGTAAACGACTGAGCACGGTAGAGAACACTATTGAAGTTAGACCAACACTATTTTTCATCAAGGGATTTTTCAAGAAAATAGTAAGAGCGCTTGGTGTAAGACCGAGCACTACTCAATACGATTGCTATGTGTAAGATCGACACTGCTCATAATGAGCTCTAAGCAGAAGACCGACACAGCTCATCCTCAACCAGAGTTCTTCCCAAATGAAAGTATTCCAATTCAAAGAAGTTTACTAGAACACCAAACGGTCAAGAACCGTTTAATGTCGAACGTACGTTATCATAGGGGAGTTTATATTCAAAGTTGCACTTACATTCACTCATTTCTCAGCATATATATTTCATATTTTCAAATACTCATATCATAGTACATTTCATATTCACCATATATCAACTCATACTTACGATCATATATCAAAATCAAACATCACAGATCATGCTTCACGCAACTCTCAGAACATCCATACAGCACAAACAAAAGCATACGAATTAAATTTAATAAGCTTCCCTTACCTGGATCAGTAGTGAACGTCCTAAGAGTGTGATTTTGACTCGTCCAACTATGGCTTTCTACCTTCAACGTTTTCCTTAAGTTCTCCAACTAAATCTAACCAAAAGAAAACGCAGAAGAATTTAATTTCTACCCTTGCATGCAGCCGAATCTTGGTTTGCATGTTAGCCAGAACGAACGGTTAAGAAGCAGAATACTTACCAGTACCAGAACGTTGAAATGATCGGTTCAAAACGAAGCTTAAGACACTGGGAATGGTTCTACGGTTTCTGAAACGTGATCGGAGAAGAGGGTGGTGAGTTACAGTAGAGAGAAGGACAAGGTTTCTAGAGAGAAGATGGAGAAAATGAAAGGTTGAGTTCTGAGAAAGAAGAAGAGTGCATGCAGGGAGTGACGCGGACTTCAGATAAATCATTTTTGTTTAAAAACCAACGTCCGTTCTCTTGCTGACACTTGTCTTCCACTACAAATTTCAGAGCATTCCCTTTGTGACACTTGGCAGAAGTTGCAGAGTTAAGGTAGTGGGTTTTTAATGAATTAGAGAAGGTTTTCAGTGCATTAATTGTGATTTAACAGGTGGAGGCTGGTTTAATTTTCCAAGGTCTTACATTCTCCCTAACTACAAAAATTTTCGTCCTTGAAAATTAATACTTACCCGGAAATAAGTGGGGATACAAGCCCCTCATAGCGTCCTCCACTTCCCACGTTGAATCACTAGTCTTTGCGTCCCACACCATCTTCACTAGACGAACGTCTTTTCCTTTGTAGTACTTGGTGCGACTATCTTCCACACGGACTGGTTGCATCTCCAGCGTTCGATCTTGACGTAGTTGAACGTCTTCCAACTCCAGTACGTGAGATGGGTTCGCTATGTACTTCCGAAGTTGGGAAACGTGGAAGACTGGGTGAAGGTTTGACAGTTGAGGTGGTAAGGCAAGCTCGTAAGCTACTGTTCCAATCTTCCTCAGAATTTGATACGGTCCAATGAATTTGGGGGAGAGCTTCTTTGGACGAACGACTCGGCCTACTCCAGTGATCGGATTGAGTCGAAGGAACACATGATCTCCTGAGGCGAACTCCAAAGGTCTTCTTCGCTTGTCCGCGTAGGACTTCTGTCTGCTCAGGGACGTCTTCAATCTTTCCTGGATCAACTTCACTTTCTCAGTCGTCTGCTGGATAAGTTCGGGTCCAGTTAGCACGTTCTCTCCTTCCTAGAACCAACAGAGGGGCGTTCGACATCTTCTACCATAGAGAGCTTCAAACGGTGCCATTCCAATGCTAGCCTGAAAGCTATTATTATACGTGAATTCCACCAGTGGCAAGACTTCATCCCAAGCGCCTAAGTGATCTAGGACGCACGTCCTCAGTAAATCTTCCAGCGTTTGGATTGTCCTCTCAGATTGGCCGTCCGTCTGAGGGTGATAGGCTGAACTCATCTGCAGCTTGCTTCCCAATTCACCTTGCAACGATTGCCAAAACCGAGATGTGAATCTCGTGTCTCGGTCAGAAATGATGCTCGAAGGTACTCCATGTAGACGAACGATTTCCTGAATGTAGAGTTTGGCTAGATTGGTCATTGACATCTTCAAGTTGACTGCCAGGAAGTGGGCGCTCTTCGTTAACCTATCCACGATCACCCAAATGGAGTCATGATTTCTGACCGTACGTGGTAGGTGAGTCACGAAATCCATGGAGATGCTGTCCCACTTCCATTCAGGAATTTCCAGCTGCTGCAATAGGCCGCGTGGTCTCTAGTGCTCTGCTTTTGCTCTTTGACAAGTTAAGCATGATGCCACGAAGCGAGCGACATCACTCTTCATTCCAGGCCACCAAAACGACTTCCTGAGGTCTTGATACATCTTAGTCATGCTGGGGTGCATGCTAAGACGACTGTGATGACCCTCCTCAAGAATAATTCTCTTCAGCTCACCATCATTCGGAACGCACGTCCTATCCATGTAGCGTAGAAGACCGTCCGTCCCGGTGTTGAAATGCTTAGCTTTATCTGTACCGAGCGCACTCAAGATCGACACCAACTCTTCATCCTCTCGCTGTTTCGCTCTGATCCGGTCGAACACGTCGCTGGATATACTAAGGTTGCAGCACTTAATACTGGTCGGTTCAAATTCGAACTGCAACCTTAAATCTCTAAAGCTTTCAATCAAACTGAGTTCCTTCACCATCATAACCGAGACATGAACTGCTTTCCTGCTTAGGGCGTCCGCCACTACATTAGCCTTCTCAGGATGATACAGCAGTTCAAACTCATAATCTTTTAAGAACTCTAACCAACGCCGCTGCCTCATGTTCAACTCCTTCTGATCAAATAAATACTTGAGGCTCTTGTGGTCACTGAAGACTTGAAATGTGGATCCGTACAAGTAATGCCTCCAAATCTTTAGTGCGAAAACGACCGCCGCCAATTCCAGGTCGTGCGTTGGATAATTTCTCTCATGAACTTTCAATTGACGAGAAGCATAAGCGACCGCTCTCTTCTCTTGCATAAGCACACAACCCAACCCTTGGTGAGATGCATCGCAGTATACTTCAAAGGGCTTGGACGTGTCAGGAATGACTAGCACTGGGGCGCTCGTCAACTTATGCTTCAACTCTTGGAAGCTCGCTTCACACCGATCGGTCCAAGCGAACGGCTGATCTTTCCGGGTCAACTGAGTTAGCGGAGCCACTATCTTAGCAAATCCTTCAATAAAACGTCTGTAGTAGCCCGCCAGTCCCACGAAACTACGCACCTTAGTGACTGAACGCGGACTCTCCCATTCCAGTACCGCTCGTACTTTCGCTGGATCTACAGAGATACCTCCAGCCGACACTACATGCCCCAAAAATGGTACCTCCTTCATCCAAAATTCACACTTGGACAGCTTTGCATATAACTCCTTTTCCCTCAACACGCTCAGTACTGCCCTTAAGTGTTCTTCGTGCTCGACCGGGGTCTTGGAGTAGATGAGAATATCATCTATGAAGACGACCACAAATCTGTCCAAATACGGCCTAAATATCCTATTCATATAATCCATGAAGATTGCTGGTGCGTTCGTCACACCGAACAGCATCACTACATACTCGTAGTGTCCGTAACGAGATCTGAAAGCAGTCTTCTGGATGTCTTCCTCTTTAACTCTGATTTGGTGATATCCAGACCGCAAGTCAATCTTTGAGAATACAGTCGCCCCATTCAGTTGATCCAGTAAATCGTCTATCCTCGGTAGTGGGTACTTGTTCTTGATGGTCAGCTTATTCAATTGCCTGTAATCTATACATAATCGCGAGCTGCCATCTTTCTTCTTCACCAAAAGCACAGGCACTCCCCATGGTGATACGCTCGGCCTGATGAACTGTTTGTCCATCAATTCTTCAATCTGCGCTTTAAGTTCAACCAATTCGGCTGGTGACATCCTATATGGTTGAACGGAGATAGGTGCTGTCGTCGTCACCAAATCAATGGTGAATTCAACTTAACGAGGAGGGGGAAGTCCAGGTATTTCTTCCGGAAAGACGTCCGGGAAATCATCTACAACCGATCGTTCTTTACTGTTGGACGATCGTTCTTGCCTCACACTTCCGAACTCCTGATCTTCGTGCGTCATAATCAGAAAACAACTGGCGCCCTCCATAATGTCTTCTTTCAGCTGGCCGAGCGTCACTGATAATTCTTCCTCTTCTTCATTCGGAAAAATTAACTCCTTCTCCCCACAGTCTATGAGAATACGATTGGTAGTCAGCCAATCCATTCCTAAAATCACCTCCAAACCTTAAAGAGGTAAGCAGATGAGATTAACTTTAAACTTACGCCCTTCCACTACTATAGGACACCTGACGCACATAGTGGACGTCCTAACCTCGCCAGCCGCTGGGGTTGACACCACCAGGTCAAACTGCATCTCTCTCACTTTTAAACCCAGTTTGCCAACGCACGCCTTCGAGATGAAGGAATGTGTTGCTCCCGAATCAAACAATACACAGCAAGATCTACCATACAGCAAGCATTCACCCGTTATAAGATTACCTGAACTTGCTGCTTCTGCACCAGTCAAAGCATATACACGCCCAACAGCTTGGGCTCGTCCACCTCCCCTTGGTTGATTTCTCCCAGCATTCGGTGGCCTCATCACAGCGCGTCCACCCATGTTGCACTCACTCTCCAAGTGCCCATTTCTTCTACAACGAGTGCAGAATTTACCTCTTATCAGCTGAGGGCAGGACGAACGATAGTGTGGTCCTCCACACTGGAAACAAGTAATGTTTCCTGGCTGCCCAGACTGTCTGGCAGAGACCAGCGCTCGTGATCCACTTGTATTCGATTGACTTGGACGAGTGTAAGGAGTACTTCTCAGATTAGCAGTACCCCTGGATACGACCGGTCCTCTAACCACCTGTGGCTGCTTCTTTTGTCGTTCCACCTCTGCCATATTCTTCTCCAGTACTTTGGCTCTCTCCACCATGGCAGGAAATGACCGAATGCATAAACTTGATATCAACACCTTCAGGTCGCTCCTTAACCCATTCTCGAACTTCCTACACTGCCACTCTTCACTAGTGGTCATAGTGTTGAACCTCAACAACTGCTTGAAAGTATTGGTGTACTCCGATACAAACTTTCCCCCTTGCACCAATTGAAGGAACTCCACTTCCTTGGCGTAGCGAACGCTGTCTGGGAAATACTCTTCATAAAATTTGTTCCTGAAAACTTCCCAAGTGATGGGAGCATGAGCGTCTGTCAGGATAGTCTTCACGCTCGCCCACCAGTGGCTAGCCTCACCAGTCAGCAGGTATTCAGTAAACGCCAATCTGTTGTCGTCAGGGCACCTCTTTGCATTATAAATCTTCTCCATGTCCCGCAGCCACTGATCTGCCTCATCAGGAAGGCATTATCCATTAAACTTGGCGGGATGATGTTGAAGAAAGCTCTCCAAACTCCATTCAGCATGTTGGGTAGCGTTAGAAGAGGACGCTCCTGGTGTGTTTCTGGTAGCGGCAAGGATATCCATTAACTGCCTCTGTGTCACTTCAGAGTTGGCGCGAGCGGCCTCCAAACTCTGCAGAGCGTTCTGATTTTGCTGCATCAGAGTAGCGTTCTGTTCCATTAGAGTATTATTCTGCTATTGCAGTCTATCAATTACTGTCTCCAACAACCTAGTGTTGTTGGACGTATCAGGTTCAGTAGGTTGCGGTGGAGGAGGAAGTCTAGGAGCCATTTGTTCTCTGAAAACAGAGAAAAACGAGCGTTAGTCATGTTCAAAGAGTTGAAAAATAACTCATTAAACACATATTAAGCACACAGCAAAAACACAGTGCACTCATAACCTACAGTGTTCTTAAAAGAACAAAACTGCTCTGATACCACTAATGTAACATCCCAAAATACAGTAATAACTATAATTTAGAATTAATTACAATTAACAGTTAAACAATGCAGTCTTACACTAAAACAGTGGGTTCAAAAACCGAACGGCTTAACATACAGAATAAGGATACAATACAGTAGAAAATTTTTAGAAGAGTCAAGGACGAACGGTTTTACAAAACCAAAATAACCGAACGTCCACTAATTAGATTTAAATAATATAAAACTAAACCAACGAGCGCGCTAAGGCTCGGCCTTGACTTCCACATCTACGAGGCTCGCGTCTTCCAAATTTTCTTCTTCCAGCGCCTCTTCCAGTGGCTCACTTCCATCTGCTCCCATCCACATGGATGATCATCGCGAAGACAAGACGGACGTACAAGGACGAGGGACAACACAAGGAAAAACGAAGGGTAAGCTTATGTAATTTAATTCATACATTAACATAAAAATTTCATCAATCCAAACATAGCAAAATAATTCAACATAAATAATCATCCAAAAACTATTACTAGATGGACCGTCCGGACTGTATGAATCTGTGTAGCTACAGGCGTCCTTGCACCCGAGTGATGTAGTAACTGTATTACACTCGACAGCTGCCACTCGAGGTTAGTCTGTTCTTACGTCGCCCATGTTAACTTATGGACTAAGGACCTCCTGCCGTTCCCACACATGACCTACCCCCTCTAAGTGAGGATGAGTACTCACGGAACATCAGGATGGACAGCCAGCATTAGCATGCCCACAGTCATACTTTACCAAATTTAATATTCAATATATGTAAGAGTCGTTCCTCCCTGGAACGTTCGTTCAAAACCAACAACCGTTTATTCATCTCATATAATGTTCATCATTTATAATCTTTCACTTTTATTTTCATTTTTGTCTTTCAGTCCAAGTACATAAAATCACGAACGTTCAACCCTCTTTATAACGAGGACAACCGTGAGGAACGAGACCGAAGAATTTACCCCGTTCCAAAATAAAGTAATATCGACTACCAGATAGATGGACGACCTGTATTAACACGGGTGCTCGACACGGTCGGTCGACCCAGATGGACGACCTGTAATAACACGGGTGCTCGACACGGTTGGTCGACCCAGATGGATGACTTGTATTAACAAGGGTGCTCAACACGGTCGGTCGACCCAGATGGACGACCTGTAATAACACGGGTACTCGACACGGTCGGTCGACACAGATGGATGACCTGTATTAACAAGGGTGCTCAACACGGTCGGTTTGACACAGATGGATGACCTGTATTAACAAGGGTGCTCGACACGGTCGGTCGACACAGATGGATGACCTGTATTAACAAGGGTGCTCGACACGGTCGATCGACACAGATGGATGACCTGAGGTTCGGTTCGTGGAATATCAAGGTTGGTCAACTTGTCGGAAGGACCAGTTGGTAGAGTTTACATACAAGAATCCAATGCTAGTAAACGACTGAGCACGGTAGAAAACACTATTGAAGTTAGACCAACATTATTTTTCATCAAGGGATTTTTCAAGAAAAGAGTAAGAGCGCTTGGTGTAAGACCGAGCACTACTCAATACGATTGCTATGTGTAAGATCGACACTGCTCATAATGAGCTCTAAGCAGAAGACCGACACAGCTCATCCTCAACCAGAATTCTTCCCAAATGAAAGTATTCCAATTCAAAGAAGTTTACTAGAACACCAAACGGTCAAGAACCGTTTAATGTCGAACGTACGTTATCATAGGGGAGTTTATATTCAAAGTTGCACTTACATTCACTCATTTCTCAGCATATATATTTCATATTTTCAAATACTCATATCATAGTACATTTCATATTCACCATATATCAACTCATACTTATGATCATATATCAAAATCAAACATCACAGATCATGCTTCACGCAACTCTCAGAACATCCATACAGCACAAACAAAAGCATACGAATTAAATTTAATAAGCTTCCCTTACCTGGATCAGTAGTGAATGTCCTAAGAGTGTGATTTTGACTCGTCCAACTATGGCTTTCTACCTTCAACGTTTTCCTTAAGTTCTCCAACTAAATCTAACCAAAAGAAAACGCAGAAGAATTTAATTTCTACCCTTGCATGCAGCCGAATCTTGGTTTGCATGTTAGCCAGAACGAACGGTTAAGAAGCAGAATACTTACCAGTACCAGAACGTTGAAATGATCGGTTCAAAACGAAGCTTAAGACACTGGGAATGGTTCTACGGTTTCTGAAACGTGATCGGAGAAGAGGGTGGTGAGTTACAGTAGAGAGAAGGACAAGGTTTCTAGAGAGAAGATGGAGAAAATGAAAGGTTGAGTTCTGAGGAAGAAGAAGAGTGCATGCAAGGAGTGACGCGGACTTCAGAAAAATCATTTTTGTTTAAAAACCAACGTCCGTTCTCTTGCTGACACTTGTCTTCCACTACAAATTTCAGAACATTCCCTTTGTGACACTTGGCAGAAGTTGCAGAGTTAAGATAGTGGGTTTTTAATGAATCAGAGAAGGTTTTCAGTGCATTAATTGTGATTTAACAGGTGGAGACTGGTTTAATTTTCCAAGGTCTTACACTTAGTAATAAAAGAAAAATTAGTCATATTGTGAAATGACAATAAACAAGAAAAGACATTTTGTCAATACTAGGAAGTTGCAGAGAATGATCGCAAATACAAGATTTTAATAGTTTCAATCTTTTTTTCACTTCTATGAAATATAGAATAATTAGATGAATTTGTGAAAGATAAAACATCCTAATCTGTACTCTACTACGGCAAATTTTGTGGTAATTATATCTCACATCCTAAAGAAAATGAAACAACAATGTCTTTATATAACTTCTCTGCCAAGATGTCAGATTGTTGAGGTGAGTTACTCCAGCCCCTTTGTGTATTTGTCAGAGATCAACTTCCAAAAGGCAGTGTTGACTACAAAAGGACCACACAATTAATATGAGGCTCCATGTAATAAGCTTTATCTAGAATAGTTCAATTTTTATCTTAAATTTGAATAACAAAGCTGAAATAATAAGCCTTTTTAAGTGGGTAATGTTCCAGAAGTAATTTGGATTCAATCTGTTCTCTTCCAACTTGAGACACATTTCATTCCAAAGTTCTTCATATGAACTTAAGTGCATTGAAAAAACAGCATAATACCTAATAATATATTCAACCAAGTTGTTTCTCCGAGTGAGTCTGTTTGAACTCACCAGTTTCAGAGTTTTGACTATCTCCCAGTCCCACATTTGTCAAGACTCTGACAAGAAGCTGCAGCATAAAATATAAAACTGGAATTCATACTCAATACAAATCATACCTTTCTCGGCCTTTTGGCTAAGATCAAGTGTAGTATCTGTTCTTATCAGTTTAATATCTGATATGTGGACCATTGGTTCACATGATATTAAATTTATTTTTTAAGGGAGAAGGCCAACTACAGTAGCTTGCTGCTGTGGCTCTTAAGCATTGTCCCTGCTTTGCACTACTGCAAGGTTCGGGTGCATCCCCTCTAATATAGTTCAAATGTGTATTTGGTGTCTCTAATATAGTTCAAATGTGTATTTGGGGTTGCAGTGTTTATCTATGGAAAATTAGGATGTTTGTCTGATAAGATGACAGACCACTGATGAGCTGAGTTACTCCCGCTTATGTCCCAAGTGGGAGCATTAATGTGGTGGAACAAACAACATTGAGGCTTTCTAGGTTGGGCTTGGTGTTCAATATTGTCTCAAAGTTGAGAGTTGAGTTTTGATCCATAATTTTTTTGTCAAAATCTTTGTTTAGAAGAACTTCTTTGGTTAACCTTTGGTAGAAGAGAATGAGCTTAATATGAATTTTCTGATGAGAGCTGTGTTGCTTAGATTAATTTTTTTGTGTGTGAAAATATCTTAAAAAATTTAGGTTCTGTTTATAAAAACTTCTATTCACATTTTAGAAGTACTATAAGTTGCCATGTATTTGGTTGATTGAAAATTTGTCCATTTTTACAAGTTTTCTCACTTTATCAAATATATCAATATGACAATTAGTTGTCCAAATTGCGATCAAACGGTTGGACATGATTCACAGTTTTTCTTCTCTGTTTTTGTTCATTTTTTTTCCTTCAACAGTGTGGTCATTGTCAATCACGAGACTTTATCATTTTCATTGCTTTGGTAATTTTATTCAACAATAATTTGGTCTTAAGTAGCTTGACTGACAGTTGTCACAAAATCAAACTGCAGATAGTATGAAAATGAAACACAATAGTAGTCAAGAATAGATTCAAGCAAACTATTACTATAAAGAAGAATAATGCATTTGAACTCACTTAGAGTGATTTAATTTTGAAATTAATTTGCACTTTCCAAAAGCATCAAAATCAAGGGGCAATGTCCCTCATTTATCTGAACTCTGACAAAAAGATGTAGTTCGGAGTATAAAAGCAGAACACTTACATTGCAAAAAACATACCTTTATGAGCCTTTTGGTTAAGATGAAGTATTTAATATCTGTTTTTATCAGCTTCATATTTGATGTGTGCCATTGGTTTAGTGAGACACTTATACATTGTTATTGCTTGGCACTAATGCAATGACTTGATACATCCTTCTCAAAACAGTTTAACTATTGTTGATAATAGAACTTGCATCAATGCAATAACTGGTTCATCCCTTTCATCCCTCTCAAAACATTTTAACTAACTATTCTTATCTTGTAAAAGTTGATTGTTCAGGCAATTGTTTTTCTTGGCTCCTAGAGTGGAAGCTCTTTGAAACACAAAATAGCACAACAAAATGTTGATATTGTGTGTGATAGGAGAAAAAGTTGTATGTTAAATCATAAAACAATGAAAGTTTTGGATGAAAAAATAAAGTTTTTGAAATATGTGCTGTCAAACAATTTTTTTTTTTGCATGATCCTTCGAAATGAGAGGCAGTGATGAAGTGGTATAACTAAAACAAGAAAAATATGTAGCTTTGTATGATTAGTCAGATACTCTAGAAAATTCGTTTAAGGGTTCTTTAAAATTTTAATGCCCTTAATGAAAGTTAATTCACAATAACCAACCATTCACTTGGACAAACCGATTGTGAATAAAGTTTTAATGAGATGAAAAAATGTGTAATGAGTTTGATATCTCTTGTACAAGGATCAAACTAATGGCTCAAGCTATTGCCTTTATATAAACATAAATTGGGCTATATTCAGTTTTGTTAGGGTTGACGAGTTTGATATCTTTGAGCTTAATTGCTGTATATTCCTTACACTTATCATATTTCTAATAAACATTTATCTATGTCAACATAAAACCTTATGTTTTTCCACCCTGTCATCAAAGACACTTTTCAGAGTCTAACTTTAATGATACTTATTAGTCATATCAAATACCTCTCTCAAATCTTTTATGCATATCAATTTTTTTAGACTTCACAAGCATGAAATTCTATTAATCAATCTTTGGTGAGTTGTTCCTCCTCTCTAAAAGTAATAAATTTTTATCTAAAATATTGAATAATATAGCTAAATCTTGGATTCAAATTTTACATTTAATAAGGTCTTTTATAACTACATGAACAACTTTCAAACTGTCAAGTCTTTTGCTTAGGACCAAACATCAAAAGCTATTTTGTTTTAGAAATACCAAACAGTGTTTCAGCCACTGATTTTTTTTAGAAAAACTTTCTCCTTCTAATTTTTGTCATTCAAAACCAAACTTCGAGTACGAAAAAGAACCAACATAAAATATAATATTATATTCAAGTAAACTATCTGTGAAGAATATACTGTTCTAAAAGTTATTAGTATCAGATTTAAATAATAATACAACAATTCTGGTTTAATTGTGAAATTATATTCCTCTGGTCATATTAATCCAATGACAAAGTCCCACATTCATCAGGATTCTGTCAAGAAGCTGCAACATAAAATATAAAAGAACAATCCATACTTAATACAAATCATACCTTTCTCGGCCTTTTGGCTAAGATCAAGTGTAGTATCTGTTCTTATCAGTTTAATATCTGATATGTGGACCATTGGTTCACACGATATTAAATTTACTTTTTAAGGGAAAGAGGTTCTTATTGCAGTTGCTTGCTATTGTGGCTCTCTAGCATCACCTATGCTTTACACTACTGCAAGGGTTGGGTGCATCCACTTAATCCAGTTGAAGTTTGGTCTTGATCTTAGACACCATTGTGAGGGAAAGTATTGGGACTCTTAGGTATTCTCCTATCTTGCACTAATTTAAGAGCTTGGTGCATCCCACTCAATTCTTGTTAACAATTTGTACGTTCGGTTCTTTTTGTGAAAATGTTGATTTTGTCGACTCTCTCCTTGAATTTTTATAAAACAACATTAAAAGATATAATATCAAATTTTACAAAATAGCATTATAAGATATAATATCAAACTCTTTTTAGGCTTAATAAAAAGCACTTATGGTCCCTATTTTCATTAGGTTTGTTTGAAATGGTCATAGTTTTTTTTTTCTGTTTAATGTTGTCCTAAAGAATATAATTTATACTCTCAATTTAGTCTTTTCTGCAGACGGTGTTTAAATCGGTTAACTGTCCAGCCTAAATGAAATGACATTTAATTGCCCATGTGGAGCTGCCACGTGTTCTAATCGAGAAGGGTCATTCACTGTTGTGATGATGGAAGCGCGCCTGGTGGTCACGATTCTTGTTCTCTCTCGCGGCGATGGTGTCTCAATGAAGAAAAAGATGAAGACGTTGCAGCCTTGCCCTTGTGATGGATGCTGGTGGTCTTGCACTAGTTGGATGTGCAATATTAGGGTTCTGTGGGTTTCTAATTTGGGAATTTTTGGGTTGATTGTGTTTCGTTACATGTTGATGAAAGCATGAGGGAGAAGCAGGTTCGCAAATATGGTGGTTCTTAGGCGCGATAGGGTTGAGGGTTTCGAACTGCTAGGTTGCGTCAATGAAGAAGGAGGAACTCGCGAAGACATCGCGAATCGCATCGGTGCTGTTTCTGGGTTTTTATGGGTTTTTTGGATTGGATTTGATGCAGGTTTTCGGTGCAATTGATGATGGTGGAAGTGCGCTTCGCGCAGGCTGACGCAAGGTTGATGGTGGAAAGAGAGGATGAGCACAACGACATGGTGCTGGTGGCGGGGTTGTGGGGCAGCGCGAACTGGGAACAAGATGATGGTGAAGGCACGCAATGAAGATGGTGGTGCGTGGAGGTAGTCGCAGCGGCGTCCTAGTGATGGTCTTCTGTTGCGTTTGAAGGTCTTTGGTGATTGCGGTGGTGACCTGAGGGTTTAGGTGTGACGACGCTAGGGTTAGGTGGCTAGAGAGAAATTAGGGTTTTAGTTTCTGTTTGGACTGAAGGTTGAAGAAGACGGTGACGTGGTAGCTTCAAAATGCCATCTCATTTGAGTTTTGCATAGTTGGACAGTGGACCATTAACGATTTAAACGCCGTCTGCAAAAAGGACTAAATTGAACATAAATTACATTCTTTAGGACAACATTGAACAGAAAAAAAAACTAGGACCATTTCGAATAAACCTGACGAAAATAGGGACCATCAGTGCCATTAAGCCCTCTTTTTATTAGCATATCACACAATGCCATTGGTAATGGTTTTGAGTGGTTTGCAACTGAGTCTAAAAGGCATTGTTCTTGCTTTGCACTATTGAAAGGGCTTGGTGATGAGTCAATATTTTCTCAATTTCACTTAGCTTATTGTACCGAATTTAATCAGGGAATTGTGCTTAAATGTCCAGTATTTTCCCATTTTTCTTAATTGTGTTTAATTTGATCGGAAATTCAAATTTTAATTAATTTGAATTATTTGAGTTAATTATTTGCATTATTAATTGTAGGGAAATTGTTGGATAAATTTTGGAACATTTGGAGGTCAAAAGAAAGATACCACATCAAATATATTTTAAAATAAAATGAAAGAGAGGTGTGGATTTAAATTGGGGGGTGCACATTGAGAAGCTGGATTCGTTTGGAGAGGTGCACACGGTGAGCAGCCACGCATCCTAAAATGTTTCTTCATTTTAAAGCAGCCACATGCCACATAGGTCACGACCCACATAATGGAAAAGAGGTGCAGATTTTAATTCTCGGTGCTTTCCACTCTACACATAAACTTTTGACTTTTCAATTGGAGATGAGAAGCAACTCTCGGTGTGTGCTTATTGGAGGGGCCCTCATGGTTTTGCTACAAAATTAAAAGCACACGGCCTAGGGCCCATGAAGCAGCATAGGAGCAGGTGGTGTCACGGTTTGGGCCATTCAATTCTTCTAGAGAAGAGGCCTTCACACGTTCCAGCAGTAGGGGCTGTAGCTGGACAGCAAGCACACGGAAATCCAGGGGTGTATCCAGCATCCAAGGGGCAGCTCCCATCCAAGCTTCAACACGGCCCATGAGAAGTTCCAGGGGGTGGTGCGTGAAGAAAGAAGCACCCAGCAGCTTGGAAGCAGGCCAACCATCTTCATTCATTTTCATTTTCCAGCTAGCGTGAAGGTGGTGTGCCGGTGAGAAAAATGAAGAGTCCAGCAGCTTCATGCAGAGATTGGGAAGAAGCAGGAGGTGCAGCACATCAGCACACGCGGCCCACATCCAGCATTGGAGAAAGGAGATACATACGCACATGGGAGGTGCACGCGGAAGAGCGTCACTAAGAATGGTGTGCACGGAAAGTGGTGTGCTGTCACGGAATGGGAGGATGCACAAGCTCACATTTTAACTTTTGATTAAAACCTTTTACTGCTTCTTTGCTGCAATGCATTTAATTTGTTTTACTTTAGCTCAATCATTGCATTTCAATATTAGCTGCGTTTTTGTGATGCTTATCATTTCATTTTATTTTCATTGTTCACGTTTTTTTTTGGGAAGAAATGGAGTTGATAGATACTGCATGGTGCCTTTCATTCATTAGCTTAAGTGTTGCAAATTCTCTTTAATTCCCGCCGCATTGTGCTTATGGGCTGATGCAAATTTGCATTTATGATATGTGCATTTAAATTGGTCCACGCAAGCTTCAAGTGAAGGGCATTTTTGCTCCACGGTACTTCCCTGTTTCAATGCACGCATATTTAGTTCCACTTAGTTCTATTTCCTTTTATTAACTACTCCATTTTTGTCAAATTTAATTAACGGACTGGTGTGAGGTTTAAGATTGTTCGATTTAATATTTTCATCTATCTTGATGTTTCCAATTGTATTCGGTTGTATTTAATTCTCGTCTTTAATTTCGTCAATTGCATTCAAAAAAATCTTTCAAAACCCCCCACTATGTGTTTGATCTAAGACTGAACCACATTTGGTCCTTGAGAGACGACCTAGGAGTCACTTCCTAGTCTATACTGCATTCTTTTATGCACAACTTTTGTTGGGAGGTGCGACCTTATCAACAAAATGGCGCCGTTGCCAGGGACCAATGGTTCGGTCTTAGGTTTTTGTTGTGTTTGTGTGTGTTGTGTTTTGTCTTGTGTTGTGATGTGATGTGATGTTCTGTTTTGTGTGTGCGTGTTGCATGTATAAATGTGTTGTGTTTTATTTGTTTCGTGATTTTTAGTATTTTTCTTTTTCCATGTCTACCTATTCTGATTTCGTGAATACTGCTTGTTTTGCTAGTGCCTCTGATTATGATTCTCCTTCTGCATGTTACTCTGATTGTAATTCATATTTTGCTGATGTCTATGTTGAGAACAATATGACTCATCCTCTAATTTTTGAGAGTGCTCTTTGTGAGCCGGTTTCACTTAAGGAGGATGATCTTCATTGCGATCTCACCCCTGGACTGATACATTTGCTGCCTAAGTTTCATGGTTTTGCAGGAGAATGCCCACACAGACATTTGGAGGAGCTCCACATCATGTGCTCTTCAATGAAGCCTCCAGATGTCCCTCTTGATTACATTTTCTTGAGCGCATTTCCGCATTCATTACAAGGAGCAGCTAAGGATTGGAAAGACTCTCTTCCTCTGAGATCCGTTACCGATTGGGGATATCTTGAGCATCAGTTTCTGAGCAAATTTTCCCCTGTGCAATATGCTTACAGCAACGGTCTTGGATGGAATGACCCTACCTTAGGATGGTATGATGCTCCACAGCATCAATATCAAGAACCACCATTCCAGAGTACTTTTATGCCTCCACCAGTCCAGCAATACGAGAGTCAGCAGTATAGTGCTCCTGCCGAAATAGCTCCTCAGCCTTCTACTTCTGAGCCTACATTGCAGGAGTTGTTGAAGCAGATGACCATGCAGAACCTTCAGTTTCGGCAAGAGAACATGCAGTTCCAGCAAGAAATAGGAGCTGCCATTCAGAGTATGACTGATCAGATAGGGCAGATGGCCACTCAACTCACTGAGGAACAGTCTCAAGATTCAGAGTTACCATTTCAGATTGTTCAGATTCCAGATGATGATGATAGTGGCATCAACATAGAAGATGGGGAGAAGAGTCATGAACTTACTATTGTGCCATCTACTTTCCCATCATCCTATGTCCCTACTTTTGCACCTGAGGAGAGTGATGAGTATTTTGAGGAGCAGGCAGAAATAAGCAGTAACCCTGAACCAAGTAGACCACCTTCATCTTCCCACACTTTAGCAATCTTCAAGGAAGAGGAGGTAAGCATACCTCAATTTGATTATGTTGATGATTATGTTATTGAGAGGTATGCTGATGATTGTATTGTTGATGAGTCTGTTTTTAATTCTTCCTCTCTGCATGATGAGAATCAATTTTTGATATCAAATTCGTATGTTTATTCTCCATGCACTGAACATGAATCTGAGTCTGTGGTTGATATTGTTTCTGAATTTGAAATTGATTCATGTTCTGAGAGTTTATCTATTGTTCAACCTGTTACACTGGGATTGGGTGTTATACCCCTGTGTGTCAATTCTTTGGAGCCACAATGTACTAACCATGCTGCAGGAGGTACATATGAATTTGACCAACATGCACCCACGCTGGAAGACAAAGGTGCCCGCATTCACGAAAGTTTCAACATCAACAGGCACCTGCTGAACCTGCTCATCAACAATCACTGCATAGATCCAGCTGTGGAAAACATTTCACTGCTAGATCAGATTTGGAGGATGAAGCAGTTCGTCCTCAAAACCTCTTTGCTGGATACTATGGCGGAAAACATCTCCCTGAAAGTCCAAAATTGGCAACTGCCACCATGATCAGGGGAGTTTCCTTTTTCTCTTCTCCCCCTTTCCTTACTTTTATTGCACTTGTCCATGATCTGTTGACTGTTTTGATTTCTGATCTTATGCTTATGACACATTGTGGACACTGTGTAGTTTAAGTGTGGTCTATTGGGGGAGATTCTGATTTTTCTTTGTTAGTTTTTGTTTTCTTGGTTAAATTTTTTTTCTTTTCTAGGTTAATTTTGTCGTATCTTGTGTACAGTTTTACATGTTTCTCTTGATTTCTGGACTTTGTTTAGGTTGTAGATGTGTCTTTCACTTCATTGATACTCTGATTTGTTTGAAATCCTTGCTTTTCTCTGCTTGGGAAGATGATTATGATGTTTGAGAGGTTGAATTGATTGTGACAATTACCCTGTGTGAGAATTTGAGCCACTTTATGTTCTTTCTTGTGTGTGATATGTCTCTTGATTGCTTGCACATATGCCTTGGCTTGACTCTTGTTGATAATTCTTGATTGATATGCATGTTTGGAAGTGATAAAGGCAGTTTTGTTGTTGAGCCTCTCTAGCCAAATAAGCTTACCTTGTTCTGATCCTTTGATAACCCTTTTTGAGCCTATACTTCCCTCATTTCTTTGTTTTGAAGCTCATACACTAGCCCTAAGTGAAAAACCATGATTACCTTAACCTTAGGGAATTTTGGAGCTTTGGAAGTGTTTTGGGAACAAGTGTGGTCTCCTTGGGGATTCTGATGAGTTGGCTAGTTGGTTCCTCTTCTTGTTTTGTTTTGGTAAATATATGTGTATCTTGTCTTTTACAATTTTTGTTTTGTAAAGAGGGAAAAGAAAAGAGACAGGATGAAAAAAAAAAGTAGAGAAAAATGAAAAAAAAAAAAAAAAAGAGCAGAAAAATAGAAAAAGAAATGTGAATAATGGAGTCAAGAAGAGGATGGAATTAGAGGTTGTGGGTGTGTTTGAATGTGTTTACACTTGTTCCCCATTGCTCCTCTGTTCCTTATGGTTTGTAGCTTCTTATCCAGATATATCCTCCCTTGTCCTTGGCCCCATTACAACCATGAAAAGACCTTTTGATTTAAACATGCGTATGTGCTTGAGTGTTGATATTAGAGGCTTGCCAAGTTTGTTTGTGATTACTTTCTTGAGTGCATTGAGTGACATTGATTTACCTTAAACACTTGAGAGAAACACTGATTGTGTGCATCTGTGAGGCTCTGTTGCTTTTGATTCATCTCTTGAACTGATTAATAATTTTGCCATGCTTGGAAGTGCTTGGATGATTTCATGAGTATCTGATTTCCTTGATTCTGTGTTGGATATTGTCTACTTCCCTTCTTGGTCCAGATTCATTGAGAATTGTGTAATTTTGTTCTTGTCCTAGTTAGTGTTTGTTTTCTGTGTGCTGAGTTTGTGTCACTTCCCTAATGTCCTTTGAACTATTCCTTGATCTGCGTCTTGATTTTGCCCGGGAGTGCAAAAGACTAAGTGTGGTCTATTTTGATGAGTCAATATTTTCTCAATTTCACTTAGCTTATTGTACCGAATTTAATCAGGGAATTGTGCTTAAATGTCCAGTATTTTCCCATTTTTCTTAATTGTGTTTAATTTGATCGAAAATTCAAATTTTAATTAATTTGAATTATTTGAGTTAATTATTTGCATTATTAATTGTAGGGAAATTGTTGGATAAATTTTGGAACATTTGGAGGTCAAAAGAAAGATACCACATCAAATATATTTTAAAATAAAATGAAAGAGAGGTGTGGATTTAAATTGGGGGGTGCACATTGAGAAGCTGGATTCGTTTGGAGAGGTGCACACGGTGAGCAGCCACGCATCCTAAAATGTTTCTTCATTTTAAAGCAGCCACATGCCACATAGGTCACGACCCACATAATGGAAAAGAGGTGCAGATTTTAATTCTCGGTGCTTTCCACTCTACACATAAACTTTTGACTTTTCAATTGGAGATGAGAAGCAACTCTCGGTGTGTGCTTATTGGAGGGGCCCTCATGGTTTTGCTACAAAATTAAAAGCACACGGCCTAGGGCCCATGAAGCAGCATAGGAGCAGGTGGTGTCACGGTTTGGGCCATTCAATTCTTCTAGAGAAGAGGCCTTCACACGTTCCAGCAGTAGGGGCTGTAGCTGGACAGCAAGCACACGGAAATCCAGGGGTGTATCCAGCATCCAAGGGGCAGCTCCCATCCAAGCTTCAACACGGCCCATGAGAAGTTCCAGGGGGTGGTGCGTGAAGAAAGAAGCACCCAGCAGCTTGGAAGCAGGCCAACCATCTTCATTCATTTTCATTTTCCAGCTAGCGTGAAGGTGGTGTGCCGGTGAGAAAAATGAAGAGTCCAGCAGCTTCATGCAGAGATTGGGAAGAAGCAGGAGGTGCAGCACATCAGCACACGCGGCCCACATCCAGCATTGGAGAAAGGAGATACATACGCACATGGGAGGTGCACGCGGAAGAGCGTCACTAAGAATGGTGTGCACGGAAAGTGGTGTGCTGTCACGGAATGGGAGGATGCACAAGCTCACATTTTAACTTTTGATTAAAACCTTTTACTGCTTCTTTGCTGCAATGCATTTAATTTGTTTTACTTTAGCTCAATCATTGCATTTCAATATTAGCTGCGTTTTTGTGATGCTTATCATTTCATTTTATTTTCATTGTTCACGTTTTTTTTTGGGAAGAAATGGAGTTGATAGATACTGCATGGTGCCTTTCATTCATTAGCTTAAGTGTTGCAAATTCTCTTTAATTCCCGCCGCATTGTGCTTATGGGCTGATGCAAATTTGCATTTATGATATGTGCATTTAAATTGGTCCACGCAAGCTTCAAGTGAAGGGCATTTTTGCTCCACGGTACTTCCCTGTTTCAATGCACGCATATTTAGTTCCACTTAGTTCTATTTCCTTTTATTAACTACTCCATTTTTGTCAAATTTAATTAACGGACTGGTGTGAGGTTTAAGATTGTTCGATTTAATATTTTCATCTATCTTGATGTTTCCAATTGTATTCGGTTGTATTTAATTCTCGTCTTTAATTTCGTCAATTGCATTCAAAAAAATCTTTCAAAACCCCCCACTATGTGTTTGATCTAAGACTGAACCACATTTGGTCCTTGAGAGACGACCTAGGAGTCACTTCCTAGTCTATACTGCATTCTTTTATGCACAACTTTTGTTGGGAGGTGCGACCTTATCAACACTTGGTTCATCTCATCTAGGGTTGGACAAAATAACTTAACTATATTAAACTATAATTAACTGTACTATTTTATACTAAAAAAAACTAATCTATTTTAACTAAAAACTAATTATATTATTATCTAGTTCAGTTTAGAAAAACTAAACTTATTATATTTCTAGTGCAATTAACTGAAAACTGGAATTTTACTTCTGTGTTTAGTGAGTTCCTATCACTTCTACTTTCAATTTGTTCTAAAACTGTAAGTTAGATGGATAACTCCATGGAAAACCCAACCTAGTTATGTGTAGTATTAATCTTATCTCATTTTTAAATACTTATTCTTTTATTTATTTTTACATACTTATTTTTTTATTTATTTAAATTCATGTTCACGCAAATCAATCCAATGTCGCTTTTTGGAGATAGTGCACCATTTTTCATTCTCAACTAATCTAACTCAACTTAAAATAAATAAATTCTAGCTAAAAAATATTGATTCAGTATAAAAATTAGGTTTAATGTCTCTGTAGGTCCTTATTTTGGTCCGGAATCTCATTTAAGTCCCCTTTCTTTTTGCCGTCTCAATTGGGTCCTTATTTTTGTAAAATTGGAGCAATTAAAGGCCTGCCGTTAAATTGGACAAACGGCCGTTTAATTGTGCGTTACGTGGCATGAACAGTGTTTTCACTAATCACACATGGAATTAAAAAAGAGTTTTGTATTAAAAATTTGGATTGAATCAGATTTAGGGAAGGGCAAAGTGGAGAAAATGTAAAAAAAATTTAAGTGCAGCCCCAAGGTCGCGTAAGGGAAAACTCTTTCCCATCTCTTCTTTGTTCCAATTAAAAGCAAAACTCCAGAATCTCTGTTCCAGTTAAAAGCAAAACTCCAGAAGCTTGAAGCTTCTTCCCTTTCTCCTTTGACGCAAACAGACTCAACGTTGGGGGAGAGAATATTCTGCGTTTTCGAGCACAGGTAGAGACCTTGTGGAGGACGTTGGTCGGTCCGCTTCGTGGTGCAAGGAGGGAGGGTTCGTTTCGGCATCTCAATGGTCGTTCTCGTGAGTGGTGTGGATCACGTTCTTGGTTGAGTTTCAAATTAGGGGTTTTTTTTTTAAATTGAAATTAGGGATTTGATTCATCTGTTTTCTCTGCAGATTGATTCATTTGAGAATTAGGGATTTGATTAATCTAGGAAAGGTCAGGTACTTGGGATTGAACCAAGTGGCTTATGATGAGTCAACCATGCCATCGTCTGTATGTTCTTGTACTGGTGTCCTGAAGCAGTGTTACGAGAATTCCATTCATCTGTAATTAGTGGATTATTTGATGATCTTCCACATCATTGCAGCATTTGTGGCTTTAGACTTAGATGGTAAGACTTGATTTCATGCAAATTTCTTATCAGATAACTTGATTTCAAGTGTCCCTAAGATGGTAAGACTTATTACTTGATATTCATGGACAGAAACGGGGTTTTGTTTAAGTTCAATGTAACACACCTTTCACTCACAGCATGATGATGGAACATCAGAAAAGCTTGGATGAGGGAGATAAATGCTCCAGAGATTAATTAACAATATAAAAACCAGAACTTTAACGAATGAGTTTTCCCACTTTACCCTTCCCTTAATCTGATTCTATCCAAATTTTTAATACAAAACTCTTTCTTAATTCCACGTGTGATTAGTGAAAATACTGTTCATGCCACGTAACGCACAATTAAACGGCCGTTTGTCCAATTTAACGACAGGCTCCAATTTTACAAAAATAAGGACCCAATTGAGACGGCAAAAAGAAAGGGGACTTAAATGAAATTCCGGACAAAAATAGGGACTTATAGAAACATTAAACCTAAAAATTAATATTTTTAAATATTTAACATTTTTAATATTTTTAAATATGATCCTTAGTTATTTTTATTTTAACATTAAAATAAAATGTATCAATTAATATAATTAAAATAAAAGTAAAATTAATATAATTTAATTATGTTTTGATGTATAATTTAATTA
Source organism: Vigna angularis (assembly GCF_016808095.1). Classification (NCBI taxonomy): domain Eukaryota; kingdom Viridiplantae; phylum Streptophyta; class Magnoliopsida; order Fabales; family Fabaceae; genus Vigna; species Vigna angularis. Next base: position 19,706,321 of record NC_068974.1, on the reverse strand, counting down.
ATCAATGTATTTTTGTCAACTAATACATGTAAGATAATTGTAAACTTTGTTTTATAATTTATTTTAAAGTTTTTATATTATTATTTTAAATAAACATTACCTTTTAATAAATTGTATATATTCCTTATTTTGTATCTAAACAAATTAGCGAGAGATGGACTGGAACAAGGTCATCTTCTCAATTTTCTTTCATTTCACTGTTCAAGAGTTTATCATTATATATTTTATTTACCGCTGTAGTTAGTAGTAGGCTTAACTTTTGAATACAAAATCCAGTTCTGTTAGTAGTTAATTGATATAAGTTCAGTTTTTCAAAACTAAACTTTTAAACAGTACAGTTAAATATTATACTAAGTAGTTTAGTTTTTTTAGTTTATTAAAAATATAGTTAACTATAGTTTAGTATAGTTTAGTTAACTATGTCCAGCCCTGATGTCACCCAAAACAGTCCAATGATTTTTGGTTCAGTCTTATATCACATGCATTATCTTGTTTTTTTTTTAAATAGAGGTTAAAATTTACACTAAATGTTAGACTTCATCAGTGATAAGGTTGATGAGTAACTAAAATGGAGCCTCTTATGCCACAAAGAATAATCACTACTTTGGTTGGAAAAGCTTGCACAGCAATTTTTATTGAATATATATGTATTTCATATACCTATGCAGAATCTTTGACATGGTGTATAAGTATTCCAAGTTCAGAATGTATTGCATAAAGAGTGTCAAAATGTTGAACATGTAAACACCGTGAAAGTTCAGTTTCAATTTCAATATCATTTAGATTATAAATGTCTTTTTTGTTGTATTTCTTTACCAGTAAAATTTTGTGAATACTAGAAATTTGCAGGGAATGACCACAAATTCAAGATTATAATATTTTAAAACATTTACTCCTTATAGCCGATAGTACAGTAAAAATTAGGATGTTTTTTCTTTCCCAAATTCATCCAATTATCCTATATTCCACTCAAAAGAAAAGAAGACACAAGTATTTTCAATTATGAGTGGTTAAACATCAAACTTTATGCTAATTATATCCACATCCTAAAGAAAATGAAACAACATCTTTATAACAATTAATTGTGGAACTATTATCTTGTGAGACTCAATATATTACTGGTTCATATGCATCTTGTCAAGCTATTTGGCTTGATTAAATTTTAAAAGAAATGAAAGTTTGAAAGGCTGAGTGTACTATTGAATTCCAAAGAGTTCATATATTAACTAAAAACCTCTTGAGAGAGACAAATTTGAAAGGATTATTATCGTTTTCATTTCTTTGGTAATGTTATTCAATAATAATTTGGTCTCAAGTAGCAGACTGCACCCAACTTTATAAGATAAGAACAGTTAGTTAAACTGTTCTGAGAGGCATGAACCAGCTATTAAAGCAAGTTCTATTATCAACCAAAGTTAAACTGCTTTTAGAGGGATGCACCAAGTTGTTGCATTAGTGCAAAGCAACAACAATGCATAAAGTTTTCTCAGATAATAACTATGTTAATTCACAAGAATCAACCATTCACTTAGACAAACCAATATGAATAAAGTTTTAATAGATGAAGAAATGTGCAACGAGTTCACCTCTATTAATAATTCAAAATCTGGATAAGAATTTTGAAGTCTTTGTTATGCTTCCAACAAGATCAATCTTCAAAACCCGTGTAATGGGTAAATCAGTTCTCATTATCACATTAAAACTTTGAAAATAATACCTTATGCTGGTGGTAAAGAGAATCACAAAAGCTGATCGCTCTATCTTTTGATGTTTGATCTTTGGCCTTGTGTCTGTTGATGAAGTATATTAGTTTATGTTCTCCTGATATCTCTTGTACAAGGATCAAACTAATGGCTCAGGCTTTGCTTTTATATAAACATAAATTGGGCTCTATTCTGTTTTGTTAGGATTGATGAGTTTGATATCTTTAAGCTTGATGAAAGCTTTCTCGGATTCCTCAGTCCATACAAAATGTCCATTATTCCTAAGCACTGGAAGTATAAAATCTTGTCTTCATCTGGTGATAAAAACATAGATAACTTATAAATAGAAGGTTAAGTACAAAATGAAGATATGCTTGACTAAATTTCAAATACTGAATTGTAACATTTCACTGAACTATGCCTAATTTGAACTGTCTTTTGCAAGTACTTTCCCCTGGTCAAGAATGAAAGCAAGCGGAGCAAAAGATTCAAATATTGGAAGATAGGAAGGTTACATCAGAAAAGTACGTCTCTCAGCCCTACATGTATCCATACAAAAAGAACATGCAATGTCCTCTTTTAGGATGAAGTTGAAGTCTCAAAAGTCTGCTTCTACTTTCCATCTATATATATATATATATATATATATATATATATATATATATATATATATATATATATATATATATATATATATATTTACACAGAATATTTGTATATAGCACAAAGAGACATAAAACTAAGTTCAAATGTCTAATATGCACTCTTCGAGAGTTCACTTTAGACATCATTGTCAATTTCTAGAAGTGTATTAGAAAATTCATTATTCCTGATAGGATATGTAATGTATTAGACAACTTTTAGATAGTTTGAAAAAAATAAAACATAATGAAGTGGTTAGGGGTAGTTAGAAGGAGTTTAAACCGCAGTTAGGGAAAGTTTTAATTAGTAGTTAGACAGTTTTTGTTCTGGTGCTGGTTGTGGAGTGTATTTTGTTTCAAAAAGGGCTTGTCCTGTGTAGAAGGGAATTTCTTCCCTTGGAAGCGGTTGGATGTTTTTTTTATTATGTTTTTCAGAATTAGAGTGTTATTTACATTGTGCAGTAATATGTTAATTTCTTAAACTGAATTATAAATCTGGTTTATTATCTCCAAGAAACCTAACAATTCCATACCAGAGAACAATTAATAAAAATATATTTTTGTGAACAATAAAAAGCTGCTGAGAAAAATCACATGCACATGCACTAGACTATAGAGTCAAGCAAAACTGTCTAACACAGCTATTTTAATAGGCTCATTTTGTTTTTAAATTCCACTTGTAGGAACACAAACATCTAACCATTTTAAACCAAAGCTTAAAGTGTACGATCCATTTTTTCAAAATTAATTAAATTATTCTATATTTCATGCCAAAGTTGTGTCCATGCTTTGAGGTCGTTGTTTGTCTTCATCATCTGTTATTTTATTTAAATGTATTTTGATACATTTGTATTTTTCCATCTATAAGTGTCTACATCAGAAAGTCTGCTCTTTCAACGCAAGAGAAGTGAAATTAACAAGAAGCAAAGGAAACAGAACCACGTTGTTGGTATATAACAATTGAGTTTTACCTCGTATCAGCCTGAGTGAGTTGTTTACTCTATATATATAAGTCTTTTAATTGTGTTGTAGATTAGCATTGATTCATACCAAAGTAGAAAAATGTAACAAGAGGAGAGTATTTTTTCTAAACCTGTCAAAATGGGTTACAATCCACCGGTCAATTTGACCCACCACGGGTTCGAGTCGGGTTGGGTTTGAAAAAATTGTATTTTTTTATACGGGTCAGATTTCAATCCGGCTCATTTAAATCCGGTTCATGTGGGTTGAATCTGTGGTGGGCCGGGTTGGTCCACCAACCCACCTACCTAATTTTATTTTATTAAAATTTAATTTTAATTTTATAAAAAAATATTTATTATTTTTTTGCTTGAAAAAATTATTTAAGTTCTTTATTTTCAAAATTAATTAAACACCCATGTTGGGAATGAAATTTGTTTAGATTTGAATTATAGAAAATTTGTAATATTTTTTTATTTAAATTTTTTTTAATTAAGTGAGCTAGTGAACCAACTCGTTTACCCACCAACTCGTGGTGGGTCGGGCCGAGTTCAAATTTTTCTGACTCGCTAATAAATAAACCGGTTGAGTTGGCTCACTAAGTGACCAACCCGTAGTGGACCGGGACGGATCAGATGACCCATTTTGAGAGCTCTAATTTTTTCCACACAACAAGACTATTTGATCTTCTTGTTAATATATACATCAACTTTTCATATTGAAAAGCAACTTGTTGAACTTATTTAATTGTTTGTTAATTGTCTTTTTATTATGCATTTCAAAACATGCTTATAGTAGATCATTAAGAGAGGAATTTGTAAGGACCCAAAATTTGGAAATATTAAATTAAGTATTGAAAATAAAGATTTTTTAGTTTAGGATTTTAGGTGAATTTTACTAATATATTAATTAAAAATAACATGACTATTTAAATTTAGGTTTAATATATAATTTGGTCTCTACTTTTAGGAGTTTGGTTCAAAGTGATCCTACTTTTTAAAAAAGTTCAGTAAGGTCCCATATTTTGTTAAAAAATGTTCAATCTGGTCCTTTTCGCTCATGCCTTTAAAAACATAACGATTTGTCCCATATTTTGTTAAAAAATGTTCAATCTGGTCCTTTTCGCTCATGCCTTTAAAAACATAACGGTGCAAATGCCACCGTGGCCAAACCTGAGTGAGCTGTGTAGTTTGATGAATACGTAGCTGAAAGAATTAAATGCAGAGAGAGAAATGTAAATGGTTGTTTGAAGAATTAAATGTAGAGAGAGAGAGAGAAACGTAAATGACTTTTAATGGTTGAAGAGAGAGATAATGATGTATTGATTATAGAAAGAATATTTCTCTGGACACAACCCAACAATGCACCAGTTTTATACACCCACCTCCAGATTCCACCCTATATACTATTCCACTCAATAATAACTCAATAATGATATAATTTTCGAAACCCATAAAACTAGATATTTCACTATTAGAACGACATTAATATAACTAAAACAAAGAATCCTTGCTTATTAACAACAAAACCGTGACCATTATATAACCTCTACACCTCTCTCATCAATCTTTATATCTTCAAAGAAAACTCCTTTAGCTTCCCTAGACCTATTTTATAGACCCAAAATTTAAAATCTGCACAACGAAAACCTTAGTCTGTAACCCTTCACCATTCTTATAATCCACCCATGGAACCCCAGAATATCATTTGCGTACTTTACCTATCAACAAGGGACATAATAGCACATGCACAACAACAATTTCATACACTTGGTATTAACAATATTATGATTTCCCTCCCAAGGTAGGTACCACGAAAACCATTAAATGTCAATATCAAGAACCCCTTCTAACTCTCTGGATTCCAACGTCTACACTATCCACACCGTTTCTCAACATTAACAAGTTTCAAAGGAAATGCATCATGCTCAATCAATACATCAAAAAGTTAACTCCCCTTACCTGGGTTTTCCAGTGAATTCTTTAAAGGCCCCTTGGTTCCTAGAAAATCCCATGACTGCAACAAGGGCCCCTGCACAACTCCTTGGTACTCACAGTCTTCTCTCTATTTCTCACTACGCTCATGGTGAAGGACAAAAAATGGTGGTTTCTCTCTTCCTCCCTTGGTGCCGCCGTCGTTGAGGATACCTAGCTAGTGGCTCCCCCGTGCCCCCGAGTCTTGCCGGTTTCCCTCCAATACCCACCGGGATACGTCGGTGTGGTTCCCCACTGGTCTCGTTCCGATAGTGGTGGCTGTTGGGATTTGCACCTAACTTACGTCGTTTTATTTTTTTAAAAATATTTACATAGTGCAACGTCTTCAAACGTGACACATATTCATCAAACTGCACAACTCACTCAGGTTTGGCCATGATGACATTTGCACCGTTATGTTTTTAACGACGTGAGCGAAAAGGACCAGATTGAACATTTTTTAACGAAATATGGGGCCTTACTGAACTTTTTTAAAAGGTGTGATCACTTTGAACCAAACCCCTAAAAGTAGAGACCAAAATGATGTATTAAACCTTAAATCTAAAAGGAAATAAATAAGTATTGAAAAGAAATAAATATCAATGGCCAATGAAGTTATACAAAGTTCTGATAAAGATGTAGTAAATGGGAATTTTATTATTTTTGACTCTTTTACAATATTGTTAAAATTAGAAAGAAAGAATTAAAGATTATTTGATGATGAAGAATTTCTTTTGGCTGTGCTATTTGAAATTTTGCTGGAGTTTCTTAAAATAATTATTCTTAAATTATTTTTAAATGTAATATTTATATGTATTCAATTGCTTAATATATAGTTAACAATGAAACTCTTAATTTCTTCAAATGATTGTTTTAATTTTTATTTTTTTCTCTAGAATAAATTAATTGTGTAATGTTTATGATTTTTTAGTACTAAGAATAATCACTTAAAGAGTCATGCTCCCACCACACCACACAGTGCTCCTTATACCTCTTTAAATTATTTTTAATTTCAAAATTATCTTTTTTACTTTAAATATTTACCTTTTTTTACTTTTATGTCAAAACCCTAATTATCCTATACCTCCCTCTCATTTTCACTCAAAAATAGCCTACACCTCCCTCTCATTTTCACTCAAAAATAGCCGCAGCTCCACCCCACAATCTCACTTTCTCTCTTTCTCTCCCTTACTCCATACATATATCACATGTAACCTCTCTCATACTTTCCTACTTTTTTTTCTATCTTTTACTAAAAACTCATCTTATCCTTCCCTCCTTCACTACCAACCACAAGAAAATTCCCTGCCATTCACACTCACTACCGTGGTGGGAACCATTAATGAGATTTAATGAAATAGTTGGATATTGATGAAAGTAAAAACAAAAATTAAAAATTTACAGAAAGACAAAAGAAGAATGAGAAGGTGCAAAGAACATTATGTGGTGGTGGATGGAGCAACTCTCTCACTTAAAAGTTATCCAAGTTTTTGTACAAAGAATAATAATTTCATAAATTTCAGTTAATTTCTCACTCTTATTTTGTACAAAGCTATCCAAGTTTTTGTACAAAGAATAATAATTTCATAAATTTCAATTAGTTTCTCACTCATAAATTTCTCACTCATAGTTGTAGAAGAACTCCACCAAAACTCCACCAAGAAAGTCGGCTTTTACTTCCTGCACCTCTACAACTACTTGCACCCTCTTACATTTTTAAAAGGAAAATGATACTCGAACAACCAAATTTGACAACATTTGAACACGGCACACGTGTCAGCGTTTGAGCGGTCCACGTTTTAGGGTGAAAAAGCTGCTGCATTCTGAGAAAACCTGCTTGAAGTGTGACGTGGCGAGGGACGGGCACGGGCAGTTTAGGGTGTGCGTTCGAAATTTGAAATGATATTCGAACTTCGTAGAGAGAGAAGCGGCGCGAACATTGGAGACGCTCAAACGTGACCTAGACAGAGAGACGAGAGAGTTGGAGAAAGGGTTGACGAGCGAGAGAGAGAGACCGAGTCCTTGCCGGAGTGCCGCCGTTCACTGTTGAAGGCCGTGTCGGAGAGATCGAACGCCTCCAGCCCGTTCTGTTTGACGGCGCCGCAGCTCCGACGTCGAGCGCTCGACGCGAACACAGCATCGTGTTTCCTCCGTTCCGGCCCAGCGACCTAGGGAGGCGTTGAAGGTGTCGCTTCGTCCCAGGTGGTTCCGTCCCTGTCCCGGAGTGCCGCCGGAGGTTCGCCGGAGTCTCGCCGGAGTGTGGGCTGTGAGGTTGACCAAAAAGAGGGGTTTTCCGCATTGTGAGTTCCACCGACACCTTAGGCAACCGTCTCCGTTCCAACCTTAGGCAACCGTCTTCATTTAATTGTTTGAAAATGAATTGTAGTTGCGGTTGCGGGCATGGAGTCACACAAAACCGATAGTGGACCTTAATTCCATACTACGCGACAGTCATAGGACACGTATCGAAATGACTCCGTTCAAGTGGTGTGTTTATATGAACAGTCCAATTGACTTCTGCACTCCTTTGTTGAAGGAAATGGTTAGACGTTGGGTTAGCCGCAACGAATCTTTTGTTTTGAAGCAAACAATGGTACCATTTACAGTAGGCGATGTTTGCATGGGTTTAGGGTTGGGTGTTGGTGGTTTAGATGTAAATTTTGATGATGACTTTGATGCTGTTGTTTGTCATCAATTTTCGTCAAAGTCATTCACTGTAAAAGATGTCATACATAGGATAAAGTTGTTAATACAAAATAATGAGACGGATGTTGATTGTGTTTGTCGTTTGTATATTTTAGTTTGTTTTATTGTTTTCTACTTTCCTAGACATTCAAAGGCAGTTAGTAACATGCCTTTTAGAGTATTAGATAACATTGATAATTTGTACGAATATAATTGGGCAAAAGCTGTGCACACATTTGTGGTAAATAGTTTAGGAAATGCTTCAAGGAAGATAAGGCAAGGTGACATAAGGGACCTAGGTCTTAGTGGGAATGTTGCAGTGTTGCAGGTAAGAAATTGAAAATTTTATTACGTTTGATGTGGGCATAATTTGTTTATTATATGATTAATGTTTTGGTTAATATTTGTTTTTTAGCTATGGACGGTTGAACGTTTGGGTTTAGCGGACGGTGCACATGACATTGTCTTCCCGCGAATAATGAATTGGCGTTCGCTTAAGTTAAGGTGTAACAAAATAGAGGAATTGTTTAAACGGAAAGAGGTAAGTTAGGTGTTATTTTAATTGACATTTTTTTTATATGTAGTACATGAATTGTGTATTTTTGTTATTAAATGATTACTTACATAAGGATGTTTATAGATATGTTGGGAGTGGTTTTTGCGGGACGAGGACCGTCAAAACTCAATCATTTGTGCGGCCCTTCATTTGGAAGAAGGGTCAATAGCGGAAGATGATGGAGATGAGTTAGGGTTAAGTTGGGAACAAGTGGTCATGAAGAAAATTGAAGACAACCAAAGAAAAATGGTTGCAATGGATAAAGATTTAAGAAGTTTGGCTACATTGGTAGGTGTTGGGAAGGAAGATTATGAGAAAGGGAATGATGGTAAATAAGAGGATGGTGATGTTCATGGTCATGGTGGGGCACATGGGGAAGGGCAATGTTTTCAAACATTCACATATAGTGATGTGGGTGGTTGTTGCGAAGGACTGAAGGATGACGTTGAGGACGTTATGGATATTGGACCTGTTGTAAGCACTGTGCCACTACATGATGACACTGAGGATGATAATTTATTGAATGTAAATCGAACACAGTTGTACAACATGGTTATTCCGTTTAAACTTCCTTGGAGGTAATGAATTTCACACTTTGACAATTCTTAAATTCCATTTATTAATACTGTGATGATGAAACATGTTGACTTATGTCATATTTTTGTTTCAAGGGTTGTTTCTGAAATTTCCGGTCAAACATTTGGAACCCAAGAGTGTTATTCTTTTGGACCTAGGATGCAGGTTGGCAACACGGTAATAATGAAATTTGATGTGTGAATTTATGATTTATTTTATATGTCAGTTGAATTGTATAGTATTAAGAAGTTGTTGGTTCTGTAGGGGATTTTGTTTGCCACATCAGTGTTCATGTTCTTTGAAAGAAGGAGTACTGGAGTAGTGAAAAGGATATGTTTTAGTCCATTATATGCGGTAGGTTAAAATATTAGTTGTTTTATGCTCCTAATAATCTATTAACATGAGAAATGAAAGCTAACCGTGTCAGTTCCTTGCAGACCCATGTTTTAATTGAGTCAAGAAAGAGAAAGAGTAATCGCAAAGTTTGGACATTGAATGACTACTCTCACTACTTCCAGTCTAATATCATCGGATTTGATGACATTGTTAATGCCGAATTTGTTAGTGCAATTACATTTCATTTAAGTAATTTGGAGAGTATGTTTATGGTTATTCGTAGTTGATGGTGTGATATTATTTTTGTTGTAGTTGTTTGTCCCAATTATCCATGACGGCCATTGGTGGTGCTACGCTGTGAAGATTCCATCATTGGAAATGTTTGCACTGGACTCTTTTGGGCACAAAAGAAAGGAACGACAAAAGATTGACAATGTCATTGTATGTATAGTAATTGATGTTTACTTTGTGATTCCAAATTTATAAGGGAAGTTTGTTGTTTCCAGGCACATAATCTTGCATTGCTTTTTGGACATTTGTTGAATTGTGCGGAAGAGAACAAACCATCATTGGAGGTACAACATTTGCATACTCCAATCCAACCAAACAAGTATGTTTGTAATGTTCATTTTTGTAAGTATAATATTTTATTGTATAATTCATATGTTAAATATCATAGTCACGTTGTTGGACTTGTTTTGATGTAGATTTGATTGTGGAGTAATTGTTTTGAAAATTATGGAGTTGTGGGATGGCATTGACAAATATGAAAGAAAGACAATGCCCAGTTACACAACTGTAAGCGGTCTATATTTCTATGTTGTGCATCGTTGATACAAATGTTGCATTGGATTAATGTTTTGTGCATTATTGTGTTTGCAGGAAGAACTACAACAAGTTAGGGAGCATTATGTATGTCAATGGATTTTGGATGTGGACAACGTGCGGAGGAATGAAGTCTTGGAAGATTTAGGCATGTTGTAGAATGTAGGGGATTAATGATGTTTGAACAGTTGTTGATACATTTGATATTTATGTATTGGTTGCACATCCAATCTGAATTTTGAAAATTTTGAGAAGGAAATATATTTGGTAGTTCAAATTAAGTGATTTGAAGTTATTTGACTTTCACGTGCAAAACGTTTTATCCAGGTACGTATTGGTCCTGTGTGTCCAAAGAATTATACCAAAGTAACGACTTATTTTGACTTTGGTAACAGTTGTGGTCCTGCAGCTGGAGCGTTACCAATTGAGGTTGGTGTGGGACGATTTTGTTAATAAATCGACAAATCATTGTATCGCAATCAATGACAAACACAAGCAATGAGGGAGAACACATTAGGCACCCCTGAATGAGTGTGGTGAAAAAAGTTCGCATTTGTGTGGGAAAAGTTCAACCTAAGTACCCACTTATTTAACCATTGGTAGCAGTTGTGGTCGTGCAGCTGGAGCGTTACCAATTGACCTTGGAGTGGAACGAATTTGTTAGTTAATACATTCCCAAATAATTGTTTAAATATTAATGACAAATACAACACATGACCTAGACGACATTAGGCACCCCTAAATGACTGTGGTGTACGAAGTTGGCCTTTGTGTGCAAAAAGTTATATCTAAGTCTCCACTTATTTACCCTTTGGTACCCGTTCTGGTGGTGCAGGTGGAGCATTAGCAATTGAGCTTCCAGTGGCACGAATTTGTTAATAAATTAAGAAATAATTGTTTCGAAATTAATGACAAACACAAGGAATGATATGTGAGGACATTAGGCACCCCTAAATGACTGTGGTGTACGAAGTTGGCCTTTGTGTGCAAAAAGTTATATCTAAGTCCCCACTTATTTACCCTGTGGTACCCGTTCTGGTGGTGCAGGTGGAGCGTTAGCAATTGAGCTTCCAGTGGCACGAATTTGTTAATAAATTAAGAAATAATTGTTTCGAAATTATGATAAACACAAGGAATGATATGTGAGGACATTAGGCACCCCTAAATGACTGTGGTGTACGAAGTTGGCCTTTGTGTGCAAAAAGTTATATCTAAGTCCCCACTTATTTACCCATTGGTACCCGTTCTGGTGGTGCAGGTGGAGCGTTAGCAATTGAGCTTCCAGTGGCACGAATTTGTTAATAAATTAAGAAATAATTGTTTCGAAATTAATGACAAACACAAGGAATGATATGTGAGGACATTAGGCACCCCTAAATGATTGTGGTGTACGAAGTTGACCTTTGTGTGCAAAAAGTTATATCTAAGTCCCCACTTATTTACCCTGTGGTACCCGTTCTGGTGGTGCAGGTGGAGCGTTAGCAATTGAGCTTCCAGTGGCACGAATTTGTTAATAAATTAAGAAATAATTGTTTCGAAATTAATGACAAACACAAGGAATGATATGTGAGGACATTAGGCACCCCTAAATGACAGTGGTGTACGAAGTTGGCCTTTGTGTGCAAAAAGTTATATCTAAGTCCCCACTTATTTACCCTGTGGTACCCGTTCTGGTGGTGCAGGTGGAGCGTTAGCAATTGAGCTTCTAGTGGCACGAATTTGTTAATAAATTAATAAATAATTGTTTCGAAATTAATGACAAACGCAAGGAATGATATGTGAGGACATTAGGCACCCCTAAATGACTGTGGTGTACGAAGTTGGCCTTTGTGTGCAAAAAGTTATATCTAAGTCCCCACTTATTTACCCATTGGTACCCGTTCTGGTGGTGCAGGTGGAGCGTTAGCAATTGAGCTTCCAGTGGCACGAATTTCTTAATAAATTAAGAAATAATTGTTTCGAAATTAATGACAAACACAAGGAATGATATGTGAGGACATTAGGCACCCCTAAATGACTGTGGTGTACGAAGTTCGCATGTCTGTGCAAAAAGTGAAACCTAAGTACCCACTAATTTAGCCATTGATACCAGTGGAGATCATTAAATAATTGTTTGGAAATTACGTAGAAGTCGAACACATTAGCCAAATTTAATTTTAACAGCATGACGGAAAATAGAATGTGCGTAAATGTTTAATAAGAAAACGTTCGCATCAGGGACTAACAAGTTTCCTTAGTATGTCGTCTATTTCGTTTGATGAAGTGGGGTTTTGTGGGATGATTAGGACGGACGACTTGGTTGTTGGGTATGTTGTCCTTGCATACAGGCCTTCTAGATATGAATTCAGCTCAATTTGTTTGACATGAACGAAGTCGGATGGATCCAATAGCAAATGCTGAAAGCAAAGCAAGGGTAGGTAAGGTGGGTGACAATGATGTCGAACGTAAATTATGGTTATTCTTTTCTTTCAATTGTGAATAGGTAACCTTCATTGATATTGAAATAAGTGCATACAATACGTTACAAAACATAACTAATATTTATGTTAACTAATGCTTGAAATACAAACATAACGTAAATTTGTAAACACTCATCAATCTTCCATGGTGGTTGTTGTTTTATTATTAGAGCGAGAAGGACAAGCCTTTTCAGATGGACCAACATCTTTGTGTTTGTTGTTGTTTTCGGCACATGGGTTGGGTCGAATCACAGGTCTTGATGAAGCGTTAAGTAGTTCCTCAGTTGGAGGACCTATGTCAGCTTTGAAGACCTACACATTGGTTAAAGTCAATTTAACAATACGACGCCCGTACGTAACCAACAAAATAATTAGGATTTAGTTATGAGTTGACGATATTACCTTAACAACGTTCCGGACTGTTATATTCAAATAGTAAATCCTGCCAAAAGGACTCAATGCACCAACCTGTGCGTAAAGACGTGTATAACATTGTAAAACAACGAATAAGTTAACGTGGTGCATGATTCTTAAAGGTTATAATTAGAAGTTGTAGTTGGTTTACACTTTGCAATAATAACACAGCACCAACTCCTATATCTGGCCCAAACTCTGGATGCAGAAGGACTTTGTTGTAAACCGAAGCAGACAAGGAGGTACTTTGATCCTGTTAGGAAGGAAAACCAAAATAGTTAACATACCACGCTTTTAACAAAGTTAACAATGTAGACAGTGTGGCAGTTCAATCTTGTTAGTGATAGACCTTGACAACAATTTTCATGTCACCCAATCCATTTGGGTTGCACTCTTTAACAATGCATGCTACAAATGGAAGGACATGCATTGACTTAACGCATTCTAGCTGGGTGACGTTGTTAATGTTGCCATCTTGTACAAGTCCTGCAAACAATATCATACCATTCTTATTGAAAACATTAAACATTTAAACTATATAACCGTGTCCACTGATAATGAAAAAGTTCACCATGGTGTTTAATGAACTTCTCAGACAATATCCAAGGATTAGATTTGAAATCTCGATCAAATGTTGCCTTTGCAATGTCATTAACAAATTCCTATGTTGACTTAGGTTCATCTGTTTGCCTGTTTAGCATGGCCGCTTGTACATTTCCAGCAAGTCCTGGTATCAACGTTGCAGTTGAGTTGCACTTTTTTAAGAATGCTTTGAGATCACTGTCGTCTATATCAAGTCCCTCCCATGGCTCCATTCTTTCAAACTGCATCGTTGAAAACGAATTAGGTTATGCATGGGCCAACGAAAAAACACAAAACTTGTAGTTAAAGGATAAGCAACTGTACTTGACGTCCAAACTACTTTGAAGAGGTATGCCAATAGGAAATCGAAAGCTGTATTATATAGAGGAATATAATATTATAATATTGACTTTAATGGCCATAATTACACTTGAAACTTTTTTCACACAACTGACGCAGGGATAACTTAACAATTGAATAATCATATAATAATATTATATTATTTTGAAATGATTTGTGCAGCTAAAACCCTTATTTGGCTTGTCATGCAATTAATGTTTAGGCGTTCCAGCCGTTGGAGTTTCCCGCCCATCCACGAACTTCCATTTAATGCAGTATAAAGCCAAATAAACCCGACCTTTTGTGATTAATTTGTTTGTTCGCATTACTCACCTTTTCTCATTCAAGAATTACAGGGTATGGCCGAAAGCAACAGCTTCCGTGTATGAAGTTGGTAAGACATTGAAGAGCATTTAATCCCAGCAAGTTGTTCAGACATTGAAGAGCATTTAATCCCCAGGAGCTTGGCCGTTGGACCTTGGTGGGATATTGAAGGCCATTTATTGAAGCGGTTGTGAAAGGACGTTCCTTCTCTTAGTAAGTTAATGTTTTACTGATTTCAAATGTTATGCCTTCTATTAAAGAGTTATTTTCTGGTTGATTGAACAAAGAAAAATATTGGCTTTTGTTACAATATTGTTTGAAAGTTGCAAATACAAGAAATTTGTCGTTATGAGAAAGTGTGGGCATGAACATTAGTGGTCCCGGAATATGAAATATGTTGTTGTCATGTTTTAATGATTGCTTTCATTAACCTTTGACGTCCATGTGATGTTGGACTAGGCATTGCTTTTGAATGTGTTTGTCACGTATTATGGCGTCTGAAGAAGTAGCTTGTGCGATGAACAACGATTCCACTGAGAATGTGAATGATATTGTCCCTAAAATTCATGTGGTTTGATACAATTGAAGAGGTTAAAAGTTTTTACACTGACTATGCTGTGAGGAGTGGTTTTGGTGTTCGGATAAGGACTTCTAGGAGAAATAAGAACAACGACTTAATCTTCCTTAAATTAGTTTGCTCTAGGGAAGGGAAGTACCTAACTTCCATTGCTCCAGAATGGAAAACCCAGCCAAGTCAGAAAAACCAATGTCCAGCTGGAATAACTGTTGTTATGAAAGAAGGAAGATGGCAGGTGAGAACAGTTGTTATTGAACACAGCCATGACATGTGTCCAAATAACTCCAACCTTATACGTGGTAATCGAAGAATTAATATGCATGCGATGCACACCCTTAATATCAATGATAATTCTGGTGTTCGCATTAACAAAAGTTTCATATCTTTGGTGAATGAGGCCGGTGGGTTTGAAAATATGCAATTCGTGGAACGTGATGCCCGTAATTACATTGGGCAGCAGAGAAGAACTCTTTGTAAGGAAGGTGATGGCCAAACACTTTTAAGATATTTTTCAAGAATGAGAGAATTAAACAATGATTTTTTCTATGATATGGAAACGGACGACGACAACCGAATAAGCAGTGTCTTTTGGGTCGATGCACGAAGTCGCGCAGCATGTGTAGATTTTGGTGATGTTGTGTCGTTTGACACAACCTACCTAACAAACAAATATGATATGCCATTTGCACCATTTGTTGGTGTTAATCATCATGGTCATTCAATATTACTGGGTTGTGCTTTGATTTCTGCAGAGGACACTAGGACATTCACATGGTTATTTTCAACTTGGCTTAGATGTATGTCAAACAAGGGTCCTGAAGGTATCGTGACTGATCAATGCAAGGCAATGTCCAATGCCATAAATGTTGTGTTTCCAAACACAAAACACCGTTGGTGCTTGTGGCACATAATGAAAAAAATACCTGAGAAGTTGCAAGGCTACAAATGCTATAAAGCAATCAAAAGTGAACTTAAGAGGCTTGTGTATGACACAGTCAGTTATGAAGACTTTGAGTTAGGCTGGGCAAATTTGATGTCATGTCAAGGGTTAGAGAATAATGATTGGCTAAATTCATTGTATGCAGATAGACAACGATGGGTTCCTTGTTATATGAAACATCAATTTTGGGCGGGAATGTCAACTACCCAACGAAGTGAGGGCATGAATGCATTCTTTGATGGATTCATAAATTCAAGTACAACACTTCAACAATTTGTGCAGCAGTACGATAACGCCCTGCGACAAAAAGCGCAAAAAGAACTTGAGGCCGATTTTTCTTCAATGAATACGACTCTACCATGTGGATCTCAATCTCTTATTGAAAGACAATACCAAACCGAGTACACACAGGCAAAATTTGTGGAAGTTCAAAACGAATTTCGGTCACGCATGAACTGCTTCATTAAAAACATGACAAAAGAAGGTACAATAACTAGGTACACTGTTAAAGAAGACTTCATATGGGAGGGTGAGTGTCGTTCAAAATTTCATGTAGTAGTCTTTGATCCTGTGACAACCGACACTCACTGCAGTTGCCAACTATTTGAGTTTAAGGGAATCTTGTGTAGACATTCGTTATTGGTCCTAGGGCAGGAAGATGTGCGTAATGTACCAACAAAATATGTTTTGCGTAGGTGGAGCAAAAACGTCCGTAGAAGACATACTCTCATTAAAGCATCTTACACCAACAACATTGAAGACCGTAAGATGCAAAGGTACCAAGCTTTGTGTAAGCGTTTCTATGACATCGCAGAGGTTGCTTGTGATTCTGAGACTGCATCTGATAACTTGCTTTCGGATTTAAACTGTATAGCCAAAACTTTGGGTGTATGTACATCAACGACATTGTCGATGGTCAATGATGCCTCTCACATGGATGGACGTCTGCATTGTAATGAAGAGGTTCGACCTAGTTGTGAAATTGACGGCTTACTTGTGCGCAGTCCTGTAGCTGTCAAACGCAAAGGCCGACCCAGGACAAAAAGGTTGCAATCAACAGTTGAAAAAATTACAAAAATGAAAAAGTCCCATGCTACTAAAACCAAACATGCAAGGAATTCCAATGTCAGTAACAGACACACATGTCGTTTGTTTTGATGTACTTTTCTTAGTAATCAACTTCATTGATTTAAACCTTAACTAATACTCTTATTTCAGGATACAAGTAACCAAGACATAACGGACATCCACAATGTTCAGGAACTTCCAAATGAGGATATGTTTGAATCTCAAGTCACCCAATCAGAATTCATGTCTTTATTGACATCCGGAGAATACATCGTTCACAATGATGACTTTTCACCAAATACTTATACACACCTTTAACCCATGCACTGTGGGTATAAACTTATTTTTTGGGGTATGTATGGTGTTCAATATTATGTGTGTCCTTACATTCAAATAAATAACATTAATATATTACTTGGTTACATTTATTTTTCATGAATATGGTTACTGAGGAATGTTTAATACCAAACCGTGTGTTGAATACCGAACGCTGTCCAGATGATTTCGCATAACGCAAAGCATGGACACCGAACGTCCTCCAAAACGAACGTCAACGAACGAGCGTCAACGAACAAGCGTCAACGACCGACCGCTAAATCACTACCCACTCTTGAGTTCAAGCTTCCACTTAGGCGGACCACTACAAAACGTGCGTTAACGAACGCTCTGCCATAGTAACTGCTGAACGAGTTCACATATTTAGTTAACAGAGCGCTCGTTGGTAACTTCCATAGCGTTCCCTGACGGCTACGAACGTTCAGCAGTTGACGTACTGTTTACGTTGATTTGACCGTTGCCATGCACTTTGTTGCATTTTTATTTCGTTCGTTAAGATGCCGTTCGTTAAGAGGCCGTTCCTGAAGAGGCCGTTCGTTATCCATGGTAACCGTTCGGCCCATTGTTAGGGCCGTTCGGTTTGTGCTTCCAATCATCCCTCTTTACTTATGGTTAAGTTTTTACTTTAAACCTTCCGCGTGCTGTGCTTCCTTGGTATGACGCTCGTTATGTAGCCACCGTTCGCCCATTCTTAGCATCGTTCGTTTTCTTCGGCAATGATGGGGTTTGACATGTGCTCTACTTTTAACTTTGAACGTTCGGTTTGTCAACTTGGTTCTTAGGACCGTCCTTATTTGGCGCCCGTTCCGTAATATTCTTATTCGGAGAACGTTCGTTCTCAATGTTAGTAGCGTTCGTTCTTAATGTGGTTTTTATTCCTCTGTTATCCATTTAATGTACCCCAACCACCACGTCATAAACTATTACGACTCATTTATTATGAAATAAATGGTTGTTGAAACGGTTCAACACATTTACTGCTTCGTGGAACGGATTCAAATTCTACATCTCCCAATGCCATTCAACGTTCTTGTAACCAACCAATTAATTTACTCTACCAATTCATTGGACACGTCTGACGGTGCACTGTTCTAACTTTTCGTCAAACCTCTTCATTGTGTATATATATTTGTGGTTTAGGGTTGGGTAAATGGAAAGAGCCAAACATATTGGTTTTGCTATTTCAAGTTATGGCTGCCTCAACCTCTGCTCTAACATTACGAGTCTTGTGGAAATTTGGATCCATCCACTTTTCTCATTCAGTAAGCATGTTCTTCTTAATTAATTTCTTCTCATGAAAGTGACCTTATACTTGGTTAAAACTTGTGCAGGACATTGGGTACGTTGATAGGCACTTTGCTGCGGCCTTTCAAAATGAATTAGGACCGACATGGTCCTTGCTGGACAACAATGGTCACACGCATGTGGTGACTTATAACATGGATACCGTCAATCCAAGAATAACTAATGGTTGGGGTCAAATGAGAAACATATACCCTGAAAGATTGAACGATTCCCACATAAGCTTCGACTATGTGGGTAATAATAATTTCCATATCACCATATATTTCGGTGCTTGCTCCCAAGAGAGTAGGGAATCCTTCATTTATGATGGTACCAATTATCCTGATACGTCATTGTTTTCGGTGAAGTTGACAAAATCACAAGCACGGGGAAGTCATTTGGTACGTCCTCACTAATTTTTTATTTTCTAATATATAGTTGTCATAAATTGGACAATGTGATTTACTTCATTTTTGTTACTGCCACAGGACTTGCAAATTGCATTTGGGAATCTTATCAGGAGCAAAGGCTTGACACAGGTTATGCTCCTTGGACAGAAGGACGGCGTCATGTGTAGTGTTTTGGTTTCTGTCACTCGCAATTCCACAAAGTTTGGCAAAGGATGGAAGGAATTTTGCACGGAATATGGGTTGAAGGAGGGAGACATGCTAGTCTTTGAGGTTAACAATCTTGGAAATGACATTTTAGTTGAAGTTTATATTAATGGATGTCCCTGTACTGTGATACATCCAATCTCAGTGTAAACCATAATGTACATTACGAATTCATGTTACTGTCTTTGAATTTTTATGATCTAATGAAAATGCAATTATTACTTATTTCTGTCAACCACGTTGGTCTTCACCAATTGTTGTACTTCAACTTCAATAATTTTGACTTAACTTCATTTGTTATGGTAAAAAAGAATAAATTAATTAATTCATTAAAACCATTGCAATAAAACATTTGTTGTCAAAATGATCACTAACATTTCCCATTTACTGAATAAAATAGTAATAAATAATGAAAAGTAAATAATATTTTGGAACATGAACTAAAACATTCTAACAAACAAAAGGTTTATTACTATAAATTTCTTAACCTTTTACACATCAAAACACATTCAAAGAACTTGATTTAATGTTCATCCCACTTCATTTGAACTCCCTGCTTCTGTCATAAACTATTACAGACAACAAGAATGAAATCATGACAATTCAAAAAAGGATTCCAATGTTTTCAAAATTAAAACAACTATTTCAACATGATTCCAAACATGATAACATTATCTAAAACTGAAATTCGTAATGTAATACAACTTATTGAGGTACTCATTTTTTTCTTCTAACACCTGCAGTATAAGGACTTCTTTTTACGACACTCTTAACCCGTATTCGGGGTTGCGCTTTCATACGATCATACATTGTGCTTTGTTGCATTTGAAATCCACGTTCAACCACAGGGGTTTGCTGGTCATGCTGAACCGGTGTACTTTGACAACCATCTTCACTTCCCCACAACAGTTCTTCCACAAATTCTTCATTCTTATCTTCATTTTTTGCTTCAACCAACTTTCTTAAATCGTTAATACTACTTTGCATGTCCGCGATTACCCGTGTTTGTTCTTCTACAACAAAAAGTAATTTTTCCTTATCTCCTGTAT
Organism: Vigna angularis; assembly: GCF_016808095.1. NCBI lineage: Eukaryota > Viridiplantae > Streptophyta > Magnoliopsida > Fabales > Fabaceae > Vigna > Vigna angularis. The sequence continues at coordinate 19,686,080 of NC_068974.1, read as the reverse complement.
TTTGCTTCTTAAATGGAATACCAAATTTCTCACAAGCGTCTTTCACCATACCATAACAAAGCTCCTCTTTGGACACACCAACATCAATAACAACCTGCAATGTGATTAACAATTTTTGTTTCATAATAACACAAATCATAAATAACTTTGCACCTTCCTGTAATCAACAACTACTCACCGATCCCTTTGCCAAAGCAGTTTTGATAAACTTATCCCCAATATTCATATCAATCCAGTTCAACAACCTTGGGAATTTTGTTACCCGTGTACTGTAAATGGACTTCGATGTCACAAAATGGTGACAAAACCATACCTGCAAATGTTTAATCCATCAACTAAGACAATAAAAATTATTCAAACAATAAACAATCATTGTCTTTCACTAACAATTACATAACAAACACGTACCTGCAATAGGTAAGCACATCCTTGAACATGAATATGGATTTTGGTTGTTTCATTCTTCATTGTTGTTGAAGCACTACACACACTTTCAACAAAGTACTGAAAAACTAAACTGCCCCAATTGTACTTAGCCACATACCCCAACTCCCAAACAAGGTCAAAAATGATTGGAAACACTACTCCACTTCGATTCGGAAGCAAGAACTCTGATATCCCTACCAATATATACAAGCTGCAAAAATGTTCTATTGGAAAATTTTCATGTTCCTCTAACAAAAAGTCATATACCATGCTGACATCCACTTTCCCCTCAGGGAAGTACTCCCTACAAACACTACGATGCCCAACTTTATTTAAATCTATCACTTCACCAACAATAGGCAACCCTAACGACAGACACACATCAAATTCAGTAAACTTAATAACTTTGCCCCCAAAATAAAACCCACTCATGTTATCTACCCATTGACCACATAACTTAGATAACAAATTCCGACCTATCTTAATACAACTTGGCAAGTATAACAACCAACCAAAAACACTGTTCTCAATGTAACCCTTGTGCTCAATAGTCAACCGTTCGTTCAAAACACCTATCATCTTGGTTCTGCAGTAGTGTCTGAACACTAACTGCATACGAAGTCATGCTTACTAATTAAATACAGTCAAACAACAAATGTATGGAAATGAAATACAATCCTACGTACCTTCTTCCTTCTATCACTTCCTTTGTCACTTTGTTCACCAAGTTCTTCCTCCATCACACTACACCAACACAAAAAATGAAATTACATTACACCAACACAATCAACTAAAACAACAAATTGGAAATCATAACAAACATTGTCAGCATTTGTTAAAACACAACAAAAAAGACAACTTAAATATAATAGTCATTAATTAATTCATATAATTCGTGCCACATAAAACAACATTTTCAAACTCTCATGCTACAGGAAGAGAACTGGTACCTTAGGCAAAATAAGTGGGTACCTGGGTGACAGTTTTTGCTCAACACGGCCAACTACGTCCACCACTCTGGTTTTCAAACACTCATGCTACAGGAACAGAACTGGTACCTTAGGCAAAATAAGTGGGTACCTGGGTGACAGTTTTTGCTCACCACGGCCAACTACGTCCACCACTCTGATTTTGGGGTGGCTTGTTTGTTTTCCCTCATTTTATCTACTTCTAAGTAATCTGGGAACACTCATGTTAACATTATTTCATATAATTCGTGCCACATAAAACAACATTTTCAAACACTCATGCTACAGCAAGAGAACTGGTACCTTAGGCAAAATAAGTGGGTACCTGGGTGACAGTTTTTGCTCACCACGGCCAACTACGTCCACCACTCTGATTTTGGGGTGGCTTGTTTGTTTTCCCTCATTTTATCTACTTCTAAGTAATCTGGGAACACTCATGTTAACATTATTTCATATAATTCGTGCCACATAAAACAACATTTTCAAACACTCAAGCTACAAGAACAGAAATGGTACGTTAGGCAATATAAGTGGGTACCTGGGTTCCAGTTTTTGCACACCAAGACCACCTACGTCCATCACTCTCATTTTAGGGTGGCTTGTTTGTTTTGCCTCATTTCAGCTACTTCTAAGTAATCTGGGAACAATTTCTTAACATTTTATTAACAAAATCGTCTCCCATAAAAATACATTCTTTAGGACCCTAGGTTCACCAACATCACTGTTACCAAACCCGAATGAAGTAGGTTATTAAATTCCATTTTTTGACAGCAAGGCCAACTAGGTCCATGACTACCAATCGAACAAAATTACAGCAACAATGTAAGATTAACCACAGAACTTGTATAAAAATGAGTAGCAACAATGTAAGATTAACCACAAAACTTGTATATAAATGAGTAACAGAACAACACCAAATCCAATCCAAAAACAACATCATCCATGTATTCAACATTCATTCCACTGAAAAATCAAAAAACAAACCAACCTTCAATGAAGACGACGTGTGGCGGTTGGAACGGAGACGGTTGCCTAAGGTGTCGATGGAACTCACAGTGCGGAAAACCCCTCTTATTGGTCCACCTCACAGCCCACACTCCGGCGAGACTCCGGCGAACCTCCGGCGGCACTCCGGGACAGGGACGGAACCACCTGGGATGAAGCGACACCTTCAACGCCTCCCTAGGTCGCTGGGCCGGAACGAAGGAAACACGATGTCGTGTTCGCGTCGAGCGCTCGACGTCGGAGCTGCGGCGCCGTCAAACGGAACGGGCTGGAGGCGTTCGATCTCTCCGACACGGCCTTCAACAGTGAACGGCGGCACTCCGGCAAGGACTCGGTCTCTCTCTCTCTCGCTCGTCAACCCTTTCTCCAACTCTCTCGTCTCTCTGTCTAGGTCACGTTTGAGCGTCTCCAATGTTCGCGCCGCTTCTCTCTCTACGAAGTTCGAATATCATTTCAAATTTCGAACGCACACCCTAAACTGCCCGTGCCCGTCCCTCGCCACGTCACACTTCAAGCAGGTTTTCTCAGAATGCAGCAGCTTTTTCACCCTAAAACGTGGACCGCTCAAACGCTGACATGTGTGCCGTGTTCAAATGTTGTCAAATTTGGTTGTTCGAGTATCATTTTTCTTTTTAAAATGACCTTTTACCTTCTATGAAACTGATTTTTGGAATACATGTTTTGGAAACTTTTTGAAACCATTTTTTTTTTAATTTTCGGTAATAATATCTTTGAAATGAAATTTGCGAAATAGAATTTCTGAAAAAGAAATTTTGAAATAAAATTTTCAGAATACATTAAAAATATTTATGAATAAGTTTTCCGGAATATAATTTTCTAAATAATTTTTCTGAATTTAGGAATTTGTTTCTCTAAATATTTTCTCAATTTCCATATCTTGTTTTTATAATTTTAAGATACATAGTTATTTTTTAATGAAATATTAAGATTTTATAAATATATAAATATTTAAATTAATTACATTAATTATGAATTAAATAATTTTGTTTGAAATATTTAATATTTATTTTAAAGTATTTTAATGAATTAATAATAACTAACACTACCTAAAAATTATTTTAAATTTTTCATATCATTTTTAAATAAATTCATCAATTTTAAATAAATATATTTTTTCATAAATTAAATTAATTCATACAAATTACCTAATTAACATTTAAAAATAATATAATAAACCATTTTAAAATAATTTAATAAACATTTACAAATAGTACAACTAAAAAAACTACCAAAAGTACTGTATTTATGGAAATCCGAAAAGAGAAGTATCGGATTTTGAAATTCGAGTTTCGATATTTTTTTTTTGGATTTCCATATTCAATATAATGTTTTTTTACGATAATAACTTCTATGTACCTTTCATTTATGAATATTAAGCACACATTTTATTATTTTCATTTGTGATTAAATCTTTTAAATTTTCAGTACAAATTAAAATTATAAATCCTAACTTTAATATACGATAATAAGATCATAAATGAATAATAATAATAATAATATAATTATTATGATAATTTTTATCCAACCTCATTAACTAGAGGACAAATCTGAAACTTAGAGGTACAGGATGAAATCCTTGAAAGTGTAGAGTGAAACACCGGGTGTTGCTCTCTCCACCACCACCTCTTCTCCCTCCACCTTCCCACAAAATTTTTAATGACAAAATTACTCTTTAATTTTAATCAATTTACTTTTAACTTTATTATTTACCACACCTTAAATTATTCCTTACTTTCACTCACACCCAGCTCCACCCCACTCACTCATTCTCTCTCTGAGATCCGTTTCTTCCCACCTCTGTCTCACCTCCGTCTCACTCTCTTCTCTCTTTCGATCTGTTTCTTTGATTAATTTTTAAAAGGGCAATTAAATGTCTACTTTGGTACTTTTTGGATTTTTAAGTGAGAGGTCAGTAAAGCTAACAAATGTTAAAAAAGCAGGAGCCAAGCTAATAAAGAACAAGATTACAGTTTAGGTGATAATGGGTTCCCATCTCAAAGCTGATCAATGATCAATTTTTGGTTCCTTATTAAATCTAAAACGAATAATTAAGTCTGCAACGAATAAGTTGTTTTCTACTAGGCTGCAATGCAAACCCAAAATTGTCACTTAAAATCCAACTTGGTGCTACCTTGCAATTGCAAACAATCTAATCGCGAATCTACAATATCTGCCATTGTTTCCCAAAAAATGTATACAGACAGAAATGGGGTCGGTTTGATTTTTTGTCCACCAGGATGCCTCTTCCTTAAACTTCTTGTACTATATAGAATATTATTTTATTTTGATCTAGTGCCAGTGTAGAATTATCTGCGAGCAATCTTGATCAAGGCCATGGACAACTGTGAGAAAAAAAAAAGACTGTTCCCACTGTCAGGGAGAGTTGGGGTGAGAAGAAACGGATCTCACACAGAAAGAAAGAGAGAAGAGAGTGAGACGGAGGTGGGAAGAAACGGATCTCAAATAGATAAAGAGTGAGAGAAAGGGGGGGTGGGGTGTGAGGCTACGCAAGAGTGAAATTGAGGGATGATTTAGGGTTTGGTAAATAAATAAAATTAAAAGTAGAATGGTTAAAAATTAAAAGATAATTTTGTCATTAAAATTTTTTTGGGGAGGTGGAGGGAGAAGGGGTGGTGGTGGAGGGAGCACCACCCTGAAACACCCGGTCTCCAAACTCAACTCTCAACTTGGATTAAGTAAGCCAACTCAAGCTTTTACATCCTGCACCTCCACAATTTTTTTGTGTACCCTACAAATATGGAAAATGACCATTTACCTCATGTGAAAGAGACTTATTGATTACATGTTTCAGAAACTTTTCGGAATAAACTTTCAAAAACAAAAGAAATACGTAAATGTAACTCATGTACGTTCGTTCTACATGAATGTTCCAAAAGAGCACTGGTTGAATTACATTTATCCTTATACTTATGACATTTTTCAGTGGATTACAACACTAAATTGTGTTTACTACGGAGAAATTGACGGGTTTCATAAAGCCAGCTTTTGAGAAAAAAACCATCAGATGATTGAAATTCAAATCGAGATTATAACTTTGAAAGTCAAGTTAATTGGAAGACGTTTTGCTTCTACAGAAGAATAGTTGGTTGAAGGATAAAAAATTTAAATAATGACAGATCGACGAAGACAAGCTAAGACCTCAGAGCATAGACACAACTGATCCAACTTTCCTCAGACGACAGGAACAAAATTAGAAATCATGTCTGCCACTCATCAAATATTGTTTTCAAACTTCCAATTTATTAACATTCAACAAAGGATGATTAGAAAACTAGATGAAATCCTCAAAAGGAAGAAAACCAAATATGTCCATATCTACATGAACGAAGTCCCACACTTTTCTAGACTCTGAGAAGAAGATGGAGCTCAGCTATAAATTTTCAACATTGCCCAGTTAAAAGCATACCTTTATCGGCCTTTTGGCTAAGATCAAGTGTAGTATCTGTTCTTATCAGTTTAATATCTGATATATAGACCATTGGTCCACTCAATATTAAATTTATTTTTTTAATGGAGAGGTCAATTGCAGTAGCTTGTTACTGTGGCTCTTAAGCATCACTTTTGTTTTGCACTGTTGCAAAGACTCGTTGCATCCCTTTTATATCAGTTCAGTTTTTTATAATGGATACTTTTTACTTTTATTGAGAAATATATGCTTCTTATCTTATTTTGTTATTGTTCTCTTTTATGTGCATATAATTATGAATTTTAAGTGCATCTAAAATGGCAATAGAAACACAATTTTGTGAATACTAGATAGCTCCAAAGAATGATCATAAGATTTTAAAACCAGAGTGGTAATACTGCAAACTTTAGGATAATTATATCCCGCAGGAATTTCTCTGTAGCCTTTTAGTTACATCAATCCTGATGATTAAGAAATCTTTCATTAGAATTATCATGTATGAAATACTAACTTAATGAATGTCACTGATATCAATATAATCAACATCACTGATGTCAACATAATCAATATCACTGATGCTGTTCAGTAGGTCTTCCTTCCCAAATTGGTGAATTCACATTAGAAATAATATTTTGGGAATCCCAGTTCAGTAACTATCTGTTTAAGAACAGTTAGACCTTTGCTAAATCCAAGGTTGAAAGAGTACGAAGAAGGGCAGCGATACTTTGATTCTACTTGTTTCCCTAAAATGACTTTTATTGTCTGCTTTACGAGAAATTCAAAATATGGAAAGCATTCAGTCCAATTGGTTATTACAAGTTGCAGATCTAAATAAGGAATTTTTTTAGTTTTGCTGTCACTATCACATAAGTCACATTGGAGTTAAGCCTTTTATATAGGATCATTAATTTCGAGAAATTATGGAACACCAACACTATGGAATGTCCTTAAATAGGATGCACATGGATTTTCAAAACTCCATTCCACCTTGAAAATAGACTATTTTACTTCTTCCGCCTTCTCTTCCACATCCTTCCAGAGCTTCTTGTGAATTTCACTCAGCATATGCCCATTTGATCTTCTCTTGGATTGAAACTAGCATATATTCTGATGTAGACAACCTATGTTTCTCAGTCATGACTAATTTTAGTATTTTGAAGATAAGCACCTTGAAGATAAACCTATGGATCTTTTCTTAAGATGCATGTTCTCAGCCATGTTGTAACAAAAGCACCAAATTGAAGGGCGATAATGGTGTGGATGATATTAGATTTCTAGCCAAATTTAAGCCATGTTGGTGTGGACAATTGAGTCTTTAAACTTAAAATTCTTACATAATGGTAAATTTGTTACTTTACAAGGTGGATCATGCTATGATGCAAGCACATTTACATCGCATTTCGCATATGATTAATACAAATTCTGCTGTCAAAGTTTATAGCATGACATTGATGGATCATAGTGCACAAACCTTATCATAACCTGAATTACCAGTGCATATGGAACCCGAGTTAGCTCTTCTATCACCTTCATAAACATCAACTTTTTCAAGGTGAAACCATATTTCTTTAACGGAAGGAGCAACTCCTTTGAAGGTGAAACCATACCATTATCCCATAGTCCAAAATCATAAATTGAAAAGTTAATGACATATATGTTTCGTGAGAGGATTATTCAGCAAAGCAGGAGCCCTTTTTCATCTCCTATAATCCTTATGAAGAAGAAATATGGTTCTTGGATGGTCCGTACAAACTATCACAACTTCTTTTCTCTTAGCTCAGTTTCAGATCCGGTTAGTGTCAAGTTATGTTGGCACAAGAGGACAGATAAAAAAGCTGCTTTTTTGCACGCATCATGGACACTTTGAATGACTTATGATACCTTTTGGCCCTATGAATCCACCGGCCACATTTCAAAGCATAATGAATGATGTTTTTAAATATGACTTGAGGAAGTTTGTTCCCATTTTTTTCTGACATCTTAATATATAGTTCAATATAGAATGAGCATACACATCATTTAGAAGTGGTTCTCTAGATCATTCACGAACATGTTTTCATGGGTGAATAAAAGAAATATGTCTTCTACTTAAATATAGTGCAGGAGATATAGTATTTAGGACATATTCTGCCAAGTCTAGGTGTTATTGCCATGAATACTTTAAAATTGAAAGCTATTAAGGACTGGATCCAGCAAACAAATTTGAAACAATTAGATGGACTTCTCGACTTAAGCAAACAATATTATTGACGATTTATAAAAGGATACGCTAAGTTAGAAGCACCTCAAGTTATAAAATCCCACATTAGTCAAGACTTTCACAAGTAGATGGAAGTCTGAATATAAATTTTCATAACTTGCATTGTCTAAATCATACCTTTCTCGGCCTTTTGGCTAAGATCAAGTGTAGTATCTGTTCTTATCAGTTTAATATCTGATATGTGGTCCATTGGTCCACATGATATTAAATTTATATTTTTAGGGAGAGGGTCAACTCCAGTAGCTTGCTATTGGGGGCTCTCAAGCATCACCTTTGCTTTGCACTATTGCAATGGATGGGTGCATCCCTCCTAGTTTAGTTCAATTTTTTATAGAAGGGGTGAATCCTTGCCAGTTCAATTCAGTTTTTTAATATTAAAATGTATTATGATTTCATCATTTGCTCCCAAAATTGTCTAACACAGCTTGTTAAATAGGCTTTTTTGTTGTGTATTAGCTTCTGTAAACTAGATTTCCATTATCTTTTTCCTAAGTTTATTCAATTATTCTATGTTTAATTCATAAAGACAGCACAATAAAATGCAATATTAATCTCATTGACAAGGGTGTACGATGAATATATTTCTATTAATGAGAAAACAAAATAGTCAATAAAGAGCAGTAATAAGTAATTTTTAAGTTCACTGCCTTTAAATTTTCTAGCTTACAAGAAAACGAGTTCATGGCTTAGGATTGATAGTCAATGAATTTTTAGGACAAAGGAAATAAGTGTAAATTATTGCTTCTTCAAACTGTATTGGAAAATAAAACTCAACTAAGTTATCCTAGACTATGAAAAAGCAAAGAAAGTTACACTAATCCTAAATCTACAATCAACTTATCCTAACTCAAATTGGCTACAAGTCAGTTTATTTTCATTAGTATATACTCTAATCCAGATCCTGCCACTATAGTAGGAATAAAACAGATTCTACAAGAGTAACAATTGTTAGCTTATTTTGCATATTTCATATAATTTTTTCATGGATTCCAATCATTTTTACTTAACTCAGTATGTTGTTCTTTTTATTGTTTCTAGGTATTCAACAAGAAAACTTCAATCCTATACAACCATGCAGATTTTTGACTGAGACACAAGTTGTGCAACAAAATGGCTTAAAAAAGTAAATAATGATATCTCATACATGCAGAAGACTAGAATAAGTGAAACTCCCCTCAAATTATTATTGAAAATAAGTGAAGAAATAAATATAAGCATTCCACTACTTCTAGAGCTATGTAAAAGATCATATGGATGGAGGTGTTTTCTCATGAGTTGTAGTTTTTATACCTTTAGATGTTTGTCTATTATTAGGCCTTTCTATTGTGGGGAGACAAGTAAATTTAAATGATGACGATTAGAGTGTGATGACAAATTTATGAACACCGAAATACGGCGCCACAAACTTGTTTAACAATCGGCAAGTGTGACCGAATCGTTTCAAGTAATAAACTCGGTAAGACCAAGTATCGTTCTCCCAAAGGACTCACGGCCTAGTTTAGTTATGTGATTCGTTGATTATTTAAGACTTAAGAACGAAATAAGTGGAGTTTAATATGCAAAAAAGAAAATAAACATGTATGCATGAATTTGATCAATGGCTAAAACAAAATACAAACACTTCAATGAAATATATGGATGAGTATGTTGTTGGGGTTATCAATTTCATCTTATCCACTCTCATATACTTTAGGAATTCAACATTCTTTTCATCATTGTTAATGCCACTCTCTAAATTACCTTTCAAGAAGGCTTCTCCTTAATTACGAGTTCATACGATTCCTAGCATTCCTAATAATTAGTTTATTTAGTGCAGGAGCTTAACGGCAACCAATATACTATTGGGAGAAATTCCCCGGATCTAGACTTCCCCGTACGTTCCCGTATCGACAAAATCAATAATCATGCATTGAATGAGTTAAACAAAGAAAGCATTGAGCAAAGAGGAAAAACCCTAACTAATGATGAAAGAAAGCATAGGTCTTAAATATAAGATGTAAAAACAAATTCCATATATGAGAGTTTCACAAGACTACATTGATTCCCCAACAACAATACAAGGTTTAGTTCACCATATTCATGGTGAAACTAGATGAACAATAATGAATTAAGGAAAGATAAAACCCTAAAAAGGTGAAGAGGTAGCCTGAGCATCCAAGATCCTCCTTCAAAGGGGTGGAAGAGAGAGTATTTGCTTCGTCACAGCCAAAGATACAAACCCTAGGACGTCCTAAAGCTTATATACTATTCTAAAATTACAGAAAATTTAGGCCCAAGCCCATAAGTGTGCCGCTCAGCGGTAAAGTACCGCTCAGCGGTAAGTGCGTGAGTTGGTTTCTTCCCCTCAGCGGTAAAGTACCGCTCAGCGGTAAGTGCGTGAGTTGGTTTCTTCCCCTCAGCGGACCTCCCGTGAACTCCTGAGTGCCGCTCAGCGGTAAACTGCCGCTGAGCGGCAGTTGCGGCTTCTCCTTTTGCACTTTTTGATGTCTTTTCTGATTCCATCTCTCTCCTTCTTCACTTCTTTCACCAAATTCACCTTAAAAACTACACAAAAACACTGAAATCAAGCATAAACCTGTCCAGCTCTCTTATTTCTGAAAATATGAATAAAAGCATGATTTCAAGCTAGTTTCTAAGGGTTAAGGTTGCTTTTAGTATCAATTTCAAGCATAAAAATAACAGTTTTTCAACTGTTATCAGAGTGAAACAATCATAATATTTACAATAAAAAAATGTTTCTTATGAGGATGTTTTTTTAAACTTGAGGTACATCACAACGATGATGTTGAAATCTTTGCTAGATTTTACATATTACTTGGACTAGCCGAATTTTATTTTCGTAACACAAATTATTTTATAGGGTTTAAACCTTTTAAGGTTTTAGATAATTTAGAAGATATAAATGACTATAATTGGGTTATGGCTATTTATGATACCTTATGTGAAAGTATAAGTCGAGTTTCTTCATGTATATCACAACAAAAAAGTTCTTCACAAGTACACCTTGTTAGTTGTGCCTTACTTGTTAGTTGTGCCTTACTATTGCAGTTATTTTATCTATTATTGGGTAGTTGTTGTAGTTAATTTGGTTTATAATATTATTTTGAAATTATTGGATGTTTGATTATGTGTTGATTGAAGGTCTAGACCTTAGAATACTTAAATTATCCTGTAAGGACCATGACCCATATGTGATGCCTTTCCAATAAGTTTAAAGGGGGTTGGTTATCAAATCCATAAGAAGTTTGTCACTAGGAATTGTTATAATGCTTGTGTAAGATTTATATGTGGCTGAAAGAAAGAGCGGTCACATACGTCTAAACCTACGAATTTAGGCAAACAAGGCATGGCTGAGCAGTCGGACATGAGTAGGGACCGAACGAACAACCTTAACTATAAACATCTCTAAAGAATTGCTGCAAACCAAGATTAAGAGTTATAAGTTTTGATCTATTTGTGTCTCTTATATCTATAATACATAATTACATTCATATTGAATTGGATCACACTCTTATGTGGCTGCATTGTGTTCATCTGGGGAAGAGCGTGAACTGAAAAGAAGACAAAAGGACAATGGTGAATCCTAAAAGGCTTTAATATTGAACTTTTTGAAAAAAAAAACCATAACTTAGTACGTATTAGCATGAGTACACGTATAATTGTGTTGGTGAAAAACTTCAAGAGAAAAGTGAGGTCTGTTAGGAGTTTATTTTCTTAAATTGTGTGTAATAATAGTTGCAAACTGAGTTATTAACATTGAGCTCATAGGTCCACTTGGTTATTATTATTTAGTGAAGTGAATGTTAACATATGCTAACATACATTATTACTGTCATTGGTGTTTTGAATAGAGTAAAATGTTCTTTGAAAGTGAACTTGACTGTAAAATATGCATGCTTTATCGGGTATTCTGTAAATTACAAGGGTGGATAATGCCTACTCCTGCTTTTTATAGACAAGTTTACTTCAGAGGATCCTTGAGAATGCTGAACTAAATAAGTTGCGATTATTGTGGTGGATAAACATTTTAGCGAAAGTCTTCTAAGTGAAGGTACGAAAAATTACCTGCATTATGGGTTTATTTAGCAGTACTATTCGGTATGAATTTTTTGTCTTGACTTGTATTTAAATACGTAGCTTTTTTATTCCCATCTTATTTAGCAATATACTGTTTTTAAAAATTCACATGTTGTTTCTGAGCTTAACATTGATATTGCTGGATTAAATTCTGATTTTTTTGTTGAACATACAGCTCACACTGATTTCACAACTGCGGATCATCAAACAAACACCTAGTGAGGCAGTCAGTGATATTCCAGTTCACGCTTACATTGAATTTGACGTTCCTACTTGATTACATGATGTTCCCACTGATTTTGATGATTTTTCTCATGTCCATGCTGCTTATGTCCATGCTGCTTATACTGCTGCTGTTAGGACTATCCATTCTCATTCTTGATTCAGCATTTGCTATGAATCATTGATAGGGGAATAAAAGTATATGTAAGGAAAAATAAAGGCGGGAAGGACAAAATGTCCCTTAGAAATTAGGAGGGAGTTTCTGTTAGAAGTTTGTTAGAGGGAAAGGGGAGTATAAATAATAATTAGTGGAAAAGGAAGGGGGGGGAGGCATGAGATTAGTAATTGTTGTTGACTGGAACATTAGTCCAGTGGAGGGAGATCGGACTTCCTTAAGGCTTTGTTCACTTGAATGGATTTGGGGGAGAGTGATTGAGGGTATTTGAGAGGATTTGAAGGTAAATATTTTTGTTGTTTATTTGAGTGAATTTGGAGGTAAATGAGAGTGAATTTGGAAGTAAATTTTTTTAATCTGTCACGTCAATCAAATCCTACACTAATTCTCACAAACTTTACTTCCAAATTCACTCTCACTTACCTCCAAATACACTCAAATAAACAACAACAAAATTTACTTTCAAATTCTCTCAAATTCCCTCAATCACTCTCCCCCAAATCTATTCAAGTGAACAAGGCCTAAGAGGGATTACTAGACAATTGTATTCTTGGTTCATTGAATAAGAGAAGTATATTCAGAGAAGTATAATCGGTGGGTGTGGTTTATTTGCTTTCTTGACTTCTTGAATTAAGAAGTCCAACAATCACATTGATATACATACTGCTGTTTTTTATTCAATTGTTGAATGCGCTGATTTTGATACAATTTCAATTGATAACTGCTTTGCAACACAGGTTGATGGAGCTTCTGATAAATTCAAGGATGAAACTGTTGATTTTAATTTTGATGTTGCAGCTGACACTCTTAGTGCAGTGTTAATTGATCTTAATGCAGCTGATTATTGCTTATTAAATAGAATTGTTCCTGTTGCTGATAGGCCTGCACGGCTTATTCCAGTTTCACACACCCGAAAACTTTCATTGGATGGGGAGGTGTTGCTGCTACAGCAGAGTGCCTGGGAAATGTAGAATCAATTGAGCATGATCAAGCTACACAGATTGGTTGAGCATAAGGGAGTAAGATTGATGAGTCAATTCCTGCTTTTTGTCTCTTATAGTAGAAATATAATTTTGATGTTAGTTTGTGTAGTCATAAGTAGTATAGTGAATAAGATAGAAGAGTTACCTAAGAAAAATAGAAAATCAAATGTGGTCTTTGATTGGAAAAAAGAAGACAAAAAAAGTTGATGAAGGTCTGACTTGTGAAGGTCTGACTTGTGATGAAGGTACTGAACTCACTTGTGCTTCCAGATTTTTTGGTATTGCTGCCTCACATTTCCTTGGTTTAGCTCTGCATCCTATCCTTTATCCTACCCTTACTCAAGCCACATTATAAGCCTTATAAGTGCTGAGAGATTTTCCAAGCCTATGCCAATGTTTTTGTTCCTGGTGTGCTGAGAGATAAACACCTACCCCCAAACACACTTGAGAGCATGAGGGTAAACACCATCCAATGAGCTCAGTTCTGTTTCTAGGGTTTGGTTTGATCAATTCTTACTGCATTTGCCTTATTTTAGCTAATTCAGACATGGTTGGATGTTTAAGTTATGCTTTGACAGATTCTTGGATGCTCACAAATCTCAGCTTTGCAGCAGAAGTTTTGGTTTTGTCCACCCTTGAAAATTGAGATTTTTTATTCTGTTTATTATTCTTTTCTTTGTTTCTTGTCCAGGAGTGCAAGGACTTAAATGAGGAAGTGTGTTAAGTCACCAATTCAGCATGATTTTAGGAGTTAAAACACTCCTTTTTGGGCCATTTTTTGTTCTTATACGTTTTTTATAGATTAGATTTTTCTTTTCATGATAACATAGTTGTTTTGATGAATTTGTGCTTATTAGGTGTTTTTAGATACGTTTTAGTCTTAGGATTGATAAATTTCAGTTTTTGAAGCTAATCCTATGAGGATTTCTGTCCTAACGTTTTTAGTGCAGAGCAATTCAATGACTTGGTGCATTGAAAATTCACTTATATGCCAATATTATAAAAATACTAAATTTAAAAAACAATTGAAAGAAAATTTAATTTAATATTTCTCAACCCTTACAACAATCAGCAGCATAGTGGTCAATAAGCACCCTTTGTCAGACATCAATAAGCTTTGTCTAAAATAATTTAAGTGTTATCTAAAATTTGAATAACACAACAAATAAGAAGCCTTGTTTAAGTGGGTTGTGTTCCAGAAGTAACTTGATTCAATCTTTTCTCTGATAACGAACAAAAACAGATAAGGAAGTTGTGCTGTAATAAAAACTCTTCAAATATATTATTAGTTATCATTTGATTATATTGACATGAAGAAATTACAGAGATTTGTATATCAGAAAAAGCAAGAGAAGAACCTTAAAATAGTGGTTCAACATATACATTTCCTCCTCCTTTCTCTCTGTAATTGTAACATCCCAAAATACCATAATTACCATAAATCAGGATTAATTACAATTAACAGTAACATAAACAGTCTTTGGCACTAAACAGAAATTACAGAAGAAGCCGAACGGCGTCAGTACCGAAGAACGTACGTTCAATATGAGTTCAGTGACAAACAGGACGAACGGTTTTACAAAACACTTAGCCGAACGTTCAAACTACGCTATCATTTACAATACTAATCTAACGAGCGCTCTAAGGCTCGGCCTTGACTTCCACCTCGACCAGATTCGCATCTTCCAAATTTTCTTCTTCCAGCATTTGCTCAAGGGATGCTCCACCATCTGCTCACACCCACAACGGATGATCATTGCATTTTGACAAGACGGAAATATACATGGACAGCAGACAACACAATGGAAAAGCAAGGGTAAGCTTATAATATTTAGTTTATACAATCAACACATACATTTACAGCTAAATCCACACCTACAACATGTAACTCATGCATCAGCAAGCATAGAAATACATATATAAGACAGACCGTCCGGACTGTATGAACCATGTAGTTACAAGCGTCCTTGCACCCGAGTGGTGTAGTAACTGATCTAATCTCACAGCTGCCCCTCGAGGTTAACCCTATCTGTCCGAAGTACTCAATGGACTAGGGTCTCCTGCCATTCCCACACATGACTACCCCCTTCTACTTGAAGAGAAGTATCACGGAATATCAGGATGGACAGCGAGTCTTAACTTATCCATGTTCATACTTTACCAAAGTTTAATATTTAACACATCTGAGACGTTCCTCCTTGGAACGCTCGTTCAAATTCCATAATCATAAAATCACTTGATATAACGTTCGCACTGTAATTTATCATAATTCATAATCAATCTCATATTTAACTTTAAGAGTATAAAAGAACGAACGTTCAGTCCTTTGAAGAATTAGGACGAGCGTTCAAATATAGTACTGGAGGATCGGACGTGACTCCTTGTTTGACCAGTTAAAATAACTGATACCTGTATTTGAACGAACGTAAGAAAATGACTATTGAAATATTTGGACGAACGCTATTTATCAAATAATTAATCAATTAGCATGAGCGCTTGATATGGGACCTTGCGCGATTTAGAACTGACGCTCGTTATAAGGCCGAGCGCTATTTCGGACGAACGCTTGGTAGAATACCGTACGCCGTCTAAGACGAACGCTCGACATGAGGTCGAACGCTTCTCAAGGACGAACGCTTCTCAAGGACGAACGCTCGACATGAGATCGAACGCTCTCAAAGACGAACGCTCGACATGAGGTCGAACGCT
Organism: Vigna angularis; assembly: GCF_016808095.1. Taxonomy (NCBI): domain Eukaryota; kingdom Viridiplantae; phylum Streptophyta; class Magnoliopsida; order Fabales; family Fabaceae; genus Vigna; species Vigna angularis. Next base: position 19,669,807 of record NC_068974.1, on the reverse strand, counting down.
CTCAAAGACGAACGCTCGACATGAGGTCGAACGCTCTCAAAGATGAACGCTCGACATAAGGTCGAACGCTCTCAACGACGAACGCTCGACATGAGGTCGAACGCTCTCAAAGACGAACGCTCGACATAAGGTCGAACGCTCTCAAAGATGAACGCTCGACATAAGGTCGAACGCTCTCAACGACGAACGCTCGACATGAGGTCGAACGCTCTCAAAGATTCAAATGGGGACGCTCGTTCACGAGCAGAATTCTTTCCAAATGAAGGAATCCCATTCTAAGTTATTTTAAGGGAAACCGAACGATTTAAGACCGTATAGTGACGAGCGTCATTTATCAAAGGGGATGAATGAAATTTCAGATTTCTCAACCTTATAAAATTTTTCCAGATTTCAAATTTATAAACTTTATAACTTTCATTCCAAATTTAATTCACCTTAAATATCATCATCATATAGATCTCATCATTTTAATCATTCCAACTATACAATAACCATACTCCATTCATACGTAATCAAATCAACATGCATTTCAATCAAAGTCCACAACATATTCAATACATACAGACAGTGCTCGTTCATGACAGATAAATCAAAACCAGAATTCATACCAGATATCAGTAAACGTCCAATACAGCTCAAACTTCATACTTTTCATACATGCAATCCAGATTACACAACATACAAGTATAACTTAAACATATAAGCTTCCCTTACCCGGATTGGCAACCAAACTGATCTTAGATGTAACAGTGGATTCGCCCAACTACGTTTTTCTTACGTTCTTGACTCTTCCAATCACCAATCTAACCACAGAATACAGAACACTGAGACTACAAGCTTGCATGCAACTATGAACCCTAGTTTTCCAAAAACCTAAGGACGAGCTATGGAAGGGGACTTACCAGTTTCAGTCCTTGAAGCTGTTCGGTCCAGTGGATAGCTCTCAGTGCTACGAACGTTCCTACGGTGCTGGAAATGGGATCGGAGGAGAAACGTGAGGATTACAGAAGAGAGAAGTTTAGGGTTTCTAGAGAGAAGTTGGAGAAAATGGAGGTTTTAGGTTGTGGGGAAGACGAAGTGTGCGTGCAAATGAGAGAGAGAGTTTCTCAAAAACTCAGATTTTGTGGATTCCACGTCAAAACGGACGAGCGTCTCCCATCCTGCCACTTGCACACCAAACCCTGCTTTGGAAGCTTCTCCCGCGACACGTGGCGTGCGTGCATGCAAAGATTGGTGCGTTTTTAATGCACTGAGTGGGTGGCGTGGTGCGTGTTTCAGAGAATGATGAGGCTTGGTTTTTGTGCCCAGCAGAAGGATTTAGCAGATTTGAAGTGGGTTTTAATGAAACAAGCATTGATCAGAATGTGCATTAATTTGATTTAACACCAAATTATTATTGCTAAATATTGAGGGTTTCACATTCTCCCTAACTACAAAAATTTTCGTCCTCGAAAATTTAGAAATTACATGTAAACAATTTCGGATACATATCCTTCATTGCACTCTCCACCTCCCACGTTGAATCTTCAGTTTTAGCGTCCCACACAACTTTCACTAAACGAACGTCTTTTCCTTTGTGTAGCTTGGTGCGAACATCTTCAATGCGGACTGGTTGTAACTCCAACGTTCGGTCTGGACGCAGTTGAATGTCTTCCAGTTCTAAGACATGAGAGGGATTAACAATGTACTTCCGGAGTTGAGATACGTGGAAGACCGGATGCAGATTTGATAGTTGAGGAGGCAAGGCAAGTTCATAAGCTACTGGTCCAATCTTCTTCAAAATTTGGTACGGCCCTATGAACTTGGGAGACAGCTTCTTTGGACGAACGACTCTGCCTACTCCAGTGATCGGATTGAGTCTTAAGAACACATGGTCTCCTGCAGCAAACTCCAATGGTCTTCTTCTTCTATCCGCATAGGATTTCTGCCTGCTCAAGGACGTCTTCAATCGATCTTGGATCAACTTAACCTTCTCGGTTGTTTGCTGGATGAGTTCAGGTCCAGTTAGCACGTTCTCTCCCTCTTGGAACCAGCAAAGTGGCGTTCGGCATTTTCTCCCATAGAGAGCTTCAAACGGCGCCATTCCAATGCTAGACTGGAAACTATTGTTGTACGTGAACTCCACCAGTGGCAAGACCTCATCCCATGCGCCTAAGTGGTCTAGGACGCACGTCCTCAGTAAATCTTCTAGCGTCTGGATGGTACGTTCGGATTGGCCGTCCGTTTGCGGATGATATGCTGAACTCATCTGCAGCTTGCTCCCCAACTCGCCTTGCAATGATTGCCAAAACCGAGATGTGAATCTCGTGTCTCGGTCAGAAATGATGCTTGAAGGCACTCCATGAAGACGAACGATCTCCTTGATATACAACTTGGCCAAATTTGTCATTGACATCTTCAAGTTCACGGGCAGGAAATGGGCGCTCTTCGTTAGTCTGTCCACGATCACCCAGATTGAGTCATGATTCCTAACCGTTCTCGGTAGATGAGTCACAAAGTCCATAGAGATGCCGTCCCACTTCCATTCGGGAATCTCCAACTGTTGAAGTAATCCACCTGGTCTCTGGTGTTCGGCCTTCGCCCGTTGGCACGTCAAGCAGGATGCCACAAAACGAGCGACATCACTCTTCATTCCAGGCCACCAGAACGAGCGTCTAAGATCTTGATACATCTTAGTCATACCGGGGTGTATGCTAAGACGGCTATGATGCGCTTCCTCCAGTATGATCCGCTTCAGCTCGCCATCATTGGGAATGCATGTCCGACCCATGTAACGTAACATGCCGTCCGTTCCAGCGTTGAAATGTTTGGCCTGATCCGTACTGAGCGCGCTTAAAATCTTCACTAGCTCTTCATCCTCTCGTTGTTTCATCCAGATTCGGTCAAATACAGTGCTTGATATTCTAAGATTACAGCACTTGATGCTGTTCGGTTCTAACTCAAACTGCAACTTTAGATCCCTGAAACTCTCTACTAAGTGCAGCTCCTTCACCATCATTAACGAGACATGCACTGACTTCCTGCTTAGGGCGTCCGCCACTACATTGGCCTTCCCAGGATGATAGAGCAACTCAAACTCATAGTCTTTTAAGAATTCTAACCAACGCCTCTGCCTCATATTCAGCTCCTTCTGATCAAACAAATACTTGAGGCTCTTGTGGTCACTGAAAACTTGGAATGTTGATCCGTATAGATAATGCCTCCAAATTTTTAGTGCAAAAACGACCGCTGCCAACTCCAGGTCGTGCGTTGGATAGTTACGCTCATGAACCTTCAATTGACGAGACGCGTATGCTACTGCTCGTCTGTCTTGCATAAGCACACAGCCCAACCCTTGATGAGACGCGTCACAGTAGACTTCAAAGGGCTTGGTCGTGTCCGGAATGACTAGTACAGGAGCGCTCGTCAACTTCACTTTCAACTCCTGGAAACGTACCTCGCACAAGTCAGTCCAAGCGAACGGCTGATCCTTTCTAGTCAATTGCGTAAGCGGAGCCACTATCTTGGCGAATCCCTCTATGAAGCGTCTATAGTAGCCCGCAAGTCCAACGAAGCTCCTCACTTCCGTGACCGAACGCGGGCTTTTCCAATCCAACACTACTCTCACCTTAGCTGGATCCACAGAAATACCTTCAGTCGAGACCACATGGCCCAAAAATTGTACTTCCTTCATCCAAAATTCACACTTGGACAGCTTTGCATACAACTCTTTTTCTCTCAACACGCTCAACACTGCCCTCAAGTGTTCTTCATGTTCGGCTTGTGTCTTAGAGTAGATGAGAATGTCATCTATAAAAACAACCACGAACTTGTCCAGGTACGGTCGGAAAATGCGGTTCATATAATCCATGAACACTGCAGGAGCGTTCGTTACTCCAAAAGGCATCACTACATACTCGTAGTGTCCATAACGCGACCTGAAAGCAGTCTTCTGGATGTCGTCCTCCTTCACCCTGATTTGGTGATATCCCGAACGCAAATCAATCTTAGAGAACACCGTTGCCCCATGCAGTTGATCCAACAAGTCATCAATCCTAGGCAACGGGTATTTGTTTTTGATGGTCAGCTTGTTCAATTGCCTGTAATCTATACATAACCGAGAGCTGCCATCCTTCTTCTTTACTAAGAGCACAGGCGCTCCCCAGGGTGATACGCTCGGTCTTATGAATTGCTTCTCCATCAGTTCCTCAATCTGCTTTTTGAGTTCAACCAACTCTACAGGCGCCATACGGTACGGTTGAACAGATATAGGGGCTGCTGTGGTCACCAGGTCAATGGTGAATTCAATCTCACGCACAGGAGGTAACCCTGGTATATCTTCTGGAAAAACGTCCTGGAATTCCTCCAAAATGGACGTTCGTTCTTTACCGTCAACAACGGACGCCCGTTCTTGCCTCAATTCTTCCAGCTCTTGGTCCTCATGCGTCATGATCAAGAAGCAAGACGCGCCCTCCATAATATCTTCTTTCAATTGACCGAGCGTCACACCTACGCATTCTTCATCCTCGTCTGGAAATACTAACTCCTTATTGCCACAATCTATGAGAATGTGGTTGGCAGCCAACCAATCCATCCCTAGAATGATCTCCAAGTCCTTCAAAGGTAAACAAATTAAGTTCACCTTATAGCTATGCCCCTCAACCACAATAGGACATCTAATGCACACGGTAGATGTCCTAAGCTCTCCAGCCGCTGGTGTTGATACCACCAAGTCGAACTGCATATCTCTCTCCACAATCCCCAGCTTTTCAACACATGCCTTCGAGATGAAGGAGTGTGTCGCCCCAGAATCAAATAATACACAGCAAGGTATTCCATGAACTAGGCAGGTACCAGTAACGAGCGTACCTGAGCTCGCTGCCTCCGCTCCAGTGATTGCATAAACCCGCCCAGTAGCTTGGGCTCGACCACCTCTTCCCTGCTGATTTCTCCCAGCGTTCGGTGGCCTCATTACTGCGCGTCCGCCCATGTTGCACTCGCTCTCCAGATGGCCATTTCGCCTACACCGAGTGCAATATTTCACTCCAACCAGCTGAGGACATGACGATCGATAATGTGGCCCTCCACACTTGAAACATACAACGCTACCTTGCTGCCCAGACTGTCCGGCAGGAACCAAGGCTTGAGATCCACTCGCGTTGACTGCTGGACGAGAGTAAGGGGATCCTCTCTGATTCACATTTCCCCTTGAGACAATCGGCCCCCTTACTGTTTGCTGTTTCTTGTGCCGTTCCGCCTCTGCCAAGTTCTTCTCCAACACCTTGGCCCTCTCCACCATAGCCGGGAACGTTCGGATACACAAACTGGAAATCACAACCTTTAGATCACTGCGTAGACCGTTCTCAAATTTTCTGCACTGCCACTCCTCGCTAGTGGCCATTGTATTGAAGCGAATCAAGTGTTTGAACTTGTTCGTATATTCAGAAACTGACATTCCCCCCTGAACCAGCTGTAAAAACTCAACCTCCTTTGCAAAACGGACACTGTCAGGGAAGTACTCTTCATAGAATTTGTTTCTGAACACTTCCCAAGTAATCTGCTGGTGAGCGTCCGTTAGAATGGCTCTGGCGCTCGCCCACCAGTGGCTTGCTTCTCCAGTCAGCAAGTACTCCGTATACGCCAAGCGGTTTTCATCTGGACATCTCTTGGCGTTGAAAATTCTCTCCATATCTCTCAGCCACTGATCCGCTTCATCCGGAAGACCTTTCCCACTGAACTTGACCGGATGATGTTGGAGGAAACTCTCCAAACTCCATTCAGCATTTGGTTGAGCAGCGTTTGAAGAAGATGCTCCAGACGCACCTCTAGTTGCTGCAAGTATCTCCATTAACTGCCTCTGCGTGGTCTCAGAATTTGCACGAGAGGCCTCCAGACTCTGCATAGCAGCTTGGTTTTGCTGCATCAGTGTGGCGTTTTGATCCATGAGGGTGGCATTTTGTTGTTGGAGTCTCTCAATTACGTTCTCCAACAATCTAGAGTTGTTGGAAGTATCAGGTTCATTCGGTTGAGGAGGGGGAGGCAATCTAGGTGCCATTGATTCTCTGGATACAGGGAAAAACGAGCGTTAGTTATGTCCAAGAGTTAAAATAATAATAACTCATCAAACATAAAATAAGCACATAGCAAAAACACGGTGCACTCATAACCCTACAGTGTCCTTAAAAGAACAAAACTGCTCTGATACCACTAATGTAACATCCCAAAATACCATAATTACCATAAATCAGGATTAATTACAATTAACAGTAACATAAACAGTCTTTGGCACTAAACAGAAATTACAGAAGAAGCCGAACGGCGTCAGTACCGAAGAACGTACGTTCAATATGAGTTCAGTGACAAACAGGACGAACGGTTTTACAAAACACTTAGCCGAACGTTCAAACTACGCTATCATTTACAATACTAATCTAACGAGCGCTCTAAGGCTCGGCCTTGACTTCCACCTCGACCAGATTCGCATCTTCCAAATTTTCTTCTTCCAGCATTTGCTCAAGGGATGCTCCACCATCTGCTCACACCCACAACGGATGATCATTGCATTTTGACAAGACGGAAATATACATGGACAGCAGACAACACAATGGAAAAGCAAGGGTAAGCTTATAATATTTAGTTTATACAATCAACACATACATTTACAGCTAAATCCACACCTACAACATGTAACTCATGCATCAGCAAGCATAGAAATACATATATAAGACAGACCGTCCGGACTGTATGAACCATGTAGTTACAAGCGTCCTTGCACCCGAGTGGTGTAGTAACTGATCTAATCTCACAGCTGCCCCTCGAGGTTAACCCTATCTGTCCGAAGTACTCAATGGACTAGGGTCTCCTGCCATTCCCACACATGACTACCCCCTTCTACTTGAAGAGAAGTATCACGGAATATCAGGATGGACAGCGAGTCTTAACTTATCCATGTTCATACTTTACCAAAGTTTAATATTTAACACATCTGAGACGTTCCTCCTTGGAACGCTCGTTCAAATTCCATAATCATAAAATCACTTGATATAACGTTCGCACTGTAATTTATCATAATTCATAATCAATCTCATATTTAACTTTAAGAGTATAAAAGAACGAACGTTCAGTCCTTTGAAGAATTAGGACGAGCGTTCAAATATAGTACTGGAGGATCGGACGTGACTCCTTGTTTGACCAGTTAAAATAACTGATACCTGTATTTGAACGAACGTAAGAAAATGACTATTGAAATATTTGGACGAACGCTATTTATCAAATAATTAATCAATTAGCACGAGCGCTTGATATGGGACCTTGCGCGATTTAGAACTGACGCTCGTTATAAGGCCGAGCGCTATTTCGGACGAACGCTTGGTAGAATACCGTACGCCGTCTAAGACGAACGCTCGACATGAGGTCGAACGCTTCTCAAGGACGAACGCTTCTCAAGGACGAACGCTCGACATGAGATCGAACGCTCTCAAAGACGAACGCTCGACATGAGGTCGAACGCTCTCAAAGACGAACGCTCGACATGAGGTCGAACGCTCTCAAAGATGAACGCTCGACATAAGGTCGAACGCTCTCAACGACGAACGCTCGACATGAGGTCGAACGCTCTCAAAGACGAACGCTCGACATAAGGTCGAACGCTCTCAAAGATGAACGCTCGACATAAGGTCGAACGCTCTCAACGACGAACGCTCGACATGAGGTCGAACGCTCTCAAAGATTCAAATGGGGACGCTCGTTCACGAGCAGAATTCTTTCCAAATGAAGGAATCCCATTCTAAGTTATTTTAAGGGAAACCGAACGATTTAAGATCGTATAGTGACGAGCGTCATTTATCAAAGGGGATGAATGAAATTTCAGATTTCTCAACCTTATAAAATTTTTCCAGATTTCAAATTTATAAACTTTATAACTTTCATTCCAAATTTAATTCACCTTAAATATCATCATCATATAGATCTCATCATTTTAATCATTCCAACTATACAATAACCATACTCCATTCATACGTAATCAAATCAACATGCATTTCAATCAAAGTCCACAACATATTCAATACATACAGACAGTGCTCGTTCATGACAGATAAATCAAAACCAGAATTCATACCAGATATCAGTAAACGTCCAATACAGCTCAAACTTCATACTTTTCATACATGCAATCCAGATTACACAACATACAAGTATAACTTAAACATATAAGCTTCCCTTACCCGGATTGGCAACCAAACTGATCTTAGATGTAACAGTGGATTCGCCCAACTACGTTTTTCTTACGTTCTTGACTCTTCCAATCACCAATCTAACCACAGAATACAGAACACTGAGACTACAAGCTTGCATGCAACTATGAACCCTAGTTTTCCAAAAACCTAAGGACGAGCTATGGAAGGGGACTTACCAGTTTCAGTCCTTGAAGCTGTTCGGTCTAGTGGATAGCTCTCAGTGCTACGAACGTTCCTACGGTGCTGGAAATGGGATCGGAGGAGAAACGTGAGGATTACAGAAGAGAGAAGTTTAGGGTTTCTAGAGAGAAGTTGGAGAAAATGGAGGTTTTAGGTTGTGGGGAAGACGAAGTGTGCGTGCAAATGAGAGAGAGAGTTTCTCAAAAACTCAGATTTTGTGGATTCCACGTCAAAACGGACGAGCGTCTCCCATCCTGCCACTTGCACACCAAACCCTGCTTTGGAAGCTTCTCCCGCGACACGTGGCGTGCGTGCATGCAAAGATTGGTGCGTTTTTAATGCACTGAGTGGGTGGCGTGGTGCGTGTTTCAGAGAATGATGAGGCTTGGTTTTTGTGCCCAGCAGAAGGATTTAGCAGATTTGAAGTGGGTTTTAATGAAACAAGCATTGATCAGAATGTGCATTAATTTGATTTAACACCGAATTATTATTGCTAAATATTGAGGGTTTCACAGTAATAAATTACAGAAAGTTATACACTGCTATTTCTCCCTCACTTGTAATTATTCAACCAAGAATTGATTATTTTGGGTTTGGAATTGTACATGTATCACAGATACTGACATTTATATACTTAAAATCATTTATCAACAAAATTTCGTCAAATTTAATAAATTAAATATATTGTCACTTAATACAAAAATGAATTTAGTATATCTATTTGCCTAATATACCAAAGGTTAAAAGTAATGATCACGACCATTTGGAGTCAACAATTTCTGATAGTTTTGTTGGGAATCCAAGTGTGAGTCTAAGTCACACATTGGATAGAAATGAGAAAGTAGAACATTATATAAAGATGAAAGACTCCTTAACATATTGTTTTAAGATTTTAGGTAAGAGTGGTGTCAATCTCTTGTATGGTTGGGCTTATATGGTGACTTTCAACGTGGGTGCATCCCACCTACCTCAAGTTTTTATGATCCAATACATAACATTATTTGGAAGTTTGTCACTTTTCATTTTATTTTATTAGTATATCCGAAAAAAGTATGGAAACATATTTTAGAATAGAAATAAAAATTCAATTGGTATGTATAGAAACCTTAAATAAGGAAAATAATTTATGGATAAATTATTCATTAAGTAAATATTCGTTTTCACAATTCTAATTAAGGGCAAAAATGTCTTTTTCCTTTTATTAAAATTAGGTATAGAAATTAGAAATGGGAGTATAGGAAGTAAAAGCATGCAAAGGGAATATAAACTAGAAAATAAGAGGGTTTGAACGTGAATCTCTAGCATATAAGAGGGTTTTCAAAATCTGTTGAGATATTATAGGAAGCATTATCTAAGTGGTTTTAGAGATTAAAGATAGAAACAGAGGAGTAGAGAGGGGGATACCTACGTGAAATATTAAGTGAAAGAGAAAGTAGTAGAAAGAGAAGAGGAACGTTCTGCAGATCGAAATGTGAAAGTTGAGAGGAAAAGAGAGAATTGTGAAAAAGGAGGGTTGCATGTAGGAGAGATCAATTGTGACTTTGAGTGTAGAGAAAGCCCTAGAATTGGCCAAGGTATAGGGAAACTTACCTAGTTTTTGAGGCATGTGAATATGAATAGGGTTTATGACTTTTTGTTTCCATTGATGGGTAAAGGTATGTGAATGTATGAATGATGGTTTTATGTTGAGATATCCATTGTATGTTGGCTGTTATTATACTCTTTTATGTTGATATGATTCTAATGAGAATCGTGGTGTGTATGTATATGTGTGAGGGTGGTTTTGGATAATGAAAGAGTATGTTTTGCTTGTGTATCATGAGGTATGAAATAAAGGCTTGTGATTTGTATTAATTTGTGTGTGATGGTTGAGTATATGGGGAATATGAAGGTTGAAGGTTATCTTATGCAAATGTGTGTTTTAAGGGATGTTTCATTAGGTATATGTAGTATTTCATGTGATATTGGTTTTAATCTCATGTTAATGGATTTTGGATGATATTCATTTTGCATATGTAGGTATCTAGGTGTTTTTCATGTATCTAGGATGCTTGAATGTGTACATAAGGTGTTAATCTGGTTTTCACGAAGTTTGGAGATGATGTACGAACCCTATATGCCTGTTAAATTTGTCCAGAACAAGTTTGGTCTCTGATAACAATTGAAAAACTGTTATTTTTATACTTAAAATTGACTTCAATTACAACCTTTATGACCTAGAAATTAGCTTGAACTCATGATTTTGTTGAATTGTTGGAAATAAGAGAGTTGGACAGGTTTTATGCCTGATTTCCTTATTTTTGCAGGTTTTGAGCTGAAATTGATGAAAGAAGTGAAAAAGGGATAGAGATGGAGATAGAAAAGAACATAAAAAGTACAAAAGAAGAGAATCAGCAAGTACCGCTCAACGCCATTTACCACTAAGCGGCACTTTTCAGTAACCCTTGGCACTGCTGAGGGAATAAATTCCACTGAGGGGAAGAAGTGATCACGCGCTACTATCGCTGAGCAGCACTTTTCTGGGTTTGGGCCTACTTTTTTGTATTTTTTAGAATAGTATATAAGGTTTTAGTTAACCTAAGTCAGTCATCTTTGGCTGGGAGGAAGCAAAAACGCACTCTTTCACCCCTTGGAGGAGGATTTTGGATGCTATGGCTCCTTTCTCAACTTTCTAGGGTTCTATCCTTCACTTTTCCATTGTATTTCATCTAGTTTAACCATGAATATGGTGAACTAAACTTATTTTGTTGTTAGGGAATCAATGTAAATCCTTAGAAACTCTCTTGCATGGAATTTGTTCTTCAAGATCATTTTTATGATACTTCTTTCTTTCATTAATAGTTAGGGTTTTTCGTCTTTTCTCAAAGCATTCATTGTTTAACTCATTCGATGTCATGATTATTGGTTTTGCCTATATGAATACATACGGGGATATCTAGATCTGGGGAATCTCTCCCATCAGTATATTACAAACCTAGACATAAGAGTATGATAGTTGGTTGCCTTTAAGCTTCTGTTCACTGTAATGCATGATTAATTGCTAGGAAGACAAGACATTGTAAACTAGTGATTATGATTAGGCTTTCTTTGCCGAGACATCGGGTTTAAAGTAATTTAGAAAGTGGCATTAACATTAATGAAAAGAATGATGAATTCCTAAATATAAGAGAGTGGATAGGATGAAATTGATAAACCCCAACAACATATTCATCCATATATTTCAATTCACGAGTTTTGTTTCTTCTTGCCCATTGATCATCACACACATACATATTTACTTTTCAGTCTTTTGCATTTGAAACTTACAACAATTTGTTCACAAGTCTTAATTAATCAATAAATAACATAATTGTCTAGGCCGTGAGTCCTTTGGGAGAACGATACTTGGTCTTACCAGGTTTATTACTTGATACGATTCGGTTACACCTGTCGAGGGTTAACAAGTTTTTGACTCCGTTTTCAGGGATTGAAAATTTGTTCATCGGTCTCTAAAATAATCAATTATCCTAGTGTATTTTCTTTAAATTTTGCGTTTTGATGGAGAATGGACAAGAATCAAGTCTGATGGACTACAAGACGTGTTGTTTTGTGAGGAAAGTGAGCTAGATGCTATGTTTGGATGATAATTGATTCTTGATTGATGATGGAACATGGATAAGTGAATGGATTATACCAAGTTTGTGGTGGATCAACAAGCTTGGACGAGCCTGTTCAATATAATAGGTGTGTGAGGTTTAGTACAAAAGTGTGACTGATGTCTTTCATAATAATGATCATAAAGAGGATGATGATAGTGTAGAGCTAATGAGGAGATGGACCGATGGTCTTTGTATGTGATGTTCATTATGACAACGAGGATCCAGGAATTGATGATAATGACAATTACGACGTTTAGAGGATTAGTGATCAATATGTTAATAATGATAAGGATGGGGTTTGCATGTTGCTATTATGTAGTGTTTATTTGATATTCATATGTTGTATTGTTATAGTTTATTTTAACAACAGTGATAACGGTTGAAAATACCATTATTTGTGATGTAATTTTGATACTAAATGCACCCTTTTTTGCTTAGAAACTTGCTTGGAATCATGTTTTTCTATTAAGTTGTGTGAATAAGAGAGTTGATGTTGAATTTGATGGTTTTATGACTAATTCTCCTTGTTTAGGTTGAGAATGAGATAATATGGAAAGCAAGGATGAAGTGCTAAGGAGATGAAGCTCAGAAAGGCCTGGAAAAGCACTAGAAGGAAGGGATGCTCAAAGCTTGGGCACGCTTTTTGGAGGCTTGAGCGCAGAAGAGTGCCGCTCACCACCCGGGCACCCTTTTTGGGGCGCTTGAGCGCTGGAGGCACGAAGCTTGGACGTAATTTGGAAGGCTTAAGCGTGAAAGACCACTGCTCACCGTCCGGGCGCCCTTTTTGGGGGCGCTTGAGCGTCGGATGCACGAAGCTTGGGCCTCCTCACTGAGGCTTGAGCGTGGAAGACCACCGCTCACCATCCGGGCACCCTAAGTGGGGCGCTTGAGTGCTGGCGACATGGGGTTGGGCTTGTTTCTGTTCTATCTTCGCTCTATTTAAAGGACTCAAGCGTCCTATGTGTTGTATCTCTGGCTGGAGCAGCACAACACCACACTCTTCCACTCTCTGAAGGCGGATTTGGATGCGGGAGCTTCCATCCTTTACTTTTAGGGTTTCGCTATCTCATGCTTTTCCATTATTCATCTAGTTTCATCATGTCTATGGTGAACTAAACTCTATTTGTGTTTGGGGGATGATGTAACCTTGTGAACTCTCATGTATTTGAATTGATTCTTAATACCATATGCTTTTTCATTAATTCTTAGAGTAATTCATTTGTGCTTATTACATGCTTTGTTTAACTCATTCATATCATAATGTATGAATTGCATGAATGTCCTTACAATTCAGGTTCTTGTTGAATTCTCCCAAGAGTAATATTGCTTAGGGATGAGGGTATGAGTCTTGGTCGTCTTAAAACTCTTGATCTTCACATTTAATTACTAGGAATGCTAGGAATTGCATGAACTGGTGATTAAGGACATGCTTCTTCGCTGAGAGATCGGGTTTAAGTGATTTAGTGAGTGACGTTGACATTAATGCATAAAGAAGAATTCTTACATACATGAGAGGGAACTTGGTGAAATCTAACCCCAACAACATATTCATCTCATATTAAACAACATCCGTTTATCACTGTGCTCTTCTGCTATTGATCAAACTGCATTCATATTTAATTTTCTATCTTTGCATTTAAAACCAATGATCTCGTTTTCTTTAAGTTTTAATTAATCGAGTTATCACACGACTTTCTAGTGCCGAGAGTCCTGTGGGATACGATACTTGGTCTTACCATTTTATATTACTTGTGCGATTCGGTACATTTGCCGATTCAACCCAACAAATAGCTTACCTCATACATGTTTGCATTTGGGTTTGTTGTTTTTCATTTCTGGTGATGATCTTTGATATGTTGTCGTTGAATCTATCAAATTAATACTACTTTACTAGGCAACTTTACTATTGCCAAGTTAGTAGTCAACAAACTAGATATGGTTAAAGCAACACTGAGTTATTTCCCAACGAATACTTGACTCTTATGAAAACTCTAAACAGTTAGTAAAATGCAATGTAATGCTTAAAAGTAAAAGTGAATTTAATATTGAAGAAGGTTGTGAGTTTAATTGAGGAACAAATAAAAAGCTTTAAAACAATTATAATGAAATAGGCTAATTTCACTACTTTTCCAAGATAGATTCATCATCAATTTTCCATAGATTATTATTCAATCGGTCATTGTTTGAATTTCAAATTAATTAAAGTACATTCATAATTAATTTAAGGACGATCTTTCAATTGACCAAAGTAGATTCTCAATCAAAACGAAGACATTTCTAGATTATTCATAAGAAATTCAACAAAAGTACATTTTCAATTAAATCTTATTGTGTTTAATAGTTCTTACCACTAATCAAAGTACATTCTCAATTAGTAGCAAAAACTCGTTTAAACTTAGAAAATTCCAATCAAAGTACATTCTCAATCAAACTTAGAAACCCTTGAACTCATATGATCAATATGAATGTAAATTCAAACACCTTATGATGCAAATATTATTACTTTTAATGTGATTGAGAGATGAAAGACATAGGAAAAGGATAACTCAAATCAATCAAAAGAAACAAAACTTAATCCCAGAATCTACAATGAAATTACAGGGGAATAGTCATAGAAGCTTAGCCCTCCATGAATGAAGAGGAATACATTATCAAAGTAAAAGTGAGAGGAGTGATGAATCATTGGTTTTAAGTGGAGGATTCTGAGTGAATGAATGAATGATTGATGTTTTCTACCTCCTCTGTGTCTCTTTATAAATAACTTGATTGGGCTTGAATTATGAATATTTTGTTGATAAAATATTTTATTTTGTACTATAATATCTTCCAAATATTTAATATATCTTATCAAAATATTTAGTAAATATCTCCAATTAATATTTTCATATATAATAAAATTAATTATTTTGTTAAAATATCTAACAATTGAATTGTCTCTAAAATTCCATTTAAGCCCTTCTTAATTTTTCAAAACTGCATAAAAGCTTAGAAAGTTTCAAGATTCGCACTTTAGCCCCTTAGTGTGACCAACCTTGAATATGTTGACCAAAGTTTGATCCTTTGACCAGATTCACTGTCCAATGAGGAATTGCCACGTGGCAGTCCTCTTCCCCATCGAAATTAGGGTTTCAGATTGGGATTGGGGTGGTGCTGCAACGCTAATAGGCGCGACTCATGTTCTAGGCGTTGTTGATGGTGCGACGTTGCTAACCTTGTTTGCAATAGAGGAGAAAATGGTGGTGGTTGGCGACGCGATACAGGTACGAGTGTGCAATTTGGTGTTTGCACGAATAAAGGAGATGGACATTGGTTGATGAGGGTTTCTACTAAATTGTGGTTTTCGCATTTTGCAATTTGGGTTTCTGGTTTTGGTTTTGAATCTTATTGCAAGTTGGTGGCTGATTTTGCAAAGAAGAAGAAATGGTGAGCTTCCATGGAGTTTGCGCGAAGGAACGAGTGGAGGAGACTTCATAATTCTGCTTCGCGTATCTAGGTTTGTTGTTTCTAATTTACAAATGCGAATTGGCTAATAGAGGAATGACGATGGTTGGACGATTCTCGTAGAGGAGATTGCAAGGTTAGTGGTTCGAATTGAACAGGAAGAAAGGGATTTGCAATTAAGGTTCTATATTCACAATTCTTCTTGTTGGGTTCTGATTTATAGGTTTGTGTGTGGCTATGGATGTTTTAGGGTGGTTTGTGATTGTATGTTGTATTGTACCTAGTGGAGACTGAAGGATTAACATTCAGCATCGTTCAGTCCATTCACTCAGGACCATTCAGTTCATTCGCTACAGTCAACCTGGTCAAATGGTTTTCAAGGGCATTGGACCGTAATTGGGCCCACAACGCTAATTAGCTGCTTCAAATGGTATTTGGACCAACACTTTAGTTGTTATTGGCCAAAGGCCCAGCATAAATTAAAATAATCAAAGATATTTGATTAAAGTTATTCATAAAGTTGTTTATGAGCAACCGCCTGGATTTTAAGATAAGTCTGTTTATATTTTATTAGACTTGTGATAACCTATAAATAAAGGGCCAAGGCTAAAAGCCAGGTACGTTCCACTTACGTTCAACTCACACTTCATAACACCCAAACATTCAATAGTGATAATCATTCACCAAATACTCAACAAAAAGTCAACCATTCGACCATCAGGTATTCGGCCATTCGGCCATCAGGAATTCGGCCATTCAGCCTCACAACCGCTCGACCATCCATGGCCTCAGGGTATAGCTCGAGACCTCCTTGGTCTTTCTCTCTCTCCCGTTCGGTCACAAAGCATAAAGCACCCACAACTCATTTAAGACATCTTAATACGGATTCCTCGTCGTTGACCGTCAAACATTCAACAAAAGACCGAATGATCTTATTTGCTTGGTCGATCGGCCTTATAACAACCTATTTTGACATTAATGCATTGGTTTGTTAGGCTACTATTTTTCTCACCATGTAAAATTTGAGTTGTTATATTTCTTCAGTGCAGGTGATAGGATCCTGCAAATCACAACGCCAAGAGGTAAAGTCCTCTCAATAGGAAGTTCTCCAGGAACTCCTAGTGCAAAGCCGAACGGTAAAGCCCATTTCCTGGGAAGAACTCCTAGGTCAAAGTCACAAAGTCGAGGGGTAAAGCCCTCTCACAAGGATGTTCTCTAGGAACGCCTAGCTCAAAGACGAACGGTAAAGCTCGTTCACTAGGAAGAACTCCTAGCTCAAAGCAGTGAGGTAAAACCCTCTCTGCCTAGGAAGTTCTCCAGGAACTCCTAGGTCAAAGACGAATGGTAAAGCCCGTTCCCTAGGAAGAACTCCTAGGTCAAAGTCAAAACATTGAGAGGTAAAGCCCTCTCACTAGGAAGTTCTCCAGGAACTCCTAGTGCAAAGCCGAACGGTAAAGCCCGTTCCCTAGGAAGAACTCCTAGGTCAAAATCACAAAGTCGAACGGTAAAGTCCGTTCACCAGGAAGAACTACTAGCTGAAAGACCGAGAGGTAAATCCCTCTCTATGATGTTGAAGGCCGAGAGGTAAATCCCTCTCGTTAACTAAAAAGTTGTTTTTGAAGAGCGAGAGGTAAATCCCTCTTGCCAGAAAGTTGAAGTCAAAGACCGAGAGGTAAATCCCTCTCGCCAAAAAGATGAAATTAAAGACCGAGAGGTAAATCCCTCTCGCCAGAAAGTTGAAGTTAAAGACCGAAAGGTAAATCCCTCTCGCCAGAAAGTTGAAGTCAAACACCAAGAGGTAAATCCCTCTCGCCAGAAAGTTAAAGTCAAATACTGAGAGGTAAATCCCTCTCGCCAACAAACTGATGTTAAAATCCGAGAGGTAAATCCCTCTCGGCCGAGAGGTAAATCCCTCTCGCCAACAAACTAAAGCTATAAACTGAGCGATAAAGATAGTCCCCCATGGACTATAAACCGAGCGATAAATATAGTCCCCCATGGACTAGAAACCGAACGGTAAAGCCCATTCCCTAGGAAGAACTCCTAGGTCAAAGTCACAAAGCCGAAAGGTAAAGCCCTTTCACTAGGAAGTTTTCCAGGAACTCCTAGGTCGAACACCAAGAGCTGAGGAACAATCATTCTCAACCAAGCGTCTTCAATAACGCACTCTCACCCGCTTGGCCATTCAACCTTATAAAATGGGTTAGTCTAATTATTTACATTCTTTTGACACTTCAAATTCGATCATTATTTTTCTTCAAAAGAAAAACAAGTTCTAAAAAGAACTCCTATCATAAGCCGCTCGACCTATTGAAAAGTTCAAAAGAGAAGTTATAAAGTTCACCGTTTCGACAGCAGCGAGCAACGACTATAAACAGCCTCCCTCAAACTAATAAGTCCTATAGTTAACCACAGCTAAAGCCGAACGCTTAACTCGGACTTGGGGGACATAATGTATCGTACCTAGTGGAGACCGAACGGTTAACATTCAGCACCGTTCAGTCCATCCACTCAGGACCGTTCGGTTCATCCGCTACAATCAACCTGGTCAAATGGTTTTCAAGGGTATTGGGCCCACAACGCTAATCAACTGCTTCAAATGGTATTTGGACCAACACTTTAGTTGTTATTGGGCCAAAGGCCCAACTTAAATTAAAAAATCAAAGATATTTGATTAAAGATATTCATAAAGCGTAGAGGAGATTTAGGTGTTGTGGTGGTCCGTTGATGTTGGCGGCGTAGTGGTGACTCCTAGGATTAGGGTTTATGTGGAAAAGGAGAAGATGACATGGCAAGGACAATGATGTGGCACAGGCTGATTGGTTTATTTGGTGTGAAAAGGATCAAGACATGTGACAGCATGTGGTTGACAAATCTTTAGAGTTAGGATTGCCACATGGCATGATTTGGTTGAGTCTAATTTAATAGTGGTAGCAAGGTTGCATAGGGAAATTAGAGGTTTAGGTGAAAAGGCTAATTGTTTGGCCCAGTTCAAAAAATGGGTTGTATAAATGAAAAATCAGGATTCCTTCAACTTCTTGTAATTTCCTTTTCATGAATAAACTAATTTTTGGCCTTATTTTGTAACTCGGATCATTTAATCTCACACTTTAAATGAGTGAAACTTTAGCTTTAGTTACATTGATAAACATTAGATCATTCAAGAATAATTTATGCAACTAAAAATTACTTTTTAAGCCCTTTTAATTCCCAAATACAATAAGTTCATTCAACACAAATACTATTTAAATCACTCATTTAGACACGAGAATTCCATAAAAAATTTAAAATTAAACCATAAATATGGACACAAATATGCGTTCATCAATCTTATAATGGATTATACATAAATAAATGACATTATAGATGTTCTAGAAGCATGATAGATACACGAGATGACGAGGAAGATTTGTGGTTCTTTAATTTTTTATGTTTAAACTTTTGGAATTGTGTTATCAGATTTATTTTTATTTCCCTTGTTATTTTAATAAACTTTAAATGATGTAATTGGACATTGCTTTTGGTATTAGTATGATTTGATTGATTTTCTGTATGTTTTAAATATTGAGTTTTTTTTTAAACTACGTTTTTGCATTATAAGAAAGTTTGAAATGTTCGGATTTAGTGACAACTTGTGACCCCTAATTTTGGGCGTTACAAACGATCTCGTCCGTCAGGAACATCTAATAATCTGATCAGCCAATCTACATTAACTAAGCGATCGACCTTAAATAAGAATTAGGATTGATAATGATTATCTTAAACTAAAGCTGGACTGTAATTAGGCCGATGTTAATTCAAAGTCCATTATGAAATCTTTATATATAGGTTTGAGATATTGTAGTAGGTTGGTCAATTTTAACACACATTTATTGCTAGACTGCCAAATCTGTGGTGACTTTGGCTTCAGAGTGTGTTTTATAGGTAACATCCCAGTACGATCGAATGTAGTGAAGGACGAACGGTGAATTGTGCTAGGAGTTAGACGAACAAAGTTTGGAATATTGTTGAACTTGAACCAACAAACTGAAACATTTTGGCGCCCATCGTAGAGTCCGAAGAAGTTGAAGAAAATCCAATGGTGACCACAAGGAATATGGATCTGACAAGAGAGATAGGTGACAAGAACCCCTAGACCTGATCAGGAAAATGCAAAGGCAAATACAGAAGATGCAAAGAAGACATTAACTACAAGAAAAAAAGATATTATCGACGGCCTAAATCCGTCGAAAACGTCAAAAATTAATCAGTAATGGTTCTTTTCTGACGGATTACTGATAGACTTAAATCTGTCGATAATATAGCAATCGGTTTTTATCGATGGAATCTTATATCAATCAGTAAATACAACAAAAATCCATTGGAAATTATTGACGAAAAAATTTATCGATAGAATTTTTCGGTAATTATCGACAGAAAAATCTGTCTACCGCAATATGATTCGTCTTCTTCGTCCTTCCTCTGACCGCAATATGAAATCCGCCACCAATAAAGCATCACACGAATAACCAGTTCATTTCCAAACAATAAAACAAGTAATTTATTTCCAATAATTAAAATCATAGAGAACCATCAAAGGAGTAAGAAAGATGAGGTTTTTGTCGCAAGGTGAGGTTTTGTTCAGAGATTTGTTCTCGGCAAGGTGAATTTTTTCTATGATTCTCAAATCTATACGAGAAAGAGGAGAGAAGAAAGATGTCACCAACACTGGTGATGTTCCTAATCGCACACATCAACCTTGCAAGGGCTCGACGAAAAAGCTAAAATGCGAATAGTGGTGGTGATGAGTTGCAATGATGGCGAATTAGAGTAGTGGTAGAGAGTAGTAGTGACGAGACTACGGGTTGTAGTGGTGGCAGGAAGCAGCGCTGCTCAAACTCTAGGAGTGGCAATGGTGGTGGGTAGTAGTGTGGCGACGAGGCTCTAAGAAATAATAAACTTGAAAAACCAACGCGAACTTTGGCACTGAAATTTGCCATATTTATTGACACTAAACGCAAAATTTGGGCGAAAAATTTGTCGATAATGTCTATTTCATTTATTAACGTATTTACTAACGAATTTTCCATTGATAATACATATTTCATTTACTGACGGATTTTATCGACCAAAAATACAATTGTAATACATATTTCATTTATTGACAGATTTTATCAACTAAAAAGTAGGTTGATATTATATATTTCACTTACCGACGAATTTATCGATGGATTTTTTCGTAGGTAATGAATCCATCGGTAAAATTATCAATAATTCAAAATTCAAAATTCAAAATTTGTTGATAAAATTCATGGTAATTTCATTAATTTTTTGTAGTGAAAATCGAAATACAACACTAAGAGTTAAGAACGTAGCTGAGTTAGAAGCAGACTGCTTAACAGGTTGGTGCTAGTCCGTCAAATGTGAACAAACAAGTTGAGGGACCGACCGAAACAATCTAGGAGTAGAGCGTGAGGGCAAGTAGGGGAGTTCTCACAGTGCAATCTATATCGTCCAATGATTTTTGGTTCAGCCTCATATCCCATGCATTATCTTGTTTTTTAAAATAGTAGGTATATTTTACACTAAATGTTAGACTTCATGAGTGATAAGATTAAGTAACTAAAATGGATTATGACACAAAGAATAATCACTACTTTGCTTGGAAAAGCTTGTACAACAATTTGTATTGAAGATATATGTATTTCATGTACCTATGCAGAATCTTTGACATGGTGTATATGTATTCCAAGTTCAAAGTGTATTGCATACATAATGCCATAATGTTAAACATGTAAACACCATGAATGTTCAGTTTCAATTTCAATATCATTGAGATTACAAATGTTTTTTTTTTGTATTTCTTTACCAATAAAATTTTGTGAATACTAGAAATTTGTAGAGAATGACCACAAATTCAAGATTATAATAGTTTAAAACATTTACTCCTTATAGCTGATAGTACAGTAAAAATTAGGATGTTTTGTCTTTACCAAATTCATCCAATTATCCTATATTTCACACAAAAGAAAAGAAGACACAAGTATTTTCAAGTCGTGAGTGGTTAAACAACAAACTTTATGGTAATTATATCCACATCCTAAAGAAAATGAAACACCAATGTCTTTATAACAATTATCTTGTTAGACTCAATATATTACTGGTTCATATGCCTCTTGTCAAGCTATTTGGCTTTGATTAAATTTTAAAAGAAATGAAAGTTTGAAAGGCTGAGTGTACTATTGAATTCCAAAGAGTTCATATATTAAACACGCATAAAGCATGACAGTAATGAGGGGGAGAAACGGTTACACCTAGGAGCCACGTGTCAAACAGAGATGAAGGCATGAGAGTGCGTAGAGGGACACGTGAGAGGAGAAGAAATACTAAATGGCGTGATTTTCGCATAGGCATTCGATGGTATGGATCCTCTCTCTCTGCAATCACTTTTTCTCCTGATTCTTCTTCTCTGATTTCTTTGTTGGATATCCTCTTAAATCCTTTTCCCTTGCTTCCTTTTCAGGAATGGAACACGTCATGGTTCAACTATGACTCATATAATTCTTTCCCTACACTTGTCAATTTCATTTAGTGTCTCGTGTTACTTGTATTGAGACAACTTTATTTCTCAATAAAATTCCACTGCCCTGTGTTCGTTTTTTTTTATATATATCATTTAGTACTGTTACAATGAAATAACTAAAAAGCTCTTAAGAGAGACAAATTTGAAAGGATTATTATCATTTTCATTTCTTTGGTAAATGTTATTCAATAATAATTTGGTCTCAAGTTACATACTGACGTTGTTACAAAATAATTATCATGAATTATTTTTTTCTTCTGAGAAATACTTCACAAACAGCTTTAAGGTTGATATTCAAAGTCAAACTTCAGATGGTATTAAAATGAAATGCAATAGTAAGAAATATTAGATTCAAGGAAACTACTACTATAAAGAAGAATATAATGCATTTGAACTCACTTGCGAGTGATTTAATTATGAAATTTTTTGCACTTTCCAGAAGCATCTAAATCAAGGGCAATGTCCACATTTATCGGAACTCTGACAAAAAGATGTAGTTTAGAATATAAAAGCAGAACCCTTACAGAAAGTATACGATGTTAAATTAAATTATTGTTGCTTTGCACTAATGCAACAACTTGGTGCATCCCTCTAAAAACAGTTTAACTTTGGTTGATAATAGAACTTGCATCAATGCAATAGCTGGTTCATGCCTCTCAGAACAGTGACTGTTAGACTTTTGGCAAGCGTACCAATAGTCAACTGTAGTATAATGATTTTTAAGTAAGAGTGTCGAACCCACGAGGAACAGTTTCGATTAAACAGATAAATTTTTATCTCAAACAGTATATATACAAGGATGTTCAATTTGATTCATGATTGATGTTGATAAATAAAACTACGTTGCGTGAAATTAAAATAATAACAACAAATAACTTAACGAAGATTAATATGAGAAGTTGGGATTGAATTCATCTATCTCACTCGTCTACAATCTGGATGAATACAAACATATAGCAACTGAAATTACCAATATTGATGCAACACACAAAAGTCATTTATATCGATTCCTCGCATATAAAATTCATAAGATCAGTTCCTTGAATAATGATTCCTCACATATCCAACAAACTTTCCAGCATTATATTCAAGTGTTATAAGCAATTGATAAACTGAAATCTATCCCTAGCATCACAGAATATCAAGTATTCTTGCTCAGATCAGGGTTTTAGAAATACTTTCCAGTCAAGTCTAAAATCCACATTCATGAAACTATTGATCAGGTAGAGTCAAGCATTAAGAGCAGAACAAAGATACCAATGTTGAATAAAAACAGAAATGCTATATATAAATATCACCATATTACATCCGAGTTCGAATCGATTACATTCAATCTCAAGAGAAGAGATCAGCCACTCATAGTAGCCATTAGCATTCTAAGAGATGAAGAAGAAGATCCTACAACTAAAGTGGAAGAAAAACTCTTTGGGTGCTTCTTTCTCCGTAGCTCTCCGTCCTCCCTCTTTCTTTCTGCTTCGTAAATATATAAACTGCCTGAATTCTCGCTTAAGCTAAATTATTCTCGCTTAAGCGAGAAGAAACTTCTTGGAGAAGATAGTCATTCTCGCTTAAGCTAAAATATTCTCGCTTAAGCGAGAATGACTTTTAAGGTAATGGCTTCCTGGACAAGTCTAGCTTAAGCGAAATCATTCTAGCTTGGGCGAAATGTTGCAGGATTTGCTCTTCTCTCTTAGTTTACCTGAAATGTATACAAACTAGGGATCAAATGATTTCCTTTTACTCAACAACTCAGAAACATGCGATTACATTTCATCTTTCTTAGATTGGGGAAAATTGATACAAATGTACTCAATTCAAAACATAAGTGCTAAAATTCCATATGAAAATTAACTACTTTTTTGCAGTTATCAGTGACGAAGTGGGACAATCCTAAAACAACAAGGAAGATATGTAACTTAGTTGGATACTATAGAAAATTTGTTTAAGCGTCCTCCAAAATTTTGATGACAATAACTAAGTTAATTCACAAGAATCAACTATTCACTTAGACAAACCAATATGAATAAAGTTTTAATAGATGAAGAAATGTGCAACGAGCTCTATTAATAATTCAAAATCTAGATAAGAATTTTGAAGTCTTTGTTACTATACTATATGAGATATACCGATCCGAATTAATTATCATTTATGGACAATTAATAGGTATTAATAGGTCAGATTAACTTACGCTTTACAAATATACGGTATTATTCGGTTTGATTGCCTAAAAATATATTGCACTAATGTTTAATCAATGGACTTAGTTGTTAAAAGTCCTATTGATTACAAATTTATGAACACCGAAAAACGGTGCCAAAAACTTGTTTAACCCTCGACAAGTGTGACCGAATCGTATCAAGTAATAAACTCGGTAAGACCAAGTATCGTTCTTCCAAAGGACTCACGGCCTAGTTAGTTATATGATTTGTTGATTATTTAAGACTTGTGGACAATTGATTATAGGTTTCATATGCATAAGACAATAAATAAACATGTATGCCTGAGTTTGATCAATGGAAAAGATGAACACAAACACTTGAACGAATTAAATGGAGGAGTATGTTGTTGGGGTTATCAATTTCATCTTATCCACTCTCATTTACTTTTAGGAATTCATCATTCTTTTCATTAATGCTAATGCCACTCTCTAAATCACTTTGTAAGAAGGCCTATCCTTAATTACGAGTTCATACAATTCCTAGTATCCCTAATAATTAATTCTGAAGCACAGAAGCTTAAAGGCAACCAACCCTCATATTCCTATGTCTAGGCAATATGCCATTGGGAGAATTTCCCCGGATCTAGATTTCCCCGGATCTAGATTTCCCCGTACGTTCCCATATCGACAAAATCAATAATCATGACATCGAATGATTTAAACAATGCATGCTTTGAGCAAAGAGGAAAAACCCTAACTAATGATGAAAGAAAGCATGTATCTCAAATAAGATGTTTAAACACAAATTCCATATATGAGAGTTTCACAAGATTACATTGATTCCCCAACAAAAATACAAGGTTTAGTTCACCATATTCATGGTGAAACTAGATGAACAATAACGAAAGAATGAAAGATAGAACCCTAGAAAGATGAGTAGGTAGCCTCAGCATCCAAGATCTTCCTCCAAGAGGTGGAAAAGTGAGTGTTTGCTTCGTCTCCAGCCAAAGATACAAACCCTAGGACGTCCTAAAGCTTATATACTATTCTAAAATATACAGAAAATTAGGCCCAAAACCAAAATAGTGCCGCTCAGTGGTAAGTGCGTGAGTTGATTCTTCCCCTCAGAGGCATTTTCACCCCTCAGCGGAGCCAACGGGATTTCCTGAGTGCCACTCAGCGGTACTTGCGACTTCTCCTTTTGCACTTTTTGAGTTTTTTTCTGATTCCATCTCTATCCTTCTTCACTTCTTTCACCATATTCACCTTAAAACCTGCGTAAAACACTGAAATCAAGCATAAACCTGTCCAGCTCTCTTATTTCCAAAAATATCAACAAAAGCATGATTCCAAGCTAATTTCTAAGTGTTAAAGGTTGCTTTTAGTATATATTTTAAGCATGAAAATAACAGTTTTTCAACTGTTATCAGTACTCTCACCTTGATCTTAGGGCACGCTCACCTTGATCTTAGGGCACGCTCCTAGTGAACTCCTAAGATATAAACCGAACGGTGAGGAACGCTCCTCGTGAACTCTCATCTTGATCTTTGGGCAAACTCCTAGTGAACTCCTAAGATCTAAACCGAACGGTGAGGAACGCTCCTCGTGAACTCTCACCTTGATCTTAGTGCATGCCCCTAGTGAACTCCTAAGATATAAACCGAATGGTGAGGAAGGCTCCTCGTGAACTCTCACCTTGATCTTAGGGCACGCTCCTAATGACCACCTAAGATCTAAACCGAACGGTGAGGAACGCTCCTTGTGAACTCTCTGATGACAAATTTATGAACACCGAAAAACGGCGCCACAAACTTGTTTAACAATCGGCAAGTGTGACCGAATCGTATCAAGTAATAAAACAAGGTAAGACCAAGTATCGTTTTCCCAAAGGACTCACGGCCTAGTTTAGCTATGTGATTTGTTGATTATTTAAGACTTAAGAACAAATTTATTATAGGTTTTAATGCAAAAGACAATAACTAAACATGTATGCATGAGGTTGATCAATGGAAAAGAACAAAACAAACACTTCAATGAATTATATGGATGAGTATGTTGTTGGGGTTATCAATTTCATCTTATCCACTCTCATATATTTTCAGGAATTCATCATTCTTATCATCAATGCTAATGCCACTCTCTAAATTACCTTGCAAGAAGGCCTATCCCTAATTACGAGTTCATACAATTCCTAGCATTCCTAGTAATTAGTTCTTAAAGTGCAGGAGCTTAAAGGCAACCAATATACTATTGGGAGAAATTCCCCGGATCTAGATTTCCCCGTACGTTCCCATATCGACAAAATCAATAATCATAGCAATGAATGAGTTAAACAAAGCAAGCAATAAGCAAAGAGGAAAAACCCTAGCTAAAGATGAAAGAAAGCATATATCTTAATATAAGACATTAAATCAAATTCCATATATGAGAGTTTCACAAGACTACATTGATTCCCCAACAACAATACAAGGTTTAGTTCACCATATTCATGGTGAAACTAGATGAACAATAATGAAAGAATGAAAGATAAAACCCTAGAAAGAGGAGGAGGTAGCCTGAGCATCCAAGATCTTCCTTCAAGGGGTGGAAAAGAGAGTGTTTGCCTCGTCTCTGCCAAAGATACAAACCCTAGGACGTCCTAAAGCTTATATATTATTCTAAAATTACAGAAAATTAGGCACAAGCCCAAAATAGTGCCGCTCAGCGGTAAGTGCGTGAGTTGTTTTCTTCCCCTCAGCGGCCAAATCACCCCTCAGCGGATCCAACGTGACTGCTTGAGTGCCGCTCAGCGGTAAACTGCCGCTGAGCGGCAGTTGCGGCTTCTCCTTTTGCACTTTTTGATGTCTTTTCTGATTCCATCTCTATCCTTCTTCACTTCTTTCACCAAATTCACCTTAAAACCTGCACAAAAACACTGAAATCAAGCATAAACCTTGATCTTAGGGCACGCTCCTAGTGAACTCCTAAGATCTAAACCGAATTGTGTGGAACACTCCTCGTGAACTCTCATTTTGATCTTAGGGCACGTCCTTAGTGAACTCCTAAGATCTAAACCAAACGGTGACGAACGCTGATGAGTCGTTATTTCTTGAATTATATTTAGTTTATTTCACTTAAATAAACCAGGGAATTGTGTTTAATTTTCTGTTATTTCCTCGTTTTCCGAATTCTACTAAATTTGGTCGGAAATTCGTAATTGTGTTAATTTGGGTTTTCTGAGCTGATTAAGTGCATTTCTGGTTGCAGGGAAGTAGTGGAAACATCATCTGAAGCATTGGGATATGACATGACACACTCAAAGACTTAACATTTAGTCATTTAGATTCTAATTAAAGTTGTAATTTCGTTTTCTAGAAGCCCTTAATTAGAATGAGGTGTTTTGGACCCTTTTAGGGGCAATTTTGTAAAAAAACCCATTTGTAGGACATGTGTCTTTTAGGTTAGGGTTTTTATTTTATTGTGTGGACCCACCCTTATTAAAGGGAGGACACACGGCCAAGGGCTACAGGCCGTCACATTCATTTTTCGGTCTCGGCACTTGTTTTTCTTGGAAGGTAATTTTCATTTTTGGCAAAAAGGTAGTAGCACGTTCAGAGAATGGAGGGTTACGGTTGAGTTCTTCTCTACGTTTGAATTGAGTTGGAAGGTAGCACGGACAGCGAGGAGCACATTCATTTTCTTTCTTTGGAAGCACACGGAACGTGGAGCAAGATAGAGTGGTGATTTATTTTGGAGAGCACTAGAGATTTTATTCCTACAGCTCTCGCCGCCACACTCTCGGTTTTTGGTTTTTAGGCCGCGGATCATGAAGATAGCAGCTGCAAGGTGGATAGGAAATGGAGAGTGCACGCGTCCAGCTCAGAGCAGCCGCCACCTAAGAAAATTTGGGATTCATTTTTGGCTTAAAGAAGAGAAAGCGCGGACATTAAATTATTTTCTTGGAGCATGGAGAAGTACAGCACGGTTGTAGATTTATCTTTTTAATTAGCGTTGGATTATTGCACTTTAATTAATTCACATGATGGAATTAAAGTCTTGTTTCATGCTGCACGGTGCCTTCATGGCTAAAGCAAAATTGCACTTATGATTTATCACCGTCTGATAGTTTTTTTTTATTCACCAACTTATGTTTTCATTCCAATTTTCCTTACGCATATGCATGTTTAATTAAATGCTCCTGAGTTTTTTTAGTGACTTATTTTTCTTTTTTTTTTCTTTATTTAAATTTTAATATTCACTTTAATGTTTTCAATTATGTTCGATTGTGTTTAATTTCCATTTTAATTTAGTTTATTTCCAAGCACAAAAACACTTTCCCAAAACCCCCCACTACTTGTTGATTTGAGACTGAACCCAAATTGGTCCTTGAGAGACTACCTAGGAGTCACTTCCTAGTAACTATACTGCATTAATTTTGCAATCAACTTTTGTGAGAGGTGCGACCCTCTCATCAAATTGGCGCCGTTGCCGGGGACCAACGGTTCAGTCTTAGGTTTTTGTTGTGTTAGTGTGTGTTGTGTTTTGTCTTGCATTGTGATGTGATGTTCTGTTTTGTGTGTGCGTGTCGCATGTTTAATTGTGTTGTTTTTTGTTTGTTTCGTAATTTTTAGCATTTCCTTTCTACCTTTCCCCTTCTCTTTCCATGTCTACCTATTTTGATTTTGTGAATACTGCTTATTCTGCCAATGCCTCTGATTACGATTCTCCTTCTGCATGTTACTCTGATTGTGATTCATATTCTGCTGATTTTTATGCTGAGAACAATATGACTCATCCTCCAACTTCTGAGAGTTCTCTTCGGGAGCCAGTTTCACTTAATGAGGATGATGTTCATTGCGTTCTCACTTTTGGACTGATAAATTTGCTGCCTAAGTTTCATGGTTTTACAGGAGAATGCCCACATAGACATTTGGAGGAGTTCCACATCATGTGCTCTTCAGTGAAACCTTCACATGTCCCTAATGATCACATTTTCTTGAGGGCATTTCCGCATTCATTACAAGGAGTAGCAAGGGATTGGCTTTATTGTCTTCCTTCAGGGTGTATCACTTCTTGGGAAGATCTTAAGCGATTGTTCTTGGATGAATTCTTCCCTGCTCAGTATGGTTACAACAACGATTCTGGATGGAATGACACTAGTTTGGGATGGTATGATGCTCCACAGCAATATCAGGAAGCACCATCTCAGAATGCTTTTATGCCTCCACCAGTCCAGCAATACCAGAGTCAACAACATGATGCTCTTGTCCAAATAGCTCCTCAGCCTTCTACTTCTGAGCCTACATTGCAGGAGTTGTTGGAGCAGATGACCATGCAGAACCTTCAGTTTCAGCAAGAGAACATGCAGTTTCAGCAAGAATTAGGAGCTGCCATTAAGAGTATGACTGATCAGATAGGGCAGATGGCCACTCAACTCACTGAGGAACAGTCTCAAGATTCAGAGTTACCATTTCAGACTGTTCAGATTCCAGATGATGTTAGTGTCATCCACATAGGAGATGGGGAGCAGAGTCATGAGCTTACTACTATGCCACCTACTCTCCCACCTTCAGATGTCCCTACTCTTGCGATTGAGGAGATAGATCCTGATGATGATTTGGAGGACCAGGCAAGTATAAGCAGAAATTGTGAGCCAGGTAGACCACTTTCATATTCCACCACTTTACCAATCTTCAGGGAAGTGGAGGTAAACATACTTCAATTTGATTATGTTGATGATTATGCTGTTGAGGGGTATGTTCATGATTATATTGTTGATGAAAATGCTTTTTATTTCCACTCTTTGCATGATGAGAAACAACTTTTGCCATCCTATTTGAATACTTCTTATCCATGCACTGAACATGAATCTGAGCCTGTTGTTGATATTGTTTCTAAATTTGGAAGTGATTCATGTTCTGAGAGTATATTTGAGGTTCAGCATGTTACATTAGGATTGGGTGTTATACCTCTGCATGTCATTTCTTTGGAGCCACATTGCACTAACCATGTTACAGGAGGTACACATGAATTTAACCAACAAACGCCCACGGTGGAAGACAAAGGTGCCAGTGTACACAACAGTTTGAAGATCAATAGGCACCGGCTGAAACCGCTCATCAACAATCCTTGCTTCTCAGATCCAACTATGGAAGACATTTCCCTGCTTGATCAAATATGGAGGATGAAGCAATTCTTCCTAAAACCTTCCTGGCTGGATCCAATGGTGGAAGACATCTCCCTACAAGTCCAAAATTGGCAACTGCCACCATGACCAGGGGAGTTTTCTTTTTCCTTCTCCCCATTTCCCTACTTTTATTACACTTGTCCATGATCTGTTCACTGTTCTGATTTCTGACCTTACACTTATGACACATTGGGGACACTGTGTAGTTTAAGTGTGGTCTATTGGGGGAGATTTTTTATTTTTCTTCGTTAGTTTTTGTCTTTCGTTAGTTTTTGTCTTCTTGGTTAAAGTTTTTCTTTTCTAGGTAATTTTTGTTTTGTCTTGTGTACAGTTTGCATGTTTCTCTTCATTTCTGGACTTTGTTTGGGTTGTAGACTTATCATTTCCTTCACTTGATTGATACTTATTTGTTTGAAATCCTTGCTTTTCTCTGCTTGGAAGATGATTATGATTTTTGAGAGTTGAATTGATTGTGACAGAATTACCCTGTGTGAGATTTGAGCCACTTTATGTTCTTTCTTGTGTGTGATATGTCTCCTGATTGCTTGCACATATGCCTTGGCTTGACTCTTTTTGTTGATTCTTGATTGATATGCATGTTTGGAAGTGATAAAGGCATTTTTGTTCTTGAGCCTCTCTAGCCAAATAAGCTTACCTTGTTTTGATCCTTTGATACGCTTTTGAGCCTACGCTTTCCTCTTTCCTTGTTTTGAAGCTCATATACTAGCCCTAAGTGAAAAACCATGAGTACCTTAACCTTAGGGAATTTTGGAGCTTTGGAAGTGTCTTGGGAACAAGTGTGGTCTCCTTAGGGATTCTGATGAATTGGCTAGTTGGTTCCTCTTCTTGTTTCGTATTTTTGTAAATATGTGGTGTATCTTGTCTCTTGAAATTGTGTGATGAATAGAGTAAAGAAAAGAGACAGGATGGAAAAAAAGAGAGCAGAAAAATAGTGAAAAATGAAAAAAAAATTGTGAATAATGGAGTCAAGAAGAGGATGGAATTAGAGGTTTTGGGTGTGATTTGACTGTGTTTACACTTGTTCCCCATTGCTCCTCTGTTCCTTATGGTTTGTAACTTTTTATCCAGATATATCCTCCCTTATCCTTGGCCCCATTACAACCATGAAAAGACCTTTTGATTTGAACATGCATATGTTTTGAGTGTTGATATTAGAGGCTTTCCAAGTTTGTTGTTGTTTGCTTTCTTGAGTGCATTGAGTGACATTGATTTACCTTAAACACTTGAGAGAAACACTGATTGTGTGCATCTGTGAGGCTCTGTTGCTTTTGATTCATCTCTTGAACTAATTGACTGTTTTCCTTGTACTGAACTGTTTGGATGATTCTTTGAGTATTTGCTTTCATTGAATCTGTGTGGGATTCTGTCTATACCTTTTACTGTCCAGATTTTGTGAGAATTGTGCAGCTGTGTTCCTGTTTTGGAGTCTTTGTTGTCTGTCTGTCGAGTCTGTGTCACCTCCCTGATGTTTGAGTAGTTCCCTGGTTTTCGTCTTGGTTTTGCCCAGGAGTGCAAAAGACTAAGTGTGGTCTATTTTGATGAGTCGTTATTTCTTGAATTATATTTAGTTTATTGCACTTAAATAAACCAGGGAATTGTGTTTAATTGTCTGTTATTTCCCCGTTTTCCGAATTCTACTAAATTTGGTCGGAAATTCGTAATTGTGTTAATTTGGGTTTTCTGAGCTGATTAAGTGCATTTCTGGTTGCAGGGAAGTAGTGGAAACATCATCTGAAGCATTGGGATATGACATGACACACTCAAAGACTTAACATTTAGTCATTTAGATTCTAATTAAAGTTGTAATTTCGTTTTCTAGAAGCCCTTAATTAGAATGAGGTGTTTTGGACCCTTTTAGGGGCAATTTTGTAAAAAAACCCATTTGTAGGACATGTGTCTTTTAGGTTAGGGTTTTTATTTTATTGTGTGGACCCACCCTTATTAAAGGGAGGACACACGGCCAAGGGCTACAGGCCGTCACATTCATTTTTCGGTCTCGACACTTGTTTTTCTTGGAAGGTAATTTTCATTTTTGGCAAAAAGGTAGTAGCACGTTCAGAGAATGGAGGTTACGGTTGAGTTCTTCTCTACGTTTGAATTGAGTTGGAAGGTAGCACGGACAGTGAGGAGCACATTCATTTTCTTTCTTTGGAAGCACACGGAACGTGGAGCAAGATAGAGTGGTGATTTATTTTTGGAGAGCACTAGAGATTTTATTCCTACAGCTCTCGCCGCCACACTCTCGGTTTTTGGTTTTTAGGCCGCGGATCATGAAGATAGCAGCTGCAAGGTGGATAGGAAATGGAGAGTGCACGCGTCCAGCTCAGAGCAGCCGCCACCTAAGAAAATTTGGGATTCATTTTTGGCTTAAAGAAGAGAAAGCGCGGACATTAAATTATTTTCTTGGAGCATGGAGAAGTACAGCACGGTTGTAGATTTATCTTTTTAATTAGCGTTGGATTATTGCACTTTAATTAATTCACATGATGGAATTAAAGTCTTGTTTCATGCTGCACGGTGCCTTCATGGCTAAAGCAAAATTGCACTTATGATTTATCACCGTCTGATAGTTTTTTTTTATTCACCAACTTATGTTTTCATTCCAATTTTCCTTACGCATATGCATGTTTAATTAAATGCTCCTAAGTTTTTTTAGTGACTTATTTTTCTTTTTTTTTCTTTATTTAAATTTTAATATTCACTTTAATGTTTTCAATTATGTTCGATTGTGTTTAATTTCCATTTTAATTTAGTTTATTTCCATGCACAAAAACACTTTCCCAAAAGCCCCCCACTACTTGTTGATCTGAGACTGAACCCAAATTGGTCCTTGAGAGACGACCTAGGAGTCACTTCCTAGTAACTATACTGCATTAATTTTGCAATCAACTTTTGTGAGAGGTGCGACCCTCTCATCAAACGCTCCTCGTGAACTCTCACCTGGATCTTAAGGTATGGTCCTAGTGAACTCCTAAAATCTAAACCAAACGGTGAGGTACGCTCATCGTAAAATCTCACCCTGATCTTAGGGCACACTACCAGTAAACTCCTAAGATATAAAACGAACGGTTAGGAACGCTCCTCGTGAACTCTCACCTTGATGTTAGGGAACTCTCCTAGTGAACTCCTAAGATCTAAACCGAACGGTGAGGAACGCTCCGCGTGAACTCTCACCTTGATCTTAGGGCACGTTCCTAGTGAACTCCTAAGATCTAAACCGAACAGTGAGGAACGCTCCTCCTGAACTCTCACCTTGATCTTAGGGCATACTCCTAGTGAACTGCTAAGATCTAAACCAAACGGTGAGGAGCGCTCCTCGTGAACTCTCACCTTGATCTTAGGGTACGGTTCTAGTGAACTCCTAAGATGTAAACCTAACGGTGAGGAACGCTCATGGTGAAATCTCGCCTTGATCTTAGGGCACGCTCTTAGTGAACTCCTAAGATCTAAACCTTACTTGAGGGAGGCTGCCGTGAACTCTCACTTTGATCTTAGGGCATGCTCCTAGTGAACTCCTAAGATCTAAACCGAACAGTGAGGAACGCTCGTCGTGAACTCTCAGCGTGATCTTAGGGCATGCTCCAAGTGAACTCCTACGATCTAAACCAAATAGTGAGGAACGCTCTTGGTGAACTCTCACCTTGATCTTAGGGACCGATCCAAGTGCACTCCTAAGATCTAAACATCTCAGTTGTGTATGCTTCTTTAACTCTTACCCTAGCATCTTCGATCTTGGGAAAGTTGTAAGCGAGCTCATAGATGCCTCGCTCGGTAAGGAACGTTTCCGTAAAGCTCACCCGAGCGTCTTCGATCTAGGAAAAGTATGGACTCCTAGATCCCTCGTTTGGTGAGCGATGCTTCTATGGCTCTCACATTTGCATTTTTGACCTAATGAACATTCCCAGGGAACTCCTAGTGTAAAAACCGCTCGATCATGCCATTGTATGAATCGTCATGACCGTTGAAAACTCGAGTAAAATCCGGTGCCGATCGATATAACTTGACAAACCCAACACAATATCAAAAATTTTGCTAGGGCTTGGGGGGCTTATGTTACTATGGGCTCATTTTCGACCGAACAGTTAGGACGACATACGACCCTAAGGAACCGAACGATCAACGTGCAGGAAAGAGCCTCTCATTCGTTCGGTCCCGACAACCGTTGAGCAGAGTTAATGAACAAATAAATGTGATAACAACTATTCTTAAACAATTAAGGTTTCCATTAATGACCATTAAGAGGTAAATTAATTGGTCAGATTCCTTTAAACTCTATAAATAAGGGTTTAGGATCAAGGTAAACTCACGTTTTACTCAGTACTAAATTATAAAAGACCTATAGAGAAAATTTATGACTTGAGCGTCGGAGTGTCTTCTACAGCTCGTCTCCCATTTGGTGTTCGGTTAACTAGATTTAGGAGAAGTAGGACGCTCGACATCGACCGCAAGACGCTCGACATGGACAAGAGGACGTTCGACGGATATCCTCGTCCCATTTCAGCAGAAACACAAAGGAAACAAAACCATGTTCTGAGTCAATTGTTTACCATCTATATGTCTTATAATTGTGTTGTAGCTTAGGAATGTAGCTTAGCATTGATTCTTATCAAAGTAGAAAATTATGCAATGTAACGAAAGGAGAGTATATTTTCCATACAACAACACTATTTGATCTTCTTTTTAATCTATACATCAACTTTTCACATTGAAAAGCAACTTGTTGAAATTATTTAATTGTTTGTTGGATTTTCTTAAGAAATCAAATACATATTTAAATATTATATTAAAAAATAATTTAAAAATAATTAATTTAAGAAACTCCAGCAAAATTTAAAATAAGAAATTGTCAAATATTTTTAATTCTTTCACACTAATTCTGTCAGACCCCATTAAAACGCACCCAAAACCCCAAGTAGTGGGTCCAGGTGCCAAGAAGTGAGTGAGCGTCTCAGTTAGTGGAGAATAGGTGGCTGCATGGGAGTGGTCGTTCGTTTTGGGCGACGACAGTATTTAAGGCCAAATTTCAAATGTCGTGCCACTTCTCTACATGCCTTTTTTCTTCCCCACCTTGTTGAAGCCATTTTCTCCTTCTTCTCTCTAAAATCTCCTCCTTCTCTCTAAGAAAACCTTGCCATTTCTTCTTCCGATCACCTCTCAGGCACCGCTGGAGCACTCCCAACATCAAGAGCTTCCAGTTAAACCGATCAGTTTGTGATTCTAAGCTGGTGAGTTCTTTTTCTTTTAGCACGTTCGGTTAGACTCGCATGCAACTCTCTAGTTCTGGTCGCCTGAGTGGGTGGTGTATTCTGAGTGTTTCTGGTTTTCTCTGTAGTTCAGTATTCCTAAAAACGTGGTCGTCGAACGTTAGTTCTTTGGTAGAGGCAAGCTCTATTCTGCTTCGTTTTAGCGTTCGATTACGTGTCGAGGTAAGGGAAGCTTATATAATTTAATTTAGCTTGTTGTGTGGAATGTTTGTATGCTTGCATGATACGTGTGATTATTTGATGAGTATGAAATATGATTGTACTGCTGGTTTGGATGTGTGGATGAACGTATGATATAAGTTATGAACTGAGTTGGGATAGAGTTTAATATTTGAACCGTAGTAATATGAGAAAAGGTGATTAGCATGGTCGAGCGTCATTAACGAGCGTTCGGTTTTCTTGGGAGTACATGGTCTTACCTTAATTCTCATGTTTTGAGGATAGAGTATAAGAGTCTTCCTGTAATACTATATAGGATTAGTTAAACTTTGACCTAGAGTTCATAGTAACCATTCTATTACTCTTTAAGCGTCCGTCTACATTAAGTTCTTCTTCTATAAGGAATTTCGTTAGTGGAGTTCGTGTTATAATAATAGATAAGTATAATGAGTGTTCGGCTTAAGTGTAGTCCTTCTTGAGACTTCCTAAACAGCTTTATGTGAGTTTATCAGTGATCGATCTTAGATCAAGCGTTCAGTCTAAGTAGTGCTCGTTCCTGATAAGCATTTGGTCTTGGACCAGCGCTCGTTCAATAGTGTTTGGTTTCTACAGGGCTCGGTCTTAAACCAAGCTCTAGGTCTTGTTTTCTGTAATACAGTATTATTGTTCTTAAAATCAGAGTCTTTATTCAAACTAGATAGCGTTCGTTAATTCATAGTTTATCGTCAGTATTATTACTTAGTATAAGTTAGTGTTGGTCTTTAAAAGGTGTTCGACCTAGAGTCTTAGTACTCGGCCTAGGCTTCGTGGCGTTCGGTTGAACTCTTAGGAGTTTGTTTATTGTAGTAGATGAGTAGCGCTCAGTCTTGTTAGTTTCTAAGAAGCGTTATTCCAGTCGTACTTGGGCTATGATAAAAGCGTATGATCTCTATTCATGTGAATGTATGGATGATTAAGTATGAGAAGAATTGAGATGTGATGTGTATGAAATAGTTGATTATGAGTGAGTATTCCAGGGAGGAATATCTCAGAAAGTGGTTATTGATTGGTAAAGTATGAATTTGGGCATGCTAAGCTGGCGGTTCATCCTGATATTTCGTGATTACTCGTTTCTCACGTAGAGAAGGATAGGTCATGTGTGGGAATGACAGAAGGTCCTAGTCCTTATGGTTAATTTGGACGGAACGAACTAACCTCGGGTGGCAGCTATTGAGGGTATCCTAGTTACTACATCACTCGGGTGCACGAACGTCGTAGCTACACATGATTCATACAGTCCGGACAGTCAGAGTCATGTGGTCGTTATTTGCATGCATGGACGTATGAATTATGATGTGGTCATTATTGGTTTTGTTATGAATATTTTATGATGTGATTGGATAAATTAAATTATATAAGCTTACCCTGTTTATAATCTTTGTTTGTATTGTGCGTTCGGTCGTTGTTCTATTGCAATGATCATCCGTGTGGATGTGAGCAGAAGGAGAAGAGCTGCTTGAAGAAGTATTGGAAGATGCAACAGAAGTGAAGGCCGAACCTTGAGAGCGTTCGGTCTAGTGTTAGCATTACCTTTTGTAAAATCGTTCGGTATAATTTATTTGGTACACCGTTCGGTCTAGTAGTAGCTGGCGTTAGTTTTT
Organism: Vigna angularis; assembly: GCF_016808095.1. Lineage (NCBI taxonomy): Eukaryota > Viridiplantae > Streptophyta > Magnoliopsida > Fabales > Fabaceae > Vigna > Vigna angularis. Next base: position 19,632,362 of record NC_068974.1, on the reverse strand, counting down.
AAAGTCCCTGTTATTGTGTAAGATCGTTTGGCCATAATCGTATCTCGTTTTGTGTAGAACTGGTCTGTAGTATTGTTAACATGTGATGATTCTCTTATATGATTTTATACTGTATTTTTGGGATGTTACAAATTTTAACAATATTATAAAACAATTATAATCGAAATAATATACCTATTAAAAAACACTTTTTATACCTATTAAAAAAGACTTTTTATACCTTTTTTGAATGGCTATAGATTCATGGGGTATAGAAAGTTTTTGTCCTTTCACACTGTTTCTAGAAATGCTATAAAAGTTTGTTTTTTACACCGATTATTTCTGTAACAGGTATAAAAGTTTGATATTTACACCTGTTATTATGAAATCAGGTATAAAAAAGTCGTCTCTCTTATTAAAAAAAGAGTTAAATATGTTTTTTGTCCCTAAACTATCAAGTGAATTTGTTTTTAGTCCCCCTTTCAAAGTAAGATACATTTTAGTCCTTCTATTTCAAAAAAACGTTAATATTTTATCCTCCCGCTGTTAGTTTTGAAGGACTAAAAATTAAGGTTTTTTTGAAGGAGGAGAACTAAAATGTACCTTACTTTGAAAGAGAAACTAAAAACAAATTTGCTTGATAGTTTAGGGACTAAAAACATATTTAACCCTTAAAAAAACTCACTTTTATACCTACTAGTCACAGAACAGGTATAAAAGAAACTCAGTTTTATACATGATGATATTATAACCGTTGTCAAAAAATAAGACTTTTTACACTTAATGTGACTTTACCAGGTGTAAAAAGTAATTTTTTTTAAATATTTGATTTGTATGTGCTACTATCCATATCCAGACATGCAAAAAATTCAATCCTAGATTTATCCAACAATATTGCTTCTATTAACACATCAAAATGTAATATTTACCTAACAAAGTTCCTAAATATATTTACCTAATATACTTAACATAGTTACACATAAAATAGTTCCTAAACTCAAAATGTAACATTGAAACATCTAATCAATTACAAATGGTTAAAAAAAATGCAGTTTACTGCTCCCGAACATCCTTTATGACATGTTGCTCCATTGGAGACGTGTCATCAAATATTTACACAATGACATTTGCGGATATAATTTTTTGCATGTGCCTCATAACATTATATCCGTACTCAAAAGCTTCCCGGTTGACATGAGCACTACAAGTTAAATTTATAAAGTATCATAAAATTTATAATTGTATTTATAGTTTGAAAGATTAACTACTTACAATTGATGCAATGAACTGCAACTTCTTTCTAGAGACGATGTGTTCCTTGTAACCTTGAATATGGCTCAACCACTCTATAAAGTTAAATGTACATTAAAATAAGTCCTAAAGAACTTAGTAAAATTAGTTATGTGTACAAAACAAATAAATTATTAAAAAACTTACAATATTAGTGTACTTTTAATTGCCAAAGTGCGAGGTTTTTTGTGCAATGAACACAAGAAAACTACAAGAAACTATTGAGGAAGAATTATTAACAATTGCCAATGACCCATGCAAATTCAAACAATAATAGTATTAAATAACATTTACATAATAGAATTTTATTAATAAAAATTATCTACTTACTGTTGCAAATAAAATACTAAGTACACTTGCTTTTTTTAGTTTACAAAAGCCTCCAAGAGGTACTTTTGGACCTCTTCACCGTTAATCATCTATTCTTTGTAGATAAGTCTACTATTTTGTCTATCACCATGAAGAATATGGTAAGTAATAAATTTCATATAAGTGATACTTATGTATAAATCCTGGCCCTGGATTTGAAAAACCTATAGAACACAAGCTTGTCATTGCCACAGTAGCAAGCAACTAGACTAAGCTAAATAGCTAAGAATAGAAGAGAATCACATTTACCCTTTTCATTTGCCATATCAAGAAAAGCCTGAAACTTAATAGCCCGCCGGTAGTACATCATTCCCCTAACTGCATTAATGAACACGTACAAGAGGGAAAATGTTAATCACCAAATCCTGTTTGTGGGGATGAAGAAGGTAGAAGTCATAGTCACCTGTCCTGCTAAGAGTTTGTCCTCGTAACGAGGCTCAGTGACGTAGCTGTAATATGTGTTCATCTTTCTCCCATAATGTCACTATCTTTCTTACAACCAAGACGTTCCATGAAGTTGTTACACTCACTGCAAGAAACGCGTTTATTACCTACAGATAATTACCGAAGGTCAAGTGTCCTTCGGTAATTTGCGCTGCCCTGTAATTTATCGGCGGATACGAGGCTTCGGTATTGTGCACGATCACTTCACCTAAATTTTGGTATTCCCTCACTCATTTTCAATTTCAGCAGTTCTCTTTCCCCCTAATTTCTCTCTTCTCTTCCCCCAAAATTGAAATTCGAGGGCATGTGAGGGTACCCCAAAATTTCTCCTCCTTCGTTAGATTCCCTTTTCTTTGCGCATCATCCGTCCCTTCCATCTTCTGTTGGCATAACGGTGGTGTGAAGAGCGCGAGCATTTTCGGTGGTGGAGCGGGTTCATGCAATCGCGGAGGGTGCCTCCCTGTTAAGTTCACAATCATTTGTAGAGGGAAACACCTCCGATGGCGACGACAGCGGAGCCAGAAGCGAAGACCTACTGGTGCCACAAATGCGATATGAGCGTGTCCCTTACACTCCTTCCCTCGCCTCTCCTCTGTCCCCATTGCCACACCTCCTTCCTCAAACTAATGGACTCTCTCTTCTCCCAAAACGATGTCGAATCAACCCCCTTTGACCTCATTTTCCAGGACGCGCTCTTACTCCTCTCCCCGAAACCCCTCCCCGCCAAACCCCACCCTCTCTCCTCCGTCAACGTCACACCCTCGCTCCTTTTCGCGCTCGACCCCAACGGCTTCGTTTTCTTTGCTGTGTGCAAAGACCAAATTTCCCTCTTTGACGCCGAGGCCAAATAGTTGCCCTGCAAACACCTTTACCATGCTGGTTGCATCACGCCGTGACTCGACCTCCACGCGTCGTGCCCGTTGTGTAGACTTCGCCTTGAGGAAGAGGCGGCACAGGAGGAGGAAGACGAAGGTGGCGGTGTGGTGGCGGAGATCCGGAGGGAGCCTCGAGGTGCCCAAGCGCCTTTTCTATACGGTGGTACTCCGTCTTTTCTTTTCTTTGTCTTGCATCTCTTTTTTAGTGCTAAATTAGACTAGAATTCTGCTCTGATCAACTAGCTTCACTGTAATAATTGTGAGAATGAAACTCCAATTTCGGTTGAAGTTCGAGATGACCATTGGAGAGAGTATAGAATTTTAGTTCGGTTAATGTGTGTGTGTTATAATTGTTGAAGAGTGTTATTGATGACCAATCCTAATTGTGTTTTTCAACTGGGATCTTGAAATTTTAAGGTTGATTTTGTTGAAGGAGGGAATATGTTATGATTACTGAGTTGATATTACATAATTCAAGATTGTTGAAACTTTAAATTTGTGGTGGTTTGTTTTGCTTCAAAACTGTTATGATCTAAGCAACTAAAGGCGATTCTATCTTTATGTGCTAGAATGAAATTTCATCTAAGCATTTTAATTTACAGCTTAATGAATAAATTGTTTCTTTAGATGAATAATGAAGTCTTATGTCATTTGATTTGATTTAATTTAATTTGAGGTAAGCCCACTCCTAATATCTAGCTTTTACAAAGTTAGGTTCTAATGTAAATTCATCTTATATTTTGAAGGAGTGTAAGTGTTTGTGTGCATTTTAATTAGGAAATATCCAAGAAGATTCCTGCTGAACATTAAGATAACAGGGCATTAAAGATGTGAATGCACACTTCAAAGAACTGATAATATGTAGGGACTGTTCAACCTCAACCTTTGCCTATCAATTCATGGGCTGCTCCAAAATCTGTGAAGAAAATGAGTCACATAAATCAATGTTCATTTGAACAACAATAAGTAGTTTGCTTTTAAAAGAGTTTAGAAAATGAAGTGACTTTGGTTTTACAGGTGAATAATCAAAATGTAAAAAATTCTTAAAAATGGTTTTGTTCTTGTGAAGATTGTATGAATTAATGATACTTAATGTACGGTGCAAAAATTAATAGAGCTTTAAAATAGTGAATACTTGGATTACTTTAAGAGATGATGCCTTCAAAATTTAAGTAGATATGTCATTTTATAATTTGTTGAACATAGTGACAGTTGTTTCCTTCCAATTCCAAATAGGATTCTTCTCAGATCTTTCTACATAAACCTCATTTCAGTGAACCACATAATAGAATACTAACTCAATATTACCACATTCAGCAATTGAAGCAACAATTGAAGCAGAAAATTATTTTATCTAAACTAGTGTCTTTTTGATATATATATATATATATATATATATATATATATATATATATATATATATATATATATATATAACTCTGCATGATGAAGCATGGCAATCTGTGATGTATAACCTGCATAATTTGATGAACTATACTTTGACAGGTTCTACGGGTCCTGTATCCCATGAATTGACTCAGATGAGAACAAAACATTGAATTTTGGTCATAATAGGGTGGGGTTTGATCCTGCCTGTAGGGGCACTTATTGCTAGATATTTCAGGCACAAGGATCCCCATATACAAGCTCACAGAGGCATAGGCATCTTTTCCTTTGTACTAACTATTCTTCAGGTTTGTCATTGATCCATATCTAACCTTGCCTAGATAATTTTCTATATAAATTATGATAGCAAAAGGAATTAAGAAAAATAAGTTAATTAAGGTAACTCATGTTTACGTTCAAATTAACATAGTGTTGGGGATGCAATTATTTAACTGTGTTATGTATGATCATTGTAATGTTCTTTATATTTTTTGAATGCTATATTTGATGAAAGATATTTATGTTTCAAATGGAATAACAGTATAACATATATGTGTGATAAAAAACAAAATATTCAAATGTTTAACTCAAATCCATATATAATTACATTCAAAATCAAGACTATTTATTAAATTGAAAATTTATGATGTTGTGTTTGTTGTTCTTTCACAGTTGTAATTTTTATTGTATTGTTATGTCATAGTTATTTTATTTATATATTGCTAATACTTAAATTTATTTCATATATAAGGTTAATAGTCAAATCCTTGCAGATTTTCATAAAAGAATAAATAAATATTTATTATTTATTTTATTTATTCTAGTGTCCCATTTATATATACTGGTTTTTTATTTCCTTAACATTGTTAATCCCTCTTATTACAAGGTTCCTTCATAGTATACACCAACAGGAAGTGATTGGAAGATAGGCTATGGGTTCCTTTTTGGTATTATGGTTACTGCAGCAATTGTTCTTGAAGTATTGGCTTATTTGAAAAGATTAGAGATGCGTTCTCTACCTCCTAATTTCCAAATAGATCTTGTTGGAGGAGCTACATTTCCAAGTAATCAAGCCCTTTTTTTATTTTTTCTTCCCTCATTTAATATAATCTGTTTAGTGAAAATGGCGCTGAAAAAAAAAATAACTTTTAGTTCTATCTATTGACTATGTTATATACCACTTTTATGGAGCAGGGGGAATGTGATTGTTACTAGTTTTAGAGTTCCACAAACGTTGTCAATTGTTTCATTTAAAGCAGCCCATACATAACTAGCTACGAGTTTGCCAAGTTGGACAATCCCTGTTTGGTATTCTCACTCAATTTCACCATATAGAAGTCTTTCGGTTTTCTTATTCATTCTTCGTCGAATTTCTTTTGAAGATTGCCAAGAATGTAAATGACGATTCATAAGAGCTTTCTATTTACAGTTAGATTTTATAATTTGGAGCTTTTTTTCTTCTGGAGATATATGTATTGGAATATAAGAATCATACTTTATTCTTTGTTGAATGACAAAAGATTACATTCATTATTACCTTCTTCAAGATATATGTTCCGGAAAATGATTTAACTTGAAAGGAAATTATAGAGTTCATCGCATTACCAGCTGCATTACAATTTGCTAGAGATTTTAAATGTAGTTCATTGATTCTTTATCCTTTAATCCTGCCTGATTTTTACCGAAGGCTTTTGCCCTTCGGTAATTACCGAAGGCTTTTGCGCCTCGGAAATTACCGAAGGCTTTTGGCCCTCGGTAATTACCGAAGGCTTTTGGCCCTCGGTAATTACCGAGGGCTCTTTGGCCGTCGATAAGCCGTCCGTAAATACCCTTTTCTGACGGCTTCTGGCTATTTCTGAGGGCTTATGGCATTCGGTAATGCCCTTATTTTTTGTAGTGACTCATCTGGTAAGATAAGTACAATTTAGCCCGTCCTTTCGCTGCTAGCAAATTACAGTCAAGATATATAGTGATAGTTGCTACACACCAGGGTAGATCTTTTGCAGGTAATATATGATTGACACGCCATCTTCATTTTCAACCTCAAGATCATTCTTCGAGTAGATAGTAGTATAGAGTTAAGACACTGCAAATAAAAAAGCAAAATGCTATTTATAAGCTCAAAACAACTTCGGAACACATCCGATTCAACACCAATGCATTCCAAATTGCTTTACAAGTAAAATATTCAATAAACCTGGGAAAGATAATTTGTGTAATAAGAATTACGAGATTTACCCTGATGATCACATATTCTCTAAACTCTGGAAGGATTTAAATATTCAATATGAAAGTTAGCATAACAGATGATGTTTCTGCAATTTATTATACATGACATGACATTTGCATACGTCTTAATGGCCACAAGTTCTATACAAAAACCGAGCATCAGACCTTTTTGGCAATGGATTCTATTTCAAGGGAACTAATGTCTATATAGATGAATAGACCGATAGTGACTTATTATTTTCCTAATTGCTAAAATCAAAAGAATCATGAAGTTGAAATTAATAGTCAACTTCTCTAAAAATATTATATAGGATTGACCAATTTAAAACATCTCATCCAAAGCAACATTGTCTCTACACAAAACAATTATTAAAAATAAAAATAAAATACACACTTCTCACTACACAAAATAATTATTAAAAATAAAAGACACCAAAAAGTACATTATTCTGGCAACCAATTTGTCCCTGTATTATATCAAAACTTGAGACAAAATCAATTCTAATTTTGTGTCAAAATTCAAAAATTAAAATCATATTCTATTTTTGTTTTTCAATTTTTTCCTCTTCTATCGTCACAACTCTCTTTTCCTTCTTTCTCCACTGGTGTCCGTTCTCTTTCAATAACTCGGGAATTTACCTATACTCACTTCTTCAAACAGTAACTGTTAGTTAGAATAAACTTTTAATTTTATTCATTTTGTTTCTTGTGATTAATCGTTCGGTTTTCGTTTGAACATTTGTGGCCAAACAATTTTTAACGTTCGGCTATGAACGAACGTTCGGGTCCTTTGACTGCTCGGTTTCGTTCGTTCTTTAACGTTCGTCATTTATGTCCTTTACTTGGATTTGTTATATATATATACTTGTCTTGGTTTTCGATAATCAATTTATGCCGGGATATTCAGATTAATCTTTTATGTTTTCTCTCCTCTGTTGCTTCTGTTTCTCCGTTTCACACTCTAATCCAATAGTAAGATACTTCAATATTAATTCTTTTCCTCTTGGAAGACTTGTGACTCTTCCTAAATAATAATTTCTCTCGTTCGGTATTTATGTTACCGATCGGTTAACCTTTCAAAGCCAATGTCTCTTTATTTAAAAGTCATCGACTGGTTCCTTACTTCAGAGTTCTCCTGTAATTTACTATCTTCCCATAAACATTTAATCCTTACCCAAACATAACCGTTCGTTATAGTTGAAACCAGTCAACATTAAAGAATTGATAAAGACGTGCGTGTGGGAAGAAGTCGGTTGTCCTAGGAAGCTGCTGCCGAAGGTTCTTGGACCGTAGACGCATTGGGATGGTAGCGTATGAAGATATCATTGCCTCCTCAATTAGCTAATCATCATTTAGTTTTCACGCATCACCACTCTGGAAGTATATTGGAGACTCGTCTAATGTGCTAGAGCTAGAAGACGTTCGTATTTAAGGATACCGATTTGTATAGATCCAACCAGTATGTATTGGAGATACCCCAACCAAGTGTTCAAGAGAAAATCCATCAGATGGGTGAGAGTGGTCTGGAACGGGAAGAATGACGACATTACGATAGAAGTACCCCGTCTACCCTTTAGTATACCGGGATTTTCGAGGACGAAAATTTTTGTAGTTGGAGGGAATGTAAGACCCTAGAAAATAACGTACGCTGGAGTACGCGTGGCAGTTGGTGAACGAGACACCTCAACAACGTACATGGCAACTGCAGAGCGAGATACTTCACCATCAGATGCCAGGTGTCACGTTGCATGGAGTCTGGAGTGGGGAACGCAATGCAGCTTGCGTGTCACTCGGAGAGCGCGACAGTTCACTAACGAACGCCAGGTGCCACGACGAGAGGAGTCTGGAAAGCGTTAGTGGAATGCACGTGGCTGACGAGGAGTGGACGTTCGTTCGACACTGGAAACAAAACATGCGTTCTCAGAAAAACTCATTTCTCTCTCTACACACACACTCCTCTCAGAATCCTGGAGAATTCTTTTCTCTCCTCCTTCTCTCTACGATTTCCCCACCTTCTCTCTAAGATCACCACCGTTTCATCTTCTCCGATCACGATTCTGACACCATAGAAGGACTCCTAGTGACAAGGACTTCAAGAAGAACAGTTCGGTTGGTGAAACTGGACTGGTAAGTTCTCCCCATTTCCTCTGTCGTTCGTTTTCCAAAGCATGCAACTCAGTTCTGAGTTCGTGCGTTGATTCAATTCTTCAAAATTAGTAGATCTGATAGTGTCGGGTATCACCTTGTGTAGTTTGGATTAACGAGCGAAGGAACTGTGGTAGAGAGGTTGTGTTACTGCGTTGAGAACGTCTGATCACATTTTAGAGGTAAGGGAAGCTTATTAAAGTTAATTCTTATGATTTTACTGTAATGCATGTGCTTTATGGGTGTTGTATGAAATATGATTTATGATATTGGATTTTTGGTATATGAATATAATCTATGGTATTTGACTTGTGTATATGATATGATGATGAGATAATGCATGAGAATTATGGATTGTACTATGATATGAGTAATTAAATGTATGAAAGTTTATAATGAAAAATGAATTACTGTAAGGGAGAATTTGAACATGAGAGTTATATGATAATGAACGTTCGTTATTGAACGGTCTTTGACCGTTCGGTATTCTTAGTAATTCCTTTGAAAATGAATCCTTTCATTTGGAAAGTATTTTATGTGAGGACGAACGCCCTCTTTTATTAGTCTTACGTTTGCGCGTTCGGCCAAACGTAGATATCCTGAGTGGTGTGTGAGAATTTGAGAAGCTTGAAAATATACATTCAGACACTTAGTCATATTGTTAAAAACGTAACTTTACCATCACCTCTTATATAAAATTCTATTTCTAAGATTTTGAATCCGTGATGGGTCTCGATCCAAACGCGTACGTCCTAAGTGGCGCTCGGTCTTCTACCGAACGCTCGTCCCAAGGTGTACGTTATAAGTAGCGCTCGGTCCTATACCGAACGCTCGTTCTTTCCGTAATTACCAACAAGCAGAAATAACGTTCGTCCTGAACTTTCATAGCGTTCGTCCAAAGAAATTTAAATAGCGTTCGTTCTAAATTTCAGTAAATTCACGTACCACGTTCGGTCATTTACTGGCAGTCGGTTTACTCTATCTAAATTGTCCTTGGTATATTTAATATTAGTCTTTTGTATCTCCATCCAGTTGGATTTGACTCTGAATCTTGGTATTTAATTTATTCTAAGTGTAAATCGAATCATTCTAGAGTAAGTTCATATAACTGATTCAAATTGTAATGACGTTCGTCATGTGAAATGTGTCAGCTTTATCATTTCGGAAAAGAAGACCTTTCGGTCTCGCTTTTGACGTTCGTCCTCGTAATGAAGAGGATTGAACGCTCGTCCTTTTATGCAAGTGGAACAAAGAATGAAAATGTTATTTAGAGGAAAAATTATAATGTGCGAACAGTATAAGAGCTGAAATTATGATTTTGGATTTTGAACGAGCGTTCCAGGGAGGAACGACTCATATGTAATGAAAGTTGGAATTGTAAAGTATGAATGTGGTAAGCTTAGCTGGCGGTTCATCCTGATATTCCGTGAGTGCTCGTTCTCAAGTAGAGAGGAGTATGTCATGTGTGGGAATGGCAGGAGGTCTTAGTCCATAACTGTAACTTGGACAGAACAGACTAACCTCAGGTGGCCTCTGATGAGAATTCCAGCTATTCCACCTGGGTGCACGAACGTCGTAGCTACACAGAATTCATACAGTCCGGACAGTCTGTCTAGTATTCAGGAAATTGATTGAGTTAATGAATGAATTGAAGTATATGTTGTGAATTATTTGAAGTGTTTGATATGATTATGTAATGTATGTTTTACTTGAATTAAATTCAATAAGCTTACCCTTCGTTTTCAATTGTGTTGTCTGTATTTGTACGTCCGTCTTGTCCTTGCAATGATCATCCGTGTGGATGTGAGCAGAGGGAGATGCATCTCTGGAAGAAACGCTTGAAGAAGGACTTCTGGCTGAAGAGAACTTAGTGGAGATTGAAGTAAAAGCCGAACATTAGGACGTTCGGTTATGTTTTAGTCTAGTTAGGTTAGTGGGCCTTTTAGAGCGAGCGCCCTTTTTACTGTGTATTAAAGACTTGAACGTTCGGTATTTTATTTTGTAAACCGTTCGCTCTTATCATTTTTGTACGCTCGAAAATTTTACTTATCTATGTAAGGCCGTTCGGCCACCTGCGAAGTTTATATCGTTTTCTGTAAGACTGTTTTGTTATATTAATACATATGAATATTCTATTATATAGTTGCTGACTGTATAATTTTGGGATGTTACATTAATTATCATAAAAACACTTTACAAGTCATTTAATGTCTTTCTTCCCTTGGCCTCCCGCACTTCAATGGATAGATTATTTTAGTCACTTTTACTATTAGCCATCTTTTTCATTGTTTTCACCTCATCCTCCCAAAATATGAAATAAATGATATAATGTTGAGAAAAACCTTTGATAAAATGTCCACCATCTCACGTTTTTCCATTCACAAACTTGAACATACGAACTTGCTTAAAAAAGCAAAATCCAAAGGATCAACACATTAATAAAACAATTGAACTCACAAAATATGAATTTTGTTCCACCTGTACAATTTTCTGAAGCTAAATCAACAGCGTATTTAACTGGCATCAAAATTGATTGATGACACCCTGCCTCTCAATGGCTAGGAATGTTCATCAGGTTCAAATTCAGTTGTTTGGTGCTTCTTTTACCTCAAAATTAAACAAATAAAGAGGCAAAAATCAGAGCTCAAAATCAAATGAACAAAATCAATAATAAAATTAAGAAACAGTAAACTTAGGATAAAAACTAATACTCTAAAACATACAAAGAAATCACAAAGTTTTCATGAAGTTCCATATTGTTCATTAGTTTTTCACAAAGTCTCTTCGACGATGTAAAACTCATGGTATCAATTCATACATTCCTAAGATTTTTATGGTATACATACATTTGAACATGAACAAGATTGACTTCATTGGTTTCATATGAAGTGTCTTACGAAAGTTTTCTTATTTGTTAGTTGGAAAATTAATTCTAGAAACTTTTGCTAACTCTAAACCAAATTAATTAGGAAATTAAAAATATTCAATTAGTACAACTTTAGATAAAACAATTACTAACTTTTCAATTAATACCAAGTTCGTTTCACCATTGTTGGCAAGTGAAATTTTATGCATGAAAATAACAATTTTTCAACTGTTAAATAACGTACCCTTTTTTATTAGAAGGATATCCAATAAAGACACATTTAAGAGCTCTGAGATCTAATTTACCACGGTTAGGATGATGAGAGTGAACAAAAACAACACATCCAAAGACTCGACTAGGTAGACTTGTTATTAGGGAAGAAGAAGGAACAAAAGACAATAGAGACTCTATAGGACTAATGTCATTTAAGATACGAGTGGATAACCTGTTGATGAGATATGTGGCCGTTAACACAGCTTCTCCCCAGTACTTTTTTGGAACAGACATTTGAAAAAGAAGAGCTCTAGTTACTTCAAGAAGATGACAATTCTTTCTTTCAGCAACCCCATTTTGTTGAGGGGTATTAACACAGGTTAGTTCATGAACAATACCATTATGAGACAAAAAATTGAGAAATTCATGATTCACATATTCAGTACCATTATCAAACCTAATTCTTTTGATATTTTTTCCAAATTGAGTTTGGACAAGATGGAAAAAATTAACAAAAATTTGAAAAACTTTGGATTTATTTTTCATAAGGTATGTCCACGTGACACGAGTACAATGGTCAATAAAGGTAACAAACCATTTGGCTCCGGAAATAGAATCTATGACAGGACCCCAAACATCAGAGTGAATTAAATCAAATGGAGAAATACTCTTTTTATTACTAATAGGATAAGATGCACAATGGTGTTTTGACAATTGACAAATATCACAATTAAAAGACTCAACAGACTGCTTGGTAAACAAATGGGGAAATAAGGACTTACTAAGACTAAATGAAGGATGCCCAAGCCTTTGATGATGTAACCATATTTGAGATTTTGCCCACGTCTCAGATGTACCTTGTTGACTCATGATTTGTGTGTTGCTTTGGTCATCAAACTCTAAAAAAATACAACCCACTTTGCTCCTTAGCAGTTAAAATCGTCTTCCATGTGGCAAGGTCCTGAAAAACTGATGGACAAATTTGTGATCACCAAAATATGATGTCACAAACTTGTTTTTCAATCGGCAAGTATGACCGAATCGTTCAAGTAATAAACTTGGTAAGACCAAGTATCGTTCTTCCCAAAGGACTCACGGCCTAGTTTAGTTATGTGAATTCTTGATTAGCTAAGACTTAAAGACGAAATATTTGGAGTTTAATATGCAAGACAGAAAATAAACATGTATGCATGAAGTTTTGATCAATGGCTAAAACAAAAGACACACACTTTCAATGGAATATATTAATGAATATGTTGTTGGGGGTCAATTTCATCTTATCCACTCTCATATATTTTAGGAATTCAACATTCAAATCATCATTGTTAATGCCACTCTCTAAAGTACCTTTCTAGAAGGCTTCTCCCCAATCACGAGTTCATACAATTCCTAGCATTCCTAATGATCAGTTCATAAGTGCAGGAGCTTAACGACAACCAATATCATATTGGGAGAAATTCCCCGGATCTAGACTTCCCCGTACGTTCCCGTATCGACAAAACCAATAATCATGCATCAAATGAGTTAAACAATGCAAGCATTAAGCAAAGAGGAAAAACCCTAACTAATGATGAAAGAAAGCATAAATCTTAATTAAAAGATGTAAAAACAGATTCCATATATGAGAGCTTCATAAGATTACATTGATTCCCCAACAAACATACAGAGTTTAGTTCACCATATTCATGGTGAACCTAGATGAACAATAATGAAAGAATGAAAGAGATAGAAAAACCCGAGAAATAGAAGAGGAGAGCCGTCACCATCTCCCAATCTACCCCCAAGGGGTGAAAAGTGTGTTTCTACTTCCTCCCAGCCAAAGATACAAACCCTAGGACGTGCAAGTCCTTAAATAGGGCATAAAAATAACATAAAACAAGTCCAAGCCCATAAAAACAAAAGAAAACCGGTCCAAGCCCACTTAGAATGGCGCTCAGCGGTATTTTATCGCTCAGCGGTATTTTACTGCTCAGCGCCACTCGGTCACACGTTTTCTGCGTTCTGGTTGGTTTTTCAGCATTCTGGTTGACTGGTTGACTTTTCTGGTTGACTGGTTGACTTTTCTGGTTTCTGGTTGACTTTTCAGCACTCCAATCATTCGGTATTTCAATTCTTCTTTCAAATCATTCAATTAGCCTACAAAATCAAGGGAATCTTGCATAAAACCATTAAATTCACTTTCAACTCTCTTATTCTCAAAACTAAAGCAAAAATATGATTTCAAGCTAGTTTCTAAGTCTTAAAGGTTGCTTTTGGTATCAAATTTAAGCATAAAAATAACGGTTTTTCAACCATTATCACAACCCCAAACTTAAAACTTTGCTTGTCCTCAAGCAAACAAGATGTAACTCAATCTTCCATCAATCCATATAATGGTTCACCACATTCAAAAATCCTTCTTTCAAGACAAGTAAATACTCAATTTAGCTCATCATCAAGACTTCAATCAAGATGTGCACATGCTTTTAGTGATCACTCAAACACATACTATCCAACAAATGCTATTTTCATGAATGATCAATTAACTAAGAAAAGATGTTCTTATGTGTTCATGGAATGTATCCTTACTAGATAAAGTGTTTCACTCAAACACACAAGTGTATAGGAGATATTCACTCATTCACTCTACTATTACAATATCACATGAATCAACTTTGCCTTTCATTTAACCACAATCAAAAACACTTATCAGCAAGCATCATCACAAGGACTTTTCTATGGCTTATAACGTGGCTGGGCTAACAAGAAAATTGGTTTTTCTAGATCACAAAACCCTTGAGTTAAGAGAAACATATAAACACAATCATTCTTATTTATTCCCAACTTTCTTTTGCATTGAGCTTTGCTTTTTCTTTTCTTTTCTTTCTCTTTTTCTTTTTCTTTTCACATACTTAATTCTTAGCTCTTAGCTCAATGCTTTCAATTTCCCTTTCTATTTTCCAACAACCCCAAACTTGAACATTTGTTAATACCACAAAATATTTTCTACTTAACTCAAGGTAAAGCTTTTCAACAAGGGTTTTCAAATCATGTTCAAGGCTAGAGGTTCAAAGGATATAACACATAGTGTTCTCTTTTAGTGGGCTCAATTTATGAATTTGGCTAATAGAAGGGTTATCAACAAATGGCCTTGATCATATGATGCAAACAAGCAAGTAATTCAATCATAGAAAACCTGGGCAAAGTCATTCATGCTTTCACAGTAATAGTATTCAACAATAATTACTCTGGAGCTCAAAACCTCACATATAAGCTCATTCACATTCCACATATAACATCCTACTTAGAATCATAATCACAATCATAAACCCTTGCATTTGTTCACAATGCTTGTGAACCACCTGTATAAGCATATAATGTGCACATTCTCAACATCAATCAATATCAAAGCATCATCAGGCATTACTTATCAAACAACAATCATAAGCAAACCATCATAACAGACAAAATTTCCAATTGAGTACATCAAACCCTATTCTACAAACATAAGTGATTGATAAAACAAATCCTACTCTAGTGCTTTGAAAAACTCAGCCCCATCAATGATGCTTTCTCCCAACCCCAAACTTAGATGGAAAACTAGTGAGCAAGTGAGTGAAAGGAAGATTTTCTCAAGAGGGGTGAGGAAAAAGTTGTAGAAAACCTTGGAAAAGTATGTAGGAGTGTGTGCATAGAAGAATCTAAAAAGAGAGGCCAAGGCGCAGCTTAGGGTATAAAAATACCCCAAATGGGCTCAGGTTCCGCTGAGGGGCAACCCAAGCCCCTTCTGCGATACTACCGCTCAGCGGTAGTTTGCCGCTCAGCGGCACTTGCGGGAAGTGCTCTCCTTCTTAGCTTGACCTAGATGCATCCTAAACATACCCCTTATTGGCTCCCTGCAATAAAATTCTCAAATCACTCATGCACAACCCTATTATGCAACTAAAGCAGGATCAAAACAAAAATTATACAGAAAAATTAATCAACTGGGTTGCCTCCCAAGTAGCGCTTGTTTAACGTCACGAGCCTGACCCAAAATCCTCCAGCACCCTTTAGTAGATGCAAATCTTTCTTACCAACACCCATCAGTAGGTGCATACAAACATAGTATCCTTCAGTAGATACTCTTCCGCCTAACATCCATCAGTAGATGTAAACCCTGCAACACACTTATAACAAAAACAAAAATACCCAAAAGTTCAAAATTACATCACCAAACCAAAAATTAAAAGTTCTTAAATCACTGGGTTGCCTCCCAGCAAGCGCTCTTTTAACGTCACTAGCTTGACCCAATAAAGCTCATGTTCCATCTTCTTTTTCTTCTTTCTACTGAACTTCTTCAGAAATTTGATCAAACCAGGAACCTGTTGCAGTGTCTCAATCATAGGAACTTTAATCTCCAATTTCTTGAAGATTTCCATGAAGCACTTAAATTTCTTTTCCTTCCTATGATACTTCTTTGGATGAGGAAGAGGTTTTTCATATGATTCTTTCTTTTTTTCTCTCGTCCTCTTTTTCTTTTCTCTCACTTTATTTTTTTCTTTTCTTTTTCTACTCACCTTCTCAATCTTCACACAAATTTTCTCTTCTCTCTCTTTTCTCTCTTCTTTTTCCAACTCAACTTTTTCAACATTTACACTCACTAGCTCTTGACACTCTTCCCTGGGGTTAACCTCAGTATTAGCCCCAAAATCCGTGTCAGGCCTTTCTTCCAACTGCTTGGTAATCTGCCCCATTTGAATCGTCAAGTTCTTAATAGCAGCTTCAGTGCTCTTTTGAGAAGATTCATTTTTCTGCATAAATTGATTAAGAGTTTCTTCCATCTTTACGAACCTTTCATTAAATGCAGAAAACTGTTGCCATAAAGTTGGTTGTTGTTGTTGCTTGTTGAATTGCTCATTTTGTCCAGCCTGCCCATTCTGCACTTGACCAATGCTTGGGTGTGGTTTCAACCCTTGATTGAAGTTCCCTTGTCGGTACGGAAACTGGTTGGCCATTAAGTTCACATCTTCCAAAGCTTCTGCTGGAAAGGCACACTGACCATTTATATGGTCACCTCCACAAAATTCACACAACTGTGATTGAACCTGTGCAACAGTCTTTAACTCTTTTGGCAGTTGTTCAAGTATCTTTGTGAGATTCTCCAATTGTTGAGTTATTAACTTGTTCTGAGCTATCAAGGCATAATTGGATTGCAACTGTAGAACTCCTTTTTGTTGAATAGGAGCTCCTCTTTCACTGTTCCACTTATGGTCATTAGTAGTCATGTTTTCAATTATTTCTGTGGCTTCCTCTGGAGTCTTCCATTTAATATTGCCTCCAGCTGAGGCGTTAAGCATCATCATGGTTTGTGAACCAAGACCTCCAAGGAAGATTAGGACTACTTCTCCTTCATCAAATCCATGCGTGGGAGTCTTTCTTAATAGATTTTTGTACCTGTCCCATGCGTGACCTAGTGTTTCCTCCATGCCTTGTCTAAATGAAGAGATCTCTTGCTTCCCTTTGTTGATTTTAAAGCTTTGTTGCTGGCATTGTTGTTGTGGTTGGTTCTCAAATTGTCCGGCAGCTTGCCAAAATTGGCTTTGATCCATGCTTGAGTGAGGTTCCCACCATTGGTTGAGATTACTTTGGTAGAATTGAGTGCCCATATAGTTAAATTCTTGACCAAATTGCATCCTGCAAACATTAGGCACACAACTCTAGGAAATATTTGTTAGCACAAAAAGATAGCGAAAAAAATCAAAGGATATAATTGAAAAGATAAGAAGATAGGAAACAGAAAATAAAATAAAATAAAATAAAATAAAATAAAAACAAAAAAATAAAATAAAATAAAATAAAATAAAATAAAATAAAAACAGAAAAAATAAAAACAGAAATTCAAATTTAAAGTCAAAGATAATCAATAATCACACAAATTAACCAGTTAAACCACGAGTCCCCAGCAGCGGCGCCAAAAACTTGATGGACAAATTTATGATCACCAAAATATGATGTCACAAACTTGTTTTTCAATCGGCAAGTATGACCGAATCGTTCAAGTAATAAACTTGGTAAGACCAAGTATCGTTCTTCCCAAAGGACTCACGGCCTAGTTTAGTTATGTGAATTCTTGATTAGCTAAGACTTAAAGACGAAATATTTGGAGTTTAATATGCAAGACAGAAAATAAACATGTATGCATGAAGTTTTGATCAATGGCTAAAACAAAAGACACACACTTTCAATGGAATATATTAATGAATATGTTGTTGGGGGTCAATTTCATCTTATCCACTCTCATATATTTTAGAAATTCAACATTCAAATCATCATTGTTAATGCCACTCTCTAAAGTACCTTTCTAGAAGGCTTCTCCCCAATCACGAGTTCATACAATTCCTAGCATTCCTAATGATCAGTTCATAAGTGCAGGAGCTTAACGACAACCAATATCATATTGGGAGAAATTCCCCGGATCTAGACTTCCCCGTACGTTCCCGTATCGACAAAACCAATAATCATGCATCGAATGAGTTAAACAATGCAAGCATTAAGCAAAGAGGAAAAACCCTAACTAATGATGAAAGAAAGCATAAATCTTAATTAAAAGATGTAAAAACTGATTCCATATATGAGAGCTTCATAAGATTACATTGATTCCCCAACAAACATACAGAGTTTAGTTCACCATATTCATGGTGAACCTAGATGAACAATAATGAAAGAATGAAAGAGATAGAAAAACCCGAGAAATAGAAGAGGAGAGCCGTCACCATCTCCCAATCTACCCCCAAGGGGTGAAAAGTGTGTTTCTACTTCCTCCCAGCCAAAGATACAAACCCTAGGACGTGCAAGTCCTTAAATAGGGCATAAAAATAACATAAAACAAGTCCAAGCCCATAAAAACAAAAGAAAACCGGTCCAAGCCCACTTAGAATGGCGCTCAGCGGTATTTTATCGCTCAGCGGTATTTTACCGCTCAGCGCCACTCGGTCACACGTTTTCTGCGTTCTGGTTGGTTTTTCAGCATTCTGGTTGACTGGTTGACTTTTCTGGTTGACTGGTTGACTTTTCTGGTTTCTGGTTGACTTTTCAGCACTCCAATCATTCGGTATTTCAATTCTTCTTTCAAATCATTCAATTAGCCTACAAAATCAAGGGAATCTTGCATAAAACCATTAAATTCACTTTCAACTCTCTTATTCTCAAAACTAAAGCAAAAATATGATTTCAAGCTAGTTTCTAAGTCTTAAAGGTTGCTTTTGGTATCAAATTTAAGCATAAAAATAACGGTTTTTCAACCGTTATCAAAAACGCAATAAGTTGGAAAAAACATTACTGAACAATTTAAATCCTTTTTGAGTTTTTGCATAGAGATAAGACTATTACCTAATTGAGGAACATGTAAAACATCCTTCAATATAATAGACGAGTCCAAAAATATATTCCCCGAGCTGCATACAGGTATACCCTGACCATTTGCAACTGTAATAAGTTTTCTTTATTGCTTTTTCCATATGAGTTAAAATACCCACTAAACAGTGTCATATGATCAGTTGCGCCCGAATCAAGGATCCAAATACCTTGAGACACATGACCAATAGCATTGAGAGAAATCTTACCTTTTATGGACAGAGTACATGATCCAGAGGGCTTACGCATTGATTCAATTATTGCTTTCAAGCGCTCGATTTTCTCCTTATAAGCTTTCATATCAAGATCTGGTGGTGGTGGTGGATTAGAATGGGAAGGACTAGATTGATTAGTGGCTTCCTGTTCTAAGGTAGTATGATTTACCCATCTTTGAGTAGGCGCTTTGTTGTTTCCCATGCGCTCGAGAACATTCTTTCTTCCATGGAGTTTTTATAAGTGCAAAAAAGTAGTTAATTTTCATATGGAATTTTAGCACTTATGTTTTGAATTGAGTACATTTGTATCAATTTTCCCCAATCTAAGAAAGATGAAATGTAATCACATGTTTCTGAGTTGTTGAGTAAAAGGAAATCATTTGATCCCTAGTTTGTATACATTTCAGGTAAACTAAGAGAGAAGAGCAAATCCTACAACATTTTGCCCAAGCTAGAATGATTTCGCTTAAGCAAGACTTGTCCAGGAAGCCATGACCTTAAAAGTCATTCTCGCTTAAGTGAGAATATTTTAGCTTAAGCGAGAATGATTACCTTCTCCAAGAAGTTTCTTCTCGCTTAAGCGAGAATAATTTAGCTTAAGCGAGAATTCGGGCAGTTTATATACATACGAAGCAGATAGAAAGAAGAGGGGGGAAAGCTGCGGAGAAAAGAAGACATAGTGCGACCCAAAGAGGTTTTCGTCCATTTTAGCTTTGGGATTCTCATCTTCATCTCTTAGAATGTCAATGGCCACCATGAGTGGCTGATCTTTTCTCTTGGGATTGAATGTAATCGATTCAAACTCGGATGTAATCTGGTGATATTTATATATAGCATTTCTGTTTTATTCAATATTGGTATTTTTGTTTTGCTCTTAGTGCTTGATTCTATCTGATCAATAGTTTTGACTGTGGGTTTTAGTTTTGACTGGAAAGTACTTCTAAAATCTGATATGAACAAGAATACTTGATATCCTGCGATGCTAGGTATAGATTTCAGTTTATCAATTGCTTATAACACTTGAATATAATGCTGGACAGTTTGTTGGATATGTGAGGAATCAATATTCAAGAAACTGATCTTATGAATTTTATACGCGAGGAATCAGTATAAATGACTTTTGTGTGTTGCATCAATATTGGTAATTTTAGTTGTTATATGTTTATATTCATTCAGATTACAGACGAGTGAGATAGATGAATTCAATCCCAACTTCTCGTATTAAACTTTCTTTAACTTATCTACTGTTAATATTTTACTTTTACGCAACATAGTATAAATTATCAAAATCCATTATGAATCAGTGTGAATACCCTTGTATATATGTTGTTTGAGATAAATTTATCTATTTAATTGAAGCTGTTCCTCGTGGGATCGATACTCTTACTCAAAAATCATTATACTACAGTTGATTATTGGTACGCTTGCCAAAAGTTTAACAAGTTGGAAGCATGTTTCCTTGGTATGTCCATATCTTTTACAGTATGAACAATAATCCCCATGTGTACCTCTTTCAAATGTCTTTCCCCCAGCATTTGTTCCCTTGTGGACTCCCTTTCCAATTGTCATGGCAGAGCCTTTGTTGGAGATCCCTCCATGAAGCATGACAGTTCTCCGAGTTTCTTCTCCTCTTACCATATAAAAAACTTCTAACAGGGGCGGTAATTTTTCTCTTCCAAAAATTTAAACCCGGATTGGGTCGTACTCATGATTCAGACCCCGAAGAAATTTAAAGATTTTTTCCCCTTCAATGAATTCAGCAAGAGTGGCAGCATCTGTTTTACACATCTTTATTGTTTAGATCTGATCGAGTTCCATCCAAAGACCATTCAGGATTTCGTGATATTTTGATACGGAAAGGGAGCCATGTTTTGTATTAATATCCTGTTCTTGATGTCATAGTAAGCAGCAAGATCCTTTTTTAAAGAAAAAGTACTCTGTAAATCATCCCATATTTCTTTTGTAGAAGAATGAAACATATAATTGTTCCTTATCTCAGGAATCATGGATTGCCACATCCAAGTCATAATTAATGAATCTTCTTGTCCCAAATTGAAAAATGTATGGTCCTGGTCCTCCTCCATCTATGTGATCAAGTTTTGAATGACCCTTGAGAATCCTTAGAATAAATTGGCTCCATTGTAAGTAATTTTGACCATCCAACCAAGATGTACTTCCTATATTTGTAGGTCATTAGGTACCACCAAAGGAATACTTTTTTCTTCAGACATCTCGTACCCAAGAAAAAAGAGCAAAAACTTCAAACTCAGATCTACTCAAATAAAGGCCAAACGGATCGTCACCAACCCTAAAAAGAAACTGAGGAGGCTCCGGTGACTCTTTTGTGGCGACGAAAGCGAGTGGGTCACACCGAGAAAAAAAAGAGCCAAACTTAAAACTCATATCTACTCAAATACAGCCAAAATGAGTTGTCACCGACCCTAAGAATAGACTTAGGGGCTCCGGCGACCCTGTTTGTGGCAAGTGGATTTGAGGAGATTTGAGAGGATTTGAAGATAAATTTTTTTTGTCGTTTATTTGAGTGAATTTGGAGGTAAATGAGAGTGAATTTGGAAATAATTTTTTTTAATTTGTCACGTCAATACAATTCTATACTAATTCTCACAAATTTTATTTTCAAATTCACTCTCATTTACCTCCAAATTCACTCAAATAAACGACAAAAAAATTTATCTTCAAATCCTCTCAAATCCCCTCAAATCCACTCCCTCAAATCCACTCAAAAGAACAAGGCCTAAATGTGTTACCAGGATGTTGAGCCGCAAATAATGGTGAAAAAAATTTATTGACGACAAGAGGTTGTGGTGTAAATGATGCTTATGAAATGTCTGACACATGCTCTGCGTAATCACTTGCGCTCTTTATCATAAACGTCTGTTCTGGATATATTCATTAGGGAGGAACAAAGATAAGACAACAACAAAGTAGGTTTATATCATTATGTATCACACAACCCCATTGGACACAGTTACAAGCAAAAGGAAAATATAAAAATTAAGGGAGGATGTTTCTCACAACATCAAATCAATTAATTACTAAGGAATTCCATAGTTATACAATAAACAAAAAATTAAAGCTTGGGACTTTGGTAAAACATGTATGCGGAGAACAAAAAGTCTTCCGCCCAAACATATTGCTATTTAGTAGTTATTACACCCTAAGGAATAAAATCTTTTAAGCTTCAAACATGACAAAGAACTAACATCTATGTATTTCTCTGGCTTACACATGTCCAATTTAATGTCATAATTTCATAAAGGTTTGTTTGTTGACCATGAAAAAGTGACAATTCGTTTTGTGTGTGGTTTTGGCACTGGAAAAAAATGCTTGAGAATGTTCGCTGACCTTTCACCTAACTGTTTAGCGTCCAAAAGTATTCCAAACAAGATGAGAAATCAGTAGTTAGTAGTGTAATGTAGTCAACAGTAATTAATTATGTTTAGATTGAGATGGCCAGAGCATAATTTTGTAAAAAGATACTCAAGAGACGAGAAAAAGACAAGGGAAAGGTCCTGGTAAACAATCCTTTAAGTCAATCATAAATGATAAATTCCTAATTCTTTGAATGTAAAGGTTATTGGCAGACTCTCAAACATTTTTCATATAAAAAGGATACAAAAATATATTATAAGAAATAACTTCGTTCATCAAAAACCAGTAATGAAATAGTGATTGAGCATTTTTCATTTTCAAAAATGAACTGGAGTTTGAATATCAGTAGTACAATTTCTTATTTCAAAGGCACCTAAGTACAACTTACCCTATCAACTCGGGCATTATAGTAACATACCATTTTGGGTATAGTTCTACAATCTTTTGTTGGGTCTATCAGGAAGGAGGTTCCCCGTGGATTACACGAACATCAATCACATCTGAGCCAACTATATAAGGGATCGACACCACTCTTTACCCAAAATCTTAAGGCAATGGGTTAATGGGTTTTTCACCTTTATAAACTGCTCTACTTTCTCATTTCTATCCAATGTGGGATTTGGACTCACACTTGGATACCCAACATCTCCCCCTCCAGTAGAAGCATTCCCAACTAACAATAACCACGAGTAGCCCTTTCCAAGGGTCGCTGATACCATTGTTGGGTCTATTGAGGAAGAGGTTCCATGTGGGTTACACAAACACCAATCACATCTTAGCTAACTATATAAGGGATCGACACCACTCTTTACCCAAAACCTTAGGACAATGGGTTAATGGGTCTTTCACCTTTATAAACTGCTCTACTTTCTCATTTCTATCCAATGTGGGACTTGGACTCACACTTGGATACCCAACATCTTTCTCCGTTGAAGACACTTGTAATCTCTCTCAATATAATGACTCCACATCGTATCTATTCTATATGAATTCATCAGCAGACCTCTATGAATTCATTCAATGCTTTAATCCCAGTTATCAGCCACATGAGAGAGACAACTCAATACAGTATAATATATTCATCGACTCATAGATCAAAATATACTTAGAATACAGGACAATCAAATTACACATTCAACAAAAAATTTCAAATTAAACAAGGATAGTTCATCATACCTTGTTCTCTCAAGAACAACTCTCTCACGACCTGGCCCCCATTAGTCTAGGGTTTTCAAAAATGAAGCAAAAACAAAAGGAAAGATAAACAAATGATGAGAAAAGAAGAAAGGAAGAAGAAGCATACAACTTTCTTCCGATGACGTCCACTGTCCGATCACGTCCACCCTCTGGTTAAGTGGCACCCATGGAGTTCTCGCGTTTGTCTATCAAACCTTGCCCCTTTAGTTTAGGGTTTTCGAAAATCAAGCAAAAAGAAAACGAAAGATAGACAAATGAAGAGAAAAGAAGAAAGGAAAAAGAAGCATACAACTTTCTTCCGATAAGGTCCACCCTCCGATTAAGTCGTACCCATGGAGTTCTCGCGTTCTCTATCAAACATTGCCCTAGCACGAACTCTTCTAAAATGACATGGTCCAACGCAAAAGTGAAATAAGTGAGAGAACGAAATTGAAATGCACAGTTTCATTTACTCTCAGCTCTCAATCCAGCGTAAGCGTAAATGACAGAATTAACCTTCGTTACATTCACAAAATTTGGGCCCCACCCCATGTCAAATTAGTGTGAAACACTTAAAGCGTGTCAAAGTATTCTTTTCGCTCCTACAAAGGCTAGGTGCATCCCTCCTATCAGTCCAGTTTTAATAGAATCGATATGTGTTTGTATGGTTTTGTATCATATGCATTACACTCTTTTCATTGTTTTGTATCATATAATAAGACATCCTAGCCTCCTATTGGTAGACCTATCAAGTGAGCCCCTTTGATAAGATTTGGCCCTAGCTCATGTGAGTTGGGGCCAAAAAAGCCCACAAGGACAAAAGAAACCTTCATTAAAAAAGCCCACAAGACTAAAAACCCCTAAAACCCTATGGGCCAGGGCCAACCCATGGACTTTCTTTTTTACAAAATTTACATTACAATTTTCAGTCATGTTAAGAACTTTTATGCTGGTCAGTCTTATGTTGATTTTTTTCCAAAAATGATAGCCCAAAGTAGAATCCGACCAAAGCTCATTGAAAATACTCTCACATGGTATAGAAAATACTCTCATCCAACGAGCCAAAAATACAGTCCAACGACGTCAAACTACATAAATATGATTTTTCTCAAACAGAAATGATGGACTTTAAAAAAAAAATTCAAGTGAAGTGAGGGTGGGCAAAGTTGTATCTTTCAAACTAATATAATGATTTAAACAATTCAATTTCATCTCAATTCTCAGGTTTGGATCTCAAAGCAAGATAAACATAACATAGACAAATATCAACAGACGATCATGCTGCCACTTATGGTTGAGATATGGTAATTTATCTCCAAAACCTAGGGGAAATCAAAATATACTAAATTATAACCAATATTGTCAAAACAAGTACCTATCAACTGCCAAGGAAGAAACTAAATTAATACTTTTGCAACTAGCAACAAATACTGGCCATTATCACATGGATATTTTGGAACAACAGAACATAAAAGGGTGGAAGACCAAACCTACTACAAGACATTACATTATACATCATCACCTCCTAATTAATTATGAAAAAATCGCCTTGATTATTGTGAAATCTCCCCGAGTTCAATCAATGTCTTCTTCGTTTGCATAAAACAGAGAACGTTAAGGACGTCTGATTCACGAAAAGGCAAAATCCAAGTAACAGATCACATAAAGAAGATAATTCACCACATTTTAAGATTAGAAAATGAATCTCTTGAAGCTGAACTTTGATCGCTATCTTATGCATTAAAAGACTCCAACGAGCATGAAGTCTTATGAATATTACAACCTACAAATTTCATGCTCTAATATCAGTAACAAGATCCATAGCACTTCACACAATATTAGTATATCAAATCAAATATCATATCAGAATTGTCTAAAATACTAGAAGATGCCACACCTTTTTACATGTCGGGGAGTCTCACATCCTAGCTCAACTCCTAGAATGCGACTTACAATATGTTGGACAACTTTTGCTAAATGCCAATTGTTTTAAAATGAAATCTGACATTACAAATCATATTGAAATCTAAAGGACTAGCATTATAAACAATAAATAAAAAATTTAACAATTAGAAAGTAAATTAAAGTTACCTGTGATCACTTTCACTGCCCACAATGTTGAAGACTTTCAACATCTTCTAAAAGTTTAGACTCATCAATTTCCTCATGACCAAAAATATCTTCAACAATTTCATCTATCACAAGCAATTGAAATACAATCAAACAACTAGTTTAGAATTAATAATTTAATGTAAAGTAATTTTAAAAATAATAACATATACACTTACCACTTGGATTTTCAGAAAAAACATATAGCCAATTTTGAGTACAAATCAACATTTGCACATGCTCAGGAAGAATGGAGCTTCTATATTGAAAAGAGACAAAAAAGAGGCATCCATTGGGTACAAGACTCTTGAAGCAAATATTAAAACGACCTTATGCAACAATGACGGGAAGAGGGAGTGTACCCTCTGATATAGCAATTCATGCATATATGTATAATGTGTATAATTTTTATAAAGGAATCTCTATCTATCTATATAACACTTTTCTAACTAACTACGTTTCTTCCCATTTTATGTCAAAACTATCTTAATCTCCCTTATCACACTTACTATTTATTGTATAGTTAAATGTTACAGAACTAAAAAAAATCAACTCCAGATAATATTTCCAGATAAATAAACTCATTTCATTTCTAAATCATCCAACATGATTTCAGGATAAACATGATTAAAGAGAATGGTCCTTTTAAACAGCGTTATGATCAACAGATCTAGACAATGGAAAGGAACATGATAAAAATCAACTAGAGAAAAGAAAATAGTTTTAAAGTGTATCATCAGTGTGTAATTGATAACGGTTGAAAAACCATTATTTTTATACTTAATTTTGATATTAAAAACAACTTTTATGACTTAGAAACTAGCTTGAAATCATGCTTTTGCTTAAGTTTTGAAAATAAGAGAGTTGGATGGGTTTTATGCTTGGTTTTCCTTGTTTTGGCAGGAATTAAGATGAATTAGATGAAAGAAGTTGAAGTAGTAAGGAGTTGGACTTAGGAAAGGAAGTAAAAGTGCACAAGAAAAGAGTTGCAATCACCGCTCAGCGCAACTTTTACCGTTGAGCGGCGTTCTGAAGCACCGCAGTCACTGCTGAGGGCCAAAACTCCAGCTGAGCGTCATCTTGAAGAGCGCACTTACCGTTGAGCGCAAAAAGTGCCGCTGAGCGCCATTTAATTAGGCTTAGGCCTATTTTCTGTAATTTTTAATAACTATATAAGGGTTTAGTCGACCTAGGGTTGGTATCTTTGGACAGAAAGAGGCGAAATCATACTTTCTTCACCCCTTGGAGGCGGATTTTGGATGCGGAAGCTCCTTTCTTCAAATTCTAGGGTTCTATCTTTCATTCTTTTCATCTAGTTTCACCATGTCTATGGTGAACTAAACCTCCTTTGTTGTTGGGGAATCGATGTAATCCTTTGAAACTCTCATGTATTGAATTGGTTCTATATTTGATATGCTTTGCTTCATTAATTGTTAGGGTTTTTCTTCTACGCTCTATGCATGCTTTGTTTAACTCATTCAATTGCATGATCATTGATGTTATCTATATGGAACAATACTAACTAGACATACGAATACTAATGCAATACTAACTAGACATAGGAATAGGAGGATCGATTGCCTTTAAGCTTCTGTGCGAATGTAATGCTTGAATAATTGCTAGGGAGACAAGACATTGTAAACGAGTGAATAGGAGTAGGCTTTCTTCACCGAGACATCGGGTTTAAGGTAAATTAGAAAGTGACATTAACATTAATGAAGAAAGATGAATTCTTGAATACTGATGAAGAATTTATGAACACCAAAAAACGGTGCCACAAACTTTTTTAACAATCGGCAAGTGTGACCAAATCGTATCAAGTAGTAAAACTAGGTAAGACCAAGTATCGTTTTCTGATAACAGTTGAAAAACTGTTATTTTCATGCTTGAAATTGATACTAAAAGAACCCTTTAACACTTAGAAACTAGCTTGAAATCATGTTGTTATTCATATTTTCAGAAATAAGAGAGCTGGACAGGTTTATGCTTGATTTCAGTGTTTTTGTGCAGGTTTTAAGGTGAATTTGGTGAAAGAAGTGAAGAAGGAGAGAGATGAAATCAGAAAAGACATCAAAAAGTGCAAAAGGAGAAGCCGCAACTGCCGCTCAGCGGCAGTTTACCGCTGAGCGGCACTCAGAAGCTCACGGGGGATCCGGTGAGGGGCAAAATGGCCGCTGAGGGGAAGAAACCAACTCACGCACTTACCGCTGAGTGTTACTTTACCGCTGAGCGGCACACTTATGGGCTTGGGCCTAAATTTTCTGTAATTTTAGAATAATATATAAGCTTTAGGACGTCCTAGGGTTTGTATCTTTGGCAGAAACGAAGCAAACACTCTCTCTTCCACCCCTTTGAAGGAGGATCTTGGATGCTCAGGCTACCTCTTCACCTTTCTAGGGTTTTATCCTTCATTCTTTCATTATTATTCATCTAGTTTCACCATGAATATTGTGAACTAAACCTCTTATTGTTGTTGGGGAATCAATGTAGTCTTGTGAAACTCTCATATATGGAATTTGTTTTTACATCTTATATTTAAGACCTATGCTTTCTTTCATCATTAGTTAGGGTTTTTCCTCTTTGCTCAATGCTTGCTTTGTTTAACTCATTCAATGCATGATTATTGATTTTGTCGATACGGGAACGTATGGGGAAGTCTAGATCCGGGGAATTTCTCCCAATAGTATATTGGTTGTCTTTAAGCTCCTGCACTAAAAGAACTAATTATTAGGAATGCTAGGTAATTTAAAGAGTGGCATTAACAATGATGAAAAGAATGTTGAATTCCTAAAGTATATGAGAGTGGATAATATGAAATTGATAACCCCAACAACATACTCATCCATATATTCCATATAAGTGTTTGTATTTTGTTTTAGCCATTGATCAAATTCATGCATACATGTTTATTTTCTGTTTTGCATATTAAACTCCACTTATTTCGTTCTTAAGTCTTAAATAATCAACGAATCACATAACTAAGCTAGGCCGTGAGTCCTTTGGGAGAATGATACTTGGTCTTACCGAGTTTATTACTTGAAACGATTCGGTCACACTTGCCGATTGTTAAACAAGTTTGTGGCGCCGTTTTTCGGTGTTCATAAATTTGTCATCAAGTTTTTGGTGCCGTTGCTGGGGACTCGTGGTTTAACTGGTTAATTTGTGTGATTATTGATTATCTTTGACTTTAATTTTGAATGTCTGTTTTTATTTTATTTTATTTTATTTTATTTTATTCTCTCAATCTTATATCTTCTCCTATATCTTTTTGTGCTAACCAAATATTCTAGGGTTTTGTGTTCTTGTGTATGCAGGAGACAATTCGAACTAGGAGCAACTCTAGAGACAATTCGAACATCTAGAGAACTTTTCCCTCCTCCGGAAACTCTGTTGCAACCATCACCACAAGGTTCTGACCATAGCACAGAAAATATGGAGAACAATAATATCAGAAGAACTCTTGCTGATAACACCAATACAGCTGGACCTCAGCACTTTAACAGTATAGCTAGACCTAGAGTCAATGCAGCTAACATGGAGGTCAAACCAGCATTGATCCAACTGGTGAAGAGCAATCAATTCAATGGGTTATCTCATGAAAGCCCATATGAGCACCTCACTACATTTAATGAGATCTGCAACACAGTGAAAATCAATGGGGTGCCAGATGAAGCGATCAAACTTAGCTTGTTTCCTTTCTCATTAGGAGGCAATGCTAAGCTTTGGTTAAATTCTTTTCCAGAGGGAAGTTTCACAGAGTGGGAAGTAGTGGTAACTAAGTTTCTAAATAAATACTTCCCACAATCAAAGGTGAACAAAGGCAAGCAAGAGATTTCTTCATTCAGGCAGGGCATGGAAGAATCACTGGGTCATGCATGGGATAGATACAAAAACTTGCTACGAAAAACACCCACGCATGGATTCGATGAAGTGGAAGTAGTCCTTACCTTCCTTGGAGGTCTTGGTTCACAAACCAAGATGATGCTTGATGCCTCAGCAGGAGGAAACAATAAATGGAAAACTCCAGAGGAAGCAACAGAAATTATTGAAAATATGGCTATTAGTGATAATGAGCTCAACAGTGAAAGAGGAGCTCCTATGCAACAGAAAGGAGTTGATGGAAGCTTATCCATGCTTGAATGACGGGACCTTACAGATAAAGCTTCAAAACCAGAGAACAGTATTGGTGTAGTGGATGGAAAACAGCAGTGTGGATGCAGCGGAAAATTGAGTGAGATTAATTGATGGTTGGTGTATTTGAATGGAATGAGTATGTGTGGGAACCTCACAGCTCAGAAGGCCTTCCTACAATGGAAGGAAGCTAGAGGAAAGGGAAGAGAAAGTAGAGAGAATTAAATGACTCAAGAGCAATAGGGCTGGCAGTGAATTTCAGCAGCAATTTACTAAGCTCAAAAGTGAATCAATACAAGGAAAAGGCCCTCTTATTTATAGGTGAAGAGGAGCCTAATTTCTAATTCTAATTCCCTCCTAAATTCAAATGATTTAGATTTATTTTGATCAAACAAAGTCCATGCCTCTTTCCAGCTCATCCAGCAAGGTGTGTGCTTCCTTCCACATCAGCCAATTCACGTGGAAAATGCTGGTGCATGTCGTAAGCACCTCCTTTGCTTTTTGGCTCCTTTGCTTGGTTCTTCTTGGATGGCTCAATCATAGTCTCCAAGATTTATTAATTCCTACAAAACAAAATATAAGTGCTTTAGTTAAGAGAAGAAGGATTTTTATAAGTAACCTTCCATAGAAGTAAAATGTTAGATGATCCTTTTTCTTCTTGAATCTTCTTAGCCATTGCTCTAGTAAGAGGTCCAATGTGATTTCTTGATGATTTTCCATCAGACCCTCCCTCTTGAAAAAGATCTGTCCTCAGATCTGCTTCATCCTGTTGATCATCTCCTGTGAAAGGAATTAAATCGCAGATGTTAAAAGTAGGACTGACACCATAACTTTCAGGAAGGTCTAATATATATGCATTATCATTTATCTTTTTGACCACCTTGAATGGACCATCTCCTCTTGGACTAAGTTTGGATTTCCTTTGAGAGGGAAATCTTTCCTTTCTCAAATGAAGCCAAACTAGGTCTCCTTTTTCAAAAACTATTTTCTTTCTCCCTTTGTTGTTGTATTCTGCATATTTTTGAGTTTGTTTTTCAATTTGGATTTTAACTTTCTCATGTAACTTCTTGATAAACTCCGCTTTAGAAGCACCTTCTTTATGAAGAAAAGAAGATGATTCTGGAAGAGGTAGTAAATCAAGAGGTGTGATAGGGTTAAAACCATAAACAACCTCAAAAGGAGAAAGATTAGTAGTCTTGTGGACTGATGAGTCGTTATTCCTTGAATTATATTTAGTCTATTGCACTTAAATAAACCAGGTAATTGTGTTTAATTGTTTGTTATTTCCCCGTTTTCCGAATTCTGCTTAATTTGGTCGGAAATTCGTAATTGTGCTAATTTGGGTTTTCTGAGCTGATTAAGTGCATTTCTGGTTGCAGGGAAGTTGTGGAAACATCATCTGGAGCATTGGGATATGGAGTGACACACTCAAAGGCTCAACATTTAATCATTTAGATTCTAATTAAAGTTGTAATTTCGTTTTCTAGAAGCCCTTAATTAGAATTAGGTGTTTTGGACCCTTTTAGGGGTAATTTTGTAAAAAAATATCATTTGTAGGACATATGCCTTTTAGGTTAGGGTTTTTAATTTTTTTGTGTGGACCCTATACTTATTAAAAAGGGACACACGGCCCTTGTCCAGCCGCCACTGGCCATTTGCACGGTACACTCTTGGTTTTTAGTTTTGATGCTATTTGGAATGTTGAAATTTTTTTTCGGAGAGTTGAACGTGGTCTTTGAATGGAATGAATGAACAGTTGTAATGATTATTCCTTTTGATGCACTTTTATTTGAAGTTTCCATTTGGTTTTGGTGCACTTTTATTCAATCTTTTCTCGCATTATGTGAGCTTGGAATGGGGAAAGTGTTGTCTCGGTTGTCTCACGGCTGCTGGAAGGAAATAGAATTGTTTTTGGATTTATAAAGTTGAAAGCTGAATTGATGGGAGTAGGTGGTGTGCACATGGTGATTCACGGACAGTAGGAAGTATCATTGCTGGCTGGATGGGCTTTCTCTTTCTTTAGAAAACAAGCACGGTGATTTGAGATTGGATGGAGGATTGATGTGCCACGGTTGGAATGAAGAGGTGATGGGAGTAGGTGGTGTGCTGAAACGTGGAGAAAGGAGAAGGACGCTCACTGGAAGGGAGCTTTTTAGCAGCCACCACTCTCGCTCATTTTGATTATTCCAGCTTTAGGGATGTTATGATGATTCATTTTTTTTTAGAAAGAGAGAATGGTTGAGAAATGTAAGGAGGGTGTGTCTCGGCCTTCGAGGAGAATGAAGCACAGGTTTTCCGGTTTTGGATGGATTTTTTTTTATCACATTTAGCTTTCACTTTCTTTTAAGAGAAAAGCGTTGATTGATGGGAGAAAAAAAAGTGCATGTGTCGTCTAGTTGAAAGAAATGGACCATGGAGCAACACGATATTTTTCTTTGTTGTAAAACGAGCAGCGGTGATTATGTTGAGTGAAGGAACACGCGGACGGAGATGGTTGGAGACGCAGCGACACGTTAGGTAGGGAGGTGGCACCATGCTGAACACATGGAAGTGTCACGGCCAAGGAGTATGTTTTAGAAGCATTTGTCAATTTCAATTTCTTTTGATAGATGAATGAGTGGTTAATGGTAGAGAAGTTTATTTTCTTTTATTTCTTTTGCCTCAAAATATTTTATATTATATGTTGAAATGATTTTCTTCTTTTTGGTGGTGAATTGTGTTTGAATATTTATCTATTGTATTGTTTTCTTTAAAAGTTTGCATGCACTTTAATGCTTTCAATTATATTCGGTCGTGTTTTATTTAATTTCCAGTTTAATTTAATTTTACCGCAACCAAAAAAAAATCACAAAACCCCCCCTTTTTCCGTGTTTGATCTGAGACTGAACCAAAATTGGTCCTTAAGAGACGACCTAGGAGTCACTTCCTAGTACTATACTGCATTCTTTTATGCACAACTTTTGTGGGAGGTGCGACCCTCTCATTAAAATGGCGCCGTTGCCGGGGACCAACGGTTCGGTCTTAGGTCTTTTGTTGTGTTAGTATGTGTTGTGTTTTGTCTTGTGTTGTGATGTGATGTTTTGTGAGTGTGATGTTTTGTTTTGTGTGTGTTATTGTGTGTGCGTGTCGCATGTTTGATTGTGTTGAGTTTTGTTTGTTTCGTAATTTTTAGCATTTCCTTTCCACCTTCGCCCTTCTTTCACCATGTCTACCTATTTTGATTATGTGAATACTGCTTCTTTTTCTTGTGCCTCTAATTACGATTCTCCTTCTGCATGTTACTTTGATTGCAATTCTGCTGACTTTTATGCTGAGAACAATATGACCCATCCTCCAACTTCTGAGAGCTCTCTTTGGGAGCCGGTTCCACCTAATGAGGATGGTGATCATTTAGTTCTCACCACTGGACTGATGAATTTGTTGCCCAAGTTTTATGGTCTT
Organism: Vigna angularis; assembly: GCF_016808095.1. Lineage (NCBI taxonomy): Eukaryota > Viridiplantae > Streptophyta > Magnoliopsida > Fabales > Fabaceae > Vigna > Vigna angularis. The sequence goes on along the minus strand of NC_068974.1, from coordinate 19,598,727 downwards.
GCAGATGAATGCCCACATGAACATTTGGATAGGTTTTATCGAATTTGCTCTTTAATGAAACTTCCAAATGTTCCGGATGATCTAGTTTTCTTAAGGGCATTCCCGCACTCATTAGAAAGAGCAGCAAAAGATTGGAAAGACTCTCTTCCTCCAGGATCCATTACCAGATGGGAAGATCTTGAGCATAAATTTCTGAGCAAATTCTCCCATGTGGAAGATGGATACAACAACGGTCTTGGATGGAATGACCTTACCTTGGGATGGTACAATGCTCCACAACATCAATATCAAGAACCACCATTCCAGAGTACTTTCATGCCTCCACCAGTCCAGCAATATCAGAGTCAGCAATATGATGCTTCTGCCGAAATAGCTCCTCAGCCTTCTACTTCTGAGCCTACATTGCAGGAGTTGTTGGAGCAGTTGACCATGCAGAACCTGCAGTTTCAACAAGAGACCAGAGCGTCCATTCAGAGCTTGAATGACCAGATAGGGCAGATGGCTACTCAATTAAATCAGGAACAGTCTCAAGATTCAGAGTTACCATTTCAGACTGTTCAGATTCCAGATGATGATGATAGTGGCATCAACATAGAAGATGGGGAGAAGAGTCATGAGCTTACTGTTGCGCCACCTACTTTCCCATCGCCCTATGGCCCTACTCTTGCACCTGAGGAGACTGCTGAAGATCTTGAGGACCAGGCAGGTATAAGCAGTAATTTCGAATCAGGTAGACAATTTTCATCTTCCACCACTTTTCCAACCTTTAGGGAAGTGGAGGAAAACATACCTAAAATTGATTATTTTGTTGATGAATGTGCTATTCATGATTATGATGTTGATAGGTATGTTGATGATTATATTGTTGATGAGTATGTTTTTAATTCTCCCTCTCTGCATGATGAGAAACAATTTTTGCTATCACATCCGAATGTTTATTCTCCATGCACTGAACTTGAATATGAGTTTGTGGTTGATATTGTTTCTAAATTTGAAACTGATTCATGTTCTGAGAGTGTATCTGAGGTTCAGCCTGTTACACTAGGATTGGGTGTTATACCCCTGCATGAAATTTCTGCAGAGCCACATTGCACTAACCCTATTGCAGGAGGTACAAATGAATTTGATCAACAAACACCCATAGTGGACAACAAAGGTGCTGACACTGACAAAAGCTTCAAGATCAATAGGCACCTGCTGAACCCACTCATCAACAATCACTTCTTCTTAGTTCCAGCTGTGGAAGACATTTCCCTGCTCGATCAAATATGGAGGATGAAGCAGTTCTTCCTCAAAACTTCTTTGCTGGATCCATTGGTGGAAGACATCTCCCTACAAGTCCAAAATTGGCAACTGCCACCATGATCAAGGGAGTTTTCTTTCTCTCTTCTCCTCCTTTTCCTACTTTTATTGCACTTGTCCATGATCTGTTGACTATTATGATTTCTGATCTTATGCTTATGACACATTGAGGACACTGTGTAGTTTAAGTGTGATTTATTGGGGGAGATTTTTATTTTTCTTTTTGGTTAAATTTTTTTTCTTTTCTAGGTTATTTTTGTCGTGTCTTGTGTACAGTTTTACATGTTTCTCTTGATTTCTGGACTTTGTTTAGGTTGTAGATGTGTCTTTCACTTCATTGATACTCTGAGTTGTTTGAAATCCTTGCTTTTCTCTGCTTGGAAGATGATCATGATGTTTGAGAGTTGAATTGATTGTGACACAAATGCCCTGTGTGAGAATTTGAGCCACTTTATGTTCTTTCTTGTGTGTGATATGTCTCTTGATTGCTTGCACATATGCCTTGGCTTGACTCTTGTTGAAAATTCTTGATTGATATGCATGTTTGGAAGTGATAAAGGCAGTTTTGTTCTTGAGCCTCTCTAGCAAATAAGCCTACCTTATTGTGATCCTTTGATAACCCTTTTGAGCCTGTACTTTCCCCATTTCTTTGTTTTGAAGCTCATACACTAGCCCTAAGTGAAAAACCATGTTTAACTTAACCTTAGGGAATTTTGGAGCTTTGGAAGTGTTTTGGGAACAAGTGTGGTCTTCCTGGGGATTCTGATGAATTGGCTAGTTGGTTCCTCTTCTTGTTTTGTTTCGTAAATATGTTGTGTATCTTGTCTCTTTCAGTTGTGTCCTAAACAGAGAGAAAAGAAAAGAGACAAGATGAAAAAAAAATAATATACAGAAAAATGAGAAAAATTGTGAATAATGGAGTCAAGAAGAGGATGGAATTAGAGGTTGTGGGTGTGTTTGAATGTGTTTACACTTGTTCCCCATTGCTCCTCTGTTCCTTATGGTTTGAAGCTTCTTATCCAAATATATCCTCCCTTGTCCTTGGCCCCATTACAACCATGAAAAGACCTTTTGATTTGAACATGCGTATGTGCTTGAGTGTTGATATTAGAGGCTTGCCAAGTCTATTTGTGTTTGTTTTCTTGAGTGCATCGAGTGACATTAATTTACCTTAAACACTTGAGAGAAACATTGATTGTGTGCATCTGTGAGGCTCTGTTGCTTTTGATTCATCTCTTGAACTGATTGACTGCTTTCCTTGTACTAAATTGTTTGGATGATTCTTTGAGTATCTGCTTTCGTTGACTCTGTGTTGGATTCTGCCTATACCTTTTACTGTCCAGATTTCATGAGAATTGTGCAACTGTGTTCCTGTTTTGGAGTCTTTGTTGTCTGTCTGTCGAGTCTGTGTCAGCTCCCTAATGTTTGAGTAGTTCCCTGGTTTTCGTCTTGGTTTTGCCCAGGAGTGCAAAAGACTAACTTCTTGATAAACTCCGCTTTAGAAGCACCTTCTTTATGAAGAAAAGAAGATGATTCTGGAAGAGGTAGTAAATCAAGAGGTGTGATAGGGTTAAAACCATAAACAACCTCAAAAGGAGAAAGATTAGTAGTCTTGTGGACTACTCTATTATAAGCAAATTCAATATGGGGTAGATGTTCATCCCAAGATTTGTTATTTCCTCTTAATATTACCCTTAATAATGTAGATAAAGATCTATTTACTACTTCAGTTTGCCCATCAGTTTGTGGGTGACATGTAGTAGAAAATAGAAGTTTAGTTCCAAGCTTTTCCCATAAAGTTTTCCAAAAATGGCTTAGAAACTTCACATCTCTATCAGACACTATAGTTTTGGGTAAGCCATGCAATCTCACTATTTCTTTAAAGAAGAGTCTAGAGATATAGCTAGCATCATCTACTTTGTGGCAGGGTATAAAATGAGCCATTTTACTAAAACGATCTACTACCACAAATATAGAATCATACCCCCTTTGAGTTCTTGGCAATCCTAAGACAAAGTCCATGCTTATGTCCTCCCAAGGGGTATTAGCTATAGGAAGAGGTGTATAGAGTCCATGAGGCATAATTTTGGACTTAGCTTGTAAACAAGCTATACATTTAGAACAATGCCTTTGAACATCTATTCTCATGTGTGGCCAATAAAATTTACTTTTCAAAATGTTTAGAGTTTTATCAACTCCATGATGGCCCATGAGTCCTCCTCCATGACTCTCTTTGATAAGAAGTTTTCTAATGGATCCTTGGGGTATACAAAGTTTTCCTTTATTAAAAAGATACCCCTCAGAAAGATAGAATCCATCAAAAGGCTTCTTAAGACATGATGAATAAGTGGATGCAAATGTTTCATCATTTTCATATAACTCTTTTATGTCATCAAATCCTAATATTTGGGATCCTAGGGTTACTAATAATGCATGTCTTCTAGATAAAGCATCCGCAACAACATTAGTACTCCCCTTTTTGTGTTTGATGACATAGGGAAATTGCTCAAGATATTCCACCCACTTTGCATGTCTTTTGTTTAGCTTTGCTTGCCCTTTAATGTACTTGAGAGATTCATGGTCAGTGTGTATGATGAATTCTCTAGTTACCAAGTAATGCTCCCAAGTTTTTAAAGCTCTAATGAGGGCATACAACTCTTTGTCATAGGTAGGATAGTTTAAGGTAGGCCCCCTAAGTTTTTCACTAAAGTAAGCTACGGGATGTCCTCCTTGTATTAAAACAGCTCCTATTCCTACCCCAGATGCATCACATTCTAGTTCAAAGGCTTTGGAAAAATCAGGCAAAACTAGAATAGGTGCATGTGTTAACTTGTGTTTCAAAGTCTCAAAAGACAACTCTTGCTTATCACCCCAAATAAAAGGCATATCTTTCTTGACTAGCTCATTTAAAGGAGCAGCTATGGTGGAGAAATCTTTCACAAATCTCCTATAAAAACTTGCTAACCCATGAAAACTTCTCACCTCTCCTACATTTTTAGGGGTTGGCCATTCTTGTATAGCCTTGATCTTCTCTGGATCAACATGTACACCTTCTTTTCCCACTTTGAATCCAAGGAAAATCACACTTTCTTGACAAAAAGTACATTTGTCAAAGTTGGCAAAGAGATGATGTTCTCTAAGAAGAAGCAAGACTTTTCTGACATGGTTAAGATGTTCTTGAAGGCCTTGACTATAGATTAAGATATCATCAAAGTAGACCACTACAAATCTGCCTATGCATTCCCTAAGCACATGATTCATTAATCTCATGAATGTACTTGGAGCATTGGTCAAGCCAAAGGGCATGACTAACCATTCATACAAACCAAACTTGGTCTTGAAATCAGTTTTCCATTCATCTCCTTCATGAATTCTTATTTGATGGTATCCACTTTTAAGATCAATTTTGGTGAAGAGATTTGCTCCATGTAATTCATCCAACATGTCATCTAGCCTAGGAATGGGATGCCTATACTTGACAGTTATGTTGTTGATGGCCCTACAATCTGTACACATTCTCCAAGACCCATCCTTTTTAGGGACCAACAACACAGGCACAGCACAGGGACTTAAACTCTTTTGGATCCACCCTTTGTTCAACAAGTCATTAACTTGTTTCTCTATTTCTTTTGTTTCCATAGGGTTGGTTCTATAGGCTGGCCTATTGGGTAGGCTTGCCCCAGGTACCAAATCTATTTGATGTTCTATTCCCCTCAAAGGTGGTAATCCACTTGGTACCTCTTTGGGAAATATATCATCAAATTCCTTTAAAAGTTTTTGCAACCCCTTTGGTAGAGAACCAAGTTCATGAGTGATTGAAACAAATGCCTCTTTGCAATAAAGAAGGAAATGAGGTTGTCCAAGAAAAAGATTTTTGGAAATATTCAAGGTTTGAGGTTGGACAACTTTCCAGGAGTCTCCTTACCATAAGTAAGTCACCATCACAAGGTAAAGCTTCTTCTTCTTCAGAAGTGGATGTCTCAGACTCACTATATGAAGAACCCTCACTTTCACTCTCATGCTCAAGGATGTAAGTTGACTTTCTATTGCGGCACTCAGATGCATAGTGCCCTTTTTCCCCACATCTAAAGCACTTAGTCTCCTTACTCTTATGATCTCTTGAAGGTTCTTTGACTTTTTCTTTTCCTCTCTCTCTCTCTCTGTCTTCATATCTTGGCTTGGTTTGACTACCCTCCCTCTTATACTCTTTCTTATGGTAAGAACTATGAGGGTAATCTTTCTTGGTGGAGCTTTTCCTCTTTAGTTGTTGCTCAACCCTCACACAAAGTTGGACTAACTCATTGAGATCTTTGTAGGGTATAAGTTCAACCCTATCTCTTATGTCATAGTTAAGTCCACTTTGAAACCTAGCTATTGTTATCCTAGGTTCTTCTCTTATCCCAGCTCTCAACATGAGTAACTCCATTTTTTGTCTATATTCCTCAACACTCATGTTCCTTTGTTGGAGTTTATGGAGTTTATCCATTATCTCCCTATCATAGTAGGCTGGTACATGCCTCCTCCTCAAGGCAGCTCTCATTTCATTCCAATACCTAATGGGAGGTAAGTGTCTTAGCCTATGGTCCTTGACTAAGGTTGTCCACCAAATTAAGGCATAACCTTGAAAGCTTAGAGAAGCCATGGTGACTCTCCTTTCATCATCTATTTGGTGGCACTCAAACAATTGCTCAACTTTCATTTCCCACTCTAGGTATTCTTCTACATCATCTTTTCCATGGAAGGAAGGAAGATCAATCTTAGGCTCTCTTGGGTAATGCTCTCTAACTCTATGTTGTCTTCTAGGAGGCATTTGGTAGTGGTCATCATTGTGATGACTACTATTTTGCTCAATTTCACTTGGAGAAGATGATGATTCTTCTCTTCTCCTATGGGAAGACCTCTCTTTCTTTTTATCTTGATTAATCAAAAGTTGACTAATCATATCTTTGAGCTCACTAATCTCTTTATCCCTTTGTTCAAATCTTTGCTCAAATTCTTCCCTTAAAGACATTTCACTATTGGGTTTCAAACTTCCTTGCACACTTGATTGACTCATTCTTGTCAAAGAAACAAAGGTTTTCACAAAGTTTTCAAAATATTTGACAAGTAATGAGTGAAAAGATTTTCACAAGCTTTCTTTGTTTTTGGTGAAAAATTTCTAAAGAGATTCTAGAGGCAAAAGATGTTTCTAAGTAGCTCCCATGAAGAAGAGGTGAGTCACAAATGGACAAGTTTAGAAACCAAGTTCTTCCTTAGCCAGAGTTTCCTTAGAGTTATCCTTTACCTTAGTTTCTAAGTAGAAATTCTTCAAATTCTTTTCAAATGTTATGAAATGAACCTAAACCAAAGAAAGGTTGACTAAATGCTATGCAATCCTATATACCACGGAGACTTAAAAACAAACAAAAAGATTACGCAAGAAATTAAAGAAAGCAATAAAGATGCAAGAATGTAAATGTTAGACGGCCCTAAGTGAAAGTGCAAGTGACACTTGGAGCCCCTTGACACACTTCCACACTAAGAAACGAAATTGGACTATTACAATGTTAAATTGTGAACTTGGAATTGCTTCAAGAGCATTTTTCCAATTCACTTGGCTCAAAAACAGCAAAGAAAAAAAAATACAATTTCAAACAGCAAATTTCGTGATATTTGGTGTAAATAAACTTGAAATGAGGCCTAGAAATAATGTGAGCTTTGTCTTCTTGCTGCTGCAGAAAGCTACTCAAAATGAAGGTGTGAGTTGCTCTTTTTCCAGGTTTGAAATGCTGCTGTAACAGAATTTTTCAGCTACTGGACAGTGGTGTTTGGGCTGCTGTTGAGTCTTCCTTCTTGCTCCACTTTCAATGCTCAAACCACTTCCTAGGAGGCTACCAAAGTAGGAGAATAATTCTGGTACTGGATGCCCTAAACAGCTTGCACATACACTCCAAAACTCAGCAAAAACACACCAAACAGATTAAAAATCTGCACCAAATTTCTGCACACTGCACCAGTATAGACTGTTGTATTGAACACTTTAGATGCCAAAAAATAGACACAAACAATTGGACAACACACAAATGAAAGTAGGTACACAAGATGAACTTATCAAAGGCACTAGAATGGATGAAGAAAGCAAGAAAAACCCAAGCACATCTCAAAAATTATTCCAAATGCAAACTGTTTGATAATTTTCAGAAGTGTTTGATAAAATGCCCCAATGAATTTCAGATTTTGTTTTTGATTTTTCAGGGCCTGTAATCTGGATTGGTTGGTTCTAACAGCTTTTTAACACTCGATACTTCTTCTTTTGATCATGTATTTTCATTTTTTAAACATTGAACCAGCTTTTTCACAATCCAGCAATGAATTTTACACTAAAATTACCAAAACAGTGGCTGGAAAACAGAGACTGCACTAGAAAAATGAACTAAAATGGTGGTTTTGGAACCCAAAATGAGTAGCAGTGTTTCAGCAGCTTGGATGAATGTTCAAACAACTTTTATTCATGATATTAAACATGTTTAAACTCTTAAACAGCTGAATTAATGCTTACTACTCAAATTCACTGGTCCACTTCCAATTTTAACTCAAAATTGATGGTTTAAGTGTCCAATCTGCATATAACTTCAATTTTGACCAAATGAACAGTATTAGCAACTTTTAATCATCCATTTAGACTTGTTCAAACTGTCCAAACACACAGAAATAGCAGGATTCGAAAATCACCCTTGCTATGGCCAAATTATGCAGCAAAAACCATCAAGGAACCAACCAAATTTAGCTTTTCATGGAATCAAAAACTGGACAGCAAAGGCAATGACTCTAAGAAGTGTATAAACACAGATCTAAGCTAGATTTAATATGCTTAGCATGACCAAACTCAGATTAGACCAATTCAAGTATATTAGCACGGTGAAAAGCTAGAAGTTCAAGCTGAAATGGTGAATGGTTAAGGATTTTGAGCAACTACACTATGCATATTGCATTTTAGTGCTTGTTTTGGTTTGCTATACCTTAAGACACATTCAACAACATTACACAATGTTGTACCAAGCTCCAGAATCAAAAGAAAACCACTGAAACAGTTTTAGAATTTTAGCACCAGATTTAAATTCTGTATCAGAATTCACAATGGAAAACAAAACAGAATTGCATTTTGATGCTTCAGCTTGTATAACCCAGGCAAGATCAAGTCCTCATTGCCTTATTTGGTATATATACAGCTTGTTTAGCACTTGCAAATCAATTAAAACGAAATAATTCAGCAGAAAAGAAAACTGAATAGAGACAAAAAAAATACTGCAACAGTAAATTGCACAAGACTTAAAACAATACAGAATTGAAATGTAAAGCTGGAAATGACCCAAACAAGAAGGTTTCACCGATTAAAATGAAAGGACAATATAAGCACACAAAGGAAACTAAAATTGAATGACTGGAAAAGCAATACAGAATTGAAAACAACAGCAAAACAGAAACAGAACTGAAAACAGAACCAGAAATAGCACAGACTGGACTGAAATTAAACAGCAGAATGGAAAGGCACTTAGCTATGGTTTGCGTGGACAACCAAGGCTCTGATACCACTTGATGGAAGCTTATCCATGCTTGAATGACCGGACCTTACAAATAAAGCTTCAAAACCAGAGAACAGTATTGGTGCAGTGGATGGAAAACAACAGTGTGGATGCAGCGGAAAATTGAGTGAGATTAATTGATGGTTGGTGTATTTGAATGGAATGAGTATGTGTGGGAACCTCACAGCTCAGAAGGCCTTCCTACAATGGAAGGAAGCTAGAGGAAAGGGAAGAGAAATTAGAGAGAATTAAATGACTCAAGAGCAATAGGGCTGGCAGTGAATTTCAGCAGCAATTTACTAAGCTCAAAAGTGAATCAATACAAGGAAAAGGTCCTCTTATTTATAGGTGAAGAGGAGCCTAATTTCTAATTCTAATTCCCTCCTAAATTCAAATGATTCAAATTTATTTTGATCAAGCAAAGTCCATGCCTCTTTCCAGCTCATCCAGCAAGGTGTGTGCTTCCTTCCACATCAGCCAATTCACGTGGAAAATGCTGGTGCATGTCGTAAGCACCTCCTTTGCTTTTTGGCTCCTTTGCTTGGTTCTTCTTGGATGGCTCAATCATAGTCTCCAAGATTTATTAATTCCTACAAAACAAAATATAAGTGCTTTAGTTAAGAGAAGAAGGATTTTTATAAGTAACCTTCCATAGAAGTAAAATGTTAGATGATCCTTCTTCTTCTTGAATCTTCCTAGCCATTGCTCTAGTAAGAGGTCCAATGTGATTTCTTGATGATTTTCCATCAGGAGTTCTACAATTACAGACACATGATGCCTTGCTAGCACAAAATAAAATTCTAACTCAACAACTGGAGACTCTTACTAAAACACTTGCACAATTGCCTAAAGAGTTGAAAACTGCTGCACAGGTACAATCTCAATTGTGTGAATTATGTGGAGGCGACCATATCAATGGTCAATGTGCCTTTCCAGCAGAAGCCGTGGAGGATGTGAATTACATGACCAATCAATACCGTCAAGGGAACTACAATCAAGGGTGGAAACCACACCCAAGCATTGGTCAAGGGCAAACTGGGCAAGCTGGTCAATTTAATAAGCAGCAGCAGAAACCCACCTTATGGCAGCAGATTTCTATGCTTAATGAAAGGTCCATGAGGATGGAAGACACTCTTAATAATTTCATACAGAAAATTGAGTCTACCCAAAAGAGCACTGAAGTTGCTATCAAGAATTTGGAGATTCAGATGGGGCAGATCACCAAGCAGGTGGAAGAAAGGCCAAATAGAAATTTTGGGGCTAATACTGAGGTTAACCCTAGAGAAGAATGCAAGGTGGTAGAGAGTGCTAAAAATGAGATAGTTGAGTTAGACAAAGGAGAAACAAAAGAGAAAATAGAAATAGAGAGCAAAAATACTTCTCCTTTTCCAATACATCAAGGGAAACAACTGGATTTCACAGAATTATTCAAGATGGGGGATAATGATGCACCTTGGGAGCAGATTCTACAACAAATTACGGTTTACACTAAATCTGATGAAGACGTCTCTACAAAGAAAAGACGTAGAGATGATGAGGCAAAGAAGTGTAAAACTGTTAAAAAGGAGCCATTCCCTCCAAAAGCAAGAGATCCAGGAGGCTTTTCTATCCCTTGTACCATAGGGAAGAAAAGGATTAAAAAAGCTCTTCTTGATTTAGGTTCAAGTGTTAACTTGATACCTTACTCTTTACTGGAGCAAATCGGCGATGTTAATATGAAACCTGTAAAGGTTAATTTAGTAATGGCCGATGGGTCTTCAAAGGAACCATGTGGGATTGCAGAGGACATCATAGTTTGTGTTGGAAAACTCCAATTCTTGGCAGACTTTGTGGTGATGAAGATGGAGACAGAAAAGATACCTATCATTCTTGGAAGACCGTTTATGAAAACGACCAAAGCTATCATTGATGTAAACGAAGGTATAGTGGTGCTCCAAGACCGAGAGGAGAGAGTTGTTGTAGATGTCTTTAAAGATGAGACGCAAACACAAGAGGAAGAAGCTAATTATAAAGCTGCATTTCAAGATGCACACATGACTAGCCATAAAGATGAAAAGCCCAAGGTTACAGGTAACCATTGTTTGTTGTTTCAGGTGCATAAAGGAGAAGAGATTGGAAGAGGAGGAAAAGTTCCTGATGACTGGAATAAAGGAAGACCCCAACTTGGTACACTTGTGAGAATCAAAAACAAGTTTTGGGTTGTGAAAGGCTATAAAGAGAAGGAGATGATAGAGATAGAGTCTCCACATTCTAGAAAAATCAAAGCAATACACAGGAAACAACTGATGAGTTGGTGGGACAAGAACATCAACTATGAAGAAGGAATTTGAACTTTACTGGGTCAAGCTAATGACGTTAAAAGAGCGCTTGCTGGGAGGCAACCTAGTGATTTAAAAACTTTTGATTTTGTTTTGTAACTTTTAATTTGTGGACATTATTTTTGTAAATACTTTATTGGATATAGCATCTACTGAAGGATGCTAGGTGGTTAAGTATCTGCGGAAGGATACTAAGTTTGTAACACCTACTGATGGGTGTTGGTAAGAAAATTCTGCACCTACTAATGGGTGTTGGTAAGATTGCAACACCTACTGATGGGTGTTGGTGGATTTTGGGTCAGGCTCGTGACGTTAAACAAGCGCTACCTGGAAGGCAACCTAGTTGATTGATTGTTTTTGTTTGTTTCATTGTAGTGGTATAATAGGTTTTTGCATAAGTATTCTGAAGATTGAATTGCAAGGAACCAGTGAGGGGCATGTTTAGGAGGCACGTAGGTTAAGAAAAGAAGGAGAAGAACACTTCACGAAAGTGCCGCTGAGCGGCAAGTTACCGCTGAGCGGTACTATCGCAGAGTGGGTTTAGTTTCCCCTTAGCGGGATCCGAGCCCATTAGGGTATTTTTATACCCTAAGCTGCGCATAAGCTTCTATTTTCAGGCTCTTCTCTGCACACTCACTCACACATACCTTTTCCAAGGTTCTCCACATCTTTTCCCTCTTCCCTCTTGAGAAAATCTCTCTTTCACTCACTTGCTCACTAGTTTTGCATCTAAGTTTGGGGTTGGGAGAGAGCATCATTGAAGGGGATGATTTCTTCATTGTGGTACTAATGCTTAACAATGTATCTTTTGGTTTTGTGAATTATGTTTGATGCAGGGATGGCCTCCTCATCAGGCAAAGAGAATCAAGACTATAAGATCCAAGAAGAAGGAGGATACAGAGGACAACTCAGATTTAGGAGGAGCTGAGATAGCATTTACTGATGAATGCTATCATGAACTTATGCTTTTGTTGGTTTAAGTGTTCTGAACTTATTTACTTTTGTTTTAGATTAAGGTTGATGTACTCTATTGGAAACTTGGTTTGTTATGATGGTTTGCTATTGACTGTCATTGTGTGATAAGTAATGCTTGATGATGATTATTGATTGATTGATGTTGAGATAGATGTGCACATTAAATGCTTATACAGGTGATTCACAAGCTTTGTGAACAAATGCAGGATATTATGATTGTGATTGTGAGATTAAGCAGGATGTGTATGTCAAATGTGAATGAGCCTATTTGTGAGGTTTTGAGCTCTAGAGTTTTTATTGATTGAATGCTATTACTTTGAAAGCACGAATGATTTTGCCCAGGTTTTCTAGGATTGAATCAATTGCTTGTTTTGCATCATATGATCAAGGCCGTTTGTTGGAACCCTTATTATTGGCCAAATTCATGAAGTTAGCCCACTAAAAGAGAACACTTTGTGTTCTATCCTTTGAACCCTTAGCCTTGAACATAAATTTAAAACCCTTGTTGAAAAGCTTTACCTTGAGTTAAGTAGAAAATCTTTTGTGGTATTGTTAAATGTTCAAGTTTGGGGTTGTTGGGAAAGCATGAAAAAGAAAAAGGAAAAGCATTGAGCTAAAAGTTAAGAATAAGAATGTAAAGAAAAGAAAAAGCAAAGCTCAATGTAAAGACACGTTGGGAAAAATAAGAATAATTGTGTTGTTATGATTCTCTTAACTCAAGGATTTTGTGATCCAGAAAAACCAATTTTCTTGATTAGCCCATCCACGTTATAAGCCATTGAAAAGTCCTTGTGATGATGCATGCTTGTAAATGTTTTGATTGTGGTTAAATGAAAGGCAAAGTTGATTCATGTGACATTGTGGTAGTGGAGTGAATGAGTGATTACCTCTTATACACTTGTGTGTGAGTGAAACACTTTACCTGGTGAGGAAGTATTCCATGAGCACATGAACATCCATGCTTAATTGATTGATCATTCATGAAAAATAGCATTTGTTTGATATTAACTGACTTTGTGAACACTAAAGCATGTGCACATCTTGATTGAAATCTTGGTCAAAAGTTTGATTGAAGTCTTTGCTTATTTTGAAAAGAAATTTTTGAATGAGTGAACCATCATATGAATTGGTAGAAGATTGAGTTACATCTTGTTTGCTTGAGGACAAGCAAAGTTCTAAGTTTGGGGTTGTGATAACAGTTGAAAAACTGTTATTTTCATGCTTGAAATTGATACTAAAAGCAACCTTTAACACTTAGAAACTAGCTTGAAATCATGTTGTTATTCATATTTTCAGAAATAAGAGAGCTGGACAGGTTTATGCTTGATTTCAGTGTTTTTGTGCAAGTTTTAAGGTGAATTTGGTGAAAGAAGTGAAGAAGGAGAGAGATGAAATCAGAAAAGACATCAAAAAGTGCAAAAGGAGAAGCCGCAACTGCCGCTCAGCGGCAGTTTATCGCTGAGCGGCACTCAGAAGCTCACGGGGGATCCGCTGAGGGGCAAAATGGCCGCTGAGGGGAAGAAACCAACTCACGCACTTATCGCTGAGCGGTACTTTACCGCTGAGAGGCACACTTACGGGCTTGGGCCTAAATTTTCTGTAATTTTAGAATAATATATAAGCTTTAGGACGTCCTAGGGTTTGTATCTTTGGCAGAAACGAAGCAAACACTCTCTCTTCCACCCCTTTGAAAGAGGATCTTGGATGCTCAGGCTACCTCTTCACCTTTCTAGGGTTTTATCCTTCATTCTTTCATTATTATTCATCTAGTGTCACCATGAATATGGTGAACTAAACCTTGTATTGTTGTTGGGGAATCAATGTAGTCTTGTGAAACTCTCATATATGGAATTTGTTTTTACATCTTATATTTAAGACCTATGCTTTCTTTCATCATTAGTTAGGGTTTTTCCTCTTTGCTCAATGCTTGCTTTGTTTAACTCATTCAATGCATGATTATTGATTTTGTCGATACGGGAACGTACGGGGAAGTCTAGATCCAGGGAATTTCTCCCAATAGTATATTGGTTGTCGTTAAGCTCCTGCACTAAAAGAACTAATTATTAGGAATGCTAGGAATCGTATGAACTCGTAATTAGGGATAGGCCTTCTTGCAAGGTAATTTAGAGAGTGGCATTAACAATGATGAAAAGAATGTTGAATTCCTAAAGTATATGAGAGTGGATAATATTAAATTGATAACCCCAACAACATACTCATCCATATATTCCATTGAAGTGTTTGTATTTTGTTTTAGCCATTGATCAAATTCATGCATACATGTTATTTTCTGTTTTGCATATTAAACTCCACTTATTTCGTTCTTAAGTCTTAAATAATCAACGAATCACATAACTAAACTAGGCCGTGAGTCCTTTGGAAGAACGATACTTGGTCTTACCGAGTTTATTACTTGAAACGATTCGGTCACACTTGTCGATTGTTAAACAAGTTTGTGGCACCGTTTTTCGGTGTTCATAAATTTGTCATCATTTTCCCAAAGGACTCACGGCCTTGTTAGCTATATGATTTGTTGATTATTTAAGACTTTTTAACGATTGATTGTAGGGTTTAAATGCAAAAGACAGTAATTAAACATGTATGAATGAATTTGATCAATGGAAAAGAGGAAAACAAACACTTTAATGAATTAGATAGATGAGTATGTTGTTAGGATTATCAATTTCATCTTATCCACTCATATATTTTTAGGAATTCATCATTCTTTTCATCAATTTCTAATGCCACTCTCTAAATCACCTTGCAAGAAGGTCTATCCTTAATTATGAGTTCATACAATTCCTAGCATTCCTAGTAATTAGTTCTGAAGTGTAGGAGCTTAAAGGCAACCAATATGCTATTGGGAGAAATTCCCCGGATCTAGATTTCCCCGTACGTTCCCATATCGACAAAATCAATAATCATGGCAATGAATGAGTTAAACAAAGCAAGCATTTAAGCAAAGAGGAAAATCCCTAACTAAAGATGAAAGAAAGCATGTATCTTAATATAAGATGTTAAAACAAATTCCATATATGAGAGTTTCACAAGACTACATTGATTCCCCAACAACAATACAAGGTTTAGTTCACCATATTCATGGTGAAACTAGATGAACAATAATGAAAGAATGAAAGATAGAACCCTAGAAAGATGAGGAGGTAGCCTAAGCATCCAAGATCTTCCTTCAAGGGGTGGAAAAGAGAGTGTTTGCTTCGTCTCAGCCAAAGATACAAACCCTAGGACGTCCTAAAGCTTATATACTATTCTAAAAATACAGAAAATTAGGTCCAAGCCCATAATAGTGCCGCTCAGCGTTAAGTGCGTGAGTTGTTTTCCTCCCTTCAGCGGCCTTTTCACCCCTCAGCGGAGCCAACGTGGGTTTTCGAGTGCGGCTCAGCGGTAAACTGCCGCTGAGCGGTAATTACGGCTTCTCCGTTTGCACTTTTTTATGTCTTTTCTGATTCCATCTCTATCCTTCTTCACTTTTTTCACCAAATTCACCTTAAAACCTGCATAAAACACTAAAATCAAGCATAAACCTGTCCAGCTCTCTAATTTCTAAAAATATAACCAAAAGCATGATTTCAAGCTAGTTTCTAAGTGTTAAAGGTTGCTTTTAGTATCAACTTTAAGCATGAAATTAACAGTTTTTCAACTGTTATCACAACCCCAAACTTAGAACTTTGCTTGTCCTCAAGCAAACAAAATGTAACTCAATCTTCTACCAATCTGGATAATGGTTTACTCATTCAAAAATTCTCTTTTCAAGATAAGTAGAAACTTCAATCAAACTCATGACAAAGATTTCAATCAAGACATGCACATGCTTTGGTGTTCACAAAATCACTTAATATCCAACAAATGCTTTTTTTTCATGAATGATCAATCAACTAAGCAAAAATGTTCATGTGCTCATGGAATCTTTCCTCACTAGGTAAAGTGTTTCACTCAAACACAAGTGTATAAGAGGTAATCACTCATTCACTCTACTATCACAATGTCACATGAATCAACTTTGCCTTTCATTTAACCACAATCAAAAACACTTACCAGCAAGCATCATCACAAGGACTTTTCTATGGCTTATAACGTGGCTGGGCTAACAAGAAAATTGGTTTTTCTAGATCACAAAATCCTTGAGTTAAGAGAAACATATAAACACAATCATTCTTATTTATTCCCAACTTTCTTTTGCATTGAGCTTTGCTTTTTCTTTTCCTTTCTTTCTCTTTTTCTTTTTCTTTTCACATACTTAATTCTTAGCTCTTAGCTCAATGCTTTCAATTTCCCTTTCTATTTTCCAACAACCCCAAACTTGAACATTTATACATACCACAAAATATCCTCATCTTAACTCAAGGTAAAGCTTTACAACAAGGGTTTTCAAATCATGTTCAAGGCTAAGCGTTCAAAGGATAGAACACATAGTGTTCTCTTTTAGTGGCTAATAATGAAATTGGCTAATATAAGGGTTACCAACAAATGGCCTTGATCATATGATGCAAACAAGCAAGTAATTCAATCATAGAAAACCTGGGCAAAGTCATTCATGCTTCCAAAGGAATAACATTCAATCACAAAGACTCTGAAGCTCAAAACCTCACATATAAGCTCATTCACATTCCACATATACACATCCTGCTTAATATCATAATCACAATCACAACATCATGCATTTGTTCACAAAGCTTGTGAACTACCTGTGCAAGCATGTAATGTGCACATCTCACATCAATCCATATCCAAGCATCATCAAGCATTACATATCAAACAATCACAATCATAAGCAAACCATCATAACAGACAAAGTTTCCAATTGAGTACATCAAACCCTATTCTAAAACAAAAGTAAATAAGTTCAGAACATAAAACCAAACAAAAGCATAAGTCCTGCTCTAGTTATGATAGCATTCATCAGTAAATGCTATCTCAACTCCTCATCAATCTGAGCTGTCTTCTGTATCCTCCTCTTCTTCCTCATCTTCAGCATCCTCAAATGCATCATCATCATCATCTTTCTCCATCTCCATAGCTGAAGCTTCAGCTGCTTCAGCTCTGCCTCCTTGTACCTGCTCTTTTAGCCAAGGTACCACATTATGAAACTCCTCCATAGTCCACCTGTGTGTTGGAGGTGTATCATACATTCTAACAATCATCTCTGCAGTAGCCATCTGCCCTCTGTGGATAGACTGTAACTGTGCACCTATAAGAGACATGTACATGTCCCTCATTTGGAAAGGTTTTGCTTCATGTGTTTCAGCAGATGCCTGACTCTGTGCTTGCCCTCTTTCTCTACGAGTACGGCGTGGTGGAACTGGCTGAGCTGCTTCCTCACCTCCACAGTATTGTCTATAATAGGCCTCATCAATTGCTTTCCTTGGCCTTTCAAAGGGTGGAGCAGAAGTATCCACCCCAGCTATCTTGTAGAGGTGTGTGATTAAAGAAGGATGTCCTAAGGGTGCTTTGTTGTTCGTTGTGTTAGCGCACACCCTTATCTCATCAGATATTACCTGTCCAATATTGACATTCAAGTTCCTGATTGCACAGTAAAGGAGGAGTGCCCTGCTAAGAGTGATGTCTGACACATGAGAACATGGCTGAATGTTAGCATGAGAAAAAGCCATCCAATACTTTGCAAGAGGAGTCAAATCAGTCCTCCTAATGTTCACCACACAGCCAGTTCTATTCCTCTGAAAATGTCCTCTAGGTACACATAAAACTCTCTCCACATCATCAAAATCAGCGCCTTCTTCCATACAGAGAGCAAACTGGCACTGCTCACCAGCCCATACAGTATCCAAGAAGTTGTTGATGGAATCAGGATCATACCTAATAGCATGGCCTCTGACATAGCCAAGGTAATTCTCAGCTGGATAATCACCAATCTTTCTTGCATTAGTGTAGAATTCTTTCACCACAACTATATTGGCAAGTGTAGGGTATGTGGCTAGCTTCCCCCAATCATTCCCTAACAATTGCTCTCCAAATTGAGGAGCAAAGTTGGGTATCATTCCAACCTTTCTCTCCATAAGTAGTCTCCTATCTTGGACCACCTTAAAGTGTTTCTCATGTTTGCGAGATAAGAACCTACTAGAATGGGGTTGTTCTGGTTCCTTTTCTTTTCCTTTGGATGTCGTGGTCTTTATTCTTTTGCCTGAAGAGGATGCCATTCCTACATCAAACACAGATACAAAACCACAAAAACATGTTATTAATCATTAGTAAAACACAAATAACACCTTATTTCGAAGCTAAACCACCGCTGAGGGTCAAAATCACCCCTCAGCGCCACTAGTGCAACAATCCAGACCTCAACTCATCAAAAACAACATATCTGTCAGAGTGCCGCTCAGCGGCAGTTTACCCCTGAGCGGTGACTCTGCAGATTTTTGATAAAAAATTTTTTAACCTGTCCTAACTCCACCCACATGCAATTTTCAGTTTTCCATATCCAAATCATTCAGTTCAATCGGTTCAAACAATTAAATCATCAAATCATGCATAGAAATCAAAACCCCTAAAGATTCATGCTTTAATAATCAAATTCAAGCTTGACTTACTTGGGTAGAGATGCTAGATGAACTGAGAATGCTTTCAAGCTATGATGCTCTCTTCCTACCCCAAACTTAGATGGAAAACTAGTGATAAAATGAGTGAAAGAGAGATTTTCTCAAGAGGGATGAGGGAAAAGTTTTAGAGAACCTTTGAAAAAGTATGTAGGAGTGTGTGTGCAGAGAAGAGTCTGAAAAGAGAAACTAAGGCGCAGCTTAGGGTATAAAAATACCCTGATGGGCTCGGGTTCCGCTAAGGGGCAGCCTAAGCCCAGTCTGCGACACTACCGCTCAGCGGCACTTTCGGGAAGTGTTCTTCTTCTCCCTAACTTAACCTAAGTGCATCCTACTCATGCCCCCTCACTGGTTCCCTGCAATTAAATTCTCAGATCACTTATGCAAATCCCTATCATGCAACTAAAGCATAATAAACAAAAATATAATCAATCAACTGGGTTGCCTCCCAGGTAGCGCTTGTTTAACGTCACGAGCCTGACCCAAAATCCACCAGCACCCATCAGTAGGTGCACAATTTTCTTAGCAACACCCATCAGTAGGTGTAACAAACCTAGTATCCTTCAGTGGATACTTAACCACCTAGCATCCTTCAGTAGATGCTATATCCAAAAACATATTTACAGAAATAATGTCCAACTGATTAAAAATTACAAATCCAAAAGAAAAACAAAAGAAATATTGTCCTCAAATCACTGGAATGCCTTCCAGCAAGCACTCTTTTAACGTCATTAGCTTGACCCAATAAAGTTCAAGTTCCTTCTTCATGGTTGATGTCCATATCCCACTAACTCCTCAACTGCTTCCGGTGTACTGTTTTGACTCTTCTAGAATATGGAGATTCTATCTCTATCATCTCCTTTTCTTTGTAGCCTTTCACAACCCACAACTTGTTTTTGAATCTCACAAGTGTACCCAGTTGGAGTTGTTCTTTCATCCAGTTATCAGGAACTTTTCTTCCTCTTCCAATCTTTTCTTTTTCCTGTACCTGAAACAATAAACAATGTTTACCTTTAACCTTGGGCTTTTCATCTTCAGGGCTAGTCATGAGTACATCTTGAAATGCATCTTTATGACTAGCTTCTTCCTCCTGCATCTGCCTCTCTTCTTTGAAGACATCTACCACCACTCTCTCTTCTCTGTCTTGGAGCACCACTATACCTTCGTTCACATCAACGATGGCTTTGTCCATTTTCATAAATGGTCTTCCGAGAATAATAGGTATCTTTTCAGTCTCCATCTCCATCACCACAAAGTCTACCAAGAACTGGAGTTTGCCTACACAAACTATAATATCTTCTGCTATTCCACAGGGTTCCTTTGAAGATCCATCTGCCATTACTAAGTTAACCTTTACAGGCTTCACATCAACATCACCGATCTGCTCCAGTAAAGAATAAGGTATCAAGTTAACACTTGATCCTAAATCAAGTAAGGCCTTTTTTATCCTTTTCTTCCCTATTGTGCATGGAATGGAAAAGCCTCCTGGATCGTTTGCTTTTGGAGGGAATGGCTCCTTTTTAACAGCTTTATACTTTTTTGTATCATCATCTCGACGTCTTTTCTTTGTAGAGACTTCTTCCTCAGGTTTAGTATAAACTGAAATTTGTTGTAATATCTGGTTCCAAGGTACATCATTGTCCACCCCATCTTGAATAATTCTGTAAAATCAAATTGTTTCTCTTGATTGATTGGAAAAGGAAAAATATCATTACTCTTTATCTCTCTTCTCTCTCCTTTCTCTTTTCTCTCTTTTTTTTCTATCTCTCCTTTTTCTAACTCAACTGTCTCATCATTTATACTCTCCAACACTTTACATTCTTCCCTGGGGTTAACCTCAGTATTAGCCCCAAAATTTTTATCTGGCCTCTCTTCCAACTGCTTGGTAATCTGACCCATTTGAGTCTCCAAATTCTTAATAGTAGCTTCAGTGCTCTTTTGAGTAGACTCAGTTTTCTGTATGAACTGATGAAGAGTTTCTTCCATCCTTATTGACCTTTCGTTAAGTATAAAAATCTGTTGCCATAAGGTTGGTTGTTGTTGTTGCTTATTGAATTGCCCAGTTTGTCCGGCTTGCCCAGTTTGTCCGTGACCAATGCTTGGGTGTGGTTTCCACCCTTGATTAAAATTCCCCTGACGGTATTGATTGGCCATGAAGTTAACATCCTCTAAGGCTTCTGCTGGAAAAGCGCATTGACCATTGATATGGTCACCTCCACATAATTCACACAACTGTGATTGAACCTATGCAACAGTCTTTAACTCTTTTGGCAGTTGTGCAAGTGTTTTTGTAAGAGTCTCTAGTTGTTGAGTTAGTATCTTGTTCTGTGCTAGCAAGGCATCATGGGTTGTAACTGTAGAACTCCTTTTTTTTTTAATAGGAGCTCCTCTTTCACTGTTTAGTTCATTATCACTAGTAGCCATATTGTCAATGATTTCTGTAGCTTCCTCTGGAGTTTTCCATTTGATATTTCCTCCTCCTGAGGCATCAAGCATCATCTTGGTTTGTGAACCAAGACCTCCAAGGAAGATTAGGACTACTTCCACTTCATCAAATCCATGCGTGGGTGTCTTTCTTAATAAGCTTTTATATCTGTCCCATGCATGCCTGATAACGGTTGAAAAACCGTTATTTTTATGCTTAAATTTGATACCAAAAGCAACCTTTAAGACTTAGAAACTAGCTTGAACTCATATTTTTGCTTTAGTTTTGAGAATAAGAGAGTTGAAAGTGAATTTAATGGTTTTGTGCAAGATTCCCTTGATTTTGTAGGCTAATTGAATGATTTGAAAGAAGAATTGAAATACCGAATGATTGGAGTACTGAAAAGTCAACCAGAAACCAGAAAAGTCAACCAGAAAAGTCAACCAACCAACCAGAAAAGTCAACCAGTCAACCAGAATGCTGAAAAACCAACCAGAACGCAGAAAAAGTCTGACCGAGTGGCGCTGAGCGGAAAAATACCGCTGAGGGGCAAAACAGCAGCTGGGGGGCAAAATGGATCATGCGCTAGTGCCGCTCAGCGGTATTTTACCGGTTTTCTTTTGTTTTTATGGGCTTGGACTTGTTTTATGTTATTTTTATGCCCTATTTAAGGACTTGCACGTCCTAGGGTTTGTATCTTTGGCTGGGAGGAAGCAGAAACACACTTTTCACCCTTTGGGGGTAGATTGGGAGATGATGACAACTCTCCTCTTCTCTTTCTCGGGTTTTTCTATCTCTTCCATTCTTCCATTATTGTTCATCTAGTTTCACCATGAATATGGTGAACTAAACCTTGTATAGTTGTTGGGGAATCAATGTAGTCTTGTGAAACTCTCATATATGGAATTTGTGCTTATATCTTATATTTAAGACCTATGCTTTCTTTCATTATTAGTTAGGGTTTTTCCTCTTTGCTCAATGCTTGCTTTGTTTAACTCATTCAATGCATGATTATTGGTTTTGTCGATACGGGAACGTACGGGGAAGTCTAGATCCGGGGAATTTCTCCCAATAAGTATATTGGTTGTCGTTAAGCTCCTGTGCTAAAAGAACTAATTATTAGGAATGCTAGGAATTGTATGAACTCGTAATTAGGGATAGGCCTTCTTGACAAGGTAATTTAGAGAGTGGCATTAACAATGATGAATTGAATGTTGAATTCCTAAAATATATGAGAGTGGATAAGATGAAATTGATAAACCCCAACAACATACTCATCCATATATTCCATTGAAAGTGTTTGTATTTTGTTTTAGCCATTGATCAACCTCATGCATACATGTTTATTTTCGTCTTTTGCATAGTAAAATCCAATTATTTTGTTCTTAAGTCTTAGCTAATCAACGAATCACATAACTAAACTAGGCCGTGAGTCCTTTGGGAGAACGATACTTGGTCTTACCGAGTTTATTACTTGAAACGATTCGGTCATACTTGCCGATTGTTCAACAAGTTTGTTGCGCCGTATTTCGGTGTTCATAAATTTGTCATCAATGCCCCAGTGATTCCTCCATGCCTTGCCTGAATGATGAAATCTCTTGCTTTCCTTTATTCACCTTTGATTGTGGAAAGTATTTGTTTAGGAACTTGGTCACCACTACTTCCCACTCTGTAAAGCTTCCTTCTGGAACAGAATTTAACCAAAGCTTAGCGTTGCCTCCTAAGGAGAATGGAAACAGGCTAAGTTTGATTGCTTCGTCCGACACCCTATTTATTTTCACCGTGTTGCAGATCTCATTAAAAGTTGTGAAGTGCTCATATGGGCTTTCGTGAGATAACCCATTAAATTGATTACTCTTCACCAGTTGGATTAATGCTGGTTTAACCTCCATGTTGGCTGCATTGACCCTCGGTCTTGCTATGGTATTAAAATGTTGAGGTCCAGCTATATTTGTGTAATCTGCAAGAGTTCTCCTGGCATTATTATTCTCCATATTTTCAGTGCTATGGTCAGAACCTTGTGGTGATGGTTGTAACAGAGTTTCTGGAGAAGGAAAAAGTTCTCTAGATGTACGAATTCTTCTCCTCTGTCTACTCTCGTCTAAACCTTCAAGAAGAGGTTCTGCAGTTTTCTTGCTCCTAGTTCAGATTGTTTCCTGCATACACAAACAAACAAATCCCTAGAAGAATTGGTTAGAACAAAAAGATATAAAAGAAGATATAAGATTCAAACACTACAAAAAAGAAGGGCATTACCGAAGGCCAAAAGCCCTCGGAAAATGCCATAAGCCGTCGGAAAAGGGTATTTACAAACGGCTTATCGACGGCCAATGAGCCCTCGGTAAATCCCTTGTCGCTAACAATTACCGAGGGCTTTTGCCCTTCGATAATTACCGAGGGCCAAAAGCCTTCGGTAATTACCGAGGGCCAAAAGCCTTCGGTAATTACCGAGGGCCAAAAGCCTTCGGTAATTACCGAGGGCCATAAGCCTTCGGTAATTACCGAAGGGCAAAAGCCTTCGGTAATTACCTAACGTGGGTATTTACCGAAGGGCAAAAGTCTTCGGTAAATTAGAGGGAAATGTAAAGAAAAATTGTATTTATGGCGAAACCAACAGCATAAACAGACCTGCATAACAATTTTCAATCACAAACAGACCTGCATAATGTACTACTTCACTTAATGACTACTTCACTTAATGAAGGAGTAGCCTAATAAATTAACATACAATATACAGGAACATATAATATATACATCAACATACAACATATAGATGAACATTCATTGCTGGTCTAGATGCAGGTTTAATAACAACCTGAGTGTCTCTTTCACTACTGCTTGAAGGTATACTAACTTATTCATATCTGACTCACTTATTTATCTCTCTTTCCCAATGTGAGTGCTAATCTCTTCTTTTACCTTTTCTAATATAAGAGGATTTTTCAACAAGAAACATATCACCCATGTAAGAGTGACAGTGCTTGTATCCGTGGCACCCAAAATCAGTGCCTGCAGATCAAACGCAAATTCTATAATTAAGAAAGATGTTAGGCAAACAAAAATTTTACTTATAAATTAGTTTCTATTAATATTAATAATATAAGTAGCTAAAATTTTGGAAATAATATAAATTAGTTTCTAATTGGAGTATTGATTCTCTAATTTGCCAATTTAGCACTTTTAAATTAATTGACATTTTGTAAGACTTGGTTTATAAATTTGAATACCACTGATACCATGTTATCTTAATAGATTTTTGTTTAGTAAAAGAAATCATTCAGTAAAATTACATGAAAGAAACTAATGAGCTTTCAGTTAAAGTTGGAGTTTTTATAAAAAGGAAAATGATACCCATAGTAATTATCATATAGCTACCTACTTTTAAACATGCCGAGGATGTTAAAGGAAAATAATATTTGGTAGTGTAATGAAATGTGCGGATTAAATATACGGAGGATTTGAAAGAAAAATAATATATAGTTGATACTTTAATATATTAATGTATTAAAGTAATACCCTTTTAACACACTAAACACATTAACATTTGAATTTATAAGATATAAAAAGATGCTAATAAAAACATAAATATGAACTTAGATGAAAAAAAAAAAAAGTACAGTACATAAGTGTGGGAGTGGATGACAGAGTAAAATTTGACAAAGATGGAGGCCAGAATTACATAACATAGATTGATGCAAGCAAAGTCCAAACAAAAAATAGAATGGGGGAAGTGATAGGGGGCCACACCCATCAACTGTTTCACAAATTCATACAGAAAAGAAAAACTTTCTATATATGCATAGATTCTTCATCCGAGAATAATAATATACACCTTAGAATGTGTCAACTCGTGATACTAAACCACACTGCACATTATTTCATGGAACAACACTAGCTTCTTGCAGATAGAATTATATTTTCTTTTTCTTGACTTTTGGAACACCACATTAAGGTTTTTCCTCACTTTGTTCGATGATAAAAAGTAGGGTCGGCCCTACTATGAAATCTAAATAAAATACTTATTGATCAGTTGATATTACAGGAGGAATGAAATCATCTTTTTGTGGTACTGCACAAGAATATCTTTATCTCTCTCTTCATCCCATGAATATTGTAAATGTCAGTTTTCAGTACATATGAAACATCAGAAATGACTAACCTACATGTACAAGCTCATTCTTTGCCCGTTACTGAGGGAACAGGGTTCCTCTATTCATTCCACCAACCTTTGGTTGAGGAGGTTTGAAGTATTGCTTCATTATGTTAAGCTCTAAACAAGTTTATTGAAGATGTCAAACATTGCCAACTACAGTCAATTTTGTCTCTTAATGTCAAGTAATTATATCTGGACAATCACCAATTAGTATAGACAATCACGGACACACCATTTCTCTTTTTTTCTTCTTTCAATCATATTACAACTATAGTCCCTCTCTTCTCTCTAGGGTGTAGGTTCATGCATTATTTCAAGTTTTTTATAAAAATCTCGTTGCTTAGCTCCCATAATCCACCCCAAAAGACTAGTACAAAGAGTACAGATAACAAATAAAACCAGACCTATATGCAGTATCCACCACTGTCTATCTTAGCACTTTTACCCTATTATACTTACTACTTTAGGTTCTAGGTTGTCATAATTTTAGTTTTAGGTACTTTTTGTAATGTGAGTTTTTTATTACCTAGGTGTTACCACTTTTACCCTATTATTCTTACTAGTTTAGCTTCTGGGTTGTCTTATTTATTGTACATTATCCAGAGACATGTTTTTATTTTGACATTATCTAGAGACATGCTTTTATTTTGACTCTATCTTCTTAGAAATGCATCTCTATATCACTTCTTCCTCACTTCTCATTACAACCATCTCCTAAATATAGCTAACTTATGAGCATATTCTATGCTTCTATCACCCAAGTACAAAACCCAATGAGAAAATAAATGCTTCTCCATACACAGATGTCACAGACCTCTAGGCTTGGTTTGGACAAGAAGTAACATGTGTAGTGTTTGGAGAATATAACGAACAAAAAATTTAAGGCAAAAGTGTATAGAGAAGCATGCAAGAGAGAGTGAAAGCAACCTCTAATGCCAGAGGTAGAAACAGATAAAATGCAACAATCACTCCAAAATAAGGCCATAAGGGCCCATGCATAAAGTAAGATGTAGCCAATGTACACAGAAACCACTTTCAGCACCTAATTCAAATGCACCAAATTCTTACACAAGTTCAAATGCACCAAATTCAGAAATTAAAAAATGCAGCACTGAAACAACAACTTGTCTATGAAAAGTGCCAAAAATTTGGTGGTTTAAAGAGTGAAAAAGCATAGGCAGCTAAAACTCGTAGTTTCTTTGCATCATTAGGTTGAAATCACTAAAACTAACTTGTTTGCACAACAAATGGATGCAGAAATGTAATATTCCAGAATTTGACTTAGCCAACCCCTATATTTCTCAAATTAAGCAACTCCACCACCCAAAATTTTGCTCAAAGATTCAAATAGCTTTTGAACAGCTAACTGGACTCAGGAACAACAATTAAAACATCAACAAGACACTAAAAGATTAATGTAAGATGTTCAACAATGATCTATATGCCAAACCAGATTTAAAACAATAGTTTCAAATGTTGTTCTAGCTATTTGAGATCAAACACAATAGCTATTTTGATGTGCTAGGATCATAGTGGACCATTCAAGATCAAAGGAAAGTGGTATTGGACAATCAAGGCAATGTGCAAAACATCAATCAACCATCTAATTGCACTATAATTGACCATTCTAGCCTCATGAAGAACAAAACACCACAGAATAAGTGTTGCAGTATTACAATTCTAGTCTACAAGCTCCCATAACCTAATTAAACCTTTAAGTTCACTTTAGACCCAACCAATCATTATAACCCAACAGAGCATACTCTAATTTTCCAGTATGTTAAAGAGTATGAAAGTGTTACAGGGCATAAGCTATGGTGTGTAGTACCTATGTCCTTGGCAGCGTAAACCATCCACATCCTGACCAATTAATAGAATTAGTGTGAGGATTGGAATGAATGAAAAGGGCATTCATTTTGGTAATTAGATGTGCATATGGAACAGAGCAATTGGAGAAGTGGTTGTTGAAAGATGGGTTTCAAGAGATGGTGAAAGGGAGAGGGATTCTAATAAAGAGTTGAGGGCCACAAGTGTTGATATATGCACAAGTTTAGGAGCTCAAATCTATTGTGCACTTAGGATAACAACATCACACTCAACCAAATACAGTGGCAAGAGTTCATACAATAAAGACATGTCCTTAAACATAAATGATATACTTGGAAATGATGAAATCTTGGACACTTCACTTCAACTGCAGCCCTTCAACAACTGTGCCTCAACCCCTAATCGAAACCACAAAACCAGAATATACATTACCACTGAACAACAACTTCAATGCAATGCAATGATATTCAAAACGAAAATGTGTCAACACAGTTTGAACCTACCTCCTCACGCAGCGACAACGATCTCGTCACGCACCCCTTCGATTGGCGGCGTCGCGATAGTCCAAACCCTACTCAGGCCGCCATAGCACCCTCCTCAAGCTGCCACACCACCGTCACGAAACCCCTTCCAGCGACAATGTAAACCCTCACCTCACCAACCAACTTCCTTAGGGTCAATTTCCTTCCACGATTGAGGAGTGGATGAAATCACAAAAGGGAGAATGTCGTAAAGGCTAGGGGGAAGTGCGAAAAAATGGCCACCGTTGACCGAGAGAGGGAGATTAGGGTCGAGAGAGGTTTTTGGGGGAGATGGTTTCACAAAGATTGCGAGAATGGGAGAGCGAAATCCAAATTCTAATTTCACTAAATTGCGGGAATGGGAGAATGGCATATTCCTTCGGACTGTCACTACCCCCATTACCGAAGGGTAAAAGCCTTCGCTAATCCTTCGGTAAACGAAATTTATCGAAGGACATAAGACCGTCGGTATTATTCCTTCGCTAATAAACATCTTTCTTGTAGTGAAAGATAAAAAGATAAAAACAGAAAAAAATAAAAACAGAAAAATAAAATAAAATAAAATAAAAATAAAAACAGAAAAATAAAAACAGAAATTCAAATTTCAAAATTCAGAATTCAAGTCAAAGATAATCAATAATCACACAAATGAACTAGTTAAACCACGAGTCCCCGGCAACGGCGCCAAAAACTTGATGACAAATTTATGAACACCGAAAAACGGTGCCACAAACTTGTTTAACAATCGGCAAGTGTGACCGAATCGTATCAAGTAATAAACCTAGGTAAGACCAAGTATCGTTTTCCCAAAGGACTCACAGCCTAGTTAGCTATATGATTTGTTGATTATTTAAGACTTGTTAACGATTGATTGTAGGGTTTAAATGCAAAAGACAGTAATTAAACCTGTATGCATGAATTTGATCAATGAAAAAGAGGAAAACAAACACTTTAATGAATTAGATGGATGAGTATGTTGTTGGGGTTATTGATGAGTGCATATTTATGCCCACATTTATGTTTGAAAATTAAAATTTTGATGGGATAATTGTTTTTAAATGGTTGATTTTAAGCGAATTATTGATGATTGGAATTATTGGGTTTGGGAAATAAAGAGACGTAAAAAGTAAGTTTTAGCGCATAAATTATTCTTGGATGTTCTAATGTTTATTTGTGCAGCTGAGAATATATGTTTTATTGGTCCAAATGGCAATTCAAGGCCCAAAATCAGATTTTATTTGGAAAATAATGTACAGATGGGCTAAACAGGCAACTTTCACCCTTGCACCTCCCAATTTCCTTACATACACCCCTCTTCTCTTAAACAGGCCCAATACTAAGCCAAACAGTAACCCTATTCTAAATACACCTCCTAAATTTTCCTACCCATACCCCTCCTAAGCTAGACTCCACCAGATCATGCCACGTGTCCAAATCCTCCCCACACAGATCTAGCCAACCACGTTTCGCCACGTCAGCCCTAACCATGAGCATCATCTTCCACCTTCTCCACAGAAACCCTAGCCGCCAATGCCGTCAGCCGCCGTTCCGCCGCTCTCGCCAATGCTGCAAGTCGCTGCCACGGCCAGAACGCCATCTCCTTCCTTTCTCGCCGGCGCATCAAACCACCACGGTGCCTCAACCAAGACGCCGCAACATCACCGTGAAACCGCAAGCCGCCTCTCCATCCGCGCCGCCACCATCTCCAACCTTGCCGTCAACCTCCACCGCGACCAACACTCCACCATGTCGCGCATCTCCTCCATTGATGCAAGCTCTGCACCGCATAATCAGCAACCTCCGTTCATCTTCTCCATTCTTGGAACCCAATCGCAAATCGCGATTCCGCCATGGACGCCATCAACGAGAGCACCTTCTCCTTCATCGCGCAACCTTTCTTCTTCCTCGCGAGAGGCAACCACCATGTTGCACCGCCTTCCCCAAACCGCGAGCATCTCCTCCACGCCAACCGCCGCGACACCACTCTTCTCAAGCGCAAACCATCTTCATCTTCTCCCAAATGCGTCTCCATCAACGCCAACCTCCATCCACCATCACCGTAACACCATGGGAACCTGCATCAAAGCCAGAACTGCACACAGCAAAACCCATAACAAGAAATCGCCACTACAACCACCGTGGCAGCTCCACAATCTCGAGCCTCTCCTCTTTTCCTCACGGCACGCAGACGGCAAAAGGGGGAAGCCCTTTCCCCAAATCTGAAACCCTAATTGGGGAAGGAAGAGGGCAGCCATGTGGCGAGCTCCCATTGATGCTTCCTCCTCTGGTCAAAGTTGGTCAATAAGCTTCCTCCGGTCAAAGTCTGGTCAACTGAGGGGCTTTCTTGCAATTTCAGAAACTCAAAAGGGGCTAAAGTGCAGATGGAGGAAATTTCGGGGGATTTGTGCAATTTTGGAAAGTCAGAAAAGATAAAAAATAAAATTCAGTTGTTGAATTAATTTAATTTGGGAATATCAACAGAAAATATCTTCCAAATAATGTTATAATTATCTAAATCTTTTAGTTATTTGGAAGATATAAGATAAAAGATTCTATCAACTGAATACTCAGAGTCCAAGCCCAATCAAGCCCTATTTAAAGAGATCCAGAGGACTTCAATTCATTCATTCTCTCATACTCCTCTCATTTTTCTTTCATCTTGTATTCAACTCCATTCATGGAGAGCTAAGCATCTAGGGCTATTCTGCTGTAATTCCATGACGGATTCTGAGGTTACGTTCAGTTAATGTAATTGTTTACTTTGATTATTGATTTAAGTTGTTCTCTCTATGTCTTTCATCTCTCTATCTTGTTAAAAGCAAAGATTTTTGCATCATAATGTGTTTGAATCTACATGCATATTGATTATATGAGTTTTAGGGTTTCTAGGTTTAAATTGAGAATCTACTTTGATTTAATTTAGGAACTTTCATATGATTAAATGGTTTTTACTATCAATTGAGAATGTACTTTGATTGATTAGTAATAATTTCAACTATAATCAATTGAGAATTTACTTTGATTGATTAGCTTTTAATTTGGTTAGGAGATTTAAGAATAGACATGATTAAACACAATAGAATTTGATTGAGAATGTACTTTGGTTGAATTTATTGTGAATAATCTAAAAAGGTTTTGCATTTGATTGAGAATTTACTTTGGTTAAATGCATGATCGCCCTCGAATTAATTAAGAATGTACTTTAATTAATTTGAAACTTAAACAATAATCAATTGAACAATTATCCGTGAATAACCGATGATGAATCTATCTTGGAAAAGCAGTGGAATTAGCCTATTTCATCGTAACTGTTTTTAAATTTCTTATTTATTCTTTAAACACTCTTCAACCATTACTTTAATTCATAAGCATTGCATAGCATTCGTAAGAGTCACAGATATTCAAAAGCAATTCCGTGTTCATTGGGAGACGACTCAGGGTTACTTCAACCCTGTCTACTTTCTTGAATACTACTTGGCAATACTGAAGTTGCCTTGAAAAGTAGTATTAATTTGATAGCTTCAACGACAGCATATCAGTTATCAATTTCATCTTATCCACTCTCATATACTTTTAGGAATTCATCATTCTTTTCATCACTTTCTAATGCCACTATCTAAATCACCTTGCAAGAAGGCCTATCCTTAATTATGAGTTCATATAATTCCTAGCATTCCTAGTAATTAGTTTTGAAGTGCAGGAGCTTAAAGGCAACATATATGCTATTGGGAGAAATTCCCCGAATCTAGATTTCCCCGTACGTTCCCATATCGACAAAATCAATAATCATGGCAATGAATGAGTTAAACAAAGCAAGCATTTAAGCAAAGAGGAAAATCCCTAACTAAAGATGAAAGAAATCATGTATCTTAATATAAGATGTTAAAACAAATTCCATATATGAGAGTTTCACAAGACTACATTGATTCCCCAACAACAATACAAGGTTTAGTTCACCATTTTCATGGTGAAACTAGATGAACAATAATGAAAGAATGAAAGATAGAACCCTAGAAAGATGAGAAGGTAGCCTGAGCATCCAAGATCTTCCTTCAAGGGGTGGAAAAGAGAGTGTTTGCTTCGTCTCAGCCAAAGATACAAACCCTAGGACGTCCTAAAGCTTATATACTATTCTAAAAATACAGAAAATTAGGTCCAAGCCCATAATAGTGCCGCTCCGCGGTAAGTGCGTGAGTTGTTTTCCTCCCTTCAGCGGCCTTTTCACCCCTCAACGGAGCCAACGTGGGTTTCTGAGTGTCGCTCAGCGGTAAATTGCCGCTGAGCGGTAATTATGGCTTCTCCTTTTGCACTTTTTTATGTCTTTTCTGATTCCATCTCTATCCTTCTTCACTTTTTTCCACCAAATTCACCTTAAAACCTGCATAAAACACTGAAATCAAGCATAAACCTGTCCAGCTCTCTTATTTCTAAAAATATACCCAAAAGCATGATTTCAAGCTAGTTTCTAAGTGTTAAAGGTTGCTTTGAGTATCAACTTTAAGCATGAAAATAACAGTTTTTCAACTGTTATCAAATACATGAGAATGGATAGGTTAAATCGGAAACCCCAACAACATAATCATTCATATTTTACATTAATCTCTTTTGCTTCTTGTTAGCCCTCAACAAGTGTAACCGAATCATATCAAGTAATAAAACTGGTAAGACCAAGTATCGTTCTCCCAAAGGACTCACGACCTAGACAATTATGTGATTTGTTGATTATCTAAGACTTGTAAAACCAAGTCTTTGAGATTTTAAATGCAAATTACTGAAAAGTAAATATGAATGCATGTATTGATCAATGGAAAAGAAGAAGCAAAACACGTGATTTGAAATATAGGAATGATTATATTCTTAGGGTTTATCCATTCATCCTATCCACTCTCATGTATTCAAGAATTCACTTTTCTTCATTAATGTTAATGCCACTTTCTAATTTACCTTAAACCTGATGTCTCGGCGAAGAAAGCCTACTCATAATCACTAGTTTACAATGTCTTGTCTCCCTAGCAATTATTCATGCATTATAAAGCACAGAAGCTTAAAGGCAACCAACCATCATATTCATATGTCTAGGATTATACTACTATTGGGAGAGATTCTCCAGATCTAGATTCCCCCGTATGTGTCCATATCGACAAAATCAATTATCATGCTATGAATGAGTTAAACAATGCAAGCATTAAGCAAAGGAGAAAAACCCTAACAATTAATGAAAGAAAGCATATATATTAAAGAAGAAATTCAATACATGAGAGTTTCAAAAGGATGACATTGATTCCTCAACAATAAAAGAAATTTAGTTCACCATATTCATGGTGAAACTAGATGAAATGGAATGAAAGAGGGAAAGATAAAACCCTAGAAAGGTGAGAAAGGAGTTGTAGCATCCAAAATCCTCCTCCAAGGGGTGAAAGAATGTGTTTCTGCTTCGTTCTAGCCAAAGATATTAACCCTAGGAAGACTAAAGCCTTATATAGACTTCTAAATATTACAAAAAAATAAGCCCAAGCCCATAAGAATGTCGCTCGGCGGTTGATGGACAAATTTGTAAGCACCAAAATATGATGTCACAAACTTGTTTCACAATCGGCAAGTATGACCGAATCGTTCAAGTAATAAACTTGGTAAGACCAAGTATCGTTCTTCCCAAAGGACTCACGGCCTAGTTTAGTTATGTGATTTGTTGATTAGCTAGGACTTACAAACGAAATATTTGGAGTTTATATGCAAGACGAAAAACTAAACATGTATGCATGAAGTTTGATCAATGGCAAAGACAAAAGATAAACACTTTCAAAGGAATATATGAATGAATATGTTGTTGGGGGTCAATATCATCTCATCCACTCTCATACATTTTAGGAATTCAACATTCAAATCATCATTGTTAATGTCACTCTCTAAAGTACCATTCTAGATGGCTTCTCCCTAATCAAATAGTTCATACAATTCCTAGCATTCCTAATGATTAGTTCATAAGTGCAGGAGCTTAACGACAACCAATATAACATTGGGAGAAATTCCCCGGATCTAGACTTCCCCGTACGTGTCCGTATCGACAAAACCAATAATCATGCAATAGAATGAGTTAAACAATGCAAGCATTGAGCAAAGAGGAAAAATCCTAACTAATGATGAAAGAAAGCATAAGTCTTAGATTAAGATGCAAGCATAAATTCCATATATGAGAGCTTCAAGAGATTACATTGATTCCCCAACAAACATACAAGGTTTAGTTCACCATATTCATGGTGAACCTAGATGAATTACAATGAAAGTATGAAAGAATAAACCCTAAAAAGGTGAAGAGGTAGCCTGAGCATCCAAGATCCTCCTTCAAAGGGGTGGAAGAGAGAGTGTTTGCCTCGTTTCTGCCAAAGATGTCTAACCCTAGGACGTGCAAGTCCTTATATACTATTCTAGAGTTACAAAAGATTACAAAAGCCCAAGCCCAAAAAGTGCCGCTCAGCGGTAAATACCGCTCAGCGGTGACCTCGCTTCACTTTTCTTCCCCTCAGCGGCCAGTTTGCCCCTCAGCGGACCTCCCGTGACCTCCTGAGTGCCGCTCAGCGGTAAAATGCCGCTGAGCGGTGCCTTCGACTTCTCTTTTTGCACTCTTTGCTTCCTTTTATGATTCCACTTCTCTCCTTCTTTACTTCTTTCACTAAATTCACCTCAAAACCTGCACAAAAACACTCAAATCAAGCATAAACCTGTCCAGCTCTCTTATTTCTGAAAATATAGATAAAAGCATTGATTTCAAGCTAGTTTCTAAGTCTAAAGGTTGCTTTTAATATCAATTTTAAGCATGAAAATAACAGTTTTTCAACTGTTATCAGCGGTAAGTGCGTGACTTCTATTCTGCCCCTCAGCTGCAGTTTTGCCCCTCAGCAGTGACTACGGGTCTTCAAAGTGTCGCTCAACGGTAAATGACGCTGAGCGGTACTTGCGGATTCTTCCTTTTATGCACTTTTTCTTCCTTTTCTGAATCCAACTCCTTGCTCCTTCACTTCTTTCACTCAATTCATCTTAAAACCTCCAAAAAGCAAAGAAATCAAGCATAAAAGCTGTCCAACTCTCTTATTTCCAAAACTTCAACAAAAACATGATTCCAAGCTAGTTTCTAAGTCATAAAGGTTGTCTTTAAGGTCAAATTTAAGTATAAAAATAATAGTTTTTCAACTTTTATCACTTCTTTCAATCCAATTGATCAAAACTTGCATTCATGTTTATTTTGCACAATTCAAACACAATAATTTTGTTTACAACTCTAATTTAATCAAGAAATCACATAACTGTCTAGGCCGTGAGTCCTTTAGGAAACGATACTTGGTCTTACCATTTTATTATTACTTGATACGATTCCGTACACTTGCCGAGTGTTAACAAGTTTTTGGCGCCGTTGCTGGGGACTCGTGGTTTAACTATTCTATTTGTGTGATTATTGATTAATTTTGACTTGATTTTGTTACCTTTTTATCTTTTATTTTATCTTTTTATCTTTCTATCTCTTTAGTTTATCTTTTATATCTTTTTGTGCTAACAATTGTTTCTAGGGTCTTGTTTTCTTGTGTATGCATGATACAATTCGGACTAGGAGAAAGAAAACAACGGAACCTTGTCTTGAAGGATTGGACGAGAGTAGAAGGAGAAGGAGAATTCGAACATCTAGAGAACTATTTCCTTCTTCGGAGACACTTGTACAACCGTCACCACAAAGATCTAACCAAAGTACTGAAGAGATGGTCGGAGAGAACAATGGTAGACGTACTCTGGCAGATTACACCAATGTTGTTGGCCTTCATCACTTTAACAACATTGTTGGGCCGAGGGTCAATGCTGCAAATATGGAGGTGAAACCGGCGTTGATACAATTGGTGAAAAGAGCAACACATTTAATGGACTGTCTCATGAAAGTCCATATGAGCATGTAACCACATTCAACGAGATTTGCAACACTGTGAAGATCAATGGTGTGCCAGATGATGCTATAAAGCTTAGTTTGTTTCCTTTCTCATCGGGAGGCAATGCAAAGCTATGGTTGAATTCTTTCCCGGAGGACAGTTTTACTGAATGGGAAGCCGTGGTTTCAAAGTTTCTAAACAAGTACTTCCCACAATCCAAAATCATAAAAGGGAAGCAAGAAATTTCTTCTTTTAGACAAGGCATGGAGGAGACGCTAGGTCAACCATGGGACAGATACAAGAGCTTGTTGAGAAAGATGCCCATTCATGACTTTGATGAAGCAATAGTAGTCATTCTTTTCCTTGGAGGTCTTGGTTCACAAACCAAATTGATGCTAGATGCTTAAGCTAGAGGTTGATAACAGCTTAAAAACTGTTATTTTTATACTTAAAATTGATATCAAAAACAACCTTTATGACTAGAAACTAGCTTGGAATCATGCAATTGGTTATTGTTTTAGAAATAAGAGAGTTGCACATGTTTTATGCTTAATTTCCTTCTTTTTGTAGGTTTTTGAGATGAATTGGATGAAAGAAGTAAAGTGGGACAGAGATGGAATTAGAAAAGGACACAAAAAGTGCAAAAGAAGAGAAGCCGCAAGGACCCGTTGGCACCACTGAGGTAATTGGCGCTGAGTGACACTTTAAAGGACCCGTTGGCACCGCTGAGGGGTAAAAATGCAGCTGAGGGGCAAAATAGAAGACGCGTTGTTGCCGCTAAGCGGTATTTACCCCTGAGCGCCACTTTTATGGGCTTGGGCTCACTTTTCTATAATTTTTAGAATACTATATGAGGTTTTAGTTAACCTAGGTCAATCATCTTTGGCTGGGATGAAGCAGAAACACACTCTTTCACCCCTTGGAGGAGGATTTTGGATGCTAAGGCTCCTTTCTCACTTTCTAGGGTTCTATCTTTTCACTCTTTCATTGTATTTCATCTAGTTTGACAATGAATATGGTGAACTAAACTTTTACTGTTGTTGGGGAATCAATGTAATCCTTTTGAAACTCTCATGTATGGAATTTGTTCTTCAAAATATTCTTTAAGATATGCTTTCTTTCATTAATTGTTAGGGATTTTCCTCTTTGCTCAAAGCATGCATTGTTTAACTCATTTGATGTCATGATCATTGATTTTGTCGATATGGAAACATACGGGGAAATCTAGATCTGGGGAATGTCTCCCAATAGTAGTATAAACCTAGACATAGGAGTATAATGATTGATTGCCTTTAAGCTTCTATTCACTATAATGCATGATTAATTACTAGGGAGACAAGACATTGTAAACTAGTGATTATGATTAGGCTTTCTTCGTCGAGACATCGGGTTTAAGGTAATTTAGAAAGTGGAATTAACTATTAATGAAGAAAGATGAATTCTTGAATACATGAGAGTAGATAAGGATGAAATTGATAAACCCCAACAACATAATCATCCATATATTTCAATTCACGTGTTTTGTTTCTTCTTACCATTGATCAATCCATGCATACATATTTACTTTTGAGTATTTGCATCTAAATCTTAATCAATCGGTTTTACAAGTCTTAGCTAATAAACAAACCACACAACTATCTAGGCCGTGAGTCCTTTGGGAGAACGATACTTGGTCTTACCAGGTTTATTACTTGATACGATTCAGTTACACTTGCCGAGGGTTAACATGTTTTTGACTCCATTTTCGGGCATTGAAGATTTATTCATCAAGTTTTTGGCGCCGTTGCCGGGGACTCGTGGTTGAACTATTCTATTTGTGTGATTTTTGATTAAGTTTGACTTGATTTGTATATTTTTTTATTCTTTTATTTTTATTTTATTTTTTTTTTATCTTTTTGTATTTCTAATTTTATTTGTTTTATCTTTCTCTCTTTTATTTTTTATTTATTTATCTTTTTGTGCTAACAATTGTTTCTAGGGACTTGTTTTCTTGTGTATGCAGGAAGCAATTCGCATTAGAAGCAAGAAAAATTCAGAACCTCTTCTTGAAGGCTTGAGTGAGAGTAGACGGAGGAGAAGAATCCGTACATCTAGAGAATTTTTCCCTCCTCTAGAAACACTCTTACAACCTTCCCCATAATGGTAGCGAACTCTTGTAGATCACACCACTGTGGTTGGCCCTCAACATTTTAACAGTATAGCAAGGCCAAGGGTCAACGCTGCAAACATGGAGGTGAAACCAACATTGATATAACTAGTAAAGAGTAATCAATTCAATGGGATATCACATGAAAGTCCATATGAGCATCTCACTACCTCTAATGAAATCTGTAACACTGTGAAGATAAATGGGGTGTCAGACGAAGCAAACAAGCTTAGCTTGTTTCCTTTCTCATTGGGAGACAATGCTAAGTTTTGGTTGAACTCTTTTCTATAAGGAAGCTTTATAGAGTGGAAAGCTGTGGTTGCAAAGTTTTTAAACAAATACTTCCCACAATCTAAAGTCAATAAAGGGAAGCAAGAGATATCTTCTTTCAGACAAGGCATGGAAGAGTCATTAGGTCAAGCATGGGATCGTTATAAAAGTTTGTTGAGAAAAACTCCCATGCATGGCTTTGATTAAGCTACAATAGTCTTACTTTTCCTTGGAGGTCTTGGTTCACAAACCAAGTTGATGCTAGATGCCTCAGCAGGAGGTAATATTAAATGGAAGACTCCAGAGGAAGCAACTGAGTTAATAGAAAATATGGCTACTAATGACAATGAGTTGCACAGTGAAAGAGGAACTCCTATTCAATAGAAAGGGGTTCTACAATTGCAATCAAATGATGCCTTGCTTGCTCAGATTAAGATTATAACTCAACAGTTGGAGAATCTAACTAGAACACTTGCTCAATTGCTAAAGGAATTAAAGACTATTGCACAAGTTCAACAACAGATGTGTGAACTATGTGGAGGTGACCATATCAATAGTCAATGTGATTTTCTAGTGGAGGCCCTAGAAGATGTAAATTTCATGGCCAATCAATTTCCATACCGCCAAGGTAATTTCAACCAAGGGTTGAAACCTCACCAAAGCATGGGTCAAGGTCAAGGACAATCTGGACAAGCTGGGCAATCAGGACAATTTAATAGGCCACAACAACAACCAACATTATGGCAACAAGTGTCTACACTCAATGAAAGACATACAAAGTTGGAAGAAACTCTTCAGCAATTTATGCGGATAACTATTTCCACTCAAAAGAGCACTAAAGCGTCTATTAGAAATTTGGAGATACAAGTTGGCCAAATATCTAAGTGTAAAGGTAAAGAAAGCCCTACTTGATTTAGGGTCAAGTGTCAATTTAATGCCTTTATCTTTACTTGAGCAAATTGGTGAATTTGACAACAAGCCAACAAACATGACTTTGCTAATAGCGGATGGATCTTCAATGAATCCTTATGGTATAGCAGAAGATGTTATGGTTTGTGTAGGCGAACTACAATTCTTGGTGGATTTTGTGGTGATAAAAATGGAGGATGAAAGGGTGCCAATTATTCTTGGAAGACCGTTTATGAAGATGGCTAAGGTCATCATTGATGTAGATGAAGGAATAGTGGTGCTTTAAGACCAAGAAGAAAGGGTGGTTGTTGATGTCTTTAAAGAAGAACAGCAGATAGAGACTAGTCATAAAGCTACATATCAAGATATACTCATGACTTGTCATAAAGATGCAAAGCCGAACTTCGCAGGTAAAAATTATTTCTTGTTTCAGGTTAGGGAAGAAGAAAAATATGGCAAAGGAAGGACGGTTCATGATGACTTGATGCAAGCACAACCCAAACTTGGTAAACAGGTAAGATTCAAGAACAAGTTATGGGTTGTGAAAGATTATAAAAAAGATGGAGTGATAGAAATTGAATCTCCACATCCAAGAAGAATCAAGGAGGTGGAACGGAAGCAACTGATGAGTTGGTGTGATGACATAAAGATGAACACCAACATGGAAGATGGAACTTGAACTTTATTGGGTCAAGCTAATGACGTTAAAAGAGCGCTTTCTGGGAGGCACCCCAGTGATTTCAGAACATTAATTCTTATTTTTTTTATTATTTATTAAGGTGATGTAATTTTAGAAACTTCAGACATTATTTATATGTTGAAATGTTTGGGTATAGCATCTACTGATGGATGCTAGGTGGTTAAGTATCTACTTAAGGATACTATGTTTTTTACACCTACTGATGGTTGTTGATGGATTTTGGGTCAGGCTCGTGACGTTAAACAAGCGCTACCTGGGAGGCAACCCAGTTGATTTACTATATTTTGTTTGTTTGTTTCGATTCTGTTTTAGTTGCATGTTTGGGATTGAATGTATGAGTGATTTGAGAACTTAAATGCATGAAGTGAGTGAAAGGCATGAGTATAAGGCACCTAGGGCAAGCTAGGAAGAAGGAGAGCATGTCACGCAAGTGCCGCTCAGCGGAAATTTCCGCTGAGCGGTATCACTACAGCATAGGTTTTTAGAGTTGCCCTTAGCGGGACCCAAGCCCATTAGAGTATTTTTATACCCTAGAGTGCGGTTTATGTTTTATTTTCAGATTTCTTTCCTCCCACACACTCTTAAACACTTTTCTAAGAGTTCTCTACACCTTTCCCTTCATTCTCACTTACAAAACCTCTCTTTCACTCACTTTCTCACTAGTTTTCCATCTAAGTTTGGGGTTTGGAGAGAGCATTGTTGTTGCGGCTCAGTTCTTTATATTTTTAGAGCATTTTGCATTCATCTAGCATCTCCACCCAAGTAAGTCAAGCAAATTTTCATTCTAGGGTTCTTGAAAGCATGAATTGGTATGAATATGGTTGTTGAAGCATGATTCTTTAGGGGATTTTGATTTCTATGCATGATTTGAGGAATTAATTGATGTTTGAACCGATTAAACTTCTTAATTTTGGTCTCAAAGTAAGAAGATTGCATGTGGGTAGAGTTAGGAAGTTTTAAAAAGGGATTTTACAAAATCTGCAGAATCGTCGCTTAGCGAAAATTTCTCCTGAGCGCGATTCTGACAGACTTGGTTTTTGGCTCCTTTTTCTTGCTGGTTTGGTGTAGTGGTTGCGCTGAGGGGTTCTTTTGACCCTCAGCAGTGGTTTAACATGGATTTGGGGTGTTGTTTGTGGTTTACTAATGATTAACAACATGTCTTGTGGTTTTGTGATTTCTGTTTGATGTAGGAATGACATCCTCTTCAGGCAAAAGATTGAAGACTATATCCTCTAAGAGGAAAGACAAGGAACCAGAACACACCCATTCTAGCAGGTTCCTATCTCGCAAGCATGAAAAGCACTTTAAGATTGTTCAAGATAAGAGGCTCCTGATCGAAAGGAAAGTTGGAATGATACCTAACTTTGCTCCTCAGTTTGGAGAGCAACTGATGGGAAGAAATTGGAGGAGGCTAGCCACATACCCTGCACCAGCCAATATAGCAGTGGTAAAGGAAGTTTACGCCAACGTAAGGAGGTTGAGTGATTATTCGATTGAGGATTACCTAAGCTATGTTAGAGGCCACGCTATTAGGTATGATCCTGACTCTATCAACAACTTTTTGGGTACTTAATGAGTTGGTGAGCAGTGCCAGTTTGGTCTTGTATGGAGGAAGGCACGGATTTTGATGATGTGGAGAGTGTTCTATGTGTACCTGGAGGAGACTTCTAGAGGAACAGAAATGGTACAGTGGTTAACATTAGGAGGATTGATTTGACTCCCTTTGCAAAGTATTGGATGACATTCTCTCATTCCAACATTCATCCGTGTTCTCATGTTTCAGAAATCACTGTCAGCAGGGCACTTCTCCTCTACTACGTGCTCAGAAATATGAGCATTAACATTGGCCAAGTGATAGCCAATGAAATACAAGTATGTGCTAACACGATGAACAACAAGGCACCTTTAGGGCATCCTTCCTTGATTACGCACCTGTGCAAGATAGCTGGAGTGGATACTTCTTCTCCACCATTTGAGAGGCCGAGGAAATCCATTGATGAGGTCTATTATAGGCAGTACTGTGGAGGAGAGGAGGCAGCTCAGCCAGTTCCACCACGTCGTTCTCGTAGAGGGAAAGGATCAGCATAGAGTCAGGCATCTGCAAAGGCTCATGACACAGAGCCATTCCAAATGAGGGACATGTATATGTCTCTTATAGATGCCTAGATGCAGTCCATCCACAGAGGGCAGGTGGCCACTGTTGAACTATGGACGAGTTCCATAATG
Organism: Vigna angularis; assembly: GCF_016808095.1. Taxonomy (NCBI): domain Eukaryota; kingdom Viridiplantae; phylum Streptophyta; class Magnoliopsida; order Fabales; family Fabaceae; genus Vigna; species Vigna angularis. Next base: position 19,556,914 of record NC_068974.1, on the reverse strand, counting down.
TGGTGGCATGGCCAGAGGTGAACGCACAGGCAATAGAGCTGGAGCAGCTGAAGCTTCAGCTATGGAGGAGGATGAAGATGACGATGATGATGATGACAAATTTGAGGATGCTGAAGATAATGAAGAGGAGGAAGATACAGATGACAGCACAGGCTGATGAGGAGTTGAAATAGGATATACTGATGGATGCTATCAACACTAGAGCAGGATTTTTTCTATCTTTTATTTTCTATTATTTTGAACTTATTTGCTTCTGTTTTTAGAATAGGTTGATGTACTGAATTGCAAACTTTATCTGTTATGATGGTTTGCTTGTGACTGTTGTGTGATAAGTAAGACTTAATGATGCTTTGATCTTGATTGATGTTGAGAATGTGCACATTATATGCTTATACAGGTGGTTCACGAGCTTTGTGAACAAATGCATGATGTTGTGATTGTGATTATAATGCTTAGCAGGATGTATATGTGGAATGGAAAAATGAGCCTATAAGTGAGGTATTGAGATCCAGAGTTTTGATTGAATGTTATTATATTGATAGCATGAATAACTTTGCCCAGGTTTTCTATGATTGAATTATTTGCTTGTTTGCATCATATGATCAAGGCCATTTGTTGGTAACCCTTTTGTTAGCGAAATATATGATTTTAACCCAATCAAAAGAGAACACTATGTGTTGTATCCTTTGAACCCATAACCTTGAACAAGATAGAAATCCCTCTTTGAAAAGCTTTACCTTGAGTTAAGTTGAAAACATTTTGTGGTATTGATAAATGTTCAAGTTTGGGGTTGTTGGAAAGTAGAAAGGGAAAATAAAAATCATTGAGCTAAAAGTTAAGCATGTAAAAAGCAAAAGAAAAAAAGAAAAGAAAAGTTCAATGCAAAAGAAAGTTGGGAATAATTAATAATGGTTGTGTTTAGATGATTCTCTTAACTCAAGGGTTTTGTGATCTAGAAAAACCAATTTTCTTGTTAGCCCAGCCACCTTATAAGCCATAGAAAATTCCTTGTGATGATGCTTGCTTGTGAGTATTTTTTATTGTAGTTAAATGAAAGACAAAGTGAACTCATGTGACATTGTGATAGTAGAGTGGATGAGTGAATACCTCTCATACACTTTTGTGTTTGAGTGAAACACTTTATCTAGTGATAAAAGATTCCATGAACACATAGGAACATCTATGCTTAATTGATTGATCATTCATTAAGATAGCATTTGTTGGATATTATGTGCTTATGTGAACACTAAAGCATGTGTACATCTTGATTGAAGTCTATGTTAAGAGCTAATTTGAGTATTTACTTGTCTTGGAAGAAGGAATTTTGAATTTGATGAACCATTGTATGGATTGGTAGAAGATTAAGTTACATTTTGTTTGCTTGAGGAGAAGCAAAGTTCTAAGTTTGGGGTTATGATAATAGTTTAAAAATTGTTATTTTTATACTTAAAATTGATATCAAAAACAACCTTTATGACTAGAAACTAGCTTGGAATCATGCATTTGCTTATGTTTTTAGAAATAAGAGCGTTGGACAGGATTTATGCTTAATTTCCTTGTTTTTACAGGTTTTTAAGATGAATTTGATGAAAGAAGTAAAGTGGGACAGAGATGGAATTAGAAAAGCACACAAAAAGTGCAAAAGAAGAGAAGTCGCAAGTACCGCTCAATGCAAATTACCACTGAGCGGCACTTTCAAGGACCCGTTGGCACCGCTGAGGGGTGAAAATGTAGCTGAGAGGCAGAATCGAAGACGCGCTGTTGCTGCTGAACGGTATTTACCGCTGAGCGCCACTTTTATGGGCTTGGGCTCACTTTTCTATAACTTTTAGAATACTATATAAGGTTTTAGTTAACCTAGGTCAACCATCTTTGGCTGGGACGAAGCAGAAACACACTATTTCACCCCTTGGAGGAGGATTTTGGATGCTAAGGCTCCTTTCTAACTTTCTAGGGTTCTATCTTTTCACTCTTTCATTGTATTTCATCTAGTTTCACCATGAATATGGTGAACTAAACTTTTATTATTGTTGGGGAATCATTGTAATCCTTTTAAAACTCTCATGTATGGAGTTTGTTCTTCAAAATCTTCTTTAAGATACATGCTTTCTTTCATTAATATTTAGGGTTTTTCCTCTTTGCTCAAAGAATGCATTGTTTAACTCATTCGATGTCATGATCATTGATTTTTTCGATATGGACACATACGGGGAAATCTAGATCTGGGGAATCTCTCCCAATAGTAGTATAAACCTAGACATAGGAGTATGATGGTTGGTTGCCTTTAAGCTTCTATTCACTATAATGCATGATTAATTGCTAGGGAGACAAGACATTGTAAACTAGTGATTATGATTAGGCTTTCTTTACCGAGACATCGGGTTTAAGGTAATTTAGATAGTGGCATTAACAATTAATGAAGAAAGATGAATTCTTGAATACATGAGAGTAGATAAGGATGAAATTGATAAACCCCAACAACATTATATTTTTTTGTATTATCATCTCTACGTCTTTTCCTTGTAGAGACTTCTTCTTCAGGTTTAGTATAAACTGCAATTTGTTGTAGTATCTAATTCCAAGGTACATCATTGTCCACCATCTTGAATAATTCTATAAAATCAAATTGCTTCTCTTGATTTATTGGAAAAGAAAAATTACTTTCTATCTCTCTTCTCTCTCCTTTCTCTTTTCTCTCTTTTCTTTCTTTTTCTCTCTTTTCTCTCTTTTCTTTTTCTTGCTCTCCTTCTTCTAACTCAACTCTCTCAACATTTGTACTCTCCACCACTTTACATTCTTCCTTGGGGTTAACCTCGGTATTAGCCCCAAAATTTTTGTTTTGCCTCTCTTCCAACTGCTTGGTAATCTGACCCATTTGAGTCTCCCAATTCTTAATAGTAGCTTCAGTGCTTTTTTGGGTAGACTCAGTTTTCTGTATGAATTGATGAAGACTTTCTTCCATCCTTATTGACCTCTCGTTAAGTATAGAAATCTGTTGCCATAAGGTTGGTTGTTGTTGTTGCTTATTGAATTGCTCAGTTTGTCCAGCTTGCCCAGTTTGTTCGTGACCAATACTTGGGTGTGGTTTCCACCCTTGATTAAAATTCCCCTGACGGTATTGATTGGCCATGAAATTAACATCTTCTAAGGCTTCTGCTGGAAAAGCGCATTGACCATTGATATGGTCACCTCCACATAATTCACACAATTGTGATTGAGCCTGTGCAACAGTCTTCAACTCTTTTGGCAGTTGTGCAAGTGTTTTTGTAAGAGTCTCCAGTTGCTGAGTTAGTATTTTGTTCTGTGCCAGCAAGGCATCATGGGTTTGTAACTGTAGAACTCCTTTTTGTTGTATAGGAGCTCCTCTTTCACTGTTTAGTTCATTATCACTGTTTAGTTCATTATGCTGTTAAAGTGTTGAGGTCCAACTATATTTGTGTAATCTGCAAGAGTTCTTCTGGCATTATTATTCTCCATATTCTTAGTGCTATGGTCAGAACCTTGTGGTGATGGTTGTAACAGAGTTTTCGGAGGAGGAAAAAGTTCCCTAGATGTACGAATTCTTCTCCTCCGTCTACTCTCGTCTAAACCTTCAAGAAGAGGTTCTGCAGTTTTTTTGCTCCTAGTTCGGATTGCTTCCTACATACACAAGAAAACAAAACCCTAGAAGAATTGGTTAGCACCAAAAGATATAAAAGAAGATATAAGATAAGAGATAAGAAGATAAAATAAAAACAGAAAATAAAATAAAATAAAATAAAATAAAAATAAAAATAAAAACAGAAATTCAAAATTCAAAATTCAAGTCAAAGATAATCAATAATCACACAAATGAACTAGTTAAACCACGAGTCCCCGGCAACGACGCCAAAAACTTGCTGACAAATTTATGAACAACGAAAAACGGCGCCACAAACTTGTTGAACAATCGGCAAGTGTGACCGAATCGTATCAAGTAATAAAACAAGGTAAGACCAAGTATCGTTTTCCCAAAGGACTCACGGCCTAGTTTAGCTATATGATTTGTTGATTATTTAAGACTTAAGAACAAATTGATTGTAGGTTTAAATGCAAAAGACAGTAATTAAATATGTATGCATGAATTTGATCAATGGAGAAAAACAGAATACAAACACTTCAATGAATTAGATGGATGAGTATGTTGTTGGGGTTATCAATTTCATCTTATCCACTCTCATATATTTTTAGGAATTCATCATTCTTATCATCAATGCTAATGCCACTCTCTAAATCACCTTGCAAGAAGGGCTATCCTTAATTACGAGTTCATACAATTCCTAGCATTCCTAGTAATTAGTTCTTAAAGTGCAGGAGCTTAAAGGAAACCAATATGCTATTGGGAGAAATTCCCCGGATCTAGACTTCCCCGTACGTTCCCGTATCGACAAAATCAATAATCATGGCAATGAATGAGTTAAACAAAGCAAGCAATAAGCAAAGAGGAAAAACCCTAGCTAAAGATGAAAGAAAGCATATATCTTAATATAAGACATTAAATCAAATTCCATATATGAGCGTTTCACAAGACTACATTGATTCCCCAACAACAATACAAGGTTTAGTTCACCATATTCATGGTGAAACTAGATGAACAATAATGAAAGAATGAAAGATAGAACCCTAGAAAGAGGAGGAGGTAGCCTGAGCATCCAAGATCTTCCTTCAAGGGGTGGAAAAGAGAGTGTTTGCTTCGTCTCTGGCAAAGATACAAACCCTAGGACGTCCTAAAGCTTATATACTATTCTAAAAATATAGAAAATTAGGCCCAAGCCCAAAAATAGTGACGCTCAGCGGTAAACTAACGCTCAGCGGTAAGTGCGTGAGTTGTTTTTTTTTCCTCAGTGGCCTTTTCACCCCTCAGCGAAGCCAACGTGACTGCCTGAGTGCCGCTTAGCGGTAAACTGCCGCTCAGCGGCTGTTGCGGCTTCTCCTTTTGCACTTTTTGATGTCTTTTCTGATTCCATTTCTATCCTTCTGCACTTCTTTCACCAAATTCACCTTAAAACCTGCACAAAACACTGAAATCAAGCATAAACCTGTCCAGCTCTCTTATTTCTAAAAACATAACCAAAAGCATGATTTCAAGCTAGTTTCTAAGTGTTAAAGGTTGCTTTTAGTATCAATTTTAAGCATGAAAATAACAGTTTTTCAACTGTTATCTGATAACAGTTGAAAAACTATTATTTTCATGCTTGAAATTGATACTAAAAGCAACCTTTAACACTTAGAAACTAGCTTGAAATCATGTTTTTATTCATATTTTAAGAAATAAGAGAGCTGGACAGGTTTATGCTTGATTTCAGTGTTTTTGTGCAGGTTTTAAGGTAAATTTGGTGAAAGAAGTGAAGAAGGAGAGAGATGAAATCAGAAAAGACATCAAAAAGTGCAAAAGGAGAAGCCGCAACTGCCGCTGAGCGGCAGTTTTCCGCTGAGCGGCACTCAGAAGCTCGCGTTGGATCCGCTGAGGGGCAAAATGGCCGCTGAGGGGAAGAAACCAACTCACGCAGTTACCGCTGAGCGGCATTTTACCGCTGAGCGGCACACTTATGGGCTTGGGCCTAAATTTTCTGTAATTTTAGAATAGTATATAAGCTCTAGGACGTCCTAGGGTTTGTATCTTTGGCAGAAACGAAGCAAACACTCTCTTTTTCACCCCTTGGGGGTAGATTGGGAGATGGTGACAGCTCTCCTCTTCTCTTTCTCGGGTTTTTCTATCTCTTTCATTCTTTCATTATTATTCATCTAGTTTCACCATGAATATGGTGAACTAAACCTTGTATTGTTGTTGGGGAATCAATGTAGTCTTGTGAAACTCTCATATATGGAATTTGTGTTTAAACATCTTATTTGAGATACATGCTTTCTTTCATCATTAGTTAGGGTTTTTCCTCTTTGCTCAATGCTTGCTTTGTTTAACTCATTCAATGCATGATTATTGATTTTGTCGATACGGGAACGTACGGGGAAGTCTAGATCCGGGGAATTTCTCCCAATAGTATATTGGTTGTCGTTAAGCTCCTGCACTAAAAGAACTAATTATTAGGATTGCTAGGAATCGTATGAACTCGTAATTGGGGATAGGCCTTCTTGCAAGGTAATTAAGAGAGTGGCATTAACAATGATGAAAAGAATGTTGAATTCCTAAAGTATATGAGAGTGGATAAGATGAAATTGATAACCCCAACAACATACTCATCCATATATTCCATTGAAGTGTTTGTATTTTGTTTTAGCCATTGGTCACATTCATGCATACATGTTTATTTTCTGTTTTGCATATTAAACTTCACTTATTTCGTTTTTAAGTCTTAAATAATCAACGAATCACATAACTAAAATAGGCCGTGAGTCCTTTGGGAGAACGATACTTGGTCTTACCGAGTTTATTACTTGAAACGATTCGGTCACACTTGCCGATTGTTCAACAAGTTTGTGGCGCCGTATTTCGGTGTTCATAAATTTGTCATCAAGTTTTTGGCGCCGTTGTCGGGGACTCGTGGTTTAACTGGTTAATTTGTGTGATTATTGATTATCTTTGACTTTAATTTTGAATTTCTGTTTTTATTTTTTCTGTTTTTGTTGTATTTTATTTTATTTTATTTTATTTTATTTTATTTTATTTTATTTTATTTTATTTTTTGAATCTTATATCTTCTCCTATATCTTTTTGTGCTAACCAAATATTCTAGGGTTTTGTGTTCTTGTGTATGCAGAAGGCAATTCGAACTAGGAGCAAGATAACTGCAGAACCTCTTCTTGAAGGTTTAGACGAGAGTAGACGGAGGAGAAGAATCCGAACATCTAGAGAACTTTTCCCTCCTCCGGAAACTCTGTTGCAACCATCACCACAAGGTTCTGACCATAGCACAGAAAATATGGAGAACAATAATATCAGAAGAACTCTTGCTGATTACACCAATACAACTGGACCTTAGCACTTTAACAGTATAGCTAGACCTAGAGTCAATGCAACTAACATGGAGGTCAAACCAGCATTGATCCAACTGGTGAAGAGCAATCAATTCAATGGGTTATCTCATGAAAGCCCATATGAGCACCTCACTACATTTAATGAGATCTGCAACACAGTGAAAATCAATGGGGTGCCAGATGAAGCGATCAAACTTAGCTTGTTTCCTTTCTCGTTAGGAGGCAATGTTAAGCTTTGGTTAAATTCTTTTCCAGAGGGAAGTTTCACAGAGTGGGAAGCAGTGGTAACCAAGTTTCTAAATAAATACTTCCCACAATCAAAGGTGAACAAAGGCAAGCAAGAAATTTCTTCATTCAAGCAGGGCATGGAAGAATCACTGGGTCATGCATGGGATAGATACAAAAGCTTGTTAAGAAAAACACTCACGCATGGATTCAAAGAAGAGGAAGTAGTCCTAACCTTTCTTGGAGGTCTTGGTTCACAAATCAAGATGATGCTTGATGCCTCAGCAGGAGGAAACATTAAATGGAAAACTCCAGACGAAGCAACATAAATTATTGAAAATATGGCTACTAGTGACAACGAACTTAATATTGAAAGAGGATATCTTAGTCAGAAGGAGTTGTTACAATCAAATGATGCTTTGCTTATTCAAAATAGAATTATCTCTCAACAGTTGGAAGAAGTAATTATGAAGCTTTCTCAAATACCACAAGAAATACAACAGGTCTCAATGGTTCAAGGGCAACAGCAAAAATGGCAAATGCAATCTACTCCATCTAAGAAGACAACAAAACTTGACGAGACTTTCCAAAGATTCTTGAAGACGAATGCATCTTATTGTTAGAATGTGGATGCTGCATTTAAAAATATGGAGATCTATGTTGAGCGAATAGTTGACAAGATGAAACATGATAATCTCATAAAGGAGTGTAAAACTGTTGTGACCAGAAGTGGTAAAGTGTTAGAGGAGAGAAAAAAAGAAAAAGAGGAGAAAGAAAATGAGAGTGAGAGTGAAAAAGAAACATGTGAGTGGAAAGAAAGGGTTGAGAGAGAGAAAAAGAAAAAAGAAGAAGATGAGAGGAGAGAAAAAAAAAAGAGAGAGAAGAGAGAGAGGAGAGACAAAAAGAAAAAGAGGGTGAAAAGCCACTTCCTTATCCAAAGAGTTATTCAAGGATGGAGAAAGAAAAACAGTTGGAAAGATTCATGGAGTTGTTTAAGAAGCTGGAGATCACTATACCATTCTCTGAAGCATTGCAACAGATGCCAGCATATGCAAAGTTTTTGAAGGAGCTTCTTACAAAAAAAAACAAGTACATTGAAAAGGAAACTATCAATGTACAGGGTAACTGCAGTGCAATCATACAGAAACTACCTCCTAAACTTAAAGATCCAGGAAGCTTTACTATTCCATGCACCATAGGAGATTTGAAAGTTGGAAGAGCATTGATTGATTTAGGAGCTAGCATTAATTTAATGCCACTATCCATGTGCAGAACAATTCAGGGTTTGGACATCAAACCGACCAGAATGGCTCTTCAACTGGCGGACAGGTCTCTTAAATATCCATATGGAGTGGTTGAAGATGTTCTAGTGAAGGTTGATAAATTTGTATTCCCACTGGATTTTATTGTGATGGAGATGGAGGAAATAGTGATGTTCCTCTTATTCTTGGGAGACCTTTTATGAAGACTGCTAGAGTTTTAATTGATGTAGAAAATGGTAAGCTTAAATTGAGAGTTGATGATGAAGAAGTCACTTTTGACGTATCCAAGGCCATGACATATCCAAATGATTACAAAGCCTGTTTTCAATTTGATGAACTTGATGAAGTTTGTATGGTGCAAGAAAGGATGGTGCGAAATATTTCTCCATTAGAGAAAACTCTCATTGATGCTTGTGAAGATTTAGATGAAGAAGAAGAGAAATTAATTGATGAATGTCTTATGGACTTGGAAACATTGAAAAAGAGTCCAGTGGAAGATCCAATCTTTGAAATAATTGATAAGGAAGAAGAAGTCAAAGCAAAGATGTCAGAATTAAAAAGATTGCCATCACATCTGAAATATGTTTTTCTAGAAGAAGATGGAACAAAGCTAGTCATCATCAATAACTCTTTATCTCTACAAGAAGAAGAGCAGTTGATAGAAATTTTGAAAGCCAACAAAGAAGCAATTGGTGGTCAATATCAGATCTTAAAGGTATTAGCCCAACTTATTGCATGCACAAGATTTTTATGGAAGAAGATTATAAACCAAGTGCTCAACCACAGAGAAGGTTAAATCCTGTTATGAAGGAAGTGGTTAGAAAAGAAGTGTTGAAACTGCTAGAAGCTGGTATCATTTATCCAATCTCTGATAGTGAATGGGTGAGTCTAGTACAGGTGGTTCCAAAGAAAGGTGGGATGACAGTAATTCATAATGATAAAAATGAACTCATTCCTACTCGTACAGTTACTGGCTGGCGTATGTGTATTGATTACAGGAAGTTGAATAAAGCTACTAGAAAGGATCATTTTCCTTTTCCTTTCATGGACCAGATGTTAGAAAGATTATCAGGTCAAGCTTTCTATTGTTTTCTAGATGGGTATTCTGGATACAATCAAATTGTGGTAGATCCAAAAGACCAAGAGAAGACGTCCTTTACTTGTCCTTTTGGTATCTTTGCATATAGAAAGATGCCATTTGGATTATGTAATGCTCCAGCCACATTTCAAAGGTGTATGCAGGCAATTTTTGCAGATCTCTTAGAAAAATGTATTGAAGTGTTCATGGATGATTTCTCAGTTTTTGGAAATTCTTTCCAAAGATGTTTGGCTAATTTGAACACTATTCTCAAAAGATGTGTTCAGACAAATCTTGTTCTTAATTGGGAGAAATGTCATTTCATGGTAACTGAAGGAATTGTGCTGGGGCATAAAATCTCTGCTAAAGGAATTGAGGTAGATAAAGCTAAAATAGAAGTCATTGAGAAACTGCCTCCACCAACAAATGTAAGGGGGATTAGGAGTTTTCTCGGTCATGTTGGGTTTTATAGAAGATTCATCAAAGATTTCTCAAAAATTGCTAAACCATTAAGTAATCTTTTGATGAAGGATGCTCCTTTTGTGATGAATGAAGACTGTTTGAAAGCTTTTGACACATTGAAGAATAAATTAGTGTCAGCTCTAGTAATTGTAGCGCCAGATTGGAATCAAAATTTTGAATTAATGTGTGATGCAAGTGATTATGCAATAGGAGTTGTTCTTGGCCAGCGAAAAGAACAAAAGTTTCATCCAATTTATTATGCTAGCAAGGTTCTGAATGATGCTCAACTGAATTATGCTACCACAGAAAAAGAATTCCTGGCTATTGTGTATGCTTTAGAGAAATTTCGACCTTATCTTATTGGAGCTAAGGTGACTGTCTATACAGATCATACAGTTATCAAATATTTGTTGACAAAGCCAGATTCTAAGCCACGTCTGATTAGATGGGTACTATTGTTGCAAGAATTTGATGTAGAAATTCGTGATAAGAAAGGAAGTGAGAACTTGATTGCTGATCATTTGTCACGGTTAGTTAACAATGAGATCACTAGCAAGGAATCCGAAATCTGGGAATCTTTTTCAGATGAAACACTCATGTATATTCAGCAGAGGCCCTGGTTTACTGATATGACTAATTTCAAAGCTGCAAGGGTCATGCCAGAAGACATAACTTGGCAACAAAGAAAAAAAAATTTGCATGATGCCAAGCAGTTTGTTTGGGATGATCCTTATTTGTTCAAGATTGAAGCAGATAATCTTCTGAGGAGATGTGTGACAGATGAAGAAGCAGAAGGAATTCTCTGGCATTGTCATGATTCACCTTATGAAGGACATTTTAATGGAGAAAGAACAGCAACAAAAGTCCTTCAATCAGGATTTTATTGGCCAACTTTATTTAAAGATGCCCATAATCATGCCAGAAATTGTGATAAATGTCAAATAGCAGGGACGATCACTAAACGTCATGAGATGCCATTACAAGGCATTTTAGAGGTTGAGGTTTTTGATTGCTGGGGTATTGACTTTGTTGGACCCTTTCCTCCATCTTTCAACAATGAATACATTCTGGTAGCAGTGGATTATGTGAGTAAATGGGTGGAAGCATTAGCTTGTCCTAAAAATGATGCTAGCACGGTAATTAAATTCTTGAAGAAGCAGATATTCTCACGTTTTGGCACTCCAAGAGTGTTGATTAGTGATGGAGGATCTCATTTTTGCAATTATCAGCTAGAAAAAGTACTCAAACACTATGGAGTGAAACATAAGGTAGCTGCACCTTATCATCCACAAACCAACGGACAAGCTGAGGTGTCTAACAGGGAGATAAAAAGGATCCTGGAAAAAACAGTGACTTCATCAAGAAAGGATTGGTCTCTCAAATTGGATGATGCTCTTTGGGCTTATAGGACGGCAATGAAGACGTCTATGGGATTATCACCATTTCAATTAGTCTATGGGAAAGCATGTCATTTGCCAGTAGAATTGGAGCATAAAGCGTTATGGGCTTTGAAATTCTTGAATTTTGATCCTTATGAAACTCAATGCACACGCAGAAGGCAGATTTTGGAGCTTGAAGAAATGCGATTACATGCATATGATTCATCCAAGGCTTACAAAGACAAGATCAAATTTTATCATGATAGGAAGTTGGTGAATAGAGTTTTCAATCCAGGACAACAGGTACTATTGTTCAATTCAAGATTGAAGATATTTCCTGGGAAGCTGAAGTCAAAATGGTCAGGACCATTTGTGATAAAAAAAGTGCATCCGCATGGAGCAATTGAAATATTTAATCCAGCTGCTGATGATCCACAGAAAAGTTGTGTGGTGAATGGTCAACGTCTCAAGCCCTATCTAAGGGGAGAGGTGCAACAATTGTCCACAATGATGCTGTTGGTTGATCCTCGAAAGTTTGGGTCAGGCTCGTGACGTTAAACAAGCGCTTACTGGGAGGCAACCTAGTGTTCTGTACGTATTTGTTTTTGTTTTAGACTAGATTTGATGTACTCTATTGGAAACCTGGTTTGTTATGATGGTTTGCTATTGACTGTGATTGTGTGATAAGTAATGCTTGATGATGATTATTGATTGATTGATGTTGAGATAGATGTGCACATAAAATGCTTATACAGGTGATTCACAAGCTTTGTGAACAAATGCAGGTTATTGTGATTGTGATTGTGAGATTAAGCAGGATGTGTATGTCAAATGTGAATGAGCCTATTTGTGAGGTTTTGAGCTCCAGAGTTTTTATTGATTGAATGCTATTACTTTGAAAGCATGAATGATTTTGCCCAGGTTTTCTATGATTGAATCAATTGCTTGTTTTGCATCATATGATCAAGGCCGTTTTTGGAACCCTTTTTATTGGCCAAATTCATGAAGTTAGCCCACTAAAAGAGAACACTTTGTGTTCTATCCTTTGAACCCTTAGCCTTAAACATAAATTGAAAACCTGATATGATCATAAATGGGGCAACAATGAAGAGCTTTCAAAGTGACAACAAGCATAAAAAAGAGTAGAATAGGTTTCATAAGCGTGTATTTGCCTCTTTGATTTCTTTCTCTTAGTTCTTGTGAATAAACGCTTATAAACTCTTCTTTCTCTTTAAGAACAAGCAATGTGGGACTCTCCATGGCTTGGTCTTAAAAAGAAAAGAAGAGGAAATGGGCGTCCTAGGCGTGTAGCATTAGATAGCATAACTAGTTTTCATGTTTTGAACTATAGGAGAACTAGTTGCCTTATAAACCCTTTGGAGTGGAGAGAATTGAGCAATGTGGGACTCAAAAGTCCCTAGAAGACTTGCAGCAGCTGTTGGACGGACTACACCCTCAAAAGTCCCACATCTCCTAGATCTTGCATCTTAGCTCACTCCAAAGGTTATATAAGAAGGCTTAGGGGTCTCCTTTTTGTACACCTTACCTTGATTCAATGAATTTGAGTTGATTTGCACTTTTGCAATCTTCTTTGAGATAGAATTCTGTCTCTAAAGTCCCAAATTTGGGCAGACCTTATCTTGTTCAAGCAAGTGGCGGTCCTCCTCTTGATGCTTATCTTGGAAGCTTGTTCAAGTGGCGCATCTTCAATTCCTAAGTTTCCTTTTCCTTAATCTCTTCCATTTTTAATTTCTTTCCCATTCTCTTAAATGTCATTTAGTATATTCTCTCTAGGTATGCACTTCCCCATCAAAACCCGTGTTGAAAAGCTTTACCTTGAGTTAAGTAGAAAATCTTTTGTGGTATTGTTAAATGTTCAAGTTTGGGGTTGTTGGGAAAGCATGAAAAAGAAAAAGGAAAAGCATTAAGCTAAAAGTTAAGAATAAGAATGTAAAAAGAAAAGAAAAAGAGAAAGAAAAGAAAAAAAAAAGCAAAGCTCAATGTAAAAGGAAGTTGGGAAAAATAAGAATAATTGTGTTGTTATGATTCTCTTAACTCAAGGATTTTGTGATCCAGAAAAACCAATTTTCTTGTTAGCCCAGTCACGTTATAAGCCATTGAAAAGTCCTTGTGATGATGCATGCTTGTAAATGTTTTGATTGTGGTTAAATGAAAGGCAAAGTTGATTCATGTGACATTGTGGTAGTGGAGTGAATGACTGATTACCTCTTATACACTTGTGTGTGAGTGAAACACTTTACCTAGTGACGAAGTATTCCATGAGCACATGAACATCCATGCTTAATTGATTGATCATTCATGAAAAATAGCATTTGTTTGATATTAACTGACTTTGTGAACACTAAAGCATGTGCACATCTTGATTGAAATCTTGGTCAAAAGTTTGATTGAAGTCTTTGCTTATCTTGAAAAGAAATTTTTGAATGAGTGAACCATCATATAAATTGGTAGAAGATTGAGTTACATCTTGTTTGCTTGAGGACAAGCAAAGTTCTATGTTTGGGGTTGTGATAACAGTTGAAAAACTGTTATTTTCATGCTTGAAATTGATACTAAAAGCAACCTTTAACACTTAGAAACTAGCTTGAAATCATGTTTTTATTCATATTTTAAGAAATAAGAGAGCTGGACAGGTTTATGCTTGATTTCAGTGTTTTTGTGCAAGTTTTAAGGTAAATTTGGTGAAAGAAGTGAAGAAGGAGAGAGATGAAATCGGAAAAGACATCAAAAAGTGCAAAAAGAGAAGCCGCAACTGCCGCTGAGCGGAAGTTTACCGCTGAGCGGCACTCAGAAGCTCACGTTGGATCCGCTGAGGGGAAAAATTGCCGCTGAGGGGAAGAAACCAACTCACGCAGTTACCGCTGAGCGGCATTTTACCGCTGAGCGGCACACTTATGGGCTTGGGCCTAAATTTTCTGTAATTTTAGAATAGTATATAAACTTTAGGACGTCCTAGGGTTTGTATCTTTGGCAGAAACGAAGCAAACACTCTCTCTTCCACCCCTTTGAAGGAGGATCTTGGATGCTCAAGCTACCTCTTCACCTTTCTAGGGTTTTATCTTTCATTCTTTCATTATTATTCATCTAGTTTCACCATGAATATGGTGAACTAAACCTTGTATTGTTGTTGGGGAATCAATGTAGTCTTGTGAAACTCTCATATATGGAATTTGTTTTTACATCTTATATTTAAGACCTATGCTTTCTTTGATCATTAGTTAGGGTTTTTCCTCTTTGCTCAATGCTTGCTTTGTTTAACTCATTCAATGCATGATTATTGATTTTGTCGATACGGGAACGTACGGGGAAGTCTAGATCCGGGGAATTTCTCCCAATAGTATATTGGTTGTCGTTAAGCTCCTGCACTAAAAGAACTAATTATTAGGAATGCTAGGAATCGTATGAACTCGTAATTAGGGATAGGCCTTCTTGCAAGGTAATTTAGAGAGTGGCATTAACAACGATGAAAAGAATGTTGAATTCCTAAAGTATATGAGAGTGGATAAGATGAAATTGATAACCCCAACAACATACTCATCCATATATTCCATTAAAGTGTTTGTATTTTGTTTTAGCCATTGGTCACATTCATGCATACATGTTTATTTTCTGTTTTGCATATTAAACTTCACTTATTTCGTTTTTAAGTCTAAAATAATCAACGAATCACATAACTAAACTAGGTCGTGAGTCCTTTGGGAGAACGATACTTGGTCTTACCGAGTTTATTACTTGAAACGATTCGGTCACACTTGCCGATTGTTTAACAAGTTTGTGGCGCCGTATTTCGGTGTTCATAAATTTGTCATCAAGTTTTTGGCGCCGTTGCCGGGGACTCGTGGTTTAACTGGTTAATTTGTGTGATTATTGATTATCTTTGACTTTAATTTTGAATTTCTGTTTTTATTTTTTCTGTTTTTGTTGTATTTTATTTTATTTTATTTTATTTTATTTTATTTTATTTTATTTTATTTTATTCTCTGAATTTTATATCTTCTCCTATATCTTTTTGTGCTAACCAAATATTCTAGGGTTTTGTGTTCTTGTGTATGCAGGAGACAATTCGAACTAGGAGCAAGATAACTGCAGAACCTCTTCTTGAAGGTTTAGACGAGAGTAGACGGAGGAGAAGAATCCGAACATCTAGAGAACTTTTCCCTCCTCCGGAAACTCTGTTACAACCATCACCACAAGGTTCTGACCATAGCACAGAAAATATGGAGAACAATAATATCAGAAGAACTCTTGCTGATTACACTAATACATCTGGACCTCAGCACTTTAATAGTATAGCTAGACCTATTGTCAATGCAGCTAACATGGGGGTCAAACCAACATTGATCCAACTGGTGAAGAGCAATCAATTCAATGGGTTATCTCGTGAAAGCCCATATGAGCACCTCACTACATTTAATGAGATCTGCAACACAGTGAAAATCAATGGGGTGCCAGATGAAGCGATCAAACTTAGCTTGTTTCCTTTCTCATTAGGAGGCAATGCTAAGCTTTGGTTAAATTCACAGAGTGCGAAGCAGTGGTAACCAAGTTTCTAAATAAATACTTCCCACAATCAAAGGTGAACAAAGGCAAGCAAGAGATTTCTTCATTCAGGCAGGGCATGGAAGAATCATTGAGTCATGCATGGGATAGATACAAAAGCTTGCTACGAAAAACACCCACGCATGGATTCGATGAAGTGGAAGTAGTCCTTACCTTCCTTGGTTTTTCTAGATCACAATTGGTTTTTCTAGATCACAAAACCCTTGAGTAAAGAGAATCATATAAACACAACCATTCTTACTTATTCCCAACTTTCCTTTGCATTGAGCTTTGCTTTTTCTTCTCTGTTCTTTCTCTTTTTCTTTTTCTTTTCACATACTTAATTCTTAGCTCTTAGCTCAATGCTTTCAATTTCCCTTTTTATTTTCCAACAACCCCAAACTTGAAGATTTATACATACCACAAAATATTCTCATCTTAACTCAAGGTAAAGCTTTTCAACAAGGGTTTTCAAATCATGTTCAAGGCTAAGGGTTCAAAGGATAGAACACATAGTGTTCTCTTTTAGTGGCTAAGCATGAAATTGGCTAATATAAGGGTTACCAACAAATGGCCTTGATCATATGATGCAAAAAAGCAAGTAATTCAATCATAGAAAACCTGGGCAAAGTCATTCATGCTTTCACAGTAATAGTATTCAACAATAACAACTCTGGAGCTCAAAACCTCACAAATACGCTCATTCACATTCCACATATAACTTCCTGCTTAGAATCATAATCACAATCACAACATCTTGCATTTGTTCACAATGCTTGTGAACCACCTGTATAAGCATATAATGTGCACATTCTCGACATCAATCAATATCAAAGCATCAACAGGCATTACTTATCAAACAACAATCATAAGCAAACCATCATAACAGACAAAGTTTCCAATTGAGTACATCAAATCCTATTCTAAAAAAAAAAAGTGATTGATAAAACAAATCCTACTCTAGTGCTTTGAAAAACTCAGCCCCATCAATGATGCTCTCTCCCAACCCCAAACTTAGATGGAAAACTAGTGAGAAAGTGAGTGGAAGGGAGATTTTCTAAAGAGGAATGAAAGGAAAAATGTAGAGAACCTTTGGAAAAGTGTTTAGGAGTGTGTGTGCAGAGAAGAATATGAAAATAGAGGCCAAAGCGTGACTTAGGGTATAAAAATACCCTAATGGGCTCGGGTTCCGCTAAGGGGCAACCTAAGCCCCTTTTACGACACTTTCGTGTTGTGCTTTTCTTCTTCCTAGCTTACCCTAGGTGCCTTCTACTCATGCCCCTCACTTGTTCCCTGCAATTAAGTTCTCAGATCACTCAAACATTCAATCCCTATCATGCAACTAAAGCAAAATCAAAACAAACAATACAGATAAAATCAATCAACTGGGTTGCCTCCCAGGTAGCGCTTGTTTAACCTCACGAGCCTGACCCAAAATCCTCTAGCACCCTTCAGTAGATGCAAATCTTTCTTACCAACACCCATCAGTAGGTTTATACAAACATAGTATCCTTCAGTAGATACTTTTCCGCCTAACATCCATCAGTAGATGTAAACCCTGTAACAAACTTATAACAAAAACAAAAATACCCAAAAGTTCAAAATTACATCACCAAACCAAAAAATTAAAAGTTCTTAAATCACTGGGTTGCCTCCCAGCAAGCGCTCTTTTAACGTCACTAGCTTAACCCAATAAAGCTCATGTTCCATCTTCTTTTTCTTCTTTCTACTGAACTTCTTCAGAAATTTGATCAAACCAGGAACCTGTTGCAATGTCTTAATCATAGGAACTTTAATCTCCAATTTCTTGAAGATTTCCATGAAGCACTTAAATTTCTTTTCCTTCCTATGATACTTCTTTGGATGAGGAAGAGGTTTTTCATATGATTCTTTCTTTTTTTCTCTCGTCCTCTTTTTCTTTTCTCTCACTTTCTTTTTTTCTTTTCTTTTTTTACTCACTTTCTCAATCTTCACACATATTTTCTCTTCTTCTTTCTCTTCTCTCTCTTTTCTCTCTTCTCTCTCTTCTTTTTCCAACTCAACTTTTTCAACATTTACACTCACTAGCACTTCACACTCTTCCTTGGGGTTAACCTCAGTATTAGCCCCAAAATTTTTGTCAGGCCTTTCTTCCAATTGCTTGGTAATCTGACCCATTTGAATCTCCAAGTTCTTAATAGCAGCTTCAGTGCTCTTTATAGAAGATTCAATTTTCTGTATGAATTGCTGAAGAGTTTCTTCCATCCTTATTGATCTTTCATTAAGTATAGAAATTTGTTGCCATAAGGTTGGTTGTTGTTGTTGCTTGTTAAATTGCCCTTCTTGTCCAGCTTGCCTACTTTATCCGTGACAAATGCTTGGGTGTGCTTTCCACCCGTGATTGAAATTCCCCTGACGGTATGAAAATTGATTGGCCATGAAGTTAACATCCTCTAAAGCATCTGCTGGAAAAGCGCATTGACCATTGATATGGTCACCCCCACATAATTCACACAACTGTGGTTGAACCTGTGCAACAGTCTTTAACTCTTTTGGCAGTTGTGTAAGCATTTTTGTGAGAGTCTCCAATTGTTGAGCTAGTATCTTGTTTTGTGCTAGTAAGGCATCATTGGATTGCAACTGTAGAACTCCTTTTTTGTTGAATAGGAGCTCCCCTTTCACTGTTCAGCTCATTGTCATTAGTAGCCATGTTTTCAATTATTTCAGTTGCTTCCTCTAGAGTCTTCCATTTAATATTGCCTCCAGTTGAGGCATCTAGCATCAGCTTGGTTTGTGAACCAAGACCTCCAAGGAAGATTAGGACTACATCTACTTCGTCAAATCCATGTGTGGGAGTCTTTCTTAATAGGCTTTTGTACCTGTCCCATGCATGACCTAGTGATTCCTCCATGCCTTGCCTGAAAGAAGAGATTTCTTGCTTTCCTTTGTTTACCTTGGATTGTGGGAAGTATTTGTTCAAGAACTTTGTTACCACAGCTTCCCACTCTGTAAAGCTCCCTTCTGGAAAAGAGTTCAACCAAAGCTTAGCGTTGCCTCCTAATGAGGATGGAAACAGGATAAGTTTGATTGCTTCATCAACCACCCCATTCATCTTCACTGTATTGCAAATTTCATTAAAGGTTGTGAGGTGCTCATATGGGCTTTCATGAGATAACCCATTAAATTGATTGCTCTTAACCAGCTGGATCAATGCCGGTTTCACCTCCATGTTGGCTGCATAAACCCTCGGTCTTGCTATGCTGTTAAAATGTTGAGGGCCAACCACATTGGTGTAATCTGCAAGAGTCTGTCTAACATTATTATTCTCCATCTCCTCAATGCTATGATGAGAACCTTTTGGTGAAGGTTGTAAAAGATCTTCCGGAGGAGGGAAAATTTCTCTAGATGTACGGATTCTTCTCCTCCGTCTTTCTCGTCTAAGCCATCAAGAAGAGGTTCCGAGATTTTCTTACTTCTAGTTCGAATTGCTTCCTGCATACACAAGAAAACAAGTCCCTAGAAAAATTTGTTAGCACAAAAAGATAGAGAAGATATAAAATAAGAGATAAGAAGATAAAAGATAGAAAGATAGAAGATAAAAATAAAAACAGAAAAAATAAAAACAGAAAAATAAAAACGGAAAACAGAAAAAATAAAAATAGAAAATAAAATTAAATAAAATTAAATAAAATAAAATAAAATAAAATAAAAACAAAAAAAATAAAAAACAGAAATTCAAATTTCAAAATTCAAAAACAAGTCAAAGATAACAAATAATCACACAAATGAACTAGTTAAACCACGAGGCCCCGGCAACGGCGCCAAAAACTTGATGACAAATTTATGAACACCGAAAAACGGCGCCACAAACTTGTTTAACAATCGGCAAGTGTGACCGAATCGTATCAAGTAATAAAACTCGGTAAGACCAAGTATCGTTCTCCCAAAGGACTCACGGCCTAGTTAGCTATATGATTTGTTGATTATTTAAGACTTGTGAAAAATTGATTGTCGGTTTAAATGCAACAGACAGTAATTAAACATGTATGCATGAATTTGATCAATGGAGAAAAATAGAATACAAACACTTCAATGAATTAGATGGATGAGTATGTTGTTGGGGTTATCAATTTCATCTTATCCACTCTCATATACTTTTAGGAATTCATCATTCTTATCATCAATGCTAATGCCACTCTCTAAATCACCTTGCAAGAAGGCATATCCCTAATTACGAGTTCATACAATTCCTAGCATTCCTAGTAATTAGTTCTTAAAGTGCAGGAGCTTAAAGGCAACCAATATGCTATTGGGAGAAATTTCCCGGATCTAGACTTCCCCGTACGTTTCTGTATCGATAAAATCAATAATCATGGCAATGAATGAGTTAAACAAAGCAAGCAATAAGCAAAGTGGAAAAACCCTAGCTAAAGATGAAAGAAAGCATATATCTTAATATAAGACATTAAATCAAATTCCATATATGACAGTTTCACAAGACTACATTGATTCCCCAACAACAATACAAGGTTTAGTTCACCATATTCATGGTGAAACTAGATGAACAATAATGAAAGAGTGAAAGAGATAGAAAAACCCTAGAAAGAGAAGAGGAGAGCTGTCATTATCTCCCAATCTACCCCCAAGGGGTGAAAAGTGTGTTTCGACTTCCTCCCAGCCAAAGATATAAACCCTAGGATGTGCAAGTCCTTAAATAGGGCATAAAAATAACATAAAACAAGTCCAAGCCCATAAAAACAAAAGAAAACCGGTCCAAGCCCACTTGGAATGGCGCTCAGCGGTATTTTACCGCAGAGCGGTAATACCACATGATTCATTTTGCCCTCAGCTGCTGTTTTTGCCCCTCAGCGGTGATTTTGGCACCTGAAAAGTGCCGCTCAGCGGTATTTTACCGCTCAGCGCCACTCGGTCACACTTTTTCTGCGTTCTGGTTTGTTTTTCAGCATTCTGGTTGACTGGTTTACTTTTCTGGTTGACTGGTCGATTTTTCTGGTTGACTGGTTGACTTTTCTGGTTTCTGGTTGACTTTTCAGCACTCCAATCATTCGGTACTTCAATTCTTCTTTCAAATCATTCAATTAGCCTACAAAATCAAGGGAATCTTGCACAAAACCATTAAATTCACTTTCAACTCTCTTATTCACAAAACTAAAGCAAAAATATGAGTTCAAGCTAGTTTCTAAGTCTTAAAGGTTGCTTTTGGTATCAATTTTAAGCATAAAAATAACGGTTTTTCAACCGTTATCAGTAGTCTTGTGAAACTCTCATATATGGAATTTGTTTTAACATCTTATATTAAGATACATGCTTTCTTTCATCTTTAGTTAGAGATTTTCCTCTTTGCTTGATGTTTGCTTTGTTTAACTCATTCATTGCCATGATTATTGATTTTGTCGATATGGGAACGTACGGGGAAATCTAGATCTGGGGAATTTCTCCCAATAGCATATTGGTTGCCTTTAAGCTCCTGCACTTCAAAACTAATTACTACGAATGCTAGGAATTGTATGAACTCGTAATTAAGGATAGGCCTTCTTGCAAGGTGATTTAGAGAGTGGCATTAGCAATTGATGAAAAGAATGATGAATTCCTAAAGTATATGAGAGTGAACAAGATTAAATTGATAACCCCAACAACATACTCATCCATCTAATTCATTAAAGTGTTTCTTTTCCTCTTTTCCATTGATCAAATTCATGCATACATGTTTAATTATTGTCAGTTGCATTTAAACCTAAAATCAATTGTTAACAAGTCTTAAATAATCAACAAATCATATAACTAACTAGGCCGTGAGTCCTTTGGGAGAACGATACTTAGTCTTACTGAGTTTTATTACTTGATACGATTCGGTCACACTTGCCGATTGTTAAACAAGTTTGTGGCGCCGTTTTTCGGTGTTCATAAATTTGTCATCAGTCTTCTAAACTCATTTTTTCTTATTTTCTTATGTTCTTAGAACAGGTTGTGATGTACTCAATGTGAAACTTTAACTGCTATGATGGTTTGCTTGTGAGTTATGCATGATGAGTATTGCTTAATGATGCTTGGATATTGATTGATGTTGAGATTGTGCACTATATGTTGATATATATGTGCTTGTTCACAAGCTATGTGAATATATGCATGATGTTGTGATTCTAATTATGATGCTAAGCAGGATGTGTATGTAGAATGTTGAATGTCGAATGAGCCTATATGTGAGGTTTTGAACTCTAGAGTTTTTGTGACTGAATGCTATTACATTGAAAGCATGAATGACTTTGCCCAGGTTTCTATGATTGAATCACTTGCCCATGAGAGTGGATAGGATAAGTCGGAAACCCCAACAACATAATCATTCATATTTTACATTAATCTCTTTTGCTTCTTTCAATCCAATTGATCAAAACTTGCATTCATGTTTATTTTCCGCAATTCAAACACAATGATTTTGTTTACAAGTCTAATTTAATCAAGAAATCACATAACTGTCTAGGCCGTGAGTCCTTTGGGAAACGATACTTGGTCTTACCATTTTATTATTACTTGATACGATTTGGTACACTTGCTGAGTGTTAACAGTAATGAGAGGGACAAAAATAATCATCCATGAGTTCAAATGTCAAAGGCAATGATTGTGTTGGTATTCAATTGTAGTCTCAAATACAAGATAGTTCACAATAACTAAGATTGTAGAACATACACGATCATTTAAATTAAGGACACGGATGATGAGAAACAAGAGCATTTAAAGGATTTATATATACATACAAAACATAAACGAAAGAAAAATCATATAAGCATGCCAGAAAAAAAAACAGTTGTGGAATTGATGCTGTCATCTTATTTAAAGGTCAAGAAAATGTTCATATATTCACAAAATCAACATCAAATATCTCCTAAGGTTTTCCATTTCTCGAGTACTACTTCAATAATGACACCTACAACCGTACATAACTTTTCTCTCTTCATCATCACAATTATCATCAACCATCCATGTCTAATCTAACAAAAATATCTCTCTTTCACTTTCTTTTACATCTATCTATTCATCTTTTACTTCTTTTATTACAAAATATATATAAATGAAATAATATATGAAAGAACTGAAAAATGCTATTTTTGTTACTTAGTATTGTAGTCAATGAATTTGGCAAGGCTTTCAAAATGGGAAAAGGGAAAAGGCATCATCTGATGTCCTAAGTTTACCCCGATCACAACCTACACAATAATTAGTAATATTTATTCTTTTTCTCCTTTTCCAACATTTATTCCACCAGACAAACCTTTTCCAACATCAATCTTTATCTATTTTCACACTTACAGCTTGTACTTGCCAATTCATATATAAGAAAACAAAATAAAAAATAATTACATCATAAATACCGTTTAAATTGAAACTGAATAGAAATAATACATTTTTCCTAGATAAAGATATGAAGAGTCAATGAAACTGAAGCCGAGGGTGAGAACTTTGCATTTAAAAAATTATCAACTAAAGAATGGCTGACAAAAACTAGTGACATGCAAAGTTTAATCCACCATTCATTCTAATAAACATACTTATAATTAGTGTTGAGACAAGTAAAGAAATTTAGCATATTTGAAACGCGTAAAACATAATACAAAAACATATATTCAACCCATTTACCTACCTTTATATTGAAATCAGATATTGGAGAAGTACCAATGTTGTTTGATAAAGCTGATTTGAAGTCTTCAAACGTCCAGGTTGAGACTAAGGTGATCTGAGATACATGATAAATCATATCCATCAGAAAATAATTGATTAGCAAAAACCACTAAAGAATAGTGCATTACTTTCCCTCAAAAGCTCGAGTAGTAAAAAATTCATTACATATAATGATTGAATCCATTACTTTCCCTCAAAAGGGGCGTGACAAATGAATTATGGCTACCAATCAAGTGGAAAACCAAAACTCGACAGAAATAAAACAAAGAAAAAAAGAAGATTTATCGGAAGTGAAATCTAGAGGTGGTGATGTTGCGGTGATGAGATTCAGCAATGTCTCAGCGAAGAGTGCGTAGATGTTCCGGTGATGAGATTCGTGAAGTTTTTGATCTTCCTTAGTAGGGTGAGAAGAAGAATGTCGAACTTTTTCAGTGAAAACTTTCAGTGAGAACGATGAAAGAAAGAGTACTTTTATTGAAAAAGGAGGCTCAACCCACCATGAAGATGTCCCAACCCATTTTACTCAGGGCTTTTGGGGCTGGGGCTTTCAGAAAGCCCCCTGTTAAGTGGGCCACTAAAATGGGGCCTAATTCTAAATAGGGCCTAATTCTAAATAAGGCCTAATTCTAAATAAGGCCAAGGCTGACCCATGGGTGGTGGATTAAAATGACACTTCTACCTATTGGTCTTTGCACTTAAATGGCCCTCATCATGAAATAACTTTGTACATGTAAACCTCTGAAACACAGGACAGGTTGTCAAGCTAGGTGCCATTGACTTGTGACTCAAGTGAGGCAATAAGGGCCCATTTTTCAGCTAAAGCATGAATAGTATAACCTAACTTATATTATGCTAAAATTGAATTTATATTTGGAAAAATGTTTGCATCGGACAGCAAGAACTGATAGTTAAGGAATTTTTGTAATAGATAAATAAATAGTGTAATTTATAGAGTAACTGAGACAAAGGAGTGACTCAAACTCAAATCTGAAAAGAACTATCAATTCATTTGCATGATAGTTGAAAACTCTCCCTCATTCTTGAACAAAGTCTTCTCTTCAATGAAGTCATCTTGAACTTTTGCTCCTTCAAAAAATTATTCTTTTGCAAAAGTAAAACGACTTCAAATTAACTCGAATATATCTCCATCCAATTTCAAAATTATAATATCGTTTCGAGCATCTATCATCTTATAGTTTTTATTCTCAAAATCTTCAAGGTTTATGACACAAGGTGTTTCAAGTTTAATGAAAGATGTTCTAATTATCAGGATAAAACAGCATTGAGGAACTCCATGAATGAGCCTTTGGAGATTCTCTCAATTATATCTTGGTTAGTTAGGTGTTAACCCTCGGCAAGTGTGACTGAATCGTATCAAGTAATAAAATTGGTAAGACCAAGTATCATTTCCCAAAGGACTCACGGCCTAAATAGTTATGTGATTTGTTAATTATCTTAGACTTGTAACCGAAAATATTGTTTTTGAACTATGCAAAAAATAAACATGAATGCAAGGTTTTGATCAATGGACTAGAACAATACAAAAACAGTTGATGGATAATATGAATGATTGTGTTGTTGGGGTTTACCAATTCATCTTATCCACTCTCATATATTCAAGAATTCATCTTTCTTCATTAATGATAATGCCACTTTCTAAATTACCTTAAACCCAAAGTCTTGGTGAAGAAAGCCTACTCATAATTACTAGTTTACAATGTCTTATCTTCCTAGCAATTATTCATGCATTATTTCGCACAGAAGCTTAAAGGAAACCAACCATCATATTCCTATGTCTAGGTTTATACTACTATTGGGAGAATTTCCTCATGTCTAGATTTCCCCGTATGTGTCCATATCGACAAAATCAATGATCATGGAATAGAATGAGTTAAACAAAGCATGCATAGAGTATAGAAGAAAAATCCTAACAATTAATGAAAGAAAGCATATATTATAAAGAATCAATTCAATACATGAGAGCTTCAAAGGATTACAATGGTTCCCCAACAATAATGAAGGTTTAGTTCACCATAATCATGGTGAAACTAGATGAAAAATAATGGAAGAATGAAAGATAAAACCCTAGAATTTGAAGAGTGGAGCTTGAGCATCCAAAATCCTCCTTCAAGGGGTGAAGAAAGTGTATTTTGCTTCGTTCCAGCCAAAGATGACTGACCTAGGTCGCCTAAAACCTTAAATAGTATTCTAAAAATTACAGAAAAGTGGCCCAAGGCCCATAAAAATGGCGCTCAGCGGTAAGTGTGATTCCTCAGTTGAGGCTTAGTTGCATTTCTGCCCCTCAACGGTGACTACGAGACCTCAAGAACACGGCTCAGCAGTAATTTCCACTGAGCGATACTCGTGTCTTCTCTTTTTGTTCACTTCTCACTTCCTTTTCTGATTCCAACTTCTTCCTACTTCACTTCTTTCATCCAATTCATCTTAAAACCAAGCATAAAACCCATCCAACTCTCTTATTTCAAAAACATAAACAAAAGCATGATTCCAAACTAGTTTCTAAGTCATAAAGATTGTCTTTAAGGTCAATTTTAAGTATAAAAATAACAGTTTTTCAACTGTTATCATTAGGTAAGCCCCAGCAGTGTTCAGACCAACGTTAAGATGATTAATGTCACGGATGTTGTTCAGTAGGTCTTCCTTCTCACATTGGTGAATTCACATTAGAACTACTTACTTGGAATACCAGTTCAGTAATTATCTGGTTAAGAACTATCCCACCTTTGCAAAATCCAAATATGAATGTCTTGGGCTAAGAGAAGGAACAGGAAACAGTGCAGCCAGACTTTGAATCTACTTCTATCCCTAAAATAATTTTCATTGTCATTTCCCAAAAAAGACCCTCCTTAGGACTCTTTTGCTTACATGACCTTACCTTCACCCTAAACCCTACGCAATATTTCAGTCTTGGATAAAATAGTTTGATCAGAAATACACGCTAAAGCACCTTCTAAGTAATTAATTCCTGAACCCAAATTTAGTTTTAAAATGGTTAAACAAGATGTGCTTCGTTTATCACATACTAAGAGGGAGTGAATTGGTGTTGTGTAAAAATTATTGCTTTTGAAATCTATTTCGCAAAACTCAAAGTCTTTAAACTTTCTTGAATCGCAAGTAAAAATGTATGCAATATAAAAGTATGTGTATTCGAATACAAATATTATGCAATTGATTAAATGCAGAGAGTTAGGGAGAAGAAGATTCAAACTCTGAGTTTTTATACTGGTTCGGCCAAGCCAATTGCACTATATAAAATGTAAACAAGGTTTTTACAACAAGGTTTTTACAACTACCTCACTCGTCAAAATGTAAACAACCTCTCTAACTCTCTAATATAAAATAGCCAATTACAACAGAGTAGCAGCAAGAAAAATCCTCTCCTGTAGACAACCCCTTTGAGATCCCACTCAAAGTCAAGAACCACATGTTCTTCTTCCTGTATACACCAAAGGGAAATAGCAACACTAAAACGTTTGTAAGAGCTTCCTGATCCAGCAGTATGCACCTCTATTGTGCAGAATGATCAGACAGTTTGAATCAATCAATCTAGCTTCTCAAGAAAACATCAAGACTTGTTCACCATGGCAGTTCTTGTTTCTTGAAGTGTGTCTCTCTTCTATAAAACTTCAAAGCATTTATCTAAAACAGATATGAAAGTGTTAATCACAATTGTCTTACAGAATTTCAAATCATGCGTCTATATATAGCATAAGTCAAATCAGACGCATTTAAATCAATTATGCTATTAATCTAATCGAATTCATCTCACAATTATAACAGATTAACAGAACTCAAAGTCATTAATTGAATGCACAATTAATGTAATCAATTTGCATTTAATGTTTGGTCAACTTGCAAGTGTACCAAATCGTATCAAGTAATATAAAATGGTAAGACCAAGTATCGTATCCCAAAGGACTCAAAAGTTATGTAATTTCTTAACCAATTAAGACTTAAGAACAATTTTTGGGGGTTTTCAATGCAAATGCAAAAAAAATAAACATGAATGCAATTTGTTCAATTGAGGCTAAACACAAGGGTGAATGGATGATATTGAAAATGAGATGAATATGTTGTTGGGGTTAGATTTCACATAGTTTGCTCTCATGTATATACAAATTCTACTTCTCCATTAATGTCAATGTCACTATCTACAGTACTTAAGACCTGATTCCTTGGCGAAGAAAGCCTATCATTAATTACTAGGTCACAATTCCTTGCATTCCTAACAATTAATTCAGCATTACAATTAGTAGTTTAAGATAGCTAGAACTCATACCCCCATTCTTGAGCAATACTACTTTTGGGAATAAATCTCCAGAACCTGAACTGTAAGATACCTTTCGGTACTCATGCAAATCATACATCATGCTAATGAATGAGTTAAATCATAACAGTTGAAAAACTGTTATTTTTATACTTAATTTTTACCTTAAAACAACCTTTATGACTTAGAAACTAGCTTGGAATCATGCTTTTGTTTAAGTTTTGGAAAAAAGAAAGTTGAATAGGTTTTATGCTTGGTTTTCCTTGTTTTTTCAGGTTTTAAGATGAATTTAATGAAAGAAGTGAAGTAGCTAGGAGTTGGCTTCAAAAAAGGAAGAAAAAATGCATAAAAGAAGAGCCGCAAGTACCGCTCAGTGCCACTTTTACCGTTGAGCGGCACTCTGAAGACCTGCAGTCACCGTTGAGGGGCAAAACTGCAACTGAGCGTCATTCTCAAGTACCACACTTACCGCTGAGTGGTAACTACCGCTAAGCACCACTTTAATGGGCCTTGGGCTACTTTTTTGTAATCTTTAGGAAGCTATATGATGACAAATTTATGAACACCGAAAAACGGCGCCAAAAATTTGTTTAACCCTCGGCAAGTGTGACCGAATCGTATCAAGTAATAAACTCGATAAGACCAAGTATCATTCTCCCAAAGGACTCACGGCCTAGTTAGTTATATGATTTGTTGATTATTTAAGAATTGTGAACAATTGGTTATAGGTTTCAAATGCAAAAGACAATAAGAAACATGTATGCATGAGTTTGATCAATGGAAAAGAAGAACACAAACACGGAACGAATTAATGGATGAGTATGTTGTTGGGGAAATCAATTTCATCTTATCCACTCTCATATATTTTAGGAATTCATCATCCTTTTCATCAATGTTAATGTCACTCTCTAAATTACTTTAAACTCAATGTCTCGGTGAAGAAAGCCTATCCTTAATTACGAGTTCATACAATTCCTAGCATCCCTAATAATTAATTCTGAAGCATAGAAGCTTAACGGCAACCAACCCTCATATCCCTATGTCTAGGCGATATTGCTTTTGGGAGAATTTCCCCGGATCTAGATTTTACCGTATGTGTCCATATCACTAAAATCAATAATCATGACATCGAATGAGTTAAACAATGCGTGCTTTGAGCAAAGAGGAAAAACCCTAACTAATGATGAAAGAAAGCATGTATCAAAGATATGATGTTTAAACACAAATTTCCATATATGAGAGTTTCACAAGATTACATTGATTCCCCAACAACAAATTAGATTTAGTTCACTATATTCATCGTGAAACTAGATGAAATACAACGAGATAGTGAAAGATAGAACCCTAGAAAGATGAGTAGGTAGCGTTAGCATCCAAGATCTTCCTCCAAGGGGTGGAAAGGTGTGTGTTTGCTTCGTACTCTACCAAAGATACAAACCCTAGGAAGTCCTAAAGCTTATATACTATTCGAAATATTAAAGAAAAGTGGGCCTAAGCCCAAAATACTGCCGCTCGGCGGCAAACTACTCCTCAGCGGTAAGTGTGTGTGTTGATTCTTCCCCTCAGCTGTACTTTCACCCCTCAGCGGAGCCAACGGGTGTTCTTTAGTGCCGCTCAGCGGTAAACTGGCATTGAGCGGTACTTGCGGCTTCTCTTCTTTTGCACTTTTTGAGTTCTTTTCTGATTTCATCTCTATCCTTCTTCACTTCTTTCATCCAATTCACCTTAAAACCTGCATAAAACACTAAAATCAAGCATAAACCTGTCCAGCTCTCTTATTTCTAAAAATATGAACAAAAGCATGATTCCAAGCTAGTTTCTGAGTGTTAAAGGTTGCTTTTAGTATCAATTTTAAGCATGAAAATAACAGTTTTTCAACTGTTATCACAACCCCAAACTTAGAACTTTGCTTGTCCTCAAGCAAACAAGATGTAACTCAATCTTCTACCAATCAATACAATGGTTCACTCCATTCAAAAATCCTCTTTTCAAGATAAGTAAGTACTTCAATTAACCTCATGACAACAACTTCAATCAAGACATGCACATGCTTTAGTGTTCACACAATCACCTTGTATCCAACAAATGCTTCTTTTCATGAATAATCAATCAACTAAGTATGGATGTGCTCATGGAATCTTCCTCACTAGATAAAGTGTTTCACTCAAACACAAGTGTATAAGAGGTAATCACTCATTCATTCTACTATCACAATGTCACATGAATTGACTTTGCCTTTGATTTAACCACAATTAAATACATTCACAAGCATGCATCATCACAAGGACTTTTCAATGGCTTATATTGTGGCTGGGCTAACAAGAAAATTGGTGTTTCTAGATCACAAAACCCTTGAGTTAAGAGAATCATATAAACACAATCATTCTTACTTATTCCCAACTTTCCTTTGCATTGAGCTTTTCTTTTTCTTCTCTTTTCTTTCTCTTTTTTTTTCTTTTTCTTTTTCTTTTCACATTCTTTGATCTTATCTCTTAGCTCAATGCTTTCAATTTCCCTTTCATAACTTCTCAACAACCCCAAACTTGAACATTTGTTAATACCACAAAATATTTTCTACTTAACTCAAGGTAAAGTTTTTCACAAAGGGTTTTCAAATCATGTTCACGGCTAATGGTTCAAAGGATAGAGCACATAGTGCTCTCTTTTGTGGGGCTAAAATCATGAATTTGGCTAACAAAAGGGTTACCAAAAAATGGCCTTGATCATATGATGCAAACAAGCAATTGATTCAATCATGGAAAACCTGGGCAAAGTCATTCATGCTTTCAAAGTAATAGCATTCAATCACAAAAACTCTAGAGCTCAAAACCTCACATATAAGCTCATTCACATTCCACATGTACACATCCTGCTTAGCGTCATAACCACAATCACAACATCATGCATTTATTCACAAAGCTTGTGAATCACCTGTATAAGCATATAATGTGTACATCTCAACATCAATCAATATCAAAGCATCATCAGGCATTACTTATCAAACACCAATCAACAATCATAAGCAAACCATCATAATAGACAAAGTTTCCAATTAAGTACATCAAACCCTATTCTAGAAACAAAAGTAAATAAGTTCATAACAAAACAGAAGATAAAACAAATCCTGGTCTAGTGCTGATAGCATCCATCAGTAAATGTTATCTCAGCTCCTCATCAGTCTGTGTTGTCATCTATATCCTCCTCCTCTTCCTCATCTTCAGCATCCTCAAATGCGTCATCCTCAGCATCATCTTCATCCATGGCTGAAGCTTCAGCTGCTCCATCTCTATCGCCTTGGGCCTATTCCTCTGGCCAAGCTACCACATTATGGAATTCATCCATAGTCCACCTGTGTGCTGGAGGTGTATCATACATTCCAACAATCATCTCAGTTGTGGCCACTTGCCCTCTGTGGATAGACTGCAACTGTGCACCTATAAGAGACATGTACATGTCCCTCATTTGGAAAGGCTCTACTTCATGTCTCTCGGCAGATGCCTAACTCTATACTTGTCCTCTTTCTCTACGAATACGGCATGGTGGCACTGGCTGAGCTGCCTCCTCACCTCCACAGTATTGTTTGTAATAGGCCACATCAATTGCTTTCCTTGGCCTCTCAAATGGTGCAGCAGAAGTATCCACCCCAACTATCTTGCACAGGTGTATGATCAATGAAGGATGTCCTAAGGGTGCTTTGTTGTTTGTTGTGTTAGCACACACCCTCATCTCATTAGCTATTACATGTCCAATATTAACATTCAAAATCCTGATCGTACAGTAAAGGAGGAGTGCCCTACTAAGAGTGATGTCTGAAACATGAGAGCATGGCTGAATGTTGGCATGAGAAAATGCCATCCAATACTCTGCAAGAGGATTCAAGTCAGTCCTCTGATAACAGTTGAAAAACTATTATTTTCATGCTTAAAATTGATACTAAAAGCAACCTTTAACACTTAGAAACTAGCTTGAAATCATGCTTTTGATCATATTTTTAGAAATAAGAGAGTTGGACAGTGATACGGGCGTCGTGACCCGTCAAATTTGATTGCACGAAAATATGCAGTACAGTGCTAGGAGGTGACTCCTAGGTCGTCTCTCAAGGACCAATTTGTAGGTTCAGTCTTAGATTTAACACGAAGTGGGGGGGGTTTTGTGATTTTTGTGTGCGGAAAAATTAAAATAAATTAAAACTGGGATTTAAACACAATTGAATTTAAAAACACTGCAATAAATTTTAACGGTGGTAAAAACTGAACGGTAAAAGACGGTAAAACCAAAAAATGTAAAATTCATCAATGCTTGAAATGAAAACATTGTAACAGTAAACATGCAGAAAATGTAACAGCCGTGTAAATAAAATTTACCCAAAACATCGGTGAAAATGAACAGTAAAAACGACGTTGAAAATAAACCGAACGGAAAAATACATTGACTGAATTTAACGGTTCAGAAAACAGTAAACGGTAAAATAAAGAGACAGTAAAATTAAAAGCACTTAATTGGAAATCAATAGCAAAGACACAAGACTTGAAATAAAATGTCGTGAAAATAAAATTAACAAATTGTTCCAAACACTAATACACTTCAGAAATAAAACACTACATTTTGCATTGTTGAAAATGGAAATTCAGAGGGGGAATTGAAAGAGGAAGAGGCAAGAGCCTCCTCCAGACCGTGGCTTCCTAAACTACTCCTAAACTACTCTTTTCTCTCATCATTTGCTTCTCTGCTGCTGCTCCAATTTATAGTGTCAACACTCTGGACATCCTCCTTCAATTAAGCATTTTGGATTTTGTCTTGCAGCCCGTGACCTTCCAGTTTTGTTTTTGTCCCTAGTTGACAAATGGCAGCCCCTGAATTCTTAACCAAACATTCACCAATCCCTTGGATGTATGAAAATAGGTGGGGCCTTCTCCAAATTGCTTGTCCGTTTCTTCACTTGTGCTGAGACATTGTGGCTGGACCGTGAAGCTTCTCCTACTCTAAGACCAAGACCATGATGCATCCTTCTCAACTAGACAGCTGCTGCACCATGAATGCTTTTCCATGTGTTTTCTCTTGCAAAATTCTAATGTCCGTGAGCTTTGCCAACCATGAGTGGTGGCTGGACTTTCCTTCCATGTGCATCCACTTCTCCTGCTTCCCATCAACACCGTTCTCTCCATGGTCCATCACTCTTCACACGTTACAGCTTCAACTGGACCAACTGCCCTTCAATCACGTTGCAGCTACTGGTGGAACTGCCTTCACTCACTTCTAGCTTTCCCTTGGACTTCTCCCAATTAATCATCTTCCGAGAGCCTCTCTTCTTCTTTCACTTGCTGCTGGATGGTTCAACATCTCATCTTTCAACGTGGTGGCTGCTTGCCGTGACCGAGAGTAGCTGGACTGCGTGAAGATGGTGGATGGTGCAGCTGGAACCGTGACGCCTCCCTTGCTGCTGGAAGCACGCTGGACGGAGTTGTGATGTTTTCTCTTCACTTTGCAGCTCCCAAACTTCAACTCTCTTTTGCACGTGGGCCATGTGCAATTGCACTTACATCCTCAATTTCATTTAATATTATGCCAATGGAATAAGGTGTGAAAGCGGTCCCCTCATAGTGTCGTATGGTTGCAATGTTCCAGCTTCAAAATAATTCATGAGTGTCTCTTTTTGGAATTAAAGGACCGTCCTCTTCTTGTCCCATGTGCACCTTTTTTCAACAAAATGATTCAGCCACTTTTCTTTCTCAAAATACCGTAACAACATCTTCAAATGTAAATTATTGCTTTCAATCTTAAGGCAAGATAAACATCACGTGCACAACACTTCTTTTAAGCCAAAAAGAAATTTCCATGGCCCATGACCGTTAGTGTTTAATAATTGTGGGAGCCAATAACTTTCTTAAAAGAAATCAGCATATGTTATCCTCCAAAACAGCTATAAACCGTGAGTCTCCAATTCCTCCAAATGTGCCCCCTCTTTTATTCCAAACAATGTGATGTTTGCTGCCAAAATGAATGGTACATATGGGGCCGTGTGAAATGTCTTGCTTCTAAACCAATTGTGCTCAATTTTCCACACAAATTAAATCAATGCAGTGTAGTTTCTTCCAAAGAGAGTGTGTGAATGTTTTTTCCAAATGTCCCAAATTTTTTCCAAAATTTTTCCTTGCAATCAATAATGAAAATAATAAGCTCAGATAATTCAAATTAGTCAAAATAAGAATTTCCGATAAAATTAAGCACAATTAACGAAAATGGAAAAATACCAGACATTTAAGCACGATTCCCTGATTAAATTCGGTATAATAAGCTAAGTGAAGTGAATAAAATATTGACTCATCAAAAATAGACCACACTAGGTCTTTTGCACTCCTGGGCAAAATTAAGACGTAAATCAGGAAATGGCAGCTTGAGTTTCCTGCTTGATTTGCTCGAACTAAATGCTCTTCATGGTTATCTGCTCCAGTAACTCCTTCAATGTAGGCTCAGAAGTTGAAGGCTGAGGAGCTATTTGGGCAGGAGCATCATATTGCTGACTCTCATATTGCTGGAGTGGTGGAGGCATAAAAGTGCTCTGGAATGGTGGTTCTAGATAATGATCTTGTGGGGTATCGTACCATTCGTTGTTAAGATCATTCCACTCAGGATCGTTGATGTATCCATACTGCTCAGGGGAGAATTTGCTCAGAAACTGATGCTCAAGATATCCCCAATTGGTAACGGATCCTAGAGGAAGAGAGTCTTGCCAATTCTTAGTTGCTCCGTGTAATGAGTGTGGAAATGCCCTCAAGAAAATGTGATCAAGAGGGACATGTGGAGGCTTCATTGAAGAGCACATGTTATGGAACTCCTCCAAATGTCTATGTGGGCATTCTCCGGCAAAACCATGAAACTTAGGGAGCAGATATATCAGTCTAGTGTTAAGAACGCAATGAATATCATCCTTTGTAGGTGGGACCGGCTCACGAGGAGCGCTTTTAGGAAATTGAGGATGATCCATATAATTCTCATTATAGAATTCAGCAGAATTACAATCAGGGTACCAAGCAGAAGGAGATTCATGATTATAGGCACTCGCAGAATAAGCACTATTCACGAAATTAAAATAGGTAGACATCGAAAAATAAAAATAAAAATAAAAATAAAATACTAAAAACACTTCTAAAGCTCCAAAATTCCCTAAGGTTAAGGTAATCATGGTTTTTCACTTAGGCTAGTGTATGAGCTTCGAAACAAAGAAATGAGGAAAATATAGGCTCAAAAGGGGTTATCAATGGATAATAACAAGGTAGGCTTATTTGGCTAGAGAGGCTCAAAAACAAAACTGCCTTTATCACGTCTAAACATGCATATCAATCAAGTATATCAAAAAGAATCAAGCCAAGGCATATGTGCAAGCAATCAAGATACATATCACACACAAGAAAGAAAATTAAGTGGCTCAAATCTCACACGGGGTTTTTGTGTCATAATCAATTCAACCTCTTAAACATTACAATCATCTTCCAAGCAGAGAAAAGCAAGGATTTCAAACCATGAGTATTAATCAAGTGAAGTGAAAGACGAGTCTACAACTTAAACCAAATCCAGAATTGAAGAGAATAATGTAAAATTGCACACAAACCACACTAAAAACAACTTAAAACAGAAAAAATTTAACACTCAAAAATAAAAAATTTAACACACAAAACGAAGAAATATCATAATCTCTCCCAATAGACCACACTTAAATTACACATTGTCCTCAATGTGTTCTAAGCATACATCAGCAATGAAAACAGGAAACATATTATGGACAAGTGCAACAAAAGCTAGGGAAAAAAGGAGAAATTTTGAGTAACATCCATCAGTAGATGTTGTCAATGACATCCATCAGCAGATGTCTAATCACCAAGCACCCATCAGTAGATG
The DNA here is from genome assembly GCF_016808095.1 of Vigna angularis. Taxonomy (NCBI): domain Eukaryota; kingdom Viridiplantae; phylum Streptophyta; class Magnoliopsida; order Fabales; family Fabaceae; genus Vigna; species Vigna angularis. The sequence continues at coordinate 19,521,138 of NC_068974.1, read as the reverse complement.
CAAATATTTTTTTATTGGCATCCGGCAGTAGATGCCCAATCACCCAACACCCATCAGTAGATGTTGTAGAAGCATCCATCAGTAGATGCTACCATAATTATTTTATTTTATATATATTTTTTTTTTTTAATTAATTTTTTTTTTTCGAAAGAAGAATGACCGGTACGGTGACAACAGTTTCGGTGGCAACGACCGGAACTGTTGCTACAGTGGAGAAATTTTTCCTATAAATAGGCACCTCCTCCGCGTCGAGCGACATTTCTGACCGCCTACTCTCTCTCTACTCCTCTCTTTCTCTCTCTTCTCTCTCCTACTCTCAAGCATCTGGATCAGGGCGGAGCCTTTGCCCCCGTGCCTTCTGAAAAGTCTGAGATCTGCGAGGAGCTTCTCTTTCGTGCCTTCCGCTTCCAAGTAAGTCCTCAGAATTTTGGATCTCCCTTTCTTTCTTTCCTTCATCCTCCCTTTACGCTTTTCTCTGCTTTTATTTCCCTCTTCCATTTCTTTCTTCTCCTTTTCAATTTTTTATTTTTCTAAACTTAAAACACTTAAAACACAACTGTCTTAAAACTTAAGGGGTATATAGGCTGGAAACCAGACGTTAATCTCCCTTCGATTGAAGGTATGGCAGAGACAATCGGGTAGAACAACGCCACGTACCCCACTTAAAACTAAATAAACACATAAACTTAATTTACATGAACAACATGGACAAGGATAACTGGACATAGATCCGTTTAGGACCCTTTTGCAAGGACCGTGAAACAGATGTGAGACTAGACACTGAAATATCAAAGACTGACTGGACAAAATAAACCTAAAAGGAAACAAAAACAAATAAAGAAAACACTGAACTAAGCATCTAATATATATATATATATATATATATTTTTATATGCTTTTTGTTTTGTTTTAGTTCTTTTTATTTTTTTTTATTTTTATTTTATGTTTTAGAATACTTCAAGAGGAAGGATGAGTGAGATGGAAATAGAGAGATCCACCTCTCAGCGGTGGCGTCCTACTGATGATCAGATCAAGATGATGACCAACATATACAATTATGGGGTCACACACCCAAGCAGAGCCCAAGTCGTCGAGATCGCGTCTCGGCTAAGGAATTTCGGAGAAGCCGGCGAATATAACGTGCATTGCTGGTTCAACAACCATGGCAATCGGGTCAGGCGCCTGCAAGCGGAGATAGACCGCACTGGCACTATCTTTTCTTTGCTGCCGCGATACATGTATGGTAAGAACTCTGATCATATCTCTATTTTTATTGAATTTTTCTCTTCCTCTTCTATTATTGACATAAAAAAATTTTGTTGAAAGAATATGACTAGGTAGTTATGAGGGCACCAAGGCTGCTGGATCTGTTCCCCATTCCGATCATCATTGACGACGACAGAGATGAACGACAAATCCCTCCACCTATGCCTCCTGCATTCCGTACCAGAGCTCCCTTGACGGAGCTTACCTTAAGATCGCCACCCAGTAACCACTTTCCATTTTAAAATTTTATATTTTTTGTTTTTTTTTTTTATGTTTTTGTTGGCCGAGTGTGGCCAGAATAAGGACTGTAATATGGACACTTAATTTTTTATGTTCTTTTTTTTTTCATTATTATTATTATTATGGTGTGTAATATTAACGATCAGAAATGATTGACCCCCGAACAACTTTATTTTCATATATCTACTGCAATTTTATTTTCAGATCTGTTAAGTCTCCATTTCTCCATTACTGTAATTTTGCTATTATAAATGAAATATTTTCTTAGTCTAAAAATTTTCAATCAAAGATCTGTATGAGACAACTAAGAAAATATATTTACAATGAAGAAAATAAGGAAAATTGAAAAAATGAGATCTGAAGTGAAAATTTTCAATGAATTATTGGTATGAAATAATAAGAAACTGAGGGCCGAAAAAAAATCATGGACTACGCAAAACAATTTTTTAAATTTTCGATTTTTTTTTTTTTTTAAAGATAACAATTCGAAAACTAAGAAATAAATATACATATCAGAATAAAGATTTGGCACGCTTAAAACAAAATATTTTATCACAAAGATTTTATTTTTTATTTTATTTTATTTTTTATTATTATTTTTTTTTAAATAACAATTCGAAAACTAAGAAGAAAAGGAAAAAAAAACATAAAAGAAAAAAAATGCAGAATCTCCCCCATACCACACTTAAACTACAATGTCCTAAATGTGTTCTAAGCATAAGATCATCAATCAAAACACTAAACAGATAAAGGACAATTGCTATAAAAGTAGGAAAACGGGGAAGAAAGAAAAAGAAAACTCCCCTGGTCATGGTGGCAGTTGCCAATTTTGGACTTGTAGGGAGATGTTCTCCTTTTCAGGATCCAGCATGAAAGTGTTTAGGACGAACTGCTTCATCCTCCAGATCTGATCAAGTAGGGAAATATCTTCCACCGCCGGATCTAAGCAACAAATATTGTTACTGAGCGGATTCAGTAGGTGCCTGTTGATCTTCGAACTGTCAGTGTCAGCACCTTTGTTTTCCACTGTGGGTGTATTTTGATCAAATTTATACGTACCTCCTGCAACATGGTTAGTGTAATGTGGCACTGCAGAAATTTCATGCAGGGGTATAACACCCAATCCTAGTGTAACAGGCTGAACCTTAGATAAATCCTCATAACATGAATCAATTTCTAAATTACATGCAATATTAATCATAGACTCAGATTCATGTTCAGTGCAATGAGAATAAACATTCGAATGTGATAGTAAAAAGCGGTTCTCATCATGCACAGAGGAAAAATTAAAATCAGACTCAGCAACAATATAGTCATTAGCATACGGATCATCATCACAATCAACAGAATAATCAAATTGTGGTATGCTTACCTCCACTTCCTTGAAGATTTGTAAAGTAGTGGAGGATGAAAGTGGTCTACCTGGTCCAGAATTATTGCTTATTCTTGCCTGCTCCTCGAAATGTTCAGCAGTTTCATCAAGTGCAAGAGTGGCCATCTGCCCGATCTGATCAGTCAGATTCTTCATGGCAGCTTGAGTTTCCTGCTTGATTTGCTCGAACTAAATGCTCTTCATGGTTATCTGCTCCAGTAACTCCTTCAATGTAGGCTCAGAAGTTGAAGGCTGAGGAGCTATTTGGGCAGGAGCATCATATTGCTGACTCTCATATTGCTGGAGTGGTGGAGGCATAAAAGTGCTCTGGAATGGTGGTTCTAGATAATGATCTTGTGGGGTATCGTACCATTCGTTGTTAAGATCATTCCACTCAGGATCGTTGATGTATCCATACTGCTCAGGGGAGAATTTTCTCAGAAACTGATGCTCAAGATATCCCCAATTGGTAACGGATCCTAGAGGAAGAGAGTCTTGCCAATTCTTAGTTGCTCCGTGTAATGAGTGTGGAAATGCCCTCAAGAAAATGTGATCAAGAGGGACATGTGGAGGCTTCATTGAAGAGCACATGTTATGGAACTCCTCCAAATGTCTATGTGGGCATTCTCCGGCAAAACCATGAAACTTAGGGAGCAGATATATCAGTCTAGTGTTAAGAACGCAATGAATATCATCCTTTGTAGGTGGGACTGGCTCACGAGGAGCGCTTTTAGGAAATTGAGGATGATCCATATAATTCTCATTATAGAATTCAGCAGAATTACAATCAGGGTACCAAGCAGAAGGAGATTCATGATTATAGGCACTCGCAGAATAAGCACTATTCACGAAATTAAAATAGGTAGACATCGAAAAATAAAAATAAAAATAAAAATAAAATACTAAAAACACTTCTAAAGCTCCAAAATTCCCTAAGGTTAAGGTAATCATGGTTTTTCACTTAGGCTAGTGTATGAGCTTCGAAACAAAGAAATGAGGAAAATATAGGCTCAAAAGGGGTTATCAATGGATAATAACAAGGTAGGCTTATTTGGCTAGAGAGGCTCAAAAACAAAACTGCCTTTATCACGTCTAAACATGCATATCAATCAAGTATATCAAAAAGAATCAAGCCAAGGCATATGTGCAAGCAATCAAGATACATATCACACACAAGAAAGAAAATTAAGTGGCTCAAATCTCACACGGGGTTTTTGTGTCATAATCAATTCAACCTCTTAAACATTACAATCATCTTCCAAGCAGAGAAAAGCAAGGATTTCAAACCATGAGTATTAATCAAGTGAAGTGAAAGACGAGTCTACAACTTAAACCAAATCCAGAATTGAAGAGAATAATGTAAAATTGCACACAAACCACACTAAAAACAACTTAAAACAGAAAAAATTTAACACTCAAAAATAAAAAATTTAACACACAAAACGAAGAAATATCATAATCTCTCCCAATAGACCACACTTAAATTACACATTGTCCTCAATGTGTTCTAAGCATACATCAGCAATGAAAACAGGAAACATATTATGGACAAGTGCAACAAAAGCTAGGGAAAAAAGGAGAAATTTTGAGTAACATCCATCAGTAGATGTTGTCAATGACATCCATCAGCAAATGTCTAATCACCAAGCACCCATCAGTAGATGCAAATATTTTTTTATTGGCATCCGGCAGTAGATGCCCAATCACCCAACACCCATCAGTAGATGTTGTAGAAGCATCCATCAGTAGATGCTACCATAATTATTTTATTTTATATATTTTTTTTTTTAATTAATTTTTTTTTTTCGAAAGAAGAATGACCGGTACGGTGACAACAGTTTCGGTGGCAACGACCGGAACTGTTGCTACAGTGGAGAAATTTTTCCTATAAATAGGCACCTCCTCCGCGTCGAGCGACATTTCTGACCGCCTACTCTCTCTCTACTCCTCTCTTTCTCTCTCTTCTCTCTCCTACTCTCAAGCATCTAGATCAGGGCGGAGCCTCTGCCCCCGTGCATTCTGAAAAGTCTGAGATCTGCGAGGAGCTTCTCTTTCGTGCCTTCCGCTTCCAGGTAAGTCCTCAGAATTTTGGATCTCCCTTTCTTTCTTTCCTTCATCCTCCCTTTACGCTTTTCTCTGCTTTTATTTCCCTCTTCCATTTCTTTCTTCTCCTTTTCAATTTTTTATTTTTCTAAACTTAAAACACTTAAAACACAACTATCTTAAAACTTAAGGGGTATATAGGCTGGAAACCAGACGTTAATCTCCCTTCGATTGAAGGTATGGCAGAGACAATCGGGTAGAACAACGCCACGTACCCCACTTAAAACTAAATAAACACATAAACTTAATTTACATGAACAACATGGACAAGGATAACTGGACATAGATCCGTTTAGGACCCTTTTGCAAGGACCGTGAAACAGATGTGAGACTAGACACTGAAATATCAAAGACTGACTGGACAAAATAAACCTAAAAGGAAACAAAAACAAATAAAGAAAACACTGAACTAAGCATCTAATATATATATATATATATATATATTTTTATATGCTTTTTGTTTTGTTTTAGTTCTTTTTATTTTTTTTTATTTTTATTTTATGTTTTAGAATACTTCAAGAGGAAGGATGAGTGAGATGGAAATAGAGAGATCCACCTCTCAGCGGTGGCGTCCTACTGATGATCAGATCAAGATGATGACCAACATATACAATTATGGGGTCACACACCCAAGCAGAGCCCAAGTCGTCGAGATCGCGTCTCGGCTAAGGAATTTCGGAGAAGCCGGCGAATATAACGTGCATTGCTGGTTCAACAACCATGGCAATCGGGTCAGGCGCCTGCAAGCGGAGATAGACCGCACTGGCACTATCTTTTCTTTGCTGTCGCGATACATGTATGGTAAGAACTCTGATCATATCTCTATTTTTATTGAATTTTTCTCTTCCTCTTCTATTATTGACATAAAAAAATTTTGTTGAAAGAATATGACTAGGTAGTTATGAGGGCACCAAGGCTGCTGGATCTGTTCCCCATTCCGATCATCATTGACGACGACAGAGATGAACGACAAATCCCTCCACCTATGCCTCCTGCATTCCGTACCAGAGCTCCCTTGACGGAGCTTACCTTAAGATCGCCACCCAGTAACCACTTTCCATTTTAAAATTTTATATTTTTTGTTTTTTTTTTTTATGTTTTTGTTGGCCGAGTGTGGCCAGAATAAGGACTGTAATATGGACACTTAATTTTTTATGTTCTTTTTTTTTTATTATTATTATTATTATTATTATGGTGTGTAATATTAACGATCAGAAATGATTGACCCCCGAAAAACTTTATTTTCATATATCTACTGCAATTTTATTTTCAGATGTGTTAAATCTCCATTTCTCCATTACTGTAAAGCTTGACCCAATAAAGCTCATGTTCCATCTTCTTTTTCTTCTTTCTACTGAACTTCTTCAGAAATTTGATCAAACCAGGAACCTGTTGCAGTGTCTCAATCATAGGAACTTTAATCTTCTCTCTTCCTCTCGTCCTCTTTCTCTTTTCTCTCACTTTCTTTTTTTCTTTTCTTTTTCTACTCACTTTCTCAATCTTCACACAAATTTTCTCTTCTTCTTTCTCTTCTCTCTCTTTTTTTTCCAACTCAACTTTTTCAACATTTACACTCACTAGCACTTCACACTCTTCCCTGGGGTTAACCTCAGTATTAGCCCCAAAATTTTTGTCAGGCCTTTCTTCCAATTGCTTGGTAATCTGACCCATTTGAATCTCCAAGTTCTTAATAGCAGCTTCAGTGCTCTTTTGAGAAGATTCAGTTTTCTGTATGAATTGCTGAAGATTTTCTTCCATCCTTATTGATCTTTCATTAAGTATAGAAATTTGTTGCCATAAGGTTGGTTGTTGTTGTTGCTTGTTAAATTGCCATTCTTGTCCAGCTTGCCTACTTTGTCCGTGACCAATGCTTGGGTGTGCTTTCCATCCTTGATTGAAATTCCCCTGACGGTATGAAAATTGATTGGCCATGAAGTTAACATCCTCTAAAGCATCTGTTGGAAAAGCGCATTGACCATTGATATGGTCACCCCCACATAATTCACACAACTGTGGTTGAACCTGTGCAACAGTCTTTAACTCTTTTGGCAGTTGTGCAAGCATTTTTGTGAGAGTCTCCAATTGTTGAGTTAGTTCATTATCACTTATAGCCATATTTTCAATGATTTCTGTAGCTTCCTCTGGAGTTTTCCATTTGATATTTCCTCCTGCTGAGGCGTCAAGCATCATCTTGGTTTGTGAACCAATACCTCCAAGGAAGATTAGGACTACTTCTACTTCGTCAAATCCATGCGTGGGAGTCGTTCTTAATAGGCTTTTGTACCTATCCCATGCATGACCTAGTGATTCCTCCATGTCTTGCCTGAAAGATGATATCTCTTGCTTTCCTTTGTTTACCTTGGTAGAATTGAGTGCCCATATAGTTAAATTCTTGACCGAATTGCATCCTGTAGGCATTAGGCACAAAACCCTAAAAATAATTGTTAGCACAAAAAGATAGAGAATATATAAAATAAGAGATAAGAAGATAAAATAAAAACAGAAAAAAAATAAAATAAAATAAAAACAGAAAATAAAATAAAATAAAATAAAATAAAAACAGAAATTCAAAATTCAAAATTCAAAATTCAAGTCAAAGATAATCAATAATCACACAAATGAACTAGTTAAACCACGAGTCCCCGGCAACGGCGCCAAAAACTTGATGACAAATTTATGAACACCGAAAAACGGCGCCACAAACTTGTTTAACAATCGGCAAGTGTGACTGAATCGTATGAAGTAATAAAACTCGGTAAGACCAAGTATCGTTCTCCCAAAGGACTCACGGCCTAGTTAATTATATGATTTGTTGATTATTTGAGACTTGTGAACAATTGATTGTAGGTTTTAAATGCAAAGGACAGTAATTAAATATGTATGCATGAATTTGATCAATGGAGAAAAACAGAATACAAACACTTCAATGAATTAGATGGATGAGTATGTTGTTGGGGTTATCAATTTCATCTTATCCACTCTCATATACTTTAGGAATTCATCATTCTTTTCATCAATGTTAATGCCACTCTCTAAATCACCTTCCAAGAAGGCCTATCCTTAATTACGAGTTCATACAATTCCTAGCATTCCTAGTAATTAGTTCTGAAGTGCAGGAGCTTAAAGGCAACCAATATGCTATTGGGAGAAATTCCCCGGATCTAGATTTCCCCGTACATTCCCGTATCGACAAAATCAATAATCATGGCAATGAATGAGTTAAACAAAGCAAGCAATAAGCAAAGAGGAAAAACCCTAACTAAAGATGAAAGAAAGCATATATCTTAATATAAGACGTTAAAACAAATTCCATATATGAGAGTTTCACAAGACTACATTGATTCCCCAACAACAATACAAGATTTAGTTCACCATATTCATGGTGAAACTAGATGAACAATAATGAAAGAATGAAAGATAGAACCCTAGAAAGAGGAGGAGGTAGCCTGAGCATCCAAGATCTTCCTTCAAGGGGTGGAAAAAAAAGTGTTTGCTTCGTCTCAGCAAAAGATACAAACCCTAGGACGTGCAAGTCCTTAAATAGGGCATAAAAATAACATAAAACAAATCCAAGCCCATAAAAACAAAAGAAAACCGTTCCAAGCCCACTTAGAATGGCGCTTAGAGGTATTTTACCGCTGAGCGGTAATACCGCATGATCCATTTTGCCCCCAGCTGCTATTTTTGCACCTCAGCGTTGATTTTGGCACCTGAAAAGTGCCGCTCATCGGTATTTTACCGCTCAGCGCGCCACTCAGTCACACTTTTTCTGCGTTCTGGTTGGTTTTTCAGTATTCTGGTTGACTGGTTGACTTTTCTGGTTGACTGGTTGACTTTTCTGGTTTCTAGTTGACTTTTCAGCACTCCAATCATTCGGTACTTCAATTCTTCTTTCAAATCATTCAATTAGCCTACAAAATCAAGGGAATCATGCACAAAACCATTAAATTCACTTTCAACTCTCTTATTCACAAAACTAAAGCAAAAATATGAGTTCAAGCTAGTTTCTAAGTCTTAAAGGTTGCTTTTGGTATCAATTTTAAGCATAAAAATAATGGTTTTTCAACCGTTATCATTGTTTAAGCATGATTTTTCGAGGATTGTGATTTTTATGCATGATTGGATTAATTAATTGTTGTTTGAACTGATTAAATAGCTTGATTTGGGTCTGGAACTAGGAAGAATGCATGTGGGTGGAGATTAGGAGCATATTTGCATGATTTTGAAAAATCTACAGAATCGCCACTCAGCGAAAATTACCACTGAGCGCGATTCTGACAGAATGGTTTTTTATGCTCTTTGGCTTGCTGGTTTGATGCACAGGTTGCACTAAGGGGTTTTGATTGCCCTCAATAGTCATTAGGAATGGTTTTAGGTTATTGTTTGTGGTTTACTAATGCTTAATGAGGTTTCCTGTGGTTTTGCGAATTCTGTTTGATGTAGGGATGGCATCTTCATCGGGCAAGGGGATCAAGATTATAGGATCCAAGAGGAAGGATAAGGAACCAGATGATGAACAAATCTTTAATCCCCAAAAACGGAGTCAAAAACTTGTTAAACCCTCAGCAAGTGTAACCGAATCGTATCACGTAATAAACCTGGTAAGACCAAGTATCGTTCTCCCAAAGGACTCACGGCCTACACAGTTGTGTGGTTTGTTGACTAGCTAAAACTTGTAAAACCGATTGATTAAGATTTAAATGCAAATACTCAAAAGTAAATATGTATGCATGAATTGATCAATGGTAAGAAGAAACAAAACACGTGAATTGAAATGTATGGATGATTATGTTGTTGGAGTTTATCAATTTCATCCTTATCAACTCTCATGTATTCAAGAATTCATCTTTCTTCATTAATTGTTAATACCACTTTCTAAATTACCTTAAACCTGATGTCTCGGCGAAGAAAGCATAATCATAATCACTAGTTTACAATGTCTTGTCTCCCTAGCAATTAATCATGCATTATAGTGAACAGAAGCTTAAAGGCAACCAACCATCATACTCCTATGTCTAGGTTTATACTACTATTGGGAGAGATTCCCCAGATCTAGATTTTCCCGTATGTGTCCATATCGACAAAAATCAATGATCATGACATCGAATGAGTTAAACAATGCATGCTTTGAGCAAAGAGGAAAAACCCTAACCATAAATGAAAGAAGCATGTATCTTAAAGAAGATTTTGAAGAACAAATTCCATACATGAGAGTTTCAAAAGGATTACATTGATTCCCCAACAATAATAAATGTTTAGTTCACCATATTCATGGTGAAACTAGACGAAATACAATGAAAGAGTGGAAGATAAAACCCTAGAAAGGTGAGAAAGGAGCTGTAGCATCCAAAATCCTCCTCCAAGGGGTGAAAGAGTGTGTTTCTACTTCATCCCAGCCAAAGATGATTGACCTAGGTTAACTAAAACCTTATATAGTATTCTAAAAGTTACAGAAAATTGAGCCCAAGCCCATAAAAGTGGCGCTCAGCGGTAAATACCACTCAGCAACAACAGCGCGTCTTCGATTCTGCTCCTCAACTGCATTTTTACCCCTCAGCGGTGCCAACGGGTCCTTGAAAGTGCCGCTCAGCGGTAATTTGCGCTGAGCGGTACTTGCGGCTTCTCTTCTTTTGCACTTTTTGTGTCCTTTTCTGATTCCATCTCTGTCCCACTTTACTTCTTTCATCAAATTCATCTCAAAAACCTGCAAAAACAAGGAAATTAAGCACAAAACCTATCCAACTCTCTTATTTCTAAAAACATAAGCAAATGCATGATTCCAAGCTAGTTTCTAGTCATAAAGGTTGTTTTTTATATCAATTTTAAGTATAAAAAAATAACAGTTTTTAAACTATTATCACCAGAACGATCCTATGCCAACAAGTTCCTTTCCCGCAAGCATGAGCGTCATTTCAAAGTTGTCCAAGATAAGAGGCTTTTAATGGAAAGGAAGGCTGGACTGATACCTGATTTTGCTCCACAATTTGGAGAGCAATTGGAGAACAGGAACTAGGGGAGGCTAGCCACTTACCCTACATCAGCTAACATAGCAATGGTGAAAGAATTCTGCATCAATGCAAGGAGGTTGGGTGATCATCCTGCTGGGGATTATTTGAGTTATGTTAGAGGACACGCCATTCGGTATGACCCTGATTCCATTAATCAATTTTTAGATACTGAATAGGCTGGTGAGTAGTGTTAGTTTGCTCTAAATATGAAAGAAGAAGCAGATTTTTGTGATGTGGAAAGTGTGTTATGTGTGCCTGGAGGACACTTTCAGAGAAACAGGAATGGTGCAGTTGTGAACATCAGGAGAATTGATCTGACTCCTCTAGCAAAGTATTGGATGGCATTTTCTCATGCCAACATTCAGTCGTGCTCACATGTTTCAGATATTATTGTCAGCAGGGCACTTCTTTTATACTGTGTGCTCAGAGGTATGAGCATTAATATTGGCCAGGTCATAGCCAATGAGATACAGGTGTGTGCCAACACTATGAACAACAAAGCACCTTTGGGACATCCCTCTTTGATTACACATCTATGTGAGGTAGCTGGGGTGAATATTTCTGGTCCACCATTTGCGAGGCCTAGGAAAGCTATTGATTAGGCCTATTACAGATAGTATTGTGGAGGTGATGAAGCAGTTCAACCAGTACCACAACGTCATCCTCGCAAAGGAAGAGGACCATCATAGAGTCAAGCATCTTATAGATGAGGAACATGTATATGTCTCTTATAGATGCTAGTATGCAATCCATTCACAGAGGACAGGTGGTCACAGCTGAGATGATTATTGGGGTGTATGATACACCCCTAGCACATAGGTGGACTATGGATGAGTTTCATAATGTGGTGGCATGGCCAGAGGAGTAAGCCCAAGGCAGTGGAGCTAGAGCAGCTAGAGCTTCATCTATGAATGATGATGAGGAGGAGGATGCTTTTGAAGATGTTGAAGACACTGAAGATGATGGAGAGGAGGAAGATTCAGATGACAGCATGGATTGATGAGGAGTTGAGATAGCATCTATTGATGGATGTTATCACCTCTAGAGCAGGATTTGTTATTTTTTGTCACCCTTGGGGCATCCTTGGGGCATCCTTCTCTGTTCACACACCTTTGTGAGTTAGTTGGGGTTAACACTTCTACAACGTCATTGGAGCGGCCTAGGAAGGAGATTAATGAGGCCTATTATAGACAGTATTGTAGGGGAGATGAGGTAGCTCAGCCAATACCACCACAACGTTCTTCTAGAAGGAGAGGACCACCACAAGCACATGCACCGGCTCATGATGTAGTGCCTTTTCAGATGAGGGATATGTATATGTCTCTAATGGAGGACAGGTTGCAATCTATTCATAGAGGGTAGGTGGGAACAACAGAGATGATCATAGGGATGTATGATACACCCCCTGGACGACGTTGGACTATGGATGAATTTAACAATGTGGTGGCATGGCCAAAGGAGCAGGGATAGGCCAATGGAGCTAAAGCAGCTCAAGATTCAGCCATGGAGGAAGATGATGAGGATGATGATTTTGAAGGTGCTGAAGAAGGAGAGAAGGAAGATTCTGACTGATAGCATGGGCTGATGAGGAGCTGAGATAGCATTTACTGATGGATGCTATCAGCACTAGAGCAGGACTTGTCTTATCTTTTGTTTTGTATTACTGAACTATATTTGCTTCTGTTTTATGATGTACTCAGTCTAAAACTTTATCTTATGTGATGGTTTGATATTGACTTGTGAATGATGAGTATTGCTTGATGATGCTTGGATATTGATTGTTGTTGAGATGTTGCACAGGATGCTTAATACAGGTGATTGTTCACAAACTTGTGAACAGATGCATGATGTTATGATTGTGATTATGATGCTAAGCAGGATGTGTATGTGGTGTATGTGGGAAATAAATTACTTTGTGTGAGGTTTTGAACTCCAAAGTTTTTGTGAATGATTGCTATTACTTTGAAAGCATGAATGACTTTGCCCAGGTTTCTATGATTGAATCACTTGCTTGCATGTGTCATATGATCAAGGCCATCTGTTGTTATCTCTTTTTAGCCAAGATTTTAGCCCAATAAAATAAAGCACAATGTGTTCTATCCTTTGAACCTTTAGCTTTAAACCAGATTTGAAAACCCTTTGTGAAAAGTTTTACCTTGAGTTAAGTTGAGAATATTTGTGGTATTGATAAAGGTTCAAGTTTGGGGTTGTTGGGAAATTTGAAAAGGGAAAATAAATAAGCATTGAGCTAAGTGTTAGGCAAATGAAAAAGCAAAAGAAAAAGGAAAGAAAAGAAAGAAAAAGAAAAGTTCAATTCAAGAGAAAGTTAGGAAGAAGTAAGAATGGTTGTGCAGGAATTTCTTAACACAAGGATTTTGTGATCCAGAAAAACCAATTTTCTTTTTAGCCTAGTCACATTATAAGCCATAGAAAAGTCCTTGTGATGGTGCTTGCTTGTGAGTATATTTGATTGTGGTTAAATGAAAGGCAAAGTTGATTCATGTGACATTGTGATAGTAGATTGAATGAGTGACCTCTATATACACTTGTGTGATTGAGTGAAACACTTTATCTAGTGAGGAATTATTCCATGAGCACTTTATTACATCTATGCTTAGTTAATTGATCATTCATGAGAATAGCATCTGTTGGAGAGTATGTGATTATGTGAATACCATGATAGGTAAGTGTGAATCAAGGCATGTGAGCATCTTGACTGAATTATATTTGATGAGCTGATTTGAGTAATTACTTGTCTTGAAAATAAGAGTTTTTGAATGTGTTGAACCATTATATTGATTGGTGGAAGACTGAGTTACATCTTGTTTGCTTGAGGACAAGCAAAGTTCTAAGTTTGGGGTTGTGATAATGATAACAGTTGAAAAACTGTTATTTTCATGCTTAAAATTGATACTAAAAGCAACCTTTAACACTAAGAAACTAGCTTGGAATCATGCTTTTGTTCATATTTTTGGAAATAAGAGAGCTTAACAGGTTTATGCTTGATTTCAGTGTTTTATGCAGGTTTTAAGGTGAATTTGGTGAAAGAAGTGAAGAAGGATAGAGATGGAATCAGAAAAGAACTCAAAAAGTGCAAAAGGAGAAGCCGCAAGTACCGCTCAGCGGCAGTGTACCGTTGAGCGGCACTCAGGAACACCCGTTGGCTCCGTTGAGGGGTGAAAGTGCAGCTGAGGGGAAAATTGACTACGCGCCGGTACCGCTAAGCGGCACTTTACCGCTGAGCGGTGGTCTTTTGGGCTTAGGCCCACTTTTCTGTAATATTATGAATAGTATATAAGCTTTAGGACTTCCTAGTGTTTGTATCTTTGGTTGAGACGAAGCAAACACTCACTTTTCCACCCCTTGAAGGAAGATCTTGGATGCTTAAGCTACCTACTCATCTTTCTAGGGTTTTATCTTTCATTCTTTCATTATTGTTCATCTAGTTTCACCATGAATATGGTGAACTAAACCTTGTATTGTTGTTGGAGAATCAATGTAATCTTGTGAAACTCTCATATATGGAATTTATGTTTAAACATCTTATTTGAGATACATGTTTTCTTTCATCATTAGTTAGCGTTTTTCCTCTTTGCTCAAAGCATGCATTGTTTAACTCATTCGATGTCATGATTATTGATTTTGTCGATATGGGAACGTACGGGGAAATCTAGATCCGGGGAAAATCTCCCAATAGCATATTGCCTAGACATAGGAATATGAGGGTTGTTGTCTTTAAGCTTCTGTGCTTCAGAATTAATTATTAGGGATGCTAGGAATTGTATGAACTCGTAATTAAGGATAGGCCTTCTTGCAAGGTGATTTAGAGAGTGGCATTAACATTGATGAAAAAAAATGATGAATTCCTAAAAGTATATGAGAGTGGATAAGATGAAATTGATAACTCCAACAACATACTCATCCATTTAATTCATTCAAGTGTTTGTATTCCTCTTTTCCATTGATCAAACTCATGCATACATGTTTAATTATTGTCTTTTGCATTTAAAACCTATAATCAATTGTTCACAAGTCTTAAATAATCAACAAATCATATAACTAACTAGGTCGTGAGTCCTTTGGGAGAACGATACTTGGTCTTACCGAGTTTTATTACTTGATACGATTCGGTCACACTTGCTGAGGGTTAAACAAGTTTTTGGCGTCGTTTTTCGGTGTTCATAAATTTGTCATCAGATAACAGTTGAAAAAATGTTATTTTTATACTTAATTTTGACATCAAAAACACCCTTTATGACTTAGAATCTAGCTTGAAATCATCTTTTGCTTAAGTTGTGAAAATAAGATAGTTGGATGGGTTTTATGCTTGGTTTTCCTTGTTTTGGCAGGAATTTAGAAGAATTAGATAAAAGAAGTTGAAGTAGCAAGGAGTTGGACTCAGGAAAGGAAGGAAAAGTGCATAATTCAAGTATCGCAGTCACTGCTCAGCGCCATTTCACCGCTGAGTGCCAAGCTTGCTTGTTGAGTACATTGTCTCGCGCTTAAGCGTCATCGCTGAGGGCTGATTCTGAGTGTCGCACTCACCGCTCAGCGCCATTTCACCGCTGAGCGGTCTTAATTTGGGCTTGGGCCAATTTTCTGTATTTTTAATAAACTATATAAGGGTTTAGTTGACCTAGGGTTGAGATTTTTGGACAGAAAGAGGCGAAATCACACTCCTTTCACCCCTTGGAGGCGGATTTTGGATGCGGAAGCTCCGATCTTCAACTTTTAGGGTTCTATCTTTCATTCTTTTCATTATTTTCATCCAGTTTCACCATGTCTATGGTGAACTAAACCTCCATTGTTGTTGGGAAAACGATGTAATCCTTTGAAACTCTCATGTATTGAATTGATTCTTGATTTTATATGTTTTACTTCATTAATTGTTAGGATTTTTCCTCTATACTCTATGCATGTTTTGTTTAATTCATTCAATTGCATGATTATTGATGTTATCAATATGGACACATATAGGTAAATCTAGAATTGGGGAAATTCTCCCGGAAGCAATATTACCTAGACATAGGAATAGGAGGATCGGTTGCCTTTAAGCTTCTGTGCGAATGTAATGCATGATTAATTGCTAGGGAGACAAGACATTGTGAACTAGTAATTAGGATTAGGCTTTATTTACCGAGACATCGGGGTTTAAGGTAAATTAGAAAGTGGCATTAACATTAATGAAGAAGATAAATTCATAAATGCATTTTGAGTGGATAGGATAAGTCGTAAACCCCAACAACATCATCATTCTATATTTTACATCAATCACTTTTGCTCTTTCAATCCAATTGATCAACATTTGCATTCATGTTTATTTTCCGTAATCTAAACACGATGATTTCGTTTACAAGTCTAATTTAATCAACAAATCACATAACTGTTTAGGCCTTGAGTCTCTTGAAAAACGATATTTGGTCTTACCATTTATTTTTACTTGATACGATTCGGTACACTTGTCGAAGGGTTAACAATCCACCTAGATTAGTTCAACTTTTTATGATGTATTCATACCTAGATCAGTTCAATCTTTAATGATGTTAAGCTTTTGTTTCTACATGGTTCGTATTCTGGTCACAAATTGTTCTTACATCCTTTTTATATTCGTAAGTGAAGGTGTAGTGCAACTAATTCAATGTTTTGTTGTTGTAGGAGTTCTCTAATACAGGTTTTAATCACCTGTTTCGTGAAAGGACCTCAAAATGTACAACATGGAAACTTCAAGAAAGTTCAGTTTCAATATGATTGAATTTATAAATGTATCTGTCTGTAATTCTTTAGTAGTATCAGGAAAATTCATCTGATTATGAACTGGGAATATAAAAGACAATTTGTGAATACTTTAAAGTTGCATAGAGTGACCACATATAGAAGCTTTTAACAGTTTCAAACATTTAATCATTTTGTACCAAACATCACTTTATACCAGACGGTGTAGAGTACAAATTAGGTTTTTTTTTCCCCAAATTCATCCAATTATTTTATATTTCATACAAATGGAAGTCTTTTAAAATTGTAGAGTGAACTTTATGGTAATTATATCGCACATCAGAAAGAAAAAGAAACAACAGTGTCTTTTTATAGTTTGTGACCTAAATGGAGCATTTATGAGATGAAACAAGATTGAGGTTTGCTGGGTTGGGCTGGTTGTACAAAATGTTGGCTTGTCCATCCCAAATTGAGAGCTGAGCCTGGGACCTTAGTGAAGGGGGCAACAAGGCCCCTGACTTTCCCCAGAGTCAATGTTTTCGAAGCCATGAACTTTCAATTAGATCACCAAGCTTTTATCTACAGCATTCAGGAAAATCTTTTACTTCACACCCCAACCACAATGTTTTTTTGTTTTTTTATAGACTGAAAAGAATATATATATATATATATATATATATATATATATATATATATATATATATATATATATATATATATATATATATATATATATATATATAACAAATTTACATAAAAAGAACGAAGGAATGAGAGAAAACTCCCAATGCTATTTTGAAAAAATATATATGAACAACCAGGGAAGTTGTATACAACCCTGCATTGATTGTTTTGACAAAAAAAGTTATATATAATGATTAACATTTTTTTTTGCTCTATTTATTTCTTTTTGGTATATCATAAAAGCGAAAATAATGATTATATGTTGATTTAGCTTTAACATGCCTCTTATGTTAAGGTCCCTTATCAGCTTAAGCATGAATAATATGGACTAACTTATGTTATACAAAAGTTGAGTTTATAGTCGGAGGAATGTTTGTATCCGTTAGGACTGATAGTCAAGGAAGTTTTAGGATAGAAGGGCAAATAGTGTAAAATACAAACTAACTGAGAAACAAGTGTGATTCAAATTGAAATCTGAAAAGAACTATCAATTCATCTGCATATTTGCATTACTGTTACACTCCCTCATTCACGAAGAAAGTCAGTTAAACATGTCTTCATCACAATGAAGTCTGTCTTGAATTTGTTTTATCCTTCAACAAACTATTCTTTAGCATAAGTAAAACATCACCTGAATCTATCTCAATCCAATCTCAAAATTATAATCTCGATCTGAATTTCCATCATCTTTTTTTTTATCAAACGCTTCAAGGCTTTATGAAACCCATCAATTTCTTCATAGTAGACACAACTTAGTGTTGCTAGTCCACCGAAAAATGCCATCATTATAAGGATAAATGTAACTAAACTATAACTGTTCTTTGAAACATTCAAGTAGAACGAATGTACATTACTTGCATTTATCCTGATAACTAAGAAATCTATCATTGGACCCATCGAGTATGAAGTGCTAACTTACGTCTAAACTTTCTATTATTTCAAAGTGCATCTGCATACTTGGAGGCATATCAGCAAAATAATACCTTGAGAATACTTTTATTTTTCCCAAACTCTTAGGCACTTCAGATTCAAGAAGATGCAGCATTTTATCTTTTTCATTCCGTATCCAATCACGCTGCTTGTCACTCCATTGTCTCGGTGTTCCATGAAGGATAAAACGGAGTTGAGGAGCTCCTTGCATGAGCCTTTTGGAGATTCTCTCAAACACACCATGGTTAGTTAGGTATGCCCCAGCAGTGTTCAGACCAACATCAACATAATGAATATCGCTGATGCTGTTCAGTAAGTCTTCCTTTGTTTTGGGAACAACGTAAATATCCTCAGATCCCACATCGGGTGAATTCACGTTAGAACCAATGTCTGAGAATCCCATTTCAGTAATTATCTGGTTCAGCACAGTTCCACCTTTGCTAAATCCAAGGATGAATGTCTGGGGCTGAGAGAAAGAACAGGCAGAAGTGAAGCCAGACTTTGAATCTACTTGCGTTCCTAAGATGACTTTTTTTGCCTGCATTACAAGAAATTCAAAAAATTGAAAGAAAAACATTTGTAATAATAAGCTGCAGACATGAACGGGAACCCTTTTTTTTCAGTTTAACTATTACAATCACATATCTCCAGTCATGTAGCACATTGGTGTTATGCCTTTTATATAGGATCATTAACTTAGATAAGTTAAGGAGCAAGAACATGATTAGGATATGCAATAACCTTGCTAAAGATGTTTGTTTTGCCTCAAATGGTTAGTAAGGTTAGAAGATGAGTCTTAACTACAACAATCAATATGGAAATTTAAGTTGCCAATAAGTATGCCTTCCTGGCATTTAAGATGGAGATCATACTTCTTCCAGGCAATTAGATAAGAGTGACACAGTTGATGTAGATGCAGGGAAACCAATTGGATTATATGAACTTGGTTCTCCGTATTGATTCATGGACAGTATGAAGTCCTTGTAGACAGCAAAAGGTCCATTAAAAACAGAAGCCTCAATAACCCAAGCATTGATTGAAGAACCAAATTTGGTCACAACAATTTCGGATAGTTTTTGTAAATTTGATATCCTCTCAATCACTGGGTTACCTGACCCTTCAACCCGGTCACCACAAAAAAATATAGCATTGGCGATAGGTACCTGTAACAAATCAGAAAAACATTTGGTATGCAGAAGGAAAGGTGGTAAACAATACAAGTTCGAAAACATCATCTTTATCCAAGATAATGAAACAGGGAATTCTGAATTTTAAGGTTCAATCACATTGAAATTATCTATTTTACATTTTCCAAAGTTTTAACCTTTATGCAGGAATCCCTAACATCACATAATTCAACTACATTTCAGCTAATGACCATAAGATGCCAATCTGCCCAACAAAAAAGCTTACCATTGAGTACTTTCAACTAGTAGAATCAAATGATTAACTGAGTTCTACTAAGGCATGCATAAACAGCATTTAGTAAGTCCCATGACAAAAGAAACTCAAATAACTTGCATTCATTATATTGCATGATTTTCTACTTTGTTAAGAAACAATGCTAAGCTAAATTCCTAAGATACATATTTAAAAGACTGATATATAAGTAGGCAACTGACTCAGTTTTTGTTGATCTAAACTAAAAGTTAATTGTTATCTATAAACAATATGGTTCTAGTTCAATGAATTACTTACACAAAGTGTTTTGGTTTCCGGAGAAAGGCAGAGAGACACACCAACCCTATGGAATCTCCTGCTATTAGGATGCAGAGGGACTCTCAAAACTCCACTCCAACGTTCCATCTACAAATCTTCAGAATATTTGGGGGTGTCATGCACAGTGAATATTGGAAGTTGAGTGTATTGCATAAAGGGGCATCAAACTAACAAGTTCAGATATCCAATATGAAACTCAAGATAAGACTAGAAAAAGTGGCATATAAGATAGGAAAATAGTATTTTTACCAAAAAAATGTCTATAAATTTAAATGATAATTACCTACCTGGTTCAAAAAGAATAAAAACCTAACAGCAGCTATGAGTCTTAACAATGCAGTAGTGATGTACAAGAGAAAAATAGGTTATGCACTTGCAAAGCAGTTTTATACTTTTTATTCAATCAGAAACCTCCATGTATAGTAAGTTGTTGATTTTACCATAACTATCCTAAAAGGCATTTCGTAATTTCTAATTAAATAACAGTATCATGAATCGATCATATATTCGCAATGCATTAAACTCTTGTGGGTACAATGTCAACAGCCCTAAATTTCGTTTTTTAAACTAATTATTACAAAAATAAGCTTTTTGTGCATAAGAATTTATGATCAGATAAGGGTATAAAAAAAAATTATGATAACCTTAAAGTTGGTTCAGATTATTCATAAACTATTGATTGTCATGAAACTATGAAAACTTGTAGAGAATGAATTAATATTGCAAACAACAAAAAAAACACAGAAACAGAAGCACATCAAAATATAGACAGAGCGCCAAAAGACAAAACCGGAAAAATACTCTGAAATTTTAACAAAAACTTGAAGACAAAACAGTTTGAGGTAGTGAATATAAGATGTTCTTCTTCATTATCTGATTCTCATGGTGGCGTTTCTTCCTCTGCTCGGGATAGCGGGTTTCAGTCGCGGTGGATTTTGAAAATAAATGACGGGTGAAATGGGGAAATTTAGAGAATTTCTTGGTAAATAAATATAATTTTTTGTTTTACATAAAGATTTAAAATTTTAAATTGATAAAAGAAAAAAAGAAAAAGAAACACTACACATTTCTTGTACACACACGCATATCCAATGATAATATATTGTGTATATGGAATTGGTTGGTTTTTATAATAAATGTTTTAGAAACTATATTACATGTGATATGTGATTAAATGAAAATATAAAACTTAATAACTGCTAATAGACATTGAGAGTTTGAAATATGGTTATTATAAATTAAATAATGATAATAAAATAACTTTTTATTATGTGAAATGTTCTTGCTAAAAGCTAGTCTTAAATGATATAAAACTAAAAATTAATAAAAATGTAAATATAATTAATTTGAATGGTGGAAAACAAAAGTATTAAACATATGCTATTTAAGAGACTTTCTGGAACATACATATTACCAAATAATAAGGCTGGTTATTGGTTACAAATTACAAAAAGGCAGAATCTTCGAATAGAATGTAAGGCTTGTGAAATTTTGTGATTTTTAATAGATTACAAATAGTAAGAAGGGATTGGGAGACTTCAAAAGGGCTTATGGGATATATTCATAATATTTCTTGACAGAAAATATGACAAGGGATTTACGGTGTTGGTCCCTCTACTACCACATATGCTTTTTCTATTTTTCTAAATTCTTTTAATTCTAATTTTATCATTAAATTAAAACTTGTTTACTTTTATCTTTATCATTTAGATATTTTAATTTATTTGAAACCTTTTTTTCCTTATTTTCTCTTTACGGAAGTGCACCCCCATCTCACGAATCTCAATTTTCCATCTCCGTTTCACTTCCCCTCCATTCTTCCTTTTCTTTCTTTTCTCTTCATTTGTTTCTTTCCCACCGCACCACCACCATCACTTGACCTACACCATTATCATAGGTACACTCACCACAATTCCGGGATATCAAAGTTGCGTGCTTGGTGGTTGTGGCTATCCCACAGTGGTGTTGTCGAGGTCGTCAAGCTCATCCACCATGCGCTCCAATCGGTACTACAACACGTTCGCCATGTTGCTTAATTATGAACACCATCAAACAAAGTAGCAGCACAAAAGGAACGATGCAACTTTTAGTTTCGAACCTAAATGCTAGCGTGACTACGTCATTGAGCTGCACCTCCTCGATGTTGTTCTCTCCGGCCAAGATGAGTGCACCGGGAAACGGAGGTTCTTCTCTGCTGATAAACAAATTTTTAATCCCCAGCAACAACGCCAAAAACTTGTTAACACTCGGCAAGTGTACCGAATCGTATCAAGTAATAATAAAATGGTAAGAGCAAGTATCGTTTTCCAAAGGACTCATAGCCTAGACAGTTATGTGATTTGTTGATTAAATTAAACTTGTAAACGAAAATATTGTTGTTGAATTACGAAAAATAAACATGAATGCAAGGTTTTGATCAATGGAATTGAAAGATGCAAAAACGGTTGATGTCAATTATGAATGATTATGTTGTTGGGGTTTCCGACTCATCCTATCCACTCTCATGTATTCAAGAATTCATCTTTCTTCATTAATGTTAATGTCACTTTCTAATTTACCTTAAATCAGATGTCTCGGTGAAGAAAGCCTACTCCTAATCACTAGTTTACAATGTCTTGTCTCCCTAGCAATTATTCAGGCATTACATTCGCACAGAAGCTTAAAGGCAACCAATCCTCTTATCCCTATGTCTAAGTAATATTTCTCTTGGGAGAATTTTCTCAGTTCTAGATTTACTTATATGTGTCCATACAAATAACATCAATGATCTTGCAATTGAATGAGTTAAACAAAGCATACATAGAGTATAGAAGAAAAACCCTAACAATTAATGAAAGAAAGCATATAAATTAAAGAACCAATTCAATACATGAGAGTTTCAAAGGATTACATTGGTTCCCCAACAATAATGAAGGTTTAGTTCACCATAGACATGGTGAAACTAGATGAAAAACAATGAAAGAATGAAAGATAGAACCCTAGAAGTTGAAGAATAGAGCTTGAGCATCCAAAATTCTCCTCCAAGGGATGAAGAAAGTACGATTTCGCCTCTTTCTGTCCAAAGATATTAATCCTAATTCGGCTAAAACCTTATATAGTTTCCTAAAAATTACAGAAAAATAGGCCCAAGCCTAAATAAATGGCGCTCAGCGATACTTTTGTCGCTCAGCGGTAAGTGCGGGTCTTCAGAATTAACACTCAGGTGCAGTTTTGGCCCTCAGTAGTGACTGCAGGACTTCAAAACGCCGCTCAGCGATAAAAGTGGCGTTGAGCGGTGACTGCGGCTCTTCTTTTGTGCACTTTCACTTCATTTCCTGAGTACAACTGTAACACCCTAATATTTAAAGGGTATTACTGATAGTAGAGACTAAATTAATTTGATATCTTCTATAAACAATCAAACTTTATTTCAATTCTCCCAAAGTACAATACCAAACTTACAAACTTCAAACAATATAGTCTTCACCACTTAACATAAATTCGAAATTTCAACTTATAAGTTTTACACAACATAATTTTTCCAATACAAATCTATTCTTTTTACAAAATATCCCTGAAAGTTTTTCCCCGCATCTCCCTCATCTCTAAGCTTTTTCAACCGCATCTGCAACATTATCTATTCACATATAACATGAGTTATATGATCATAGCACAAACAAATAAGGGTAAGCCAACCATATCATATAAATCATTAAACTTGTAATAAAAATATTTCAATCATGTATTTCTGCAATTGATAAAATATCATTATCCCGATGTCATTAATTCATCATTATCAAAATCATCTTCCTCATTTTCATAAACTTTACAAGTGTACCATGCTTACTCACGAAGCCTTATGGTCAGACCGCTCTCTGCCTGCTTCCTTAAGCCTCACCTGTATATTATATCTTACTTTCTGAAGCCTTATGGTCAGACATCTCTCTGCCTGCTTCTATAAAACTTATGAACCATATATTTATGTCAAAGCCTTATGGTCAGACCACTTTCTGCCTGCTTTCATAAACCTCAGGTGTTACTTTGCTCATATCAAGCTCTCATGGTATAAACCGAACATACTACTCCCAGTAGTAAACATCATTTCATAAGCAATGATTTCTTATATCCACTCCAACATTTCATCAAATCAACATTTCATACGCTCTTATCCACTCCAACATTTTATCAAATCAACCATTCATAACCTCTTATCCACATAACTCAATCATGTTCATTCTCTAATCATAATTTGTCAATAACCTATTTTGGTGTCAATAAATTAAACATATTGCCAGATATCATACTTCATATTATAAACTCATTTTGACCATAACGAGTATAACTCAACATATTTTAAACAAAGATCTTAGATCAGCCAAAACACTTCAACATATCTTAGCAACTACATATTAAAGTTTGAGTTCAATGTAACGATAAATGAAATATATATGAAGTTTTACCATGATAATTTTATGCATCTACAATCAACTTATTTTATTTTATTTTCATCTTAGTAGAGATCTTTCTTTACCCCAATTGGTCACCGGAGAGGACCCAGATGTCTGAACGCATCAAACTCACCTTCGACGCCAGCACATATGACTAGTCACAACTGACTGGACCAGGCCAGGGCTGCTCTATGATCAGGGATGTGCCAACTCAGGTTTTTAAGGTTCCTCTATCCTACCAACAAAGGGAGGCCCTCAATAATTAACAATTTATTTATTTAAATTATCTACCTTGTTCTCTTATGCTCCAAATCTAAAATGCCTAATTTTAATATTTTTACTTCCTCTCACAACACCCTCAAACAGTATCTGTACATCTATTTAATACCCATATACAAGCTATTACAGAACCCTTACTCCAGACCTTCCAACAAGATCAATTTCAGTCAACAAACTCATTCAAAACAGATTAAATTCATCACAAAAATCATACAAGATAAATATATTACAAATAAAATAACAATAATAAAATATTACTATAAATGGTCATCGTAGAAGAATCAAGTGTTTGACAATCATTAAAATAATCTTAATACATAAAAATTCTTGGGGAAACAAGAAGTTGAATCTGGCAGAGCCGCTTAGACAACTTCTAATCCTTCCAAGAAGATGCAATAAAAATTAAATAGAACAATAAAAGTTCTGGGGAAACAAGAAGTTGAATCTGGCAGAGCCGGTTAGACAACTTCTCATCCTTCCAGGAATACAATGTAATTAAATAATAAGAATAATAACAGGTTTGGGGAAATAAGAAGTTGAATCTGGCAGAGCCAGTTAGACAACTTCTAATCCTTCCAAAAATAAAAACGAATGAGGAAAACAATATACAGTATGGGGAAACAAGAAGTTGAATCTGGCAGAGCCGGTTAGACAACTTCTAATCCATCCAAAAATAAAAACAAATAAGGAAAACAATATAAAGTATGGGGAAACAAGAAGTTGAATCTGGTAGAGCCGGTTAGACAACTTCTAATCCATCCAAAAATACAAAAATAAACAATTAATAGCATACATATGGCATAACATAATCAACATCACATTTAAAACTATCACACTTGGATCTAAACACAGACGCATTTCTCATCCAAAATTTAAAATTCATACAGAAACAAAATACTTCACAATCAAGATTTAAGATCAACCAAAAGCAACATATACAAGACTCAAAATAATACCAAACAAAAATGTAACTCCCTTTACCTCTATTACAGACTTAATCTCCTCGCTCTCTGAAAACTTCCAGAATATCCCCTTTGCAATTAGAAATTCTTCCAACTCTCTTCTTTCAAAAAATTTCTAAGTTCTTTGGTGTAAATTTTCAGCCTCCCCCCCTTGGCTATTTATAGCAAAAAAATTTACTATTCATTTTTTACTATTCATTTTAACTATTCATTTTTTTATTCATTTTACTATTACAAAAATAATTTTTTATTTGCAATTTGATGAATTCTGATCTCAAAGCTACGTGGAACACTTATCCTTTCCAAAAATATTTTTTTTTTTACTATTCACTTTTTACTATTCACAGTTTACTATTCACTTTTTTTTTTTAATCTAGTATCTAACTTACAAATATTTTCAAGGATCTTACAACAGCTCCTTACTACTTCAACTTCTTTCATATAATTCATCTTAATTCCTACAAAAACAAGGAAAACCAAGCATAAAACCCATCCAACTCTCTTATTTCCAAAACTTAAGCAAAAACATGATTTCAAGCTAATTTTTAAGTCATAAAGGTTGTCTTTAAGGTCAAAATTAAGTATAAGTTTTTCAACTGTTATCATCTGCCCTCAACACTTGCAGCGCCTCCATCACCGGGAAACGGAAGCTCCACCGCACCCGTCACCGCCACCGCAAAATCATCATCACCAGCGAACCCTATGTCGTCGTCTGCCTCATCGGCGTCACCGCCGCGCGCAACTGCGTGACCCCTTGCGACATCTTTTTGTAAATGTTGTTCATGCACTCTTAAATTAGGGACTCTACAGTGGATTCGTAATGGTGTAGGCTTCGTGAAAGAAACAAATGAAGAAAAAAGAAAGGAAAGGAAGAACAATTGAGGGAAACCATCATCATCAGCACCTAAAATGTGGCCATTGATCAGATAATGGGTGAAGTGGAAACAGAGAAAATGGGTTGGGAAGAAACGAAGAACAACGAACGAATAAAGGGCTATGGAGAAAATGTGTTGGGAAGAAACGGATCTAGAGAAGAAAAGGGATTGGAAAGAAACAGATCTGGAGGAGAAAAGTTTGAAAGTGAGAGTGGTGGGGGGAGGGGGAATTGCACGACTGTGAGTGAAAAATGAGGGATTCTGGGTTTTGATAAAAAAAGTAAAAAGAAAAATATTAAAGTAAAAAGGGTAGTTTTATAATTAAAAACATTATGGGGAGGTGTAGGAAAAGTTGGGGTGGTGGAGGGAGCAACTCTCAAGGATTTAAGAGTTGTTAACCCAGCTCGATCCGGTTCGGCCCACCATGGGTTAGTCACTTAGTGAACCAACCCAATTTAGCTCATTTATTAGCGAGTTGAAAAAATTTGATCCCGACCCGACCCACCACGGGTTAGTGGGTTAAACGGGTTGATTCACTTAATTATAAGTTTTTTAAAATAAAAAAATTATAAATTTTTGAATTCAAATCTAAATAAATTTCACTTTGTTAAAATTTAAAAACAATTCAAATATATATATATATATATATATCATACAATTCAAGCGTAATCCAAAAACAAGCACAAAATGTGAACAAATAAGTTTTTAATATTGATGATTTTTGTATCACTTATCCATCTATAATATTAAATAAAGTCTTGAATAGATAAATCTATAATATTTTTCTCTCTTGAAACATCTTGTTTTTATTCCATTTACAATATAATAAAAAAATATTAACTTATAATATTGAAATACAAAATAATAAATAATTAAATTAAATTAGGTGGGTTGGTGAGTCAACTCGCTCACCACGGGTGCAACTAGGTGAGTCGAATTTTAAGTGAATCGCGTTGAAAACTAATTCGTATAAAAAAATTACATTTTTTTCTAACCCAATCCAACTCAAATCCGTGGTAGAACGGATTGGCTCGTGGGTTACAATCCATTTTGACAACACTAAAGTGTAATATTTGAAAATGTAAACAATTGAATTTTCCCACAAAAAATAAGAGAATAAAATAAAATAATATTTTGTAATAAGTTTAAACAAAATGAGTGTGAAGAAAATATAAATATGAAAATTGAAGTTCGCCCAAATAAGCAAAGTATTATTTCACTGAAACAACTAGCCCAAACACTCCTTTTTATTTACATATCGCATACTTTGTTATAATTGGTAATAAAGTACTTCTAGAATACAATAATATTTTATAAAACATACATTCCAATATTTTTCTGATTATACTTTTATATAAAGCTGTCAAAACGGATAATCCGACTCAACTCACCACAGGTTGGTGGTCACTTACTGAACCAATCTAACCCGGCTCACTTATTAATAAGCTGAAAAATTGAGATGAGAAGGAAATGAATAAAATAAAATAAAAATCTTCTATGTTCATCCTCTTCTCTACAAAAAAAGAAAAAAAAAGTGATTTGAATAAAAAAAACAATTTAATCATTTTATACATAAAAAGGTGAAAATTTTGACCTCGCAAAAACAGGATCTGATTTAATTAATAATATATAAATAATATAGATTTATTCCTGAATTTTACCTTTTATGACAAATTATACAAAATATAATTTCATCCTCTCCTCTCCCTTGAATTTCTTAACCAAAAAAATCATAAGCACCAGCAGTAGATTCATACGATGGAGGCCAACCACCCAAAAAAATAAAAGTATAGCAATGCAATTGAAGCAGCATATATGAAGCATAATACAAAAGAAAAGAGTAGTGCATAAATTCAGCAACCCAAAATAAATAGCCGCACCACCATCTCAGCTTGTTCTTGCCAACTCAGTATTAGATTAAAATGGTTCGAGAAACACCATCAATTTCCTAAGTGCAACCTCGAAGAAATTAACAGGTTTCCCCCTTTTTTCTCCTTGTTCATATCTCGCTTTGTGGTGTGACAGACGAGTAATATCGATGAGATATACTTGTCTGCAAAAGCTGATTCCCCTCTGTGGACGCATGCCATGAATAAAAGTCAGGCAAGCAACTAAAGAACTCATCCAATGAGCTCCCTTTATCTACTACAATCTTCAAGATATTGGATGCCGCCTCCTGCAAATTTTTCAACCTATAATAAGTCTTATGATAGAATATATGGAAATCATAATAAACTAAATACACATGTTTGTAGAGTTTTGCATATCTGATATTAATATGTGGTGAGTCTGTTATTTATATTGCTCTGGTTTGCTCAAATGGATAAATCTTGTGCTCTAAACTTGGAATTTAGTTTAATAATATTCTTTTTAAATTTTTCAAAAAGCAAAAATGACAACTCAATCGTATTCTAGATTAAACTAGACGCCTACAGAACACAATACATTTACAATGCCATATCTAATCTATATTCCTATTGCTAATATGAATACACTTCAATACATACTATGCGGACACATTTAAGGTATAGACAGATAAACAAAAGTGCCAGCCATATCCATGTCAAACTTGTAGTTCAAGAACAATGATGGTCAACTTAGAAAATCAATTTTTGATTAGGGCATCTGATCAAATACTTGGTTGTAACACGGTTTTTTCAAATTACCTCTTTGGTCGGCTTCGATCTTCTTCATAATCCATCACTCCACCAGATTCAGAGCAGATCTCCTCATGGCCTCTGAAGTCGATGTCGGCCTGCTTACAGTGTGTAACTTCTGCCACGAAGTAAGTAAGACACGTCGACCAATATATTCCAACCATAAAGAACAGCAGGCAATTATGTATATAATTAAGGCAGATACTTCTACACTATCTAATACAACTCCAAAACCAAACATAAGATCAATGCAGCACACAGCAGCACCTATATACATGGCCAAACACATAAAATGTTGTTTTTGATGAAAAGAATAATGGATAAGCAGTTATGGAAGCGTTGATAGGATTAATGACAAAAAAGGTCACAGAAGTTGGTACCACTCTCCTAGCCTTCTAGAAAGTGGATTTTAATCAAAGTTAACCCCACAAATTTAGCATGTAAAGTGAAGTTTACAGTCACTTATTCCTATATACTTTAATCATATCTCCAGTGAATGAGAGGTGTTCAATAGGAATATTAGAAATACAATTATTAGATACAAGATAAAATAGTAAGGTCTCATCATAAGTAATTTAAGCATGTATGAAGAAAGCCCGTAGAAGCATAAAATAAAGAGTGTAACGACGATGAGATGAAGGATGGTAAAAAAAATAGAGATAAAGGATACAAGGAAAAGTTATCAGCCAAACCTCAGAGATTTAGAGGTAAAAGGCCTATATTAGAATTTAATACAAGACAGGAAGCCATGGTTGTGTGTGATCCATAAGCTAACCCCAAAACGTTGTAGCTTGATTATTAAAGAATAATGAATTCTGCTTGTGCAACACAATGGCCACTCAAAGTTTTAGTCATGAATACATATAAATGGGAATTACTTTAATGACAAAAAAAATTGTTTCCCTCTGTCATAATAACCTCGGGTAGAGCAGTGATGGCAATTTAGAAAATAGCGTAGGGAATGGAGTTCCAGCTTGCATTATATATCAGTGAATAATCAAACACCAATTCATAAAAACACAGATACACTATTACAATTATACAAATAAGGAACTGATTCTATATAATCAAGAATATCTATATGTGTATTATTAGAAACATTTCTATTTTTCATTCCAATGTCATAGCTTAGTTACTAGAAGGTATTACATCTCTATTTATTGTATTAATTACTTTTTTCTCAATATAAATAAAACATCCCTACTATCTTAAAAACACACAGTTTCAGTTCAATGTTTGCTCTCCTTCCAAGAGTTTAATGTACATAAGGATAAACGAACTTTTCAACACATTCGGTACAAGAATGAAATTATATGCAAACAATTTTCTCTCAGAAATTTTCTCATCTGTAAAAATGTTAAAAGGCATAATAATAAATCCAACCCACCTTGAAAATAGACTTCTTTACGTCTTCCACCTTCTCTTCCACATCCTTCCTGTGCTTCTTGTCAATTTCACTCATAGCATCTGCCCATTTGATCTTCTCTTGGATTGAAACAAGCAGACTTTCTGAGGTAGACAACCTATGTTTCCCATTCATATTTAATTTTAGTATTTCAAAGATAAATATTAAACATTACATCCCAAAAACTAGTATTGTGTATAAAATACCAAATTGAGATATTCTGAACGAAAGAAACAAGAAATAGAATATTCAAACACAAATTTCAGTATCAAAAAATGTATATAAAATACAAAATTTAATTTGTGACAAGTAGACAATAGGAACTTTCAACTAAAGATTGGATGCTAAACAGACTTGGATATTTTTATACAGTGATCACAGTCCAAATATTCAAAGCTTTAAGTGTTGAATCAAGTTCTATTGATATTCAAGTCATCCAGCATCACAAACAAGCTTAATATCAAACAGAAATTTAAAATTTCACATGATTTTTCCAAGAATTGGTAATTGACTAATAAATAACATCCACATGATTACAAATTACTCAGGCCCCCACTTGAAAAAGAGAGATTACCAGTTAGAGAGAGTCTGGATCATATTCCCAAGTTGATCAGGCCTCAAGTCCCTCCCTGCTGCAAATTGGACCTGAAATCACACTTAAATCAGGTAAACTTCTAATACGCATTAAATGGAAAAAATAGAAATGGATCAAAATACAGTTAAATACAATAACAGATGATGAAGATGAGCAAGGACCTCAAAGCACCGACGCAATTGATCCAACTTTCCTCGGACTATTCCCTGATGAGAGCAACAAAATTAGAAATCTTGTCTGTCATTCATCAAATATCGTTTCAAGCAACCAATTTATTAACAATTATATCAAACATTGTAGAAAAATACTCTCTGGTAGGGAATGATGCCTACCGCATACATGCATTCATTAATTAGAAAATCTTCAAGTTCACGAACATTTGTTACATCTAACTCCTGCATCAATTGGTCATAGGGTAATACCTGAAAAACAATTAATTTTGTAAGAGCTGATTCGAAGACAAGGACACTAGAAACAGAAAAAATGGAGAAAGAAACTTTTGGGTGTTAATCAAGCACTTAGTTCTATGAAAGTATAATCTATATTTAAATTGATAAATTAGATGAAACTATCCTCTACATAAAACTCAAGAAGGAGTTAAACCTTTAAACAACAGTGGGCAAAACTCCACATAGAGACCACAAACAACATAATCTCGCAATACATCTAGGGGCAAAGTGGGCACCATAAAGGTGCAAGAGTTGCAAACTGTATCAAAGTTGATGCACAATGCTAACACAACTGACTAAGAAAGGGTTGCCTAGTAGTGAAACAAATAAAATATATGAATTCGAGTATGATGGATTCCAAAGCAAATTTACCACTGAGTAAAAAACACAGGATGCTGGTAAATAACATATACAATACATAAAAATCAGATGGTACCACAAGCAAATCTATGAAAAATTCAGGACACCTTAAACTGATGTTCAACTCTCATGAAAATATTTCCCTTTTTCTAAAGCAAAAAAAAAATCATCAAACAGAAAAGAACGAAGGAACATATAGGGTGTGAGCAAAGCAAGCCCAAAAACACAAAGGAGAATAAAGAATCCTACAGGTTTGGCCAATGTCTCCACATATTAAAGATTTCGTGAAACAACCATGGGATCCCAAACCAACATGGGTACCTCCTCTTTCTAAATAAAACTATAAATATTTAACAATGAGAAAGCATAATCTAAACAGTTAAGACTAGCAGCAGAATATAGCCATCTCAATTTAGGTCTTTGAACCACTCTATTAGCCAAGAGAATTCATCTTTCAACAGAAGTCCCAAGCTAAAACAAGTAATTGAGACAAACCTATGAAATAGAAATCAACTTCCACTTATAAAAAAACTAGTTCGAAAAATAAATAAATATGCAAGTTATCTAAACTGGCATAGGCCAGTTGCTAGTGACTATGGGATTCAAATGGATCAGTTAACAACCCTCGGTAAACAAGTCAAGCAAAAACTGCAAAACAAGATAACCAATAACTTTGTGTTATCGATAGGCACCTTGTGTGTTTCAGCAAGCGTAAGAACGGTAAGTTGCTTAAGCTTGAGAATCTGATCAGGTATCAATTGTGGTAAACGGTCAGCATTACCTGCAAGTCATGTAAACCTTTCAATACACATTTTATTTCAATTTACATACACAGACTGGCAACGCAAAGATAAGGATATATTTACAAACTTCCCAAATGATATTATTTAAATTGGCAACCAACGTGAAAAGCTTATATATCACAATTAGTGGAGTTCAAAATTAGCATGATCTAACTGTTATAAATCATAAATTGCAAAATATACCACTAACCAGGCTTCCATACCTTTTATAAGACTTAAGAATGAACATATGAGAAAAAGAGCTTAAGAGATTTATTATCTCTCAGCTGATTTTTGTTATTTACAGACGAAAATTACATTAGAGTATCTAGACAATTAATGCTAATAAGTAAACAGCTAATAGGTACAGCATATAGCAATCTTCTAATGCAATTGCTAACTGCCTATATTTAATACCTATTTTAACAATAGTCCACATGTACGTAAGTTCCTTTACAATGAAAATAGCATGAGATGCTTTAAGGATGTCAAGGTTCAAAAAAGAACAGTAAGCGGTCATGATTTCAGAAACCACAACATCAAGAATCACAATGAAAGAACAACCACAACCAAAGGCATCAAATTTAGCTTCTGTAAAGTGAAAGGGGCATGGCATAAAAAGAAATTACGAATGACAAGAATTGATTGGGAAATCAAGGGAGCAAGCTTAATTATTACTTAATTAAATCGTTATGTAAGTACATCCTCTTCAATTGTCACATTCTAACAGATTACAACTTTTATTTCTTGACAATAATCGAGGAAAATACCCATCAAAAAAGAGTGAAGTGAGGAAACCTAAAAAATAACAGAAAGACGAATTCATAGGCTTACTCTTGTAATCACTCCACGTTCCGTGTGCAAATAACCGAAGCATATCAAGGAAAGCAGAATTCTCGGTTGCTTCAAGCTGCAACAAATCACAAGTAAAAAAATTGAGCAGACATATTGGAACTAGTTCAGAAAAACAAAACAGAAAAAGCATAGTATATTAGTATCCATGTTACTCAAAACAACCTTTCATATTCCCCCAATTTCATTTCACAGTCGAATGCGCCTTAACAAAATGAAACATTTACAATATATAATCAAAAAAATTAAAACGGCATCCACAAACATTAACATTAATACAGTACCCAAAAACTATAATAGATTCATTTCGCAGCCAAAACCGTTTTAACAAATAAGACATTGACAATATATAATTAAAACAAAAAAATCTACCACGAACATGAAAATTTCACAGCACCAAAAAATAATCACAGGGAAGGAAAATGGCAACAAATATTTTTAAAAAAAAAAAGATAATTATGAAGAAATCAATACTTTTTCATTTCCCTGCACAATAAACAGTCGCCTTGGATAGTAAACGATACAATTCGTGAATAAAATACAAAATAAAACCAACAACAAAAGTGTGGAAAACGAGAAGAAAAGCCGAGAGAGTGAGACAGGAGGAACCTGAAGAACATTGGGAAGAGCGAGAATCTCGGAGAAAGCGAATAGCGAAGGGTGAGAAGTGGCTTCGACGAGGACGGAGGCGAGTGCAGCGGCGTCGGAGACCGCCGACGCACGCTTGACGAAGTGCTCGATGAGCTCCGATTGCCTCTGCTCGATGTCCATCTCTAAGAGCAAGGAACAAACTAGGGTTTTTTCGAGAGGGCAAAAAAGATGGAATTGAGGGAAAAATCGAAGGTAAAAGGATTAGGGTTTCGACTGAGGATTCGAGGATTAGAAGATTTTTGCAAATTAGAGAGTTTTTCGGAAAGTGAGAGACCTTAGTTCCCAACCGGTGATGAGTAATGCGTCTCCGAAGAGAAAATACTATGTTTCTGTGACAGGGCAGGCTCTTATATAACAGGTAAATTTAAATTAATATTATTAACTTCGATTAAACAGACTTATTTTTTAGTTATAAAGTTAAATAAATAAATAGTTGGGAAATAATTAAATTAATAAAGTTATTTTGGACGATATTGAATTATTTTTAATTAATTAAGTTAAATAATAACTAAATGAAAATATAAGGAGAAATGTGATCAAAGTTTCACTTGAATTTTATAAAGGGTACCTTTTGTTTAGTTTAAATTAAATTTGAAGATAATATATAATATTGTTTTATAATAGTAATAATAAATATTTTCTTTTCCATTTGTACATAAATAAAATTTAATTAATAATTTATGTGTGTATTAAATGGGTTTAGTAGTTTTTTTATCCTAACTTTTGTTAACATTATTTAATATCTCTCAATGTGTTATGTTTGTATGTAGTTTTTATTTTTATTATAAAATTTAATATGGTGTTTTACGTGTAAAAGGTCACAACAAGATAATGAAAATGACAAATCATGAAATAATATAATGACATGTATCACTTGTATTATCATGTTCACTCTTTAAACAACGTTAATAATAATTTAAGAAAGTTAATAATATTGACTCTTATTAATAAAAATGAAAACTACGTTAAAATAAAATAAAATTGAGAACGATATTGAATAATTTGATAAAATTATATAAAAAAATATATTGAACCTAATAAATTATCTTAAAGATAAAATAATAATTAAATCTACGTAAACATGATGTAATCTAATATTACATTTTTGTTTTACTTGAAAGTCTTATTAAAGTCAATTTAAAGTATATAAATAGGTGTAATTTTTATTTTACAAACCGGTTTTGTAGAATTGAGTTAGATTTAAATTCACTTCTTAGCATGGTATGAGAGTCTTCCATCGGATTACCTCTCTAATTTGTATATACCTTAAGTTAAGATTGAAAAGAGAGATTTTATGTGATGATGCATTAAAAGTAATTTAGTTTTTTACTTAAGAATTAAATGGTATTTTGGTTTTTTTTTTCTTTTTTTATTATTTGCTGTTGTCATTTTTTTTGTCTTTGGTTTCTTTTTCTTTCAATTCTTCTTCCTTCTTACTCCCTTCTTATTTTCAATTTTTCATTCACAAGCTAACTTAGAAAAATATACAATATTAATTTTAAAGATTATCTCATATAATAAGACGAGTCTAATATTTTTTTGACACACATGGTCTAGATATCCTATGTATGATATCACAATATTGAATAGGATATTGAGAACCATCCTACCTAATAATAACAATAGCAAGTTCAAATTCTTCAAAAAAAAATCGCATATGACAACGTACTATCCATATTTAGGTTGTAACGACCATAAAAATGATGTCTACTTCTTCAACCATTATCCTAAAAGCTTGTGAATGAGACTCTTTCATTCATTAGACAACCATCAACAATTGTCTTTACTGAAACTTCTACTATCTTGCAAATGGTTTTTCAATGAAATCATCCTCTACAACTTATGACCAAAGAACTAGTTGTAAACTTTGTGGTTCTAATAGTTCCTTAAAACCAAAAACTTTATCCATTCCATTGGACCAATGACTTTATCCATTGAGTAGTCATAATATTGAAGAAAAATATTTTGATCATATAGTTTATTACTCCTCAAATAATTGTCTTGTTAATCAAAATATGTGTCATGTATTCTATCCAAAAACATATCATGCATACATGCATGTGTTAGAGCGCGGCTGCATCGGAATGGTTAGCGCGGAATAACAAACCAAGAGAGTTTTTAATACAAACGTGTGCCTTTTAATTTCTACTCAATTAAACTTACCAAACAAATAATAATAACAAATAAAGATAATAAGGTTAAGAGAAATTTGCACAGATGATTTTATCCTAGTTCGGATCTTATCAGTCCTACATCCAATCGCTTATCTCAAATCAAGATAAACAGTTTACTACTCACACAACAATTACAATCACAAAGAAAAAATTTGTAAAAGTTTAGAAACCATCTCTCTTGTTACCCCCAAAAGATGAAAGTCACTTCCCCTCCTTCGCAAAGGATGAACACCTCTTTCGAATGTTTCACGAAGGATGACAGGCTTTTAACTCAGCAACAACGACAACACTCAATCACACTCCCTATGAAAGTTCTCGATCTATGCTAACACACCAAGTTCTCAAAGCCACAGCACAAGGGTTCAACAAACCCTAGAAAACTTATCACCGCACAGTTTAGATAAGATTTTTCAAAATACACTTATTTCGTATTTTGTATTTCGTATTTTTGAATGAGAGTCCATATCTAATCAATTATGGTAAGTCATAATTGATTACTGATAATCGATTATTATAAATTGATAGTCAATTATCTTGAGTATAAAATGAGGTTTTCTAATTCAAAATAAATTTTAACGCAAACTAAGACAAACAATACATAGAATCAAATATAAACCACATCTTATACATAAATCTACTAAATTATAAAAGTTTTAATATAAAAACAAGTTTTCATGAAGATCTTCCTGCAATAACAGCACTTAAGACTTGTTTTTGAGACATCATCAAAAATACAATTTAGAAAGAAAAAAAATATAACTAACTTAGTTGGTCGAAAAGTACAATTTAGAAAGAAAAAAAAAAACTTATCAAGATTTACAAAGCATTAAAAAAATATAACTAAATTATAAATTAAAATTAGTTTATATATAAATTTTAAAAAAATTATACGAAAGTTTCTATAAATTAATTTTAATTTATGAAAAATTGATGTGATTTAATTTTTTTTTTTGTTATAGGAATATTTATGGAGATTATCATTCATAGAAACTCTATTCCAATTTGTGTAACTAACTAGTTAGTGACAATTAACTATAATTGAAACGTAAGAGAGTTATTTGGTTGTATTTATAGTTTGATTGAATTAAAAGAATAATATTTAAATTATGTTATATTTTGATCATGTTAGTAAACAACAGTAGTGAAAAAGGTTATTTTTTTTAGAAGACATTGATGAAGATGTGTGGATTAATATCTAAACAAGATGGGAAAGAAGTTGAAGATATAAAGTTTTTTTTTTCCTAATGATAATTAATTTATAGGTTGTTTGTATAACCATGAAAACAAGGTTTACATGAGTATGAACAATTATTTGATCATCTTAACAAATGTCATATAGTGGATAGTAACTTACATACAACTAGGGTGTTAAAATAAGTTGAGGTTTCCACTTAAACTACCAACCATTCAAAATGGAATAGGGTCGATTGAAATTTTTCAACTCACTAGCCCGGTTTGGTTCGACTTGCTTAGCCCACTTCTTGGTTGCTGGCTCGGTTGTTTTTTTTTTTTAAATTAAAAATAATTTAAAAGATTAGCTTTTTTATATTATACTTGTAAAGATGTAAATATATAATACTATTATAATTTAAATCATTAACGCTTATAAATTAAGTTCCAATAATAAGTTATAATAGAGTAATTTAACATGTAAATATAATAACTATTTTAATTTATTCAATTAAAAATATTAATTAATCAATTATATATGTTTTAAATATTTATTCATAAGTATATATACAAACAAATTTTAAAAATTAAATTTTAAAAAAATAATAAAAAAGTGGCGAGCCAACTCATTGGTGATGAACAAATCTTTAATCCCCGAAAATGGAGTCAAAAAATTGTTAAATCCTCAGCAAGTATACCCGAATCGTATCAAGTAATAAACCTGGTAAGACCAAGTATCGTTCTCCCAAAGGACTCACGGCCTAGACAGTTGTGTGGTTTGTTTATTAACTAAGACTTGTAAAACCAATTGATTAAGATTTACATGCAAATACTCAAAAGTAAATATGTATTCATGGATTGATCAATGGTAAGAAGAAACAAAACACGTGAATTGAAATATATGGATGATTATGTTGTTGGGGTTTATCAATTTCATCCTTATCTACTCTCATGTATTCAGGAATTCATCTTTCTTCATTAATTGTTAATGTCACTTTCTAAATTACCTTAAACTCGATGTCTCGGTGAAGAAAGCCTAATCATAATCACTAGTTTACAATGTCTTGTCTCCCTAGCAATTAATCATGCATTATAGTGAACAGAAGCTTAAATGCAACAAACCATCATACTCCTATGTCTAGGTTTATACTACTATTGGGAGAGATTCCCCAGATCTAGATTTCCTCGTATGTGTCCATATCGACAAAATCAATGATCATGACATCGAATGAGTTAAACAATGCATGCTTTGAGCAAAGAGGAAAAACCCTAACAATTAATGAAAGAAAGCATGTATCTTAAAGAAGATTTTGAAGAACAAATTCCATACATGAGAGAAGGACTACATTGATACCCTAACAACAATAAATGTTTAGTTCACCATATTCATGGTGAAACTATATGAATTACAATGAAAGAGTGAAAAGATAGAACCCTAGAAAGGTGAGAAAGGAGCTGTAGCATCCAAAATCCTCCCCCAAAGGGTGAAAGAGTGTGTTTCCGCTTCGTCCTAGCCAAAGATATCTGACCTAGGTTAACTAAAAGCTTATATATTATTTTAAAAAATACAGAAAAGTAGGCCCAAGCCCATAAAAGTGGCGCTCAGCGGTAAATACCACTCAGCGGCAACAATGGGTCTTCTATTATGCCCCTCAACTGCATTTTTACCCCTCAGCGGTGCCAATGGGTCCTTGAAAGTGCCGCTCAGCGGTAATTGGCGTTGAGCGGTACTTGCGGCTCTCTTCTTTGGCACTTTTTGTGTCCTTTTCTGATTCCATCTCTGTCCCACTTTACTTCTTTCATCAAATTCATCCCAAAAACCTGCAAAAACAAGGAAATTAAGCATTAAACCTGTCCAACTCTCTTATTTTCAAAAACATAACCAAAAGCATGATTCCAAGCTAGTTTCTAGTCATTAAGGTTGTTTTTTATATCAATTTTAAGTATAAAAATAACAGTTTTTCAACTGTTATCACAATCCCAAACTTAGAACTTTGCTTGTCTCAAGCAAACAAGATGTAACTCAATCTTCTACCATTCCATACAATGGTTCACCATATTCAAAATTCCTTCTTCCAAGACAAGTAAATACTCAAATTAGCTCTTCACAAAGACTTCAATCAAGATGTACACATGCTTTAGTGTTCACATAAGCACATAATATCCAACAAATGCTATTTTCATGAATGATCAATCAACTAAGCATAGATGTTCCTATGTGTTCATGGAATCTTTCCTCACTAGATAAAGTGTTTCACTCAAACACAAAAGTGTATAAGAGGTATTCACTCATCCACTCTACTATCACAATGTCACATGAATTCACTTTGCTTTTCATTTAACTACAATAAAAAATACTCACAAGCAAGCATCATCACAAGGACTTTTCTATGGCTTATAATGTGGCTGGGCTAACAAGAAAATTGGTTTTTCTAGATCACAAAACCCTTGAGTTAAGAGAATCATCTACACAACCATTCTTAATTATTCCCAACTTTCGTTTGCATTGAGCTTTTCTTTTTCTTTTGCTTTTCACAAGCTTAAGTTTTAGCTCAATGCTTTTTATTTTCCTTTTCTTAACTTTCCAACAACCCCAAACTTGAACATTTATCAATACCACAAATGTCTTCAACTTAACTCAAGGTAAAGCTTTTCAAAGAGGGTTTTCTATCTTGTTCAAGGTTACAGGTTCAAAGGATAGAACACATAGTGTTCTCTTTTGATTGGGTTAAAATCATATATTTGGCTAATAAAATGGTTACCAACAAATGGCCTTGATCATATGATGCAAACAGGCAAATAATTCAATCATAGAAAACCTGGGCAAAGTCATTCATGCTTTCAAAGTAATAACATTCAATCACAACAACTCTGGAGCTCAAAATCTCACATATAAGCTCATTCACATTCCACATACACATCCTGCTTAGAATCATAAT
This sequence comes from Vigna angularis, assembly GCF_016808095.1. Taxonomy (NCBI): domain Eukaryota; kingdom Viridiplantae; phylum Streptophyta; class Magnoliopsida; order Fabales; family Fabaceae; genus Vigna; species Vigna angularis. Next base: position 19,480,527 of record NC_068974.1, on the reverse strand, counting down.
CACAATCACAACTTCACGCATTTGTTCACAAAGCTTGTGAACCACCTGTATAATGTGCACATTCTCAACATCAATCAAGATCAAAGCATCATCAAGCATTACTTATCACACAACAGTCACAAGCAAACCATCATAACAGATAAAGTTTCGAATTGAGTACATCAACCCTATTCTAAAAATAGAAGCAAAAAAGTTCAAAATTACAAAACAAAAGATAGAGAAGATCCTACTCTAGTGCTGATAGCATCCATCAGTAAATGTTATCTCAACTCCTCATTAGTCTGTGTTGTCATCTGTATCTTCCTCCTCTTCATTATCTTCAGCATCCTCAAATGTGTCATCATCATCATCTTCATCTTCCTCCATAGCTGAAGCTTCAGCTGCTCCAACTCTACTGCCCTGTGCGTTCTCCACTGGCCATGCCACCACGTTATGAAACTCGTTCATAGTCCACCTGTGTGCTGGGGGGTATCATACATCCCAATGATAATCTCAGCAGTGGCCACCTGCCCTCTGTGGATGGACTGCATCTGGGCATCTATAAGAGACATATACATATCCCCCATCTAGAATGGCTCTGCCTCATGAGTCTCTTCAGATGCCTGACTCTGTGTTGATCCTCTCCCTCTACGAGAATGGCGTGATGGAACTGGCTGAGCTGCCTCCTCACCTCCACAGTACTACCTATAATAGGCCTCATCAATGGATTTCCTCGGCCTCTCAAGTGGTGGAGCAAAAGTATCCACCCCAGCTATCTTGCACATGTGTGTAATCAAGGAAGGATGCCCTAAAGGTGCCTTGTTGTTCATCGTGTTGGCACACACCTATATTTCATTGGCTATCACTTGGCCAATGTTAATGCTCATATTTCTGAGCACACAGTAGAGGAGAAGTGCCCTGCTAACAGTGATGTCTGAAACATGAGAACACGACTGAATGTTGGCATGAGAGAATGTCATCCAATACTTTGCAAGGAGAGTCAAATCAGTCCTCCTAATGTTAACCACTACACCATTTCTGTTCCTCTGGAAGTGTCCTCCAGGTACACATAGAACACTCTCCACATCATCAAAATCAGTGCCTTCCTCCATACAGAGTCAAACTGGCACTACTCACCAACCCATTAAGTACCCAAAAAGTTGTTGATAGAGTTAGGATCATACCTAATAGTGTGGCCTCTAACATAGCTTAGGTAATCCTCAGCCGGATAATCACCCAACCTCCTTGCGTTGGTGTAAAATTCCTTTACCAGTGCTACATTGGCTGGTGCAGGGTATGTGGCTAGCCTCCTCCAATTTCTTCCCATCAGTTGCTCTCCAAACTAAGGAGCAAAGTTAGGTATCATTCTAGCTTTCCTTTCCATCAGGAGCCTCCTATCTTGAACAATCTTAAAGTGTTTTTCATGCTTGCGAGATAGGAACCTGCTAGAATGGGTGTGTTATGGTTCCTTGTATTTCCTCTTAGAAGATGTAGTCTTCAATCTTTTGTCTGAAGAGGATGTCATTCCTACATCAAACACAAATCACAAAACCACAGGACATGTTGTTAATCATTAGTAAACCACAAACAACACCCCAAATCCATGCTAAACCACCGCTGAGGGTCAAAAGAACCCCTCAGCGCAACCAGTGCACCAAACCAGCAAGAAAAATGAGCCAAAACCAAGTCTGTCAGAATCGCGCTCAAAGGAAATTTCCGTTGAGCGGCGATTCTGCAGATTTGGTAAAATCCCTTTTTAAAACTTCCTAACTCCACCCACATGCAATCTTCTTACTTCCGGGGACCAAAATTAAGCAGTTTAATCGGTTCAAACATCAATTAATTCCTCAAATCATGCATAGAAATCAAAATCCCCTAAAGAATCATGCTTCAATAACCATATTCATACCAATTCATGCTTTCAAGAACCCTAGAATGAAAATTTTCTTGACTTACTTGGGTGGAGATGCTAGATGAATGCAAAACGCTCTAAGAATATGAAGAACTCAGCACCAATAGCAAGGCTCTCTCCAAACCCCAAACATAGATGGAAAACTAGTGAGAAAGTGAGTGGAAGAGAGGTTTGGTAAGCGAGAATGAAGGGAAAGGTGTAGACAACTCTTAGAAAAGTGTTTAGGAGTGTGTGGGAGGAAGGAAATTTGATAATAGAGGCCAACTCACGTCCTAGGGTATAAAAATTCCCTAATGGGCTCGAGTTCTGCTAAGGGCAACCCTTTAATCTGCAGTGATACCGCTTAGTGAAAATTTTCGCTGAGCGGCACTTGCGTGATTTGCTTTCTTTCTTCGTAGCTTGCCCTAAGTGCCTTCTACCCATGCCTCTCACTCACTCCATGCATTTAATTTCTCAGATCACTCATACATTCAATCCCTATCATACAACTAAAGCAGAATCAAAACAAACAATAAAGATAAAGTCAATCAACTGGGTTGCCTCCCAGGTAGCGCTTGTTTAACGTCACGAGCCTGACCCAAAATCCACCAACACCCATCAGTAGGTGTAAAAAACCTAGTATCCTTCAGTAGATACTTAACCACCTAGCATCCATCAGTAGATGCTATACCCAAACATTTCAACATAAATAATGTCCGAAGTTTATAAAATTACATCACAAAAAATAAAAATAAAATAAGAAGTAATGTTCTGAAACCACTAGGGTGCCTTCGAGAAAGCGCTCTTTTAACGTCATTAGCTTGACCCAATAAAGTTCAAGTTCCATCTTCCATGTTGGTGTTCATCTTTATGTCATCACACCAACTCATCAGCTGTTTCCGGTCCACCTCCTTGATTCTTCTTGAATGTGGAGATTCAATTTCTATCACTCCATCTTCTTTATAGTCTTTCACAACCTATAACTTGTTCTTGAATCTTACATGTTTACCAAGTTTGGGTTGTGCTTGCATCAAGTCATCATACCGTCCTTCCTTTGCCAACTTTGTCTTCTTCCCTGACTTGAAACACGAAACAATTTTTACTTGGGAAGTTTGACTTTGCATCTTTATGACTAGCCACGAGTACATCTTGATATGTAGCTTTATGACTAGTCTCTATCTACTGTTCTTCTTTAAAGACATCAACAACCACCCTTTCTTCTTGGTCCTGAAGCACCATTATTCCTTCATCTACATCAATGATGACCTTAGCCATCTTCATAAATGGTCTTCCAAGAATAATTGACACCCTTTCATCCTCCATTTTTATCACCACAAAATCCACCAAGAATTGTAGTTCACCTACACAAACCATAATTGAGTGTAGACACTTGTCATTGAGTGTAGACACTTGTTGCCATAATGTTGGTTGTTGTTGTGGCCTATTAAATTGTCCTGATTGCCCAACTTGTCCAGATTGTCCTTGACCTTGACCCATGCTTGGGTGAGGTTTCCACCCTTGGTTGAAATTACCTTGGCGGTATGGAAATTGATTAGGCATGAAATTTACATCTTCTAGGGCCTCCACTGGAAAAGAACATTGACCATTGATATGGTCACCTCCACATAGTTCACACATCTGTTGTTGAACTTGTGCAACAATCATTAATTCCTTTGGCAATTAAGCAAGTGTCTTTGTTAGATTCTCCAATTGTTGAGTTATAATCTTATTCTGAGCAAGCAAGACATCATTTGATTGTAATTGTAGAACCCCTTTTTGTTGAATAGGAGTTCCTCTTTCACTGTGGAACTCATTGTCATTAGTAGCCATATTTTCTATCAACTCAATTGCTTCCTCTAGAGTCTTCCATTTATTATTACCTCCTGCTGAGGCATCTAGCATCAACTTGGTTTCTGAACCAAGACCTCCAAGGAAAAGTAAGACTACTGCTGCTTCATCAAAGTCATGCGTGGGAGTTTTTCTCAACAAACTTTTATAACGATCCCATGCTTGACCTAATGTCTCTTCCATGCCTTGTCTGAAAGAAGATATCTCTTGCTTCCCTTTATTGACTTTAGATTGTGGGAAGTATTTGTTTAAAAACTTTGCAACCACAACTTCCCACTCTATAAAACTTTCTTCTGGAAAAGAGTTTAACCATAACTTAGCATTGCCTCCCAATGAGAAAGGAAACAAGCTAAGCTTGATTGCTTCATCCGGCACCCCATTTATCTTCACGGTGTTACAAATTTCATTAAAAGTAGTGAGATGCTCATATGGACTTTCATGTGATAGCCCATTGAATTGATTACTCTTTAGCAGTTGTATCAATGCTGGTTTCACCTTCATGTTTGCAGCGTTGACCCTTGGCCTTGCTATACTGTTAAAATGTTGAGGGCCAACCACAATGGTGTAATCTGCAAGAGTTCGTCTACCATTATTTTCCTTTGCCATATTTTCAGTGCTTTGGTTAGACCTTTGTGGTGATGGTTGTAAGAGTGTTTCTGGAGGAAGGAAAAATTCTCTAGATGTACAGATTCTTCTCCTCTGTCTACTCTCGTCCAAACCTTCAAGAAGAGATTCTGAAATTTTCTTGCTTCTAGTGCGAATTGCTTCCTGCATACACAAGAAAACAAGTTCCTAGAAACAATTGTTAGCACAAAAGATAAAGAAGATAAATAAAAATATAGAAGATAGAAAGATAAAACAAATAAAATTAGAAATACAAAAGGATAAAAACAAAAATAAAATAAAAAATAAAATAAAAAATAAAATAATAAAAATATACAAATCAAGTCAAAGTTAATCAAAAATCACACAAATAGACTAGTTAAACCACGAGTCCCTGGCAGCGGCGCCAAAAACTTGATGAACAAATCTTTAATCCCCAAAAATGGAGTCAAAAACTTGTTAAACCCTCGGCAAATATAACCAAATGGTATCAAGTAATAAACCTGGTAAGACCAAGTATCGTTCTCCCAAAGGACTCACGGTCCAGACAGTTGTGGTTTGTTTATTAACTAAGACTTGTAAAACCAATTGATTAAGATTTACATGCAAATACTCAAAAGTAAATATGTATGCATGGATTGATCAATGGTAAGAAGAAACAAAACACGTGAATTGAAATATATGGATGATTATGTTGTTGGCGTTTATCAATTTCATCCTTATCTACTCTTATGTATTCAGGAATTCATCTTTCTTTATTAATTGTTAATGCCACTTTCTAAATTACCTTAAACCCGATGTCCGGCGAAGAAAGCCTAATCATAATCACTAGTTTACAATGTCTTATCTCCCCAGGAATTAATCATGCATTATAGTGAACAGAAGCTTAAAGGTAACTAACCATCATACTCCTATGTCTAGGTTTATACTACTATTGGGAGAGATTCCCCAGATCTAGATTTTCTCGTATTTGTCCATATCGACAAAATCAATGATCATGACATCGAATGAGTTAAATAATGCATGCTTTGAGCAAAGAGGAAAAACCCTAACAATTAATGAAAGAAAGCATGTATCTTAAAGAAGATTTTGAAGAACAAATTCCATACACGAGAGTTTCAAAAGGACTACATTGATTCCCAAACAACAATAAATGTTTAGTTCACCATATTCATGTTGAAACTATATGAATTACAGTTAAAGAGTGAATAGATAGAACCCTAGAAAGGTGAGAAAGGAGCTGTAGCATCCAAAATCCTCCTCCAAGGGGTGAAAGAGTGTGTTTCTGTTTCGTCCTAGCCAAAGATGTCTGACCTAGGTTAACTAAAAGCTTATATATTATTCTAAAAAATATAGAAAAGTAGGCCCAAGCCCATAAAAGTGGCGCTCAACGGTAAATACCGCTCAGCGGCAACATCGTGTCTTCTATTCTGCCCCTCAACTGCATTTTTACCCCTCAGCGGTGCCAACAGGTCCTTGAAAGTGCCGCTCAGCGGTAATTGGCGTTGAGCGGTACTTGCGACTTCTCTTCTTTTGCACTTTTTGTGTCCTTTTCTGATTTCATCTCTGTCCCACTCTACTTCTTTTATCAAATTCATCTCAAAAACCTTCAAAAACAAGGAAATTAAGCATAAAACCTGTCCAACTCTCTTATTTCCAAAAACATATGCAAAAGCATGATTTCAAGCTAGTTTCTAGTCATAAAGGTTGTTTTTTATATCAATTTTAAGTATAAAAATAATAGTTTTTCAACTGTTATCAATCGGCTCGTCTTGTGGTGGGACAAGATTGCAATTTCTAACATGTTTTCTCGTGACAGACCAGTCCAACCTGGTCTGTTTTTGGCAGATCAAGGATGAGTCAGAAAAAAATGTACCAGACTAACCCATTTTGTCACTCTTACATACCAGCAATATTTTTAGAAAATAAACTTTATTTATGAAAAAAAATGACTTTTCTAATAAATTGAAATTAACTTGTGCATTGGTAGAAAGTTTCTTACCTGGTTTTTCTATTTTATTTTTAACTTAGATATAATTTTAGTTTATGAAAGATCCAATTTCGTTTTGAATATATATATATATATATATATATATATATATATATATATATATATATATATATATATATATATATATATGAGAAGGAACAATGTTCATAGGAACAATGTTCATGTTCATTAGTGACCTAGAAGAATGATAACTTTTGTATACACTATAAAATGCCACCCTTATTTTTAGTGAGGGAATATGCTATCTTTTTGTTTCACATTCATTGTAAATATTTTGATTTTTAGTTAAGAGTGATTATGACCCAAATAATACTCACTTTTTTTGTTAGGAGTGGTTCCACTCCAAATAGTACTCACTTTTTTGAAAAGGGATTTACTTCTAAAGAATAATTTATGTCTTAGTTAGACGTGATTGTATTCCAAATAACACTTGTGATAACGAGAAGTAAAAAATATTGTGTTTTATACATGAATGATTATGTTCCATATAATACGTTTAACCAATACTAGTTGTGGTCTAAATAATACTCATTTTTAGTTAAAAATGACTCAAGTCCAAATAATACATATTTGTATCTTATAACAATTATCTTCTTAATAAAACTCAATTAGTTAATTAAGAATTGAGTGTAGTATTTATCATCAAATAAATCTATATAAAAATATAATATAAATCTTTCTCATATCTTATATTCATGTTATTTCATTACTCCTCTAAGAAATATTGTAAAAACATATTTTGAAAAACATTTTACATGATTTATCAGTCAAGAAGTTGTAACTCACTTTTATCATCAAATATAATTTCTTATGAAATCTGTAAGATCTCGAAAATTTAAATCACCTCCACTTGTCAAATCACCTCATTAATGCCCTAAAATCCTGTCCAGAATTTGTATTAAGAAACGCACCCACACCCTCTCGTTCTGAGCACCATTTAATGCACCCTCGCCACACGTGCAGTGCCATTAAAACGCACTCACACTCATTCTGCATGCAGCTGCCAAGTGTCACTTTGGAACATTCGAAAACGTTAGTGGAATCCAAGTGGCAGCAGGTGAATGGACGTTCGTCCTACGTGGGGAGAGAAATTAATTTTCTGAAAAACACTTTCCCACTTCTCTGCATGCTTCATCTTCTTCCCTAAACCTTTGATTTCCAAATTCTCTGCCTTCTCTCTAGAACCTCCATCTTCTCTCTACCATAACTTACCTTCTTCTTCTCCGATCCAATTTCAGAGACCGTAGAAACGATCCAAACGTCATAAGCTTTCCATCAAACCGAACAAGTTCAAGTTTTAAATTCTGGTACGTTCGTCCCTTAGCTGTTCATTATTAGGGTTCATGCAAAACCAAATATGGTTACAGGCATTCTCTTTATCTGAATCAAGTTTTGATTCTGGATTTTGTTTTAGTTCACAAGAAGTTGAGTGGTCCGAGGATAGAAGTGATAGTTGGGTGAATTCGGGATTTCGCATTAGGACGTTCGTTCACTACTGATCCAGGTAAGGGAAGCTTATTAAGTTTAATTCATGTGTATGTGTTGTGCTGTATGAATTATATGAAATTATAAAGTATGAAATTTGTATTTTTGATCCTTGATGTATGATCTGGATGATGAGATGATATATGAAATTTATGAAAGGTGCTATGATATGAGTAGTTAAATGTATGAAGGTTTATACTGAAAAATGAGTTACTGTAATTGAGACTGGAAATATGAAATACTATGAAAATGAACGTTCGTTATCGAACGGTCTTTGACCGTTCGATATTTTGTACTCACTTGAAAACAGGATTCTTTCATTTGGAAAGAATACTGATCTAGGACGAACGCCCTCTTATATTGGTCTTACGTTTGAGCGTTCGGCCAAACGTAGGTGCACTGAGAGTTATGCGAGAAAGTGAGAAGCTTAGAAAAATACCATCTTATATACTTAGTCGTTCCTAAATAATTCTCTTCACTATGATTATTTATTTCATTTTCCCTTTTCTATTAATATTCCGCCTCAGCGATGGGTCTCGACCCAGAGCGTTCGTTATGGGTAGCGCTCGGTTTTATACCGAACGCTCGTCCTTACCCTTGAATTCCCAACGTATGAAAATAGCGTTCGTCCAAACAGTAAATTAATATCCGTTACCACGTTCGGTCATTGACTGGCGGTTAATATCTTTTATAAATTCATATCCGTATCAATATCTAAAAGTCTTGCGATGTCTTTATTCATTTGGATTCGATCTAAAGTCCTTGAATTTAAATTATTCTAAGTATCAGTTGAATCGTTCTAGAGTCAGTCCATTTAACTGATTCAAGTGGTCATGACGTCCGTCCTTGGAAAGACGTTCGTTTTCTTTCTTTCAGAAACGAGTACCTCTCGGTATCATGTTAACGTTCGTCCTCATTATGAAGGGGTCTGAACGTTCGTCTTTTTATGAAAGTGGAACTAAGAATGAAAATGTGATCTAGAGGGAATTGTATAATGTGTGAACGGTATATGATATGAAATTATGATTATGGAATTTGAACGAGCGTTCCAAGGAGGAACGTCTCTATGATTTGAATATGAGAAGTTGTGTAGTATGACCATGGTAAATCTGCTGATGGCAGTTCATCCTGATGTTCCGTGAGTGCTCGTCCTCAAGTAGAGGGGAGTAGGTCATGTGTGGGAACGGCAGGAGGTCCTAGTCCTAATGAGTACTTTGGACTGATAGGGCTAACCTCGGGTGGCAGCTGTTGAATGTTTACAGTTATCACATCACCCGGGTGCACGAACGCCTGTAGGTACATGGATTCATACAGTCCGGACGGTCTGTCTTATGAGAGTTTGAGCTGATTTTCTATGTTGTGATATTTTATGAATGTTAAAATGCTACTTGTATGAATTACTTGTGAATTAAATTCGATAAGCTTACCTTGTGTTATTTCCTTGTGTTGTTGTTCGTCCATGAACGTTCGTCCATGAACGTTCGTCTTGTCTATGCAATGATCATCCGTGTGGATGTGAGCAGACGGAGAGGCGTTACTTGAAGAAACTCTGGAAGAAGAAAATTTGGAGGACGCTAATCTGGTCGAAGTAGAGGTTAAAGCCGAGCCCTAGAGCGCTCGTTAGTTGTAGCTTTTATTTTCTGTTAGCTTTTGGACGTTCGATTAAAGTTTGTAAAACCGTTCGTCTTTAAACTTTGAAATACTGCTGTATGGTATTTTATTTCTGTACGTAAGAACGTTCAGTTTTGGAATTTTATGTTTAGTGTAAGACTGCATGTTTTAACTGTTAATTGTAATTAATTCTAATTTATGGTAATTACTATATTTTGGGATGTTACAAAATCACTTAATAATATATTTGTTAAAAAAAATTATCTTCTAAGTTGATATTTTGCAAAAATTTCAAAAAATTCTAAAACATTGTATCATATTTTTATTTTGTTTCAACTTAAGAAAGATTAATTTTTTTTCCTGAGAACTCATTTTTTTTCGTTTACATAATTGTATCATATATTTTTTTTCAACTTGAGAAAGATTAAAGTTTTTTTTAGAACTCTTTTTTTTTCTTTTTCTTATAAATGTTGAGTCTTTCATACTTAATTAAAGAGGGTAAAGTGAATTACAAAACGTAAATATTTTTTTTATAGAAACCAAAATGATAATTTTTTATACTGAGGAGCGCAATGAAAATTCAAAATTTGTTAAGATCAAAAACTTATTTTTATTTAATAGTTATTAAAATCTACTCTTTTGTTTAATACAAAAAACATAAATAGGTTGAATGAAAATAAATTATACATTAAAGATATTTGATGGGACATATTGAAATAAAGAGAGAAAATTGTGAAAAGGAATAAAAATAGATAAAAATATAATATGTATTTCTAGATTCTGAACACAGATTATGCTATATATTTTTGTTCCGAATAAATTACAGTATATTTTATTAGTATTTTTTCAATAATACTTTTGCTTTGTCTTTATCTCGAAAATATTATATAATCCACGTTGTATAAATCCCTTTCAAAAACTTCTTAGAAAGGAAAATATTATGTTTTTAATCAAGGATAAACAATAGTAAAGAAATTCAAAGAAAAAAAAAATCATTAATTCATCATTAATATTTGTTTATTTTTCTATCCAGATATCACTTTCTGTTTGCTCATTTTCAGGCATAACCTAAACAGAGATTGGACCTTTGTCAAAGAACTATGACAGACACGGTGGTCGATTCACGCAACAATGCGGCGGTGCAAGCCACCAACGACGACGCATCCGCCAGTAAATTGTAAGGGCACCTCAATTAATAATTAGGAATTGGACTCTTTTTCTGGCATTGCATCTCGGGTCAAGTAATTGTTGTTGTTTCCAAATCAACTATGATGTTCTTTTAAGCCTCTTTAGTCCATTGATTTACTATTTGGGAGTTTCATTCTGCACCATTTTAGGGATTAGGGAATAACATTCTTCAGTTGTTGTTTCATGTGTTTGCTTTTTATTACAATACCTCTTTTATTATTTCCCCATTTTAGTAAATTGGGAATAGGGTTGTGTTTGGATAGACTTTCCGTAAACACTACTCATAGGAGAAGAAAGTAAGAGAAAAAAAAATGAATCGAGCTTCCTTTACAAGCTAAATAAACTTCTTCACCTCAATTTTTTGGAGAAGTTGGCGAGAGAACTTCAACAGAAGTTAAGTGTACAGGTTGATATCGCTTATGGGGGTAGCTCTTTTCATTCTGCTGTCTTATTTTCTTTTCCTACATGTGCTTATGTACAATTTATCCAAACAGAGTCTATATCTAGAAGCTGCAGCGTCTGATGCGCTCAGGGTGAATTTATCCAAACAGCGCCTAGGTCTATCCAGAAACTGCAATGTCTGTTTACATGCAACATAGGGAATAGTTAGATAGTGGTTAGAAGTTATACCCCTTTCTGTAAGACTCTGTCCTAAGTATGAATCCGCAAGCCATCTTAAGTGGCTTTCTAAAGAAAATGAGATATTTCATTTTTTGTTTTGTTTTGTGTATGGGAATTACTTCATTCTTGTAATTGATGAGTTTGTCTTTTTAGGTCGTTTACTCTTTCTAAAATTTTAATGTATACTGATCTACCTTAGTTTTACCTTCTTTGGAGCTTTCTCTCAAAGATGGCTTGTCAAAGGGCGATGCAATAGAAAAATTGCATTTGCACCTGTGAAAAATGAATATTGCAGGGGGTTAAGTTACATGGTCCCAACGGCATAAGCATTAATGGAGACAAATCTTTGTCTCAGTATTGGAATTCGCTATGTTCATGGGAACTGCTTTGGGTTTTTGATGAAATATAACAATGTATTGCATGTAACAATGTTATATATTCATGACATGGTTTTGATGAAACACTGGATGGATAAATTAAATTTATTGGAGTGAGTCTGAAGTCTTATATTGTGAAACAAACACAATGAAACACATTTTCTCTGTTTATTTTACTTTCAAATGCTATCATGCCAGACCATTTGAATTCTTATTGGTAACAGCTTGGTTTAATTTTAAATAATATAATACTATGGTTTCCTACAGTATCATTTATTTATTGTTTTATAAATATTGTAGACTTGAAAGTTTAACATTTAGATTTTCTGGCCTGTTCAGACCGGGGACGAAACTGTAGAGTTTGAAATTATGTATGTAAGAAGTCAGTAATCTAGTTTTAAAAATGTGTTATAGAAAAACAATTGAAAATATATGTACCATGGGCTCCAAAATTGAAAACTGGGGTTAAATTTAAATGGACCTTGATCCATAATAGCAATATGGTTAGATCTATCCATCCTTTCCCTGTACTGTAAAAAGTCTGGTCCCACATCGCAAAACATTATAACAAATCATGTAACATTGGTTCCAATAATGTTTGTATTATTCTCACTCAGTTTTAGTCATAAATTTCATCTTGTATTCAGTTGTCTTCTGAGTTCAGATGATTTATAGTTATTATTATGTAGTGAATGTTTGCTCACTACAAACTGGCTGTAGGTCATGTGTAAAAAAGGGCTACATGAAAGATGATTATGTTCATTTATTTGTGAGAAGACCCGTGAGGAGATCTCCAATTATTAATCGTGGTAGGATTTTGCTTCTTTAAGTAATTTACTTGTGTAAATACCTGTCCTTCTAGTTACTAGTTTATTAATTCATTTGAATTGTTTGAGTATGAAGGTTACTTTGCCCGTTGGGCTGCTATTAGGAAACTGCTCTATCAGTTTCTTGACATTGAGAAGAAGGCAGATGGAGATGCCCCAATAAAGAAGCAGATATTATCACTTGGAGCAGGCTTTGATACAACATATTTTCAGTTGCAGGTGCCTGGCTTTCCTTGTGATTTGTACTGGCATGCTGTACTTAAAAATTAATCTGGTTCTGACTTTTAAACTATAGGTTTACCTATCCTTTTGGTGCCTTGTTGGTTAAATTATGGTTTGGGTTGAACTACTATTGATCGAATGCTTTTGCATTTAAATATTAGCGAATTTTGTTTATTTTGTGTTTTAAAGGACGCGAAAAACTTTAGGTTTATATTCTTGTTGGTGCTCTTGCACTAACTTGCTAGCTTTAAAGGGTGGGTTCCCAAGTGCTTATAATAGCTACCTTCTGCTTTTGCAATCTCAATGTATAAGACTGGGTGTTGCACTCTACTTACACAAGACATAGTTGTTATTTTTAACCTTAAGTCTCATGCACATATTTGTTTTGGCTGAATATATTTTTTTTGTTCTCTTTTATGTGGAATGTAATTTCCTTTCAGGACTTTGTAGGTTAGTTATACCAGTGTATTTAGAGAAAAAGTAAATAGACGAAGAATGATGAAAAGTACGTGTATGGATGAATAAGTAGTTAAGTCACTAATTACCTGTCAACAAGTTTTGAAGACCTTTGGACTTATCTTTTCCATATAATTTTAACATGAATTACTGAGTGGTAGAATATTCTAATACAAGAATATGTGTGCAATATTCTATAGTATATCCAGGCCTTGTGAATTCTCCATGTCCATCTCTTATTCTTTTACTTCTGTTTCTTTATGCTCTCTGTTTTTTCTAGTTTTGTTCTGATGGCTGCAAAAATGTTTTGGTCAGGGTTACTGAAGTGCTGCACATATCGTAGAATGATGCCATGCTTCACCTAGATTTTGTGTATGCTTATTTCAATTATGATATAGTAATATGTGTGAAAAAAATACTTTATTTGTACTATGTATAAGTATCTTAAAGCTTCTGTCTTTCCTATTATTTTAATAACATCGTTGTTTAGATTATAGAGTTATTGTGCGCGGTAGTGAATAAGAGTGTTTTCTTCTTTCACCCATGCGCATCCAGGACACAAATTTAGTTGTATGGAACTTCATTGGTTGCTTAAGCTGTTTTACTGTGGCCTCCATGTGACTCCGGTTGTGGATGGAAATTGTGAAACGTTGTAGTTTGTTTACTCATTATCATTAATTCCATTTTTTTCCTAGCAACTTGTTTGCTTAGCTTCTCTAAACTAGTGTTGTGCTAATGTACAGTCATGTCATAAATTAAAAATTGTTTCATGGCAGGACGAGGGGAAAGCACCAGATTTGTATGTTGAAGTGGATTTTAAGGAGGTAGAAACTTGAATACCTTTCAAATTTTTAGTTTCAATTCAACGCATATTTCTAGTTAATTTTGGGTTTTGAGTGGGATTGTTCACATGTATTTTGTCTAGAAACTCGATAACTATACTGTCTGTTTTGACTAAATTTATATGTAATTGTAAAATGAAGAGAGAGTGATTTATATATTTTTTTGAATTGTAAGTTTTTAACTGTCACTCTTGTATTTTGTAATCAAGGTAACTAGTAAAATGGCAGCTGTTTGTAAATTGAAGAGACAGTGGTTTATATAATTTTTAAATTGTAAGTTTTTGACTGTCACTATTGTATTTGTAATCTAGGTAACTAGTAAAAAGGCAGCTCTTATCGAGACTAACAGTCAATTGAAGAATAAACTTGGTGAAACAGCAACCATATCAAGAGGTAAGCTATGCTAAATATGATAATTTATATGGAAGGAACATCTTTGATAACTTTTATTCTCTTATTGTGGTTATGTCCTTTTCTTTTGTGGTAGCACCTGGTGCTGAAGTGACAATATAAATTAAGAGGTATAAAATTCACACCCTTTAAAGTCTTCAAACCCTAGACATTTAATCTCTCTATTCTTGTATGTCCATTTGGACTCACCAGTTCTTTAAACAAACAAAGGAGAGGATAATGCATAATATGACACTAAGGGAACAAACAAAGGAAAGGATAATGCATAATATGACACTAAGAGTGTTGATGATAGGGATAGTTTAGTTTCTTAAAGAGGGAATGGGACATTTTAAATTCTAAAAGCTTTTTATTTAATGTTTGTTCATTATAATTGAAAATGCCTAAGTGAATTATCTGCAAGGAGAGATGGAGTTGGGATCTAGAGACTAGACCCATAAAGTAATTTGTCAGATTAAATAATATAAAGATTGAGAAAATAATAAAGTCTATGGCCCTTTAAATCTCTATGTTAAAATTGCAATAAAAAAGTATGCATGTGTGAACAAAGAGTTCCAATTCAGAAGGTCGAGGAACTTTGATTCGGCTACCAAGCTTAATCTTAGAACTACAAAGTAGAAACATCTAAGAACTGCCTCATCATATCTGAGGATATAATCAACATAGTTTTTTCGTTTTGATTTTTGGTAACATCAATACTGAAAGTTAAAATTCATGATTACTTCTAATTGGATCTGATGCATGCATGTCTCATTCCCTGCTAGAGAAAGGAGAAGTGGTCAGTGCTCAATATAAACTAGTCCCTGCAGATTTGCGTGATGTAAAACAATTAAATGATATTATATCTGTTGCTGCTATGGATCCAAGGTATGTATTGGGATTCAGCTTCGTCTCTGCCTCTCCATCTGTACAGTTGTGAGATTCTGCTAGTATTTCAATATAATTTATAATTTGTTTGAAGGCATCAGCCCCTTTGAAAATAAGAAAAGGTCCTTAGAATCTGAAAAGCTTAAATAAAAAGGGTTATGAAGAGTGTGTATTGCTGATAAAATGTCCAGTTACTTTCTTTTTCTTCTCTAATGAATGTCTCTGTTATTTTTATAAAAGACAATTAATCTGAATTTAATAATTGGAGAGGAATATGTAGCTTATCATACAACTTTGTGACATTTCTAAATGCCTTTGTCATTGATATTGATAAACAAATTTTTAATCTCCGAAAACGGAGTCAAAAACTTGTTAATACATCGGCAAGTGTACCGAATCGTATCAAGTAATAATAAATGGTAAGACCACGTATCGTTTCCCAAGAGACTCACGATACTAAACAGTTGTGATTACTCAACTAATTAAGACTCTAAAGAACAAATTTTGGGGTTTTTGAATGCAAATGCAATAAAATAAAAAAGAATGCAATTTGATCAATTGAGGCTTATGAGAAATAGAGAAGATTGGGAGAAATATCCCTTGTGTCTTTTGCATACACACAGGGTAGTTTATTTATAATGTAAGATATGGGCCGATGCCTTTAATATAGAATGGGCTGAGCCCAATTAACAAAAACACACATCTTAATATCTAACACTCCCCCTCAAGCTGGAGCATATAAATCATATGTTCCAAGCTTGTTACAAAGATAATCAATTCTAGGTCCTCGTAAGGACTTAGTGAATATGTCTGCCAACTGGTTGCTTGAGTTAACGAACTCAGTCTTGATATCTCCGGATATGATTTTTTCTCGAATAAAATGACAATCAACTTCAATTTGTTTGGTTCTCTCATGGAAGACAGGGTTAGAGCTAATATGGAGAGCAACTTGATTATCACATATAAGTGTCATGTGAGTGACATCTCCAAATTTCAATTCACTAAGTAATTGTTTAAGCCACACAAGCTCGCAAGTAGCTGATGCCATAGCTCTATATTCTGCTTCTGCGTTGGACCTTGCCACAACACTTTGCTTCTTACTTTTCCAAGATATCAGGTTGCCACCAATAGAAACACAATATCCAGAAATAGACCTCCTATCAGAAGGGGAACCAACCCAATCAGCATCTGAATAGCAAACAATTTTTGTATCGTTGTTAGGACCATATAGCAAACCTTTTCCAGGTGATCCTTTAATATACTTCAGTATGCGAACAACTGCATCCCAATGGTCTTCACATGGGGAGTTTAGGAATTGACTCACCACGCTAACTGCGAAGGAAATGTCAGGACATGTAACAGTAAGATAGTTTAATTTACCAACTAATCTTCTGTACCGTTCAGGATCTGAGAAAAGCTCCCCCTGATTTGGTAGGAGTTTGATGTTAGGATCCATAGGTGTCTCAACAGATTTAGAGTTCATTAACCCCGTTTCCTCCAAGATGTCTAACGCATACTTCCTCTGAGATATGACAATACTAGTGTTGGATTGTGCTACTTCAATACCCAAAAAGTACCGGAGTTTGCCAAGATCTTTGGTTTGAAAATGATGACAAAGGTGTTGTTTCATCTGAGAGATGCCAAGATAGTCGCTTCCTGTGAGAACAATATCATCGACATACACTATTAAGTAGATACATCCAGCACTTGAGTGGCGATAGAACACTGAATGATCCACTTCACTGCGAGACATACCAAATTGTTGAACAACACAACTGAATTTACCAAACCAGGCCCGAGGAGACTGTTTTAGGCCATATAAGGATTTGCGAAGACGACATACCAATCCAGATGACTCCCCCTGAGCAACAAAGCTAGGCGGTTGCTCCATATAAATCAATGATCATGCAATTGAATGAGTTAAACAAAACATGCAAAGAGAAAAGAGGAAAAACCCTAACAATTAATGAAGTAAAGCATATATAATCAATAATCAATTCAATACATGAGAGTTTAAGAGGTTACATCTTTCCCAACAACAAATAAGGTTTAGCTCTCCATTATCATGGAGAAACTAGATGAACAATGGAATGAAAGAATGGAAGAGATAGAAAAACCCTAGAAAGAGAAGAGGAGAGCTATCACCATCTCCAAATCTACCCCCAAGGGGTTAAAAGTGTGTTTCTGTGCTCAAGCCATCAAAAGATCCAAAACCTAGGACGTGCAAGTCCTTAATAGAACATAAAAATAATAGAAAACAGGTCCAAGCCCACTAAATAATAGAAAACGGGTCCAACCCCACAAAACTGGCGCTCAACACCCAAAAGTGGCCCTCAGCGGTACTAAAACTAGCGCTCAGCCCCAACTGGCGCTCAACCCCACTGCACTGGTTGACTTTTCTGTACCCTGGTTGACTTTTCTGCATTTTGGTTGACTTTTCTGCATTCCAACTATTTGGTACTTTAATTCTTCTTTCAAATCATTCAATTAGCCTACAAAATCAAGGGAATTCAGTGATAAAATCATCAAGCATAACCTCTAGTCTCTTATTCACAAAACTAGAGCAAAAACATGAGTTCAAGCAAGCTTCTAAGTCAAAAAGGGTGTTTTTAATATCAAAATTAAGTATAAAAATAACGGTTTTTCAACCGTTATCAGATATCAACAATAATTTGTTAGTGGTGGCCAACATCTATGGGGAAGTGATAAATATAAATACAAAGAGCATGTGATCTAAAATTTTAAAATTGAAAATGACTGAAGATTATTGTTAGAATAATTACATCTATGTATTATCATTAAGCCTAAGTAGGATGTAGTGTGTTAAACAATTTATTAGCTGTACCTATAATTGTACCTAGTTCTACCCCTACATGCCTTCTTCGAGTCCCAACGCCTAAACTAAGGAAGGTTATGAACTAGTAAAACCATTTGTCATGGTTGTCACACGGGGAACAGGACGACATGGCATGAGAGGAGGAGGACGTGAAGGTCGAGAGCATCCTCAATGCACATATTGGAAGAGGATGGGTCACACCCAAGAAAACTGTTACTCCCTACATGGTTTCCCTACCAAGACAACCAATGTCTCTTAGAGTGAAACAACTGACTCCAAATTAATTGAGGATGAATATGAAGAGTATTTAAGGTTAAAGTCTAACAACTTAGCATAAACATTTGGAACTCCAAGTACATCAACAAATTGCATTTCTCAATATGGAAGGTTAAAACTCGTGGGTAATTGACTCATGCTTCTGATCACATCTCTAGTAATGCTTGCTTCTTCTCATCCCTTTCCTTTCAAAGAAACCATCATTTCATAATCTTGGCAAATGGTTCTAAAACTTCATCAAAACGAGTTGGTCAAGTGTCACTTTCCCCTTTCCAAAATCTCAAATATGTTCTTTTTGTTCCTAATTGTCCTTTCAATTTGATTTCATTAAGCCAATTAACTGAAACATTAAATTGCTCAATAACCGTTGATAACAAATCTTGTTATATTGGAGTGTGGTTCAGGGAGACAAATTGGAGAAGGATATGAAGTTGGAGGTTTATACCATCTTGGATCTAGTTCCCATGTGTCGTGTGTTGCATCTCCAAGTCCTAAATTGTTACATGATTGGTTAGGTCATCCACATTTGTCAAAACTATAGAAAATGGTCCATGAGGTTAGTTGTCTCCAGACCTTAAAATGTGAGTCCTGTCAACTAGGAAAGCATGTTAGATCTACCTTTCCTAAATGGTTTGAATCAAGGTATAATTCTAGTTTTTCCATTGTCCATTCTGGTATTTTGGGACCTAGTCGTGCCTTTTCTTTTGGTTCACTGATCAATGAATATTCAAGATGTACTTGGGTTTATTTTATGAAAGACCATTCTAAATTATTGTCTATCATTACATCTTTTCTGAATGAGATCAAGAATCAATTCGGTTAAGTAATCAAAATTTTCTGAATGCTAAAGAGTATTTCTCATCTAATTTCTCTATAGTCTTAAGTTCACATGATATATTACATCAATCTACTTGTCCTCACACACGACAACAAAATGGTATAACAAAAAGGAAAATTAGACTCTTAGTTGAGATTGCTCGCATCTTATTGTTTGGTGCAAATATTCCTATCCATCATTGGGAGATGTCATCCTAACCTCATGTTATCTTATAACAGGATGTTATCCTCCTCCCTCAATAATAAGGTTCCTTTTTCAATTCTTTTTCCTAATGATCCTTCTTTCACATTTCTTCTCGTGTGTTTGGTTGTGTTTGTTTTATTCATGACATGTCTCCAGGGTTGGACAAACTGTCTACTCATGCAATCAAATGTGTCTTGGGCTATATTTGGCTTCAAAAAGGGTATCGATATTACTCTTCTGAAACCAAGAAGTACTACATGTCTGCTAATGTTACCTTCTATCCATTTGTTCAAGATATTCATGTCATACATGTCCCTCATATACTAGTGGCTGAGTCTAGTATTCTTAGTGTTTCTGCCAATCCCAGTCTTAATCAGAGTCTTTCTGAACCATCATCTCCACCTATTGATAGCCTCCAACATAGGACCCTAGGGAATAGTTTAGTTATTCAAGAACACGGTGAATCTTCTACTTCAAATTCTTCTCCCCTGTCCCTTGATACCACTACTTCTGGTGAAGATGATTCAGGCTGACCCATAGCTCTTTGAAAAGGTACTCGTTCCTTGCAAAACCCACATCCTATTTATAATTTTATAAGTTATCACCAATTGTTGCCTTCCTACTGTTCTTTTATATCTTTAGTGTCTTCTATTACCATTCCCAAAAATGTGAAGGAAACACTTGATCATCCTGGATGATGACAAACTATGATTGCGAAAATACAGGCTCTTGACCAGAGTAATACTTGGGAGTTAGTTTCCCTTCCAACTGGGAAAAAGGTTGTTGGATGTCGATGGTTTATACCATTAATGTTGGCCTTAATGGTGAAGTCGATTGTCTCAAGGCACAATTAGTTGCAAAAGGGTACATTCAAGTTTATGGCCTCGATTCTAATGATACCTTCTCTCCAGAGGCAAAGATGACTACTATTTGTCTCTTTGCCATGACAACAATTCGTCATTGGCCACTCCATCAACTGGATATCAAAAATGCTTTTCTACATGGTGATCTTGCAGAAGAATTATACATGGACCTCTTGGGTTTGTTTCTCATAGGAAGTCTAGTAAGGTTCGTACGTTGTGTTGTTCTCTATATGGTCTCAAGCAATCACCATGTTCTTGTTTTGGTAAATTTAGCTCAATTGCCTAAACTTTTAGGCTAAATCGCAGTGAAGCAGATCATTCAATTTTTTTATTGCAATACCCCTCTTAGGAAATGTATTTACCTAATAGTCTATGTTAATGATATAGGAAATAATGTTGTTGGAATTACTCAATTGAAGGAGTACTTGTGTAAACATTTTCAAACCAAGGATCTTGGAAGTCTTAAATATGTCTTGGTCATTAAGGTAGCTCAATCAAAAGATAGGTTGTAATATCTCAAAGTAAGATGCACTTGACATCCTACAAGAGACAAACATGCTCGACTGTAAGCTAGTAGATAGTCCAATGGACCAAAATCAAAAGCTAATAATGGAAAAATGTGAATCATTACCTGATCCAGAAAGATATAGGCGGCTTGTTGGAAAGCCAATTTATTTTACTATTACGAGGCCTGATCTATCTTTTGCGGTTGGAGTGATTAGTCAATTTATGCAGGCTCCATGTAGTGGCCATTGGAATGCCATCATCTGCATTCTAAGGTATATCAAAAAGGCTCCAAGACAAGGTTTGTTATATGAAGATAAAGGAAATGTCCAAGTCTTCAAATATTGTGATGCTGATTGGGCAGGCTCACTCACTATTAGGCACTCTATTACAAAATATTGTGTTTTTCTTGGAGGAAATGTTATCTCATGGAAAAGTAAGAAAAATGTATTGGCCCGATCAATTGCTGAAACTAAATATAGGGCAATGGTGTCTCTCACTTGCAAACTTATATGGGTAAAACAATTTCTTCGAGAGCTTAATTTCTATGAAGTTCAAACCGTGAAGATGTACTGTGATAATCAAGCTGCTCTCCACGTTGCATCAAATCTAGTGTTTCATAAGAGGACTAAACACATAAATTGATTGTCACTTTTGTATGAGAAAAATTGTTGTCTAAAGAAATTTGTACTGAGTTTGTTGGATCAAATGACCAACTTGCATGTGTTAATTAAGTCCTTAAGGGGACTTTGAATTCAGTGTATTTGTTCCAAGTTTGGAATATACAATTTGTACGCTCCAACTTGAGAGGAGTGTTAAAATCATTACATCTATGTATCATCATTAAGCCTAAGTAGGGTGTAGTGTGTTAAACAATTTATTAGCTGTACCTATAGTCATACCTAGTTTTGCACCTAGGTGTCTAGTATAGTCTCTTAATCTTCCATATAATCTTGAATCAATTTTTCATTATAAATAAAAGATTATGAGAGGGGTCGCTTAAGCCCTTCAAAATATATCTCTCTGTTTTTAATCTTAAGTATAATGCTTCTAAGTTTTATAATTGGAAAGCAATGATGTGTCCCTTCACACATTTTACAATTATCTATTTGAGAAAATGGGAAAAGACCAGAATGAACCAAGTTCAGCCGTAGAAATTCTTAATTTTCCCTTTCTTTCTGTAGTTTTATGCTTTTAACTTGTAATATAAATGTAGGTGCCCTTTTTATACCTGGGATTTGATACTAATTTAGTATTGTTGGCCTTTTTAACCTAATTTGCATAGTTGTGTGTATGTGTCTATTTTAGTTTAGTTGTAATTTTGTTAAGACTCATTTTTCATGACCAAGGAGTGATAAATTGATTCATTCTGTTATTGTTATCAGTCTGCCAACTTTTATAATTTCAGAATGTGTTCTGATCTACTTGGATCCAGATTCTAGTCGTAGAATTGTTGGTTGGGGGTCTCAAATGTTTTCTACAGCAATATTTTTTCTTTATGAGCAGGTAACAGCCTTCATAGTTTCATATTCTATTATGACTACTACTTTCATGGGAATGAAGTAGGATCTTTTTTGCACACATTCTTAACAGATCCTCCCTGATGATGCTTTTGGGCAGCAGATGATAAGAAATTTGGAGGTATGGATTTGAAAGTTTTGTTCTATACCATGCTTTTCAGGTTAATTCTAACATCCTACTATTTCTATTAATTAATTATTATATATTTATTTATCAAACTGTTAGGTTCTTGGGTTTGGAACCTAACAAGAACACAATCATAAGATGGAGACAGAAAGAAAGAATGGGTTTTCTGTATTATTCACAGTAAAAGAAACCTTTTTACAAGAATGAGTTGGGAGCATAACCTCCCTGGCTGAGGGCATAACCCCTCTCTACAAGCTAAAACGCCTGACTTTACACAAAGTATATTTGATCCCCTTTACAGAGTTACAAGAGCTCTATTTATAGCAGCTCTGACCCGCTACCCCTTTTTTCAACCGACACAACCGACACCCCACACCCTTAACTCCTAAACCCAATCTATCCTATCATCCTAGATCCTAACATTACACCCTGCTTCAGAACAACCTTGTCCTCAAGGTTGGAAACATGAGATTTGATCTCCTTGCTCTGCTTCATCATCGTGTACTCATATGAATGGAGCCCTTTGGCAACTGCCCTCCAATTCAGGTCTGGAGGTTTGGGTGGTGGCAATTCCTCCTCCAATAACTTCCATTCTTCTTGGATTTTATTAGCTTCCAACATTCTGGTCACCTCATTTCCAGAATTATAAGCCGTGAGAAAATGGTCTTCGATGTCTTTCAAAGCTTCAAAAAGTTCTCTCCCCTCTGCAGGTGCCTCACGAACGACAAGACCCTTCTTTAGTTCGCTGGTCCACCTCTTCACAAAATCCGTCCTTCTCTCTCGGGCATTGATTCTTCCATCCACCTTTCCCTCCTCATCCTTCATTCTAATGGTAAGCCCGTTCGGCCAATTACTGAGAGACTGTAAGACCGTTCGGCCAATGACTAGGAGACCGTTTTGAGTGTAAAACCGTTCGGCCTTTTACTGTAGCTATAAGACCGTTCGGTTCCTCCCATCCTCTTTCGTTCGGGTCCGACTGTCCTCTCACGTTCGCTTCCCGATGTCCTCTCCCGTTCGGTTCTGGCAGTCCTCGACCGTTCGGTTCCGGCAGTTCCCTCACGTTCGGTTCCGGTCGTCCTCTCACGTTCGGATCCAATAGTCCTCTGCCGTGCGGTTCTCTTCTCCATATCTTTTGCCGTTCGGCTCCTCCCCCTTGCATTCAACCGTTCGTTGTTTAATGACCAATACCGTTCAGTTCCCTGGCAGACTGTGCATATTCCAGACTGACCCCACACTCTTGGCGGCTCCCGATCGGCCTGGGTGATTGGCCTCAGACCACTCGGCAACTCCCGATCGGCATGGGTTATAGCGATCGGCCTCTGACCGTGTCACCTCACCGCTCGTTCGTCCCCAAGACGACTGGTCTTCTATGGCCTCGGATCGCTCGGCCAATGACTGGTAGACCGTTTTGACTGTACGATCATTCACGTTCGATGCTGGGACGTATTCTTCCGCGGTTTTTCAAAGATGGTACCCCCGTTCCGTTCTCCAAATTGCACCACCACTGCCCCGTTCAGACCTTCCCAAGAACGATTCTTGGCTTTTTCCTTCCAGACTCTGAACCAGTAGCCAGCGCTCCCCTCCATACTGATGTCAACTAGGCGCACCTTTTCCTCCTTTGCCACACCTTGCAACTCGAAGGACGTCTCTGCCTTAGAGACCCACCCCAACGTATCAAACCCTTCGAAAGTGGGTAGTTCTATCCTTTTTCCCCAATTAGGTTGGGCGTCTCTTCGGTCTTCATCCAGTTCCTCCTCCGAGCATTCCCTTCTCCTTCTCTGATTCTCGTTAACAGAATGTTGATCTTCACCTACAGACCCTGGACTGCCTTCTAATCCCTTTTCCTGGGTCCACACCCTTCCTCTAAGAACTCGCAAGAGTTCTCTAGTTTCCTGCCGCATTTCTTGCATATTTTTTGTCCATTCTGCTAGCTCCCTTTTCTGTTCGCTGATCCTCCTTTCCCAAGAATTGTCTCTTCCTTCCATCACGCTCCTTTCCCCAATAATCCGACACCCCTCTCCAAATGGGATCCGGCAGTTTCTTGATTACTTCTTGATCCTTCACCCCCACTCCGCTCCGGTGGGTCGGACCAATTTGTTAGGTTCCTCGGTTTGGAACCTAACAAGAACACAATCAAAAGATGGAGACAGAAAGAAAGAATGGGTTTTCTGTATTATTCACAGTAAAAGAAACTTTTTTACAAGAATGAGTTGGGAGCATAACCTCCCTGGCTGAGGGCATAACCCCTCTCTACAAGCTAAAATGCCTGACTTTACGCAAAGTATATTCAATCCCCTTTACAGAGTTACAAGAGCTCTATTTATAGCAGCTCTAACCCGCTACCCCTTTTTTCAACCGACACAACCGACACCCCACACCCTTAACTCCTAAACCCAATCTATCCTATCATCCTAGATCCTAACACAAACACAAATATAATAATTAATTAATAAAAATAGTTGGATGTTACATTAACATTGATTAATTTTAGTCTACCTGGATATGTCTCATTCCAAAAGTGGAATTCTTTTCCTATCTAACGGTGCACGTACTTTTCACCTTTCCCCCCTCTAATTGCTGTTGTGCTGCGTTTGTATTTATAAGGGTGCAGTTAGTGGTAGCAAGCTGGAGTGTCGGTTTTACAATTTTGGTGCTGTTTTTTTTTCTCCGAAAGTATTACTGAAATGGATAGATTTGCAATAAATTGCAGAGTATAGGTAGATTTGAAATAATTTTTGAGGTTAAATTGTATGATTTTAAAAGACATTTAAAGGAGTCATCGTTTCAAAACACATTTTACTCATACCCTGTAATTTATTTCAAAATCCAACCCTTTTTGCAAATTTTTTAATTTACTGGAAAATGTAAAAATCCCATGCTGGAGTCCTGGACGGATGAGCTATGTCTGCAATGTATGAGATTCAACTACTAAAGAGTATTTGTGTGAAGAGATCGCCTCTGAACCTGGTGTGAGGCTTAGTTGTCTTACTCAAAACAGGATAAGCAATTGCACAATATCATCCGAGTATCCTGTCTCACAGACCAATGCATACTTTTAATCACGTCACATATTTTGTCCTGATTGTCTTCTTTGACTGAGGATGATAACTTCTTGGTAAATCATGTGCTATCCTGTGTAGGGGTAATAACAGCAATATCTTGGGGTAGTTTCATGAATTTTTTCATCTGAAACACTAGGGTTTCTGCTGTGATTCAAAATACAGTGTTTAATGTTTCTATGTAAAATCTGCTTTAGTTGCTGCCCAGTGACCTATTGCAGGTCTCTGCTCTTCTTGTCTATTCAGGCATCACAGCTTGATCTCTAATCCTTTGTTTCTGTCCACAAATCACAGATTTCATGTTCCTAATCAGTACTCTCCCCTCAGCCCCATCTGTTGTGTTCTTCATTCCAACTTCACAGTTCATATTCTCCTAATTTCTTATCATATTTATTTTGTTTACTTTTCTTTCTGAAATCTTCCTTTTATTAATTTTTTGTTCCTATGTTTTCTCTAAATTTTCCTATGGACCACGACTGGTCTTCGTTTATGGACATCATTTTTGATTAAGTAAAAACTTGTATTTGATTTGATAGCTTGCTAGGTTTAAATACATTTAAAATTTGATGCTGCATTTTCTCCCTCATTTAGGATTTTTTGTTATTGGCTCATTTAAGATTTTTTTGTGATCTTAGGTTGAGATTATGACTTTTGATTATTAATTAAAAATACCTTTGATGTGTATTAAACTAAAACTATTAATTAAAAATATCTTTGATGTGTATGAAACTGTAGTTATAAAATAGAATATATATATATATATATATGATGTGTATAAAATTATAATATAATTTGTCTTTCCTGTTTTGCATCAGTCTCGAGGTTGTGCTCTGTTGGGTATTTATGATACACCAACTTTACATGCGAAGGAAAAATTATTTCTGGACCAAGGATGGCAGGTATATTTGTAAGTTTTGTTAGAAAATATATATTTGGTGTTTCTTTCTTGTACATTTTAAGGGAGTTATTTAGGCATGAATATCCTGAGAACACAGTAGACAAAACTAGAGGCAGTTATTAATTTGCATCTCTTCAAAATAGGATGGAAAATTCTCATTTAGAGATCCTTTGTAATTGATATTAAATTGTCATTGTAGCTATTAGTTATCTTAAATTAATTATAATTTTTATCATAGTTGAGGGCTGTTCAGGCTGGAAATTCTCAATTCAGCGACAATGTATGCACTAGGAGGACCTCTACCTGTGCTAAGAAAATTCTAGTGAATAAGCAAAGTAGAAGATTATAGAATTTGGAAAGAGAATAATCTCAATGATTTCATTGCCGTTGATTTGTGTTTACCGTAAGGTACATGGGTAGAGCTCTGGTCTAACAGACTGACTGCTGTTGCAAGTAACTCAACAGCTGTTATAACTAACAAAGGAGTAGCTCTAAGCTACTTGCTTGTCCATGCTACTCACAGTAGGACCTATACATGATATACACTATCAGAGAAGTATAGACATATTATTTGCACTTCTATTAGGGAATATGATAGGATACTGGATGATAGGATAGAAGGCAGGGGAGCCGAATGGTAGGAGGCAAAAGGGAAGCAAGTGGAAGGCGGTGAAGAGCTGGAGCCGAACGGTAGGAGGCAGGGGGAAGCAAGCCGAACGGTGGAAGGTGGTGAAGAGTTGGAGCCGAACGGTAGGATACAGGGGGAAGCAAGCCGAACAGAAGGTGGTGAAGAGCTAGAGCTGATCGGTTGATGAGACTATCCTAACTGGGACAACAGTTAGGATGGACGGGAAATAATTATAGTAAATAAGGCCATATCCTAGGAAAATATTTAATATAAGTTAATTATAGTAAATAGAGCTATATCCTAGGGAAGTATTTAGTATAAGTTAATTATAAGTTAATTATAAGTTAATTATAAGTTAATTATAAGTTAATTATAAGTTAATTATAAGTTAATTATAAGTTAATTATAAGTTAATTATAAGTTAATTATAAGTTAATTATAAGTTAATTATAAGTTAATTATAAGTTAATTATAGTAAATAAAATTATATCCTCGGGAAATATTCAGTATAAGATAATTATAGTAAATAGAATTATATCCTAGGAAATTATTCAGTATAAGTTAATTATAGTAAATAGAATTATATTATGGGGAAATATTTAATATAAATAAAGCTAGATGCTATTGTTTAGGGCATGTTTTTGATTATTGAGTTTTGTTGACTGGCGGCTATGTGTCATGTGAGGGAGGTTATGCTCCCAAGTAATTAAAGGAGGTTATGTTCCCAATTATTGTTTACTTTTGTTTATTCAGATATTACTATCAATAAAAGAAATTCATTCATCCATTATCATTTGTTCATTGTCTTTTCTACCTATTGTGATCGTATTTAATTACGTCTCCCACTCGGATACGTAACAAAATATGTTCTCCGAATTCAATTTTTTTCCTTGCAAGGGTTGTGATTTGATTGGGAGAGGGATTGTAGGCTGAAGTGCAGAAATGGGCATAGCAGATATTTGATCCTGGGATCAAGTGGCTCCCAGGGGACTTGATGCCACTTTGCTGCTATTTTTATTCTCTTGGTGTGATGGATTGCATAAACGGTCATATTAGAAGCACATTTTCAGAATTCTTACTGTTCATATATTTCACTTTTTTTTCCATTTCAAGTAATAATATTGATGCTGTTTTCAATTTTATATAACATGATGTGGTCTTCATTTGTATTTATAGTATATGATTAACATAATAACATACTTTCTGTTTGTTTTATGTGTGGGCGTCAGAAATCTGTTGCGTGGGACATGCTGAGAGTTTACAATGATTTTATTGATGCTCAGGAGAGACGCAGGTACTATGATAGAACCTGGGAGCCTGTGTATTAGATTTACAAAAGCTGTGTTTGCTGGTGTTTTGTTCCTAGAGGCAACTAACTAATAGTTGGTACTTGATACATGGTCCTTTTGATATTGACTTTTCACTTATGTGCTTATACGTATTTATCTATCTTATACAGTGAGCATTAAAATATAAAGCAATGCTAGGAATACATTCTCTAACACATCCTTTTGAACCCTCTCAATGATTGAAATATGTTGGAAATTACAAAATTTGGTGGATCCCACAACTTATTGAGTAACCCTCCTGATTTTATAATTTCCAATAAATTTTAGCCTATAAGAGTGTGATAGGACTCCTACTAAGGATGGGCCTGTTAATCAACATGAAACAATTATAGAGGGAGCAAGGCCCAAAATATGGAATGTTTACGTGAGAAGAAAGAAAATGGGGTTAGGAAAAGAAAGGGAAGTTAGTTAGAGAGGGGAATGACGTGTCAGGAATGGAGGGGAAGGGCAATTCTGTTATAGGAGAGAGAATAGAGAGTGTGAAGGGGATACGGAGTGGAGAGGTTTTGAGTTGGTTAGGAGGAGAATAATCCTTTGGAGGAGTCTAGGACTCTGGCTTTTTTCCTTGTGGCTGTAGAGCTTTCCGCTCAAGCATCTTTTTACTGCATAATACTCTAAATAATACAACTTTGATATTCAGTAATTGTTTGGTTTCTATCATTGGTCCGACCTGCCGGATACCCGAGAAGAGCTAGCATTGTTGTCCATGCCACCCAAAATGTCTGACCGAGTCGACGCATTGGAGGAAAGATTATTAGCAATGGAAGTGTCTGTACGTGAGACGTTGGGGGAATTTCGCCAACTAATGTTGGAAGAGCTGACTAAGCTGCGTAACGAGCAAGCTGGAGAGCGTCGAGAATCTCCGTTTTCAGATATGGATTCAGGGGCAGAGTACAGGATGGCAGCAAAGAAGGTGGAATTGCCATCATTTGATGGTACTGACCCTGTGGGATGGATTACCAGGGCAGAGACATATTTTGAAGTGCACGGCTCTACAGAAGAGGTGAAGGTCCGATTGGCAAAACTAAGCATGGAAGGGGCAACCATTCATTGGTTTAATCTTCTACAAGAAGCAGAAGTGGGGTTGTCGTGGACCAAGTTAAAAAGAGAGTTGATCGGTCGTTATGGTGGTCGTACTAGCGGTAATCCTTTCGAGGAATTGAAAGATTTGTCGCAGACGGGCAGCGTAGATGAGTATTTGGCGGAGTTCGAATATATCTCCTCTCAAGTTTCTCGTTTACCAGAGGAGCAATATCTGGGTTACTTTTTTGGAGGGTTGCGACCGGAGATTCGGCGGAGGGTTCGCACCTTCAACCCGATGAATCGTCTCCAAGCCATGCGCCTAGCTCGAGACGTGGAAGCAGAAGTGCAGGGAGAGGGATTTCAGCGTGGAGGAGGATTACGAGGGTGGAAAAGCAATCGTGATTGGGGTACGGGTCAAGGAGAGAAGTCTGGATCCGGGTCGGGTCAAGGCCCACATTTAGGGAAATTAGGCGTTGGGTTAGGCCCAACCCAGAGCATATCAAATAAACCATTATCGGCAGCGGGCTCCAGCCTTCATGAGTCACGCTCGACTACGCAAGGCAGTCGCGTTTCAGGTGATCGTTTTCCGACCGCCGACCGAAATCGCGGTACGAAACATTTGCCGTACTCTGAATTGATGAACAGGAAAGCTCAAGGGCTTTGTTTTCGATGCGGTGAAAAGTATCACCCCTTGCATCGATGCACAGAGCGGCAACTCCGAATGGTGGTGTTAGCGGATGACGAAACAGTAAATGAAGCAGGGGAGGTGATCGCGAGCGAGACGCAAGAAGAGGAAGATGACCATAACTTGGAGTGTGGGTCTATGGGGCTGTTCGCAGAAGTTGAAGTACCATGGGGTGGTCGGAATAACCCTACAACTTTGCGCATAGAGGGTCTTCTCAATGGGGTAACCCTGGGAGTGCTGATTGATAGTGGGGCCAGTCACAATTTCATTTCTCCCCTTGTAGTGGCTGCTCTTGAGTTGAAAGTGGACAAAAGAAAACAGATTGGTGTACGTTTGGGAGATGGACATAGGGTGTCTACGGCGGGAAAATGTGAGAAGTTGGACATCCAATTAGGAGAATTCTCTACTACGGTAGAGCCATATGTGTTGGAATTGGGGGACGTGGACATGATTTTGGGAGTTTCTTGGTTGCGAAGGTTTGGAAAGGTTACTTTTGATTGGGAAGAGATGACGCTAAGTTTTTTTTGGCAGGACAAATATCTAGAGTTACAAGGTCAGAAACTAAGAAAACACAGACAACATATAGCGTTGATGACATCTTTCCAGAGTGTGGTGAAGGAGAATAGTTTGGGAGAAAAGTCCATTTCGAAGCAAAGCTTATCAAAGACACAAGTTGAAGATATTCAACAAATTTTAGTGGGTTATGCGACTGTATTCCAAGAGCCACAGGGGCTGCCACCTTATAGAAATGTGGTGCATGTTATTACATTGCAGCCAGAAGCAAAAGCCGTGAGTGTGCGACCATATCGGTATCCACATCATCATAAAGAGGAGATTGAAAAACAGGTTGGAGAGATGTTGAAACAAGGAATTATCAGACCCAGTTCTAGCGCTTTTTCTAGCCCGGTAATTCTTGTTAAGAAGAAAGACGGTTCATGGCGCATGTGCGTGGATTATAGGGAGCTGAATAAAGTCACAATTCCCGACAAATACCCAATTCCAGTGGTAGAGGAGTTATTGGATGAGTTATATGGTGCTACTTATTTTTCTAAACTAGACTTGAAATCTGGGTATCATCAAATACGCATGGCGGAGGAAGATGTTCATAAAACAGCTTTCAGGACACATGAGGGTCACTATGAATTTTTAGTGATGCCCTTTGGTTTGACTAATGCCCCTGCGACTTTCCAGTCTACTATGAATAAGATTTTTAAGCCCTATCTGAGGAAGTTTGTACTAGTATTCTTTGACGATATACTAGTTTACAGTAAAGGATGGGATGAACATTTGAAGCATTTAATGAGAGTCTTTGAGCTGCTGTGTGAACAATCTTTCATGGTCAATAGAAAAAAGTGTGTTTTGGGGAGTCGGCAAGTAGAATACTTGGGTCATCTAATTTCTGAGCAAGGAGTTGCAGTAGACCCAGAAAAAATTAAAAGTGTGATAAATTGGCCCATACCTCATAATGTCAAAGGTGTGAGGGGTTTTTTGGGATTAACGGGGTATTATCGAAAATTTATTGCGGGTTATGGTAAGATTGCTCGGCCCCTTACTGAATTGACGAAGAAGGATGGTTTCCATTGGGGTCCAAATGCATTATTGGCCTTTGAGGAATTAAAAAAGGTGATGACTCAAGCTCCCCTATTGGCTTTACCTAACTTTTCTAAACCGTTTGAAATTGAGTGTGACGCTTCAGGGACAGGGATAGGAGCAGTATTGATGCAAGACCGACAACCGATAGCTTATTTTAGTAAAGCTTTGGCACCGATTAATGTTAACAAGTCAGCCTATGAGAAAGAATTAATGGCATTAGTGTTGGCGGTCCAACATTGGAGACCATACTTGATTGGAAGGAGTTTTAAGGTGTACTCAGATCAGAAGAGTTTAAGACACCTCTTACATCAAAAGATCACCACCGAAGCTCAACAAAATTGGCTGGCAAAGTTGTTAGGATATCAGTTTGAGGTGATTTACAAACCGGGCCCAGAGAATAAAGCTGCTGACTCACTATCAAGAATGTTCGAAGCGGGTGAATTGAGGGAGATTCAGTCTTTTCCATTATGGTTGCAGGAACAGCATATCCAAGAGGAAGTGGAAGTAGATCCTTTCTTACAGCAAGTGGTGCAGAAGTTACAACAGGAAGATGCATCTGTTGCAGATTTCAGTTTGCAAAGAGGAGTATTATTTTACAAAGGACGCTTGGTATTGTCAGCTAAGTCAGATTTAATTCCTACTATCTTAAATGAGTTTCATTCTTCACCAGTAGGGGGTCACTCGGGTTTTTTAAGAACCTACAAACGTATCGCAGCAAATCTGTACTGGACGGGAATGAAGAAGATGATTCAAGAGTTTGTTAAAGCATGTGATGTGTGCCAACGACAGAAATATGAAGCAACGTCTCCAGCTGGATTACTACAGCCCCTGCCTATTCCAGATAGGATTTGGGAAGATATTTCCCTAGACTTCATTACGGGCTTACCAAAATCGAAGGGGTTTCAAGCTATATTTGTAGTGGTGGATCGATTGTCTAAATATGGCCACTTTATTTTATTGAAACATCCTTATACTGCCAGGAAGATTGCTGAATTATTTGCTAAGGAGATTGTACGACTTCACGGCTTTCCGCATTCGATTGTTAGTGATCGAGACCCTGTGTTCATGAGTCTTTTTTGGCAGGAATTATTTCGATTACAGGGAACAACTTTAAAAATGAGTTCTTCTTATCATCCTGAGACCGATGGTCAAACGGAAGTGGTAAATCGATGTTTAGAAGCTTATTTACGATGTTTTGTGTCGGAACAGCCCAAGAACTGGTCATATTGGGTACCTTGGGCAGAATTATGGTATAATACTACTTTTCATGGAGCAACAGGAAAAACCCCTTTTGAAATTGTGTATGGGAGAACACCACCTGCTTTAGTGCGTTTTACACAGGGCGAAACACGTGTGGAAGCTGTAGCCGCTGACTTGGTTGATAGAGATGAAGCTATTCGACAATTGAAATATCATCTGCTGCGAGCCCAGCAGCAAATGAAGAAATTTGCAGACAAAAAGCGGAGATTCATGCAGTTCGAGGTCGGAGAGTGGGTGTTTATTAAATTGCGTCCCCATAGACAAGTAACCATAGCTCGACGTATTAATCAGAAGCTGGCACCTCGGTATTATGGGCCTTTCGTAGTGGCGGAGAAAAAGGGAGAAGTGTCTTATAAGGTGCAGTTGCCGGAATCAGCAAAAGTACACCCGGTTTTTCATGTTTCTCAATTAAAAAAGGCTATTGGTAATCATGCAGTAGAACCCACTTTACCAACAGAATTGAGTCTTGAGGAGGAAGATCAAGAAGAACCTGAGACAGTGTTAGCAACCAGGGAGATTCCTGAGGGTGATACTATTACTAAACAATTGTTGGTTAAATGGAAGGGGAGAACAGAGGAGGAGGCAACTTGGGAAGATGAGGGACGATTGCGAAGTCAATTTCCTTATTTTAGCCTTGAGGACAAGGCTGTTGTTGCAGGAGGGAGTAATGATAGGACTCCTACTAAGGATGGGCCTGTTAATCAACATGAAACAATTATAGAGGGAGCAAGGCCCAAAATATGGAATGTTTACGTGAGAAGAAAGAAAATGGGGTTAGGAAAAGAAAGGGAAGTTAGTTAGAGAGGGGAATGACGTGTCAGGAATGGAGGGGAAGGGCAATTCTGTTATAGGAGAGAGAATAGAGAGTGTGAAGGGGATACGGAGTGGAGAGGTTTTGAGTTGGTTAGGAGGAGAATAATCCTCTGGAGGAGTCTAGGACTCTGGCTTTTTTCCTTGTGGCTGTAGAGCTTTCCGCTCAAGCATCTTTTTACTGCATAATACTCTAAATAATACAACTTTGATATTCAGTAATTGTTTGGTTTCTATCAGAGTGTTTCAAACACTCCTCTTGAATATGGGATGCGATTGAGTATGGGATTCTATTGTGTATGTGGTGTGGTTCCTATCAACTTGGAATTTCCAACTACAACAACTAGCTTTTGTTGTGTTGTGGTTCTCTCTAGGTTCATATAATTTTGTATCGGACCCTTCTATCACGCCTCTTAGCTTCAAATAAGTAATGTCAGCGGTGATGTCAGCATTGCAGTGTTTGCCAGCAATCCCACAATGGAAGTATATTCTAGTGTCGGGATTATAAGGATTTGGACTCTCCCACAATAACAACTAGATTTTGTGGTGTGCTTTTCTCAAGGTTCTTTTACAAATGACATCGTTGGGTGTGCCTGGAGGCACCAAAGAAAAAAATTAACATTAGGATTTTACTGCCATTAATAAGTTTTCTGATGAAATTATGGCAACTTAGGTAGAAACAGGAGGTATAAGAGATCAAAGAGACCACCAATAAATAAAATTTCTTATTTATATTGGTGGGATACATTGTGGTACAGATTTAACATTTATTTTATGTTTGCAAATCATTATATCAATCAAATAACGAAACAATTAAGGAAATATAATGATATATGAAAACCATTCATAATGATCATCAAAGATACTCTAAACGTTATAAGGTACAAAAAAATAAAAAATAAAAAAGTCATGATTTATTTTCTAGATATTGTGACACTTCTCTTCAAATTAAAGCACGCTAAGCTTTAAGCTTGTCATTTTTAAGACTACACATTCACTACAAAATAAAATAATAATGTAACATGATGACAGGTGGTAGCATCTTGGACTAAAGTTGTGGCTGGACTGCATCTGAGACTAGGAATGGGGGCAGACGGTCTAGGATAAAAACCTGGGTGTGGAACAAGCATAAGAGCAAGACTACATCTCTTGGACTTGATAAGGCTGGTGTGAGTGCCCACATAAGTTACTACTAGTACGATTCATGTGGGAAAACAATCACAATTGGAGTGATCATTGGTTGGAGAAGTCTCCAGTCCACTGGTATGACTCCTTATTGCTCAACAAACATTCAAAATTTCTCCCTCAGTTAAAACATTGAAAAACTAGAGACAAAGTAAGAAGTGGTAAGAAACTGCCATAATACATCAATAGATAAACAGAGAAAAATTTGATCACTAAACAAAACAACACACCAGTGAAGCCAACCATGTACAAGTGGTGAACAGAGGAGATAGGGGCTGGGCCTGACCAAACTGGTACTGTAAGGCAAAAGTCAATGAGATGATGTACATGACCAGCATACGCATGTCCAAAAAAATCTCCTACAAACTGAAAAAAAAGGCATACAATTCAAACCTGAAAACTGCTTGCCACTATCACAAGCTATCTGGTCACTGCAGCCCATGGTGGCCACTGATCATTGCTGTCTATTCAGGAAAAAATAACACATTTCCGGCAAGTTTGCATAGCTCCAAGATGGATGAGAGTGGAGCTTGTAGTGTTGATAATGAGGTCAAATGATCATACTACCAATTCAAGGCCAAGCTGACTACTAAGACTAATGTTCTAACAGGAAGAACTAATGATGGAAACGGGGAGGAGCTCCTGATATTTGGGAACTTGGTGGTAGAATAGTGATGAAACAAATCTTAGTGAAGGTATTGCATATCTCGTTGAAATTATGTGGATTTAGAGTGAGAAAGAAAAGAGAGATTAGAGACAGCAAACAACAACAAATACCCTGACCACTTGGTGAGTCAGTTACATGCAATGCATGACACTGTTGGTCTCTGTTATCGTTTATAATGTTGATTTAAAATACAATACATTCACACTTATTCTAATTATAGACTTCCAATCATAATAAATCAAATCAGGAAATAAATCTAGAAATATAGTGGAATATGGAAATGACTTCTGATCTTAATAAAATTAAGGCTTAATACTCTATTTTGTCCCCAGTTTCGCTCGCAAATGTCAAATTAGTCCATCCTTTAAAAAATGCGTCAATTACGTTCTCACTTAATAAAATTTGCATCAATGAAATCCCTTCCGTTAAATCCGTACAAACAGCGTTAATTATTTTGCATCAAGATAATTAACGCCGTTTGTACGGATTTAACGGAATGGATTTAATTGATGCAAATTTTATCAAGTGAGGACGTAATTGACGCATTTTTTAAAAAATGGACTAATTTGACATTTTCGAACGAAACTGGGGACAAAATAGGGTATTAAGCCTAAAATTAAATAAGGAAATAAATCTGGAAATATAATGAAATATGGAAATGACTTCTAAAAGGTAATCTAAGATACTTAAATATTCTAATAAAGTACTGATGTCGTGAGATGCATCCTTTATATTCTAAATTTACTTTGTATTACACTGTTATTTGGCTTTTGTTTTGCTACTTTACATCCATGTGTAATATATTTCTTTTCCATCACTGCTCTGAATGAGAGTCAAACCAATCAGTCCATGAATTGGGGGCTTGACCAATTTAAGGTCCAATCCAGTTTCTAAAACATTATTTATGTAAACTCTTAAGTATGTGGTTGGTGGCAATACAAATTGGAACAATGAAGTGGGAGAAGTCAAGATCTTCAGTGGATTCAAACAAATATCTTTTCTTTGACAAATCTCACACTGATGTAGTAATGATGTATATTAAAACACTCTTAAAATTTGTAAATCATTACAAATAAAAACGATAAAAGTTATACATTTGAATAAGATTTTCTTTACGTACATGAACAAATAGAGTATTTCATCTTGGTTATATTTGAGTGTCATTTGAGTGACATTTCCAAATTGTAACTCTCTAAGAAATTGTTTAAACTAAACAAGTTCACAAGTGGCTGAGACCATAGATCTATATTATGCTTCTACACTAGATTTTGCCACAATACTTTGTTTCTTGTTCTTCCAAGAGATCAAGTTACTACCAATGGAGATAATACCTGGAAGTAGATCTTCTATCAGAAGAAGATCCTACCCAATTAGCATCTAAGTAGCAACTGATGGTGGACTAGACACAATTAGAGGATCACAGATAACAGGAATGTTAATGTAGTAGACAGAGACACATTAGAAGAAGAAGAAGGGCCCTTAAACATTGAAGGTGACATATGGGGAAATAAAATAGCAGTTAAGAGAAGGAGAGAAACACTTATGTCCTTTTTGTGATCAAGTAAATCCTAAAATAACACATTTGTGTGTGGTCTAGGAGATAACTTAACAAGACCAGGACTAAAATGATGAATAAAACATGTAGACCCAAACACTTTAATAGGTAAGGGATGTGGAGGTGCATGAGGAAATAAAATAGAATAAGGAATTTTGTTATTTAAAATTGAAGATGACATGCGGTTAATAAGATAACATGTAGTAAGAATAACATCACTCCAAAATGTTGAGAAACCTCACCATGAATTAAAAAGTGTGCGAGTTGTTTCAACATGATGTCTATTCTTGGGCTCAACCACCCCTTTTTGTTGAGATGTATAAGCACATGAAGTTTGAAGTTTGATGAAGAATGCCATGAAAGCCATAAAATGTTTAAAAGAATGGGAAAGGTATTCATGGCAATTATCACTTCGTAAAGTTTAAATAGAAATCCCAAACCGAGTTTTAATTTCATTATAAAAAATTGAATATAAAAAAAATAACTCAATGATTTTTCATTAAAAACAGCCAAGTGTATTTGGAATAATTATCAATAAAAGTAACAAAATACTGTAAACCTAAATTAGATTTAACACGACTAGTTCTTCAAATGTCAGAGTGAACTAATGCAAAAGGTGATGAAGCATGAGGAAAGGAATTATGACTTTAAGTGGTTTCCATTTCTTGGCTTCTTTATTATGGAGGCCTTTTGTCTGGCCTTTTATTCCCATTAAGATTTTAACCCCATAATGTTCCACCAGTATCTTATCATGGGACTATTTGATTTCTATTACGTATTAAAGTATATCTTTGTACAGAAGGCAGTTTTTCCCTGATTCCCCATCCTCTTATGTTTTTTTTTCTACTCTGATTGCTAACCTGTTGTTTTTGTAAGTAATGTCAAAATAAACTAATTTTTCATACTTTACTGTTAGGATCGAACGGCTGGAGTTGTTTGATGAATTTGAAGAGTGGTACATGATGCAGGTGACCATTTTTTATTCCTGCTGTTAGGTTCTATAAAACTGTCTTACAAATTTTTCTGGGGCTATGAAGGACGGGACTAGATCAGAGTTGATTTGCTCTCTCTTTAGAATTGGGGGTGAGCTGCGGGTGTCCTCGTGTTTATCTAGGAATCAATTGAATCAGTGGTCATAGTAGAAAAACCTTGTCCATAGTTTCTTCCTCCACCCCTAAAGTTTCTTCTGGCAACCCATAGCTGAAGTGCATATACTAAAATATCCTTATCCATTACCTAAATAGAAAACCTCATTCCTTTCGGAACATGTCAAAGACCTTCCAGATTACATGTTCCGGAACAATCCATCCAAGAAGACATTCTGTTGTTTATGAAAGCTTGTATCATTGTCTTAGTGGTTACGGATCTAGAAATCTGGAATTTTTTTTTTTCAAAACTGTATTCTGGATTAGGCCATCCAGAACATTTCCAGATTATGTGATCTGGAACTATGTTTTGGATTGAGTAATCTTAATATAGCACAGATTAAGTAAATTCCAAATTAATCAATTTTGAAATATCTTTGAATTACACAATTTGAAATATTTCTGAATTGCTTGATTTGGAATATAGTTTTGAATTCACTATGGGGTGGGGTGTTATAATATGGACACTTTGATCATTTTCTATATTATGGCACTGGTAGAAGTTTAATGCAAGCAATTGGTGACATGACCCACAACCAACACATGCTTTGTCATCAAAAGTGAAGAGTTCCTCGTTTATTTCTTCCACTACTATCTGAATTTTTTTTCTGTACTGTTGATTTTCAGGAGCACTACTGTGTGGCATATGCAATCAATGACGGCATGGTATGATCTTGATCATTTTTGTTCGGCTATATGTACGACATCGGTAGAGGCTATTTTTTGTAACATTTTTCTCGGATTGAATTTAGAGACCTGATTATTTGTGGGGTAGCATCTTCTGGCTATCTTAGAATATGATGATGAAATGATGTGGAAAAAGTTTATTTTTTCTTTGGGGCCTAATATTAATATATAATGATGTGATGAGTGAGAGTAAATTTATTTCATGTCTCCTATTTCTTGATTTATTACGGAAGTTTTGAGGGACCATAGTGGATAAGAATTTATTGTCTGATTTTCTTCCATGATGCAGGGTCTTTTTGGGGATTTTGGTTTCGTTAATGACAGCAGTGAGCTTCCTTCATGATGAGGCACGAGGACACTCTTCATGGCATGTATTTATATTATATTTGTCTTCCCTATTGCCATGTGGTTGGAAGTTTTGTAACTGTTAATACATGAAGCATGTGCCAGCTCATTCAATTGGGGATGTCTGGTAAAAAAGGTTCTCAGCAACTTGTTTTGTATCAGAAAATAGCCCAATGATTATATATATTATCCAAGAGATTATTTTATTAATTGAATATAGATTACTTTTTAAAGCTTATAATAATAATGAGTATAGATATAATCAGTTACTGTTATATAATGTTTAAATATGTCAAGTGAAAAGTTGTTTTTAAGATAAACTATTGTGTTTGGATTGATTAAAACAATCAATACTTTTATAGTACAATTATAAAAAGAGAGGAAATTGACTTTTGCATTTAAATTAACTGTGGAATAAAAATAGATTAACAAAGGTTAGCTACATATAATCTATTAACTTTTAATCATAATTTGTTTTTTAATCTTCAAAAACATTTTTCATTATTATGAATTAAAGTACTAAATATGATTGGCTATTAAAGATTATGAGATTTCCATAATTGAATATGCTCTAATTAGAAAAGGATGTTAATATTATAAACAAGACTTTGTAAAAAGAATGATAAGAATAGTTTAAATTTATGAGAAAATGAGCTCACGTATACTCGATTTTACACATTTAGATTTATGCTGTGTTCCTTTGGGATGAGACACTGTAATTAAGGATAAGGAAGAAATGATTTTGGCAGATTTGAGAGTGAGATAAGGGCAGATTTGAGAGTGAGATAAGGAGATGATTAATGGGATGTAAGAATTTTCGGATCTTCAGATGAGTAGATTTGATTTGAGGGTAATAGAGATGAAAATATAATTATATCCTTGTTATGTGGTTCATGATTAACAACTCTCAATGGAATGTTATTTCGTGTGGTTACATCTTCAGAAAACCATGATTTTCAAATTCTGGTTGGAGATAAAAAAAAGAGAGTGATCTATAGAAGAGAATTAATTCTCATGCAATGTAGAACCAATTTCATGATCCATATAAAAGAGTTGGATTCAATTTCATTGAGGCTGCAATTAATTCATCGATATGAAAAAAAGAGTTGGAATCGATTTCAACATACTTTAATGCAAATCATAATTTAATTATAATCTTATCAAATAATACATCCATATTTAATATTTATAATCATTAATAATAATAAATAATAATTTATTATTTTTTTAATCTATCACATTAATCAAATTATTTATAAATATTCACAAATTTTTACTGTCAAATTCACTTATTTTTAAATCTATTGACAGAGTATCTCTCAAATCCACACGTTAGTGAACATAAATCCATTTTCATAAGGAACACAACTATAAGTTTCGTTAGTGGGACTCAAGTCCGCCTATTGCTTCTCTTACAATTACTAATTACTAATTGTAACCGTACAATAAGAGAAAAAGACTAAAAGATTCTTTATTATTGCATCACACCACTACTGCTACAACTGTGGCCGTTACTGTTGCCATCACAGCTTCTGAAAAAGAGTGGGAGAACATTTCAGGAAAAAGAATGAGAAAAAATGAGAAAAAAAAAACTCATTGCGGATATATTTCATGCGTTCTGAAAATTCTGTTCTAAGAAATCATATTTCAGAAATCTTATTCCGAAAATTTTGAAAAACTTGTTTTTTTTTTCCTGAAATATGTAATTTGAAAGTCACTTTTTCAAAAGATAAATAGTCATTTTGAATATTTGAGGGGTAAATCTCTCTGGTCCTCATTTGTTTCGTCAAATTAATTTTACAGTTGAATTAAAATTAAAATTTTGAATTATTCATTTTTCAACATAAATAGTTATATTGTTAATAAAAAATTCATTTTTTATTTTTTTAATGTAAATAATCATATTGTCTGCAATATATTCATTTTCTATTTTTGTTATAATTGTAAAAACATAAAGAATTAAAATAAGATGAATTAAGTATCAATCAAGTAAAATGCATTTGAATTTTTTATTTTTATAAAAATTGACACAATTAAGCATGATTGATAATTTTTTTAAATTTTGAATGATTGAAACTAATACTCTCTTCAATAATGCATATAATACCATGTTGATACAATAAAGGGATGACTTATGCTAAATAAATTGATTCAAGTATGAGAAAAAAAAAATTCATCTGTACCAGCGAGGGGAGGGCGCCCTAAGGAAGGACGTCCATTTCAACAATTACCGTCAAAGCGGTATATTATCGTCCGCCCATTTCATCATCTACGTCATAGGCCCGGACGCCCATTTTAACACTTGAAACCCGTGGGATTACATCACCAATGACTAATAGGGACGATTGAGTACGACAGAGACGGGTGCCCATGTCACACGGTATGAACACATCCCAAGGCCGGCCGCCCAATGACTAGATCTGTGACAATGGCCGGCCATGCTGCTAATTATCTTGGCTTAATGAGAATCGTCTTGGTTTAAGGTAAGTAGAGTTTAGAAGCTATTGGGCTGTCATGGGCCGTGATTAACTTCTCACTAATCCCAAGCCCATAGCGAAAACTATAAATACAAGTTCAGGGTGAGTGGTAGATAGGTTAAATTGAATGCACATTTATTACTATCCCTAAGAAAAGCCATTGCTCTGAAACTGACTTTGGCATCAGAGAATCTTCTGCAGGTCTCCACCCCTCAGGATCAAGAAGGGAACTAAGACTTGAAGAGAAGATCAGCCATCGGAGCTCGGTAGCAGGAGAATTGGGAGATTTGGAATAGCACAGCCCTACACATCTGAAACATTTAGCGCCCACCGTGGGGCCGTGTGATTTTAAAGACCCAATGGTGACCACGAGAAACATGAGCATGGACGACCCTATGGAGATGATCAGAGTCCTACATCAAAAAATGGATGAGATGCAGCAACGTCACGAGGGCGAGTTGGCGGCGGGAAAGGCCGATTGTGAAGCCCGGATAGCCCGGGAGGTTGGAAGGGTAGATGGAGGAGAGGAGCGAGCGAAGGATAAAGGAAAGGCGGCGGCGGAAGAACGTACGCCTCAAGATACCGAGTGTGA
Organism: Vigna angularis; assembly: GCF_016808095.1. Lineage (NCBI taxonomy): Eukaryota > Viridiplantae > Streptophyta > Magnoliopsida > Fabales > Fabaceae > Vigna > Vigna angularis. The sequence goes on along the minus strand of NC_068974.1, from coordinate 19,438,183 downwards.
TAGAACTTGGAGGCCTACCGGGTCAGAGGCGGAGGGAAGCAAAGCTAAATCGATGCATGCGGAGAGCGCTGCCGAAGATGGACGAATGGTAGTGAAATCGGAGCCCTCGTCCACTTTGCTACTTCCCTTCACCCAAAACATAATGGATGTCCAAATCTCGGAACAATTTGTGTCTCCGCAATTCAAAATGTATAATGGGACGACCGACCCCGAGGCCCACATCAAAACGTTCTCGAATGCAATGGCATTCCGAACGGGCAATGATGCCATTTGGTGCCGAGCGTTCTCGCTCTCATTGGAGGACGAGGCATTGGAATGGTTCAACACCCTCCTTCCTAATTCCATAGAGAATTTCGCTGGACTAAAACAGCTGTTCATTAAACAATTCGCGGCCAATAGTACCCAAGACTTGACCGTTTTCGAATTGGTTACCCTCAAGTAGGGGAAGGAAGAAACGCTGCGGGCGTTCATGGATAGGTATCAGAAGACCGTCCGGCGCGTGAAGAGCCTGACGCCAGAGCTCGCCCTCCACTACATCCTACCGGCCCTCAAGCCGGGGCCGTTCAAGGATAGCGTCTGCAGACAAGCACCCAAGACGATGGAAGAGCTGAGAGAGCGGGCGACAGATGAAATAAGGGTGGAGGAGATGAAGCTCTCGTACAAAAGGGAGAGCCAGGAGGTAAGGGGAGAAAGGGCGGACGGTGGCAAGCCCAGTTCCTCAGCAGGAAAACCGTCCGGTCCTAAACATAAAGAGCAGCGAAGAGGACCCCGCTTCCAGCAGTACACCCCCCTGAACGCCCCACGGGAGAAAATCCTCCGGGAGGCATTAAGTGCAGATTTGATCCCAGAGCCCGCGGGTCGCCCAACTCCGAAAGATGCCGACGGGAGCAAGCACTGCGCTTACCACAAAAATATGGGTCACACCACCGAGGAGTGCGTGACCCTCAAGGATAAGATAGAAGAGCTCATCCGGGCGGGAAAGCTCAAGAAATACGTCCGTGGAGAGCGCCCACCAAAACCAGTCGATCGGCCTGCCCAGCGATCGGCTTACCGTTCAGATACGCCGAGGAATTCAGGGACTGAGCGACCTCGCTCAGAGCGACGACCTAGCCGAAGCCGCAGCCGAAGTCGAGAACGCCCCCTGCGGGGGCACATCAACACCATTTCTGGAGGACTTGCGGGAGGAGGGTCGTCCTCCTCCGCTCGTAAGCGCCACGTACGAGCCCTCCAGTCAGTACACTTGGTTGACCAACCACGTCGCACCATGCCGGACATCACTTTCTCGGACGAAGACTTCCATGCGCCCGACCCTGACCAGGACGACCCGATGGTCATAACCGCCGAAATAGCGCGATACTGAGTCAGCAAAGTTTTGGTGGACCAAGGAAGTTCGGTCAACATCCTCTATTGGAAGACCTTCCTGCAGATGGACATTTCAGAAGATCTCGTGGTCCCCTATGATGTGCAGATCGTGGGATTTGCAGGGGAGAGGGTCGATACTCGGGGATACGTGGAGTTAAGGACGAGGCTGGGAACCGGACGTTCTAGTGAGGAGAAGAGGGTTCGATATCTGCTGGTCGAGGCTAACACCTCATACAATGCTTTGCTCGGACGGCCGTGCTTGAACGCGTTCGGAGCGATCGTATCTACACCCCACCTCACCATGAAATACCCCTCCGAGAAAGGAACCATATGCACGGTCCGGGCGAACCAGAAGACGGCTCGGGAGTGCTATGCGGCGGGTTTGAAGTTGCATACCCGGCCGATGAAGAGGCGGGCGGTCGGCTCTGAGGTGGCCATGGCTGACCTCGACCCAAGAACGAATACCGAGGACCGCCTAAAACCTATGGGAGAAACCCAACCTATCTTGATAGGGAGGGAACCCACTCAGACTACCCGCATCGCCAGGGAGCTCAACCCTGGGATGGAAAAGGAGTTAAGGGCGCTCCTATGGAAGAACCGGGACCTATTTGCGTGGACGGCGGCCAATATGCCGGGGATTCATCCCGCGATAATGTGTCATAAGCTCTCGCTCTTTAAAGACGCCCGTCCGGTTGCCCAGAAAAACCGCAGGGTGGGCGAAGAAAAGCAAAGGGCCGTGGAGGAGGAGGTGGGGAAATTAAGAGAAGCTGGCTTTGTTCGGGAAGTCACTTATACCACGTGGTTAGCCAATGTGGTCATGGTGAAGAAAGCCAGCGGAAAATGGCGCATGTGCACCGACTACACCGACTTGAACAAAGCCTGCCCAAAAGACTCCCACCCCCTACCCAGCATAGACGCCCTAGTGGACGGCGCCTCTGGGCATCGAGTATTAAGCTTCTTGGATGCATACTCCGGGTATAACCAGATACCCATGTACGGGCCGGACGTCGAAAAGACGGCGTTCATCACAGAGAAGGCTAACTTCTGTTACGAGGTAATGCCGTTCGGCCTGAAGAACGCAGGGGCGACATACCAGCGCCTAATGGACAGGATCTTCCGGGAGCAGATAGGTCGGGGTATGGAGGTATATGTGGACGACATGGTCGTCCGGTCCTCGGATCAAGAGGCGCACATCAGGGACCTGGAAGAGGTGTTTCGCCAAGTGAGGAAGTTCGGCATCCGTTTAAACCCCGCCAAGTGCACATTTGGGGTCGCCGCCGGAAAGTTCCTTGGCTTCATGCTGACATCCCGGGGAATCGAGGCCAATCCGGACAAATGCGAGGCGATACTGCAAATGCAAAGCCCGGCCAGCCTTAAGGAGGTCCAAAGACTTATCGGGCGCCTTACCGCCCTGTCGCGGTTTATTCCAAGGCTGGCCGAAAGGGTAAGACCGATCTTGCGCAAACTGAAGAAAGGGGCCGGCCCGGTGTGGACGACGAGTGTGAGCGAGCGTTTCAAGATGTCAAAACCATCCTCGTCAACCCGTCGGTCATGAATCGCCCGGTACCGGGAGGGGATTTGCACATTTTCCTGGGGGTATCAGAGACGGCCATTAGCGCCGTGTTGATGCAAGAACGGCCTCAGCCGAGACTAATTTATTTCGTGAGCCGCACGCTCCTGGACGTAGAAACCCGATACCAACGGGTAGAGAAGGTGGCGTTGGCCTTGTTGAACGCGTCCCGAAGACTCCGCCCTTACTTCCAAAGCCATCAAGTGGTCGTCAGAACCAACTTCCCTATATCCAAAATCATAAGAAAGCCGGATTTAGCCGGACGAATGGTGGCGTGGGCGGTGGAGCTGTCAGAGTTCGGCTTGCGTTACGAGCCTAGAGGGTCGGTCAAAGGCCAACACTTAGCAGATTTTGCGACCGAGCTACCCTCCTCCGGTCAAGACGAGTGGAGCCTATACGTCGATGGAGCGTCCGGCAGGACGGTCAGCGGGGCCGGCATCGTCCTGGAAGGCCCTAACGGATTCTTACTGGAACTTGAAGCCCTGGTGGCCGGCCTTGAACTTGCAAAGGACATGGGGGCAAAAAGGATTACCTGCCGCACAGATTCGGAACTGGTGGTCGGCCAAATGAATGGCACCTTCCAAGTCCGGGAGGAGCGACTGCTACGATACTTCCAGCGAGCAACGGAGCTAACAAGAACGTTCGATAAGGTCGCCATACAGCACATCCCCAGGGAACAAAACACAAGGGCCGACCTACTATCCAAGCTTAGTTCGGGAAGAGAAATAGGACAGTTGACCACTGTCGTGCGGCAAGTTCTACTCCAACCTTCAGTGGAGTGTTCGGTAGTGTCCGACGGGGGGAAAGATTGGCGGACAGAAATTAAAGAAATCATGACCCGCCAGGACGAGGGACGGACGGTAGGACCAAGCGATGCCAAGAAGGTCGCTCGTTACCTCATGGTGGGGGACGACTTATACCGGAGAGGATTTTCCTCCCCCCTCCTCAAGTGCTTGGGGGAGGCGGAGACGCATTACGTTATGGACGAGCTTCACAATGGCATTTGTGGTCTCCATACAGGTTGGCGGACGTTAAATGCCCGGTTACTCAGAGCCGGATATTATTGGCCAACCATGGAGGCAGATACAAAGGCGTTCGTCCAAAAATGCATCAGTTGTCAAGCGCACGCTAACAACACCCACTTACCCCCTCACGTCCTGCATTCAATCACATCCCCCTGACCGTTCGCCCAATGGGGTATGGACATCGTAGGACCGTTCTCCGTGGGGCGAGCCCAGAAGAAGTTCCTCCTGGTGGCGGTGGATTATTTCACCAAGTGGGTAGAAGCCGAGCCCCTGGCAACCATCACGGCCGCCCAAGTCCAGAAGTTTTGCTGGAAGTTGATATGCCGCTTCGGCCTCCCTCGCTCTGTCATCACGGATAACGGCCGACAGTTCATTGACAAAAAACTCGCTGAATTTTTTAAAAGGCTGGGGATCAAGCATGTCACCAGCTCGGTCGAACACCCTCAGACGAATGGGCAAGCAGAAGCAATGAATAAGACCGTGGTCGCGGAGTTGAAGCGACGGTTAGGAGAGAGGAAGGGGGCGTGGGTTGACGAGCTACCCGAAGTCCTATGGGCATATCGGTGCACGCCTCACGGAACCACCGGGGAAACTCCCTTCTACCTAGCCTATGGTACTGATGCCATGTTACAAGTCGAACTGGGAGAACCGTCATTGAGGCGACAGGTTCAAGACCTACAGCTAAACGAGCAAGAGCTGAGGATTGAGTTAGATTCCCTAGACGAACGGCGAGACCGAGCGGCTTTGAGGGCCGAAGCATGTAAGCGCATGGTTGAAAGAAAATACAACTCCAAAGTCCGGCCAAGGAGCTTCCAGGAGGGGGATCTGGTATGGAGAAAAGCTGGTGACGCCCGCCGAATCCCAGCACATGGAAAATTGGCTGCCATATGGGAGGGGTCGTTCCGAATAATGGAAGCACTAGGAAACGGGGCGTACAGACTACAACGACCGGACGGACGTCCCATCCTTAATACGTGGAATGCCACACATCTAAAATTTTATTTTAGTTAATTTTCATGATTTGATGTCATGTACTGTTATTTCCAATGAATAAATGACAGGATGCTTCTTTTCTCACACAAATGTAGCTTCATCCCATCAAGACCAAGTTGGCGAAGAGTCTTCCACCGGGAACCACTCTCAACTTGGCCATATAACTACCGTCCGCCCCATAAAGACCAAGTTGGTGAAAAAGAGTGTTCTACCAAGAACAACTCTCAACTTGGTTGGGCCATGAACAAAAGCGGCGTCCGCATAAAACCAAGTTGGTGAAAAAGAGTGTTCTACCAAGAACAACTCTCGACTTGGTTGGGCCATGAACAAAAGCGGCGTCCGCCCATAAAACCAAGTTGGTGAAAAAGAGTGTTCTACCAAGAACAACTCTCGACTTGGTTGGGCCATGAACAAAAGAGGCGTCCGCCCATAAAACCAAGTTGGTGAAAAAGAGTGTTCTACCAAGAACAACTCTCGACTTGGTTGGGCCATGAACAAAAGCGGCGTCCGCCCATAAAACCAAGTTGGTGAAAAAGAGTGTTCTACCAAAAGAGACACCTGGCGAAGGGCTTTGTTAAAGCCTTCCTCGTGTTCAAACACGATCGTTGACTCCAACGCAGTAATCTTCTCTTTGGCTTTGGCAACATCCAGGGTGAGGGCCTCATTTGCCTTAACGCGCTCGGCCTCGGCATCCCTCAGGCGGGTAACCTCCGCCTTCAGCTGGCGTCCTTCCTCGGCCAGACGTTCTTGCTCTTCCCGGGCGGCTGCCAGACCTTCAGCGGCCTCCCTCTTGGACTTCTCAAGATCGGCCTCCAGCTGCTCAATCTTTTGGTCATAATCGTCCCGAGTTAGGAGCATCTGCTCCATTGTCAGCTGGAGGGAGGCCGAATTCTTCTTCTCCGCGTCCAGTGCGGCCTGAACCTCTGCCAATCCCGGACGATCGGCAAACTCCTTCAAATACCACGCCAAGGCGGACGTCCGGGTGGACATCTCCAACATGGCATTCGTCAGCTCCAATTTAGTGAGAGGCTCGATGAGCGCCCGTTGGGAGGAGCTCATATGGAACTTAGCTCGATCGCTCATGCTGAACGCCGGACTGAAGATGCCGCTCGGCAAGGGAACGGTCGGGACCCTCTCCCGATCTTTCTCTTTGTCTTTGCCCTTGCGGGCCTTCTTTGATGCGGATCGAGACGAGGAGCCCTCCTTGTCTTTGCGTCCCTCAGCAGCAGGATCCTTTCTTTTACGGATCAAGGGAGCAACAGAGGCGGTGGCAGCCTCAGACGACGGATCCACGTGGATGGCCGCCAAATCTGGCTGGGGGTCGGGACCCGACGCCTTGACGCCCGAACCTCCGGTCTGATCAACTGGAGGGACTCCTGCCTTCTGAGCTAGGCGCACAGGCAGGAGGCGACCGCCCGAGGAAGGACGTCCTGCAGGAGGCGAACGCGCCATGGTAGGAACACTCGTCGGCCGGACTGTTGACGAGCTCGCCCCAGTTTTCTTCTGGGAGGCCATAAAGTTGGATTGGCGGGGGATAGGAGTCGTCATGAGCTCTGAGAAGAAACAAAACAATTCAGAAAAGTTAACGTTAGTATACTAAAGGTAAAAAAGACCCAATATAATAATACCATACCGAACGCCTTTTGTCTACAATCCTCAAGACTAAGGCATTCGACCAAGTATCGAGCGGAAATCCGGCGGGGAAGGGCATTGATGGTACGCACGGCCTCTAAGTCGGATGCTGTTAAGGCCCCTACAGAAATCGCCTTTATTCGCTGGGGATTTCTCGTCCAGTAAAAGGGGAACAACGGTTTCCCATCAGCATCATGGAATTCATGGCGGCCGGTTGCGTCAATTATTATTTTGAAATAGTACTGCTTGAAGTTCTTGAAAGAATCAGAGAACGGACGAAACAACGCCCTCTCCCTAACTGAGGTAAAGGAGACCCATCCACCGCTGGGGGCCGGCCGAACTTCAAAAAAGTGGAAAAACACTGGGATAGTGGGAGTAACCCCCACTGCTAAACACATGGCCAAAAATGCTTGAACGGCCGCCTAGGAGTTAGGATGCAGCTGGGTGGGAGCCACATTGACCTCTCGAAGGACGGCCATCTAGAACTTGGTAAAAGGCACCCGAAGATGGAGATGGGTGAAGAAGGTCAAGTACACATAGAAGAAGTCATCCGGACTTGCTCTCTTTCCATAATAAATCCTTTCATTTCTCAAACTGACTCCCGCCCGAATCAATCGGGAATCTTCTACGTCCCGGACAATGTGGGTCCGACCGACCCTCCGCTCCAAATCTTGACGAAAAGGATAGGCGGAAGTAAACAGGCTAGGAACGTAGGGAGCCCCTTCGCTCACCACCACCCCTTGACCGTCCGGCTCGAAAGGAGAGCCGTCTACACGGATGCCGCCCTTAAGCAAGAACATGGGCACGCCATGAAATATCTGATCGCCCATAATGACTGGCACTTCTGGATCCGCCCTAGAAGACCCAACAACCTCCTCCAAAAAATGAGAAGAAACCGAGCTTGGAGAATCGTCGCCACTCCTTGCCGCCCCTCCCCGGACTCCGCCCGAAGACTCAGAACCTGACTCGATAGAAATAACGGCCATTTATTACCTGAGGGAAAAGAAATTTGAAATCTTGAATGATGGAGGCAAGTGAAAATGACAACGTCCCATCCCCTATTTATAGGAGAAGTTTAGTAACCGTTGGACGCATCCTCGCCGTCCAGATTTGGCACGACCAATGCTCCAGATACGAAGACGCTTCCCCTTCCGCCAGTAGGAGGGCACCATGTATGCTTCCCACCTAAAGTCCAACTATAAAAGCCCACAGGACACGGCCCAAACGCGGACTACTAGCCCAAATCCACGCCACACTTGAAATCCTAAGTCCACTACGTGAACTAGGACTTGGGGGGCTTGTATACCAGCGAGGGGCGGGCGCCCTAAGGAAGGACGCCCATTTCAACAATTACCGTCAAAGCGGTATATTACCGTCCGCCCATTTCATCATCCAAGTCATAGGCCCGGACGCCCATTTTAACACTTGAAACCCGTGGGATTACATCACCAATGACTAATAGGGACGGTTGAGTACGACAGAGGCGGGCGCCCATGTCACACGGTATGAACACATCCCAAGGCCGGCCGCCCAATGACTAGATCTGTGACAATGGCCGGCCATGCTGCTAATCATCTTGGCTTAATGAGAATCGTCTTGGTTTAAGGTAAGTAGAGTTTAGAAGGTATTGGGCTGTCATGGGCCGTGATTAACTTCTCACTAATCTCAAGCCCATAGCGAAAACTATAAATACAAGTCCAGGGTGAGTGGTAGATAGGTTAAATTGAGTGCACATTTATTACTATCCCTAAGAAAAGCCATTGCTCTGAAACTGACTTTGGCATCGGAGAATCTTCTACAGGTCTCCACCCCTCAAGATCAAGAAGGGAACTAAGACTTGAAGAGAAGATCAGCCATCGGAGCTCGGTAGTAGGAGAATTGGGAGATTTGGAATAACACAGCCCTACACGTCCGAAACATCATCTTTTGTTGTTATAGCTAGAAAAACTAAGCAGCAAATTTATACAATAAGACTAATGTAGTTAATTTTCTAATCTTTTACGAAAACTCATGCATAATACATAAATGCATGAACTATACTCTTTTATGCTAGAAGGAAGAACAATTTATATATTACTTGAACTTTGAGGAACCAAGTCAAAATGTAATGTTAGATTTAAGACGATAATACCCTAGTTAGGTTATAAAGTGATGTGAATAAATATTAGTTTTCATCTAAGTCTTAGATAACATTAGCATGCATAAAACTTACGTTTCATGTTCATTAAGAAGAAAGCTCAAACAATAAAACTCATATTAAAGCTATCATATACATGATAGAATCCTCTAAGAATGTTGCAATAAGAGCATTAACTGCGTGTGAATGTTTCCATTTATTCACTTTGTTTATTTTTTATTTTTTGCAGAGAATGTTCATAAATAAAAACTATCCTTTTGTCTAAACGATTTCATGCCTAAAGTCAAGCTACATTAAAAACCAATCACTTTGAGCCACTTGCTACTTGAAACAACTTATTATTTTTGCATAATAGGGAAGTGACAATGGCAGAAAAGTGTCAGATTTGTTGCTTAAGGAAAATAAACAAGTTGGATTAACGATAAAAGAAACCAATTAGGTGAAATTCATTTAATGCAATTTTAATGCAACTCTCATCTTAATGAATGCATCCACTTGAATGTTCTACATATACTTCTCTAGACATTGCATATGCAACATAAAAATATTCACATAAAAGAAACTTAATATTATTATGAATGTAATGGCGAAAGCATACATATTTTATTTTCTTTAATATCAAATATAATTTTTTTCATCAAGTTTTAAATCATAATTGAATAAATGTTAAGTAGTTATATAAAAGACTAAATATAATTAAATTTTATAACAACTAGATCTATTATTTTTATAATGTTGAAAGAAAAAATATTTTGGGCGTGAACTTGATGAATATCTATATACTGTCTAAGTTTAAATTTGATGTAAAGAAATATTTGATGAGTCATACGAAAAAATAAAAAGATTGAAGTGTTAAATGATGAAGATATCGAGAAATGACTTCAATAACAAATGGGATGCTCAAGAAGATAAGACAGAAGTATCTAATCGTAACAAATCTTTTTGTGATACCTATTAAATAGAAGTTGGTCATATACATAAAGAATTTGCAAAACATTTACAAAAACTCATTATGTGCATAATCTTTTCTTTTTTATTGTTTAAAACTTCTAGTTCTTAAGAAACAGTTAGACAACTAGTATAAAATAACAATTTAATTATACATCATTCACATTTGTGTGGAGCTAGATTCTATATAAGGAATGCTTTTATTTTATATCTACTTAACAGAGTATGAAGTTATGTAAAAACAACTTTATTGTTGCATAGTTTGGAAAAAAATTATGAACTTAATTAAAAGAATTATTGTATACTTATTACTAAACTCGAGTTGATAATATGAAGATATTTTATGTAATCGTGTAACTCAGATGTGATAATGACAAAAATACTTATAAACATTTAATAGTTTAGTGAAATCATTTATGTATAATATATGACCAAGATCATCTCGGATTGGATAAAGTAGTATCATGTTGACAAGAACGTCTTAGTCAAAGTTAATAAGGATAAACAAAACTATCATTTAATGCACCTACCTGACTTGATGTCAAAGTGTTTTTTGTAGGTACACTCTTTCTCAGATTGGGACAACATCAAAACTTGTGAATATCTTAAAGTATCTAGAAGCAGAGGAAGAGTATTTTGGTTGAAGATTGAAAGAGTGTAGAGATGAGCTTCTTGTGGAGTTTTTGCAGTTTGATTTCAGCTCTATAAGAACATTTGACACCCACTATTGGGTTGATATACACTCCTTGAAGAAAAAACTTATGGTGTGGCTAATGGAAAAGAAGTCAACAACATCTCAAGTGAAATTGGCCATGCGGTTAGAGATGCAGAAAGAGTTTTTTGAATTAAAAAAGGAGAGTGCATGGGTGATGGAAGTGTTAAGAGAGGAAAATGTGAGAATAAAGAGAAAGGTGGAATAGGTAGAACATGAAAAAAGCCAACGCATCACCACCCCAACACAACATACAACATCTTGCCTTGACTTATTGATGGAAGCCTGCCTAGGCTTGGAACTCGCAGGTAGCAACTCCAAACAACAAGCATTGATGGTGCAGCATAATGAATGAAGATGAGTGGTGTTTTGGTGTGTTCTTAATGGAAGGAGTGTGTGTAGAGACCTCTCAGCTCAGAAGGCCTTCCTACTATGGAAGGAAGCTAGAGGAAAGGGTAGAGAAAGTGAAGAGAAAGGAAGCATGCATATTATGATGGAAACCTAATTAGGCAAGCCATCCAAAGGAGTACTAACTCATGCTAAGGCTAGGAAAAGGAAGTTGAAGAAGAACTTTTAAAGACTCTTTCTTGATTTTCTTTCTCTATGTTTTAGAAGGATTTCTCTTTTAATACTATATGGTTGTTTTGTTTTTTTTTTTTGTAGGATACAATAAAGCCAGGAACCATGGACCAGCCAACCCGAATTTTGGAAGCTTTTCAAGTTGGCAGCATTGGTAGCCTCAACGCCAGTCATGTTCCGTTGAACGCCAGGGGAGCTGCATACTACATGTTTTTGATGCATTTTTCATGTGACCCAGCATGCCTTCCGTGATCCAACTAGCTTGGCCTCCAAGATCGATTTTCATTTAAATTTTGGAGGGAATTTGGACCATATTTGAGGCCCCTCTTCACCTATAAATAAGAGGGCCTCTCCATTGTATATTTTCACTTTTGAGCTTTAGTGAAATGCTGCAGAATTTGATTCCAACCCTATATGCTCTTGAGTCACTCTTTCTCTTCACTTTCTCTACCCTTTCCTCTAGCTTCCTTCCATAGTAGGAAGGCCTTCTAAGCTGAGAGGTCTCTACATACACTCCTTCCATTAAAAACACACCAAAACACCACTCATCTTCATTCATTCCGCTGCACCATCAATGCTTGCTGTTTGGAGTTGCTACTTACGAGTTCCAAGTCTAGGTAGGCTTCCATCAAGTGGTATCATGAGCTTAGGTCGTCCACACACCAAGAGCTAAGCTATTTCATCCATTGTCCTTTCCAATTCTGTATTCTGTTTTGCATTCTGTCCAGATTATTCTTCCAGCAATGTTTTAGTTTTTTTTATTCTGTTCTTCTTAATTTGGTGTGTTTAATCATTGTTTGGTGTGCTTCCATTCTGTTATCATGTTTATCCTTTATTTTAAACGATGAATTTGGTGTGGTTGAGTCATTTCTAGCTTTAATTTTCAAATTCAGTAGTGTCTTAGTCTTGTGCACTTTATAGTTGCAGTTTTCATTTTGTCTCTGTTTGGTTTTCATTTCTACTGGTTTATTTCGTTTTTGCTTGAGTTCAAATGCTAGACAAGCTATATATCTACCAATAAAGGCAATGAAGACTTGTTCTAGCCTTGGTGATACAAGCTGAAGCACTCAAAAGCAAATCTAATTTTCAATACTGTTTCAATTCTCATGCAGAATTTTTATTCTGGTTTAAGTTGTTAAATCTGTTCCAACTGTTTTCCATTGAAGTCGAAGTTGGGTACAACATTGTTTAGTGTTGTTGGAGCTTGCTAAAGGTGTAGCAAACCATAATAAGCAATGAAATGCAATATGCATAGCTTGGTTGCTCAAAATCCTTAGCATCTCACTGTTTCAGCTTTATTCTAGCTTTTCACCGTGCTAAAATTTTGTTGTTTGGTCTAATTCCTGTTTGGTCATGTTAAGCTTTCCAATTCTAGCTTAGATCAATGCATTTACACTTCCTTAAGTCAATTTGATCACTGTTCCAGCTTTTGATTCTATTAAAACTTATTTTGGTGGTTAGTTGGTGTATTTTACTACATGTTTGGCTATTGCAAGGTCTGATTTCACTTGGTGTTGTTTCTTTGCTATTTAAAAGCTTGAACAAGTTTAAATTGATGTTTGAAAGTTGCTAGCACAATTCATTTGGTCAAATTTTAGCCTATATGCAGATTTGCCTATTAATCCATCACATTTTGAGTTGAATTGGAAGTGAACCAGTGATTTTGAGTTTTCAACAGTTTCTGAGTTGTTTAAGAGTTTGAACACACTTAAAATCATAAAGCAAAGTTGTTTGGTCACTCACATGAGCTATTGAATCACTTCCATTCGTTTTTGGGTTTAAAACCACCATTTCAGTCCACTTTCTGGTGTAGAATTTCAATTTCAGCCACTGTTTGGTTTTTAACTTTGCATAATTCAATTATGGATTGGTAAAAGCTGGTTCAACGTTTAAAAATGATAATAAATGATAAAAAAGAAGTAAAATCCAATGATAAAATGCATATCGAACCTTGCAATCCAGATTAAAAGCCCAAGAACTCAAAAACTCCAAATCTGAAATTCATTGGGGCATTTTATCAAACACTTTGGTTAAATATCAAACAGTTTGGTATGGATGAGTTTGTGATCTGCGATTGCGTTTTTTATTGCTTTCTTAATCTCTTCTAGTGCCATTATTAGGTTCCTTTTGAGTGCTTGCTGTTATTCCATCCTTGTTTCCATTTGATTTCCTTATTCTTGCCTTCCAAGTTGTCAAAAAAATTCAGAAAACTGGTTTGAAATTCTGGTGCAGTTTGCTAATTCTGTTTGGTGTGTTTTGAGTTGAATCTTGAAGTGCTGTGTTAGCTATTGTGAGGCATCCAGAAGCAGAAAGCTTGACCTACTGAGGTAGCATCTTAGGAAGTGGAAATGGGGCTGAAGTGGAAACAGAAAGAGTGCTTTTGAGCAACTGCAATCATGTTGTTCCAGCAGCTAAAATACACCAGAAAAGCTTACTTTACAACCTGTTTTGGAGTGGCAAACAATAGCAGCCAAATATTGAAGTCTCATTAGTTTTAGACATTATTTTAAGCTTATTTAAGTCACATATCACGGAACCTTTGCTGTTTAAAGTTGATTTTTGGTTTTTGGATAAGTGACTTGGGAAAATGCTCTTGAAGCAATTCCATGATCACATTTGAACCTTGTAATAGTGTAATTTCGTTTCCTTAGTGTAAAAGTGTGTCAAGGGGCTCCAAGTATCACTTGCACTTTGATAACAGTTGAAAAACTGTTATTTTTATACTTAAAATTGATTTAAAAAACAACCTTTATGACTAGAAACTAGCTTGGAATCATGCTTTTGCTTATGTTTTTGGAAATAAGAGAGTTGGATAGGTTTTATGCTTAATTTCCTTGTTTTTGCAGGTTTTTGAGATGAATTTGATGAAAGAAGTGAAATGGGATAGAGATGGAATCAGAAAAGGACACAAAAAGTGCAAAAGAAGAGAAGCCGCAAGTACCGCTCAGTGCCAATTACCGCTGAGCGACACTTTCAAGGACCCGTTGGCACCGTTGAGGGGTAAAAATGCAGCTGAGGGGCAGAATAGAAGACGCGCTGTTGCCGCTAAGCAGTATTTACCGCCGAGCGCCACTTTTATGGGCTTGGGCCTACTTTTCTGTATTTTTTAGAATAATATATAAGGTTTTAGTTAACCTAGGTCAGTCATCTTTGGCTGGGACGAAGCAGAAACACACTCTTTCACCCCTTGGAGGAAGATTTTGGATGCTACAGCTCCTTTCTCACCTTTCTAGGGTTTTATCTTCCACTCTTTCATTGTATTTCATCTAGTTTCACCATGAATATGGTGAACTAAACATTTATTGTTGTTGGGGAATCAATGTAATCCTTTTGAAACTCTCATGTATGGAATTTGTTCTTCAAAATTTTCTTTAAGATACATGCTTTCTTTCATTAATTGTTAGGGTTTTTCCTCTTTGCTCAAAGCATGCATTTTTTAACTCATTCGATGTCATGATCATTGATTTTGTCGATATGGACACATACGGGAAAATCTAGATCTGGGGAATCTCTCCCAATAGTAGTGTAAACCTAGACATAAGAGTATGATGGTTGGTTGCCTTTAAGCTTTTGTTCACTGTAATGCATGATTAATTGCTAGGGAGACAAGACATTGTAAATTAGTGATTATGATTAGGCTTTCTTCGCCGAGACATCGGGTTTAAGGTAATTTAGAAAGTGACATTAACAATTAATGAAGAAAGATAAATTCATGAATACATGAGAGTGGATAGGATGAAATTGATAAACCCCAACAACATATTCATTCATATATTTCCAATCACGTGTTTTGTTTCTTCTTGCCCATTGATCAATACATGCATACATATTTACTTTTCAGTATTGTGCATTTAAACATACAACCAGGTTTATTACTTGATATGATTCGGTTACACTTGCCGAGGGTATAACAAGTTCTTGACTCCGTTTTCGGGGATTAAAGATTTGTCAATCACACTTTCACTTAGGGCCGTCTAGCATTTACATTTTGCATCTTTATTGCTTTCTTTAAATTGCTTGTTTGATCCTTTTGTTTTAAGTCTCCGTGGTATATAGGATAGCATAGCATCTAGCTAAACCTTCTTTTGTTTTTTAAGGAGTATTTCATTAACATCTTAGGTTATTTTCGCCTATCCGAACCGGTTCTGCATCCGAGGTATATACAGGCGAGGCAAAAAGTCTACTACTTTATGCCTCGGCTCTGAACCGAGGCAAAAAAGTGTATGTTTTTACCTCGGTTTAAATGCAACCGAGGCAGTAGATAATGTTCCTTTTTTTTTACTTTTTCTTTTCGTCATACTTTTCGCCTCGGTTGCTGGTGAACCGAGACAGTAGAGGGGTCTTATGTCTCGGTTTAGAGTTGAAACGAGGTAGTAGAAAGATTTGTTTTTCTTTGCTAATACCACAGAACTGCAAAATGTTCCTATGACCAAAAATGATGAGTTCGAGCAGATCCTTATGGAGCTCAAACTCGTATGAATTCCCTTTATCACACCCCTTCAGCTTCTCAATCCCAACCCTCTTCCCCTTGTACGAATTTGGCTCAATCTGCTCAACAAACTCCACGCTATCTGAGTTCAACAACCATTTCTCAATCTCATCTCCACCTGACTGTATGGTCTGCCATTCATCCATTGACACAACGAAAGATGAAGAAGGCAAAGGATTCAAGTCAAAGGATATTGGTGTTACAAAAGAAAATGAACAAAACTAAAAAGTTTAACATGTAATTTTCATGTGGAAGAAGAAACATGAACCTTCCAAATCAAGATGGAGATGTCGTAGTGGTTAGAATCGTAGGATGAAATGGGGGAAATGGTAGCTCCAATGGCTATTTTATTGTTTGCTTGCACAAAACCAACACAAAGAAGGTTATCACATTTTGTTGCCTGATATGAATCACTCTGCATAATCCACAAAATCATCACTCTCACAAATATTTTTTGCATCTAAACATCATTATGATAAATCAGAATAGAAAATCTCTGGAGTGGTTAATAAAATGATTATAGTGTGATTAAGGGAGAGATGTTGATTGTCCAATAAGTGAATAATCTTGGCCTGGCCAATCACAGAGATGCAAGCAAACGGAGCATCAGAACATAACCTTGAACCTCGTCATCACAATCCTCTTGAATCAAAATCGCAGGCTGGTCACTCTTCAAAAATCGCCAAGGTAAACAACATCGCGTTCTTATCGATACTGTCGTCCTCGACCGTCAAAGCAGAGTGATGAGTGCATATTTATGCCCACATTTATGCTTTAAAATTAAATTTTTGATGAAATTAATGTGCTTGAATGATTGATTTAAAGAGGATTTGTGATGATTGGAATTGTTGGGTTTGGGAATTAAAGAGACGTAAAAAGTGAGTTTTAGGGCATAAAATATTCTTGGATGTTCTTATGTTTATTTGTGCAGCTGAAATTATAAGTTCTATTGGTCCAAATGGCAATTCAAGGCCCAAAAATCAGGTTTTATTTGGAAAATAATGTACAGATGGGTCAAACAGACAGACTTTACCCTTGCACCTCCTAAAATCCCTACATACACTCCTATTTCTGAAACAGGCCAACAACCAAACCCAAACACTAAGTCTTTCCTACTACACCTCCCTAAGTTTCCTGTTCATACCTCTCCTAAACCAAACTCCACCAGATTATGCCACGTGTCCAAATCCTCTACACACAGATTTAACCATTAAGAAACTGCCACGTCATTAATCCTCTGCACACCAAATAGACCAACCACATGCTGACACATCATCATCTTCTTCCCAAAAACCCTAATTCCCAAATCCAACCCTAGTCGCCTGATAAGCTGTCGTTGAAGCTATCAAATTAATACTACTTTTCAAGGCAACTTCAGTATTGCCAAGTAGTATTCAAGAAAGTAGACAGGGTTGAAGTAACCCTGAGTCGTCTCCCAACGAACACGGAATTGCTTTTGAATATCTGTGATTCTTACGAATGCTATGCAATGCTTATGAATAAAAGTAATGGTTGAAGAGTGTTTAAAGAATAAATAAGAAACTTAAAAACAGTTACGATGAAATAGGCTAATTCCACTACTTTTCCAAGATAGATTCATCATCGGTTATTCACGGATAATTGTTCAATTGATTATTGTTTAAGTTTCAAATTAATTAAAGTACATTCTTAATTAATTTGAGGGCGATCATGCATTTAACTAAAGTAAATTCTCAATCAAATGCAAAATCTTTCTAGATTATTCACAATAAATTCAACCAAAGTACATTCTCAATCAAATTCTATTGTGTTTAATCATGTCTATTCTTAAATCTCCTAACCAAATTAAAAGCTAATCAATCAAAGTAAATTCTCAATTGATTATAGTTGAAATTATTACTAATAAATCAAAGTACATTCTCAATTGATAGTAAAAACCATTTAATCATATGAAAGTTCCTAAATTAAATCAAAGTAGATTCTCAATTTAAACCTAGAAACCCTAAAACTCATATAATCAATATGCATGTAGATTGAAACATATTATGATGCAAAAATCTTTGCTTTTAACAAGATAGAGAGATGAAAGACATAGAGAGAGAACAACTTAAATAAATAATCAAAATAAACAATTGCATTAACTTAACGTAACCTTAGAATCCATTAGGGAATTACAGCAGAATAGCCCTAGATGCTTAGCTCTCCATGAATGGAGTTGAATACAAGATGAAAGAAAAGTGAGAGGAGTATGAGAGAATGAATGCCTTAAGTGAAGTCTCTGGGTTTCTTTATATAGGGCTTGATTACGCTTGGACTCTGAGTATTCAGTTGATAGAATCTTTTATCTTATATCTTCCAAATAACCAAAAGATTTAAATAATTATAACATTATTTGGAAGATATTTTCGGTTGATATTCCCAAATTAAATTAATTCAACAACTGAATTTTATCTTTTAACTTTTCTGAATTTCCAAAATTGCACAAATGCCCTGAAATTTCCTCTATCTGCACTTTAGCCCCTTCTGAGTTTCTGAAATTGCAAGAAAACCCCTCAGTTGACCAGATTTGACCAAACTTAAGCAGTGTTGACCAGCTTGGACCAGAGAAGGACGTGCCCAATGGGAGCTCGACACGTGTCAGGCTCCTCCCTACCCAAAATTAGGGTTCAGAATTGGGGAAAGGGCTTCCCCCTCTTCGCCGTCTGCCTACGCCGCCTCCCTGCTCTTGCGTCTTTGATTTTGTTGTGTTTTTGGATTTGTAGGTGGAGGTCTGATTGCAGAGTGGGAAGGTGCGGTGGCGTGTGTGATGGCTGCCATGGAGGTTGGGCAACGGCAAGGAAGAAGAGACGCTCTCTGTCGCAATGAAGGAAACGAAGATGGAGAAGCTTGATCTCACCGTTTGTTGATGGCGCGATTGGGTTTTCTGGGTTTTTTGCTGTGTGAATTTTCTGAGTGCAGGTGGTTGAGACACGACTTTGCAGAGGCGCGATGGTGGTGACGGCGAGAAGCGTGGTCTGATGATGGTGATGTGCGTTGAAGGTTGCGATCTGCGGCGCGGCTTGGAGATGGAGGTTTCAAAAGCGGCGACCCTTTCGCAAATGGAGGAGGAGCTCGCTGGTTTGATGGCGACGGCCTTGGTGGTTGCGCGGTTGCTGTGGTTATTGGCCGTGGAAGAAGGTGGTTGATGGTGGTGATTTCAGAGGAGCTTTGCATGATGAAGATGGTGGCGGAGTGGTGACCGGCAAAGCGACATCCATGGCAGAACCGCGATTGTCGAAGGCGGAGAACTCGCGTCTGGTCTCGCGGTGGCGGCAGCTTCACGGCGGCATGGTCCGGCGAAGGCGGTGCAGCATGATGGCGGATGCGCGAGAATGATGGTGGCTGTCCGATGACGGAGCGGCGTTGGGGCTTGCGGCGGCGGCACGGCAGTGGCGGCTAGGGTTTGGATTAGGGTTTCTCTTTGGAGAAGATGATGCACATGTCTTAGGGCTGAGGTGGCGTGTACTGATTGGTTCAATTTGTTAATGGTGGATTGCCACGTGGCATGATCTGGTGAAGTTTGGCTTAGGAGGGGTATGGGTAAGGAAATTTAGGGGGTGTATTTAGAATAGGGTTACTGTTTGGCTTAGTATTGGGCCTGTTTAAGAGAAGAGGGGTGTATATAGGGAAATTGGGAGGTGCAAGGGTAAAAGTTGTCTGTATGGCCCATCTGTACATTATTTTCCAAATAAAACCTGATTTTGGGCCTTGAATTGCCATTTGGACCAATAAAACTTATATTCTCAGCTGCACAAATAAACATTAGAATATCCAAGAATAATTTATGCGCTAAAACTTACTTTTTACGTCTCTTTATTTCCCAAACCCAATAATTCCAATCATCACAAATTCACTTAAAATCAACCATTTAAACACAACTATCCCATCAAAATTTTAATTTTCAAACATAAATGTGGGCATAAATATGCACTCATCATCGCCGCGGATGCGCCGTTAACTACTGCCTCCGCCGTTTCGTCCTCCACCGACGATCAACCTTGCCGCGTCGCTCCGCCACCATCGCGCGACCACCCTCGTCGCCAGCAACGCCACCAACCTCCATTCATTTCGCTTCCGCCAGGCCATGCGTCGTTGCAACCATCATCATCGCGCCACCACGCCGCAGATCCAAACAACCACGTCGCCGGCCACAATCTTCTTCCTTGCGGCCAACCCCAAACTAGAGCCATAAGCCCTCTGTCACTCACGCACAACTGCCGTCACGCACGGCCAATCTATCTTCTTCGCGCCGCATCAGCACAACACCATTGATATTTAGCAAGATTCTAACATTCACACACTTTAGAAAACATGCAATTACTGATCATGCGGACTTTTTAAAGGTTGTATTGAGGCCAAGGCAAAGGTAGGAAATTTTCTTGGGATTTCTGAGCTTTTGAAATTGAAATAGAAAGAGTAATGATATTTGATTTCAAAAACAAATCTATTTCTTGCTCTTTTAAGGAAGATTTTCTTTTCTTTCTTCTTCTTTTCCTTTTTTTTTAAACTTCAATTTTTCATCTTCCTTTTTACCCTTTTTATTGTTTTGTGGGTGAGATACTCACCCACACACGTATTCATCACTTTAATTCTAACAGAATCCATTACTCCTTCTTCTTTCCTAAGGTAAGGAACATATGATTTTTCTTCTTTTTTCATTTGACAATGACTGGGAACAAGAAAAAATAGGCTTAAGGCTCAAAGAAGGTTCCAATGGATTAATGTTAGGACAAGTTTATTTAGCCAAGTAGATAAAACAAGAAATGTCTCAATCATATCAAATCATGCATATTTACCTCAGTTGCACAACATAGAATCAAGCTAACTATTAGAGTATCAACAAAACATGGGCAATTCATACAAGAAAAATAGGTATGGCACATGGTGGTCCATCCTTAACATTAAGTCCAAAACTCACATGGTTCAAATTTCTTTCACAAAAGATTTAATCAGGAAATTCTCAAGTCAACTCAATCAACAAATCATAAAAGCAATCCACTCATGACACATTTTGTTTTCTTAAATTCATGATCATTCCAGTTACTGATTCAAACTCTCAAATCCAATGCAAATATTTATTAAAAACAAACAAAATAGACAAACAAAATTAATTGTTTCCCCACACCCCCATGATGGACAAATTTATGAGCACCAAAATATGATGTCACAAACTTGTTTTTCAATCGGCAAGTATGACCGAATCGTTCAAGTAATAAACTTGGTAGGACCAAGTATCGTTCTTCCCAAAGGACTCACGACCTAGTTTAGTTGTGTGATTTGTTGATTAGCTAAGACTTACAAACGAAATAATTGAGATCTTATATGCAAAAGACGAAAATTAAATATGTATGCATGAAGTTTTGATCAATGGCAAAAAGCAAAAGATAAACACTTTCAATGAAATATATGTATATGTTGTTGGGGGTCAATTTCATCTTATCCACTCTCATATATTTTAGGAATTCAACATTCAAATCATCATTGTTAATGCCACTCTCTAAAGTACCTTTCTAGAAGGCTTCTCCCTAATCACGAGTTCATACAATTCCTAGCATTCCTAATGATCAGTTCATAAGTGCAGGAGCTTAAGACAACCAATATCATATTGGGAGAAATTCCCCGGATCTAGACTTCCCCGTACGTTCCCGTATCGACAAAACCAATAATCATGCATCGAATGAGTTAAACAATGCAAGCATTAAGCAAAGAGGAAAAACCCTAACTAATGATGAAAGAAAGCATAAATCTTAATTAAAAGATGTAACAACCAGATTCCATATATGAGAGCTTCATAAGATTACATTGATTCCCCAACAAACATACAAGGTTTAGTTCACCATATTCATGGTGAACCTAGATGAATTACAGTGAAAGAATGAAAGAATAAACCCTAAAAAGGTGAAGAGGAGAGCCGTCACCATCTCCCAATCTACCCCCAAGGGGTGAAAAGTGTGTTTCTACTTCCTCCCAGCCAAAGATACCAACCCTAGGACGTCCTAAAGCTTATATACTATTCCAAAAATACAGAAAAATTAGGCCCAAGCCCATAAAAGTGCCAAAAAAAACAGTCCAAGCCCATTTAGAATGGCGCTCAGCGGTATTTTACCGCTGAGCGGTACTAGCGGTTGATCCATTTTGCCCCCCAGCTGCTGTTTTGCCCCTCAGCGGTGATTTCGGCACCTGAAAACTGCCGCTCAGCGCCAAATTTCCGCTCAGCGCCACTCGGTCAGACTTTTTCTGCGTTCTGGTTGGTTTTTCAGCATTCTGGTTGACTGGTTGACTTTTCTGGTTGACTGGTTGACTTTTCTGGTTGACTGGTTGACTTTTCTGTTTTCTGGTTGACTTTTCAGCACTCCAATCATTCGGTATTTCAATTCTTCTTTCAAATCATTCAATTAGCCTACAAAATCAAGGGAATCTTGCATAAAACCATTAAATTCACTTTCAACTCTCTTATTCTCAAAACTAAAGCAAAAATATGATTTCAAGCTAGTTTCTAAGTCTTAAAGGTTGCTTTTGGTATCAAATTTAAGCATAAAAATAACGGTTTTTCAACCGTTATCACCCCACACTTAAACTATGCATTGTCCTCAATGTATGCCTTATATATAAAATGCAAAGAAAAAGTATGAGGGAACTTACCTCCTTCAAGGTGGAAGGAATGTTGGAGTGGTCAAATTCACTCCATCCATCGTCTTGTTCAACATGTCTTGATTTTCAGTAAATATCCGCAGACGATGGCCATTTACCTTGAAGATTCTATCAGAAGATTCTTCCTTGATCTCCACTGCTCCATAGGGAAACACTTGTGTTACAATGAATGGACCTTCCCATTTGGAGCGTAATTTACCACTCATAGGCCCTACCCTGGACTTGTACAATAACACCTTTTGACCTATGTTGAAATCCTTTTTGGTCACAAGCTTTTGATCATGGAATTTCTTGGCTTTTTCTTTGTAAAACTTGGAGTTTTCATAGGCTGTGAGCTTAATCTCCTCTAGTTCTTGCAGTTGGAGCTTTCTCTCTTTCCCTGCTCCTTCCATGTCCAAATTACAAGCCTTCACAGCCCAATAGGCTCGGTGTTGAATCTCCACAGGTAGATGGCAAGCTTTTCCAAATACAACCCTGAAAGGTGACATACCTATTGGTGCTTTGTAGGCCGTCCGATGTGCCCAAAGTGCATCATCCAATCTTGCGGCCCAATCCTTCCTATTTGGCTTCACTAGCTTTTGCAATATCTTTTTGATCTCCCTGTTAGAGACCTCAGCTTGTCCATTAGTTTGGGGGTGATATGGTGTAGCAATGCGATGCGTCACCCCATACTTTTTCAACATATTCTCTAACAGCTTATTGCAAAAGTGGGTCCCCTGATCACTAACGATGGCTCGTGGTATTCCAAACCTACAGAAAATGTTAGATCTGACAAAACTCATAACAACTCGAGCATCATTAGTCCTTGTAGCTATGGCTTCCACCCATTTGGAAACATAGTCTACAGCAAGCAAAATATAAGAAAACCCAGAAGAAGAAGGAAAAGGACCCATGAAGTCAATACCCCAAATATCAAATACCTCACAATATAGCATGGGTTGTTGAGGCATCTCTTCCCTCCTAGTGATGGATCTAGCTGCCCTCTGACATTGCTCACAATTTTCATATATCCTCCGTGCATCTTTAAAGATGGTAGGCCAATATAATCCACAATCCAACACCTTCCTACCTGTCCTTTGCGTGCCATAGTGTCCTCCAAAAGGTGATGAATGACAAAATTCCAGCACATAAGGTATCTCTATATCAGGAACACACCTCCTTACAACTTGGTCACTACCAATGCGCCATAAGAATGGTTCATCCCAAACATAGTACTTCGCCTCACTTTTCAGTTTGGCTTTCTCAGATTTGGAGAAAGATGGAGGAATAGCTGAAACAGCCAAATAGTTAACAATGTCAGCAAACCAAGGTTCAGGATACATACCTTTTACAGAAGTCAATGCTAGCAGGATTTCATCAGGAAAGTCATCTTGAATAGGAATTTCATCTTCTTCTTTTTCAATCCTACTAAGATGGTCTGCTACTAGATTATGGGCTCCACTTCTGTCCCGAATTTCAATGTCAAACTCTTGGAGCAGTAGCATCCATCTGATTAACCTTGGTTTGGAATCTGCTTTCTTTAGAAGGAATTTCAATGCAGCATGATCTGTATAAACAATTACCTTGGATCCAAGTATGTATGATCTGAATTTATCCAAGGCAAATACAACAGCTAGTAATTCCTTCTCAGTTGTGGTATAATTTGCCTGTGCAGTGTCCAATGTTCTGGAAGCATAATATATCACATGTGGTAGCTTCCCATTTCTTTGTGCAAGTACCGCTCCTACTGCAAAGTTTGATGCATCACACATCAACTCGAATGGTAATGTCCAATCAGGTGGTTGGATGATGGGAGTGGTAGTGAGTGCCTTTTTCAAGGAATCAAAAGCGGTTTTGCACTTCCCTCCAAAGTCAAATGGTACATCTTTCTGAAGTAAGTTGGAGAGAGGATTAGCTATCTTGCTAAAGTCCTGTATAAACCTCCTGTAAAACCCTGCATGACCAAGAAAAGATCGAACCTCTCGTACAGAAGAGGGGTAAGGCAATTGTGAAATAACATCAATTTTAGCAGGATCTACAGATATACCATTCCTGGAGACAACATGACCCAAAACTATACCTTGTTCCACCATAAAATGACATTTTTCAAAATTCAAAACAAGGTTAGTTTCTTCACATCTCTGCAAAACTCTTGCAAGATTAGCCAAACAATTATCAAAAGATGAACCATACACACTAAAATCATCCATGAAAACCTCAATACAATGCTCCAATAAGTCTGTAAAAATACTCAGCATACATCGCTGAAATGTACCAGGAGCATTGCATAAACCAAATGGCATTTTCCGATAAGCATATGTACCAAAAGGACAAGTGAAGGTAGTCTTATGTTGGTCCTCCGGGGCTATACAAATTTGAAAATACCCGGAGAATCCATCTAGAAAACAGTAATGTGACTTACCTGCCAAACGGTCTAGCATCTGATCCATGAATGGCAAAGGAAAATGGTCCTTTCTAGTGACTTGGTTCAATCTCCTATAGTCAATACAAACCCTCCAGCTATTCTGAATACGAGTAGGAATCAATTCCTCCTTCTCGTTTTTAACCACTGTGATTCCAGATTTCTTGGGAACCACATGTACAGGGCTCACCCAAGTGCTGTCAGAAATGGGATATATAATACCTGCTTGTAGCAACTTGGTTACCTCTTTCTTGACAACCTCCATCAGTTGAGGATTCAGTCTTCTTTGAGGTTGTCTCACTGGTTTAGCATCCTCCTCCAAAAGTATTCTGTGCATACAAAATGAAGGACTAATACCAGGAATATCTGCTAAAGTCCAGCCTATTGCTTTCTTGTGGTCTTTGATAACCTGTAATAGCTGTTTTTCCTGCTCATCAGTAAGCAATGCAGATATAATAACAGGGAGTTTCCCATCCCTCTCAAGATAAGCATATTTCAAATGGGATGGTAAAGGTTTCAACTCCAAAACGGGTGGTTGTACCACAGATGGCAGGATTTTACTGCCTAAGGTAATCTCAGCCACCTCAACATCACACTCGGACGCCACAGAGGTATCATCTATTGACACTGCGTCCTCAATATCACCTGTTTTACAATTTTCTTCGTCGTCCAAAATCAGGCACGACATGTTTGAAAAAGAAAAGTCTAAAGATGGAGAAAAAGTTGAAAAAATGTCCAAGAAACTAACAGAAAAATTATTTACAATTTCACTTAATAAATCAATACAAAACAAAGAATGCTCTTCAATTGGGTGCTTCATGGCTTCCAATACATTAAAATGCACCTCCTCATCACCTATCTCCATGGTTAGTGTTCCTGCATGCACATCTATCTTGGTTCGTGCTGTCATCATGAAAGGTCTTCCCAAGATAATAGTTGATGACTTGATTCCATCTTCATCCTTCATATCCAAGATGTAGAAATCGGCAGGAAAAATTAGCTTGTCTACTCGGACAAGGACATCTTCAAGCACACCTGCAGGGTTAACTGTGCTACGGTTGGCCAGTTGAATGACCACACCCGTAGTTTTAAGAGGTCCCAAAGATAGAGAAGTAAACACTGATAAAGGCATTACATTAATGGAAGGCCCTAAATCTAACATGGCATTGTCAAACTTTAAATTTCCAATAGTACAAGGAATAGAAAACATACCTGGATCTTTGCATTTTTGTGGTAGTTCAATGTGTTTCTTAACCAAACTTGACACATTTCTTCCCAAATTCACAATCTCATTATCCCTAATACGCCTTTTATTTGTGCAAAGTTCTTTCAAAAATTTGGCGTACTTGGGAATTTGTTTAACAGCATCAAGCAAAGGAATGTTGATCTCTACCTTCTTGAAAGTATTTAAAATCTCTTGGTCTAATTCCTCCATTTTTTTGTTTCTCGGTTTTAATCGATTTGGATATGGAGGAGGTGGAGAATAAGATGAAGAAGAATTTGTAGAAGAATTAGAAGATACTAACCTGGATTTTTCAGTGGTAGATTCAGGTGATGGCTCACTTGATCCTCCATTGTCATCAATTTGTGCTTCTTCTTTCTCTTTATCTTCATCCTCTAGGGCTCCTTCAGGACCTTCTACCTGCTTACCCGTTCTTAAAGTGATAGCATTTACATTTCTCGGGTTGACCACTGTTTGTGCAGGCAGTTTATTTGATTCCTTAGCCTCTAGCTTATCCACCCTCTAAGTCAACTCTTCAATTGATTTCTTTATTTCTGAATTTTGCTCAACTATTGTTTTCATGAAATCTTGCATTGACATTTCAGGCTGAGATTGCTGCCTTTGTTGAGGTGGAACATAAGGTTGTCTGTTCTGCTGATATCTATTGGAGGACGAATCATGATAATTCTGGTATGGTCTATTTCCTCCAATCATGTTTGCAGCAAAAGCTTGAGATGGGTTTTCCACAGTGGTCTCCACCAAGCTAGGACATTCATCAGTATAATGGTTAGTTGAAATGCAAATTCCACACTTCTTAACAATTTGTGGAGTTGAGGTTTTAAACAAACATGCAATCTCGTCGAGTTTGCTTTCTAGCTTATTCAATCTTTCATCTATCCTCTTTCCATCAACTGCACCATTATCAATTTCATGCACTCCCTTCAACAAAGTTACTGAATTTTCTCTTGTGCCATACTGTTGATTGTCTACTGCCTTCCGTTCTATTAGATCTATACCATCTTCTGGTGACCTATCTAAGAAAGATCCTCCGCTTGCAGAATCTGCCCATGACCTATCAGTAGGACTTAAGCCTTCATAAAAGCTTAGAATAAAATCTTCCATTTGGAGTTGAGGGCATGAAGAGCATAGTTTCTTGAATCTTTCCCAATATTCACTAAGATTCTCTCTATCTCTTTGTCTTATATCTTGAATTTCTCTACGGATAGCTGACAATCTGGATGCAGGAAAATACTTCTCAAGAAAGAGTCTTTCAATAGTTTCCCAATTTGTAATCCGTGCAGAGAGATAATACCACCAATCTTGAGCTGCGCCTTGAAGAGTAAAAGGAAAAGCTCTCATTTTAAGGCTCTCTATTGTGATCCTGGGAGATCTAAAGTTTTCACACAACATGTGAAATTGTCTCAAGTGCTTGTGTGGATTCTCCCTTGATAACCCATTGAACTTTGGTAAGGCATTTAACAGGTCAAGTCTCAGCTCCCACTCCTCATTAGGATATTCAATGTTACTTCGGATAGCTGTATTGTGGGAGGTGGCGAATTGTCTGATGGTTCTTTGTGCCATATTGTTTGGGTTAGGATCAGATAAAGGATTGGATGGTATGTTTGTGATTGGAGATAATGAAGGTGGAATGATTTCAGATGTAGGAAGTGTTCCTTCAGTAGAACACCCAAATTTCAATCTTCTCCGCAGCTTACGCAAATTCCTTTCAACTTCCGGGTTAATTTGATAAAATTCTCCCGGGTTAGCTCTGGTCATGCACTACGCAATCTGCTGGAAGTTGTTCCTCTGTTACTTCTCTTTTTCTTTTGTTCTTGCTTTAGATAAATATTTCAAATAAGAGATAAGAGAGACTTGTTGGGTCCACTCCCAGGAAAGAGAGGTGCGTCACAATGGACAACTTAAGTACCAAGTCTTTCCTAGCCAAAGTGTATTCAAACTAGCCTCAAGTATTTCTCAAGAGAAATTTTTAATAAAAAACAAGAACAAAGATTTTTTTTTTTTTTTTTTGCTAAACCAATAATGACTAAATACTATAAAATAACTCAAATTATATTAAATGTATGTGCGTTAAATAAAACAAATAAAAAAAACTAAAAATAAATAAAATAAAATAAAATAAGAATCAAAATATTTAAAATACTAACCGTATTCCCCGGCAACGGCGCCAAATTTGATAAGCTGTCGTTGAAGCTATCAAATTAATACTACTTTTCAAGGCAACTTCAGTATTGCCAAGTAGTATTCAAGAAAGTAGACAGGGTTGAAGTAACCCTGAGTCGTCTCCCAACGAACACGGAATTGCTTTTGAATATCTGTGATTCTTACGAATGCTATGCAATGCTTATGAATAAAAGTAATGGTTGAAGAGTGTTTAAAGAATAAATAAGAAACTTAAAAACAGTTACGATGAAATAGGCTAATTCCACTACTTTTCCAAGATAGATTCATCATCGGTTATTCACGGATAATTGTTCAATTGATTATTGTTTAAGTTTCAAATTAATTAAAGTACATTCTTAATTAATTTGAGGGCGATCATGCATTTAACTAAAGTAAATTCTCAATCAAATGCAAAATCTTTCTAGATTATTCACAATAAATTCAACCAAAGTACATTCTCAATCAAATTCTATTGTGTTTAATCATGTCTATTCTTAAATCTCCTAACCAAATTAAAAGCTAATCAATCAAAGTAAATTCTCAATTGATTATAGTTGAAATTATTACTAATAAATCAAAGTACATTCTCAATTGATAGTAAAAACCACTTAATCATATGAAAGTTCCTAAATTAAATCAAAGTAGATTCTCAATTTAAACCTAGAAACCCTAAAACTCATATAATCAATATGCATGTAGATTGAAACATATTATGATGCAAAAATCTTTGCTTTTAACAAGATAGAGAGATGAAAGACATAGAGAGAGAACAACTTAAATAAATAATCAAAATAAACAATTGCATTAACTTAACGTAACCTCAGAATCCATCAGGGAATTACAGCAGAATAGCCCTAGATGCTTAGCTCTCCATGAATGGAGTTGAATACAAGATGAAAGAAAAGTGAGAGGAGTATGAGAGAATGAATGCCTTAAGTGAAGTCTCTGGGTTTCTTTATATAGGGCTTGATTACGCTTGGACTCTGAGTATTCAGTTGATAGAATCTTTTATCTTATATCTTCCAAATAACCAAAAGATTTAAATAATTATAACATTATTTGGAAGATATTTTCGGTTGATATTCCCAAATTAAATTAATTCAACAACTGAATTTTATCTTTTAACTTTTCTGAATTTCCAAAATTGCACAAATGCCCTGAAATTTCCTCTATCTGCACTTTAGCCCCTTCTGAGTTTCTGAAATTGCAAGAAAACCCCTCAGTTGACCAGATTTGACCAGACTTAAGCAGTGTTGACCAGCTTGGACCAGAGAAGGACGTGCCCAATGGGAGCTCGACACGTGTCAGGCTCCTCCCTACCCAAAATTAGGGTTCAGAATTGGGGAAAGGGCTTCCCCCTCTTCGCCGTCTGCCTACGCCGCCTCCCTGCTCTTGCGTCTTTGATTTTGTTGTGTTTTTGGATTTGTAGGTGGAGGTCTGATTGCAGAGTGGGAAGGTGCGGTGGCGTGTGTGATGGCTGCCATGGAGGTTGGGCAACGGCAAGGAAGAAGAGACGCTCTCTGTCGCAATGAAGGAAACGAAGATGGAGAAGCTTGATCTCACTGTTTGTTGATGGCGCGATTGGGTTTTCTGGGTTTTTTGCTGTGTGAATTTTCTGAGTGCAGGTGGTTGAGACACGACTTTGCAGAGGCGCGATGGTGGTGACGGCGAGAAGCGTGGTCTGATGATGGTGATGTGCGTTGAAGGTTGCACATGTCTTAGGGCTTGGTGATGTGCGTTGAAGGTCTGATGATGGTGATGCGCGGCTTGGAGATGGAGGTTTCAAAAGCGGCGGCCCTTTCGCAAATGGAGGAGGAGCTCGCTGGTTTGATGGCGACGACCTTGGTGGTTGCGCGGTTGCTGTGGTTATTGGCCGTGGAAGAAGGTGGTTGATGGTGGTGATTTCAGAGGAGCTTTGCATGATGAAGATGGTGGCGGAGTGGTGACCGGCAAAGCGACATCCATGGCAGAACCGCGATTGTCGAAGGCGGAGAACTCGCGTCTGGTCTCGCGGTGGCGGCAGCTTCACGGCGGCATGGTCCGGCGAAGGCGGTGCAGCATGATGGCGGATGCGCGAGAATGATGGTGGCTGTCCGGTGACGGAGCGGCGTTGGGGCTTGCGGCAGCGGCACGGCAGTGGCGGCTAGGGTTTGGATTAGGGTTTCTCTTTGGAGAAGATGATGCACATGTCTTAGGGCTGAGGTGGCGTGTACTGATTGGTTCACTAGTAAGTGAAAGGATTAATGATGTGACATCATCTGGATGGTTCAATTTGTTAATGGTGGATTGCCACGTGGCATGATCTGGTGAAGTTTGGCTTATGAGGGGTACGGGTAAGGAAATTTAGGGGGTGTATTTAGAATAGGGTTACTGTTTGGCTTAGTATTGGGCCTGTTTAAGAGAAGAGGGGTGTATATAGGGAAATTGGGAGGTGCAAGGGTAAAAGTTGTCTGTATGGCCCATCTGTACATTATTTTCCAAATAAAACCTTATTTTGGGCCTTGAATTGTCATTTGGACCAATAAAACTTATATTCTCAGCTGCACAAATAAACATTAGAATATCCAAGAATAATTTATGCGCTAAAACTTACTTTTTACGTCTCTTTATTTCCCAAACCCAATAATTCCAATCATCACAAATTCACTTAAAATCAACCATTTAAACACAACTATCCCATCAAAATTTTAATTTTCAAACATAAATGTGGGCATAAATATGCACTCATCATCGCCGCGGATGCGCCGTTAACTACTGCCTCCGCCGTTTCGTCCTCCACCGACGATCAACCTTGCCGCGTCGCTCCGCCACCATCGCGCGACCACCCTCGTCGCCAGCAACGCCACCAACCTCCATTCATTTCGCTTCCGCCAGGCCATGCGTCGTTGCAACCATCATCATCGCGCCACCACGCCGCAGATCCAAACAACCACGTCGCCGGCCACAATCTTCTTCCTTGCGGCCAACCCCAAACTAGAGCCACAAGCCCTCTGTCACTCACGCACAACTGCCGTCACGCACGGCCAATCTATCTTCTTCGCGCCGCATCAGCAAGCCGCCGTGATTGCATCCAGTCTCGCTGCCAACAGCAAAACCTCCATGGTCGCCGCATCACACTTCCACTGCGAGAATCTTCAAGCGGCATCATCATCTTGCGAGTTCCATCCTCCTCAACGTACAACCATCACCGGACCTGCATCAGAAAAACAAAAAACGCAAGACCCAAATTTAGGTTTGTGCATCCAATTCCGGAGACCCCAGTCCGCGAATCACCACCATACGAAATCGCGATCATCTTCTTCACCAAACTTGCATCAGAAAACCAAATCGCGACACAGCCCTCCTCGCGTGTTCATCATGATCACCGTGTCGCGACCACCACTAACCTCCATCGTCTGCGCACCGCGAGCACAGGCAAGAAGAGAAATCCAAACAGCAAAACCCTCAACGCGCTATTCTCCAATTAGCGAGCAGCACTGCTGTAGAGGGAAGGGTTCGAACGCAAGCAGCCGCTGCACAACCTTCTTCCTTGAGCCATCATCACCATGACCTTCCTCTCCATAGTGGCGGAAGCGAGAGCAAGAATTTTCTCCACTCTCCAATTCGCAGCGCAGGCAGAGGCGGAGGGGGTTTCCCCAATCTGACAAACCCTAATTTTGGGTGGAAGTGGATTGACACGTGGCGGGCACTCATTGACGCGTCATCTTGAGTAAAAAATGGTCAATGATATTTGAATCTGGTCAAGGTGGTCAACTGAGGGGCTTTCCTGCAATTTCAGAAATTAAAAAGGGGCTAAAGTGCAGATAGAAGAAATTCAGGGCTTATGTGTAATTTTGGAAGTTCAGAAAAGCTAAAAGATAAAATTCAGTTATTGAATTAATTTGATTTGGGAACATCAACAGAAAAATCTTACAAATAATGTTATAATTATCTAAATCTTTTAGTTATTTGGAAGATATAAGATAAAAGATTCTATCAACTAAATATTCAGAGTCCAAGCCCAATCAAGCCCTATATAAAGAGACCTAGGGGAGGCAGAAAAGGAACTTCACCTCATTCATTCATTCACCACTTCTCTCACTTTTCTTTCATCTTGTATTCAACTCCATTCATGGAGAGCTAAGCATCTAGGGCTATTCTGCTGTAATTCCATTATGGATTCTGAGGTTAGATTGAGTTAATGCAATTGTTTATTTTGATTATTGATTTAAGTTGTTCTCTCTCTATGTCTTTCATCTCTCTATCAAATTAAAAGCAAAGATTTTTGCATCATAATGTGTTTGAATCTACATGCATATTGATTATATGAGTTCTAGGGTTTCTAGGTTTAATTGAGAATCTACTTTGATTTAATTTAGGAACTTTTATATGATTAAATGGTTTTTACTATCAATTGAGAATGTACTTTGATTGGTAGTAATAATTTCAACTATAATCAATTGAGAATTTACTTTGATTGATTAGTTTTTAATTTGGTTAGGTCATTTAAGAATAGACATGATTAAACACAATAGGATTTGATTGAGAATGTACTTTGGTTGAATTCATTGTGAATAATCTAGAAAGGTTTTGCATTTGATTGAGAATTTACTTTGGTTAAGTGCATGATCGCCCTCAAATTAATTAATAATGTACTTTAATTAATTTGAAACTTAAATAATAATCAATTGAATAATTATCTGTGAATAACCAATGATAAATCTATCTTGGAAAAGCAGTGGAATTAGCCTATTTCATTATAATCGTTTTTAAGTTTCTTAATTGTTCTTTAAACCTTCTCCAAACATCATTTTTATTCTTGAACATTGCATTGCATTCATAAGATTCAAATATTAAAAGGCAATTCCGTATTCGTTGGGAGACGACTCAGGGTTACTTTAACCCTATCTAATTTCTTGAATACTACTTGGCAATACTGAAGTTGCCTTGAAAAGTAGTATTAATTTTATAGCTTCAACGACAGCCTATCACAGAGCTGGACGGTCCCGCCGCTGATTCATCCATGGGGGTTGAGGGCTCGGGAGCGGGCTAGACCGGGTGCTAGGCCAGCGGCTCCACCACTAGCACGGGCCGCACCAGGCGATCCACGAACAACACCAGATGATCTGAGAAATAAAAAAAAGGGAGAGAAAGGGGATTACAGCTAAAGCAATGTAGATGTGAGAAAGGGGATAACATCACTAAAATTGGGGATGGGGATCTGGATTAGAACCCTAGGAGCTGTTATCGAGAAGCTGCTTCACTCCCAACAGCCACCGCTTGCTCTTCACTCCAGAGGCAACGCACTTGCAGGCGAGGTGGAAGCCGCGCTCCAGCCATCGCACACGACGAGGTGGTGGTGGCTCCCGGCGGTGGCGAGGCAGGGCTTAAAGCAGGCAGCGCAGGGAGCGAGATTGAAGCGTAGAGAAGAGAAAGAAGCAAGAAAAAGAAAAGGGAAATGAGAGATGGGAGAGGAAGAGGCTCTTGCGCGAGAAGAAGAATTGTGCAGAAAATATCAAGGGATACTGACTCGGTTATCTACTTGACCGATGTTTAAAGTGTTCGAAAAAATTCCAAAATATGAAAAATTTAATGCGTGCAGGAGGACATGTAGGATTTTGCAGGCTTTTATGCCTCGGTTCTGAAGCAACCGAGGTAATAGAAGCTTTTCAGCCTCGGTTCCCCTTGAACTGAGGCCTATAAGGTCATTGGAATTACAAAAATGTCCCCGCGTTTTCTTATGCTTCGGTTTTCTGAAAACCGAAGCGTATTATCCGCGTTAGAATCATGGTTTTGCACTAGTGGGACTTGTACCTATTATCTAGGTTCTCTTACCTGACCAAACTATTCAAACTCACAAGATGCTCTATCTACACATAGAAACATCACAAGAATAATATGAACCTATCATTAGGATTATTGATCAACAGAGACTTAAAATAACACATGCAAGTAGAAGGAAGCTCACATGCAAGAGAAAACGGATTGAGTTAAAGAAAATAACAAAAAATCAATTTACTCAAATGGAGAATCTAACTGGTACAAAATGAAGAACTCACTATGAGAATCACTCCTACGATCTTGAATCTTCAATCAAACGAACACAGGATAAGAACTCCTAGATAGAGAACTCTAAAAATGTAGTTTCTAGAGAGATGATATATTTTAAAATAATAAAACGCATTTATAAACTTTATATTTATATCAACGCTTTTAATATTAAAATAACTAAGTTTCACTATTTTTAAGTCATTCTCAATTTTAAAATATTATTTTCTAAGTCCTCTCATTATCTTCTTTTTTTCTCTCTGTTATATTTTTCTTTTGAGCATCAATTAACAACTTTCAGGTGTGGTTTTAGTTATACTTCTTTGGTGTCTGTCATTTTTTTTTTTGCACACATGAGTTTTTCTTTACTTAGTATAATTGTTGCATGGTTTCTGAATAAATGACCACTATTTGAGTGAATGTGCTTTGTAGGTGGGTTTCCTCTTCATGTATCTTTAATGATAGTCCAAGTTTCTTCACTGATGCTCTCTTTTTCACATATACTCATTTTCATTTATTTTATTTTATTTTGTTTACCCTTTTAAGTTTTAGACTTGTCTTTTACTTTCTACAATACTTATTTCATTTTTCACGCCTCCACTTCTCATTTTTTGCTTTTGGTTTTTACTTACATAATTTTTATTAAAAAATATATATAAAATAAGAAAATAAAAAATGAATTCCCTTTGATACTTGTTTGAACGCTCGTGTAGCTTGACACCATTTTAAATAATTCAAAAGTATAAAAATTATAAAAATATTGAAATAATAAAAAATATTACTTTCTTTTATGTCATAATTTAGTTTTTTATGGATTCTCTATGTGTGGTTGGCTAAATATTTTTTGGTTTAAACCCTCGGATGGTCCTCGTATTTGTAGGAGAATCTCAAGTGAGTCCTCGCTTTTTGAACTGTAAAAATTTGGTCCATATACTTGTAAAATTGAGCCAATTTTGTTCTCTCCGTTAAGTTTTGACAAACGGTGTTAAACGCTGATGACGTGGTGTACACTTAAGATGCTGATGTAGCATTATTATGTTAAGTGGATTTTTTTTTAAAATGAACAGTTTAATTGAAAATGTTAGGAATTCAGAGCGCCTCTTCATCTTTCCTTTCGAACATTTCAACAGAGTACAAACCTGAAAAATTGAGAACCGAAATGGAATCGGGGATGTCGCCGGAAAAAGGAGTTGGAGGACAATGCTCAGATCCATGCTCATTATGAATCTCAAAATTTCATACTGAAAGATATCGACAACACCACTCACACCATGAAACTGATGCCAAGACCCCCTGTCGACCATGTCTATTCTACTCACTTTTTTGAAGGCTACCAGAACTTCGATTACGACAACTTCAACAACACTCTGCTCCAGTATAACGCGTCAGTGCATAAAATCATCATATTTGAGCATTGTCCTACAATCCCAAATTTCCCTTTAAAACTCAAGTTTACGTGCGCAGATGTTGTGTATTATTTTTAGGAGGGGTACACGGAAAAGGAGATGCTCCACAAATACCCCACCACTTAAGGATTGCAATAGACGTTTGAACATGCCTATTGCCGGTCCTCTAGATCGTTACGATGACACTGAAGACAAAGCTGGAGTTTTGAAAGAAGCTCTCAATGACACGTTTGAGGAAGGGATTTCGTCGACAAGGGCGTTGGAGGAGAGGTTGAGAAGTTGGAGGGAGTCGAGCATGGTGATGGAGGGGGGATGTTGTCTTTGAGGCGGTGGGGTCGAGGCGTCGAGGCGGCGCGGCGACAAGGACTCTGTTGAAGGGTACCTATGACCTTGGGGTAGTTGGGGAAGTAGATGTTGGAGGAGAAGGAAAAGGTTGAGAAGGTCGATGTAGATGGCGTAGGCCGCGGGGTAGAGGTCGCGGTGGGGAAGGACGCAGGTGAAGAGGAGGGAGAGGGCAAGCAAGGGAGCTATGGCAAGAGCGATTTGATTTTCTTTGCTTGCTCAGTTAAAAGGTTTGATTTTTATTTGATTTGTTCTGTTAAAACTGCCAAACCAATTATAATAATGGCCATTTGAATTGTTTTAGCTTTGATTCATGAAAAAGTTAACCTGGGGTTGGGTGCATCTTGTTTTGGAAAACAAATGCAGGGAGAGATATTACTTGGGCCATCAGGGATTGGGAGGAATGAGAAATTCCTGAATACGATTTTCCCCAAGAAAAGTTTGTCTGTGCTTGAAACTGTGGCCCATCTAGGTCTTCTATTCTTCTTGTTTTTGGTGGGTGTTGCTCTCTCCATCACTGCATTCCCTTCCTTGAACGCATCCTTGTCGAGCTCAAACTCCTCACAATTGATGTTGGTCGCATAGCAATGGCAGTTGCTGCTGTGAATGATGTTGGAGCATGAATACTGCTCGCTCTTGCCATAGATCTGGGCTTATCAATTCATGATATCAGTTCATTCTTCTAATAAAATCTTAAAAAAAAATTTCACGTAATATAACACTGTTACATCAACATCTTAAGTGTGCACCACATCATCAACATTTAACGCCGTTTATTAAAACTTAACGGCAAGGACAAAATTGGCTCAATTTTACAAGTATATGGACCAAATTTTGACAGTTCAAAAAACGAGGACCCACTTGAGATTTTGGTACAAATATGAGAACCATCCGAGAGTTTAAACCATATTTTTTTATCAAACCCCCTTCTTTTGGTAATGGTTGAGTCTGTGATATATTAAAATTACCAAAAAAATATAAAGTTTTTAAAATAAAATAAAATAAGAACAATTCTAAAAAAAATAGATTTTTTTAAAACTGTTATCTCTTATTTTCTATTATGAATATAAATACATAGAAGTAATGTCATTTATTGTCAAATTTACCAAACAAAAGCATTAAGCCATTTTTTTCAAATAGTTTTTTAGAATTAGGTAATATGTGAATTTCCATTATGAATGAAAATACGTAGGAGCAAGGTGGATCTTTGTCGGGTTCACCAAACAACAAAAAATGAAATAATTTTCTCAAATATTTTTTTAGTACACATGGTTTCTGATTTTCTATTTTGGACGAAAATACATACGAGCGAGATAAATTCTTGTTAGATCCAAAAATAAAAATATATAGTTGTTTCTTTTCGAACATTATATTCTTATTTTTTGGGAAAAATAAATATTTTGAAAACCATATATATTTTTGCACATCTAATTAAATGTATAGTTTTAAGATGAATGTTGTAAGATGCTAATACATTCCCTACCCGTAATTGACTCTTGGATCCAAAATCTGATTTCATATGTCACTCTTTATCTTTCCTAAATTGCATGTATAATTACATACGATCAAAGATTAAAGTTGATGTAAAGTAACATTTGATGAATCATATGGAAGTATAAGGAGATTGAAGTGTTAAATGATCAAAATCTTGAAAGATGACTTCAATAACATATTGGATGGTCAAAAAGATAATATAGAAGTATTTAATCATAACAAATCTTTTGTGATATCTACAAAATAGAAGTTGGTCATGTACATAAAGACTTTCCAAAACATTCACACAAACTCATTTATATGCATGTCTTTTTTTCATTGTTTAAAACATTTATTGCTTGAGAAACATTTTGTGTGTTAAACAGCTTGTTAAAATGATGCTTTCATTATATATTATTCACATTTGTGTGAAGCTAGATTCTAGAGTGATTTTCTATTTACTTGATAGAGTATGAAACCCCGTAAAATTAATTTTAGTGTTATATTATATAGTTTAGATTAACCGTATACACTTAGTTTAGATAATAAGTGTTGTATATTCGTTACTAAACTAAAGGAGAATTTAATAATAATGATATTTTATGTAATCATGTAAGTAAGAAGTGACAATAAAAAAAATACTTATAAACATTTAATAGTTTAATAAATTCATTTAAAATTTATATTAGAAAGTTAAACATAACCTATATTTTAAGGATAAACTAGTATCAAACCTAAAGTATTTAGTATTTTTTTCATTTCTTGCAAAATTATTTCTCTAAATCATTGTAAAAAATAATTTTTATAAAACCTTTAAACGATCCTATATTAGATCCTATTAAAGTATATAATTAAACAATTTAAGTACATTAATTTAAATTTGTAATAGATGAATAAAAAAATATCTATTATTAAAAATGCACGATATGAATATATGATATTTTTCACCTCTATTAATATCAAATTGGTTTCTATGTCAAACAAATGAAGTAATTTAAATTGTCTTAACCTTGGGTAATTATATTCTATAAAAATTAAAATTAATTTACATATAAATTGAAAACATTTAAAAACAATAATATAAATATTGTGATACGTCAAAAGTCTCATATAATTTAACAATTAAACTCGATATAAAACTTTATATATATCTCTTCCATTATAGTATGTCTAAATATATTTTAAAATAGAAACTGTAAAATAACTTATGAACTGTTTGTGTGGGTACAGTTTATATATATATATATATATATATATATATATTCTATCTTAGTATTGTATATTTTGGTATAGGTTTTGTTAGGCACATTAACATTCGTACTTTAGAATTGTCTCCTTGCAATGTTATCAATGATAAGATTAAACAAGCTCAGGTAGATTGTTCATACTATTTTATTTAGTATTTAAAGAAAATAAGGGAAAGTTTCTCAAGAAAAGAAAAACATGATTATTTTTTAACAGAATTTTACAAATATGCTATAAATTATGTGATATCCTAAAGTCTAATTCTTATTCCAGACTCTAAAAATCATAATTCTTTTGAAGTATTGAACCAAAAATTTATCTAAATCAATCTCAATTGAGCATCTTTCGAGCATTTGTTATTGTCAGTGCCTTATACATTACCAAAGCTGCATTATGCAGTCACAGAAACTGGCCAATGACAAAGAAGATGCCAACACAAAGAAAGGCTTCAGGAAGAAGAAGAAGAAACTAATGAGAATGAGAGAAAGAGAATGAAAGCAAACAAAGAAGAGAATCACACATGGCCACAAATATATAATAACAATTCTTCTTCTTTTGCACATAAAGAGACAATTTTACTTGCATGTCAAGCATATGATTTTGCTTTATTTCATTCACATATACCATCTCTTTAAAGTGTTAGAGAGCATCTATACAGGTAACTGGAATCTCTCTTTTCTTTTCTTTTCAACAAGAATTTTGGTGCTTGAACACATAACTTCAACATCAAAAATTGGCAATGTTTAACTGCTAAATTGATGTGTGCAAAAAAAGATCATACGGACCAAGAAATTGAAAACCCATAAAAGCATTTTCTTAAGTGAATGCTGCAAATGTAAGATCAGCAAAATTTCAAATTTGGCTTCTTCTATATGTAAGGAAAGATATTTTTCTGATATGATCAAGTGGGTGCGTTTGGATTTCAATTTTCAACACTTGCATTACTTATATGCATTGGAAAATGCAATTCTTCTGATTAAACTCATTCTAAGGGTAATTTAGATTAACCAAGTTACAAGAATTACTGAAATTGGCTAAAGTAAAAATGTTCTCACTTTTGAGTATTTGTATTTTTGTTGAAATGGGTTCTTAGAGGGACAAATATTTGCATCATAATCAAGTGCATTTACACTGGTGTGGTCATAATTGGCAAACTCTGCTGATGAGTTATCCTTCAGTCACACTGAATCACCTAATTTCTAATTTTAGCACACTCATTAAACAACAGTGGATGGCAAATAGAAAAAACAAAAATAGAAGAGACAATTACATGAATTTCCTCAAATTTTTGTCTTGGACAAGCAACAGAACTTATCCTGGTAGCTGTTAGAAGAACTGGTTAAAAGCAGAGAGAATGAAGAAAGTGCATATATATATATATATATATATATTATAGTAATATTATGCAGTAGATGTTCACATAAGTGGAACAAAAGAATTAACAAAGATTCTCTCACATGCTCATCGCTTGAAGCTTCCTTTAATTATGCAAATTAGTCACACCTACCCTATAAATGGATCATTGCATGAACAACTCTCTTCATTAATACCAATTCATCTCACTCTCTTCAATGGAGTGGCTTCATCAATTCCTAAATTTTCTCTTCTTAGCTTCTCTTCTCATCAGCACCACTGCAATTTCAGATCAAACTCCAAAGGTTCATACATACACACACATTTCCCCTTTAGCTTGTTATGTTCAATATCTTTGTATGACAGATTCACCAGAGATTCTCTTCTTCTCTGCAGCATTATGTTGTTTACATGGGAAATTCATCACCCAACAACAAAAGGGTACAAGGCCAAATATCAGAATCAGATCATCTTCAGCTACTGTCATCAATTATTCCAAGGTTCATTATCTGGTTTTCTGCACTTTAATCTGTAACTATACTCCTAAAAGAAATCAACATCAGTTGAACTTATGGAATGGAAATACTTTTTTATTTTATTTTCTTTTCCATTTTCTCAGTGAAGAAAGTGAGAGGATAGCTCTGATCCACCATTTCAGTCATGCCTTCAGTGGATTTTCTGCCATGCTTACAGAGAGTGAAGCTTCTGCACTGTCTGGTATTTTTCTGAGCCTGTCTTCTACCTCCTTTTCCCTTTTTTCTGCATCAAATTTTTAACTTATATCATTCTTTGACTTTTCTAATGTTTTGTTGTCAGTTTACCTTTTCTTTTTGTGGTCATTAATATTTAGGGTTAATCACTAGGAAAAAGAGCATTAATTTTACAATATGTTTGTTTTTTCTTAAAGCAAAATCAATATAGATAGCACTTATTATGTGGTTGGAAGTGAATTTTGGTGTCCTTTGTGTCTATGATTATTACTCTGCACTAATAATTTTGTTCACCAACCTTAACTACACTCACAATGATGTAAAAGACATTTCAATAATAATAATAATAATAATAATAAAAATAAAAGATAAATATTTTGGGGAAAATTAATTATTTAAATAAAAAGTGTAAATATATGAATTAAAATTAATTAACAAATAGTATAAAAGTAAAACAACATTATATTAATGGTTCCAAAATAGAGATCGGAAGATAAGAGAGTTGCTTGTGGGACAGGGTGGCACTACTTCCAATATTTTTGTCATTATCTTATAATGCATTTCAATATTATATGTACATAAACAAATGTGATTGTCGGGTGAATTTCTGGTTTTTGTACTTTCAACTTCCACTTAGACATAGAATTTTGTTCCTCTTTCTCAATAAAATGTTAAGATTTTTAAATATTCCATTGTTTCGTTTTAGTTTTGACTTTAGTGGTAAGATTTTCTTTTTTTTGGATTTATCATTTGATTAAGTGTAATATTTTTATATTATACTATCCAATCATACATAATTTCTTAATTTTTATAATAGTTATATAAAAACCA
Organism: Vigna angularis; assembly: GCF_016808095.1. Taxonomy (NCBI): domain Eukaryota; kingdom Viridiplantae; phylum Streptophyta; class Magnoliopsida; order Fabales; family Fabaceae; genus Vigna; species Vigna angularis. The sequence goes on along the minus strand of NC_068974.1, from coordinate 19,396,876 downwards.
TATTCAAGATGAATCATAATTAATTAATTCACATTGTAAAATTTTACACTTAATTGTCTTTTTTCGGTAATTTTTATTATATAACGACACAGCCACTACTTACATATATTTTTCACTTTAATAATTAGTTGTTTGTTGATATAAAATTTAGTTTATTCATCACCTGCTATTTAACTTTAAAATGAGAAGTGTAAAAAGGAAAATGTGAAAATAAGTATTATTTAACTACAAATAAATTATTCAAGATTTGTCATTGAATATGAATATGTATATTTTCCCTGCTAAAAAATTCATCATATACAAATATAATAAAAAAAAGATAAATTAGTGTATATAAAATAAAATAATAATTTTATGTCCATAATTAATCTACAATATAAATGTTAAATTTTCAATAAACTTTGTTTATAACATTTTATTGTGTTACATAAAATATATAACCGTTGTTTAACTAACAAAAAAAATTAATTAAAGTAGACTAAAAGTACATTCAATTTTTTTTAATTTCACTTAATTATAATTTTTATATAATTAAAAAATAATAAGTCTTATCATAATTTGTTCAGAAAAAATATTTAAGGCAATATTTTTATTAACTAACAGTGTGAAAGTTTTTATTAAAATTTAAATTCTTAGTTTTTTAAATCATTTTGTGTAGATAAAAATTATGAGGCTTTGAAAGTATATGTCTAAAACTGAATACAACATCATATGATTTTTGCTTATAGGTGATATTTTATACACAAATTCTTTGTATGGCATGTTTTACGAAATCATGACAAATATTTCATACTTTGAATCAATAATAGCTCTCACTTTTATTAGTAAATAATTTAATATAAAAATTTCAATAAAAAATTAGTGGGTAAGTAAAAATATTTGAATAATTTCAATGTTGATAATTTTTATCTTCTTGTAAAAACTCTTTTATACATAAATTTCTATGTACAAACAATTTCCACTCTAATTTTCTAGTAAGTATATTATACACTAGTAACTAAAATATTGAGTTCGAGAACAATGTTTTTAGTTGAAAATCTTCCTAAATGTTTTAGTTAAAAAAAAAATAAAAAACGTGTTTAAAGTCTTACTCATCACTTTAGTTATCATATGAATAAAAAGGGAAGCCAGTAATTATAAAATAAAATTATAGTAATAATACAACAATTGTTTCGCAAATTTTGTCGAATATATCTTATTTCTGAACTGATTCATATCTTATTATAAAATCAATTCCTAAACCACAAGTTTTATGGACCGGTTTTAAAAAAAATTATAATCTATATAAATTTAAGTAAATAATTAGATCTATACAATACATATATATTAAATATTTATTTTCCAATATAATAAAGAAAATACAATCTTAACAAACAAATTTTAATTTCATTGATATTTTATTTAAATTTCGTCAATACTTAAAGTAATTAAATACATGTTTAATTTTTTACAATTGTCTGTTCAATATATATTTATTAAATAGAAAATTAACATTAATATTTAGTTAAAAATTTTTACTCTTTTCTTATCTAAAATCATTCATACTAATTTTCTCAAAATTAATTATATATTAATTTTTCGTTTTTATATAATAAAAATATTATAAAATAAATATATAATCAATTATATTAATTTTAAAACTTACTATTTACCTAACAAAATTTAAAATGTGAACAAACCTTTATCATTAAATATTAAACAGAAAAATTTAGATATGTTACGAAAAACATCTACAATATAACATTGTGAAAATTATAAGCATTTTTTAGGATAAATGTGAAAATCATAATAATATTGAAAGAATTTGATGACATGTAAACATGAAACAGGTCACAATGGTGTGGTCTCAGTGTTCCCAGATCCCATGCTTGAGTTACACACAACAAGATCTTGGGATTTCTTGGAGTCAGATTTAGGATTGAAGGCTCCTCATTATGTCACTTCCAAAACCCTAATCCAACACTCTTCAATTGATTCCATTATTGGTGTCATAGACACAGGTAAATGCTTCTTTAATTACCTTTTCTCCTAACCTAATAATTATGCTTTGTCATTTTCAAATGTCACGTTCTAATTCAATTTCTATTTTATCTTAATTGATTTTTCATTTCTAAATTTAGGACTTAGGCTTATATTTATTATTATTTAGGAAATTATATATATTTAAGTATAAGTGTAAATTGCATATTAATACATTAATTATTAGATAAAAGAAAATATTTAAACTTAATCTTTTAAGCTTTTAAGATTATATCTAATAGTTTTACATGAATTGAAGTTTAAGATCATTAAAATATTTTTTTTCTTTTTATCTTCAGAAGTATTTTTTAAAAATAAAATCGTGATATATAAGATTCAAATCAGACAATGTCATTGATTCTAACAATATTTTTTAATTTTTTATTAAATATAACCGTTCATTCCTCTCAGCAAAAAAAAAATTTAAATAAAAATTGGATTGAGTTTTCATTATCAATGTTTACAGTGAAAATCAGTAATACAAATTTATGAATTGTTTGGTCTATAAAATTAAAAAAAATATAGAAATTATTTTTAACATAATGTGCATAATCCACTTTAAATTTGTCATTTATAATAAATTTTATATAATAATGAAGAGGTCTTTAATAGTAGAATATACTATTAAGTATTTTATTTTTCACGTAATTTGTATTGACAAATAAATTAAACTATATAAATGTGGATTTAGTCTAATTGAATTAATCTATTTGAAACATGATCAATATGATTCAATCCATTTTAGTCAAAACTAATCCAAACTAAATTGAAAATTAAATTCACACAGTTAAATTGTGGATGAATCATATAAGTTTGTGGATCCCTCACTACCCAATTGCATGCCTAATTATTAAAAATGCAATTATAAAATTTTACAATCAAGGAACTTATTTAACTTTGTTCAAAATGATTTAATTATGTTACCAATATTATTTACTATTGCACTTTGTTAAAGAAAGAACAAAATTTAGGATAAGAATGGACTACAGCATTGAAGAGAAATTACAAAGTCTTTTTAATGTAGGTTAATTTGAGTATTAGTTTTTCACCAACAAATCTGCAAAATTTGTTCTTTTTATATTAAATATTTTTTTTCCTACCATTAATAAAATATTAACTATACACATTGTCTTACTTAAAAGAAAAACATAAATAAATGGAACTTTTGTAGTATAGGTAAGGTTATGCCAAAAGCAAAACTATTACTTTGTTTATCCTGAAAGGTTAATTTAAGTGCATTCCAACTATATTTGGCTCATTACGTAGCATTACTTGACCACACTCCTTTTCTTGCACCACTTTTTTGTACTTAGTCAAATAAATAAATCAATTTAGAAGAAAACCCACCTAAACTTCACATGCAATTTTTTTAAAAAATCCAAAACAAGGTACAGTCATATAATTGTTTCATTCAATTGATACATAATATTGTCAATTTAGACTTTCATAGAAAAAAAAATATGATAAAATAATTAGTTTAAAAATTTATTTAGAAACTAAAAATATATTGTAAAAAATGAAACTTTTATATTCTTTCAATCAATGCTCCTTCTTTGCTTATTAACCATTCTGAAAACACAGAAAAGATAATAATCTTAGGTTGTTAGTCATTGAGAAGAAAACTATAACTTGTTTGGTACAGTTCAAGTCAATGATCCAAAAAGCTTCATTATATCAATTTAAAGTTTTTTTTTTGGAGAAATTAATTTGAAGTTTAATGTTTGATATATTACATTTATAAAGGACCACCACCTAACCACAGTGTTCCCCAAAAGTTTATAATGAAAGGGATTAGTGAGAGTGAAAGTGAAGTTTGCCCTTCAGACAAACTTTAGTTTCAATGTTAATGCATTGTTTGTTTCTTTGGATAAAGTCACCCAACCTCATTTGTTTTTCTTTATGAAATTTACAAAATACTCAACTTATGAAAAAAAGAGAAAAGAAGAACAAAGGGGATCTTTTAAAACTGAAGAGAAAAACATAAAGGTTAAAATAATAGATTATCTATTCCACATATTTAATTATGCATTATGTTGTGAATATTTTATTAATATTTTTTATAAACCTAAAAAAATAATTTTTAATTTTTATTATAATTTTAAATCAGTTACTTGAAATATCCCTTTTATTTGTTTCCCTAACAAGATTTCAATTTCACGATAAAAAGTAAAAATAAGAATGTAATTGAAAAAAATATGTTATCTTAAAGTTTTAAAAATATAGGTAAAAGAAAATATTTTCCTTCAAGAAACGACTATTATATAAATAATAAATAAAATAAAATAATTATTAATAGATAAATTTATTCATTTTCTAATTATTTTAACTTTCTTTTATCTAATTTAATCAATTTCACTTTCCACTCTTTTTAACTCTTTTTTTTCCTCTATTTTTCTTCTTTCCCACTTTCAACTTTCTATTATCTAATACGAGTTTAAATAAAAAATTTTAAAATTAATTCACATCTTATTTCTACAAAATTGAATTTTTAAGCAAAATTTAATTTTAAAATTATATCACAAAATTAAATTTATTCTTTAAATTGAGTCTAGAATAAGGAAACAAAATCTTAATCTTACCCAAGAGTTATTCTCTTAATTATGTTGGTGAAAAAGGTCCCACTTTCTTTATTTCACAAAGTTTGAGCTACCCCTCATTTATTTATTATAAACTGATAATTTCTTAGATCTGTTTTATAATAAAAAAATAATGAAATTCTGGAAGAAATAATTTATGAAAAGTATCCAGTGAAAACCCAAATGTGACATTAAAGTGTTGAATAGCATATTACAATAGAAGTATGACATGGACCCAAAACAAATGGTAGGCTCATGTGAAACTCACTTGTCACTACTCAATGTCACTTTTTAGGTCATTCACCAATATTCTATCCTTGTGCTTCAACCCTATTGACAGTTGCAGCATCAACATCTATTATGTGCAAATGACAACTCTTCTACCCCACAACTAGCTGTTATGATAGCTAATATATTAAGTTGCAGCGTCAACATCTAATTTACCTACGCCTATTTTTAATTGGTAAAATGTATACTGAATTTAAGTAGATAAAAATATCTTAATATATCATAGATTTTAACTTATAAGGTTAAGGATATTTTAATAGTGAGGATTATTTTTTACACCACCCCACTTTGCTCCTTGCACCACCACATTTTTTTTAAATTTCAAAACTATCCTTTATATTTTAAAATATCCTATACCCCAACCTCTTTTCTTCAACGGATGTCAACATCCATTGAAGATTCTTCAACGGATGTCAACATCCATTAAAGATTCTTCAACGAATGTACTACATCCGTTGAGTTTTCTTTTTTAATTTTAGTTTTTTAGTTTATTGTATTTTAAATTAATATATAAATATTATATAATTTTTTAAAAATTATTACTTAATTATTTATAAATTAATTTTATTTTATTTAATAAAATAATTATTATTAATTTAATTTATGTATTATTATTTAAATAATAATTAAAATATTTTTTATAAATATATTAAATCGTGACATCCGTTGAATTTTTCTTTTCAGTTTTTAGTTTTTTAATTTTTTGTATTTTAAATTAATATATAAATATTATTTAATTATTTTAAAATTATTACTTAATTATTTATAAATTAATTTTATTTTATTTAATAAAATAATTATTATTAATTTTAATTTATGTATTATTATTTAAATAATAACTAAAATTTTTGTTATAAATCTACTAAACGAATGTGCCACTCCGTTAACGGATGTGGTGACATCCGTTGAATTAGTTTTTTTTTTTCAGTTTATAGTTTTTTAATTTTTTATATTTTAAATTAATATATAAATATTATTTAATTTTTTTAAAATTATTACTTAATTATTTATAAATTAATTTTATTTTATTTAATAAAATAATAATTATTAATTTAATTTATATATTATTATTTAAATAATAAATAAAATACTTTTTCAAAATCTATTAAATGGATGTAGCCACATCCGTTGAAGTTTTTTTTTAAATAAAATAATAAACTAAAATATAAAATATGTAAACGGATGTTAACATCCGTTCACGGATGTCAACATCCGTTGAAGGTGAAACGAATGTCAATATCCGATGAAGGTGAAACGGATGTCAATATCCGTTGAAGGTGAAACAAATGTTGACATCTGTTTTATAGAAGGGCAAATTAGGTATGGGGTGGTGCAAGGAGCAGTTGGTGGTGGTGGAGGGAGCAACTCTCTTTAATACTTTTCATTCTCAAAACTTAGAGAAAAAAAGAAACCCCAACACTCTTGTTCACTTCCCTTATTCCTCTCAATCCTTTTTCTTTCCTCTCTCTCACTCCAACATCATTTTCTCTGTCATCTCTATGCTAATCCCAATTGAAAAAAATCAGAAACACTCGCCTAACGTAATCTACCTTCCTCACTTATCCAATTTGTTTATGTGATTTGTGAAGCTAAAGGTTTTATTTACCATTACATTCTTCTGATTTAATTTCTAATTGGCTAAACTTGGTTTGATTTTGATCTTGGTTTATTGATGATGGTGTGCCTGCAGAGGGGGAGTTTGTAACACAACAAAATTCTAAAATTCAAAATCAAAATTTAATAATAATGAGAAGGAAAAATATATAACACAACTCTCCAATCAAAAATCAACATCAACATCATCAATTATTTTGTTATTAAACTGGAAAACAAATGAACGAACAAAACAAGAACAACAAATTGCAGTGTTGCAGGTTAGCGTAGGGATGACTTAGAAAATGTTGGAATGAGAGAAATGAAAGAGAAAGGATTGAGAGGAATGAGGGAGGTGAGCAAGAGTTTGAGAGTTTCTTTTTAGTTTGAGGGATATATCCTTAATTTTATAATTTAGAATCCTTGATATATTAGAATATTTTTGTCTACTAAAATCCGATACACATTGCTAAAATGTACCAACTGAAAAACAAACATACACAAATTAGCAAACCCATATATATATATATATATATATATATATATATATATATATATATATATATATATATATATATAACAATAACTATACTTAGATCACTTTATAACAACTGAAACCTTCACCGGCTTTTGTTGGTATAGTGTATCCTATGGTGATCCTGTAAAAAATGTGTTTTTGCATTTAATGTATAGGATATGTGAGATTGGTCCCTTTAATGCATGCCATGATAAATGATGAGTTTGGCAAGTGAAAATTATAGAAAGAAAATGGTAGCTAGAGATGTGATTGACTTTTTTTCCTCACACCACTCTTCCTTTATTTTTCAACACTAAAAGAAAAAAGAAAAAAAAAACAGTTTTTTTCTTGCAATGTTGTGGTTAAACTTTTCAATATACTGCATTGAACTTCCTTCTACATAACAACCATCAGAGATTGTTAAAACCTGAGCCACAAAGAACTTTACATTATTGGCACCACTCCCCAGAAACCCTTTTTTTCCCGATTTGAATAATCAAGAAGCTAGTGTGAAAGAAACAACTTCTTTTTTGTTTTCTTTTCTGTAGCTTCATACCCTGGTTTTGGTATTGCAACCCTTTTGAAAAGAAGACAAAGAGCCTATATAAAAAAACTGACCAAATTCCCCACAATATAAAAACATTAAAAGGATTTTCTCATACTTTTTTTTTGCTTCTGTCATCAAGATCCAGAGACACAGACACGCTTTCTCTAGGGAACTTCACTTTAAATTTCTAGGCTTAATTACCTACTTAGTCCCCATGTTTAGAGGTAATTTGCTGTTTAGTACCCGGTTTTAAAAATGTAGGCATTTGATACCTATGTTTTGAAATTTGTATCAATTGAATCCTACCCACTTAACGCCGTTATAAATCTAATGTTTTTCTGACATCAACTTTGAATTGTGGACGAGCGGTTGTGGACGAGCGTCCTCTTAGTGGACGAGCATCGTTGGACGAGCGTCCTCTTCAGCCTGACTGGGCGTTCGCTTCGCTGGACGAGCGTCCTCTTCCGCCTGACTGGGTGTTCGCTTCGCTGGACGAGCGTCCTCTTCTGCCTGACTGGGCGTTCGCTTCGCTGGACGAGCGTCCTCTTCTGGCGTTCGCTTCGCTGGACGAGCGTCCTCTTCTGCCTGACTGGGCGTTCGCTTCGCTGGACGAGCGTCCTGATTGGGCGTTCGCTTCGCTGGACGAGCGTCCTGGGCGTACTTGCGTCCACAGGGCGAGTGTTATCAATTGCTCGTCCACTAAGAGGACGCTCGTCCACTACCGCTCGTCCACAATTCAAAGTTGATGTCAGAAAAACGTTAGATTTATAACGGCGTTAAGTGGGTAGGATTCAATTGATACAAATTTCAAAACATAGGTATCAAATGCCTACATTTTTAAAACCGGATACTAAATAGCAAATTACCTCCGAACATGGGGACTAAGTAGGTAATTAAGCCAAATTTCTACTAGCGTCTACTGCTTGATTGTGGGACCCTTCTTGGTGTCCCTGGAGCCACAGGAATAATGATGCCAAATTGAAACGATTAGGTTATATTAATTTGATATAAGAGTAAAATAATTATAAACTAATAAATTTTTATATTATAAAAAGGACAAGAGAAAAATAAAAGAAATAATAATATCAAATTAATATAAAAAATTTATTAATATCATATTTCGATGTAATAAAGTGACATTTTTAACACTCTCAACTTAATCATTTGAAGGTTTAGGGTCTTTTGATTTAACAAAAGTTTATTGCTTAAATTTTAATCACAAAAGTATTAAATGATTTTATGTGAAAATAGTACACATTAGTAATATACAAAAATGTTAACTTTTAATCTGCATTAGGATTAACAGTGTCTTTTTTTTTTCTAAACTATAATTTGTTTGGGTTTTTATCCTATCTTAACCTTTGATCCTCTATGATTCAATACTTAAGAAATAAATGAATGTAGTTTTCATTATCTAAAGGTGTTAACTAATTTTTGACAGAATTACATTGACTTTTTAAGATATTGATAAGAAGAGAATCTGTGGATTGCATTAAATGTGATTTGTTGTTTGTCAAGTAAAAAAATAAAGCAGTTAAAGTCATTTGATAAAAAAGAGTGCATGCATACATTTCTTAATAAGGACTAACATAATTAAAGTTTAAGATAGAAACAAAAGTCAAAATGCAAAGAAAAAAGATAATTAACTCTGATCTTTTATTCCATTGTGAATACATGTAACATTCCAAAAATACAGTAATTACCATATAATAGAATTAATTACATTTCATAATCAATCAGTGCAGTCTTACACTAATAACAACGCTTAAAAACCTAACGGCGTTAAGTACAAAGTTAATTTATAATATTACAAAACTAAGAAAGAGTCAGGATCGAACGGTTTTACAAAACCATTTACCGAACGATCGCTTACAAAACAACCAACATCTAAAACTACCGAACGACCTAAGGTTCGGCCTTAACTTCAACGTCCACCAGATTCTCCTCTTCAATCACGTCTTCCAACAATACTTCTCCTTCTGCTCACATCCACACGGATGATCATTGCAATGACAAGACGGACGTACAAGTACGAGACAACACAAGAAAACACAGGGTAAGCTTATGTAATTTAATTCACACATCAACATATAATATTAAACATTCCAATACCACAAGAACAGTTCAACATATATATAACGATACGAAAACTAACACTAGACTGACCGTCCGGACTATATGAATCTGTGTAGCTACAAGCGTTCGTGCACTCGGGTGATGTAGTAACTGGGATACACTCAACAGCTGTCACTCGAGGTTAGCCCTATCCAAAGTACCCCTAAGGATTAGGACCTCCTGCCGTTCCCACACATGACCTATCCTCCTCTACGTGAGGACGAGTACTCACGGAACATCAGGATGAACTGCCAGCATTAGCATGCCCACAGTCATACTTTACAAAAATCCAATATTTAATACATGAGTCGTTCCTCCCTGGAACGCTCGTTCAAAAACCACAACCATTTATTCATCTCATATACTGTTCCTCCTTTATAATCTTCCACTTCATTATCAATTTCATCATCAGTTACAAGGACACAAAATAACGAACGTTCAGTCCTCTTCAGAATGAGGACGAACGATAAGAAAGAGATCGATGATTCTCTTGTTCAGAACAGAATAAGGCGAAGAGAGTTACTTTTGGATTTACGAAATGAACCGAGTAAAATGGAGCAATATATATGACGAACGATATTTACCACGTGAGTCAGTTGAATGAACTAACTCTCTTGAGTTCAAACCAATACATGAGGAATAAGTCAAATATGGAGGCCTTAGGCCGGACCAAGTAAAGGAGACTAATCAAGACGTTAAGAAATTATATTTAGAATAGTTCACATACGGAAATCCAATGTCAGTAAATGACCGAACATGGTAAAGGGAAATATTACTGAAGTTGGACGAACGTTATTTCAACAAGCTTGATAATTAAAGACAGTATGAGCGTCCGGTATAAGACCGAGCACTACTCATTACGAGCGCTAGGTATAAGACCGAACACTAATTAGTACGGACGTTAGGTGTAAGACCGAGCGCCACTTATTACAAGCGCTAGGTATAAGACCGAGCACTACTAGTCTTAAAGTATGGGGGTGTATATATGTATTACTTTATTTCGGATATCAGGGTACAAGTATGCTTGAACGAACGCTCAAACATAATGTTCCACATGAGGACGCTCGTCCTCCATTAGAATTCTCTCCAAATGAAAGAATTCCAATTTTAAACAGTTTACTAGAACAAACCGAACGGTAGAGGACCGTTCGATAACGAACGTACTTTATCATAATGAGAATTTCATATTCAGAATTTCATCTAATTTCAACTCAAGTTTTCAACATATCAGTTCATACCTCATAAATTCATATCAAGTATCAATTTACATACTTTATAAAGTTTCACATTAATAATTCATACTCCAAAATGATTACTCATATTCACATTCATACATATTAACCATCATCATATATATCAGGCAGCATGCATCATATTCATTCCTTCAAACAACGGACGTTCATACAGTAAGACAACATACAAATGTCAATTAAATTAAATAAGCTTCCCTTACCTCTTAAAGTGAACGTACGTCCTGCAGACTAAAACTCAGCTCACAGAAATGATATTTTCTTCTACCCACCACGCTCAACCAAACTCTTTAATCTAAACACATTACAGAAAACCAAGATTTGGTTCAGATAAGATGACCGCGTGCAACCAAAGCTTGGCTTGCATGCTCATATGAACGAACAGCTAGAGACGAGGAACTTACCAGTTTCAGAATCCAGAACTGTTCGGTTCAAAGTGAAGCTTGAGACGCCGGGAATGCTTCCACGGTGCCTGAACGGTGATCGGAGTAGAGAAAGGTAAGTTACAGTAGAGAGAAGGAAGGGTTTTCTAGAGAGAAGAAGGAGAAATGGAAAGTCAGAGTTTTGGAATGGAGAAGGTGCATGCAGAAGAGTGACGCGGATTTTAGAAAATTCAGTTTTGTTTAAAAACGAACGTCCGTTCTCCTGCTGACACCTGCATCCCACTAAGTGCGTTTTAATGAGATCCGACAGGGTTTTTGGGGTAATAAATGAGATTAGACAGGTGGGTTTTGGGTGCATAATTACGAGGTCTGACAATACATAACAATTAATCTCAATTTTCATTTTGTTTTTCTTTTATATTGTGAACTATTACTGAGGAATTTAATTTAATTGATTGAAAATTGTGAGTTGTCATAAATTCTGATTTCTCATTGTGAGAAATGTAAACCGGGGGTGCTGTAGCAAATATATGGATATGTGTTTATATTAAATCCACATAACATCACACACACTGGGATATGTGACAAAAATTTAGTGTAGTGTGTACAGCAATTGGTTAATGAACAAGTGAAAATGCAAGTAGAATTATTCTTCTAAATTATAGTATAATCATGTTGAACAATTCATAATATGAAAATGTAATCACCACCTGGACTTTATGTGTTACTCACAATGAACAACTTTCCTCTTCTAAAATAGAAAACACTGATCCACGAATTAGAAGGACCTCAGTGTAGAGTTTGCATGCTACATATTATGAACAGTTATGTTTGATTATTTTTCAACCATTTTATGCCTATGTCTGTTCTGCTTCAAGGGATATGGCCAGAGTCTCCAAGTTTCAGAGATGAGGGTATAGGGGAGATCCCTTCAAGGTGGAAAGGAGTTTGCATGGAGGGTCATGATTTCAAGAAATCCAATTGCAATAGGTATCATTCATTCTATAACAATTTTTTTGAATAAAAAATGCTCATATCTATTTATAAGATAAGATCTTTTAGTAATCACAATATAGCAATGACAAAATTGCTAGCTGATCATATGCTACACTTAATAAAACTGCAGAAAATTGATTGGTGCAAGATTCTACAATATTGAAGCTACACCAGGTAGCAACCAGACTCAAATAGAAGCAAGCAAAGGTTCCCCAAGAGATTCTGTTGGACATGGCACTCACACTGCATCAATTGCAGCTGGTGTTTATGTGAAGAATGCCAGTTATTATGGTTTAGCACTAGGCACAGCAAGGGGTGGTTCACCTTCTACTAGGATTGCTGCTTATAGAACATGCTCAGAAGAAGGATGCTCTGGTGCCATCATTCTAAAGGCTATTGATGATGCTGTAAAGGATGGAGTAGATGTGATCTCAATCTCAATTGGACTCAGCTCACTGTTTCAATCAGACTTTTTGAGTGATCCCATTGCCATTGGAGCATTTCATGCAGAACAAATGGGGGTCATGGTGGTGTGCTCAGCTGGCAATGATGGCCCTGATCCTTTCACAGTTGTCAACACTGCACCATGGATATTTACTATTGCAGCTTCTAATATTGATAGGAACTTCCAATCAACTATTGTTCTTGGAAATGGAAAGTATTTCCAAGTAGGTTTCTTGATCTCTTCTTGAAGTAGACTTGTTGGCATGAATTTCTTTTTAATGCCCCAAAACCCTCAAATTCCCTCCTTTCTTTGTGTTTTCAGGGTACAGGCATTAACTTCTCAAATCTTACTCATTCAAAGATGCATAACCTTGTCTTTGGAGAGCAAGTAGCTGCCAAATTTTCCCCTGCATCAGAAGCTAGGTACCTAACTGTGATTTATGAAGTTATTTTCATCCTCTTAAACCTTAAATAACTAAGTTATCATTTCATGTCTTCCCCTTTCCATGGTCCTTTTTTATTGTCAAGAGATTATAAAAAATGTATTAGGTATACTCAAATGAGATGCATTGAAATTTAACATTGATGTTACTGTTCACACACACACACACACATATATATAATCAGTATCACTAATACTAGTAAATTTCAGATGTTGGGGGTTTAAAGATCCACCTTAGAAGTTATGTTAATTGTTCTCTGAAATGCAGGAATTGTTATCCTGGATCATTAGATTACAACAAAATTGCTGGCAACATTGTTGTTTGTGCTAATGATGATCCAACTGTTGCAAGGCGAATCAAGAAGCTAGTTGTACAAGATGGAAGAGCCATAGGGTTGATACTCATTGATGAGGACAACAAAGATGTTCCCTTTGATGCAGGTGTCTTTCCCTTCACTGAGGTTGGAAATCTTGAAGGACATCAGATCCTACAATACATAAACTCTACCAAGTAAGCATCATCAGCCTCAACATTTGTTCATTAGTGATTTAAGGTAAATTTTCCCATGTTGTATGTGTTGGAAAGTCTAAAATAGTCTGTTTCAATTTTTGGAATGCAGCTTACATGTTTACTGCACCCTTTTGTTTAATGCCAGTTGATTTTATTAAACATTTAGTAAAGTTATGATAGAAAATGTAAAATTCATGTAGTGTGGTGGTTTGACTAAACAACTGTCATTGATGAACAAATAGTAATTTAGCACACACATATTTATGTTCACAAATGTAAAAGTTGAAACATAGTATGCTTGCTACCTGTATGCTTACTTAGTCTACCATGGTTCCATTACAGGAACCCAACTGCAACAATTCTTCCAACAACAGAAGTTGTTAGATATAAGCCTTCACCAATTGTTGCATCTTTCTCATCTAGAGGTCCTTCAAGCCTTACAGAAAACATTCTCAAGGCATTTTTCTTCCCTATGTTCTTACATGCACTTTTCATGGCTTAATTAGTAATTTGGTTTTAATACTTTGGTATGTGATATGTTTTGGTCCCGATATTTTTTTACTCATTTGAATCTTTATTTTTTTTTTGAAAAATAATTAAATATGGTCTCTTATGTTAAATTTGTTGGGAATCCAAGTGTGAGTCTAAGTCTCACATTGGATAAAAAGAGAAAGTAGAACACCTTATAAAGATGAAAGACCCATTAACTCAATGCCTTTAGGTTTTGGGTAAATAGTGGTGTCAATCCCTTATATGGTTAGACTCAGATGTTATTGGTGTTTGTGTCTCCCCGGTGAACCTCCTCCTCGATAGACCCAACAAAATTAACATCTTTCAAGCAGAAGATGACCTAGATTTTGACATGTGCTAGACTTAGTTTTTGACATGTAGTACTTTTGAATGGTATTAATGTCAATTTAATGGAAGGACCACATTAGCTCTTGTTAAAACAAACAGAACTCAATTGAGTAAAAAAAATATAGAGTCCAAAACAATTAAAAATCTAAATATAAGAACCAAATTACTAATTAAATTTATTTTTCATTTCATCTCGAACTTCAATGCACTCACTATTTCTTTCACATTATTGACAAATTTCTTTTCCAGCCGGATGTGATGGCTCCAGGAATTGGCATTTTGGCTGCTATGATTCCTAAAAGTACTGACCCGGGAAGTGTTCCAATTGGGAACAATCCATCCTTGTTTGGCATAAAATCTGGTACATCTATGGCTTGCCCACATGTGACAGGTGCAGCAGCATTCATTAAATCAGTACACCAAAATTGGAGTCCTTCAATGATAAAATCAGCATTGATGACAACAGGTACTAGACCAAACACACTCTTCTAGTCTTTTGATGATATGTGTAAGAGAAAGAGATGCAAGTAAGTGACACTTAAACTTGTTCATCTTTGTGAGCACAGTTGAAAACTTGTTCCTGTGCACATTTTTTCTTTTCGAAAGCTTTAGCACTTGTACAGAACAAACAAACATGCTCTAATGCTGTTTGTTCCTATTCCATTCTTCAGCAACGAATTACAACAACTTGAGGAAGCCTCTCACTAACAGCTCAAACTACATTGCTGACCCACATGAAATTGGAGTTGGTGAAATTAATCCAGTCAAAGCTCTCTACCCTGGATTAGTTTTTGAAACAAACATAGAAGACTATCTCAGATTCCTCTGTTATTTTGGCTATTCACAGAAAAAGGTAAGGTCAATGTTTAAGACCAACTTTGATTGCCCCAAGAACTCCTCTGAAGACCTTATATCCAACATCAATTATCCATCAATATCTATAAGTACACTTAAAAGGCAACAAAAACCAAAAGTGATCACAAGAACAGTTACCAATGTTGGATCCCCTAATGCCACATACACTGCAAAAGTGAGATCATCTGAGGGATTGGTTGTGAAGGTCATCCCCAATAAACTTGTGTTTTCTGAGGGTGTTCAAAGAATTACCTACAAAGTCTCATTCTATGGCAAGGAGGCCAATGGTGGATACAATTTTGGATCTCTAACATGGCTTGATGGCCACCATTATGTTCATACCGTCTTTGCAGTCAAAGTTGAATAAATTTTCTCACACATACAGGTATTGGAAAAGGTCACACAAAATGTAACTACATGATTGTGGTATTCTTTTGCCTAACTTGATATATTCTATATAGGAATGAGCTCCATATAAAAAGTATAAATTTCAGAGACATTAATATTATTAACTTGTGATTTTTTTTTCTACCCTCTTCATGAGCCTACGGTGATGGGAACTTTGTTATTTTGTCTTGCTGTTGCTTGTGTCAAAATAAAAACCTGGCAACTAGCATTTCTTCCAGTTTCTAAACTCAGAAAGAATCATCGTGGAATGTTATGTAACATTCCAAAAATATAGCTTTAAACTATATTTAAGAGTCCTTACATTTATAATAAAATAGAACCGTTATAAGGAAAAGTAAAATTAATTTGCAGTTATCCTAAAATAACCTTAAATTAAAAACTTTACAGAAACAATACTAATACACACCAAAAGAGCTTACCGATCGGTCATACAAAAAGTGTATCGACCGAACGGTCCTACACAAATACAACAGGAGTACAAGACCGAACGGTCTTGCTCTTAAACTACCTTCTTCTTCTAGCGCTTGCTCCAGAGAGTCATCTGCTCCTTCTACTCACACCCACCGGGTGATCATTGCAAAGACAAGGACGACCGAACGGACCACGTGATAAGACAGGAAAATAAGGGTAAGCTAATGTAATTTAATTAATTCAGTACAACATATAATACACACAAATCTGAGATAAATCAATAGGTCAATCATGCAACATCCAATCATACATTTCCAACCATAACCATGCAGTAATACATGCAATGACCGACCACTTTACTATGACTGTCCGGACTGTATGAATTCTGTGTAGCTACGATGTTTTTGCACTCGGGTGATGTAATAGCTGGGATGCCCTCAACAGCTGCCACCCGAGGTTAGTCCGTTCCGCCCAAGTTCACCTTATGGTCTAGGACCTTCTGCCATTCCCACACATGAGTTACTCTTCTCTACGTGAGAATGAGCAATCACGGAATATCAGGATAAACGCTAGCTAAGCTTTGTCCACATTCATACTTTACCATTTCAATAACCAACAATGAGATATTCCTCCTTGAAATACTCTTTCATATCCATATTATAAGTATCTCATCATACCTTCACATTACATTAGAATTATAACACCATACTTCACTATCAACATACTTCCTCATCCATCACATTTAAGTATAATCAAACTGATTAGTAAAATAACCATCATTCTTGAAGAAGACCGAACGGGAGAAACTCTCCTTACATACTAACATGACCGAACGGTCATTTAAGAGTATGACTTAAGCATGAGCCGAACACCGTTTTAGGGCCGAATACTAGAAAAACCGAAAACTAAAGTTAAACCGAATACTAAGAACTTAGACCGAACACTTAGTAAGACCGAGCGGTCTTTCACTATCCACTGAATAGGACCAAGCAGTCCATACTAGGTAAGGTTAAGGAAAAGGCCGAACACTCTGAGACTGGTGGAGACCGAACGGTTTCTCACTTCCCAAAATGACAGGACTGAACGGTTCATAACAGATAAGACTGAAGGAGTGGTCGTACACTATTTAGGACCGACCACTAAGAGAGACCTCATTAATAGGTAAGGCCCATCAAAGACCGAACGTAGTTAAGACCGAACACCAATACCAAACCGAGTACCAGTGCAAGATCGAGCGCTATCACTAGCCTAACAGCTAGTACAAGACCGAGCGATATCACTAACCTCACGGCTAGTACAAGACCGAGCGCTATCACTAGCCTAACGGCTAGTACAAGACCGAGCGCTATCACTAGCCTAACGGCTAGTACAACACCGAGCGCTATCACTAACCTCACGGCTAGTACAAGACCGATCACTATCACTAGCCTCACGGCTAGTACAATACCGAGCGCTATCACTAGCCTAACGGCTAGTACAAGACCGAGCGCTATTAAGGCCGAACGGTCATAAACTGGAAGGACTTCAAAGACACCGAACCCAATTGATAACCGAACGCAGAAGAAGATCGAACGACCAAATCAGGGCATGGCCGAGCGGTCAACCACGAACCCTCAGTTTTCTGCATAATTCTGCAGAAACTTCTGCAGAATTATAAACACATCAAATTTTACCAAAACTAAACATTTTTACAAACTTCTAATCCTCCAAACATGAATCACACACATTTCTAAACTAAATTAAGAATACCTAAACATTTCTAACATTATTTAGAGAGTTTCATCTCAGATTTGAGAGTCAATTCTACAGAATCATCAACTCAAGGACCAAAAATCAGATTTCCTAACTTTATTACAGTTTTAAGTAACTCAAAGGTTCTAACAAGTCTTATACCACTTACTCAGATTCTCTATACCGTCCACATTCACAATGCACTCGACAATGAACCAGAAACTCAACATAAATACAATCATCATGAACATAGTCATTTAACAGTCCACACCAATTCAACCGAACACAAATCATTCAATTTTACATTTATACAGAATCATCCAAATCAATTTCATACACATGCTTAATCATCAAACAATATATTCATACATCAAACCAAGTAATTAAATTAGCTAGCTTTCCTTACCTCGAAACCCAGAAAATGCTAATCTTTCACAGTACTGAATATATCCCAAGTAACTCCTACGGCTTCCTACAAGATTCTGATTGGTGCAGAAGAACCAACCATGGAATCAAAGTTGGAAATTAGCTTCAGAGAAGAGCTTGATGAACACATGCAAGACCAAACAGTACTTTGCATGTAACAGGAATGCATGAATGAACAAGATTGGACTTACCACTTCAAAACCACAACTTGATCAGTCTAAATGGAAGTTCTTGATGCCAGGAGAGCTCAGACGTTGTCTGAATGGTGATCGAAAGAAGAAAAAAATGATAATTCTTAGAGAGAAAGTGAAGAAAATCTAGAGAGAATGAGGAGAAAATGTAGAAGCTTGTGTTTTAGAGAGATGCAGATTGAGAAGTGAAAAGATGGGCTGCATTTTGAAAATTTCTACAAAAAAAATGTTAAATATCTTTTTATTGAAATATCTGCCTTCCTTATTTTGAAACATCTATCCACCCCTTTATCCATGTTATTTTAGGGATTTGACATTAGTAATTGTATAAAAGAAAATATGTATCACAACATGGGATTGGAGAGTAAAACAACTGTAGTTTTATTTTATCATTTTAAAATTCTAGACTGACTAATTTTACTAAAATAAGCTGATGATTGTATTTGTAGCGTGGATAATTAAACACAGTATATATTATTTTTTTTAAACGCAGGTTATTTTATTTATCTCTTTTCCTATTTAAATTTAAATATGATTTGTTATATAATTATATAATTATTGTTAAATTGTATGTTTTTCAATTTAATCTTATATTTTTAATTTGTTTTATTTTTAAATTACAAGTATAAAATTATATGTCTTATAATATATTTTTAAACGATAAATTAAAGTTTTATTAGTGATAATTATCATAAAAAAGTAAAATTTACTTAAAAAAATTAAATCTTAAAAATGATACTTTTTATAATAATCATATTCAAATTAAAAATATAATATAATATTAAATATTGTAATAGTTTATTATTATGTTAGAGTATGAAATATAATTAATATATTTTAATGTATATAAGACCGTGTCCTGTATTTTTTCAATTTATTTGTATCTTCGTGTCTGTATGGTATCCGTATATTTGGACTTCATAGATAGTGAGAGAGAGGGATGCTAAGCGAAAAAGAAAAAAATGATTGAAGAAGGAAGAAGGTGATGAAAGTAAAAAATAAAGACAATAGATCATGGGTGTTGCTCCCTCCACCACCACCGTATACTTCCTCTACCTCCCCACATTATTTTAAATACAATTATATTCTTAAGTTAAAAAGATTTTTACTTTTATCCTATTTTAAATAATTTGAAACCCTAATTTTACTTTCCTAGCACCCACCACGAAACTTTCTTCCCCTTTCCCCATTTTTGTTTCACCTCTCCACCTCCCGCGCTTCCATTCCTTTTTCTTCAGTTTTACAAAATCATTACTTTAAAAAACTAATTATATATCACATCCAAAATTAAAAATTTAAATATAAACTAATATAAATATACATTATTAAAATACATTAAAAATATATTCAAAAATAATAAATCAAAACATTTAAATTAAATTATTAAAATATCTAATAAACTAATAAAACAAACCCTAAAAAAACGAAACCTTTAAGGTGACATCCTTCAACGGATGTCAACATCCGTTTAAGATAAAATGGATGTCGACATCCGTTTTACCTTAAACGGATGTTGACATCCGTTGAAGGATGTCACCTCCGTTTAAAGGTTTCGTTTTTTATTTTAGGGTTTTATGTCATGGTTTATTCGAGTACGCACCTGGAGGAAGCACCACACACGCACTGCACCACTCTACGCACTGCACCACGAGAGCAACACTACACCACCACAAAAGGGAGACTGCTTGATAATTCTTTCCACCACCACCAACCTTTGCAACTTGTAGTATCTCACAGCAAACCAAAGAAAGAGAGGAACAAGTATAATGTTAAAATGAAAGAAAAATATTTTACTCATGTACTACAATAGGTTATTAGTGAAATAGGTTATGAAGAGGTAAAATTAAAAAATAATAACCCTAAAAATAAAATTTTACTAAGGGGCAAAATAGTAAAGGAGAGGTGGAGGGAGAAAGGTGTGGTGGTGGAGGGAGCAACACCCATAGATCATTTGACATGTTTTCAAGGGTGCAAATGAAATATATGGAGGTGCATAAAGAAACATACTATCTTCATGGAAAATTAAGTGGTTTATTATTTATCCATCATGGGTTTAATACGGTTCTATGGCTTAAGTCTCTTGATATTCATCATTACACGTACATGTGTTTATTTTTCATGAGGCACCAAACATATCTACATCTAGCTAGTAAATATTTTTAGAAAGGGTATAAAAAATAATAATTCCAAGGTTCTTTTTTACGTATGTAAGTAAATTTGGTGTGCTAATTACATAAATAGGCAAATATTTTAAAAATTATGAGTATGGAAGTCTTGTAGTTTTCACATAACTTAAAAGAAGTTGTGTGTCCTTCACACAATTTTTGTTTCTTCATGTGTTCAACTCGAAAGTCATCGAGTCTTTCAACAACTTCAAGAAAATGTAATCAATTACAATGAATACATATTCTATTACATTACGTTGAAGTCAATGGGAGGTATGAAGAGTTTTAATTTACATAAATAGAAGTTTTTGGATAAGATGTCTTCCCATTCGATAATACATATTGTAATCGATTATAGTCAAGGAATTTTTTTTTTCAGAACGGGCTACTGTAATCGATTATAATGAAAATGTAATCGATTACATTACGTTGAAGTCGTTGAAAAGCTTGACAACTTTTAATTTAAATAAAGAGTTGTTGCAATTCAATAATACAAACGGTAATCGATTACATGACACTTGTAATTGATTGCTAGGAAACTGATTACTAGTTGAATGCATGAACTTAGTATTAACGGGAACACATTCATACTCATATGTGCTCTAATCAAAACAATATTTCAAAGGACACGATCATGGTTTGTTGAACATGGGTTGAAAGTCGAATCCATGTTAAGAGCATGCCATCAATATCTAGAAGGAATTATTGTCATTCTTCGAAAAAATCAATAACAATCTGCATTTTGTCGTGTGCATTGCTTTAATATAGAAAATTCAGAATTTGACGTGCAACAAATATCAACCCCATCAATATCGCCCTTAACAAATTTCATATAACGTCATATTAAAAGAATGATGATGTGATTGTGGTCACTTTCAAGTAACTCATCTTTCTTGTTGATTTGCATATTTATGCCCATATTTTAGATTTAATTTCAAAATTTTAGTAAAATAATTATGCTTAAATGATTGATTTGAATAAGATTTGTGAGGATTGAATTTATCGGGTTTTGAAATTAAAGAAACTTAAAATGTGATTTTTAGTTGCATAAATTATTTTGAATAGTCTAATGTTTGTTGATGCAGTTGGAATTAAAGTTTGAATTACAATTTTGAAAAAGAGAGAAAGGGCTAAAGTGATTTTTAGTTGCTTAAATTATTTTGAATAGTCTAATGTTTGTTGATGCAGTTGGAATTAAAGTTTGAATTACAACTTAAAATGTGATTTTTAGTTGCATAAATTATTTTGAATAGTTTAATGTTTGTTGATGCAGTTGGAATTAAAGTTTGAATTACAATTTTGAAAAAGAGAGAAAGGGCTAAAGTGTAAATAAAGGAAATTTCTAGGCTTCTCTACAATTTTGAAAAATTAAGAAGAGCATAAATGGAATTTAAGAGACAATTCAGTTAATATTTTAAAGATAATTAATTAAATATAGAAATATCAACAAAAAAGATCTTCTAAATATTTTTATAATTATCCAAATCTTTTAATTATTTGAAAGATATAAGATAAAAGATCTTATCAACAAAACATTCAGAATCCAATCCCAATCAAGTCCTATATAAAGAGACATAGGGGATGCAAAAATCATAGCTCAATCATTTAGACTCTTCCACGGGAAGAAATCATCCACCACTCCTCTCACTTTTATTTTACCATGTATTCTACTCCATTCATGGAGGGCTAAGCTTCTAGGCTATTCCATTGTAATTTCATTATGGATTTTGAGATTAAGTTGAATTGATGTCTTTGTTTCTTTTGATTATTGATTTGGTTTATCTTTCTTCTATGTCTTTCATCTCTCAATCAAGTTACATGTAATGATTTCTGCATCATAAAGTGTTTGAATCTACATACATGTTGATCATATGAGTTTAAGGGTTTATAGGTTTGATTGAGAATGTACTTTGATTGGTGGTAAGAATTTCAACTACAATTAATTGAGAATTTACTTTGATAAATAACTTTTAACCTGGTTAGGAGATTTAAGAATATACATGATTAAACATAATATAATTTATATAAGAATGTACTTTGGTTGAATTCATTATGAATAATCTAGAAATGTCTTGCATTTGATTGAGAATCTACTTTGGTTAATTGTATGATAGCCCTTAAATTAATCAAGAAGAATGTACTTTAATTAATTTGAAACCCGAACAATGGTATGTGGATAACCGATGATGAATCTATCTTGGAAAGTAGTGGAATTAACCTATTTCATTATAATTGTTTCTAAGTTTTCTACTTGTTCTTCACTTAAACTCGAACATTCTTCAAACATTAATTCCATTAGTATAGTTTCTCACTTTTATTATTGAGCATTGTATAACATTCATAAGAGTCAAATATTGAAAAACAATTTCGTATTCGTTGGGAGACGACTTAGGGTTACTTTAACCCCATCTAATTTATTGACTACTAACTTGGCAATACTGAAGTTGCCTTGAAAAGTAGTATTAATTTGATAGATTCAACGACATCGTATCACTTGTCATCATGTCATAAATGTTTGTTCATATTCTCATATATTACTAACAAAATTTATTGATGTTGTTTCCAGCCTCGACACCATAAATAAGGCTTATCAAGTCTAATTCCATCTATTAAGAAATGAATATTATAGGTATACATATATTGGTCTAAATTTC
The DNA here is from genome assembly GCF_016808095.1 of Vigna angularis. NCBI lineage: Eukaryota > Viridiplantae > Streptophyta > Magnoliopsida > Fabales > Fabaceae > Vigna > Vigna angularis. The sequence goes on along the minus strand of NC_068974.1, from coordinate 19,373,496 downwards.
ATATGAGATCCTCAAATACGACCTAAGGTATCAAGAAGACCAACAAATACTCTAATCCATAAGAAAATGGATCAACTAATTTCAAATAAATCGAAAAAATGTTCTTACTATCTCAATGAAGGTCATGGGGACATGTCCATTTGGTCAATAACTTTTACATATATGTACTCTTCATTTTTTTCTATTATTAATTTACTCTTGCACCTTCTATCCTTAAAAGATTATCATTAATATACACCACAAATCGTTTAATCAATTGTGATTTTTCATTAATTACGAAAGTGCTCCATCAGAAGAAGCAAAACATTCTGGTAATTTATTACATTTACGACCTTTTGGAAATAAATTTTCCTGTTATTAAATTACAAGCACACAATAATCGATTATCAATTTCATTTTTGACATTACAAGTTGTTTTGCCCGTATGATGACTTTCTATTGAAATTGCAAATCACAGGCTCCTTTCGGAAATTTGCTTAATAAAATCACAATTCCAATGTTGGGCATAAGGATGAAAAAAATCCTCGCCCGTGAATATCCGCAGATAAAATCCGCGATGGATAGTTGGTACCCACGAATATTACTATCCGTTTGTTGTGGGTAGCAGGTATTTTAATATCCGCTTATAAATAGGTCGAGTGTGAGTATTATACTATTCGCACCTGTGGATATCCGCTATCTGTAAAAAATAAAATAAAAATTTAATTTATATTTTATTAAGTTAAATTTAATTAAAATTAAAATTAATTTATATTTTATAAGGTTAAATTTAATTAAAATTAAATTTTAATTTATTTTATATCATATTTTATATATTGTCAGAACCATTAAAATCCACTCAAGGTTCGTCTTAGTGGATTACATGTGTCAAGAAGGGGGTCCGACACTCAGATGGTGGAAGGCAGGTGTGAGCAGCTTAGTGGCCGTTCGTTTTAACGTTGGGAGGAAAACTCTAAGTTTCAGAATTTCACGCCACTCTCTGCATGCACCCTTCTTCCCCAGAGTTCTGAAAATTTCCATTCTCTCCTCCTTCTCTCTAAAAAGCTCTTACTTCTCCTCAATCATCCTGTAGCAAACATAAGCCCAAGCTAATGAACGGAGAGTTCTTTCCGAAGAACCACTATCAGCTTGGCCCGGGCGGTGAACGGGGAGTTCTTTCCGAAGAACCACTACCGTCCGGCGTGACCACAAGCCCAAGTTGATGAACGGAGTTTCACTCCTGTCAGCTTGGCCGGGCAGTGAACGACGAGTTCTTTAATGAACCATTGCTGCCCGACTCCAGACAAATCCCAAGTGGATGAACGGAGTTTCACTCCTGTCAAATTGGCCTGGCAGTGAACGACAAGTTCTTTACTAAACCACGGCTGCCCAATGCCAGACAGCCTCACCGTGGCCTTCAAAGGCCTAAACCTCTCGGCCTCTCAGGTCTCAAACCGCTCGGCCTTCGCGGCCTCAGCATGCGCCCTCCGGAGGCCTCAACCGTGCGAGCTCAACTTGGACTCCAATGGCCTTAACCGTTTGGTCTAAGCATGTCCTCCAAAGGCCTCGACATCTTGGCCTCCCAAGGCTTCCACCTCGGCCTCTAAAGGGCCTCACCCGTTCCACCTCCAAATTTTCGGGCTTCTGGCCTTACCTTAGGTCTCGGTTACAAGGTCGTCCATGACCTTACTCGTCCGACCTTACCATGAGCCTCGTCTTCAGGTCGTCCTTGGCCTCATTGAAACTTAGCCAAATTTGGCATCACTAATCCGGTCGCCCAGCCTCGAACGGTCAGCCATTCCAAACCTATAGAGGCTCCTAACAGAGGCGACTTAGAAGCGGTGTCCAACCAGAGAACCCGTCTTTCCAGGTAGGCCATGGACAAAACCCCTTCGCATAATAAAATTATGCTCGGGCTTAGGGGGCTTATGTATCGTCTGGTCCCCCCGATTCATAAACTGAACGTCCACCCAGGTCGGCCATCAGACCAAGCGTCCAAGTTAACGCTGTCCGACCACACATGGACCAAGCGATCCTCCAAGGTCGACCATTCATAAACCGAACGTCCACCCAGATCAACCACGTCCAAGGGCCTCAACCTCTCAGTCTAAATTCTCAGCCTCGAATAGCCTCAACAAGCATGACTTTTTGTCTTCCGTCCACTCACCAACGAGCAGAAAGGACTTAGAAAAGAAAGCAAACCAGGGATCTTGTCCCTTTTCATGAAAGCCATCTACAAAACCCCTTCGCATAATAAAATTATGATCGGGCTTAGGGGGCTTATGTACCGTCCGGTCCTCCCGACACATAGACCGAGCGAGCGGTTAACCCAATGCCGCCCACCCAGGTCACAATCATGACCGAGCGTCCAAACTAACGTTGTCCGAGCTTACATAGTCCGAACGGTCCTCCAAGGCCGTCCATCAAGTACGAGCGGCCCGCCAAGGTCGTCCATCTAGGCTGACCGACAAGATCGAGTGTCCATCGTGACCGATCGGCAGAACCGAGTGGCTTCCCACCCAGGTTGACATCCTTGGCCGGTCACCTTGCTGACCGGCCGTCACGACCATCCCTCACTATGTCGACTACGCGGTTAAATACTAATGACTCATTAAAGCCCTTAATGAAGATTAAGGTGTGATTGGGCCGTTTTCAGGCCCACGAAAGGTAAAAGCCCATTACAATCAGTATAAATAAAGGTCCTAGGTATGATTTCTGGACAGATTGCTTACAATGCAATATACACATGTGTTGCAGACCACTTGGTCATATTACTGACTTGAGCGTCGGAGTGCCTTTGACAGGTACCCGACCGCCCGGCTTGGGGAAGAAGGAGGGAACGAGTACTACCACGAGGACTTGAAGAGAAAGCCCGTTCGGCCTTCCTAGCGCGTCCAGCCCTCAGCAAAAGAGGTAACTGTCTGGTTTTCATCAACTTCTAGTGTCCCCAAGCACCAGAGCCGCTCGATCTACTTCAGCTCATGAGAAAGCGTCCGCCCGTCACCAAGCGTCAGTCTGATCCGTAGCAGTTTCATCGTTCGTCAGCCAGTCTTTACCGTTCGTGAGTGTTTTAATAGGGTCACACTAGATCCGATCGAAACAAAAGGCAATGTCAATTCATGTGACATTGTGATAGTAGAGTGAATGAGTGAATACCTCTTATACACTTGTGTGTTTGAATGAAACACTTTATCTAGTGAGGAAAGATTCCATGAACACATAAGAACATCTTTGCTTAGTTGATTGATCATTCATGAAAAGTAGCATTTGTTGGATAGTATGTGATTGTGTGAACACTAAAGCATGTGCATGTCCTGATTGAAATCTTTGCAATGAGCTTAATTGAGTACTTACTTATCTTGAAAAGGGAGTTTTGAATGTGGTGAACCATTATATGGATTGATGGAAGATTGAGTTACATCTTTGTTGCTTGAGGACAAGCAAAGTTTTAAGTTTGGGGTTGTGATAACGGTTGAAAAACCGTTATTTTTATGCTTAAAATTGATACCAAAAACAACCTTTAAGACTTAGAAACTAGCTTGAACTCATATTTTTGCTTTAGTTTTGTGAATAAGAGAGTTGAAGGTGAATTTAATGGTTTTGTGCAAGATTCCCTTGATTTTGTAGGCTAATTGAATGATTTGAAAGAAGAATTGAAGTACCGAATGATTGGAATGCTGAAAAGTCAACCAGAAACCAGAAAAGTCAACCAGTCAACCAGAAAAGTCAACCAATCAACCAGAATGCTGAAAAGTCAACCAGAATGCAGAAAAAGTTGCGACCGAGTGCGTTGAGCGGTAATTTTGCGTTGAGCGGCGGTTTTCAGGTGCCGAAATCACTACTGAGGGGCAAAACAGCAGCTGGCGGGCAAAATGGATCATGCGCTAGTACCGCTCAGCGGTAAAATACCGCTGAGCGCCATTCTAAATGGGCTTGGACCGGTTTTCTATTACTTTTATGGGCCTAATTTTCTATATTTTTTAGAATAGTATATAAGCTTTAGGACGTCCTAGGGTTTGTATCTTTGGCAGAGTACGAAGCAAACACACACCTTTCCACCCCTTGGAGGAAGATCTTGGATGCTAAGGCTACCTACTTATCTTTCTAGGGTTCTATCTTTCACTATTTCATTGTATTTCATCTAGTTTCACCATGAATATGGTGAACAAAACTCTTCTTGTTGTTGGGGAATCAATGTAATCTTTTGAAGCTCTCATATATGGAATTTTGTGTTTAAACATCATATCTATGATACATGCTTTCTTTCATCATTAGTTAGGGTTTTTCCTCTTTGCTCAAAGCATGCATTGTTTAACACATTCGATGTCATGATTATTGGTTTTATTGATATGGACACATACGGTAAAATCTAGATCCGGGGAAATTCTCCCAAAAGCAGTATTGCCTAGACATAGGGATATGAGGGTTGGTTGCCTTTAAGCTTCTACGCTTCAGAATTAATTATTAGGGATGCTAGGTGATGGACAAATTTGTAAGCACCAAAATATGATGTCACAAACTTGTTTCACAATCGGCAAGTATGACCGAATCGTTCAAGTAATAAACTTGGTAAGACCAAGTATCGTTCTTCCCAAAGGACTCACGGCCTAGTTTAGTTGTGTGGTTTGTTGATTAGCTAAGACTTACAAACGAAATAATTGGATTATATTATGCAAGACGAAAACTAAACATGTATGCATGAATTGATCAATGGCAAAGACAAAAGATAAACACTTTCAATGGATTATATGAATGAATATGTTGTTGGGGGTCAATTTCATCTCATCCACTCTCATACATTTTAGGAATTCAACATTCAAATCATCATTGTTAATGCCACTCTCTAAAATACCATTCTAGATGGCTTCTCCCTAATCAAATAGTTCATACAATTCCTAGCATTCCTAATGATTAGTTCATGAGTGCAGGAGCTTAACGACAACCAATATAATATTGTCAGTATAATATTGGGAGAAATTCCCCGGATCTAGACTTCCCCGTACGTGTCCGTATCGACAAAACCAATAATCATGCAATAGAATGAGTTAAACGATGCAAGCATTAAGCAAAGAGGAAAAACCCTAACTAATGATGAAAGAAAGCATAAGTCTTAGATTAAGATGCAAGCATAAATTCCATATATGAGAGCTTCAAGAGATTACATTGATTCCCCAACAAACATACAAGGTTTAGTTCACCATATTCATGGTGAACCTAGATGAACAATAATGAAAGAATGAAAGAATAAACCCAATAAAGGTGAAGAGGTAGCCTGAGCATCCAAGATCCTCCTTCAAAGGGGTGGAAGAGAGAGTGTTTGCTTCGTTTCTGCCAAAGATCCTAACCCTAGGACGTGCAAGCCTGAGCATCCAAGATCCTCCTTCAAAGGGGTGGAAGAGAGAGTGTTTGCTTCGTTTCTGCCAAAGATCCTAACCCTAGGACGTGCAAGCCCTTATATACTAATCTAGAGTTACAAAAGATTACAAAAGCCCAAGCCCAAAAAGTGCCGCTCAGCGGTAAATACCGCTCAGCGGTGGTTGCGCGTCTTCTTTCTTCCCCTCAGCGGCCATTCTGCCCCTCAGCGGTTCCAGCGTGACTCCTTGAGTGCCGCTCAGCGGTAAATTACCGCTGAGCGGTGCCTTCGTCTTCTCTTTTTGCACTCTTTCTTGTCTTTTCTAATGTCACTTCTCTCCTTCTTCACTCTTTTCACTAAATTCACCTTAAAACCTGCACAAAAACACTCAAATCAAGCATAAACCTGTCCAGCTCTCTTATTTCTGAAAATAAAGATAAAAGCATTGATTTCAAGCTAGTTTCTAAGTCTAAAGGTTGCTTTTAGTATCAATTTTAAGCATGAAAATAACAGTTTTTCAACTGTTATCACAACCCCAAACTTAGAACTTTGCTTGTCCTCAAGCAAACAAAATGTAACTCCATCTCCAACCAATTCATATGATGGTTCACTCATTCAAAATCCTCTTTTCAAGATTAGTAATAACTTCACTCAAACTTAAGACCAAGAGTTCAATCAAGATGTGCACATGCTTTAGTGTTCACAAAGTCATTTAAATTCCAACAAATGCTATTTTTCATGAATGATCAATCAATTAAGCATGGATGTTCATGTGCTCATGGAATATTTCCTCACCAGGTAAAGTGTTTCACTCACACACAAGTGTATAAGAGGTATAGTTTTTCGCTCATTTACTCCACTATCACAATGTCACATGAATCAACTTTGCCTTTCATTTTACCACAATCAAAACAATCACAAGCATGCATCATCAAAAGGACTTTTCACTGGCTTATAATGTGGCTGGGCTAACAAGAAAATTGGTTTTTCTGGATCGCAAAATCCTTGAGTCAAGAGAATCATAACAACACAATCATCTTATTCATTCCCAACTTGCTTTTTACAATTGCAATTGCATTGAGCTTTACTTCTTTTTCTTTTCTTTTCTTTTTCTTTGCATATTCTTACTTTTTAGCTCTTAGCTCAATGCTTTTTTATGTTTTCCCAACAACCCCAAACTTGAACATTTAACAATACCACACAAGATCTTCTACTTAACTCAAGGTAAAGATTTTCAATCAAGGGTTTTCAGTGTATGTTCAAGGCTAAGGGTTCAAAGGATAGAACACAAAGTGTTCTTTTTTAGTGGGCTAATTTTATGTATTTGGCCAATAAAAAGGTTTCAACAACACGGCCTTGATCATATGATGCAAAACAAGCAATTGATTCAATCATAGAAAACCTGGGCAAAATCATTCATGCTTTCAAAGTAATAGCATTCAACAATAACAACTCTGGAGCTCAAAACCTCACATATAAGCTCATTCACATTTGACATACACATCCTGCTTAATTTCACAATCACAATCATGATATCCTGCATTTGTTCACAAAGCTTGTGAACCACCTGTATAAGCATTTAATGTGCACATCATCTCAACATCAATCAATCACTAAGCATCATCAAGCATTACTTATCAAACAATCACAGTTAATAGCAAACCATCACACAAACCCGGTTTTCAAGAGAGTACATCAAACCCTAATCTAAAACCGAAAACAAATAAGTTCAGAAAACTTAAACCGCAAAAGCATAATCATATGATAGCATTCATCAGTAAATGCTATCTCAGCTCCTCATCAATCTGAGCTGTCCTCTGTATCTTCCTCTTCCTCCTCATCTTCATCTTCTTCCATATCTCTTGCTGAAGCTTCAGCTGCTCCAGCTCCTCCTCCATGTACTGGTTCTTCTGGCCAAGCTACGACATTATGGAATTCATCCATAGTCCACCTGTGTGCTGGAGGATTATCATACATCCCCACTATCATCTCAGCAGTGGCCACCTGCCCTCTGTGAATGGACTGCAACTGAGCACCTATAAGAGACATATACATGTCCCTCATCTGGAATGGTTCTGCTTCATGTGCATCAGCAGATGTCTGGCTCTGTGCTGGCCCTCTTTCTCTACGAGCATGGCGTGATGGAACTGGCTGAGCTACATCCTCACCTCCACAGTACTGTCTATAATAAGCCTCATCAATAGCTTTTCTTGGCCTCTCAAATGGTGGAACAGAAGTGTCCACCCCAGCTTGCTTGCAAAGGTAAGTGATCAAAGAAGGATGTCCTAGTGGTGCTTTGTTGTTTGAGGTGTTAGCACATACACTGATCTCATCAGCTATCACCTGCCCAATATTGACATTCAAGTTTCTGATAGCGCAGTAGATGAATAGTGCCCTGCTGAGAGTAATATCTGACACATGTGAACATGGCTGGATGTTGGCATGAGAAAATGCCATCCAATACTTTGCAAGAGGAGTCAAATCTGTCCTCCTAATGTTAACCACCGCGCCAGATCTATTCCTTTGGAAGTGTCCTCCAGGCATACACATTACTCTCTCAACATCCTCAAAGTCAGCACCTTCCTCCATGCTAAGAGCAAACTGACATTGCTCACCAGCCCACACAGTATCCAGGAAGTTGTTGATAGAATCAGGATCAAACCTGATAGCATGGCCTCTGACATAGCCCAAATAATTCTCAGCTGGATGACCACCAATCTTCTTTGCATTGGTGTAGAATTCCTTGACCACAGCTATGTTGGCAGGTGCTGGATAAGTGGCTAGCTTTCCCCAATCATTCCCTAACACTTGCTCTCCAAATTGAGGAGCAAAGTTAGGTATCATTCCAACCTTTCTCTCCATCAGAAGTCTCCTGTCCTGAACCACCCTAAAGTGCTTCTCATGTTTCCTAGAGAGGAACCTGCCAGAGTGGGGTTGCTCTGGTTCCTTATCTTTCCTCTTAGTTGCCATGGTTTTCAATCTCTTTCCTGAAGAGGATGCCATTCCTGCATTCAAAACACAAACCAAAACCACAGAACATGATGTTAATCATTAGTAACACAGAACACAACTCCTTTCGAAGCTAAACCACCGCTGAGGGCCAGAATTTCCCCTCAGCGCCACCAGTACCACACGCAAAACCAGAAAAAACCAAATCTGGCAGAGTGCCGCTCAGCGGTAAATGCCGCTCAGCGGTGACCTGCAGATTTTTGCAAATCTCGTTTTAAAACTGTCCTAACTCCACCCAAATGCAATTTTCAGTTTTCCAGTTCATAATCAAGCAGTTTAATCGGTTCAAATATCAAGTATATCATCAAATCATGCATCAAAATCCCTAAATATTAATGCTTTGACAATCACATTCAAATTTAAGAACCCTAGAATGAACCAAATGCATTTTACTTACTTGGGTGGAGATGCTAGATGATATGAGAATGCTTCCAGACTAGAATGCTCTCTTCCAACCCCAAACTTTGATGGCACACTAGTGAAAAAGTGAGTGAAAGAGAGATTTTCTAAAGAGGGAAGAGTGAAAAGATGTGGAAAACCTAAGAGAATGTGTGTGGAAGTGTTTGTGCAGAGAGAAGCCAGAAAATAAACCCTAAAACGCAGCTTGGGGTATAAAAATACCCTAATGGGCTCGGGTCCCGCTAAGGGGAACTTAAGCCCCTTTGCGGTAGTACCGCTCAGCGGTAATTGCCGCTCAGCGGCACTTCTGTGAAGTGTTCCTCTCCTTCTTTTCTTGACCTATGTGCCTTCCCTACATGTCCCTCATAGGTTCCCTGCAATTCAATGTTAAAAATGCTTATGCAAATCCTAACTAAAAATAAATAAACAAAAACAATCAATCAACTGGGTTGCCTCCCAGGTAGCGCTTGTTTAACGTCACGAGCCTGACCTAAAATCCACCAACACCCATCAGTAGGTGTTTCACACTTACCAGCACCCATCAGTAGGTGCAAAATTTTCTTACCAACACCCATCAGTAGGTGTTACAACTTAGTATCCTTCAGTAGATACTTAACCACCTAGCATCCTTCAGTAGATGCTATCTCCAACAAAATAATTACAAAATAAAGTCCACAACTTAAAAAATTACAAAACCAAAATAAAATCAAAAGTCTGTCAATCACTGGGTTGCCTCCCAGCAAGCGCTCTTTTAACGTCATTAGCTTGACCCAGTAAAGCTTAAGTTCCTTCTTCTTTTTCTTCTTCCTACTGAACTTCTTCAGAAATTTGATCAAACCAGGAACCTGTTGCAGTGTTTCAATCATAGGAACTTTAATCTCCAATTTCTTGAAGATTTCCATTAAGCACTTAAATTTCTTTTCCTTCCTATGATTCTTCTTTAGATGAGGATGGGATTTTTCATATGATTTCTTCTTCTTTCCTCTCATCTTCTTTTTCTTCCTTTTTCTCTCCCTAAAATTTCTCTTTTTCTTTTCTTTTATTTTTTTCTTCCCTTTTCTTTTTCTTTTCAACTTCTTTATTTTCACACAAATCTTCTTTCTCTCTTCTCTCTCAACCACTTCTTTCTCTTTTTCTTCATCTTTATTTTTCTCACTCAACTCTTCTTTCTCTTTTCTCTCTATCTTTTCCGCATCTCCCTCTATTTTTTTCTCATCAAGAATCTTGTCACTTTCAGTGACATTGGTGTGCCCTTCCTCCTTAAGGTTAACTTCAGTATTAACCTCATCATCCAATCTCTGACTAATGTAACGAAAGTGCATCTCCATCCTTTTACATGATTCTTCAATGCTTTTCTGAGTAGAGTCGGAACTTTTCAAAAATCGTTGAAGGGTGTCCTCCAAACTTTCTGATAGAGAGGATTTTTGCTGCCATTGTTGTTGTGGTTGGTTCTCAAATTGTCCGGCAGCTTGCCAAAATTGGCTTTGATCCATGCTTGAGTGAGGTTCCCACCATTGGTTGAGATTACTTTGGTAGAATTGAGTGCCCATATAATTAAATTCTTGACCAAATTGCATTCTGCAGACATTAGGCACAAAACTCTAGGAAATATTTGTTAGCACAAAAAGATATAGAAGAAGATATATATTCAGAAGATAAAAAGATTTAGAAGATAGAATCAAATAAAACCTAATCAAAAAAAAAAAAAAATAAATAAATAAAATCTAACCTAATCTAAAAGATAAAATAAAATAAAATAAAATCTAATCTATCCTAATCAAATAAAATAAAATAAAAAACAGAAAAATAAAATAAAATAAAATAAAATAAAAACAGAAAAAATAAAAACAGAAATTCAAAAAGTCAAAGATAATCAATAATCACACAAATTAACCAGTTAAACCACGAGTCCCCGGCAACGGCGCCAAAAACTTGATGGACAAATTTGTAAGCACCAAAATATGATGTCACAAACTTGTTTCACAATCGGCAAGTATGACCGAATCGTTCAAGTAATAAACTTGGTAAGACCAAGTATCGTTCTTCCCAAAGGACTCACGGCCTAGTTTAGTTGTGTGGTTTGTTGATTAGCTAAGACTTACAAACGAAATAATTGGATTATATTATGCAAGACGAAAACTAAACATGTATGCATGAATTGATCAATGGCAAAGACAAAAGATAAACACTTTCAATGGATTATATGAATGAATATGTTGTTGGGGGTCAATTTCATCTCATCCACTCTCATACATTTTAGGAATTCAACATTCAAATCATCATTGTTAATGCCACTCTCTAAAATACCATTCTAGATGGCTTCTCCCTAATCAAATAGTTCATACAATTCCTAGCATTCCTAATGATTAGTTCATGAGTGCAGGAGCTTAACGACAACCAATATAATATTGTCAGTATAATATTGGGAGAAATTCCCCGGATCTAGACTTCCCCGTACGTGTCCGTATCGACAAAACCAATAATCATGCAATAGAATGAGTTAAACGATGCAAGCATTAAGCAAAGAGGAAAAACCCTAACTAATGATGAAAGAAAGCATAAGTCTTAGATTAAGATGCAAGCATAAATTCCATATATGAGAGCTTCAAGAGATTACATTGATTCCCCAACAAACATACAAGGTTTAGTTCACCATATTCATGGTGAACCTAGATGAACAATAATGAAAGAATGAAAGAATAAACCCAATAAAGGTGAAGAGGTAGCCTGAGCATCCAAGATCCTCCTTCAAAGGGGTGGAAGAGAGAGTGTTTGCTTCGTTTCTGCCAAAGATCCTAACCCTAGGACGTGCAAGCCCTTATATACTAATCTAGAGTTACAAAAGATTACAAAAGCCCAAGCCCAAAAAGTGCCGCTCAGCGGTAAATACCGCTCAGCGGTGGTTGCGCGTCTTCTTTCTTCCCCTCAGCGGCCATTCTGCCCCTCAGCGGTTCCAGCGTGACTCCTTGAGTGCCGCTCAGCGGTAAATTACCGCTGAGCGGTGCCTTCGTCTTCTCTTTTTGCACTCTTTCTTGTCTTTTCTAATGTCACTTCTCTCCTTCTTCACTCTTTTCACTAAATTCACCTTAAAACCTGCACAAAAACACTCAAATCAAGCATAAACCTGTCCAGCTCTCTTATTTCTGAAAATAAAGATAAAAGCATTGATTTCAAGCTAGTTTCTAAGTCTAAAGGTTGCTTTTAGTATCAATTTTAAGCATGAAAATAACAGTTTTTCAACTGTTATCACTAGGAATTGTATGAACTCATAATTAAGGATAGGCTTTATTCGTCGAGACATCGGGTTTAAGGTAATTTAGAGAGTGGCATTAACATTATTGAAAAGAATGATGAATTCCTAAAATATATTAGAGTGGATAAGATGAAATTGATTGCCCCAACAACATACTCATCCATATAATTCATTTCAAGTGTTTGTGTTCCTCTTTTCCATTGATCAAAATCATGCATACATGTTTACTTTTTGTCTTTTGCATTAAAAACTTATAACAATTTGTTCACAAATCTTAAATAATCAAGAAATCATATAACTAATTAGGTCGTGAGTCCTGTGGGAGAACGATACTTGGTCTTACCGAGTTTATTAGTTGATACGATTCGGTCACACTTGCCGAGGGTTAAACAAGTTTTTGGCGCCGTTTTTCGGTGTTCATAAATTTGTCATCAGGTTTTTGTTGGGAGAGTTTCCCCGGATCTAGATTTTACTGTATGTGTCCATATCAATAAAACCAATAATCATGACATCGAATGAGTTAAACAATGCATGCTTTGAGCAAAGAGGAAAAACCCTAACTAATGATGAAAGAAAGCATGTATCATAAATATGATGTTTAAACACAAAATTCCATATATGAGAGCTTCAAAAGATTTCATTAAGATTCTGAAGGATTATGATTTTGAACTGCTTTACCATCCGGGAAAGGCGAACGTAGTTGCGGATGCTTTGAGCAGAAAGGTAGTTCATGTCTCGTCAATGATGGTCAGAGAATTAAGTTTGGTTGAGAGTTTTAGAGACTTAAGAGTGCAGTTCGTGTTAGAACCAAGCAGTATAAGGTGTTGTACTCTTAGGATATCTAGTGATGTCTTTGACCGAATCAGAAAGAAGCAGTCGGTTGATGAAGATCTGCAAAAGATCCTAAGCCTGATCGGTACGGAACAAGCCAAGTACTTCAATACTAGAACAGACGGTCTCCTACGATATAGAGGTAGGACGTGCGTTCCGAATGATGGCGAGTTGAAGAGGATCATTCTTGAGGAAGGACATCAAAGTCGTCTTAGCATGCATCCTGGCATGACTAAGATGTATCAAGATCTCAGGAAGTCCTTTTGGTGGTCAGGTATGAAGAGTGATGTTGCTCGGTTTGTGGCATCTTGTTTAACTTGTCAACGAGCAAAGACAGAGCATCAAAGACCGGGCGGTCTACTTCAGCAACTAGAGAATCCTGAGTGGAAGTGGGTCATCATTTCTATGGACTTCGTGACTCACTTACCTCGTACGATCAAGAATCACGACTCCATCTGGTTTATAGTAGATCGGCTGACGAAGAACGCACACTTCTTGGCTGTCAACCTGAAGATGTCTATGGCAAAGCTTGCACAACTCTACATCAACGAGGTCGTTCGTTTGGATGGAGTACCATCCAGCATCATCTCTGACCGAGATACAAGGTTTACGTCTCGGTTTTGGCAGTCCCTGCATAGCGAATTGGGTAGCAAACTCCAGATGAGCTTAGCGTATCATCCCCAGACGGACGGTCAAACTGAGAGGACCATCCAGACGCTGGAAGACTTACTGAGGACGTGCGTACTGGATCACTTGGGCGTTTAGGATGAAATTCTTCCTTTGGTTGAATTCACACACAACAACAGCTTTCAGTCCAATATTGGAATGACACCTTTTGAAGCTCTTTATGGGAGGAAATGTCGAACGCCACTCTGTTGGTTCCAAGAAGGAGAAAAGGTGTTGACTGGACCTGAGCTTATTCAGCAGAAAACCGAGAAGGTGAACTTAATTCAAGATAGGTTGAAAACGTCACGGAGCAGGCAGAAGTCCTACGCTGACAAGAGAAGAAGGCCTTTGGAGTTCGCTGTAGGAGAGCATGTTTTTCTTAGACTGAATCCAACTACTAGAGTGGGCAGAGTCGTTCGTCCTAAGAAGCTCTCTCCCAAATTCATTGGGTCGTACCAGATTTTGAGGCGCATCGGGCCAGTGGCGTACGAGATATCCTTGCCTCCTAAATTATCCAATCTTCATCCAGTCTTCCACGTCTCTCAACTTCGGAAATACATAGCAGACCCTTCTCATATACTAGAGTTAGAAGACGTTCGTTTTCGTCAAGACCGAACGGTGGAAATGCAACCAGTACGCATTGAAGATAGTCGAACCAAGTATTACAAGAGAAAAGCCTTCAGATTGGTGAGAGTGGTCTGGGACGAGAAGACAGGCGACTCTACATGGGAAGTGGAAGATGCCATGAGAGATTTGTACCCTCGCCTGTTTTCTGGTAAATCTTAATTTTCGAGGACGAAAATTTTTGTAGATAGGGAGAATGTCAGAACCATTAAAATTCACTCAAGGTTCGTCTTAGTGGATTACATGTGTCAAGAAGGGGGTCCGACACTCAGATGGTGGAAGGCAGGTGTGAGCAGCTGAGTGGCCGTTCGTTTTGACGTTGGGAGGAAAACTCTAAGTTTCAGAATTTCACGCCACTCTCTACATGCACCCTTCTTCCCCAAAGTTCTGAAAATTTCCATTCTCTCCTCCTTCTCTCTGAAAAGCTCTTACTTCTCTCTAAGAAATTATCACCTTTTATTCCTCCGATCACCAATCAGGCACCGCTTTTACTCCTCTGGTGTCAAGAGCTTCAGTTTGAGCCGATCGGTTTTGGGTTCTGAACTGGTAAGTTCTTCTCTTCACTTAGTCGTGCGTTTTCTTTTACATGCAAACCAAGTTCTGGTTTCATGTGTTGATCGCTCCTCTAAAATGAGAGGTTCTGATAGTGTTTTGGTTTTACTTGGTTTAGTTTGAAAAATTGTTGAGCGTTAAGGGTAAAAAGACTTGTAGTGGTGAAATTGTACTCGGTCTCTGTGAACGCTCGGTCACGCTCAGAGGTCAGGGAAGCTTATATAATTTGATTGTATGTTAGTTTATACGTTCGTTTTTAATGGATGCATGTTTGTTGAGTTGCGAAATGAATACGAAGTATGATGGTTGATATGTTTTGACTATATGATGTATGAATATTTATTTTGATGTGGATGTTTGATTTTATGAAAATAGATGTGGAGAAATGAATTGCTATAAAGAATTATAAGTATGAAATTCCTTATGAAAGTGTACGTTCGTCACTAAATGGTCTTTGACCGTTCGGTTTTTCTAGTGGACTTGGTTGGAATTGGATTCTTTCATTTGGGAAGAATCCTAGTTGAGGATGAGTATCTTTGTTTTGTAATACTTGTACATGAGCGTTCGGCCAAGGGTAGTCGTCCCTTGGTATTTGGTTATAAACCCAAGTATATCTATATGTATTTGTATAACTCATTTGTTCTTAAACACTACTAAAAATGGTATCCAGTATATTTATCAAGCCTTTTCTCTATAAGTTAGTAGTACTTGGTCTTACACTAAGTGCTCGTGCTGAGTAAGTGCTCAGTCTTACACCAGACACTCTTTTTCCTTTTTGTAAAATATATATATATATATATATATATATATATATATATATATATATATATATATATATATATATATATATATATATATATATATATATATATATATAATAAGAACGTTTGCCCAAAACTCAATAGGGTTCGCCCTTTTCGGTGCTCGGTCTTTGACTGGCATTTTGATTGTTCTTGATGTTTAACTCATTCAAAAGCTAAGTATATATTGACGTTCGGTTTATTCACCGGATCCAGTTAAGTACCCTTATTTGATGTCCCTCAGTGTATGTCTAAATGGATTCCAGCCTAGAGTTTTAGTATTCGGCTTAGGCTTGTTGGTGTTCAGTCTAACTCGTGAGTCAGTTCATCCAATTGGCTAACTTAGTATATAAATGTTTTGTTCTAGTCGTTCTCGAGAAATATTATGTTAATCACTCCCTTTCTTAAACTAATGATTCACTCTCTCTTAGTTTTGATCCGCTTGGAACTGGAGACCTTTGGTCTCACTCCAACCGTTCGGTCTTGTTTAGAGTCGAAGTTAACGTTCGACATTTGGTATCTTCAGAGACGTTTGTTCAAATTGATCTCATTGAGGTCTTATTAATGAAAGATGATGAAATATGATATAAACGAAATGAATTGGATTATGAACGAGCGTTCCGGGGAGGAATAACTCATGAATGTATATTGGAAATTGGTAAAGTATGAATGTGGGCATGCTAAGCTGGCGGTTCATCCTGATATTCCATGATTACTCGTTCTCACGTAGAGAAGGGTAAGTCATGAGTGGGAATGGCAGGAGGTCCTATTCCTTATGGTTAATTTGGACAGATAGGACTAACCTCAGGTGACAGATGTTGAGGGTATCCCAGTTACTACATCACCCGGGTGCACGAACGTCGTAGCTACACATAATTCATACAGTCCGGACAATCAGAGTCTAGTATTAGGCTTTGCATGTAAAAGTGAATGAAATTATCTTGTTTAATTGCATTGTGTGAAGTACATGTTGATGATTGAATTGAATTACATAAGCTTACCCTATGTTTCCTGTCTTGTTTGTTTTGTACGTTCGTTTGTCTTTCTGTTGCAATGATCATCCATGCGGATGTGAGTAGAAGGAGACGAGCTGCTGGAAGAAGCGCTGAAAGAAAAAAATTTAGTTGAGGTAGAAGTAAAGTTTAGTTGTAAGATGAGCGTTCGATCATCTTTTCCCTTTTCTTTTGTATGACCGTTCGGTAAAGACCTTTTGTAAACCGTTCGGTCGGAGTTTGCTTATTTTGTACATTTTTAACTTTCTTGTCATTCTGTAAGTCCGTTCGGCCACAAGCGTATGTTCTTTATTTTGTAAGACTGATTTGTAATATTATTCGATGTGATTATTCTATTATATAGTTTTACACTGTATTTTTGGAATGTTACATATATTCTCGTAATTTTATTTTAATAATTTATAAAATATATTTTTTTAAATTTTTGTCTGTATTTGTGAATTTTAAAATATTTATAGATATTTTTTAAATGATTAGATTCTAAATGCCTATCCAGCCCGTTGTCATCTTAGTTGAGCATATAGGACTTTAGGAAATATTAGAAAATTAATAACTACAAATTTACTTCCTAAATGAATAATTAAGAATTTTAGAAAGCTCATTTATCCTACGTACATATTTAGTTTTTAATAGTTAGGTAATTAAGTAAGAGAATATGTCGTGTATAATTCTTGAAATATCGAATTAAATGAAAAAGCTAGTTTCATAAATATTCTTTATTGTGCTTCATTATTTTCTTTCTCGAAGTTCGTATTTCAGCCCCTTTTCCTTTTTGGGTTCTTGAGCAAACCATTTCCCAAGCAGCATCTTCAGCTTGAGGGTTTAATGACCCCTCTGCACCAAAAGGTTAGACTTTTCTTGTTGATTAATAGTTTGATTTGTAAAGGGAGAGCTATGTTAAGTGTTGGCGTGGTTCAAATTTGAAGGTTAGAAAGAAAACAAAAATCTGTAAATTACGTTGAGCTTGTGAATCTTTATTTTGTGTTCTTTGTGTTAAAGTGTGTAATGGAAGAAGGGTTGTGCGAAAACTCAGTTCCTGGTTCTGGTTCTGGTTTGGTTGATAAAACTAGGATTGTAGAGGTTAAACCCCTGCGTAGTTTGGCACCTGTGTTGCCAAAATCCCTTCAACTTTCTATCTCTGGAAGGTACCCATCTGGGTTTCCTCCATTTGTTTTGTTCGGGGAACCCGTAGAGTCTCAGCCATCACCTACTCCTATTCCAGCACCAATAAGGTCCTATAGGAAGCCACCAGATGAAGAAGAAACCCCTCATGAAGTCAATGGAGACACTTCTTCACCTATTGAGGGTGTCAATGGTGAGAGTGTCGACGATAGCCCAAACCGTCCTTCGCAGCCTATGAAGAGCTGCAAAACATCCCAAAAAAGGCGCAAGAAAACTCAGGATTTTGGTGGCAGTTCTTCGGTTGGTGTTATTAGCATGGCCCAAAGGGATGATGGTGATCGGGAAGTGGTTAATCTTGTGCTCATGAATTTTGATTCTCTTCGGAGAAGGTTCTGCCAACTTGAAGATTCCAAGGAGTTGAACACATTGATGGGAACCAAGCGCCCGGATTTAAGAGCAAGCAATGTGATGACAAGCAAAGTGTTTCGCACAAATATGGGGAGGAGAGTAGGAGCAGTGCCTGGGGTTGAGATTGGGGATATTTTCTTTTTGCGGATGGAAATGTGTCATGTGGGTTTGCATGCGCAGTCAATGAGTGGAATTGACTACATGAGCGTCAGGGATGAGCTTCAGGAGGAAACAGTGGCTTTAAGCATTGTATCGTCAGGAGTATATGATGATGATGCAGAGGAGGATGATATTTTAGTTTATACTGGCCAAGGTGAGAACTTCAACAAGAAAGACAAGCATGTGGTTGATCAGAAGCTTCAAAGGGGTAATCTTGCTTTAGATAGAAGTACACACCGACAGAATGAAGTAAGAGTCATCCGGGGCTTGAGAGATGCGGTGAATAAACATGCAAAATTCTATGTCTATGATGGTCTGTATAAAATCCAGGGTTCTTGGATAGAAAAAGGGAAATATGGTGGTGGTGTATTCAAGTACAAGTTTGTTAGATTACCTGGGCAACCTAGTGCTTTTGCTGTTTGGAAATCAATTCAGAAGTGGAAGAGAGGTTCATCTTCAAGGACTGGTCTTATTCTTGCAGATCTCACCACAGGAGTTGAGACTATTCCTGTATCACTTGTCAATGATGTTGACAACGAGAAGGGGCCTTCTTTTTTCACCTATTCCAATTCTCTCAGAGATTCAAAACCATTCAGTATGGTGCAATCTTCATATGGCTGCAACTGTAACAAAACATGTGTCCCTGGAGATTTGAGCTGCTCTTGCATTCAAAGAAATGAAGGTGACTTCCCATATATTGCAAATGGTGTTCTAGTCAGTCGGAGACCATTGGTTCATGAGTGTGGCCCAATGTGTAAGTGCTTTCCTAACTGCAAGAATCGAGTATCGCAGACAGGTTTGAAGCACCAAATGGAAATTTTCAAAACCAAAGATAGAGGGTGGGGACTTCGATCACTTGATCCTATACGTGCTGGTACTTTTATTTGTGAGTATGCAGGAGAAGTAATTGATAGAGCCAAGGTAAATAAGAATGGGGGATATAATGATGAGTATGTTTTTGATACTAGTCGTATTTACAATCCATTCAAATGGAATTATGAGCCTAGCTTATTGGACGAAATAAGCTCCTCTACTGAAGATTATACTATACCCTCTCCTCTAATTATCAGTTCTAAAAATTTTGGAAATGTGGCTAGATACATGAATCATAGTTGCTCCCCAAATGTTTTCTGGCAGCCAGTCTTGTACGCAGAAAATAATCAATACTTTCTTCACATTGCATTTTTTGCCCTTAGACACATTCGTCCAATGGCAGAGTTAACATATGATTATGGATGTTCTGGTCATGCTGATGGTAGTAGTGCACCCCAAGGGAGAAAGAAATGCTTGTGTGAATCAGCAAAATGCGGTGGTTCTTTTGGTTGATGTTTTGTTGCAGTTGCTCATTCGCCGGCATGGTGTTGACAAATTTATTCATGGCTAAAAGAGGTTGGTTTGAAAAAGCCTTGGTTATTTATATCTATGCTTCATAACAAACAAATATTTTAGTTTGTTTAATAATGATCTCCATCTTTTGAGTTTCTTTTAACATCGTGTTTGTATCAAATTTTATAATTGGACAGTTTATCTTATACACTTTCCGTAAAATATTTTTACAAACACCCTGTGAGAATTTTCTGTTCCCTACATTTTTATGAATAGGATGATGTGGTAAAATGGTAAAATTTTATTGGATGCTTTTTAGCAAGAGATGACATAAAAAAGGAAATAAAGATTTTGGACTTGTTACCAAATTTTATTAAGTTGGAAAATCCATTTTATTAAGATAAAAAAAGTCATTTTCATGATGCTTTTGTAAAAAGTTTTATATTAATACTGTATATAAATTTAACTCTTATAGCTAAGGCATATAGCATTTTGGATTGCTGACTGCTTTGTGCTATTTCACAGAAATATTGAGCTTTGTTCTGGATATAGAAGTGCAGAGGAAACAAAATTATTTATGGGTGAAAGGAATGTAAGAAGTTTGCCTTTTAGTTTTTAATTTCTCCCATTTTCCCTATACTGATTGACGATGACACTCTTTTCTTACGCAGTCTTCCATGTCAGGCTTGTCAATGATGTTAGATTTCTCATATTCTAAATTTTTATTAGATGTTCTGCATGTGGACCAATTTTTGTCATTCCATTGAGTAATGTAAAATTAAGTTTCTACATTTCAGGTTTTGTTTTTAATTTCCTTATCTTTTTCACGTGTTTTGTTTTTAATTTCCTTATCTTTTTCACGTGTGGGGATTTCTCGTTTGGGGGTGGGGGGTTGCCTAAGGAGGATCAAGCAAACCATGGCTTTTAGAAGATTGCTAACACTTACGTTGTTGTGTGGCTATACTAGAGTGAGGAATGCTTTATTGCATGAGTACAATGCAAATTAAGCAAGGAATTCTTGATGTACTTGTTGGGACGAGGGTAATAAGTGGTTGCCACAAAGAAGCGGTTGCCACAAAGAAGCTTAATGATTTAGATGGTGCCAATTGAAGGATTGAAAGTAAATGACTTCTTTAGATGAATATTTTCAAAGAGATTTGGTATGCATTGTTGGAATTTAAGAGTATTAGAGACCGTTTTCAGATTCATGAAGAGTTACATTTATTCATGAAGAGTTATAACCAATGAAGAGTTATAATTATTCATGAAGAGTTATGACCATTCATGAAAAAGTTACAGTCATTTGTGAAGAAATGTAACTAATCAGAATCTGGTATCTCTTGGATTTGAAAGATGCTTGATTAACATCTATATAAAGGGATCCTGTGCTCTATTGATGCACAGATACATAGACTATTTTCTACATTGGGTTAAATATGTTTTTAGTCCCTTAAGTATCAGACGATTTTGTTTTTAGTCCCTACTCAGAACTTTGATGGTTTTTAGTCCTTATTGTTTTGAAATTCTGACTATTAGTCCTTAAAATTGGACGGTGTTAAGTTTTAGTGGACATGGCAAACGGCGATGCCACGTGATCACTGATCTGCTCTGTTCACTCTCTGCCACGTTGGATGTTTAAGTGTTGAACTGAGATTAAGTCAAGAGCACTTTGTCATCTTTTATAAATGAGATTTGAAGAAGTTGGGTTCTTCTTTGTGGCTGTAGCTGGGGGCAAAGAACTTGGGTTCAACATGTTGAACTAAGTGGACTCGATGGAGTAATTGATGCCGGGGTTCTTCCACTGCTAGAGAGTTTTGAGGCTGGTTTGGTTAAAGTGAACCTCAGTGGCTGCACAAATGTCACAAACAAAGTAGTTTCATCCTTGGCCAACCTTCATGGTTGGACTCTTGAGAACCTAAACCTTGATGGTTGTAGAAACATCAGTGATGCTAGCTTGATGGCAATTGCTGAAAACTGTGCATTGCTATGCGATCTTGATGTCTCCAAGTGCTCAATCATAGATGCTGGGATAGCGGCCCTGGCACATGCCCAACAAATTAATCTGCAAATTCTCTCTTTGTCAGGTTACGCTTTGGTCTCAGACAGGAGCTTGCCCGCCTTGAGAAAATTGGGCAGGACCCTTTTGGGACTGAACATCCAGCACTGCAATGCAATTAACAGTTGGGTTCTTCTTCGTCATCTTTTACCAACGACTTTTGAATGCATCTTCTACCACCAGATTTCCATCCTCCGCAATTCGAAAAACTCCACTAGAATCAGCAACAGGATCTTCTCTATTGGCAACCCACACCACTGTTTGTTGTTTCAAGCCGTGATACCAAATCCCCAGATATTTCCCTCCACTTTTTTCGCCAGGAGAAAAGAAGCCCAGCTCAAATGTGGCGTTTGATGAAACGAGGTTTCCTCGCGGTGGTCGTTTCGGTGCTCGTGAAATTTTCTCCAATTGAAAAAATTTACTTTGCCCTAATTAAGAGCCCTAATTAGCTTTGTCCCAATTAAGAACCCTAATTGTTAATCTGATTTCAATCAAGAACGTGGTAGAAAGAGAAGAGGGCAGCTGGTATTTCACGTGGCAACGCCGTTTGCCATCTCTACTAAAACTTAACACCGTTCAATTTGAAGGACTAAAACTCAGAGTTTCAAAACTATAAGGATTAAAAACCATCAAAGTTTTGAGTAGGGACTAAAACCAAAAACGTGTGATACTTAAGGGACGAAAAACATATTTAACCCTTCTACATTTGGTCATTTACTTAACACACAAATCAATTCGTGAGAATTTTATTCTTGTTTGACGTTAATACTAAGAGTGAGTACTATCGTTGTATTTCTTCTTTGTATCTCAAAAGCAGATTTCGTGATCCCCTTCACTCTTATAAGAGATGAAATATTGCTTTTAGGAAAGTGTGTATTCACGCCTAGAAGATTATATTAAGTTTACATTGTTGTTCATCTTGTTTTCCCAAGTTCTTGGAAAATTGTTCTAAGAGTCTAAAAGCAATATATTCTCTAAGATGACAACAATTCGTGAGATGTCTGCAAACTTTCACAAATTAGACAAGTTTGAAGGTGTTCCAACAATGGCAAAAGAAGATGCATTTCGTTCTCTCGGCTCTAAATGTGGCATATGTTCTAAGTTCTTCCTAACCCAAAGAAAGCGAAACCGAGACATTCGAGGAACAACAAAAAAGGAACAAATGGGAGAATGATGATTATGTCTGTTGTGGTCACATTTTGAACGGTATGTCTGATCCTTTATTTGACATATATCAATATGTGGATTCTGCAAAAAGAACTTTGGGATCAACTTGAAAGCAAATACATTTCTGAAGATGCATCAAGCTAGAAATTTTTGGTTAGTAATTTTAATAATTACAAAATGATTGATGCTAGACCAATAATTTTAATAACTCAAACAAGTGTGTGTATAATAAATTTGATGACAGCGGTAATGGTGTCATAATCTGCTTATATGTTGATGATATGCTAATTTTTGGAACAAATTTAGATCAAGTTAATTTGACCAAAACATACTAGATATAAAGATTAAGAGAGAAAATGAAAAATTAATTTTGTCTAAATCTCATTTAGAAAGTACTCAAGAAATTCAACAATTATGAATGTTTTCTTGTTTCAACCCTTATGGACCCTAGTTTAAAGATATTACCTAATGGTGGTAAAACAGTTTTACAACTGGAATATGCAAGGGTAATAGGTTGTTTAATGTATTCAATGAAAAGTACAAGGCCAAATATTGCTTTTGCGGTAAGCAAATTGAGTAGATATACTAGTAACCCTAGTCTATCACATTGACAAGCAATACGTCGAGTACTTATGTATTTAAAGAAAACTATTAATTATGGATTAACATATAGTGGTTATCCTTTAGTTTTGAAAGGATATTATGATGCAAGTTGAATTACAAATGTAAAAGATCACTCTTCAACTAGTGGTTGAATTTTCCTCCTTGTGGGAGGTGCAATTTCTTGGTTGTCCAAGAAACAAATTTGCATTACAGATTCCACTATGACTTCAGAGTTTATAGCTCTAGCCTCGGCAGGAAAGAAAGCCGAATGGTTGAGGAATCTCATGTTCGAGATATCATTGTTACCAAAACCAATATCACCAATAGCAATACATTGTGACAATGCTACAACATTGGCAAAGGCTTATAGTCAAGTATACAATGGCAAATCAAGACATATTGGTGTGAGACATAGTTATGTCCAAGGACTTATCAAAGATGGAATTATTACAATAGATTTCGTACGAAAAATGTTTAATTTGGCTGATGAATTTACTAAGGCATTGACTAAAGATTCCATTTCCAGAATGACAATTGGAATAAGAATGGAGCCCACGATTAATCACAAGTAAGGGAATCTTAACTTAACACTTAATATGACATTAAGTCTTAAGTTCAATAAGATTAAATCTCTTATTTGATGATTGAAAACACAAATAATTATTTAAAGAGTGCTTTAGATCTGTAATGCTTAGGAGGTTGACTAATTCTTAATTGATTTCTTGAATTTATGTTTTGTCACAGAAACATGTTTATTTAAGAAATCAACATATGTAAGTGCGAAGTTTGGCCGCTTCAAGAAGTCAAGGAGGCATGACTTTGTTGCACTTATGAATAGATATGGACGCACGACCCTATTGTGTCAAGTATAACAAAAATATGTAATTTATCTTACATGTAGAGTATTTTCAAGACTTCATTATGTACTATGTTGGTTCAATCGTTTCGACACCAATAAAATATGAATTCCTGAAATGTGTATTCTACTAAGTGAAAGTTCAAGTCTATGTACATTTTCATTTATGTGTAAGATTGCAATTATTAAATTGATTTTTGTGTTAGTAATTATACAATACTTTCAAATGGTGGAGGATTGTTGGAATTTAAGAGTATTAGAGACCGTTTTCAGATTCATGAAGAGTTACATTTATTCATGAAAAATTATAACCAATGAAGAGTTACAATTATTCATGAAGTGTTACGACCATTCATGAAAAAGTTAAAGTCATTTATGAAGAAATGTAACTAATCAGAATATGATATCTCTTGGATGTGAAAGATGCTTGATCAACATCTATCTAAAGGGATCCTGTGCTCTATTGATGCATAGATAGATAGACTATTTTCTATATTCGGTCATTCACTTAACACACAAATCAATTCGTGAGAATTTTATTCTTGTTTGACTTTAATACTAAGAGTGAGTATTATCGTTGTATTTCTTCTTTGTATCTCAAAAGCAGATTTCGTGATCCCTTTCACTCTTATAAGGGACGAAATATAGTCTACATTGTTGTTCATCTTGTTTCCTTAAGTTCTTGGGAAATTGTTCCAACATGCATAAGGGAGTGATAATGGTTTGTGGAACTAGAAAAAAATGATGGATTCAGAGGGTAGCTGATGACGCATTTGGCGCATCAAGATGCTTTGAACTTAATGGAAGAAAGGTCTCATGCATATAGGGTTGCCTTATCTATGTGAAAATTTTAATGGTTATACCATCACCAAAAATGTGGGTGTAATTTGGCTTGCCTCTATGCAAAAAATGAAAAATGCTATGCTCAAATCAAGTCTTAGCTTCTGAATGAGATATTCGCATAAGATGGAAGAGTTATTTTCACAATTATTTTTTGAAGGACATACATGGTGAAGGTATTCAGAATATTATATGCAATATAGTGATGAAGATGACCAATATTATTCTTTGTACAATTTGAAGTTGTTGGCAAAAGATGAATGAAAGAGGCTGTGAAATGGTAAAGCAGTTTGTGCAAACAGAATATCTATTGAAATTTGGAAATTTCTAAATGAGGAATGAGAATGGTATAACTAGGCTTTTGAAGTTGTTTAGAGATGATGAAGTTGAAGAAAATGACAACCAAGGAGAAACTTTTGATCTCTATTACAATATCAAGGTCAAAAAACATAATTGTGTTAGTTTTTAAGGGATTTGCATTTTAATGCATGTCATGTGGACTATGAAAAAGAGTAATAATGGATAGGTTAAGACAAAAGAGTTACATTTCAAAGAACCAATTTAGTTTTGCTGCAATATGTTTTGTTAAGTTATTGGATGAAACAAAAATATCTGCGTATATGTTTTAGGATCCTAGAAAAGGCCTATGATTGTGTACCACAAAACATATTGCAGTAGTCTTAAAAAATTAGTTCATGTTACACATGAGCTGTGGAGTGCTTTGGAATAATAAGGTTTTAAACTGAATAGAATTAACACGAAGGAAGAGGTGTTAACTTCGACTTGGAGGTGAAAATTGCAGATCATACTGTACCATAAGTCACCCTTTTGGGACTTTGGATTGTTCCTTGGATGTTATAGGAAAATAATGTGAATCCAACTAATGATGGTGATGTGTCACTTTGTTGCAGCTTTTTAAATAATTAGTTTGTTTAAATAATGATCAAATCCTTTGTAAAATTGGTTGACCAAATTATGTTTTGGGTTAATCAATTAAATGGACTTTATTTTTTTGGTTTTATTTCAAGTTGTAATAAAGGCTCATTTGGCCGCTTAATCATAAGCCTTTGGGATACCAAAAGGATGCAAAATTGAATGTTTTTGGGTGACTTTTGGCTACCACAGTTGTAGTTACAATCAATCATTAGTTTAGTGGGATCATTATTAGCTTAACTGGAATATAATTACAATTAATGATTTTTTGTAATTTTAATGGTTTAAGCTTTTACATAAGCTGAACCATTTTGATCAAATGAATATGAATTGAGTTTTATTAAAATAATATTAGAGTTTTATCTCTTTTATCTTAGTGAGAGTGATTCTCCTAAGTTCTTGAGTGATTCAATAATTTTTTGGCTATATCAAAGGATTTTCCCATTCTTTGTGTGTTGTCTTTTCTTCACCAGAATTAAAAAAAAAAAACTAATTTTATCCAATTTTTTTGCTTATTACCATTCCAACCTAGATAGATCCGTAAACAAATGAATCCACCTCTCTGAATTTTCATCATTTGGGTTTTTTTTTTTACGTTTTTAGGTAAAAATTAAATTGTTATTATGGATCTAGGCAATTTTTTATTTATTTACGTAAATGGGCAAGTCGTGCAACCCCACACGACTTAAATGAAGAATTCGTGTAGGGGGTGCACGACTTCTGCACTGCCACAACAAAAAAAGTGAAGTCGTGCACCCTCCACACGTTTTCAAACATTAGTAATCAATTACGAGCACCTATAATCAATTACACTACTATTGTAATCGATTACCAATGTTGAAATTCAAATATAAAGGTATGGTAATTGATTATAGTATTGTTGTAATCGATTACTAGAGGAAAAAGATGATTAAAACTAAGTTAAAATATGAATTACATTAATTACATTTATGGAAATTCAAATTACCAAATGGATTTGTGCATAAAAAAGTGTTCATATTTCCTTTACACTTATCATAAATTGGATCAATTAAATATGATTGTAAATTATTTAAATATAGTATAAATTATTTAATTCAATATAAAGGAAACAATTGATCTTATCTATGATGAGTATTGATGGGGCTGTTGCGGCCCATACAAATTTGATGTGTATTAAAAATGCAGTATAGTGTTAGGAAGTGACTCCTAGGTCGTCTCTCAAGGATCAAACTACGGTTCAAGAATTAGGTATAACACAAAGTGGGGGTGGGGAGAGTTTGTGAAAGATTTTGTGAATGCAAATGACGAAATTAAAAATGAAAATTAAACACAACTTAATACAATTGAAGGCATTAAAGTGCATCAAAACATTAAACTGAACATTGCAACAGATAAATATCCAAACACAATTCAAGCTATAAAAATGCAACCCTCAAAATAAAACATTAAATGCACAATGTTGTCATCTATCCTATACATTCACCACCAAAAAAAAGAAAGGCATTTCAACATATAATATAATATAAAATATTCTAAGACAAAAGAAATAAAAGAAAATAAAATTTTTCTACCATTAA
Organism: Vigna angularis; assembly: GCF_016808095.1. Taxonomy (NCBI): domain Eukaryota; kingdom Viridiplantae; phylum Streptophyta; class Magnoliopsida; order Fabales; family Fabaceae; genus Vigna; species Vigna angularis. The sequence goes on along the minus strand of NC_068974.1, from coordinate 19,345,988 downwards.
CCGTGATCCATGTGCATCTACCAAAACAAATTGAAATTGCAAATGCTTCTAAAAGTCATCTTTAGTCGTGACATGCTGAGCTTCCATGTGTTTCATTCAAAGAAAGATAAAAATGGAAATGTTTCCCACTTCCAGCAACGTGCTCTTTCTTTTCTCCATTATCAATCACCGTGCCTTTCTCCATTAAAAAAAATGATTTCTCCTCTTCCAACGTACAGCTGCCCCTCCGTGCTCTCTCAAATTGAATTAATATGCGCTTGTGTAAAAGAGATTGAATGTGCTTCTCCATGCTGCTTGCTGCTGGACGAACATGAGGTCTCTTTCAAAAGCCAAAAAAAAACATTCAATCACAAAATGTTGTACCGAAAATGAAAAGGGGCGGAACAAAAAAATGCAGCCAACAAAAGGAATTAACGTTGAGCTCTCATTTCTCTCCTCTCCGTAACAGCATTCACATTTTTCTCCTAAAAAAAATAAATAAAACATTCGAGCCAAAAGAGGACTAAGGGAGGGTGACGGCTAGTTCCAGCCAAAAGGGGCCTCACCAAAACCTAGGGTGCCAAGTTACCCACCCACACTCTTGGGCTTAGTCAATTTTACCAAAAAAAATAGTCCAATCTACAAAAATTAATCCAAAAACATTCTACATTACTAAATTACAATTTAATTAATTCTAAAATGTCTACGTGGAGAGTTTTAAATTTTAGCATTCTTTCTGATGTCCCAAAATATATCTCTAAAATTTTTTCTGCAATCAATGATGAAAATAATTAGCTCAGATAATTCAAATGAATTAAAATAAGAATTTCTGGTCAAATTAAGCACAGTTAGCAAAAACGGAAAAAATACCGGATATTTAAGCACAATTCCCTGGTTAATTCTAGCACAATAAACTAAGTGTAGTCAAGAAAATATTGACTCATCAAGTATAAAGGATATAAATTCAGTATAAAGGAAATAATTGATTCAATTTATGATTAGTATAAGGAAAACATAAGTATAAATTATATAAATTAAGTATAAATTATTTAAATGAGCATAAAAGAAACAATTTATGATGAGTATAAAAGAAATATGAGTATCTAATATTAAACATGAGTATTTAAATTAAGTATAAATTATTTAATTTAGTATAAAGGAAACAATTGATCTAATTTATGATGAGTATAAATGAAACATAGGTGTAAATTATTTAAATTAAGTATAAATTTTATTAATTGAGTATAAAAGAAATAATTGTTCTAATTTATGATGAGTATAAAAGAAATATGAGAATCTAATATTAAACATGAGTGTAAATTATTTAAATTAAGTATAAATTATTTAATTCAGTATAAAGGAAATAATTGATCCAATTTATGATGAGTATAAAGGAAACATGAAGTACAAGAAAAGAATTAATCCAATTTATGATGAGTATAAAGGAAACATGAATACTTTTTTATGCATAAATCCCTTTGGTAATTTGAATTTTCATGAATGTAATTCATATTTTAACTTAGTTTTAACCCTTTTTTCTATTGGTAATCGATTACAACAATAGTGTAATCAATTACTAGACCTTTTTATTCAAATTTCAACACTGGTAATCGATTATAATAGTAGTGTAATCAACTACTAGTGAAGTCGTGACCCTCCTACACAACTCTAACATTGTGCAATCGATTATAGGTGCTTGTAATCGATTACTAGTGTATGAAAACATATGAGAGGTGCACGACTTCACTTTTTTGTTTGTGGCAGTGCAGAAGTGGTGTACTCCCTGCATGACTTCTTCATTTAAAGTCGTGTGGGGGCTGCACGACTTGTCCATTTACGTAAATAATTTTTTTTGCCTAGCTTATAATAACAGATTAATTTTTGCCTATAAATGTAAAAATTCCCATCATTTGGTATTAGAGCTTCGACTCTAGGTTTTCAAATGACAATGGAAACTTTCTATACAAGGTTTAATCGAAGGCCACTCTTGTTTAGTTGCATACAATTATGGAAGTGCAAACAATGTTGTGAGTCAAAGGTTGGTGGAGAAACTCCACTTACCAACAAGCTCTTATCCGAATCAAGCATGGATCAAATTCACTATGAGGCAGTGTGTGCAAGAAGTATGTTAGGTTTCTAAATGAGAAACCTAGCCAAGAACTCCCTCACACTCTCTCAAAATAGTAGATAGGAAAGAATGAAATGAATATGTATTATTCACAGTAAGAAATTGTCTACACAATCACAATCCAGGGGCATAATCCCCTTCACAGGTCTAATGAACTTGTCTACAATCAATATCCCAAAACTCCTCTCTCTACCAGACTCCCCTTACCTTCTTATATAGGCAACCCACTTCTACCTACCCAACAACAATTAATTCCTAAACTGAACAATTAATTCCTAAACTATTTTCTCTCTCCTACACACCTATTACTGATGAACAAATCTTCAATCCCCGAAAATGGAGTCAAAAACTTGTTAACCCTCGACAAGTGTAACCGAATCGTATCAAGTAATAAACCTGGTAAGACCAAGTATCGTTCTCCCAAAGGACTCACGGCCTAGACAGTTGTGTGGTTTGTTGATTAGCTAAGACTTGCAAAACCAATTGATTAAGATTTTAATGCAAATACTCAAAAGTAAATATGTATGCATGTATTGATAATGGGCAAGAAGAAACAAAACACGTGATTTGAATTATATGGATGAATATGTTGTCGGGGTTTATCAATTTCATCCTATCCACTCTCTAGTATTTAGGAATTCATCAATCTTTTCATTAATGTTAATGCCACTTTCTAAATTACTTAAAACCCGATGTCTCGGCGAAGAAAGCCTAATCATAATCACTAGTTTACAATGTCTTGTCTCCCTAGCAATTAATCATGCATTATAATGAACAAAAGCTTAAAGGCAACCAACTATCATACTCCTATGTCTAGCTTGGTAATATACTTTTGGGAGAGATTCTCCAGATCTAGGTTTCCCCGTATGTGTCCATATTGACAAAACTAATAATCATGACATCGAGTGAGTTAAACAATGCATGCTTTGAGCAAAGAGGAAAAACCCTAACTATTAATGAAAGAAAGCATGTATCATAAAGATGATTTTTAAGAACAAATTCCATACAAGAGAGTTTCTAAGGGTTTACATTGATTCCCTAACAACAAAATAAGTTTAGTTCACCATATTCATGGTGAAACTAGATGAAATACAATTAAAGAGTGAAAGATAGAACCCTAGAAAGTTGAGAAGGGAGCCTTAGCATCCAAAATCCTACTCCAAGTGGTGAAAGAGTGTGTTTCTGCTTCATTCCAGCTAAATATACCAACCCTTAAACATCCGGGTCTTTAAATAAGACATAAAAATAAGAGAAAACGGGTCCAGGCCCAAAACAGATCATAAAATCGCATAAAACTGGCCCAAAACTCGCTCTGGTTGACTTTTTCAGCATTCTGGTTGATTGGTTGACTTTTCTGGTTAACTGGCTGACTTTTTTGCATTCTGGTTGACTTTCTGCATTCTGGTTGACTTTTCTGCACTGTAACTCCTTGATACCTCAATCGTTCTTTCAAATCATTCAATTAGCTTACAAAATCTAGGGAATCTTGTGCAAAACCATTAAATTCACCTTCAACTCTCTTATTTCCAACAATTCAACAAAATCATGAGTTCAAGCTAATTTCTAAATCATAAAGGTTGTAATTGAAGTCAATTTTAAGTATAAAAATAACAGTTTTTCAACTGTTATCACAACCCCAAACTTAGAACTTTGCTTGTCCTCAAGCAAATAAGATGTAACTCAATTTTCCACCAATCCATACAATGGTTCACCACATTCAAAAATTCTTCTTTCAAGACAAGTAAATACTCAATTTAGCTCATCATCAAGACTTCAATCAAGATGTGCACATGCTTTTAGTGTTCACTCAAACACATATTATCCAACAAATGCTATTTTCATGAATGATCAATTAACTAAGCAAAGATGTTCTTATGTGTTCATGGAATCTATCCTTACTAGATAAAGTGTTTCACTCAAACACTCAAAGATATAATGTGCACATTCTCAACATCAATCAAGATCAAAACACATCAAGCATTACTTATCACACAATAGTCACAAGCAAACCATCATAACAAAGAAAATTTCAAATTGAGTACATTAATCCTATTCTAAAAACATAAGTAAATAAGTTCACAAATTTAAAACACTGGATAGAAAAGATCCTACTCTAGTGCTGATAGCATCCATCAGTAAATGCTATCTAAGCTGCTCATCAGCCTGTGTTGTCATCTGTATCTTCCTCCTCTTCATTATCTTCAGAAGCAACTAAAGCAGAATCAAAACAAACAAACAAAATATAGTAAATCAACTGGGTTGCCTCCCAGGTAGCGCTTGTTTAACGTCACGAGCCTGACCCAAAATCCACCAACACCCATCAGTAGGTGTAACAAACCTAGTATCCTTCAGTAGATACTTAACCACCTAGCATCCATTAGTAGATGCTATACCCTATAGAAAAAAATTATAACTAAAACAAAAATAACAAAAGTTCATAATTACATCACTGATGGACAAATTTGTAAGCACCAAAATATGATGTCACAAACTTGTTTCACAATCGGCAAGTATGACTGAATCGTTCAAGTAATAAACTTGGTAAGACCAAGTATCGTTCTTCCCAAAGGACTCACGGCCTAGTTTAGTTGTGTGATTTCTTGATTAACTAAGACTTAAGGACGAAATATTTGGATTATATTATGCAAAAGACGAAAATAAACATGTATGCATGTAATTTGATCAATGGCAAAGACAAAAGATAAACACTTTCAAAGGAATATATGAATGAATATGTTGTTGGGGGTCAATATCATCTCATCCACTCTCATACATTTTAGGAATTCAACATTCAAATCATCATTGTTAATGCCACTCTCTAAAGTACCATTCTAGATGGCTTCTCCCTAATCAAATAGTTCATACAATTCCTAGCATTCCTAATGATTAGTTCATAAGTGCAGGAGCTTAACGACAACCAATATAACATTGGGAGAAATTCCCCGGATCTAGACTTCCCCGTACGTGTCCGTATCGACAAAACCAATAATCATGCAATAGAATGAGTTAAACAATGCAAGCATTGAGCAAAGAGGAAAAACCCTAACTAATGATGAAAGAAAGCATAAGTCTTAGATTAAGATGCAAGCATAAATTCCATATATGAGAGCTTCAAGAGATTACATTGATTCCCCAACAAACATACAAGGTTTAGTTCACCATATTCATGGTGAACCTAGATGAATTACAATGAAAGTATGAAAGAATAAACCCTAAAAAGGTGAAGAGGTAGCTTGAGCATCCAAGATCCTCCTTCAAAGGGGTGGAAGAGAGAGTGTTTGCCTCGTTTCTGCCAAAGATGTCTAACCCTAGGACGTGCAAGTCCTTATATACTATTCTAGAGTTACAAAAGATTACAAAAGCCCAAGCCCAAAAAGTGCCGCTCAGCGGTAAATACCGCTCAGCGGTGACCTCGCTTCACTTTTCTTCCCCTCAGCGGCCAGTTTGCCCCTCAGCGGACCTCCCGTGACCTCCTGAGTGCCGCTCAGCGGTAAAATGCCGCTGAGCGGTGCCTTCGACTTCTCTTTTTGCACTCTTTGCTTCCTTTTATGATTCCACTTCTCTCCTTCTTTACTTCTTTCACTAAATTCACCTCAAAACCTGCACAAAAACACTCAAATCAAGCATAAACCTGTCCAGCTCTCTTATTTCTGAAAATATAGATAAAAGCATTGATTTCAAGCTAGTTTCTAAGTCTAAAGGTTGCTTTTAATATCAATTTTAAGCATGAAAATAACAGTTTTTCAACTGTTATCACAACCCCAAACTTAGAACTTTGCTTGTCCTCAAGCAAACAAAATGTAACTCCATCTCCCACCAATTCATATGATGGTTCACTCATTCAAAATCCTTTTCTCAAGATAAGTAACAACTTCACTCAAACTTATGCCTAAGAGTTCAATCATGATGTGCACATGCTTTAGTATTCACAAAATCATTTAATTCCAACAAATGCTATTTTTCATGAATGATCAATCAATTAAGCATGGATGTTCATGTGTTTATGAAATATTTCCTCACTAGGTAAAGTGTTTCACTCAACACACAAGTGTATAAGAGGTACAGTGTTTCGCTCATTCACTCTACTATCACAATGTCACATGAATCAACTTTGCCTTTCATTTTACCACAATCAAAAACATTCACAAGCATGCATCATCACAAGGACTTTTCAATGGCTTATAATGTGGCTGGGCTAACAAGAAAATTGGTTTTTCTGGATCACAAAATCCTTGAGTTAAGAGAATCATAACAACACAATTTTTCTTATTCATTCCCAACTTTCTTTTGCCTTTGCTTTTGCATTGAGCTTTACTTCTTTTTCTTTTCTTTTCTTTTTCTTTTTCTTTGCATATTCTTACTTTTTAGCTCTTAGCTCAATGCTTTTCCTTTTTCATGTTTCCCCAACAACCCCAAACTTGAACATTTAACAATACCATACAAAATCTTCTACTTAACTCAAGGTAAAGATTTTCAATCAAGGGTTTTCAGTGTATGTTCAAGGCTAAGGGTTCAAAGGATAGAACACAAAGTGTTCTCTTTTAGTGGGCTAATTTTATGTATTTGGCCAATAAAAAGGGTTTCAACAACACGACCTTGATCATATGATGCAAAACAAGCAATTGATTCAATCATAGAAAACCTGAGCAAAATCATTCATGCTTTCAAAGTAATAGCATTCAACAATAACAACTCTGGAGCTCAAAACCTCACATATAAGCTCATTCACATTTGACATACACATCCTGCTTAATTTCACAATCACAATCATGATATCATGCATTTGTTCACAATGCTCGTGAATCACTTGTATAAGCATTTAATGTGCACATCATCTCAATCAATCAATAAGCATCATCAAGCATTACTTATCAAACAATCACAGTTAATAGCAAACCATCACACAAACCAGGTTTCCAACAGAGTACATCAAACCCTAATCTAAAAACAAAAACAAATAAGTTCAGAAAACTTAAACCACAAAAGCATAATCATATGATAGCATTCATCAGTAAATGCTATCTCAGCTCCTCATCAGTCTGAGCTGTCCTCTGTATCTTCCTTCTTCTTGGATCTTTTAGTCTTGATTCTTTTTGCCCGATGAGGAGGCCATCCCTGCATCAAACATAATTCACAAAACCAAAAGATACATTGTTAAGCATTTGTAAACCATAATGAAGAAATCAGCCCCTTCAATGATGCTCTCTCCCAACCCCAAACTTAGATGGAAAACTAGTGAGCAAGTGAGTGGAAGGGAGATTTTCTAAAGAGGGATGAGGGAAAAGTTGTAGAGAACCTTTGAAAAGGTATGTAGGAGTGTGTGTGCAGAGAAGAGTCTAAAAATAAAAGCATTTGCACAGCTTAGGGTATAAAAATACCCTAATGGGCTCGGGTTCCACTAAGGGGAACTAAAGCTCATTCTGCGAGAGTACCGCTCAGCGGTAAGTTGCCGCTCAGCGGCACTTTCGTGATGTGCTCTTCTCCTTCTTTTCTTAACCTACGTGCCTCCTAGACATGTCCCTCATTGGTTCCCTGCAATTCAATGTTTAAAAATGCTTATGCAACCCTAACTAAAATAAACAAACAAAAATATTCAATCAACTGGGTTGCCTCCCAGGTAGCGCTTGTTTAACGTCACGAGCCTGACCCAAAATCCACCAACACCCATCAGTAGGTGTTTCAAACTTACCAACACCCATCAGTAGGTGTTACAGACTTACCAACACCCATCAGTAGGTGTTACAAACTTAGTATCCTTCAGTAGATACTTAACCAACCTAGCATCCTTCAGTAGATGCTGGATCCAACAAAATATTTACAGAATAATGTTCACAAATTAAACCAAATCAAAATTAAAAGTTTGTCAATCACTGGGTTGCCTCCCAGCAAGCGCTCTTTTAACGTCATTAGCTTGACCCAATAAAGTTCACGTTCCATCTTCTGTATAGTTGATGTAGTCTTTCCACCAACTTCTCAACTGCTTCCTTTGGACTGTTTTGGTTCTTCTAGAATATGGAGACTCTATCTCTATCATCTCCTTTTCTTTGAAGCCCTTCACAACCCACAACTTGTTCTTGAGTCGCACAGGTGTGCCAAGTTGGGGTTCTCTTTTCTTCCAGTCCCTAGGAATCTCTTCTCCTTTTCCAGTTTCTTCTTCATCCTTGGGTACCTGAAACAACAAACAGTGGTTACCTGAAACCTCAAGATCTTCATCTTGACTTCTAGTCATGGGTGCATCTCGAAATGCAGCTTTATAACTAGCCTCTTCCTCCTTTGCTTGTGTTTCATCTTTGAAGACATCCACCACCACTCTCTCCTCTCTGTCCTGAAGCACTACTATACCTTCATGTACATCAATGATGGCCCTGGCCGTTTTCATAAACGGTCTTCCAAGTATGATAGGTATCTTCTCAGTCTCCATTTTCATCACCACAAAGTCTGCTAAAAACTGAAGTTTGCCAACACAAACTATAATGTCCTCAGCAATCCCACATGGCTCCTTTTAAGATCCATCGGCCATTACTAGATTAACCTTTACAGGTTTCACTTTAACATTGCCAATTTGCTCCAGTAAAGAATAAGGTATCAAGTTAACACTTGAACCTAAATCAAGGAGAGCTTTCTTTACCTTTTTCTTCCCTATAGTACAAGGGATAGAAAAACTACCTGGATCTGGTGCTTTAGGAGGGAATGACTCTTGCTTAACAGTTATACACTTTTCTTCCTCAACATCTCTACGTCTTTTCTTTGTAGAGGTTCCTTCATCTGATTTTGTGTATACTGCAATTTTCTGTAGAATTTGTTCCCAAGGTGCGTCATTATCCACCATTCTGAATAACTCTGTGAAGTCCATTTGATTCTCTTGCTTTGTTGGAAAAGGAAAAGTGTTCTTTCTTTCTACTTCTCTTCTTTCTTCTGTTTCGTCTTCTTCTAACTCAATTATCTCTTCATTAACACTCTTTACCACTTTGCACTCTTCTCTGGGGTTAACCTCAGTATTAGCCCCAAAATTTCTATCTGGTCTTTCTTCCAATCGCTTGGTAATCTGACCCATTTGAATCTCCCAATTCTTTATAGCAGCTTCAGTGCTCTTTTGAGAAGATTCTGTTTTCTGTATGAATTGATTAAGAGTTTCTTCCAACCTTGTTTGCCTTTCATTAAGCATAGATAACTGTTGCCACAAGGTTGGTTGCTGCTGCTGCTTGTTATATTGATTAGCTTGCCCAGTTTGTCCTTGGCCAATGCTTGGATGTGGTTTCCACCCTTGATTATAATTCCCTTGACGGTATGGAAATTGATTAGCCATGAAATTAACATCCTCCACGGCTTCCACTGGAAAAGCACACTGACCATTGACATGATCACCTCCACATAATTCGCACAACTGGGTTTGTACCTGTGCAGCAGATTTCAACTCTTTAGGTAATTGAGCCAAAGTTTTAGTCAGAGTCTCCAGCTGTTGAATTAGAATTTTGTTCTGAGCTAGCAAGGCATCATGTGTTTGTAATTGAAGAACTCCTTTTTGTTGCATAGGAGCTCCTCTCTCACTGTGTAGCTCATTGTCACTAGTAGCCATGTTTTCTATAATTTCAGTTGCTTCCTCTGGAGTCTTCCATTTAATATTGCCTCCTGCTGAAGCATCCAGCATAATCTTGGTTTGTGAACCAAGCCCTCCAAGGAAAGTTAAGACTACTTCTTGATCTTCAAAACCATGCGTGGGAGTTTTGCGTAACAAGCTTTTATACCTGTCCCATGCATGCCCCAGTGATTCTTCCATGCCCTGCTTGAATGACGAAATCTCTTGCTTGCCTTTGGTCACCTTAGATTGTGGAAAGTACTTGTTTAGAAATTTTGTGACCACTGCTTCCCACTCTGTGAAACTTTCTTCTGGAAAAGAGTTTAACCAAAGCTTAGCATTGCCCCCCAATGAGAAGGGAAACAAGCTAAGTTTGATAGCTTCGTCTGGCACCCCATTAATCTTGACCGTGTTGCAGATCTCATTAAAAGTTGTAAGGTGCTCATATGGGCTTTCGTGAGATAACCCATTAAATTGATTACTCTTCACCAGTTGAATTAATGCTGGCTTGACCTCCATGTTGGCTGCATTGACTCTAGGTCTAGCTATGCTGTTAAAGTGTTGAGGTCCAGCAATATTAGTGTAATCTGCAAGAGTTCTTCTAGCATTGTTATTCTCCATACTTCCTGTGCTATGAACAGAACCTTGTGGTGATGTTTGTAGGAGAGTTTCTGGAGAAGGGAAAAGTTCTCTGGACGTTCTGATTCTTCTCCTCCTTCTACTCTCTTCTAGACCTTCAAAAAGTGGTTCTGTTGTTTTCTTACTCCTAGTTCGAATTGCTTCCTGCATACACAAGAAAACAAAACCCTAGAAAAGATTTGTTAGCACAAAAAGATATAAAAGAAGATATAAATTCAGAAGATAAAAAGATTTAGAAGATAGAATCAAATAAGATAGAATAAAACCTAATCTAAAAAAAATAAAATCTAACCTAATCTAAAAGATAAAATAAAATAAAATAAAATCTAATCTAACCTAATCTAAAAGATAAAATAAAATAAAATAAAATCTAATCTAACCTAATCTAAAAGATAAAATAAAATAAAATAAAAACAGAAAAAATAAAAACAGAAATTCAAAAAGTCAAAGATAATCAATAATCACACAAATTAACCAGTTAAACCACGAGTCCCCGACAACGGCGCCAAAAACTTGATGGACAAATTTGTAAGCACCAAAATATGATGTCACAAACTTGTTTCACAATCGGCAAGTATGACCGAATCGTTCAAGTAATAAACTTGGTAAGACCAAGTATCGTTCTTCCCAAAGGACTCACGGCCTAGTTTAGTTGTGTGGTTTCTTGATTAACTAAGACTTAAGGACGAAATATTTGGATTATATTATGCAAAAGACGAAAATAAACATGTATGCATGTAATTTGATCAATGGCAAAGACAAAAGATAAACACTTTCAAAGGAATATATGAATGAATATGTTGTTGGGGGTCAATATCATCTCATCCACTCTCATACATTTTAGGAATTCAACATTCAAATCATCATTGTTAATGCCACTCTCTAAAGTACCATTCTAGATGGCTTCTCCCTAATCAAATAGTTCATACAATTCCTAGCATTCCTAATGATTAGTTCATAAGTGCAGGAGCTTAACGACAACCAATATAACATTGGGAGAAATTCCCCGGATCTAGACTTCCCTGTACGTGTCCGTATCGACAAAACCAATAATCATGCAATAGAATGAGTTAAACAATGCAAGCATTGAGCAAAGAGGAAAAACCCTAACTAATGATGAAAGAAAGCATAAGTCTTAGATTAAGATGCAAGCATAAATTCCATATATGAGAGCTTCAAGAGATTACATTGATTCCCCAACAAACATACAAGGTTTAGTTCACCATATTCATGGTGAACCTAGATGAATTACAATGAAAGTATGAAAGAATAAACCCTAAAAAGGTGAAGAGGTAGCTTGAGCATCCAAGATCCTCCTTCAAAGGGGTGGAAGAGAGAGTGTTTGCCTCGTTTCTGCCAAAGATGTCTAACCCTAGGACGTGCAAGTCCTTATATACTATTCTAGAGTTACAAAAGATTACAAAAGCCCAAGCCCAAAAAGTGCCGCTCAGCGGTAAATACCGCTCAGCGGTGACCTCGCTTCACTTTTCTTCCCCTCAGCGGCCAGTTTGCCCCTCAGCGGACCTCCCGTGACCTCCTGAGTGCCGCTCAGCGGTAAAATGCCGCTGAGCGGTGCCTTCGACTTCTCTTTTTGCACTCTTTGCTTCCTTTTATGATTCCACTTCTCTCCTTCTTTACTTCTTTCACTAAATTCACCTCAAAACCTGCACAAAAACACTCAAATCAAGCATAAACCTGTCCAGCTCTCTTATTTTTGAAAATATAGATAAAAGCATTGATTTCAAGCTAGTTTCTAAGTCTAAAGGTTGCTTTTAATATCAATTTTAAGCATGAAAATAACAGTTTTTCAACTGTTATCAATCACCAAACCAAAAACAAAAGTTCTTAAATCACTGGGTTGCCTCCCAGCAAGCGCTCTTTTAATGTCATTAGCTTGACCCAATAAAGCTCAAGTTCCATCTTCTTTTTCTTCTTCTTTCTACTGAACTTCTTCAGAAATTTGATCAAACCAGGAACCTGTTGCAATGTCTCAATCATAGGAACTTTAATCTCTAATTTCTTGAAGATTTCCATGAAGCACATAAATTTCTTTTCCTTCCTATGATACTTCTTTGGATGACGAAAGGGTTTTTCATATGATTCTCTCTCTCTTCCTCTCGTCCTCTTTCTCTTTTCTCTCACTTTCTTGTTCCTCTTTTTATTTTCTCTTAATTTCTTAAGATTCACACAAATTTTCTTTTCTCTTACTCTCTTTTTTTCTTTTCTTTTTCTACTCAATTTCTCAATCTTCTCACAAATTTTGTTTCTCTCTTCTCTCTCAACCACCTCTTTTTTCTCCACTCTCTCTTTTTTTTCCTTTACTCTCTCTAACTCAACTTTTTCAACATCTACACTCACTAAAACTTTACACTCTTCTCTAGGGTTAACCTCAGTATTAGCCCCAAAACTCTTATCAGGCCTTTCTTCCAACTTCTTAGTTAATTCTCCGATTTGCATCTACATATTTCTAATGGATGCTTGAGTGCTGTTATGATTGGAGATGATTACCTGCATAAACTGGTTAAGAGTTTCTTCCAACTTTGTATGTTTTTCAGTGAGTGTAGATATATCTGTTGCCATAATGATGGTTGTTGTTGTGGCCTATTAAATTGTCCTGATTGCCCAATTTGTCCAGATTGTCCCTAACCTTGGCCTATGCTTGGGTGAGATTTCCATCCTTGGTTGAAATTACCTTGGCGGTATGGAAATTGATTGTTCATGAAATTTACATCTTCTAGGGCCTCCACTAGAAAAGCACATTGACCATTAATATAGTCACCATCACATAGTTCACACATCTGTTGTTGAACTTGAGCAACAATTTTTAATTCCTTCGGCAATGGAGCAAGTGTGATTGTTAGATTCTCCAACTGTTGAGTTATAATCTTATTCTGAGCGAGCAAGGCATCATTTGATTGCAATTGTAGAACCCATTTCTGTTGAATAAGAGCTCCTTTTTCACTATGCATTTCATTGTCATTAGCAACCATGTTCTCTATCAATTCTGTTGCTTCCTCTAGAGTCTTACATTTAATATTACTTCCAGCTGAGGCATCTAACATCAACTTGGTTTGTGAACCAAGACCTCCAAGGAAAAGTAGAACTATTGTTGTTTCATCAAAACCCTGCATGAAGTCATTCTCAAAAAGCTTTTGTACCTGTCCCATGCTTGACCTAATGTCTCCTCCATGCCTTGTCTGAAAGAAGAGATCTCTTGCTTCCCTTTGTTGACTTTAGATTGTGGGAAGTACTTATTCAAAAACTTTGCAACCACAGCTTTCCATTCTGTAAAACTACCTTCTGGAAAAGAATTTAACCATAACTTAGCATTGCCTCCAATGAGAAAGGAAACAAGCTAAGCTTGATTGCTTCATCTGACACTCCATTTATCTTCACGGTGTTACAGATTTCATTGAAGGTGGTGAGATGTTCATACGGGATTTCATGTGATAGCCCATTAAACTGATTGCTTTTCACCAACTATATCAACGCCAGTTTCACCTCCATGTTTGCAGCATTGACCCTCGGCCTTGCTATACTGTTAAAATGTTGAGGGCCAACCAAAGTGGTGTAATCTGCAAGAGTCTGTCTACCATTATTCTCCTCTGCCATATTTTCAGTGCTATCGTAAGACCTTTGTGGAGAAGGTTGTAAGAGTGTCTCAGGAGAAGGGAATAATTCTCTTGAAGTTCAAACTCTCCTCCTCCTTCTACTTTCGTCCAGGCCTTCAAGAAGAGATTCAGAAATCATTTTGCTTCTAGTCCGAATATTACCCTGCATACACAAGGAAACAAAACCCTAGAAAAATTTTGTTAGCACAAAAAGATAGAAAAGAGAAGAAATAATCAAAGGATATAATTAAGAAGATAAGAAGATAGAAAATAAAAACCGAAAAATAAAAGCATAAAATAAAAATAGAAAATAAAATAAAATAAAATAATAACCGAAAAATAAAAAAAGAAAATAAAAACAGAAAAATAAAATAAAATAAAATAATAACCGAAAAATAAAAACAAAAAATAAAAACAAAAAAATAAAATAAAATAAAATAAAATAATAACCGAAAAATAAAAACAGAAAATAAAAATAGAAAATAAAAACAGAAAAATAAAAACAAAAAACAAAATTCAGAATAAGTCAAAAATAATCAAAAATCACACAAATAGACTAGTTAAACCACGAGTCCCCAGCAACAACGCCAAAAACTTGTTAACCCTCGACAAGTGTAACCGAATCGTATCAAGTAATAAACCTGGTAATACCAAGTATCGTTCTCCCAAAGGACTCAGGGCCTAGACAGTTGTGTGGTTTGTTGATTAGCTAAGACTTGCAAAACAAATTGATTAGGATTTTAATGCAAATACTCAAAAGTAAATATGTATGCATGTATTGATCAATGGGCAAGAAGAAAAAAAACACGTGATTTGAATTATATGGATGAATATGTTGTTGGAGTTTATCAATTTCATCATATCCACTCTTTTGTATTTAGGAATTCATCAATCTTTTCATTAATGTTAATGTCACTTTCTAAATTACTTAAAACCCGATGTCTCGGCGAAGAAAGCCTAATCATAATCACTAGTTTACAATGTCTTGTCTCCCTAACAATTAATAATGCATTATAATGAACAGAAGCTTAAAGGCAACCAACTATCATACTCCTATGTCTAGGTTGGTAATATACTTTTGGGAGAGATTCCCCAAATCTAGGTTTCCCCGTATGTGTCCATATCGACAAAACCAATAATCATGACATCGAATGAGTTAAACAATGCATGCTTTGAGCAAAGAGGAAAAACCCTAACTATTAATGAAAGAAAGCATGTATCATAAAGATGATTTTTAAGAACAAATTCAATACAAGAGAGTTTCTAAGGATTTACATTGATTCCCCAACAACAAAATAAGTTTAGTTCACCATATTCATGGTGAAACTAGATGAAATACAATGAAAGAGTGAAAGATAGAACCCTAGAAAGTTGAGAAGGGAGCCTTAGCATCCAAAATCCTCCTCTAAGGGGTGAAAGAGTGTGTTTCTGCTTCATTCCAGCCAAAGATACCAACCCTAAAACATCTGGGTCTTTAAATAAGACATAAAAATAAGAGAAAGCGGGTCCAAGCCCAAAACAGATCATAAAATCGCATAAAACTGGCCTAAATCTCGCTCTGGTTGACTTTTTCAGCATTCGGGTTGACTGGTTGACTAGTTGACTTTTTTGCATTCTGATTGACTTTCTGCATTATGGTTGACTTTTCTGCACTGCAACTCCTTGATACTTCAACCGTTTTTTCAAATCATTTAATTAGCCTACAAAATCAAGGGAATCTAGCGCAAAACCATTAAATTCACCGTCAATTCTCTTATTTCCAACAATTCAACAAAATCATGAGTTCAAGCTAATTTCTATGTCATAAAGGTTGTAATTGAAGTCAATTTTAAGTATAAAAATAACAGGTTTTCAACTGTTATCAATGACCCATTATAACCTATGATATTATATCCTATCATTACACCCGCTGCAAAACAACCTTGTCCTCAAGGTTGGAACCAGAAAGCTTGATTTCATGGCTCCTCTTCATCATCGTGTTACCATATGAAGGGAACCCACTGGATGTTGCCCTCCAATTCAGGTTTGGAGGCTTGGGTGGTGGCAAATCCTCCTCCAATGACTTCCACTCCTCCTAGATTCTTTTAGCCCAATTTGTTGAAGTCCTCAAAATCTCAACTCTGACTTTATCGGTTCTTGTAGCAATAACACTTTTGGCAGCTGCTCTGTCCACTTGCAAACTCTCATGAAAAATTTCCATACTCCCATCTGTGTTACTGCTGCCCAACTCTCACATGGAATGCTTTTTATGTTCCCTTCAACTATCTTTAGTAGAATTGTGGCCAGATTTTTCCAAGAAAGGTTCTTGGATTTTTGATGCCAAGTCTTGCACCCCTTGACTACATTTTCTTTGCTATTTGGGTGTGCTTTTGTTGTTGCTTTGGTGTTTTGAACTGCAGAAGCATTGACTGCCCCTGTTGTTTGATCTTTGGTGTCAATCCCTCATAAGTGGTCAACTCTTCTCTTTTCACCCACGAAAAAACTGGTGTCTCCTCACCCTTCCTAGCTCCATTATTGTCAATGACATCCTCTTATTTTTGCTCCCAATTGCTTGAATTTTCTCCTCCACTTGAGTGTTTCTTTCCTTTCTTGATATCTTGCAGTAGGTCCTCTCTTGCCCTGTAAACAAACTCCAATGGGTTGCTCTTTGACACCACTATTTTAACCCTAGGCCTCAACAATTCTTCCCCTTTCTTTACTGTTTTGACATTCCTACCACAATCTACCACTCTATCTCCACTATCAACAACAACTTTTGCAACTTTCCCTACCAACCTTCCCATCATGATCTTCACCTGATGTATTTTCCCTACCAACCTTTGTCATGCTATCCACCCTTGCAGCAGAAACTTCTGCAACTTTCTCAGCAGGAGCTTTTGTAACTCCTGCAGTTTGGGCTAACTTCTCAAAAACAGAACCTCTATCTCTCTCTCCGAACCCCCTTATCAATGCCTCTTTCAGCCCTTTCCAAGAAAGGTTCTTGGTTTTATTTTTCCAGGCCCTGAACAAATAAATTGTGCCTCCCTTCATTCAGCTGTAAGCCAACTTAAGCCTCTCCTTCTCTGTGACATTTTGGGTGTCAAAAAATTTCTCAACCTGAGAGATCCATCCCAACGGGTCCAGTCCCTCAAACCTGGGCAATTCTACCCGCTGCCTCCAATTTTGTTCACCCTTGTCTTCCTCCAGCTCTTCTTCTAAACCCTATTTCTATCCTTTCATGACATATCTCTC